>NC_068919.1:36535000-39035000 GCF_023091745.1 Budorcas taxicolor | reverse complement strand
TCGTTTTATTTTTTGACATATCTCTTTCCAGGGAACTTCTGGAAGCCTACAGAAAGGCTAGAATCATGCTGAGTAAGACAATGGGGTTTATATTAGCTTTTCTTTTATGAAACTGGAGCTACCAAGATACAAACTAGACTAGTCTAATTTTTAAGATTGCCCAGCAATTCATGATTCTTCCAGTTTTAAGGTAAACAGTCACTTGGGTCTAAGATTGCCCTGTCTCTCCCCAGATCAGACCCCAAGACAAGGCTTCACGAGATGATGGTTTCTTAGAAAGTACTGCTAGGAGTAAGGAAATGTCACAGGGCAGGACATGTAAGGATGGAATTTAAACGAAGTTCCATGGAGAGTACGCTGGAGTCAGTCTCACAGGGGTCTCTGGAGATGGTGATGATCACACTTCCGAATGGTCCTCTGAGGGCATGACATCTATATGTCATCAGTAAGATCTACCTCCAAGGGTGCATCTCTTCCTGGGTACATGCAAAGCCGAGTCCAGAGACTTAGGGTAGCCCTCCCCCAGGGAGCCACAGGTGCCTGTTGCCCAGAGTGAGGGCATGTAGGAGCCAGTGCATGTTCTGGTAAATGAACACTACATCAGCACAGGTGTGGGAGGGTGTTGACTTTGCTACAACCTCAGCCTGAACTCTGACATCGGTTTTTGCTAAGGATCCTGGCCCAAGAGGGGAAGCTGACAGAGATCGTGCTCTCTAAGGGCAAGCAGTAAGAAAGTACACTGTCTGTTGAGGGTTTACAAAGAACATAAAATAAAACTGGCTAAAAGTCAGTCTTCTTTTTATGGTCACCATGCACCAGCAATTCTGAATACTGTCACTGATAGAATGCTTCTGACTCCCCTTTCTGCCTATCCCGTGTACATTTACTTGGTGTGCTGCCATCCTGGCCCACTCTTAGGTACTCAAGTAAATAAAATTTTAATTCCTACCATGCTTTAAAACTGTTGCTCAGTTGTGTCCGATTCTTTGCGACCCACTGGTCTATTCAGTCCATGGAAGTCTCCAGGCCAGAATACTGGAGTAAGTAGCCTTTCCCTTCTCCAGGGGATCTTCTCAACCGAGGGATCGAACCCAGGTCTCTCGCATTGCAGGCAGATTCTTCAGCAGCTGAGACACAAGAGAAGCCCAAAAATACTGGAGTGAGTAGCCTGTCCTTTCTCCAGCGGATCTTCCCAACCCGAGAATCAAACCGGGGTCTCCTGCATTGCAGGTGGATTCTTTACCAACTGAGCTATCAGGGAAGCCCAATATTTGGATAGTATATGTATTTTTTTGAATGTCAGCCATTATCCCTATAATTGCAAATTATTTAGTAATCTTTTTAAACCACACGGAAACAAAACAAGAAACGAGAAACAATTTTATGTACCTATGATGTATAAGATGTGTCTTTCTACAACTGAATCATCACAGGCATAGAGGGGGTGGGGCAGCAGAGGGACAGGACGTTTGATCCAGTGTGATAATGTTAACCCAGCATTTAATTTCATTCATTTCACAAGTGTTTCTTGAGCAACTACTGGATACTGATTATTGTGCACAGTGTGATAAATGATTATGTAAGTATAAATTGTTATATACCATATGTATAGGATACATACATACATAAAATACATCTTTTGTATACACACTCAACTATCTCAACTCTGCACACATCTATCTGAACTGTGACTCATTTTTTTATTTGACTTAAGTCACTGCTATGTCTCTCAATATAGCCTGCTATATTTATCTCCATCATACCAAACTCTTCTAAAGAAAGACTCGTCTTGCCTTTGGAATAACTTTTCTTTCCTTTTTTTTTTTTTTATTAACCAAAGCACTACTGCAGTTCATTTCAGCATTCTAAGCAAGACAGAAAGACCTAATTCACTACAGAAGCCTAATGCATAGTTAAATTCTGCAGATTATTTGCTAGTGAGTCAGCCTATTTACCAAGATAATTCAACTTGCAAATTAGTCATGTAGAAAGATTTAGTTGGCGAGGACAGAGTAGGCACATTTGCCCTAAAAATAGACACACTATGCTTGTTCCTGAAGCAGTACAGTAGCACCACACATACGAGACACAGTGAGGTGGCGAGAGACTTTTTTTTTCTTTACTTATCCAAATATCAATTCCTTTCCCTGATAGAGCTTGGAGCACTATGCCAAGCATTTGTGCCAGCTTTTTTTCTACATAGGAAAATAACCCCTGGCCCATGCTAATAAATCAGGCAATAGCAGTGCCAATTGGTCTATTTCTTCTTTTGCTTTTTGCGTTGCTGACATTTCCTTCTTTCAGCTTGGGAATCTCAGCTGCAGGGCTAGAGCTGCAACATATTTTTGGCTCCTGTCTCTTGAAAATGGCATCATGGAACTAGAGGAGTAAAGTACCATACTGGCTTATATATATGAGGGGGGGAAGGTACTTAAAGCCTGATTGTTGCTGTTCAGTCACTCAGTCGTGTTTGACTCTTTGTGACCCCATGGAGTGTAGCACACCAGTCTTCCCTGTCCTTCACCATCTCCCAGAGCTTGCTCAAACTCATGTCCATTAAGTCAGAGATGCCATCCAACCATCTCATCCTCTGTCATCCCCTTCTCCTCCTGCCTTCAATCTTTCCCAGCATTAGGGTCTTTTCTAATGAGTTGGCTGTTCATATCAGGTGGCCAAAGGATTGGAGCTTCAGCTTCAGCATCAGTCCTCCTGATGAAGGACTGATTAGGAATGTTTGAAATCTTTTGTACAAATACAACATGCTGAGCTATAGGTTGGAACAGTGTCCCTCATCAGGTATATCCAATGATATTTTATATATTGGATATTTCTACTATGAGAGTTGCAAAGTGAATCTAAAGCTTAATGGACGCTGTACCAACCATTCTTTCTAGAGAGAGACATTCACCCTTACTTTGCTCTTGGTGATCCTCCCATTGCCTCACTGCAGAATCTTACCTTCCTCTTATCTTAAAGTTGAGTTAACATGCTTCACTTCAGATTATTCTACTTTTAGGCTTTAAATTTGCAATGTAGTAAGTAGTGAAATCAATGTACGAACAGCTAATAACAGACTATAACACCAGTCTGTCCACTGGTGTTTCTGAATTACATCCTAATGTAGAACAGTATGTGTTAATAATAATTCAATCCAGAGTTACTTCAGAATGAGATGCTGAGAAATAGAGCCCTGTGTGTATTTGACAAACTATTCATAATGGGAAAAGGTTCTTGACTCAGAAGACTGGTGTTTTATGGGGAAAGACACTGTGCATAGACATGACCTTATGCAGCACTCAGGAAAATGTTGCCTTTATTAGAGTATAGCATGACTTCTCATAATAAACCAGTGCTAGAACTCATTAATGAGGCTTCTTCAGCAAATTACTCTTACTGTGGATATGCTTGCATATTGCTGGATTGAAATACCAAAATTTGCATTTGTTTTTCCAGCTGTGCTTGTTTGTTTAATTTAAAAGATCAGCTGTGGAAGAAATTCTGATCATACTCTTAAAGTACAAGAATGACCCCAGTTTCCTGATCACATTTGAAAACTGATTTGTTTTACACAGTAACTTAATGTCACTTGTTGCCTCCACTTTGCCCAGTGCACTGTTCAAAATTTGGGGAACCCATTCTATGTACAAACTGTGGGTGGATGAGTATAAGTCATGGGAAAATACTATAACCACTAAAGAAATAGAGGTGGTATCATTGTCTTCTAGCAACTTGCCATGTTTCTGTAGTGGCAACATACACTAGATATGGTTTGAGCAATTGGAAGCCTATGAAAGCCATGGAATACAATACAAATAATAGCTAATGTTTATTGAAATTTACCATATGCTCTGGGATAGGCTAAGTTTGGGTGCATGATCATATTTAATCCTCACAACCCAGTTGAGATATCTGAAATCCGAAAGGGTTAGGTATCTTGCTTTAAGATTTCAGGCCTGGTAGCCAATATAATTATCCATTAGGGCAGTGGTCTCCAACATTTTTGACACCAGGGACTGATTTCATGAAAGACAATTTTTACACAGATGGTGGTGGGGGATGATTTGGGTATGATTTAAGTATGTTACATTTATTGTGTACTTTATTTCTGTTATTATTACATTGTAATGTATAATGAAATAATTATACAGCTCACCATCATGCAGAACCAGTGGGAGCCCTGAGCTTGTTTTCCTGCAACTAGGCAGTTCGCATCTGGGGCTGATGAGAGAGCAACGGGGCACAGTTGTAAACACTGATGAAGCTTCATTCATTCTTCCACTGCTCACCTCCTGCTGTGAGGGCTGGTTCCTAATGGACCACCACAGACTGGTACCAGTTGGGACCCTGTACTTTAGGGTAGGGCCATGTTTCTATATAACTGTTTTGGACTGAAGAGGCATTCATCTGAGGTTACTTCTCATAGAGGTAAGTTTAAAGAAACCGAAAAAAAGGCCTACTTAAATGATTAAGTACGGTGCCCAATCTTAAGAAGCTTTCCGTGTAGTGGTAAAGACAGAAACCACACAGTGTTACACTCTGTAGTCCGCAGTATACAGAAGGAGAAGTGCAATGGTGGGGTCTGTGTGCAACGATGATGAACACAGTGGAGCCTACACGATGTAGAGTAGGTACCACTCTCCTTCCTGCAGGAGCACATGCAGTGAGCTTGTATCCAGAACTCAGACTGGAGCTAGTACTCTCCCTGAGCAGGCAACTGGCTGCCCGACACTTTCCGTGATTTCCCTGGAAACCTGAGGCTTTATATGTTGAGTTGACCCAGAAAGTATGGAGCAGTTTAGAAGGTGAATGTGTCCATTTTTCTTCTCTTTCTTCATTCTACTCTCTGAATACCACTTGGGGGTTCCCTCTTTAAAGATACTATGTATGCATTCACATAATTAGATATGTAGTTTATAGATAAATGGTGCATAGTATTATATACTATACAATATGCATATAGTAATATATAATATAAATGATACTATACATACTATATTTAGAAGGAAATGCTGTTTGCTATGCTTGTCTGCATTACTAGAAACATAATATGTATGGAATTCAGTTTATACACAAGTGTGAAACATACCACTTAGTGTTAAACCTATTTCTAACCCCCGTTCCACTAGAACGCCTGAAGATTTCATCCAGGACTAAAAAATTTCAACCATTTTTTGAAACCCAAAATCTCTTATTATCAGCTTCCATTCATCTCCTTGAGAAGAGCCACCTCTCAAGTATGAAAAGGGAAGACTTGGAGTATTAGAGATGTATTTTCATGGATGAGTTTTCTGTGAGATGGCCCAGTTTGAAGAAAAGTTTGATTTCTGGACTTAAGCCTTGAAGTACTGGCTGCATAGAATGCACAGTGGAGCTTGAGGAGGCCCTTTATGACAATGATAGGCTCTCTGCCAAGAAGCAACCAGATTTATGACGAGAGAGAAGAAGGGAAGGAGCCCTAGAATAAGGCTGAAGGTTTTACATAGGTCAGGTGGGAACACTCTAGATATTCTGGGAGAAACTGAATGATGCAAATACGGTGTGATATGTCATATTCTGTCAAATTCATAAGGAATTAATTTGAGAGGGCTGAATTAGACATTTTTGGTAACTTGGCCATGCATGCATGCATGCTCAGTTGTGTCCGACTCTTTGCAACCCCATGCATGGACTGTAGCCCATCAGGCTCCTCTGTCCATGAGATTTTTTCCCTGCAAGAAAACTGGAGTGGGTTGCCATTTCCTACCCGGGGGCTCTTCCCAACTCAGAAATTGAACCCGCATCTCTTGCATCTCCTGCATTGGCAGGTGGACCCTTCCCACTGAGCCATGTGGGAAGCCCATAACTTGGTCATGAAGGAATGTCAACCTCCATCACCACATTAGTGGCAGGGCCATAAAGCCATATGTTCCTCAGTACAGGAAATCCTTGGCAGGACAGGCGTTTTTTTAATAAGCTTTTAAATATTTCCTGGTGTTACCATGAACATAAATAACAATTTATGGTGACCATAGAAAGTCTTACAAAACAAGTTAGTTATTTTGGAGGCAACAATAGCCATATCTCATACGTCATATAAAATGCAAGCCAGGTTGTTAAACTGTGAGTAAAGGGTTTTGTGAGTGAAAACAACTAAGTTCAAGACAGCTGATTCCCAGGTTGTGCTAAGACATGCTTGCCCTGGTTCACATTTCAGAGTCCATACTTTTACAAATATGTGGGTCTGTTGAGATGTGTGCATAATTCCTCGTTCAGAAAATGATGAGAAATTTATTAAAAAAAAAAAAAACAAGCACAGTAGACAGAAATACTTGCATCGAGAAATGTCTGGCAAAACACAAAGGAAACCCTTAGCCGGAAAGTCCTATGGACAGAGGTGCCTGGCAGGCTACAGTCCATGGGGTCACAAAGAGTTGGACACGACTGAGTGATGAAGCCCAACACAGCACAAAGGCCTCATACTTTTAGGAAGGTGCAGCCGCCTTTCCTGGAGAGTGACACTTTTGTCGTTCAGTTGCCAAGTCATGTCCGACTCTTCACAACCTCATGGACTGCAGTGCACCAGTGGTACTCCTCCTCCTACTACTACTGCTAAGTCACTTCAGTCGTGCCTGACTCTGCGCGACCCCATAGACGGCCTCCCACCAGGCTCCTCCGTCCATGGGATTCTCCAGGCAAGAGTACTGGAGTGGGTTGCCATTGCCTTCTCCGATTGATACTCCTGCTAGAGCTAAATAGAGTAACTGTATCGTCCATGTAAAATGCAATTTGATACTATTGCAGGCTGATTTTAATAAAAGCACAGTATTGCCTCCCTTACTGGGTCCTGAAATATTGAGACCAGAGTGACCAAATCAGAATTTATGTGTGCTATACTCCCATGTTATTCTTCAGATACTTATTTGTGTGCCTGCCATTGATAGACAGATTATACATATAGGTCGATTTATCCTACCTATAATTTGTGATTATCTTGTCTTCTCTTGCTGCTGCTGCTGCTGCTACTGTTGCTAAGTCGCTTCAGTCATGTCTGACTCTGTGTGACCCGACCCCATAGACGGCAGCCCACCAGGCTCCCTCATCCCTAGGATTCTCCAGGCAAGAACACTGGAGTGGGTTGCCATTTCCTTCTCCAATGCAAGAAAGTGAAAGTGAAATCGCTCAGTCGTGTCTGACACTTCGCGACCCCATGGACTACGGCCTACCAGGCTCCTCTGACCATGGGATTTTCCAGGCAAGAGTACTGGAGTGGGTTGCCATTGCCTTTGTCTTCTCCTAACCACCTATGAATAGCTAGTTGTCCTCTCTTTCATGTGTGGGGGAAGATATTTTCATGAGTAGGCAGTTTCTTTTCCAATGTTTAGATACTAAATCCTTGTTTCTCTACTTTTTTCTTTCAAGTTACTCCTGTATACAGAACACACACATTTGTCTGTCTTTATGTATTAAATAATTTTACCCCCATGGATAGAACCATGAACTAAATTTGAAATTAATCATTTTTCTACTTATTGTTGATTTGAAAAATAAGGAAAAAAATCAAAAGTCTTTAAATCCTTAGGTAATTCATCTCTGTAGGTCATTTTCCCCCCTTATCCATACTAACTTACATACACCTAATACTTATCAGTAATGACTGCGAGACTAACATTTGCTGAATACTGGTGTAAATGTAAAATATACTCTGCTAGGTCCTTTACATACATTGTTGGTTTCATTTAGTCATCAGAACAACCTGACATCAGGAAAATGAACCTCAAAATTGTAAGTGATTTACCCAAGATCACGGAGCTACTAATTAATTGTCAGAGCTCAGACTTGAACCCAGTGCTTGTTTTCTCTCTTTTTCTGTCTCCATGCATGTGCATGTGTGCGTGTGTGTGTGCATGTGTGCGTGTGTGTGTGCGCGTGTGCATGTGTGTGTGTGTGATTTTCTCTCTTTCTCTCTGCTGTTCAACTTCAGTATGGTGATGAGATGGAAACAGAAAGTTAAGAATTTTTTTTTAATGCCTTAGGATTCTTTACTTTCTTACTTACCTGGTTTTTAAGGAACCATGCACTAGAACTCAATATGGTATTTCCCACTGAATTTTTCTGCTGCTTAAGATTGTTAAACCAAAATACATGTGTGCATATGAGTGTGGACATACACATACACAGTGTTCAATAACTAATAAATGATTTATCTGCTTTAATCAATTATTTAAAGCCTTGTTTAATTTTTGAGAGAGAGAAGTTCAGAGAGATTGTTTACTTTTCCAAAGATGACTGAGTAAGTTAGGGACATAGGTGGGCATTTGAACCAAATTCTCTTGACTTCAGTGTTCTTTCTAATGCCCTACATCTTCCCATATGTGTCAGGACTTTATTACCACTTAAACAATCTAATATATACATTAGAAATACCTCACTCTTAAGTATGTATGATTATGATAGAGGTGATTCTGACTCAAAATGATACACGGCATGTGTTTCTTTCAATTATGGTTTTCTTAGGTTGTATGCCTAGTAGTGGGATTATTGAGTCATATGGTAGTTTTATTCCTAGTTTTTTGAGAAATTACCATACTGTTTTCCATACTGGTCGTATCAATTTACAAAGCAGCACTTTTTATAATAGCTAGGACATGAGACAACTTAGATGTCCGTTTAGAGATGAATGGAAAGAGAAATTGTGGTACATATATATGATGGAATATTATTCAGCTATAAAAAGAACACATTTGAGTCAATACTGATGAAGTGGATGAACCTAGAGCCTGTTGTACAGAGCGAAGTAAGTCAGAAAGAGAAAGACAAATATCATACATAATGCATGTGTATGCAACCTAGAAAGATAATGCTGATGAACCTATTTGCAGGGCAGTAATGGAGATGCAGGCATACGGAACAGACTTGCGGACACAGTGTGGGAAGCAGAGGGTGGGACGAATTGAGAGAGTAGCATGGAAACATACACATTACCAAATTTAAGCTAGATACCCAGTGGGAATTTGCTGTGCTACACAGTAAGCTCATCCCAGTGCTCTGTGGCAACCTAGAGGGGTAAGGAGGGGCGGGAGATAGGAGGGAGTTTCAAGAGGGAGAGGGCATATGTATACCTGGGACTTACTTGTGTTGATGTGTGACAAAAACCAGCACAATATTGTAAATCAATTATCCTTCAGCTAAAAAAAATTTTAAATGATGCACAAACTTTATAAAATTGTATAATCAGTGCAGTGTGGAGCTAGAGGTTCTTATAGCTAGAGGTTCTTAGAGGAGCAGTACATACCCATGTGACTTGGGTAATGGTCTTTTCATGTTTCTGTTTTCATAGGTTAATTTAATTAATTTTATGATTTCACAAACTAATATGATGGATCACATCCTCCACCTGTCTTCCCATCACCTGGTTATCAATAAACCAAAGCAAATAGCACCTAGTAATCTCGTAGTTTTAATTTTTCTAATTTTAGGAGAAACATGATGAAGTGATATCTGATGTTGGAAAACTGCAAGAGAAGGCAACCTGGAATAGGGAGAAAGAGATAGGGTATAAGAATAAAGATAGTTAGGAGGATCCAGCAAAGAAGTAGCCCAAGTGTGATGGGAATTACAGCAACTCCCAAGGTAGATCTTCAAATACAAGTTCTCATTTAAAGTTATCAGGCAATTTAAATTTAGCTTATCTGATAAATCTCATAATCCCTTGTGTATTTCTGTAAATTTGAAAAATCCTCATCCTTGAAAAATATGGTTCAATGTTAATATACTGGGAGAAGCTGCACCAACATTGAGATTCACATTACAAACTTCATATTTGAGGATATCAGTTTTTAGAACTACCTGACAAAACTAGTTTCTAGTGATAGTGCACATATCCATCTAGAAAATAAAATGAAACCAGATAAACCCTCACTGAATATCTGTAGGAAATAAATATAGAAAAAAGTCACTTAAAGTACCAAATAATAGTATCTGTCAACATCAAATCCTGAGAACACTTTCTAATGGAAATCATTAAGAATAGTCAATATCATGTTATTAAAATGTTTAAGAGTAAAAGAAATACTAAATACACACACACATGCACCATAGAGGCTGGACACTTCTAGGAACAAGTAAAATTATTTTCTGTACAGGGATGTTGAAAGGCATTAAGATATTTTTCACTAAAGTGTAATTTAAAAGCCCACTTTCCCAGAGAGCTTAAGGAAAAATATATTCATTTTAGTGCAACTTTGATATACTATTCTGAGCTGCCATGTATACTTGTGTGATTTATCTATATATGCATGTATCTGTCTATATATCTAAAACAAAATGATGTGAAAAATCTAGATGTCCAACAATAAGGGGTTGATTAAATTAATAGTATTTTTAAAGTATGATACAGATTTATATTTACAGAAGAGGAAGGAAATACATAATATTCTGCTTTGAGATGAACAGCTCGCTTTGGAATTCTCTACCTATTGTGAATTTTTTGTATTTCTGTAACCATAGGAAAAAATGTCTGGAAGTAAATATACAGTAGTGGTAATAGGTTAAGACTATAAAGTGAAGAGTTTGTCACTCAGTCATGTCTGACTGTTAGTGATCCCATGGACTGTGGTCTGCCAGGCTCCCCTGTCCGTGGAATTCTCCAGGCAAGAATACTGCAGTGGGTTGCCATTTCCTTCTGCAGGGGATCATCCCGACCCAGGGATCGAACCCAGATCTCTTGCATTGCAGGCAGATTATCGTCTGATCCACCAGGGACACCCACTACACATCAGAAGCTCTTAAAACTATGTAATAATTTAAATACAAACATTGCTGAATTTGATTTCTTTTCAATTGGCAATATTTAAATAACTCTACTTAGTTTTAATCCACATAGACTTCCCATAAGCTGCTGTCATGCTACTATTGTCAATATAGCAAAATGGTTAAAAAGAAAACAAAACACTTTTTTTTGTATTTCAAATGTGCTCTCTGAAGGTAAACAAACAAACAAACAAATAAACCTTATTATTCCTGCTTCCTTCAAAGCCAGAAACTGATGGGAATACAAGGATTTAAGGAAAATGATTGAATTTTTGGTTACGGAGTAGCAGGAGTCAACTGAGGGTGGTAGATAAAGGGAGACAAAAGATTATTATGATTTTTGATGTTTGGGTTTGTAGATACTATGTAATATTAAATACTTTGTTATTGTTGTTCAGGTGCTCACTCATGGACTGCTGCGTACCAGGCTTCTCTGTCCTTCACTATTTCTTGGAGTTTGCTCAAACTCATGTCCACTGAATTGACGACGCCATCCAACCATCCCATCCTCTACCATCCCCTTCTCCTCCTGCCCTCAGTCTTTCCCAGCATCAGTGTTTTTTCCAGTGAGTCAGCTCTTTGCATCAGGTGACCAAAGTATCAGACCTTCAGCTTCAGCATCTGTCCTTCCAGTGAATATTCAGGGTTGATTTCTTTTATACTGACTGATTTGATCTTGCTGTCCAAAGGACTCTTAAGAATCTTCTCCAGCACCACAGTATGAAAGCATTAATTCTTCGGTGCTCAGCATTCTTTATGGTCCAATTCTCACATCCATATGTGAGTACTGTGAATAGCCATAACTTCGACTAGACGGACCTGCTTTTTAATACACTGTCTAGGTTTATCATAGCTTTTCTTTCAAAAAGCAAGCATCTTTTAATTTCATGGCTGCAGTCATGAACTGCAGTTATTCTTAGCATCACCAATTTGATCAAGGGAATAAGGAAAAAGAAGTCTCTGGATCCAGGTTCTCTATGTCATTTGGTTTTTATTTATCTAAACATAAGTTACAAACTCAGGAAGTCTCCTCACTCTCTGAAGTCTCTCCCTTTTTTGCAAAATTCTCAGTGGAAGCAGAACTTAATTGCAATTGAGTATTTGTCAGGAAGCTAGGTGGTAGGAGCCAAGAGATGGAGTGAGAAAAGCACAGCCATTTTTCTCTTTCTGGGACTTAATGTGATGCCAGATACCTTTTCAAATGGTGAATTTGTTTGAATTGTCTAGCAATTCTTTCTCTCTTAGAAAGTGCCAATGAACAGTGAGTTAGGGGAAGCTTCATGTGGTTCTGCTAAACATTTGATTCAGTGTAGACTCTGTGAGAGATGTGCTTCTTTCTCATTATTAAGAGATCTATCATTGGAACATGCCAAGATTAAAATTTATCATGCTGTTAGTCTAGATCTATGGATTAGCTGCACCTAAGAAGGAAATAAACTGTTGCCAAACTCCTAAGAAAGACAAATTATTCCTTGATTTCACTAAAACACATTTATTGATCTTGCCAGATTTTTCTTTCCTCTTTCTGAATCACTATTTTAACTTGATGATCAGCTCACAGAGAGACTTTTCTAGGGATGATTTGCATTGAAAATATATCATTCTATTTTGAGTGCCACTTCAAAGTCAGTATATAATTGGAAATTGAGGGAAAAAATTAAAGAGCATTTTTTTCTCACTTTGTTGTCTGCATTACTTATGAGTATGGATAATTAATCTGGAGAATACCATATCAGTATCATTCAGTCCT
The DNA here is from genome assembly GCF_023091745.1 of Budorcas taxicolor. Classification (NCBI taxonomy): domain Eukaryota; kingdom Metazoa; phylum Chordata; class Mammalia; order Artiodactyla; family Bovidae; genus Budorcas; species Budorcas taxicolor. The sequence goes on along the minus strand of NC_068919.1, from coordinate 39,022,462 downwards.
TCTCATAGTGAAAAAAGATGCATGTTCAGTTCTAAAGTTTGGGTTTCACTGAAAATATTGCTATGAATTATTTTAAGATTTCAATGAATTTCTCCTTACATTAGAAACATATAGAAATTTTCATAATAAGTTATTATTCTGTCTTACTGCAAAATAAGAAATCCTGGTTAGCCTATATAGAAACTAATTTTCAGAATCAAGTTTATATTTGATTCTTATTAGTTGAGATGTGATGTTATTTTCAAAATGAAAAGTGTTACCTTAAAAAGAAAGTCGTTTTCAAGAATCTGTTTCCAAAACTCTCATACATAAATTTATTATATTCTGATATCTTATTATCATCAGTCAAACCCAAATAATAGGCCCTACTGGGACAGCCTACTTTCAGCTTTTCCCCTGTCATTGTTGTATATAGAGAGCTTTATATATGTGCAGCTATTCTGTATATATGGAGCTTTCCCCTATGATTATTTCTTTCTCACATGCATGCACTATATATATGTGTGTGTGTGTGTGTCTGTGTATTATATATTGAAGAAGAAAATGGTAACCCAGTTCAGTATTCTTGCCTGGAGAATCCCATGGACAGTAAGCCTGGCAGGCTATAGTCCATGGGGTCGCAAAGAGTCAGACACAACTGAAGTGACTCAGCACACATGCAAACAGTTAATCGGAAATTACAAATACCGCTATAAGTGAAGGCAACTCACTCAACTGTGGGTACTGATTTACAATGTAAGTTGTTGTCAACAGACATTATTTTTTTAGAGTAAATTTTAGATTCATAGCAAAACTGAGCAGAAAGTGCAAAATGTAAAATTTAATCATCCAGTTTAAAGAGTGGGGAAAATATGTAGAGTTTTCTAAATTTAATGATAAAAGTTACTTAAAGGCATTTATATTTATCTTCTCAGTCAAAGGGCCTGTGTAAATGGGAGTAATGGTGCACATATCACATGAGTATTATAAGAATTTTATGTGGCAATATATATAATCCTGGTGCCTAGCAAATAGAAAGCTGAAGTTCCAATACTTTGGCCACCTGATGCGAAAAACTGACTTATTGGAAAAGACCTTGATGCTGGGAAAGATTGAAGGAAGGAAGGAGGAGAAGGGAAAAACAGAGGATGAGATGGTTGGATGGCATCACCGACTCATTGGACATGAGTCTGAGCAAGCTCTGGGAGTTGGTGATGGACTGGAAAGCCTGGCGGGCTGCAGTCCAAGAGACCACAAAGAGTTGGACACAACTGAGCGACTGAACTGAACTGAACAAATAGAAAGAACTCATTAAATGTTATATTTCTGATATTTTATAATGGGAAATGCATAACAGTAGAGGTAAGTTCAAATTATGGCTTTACTACTAATTATCTACTGAAGAAATTTGATCATATTTCAAATGTTGCTTGGGGTGCAGTTTTTTCCTGCAAAATTGAGGGTTTCTGGAGTAATATTATTTTATTACAAAAATAAGTTATACTTTACTTTCTACATTTTTGAAATTTTATTGTGAACAATAAAACTAGGAAAGTTAAAAACAGGCAGAGAATGTCACTGGAAAATTATCTGTGTCTATATTGCATTTTTTTAAAAATGGCAGTTTATAATGCTGCTGCTGCTGCTGCTGCTAAATCGCTTCAGTCGTGTCCAACTCTGTGCGACCCCATAGACGGCAGCCCACCAGGCTCCTCCGTCCCTGGGATTCTCTAGGCAAGAATACTGGAGTGAGTTGCCATTTCCTTTTCCAATACATGAAAGTGAAAAGTGGAAGTGAAGTTGCTCAGTCGTGCCCGACTCTTAGCGACCCCATGGACTGCAGCCTACCAGGCTCCTCCATCCATGGGATTTTCCAGGCAAGAGTACTGGAGTGGGGTGCCATTGCCTTCTCTGGCAGTTTATAATACATATCAGTAAACTAAAGACTGAAAAGTCCTACACTGAAGAAACCTCTTCAGATTTGCTTAATGCAGCTTTCTACAACATATTTGACTAAACCTTATTTCAAAGACCCTTGTTAACCTCCCAAGGTATTACTACTTTAAGGAACAAAGTGAGGGAGATATGAATGTAGGTAGAACATGATTTATATAAACTTCTTTATCTAGTGAAGATTAGCATTAACAATCAGCCCTTGAAAGAGAATAGCCATTAGGTCTGCATAACTATGAATAATTTGGCCAATCTGTATCTGACACTTAAAAAAATACTTTGCAGGATAATTGGGTTTCATATGGATATTTTTACTTCATGGTTTTGTGCTTTAAAAAATAAGGAGCCCAGCCTGGTGCTCTGTAAAGACCTAGAGGGGTGAGATGGGAAGAGGGAAGGGAGGCTGAGGAGTGAGGTGATAATTATGGATAATTTTCACTGTTGTATGAAAGAAACCAGCACAAGATTATAAAACAATTTTCCTCCAATTAAAAAATGAATGTTTAAAAATTATTAAAAAATTATTAAAAATCTATGACACAAGATAAAAGTCTATTTCACCTTCAGAGTTAGACAGATATTCTTGAATTAATTTCCATATGTGATGACTGAGGAAATCTCATGCTTTTATGTGAGGTCATAATTCTGCTTAAATTTTGTTCAGCAGTTGATATATTTCATATTATGTTGTCTCACATGTATCTGCCCAGTTAGATTTATAAGTCCTTGGAATAAAAAAACCTGTATATTTATGTTGCTTTATATGTACTTTCTGACTCCTCTCCTAATGCCATTATAAGTAGAAAGGATTTCTCCATGGTGTTTTTTAGCTGAAAATGTATGCCTAAAGAATGATATGATTTCAGTCTAAATATAAATATGTTCATATTCTCAATTATATGAACAAAGGCCTTACAAACTCCTGATACTCTCTGGGTACTTTTGAAAAAGGGAAAAAGACATGTTGTCTCAAATAAGAACTTTGAGTGAAGGAAAATGCTTTATGTTAATACATTGAAAATTGCTCTCTCGGTCTTGATATCACTAATATATATAGCATAGTTTAAATAAATCACATTCTTAATAATGAATTTTGAAGGAAGACATTTTGAAAGCTCTAGTTTAAAACTATTACCCTTATTTTATATTTTTGGATGACCAAGGTAAATGCAGATAAAAATTTTGAAGATAAATGATTATTGTAGAGGTTGTTGGCAGACAACCCAAGTATTAATATAATTTTATTCACCCATTTCTTCCATATTTATTGAGTACCTGCCATATGCCAGCCTATGTTAGAATACAAAGATGAATGAAGAGGCATGGCTTTTTCTTCCTGCCCTCAGGAAGTCTGCCCTCATGGTCACATGGAGAAGGCATGTACTAAGCCCGTAATTATAGATGCAATTGTCTTTTCAAAAGAAAAAAGGCAAGGTGTAAACAGAGCAGAATAACTTGTGGATCAAAAGTGTTTGAGGAGAAATATTAATTATAAATGGTCACAACCACAATCCAAAGTTTTTCTTTCAAACCATTTTGACGGTATTAGCCGTAGAACCTTAGAACTGGCCGTTTCCCTTCTGAGAAACAGAGGTCCCTCTTTATGACACTTGGTTACTTCACCAGGACTGTCTTCTAGAAACACTAAGTACTGGTGAAGAAGGCAATTGACATTCCACCTGATTTGGGAATCACAGAATAATCTTTTCAAAAACATTCAACTTAAAGGCATAGGAAAATAGAGAAGACATGAAAATAAAAATAATTTAGAATTGCTTTGAAAAATGTTTATACCCTGTAAAATAATCACCATTGTATTCCCAGTTTTGAACTAAGTAGCTTGATATATTAATGGAGATATTCCCTAAAGCTTTATAAAACTGAACTGAGGACTGAAGAGGCTGAAGAGTGAAAGCTCCTCGCTAAAGGAAATTAGAAATTCTGGATCCAGGACATCAGGGAATTGAAGTGCTGTGGGGCTGATGCTGCCATTTACATTGTTATTTCATGAAAATGGAATAAAGCTGTAGACTTGAATTGTAAGCACACAGAGAAAAATGAAATCATCTTTTTGTTATTCAAAGCAGACAGAGCATTCCCGGGTATTTAAGTTTCTCATCTAGTTGTGCAGGAAATAAATGCATGTGCTAATTCAGGAATGTTGAAGCTTTACAGAACATAGCCTGAGATGTGGTCGGTCACTGAAACAGTTATCAGGCATTGCTGAAGTTTTGCATGTGTTTGGAAATCATAGTGGGCATATCTGAAATTAGCATACATATCCATAATTGTTAGTATTCAAATTAATTTTGTACCATTACTAAATGAAGACAGTATACGGCAAATATATTTCTTAAAAGATATACAGGGTGTACTTTGTATCTGAACAAGAATCTTGGCATAGAAAAGACTTCATGGGCCAAAAAACCAAACCAAACAAAAAACTAGTCCTTTAGTTAGGGGATTACTGTTAAGCTCCTCTAGTTTAGGAAATAATCGTTTAAGAACAACCTATCAATTATCCAGTAGATGACCTTTGTTATTCCTGTCAAGGCTCCATTTTTCTATATTTTCAATTTTATCCAGAGTCCAGTTGTCATGATGGTTCTCAAGTACACATTGTCTTGAAACACTTTCTTGAATACTGTCCAATAATCTGTCATCTGTAGATGCTTTCTGTTACTGGTACTATCAACATTATTCTTTAATTTGTTGCTAAAACAGATTATAAACACTGCAATTTATAGAATGGGGATTTGTAGCTCCATGAAACTCTGGCTTTTGAGTTCATAGCTCGTCAGTTGATTTTTCAGTTTGAAATTTAACATATGGTTTATGCTTTGATCAATTTTTTAAAAACTGCTGCTGCTGCTAAGTCACTTCAGTCATGTCCGACTCTGTGCGACCCCATAGACGGCAGCCCACCAGGCTCCCCCGTCCCTTGGATTTTCCAGGCAAGAACACTGGAGTGGGTTGCCATTTCCTTCTCCAATGCATGAAAGTGAAAAGTGAAAGTGAAGTCGCTCAGTCGTGTCCAACTCTTAGCGACCCCATGAACTGTAGCCCACCAGGCTCCTCCATCTATGGGATTTTCCAGGCAAGAGTACTGGAGTGGGGTGCCATTGTCTTCTCTGTTTTAAAAACTAATTATAAATTATTTCTGTGAGGTAAAAGAAGATAGCATATATTCTCATTGTTCCATTCTGTCTTTTTATATTTATTTCCTAAAATAATGTATCTCACAGATAATGATAGGGTCCCCTAAGGATGGCAAGAATGGGATGCTAAGCACACCACAGAGATATGTGGGGAATGGGTATATCACCATATATATGTTGAATAAATGAAAGCTGTTTCAGCCCTCCAGTTCCTTTCCTTGTGACAGTTCTAACTCAGTCCTTGTCAATGACCTGATGTATAGAAGAGACATGCATTTTGGCTTTCCTATTGGTGGTGTTTGAAAAAAAAAAAAAAAAGAATAAAATTTATTTTTCATGCAAAACTTTAGCCAAATGTAGTTCCTGTTTTAACTTTGTCTTGTAGTCAACTGACTGCACACCTTGAAATATGGAAGGAGTGGAGCGAGAAGGGCTGATAAAAAAGACCCTACATCATAGAAATTATGACGTAAAACATTAGAAAACTTCAAACGGAATATTTGAATGAGGAAAACAAAATTCAACTCAATGTAAATTATGTCTCTAATATAAGCTTCTTTTCCACTTGAGCCTTGTTTTTCAAAATTCTTATGTGAACTTCAGAAGTACCTTGGTGATTCTCTTATTCTCTAGGAGTCATTGTCAATTCAGTTGATTTTACTTTTGCTAACCTGGAATCTGGAGGCGGGAAGTAGGGGTGACTGAGAAACAAGAGAAGACTGCCGCTTTGCTAATAAAAACGAAAAGAAAACCCAGGCTTCACTAGGAAGAAAGGTAACTGGAAGGTCAGATTTACCTTTCAGTCTATAGAGATTTTCTCACAAATGAACTCAGGTGTTTAATTTATTGCTATTACAGAATGCTGAGAATGCTTTACTGAAGGAGAGAGCAGAAAATTTTTGAGTTTAGAGATAAAAATCAGAAAATGCAAGTCTGGCAATTTAGTAAACAGAAGAGAGAGTGTGAATGTCTGTGCCATTGCACATAGAGGGCAAATTTTAGGTTTTAGGAAGAAATGAATATTCTGTTTAGTGACACGACAACTTCAGAGAATAGTGTTAAAGTTGTAATATACAGCTTTTTATAAAAAGTAGTCATCGCACCTCTAAAACTGTCAGGTGCTTGATTTCTTTTAACTTGGGAAAATGAATTTAAAAGTTAACACAATTAGTAAACAGTTTGACACCAAAGCAAACACAAAAGAAAGCAAAATGCACACTCTTAAATTTCTGCAAAAGTTGAGGACATTTAGGAAATATAATCTGGTTTTCACAATGAAAGAATCAGTAAATGTTTTTAGGCATCATAGTCTGCTCAGACAATATAGAATCTGCCTGCAATGCAGGAGACCTAGGTTCAATCCCTGGGTCGGGAAGATCCCCTGGAGAAGGAAATGGCAACCCACTCTAGTATTCTTGCCTGAAGATTTCCATGGACTGAGGACCCTGGTGAGTTATAGTCCATGGGGTCATAAAGAATCGAACATACTGAGCAACTAACACTTTCCCTTCAGGCATCACGAGAGAGAGATTTCTCTTAAAATATGACACTTTCCCTCACAAATATCAATGAATATATATTTGATACCCAGTAGTAGTTTAGTGATATATCAGGGGTATTCACAGCTCTATTAATGCACCATTATATAAGCAAATATTTTCTGTAGATGTCAATAAAATTAGATTTTACCCTTTCTGTACTGAAAACCAAGAAACTCAAGGAATTTTCTGTCTGTCCAGTTTTGCTTTTGTTTTCTTTTATTTTTCTGCTTGACCATATATTAAGGAATAGAAGTTCATGAAATATATGTTCTACTTTTCATCTTTTTCTGAAAACATGAATCACAGTGTTCAAAACTGTTTGTTTTGTTTGACTATCCATTAACCAGTAAAGGCAGAACTTTTCTCCACAAGTTGAAGTTTTGATTTGCTTCTGACTTTTTAATCTCATTAGATACAACTTTTAATTTCTTCATACTCTTTGAGTAACAAAGTTTTAAAATGTATATATTACAGAGGGGTAGACCTAGCATGAAGTTCTCCAGATCTATTCCAATGCAACATACTGACACAGAAAATGTTTCTGAACCTGGACTTGTCTGCTCACTTGTGCATAGTAGAGTCAGTCACCTGACACAGGTTTGGTGGAGGAAAGTACAGGGTTTATTGACTCATTGGAAAAGACTCTGATGCTGGGAGGGATTGGGGGCAGGAGGAGAAGGGGGCAACAGAGGATGAGATGGCTGGATGGCATCACTGACTTGATGGACGCAAGTCAGAGTGAACTCCGGGAGTTGCTGATGGACAGGGAGGCCTGGCGTGCTGCGATTCATGGGGTTGCAAAGAGTCGGACACTACTGAGTGACTGAACTGAACTGAACTGAACTCAGGAAGAGGCTTCCCAGGTGGCACTAGTGGTAAAGAACCTGCCGCCAATGACAGAGACATAAGAGACACGGGTTTGATCCCTAAGTCAGGAAGATTCCCTAGATGAGGAAATGGCAACCCACTCCAGTATTCTTGACTGGAGAATGGACAGAGGAACCTGGTGGGTTACAGCCCATCGTGTCACAAAGAGTCAGATGCAACTTAGTGACTAAGCACCTACAACAAGCAAGAAGAATGGGCAGCTCATGCTCAGAAGCCCGAACTCCTGATGGCTTAGGAAACGCTTTTAAAGGTAGTCTGAGGGAGGAGGCCACAGGGTGCGTGATCAGTTTGTGCTCAGTTCCTGGATTGATTGGCATCAAGGTGAACTTGCAAGCATCATTAACTGTCTGGTTTCAACTGGTCTGGGTTTTACATGCATTCGATCAGCACTTTTAATCTGTTGGGGGTCAGCTTCCTGTAAATACAATTTAGAAATGTGTATCAGATCTTTATCTATATCTTTCAGGGAACTGGGAGTTCAGTGACTGCTGTGTAGCTGATTTATAGTATAAGTTGTTACCAGTTTATTGACCTAACAGCTATTCTTTGTTTCTCAGTCTTTACATTTCCTAATCGTTAACTCTTGAGCCAGCCTTTTGAGACTGTGGGGAGTCCTGGAAGACTAAAGCAAAAGCCTTTTATTTCAAAGTACAGGGACAGAAGAGCTTGTATACAGTTTCAAAGATAGACTTAGATGTTTTAAATAACAAAATTTCAACCAAGTAAATTTGAAGATATGATTGGCTTAATGGCGCAAGTCAGGAATAGGGTCGGCATCCTGTCTAGCAAGTAGAGAGGTGCTCCAAGGCACTCTACAACATGGAAGATTTTTGTAGACAAAAGGGAAATTTGCAGAGTTGTTTTAGATTTAGGCAACCTATCCATGGAGGACAGAAGAGGACAGTGGCAGATTACCTCACTGGTGCTGACCTGATCATTTTAGTCTAATACATTCCTGGAGAAAGTTGTAATTGAAATTAGGTTGGGTATTAAGTCTTAGTTCACTTAGTTTCCTTAGTTGGTGATTGACAGGGAAGCCTGGCACATTGCAGCCCATGGGGTCACAAAGAATCGGACATGACTGAGCAACTGAGCTGAACTGAACTTAGTTTGGTTATTATGTCCCCAGTTTGCTGGGGCTTAGCACAAGTGACTCCATTTTAGGTCTGTCTTTTTTTTTTTTTTTTTTTAAATCAGTTGCATTAGAGGTTATTGAATATCCATGTAAAATACAACATTTTCCTATCCTGTGAGTTCTTTCTAGGAACAACAGAGGAGCTCTCTTCCTATCTTTTCTCCACTCTGCAGCCTGTTTGATTCATCAAATATATTTGGATGACTCCTTTCTGATTTCCCTTCTTTCCCATTCCTCATCTTCTCTCCTTTTTTTCTTGGTTTTACTATCCTTAATGTTAGTTTAAAGATCTAAGTCACCCATAATGCTAATTTGTTATAAAATTTTCCCCAATGTAGAATTTATTGGAATCACAGAAGATACTGTTATGTTTCAAATAACATGGAATACTAGGAACTAGTCTATTTCTTTCCCTTACATTTGAACCCTTTATCAGCATCATTATCTTGTTACATGGTCATGTTACTTTACCAGATTTATTTCTGAAAAGATTCATGTGAATTGATGACTTGTCAGTTCTCAAGCTTGCATTGCTTATGTGACTTTCAATTTAAGTATTCTAGAAGTCATTTTTAAAACTTGGTTAAAAATTGTTACCGTATATATTACATATAGGTATATGCATACATGCACAAGAATATGCAGATTTTGGGTGATTTGATCACTTGTACAGTATCTATTTTGTTCTTTCTTCCAATCAAAACTGATTCATATAATTTGCTAAGTAACGGCTCTTATATTCAGAGCCCATCATTCTTTTCCTATTTAAGTCATTTCTTATTTCTAGCTTTTATTTGCTTATATCTTATTACCTTTGTATAACTTTTGGTTACCTTTCTTTATATATGAATGTTCCATGTATTCCCTTAGAAAACATCTCAGCTTCTAGTAAGTATGCCTAGCCTCAGAGAAAGGTCTCTCTTGCCCCTCAAAAGTGACCCTTACAGGAGAATATTTCTTACTCCCTACTCAGTTATCAAACCAATTCTGCAACTGTCAATTTAAAATTTAAATTTTAATATTCAGTATATTTTACCAAATAATAGATTTGGTCTTGTGTATATTGAGAGATATGGTATATTTTATTTACATGATTTTAAACATTTAATTTAAAAATTAATTAAACAAATTCACTTGATGATAAAAAGACTGTATCAATGGGGGCTCCCCAAGAGGCTCAGTAGGTAAAGAATCCTCCTGCAATGCAGGAGACAGTTGATCCCTGGGTTGAGAAGATACCCTGGAGGAAGGCATGACAGTCCACTCCAGATTCTTGCCTGGAGAATCCCATGGACAGAGGAGCCTGGCAGGCTACAGTCCATAAGGTCACAAAGAGTCGGACACAGCTGAAGTGACTGAGCATGCATACATGCATATATAAGTGAGCAGTGAACCTGTGTAGGGAATATGTCAGGAAAGGTCTTGATTAATAGAGATAAGAATACAAGAGTCCTAAAGCCAGTTAATCAAATTCATTCTTCTGTGCTCAGGTATGTTATTTAAGAGAAGACTACTTGAAAACATATTTAAATCGTTTTTCTTATGATTACTGAATGTATGTTTAAGGATCTTGACCATCTTACTTTCTTTAGGGCATGGCTGTTGACTTCTTATTTGATCTTTCAATATCTGAATCCTTGTTAAGACCGAGAGGAAGCTCCCTTTTGCTAAATTACTCTCTCGTGTAAGCAATATTGATAACATGGGGGCAGTGCATGTGTATTGTTTGTCTGTGCCTTTGCATTTAATGCCATTTCAGCTTGGAATCCTCTTTCCTTTCATGGTCTCCATAGTTTTTCTTCAAATGTAAGTATCAGCCTAAAAATCAATTTCAACACTGGTAGATGGATAACTGATATACCCTATATATAAGTGAATGACTCGTTCAAAGTTACACTTCTTAAAAGTAAACTGGAACTATTTATCTATATGTCTGAATCCCTCTTTAATTTCCCATTAACATCTCTTTAATCTTTGTTTAACCTATACTCTCTGTATAGTGCAGGAGCTGAATATTATTCTAGTTTCTGTCCCCAGAATTCGTAGAGCACTTAGATTAAAGCAGCATAATATTTTTTGATCAAATGAACCCTCCCCAATGAGTTGATTTCCTTGACAGCATTTCAGATGTAATATTATTCCTGTTCTCTCAAACCTAGGTTCTCTTGTTTTTTACTTGTTAGATATGTTTAGAAAGTGAAGTAAAAAACTTACTACTATAAGATGTTAATAAATGATGACTGTATATGTTTATCTTACAAAACCCATGTTTGTTTGTTTTATTTTTAATGAGTCAGAAGCTGGGTTATATAATAACAAAGACATAAATCTCTACTGGTGAAATTTTAGGTTATCTGGTAAACTGGCTATCAAGATATTTTGACTGAATGAGTCTTTCAATCTGGAAAAACTTTCATTTCCTTCAAATTCAACCATGGTGGTGACTGCCTGCTTCATTTTTGCACAGTACTTTTGGAACTTTGCAGTTTACGAAAGGAATTCCATTTTGTACAATGTCTTGAGTGTATTCTGTTAAGATTTATATGGTGATTCTTATGGGGTTAGTAGGATTGACACATTTGTAATTAAAGAAGAGCCTTACTATATTAGAATAAAAGTGGAAAGTAAATCTTGAAGAATAAAATAATGTAATTTACTTTATGTTGAGCACAAATATGTGTATAAATATAGATACCCAAATTCCAAATAATATGTATATAAAACATATTTTCAACAAAGTAGAATGACTAAAATTGGTTAAATTTTAAAATGTATGAGGGTGTTTGCTCTCCATAATTATGAGGCAATGATAGATCTTTGAATTTGTTACTGAAAACACCTCTGTTGATTAATCCACGCTTCTTTATGTTATTATCCAAAATTATACATACACTTCAAGAATTATTGGTGTGGATATTGCTCTCATCTTGAATACACTTGGGTCTATTCAATGAAGAGTTTTCAAAATAAGTTTTCTCATGTCAGAATAGTGGCGTTAGTTTTAAAGGGAATGAGTGAACTAAAGAGTGATCCTAATGAAAATATCCAAATTCATATGTGAATATACACAAACATTTGGGCTTCCTTGGTGGCTCAGCCTGTAAAGAATCAGCCTTCAATGCAGGAGACCCGGGCTTGATCCCTGGGTCAGGGAGATTCCCTGGGGAAGGGAATGGCTACCCACTCCAGTATTCTTGCCTGGAGAATCGCATTGACAAAGGAGCCTGGTGGGTTACAGTCCATGGGTCATAAAGAGTCAGATACGACCGAGCAACTAACACACACACACACACACACATTTATATTTTAACTAAAGATCTTTGAACAAAAATTGAGTCTTCTTTTATTTTTTATAGATTTAAATTTGAATTCTTGCAATGTTAGTAAAATGACAGTTGCATTAATCTTAATTATTGTTCTTTTGACTGGCTTTTATCTCTTTTTCAATATCTATTTTGTTGCATCTAAATTTTTGTTGGGCCTTGGTTACATAGTATGAATTTAAATCAGGACAGAACTTCATAAATCTTAATAATGGTCAAATGTGCAACACAGTAGTAATGTATACAATGAAATATGAATCAAAGAAAGTAATTTTGAAAACTCCAAGCTCCTCAGGTTTAATATCCATAGATATAGTGTGCGTTAGCATTTTTGTAGAGCTCTAGTAAAGTTTTTGTTTAGTTTTTACTTGAATTAATGAATCATCAAGTGTTAATCCTCCATGTTCTTATGTCTGTGTGAATATATATTGTATGTATGTATATATATATATATATGTGTATATGTATATATATATATCAAGAAATTTATTTCTAAAGACTGATTTGTGATTTAGCAAAGAAAATTATTTTTGCTATTGGTAGCTAATGTTTATTCAAAACATTGGTATATATTAAGGATTTTTAATGAATTATATAATTTAACTCTAAAAACTAATTAATGAAAACTAATGATGGATAAAACTAATCATTTTATCATTTTCATACTCTGTTGAGGATACGTAGTCTTAGAAAGGATTTTATGGCTAAGGACACAAAACTTGTAAGGGATAGCTCTTGGGTTATAACAAGATGCTGTTTGTTACTAGTCAGTGGTGTTGACTACTACATTCATGAGCTTATGGAGATGGAGAAATGTCATTAAAAATAAGGAGGTTAATAATACCCTAGGACTATAACTCCATTTTATGCAAACTTTTTCAACACAACCTTATTCCACTGATATTTTACACTTCTCTTAATTTCTATCGGAAAATTTATTTTCTTTCGGCCTTAGGAAACACTACTTATCATTTTATAAATGTCATCTTCTGAATAGACTTTCAAGTCCCAGAGAGCACGTATCTATTTCTTTTCTTTCCTTGGAACTTGAAAGACTGTGACAGAGCACTGTGTATTGTTGGTGACATTGATGACAGAACTGAAGACAGAACTTCCCAACTCTGTGTCCCATCACATCTCTAAACTTGCTGTTGCCACCACTGATGTCCTTCCTCTCCGCTCTATTCTCTTGCTTGCTTAATGTCCTTTTGCAACTTTTCTTTCTTTGCATATAGAACAGGCCATTTGGGTTTATTATTGCTTGTGATGAATAGACCATCAAGCAGGCTGGCCAATCTGTTACCTTTTGTTTGTGTTCTCCTCGTAAGTTGTTAACTTCCTCCCATTATTTTGTAGACATTTTGTAATCTTTCCCTCATAAAATCATTGAGGACATGGGCAATGCCTTTATTTTTTCATTTCCCTTTTTCATGTAACATCTATTGTTCCCACTGTGCTTTCCCTTAGAAGCAGAGAGCTTGTCTTTTTCACCCTTAGAAACTCAGTTACTTAATGCAATACATAGAACACAGTAGGGACTTAGTAATAATTTTCTGAGCTTAATTTTGATAGTGGACAAGCTTACAACTTCAAATATTAGGCAGGCATAGGTTCTATCCTGTGTACCTGGAGTTTAAGAATGTGCTTTCCTGTATGTCTAAAAAGTTTGTGTGCATGCATGCATGCTGTGACTTCAATTGTGTCTAACTCTTTGCAACACTATGGACTGTAGCCTGCCTGGCTTCTCTGTCTATGAAGTTTTCTCGGCAAGATTATTGGAGTGGGTTACCATTTCCTACTCTAAGGCACCTTCCTGACTCAAGGATTGAACCCATGGGTTTTTTTTCCCACTAGTACCACCTGCGAAGCCCATCTAATTATTTTACCAAGAGTCGAATAATTTCCAGTCTAGTGAAAACCTTTGCCATTTGATAGATGTTTAATATTGATAGGTCAAGTTTAATAAAAGCTTGAAATACTGAAATATAGTTTAATGTTTGGTAGCCTGATAGAATGTCATTTTTCTCACTAAATAAAAAGGTTTGACATTACACAATTTTCTGGACCACCAAATGGTTCTGAAGAAAATCAAATGAAATTTCAATGAGGAGTTGATAGCTTTAGATGCACATTAATGAATGGATTGCTGAGAGATCCCTCTATTTGTAGTATATTCAGTTTTCAAAGCACCCATGAATTAAAATTGTTGTCTTGGGACTTCCCTGGCAGTCTATTGGTGAAGACTCTGCGCTCCCACTGCTGAGGTTGCAGGTTTGGTTCCTGGCTGGGGAAGTCAGATCCTGCATGCCACGTGACCAAAAGAAAAAAAAAAAAACCTTATAATAAAGGATGATGTTGGTTTGAAAAGTGGCCATCATACACAGAGAGCAAAGAGAGATTGGAAAAAGACACAGAGCCCTCCAGATTGGCAGGGGACTGGCTTAATGAGCAAGAGAACTTAGTTATTAGGCTTGTCTTGGGCAGTCACAAGACAAGTAGATTTCCATACCTGTCATCTCAAATCTTAAAAGTTTACCCTTAACTGGGTTCAGTCACTGTACACAGCCTAGATGGTCTTAGCAACACATTACTCTCTCAAGGCTGTGTCCTTGCATCAGCTCACTGTGGGAACGATAGGCAGAGTGTACATTCCAAGGACATGCTAAGGGATGAGGAATCTCTAGTTTCCCTGGTCCATTTCACAGGTCAACCAGTGGTTAAGGCCTCGTCATCACTTCCTCCAACAGATGAATGCAAAGCTGTTTAGCTCTAAAGGCCTTTCCCCCAAAACACACCTTGAAATTGTATGAGCAATGTGTGGTTTGCTTTGTGTATGTACATCAGTAGCATCTGTAAACCTCAGGGCCTTTTTCCCAGGGAAATTCAGGGGTCTGGCATTGGTAACAGTCTGGAGGACCACTTTCATTCCAACCTGTCTCTTCCATAGAAAATCTATGAGAATAATTTATTTTACTGCATAATTTAGATATTATCAGCCATTTACAACATTGTAAAACTATTTTTGGCACTTGAAATATTTTCATTTCTATTTGGTTTTTCTTCTAAGTAATGGTAGAACTTCCTGTCTCATGCTTTGCACTGCTTCACATGATTCATCCTTATCCTTTTCCATGGAGGCTCACAGATACTTCATATAAAACAGACTGAAAACAGTTATGAGCTTCTGATGGCTGCATTTTCTGTCTTCATTCCAGAAAATGTTACCAGAAAAAATGGGAACTGTAGTGCACTGGGTTACTAATTCTGGGGCTTTAGGTAAATTTCTTAACTTAGCTTTGAGTTTCTATAATCTGTAAAATGGTAATACCCCTAATAAGAGTACCTATGTTTTAGGGTTGTTGTGAGGAGGAGTTAATACATTCACAGTGCCTGGTACATAGCACTCCATAGACAACCTGCCTGAGCAATGAGGTACTATCAAATGCCCTAAGGTAGTCAGGGCTCTGATTCAAAGATAAGAGCTTATGCCTCATGGTTCATCCTGGAATACATGCATTGATAGAATAAATGCATAGCTTCAACAGACCAATAAAGCAGATGGTGTGTTCTTCCCACTTTCCACGTGGATTACTGCTGACATTTTTCTTACCTAATCCTACATGAGCCTACGACCAGTTAATCTTTTTCATTTCCACATGCTTTATTTTCCTATTTTCTGGTATTATATGAGTTTTTCAATGTATAGTTGTTTTTTGTTTCCCAATACCTACCCTTTAAGTTCCCAGAGAGGCAATGAAATTTAAGTGATGTAGGTCAAAAGTTTGGATTAACTTGTACTTAATCATTTTAGGGTATATAAGGTTTGGCTACAGTCTCCCTACCTGGGCTTAGAAGAACAGCTGTAATTCCAAGTCACTCTGGAATGTTCCAACCCAACCACCAGCCACTTTAATATACGCTGTTTCCTTTTTCCCAATAAAATTGTATTCTGTAATGTACTTTCAAGGCTTGGGGCTATTATTTATTTCTTTGTCTAATTGCTAACTCCTAGCCCATGGCGGGGTCAGGGGTGGGGGGAAAAAAAAGAAACTTCTATCTATTCCTATTATAATTATATGAAGATTAATTAATATTATCTTTCTCGGTGCAACTCACAAGTGTCCCTTTTCTGATTAGAGATTTGCTTTTCCTCCCTATTAACTCTGATCAAATATCTCTGTGCAAATGATTGTAGTCAGTACATCATTCACTGTATGAAATCACTTTTTATAAGTTTGTTACAGAGGCACAGTTTAAAAAAAGTAAGGAAGTGAACCTCAAATATATAAAAACAAAAAGAAAACTGGTAAATTCCTATATCAAATTAGTACAATATAGTTGAAAGGAAAGGACATATATAAGTTCTTGGTTGTTTGAATACCTTTAACATTTTTGCTCATAAAATTTGCAAAAACTAGAAATAAGTGATAACTTTCTCGGCATTTTTTTAAATCTTCCTCGTAAGTAAGGTTTAGCAAACAAAGGCTTACCCTGGATTAATGATGCTTCTCTGGGTACTAAACAGTTAAAGTTGTTAGGCCTGGAGATTAATTTATAGGTAGGTCTACTAAGCAGTGATTAGAATGCAAAATGGTCCTTTCTCACACCCTGACAAGTTTCTTGCTTGAAGACAACAAGTATTAGTTGGCTTTTGTTCTTGTTAGAATAAGGGCAAGGTAGGAAAAAAAAAAATAAAGTAGTTTGGCAGGAAACTCTGTTCAATGTTATGTGGCAGCCTGGATGGGAGGGCAGTTTGGGGAAGAAAGGATACATGTATATGTATGGTTGAGTCCCTTTGCTGTTCACCTGAAATTATCACAACACTGTTTGTTAATTGGCTATAACCTAATACAAAATAAAAGGTTTTTAAAAAGTAGTTAAACAGAATCCAATTTTTAGTCTGGAATGATATGCTCCTTATTATTGCATGGAAATCAATTGTTACACAAACTTCTTGGCTTTGAAAGGTTTAATATTCTTCCACCACCCACTTTTCTTTTTTGGATTGTTCTAGGCCTTTTCTTTAGAATGCTCCAATCCAAGAAGGGAAAACCAGTGAATTAAAATCTAGGAAACAATATTCCATTTAGACTGTCTTTCTACCAGTGGTTATACTATTCCTGAGTTTTTCTTCTACTGGAAAACAAATCAAAATAATATGAACCTGATTTTCACATCTAGGTGTCATTGAAGTTGTCTGAAATTATGTAGCTTCTGAGAGAAGTGGCCTGGAGGACTTCTGGTGTGTCATAAAAGATAACTCTTCTTAGAAGTCTGGATTGTACCTGGAGTACAGATTAGAGATAAGGCTGGCAGCATGTAGCTTTTTATTAGGCTCATCTGAAAATATGAAGTTGCCTTTTTAAGAGTCCAACTTGAAGTCTAGAGGGAGAGAGAAAGTAAGCAGGTCATTTCAGACCATAGAGTGTGATAAGTGATATGAAAATAGTGTGATGTGTTGTGATAATTTAGTAAAGCTATCTAAGTGTGTCACAGAAGCTTCCTGGAAAGAGGTCCTTAAATGTTATACATTTCTATAATGTCATATTCCTTAAATTAAAAACAAAACTATTTCCAGAAAAGGATTCCTTATCATCTTTATTTTCACTAACTTAATTCAAACCATGACCATCTTTTGTGTGGATAAATGAGCAAATTGTGGACTTCTGAACAAGTCTCTTGATCTCTGTTCCTGCTTCCCTAACAACCTGCTCTCAGGACAGCAGCAAGATTGGTCTCGGAACTTTTAAATTAGATCATATCACTTATCCACTCAAAACCTTTCAGTGGATTTCTATTTCACTGAGTAAAAGTTCAGGTTTCTAAGGGCTGAGATGGCAGATATTCTTACCTCATCTCCACTAACCCTGTGCAGCCCCAGCTTACTCCTGCCCAGCTACACAAGGCTCCTTCCTGTTCCCCCACATGCCAGGTCCGTATTAGAGTCTTTCCAATAGCAGGTACCTCTGTTTCCTTATGTTAACTTGGCCAGCCTTCTTACTTCCTTTGTTCAATTCTTACCTTCTTGATGAGGCCTAACCTGGCCACCTGTTAATGCTCCATCTGTGCAGTCTCCTGGTATAAGCATTCCTGATTCTTCTGGCCTTACATTAATTTTGATCTTTCCCAGATCATTCAATATCTTCTAATGTAGCATCTAATTTAATTATTAATTATACATGTTGTATTAGTTTTCTCTCGATGTCAGGACAAATTACCACAGAAGTAGTGTCTGCTTCAAACAAGACAGATTTATTATCTCCCCATTTTGTATGTCAGAAGTCCAGATTGGCTTGCTGTTTTTTCTGCTCTGGATTTCATAAAGCTGAAATCAAAGTGTTTGTCACCTGGGTTTTTGTCAGAGGATTTGGGAAGAATAGACCTCCAAGCTCATTCAGGATCTTGGCAAACGTCCGTTCTATGTGTTGATATAACTGAGGTCCCATTGACCTTGCTGGCTGTCAACTGGGGCCACCCTTAGATCCTAGAGTTCTGTCTCTAATTCTTGCATGTGGTTCCCTACATTTCAGAGCCAGAAATGGCTCATAATATACTTTTAAGTCATGGAATATCTCTGACTTCCCTTTCTGAATCATCTCCTCAGAAACAATTCTTTTTTGTGGAGTCATTAAGTTAGATGGGTTCTCCAGATAAATCAAGATAAACTCCCTGTTCTAATGTCCACAACCTTAATTATATCTGTCGAGTCCTTTTTGCCATGTAGGGTAACAGAGTCATAGGTTCTGGGGATTAGGGTATGTACATTTCTGAGGACCCATTGCTTTCCTTCATACATGTGGTTTGTTATCTGTCTCTCCCTACTAGAATTAGGAAAACCTCACACAGAAACACATCTCCATCTATTTTCTTTACTGACGTATTCAAAATGCCTAGAAGGAAGTCTTTCTGCTAGTAGCTGCTTAATAAATATTATTGAATACACACTCTCATTTTCACCATAATACTATGGTGAAATGTACAGTTAATTAGTGGTGAATAGTGAAAAAGAAATTTTAATTGTAATTCTGTATATAGAGAATGAAGAAAACAAATCTATTTTGTATACATATCGTAAGTTAGAATCTGATTACATAAATGCATTACTTTAACTTTCTCTAAGAATATACCATATAGGAAAATCTACTAAGAGCCAAAGCTGTAGACCATATTTTCAGGGGTAAAATTGAAGTGGGGAGTAACATTTAAATATTTCATCATTAATCTATAAAGAACTCACAAAAATTCAGTTGAAAAAAGTGATACATATGAATAAACAGCCACAGAATAAATACAACATGTTTTGTTCACTAAGTACAAAGAATAGACAGAGATGAAGTAACAACCCAGTTATTACTAGAAATACTTCATAGCTTTATGGTATCTCTTCTCTTTGATGCATGATCCAGTTATTACTAGAAATACTTCATAGCTTTATGGTATCTCTTCTCTTTGATGCATAGAAGAAAATATAAATGTAACTGGATGTGAAGACTAGAATATGTTATGTTTCCTCTTTGTTCCAAACTTTCTTGGATAAATTCTGCTCCTCAGGTTTTAAATTTTTTGTTTCCATATGTACTGCTCTTTTAGTGGTCACCTAATAAGCCATCCTTAATTGGTAGCACACTTAATTACATAGTTACCATATGGTCAATTATTTGTACCATATTTGCACTTATAATTTCAAAATTTTGTATTGTTTTCATTGCTTTGCTATATTAGAATATGCAACAATGAACTACCTAATTTATATATGAGTTTCTCATTATTTCTTAAGAGCAAATTTCTGACTTGACTGTGTAAGATTTATTAGGTTTATTGAAAATTATATTTCTCCATAATGTATCACTAATTTGCAGTATGAGAATCTAGTTTTTTTATGTGTGTTAATTCTCACAATGAGGATCATCTCCTTTCCTGCTCCTGGTCTTGTCTTTCATTAAACCACTTGCATAGAATTTCCAACTAAAGAAACCAATAAATTTCAATTTCTATGGACCAGGCTTGAGATTTATATTTTATAGAAAAAATTTAGTTGTACATTTTTAAGCTTAAAGTTCTTAATTGTTTCTCTTTTATTCCAACATTGATTATGCAGATGCTGTTAATAATGCTGAATTATGCATGAACATAGATAATTTTTGGAAACAGTCTTTGTGGTGTTATATCTGTTGATTGAATTATGTGATTGCTTCATATGTTATTTATACTGTAACTGTTCAAGCAGTTTATATCTCCCTCTTATTGTCTTCATGCTCCAAGTATTTCGAAGATTATGTAAAATTATGTGACAAAAGGTATAGACTCTAAAAATAGAATCTGTAACTGTCAAAGTGATTTTGCAGTTCGTAATTCAAGGAAAGGTGTTTGAACAATACTCAGAAATTGGGCAAACTACTGCACCTTCAAAGTCAAGTGTGTAGATTTGTTTTGGGATTGATAGTTTTGTTTTCTTCCACTGGTGAGGATAGTAATATTGCTTAACATTGCTACTCCCCTTATCTTTGAAAAACATGCAAAGCATAAAAGACATGTCAGGAAAGGGAAATAAATGATTAATTCTCAGACATTAAAAAAAAAAAAACAGCGTGTAGCCATCTTTTTATGGTTTAAGACTTTGTGGAATTTATAGATATGACAGAATATTATACTGTAGCAGTAATGTATCAGAGTTCATATTCATCAGGAGAGAGACAAGTGTAAAACACCAGATGAGGCTATGAATTAAATTTTATTTAGGAATTCAGTTAAGATGAAGGACACATTACATCTCCTTGATTTAAAAGGCAATTTAATTGATCACTTTGTATTTTGATAAAGTTGCATCAAGGCACATTTGTTATTAATCATTTTTACAGAAACATAAGAATACATGTGTATATCAGAGAAGAAATATATGAGAAACTGTTTCATGAGTTATCACTTAGAAAGCACTAATTAATTAATGACTATAAACATTATTCATTGCTTCAGATTCCAAAACTTAGAAATAGTGTGTTCTGAAACTGAGCTGCAGTTTGCTTGTTTTTTCATTTTTGCTATCCTGGTTAAAGGCTTTATTATACAAACAGATAATCTAAGATTTATTTTAGCATAAAATTAGAAGCTTGCTTAAAATCCTTATGATTTATGTCATAATCACTTTCATAAAAATTTATAGGAAAGTTAAATAAACCAACAACCCCATAATAGCTTAAAAATGGTACATATAGGAAGCTAGTGAATCCAAATTCAAACACAATTTAGGAAGTCTTGGGAAACTTTTATAAGGAAATGACAGTTAGCAGAGGCCTTGGAAGATAAGCATCAGAGAAGAGTTTCATAGGAGTCCCCAACCTCCAGGGTCTAATGCCTGATGATCTGAGGTGGAGCTGATGTAATAATAATAGAAATAAAATGCACGTGATAAACGTAATGCACTTGAATCATCCTAAAACTTTCCCCACCCCTCTCTGTGAAAAAATTGTCTTCCAAGAAACTGGTCCCTGGGGCCAAAAAGGTTGGGACCACTGTCTATGGAATGGAACCTCCATAAGATTGAAGGCATGAGAGGGCAGCATAACCTCACAGAGGAGCAAAACAGCTGTGTGAACTAGACTAAGAAATCATGTTGAAGGTTAGCAATGAATGAAACGAAAAGGAAGGAATAAGACCTTAAGAAATGTGCTTGCTATTTTGAAAAAACTGCATCCTGATTGCCAAATAAAGTTGAAAAGTAATAATTTTGGGGGGATCTGCATAGAGAGTGAATGAGTGGTTGTTGTCAGGGGTGGTATTCATAGTGGTAGAGATGGTTGAGAAAAGGCAGTAAGAACTGTTAGCAGATTGTATAATAAACTGTGATAGGTGGCAAGGAGTAGAGTTGAGGCACTGGCAGCAGAAATGGAGAGGGCAAATCGGAATTTCGAGAGATTAGTTGTTCGAATGGATGGTCCCTGTTGTTCAGTTCATTGCAGTGGTGAAAGGGAGAGGGAAAGATCCCAGAAGACTGCAGTATTGACCTTGAATGTGATCAACTAACATTCATCTAGACAGCAGAGAAAAGGCAGTTTGCAGAATAGACTGATAACAAATGTCCAGAGGGGAAAGGTGAAGAAAGCGGTTTGCAGATTCTGTAATGGCAAATGGAAAGAGCTGTAGGGAAGAAAACGACAGTGTGAAATGAAGCAGAGATACCAACTTGGATAAGAAATGGATAATGAAAATGCCCAGTTGAATTAGCAGCTGGGGAGTCTTTGGACTTGGCAAGAGTGCATTTGTAGAGTTGGGAAGGATGAAACTAAGTTAAACGTGCTGTGGATGGAGGAAGGCGACTGGAGATGAATCTCAAAAAATTAAGAAGGGAGCATAGCTTGGTGGCTGGGGAAAGACAGTGCTGAGAGAACAGCTGTTGTTTTTAACCTGAGAAAAATTTCAAGAATGATTTTATGTTAAGGGAGAAAAAGCAGGTCAAGAGGGAAAAAACTATATCTGGAAGGGAGTTAAATAATGGTGCCAAATAGCTAGAGATGAAAAGGTGAAGAATATTTACTCACAGGAGTAGAAATTCTTTGTTAATGAAGCCGAAAAGAACTTTCAAATTAGTTATCGTTCTTAATGGACACTTTTAATATGTTCTTGGTATTCCACTCTGTTTGTTTGTAATTTCCTGATGACACACCATTTTTAAGGTAATATGAAACCTGTGTACATGATATTTTGTAAACTATTTAATGCTATACAGATACAAAATACTGTTTTAAAGTAAAACAATTTATATTTTATCCTTCTGTTTGTTCTTTTTTGACATTCTCCTCTGTCACTTCTTTTTACCATACTGTTCCAGCAATATTACAGAATAAATATATTTTGTGGGCTAGAAAGAGAACTTCTGCCTCATTTACAGAATTGTATTGGGAAAATAATGTACTCCTTGGTGAGGTGGAAATGTACTTGTACCTGAGGTTAAGTTTACTCCCCTGTTTGCAGCAAATAAAAGGATAGCGGGATGTGTGTGTGTGTGTGTGTGTGTGTGTGTGTGTGGTCTGTGTATATTTTGTAGCATAAGTCAGTCCTTTGTTTGTTGGTTTGTGAAAACCTAAATCAGATTTGTGGAAACATAGTGACAAAAAAACCCTCTAGCTTGTGATTTAACTGCTTTCTATCCTTCTGAATATACTGGAAGCTCCTTAAGTCTGGATCTCTGCATTTAATGCCTTTTAAAGATGTGTTGACTACTGTGGCAGATCTATGAACATAGGCACAGGGGAAAAAAAAATGTAATTTACAGAACAAGAAACAAACCGTGAAAAAGTCTTAAGTACTCCTAGTCTATGTGAAATAAACATCAATAAACTGCCTGTTTGTGATAACTTTTGCCACAAAATAGATTTTGATGGCCATTGATTTTTCATACCTTTAGGCTATGTCCTAAACTCAGGTCTTCACTTGTTATAAAGTATGTGGATTTTGTTTATTTATTGCCTCTCACCTGCCACTCCTTGAAGATCCACTGCATTAAGTCAGCTTCACAATAAAGAAACTTTGTCTCTCAGCACACATCAAAATTTATCACTTAATTAAATCAGCAAAAGATATGCAATCAGTGGCCCAGCCAGAACCGACCTTGGCTGTCATGGGTTTCCAGAAAAAGAGCTCTCAGGTGATTGTGGTTGAGACATGGCTGGGGAGGACAGACACAACTTCTGAATGGGTTGATCTGATTGAGTGCACAGAGCCTGACACACAACAGCAGTAGGTTATGCCAGGGCTTCTCATTTGCTGCCAGGTTGCCTGGTACCAAACATCATGAGGACCCCAATTTACAGTTTGGTTACATTTCATCATTCAGTGTTGACTTGTAAACATAGCCAAGCTGTATAGTAATTCATTGGTAAAAATTCAAGCAGTTGGTGACTAACCTAATACTAACTTTAGTCATACTGCTACTGCTGCTGCTAAGTCGCTTCAGTCATGTCCGACTCTGTGTGACCCCATAGAAGGCAGCCCACCAGGCTCCCCCGTCCCTGGGATTCTCCAGGCAAGAACACTGGAGCGGATTGCCATTTCCTTCTCCAATGCATGAAAGTGAAAAGTGAAAGAAGTTGTTCAGTAATGCCTGACTCTTAGCGACCTCAAGGACTGTAGCCTACCTGGCTCCTCCGCCCATGGGATTTTCCAGGCAAGAGTACTGGAGTGGGGTGCCATTGCCTTCTCCAGTCATATTGGTTGTTCATAATTATTAGGCCGTGTTAGTGCTTTTCTCTGGCAAACAGAACAAACCTTGGTTTGCTCTCTCTTTCTCCCTTCAGCTCCCGTGCATCTTATGGCTCTGAATCTTATCTTACGGCACTCTGGCACTGTAAGCTTTCAGGGTCTGTTTAAATTATTCACATTCATGTCCTCCTCCATTCCCTCTTTTACTGTTTCAAAGGCTAAAGTTCCATTCTGTCTTTTTATCCCCAAAGTGTCTACTGGAATAAAAGGGTACAGGAATTAATGATTAACTAAATAGATTAAACAAAGAATGAACACTTGCTTTGTTACTGTATTCAATAGTTTGTTCATTTATTTAGAATATTTTTATTGAGGTTCTTTGATTAGGCAGGAAAAATACCAATTGGAAACACGGGGTGGGGGGAATATTTGCCTTGGCATCAATGATTTTAAAACTGATGTGTTGTTTTTCTTCCAGTGATTTTGTTTGCTGTTCAGTTCAGTTCAGTTCAGTCGCTCAGTCGTGTCTGACTCTGCGACCCCATGAATTACAGCACGCCAGGTCTCCCTGCCCATCACCAACTCCCGGAGTTCACTCAGACTCACGTCCATTGAGTCCATGATGCCATCCAGCCATCTCATCCTCTGTCATCCCCTTCTCCTCCTGCCCCCAACCCCTCCCAGCATCAGAGTCTTTTCCAGTGAGTCAACTCTTCCATGAGGTGGCCAAAGTACTAGAGTTTCAGCTTTAGCATCATTCCTTTCAAAGAAATCCCAGGGCTGATTTCCTTTAGAATGGACTGGTTGGATCTCCTTGCAGTCCAAGGCACTCTCAAGGATCTTCTCCAACACCACAGTTCAAAAGCATCAATTCTTCGGCACTCAGCCTTCTTCACAGTCCAACTCTCGCATCCATACATGGCTACTGAAAAAACCATAGCTGTAGGTGTTACTGATATAAGTTCTGTAAAATGTGTTTTATTATTGGTTAAATGTCACTGGTAGATTTTCATCTGGAGCTAGATGTCAGTGTACAAGCATGGGGGACCGAAAAGGCAGTCTAAAAGGCTGCTGCTGCTGCTGCTAAGTCGCTTCAGTCGTGTCCGACTGTGCGACCCCATAGATGGCAGCCTACCCGGCTCCTCTGTCCCTGAGATTCTCCAGGCAAGAATACTGGAGTTTGTTGCCATTTCCTTCTCCAATGCATGAAAGTGAAAAGTGAAAGTGAAGCCTCTGTCATGTTCAACTCCTTGTGACCCCATGGACTGTAGCCTATCAGGCTTCTCCATCCATGGGATTTCCAGGCAAGAGCATTGGAGTGCCATTGCCTTCTCCAATTTAAAAGACTATTCTGCATAAAAGATAAATAGAGAAAGACACATTCCAGAAAATAATTTTAAAAAATGATAGTCATGACAAAAAGAGTAAATGCTACTCAGCTGAATATAAAGTTGAGTGAGTCTGCAAAAGAATTCGCACTAAATGATAGCGCTCTGGTAGCTTGGGACCAGGAACTAACTATGTTGGAAAATAAAGATGTTAACATTAAACTGGGAAGAAAACAGAAAAAAAAAAAGTATACGAGTTTTCAAAAGATTTTTTTCATGATAATCATGCATTTTCAACTGTCCTAGATCTAGAAATTTTCTTCTGTGTATGAATGTTCTGTCAACAAGATTATTTTTATCAGAACTTTATGCATCTAAACTGGCAAAACACCATCAGTGGGAAACAGGATGTAAATTGGAAATGCATGCTATTCTTGTACCATGGTCAGCCTTTTAGGTGTCACTGCTTAATTATATACTCTCGGTACCACAGTAAGAGATTTGGCTGATGACCAGACCCACCTCCTTATGGATGCCTTTTTTGACCGCATCAGCTGACCATGGTGATTTTCCTTTCCTCTGAAATCCTAAAGCTTGCTATTTTTATATCCTAAATTTGACAGTTACTATATATTATCACATAGCATTGTTTTCCTTTTAATTCAGACATTCTTTGTTTCCTGAACTTTTTATGAACTCTTCCTGGAAGTAATGAAACATTTATAAAACATCCAGCTTTTGCTGTGTGTTATTAACACATGCTTCATCAGTCTGCTCTGGCACATGACACCTGTTTTTTGTTTTTTTTCTTTTTTCTTTAGGAACTTTTATTTTTTAAATTGTCTTCCTTAATTGTGTATTTCACTAAATTCCATTTTATTCAGAGTTGGTGAACCTATACTTGCAAAGCCATGGAAACAAAATTCTCCAGGAAACCCAGGCTCTGGCACCTGTTAAGGTGTTAGGTCTGTCCTGTGGAAGAGAAAGGCATTTTTCTCTAGAGCCGGAAACGTTAGTCAGCTACGGTATTCAAAGGGTCAAAAAATGTTGTTCAATCATAGTTTTCTGAGGTCTCAAAACAGACAGAAGTAAATCTACTTCTAAGATAACGGAGAAGTGGCTACTTATTTTGAGAACAAAGAAGCAAACCCTGGAAGTTATTATCCCTCCTCCTCGCTTTTCCTTTTATGCAAATAGACACCCCCAACCCCATAGGGCCTTACCTGCGTTTCGCACTTTGCACTGTCTGCTGCTCCTGTCTGGTTTGGCCCCCGTGTGACTGTGTGCCATAAACTCTCTGCCAGATCTATTCCTCTCCCTGCCCCTCCTCCTCCTCCTTCCCGTGACTTGTCCTCTATGCTGCTCTTGAAGATGGTTGCATCCTCCTTTCTTTCGTCTCATCTCTAACCTTTTCTTTCTTTCTGTATATCTAACTAAAAGTTGCTTCTGCAAATTCTCCTTACTTGTTGTTGATGATACCAGAAATTATTTTTGATAACAAAATTTTTGACCAAACCTGGTATTCTTTCTTGGCTGAAGAGGAAAGAATTCCTGGAGACTCAGAGGTCCCATTAGGTGAATTCGAGTAGACTTTATCTGATGAAAAAGTGAACATCGTTCTATAACGAAAACAAGTAAAATTGCTTTTTGAGTATACAGTGGTACGTAATTGCAGTTGTGTACAGATATCGGTTATTCTTCCCTCAGAAAATGTGCAGTTTTCTTACAGAAGCACCAGTATACAGATCTAGAAGTAGTTATATACTAAATTGTATCTTATAAATGATATACAACATAAAGATTCGAAATCAAGAAAACTTGATGTGGAATTAACTAACTGGGGGAAAATGGAGCAGATAACATCTGTGCTGTGCAATGAGGGAAATTTTGAAACAATGTGATGTACTACAAGTTACATCACATATCATATCAAGGAACCTGACAGGTTCTCTGCTACTTCAGAAGTTTTCTCTTAGGGAAATCTTTTATAGTCTTTGAACCTCAGTTTTCTCAGTTATCATGGGAATAAAAATGATAGCTGAACAGTGGCGGTCATTTATAAAGTACTTGTGAATGGGCCAGAAAATATATATACAGTTTCTATTACCTTCATGTGTGTGTGCACGCTTAGTTGTCTTGGACTCTTTCTGACCCCATGGACTGTAGCCCGCCAGGCTTCCCTGTCCATGGGATTCTCCAGGCAAGAAAACTGGAGTGGGTAGTTATCCCCTTCTACAGGGGATCTTCCCTCATAGCAACCGTTTAAAGAATGCTTTTTTCCCTGCATAGCATAATATAGTAAAATAAAGCTGAAGAAGGTTAAAACATATTCCTAAACTCTCACAGGAAGTTGTCAGTAGAGCTGGACTAGGAGTCAGACCTACCTGGCTTCATGCTGCCTCTTATAAGATTGTTGCTAGAATTAATGCATGTGAAATTGTACCTATAAAAATAATCTCGATTTCTAAATTTCAAGAGTTTCAGAGTTATAAGTAAATGGGGTAGACTGTCTTTAAGCCACAGGTTTTTATCATGGCAATTTTGGGCCTAGACAGTTAATTGAAGGGCATTATGGTGGAGGTCAGGCTTCCCTAGTGGCTCAGATGGTAAAGAATCTGCCTGCAATGTGGGAGACCTGGGTTCGATCCCTGGATTGGGAAGATCCCCTGGAGGAGGGCACGGCAACCCACTCTAATATTCTTGCCTGGAGAATTCCATGGACAGAGGAGCCTGAAAGGATACAGTCCCTGGGGTAGCAAAGAGCCAGACATGCCTGAGCAACTAAGCACAGCAGAGCACATGGTGGAGGTCATAAACTCTGGAACCAAACTACTAGTGGCTTTGATTCTTGGATCAAACAGTTACAAATGACTTTAGTCATGTCAAAATTTATGGTGCCTCAAGTGCTTTTCTGTTAAATGAGGATAATAACAATCTTGTTCTGTAAGGATAAAATGGGAATACATAAAAGTTCTTAGAACAGTACATGGTACATATTAAGTGCCATATAAGTGTTAGTTACTAGATATGGATAATTGTTGAAACATCTAAATAATTGACATAGATATACATAATTGACAATAAGAACTCCACGTTTTCTATATTACAGCTCTCTCAGTCTAGGTTTCTTCAACCAGCCCCCCTAGTACTACATTGTTGCATCTAGTACTCAAATATATGCATGTATTTTCATGTACTTATATAAAAATATCTATGTTTGTATGTATGTATATATATATGTGCATATATAATGCAGGGACTTCCCTGGTGGCTCAGCAGTAAAGAATCTGCTTGCAGTGCAGGAGATGCAAAAGACATTAGTTTTATCCCAGAGTTGGGTAGATCCCCTGGAGGAGGAAATGGCAGCCCACTCTAATAGTCTTACCTGGAAAATCCCATGGACAGAGAGGCACCTGACAGGCTAGAGTCTATGGGGTCACGAAGAGTCGGACACGACGGAGCATGCACTCATGCACACACATGTGCAATACATACTTTTATTGAGAGAGCACCTATCTATTTATAGAGATATCTCTCTTTTGCTGTATAGAGAAAAGAAGCCCTGTTGATTTGCCTATACTCTAATTTATTTGGAGTCTGGAAAATTATCTAGGTGACTTTTATATTATAATTGTTTTAGGTCTTAGTTTTGTCTTAGGGCTTCCCTGATAGCTCAAGAATCTGCCTGCAATGCAGGAGACCCTTCAGGTAGCCTATCCCTTCTCCAGTGTTCTTGGGCTTCCGTTGTGGCTCAGCTGGTAAAGAATCCACTTGCAATGAAGACGACCTGGGGTTGATTCCCTGGGTTGGGAAGATCAGTTGGGAAGATGCCCTAGAGAAGGGAAAGGCTACCCATTCCCCAGTATTCTGGCCTGGAGAATTCCACATACAGTCCATGGGGTCACAGAGTAGGACACGACTGAGCAGCTTTCACTAGTTCTGTCTCAGAGTGCAGCTAAGATTCTATGAGTGCAAGAAAGCCCAGAGGTAAATCCATGCACCTATGGACACCTTATCTTTGACAAAGGAGGCAAGAATATACAATGGAGAAAAGACAATCTCTTTAACAAGTGGTGCTGGGAAAACTGGTCAACCACTTGTAAAAGAATGAAAGTAGATCACTTTTGAACACCACACACAAAAATAAACTCAAAATGGATTCAAGATCTAGATGTAAGACCAGAAACTATAAAACTCCTAGAGGAGAACATAGGCAAAACACTCTCCGACATACATCACAGCAGGATCCTCTATGACCCACCTCCCAGAATGCTGGAAATAAAAGCAAACATAAACAAATGGGACCTAATAAAAATTAAAAGTTTCTGCACAACAAAGGAAACTATAAGCAAGGTGAAAATACAGCCTTCAGAATGGGAGAAAATAATAGCAAATGAAGCAACTGACAAAGGATTCATCTCAAAAATATACAAGCAACTCCTACAGCTCAATTACAGAAAAATAAATGACCCAACCAAAAAATGGGCCGAAGAACTAAACAGACATTTCTCCAAAGACATACAGATGGCTAACAAACATATGAAAAGATGCTCAACATCACTCATTATCAGAGAAATGCAAATCAAAACCACAATGAGGTACCATTTCATGCCAGTCAGAATGGCTGCGATCCAAAAGTCTACAAGCAATAAATACTGGAGAGGGTGTGGAGAAAAGGGAACCCTCTTACACTGTTGGTAGGAATGCAAACTGGTACAGCCACTGTGGAGAACAGTGTGGCGATTCCTTAAAAAACTGGAAATAGAATTGCCTTATGACCCAGCAATCCCACTGCTGGGCATACACACCGATGAAACCAGAATTGAAAGAGACACGTGTACTCCAATGTTCATTACAGCACTGTTTATAATAGCCAGGACAGGGAAGCAACCTAGATGTCCATCAGCAGACAAATGGATAAGAAAGCGGTGGAACATATACACAATGAAGTATTACTCAGACACTAAAAAGAATACATTTGAATCAGTTCTAATGAGGTGGATGAAACTGGAGCTGATTATACAGAGTGAAGTAAGCCTGAAAGAAAAACACCAATACAGTATACTAACGCATATATATAGAATTTAGAAAGATGATAACGATAACCCTGTATGCGAGACAGCAAGAGACACAGATGTGTAGCACAGTCTTTTGAACTCTGTGGGGAGAGGGCAAGGGTGGGATGATTTGGGAGAATGGCTTTGAAACATGTATAATATCATATGTGAAATGAATCGCCAGTCCAGGTTTAATGCATGATACAGGATGCTTGGGGCTGGTGCACTGGGATGACCCAGAGGGATGGTATGGGGAGGGAGGTGAGAGGGAGGTTCAGGATGTGGAACATGTGTACACCGTGGCAGATTCACGTTGATATATGGCAAAACCAATGCAGTATTGTAAAGTAATTAGCTGCCAATTAAAATAAATTTATATTAAAAAAAAGATTCTATGAGTACAAATATGACTATAACGGTAGTCACATTAGCCATCTGATTTATATAAAATACAGAAAAAAAAAGAAACCTCTACATTTCCTTAACTTTAAAAATATGCTTATTAGGAAAAGTTGTTTATTCACTTAAAGTTATAAGTCATGTGTATTATTGGAAATTGATTCGTGCATTCCTTTTTTAATATTAATGCATATTTTACTACCTCACCTCAATTTCATCCAGCCCAACACTTATGAAATATGTATATTACCTTAGGCTTCAGAAAATACTCAGACTTTGAGTTTAGTTTTCTTCTCCCTGCTTACTACACACAAAAGTAAATACGGCAACTAGTGGCAGAAATTGCTAGTTTCCACCTAGTTAAAAAAAATCTAATTTATTTTCTAGCTGAATGTACATTTAAACATTCTGATATGTTGGGGAGGAAGATTTTCCTGTCCCCTGTAGGTTTTTCTGGCTAATCTGAGAATTAAATTGACATGATACATATTGACAGTAGAAGATCAAATTTAATTTTGTAAGTATAAGAATCCTACATACAGGAGAGGTCACAGACCTCAAATACATGAAAAGTTCAAACACAGAAAGATAGAATGAGGTATATATGTCATTTTGAGCTAAGAAATGGAATATGGACTCGGAATTTCCAAGGAGAAGAGAGTCATTTCAGGAGAGTTCCATAAGAGAAAGAGCAGATGTTTGGTGTCTAGATGTTTGCCTTGCCATTGAGATGGGGCCATTTAGATACAATTTATCTCTGGTAATATCTCTTTTACTGGGAAATAGCCCCAGTTTAAATTCTTTCTAGAAAGTTAAGGGAGGGGCAGTAGTTTCTCTTAAAACCACAGGGTCTTAGTTGCCTATAGCTCACAACTAAATGTTACTTTTTGTCATTAATATATAACTTTGCATTTGTAATTAATAATGTTTAATTTAAAAACTTTTTTATCGGTTTTGGTTTTGAGCATTTTATGATCTTAAAATACTTTTGGTCTAATTGGACACTTTACCTATTAACAATTGTGAAGAAAATCCACATATTTTAATAGTTATGTGATTTGTGAAATTCTCAAATTAAACTGTTGTAATTTTAAAGAGAACCACCAACTACAAGTAGAAAAGAATCATGTTAAAACATATGAAGGGAAATAGGTACTCTTCTCATTCTATACCAGATGTATCTATTTAAATGGCAATACAGTAGCTTATCTGGTTTGGCATTAAGACTTCTTTTTTTCTGTTATAGTCAGATAACTGCTTCTGTGATATGGTTTCTGATTTGCTTAAATTGCTAGCATGGTTTAGATTAATACCAAGATGGGTTTTGACTGGGAAGTCAGGGACATTTTCCAGGATATGTCAGATAACTTCTTGCTGATCTGTTGTGCTAATTCAAGAAATTTTAGTTCTAGTTCAGGCTTTAACAAACAGTTGTCCTTCAGTTGGTGATTCAAAACCCTACTAGCCTGGTTGCTTTAATTAAAAAAAAACAAAAACAAGTAAAATATATAGTGTCTACCTTGATGGATTATTTAAAGGTTCAAATGAATAAACAGCTGTAAAAGCAATCAGTAAAAATAATGTCACACACTTCCAAATACATAGTGTGTTTTACTACATATGCATAGACATACACATATTTTTCTTTTGATGGTAATTATCTTTATGATAAAACTAATGAAAATGTGCATTTTCAATTTAATGGAAAGAAAAGAAAGGGCCAGGAAAAGGTAGGTTAACAACAATTTTGTCATAGGGGAACATTATTGAACAGGCTTTGTTTTGCTCCTTCTGTTTCTTAAACCACTGTCCAGCTCAGTGTTCTGGTGACCAGCTGGTCTGTTTTTAGCATGGAATGTCTCATTTCCCAAGAAAACCTCCAGATCTTGGTTAATGAGTATGACTACATAGTCAGTTTGCAAGCACACTTTCTCACTTCCAGTTCAAGCATAAATCACAGAATATTCTCAGTATTGAACTATGGACAAGTAGCTGAGGATCTTACGGTTCTAGAATGTTAATTATTGGTATCACATTCAGAGTTGTTGTTCAGTCACTTAGTCATATCTGCTTCTTTGAGACGCCATGGAATGAAGCATGCCAGCCTTCCCTATCCTTCACTATCTCCCGGAGTTTGCTCAATCTCATGTCCATTGAGTTGGTGATACCATCCAACCATCTCATCCTCTGCCCTCCCCGTCTTCTCCTCCTGCTCTCAGCCTTTGTCAACTTGAGGGTCTTTTCCAGTAAGTTAGCTCTTCACATCAAGTCGCCAAAGTATTAGAGCTTCAGCTTCATCATCAGCCCTTCCAATGAATAGTCAGGGTTGATTTCCTTTAGGATTGACTTATTTGATCCCCTTGCATGGAAGGGACTCTCAAGAGTCCTCTCCAGCAGGACAGTTTGAAAGCATCAATTCTTCAGCTCAACCTTCTTTCTTGTCAACTCTTACATCCGGACATGATTACTCGAAAAACTGTAGCTTTGACTGTACAGCCTTTTGTCAGAAGTTATGTCTCTGCTTTTTAATACACTGTCTAGGTTTGTCATAGTTTTTCTTTCATGTAACAGCCGTCTTTTAATTTCATGGTTGCAGTCATCATCAGCGATGATTTTGGAGCCCAAGAAAATAAAGTCCATCATTCTTTACATTCAGACTATTGACTCCCCAAACTTGTACAGTTTTGAGGTAGAGAGGGAAAAGTTCCTACAGAAATAGTATATAAAATGACAAATAAAAAGCTTGAGGTAGGGCCTTGTACAAATAAGAGACTTAAGATTAAGCTTTATGGGAAATTTGCTTCTGTAATGAAAGTGTTAGTTGCTCAGTTGTTTCTGACTCTGAGATCCCATCGACTGTAACCTGCCAGGCTCCTCTGTTCATGGAATTCTCTAGGCAAGAATACTGGAGTGAGTAGCTATGCCTTTCTCCAGGGGATCTTCCAGACCCAGGGATTGAACCTAGGTCTCCTGAATTGGCAGGCAGATTCTTTACTGTCTGAGCCATAGGGGAAGCCTTTGATTATAAATCCACCTCCCCCCACAATTCACCCACAAATTAAAAGAAATAGTTTTTAGCTCTTGAATTTTCATTTTTAAATAGCAAATACATTCATGCATTACATATGTAATTATATGTCATTTTAAATAGAGAAGCACAATTTTTTTAAATTTAAAAAACAAAACTAAACTAAATTCTGAAAAAATAAAATGTATAGAGATCTGGTCTGGAGTTTTCAACAGTATTTGGATGTTACATTGCTGCAACACATTACCCAGATTCTCAAGGATGTAAAAAGAGTGAATGCTTTGGATTTTGCAACTGAAGCAACTCTAAAGTTGCTTTTCTTCTTCAAGCCTGTCAATAGTAGAGAAAAAAGATTCTGGCACAGGTAGATACATGTACTTCTTGTTGCAATTCTTTTTAATTATCGGTTCTGTTTAGCTAGCTTGCAGCAGTTTAAGATTCATCCAGCAAACACTTTAGTTTTTAAGACTTTGGAAGACTAACTTCTCTTTTAGCCATAAAAGCTTCTCAGAAAACATGAGACTGATCTGATATTCCCCATTAGAATTTCCTTGGCTTATGAAGTAATAAGAGGAATGAGACCTCCAAACTCACATTATTCACACACTCCAGAGCCTTTTCCTTTCTCTAAATGTGATTTTTATTTCACTCAGGCAAGAATAGAATTGTGTGTTTTTTGTTTAAATTCAGAAATCCCATTCATCAGATATTTTTTTCTTAAATGTGGGTATATTTTCTTTTTTTGTTTGTCAAGAAGTAACTCTGTCTCTGGACAGCAAGTTCAAGTGAAAGTATAGGCTGAGCCAAGTCACCATGCACAGCTGTCTCTTCCTCTGTTCCCAGGAGATGCTCACAGGCCCTGGTTTTGGCCCTTCCTGCCTTCCAAGAGGCATTGCTTGGTATGTGAAGCTCAGTAAGGCCATTATGGAAATTTTGGCTATAAATCCACTACCTTTTATTTTGCTCATCATTGTATCTTTCTCTCAAAAATATTTGCTAAATGAACAAAACTTTTGCTGAAATTTGGCCTATACTCAAAGGCCTTACTGCATGAATCTGTATTATAATAAACATTCTGATGTAGGTCAGCATGAACTATCAGCAAAAATTAGATTTTGCATTATAAAGTACTATGACTATAATTTCTCATCACTTTAATGTTGGAACATTTGCCTAATCAAATAATAGCAATTAATCATTTCTAAGCTTTGCTTTATTTCACCCTTTACTTTGGTAACTAACAGTCTTTTTCCTCTCCTCAGCTTCACCTTCAATTAATTTTGTATATGTGTATTTATTTATTTACTTATCCATCATTCATTTACTCATTTACACACACATTTTTGTACAATATTTTTTATTGGAGTATATGTAATTGCTTTGCAGTCTTTGTTTTGGTTTGTTGATTGTCTTTGTTTCTGCTGTACAACAAAGTGAATCAGCTATATATATATATACATACATACATATATCCCCTCCCTCTGATACTTCCTGTCACTCTCCTATCCCACCCACCTGGATCATCAGAGAGCACTATTCTGGGTGCTCCCTCTTGAAGTGTTCCTCCCTCTTAAAGCAACTTCCCACTATTTAGTGTCCCACTAAAGCCACACACCTATTTAATGCTCCCCTTAGGTGGCTCAGATGGTAAAGAATCTGCCTGCAGTGTGGAAGACCTACATTCTATCCCGGGATCAAGAAGATCCCCTGGAGAAGGAAATGGCTACCTTCTCCAGTATTTTGCCCAGAGAATTCCATGGACAGTACAGTCCAAGGGATTGCAAAGAGTTGGACAGGACTGAGTGACTAAGGCACAAGCCCTTAGGCGATCTCAGAATTAAAAGACTGGCATTCTGAGAGTTTGATAAGATCACAGGGAGCTTAGTTTCATGTCACTTTCCTATAAGCAACTTGCACATAGATATGCTCCAAATAATCTTGTTAAACCTTCTATCCTTTTGGGTGATGCATATGAAAAGAGAAGAAATATTAATAAAAATAAGGAAATAAACTTTAATTTTTTAAAAGATATAGAAAGTTTACTTGGAAAAAAATTAAATGGAAAAAAAAAAAAAAACTTGTTTAATGCCTGTCAGCTCCTTATATGAAATTTTTGAGATATCTTTGTTGAAGGGGGTTTATAGTCCACAACAGCCCACTAAGAAGAAAATAGAATGTCTGACACTAATTATATATTCATGAGGATTCCTAGTATTTTCTGATGTTGACACTGCAGATTAGGAAAACATTTATAGATACATGTACCTCATTGTGGGCATGACTTTTAGAGATAAACAAGGTCAATCTGACATTTTATAAGTGACAAAACCAAGATCAGAAACATGACTTGTCTTGATTAGTGGTTGTATTTATATGCATGCTTGCAACTAGAACAATTAAACAGACTTCAGAGTGAGGTGAGGTAGGCATGTAACTAGAGAAGCCTGACTAGATAGCATTCACAGGGTCCCAAAGGTTACCATGGCCTTGAGTCTGACCTTCACAGCCTCACGAATTCGGGAATTCTCTGAATGGATCGTCCCTTATCTTAAAAGCAGTATCACACTCACCTACTCCCAGAAGCTGATACGTAAAATGCCAGCCCATTTAATAATGAGAAATCACTGTCACTGAACAGGAATTCTGGAGCAGACTAGTGCGTTTTCTCCCTTCAGCAAATCTATACTCTGTGTGTTTACAATCAGAAGATTATTTGGGCAGCATGGAATCAGAGCAGAGTGTGCAGCGAAGAGAGTAGATAATTTTCTGTAGTCTGGTCAGGAAAAGCTTAACAGAGGAGATCAAACCAGAGGAGTAGGTGACTCCAGCCAGAAAGGACAGCACCTTAAATACATAGGATCAAAACTACGGTGTGACTCTGGTGGTGTCGTTTGGTTGTATAGTGTACAAGGGCTGGCTGGGCAGAGGTCGGTAGAGCCTGTACTGGCAAAAGCTCAGTTTGGAAAGATGGAAAGGGACCTAATCTTGAAAAATCTGGCGCAGTCAATGTTAGCAAAGATATTTCAACCAAGGGGACCAAGAAGGCAGGCAGAGAGATGTTACCCAAAAACTAGATTCACCTCTTAGTGGGTAATGGACCAAAAGACACAACTAAGCCAAAGATTGGGAGAAGAAGGGTTTATTACTTGTTGCATGTAAGAAGAACACCCAGGAACTTTCACAAAGCAGTGCTTCCCAAAACAGCAAAATCAGGAAAGTTTTAAGCTAAAGGTATATAGATATTCATAAAGAGGCTTGGGCAATCACAGAGTCCAAGCTTTCCTTGATTGATGTCACAGGGGTCAGAAAAGGTCAATATCATCTTCTCATTGGATCACCAGTTGATCTGGTGATTGAGCACTTCAGGCTAATCTTTACCATTGAAACAGAAGTAGGAGTCTTTACACCTGATACATTATCTTCGCTATTGCAACTTCACTTGCCTGATGACAGTCAATGTTTCCGTACTCTTTTATTCCCTTAAGATCATTAATTGCTGAGACCTGTTCAAGGATAAACAGTGTAGCCAGGATTTGATCACAGAATAACTTAGGCCAAAAATGACTTCACTTTTGTTGAGAAAGCTATGCCCAGTTCTCTTCTTCCAGGGATCCCTCACCCTGTGTCAAGAGCTGGTGTTGGGGCAATATAGTTAAAAAACAAAATATTCTATCCCAGAAAACCTTTGAACTGTTCAAAAATGAATTGAGGCACTTTACATTTTCAAGAGTGTATTTGAGCATACATCTATATGGGTCAGGCAGTGCCAGACTGAAAGTCTTTGGGACACTCCATGAGCAGCAGCTAAGAAAGGCTTTTACAGAGAAGATAAACTAGCAAAGCAAGAATGTTATTTGACTGTCTCTAGCCTAAGTGGCTGCTTTACCTGGGAAATCCGTGTTGGCTGTTTGGGATTGGTGGTTCTTACGTTTCATTTTCTTGGACTCTAGAGCTTTGACTCTAACGTCAGTTTTGATTGCTATCAAGGCACCTCAATCTAATGGTCCCTTCAGTTAATTACTTTAAAATCACAAGTGTAGAAGAGAAAGAAAACAGTTTCAGTATTGAATAAAGATTATATCAGAATGTGATGTGTCATAGGCAACCTGCTAAAAGATTGCAAAGAAAGACAGACATCTCATCCTTTCCTAGAGAGCCATCACATACAGGTACTCAAGATATACAATAATTAGTCTTCAGGTAAGAGGACTCGAAAACACCATGTGCTGCACATAATTCATCCTAAATTCACTTGATAATTGGGGTGACCACCTGTGTTAGCTAGTTGGCTTTATCCAAAGAAAAAATAATTTTCTGACAGAAGGTAGTTTCGGTGCCAGGGTTAGGCACCTACCCACCAAACAGAAACTGAGAGATAGGGTATCAGTTTCCTTGATAATCACACTTCAAAGGGTTGATTGTCCAGTTCTTCAAAGAGACATGGCTGTATTGTGAAGCTGGCAGGAGGCTTACCACGCTTTCAAAAAGGGTTACGTACAGCAAAATGTTTCAGTTATATAACATTGTAAATTGACTGTACTTCAATTAAAAATAAAAAGAGCTACATACATTTCAAAGAGTAGTTCAGTTCAGTTCAGTCTCTCAGTCATGTCCAACTCTTTGCGTCCCCATGAAACACAGCACGCCAAGCCTCCCTGTCCATCACCAACTCCTGGAGTCCACCCAAACCCATGTCCATTGAATCAGTGATGCCATCCAACCATCTCATCCTCTGTCATCCCGTTCTTCTCCTGCCCTCAATCTTTCCAGCATCAGGGTCTTTTCCAACAAGTCAGCTCTTCGCATTAAGTGGCCAAAGTATTGGAATTTCAGCTTCAGCATCAGTCCTTCCAATGAACACTCAGGAATGATCTCCTTTAGGATGGACAGGTTGGATCTCCTTGCAGTCCAAGGGACTCTCAGAAGTCTTCTCCAACACCATAGTTCAAAAGCATCAATTCTTCTGCGCTCAGCTTTCCTTATAGTCCAACTCTCACATTAATACATGACCACTGAAAAAACCATAGCCTTGATTAGACAGACCTTTGTTGGCAAAGTAATGTCTCTGCTTTTTAATATGCTGTCTAGGTTGGTCATAACTTTCCTTCAGAGGAGTAAGCATCTTTTAATTTCATGGCTGCAATCACCATCTGCAGTGATTCTGGAGCCCAGAAAAATAGTCAGCCACTAAGAACTTAAAATATTGACACAAGTTTTCTTAAGAAATTGCTCCAAGAAGAGAGTGTGGGAAGAAGCCTCTCCCTCACTTTCCATAGAGAGAATTAAGCCTCTCATTTTTAACTTCTATGTGTGCCCTTAGGGACAGTTTTAGATTGAGAGTAAATTAGTTGATCAACTACCTGAAACACTGAAATTCAAGGATTTTTCAAAAAGGGCTGGGACAATGGAGAGTCGAGAGAAAAAACTATTTCTAGCTCAAAGAGGCCAGTCCTTTAAGTCTGAG
Source organism: Budorcas taxicolor (assembly GCF_023091745.1). NCBI lineage: Eukaryota > Metazoa > Chordata > Mammalia > Artiodactyla > Bovidae > Budorcas > Budorcas taxicolor. Next base: position 38,983,014 of record NC_068919.1, on the reverse strand, counting down.
AGTATCCTCAGTATTGGAGGAGCATACTGAGAGAGCCAGCCTACTTTGTTTTCTCTGTAAGAATCAGAAAATTGACTACTATATAGTTAAATGGCCTCTTTCTTATTATCTTTTTAAAGTCAGTTGGCTTAATGCTTAAAATGTTGTTTGTGTTTGAGAGAATTATGTTGGAATCCTCTGCCCTTAGGCATTTTGAAGTACTTGACTGTGGCAACAGTTTTTATTCACAGCTCTCTGAGAATTTCCCCTCCCCCCAAGTTTTTTTACCCTGAGGCTCAAGGACTGCAAAGTAGGGCATAGCTTTGTCTAATTCTACACTTGCAGAAGGTTAGACTGCTTTGCTCTCTTAAGGTTGTTTTTCCCCCAAAAGGAAATTTGTTAAGTCCTTTGTAACTGTTCATACAGCACTCTATTCATTTATCCCATTGTCTGAACATATTCCTAGATGGCAATGTTTTACCTTTATTTCTTATTTTTAAACAGTTGTACATTTTTTCCCCTTCCAGTTTTATTGAGCTATAATTGACATGCAGCACTGTGTGAATTTAAGATGTGAAGTATACCGATTTCACTTATGTGAGAATAAAAAAAAATAGTAAACAAATGATGTTGCTGCCATCAAGCTATCACATTATTGCCACCAGATGGTGTACATTGTGGGAATGCAGGATGAGAGGCACAGGATACTACCCCCCACCCCACCCCTCATAGCTGAGGTGCATATCAAAGGAATGATTTCAGTGAGCACAGACTTTTCCTTTTTCAGATAAAAACACTGAAAGGCTTCCCAGTGGAATCTGCCTACCAATGCTGGAGAGGGAGACAGAAGAGATAAGGGTTAGATAGATCCCTGTGTTAGGGTCTTCCTGGGTCTTGAACATCCCCCGGAGGAGAGCCTAGCAAGCCAATATTCTTGCCTGGAGAAACCCATGGGCTGAGGAGTCTGGCAGGCTCCTGCCCATAGAGTTGTAAAAGAGTAGGACACGATTGAAGTGACTTGGCACAGCAGGTACATAGAAAATCACAAAAGTAATTAACCTGAGATATTGAGATATCTGATTTTCTTTAATTAACAGTAACCTTTTGATGTTTGAACTACCTGATCTTTGTTGTAAAAACTCCTATAATATCCTGGCTCGCCACCTTGCCTCTTCAGAGTAGTCTCTCAGTTACTTGAGATGCTCTATCCCACTTTCCTGGTGGCTCAGACAGTAAAGCGTCTGTCTACAATGCGGGAGACCCAGGTTTGATCCCTGGGTTGGGAAGATGCACTGGAGAATGAAATAACAATCCACTCTAGTACGATTGCCTGGAAAATCCCATGGACAGAGGAGCCTGGTAGGCTACAGTCCATGGGGTCGCAAAGAGTCGGACACAACTGAGTGACTTCATTCATTCATCCCAAACTTAAGCCCTCAGTTTTGTCCATTGAATAAAACATAACTCTCAACTTTTAGGTTGTGCATTTTTCTCAGTCAACTCATACATTGTGAAATTATTTCCATGATAAGTTTAGTGAACATCCATTATCTCATATAGACAAGTATAAATGCAAAAGCAAAAAAAAAAAAAAAGCCTGTTTTTCCTGGTGATGAGAATTCTTAGGAACTACTCTCTTAACAACTTTTATATATCACATACAGAAGTGTTACTTTTGTTTGTCATGCTGTACATTATATCCCTAGTACTGTTTATCTTATAACGGGAATTCTGTACCTTTGAAATGCCTTCATCCAGTTCTCTTTTCCCCCAAACCCAGCTTATGGTAACCACAAATCTGATGTCTTTTACTATGACTTTGTTTGTTTTTAGAATATAACTGAAGTACAACACTTTGTTAGTTCCTGGTCCAAATATTTCTATACATTTCAAGAAAGCAGTTTGTTTTTTTTTTTTGAAGACTGCATTATAGCACGCACCCCACCCCCCCACCCACAATATGGGAGCAAACCAGATATCTATTGGTTGGAATAAATATTTCCATATACCATTTTAAAATCACAAAATCAGTAAGTTCAGCCTAAGAAATATTAAAAAATGCATTATCATAATTTTCTAGTCATTATATGTTAGTTTGGAAACTTTAAAAAACTAAACTTATTTGCATAATGCTCCCTCTATTTTAGGAGTCAACATGCTTATATGTTTACATATATTTTCTCTCTATGCAAAAATTTATGTAACATTTGTATTTCTACTTCATAGATCAAAATGAATATAGTGCTAAGTAAAAATTATTATCTAACACAACTATGTGCTAGTAGCATGTTGTACGTATTGGGAAATAAAAAGTAAAGACTTGATGCCAATCACAAGAGCTTACAATCTTGGCAATGAGCTGTGACTAACAGACAAAGACAATGCATCATAAGCGCAGACTTCTGTAACTCAAAGCCTCTTTTGCAGTGGGATTTCTGAGACTCAGAAATCAATAAGGGATAATCTTAGAAGACATCACACAGAAAGTGAAATGTGACCTTTAGTATGAATGATAGTCAGTGTCTTGTTTGGGACCCATGGTTGCAACTAACAGAAATCCATTCAGCCAGCTTAGACAGAAAGCAGCCTGTACTGAGAGGAAGTGGACGTGATCATAGTATGATCAGGAGTTACACTTAGATCTCAAGAGCTGAAAGCCACAGTGGCCCTGTTCTAATCTTTTCTTTGAATCTGGGCTCACCTATTCCAATACTTTAGCTACCTGATGGTAAGAGCTGACTCATTGGAAAAGACCCTGATGCTGGGAAAGATTAAGGACAGGAGGAGAAGAGGGCGGTAGAGGATGAGATAGTTGGATGGCATCACTGACTCAATGGACATGAGTCGGAGCAAGTTCCAGTCCAGGAGATGGTGAAGGACAGGGAAACCTGGTGTGCTACAGTCTGTGGGGTCGCAAAGAGTCGGACACGACTGAGCGACTGAACAACAGCAAGAAAGTCCCCTTCCCTGCACTTTTCTGTGAACATCTGCATCACTATCTCCTTTTTCCTGGAATAAGCTTAGTTTACTTTTCTGCACATGAAGGAGGATTACAACTCATTCTCCAAAATCCTAAATTTGTATATCCTCAGTTTAAGTGCCTGTCAAATGCTGACTGGCATCTCAAACTCCTAATCTCAGTAGCTGAAGAAAGAGTTTGTTGGTCAAGCAAGGTCAAAAGGGCAACCGGGTTGCATGACTGCCACTAAAACAACTCTTAGAAAAGAAGTAATGTAGGCAGGATACAGAGCGTTCAAGTAGAGCTGGAAGCGGTGGGAAGGAGCGTTGGTAGATGAGAGGGAAAAGTGTGTTAGATGGGGTGGGCCTGTCTATGAAGGGCGCATTTCATTTACAGAAGACTGTCTTATTGAAAGGCTATTGAATCTGACAATGTTTCAAAAGGGAGACACAAATAACAAAGATTATTAAGGAACAAGGTGATACAAATCCTTCCTTTATTCCCACTTTGTGGAGGATCTCCTAACTTCTCCCCCCATGTCCTGTCTGGTAGCAGGAGATACCAGATTGTGTGGGGCTGAGTCCTGAGATAGGGCATCTGGGATTAAGGCTCTCCTGAGTGTTAAAACAAAGCAGGATCTAAGGCTTCCAGTTCAGTTCAGTTCAGTCGCTCAGTTGTGTCTGACTCTTTGCAACCGCATGGACTGCAGCATGCCAGGCTTCTCTATCCATCATCAACTCCCGGAGTTTACCCAAACGCATGTCCATTGAGCGCTAAGTGGCTTCGGTTGTGTCTGACTCTTTGTGACCCCATGGACTGTAGCCCACCAGGCTCCTCTGTCCATGGGATTCTCCAGGCAAGAATACTAGAATGGGTTGTCATGCCCTCCTCCAGGGGATCTTCCTGACCCAGGGATTTGACCTGTGTCTCTTATGTCTCCTGAATTGGCAGTAGGTTCTTTACCACTAGCGCAGGAAGCCCCACAATTTGTCTGTGAAAGTGAAAGTGTTAGTTGTTCAGTTGTGTTCTACTCTTTCTGACCCCATGGACTATAGCCCTCCAGGCTCTTCTGTCTGCAGAATTCTCCAGGCAAAAATTTTGGAGTGGGTTGCCATTCCCCCTTCCCCAGGGGATCTTCACAGCCCAGGGATCATTGCAGGTGGTTTCTTTGGAGTCTGAGCCACCAGGGAAGCCTGAGCCAGCCATAAATAAAGACTGGTTTGGATAAAGATGAGGGGTCTGCTTACATAGAAACATACCCTCAATCTACAAAAGTAATGAGATCTATATCTTTTAAAGTTGTCATATCCATTTTACAGAAAGTATAGAGTATATCAGATAAGAGTACAGGATGTGTTAATCATTGACACAAAGATATTTAAAGTGCAAATATGTTAAACAATATCATGCCCACATGATGACATTTGAACAAAGAAGTGTTTTCTGTGTTAAAATTTTTGAAGCATCTGAACACTTTGATTTACTGAAAAGCACAATTTAGAGCAACTTTCTAATATTTTCTCTGACTGAAATTATTTACATCAAGTGTATAAGAGAAAGTAACAGAGAGAGAGATTGATGAGAAGAAGAGATACCTAGTAGACAATGATGAGAGATAAGAAACGGAGAGCTGTTCTGATGTATTGACCATAGAAATCCAGGATCAGTTTTGCCTACAAAATTTTGAAGTAACTGTTAGAGAAACTCTTTTATTTCCTAAGGCTAGACTATAGAGTAGCCGTCTCCTAAAAATATATTCTAAGAATAGTATTCAGAAACTACAGGTTCATTACAGGTATCATAGTCATGTCCTTTGAAGATGACTTTGAAAAATAGCACTCACTTATGCGACGTATATAGTCTGTTTATATTTGTTTTGTTATTTTTAATTTATTATATTTTAAAACATTATTGAGTGCTTGCCAAGTGCCATATGTACTATCTTTCATTTAATCCTTATTAAAAATCCAGTGAAGTAACTATTAATGCCCCCATTTTGAAGATAAGGAAAGTAAGCTTCCAAGATCACTCAGCTATTGAATGGTGGAATAGGATTTAAAGCCAACAATCTTCCTTGTGAATCGATGCTTACAACCATGTCTGTACACGGAGTTGTTACATGGCTCGTATGTAATCTGAATGAAGCACATGCTTAGTTGTGGAAGTTGCTTCATTTTGTATTTGGTTTGAAAAATTGTAAGAGGCTAACCTCAACAGGTATTGATAGTTTGGTTCTTGTCCCTCCATTTGTCTCTTTTCTTTTTATGTGTTTTCACTCTGCTTCTGTAGCTAATCAGTACCTTTCAGCAAGGCTAGCATTTTATATTGTCATTTCCTAAGGATTCTTTCACCTTGTAATTGTCACTTCTGTTGCTATTTTTTTCTGAAATGATTGCTACGTTCACATCTTTAAGGAATGGTGGCCATTTTACTGTGAAACTAATGGTGATGATTATCTCTGTGTTAACTACATATTATCAATCAATGGTTGCATTTTTTCCTCTGCTAGAATCCACCATAATCAGTCCCTGTGAAATCAGAATTGACAAGAATATTACAAATGAAGTCTGTACTTTTAAAATAAAAAAAAATGACTCTGATGGGCATGATATGGATGCCTTTATTTCATTATACTGTTCTCAATGATAATCTGCGTTTATTATTTTTTACTCTGTCATGCATTTAATGCTTCCAGCCCCAGGGTTTATCAACATTATAAAGATGAGTAAGCAGTAGCCTCAGTTGTTATCATCACTGACTTTTTTGGACATCTTAAGGATAATTTGTTCATTGTGGTCACACCAGGGCTAGCCACCCCTTCTTCGACAATGAGCAAATATGTGATTTCTCTGCTCTGGACACATAGAGACAGTGAGGGCATTGCTAATGGGTGAGCAAAGAAGGAGGCTAGAAGGAATCACTGATGGTCACTTGCCTTGTTTTTGAAATATTACAAGGAAATATTACATTAAAACATTACAAGGAAAATGTAGCTTTATAATGATTTGTGCCCATCTTTTCAATAAGAGTATTATGACTCTAACTTTGAAACAATGGCCTATGTATTCACCATTCTTCAAAATATTTTTGATTGTGTTTGAATTTTTAATCTGATAAGTATTTTCACATACAAAATGCATGTGGCCTAACATCTCTCAGAAATAAATTACACTTATCACTTATTCAGAAATGCCTTTTTAATTTTTAGTAAGTGTATCTTACTGTGTTTTAAGAGGATGAATGTCAACTCTTAATCTTGATAAATGTGACTGTTTTCAATTAATTTTGTTTGCACCCAGACACTACCAGGGGCACTGTAGATATTTATATCTATATAGCTAAAATCTTTAGGTTTTAACACGCAGTTTATTAAAAACATGTATAAAAAACCCTTAGAAATAAAAATATGATTTTATAATTCTAATTAGTTCACAAGTATTTATACATTATATACATGAGATGGTCAGTATTCTCTCCCACTAGGGCTCTACAGATCGGGCTTTGCCCAAGATTACACAAGCAGCCAATAGCACAGCTGGGACTTTAAATCATGTCTGCTCACATCAAGAACAGTGTTTGCTCTCTTTTAGGAAAACCCTAGCAAGACAAATTTGAACTAGCCAAAGGCATCAGAAGTGCTCATTGTAGGATTGCTCCATTGTTATGGGCTCAGCTATCTTTGTGTTCCCAGGTTGCATAGTTTCCTGATTAGCTCTGCAGTGTTCTGTTCATCTGGTTCACTTAACTGGGCTTCACACCCCATTTGTTCGGTGACTTTGAATGTGTTTTGCAGTATTTTCTTCTCTACTGGAGTGTCTGTAAGTGGGTATATCAGGTGGGAGCTGTGTGACAGCACTGTGCATCCAGCCCAGCAATCAGGAGCATGATTTCGATGACAGTATGTGGTGAAGTTGCCCTTTCAGCCATACCGCAGAACACAGAAATATAGAATAGTCCAGATTAGTGAGGGGGGGAGGCATATGAAAGTAAATCTGGTATAGTGCCAGGGGTAGTCACATACCAAGGAAAAAACAAGAGCGAAGGGAAGGAAGAAGAATACAGAATAATATACGGAATAATAATTCTATGAGAAATAATCTAGGAAATGTATCTTCAGGAAAAACAGAGTTTGCACCTTCAAATGTTTCCAAGTTTTAAGATTATTATAAAGTTTTAGATCATCATGAACTTAATTAATTAAATTAATTACCCAAGTTCAGGGAACTTATCCTTGTCACAGCCTCACCTTGGAGTTGAACTTTGGAATTGTCTGGTTTCTGCAGTCCCTGTCATGGCTCAACAGCAACTCTCATAATGTTCTGTTTTCTTGACTCAGTCCCTCTGCATCTATCAGTGCTGCCAAGGATGAAGTCTCTACTTTCTTCACTGCCTCCTGGATGCTTCTGTTACATCTATATCAGTTGCTATGTTATAGTACTTTATCAGTCACTAAATATGTATCTGAGATTCCCGGGAAGTGCTAGTGGTAAAGAAACTGCCTGCCAAGACGGGAGGCATAAGAGATGCAGGTTCAATCCCTGGGTTGGGAAGATCCCCTGGAAAAGATCCCCATGGAGAATCCTATGGACAGAGAAGCCTGGCAAGCTATAGTTCTTAGGATTGCAGGGTCAGGCATGAATGAAGTGACTTAACACACAGCACATATATCTAATATTCAAATGTCTGATAGAATAATTGATAAGATTAGTCACTAAGAAATATAGAACACCATTATGTTGTATGTATCTGTCTATGGAACACCATACATAGTGACTTTATGCCAGACTGCCTCCAAGGACTGGACAGCCCATAGATGGCAACATTTTGTCTCAATCATGATCACAGCTGATCAGATATTCTCCACAGAGTGGTTGTGCATGATAAATTCTTATGAGTCTGTGTTCAGAAGAAGGATATGATATATTTCAATCACTTTTCACTTAGTACTTTATTGCTTCCTTAAGTAATCACAGATTGTACACATCGGTCAGTTAATACCTGAAATTTGTTAGACAAGCATTCAGTATGCACTAAATCTATTAATTTAGTGTCTGTTTCTTCAACTTCTGAAACCTCTGCTTCAACTAAACCAGTGTATAATGCCCTAAATTTCAGTTTCCATATTTCTCTTCAGTGTCTTTTTATAGGTCGTGCTGTCACTTTAGTTGAGTCTAACTCTGTGCAACTCTATGGAATGCAGCTGGCCACGATTCTATTTCCATGGGATCCTTCAGGCAAGAATAAGGGAGTGGGTTGCCGTGCCATCCTCCAGGGGATCTTCCTGACCCAGGAATCCAACCCATGTATGTTACATCTAACCTGCATTGATAGGCAGGTTCTTTACCACTAACACCTCCTGGGAAGCCCCTCTTAATAGCCATCCCTCTTCCTTCCACAGACAACCATAACTTTTCTGCCATGTTAATTCATTACTTCCAAGGCTCATAACTCTAAAATTTGCCTCATGAAATCCAAATAAATAACCTTTTCTTTAATCTATCCATGTCTTTATTTTGTATTCCATCAATGCTCTTAAAGAAAAATTATTCATGAGACTTATTGAAGACAGTAATGCAGACTTTATTCAGGGGCCTACTACATGGGATTTTGTGAGGACAGAGATCAGGGTCAACTCAAAACACAACAAGGAAAGGTAGGAATTGATAGCCAAGTTGTAAAGTGGGGGTCAGTGGATAGAAAATTGATAAGAGGAAATACCACATATCTGGCAAGGACGACTCTGGCTGAATGACCTAACAGGATTCTTGTTGAAAGGAGGCCAGGGGTATAGACACCACCTGGAGAACTGTGGGGGATGAGGAACTTGATTTTGAGGATGATCAGTTACCAAGGTGGGGGATTCTGATTGGACTGACAGTAGGGTTTTTTGTTAATATTGGAATATGCAAAGGAGAACATAAAAGCTCAAATACAAGGTCTAGTTGAAAGGAGAATTTACAGGATCCTGACTAAGGTTTGGTCAAGGAGATATATATATATATATATATATATATATATATATATATATATATTTTTTTTTTAATCATTTTTTATTGGTATTCTATGCTTAAACCCAAGTATTAAAAAAAAAAACTAAGATCATGACATCCAGCCCCATTACTTCATGGTAAATAGAAGGGGAAAAAGTGGAAGTAGTGACAGGTTTCCTCTTCTTGGGCTCTGAAATCACTGTGGGTGATGACTGCAGCCATGACATCAGAAGGTGACTGCTTCTTGGCAGAAAAGCTATGCCAGACCCAGACAGTGTGTTGAAAAGCAGAGACATTATTCTGCTGACAAAGATCCATATAGTCAAGATTATGGTCTTCCCGGTGGTCACATAGGATTGTGACGGCTGGACTGTAAAGAAGTCAAAGTGCCAACTGATGCCTTTGAACTGTGGTGCTGGAGAAGACTCCTGAAAGTCCCTTGGCCAATAAGAAGATCAAACCAGTCAATCTTAAGGAAAACCAAATGTGAATGCTTGTTGGAAGACTGATGCTGAAGCTGAAGGTCCAGTATTTTGGTCATCTGATGAGAACAGCTGACTCATTGGAAGAAAAGTCCCTGGTACTGGGAAAGATGGAGGGCAGAAGAAGAGGGTATCAGAGGATAAGATGGCTGGATGGCATTACTAAGGCAATGGACATGAACTTGGGCAAACTTTGGGAGATGGTGAGGGACAGGGAATCCTGGCTGTGCTGCAGTCCATGGGGTTGCAAAGAGTTGAACCCTACTGGGCGATTGAACAACCACAGCAATAATTATGAGGATTTATTTTTGAACTGATTAAAGTTAATCTTCAGGAAAGTTCATCTTTGTTATTTTGCTCTAACTGAATGCAAAAGTCCCTGAGACTATGCATTTTTATTTTTTTCAGCAACTTTCTCTAGAACCTAAGTCAGTTTCTTGGGCAAAGTGACTGTTTCTGTAAACTCTTGCTTAGGAAATCATTAAATGGTTTTACTAGAAAACTGTGATATGTATGGATGCTAAGATGGACATCTCATGCAAGAGCAACTGCATAAAATAAAGGAGCCAAAGGAAATTATCAAATATTTCCCAATTTTTAATATTTCTTATTAAGGAGAAAATAAATACATGCAGAGAAGATACAGTCTTGAAAGTTAGCATTAAATAGAAATTATTTTTAAATATAAATTTGTACTTGTAATAAATTTATAATTTATTTTTAATTGAAAAAGAGAATAAACCTAGGTCTGAGTTTGACCAATAATAATTAGGTTACACAGCTGTAATTTTTTTTTCTCCTTTTCGTTACACATATGAGCCTTTATATGCAATGGACATGTCAGTACAGATGATAATGATATTTATAAGGAAAACAAATGTGAAATGAGTATGTGTAAAACATTTGGCCAATTTATAGGAGGTGCACTCTAGTATCTGTTGCATTTTTTACTTTTTTGCAGTACCTCTTGACATTATGCACATAGATTTTCAAAAATAAACTTATTCAAATGTAGTTAGCATAAAATAAAATTGTGAATGTGCTTTGAGATTAAAGCACTGGAATAAATTGCATTTTCTATTTAAGTGAAATTCTAAAAATACCTTTTCATTATTTTGAAGAAATTTGACAGAAATCTTTTTTGTCTTATAAAGTGAATACAATGGAATTTCATTTTCCTAATGATTCAGAAGAATGTGACTTTTGTACAGATGGTTAGAACTCAATTGACTGATTGACCTGAAAGTGAACTAATTAAAAAGGAGCAAATCAATACTTTCAATTGGTCATAGGCTATCCACTGAGCACACGGTACTTTCTGCATATGTGTGCTGTGCTTTTTCAAGAAAAGCACACATAAGCCATACAAAAGAGGAAAGCAATCATAGGAAATAACATCAGAACTTTAATAAAAATACAAATTTTTTCATCACAAAGTCTAAAAGCTATTTTTTTAGAGGATAAAGAAGAGAGACATGACTTATAGTTAGAAATGTTAGGAAAAGTTAGGAAAAGTTTTACTAAGTAGGTAAAATGTTAAATCTGGTTAATTGTGAGAATTGGGACAACTATAATGTCATTATATTGTTAAAATGGAAAATAAAATTGTAAAATGTATATAGTCATGGAAGCAGAGACAAATAAGTTAAAAGTTAAATATTTTTTTGTTTTTTTTTTTTAAGTTGACATTAGGAAAAGGCAGATTTTGGGAAAACAAGTTATTTCAAGTATACATCAGTTTTACTGAAATAAAAGAAAGATGAAGCCAGATTAAGAAGGCTCTTAAAGTTGAAGTTTAAGCATTTTGAGTGTATTTGTCAAATTAATTCCATAACCTGGCATCGAAGATTGTTGCAGAGTAAAGACATGAACTATACTTTAGAGATAAAACAGGCTGTCCTATGTGGCAAAAAGATCAATTGACATGATAAGGGTTTTTATTAAGATGGAAATTGTGGGCTAAAATGTTAAAAAATTAACCACTATTGGTCATTTTTTAAAAAATAAAGCACTATATTAGACTTTTTTTTTAAATGATGACTAATTTAACCACCTTGCAGAGCTACAAAACATATACTCTCTTCTTTACTTTGTCAGTCAAGAAATAGATTTGGAAAGGTTAAGAGAGTGACCAAGTGAAAACTTACAAAACACTTGAGCCAAAATTCAAGATAAGCTCTATTTGACTTCAAGCGCTTACTATTTTAACACTGAAAAAAGCATTTTTTAAATGTTGTTAAATGATTAGTTATCAGGGTGAGGGCAAGTTAAAAGACAACTGAGTTGAAGACGACTATGCCTGTGAAGGGGAACACTGAAGAGGTAATAGGTTTTATATTTAGTCCATCTGACATGTAATAATATATAGGTATGGGTAAAAAAAAATACTTTGGAAGACATACTATTACAAATACCAGTTTGGAACAGAAAGGATCACATATTTTAGCACTAAATAATAACTTTAATCAGGTTGAGGAACAAATGTGCATAAAACCATAGAAGAAAATCCAGTCTGTGTTTTTTCCAGCACCTGCAACTTTTCCTGGTTCTTATATAACACCCCTAAATTGATCTGTCACAGATTTGGAAACCATTTTGGTGTTTAATTTGAAAATGTTAGTGGCTGAATTTACTGCCAAAACCATGTTTGGAAAACTGTAGTCTGAAAATAGATATTCATGCAGTAATTGTAATCCCCCATGGAGTAAAAATAGATCTGAAAATGTTAAAAATTTGAATATCAGAGACTATCAGGGGCCCTGCCCAGACTGAAAATTATTCTATCATATTTTGCTCATGTCTGACAAACTTGTTTATACAGAACCAGAGAGAAGAACTAAAAATTGAGGGAAAAGACATCCGAATAGTCAAAACCGAACTCATAATATGTAACCTTTTAAGATCAGGTACATTATTCACCAAGATCATGACATCCAGTTACAATACTTCATGGCAAATAGAAGGGGAAAACGTGGAAGCAGTGACAGATTTTCTTTCTGGGGACTCCATAATCACTGAGGGTGGTGACTACAGCTATGAAATTAAAAAACACTTGCTCCTTGGAAGGAACCCTATGAAAAACATAAGCAACATATTAAAAATCAGAGACAGCACTTCGTCAACAAAACTCTGTATAGTCCCTGCTATGCTTTTTCTAGTAGTCATGTATGGATGTGAGAGTTGGTCCATAAAGAAGACTGAGGGCTGAAGAATTGATGTTTTCGAACTGTGGTGTTGGAGAAGACGCTTGAGTCCCCCAGACTTCAAGGAGATCAAACCAGTGAATCAACCCTGAATGCTCATTGGAAGAGATCCTGAAGCTCTAATACTTTGGCCACCTGATTTGAAGAGCCAGCTTATCGCAAAAGCCCCTGATGCTGGGAAAGATTGAAGGCAAAAGGAGAAGGGGGCAGCAGAAGATAAGATGGTTAAATAGCATCACCAACTATATCCCAATACTGTTCTCTCTTGCTACTGAAAATATAAAATATACATACAAACTTATACAAATACAAAATTATATTTGCACACATATGAGGGTATGTTGTATGACATTTTGAAATGGAATAATCCTGGCGTTTGCATTTTTCTGCAATGCAAATTGTTTTTCTCATTTAAAAACATACCATGCATATATTTCTAAGCCAAAAGATGTAACTCTAAGTCATTCTTCTTAATGATGACATAATGTTCCATAAAACTGGTATTAACAAAATTAATATAAACATTTGCCTCTCATTGAGTATTCAAATTTAGTTGCTTTGCCTCTTAATTTTTTACAACTATAAAGAAAGCTACAGCAATCATCCTTGAACATATACTTTTGATAAGTAATATATTAAATTCTATAGGCTTGCTTCCATAAAACAGAGTGGCTAAGCTGATAGTCATCCTTAATTTTTATATATGTTAAATTTATTTTCAGAAATATATATAGCAAATCATACTCCCAACCAGCAGTTCATGAGAGTAACTGTTTCATAGCCACTCCATAATCCAAAGACTGATATAGTCAATCTTTTTTAAATTTGCCAATTTTATGTGTCTATTTCTTTGTTGATTTAATTTTAATTTCTCTGACTGCAAGGAAAGGGAAAATCTTTTCATATGTTAATTAGCAACTTAAATTTCATATTCTATGAATTGGTAATTATTTCCGTTTGCTCTTTTTCCATCAAATTTGTTTGCTTTCTTCTTGCAACTTATTGGAGCACTTTATATTTTATGGATATTAATATCTGCTTATTATTTGTGATGCAAATAGTTTATCATTTGTTTTTCGACTTTGTTTTTGTCTTTTACTATATAAATCTTTTTAATTTGCTCATATATAGCTATTTTTACTTTCTTTCAATCATTTTTCTTTGCTTAAGAAAGTTTTTCTGCCTTCTAGTTATAGGATTATTTTCATACTTTTGAAAAAATTTAATTCATTTCAGCTAGGGCTTCCCTGGTGGCTCAGAGGTTAAAGCATCTGCCTGAAATGCAGGAGACCCGGGTTCAATCCCTGGGTTGGGAAGATCCCCTGGAGAAGGAAATGGCAATCCACTCCAGTACTCTTGCCTGGAGAATCCCATGGAGGGAGGAGCCTGGTAGGCTACAGTCCATGGGGTCGCGAAGGGTTGGACACGACTGAGCGACTTCACTCAGTGTTGCAAGAAGGGGGACCCCCTTCTAGGGTACAAAAGTGAGCTCTCGTCTAACACTCAGAAATGAATTGTCCAAGGAGACATATGTGCTGACAAAGCAAGAGATTTTATTGGGAAGGGCCCCCTCAGGTGGAGAGCGGTAAGGGAACCCCAGAGCACTGCTCTGCCAGGTGGCTCACAGTCTCAGGTTTTATGGTGATGGAATTAGTTTCTGGGTTGTCTTTAGCCAATCATTCTGACTCAGAGTCCTTCTTGGTGGTTCATACTTTGCTCAGCCAAGATGGATCAGTGAGAGGGATTCTGGGAGGTGGTTGGACACCTGGTGTCACCTTTTGACCTTTCTTGAATTCTCTCTGTTGTTGGCAGCTTATTAGTTCCCTGTTCCTTATTAGGACCTCCTGTCATAAAACAATTCATGCAAATTGTTACTATGGTGCCTGGCCAGGGTGGGCAGTTTCAGTCAGTGTGCTTCCCCTGACATTAGTATTATGTTTAAGCAAAATAACATAATGTTTTTAAGATATTCAGTTAGCTGAACAGTTAGCAGCATATTAGCTGCTGTTAATATGATATACATTTTCTTCACAGTTCGTTTTCTAAATATCAAATGCTTTTTAAAATCTCAGAATATTTTACAAAATGAAATTATACATATGTCTTTATGTTTAAAAATGAAAAACTGATAGTATGTATTATAAATGTTTAATTCAAAAAACAGCTACTAATAATGCTATTATATATAAAATATAAAATAATACTAATAGATATTTTTACCCCAAAGGAGGAATATTGATTAATATGATACTATGATATAAAATATTCAAGTTGTAGGTCTAGATGTTATCTTGGTGTACATTATTTTCTGGTACCCTTTCAGTGAAAACAAGAATCCATTATTTTTAAAGTTGGAAAAGCATTAGCACTATGGAAAAACTTTAGTTTATGTGAAACCTCTTGATTAGTACATTTTTGGGATGAGGGAATTGCAAGAATATTATCATCTAGGAAACTACTTTTTGTGCATTGTTATCCTAGAGCTATTTATCTGGTTCTTGGCTTCTCTTTGTTCTATTCAGAATATAAAAATGTGCCTGGGGTTAAAATAATTAATCACTATAATGTTAATATTTTATGAGAAAACATATTAAATCCTAACTTGAATACAATTTATGGCTGGAGAGAGTCAGTACATTAATTTAGTGGACTAACAGAGATTGATATTTCCAATAGGTAACTTCCAAAAGGGTATATATTTGAAACTTTATATAGTGACTTTAGGTTTTATAATTTTGTACTAAAATTTAGTAGTTCTTTCATTGAATTAGAAAGAACAATATTTAAAAATGGCTCATGCATACTTTTTAAAAGGTTATTACTGTTACTCTAATAATAAGATCTCTTAAAATACACTGTTATGAAAAAAAAAATTTCCATATCATACCACTGAATTTTGGCTTGCAAATTTGTCTCAGAGAAGAATAAAAGTATCTTCCACTTTTCAAGTTTATTTTAAATTGTAAAATTATCATTATTTACACTTTTTCATCCCCTATTTTATTCTGGTTTCTTTTACAAACTTTTTCATGTCAATAAATATTTTATAATTTCTTTTTTGCTGTCTACTAGATATGAGATATATATTTAAATCTTGATGATTTTGTTATAAAGTTAGAGATATAAAATGTGCACTCAGGAAGGTATTAACTAGAACAGAATAAAAATTTTATAAATGTTTAAATAGTGTAAAAACTTTGTGTAAAAGATTTTTACACATACACAGAATATTTGTATAAACTCTAACGTAAAAGCCAATACTTTGGCCACCTGATGCAAAGAGCCGACTCATTGGAAAAGACCCTGATTCCAGGGAAGATTGAGGGCAGGAGGAGAAGAGGGCAACAGAGGATGAGATGGTTGGATGGAATCATGGGCTCAATGGACACAGTTTGAACAAACTGTGGGAGACAGTGAAGGACAGGGAAGCCTGATGTATGTAGTGCATGGGGTTGAGAAGAGTTGGGCATGGCTGAGTCACTGGACAACAAATGCTTAGAAGAAGTTGGGGTGGGCTATCTGACATTAATAGTTTACAATATTAGTGATGGACAATTTTTATGAATTTAGCACCATAGTGAATATTTCAGTGACTTCAGTTTGAGTAATATATAATATAAACAAAATTATTTAAGTGAATAGCATAATCTCTAAATTAGTTTGACAAAAATATTTGACATAGACTATTAGATCTTATATATAAATTTCTTTCTAGATGTCCAAACACAAAATCTTACTCACATTTATACATATTAAAACAATAAACAGAATGTTGCAAAATATTCATTCAAAATCATATCAACTTTTCCTAGGAGAGGCATTTTTGTCACCTGTCTTAAATATCCCCCATCCATGCACACATGTACAGCCTTCTCTATATTCTTAATCTACTTTTGATTTTTTCTTCAAAGCGTTTGTTGACACATGCTATTATATAGTTATCTGTTACTTTCTTTTCCCCAGGAATGTAAATTTCATGGGAGCAAAGGCTGTTTCACCCTTTCATTCCAGCAAAGACTGGATCCCATCACCTACACCAATACTAAGCCCATGGTATCTTAGTAAATAACCCCTGAGTGAATTATTGAGTGATTGAGTTTATTATTCATTGATTGTTGTGAGAGAATAAGATTACCATATAAGGAAAAACAATAATAAAAAAGAAATAAGCCTGGTACATTACTTCTATTTCAAAGTAAATGTCAGAATGATTAAAGAGTTATTTATTTTTAAAAACGACCACAAAATGGAATGAGGAGTAATGTTTTAAACATTAAAACTAGAAACATCACAAAGGAAATTTGTACTTGAATGATTACCTAAATGTCTAGAAGCCTGTATACACAAAGTTATTGTGAACCAATTAAAAACTAAGTGGCTAGTTGGTTGAAATATTTCCTATAAATATATGTGAGATAATATTTTTAATATGTTTGTACAAATCATGATGAAAAAATATTCCACCTTTCTAAATGATTTCCCTAACAGCTAAGCAAATTGATTAAAATCTTTAAGAGAGAGAAATATAAAAGACCACTGTATTTATACCGTATAAAAATACCATATCTTGTTTTTAATCATGAAAGGCAAAATAAAACACCTAGTAAGCAACCTTTTTTATCCATCCTGTGATAATTTTTTGGTGGGGAGGGAGATAAAAACCTTGAGCTCTCAAACATTATTATGAAAGGAATTGATACAAATTATCACCACAGTTTGAGGAGGCAATTCAGCAATGGTGTCAATCATAAAAAGATTCTTACCCTTGACAATGTACTTACATCTTCAGAATCTATTTAAGGGAATTTTCAGAGACAAATTATAGTTTCTGTACAAGGATTTTCAACATGGCACAATTTTTTGATTGCAAGATTACAAATATGTAAAAGATTAGGAGAAAAATTAAATAATTGATATAATAAATAAATATACAGTTATTTGAAATGAAGTTACATCAGAGAATTTTTACTGTCACTAGAAATATTTTATGATATAATGTTACATGATAAAAAATATATAATGAAAACCTTCATGCCCAGTATGTTTATCCATCTATCTATCTACCATATTTTGACTTAAAACACTAAATTGTATAGTAGTTTCTATCTCTGAATAATGTTACCATGAATTAATTTTTACTTTTATAAGTTTTGTTCATTTGTTCAAAATTGTTTTACATTGGGTACATACTATGTTTATACCCTAGACAAGTGGTAATAAATATATGCAATTCACATAATATATTTCAGTGCATATATGGCACGAAATGATGGGAATCACTTGCCAACTTTTGAGGTATAAATTAAACTTAATTTATTAATGTTTGCAGACAGGAAAATGACTTTTTAAAAAGTGTGTATTATTATCTGACCTCTCTATGCATTTTATCAGTTTAGTTCAGTCTCTCAATCATGTCCAACTCTTTGCAACCCCATGAACTGCAGCATGCCAGGCCTCCCTGTCCATTACCAATTCCAGGAGTTTACTTAAACGCCTGTCTATTGAGTTTGACGTCTGTGATGCCATTCAATCATCTAATTCTCTGTTGTTCCCTTTTCCTCCCACCAGCATCAAGGTCTTTTCAAATGAGTCAGTTCTTCGCATCAGGTGGCGAATGGAGTTTCAGCTTCAGCATCAATCCTTCCAGTATTCAAATATTCAGGACTGATTTCCTTTAGGTTGGACTGGTTGGGGTGCAGTCCAAGGGACTCTCAAGAGCCTTCTCTAACACTACAGTTCAAAAGCATCAATTCTTTGGCGGTCAGCTTTCTTTATAGTCCAACTCTCCATACATGACTGCTGGAAAAACCATAGCTTTGACTAGATGAACATTTGTTGGCAAAGCAATGTCTGCTTTTCAATATGCTGTCTAGGTTGGTCATAGCTTTTCTTCCAGGAAGCAAGGGTCTTTTCATTTCATGGCTGCAGTCACCATCTGCACTGATTTTGGAGCCCAAGAAAATAAAATCTCTCACTGTTTGCATTGTTTGCCCATCCATTTGCCATGAAGTGATGGGACCAGATGCCATGATCTTAGTTTTCTGTATGCTGTTTTAAGCCAACTTTTTCACTCTCCTGTATCACTTTCATCAAGAGGCTCTTTAGTTCTTCTTTACTTTCTGCCATAAGGGTGGTGTCATACGCATATCTGAGGTTATTGATATTTCTCCCAGCAATTTTGATTCCAGCTTGCACTTCATGCAGCCCAGCATTTCTCATGATGTACTCTGCATATAAGTTAAACAAGCATGGTGACAATATACAGCTTTGATGTACTCCTTTCCTTATTTGGAACCATTCTGTTGTTCCATATCCAGTTCTAGCTGTTGCTTCTTGACCTGCATACAGATTTCTCAAGAGGCAGATCAGTTGGTCTGGTATTCCCATCTCTTTAAGAATTTTCCACAGTTGTTGTGATCCACACAGTCAGAGGATTTGGTGTAGTCAATAAAGCAGAAGTAGATGTTTGTCTGGAACTTTCTTTTTGCAGTGATTCAATCAGTTCAGTTCAGTGGCTAAGTCGCGTCCGACTCTTTGTGACCCCATGAATCGCAGCACGTCAGGCCTCCCTGTCCACCACCATCTCCTGGAGATCACTCAGACTCACGTTCATCGAGTCCGTGATGCCATCCAGCCATCTCATCCTCGGTCGTCCCCTTCCCCTCCTGCCCAGAATCCCTCCCAGCATCAGAGTCTTTTCCAATGAGTCAACTCTTCGCGTGAGGTAGCCAAAGTACTGGAGTTTCAGCTTTAGCATCATTCCTTCCAAAGAAATCTCAGGGCTGATCTCCTTCAGAATGGACTGGTTGGATCTCCTTGCAGTCCAAGGAACTCTCAAGAGTCTTCTCCAACACCACACTTCAAAAGCATCAATTCTTCGTCACTCAGCCTTCTTTACAGTCCAACTCTCACATCCATACATGACCACAGGAAAAACCAAAGCCTTGACTAGACGGACCTAAGTCGGCAAAGTAATGTCTCCGCTTTTGAATATACTATCTAGGTTGGTAATAACTTTTCTTCCAAGGAGTAAGCGTCTTTAAATTTCATGGCTGCAGTCACCATCTGCAGTGATTTTGGAGCCCCAAAAAACAAAGTCTGACACTGTTTCCACTGTTTCCCCATCCATTTGCCATGAAGTGATGGGACCAGATGCCATGATCTTCGTTTTCTGAATGTTGAGCTTTAAGCCAACTTTTTCGGTCTCCTCTTTCACTTTCATCAAGAGGCTTTCTTGCTCCTCTTCACTTTCTGCCATAAGAGTCGTATCATCTGCATATCTGAGGTTATTGATATTTCTCCGGGCAATCCTGATTCCAGCTTGTGTTTCTTCCAGTCCAGCATTTCTCATGATGTACTCTGCATATAAGGTAAATAAGCAGGGTGACAATATACAGCCTTGATTTACTCCTTTTCCTATTTGGAACCAGTCTGTTGTTCCATGTCCAGTTCTAACTGTTGCTTCCTGACCTGCATACAGATTTCTCAAGAGGCAGGTTAGGTGGTCTGGTATTCCCATCTCTTTCAGAATTTTCCACAGTTTATTGTGATCCACACAGTCAAAGACTTTGGCATAGTCAATAAAGCAGAAATAGATGTTTTTCTGGAACTCTCTTTCTTTTTCCATCATCCAGCAGATGTTGGCAATTTGATCTCTGGTTCCTCTGCCTTTTCTAAAACCAGCTTGAACATCTGGAAGTTCACCGTTCACATATTGCTGAAGCCTAGCTTGGAGAATTTTGAGCATTACTTTCCTATCATGTGAGATGAGTGCAGTTGTGTGGCAGTTTGAACATTCTTTGGCATTGCCTTTCTTTGGGATTGGAATGAAAACTGACCTTTTCCAGTCCTATCGCCACTGCTGAGTTTTCCAAATTTGCTGGCATATTGAGTGCAGCAGTTTCACAGCATCATCTTTCAGCATTTGAAACAGCTCAACTGGAATTCCATCACCTCCACTAGCTTTGTTCGTAGTGATGCTTTTTAAGGCCCACTTGACATCACAGTCCAAGATGTCTGGCTCTAGATTAGTGATCACGTCATCATGATTATCTGGGTCATGAAGATCTTTTTTGTACAGTTCTTCCATGTATTCTTGTCATCTTCTTAATATCCTCTGCTTTTGTTAGGTCCATACCATTTCTGTCCTTTATTGTGCCCATCTTTGCATGAAATGTTCCCTTGGTATCTCTAATTTTCTTGAAGAGATCTCTAGTTTTTCCCATTCTGTTGTTTTCCTCTATTTCTTTGCATTGATCGCTGAAGAAAGCTTTCTTATCTCTTCTTGCTATTCTTTGGAACTCTGCCTTCAGATGCTTATATCTTTCCTTTTCTCCTTTGCTTTTTACCTCTGTTCTTTTCACAGCTATTTGTAAGGCCTCCTCAGACAGCCATTTTGCTTTTTTGCATTTGTTTTCCATGGGGATGGTCTTGATCCCTGTCTCCTGTATAATGTCATGAACCTCATTCCATAGTTCATCAGGCACTCTATCTATCAGATCTAGGCCCTTAAATCTATTTCTCATTTCCACTGTATAATCATAAGGGATTTGATTTAGGTCATACCTGAATGGTCTAGCAGTTTTCCCTATTTTCTTCAATTTGAGTCTGAATTTGGCAATAAGGAGTTCATGATCTGAGCCACAGTCAGCTCCTGGTCTTGTTTTTTGTTGACTGTATAGAGCTTCTCCATCTTTAGCTGCAAAGAATATAATCAATCTGATTTCAGTGTTGACCATCTGGTGATGTCCATGTGTAGAGTCTTCTCTTGTGTTGTTGGAAGAGGGTGTTTGCTATGACCAGTGCATTTTCTTGGCAAAACTCTATTAGTCTTTGCCCTGCTTCATTCCGCATTCCAAGGCCAAATTTGCCTGTTACTCCAGGTGTTTCTTGACCTCCTACTTTTGCATTCCAGTCCCCTATAATGAAAAGGACATCTTTTTTGGGGTGTTAGTTCTAAAAGGTCTTGTAGGTCTTCATAAAACCATTCAACTTCAGCTTCTTAAGCGTTACTGTTTGGGCATAGACTTGGATAACTGTGATATTGAATGGTTTGCCTTGGAGACGAACAGAGATCATTCTGTCGTTTTTGAGATTGCATCCAAGCACTGCATTTCGGACTCTTTTGTTGACCATGATGGCTACTCCATTTCTTCTAAGGGATTCCTGCCCGCAGTAGTAGATATAATAGTCATCTGAGTTAAGTTCACCCATTCCAGTCCATTTTAGTTTACTGATTCCTAGAATGTCGACGTTCACCCTTGCCATCTCTTGTTTGACCACTTCCAATTTGCCTTGATTCATGGACCTGATATTCCAGGTTCCTATGCAATATTGCTTTTTACAGCATCGGATCTTGCTTCTATCACCAGTCACATCCACAACTGGATATTGTTTTTGCTTTGGCTCCATCCCTTCATTCTTTCTGGAGTTATTTCTCCACTGATCCAATGGATGTTGGCAATTTGATTTCTGGTTCCTCCACTTTTCTAAATCCATCTTGAACATCTGAAAGATCACTCTTCACATGCTGTTGAAGCCTGGCTTGGAGAATTTTGAGCATTGCTTTACTGGTGTGTGAGATGAGTGCAATTGTGCAGTAATTTGAGCATTCTTTGGCATTACTTTTCATGGGACTGGAATGAAAACTGATCTTTTCCAGTCCTGTGGCCACTGCTGAGTTTTCCAAATTTGCTGGCATATTGAGTGCAGCACTTTCACAGCATCATCTTTTAGGATTTTAAATAACTCAGCAGGAATTCCATCACCTCCACTAGCTTTGTGGTAGTGATGCTTCCTATGGCCCACTTTATAATACACTTTAATGTACTTTATAATACAACTTTAATTCATTGAACTCTGAACTTAATTTCTTGCATTAAGGACAGTGTAAACCTTGAATAAATTAAAAAAAAATAAGATTACCCTTTAGAATTGTTGGTGTTATCATAGTTACTTTCTATGACAATGAAATAAAATAGCTGGAATTATATATCTTAGGTCCTAAATAAAAAGTGGTGTGAAATTGCCACTGACCAGCACTATTTCATGTTTCTTTTCTCAAGTATATAGTTGAAAGCACGCATCTAATAAGGAAAATTCTAAATCAATTTATTGTTCAACTATGCACTTACAATACAAAGGTCCATGTAACTGTGAAATTATTCAATTCTATTTTCCTTTGTATCACCATCTAACCTCCATTGAAGAAATATTTAATTTGTGAATATATCTTGTGAAGTTAGTGTTTACTATGTCTATCACATCATTTATTCATTTCAGTTCCAGATTAGTTTGGCGTATGTTCCCTTATTATTCTTAAGAAGCATGGCTAATACAGGGTAATTTACTTTGGTACTTTAAGGGAAAAATAATAAATTTTCTGTTTCAAGGACAATTTGCCTTTGCAAAGATATATTTTTTACTTTCCCAGATGATAAGAGCATTGCCTAAGTAATTGGCAACCTTCTTTAGTGTCACCCTAACTCAAGTTTGGAGAAATACCAAAAGGTATATTGGCCAAGTAAGGGAATTAGATAAAGCAGAGAAAACTGAATTTAAAAAAGGGGATTAGAAGATCAAGATGCACATGCTTGTAATGGTTGCTCTTGTTTAAATTAAGATTTGTTTGGCAAACTATGGAAGAAAAAGAATAACAATTTTCAGAATAGTTTCTCCATAATAGTCTAGTGGCTAATGGCCCATCATTCTTGGTTTTACTTTGGGAAGGTATTGTGCACAACTAGACAATTTGACATTTGGTTACCTGAGAAAGAGTATTTTTGGTAGTACTAGAATCAAATTAGTTCTATATGGAAGTAAGTATAACTTTAATTTAAAGTTTATCCTTGCTAGTGAAGAGAATTTGCTACAGTTTAGTCTCTTACAAGCATCTTGATTGTATGACCTCTTAATTGATTTCTTACTCTTTTGATGGTCCTGCTAAAGAGAAGTAACAAATACAATCAACTTTATCACCATTCAATTATCAGATCAGAAGTCATATTACATTAAACCATATCTAGTATCTGTCTTCTATTATTTACTAGAAAATATGGATTTTATGAAGAGGTTTTATTTTGTTTTCTCTTAAATATAATTCAGAAAGAAAGTCTGCTTTTCCAAAGTGAGAAACTTAGAACATTTTTATGCCCTTTCTGAATTTTGATGAGATTTAAGATAATTTTAGGACTGTAGGTTGTGTAGTAACCAGTGCTATTTAAGAAAGTAAGATAAAAATAATTGCTTCAGTAATTGACATCTGTGTACCTAAATTAAATGGGAGTCAAAACCAGGTGATTTATAATTTAGATTAAATGGGTTTCAAGGTGCTAGTGGTAAGGAACCCTCCTGCCAATGCAGGAGACATAAGAGATGTGGGTTTCATCCCTGGCTTGGGAAGATCCTCTGGAGGAGGCCATGGCAACCCACTCCAGTATTCTTGCCTGGAGAATTCCCATGGATAGAGGAGCCTGGCAGGCTGCAGCCCCTAGGGTTGCACAAAGTTTAACACAACTGAAGCAACTTAGCATGCATGCATGAATACAGTATCACTGATTTTAAGAAAGACATTTTTAGAGATATATATCTCTAGAGAACTCTTGCCTGGAAAATCCCATGGATAGAGGAGCCTGGTGGGCTGCAGTCGATGGGGTGGTGAAGAGTCAGACACGACTGAGCGACTTCACTTTGACTTTTCATTTTCATGCATTGGAGAAAGAAATGGCAACCCACTCCCGTGTTCATGCCCGGAGAATCCCAGGGACAGCAGAGCCTGGTGGGCTGCCGTCCATGGGGTCACACAGAGTCGGACACGACTGAAGCGACTTAGCAGCAGTAGCAGCAGCAACGTCAGCAGCAGCAGCAGCAGCAGCAGCAGGAAAGATTTAAGTGATTTTGAAAACTCTAGGACTTTATCTTACTCTGAAAGAAAGATGGATAGGTATCACTGCAAATACACAGAATATTGTGAAATTACTCACAATATTTTGTGAGTTAATGAGTGAATTAATACCACTGTGTTTTAATGCTTACTATAAGGCAGAATTAAGGTAGCTTAATTATATTTCTATTTCTCTGTGTATGTTAGCAATTATTAGCTAATAAGCTCCAACTGTGTTCTTATTCATAACTGTCAGTCTTTCATTTGATGACAGATGATTGGCTTTGAAACACATTTATTTTTAACCATTCTAACCATATAGATTAAGCTTTCTGTTCATTAGTTCTTACTTTTACAGACAAATCAGCTTTTCTTTTTTTTTTCTTCTGTTAGAAGCAAGACTGATGAGCCAAAGTCAAAGTGAAATGATTGCATTTTGTTTAAATGTTGGTAAAAACACAGTATCACACATAATGTTTAAGGTATGCCAACTTGTTTAGATATAAGTATGTTTATCTGAAATTTATATAATATTTTAAAATCTTCTGATGAAATAACATAATCACTTGAACAAAGGCGAATAAATGATAATGATAATGATACTAAAATTGAAAACTCTATATTGACTAAATATAAATGAATTGGGATGCAAATTTAGTTCATTTATATTTAATCAGTATAGAGTTCTTCAATTTTAGTAACATTATCATTTATTTGGCCTCACTGGTTCAGTGGACATGAGTTTGAGCAAGCTCTGGGAGCTGGTGGTAGACAGGGAAGCCTGGTGTGCTGCAGTACATGGTGTTGCAAAGAGTCGGACATGACTGAGTAAATGAACTGAATTGAGGATGCAAATTTAAGTAATATGCAATTTAAACACCCATGGCTGATTCATGTCAATGTATGGCAAGAACCATTATAATATTATAAAGTAATTAGTCTCCAATTAAACTAAGTAAATTAAAAATAAATAAATAAAAAACTTAAAAAACCAAAATATATATATATATATATATATATATATATATATATATATATATATTTATATAACCTTTGTAACAGATGAACGTATTATATTGGCCATTTTGTTGTTGTTTAGTTTCTAAGTCATGTTTGACTCTTGTGACCCTAAAAACTGTAGCTCACCAGGCTCCTCTGTCCATGAGGATTCCCAGGAAAGAATACTAGAGTGGGTTTCCATTTCCTCCTGCAGGACATATTCCTGATTCAGGAATTGAACCCAGATCTCCTGCTTGGCAGGTGAGTTCTTTACCACTGAGCCATCAGGGAAGACCATTGACCATTTGAAAATGAAAATGAAAGTCGCTCAGTCTTGTTGGATTCTTTGCGACCACGTGGATTATACAGTTCATGAAATTATCCAGGCCAGAATACTGGAATGGGTATCCCATCCCATCTCCTGGGGATCTTCCCAACCCAGGGACTGAACCCAAGTCTCCTGCAGATTCTTTACCAGCTGAGCCACCAGGGAAGCCCATTTTACTGGCTGATGAATCCAGCACTTACTACATCATCACTGCTGGTAAAAGTAAACAGGATGAAGAGAAAAATTAGGAAGGAATCCCTATATTGCTGTTATTTTAGCCTTCACTAAAAAAGACCATGGGACACAGGTTCATCCAGGCTAATGCCAGTAGGATTAGAAGGAATTATTCTCCCTTTAGAGAGACTCTAGAACTCAGATGTTTTGCAAACTTATGACATCAGACCCAGATGTCCTTGGGCATTCACATTTTGAAATTCTCTCAGAAAGAGAAAAACAAGCATTGTATATTAATGAATCTAACATTAATGAAAAATGTTACAGATGAACCTATTTACAGGGCAGGAATAGAGAACAGAATGTGGGCAAAGCAGGGGAAGGAGAGGGTGGAATGAACTGAGAGACTAGCATTGATATACATATACTACCACATGTAGAGCAGCTAGTGGGAAGCTGCTATGTAACACAAGGAAGCCCAGCCCAATGCTCTGTGATGACCTAGGGGGTGGGCTGGGAGGTGGGAGTGGGAGGGAGCCTCAAAAGGGAGGGGATATAATATGCTTATGGCTGATTGACGTTGTTAAGAAACCAATACAACACTGTAAAGCAATTATCCTCCAATTTAAAAAAAAGAAAAAACATTTCCTCTGACCCTCCTGAAGAATGGGGCGCTTCAATCCAGAGTTCTTCTAATAGTTTTCCCAACTTATCTTCAAGACCCAAGGCCCTAAAGCTCTCAATGGGGGAAACTGAACTGTAGGAAAGAGCCCTTGAATGCTTCTAGTGATGTAGGAAGAACAGGTCCTATTGTGAGAACTGCAGTTGCTGAAAATGAGACTTATAAGAGTGATTTTGAACTGGGGACTTTTCCCTTTCCTTTTCTCCTTCATGCATGGTCATTTAGATTGTCTTTATGATTGAGTTCTTGGCACCTCAGTTCTAGGAAAGATTTAAATAAATTAAAAGAGCTTCCGAGAAAAGCCACAAAAATGATGAAAGAGTTGGAAGTATTGATTTATGAGAAAAGATTAAACGAGTGGGTATGCTTTGGCTTGGCATCAAATTAGGATGTGGTGGCATACTGGAGCTATAAATATTTGTAAACAGAAGAAGAAGGAAAAGTCTTTACAATGATCCAATGAAGCAATATGTTATGCAAGAAAGAGAAAGTTAAGACTGTACTTAATGTCCTTCATTCAGTCTCCTTTGGAGGTATTCTGGCTCTTTCTGTACTTGGAAGCAGAGTGAATTACGATTCACAATCTGAAACAATTGTCTTATGCTGCTTAATATGAGAGAAAAAGGAGAATAAAAGTGAGGAAATAATATTTGAAGAAAAATGCTGTACACTGTCACGGGGTGTTCTTGGCCTTTTCCAAGTTTTTTCTCCTGGTACTAACTGGTCATGACACTAAGTAGCTTAGGAATGGCAGCGGATTGTGCTGTAGGCAGCATAGCTGTGGTGATTCTGCCCATTCCAACATAATCAGCTCTTTAGGTTTCATGGCGTAAAGAGCTTCAGTCCTTTATTATGGGTGACGTTATCTCTGCCTCAGCAGCTGTGCATACTGCTAGCTTCCGTGGGTAAACCTGGACAGACAAGAAAGACAGGCGTGGGTCACCAAGGGGCACATTTTCCAGCTGTGCTCAGAAAGGCATGTCTTCCTTCTAATGCAGAAGGAAAAAAGTGAGCTTCATCGTAATTCTTTCAGATATAATATACTATTGAGAAATGGATGGAGGTGATGGAACTGAATCTTGTTTGATTTCTCTGATAATAGCTCAAGCGCCTGTTTAGTTGAAATTCCATTGAATAGTGTAGAAATCAAACTACAGTTTCCCCAAAAGAACTTTATTGTGTTTACAGATGGTTTTCGTTCAAGTTTTCTTAGTTGTTTCTTAGAATTCATAAACATTATATTATTAAAGTACTATTTTACTTGGTGATTCAGTTTTAGATGAGACCATGAAATTCTGTTTTTACCTATAAACTACTAATATTCCCTTTTGACTTTACTAAGCAACTCTCCTCACACTCTTTGTATAATAAATTAGCTTTAAGAGCCAACTTAGAATACCAGGGAATGTTTCTCTAGAGAGTCAATTCTCCAGCAAAAATTTGTGCAACACAATTTAGCATTAGTAGCATACGTTTTCATTTGGTTGTCATTTAACAGAGGAACTATACTCTTCCAGCTAATATAATTCATGACTAGCAGAATAGTGGATTCAGTATTGAAGGTATACATGCTGCTGCTAAGTTGCTGCTAAGTCACTTCAGTTGTGTCCGACTCTGTGTAACCCCATAGATGGCAGCCCACCAGGCTCCCCCGTCCCTGGGATTCTCTAGGCAAGAACACGGGAGTGGGTTGCCATTTCCTTCTCCGAAAGTATATACCTATTATTTGGAGATAGCATATATATGCATTGTTGAAATAGGATTGATAAAACTCAGAGAAAATCACGACAATGATTATCTGAAATAAAGATGACAGTGTAAAACATTTGGGAATGCCCAGATTCTATGTGAGCTTCATCTATAGCCATGTGATTCAGTATAGGTGATCTATCTTTTTTTTTCCCTTAACTCAAACTTTCTAAGAATTTCATTTTTATTCAGGCAGCTACTGTTTTTGAAATATATTAGCACTTTTAAGTATCTGTTCTAAATTTAAAAGGTGCAAAGCAAGTGAAATATACATATTAGACATGCACTGAGTATTAAAATATATATTCACATACAGAATTAGATTAGTCCTTCACCAGAAATACTCAGGTAGCTCATCTGTTTTGTCTTCAGCTCTCTCTCCCTTTCCTCTCCCTCCCTCCTTCCTTCTTTCTCCTCCTGCTCCTCCTTCTCTTTCTTTGTCTCTTATTCTGGCCCTTGTTTATAAAATAAATGTTTACCAGTTCTTTTACCATGCTGCATGATTTTTTGATATCATTCAATATGTAGGAGCTGTTTGAAACTTGGATCTGTCATCAGGATTTGGTAAAAACATACAAATTTGATACAACACACGTTCAAGCATTTTTAATACAATTGTACATCTAAAAGTGTATGTAAAATATATGAAAATAAGATATATGCTAATAGAGGAAGGAAGGCATTCCTGCATAGTTTGTCATATTATCAAGATAAACACAGATTCTAATATCTTTATCTTCTACATGTTTTCTCCTGAGGGAAAGAAAATAATGCTGTTTTGTGAGCATATAAAATTGTGTTACAATTTTATGGTTGTGCTACAATTTTAATGATTAAATTTTTAATTATTTTTAAAGGTTTACTGTTTTGCAGCAGGAATGTATATATGTATATATGTATATAAATTTTAAATTATCATGCAATTTTAGTTCTAAGTGCTTCTATGGAATGAGATTTTACTGCCAGTGTTCAGTCCACTAGTCTCTGATGTCTTTATTTTGAAGTAATTTAGGGTAAGTAAAATGAAATAATACCTATTGTCAAAACCATTGAGAAAGCTTCAATTTTTAATATCATAATAACTAGCAAAATAACAAACTGATAAGAGGTAGCAAAATATAAAAAAGAGTTTTATTAAAGATGATAAAATATCCCTTCAAAAAATTTGGGGAGACTTAGAAGCTGATGACTTTTAGTTTTTTTTTTTTTTTCTAGTTTTACCTAATAATTTTGTGAATTATTATAATTCAAAGAAGTCATTTATAAAAAACGTAAAATGGGGGGGAAATCTATGTAAGGCAGAATAAGAAATAAAAGTAAATGCAACCAAGAATGTTAGTAATTAAATTTTCATTTTTTGTGTGTGTACTTGGTATAGTTGATCCATACCTTGGAAAGACAATAAACACTAAATAATCAATCATTAGACTAATTAAAAATGGAATGACTTAATGTGTTGGTATATATATATATATATATATATATATACACACTTAAGATAGTCAAAATTATTTCTTTTATTTTTAAAGATTTGTAATTTACTATGAATCATAACCCTAGAGAAGGAAATGGCAACCGATTGGCATAGGGGAGATTGTTGTTGTTCAGTCAATCAATCATGTCTGACCCTTTGTGACCCCATGGACTACAGCACACCAGGCTTCCCTGCCCATCACCAACTCCTGGAGTTTGCTCAAATTTATGTCTGTCGAGTCCGTGATGCCATCCAACCATCTCATCCTCGGTCGTCCCTTTCTCCTCCTACCTTCAGTCTTTCCCAGCATCAGGGTCTTTTCCATGAGTCAGTTCTTCACATCAGGTGGCCGAAGTATTGGAGTTTTAGCTTCAGCATCAGTCGTTCCAATGAATATTCAGGACTGATTTCCCTTAGTATTGACTGGTTTGATCTTCTTGCAGTCCACAGGACTCTTAAGAGTCTTCTCCAATACCACAGTTCAAAAGCATCAATTCTTTGGCACTCAGGTTTCTTTGTGGCTATAGGGGCTTCCCTGGTGGCTCAGATGGTAAAGCGTCTGCCTGCAATGCGGGAGACCTGGGTTTGATTCCTGGGTTGGGAAGATCCCCTGCAGAAGGAAATGGCAATCCACTCCAGCACTCTTGCCTGGAAAATCCCATGGACAGAGGAGCCTGATAGGCTACAGTCCATGGGGTTGCAAAGAGTCGGACACGACTGAGCGACTTCAATTTCACTTTCACTTTTTTTGTGGTCCAACTCTCATATCCATACGTGACTACTGGAAAAAATATAGCTCTGACTAGACAGACTTTGTCCATAAAGGAGTGTCTCTACTTTTCAATGTGCTGTCTAGGTTTGTCATAGATTTTTTTTTTTCCAAAAAAAAAATATATATTTAGTAATTTGTAATTTAAACAGAGACTTTACATATATAATCTCATCTATTCCTCACAATTATTCCATGGGATAGATAATAAGTTATAATACATGTAAGAACATGTCACATTTGTTTTTGAACCCCTATGTTTCAGGCATTATGCTGAGGATTTTATAAAAGAAAACAAGACTTAGCGAAAATATGAAAAGTTCCTTTTTCCTTGACTTCCTCCCAGCACTTGGTGCCATTGAACATTTCCTTATATTTTAGATTCTATAACATTGCTCTTTCCCAGTTATATACCCGTATGCCAGACCATTTTTTCTCAGTCATTTCTGTGGGCTCTTTACTCTGTCCATTCTCTGCATGTTAATGTTATTTATAAGGATGTCCTTAACACTCTTTTCCTCTGCTTCATATTCTTTCAGTGAACTCATAGACTCTCATGACTCATTTGCACTGTATGCTGATTTATTCAAATCTTTATTCCTGTCCAGATCTCTGTCCTTTGTTTCATGTTTAGGTGCAGTAAGCAGCTTAACTTCAAAATGTTGAAGTCTGAATGCAGAGTCTTCCAGAAAACTCATATTTCCTCATGTGTTCTCTAAGTCAGTGACTGACAACATCAACCAACTAGAAGTCTAAGCCAGACACCTTGGGATCATTTGTCCATTTGACATAACCAATTTCCCCATTCCCTAATGCCTGCCTCCATCACT
The DNA here is from genome assembly GCF_023091745.1 of Budorcas taxicolor. NCBI lineage: Eukaryota > Metazoa > Chordata > Mammalia > Artiodactyla > Bovidae > Budorcas > Budorcas taxicolor. The sequence continues at coordinate 38,951,515 of NC_068919.1, read as the reverse complement.
AGTCAATAAAATGTACATTCTTTAATTCTACTATCTAAATATCTGTTCCATTGATCACTTTTATCCATTCTCATTAGCACTTTTTCTTCCTTTTTCTCTAGTACATCATACCCTTTTACCTTACTGGAATTATTGCCACATTCTCTTAAGAAGTGTTTTGATCTCCATTCTTACCTGCTTAACTAACTCATAACAGAATGACTTTTAAAAATGAACATGTGACTATATCACTTATAGGCTTAAAATCCTCCAATGCTCTTAAAGTCCCAGCTCCTTAATGTGGCTACTGAGCTCTGTTTAAATGGTTTCCAACTTAACGTGTGATCACTTCTCGTTCCTTTCTCTGTATCCTTTAGAATCAGCCTTTCATTTCTTTGTGTCTACACTCCTGCCCTGACTCTTTGCCTTTTCATGGATTGCTCCCTGGGCTTGTGGTGTGTTTCCCCAACCCAGTTCTCCCTCCACCAGGCTCACCTTTCTGTTCTCAGATTAGGCACCAATTTCTTCTCAGCCTTTCTTGAATTCCAAGATACGTAGAACTGCTCCTACTTTGTATACGTCACCATATAAACTCTTTCAGCCTTATAATTGCTTGTTTTTCTGTTTTTACCTTATATGAATTATATTCTTTAAGGATTGTAAGCTTTGTGAAGGTGATAAGTATGACTTTATTGTTCATCATTAAATCCCCAGCACTTAGAACAGTGCCAGACACAATATATGCTTAATAAATATTTCTTGAATGGCTTACTAAAAGTAAGTGATATGCTATAATAAAATTATAATAAAAGACACATTTATTTTAGTCGCAGGACTAATATGCAATTTGTTAAATGTTTTATATACATTATACCATGCGATCCTAAAGACAGTTCTCTGAATAGAGGTACTATTTGTTCTATACAGAAGAGGATTGAAATGCAAAAATAAAACAAACAAACAACAAAAAACAATGACTTGCCTAAAGTAAAAGCTAATGTTTAAAAAAATAGAATTAGAGCCCCTGACTTCTCAATTAATGTTGCTTTTGGTGTATCTCACTGGCTGAATTTTGGAAGTGCTAGAAGTACAAAATTTTCATACATTGTTTATTAGACAAGTCTATAGTAAATAAGACACAAACTAGTATGGCTAACTGATTAGTACTAACAATAGAACAAGAATAATAGTCACCATTTGTTGAATATTCGCTGTGTTACTTACTAGTTGTCCTTCAACTGATGTTAGCTTAACTATATGAACTAACTCACTTTGACTAAACCTATTAAGATACCACATGCACATGTATTTGTCTTTATAATGAGAAGAAAACAGACAACACATGCTTCACTTCTACAGAATATAAAACATCTAGTATTTGGGTTAGCTAATTTATGACTATTCTTTGAGCCTCATTGTAATTCATCTGTAGTCTTACAGCGGAGGATCCTCTTGCTGTGGAAATTGCCAGATCTCAATGGTTTTATTGTTTAACCAAGCTTCATTTGAGAATTTGGTTGGGGGGAGGGGGTGGCAACTTAAATTTTAAATTGTAAAGACACTATGTAGTTAAGAGTTGTCAAGTTACTAGGAGTTCCAAACCATCTTTGAGATATTTTTCATCTTTTCTTTTCTTAATACTTCACTTACAAATGGATATGTAAACTATTCTTTGAGATATTTATTTACATAATAAATATTGATATAGTCCTTTAAACTCATTGTTTTATAGAATGAGCTTGTAATTCTTACCTTCCTATTCATAACATGTGTGGGAAGTATATTTTATTAGAAAAGGGACAATCTGAAGACCATCTTTGTTTCCTATTGGGGCATTTCCAGGTTGGATGAAATCTAAGAAGAGCCATCTGTTGAATACTTAGTAGTCAGAATGGTAGAACTACTCCTGGCATCTGGTTGTGCCAAGTTCTTGCTAAAAATAAATATCAAATGGAACTTGCTTCTTTTTTCATTGGTTTTGAACTCTCCTAGAAGATGTTGTAAATGCCCAAGGGAAAGAATATAGGAGAAAGAAATGTAGGTGTTTAATTTTCATTCACAAAATATTAGGTTGAATTTTAAAATCAAATATGCCAAAATTTTTCTTTCATTTCTCTATCTCATCTATTTTATATAAATTGTTATGAAATAATGATTACCAGTCATTGATATGTTTATCACCTCCCCACACACACACACTTTTCCATATTAGTATAAGTAGTAATTTTATGGTAAAGTAATAAAAATGTAAAATTATAATATTTTGTTGGCTCATCAGAAGGTATTTTTTCATATTTAACTTCTGGTCATTGGTGCAAAGTCTTAGCTCTCACATATTAAATAGTGCTCTATTAATAAAGATGTCCCACCAAATTGAAGGTACATAAAAAAGAGATAAACTGAATTAAGATATATTTTATATAGGAGAGTAAATATTAAATTCATCATAAGAAACTGTTAAGAAATTTCATGGAAATATCTGATCCCAAGGAGCCATGGGGCCAGTTTGTAAAAAATGGTAAAGACCACACCAGATTTCCTTTTTTGGAATCTGCCCAAATCAGTTTAGTTCAGTCGCTCAGTCATGTCTGACTCTTTGTGACCCCGTGGACTGCAGCATGCCAGGCTTCCCTGTCCATCACCAACACGCGGAGCTTATTCAAGCCCATGTCCATCGAGTCTGTGATGCCATCCAACCATCTCATCCTCTTTCGTCTCCTCCTCCTCCCGCTTTCAATCTTTCCCAGCATCAGGGTCTTTTCCATGAGTCAGTTCTTTGCATCAGGTGGCCAAAGTATTGGAGTTTCAGCTTCAGCATCAGTCCTTCCAAAGAATATTCAGGACTGATGATTTCCTTTAGGATGGACTGGTTGTATCTCCTTGCAGTCCAAGGGACTCTTAAGAGCCTTCTCTAACACCACAATTCAAAAACATCAATTCTTTGGCCCTCAGCTTTCTTCACAGTCCAACTTTCACATCCATACATGACTACTGGAAAAACCATAGCTTTGACTAGATGAACGTTTGTTGGCAAAGTAATGTGTCTACTTTATAATATGCTGTCTAGGTTAGTCAAAGCTTTTCTTCCAAGGAGTAAGTCTTTTAGTTTCATGGCTGCAGTCACCATCTGCAGTGATTTTGGAGCCCCCCAAAGGCTCTTTAGTTTTTCTTTGCTTTCTGCCATAAAGGTGGTGTCATCTACGTATCTGAGGTTATTGATATCTCTCCTGGCAGTCTTGATTCCAGCATGTGCTTCATCCAGCCAAGCATTTTGTATGACGTATTCTGCCTATAAGTTAAATAAGCACGGTGACAATATACAGCCTTGACATACTCCTTTCCATATTTGGAAATATTCTGTTGTTCCATGTCCAGTTCTAACTGTTGCTTCTTGACCTGCATACAGATTTCTCAAGAGGCAGGTCAGATGGTCTGGTAATCCAATCTGTTTAAGAATTTTCCACAGTTGTTGTGATCCACACAGTCAAAGGATTTGGTGTAGTCAATAAAGCAGAAGTAGATGTTTCTCTGGAACTCTCTCTCTTTTTTGATGATCCAGCGGATGTTGGCAATTTGATCTCTGATTTCTCTGGTTTTTATAAATCCAACTTGAACATCTGGAAGTTCACGGTTCACGTACTGTTGAAGCTTGGCTTGGAGAATTCTGAGCATTACTTCACTAGTGTGTGAGATGAATGCAGTTGTGCAATGTTATGCCCAAGGTCCCAATCCCCAGAACTGAGAGAAGAAGGCATCCACAGCAATGCAAACGCAAAAAGGGAATTTTATTGCTAGCTCGAGCCAGGACCCAAGTTTCAACCAATGCAATGGAGTGGAACAAGGGCCCCGAGCCCTGAATTACAACAGTGTTTATAGGGTTAAGACAAAGACAGGGAGTTGGCAGGGGCGGATTGGTTGCCAGGGCTCCTTAGCATCTGCTAATTGGCTAGATTTGCGCACGCGCGGGCTTTCTTGGGGGGTTTTCGTCCTTGTCCTGATAAGCTTGAACCAGGCTACAAGAAGCCTGATTGGTTGAGTCCTGGCGCCTGCAGAGGATGATCTCAGCTCCTCCTTGGCAATAACTCAGCCCCTCTGTAAAGGAGACTTAGGCCTACCTTGGCCCCCTGAAGCCTGTCATGGCGCCTGTTTGGTCCCAACATTCCCCCCTGTCTTTTGATCCTTGAGAGGAATCTTCCTCTCCATTCTGAGACACTGCCTGATATTATTGCCTCAGTACCATTACCTGAACGGTACTGATTTGTTCTCTTACAAAGATTATCAATTTATTTAAAATACATGGGCCAAAAGTTAGAATGAGTAGGAGTATAATGAGCAGTCTGAGTAGGGTAGAAATTAGTGTTGTTAGCCAAGGAGATTGATGGAACCAAGACTCAAACCACCCCTGCTGGGCTTCTTGCTCTCTCTTCTGCTGTGCTAATCTTTTTCTTACTTTTGCCATAGACTTTCTCTCCACCCCAGTGTGGTCTGCATAAAAGCAACATTCTTCTCCCAAAGTCGCACATAATCCGCCTTGGTGTAGGGAGATCAAGTCTAGGCCCCTTCTGTTTTGTAAAACTATTTCTGACAGTGAAGTTAGGGATTATTCAAGGTGGCTGATTGACTGTTCTGTATGGGTAATGTCTTTATCTATTGCCGCTCATAGGGAAGTGAATCCCTGATTTTGCATAGTCAGAGATGTTATTCTTGTCCCTGCCCCGGCAATCCCGAGACCGAACATGTTCGCTAGCGTGATGGTTGTGATAGGCTCTCTCTTAACTCTGTTTTTCCCCAACTGATCTATAGTCTCCTTGGCCCAATAGTCATACATAGCTTCTTCTGGGTGGATTTTGGGCATCACAGTCACTAATACACAAAACTCTCTATTCGGATTAAAGACGGAGTCAGCCCGGTATGTGAGCAGACCCACCATCCCCCTGCCTTGGGCACAATCCATTTTATTTGGTCCAGTTCTGTGAGATTGACTGTTCGGGCGCACGAGGGAGTCTTTTCAAGTGGAACTTTACCTAAGCAAAGTCCTCTTCCCCAAACTTCTTTGATAGTGAGACCGACCCTATGTTTTCTCCAGTGACACTGAGGTGGACCTGAGCTGGTGGACAGATTGTAAGAAACATCTAAGCCTATTGCTTCATAAAAGGGAGGGTAAAGAGTGTAGCAGAGCCAACAAGATTGAGTCGCTCTGGGGTTAGAATGGTTTAGGGCTTTAAAGGCTGCTTTAGCTAGATCCCATAACGGGTCCGACGTTTCAAGGTTGGAGGTGGAGGACAAGGGGTCGAGGGCCTCCGCTATATTAGGCTGGCCTCCTGGTCGAGAAACGGAGGGCGTAGGGCTCAGAATTGTAGCCCTCTGAGTCGGATCTGCCTTAAACACCCTTTGTGGGCCCGGATTTTCAATCTGATTGGGGCCCACACTTTGGGTTTGGATAGGTTCTATGATCTGACTCACGATCAAGATTCCCCCAGGGTTTACACTGAACCCATCAGCCTGTAGCTGGAAGCCCCAAGATAATCCAGACACCCAAGACTTTTCCTGCATAGCCAACTTCTGGTTAAACGTTAATTTTACCTGAGCAATCTTATCTTTAGGTTTCTCATCTCCCTGATCATAGAATTCATAGAATTCATCTCCTGACACAGGCTGAGTGAAGGAGAAGTTGACTAAATCTCGGTTGCTAATTTTCCTTTTCCCTACCCCATCATTTGAAGTCACACAAGTCCATGACCTACAGAAATAATGTTGTATACCCCCACAAGTTTCCTCGTCACTTTTATGACCAGGACATGCCCAAAAACCTTTAGCTTGGACCAACAGCCCTGACCACGGGGTGTCCACTAAGTCCTTGAAGTCAAAATATAAGTCATGTCACCAGGTGGTGTTCGGAGGATATGTCTCGGTGGTCGTATTGAGTACCTCTCGCAGCAGCCCATTTTGAAGTCTCCAGGTGATCTTGACAGGTTGATGTGGGTCAGTGCTGGCAGTTCCGGGGTCGAGGAGGACAGCCATCATCAGGAGAGTCAGAGTGATCCGTCTGAGATCTGCTGTCAGACGAGCTTCAATTTTAAGGGATTGGAGGGATGCAGTGTTGACTTCCATTCTCTTTGAGCCCTCTCTTGTTCCTCTGGAGTGGCCTGTCACACATGGTTGCAATGTACCCAGGGTCCAATTCTGTCTACCTTGAGGGCAGTAGGGGTGGTAAGAAGAACAACATAAGGGCCCTTCCATCTTGGTTCTAAGGTCCTTGACTGGTGTCTTTTAACCCAAACCCAATCTCCTGGGCCTATATTATGAGACGGGATTGTTCCTTCATTTTGGCCCTCATGAATTTCCTGTACCAATGACCAGATATGTTTATGCACCTTACTCAAAGCTAGCATCTCCTGTTGGAAAGCGCGTAGAGAGAGAGGTGGTTTGGTCTTTCCCTCAAATGCTGGACAAACGGGGGGAGGACTTCCATATACAATTTCAAAGGGAGTCAAACCCAGTTTATAGGGGGTTTCATGCCTGAAAAAGCGCAAAGGGAAGGAGGGTCACCCAGTCCCTGTCAGTCTCTATCACCAGTTTTGTTAAAGTTTCTTTTAGGGTCTGATTCATTCTTTCTACCTGTCCTGAGCTCTGGGGACTGTATTCGCAATGTAACTTCCATTTGGTCCCCAGGGTTGAGGCCAGTCCCTGAACAATTTTACTCACAAATGCAGGTCCATTATCAGAGCCAATAGATGCCGGCAGCCCAAACCTAGGTATAATCTCTTCTAGGAGCTTCTTAGCTACTACTATCGCTGTCTCCTTCTTAGTAGGGTAAGCTTCTACCCACCCAGAAAACGTATCAACCAAAACTAACAGGTAACTGTACCCATACTTGCCTGGCCTTACCTCAGTGCAATCTATCTCCCAATGATGTCCTGGCCTTTCCCCCCAATATCTTACACCTGTGTGCTGTCCTTTTCCTGGTCTCATCATCTGGCAGGCCTTGCAGGTGCGGACTATATCCTGGATGGTTTTCTTCTGTTGGGGAAACCGCAGCTGTGCTGTTTGTAGGAGTGTCAAAGTCTTTTTCTCTCCCAAATGGGTAGTTTGATATAAATGGGTACAGAGATGCCTGCCCAGATCGGCAGGAAGCAACAAGTTGTCATCTTGGTCCCGATACCATCTGTTTTTGCCAGCAGGACGGGTGGTATTATCTTGCACCCAGCGTAAATCAGAGGGGGAGTATATGGGGCTTGGGTGGAGTGTTCCCATCCCCGGCGGTGGCAATCCCACAGTCAGTGTATGGGCTTCGTGGTCTCCAGCAGCTGCCTCATGGGCTGCTGCATCGGCAGCACGGTTGCCTCGGGCCCTGGCACCCTCTCCTTTCTGGTGTCCAGGGACATGCACTATGGACACTGTCCGGGGCAAGTGGACCGCTGCCAAGAGTCTGCGTATCTCAGGCACGTTTTTAATCTCTTTTCCCTCCGCCGTCAAGAGCCCCCGCTCTGTATATATGGGGCCGTGAATGTGCACAGTGCCGAATGCATATCGGCTGTCAGTGTAAACAGCGATTCTTTTTCCTTTTGCCCTCTCTAGTGCTTGTATCATAGCTATCATTTCTGCTTTTTGGGCTGATGTTCCAGGGGGCAAAGCCTCAGCCCAGATGATCCTTCCAGTGTCATCTACTATGGCTGCCCCTGCTTTTCTCTGTCCATCCTTTATGTAACTGCTCCCGTCCGTGAACCATACCAGCTCACTGTTTTCTAATGGCAAGTCGCTGAGGTCTTTTTGTATGGCAGTTACCTCAGCTAACACTTCAACACAGTCATGGAGGGGCCCGTCCTCCCCCGGGATGGGTAGCAAAGTGGCAGGGTTCAGAAAACAAGGTGTTTGAACCGCGGAGCATCCAGCAGCAGGGCCTGGTAATGGGTTAAGCGAGCATTAGAAATCCACTTACCAGGTGGCTGTTTGAGGATTCCCTCTATGGCATGAGGAGTGTAGACCAGGAGACGCTGTCCATAAGTCAGCTTGTCAGCATCATGGACAAGGAGAGCAGTGGCCGCGATGATACGGAGACAGGGTGGCCATCCCGCAGCTACTGGATCCAGTCGTTTAGAGAGATATGCCACAGGCCGTCTCCACGGTCCCCATTGCTGCATCAGGACTCCCTTCCCTACTCCCTGCTTTTCATCCACAAACAGTTGAAACGGCTTAGCTGGGTCTGGAAGAGCAAGGGCTGGGGCTTCCAGTAACGCCTGTCGAAGTTCCTGAAATGCCCACCTCATTGGCTCAGTCCAAGTCCAGTCTCTATTTTCTCTGCTTCCTTCATATAGAGGTTGGGCCTTTTCAGCAAACCCCATAATCCATAGCCTGCAGTACCCAACCGTCCCTAGAAACTCCCTCACCTGCCGGGGAGTTGTTGGCTTGGGGATCTGTAGAATAGTTTCTTTCATAGCCTGAGTCAACCATCTTTGTCCCTGTTTTATTTTATGTCTCAAATAAATGACTTCCTGTCCAGCAGTTTGGGCCTTCTTCGCACTTGCCCGGTACCCCAATGTCCCCAAAGTCTGGAGGAGATCTCCTGTGGCCTTTAGGCATACCTCCTTAGTTGTAGCGGCCAGCATTAGGTCATCTACATACTGCAACAGAACGACTTCGGGGTGGCTGGTTCGATACAGAGATGTTCGCCTAGAGCCTCATTGAACAATGTCGGCGAGTTTTTGAACCCCTGTGGGAGGCGAGTCCAGGTCAGCTGCCCCACAGTTTGGCCGTCCTCGTCAGCCCATTCAAATGTGAAGATTTCCTGGCTCTGGGGTGCCAAAGGCAAGCGGAAAAAGGCATCTTTCAAGTCTAAAATTGTATACCAGACATAGTCTGGTGGCAAGCTGCTCAGGAGGGTGTATGGGTTAGGGACAGTGGGATGAATGTCACTCACCCATTTGTTGACTTCACGAAGATCTTGGACTGGTCAAAAGTCTGCTCCCCCGGGCTTTTTCACAGGCAACAGGGGAGTATTCCATGGGGACCGGCACTTTTTGAGAATTTCTGCCTTTAGGAGGCTCTGGATGTGTGGCATAATTCCTTGCCGGGCCTCCTGGCTCATGAGATACTGTTTCACCCTCACAGGAATAGCATTTGCTTTTAATTCAACAACAATGGGAGGTCTTTGTTTAGCCAGTCCTATTCCCGCTATCTCTGCCCAGGCCAGAGGGTATTTCTGAATCCACTGTTGCATAGCAGGATCCACCGCTGCAGGGGGTTTTGGTGAATACAGTCTATATTCATCTCTCAGTGCCAGGGATAAAACATGAATTGGTTGTCCAAGCCCGTCTGTGACTGATATCCCCCCAGAGTCAAAGTGAATTTGCGCATTGACTTTGGCCAATAGGTCTCTTCCTAATAAAGGGGCCGGACATTCCGGCATCACCAGAAATGAGTGGGACACCCGTTGGGCTCCCAAGTTTAGTAGTTTTCGTTTAGTAGTCCAGTAATATCTCTTTGTCCCGGTGGCTCCCTGGACCAAGCTAGTCTTTTTGGACATCAGCCCAAATTTTTGGTTGAGAACTGAGTATTGGGCTTCCGTATCCACCATGAAGCCGACCGGTTTCCCCTCCACATTAATAGTTAACCAGCACTCGGAGAGAGGTGCCGGGCCCTGACCCCCCTAATCACTATCTTCCCCTGCATATAAGACGTGGGTCCCCGAGGAAGATTATTCCTGTCTTACAGTCTTTTTCTTCAGATCTCTCTTGGGGCACTCATTTTTCCAGTGTCCCTGCTCTTTGCAGTAAGCGCATTGGTCTCTCTTTAGGGCAGGTGTAGCTGGTTTTTCCTTTCCTCCCAACCGGGTGTCTTTAGTTCTCGGGGCTTCAGGCCCCTTTCTCGTCCCCGCAAAGAGGATCTGAGCCAGCTCTTTCTGATTTCTCCGGTTTTCTTCGGCCCTATATTCCCTTTCCTCCCGTCTAATCCGTTCCTCATATTCTCTTTCTTCCCGTCTTATCTGTTCCTCCCTCCCCTCAGGGGTCTCTCTGTTATTAAACACTTTCTCAGCTGCCCTTACCAGATCCTGTATTGACAATTCCCCCAGCCCTTCTATCTTCTGTAACTTTCTCCTGATATCTGGAGCTGCCTGGTTCACGAAAGCTAACAGAACTGCTGCGCGTGACTCATCAGCCTGGGGGTCCATAGGCGTATACTGCCTAAAGGCTTCCATTAACCTCTCTATGAAGGCTGCCGGGCTCTGTCTTATCAGATTCACCTTAGATAAATTTGTCGGTTTTCTGGCGGCTGCCCAGAGGCCGGCCATTAGAGTCTGACGAAAGACCCGAAGTCGCTCCCTACCGTCCGGATGCTCAAAGTCCCAGTTCGGCCGCATGGAAGGGAACCCTTCTTCCACTAGATGGGGCTGAATGGTCGGCCTCCCATCTGCTCCGGGAACGTGTTTCCGCGCTTCCGACAGAATTCGCTCCCGTTCCTCTGTGGTGAAAAGCACCTGTAACAGCTGCTGACAGTCATCCCAAGTAGGATTGTGAGTAAACAGGATAGTGTCTAAAAGATTAATAAGGCCTTGGGGCTTTTCAGAAAAAGAGGGGTTTTGAGCTTTCCAGTTATATAAGTCACTGGTAGAGAACGGCCAATATTGATAATTCCGTTCTCCGTCAGGATTTGCCGGCCCGACCCGGACAGGAAGCGCTCGAACAGTAGACGAAGGAGCCTCTTGGCTCCCGTAGTCAGACGAGTCCTCGCCCCCTCAGGTCCTTCCGCGAGTTCCCTGGGCTGGCCCCGCTTCCTGCTGCGGAGACGAGGGTTCTGAGTTCCCTCTTTGTTCTCCGGACGACACCTGAGGTACCTGCGGGAGCAAGGATGGCGGGATATACGGGGGAGGTGAGATTTCAGTGTCTAAATCAATCAGACTAGGGTATAGGGAAGATTCCTGGAGTATCGGTTTCTTCCGGCTCTCCCTTGCCTCCCGGTTTTCTTCCTTAGAGGTCTCCATGACCGGGACCTGTGGAACAGAAGCACTGGGGGGGTTGTGAATAAAGGGTTTCAGCCAGACGGGAGGGTCTTCTACTAGATTTTCCCAGACCAGGATGTAGGGAGCTTGGTCCCGGATGGCCCCGAGGGTCAGGAGCCATTATCTTTTCTTTAACAGCCTGGATGACCGGCAGCCCGAAAGTTCCCTCTGGCGGCCAGCCGACCTGAAATGTCGGCCACTCAGATGAGCATAGGGTTTTTAGTTTGCTCTTCTTTACTAGCAGGGATAGATTCTGAGCCTTGGACTTAAAATCGGAAAAATGGACAGTCATTACAGATAGCGGTGTAGAATAACTTTGACCCATGGTGGCAACACCCACAATAAATGCACAAACAGCAAGCACACCGCCGGCACACAAAGACAAGCGACAGACAGTAGACGAACAAATATCAGCTGAAAACACTGAACTAGGCTTATCCCGCGTTGCTGTTGTCCTGTTCCCCAAAATTACCTTACCGAAGGGCGTCCACTGCCCACCAGACTCGATCGGGAGAAACGTTTTCCCCCGTTCCTTTACAGAGCAGCTCACAGAACCAGCTGCCTTCCAGCTCGAATGCTGGGCCCCGGACTTATGCTGGCTGGGCGACTCTTTCGCCCCTTGACCTGATGCCGGCGTCCTAATATACTTCCTCCTAGCGAGGCTTCCCTTATGCCTGGAAAGTGTTGTTCTTCTCAGTCAGGGGATCCCGGACGAGCCCCCAAATGTTATGCCCGAGGTCCCAATCCCCAGAACTGAGAGAACAAGACATCCACAGCAATGCAAACGCAAAAAGGGAATTTTATTGCTAGCTCGAGCCAGGACCCAAGTTTCATCCAATGCACTGGAGTGGAACGGGGGCCCCGAGCCCTGAATTACAGCAGTGTTTATAGGGTGAAGACAAAGACAGGGCGTTGGCAGGGGCGGATTGGTTGCCAGGGCTCCTTAGCATCTGCTAATTGGCTAGATTTTCGCGCGCGGGCTTTCTCGGGGGGGTTTTCGTCCTTGTCCTGATAAGCTTGAACCAGGCTACAGGGAGTATACTGATTGGTCGAGTCCTGGCGCCTGCAGCGGATGATCTCAGCTCCTCCTTGGCAATAACTCAGCCCCTCTGTAAAGGAGACTTAGGCCTACCTTGGCCCCCTGAAGCCTGTCATGGCGCCTGTTTGGTCCCAACAGTGCAATAGTTCGAACATTTTTTGTAATTGCCTTTCTCAATCTGCCCAAATCCCAGACTATATATAGTATATTGTTATTAGTCACCACACAACTTGTAAAAAAATTCCCTGATATTGACTAGAAGATGCAAAATTGGAAGAGAGAGAGAAAAGCTCACTTTCTTCAGTCATGTTTCTGGGACAGCAAACTAGTGTTTAAGGAAAGAATAAATTAGTTTTAAAATTGGCTCTGGTTTTGTCTAACAAAACATGGCTTCAAGACTGTTTTTTTTTTTTTTTAATTGAGGAGTGGTTCTTCACACAAAAGCATGTCAGTCAGCCCTACCCTGGTCAATCTTTAACGATAGGATGAGAGACGAAACTGTTCTACTGGCAACATCACAGAGTTAAAAATTACTTTGTGTATGCACATGCCAAAACTAAAAATGCTTTTCTCTTTATGAAATAAAGAAATCTCTTATCCCTCTGAAGACATGTTTTTGATAAATGCAAGGATAAAGAAGGCAGAAGGAAATTGGAAAGAAAATGAGGGAAACAGTTGTAGCTGAGCATGATTGTGTGTAAACAATGATCAGCTATTTGCCATCTGGGAGGGGTGACAATGACAGTTCAGTTAATCCTAAATGTGCAGAGGTGCACATGCTTTTCTTATTTCTTTGAGAGTCAGGGTAAATGAATAAGCTGTTAAGAGGTGAATTCCATTATCAAATTGAACAGAATAACTGTTGTGTTTTTAGAAACCTATGGCTATTTTATTCTGGATTATTGCATATTACCTTAACTGTTTTCTTTTTTAATGCATTCTAAAATGCATACAGGCCATATAATTGTGCAATGCTTGAATACACAGGGGAAAGAAAAGCCACAAAGCACTAGGGAAAGTTTGAACAAATCAGTTAGTAAAGCAATATGAAATTATCATAACCTAAATTCAAAACATTTTTTAAGAGGAGAAAAAACTTTCCTGTTGTGCATGTCTGTTATTATATTTAGATAATGAGTGAAAATGGCATTTTTGTTCCTTGGGATCTGCCTTCTTTGTTAGAGAAAATATTTTTACTCTGTGCCAGTTAATTATGCCATATCAATTCAAGATAAAGCTAAAAGAAAGCCATCATGAAAACATAAGGGTGAAAAATGACAAAAAGAAGTAAAGAAAGGGAATGGAAATACCTCAATAAAATAGATAAGTGAATTTTAGTGATGTTGATGGAAAGAATGGATGTATTTATTTTGGACTCAAAGTTAGGTTTTTTAGGCCAGGTTGTGGCCTCCTTTCAGCTATGGGAATGCTCAATTCATCCCAGATTCACCACATCTCATTACCACTTATAATTTAGGCGACATTGCCTTCTTGATGTGATGCCAAGTATTCAATAATGTCTAAAACATTAGACCATGTTCATTTTAATGTCTTGAGACCTTATCAGAAAGGTCATTAGAAATCATTCCTTCTCAAAGTAACTCAGCTATTAATATTTCATGAATCCATCAACGATGTCTTGAGCACCTGTTCCCTGGGCTGTGGCCTCCCTTTTTAGGTGTAAGTCCCTTAGGGATCCTCCTGGCCTTCTAGTCTTGCTACCTGCTTTTCCCACTCTAGTGATGGCTTCCTTGAGCTAGTGCTCTGTCAAGCAAAGCTGCCATTACTCTGACTTCAGAGGAAAGGATATGGTTTTCATTCATCTATCCCAAGTATAAAATGAGTCCTTCATGCAGAACCTAGTCCTCAAGTCTCTAAGAAAGCTTTCTGTGGTAACAGAAGAGAAATACAATATGGAGAAGAACTTACTACCACAATTGTGACTCCTCTCAGTCCACCCAAATACAGATCCGTCTCTGTGAAGTCTCTCACACACACTGCAGTTGCTCAGTCGTGTCCAACTCTTTGTGACCCCATGGACTATAGCCTACCAGGTTCCTCCGTCCATGGAATTTTCCAGGCAAGAATACTGGAGTGGGGTGCCATTTCCTTCTCCAGGAGATCTTCCCAACCCAGGGATCAAACCCGGGTCTCCCGCATTGTAGGCAGATGCTTTACCGTCTGAGCCAACAGGCTGCTTTTAACTTTGCTTATAGGCCACTTCGTGACCATGTCTCGGGCAGTTTACCTCTCTAAGGGAGAACCCCCTCAATCAGGTGTTACATCTTTAAACTGGAGGTGCCTTCCTGAAAAAGAAAAAAAATTCTTCACAGGACTCACATATGCTGTCTTATGATGAATTCTTCCTAGTAAAATAGGCAACTTCATTCTGTACTGAGAGAAAACCCACCAACAACATTATCCACAGATATAAGAAAACAATAGTCTGAAAGGAGTACATTTCTCTAGTTTTGGATTATTAAGTGTGAGGCAACAGGGAATATAAGAACTTGGGCTGTGAAGGAAGAGATACCAAAATTTGAGTCTCAGCTTAGCTACTCACTGGCTATGAACTTCTGTTTCCTTATCTGTAGGATGGAAATAATGATTCTTCATTTCATATAAGAATTATCTTATAACATATGATATATACTATATTATATATATTTAAGTATATATAAATGACATATACTTCATTTCATATAAGAATTATAATATTTCATATAATAATTATTCATATTTTATGTGAATTCTTAATTTCATATAAGAATAGGATAGACTATGTATAGTTATATAACATTTTATCTGAGCTGGGCATACATTTTATATGTTGAAAAAATATTTTTAAATGCAATCTCTATGTAGGAACTCTGATCAGTTTATGAATCTCTGAATAAACCACCTCACATCCTAGTAGCAATCTCTCCTACAGGGTCTTGCCGCTGTTCTCTCCACCTCACTATCTTCAGCAAATAGCTGCTCAAAGAATAGCACAGGTGACTGCTCAAGAACAGCCAGTCACTTCTAGGGAAAGGGAAACAAGAAACACTTTTCCCCAAAGAAACATCCAAACTTGCTAAGGTGAACATTTTAAACTCTTACAATAAGGCTGCTGGTCAGATATATCCTTACATAATGATAATGTTAGTGCATGATCAAAGCTAACCTTATTTGCATTGAGGTAACTTCCCTATTTTCAGACCCGCTTGAGTAACTGAGTATATTGTTTTATCTTTGCATTAACATACCAACAGCAATAACAACAACAAAACAACTTAAAATTTACCCCAAAGTAAGAAAGGACCTACCAAGAAGCAGATGTCTTATACTTTTAATATGATTTCTTTTCCATTTTATAAGTGTTGAAAAAATAATCAGTTTTATTAATTTCACTCTACAACATCTATCACAAAGATTTATTTGGTTGTATACCATTGCATCAAGAAGTTCAGGATTTTTGTATTTTTATTATAGTAGAACTATTAATATTAATATCCTTATTGTACTATTAGTAATGTCCTAATGTACTATTGACCCTGCTGCTGGGAAAGATTGAAGGCAGGAGGAGGGGATGACAGAGGATGAGATGGTTGGATGGCATCTCTGTCTCGATGAACATGAGTTTGAGCAAGCTCCAGGAGTTGGTGATGGACAGGGAAGCCTGGCGTGCTACAGTCCATGGGGTTCCAAAGACTCAGACATGCTCAGCGTGTCCTGAACTGAACTCAATGTACGATTACTTGTATTCCCTAAAAAACAGTTCCCCAGTCCAGCCTAGTATGTGGAACTGTTCTTTTATGTATCATTAAATTTCAGTTGTTCTTAAAAAGATAATTTAAAATAAGATCAGTGTAGGGGAAAGTGCAAGATTGTCTAAGAGCAGATGAAATGAATTGCATTAGTACATGGAAAGCAACAGTAAGTTGCATCCAAAACTTGAAGATAAGAAATTCATTGGAAATAAAGTTATAGAGTATTAAATATAGGTGATATCAACCAACCACCTGTATAAACAACCCACCTGAACCAATATCCTGTAAGTGATGGTTCTGAAATCACAGAAACAATATTATCACAAACAGGGAGAATTTCATGGCACTGAATCTTGACTGTTTGAATACATAATATGTCTGAAAGTTAATTCTAACTCCAGGATGGCAAGTGAATTTCATTTAAAATGACAATTATAATCAATTGATGGCGAGTGCAGTCGGCTGCTTGCTACTCTAAAACTAAGTCCAGATTTATCAGAAAAGAGAGCTATAATTGACATCTGCCATCTTATACCATCAAGGAATGGCAGCAAATGATTTGCCAATCCTCTGGGTACTCTATCTTGTAAATGCTGTTTATAAACTCTAGGAGATCAGGAATTTTTTTCAGGCAATTGGGAATGAATTTTTGGTTTGGTTCTAGTGCTAAAAAGTGAGAGTGCCATCACTATCAGAAATCCAGCTGGAAAATATATTCCTGTGACTGAGATGGATTCTATAGGGTGGCATAACTAGATGGTACTAGCTATTGATGCCATCTATTTAATTACCTTGGGCCCCAAAATCATGATTAAAATCAGTATTCTGGATATTATTTATCCCCTATAGTCATTTACTTGATTGGAGAGACCACACTGATCAGTTCAGATCAGTTCAGTTCAGTTCCGTTCGGTCGCTAAGTCGTGTCCAACTCTTTGCGACCCCATGAATCGCAGCATGCCAGGCCTCCCTGTCCATCACCAACTCCCGGAGTTCACTCAGACTCGCGTCCACCGAGTCCATGATGCCATCCAGCCATCTCATCCTCTGTCGTTCCCCTTCTCCTTCTTCCCCCAATCCCTCCCAGCATCAGAGTCTTTTCCAATGAGTCAACTCTTCGCGTGAGGTGGCCAAAGTACTGGAGTTTCAGCTTTAGCATCATTCCCTCCAAAGAAATCCCAGAGCTGATCTTCAGAATGGACTGGCTGGAACTCCTTGTAGTCCAAGGGACTCTCCAGAGTCTTCTCCAACACCACAGTTCAAAAGCATCAATTCTTCGGTGTTCAGCTTTCTTCACAGTCCAAATCTCACATCCATACATGACCACAGGAAAAACCATAGCCTTGACTAGATGGACCTTTGTTGGCAAAGTAATGTCTCTGCTTTTGAAAATGCTATCTAGGTTGGTCATAACTTTCCTTCCAAGGAGTAAGCATCTTTTAGTTTCATGGCTGCAGTCACTATTTGCAGTGATTTTGGAGCCCCCAAAAATAAAGTCTGACATGCTTCCACTGTTTCCCCATCTATTTCCCATGAAGTGATGGGACCAATGCCATGATCTTTGTTTTCTGAATGTTGAGCTTTAAGCCAACTTTTTCACTCTCCACTTTCACTTTCATCAAAAGGCTTTTTAGTTCCTCTTCACTTTCTGCCATAAGCGTGGTGTCATCTGCATATCTGAGGTTATTGGTGTTTTTCCTGGCAATCTTGATTCCAGCTTGTATTTCTTCCAGCCCAGCATTTCTCATGATGTACTCTGCATATAAGGTAAATAAGCAGGGTGACAATATACAGCCTTGATTTACTCCTTTTCCTATTTGGAACCAGTCTGTTGTTCCATGTCCAGTTCTAACTGTTCCTTCCTGACCTGCATTCAGGTTTCTCAAGAGGCAGGTCAGGTGGTCTGGTATTCCCATCTCTTTCAGAATTTTCCACAGTTTCTTGTGATCCACACAGTCAAAGGCTTTGGTATAGTCAATAAAGCAGAAATAGATGTTTTTCTGGAACTCTCTTGCTTTTTCCATGATCCAGCGGATGTTGGCAATTTGATCTCTGGTTCCTCTGCCTTTTCTAAAACCAGCTTGAACATCTGGAAGTTCATGTTTCACGTGTTGCTGAAGCCCGGCTTGGAGAATTTTGAGCATTACCTTACTAGCACGTGAGATGAGTGCAACTGTGAGGTAGTTTGAGCATTCTTTTGCATTGCCTTTCTTTGGGATTGGAATGAAAACTGACCTTTTCCAGTCCTGTGGCCACTGCTGAGTGTTCCAAATTTGCTGGCATATTGAGTGCAGCACTTTCACAGCATCATCTTTCAGGATTTGAAATAGCTCAACTGGAATTCCATCACCTCCACTAGCTTTGTTTGTAGTGATGCTTTCTAAGGCCCACTTGACTTCACATTCCAGGATGCCTGGCTCTAGGTGAGTGATCACATCATCATGATTATCTTGGTCATGAAGATCTTTTTTGTATAGTTCTTTTGTGTATTCTTGCCACCTCTCTTAATATCTTCTGCCTCTGTTAGGTCCATACCATTTCTGTCCTTTATCAAGCCCGTCTTTGCATGAAATGTTCCCTTATATCTCTAATTTTCTTGAAGAGATCTCTAGTCTTTCCCATTCTGTTGTTTTCCTCTATTTCTTTGCATTGATCGCTGAAGAAAGCTTTCGTATCTCTTCTTGCTATGCTTTGGAACTCTGCATTCAGATGCTTATATCTTTCCTTTTCTCCTTTGCTTTTCGCTTCTCTTCTTTTCACAGCTGTTTGTAAGGCCTCCGCAGACAGCCATTTTGCTTTTTTGCATTTCTTTTCCATGGGCATGGTCTTGATCCTGTCTCCTGTACAATGTCACGAACCTCATTCCATAGTTCATCAGGCACTCTGTCTATCAGATCTAGTCCCTTAAATCTATTTCTCACTTCCACTGTATAGTCATAAGGGATTTGATTTAGGTCATACCTGAATGGTCTAGCGGTTTTCCCTACTTTCTTCAATTTGAGTCTGAATTTGGTAATAAGGAGTTCATGATCTGAGCCACAGTCAGCTCTTGGTCTTGTTTTGGTTGACTGGATAGAGCTTCTCCATCTTTGGCCACAATGATCAAACATATATAAATATTTAATTTCTTTAGTACTCATATTTCTCATTATAAATTAATGGGTAGGAAATCTATTTAAAAATTGATTTGGGCAATAATGTGTTGAGAGTTTTGTGAGCCAGAATTTTCCTCATTGATTATAACATGCTGTGATCTCTGGTTGTGAAAATTAAATGATTGCTTTTGAAACTGATGACCTTAAACTATGAATGTCCAGTCAAAATCAAGGCCTCCCCAAATGGCCACCTAGCCTCATTGCTGTTACATCTTCATTTTATCCTAAAAAAGTCTAAAATCCAAAGCAATGTGTTAGCTGTATATTTATTTTTAGAAGGCACATGTTTGATAAATTATATTATTTTTAGAGGCTATATAAGTTATGGTGTTTGTTGACAATTCAGAATACTCGCATTAGTAGGAGAATCACCTATGTGTATACAAACTCATATATATATGTATACAGATATAAAAACAAAATATATGCTTACATAAATATAAATTAGTCTTAGAAATTTTGCTTTCTCATTTAAATTTTAATATGTGCTAACTTTTCAAACTTTTATAACTTGTTTTCCCTCTTCATGAGAAACCTGAAATTTCTTTCACCAATTTTAACTTATTTCGGTTACAAATTTATAACTAGTGATTAATTTAAACCAGAATAAACTAGACATTTTTTTTTCCTCTTAAATATTTTATAGGTATGTAGAAATTTTCAAACTATCCAACTCCTCATGAAGGTAATGGCTAATTGCCCTCTGTTAATTAGTTTAGTATTTTGTGATTCAGTTATAAAGGACTGTATATCATATGAACAATAATACATTCCTTTAATGTTGCTTCACACTGAGAATCAGGAATGAAAATAGTGACAGCTGGGCTTTATGTATTTGTGAACGTTTAAAGTTGAGGAAGTAAATCATTGTGTCTTGTAGATTAAATCCTAATGTCTTGAATTATAATGCTTCTGTGAAATATCCTTATTTGAGTCAACAGATTCCTTTTATTTCTCAGTAAAGAAGTTGTCATATTGTGGGTAGAATTTTGAGGGATGTGTGAACCTACAGATTGTTCACTGTAGGTTCTTGACAGATTGACTAAAAGAGACACTTTTTTCATTAACTGGTTTGAACATTGTTTTCCTAGAACTGGTTGTTGGTTTAGGTATTATGTGGACACTGACTTAGGTTATAATTCCAAACATACAACTGAGTTATTAATATGCTTTCTTAAGACAGAAATTAATATTTATGTCTTTCAGAAAACAAAGAACTGGGGCTTTGGTAGAACAAAAGTAATCTGATAATGTTAAAAGGACACATTAGGTTCGCTACTTTAAACAATGTCAGTGGACTTTTGAACAATAGCTTATGCTAGTATAGATTTGCAAAAGCCATTTGGGAAATAATCAATTCTTTTACTATTGTCTTTAAAAACCAAAGTATAATAACTATGTCAAATCCATTTCTCTTGCAGTGCTTGAAAGCTTTATTAAGTTATGAAGCACTTACCAAATTTCATTCTTATTTAATTGCACTATAAATTTGTATAAGTCAGTAAGAATGTGATCATTCTCTTATGTTTAAGTTTGAATATATCAGGAATACACATGCATATAGAGAGACTTTAGAGCCCACTTATGTGTATGTTACTAACTAGGTATATAGCCTGTTAGGGTACACTTAGCAACATGGTCCTTTGCTAAAAAGGATCCTTCTCTGATGCCATCTAGTTCTTAAGAGAGTTCTTCAGAAACTATGTACTTAACATATCCTACCTAGATAGTAAAATTATTTCCATAAACCTAAACAAACTGTCTATTTAAAGCAAACCATATCAAATGCAATAAAATATCATTCAGTCTAGTCACATGTTCTAGTTTGATGACTTGTTAATTAAAAAGAACAAATACACAATTAGGATAAAACGGCTATTGAAAATCAAGCTTGTCTCTCCTAGGTAATTTTAAAGAATCAAGTAAACATACAGATTATTTTAAGATGCCTTCAGAACAAAATTGTTCTGTTACACCATACAATTATTTAACCAACTCTCAAAAGAAAAATCAAACTATGTAGTAGAAACTGTAGCACAGTGTTCTAGTGTGTGTGTAATTAAGAAAATCATATCCTGGCGATTGAAGAATTTTAAAAATAATTATTTATAGAGTAGCTTATTCCAAATAAAGTAAGGAATGTGATGCTATGTAGTTCTTTCTTGATATTTCATATAATATCATACAGCAGTATACAAAATTTGATCATGGTCATTGAATACTGTCTAATCCTAAATCTAAATTTAGATTTAGATTATGAACCTAAGGGGAAAAGTTATTGATGGTGCCTAGGCAATGGCCATTATCTGAAAAGTTTACTTCTCCTTCTATTTTTGTAATCCTGCTTCATCGAAGCAATTTCCGATTTTTCTTAATTTTACTTTTACAGCTCCTTTCTTAATAAATAGTACTGTGTTATCAGTTGCTAGTATCCATACCTTGAAAAATTTAAAAGTACCTCTTTTCATTCTCATTCTCATTCTTTACCTTCTTTCCTGTTTTCTTTCCCTTCCTTCCTTCCTTCCTTTCTTCTTTCTTTCCTCTTTTCATTTAGCTGGTGTGAGAGCTTGGTTTTGTTGTTGTTGTTGTTGTTTTGACAATCAGACAGATGGGGGCTTTAATGTATAAGCAGATTTATGTCATATTGATCACAAAGAAAATTTGGCTAAAAAGGTCAACTATTGCTTACTTTCCTCTTTATTCCTCAAATGAGCCTACTCCCTGCCTCCCCCCCCACCCCCCCATCCCCCCCTGTCCCCTACCGCCTTGCAGGCTGTTAGTAGCACCCAAACCAGCAGATTTATAGTCGGGATGAAATCTTAACTGCCATGTTGTAACTGAAGGGTCTTTGGGTTGCAAATATTTTAGTTAGAGAGTGTAGGCAATGTAGAACGTTGAACATGGAATGTAGAATGCTGAATAGCAAATGATCTGTTTGGAGCTAGTATGATTCTTAAGCAGATGTTTCAAGAGTAATATCTGTGAATGATACATTTTATGGCTATATGTGTGAAATATATTAAAGTATTATCATTATTGAAGCTCTGGAAAAGTGAATGAATTTGAACAACTAGATTTCCTGATTTAACATAGTCTCTACATTTTTCTGGGTTCAATTCCTGGGCTGGGAAGATCCCCTGGGGAAGAGAGCAGTCACCCACTCCAGCATTCTGGCCTGGAGAATTCCATAGACTGTATAGTCCATGAGGTCACAAAGAGTCAGACGTGACTGAGTGACTCACTTTTACTATTGACATTTTACATATCTCACCTTTGTTTTTCTATTTCATTTAACTGGTTATTTTTTTATGAGAAGCTGAGTGAATAATATAATTTATATGAAAATATTATGACCATAATTTAATGTAACATCACATTCATAACCAGTATTAGAGTTTGAAATGTAAATGGAATCAGATATTAGAAGAGAATGAGCATTTGTACTTTTGCTTCTGGTAAAAGAGAAGAATATCCATAAAGATAGATATATATTTCTTTTCTTTACATTGGCATGCTTATGAAAGGGGTGCATGAAATAAAGATGGTTATTCATTTAGTGAATATTTATTGAGCGTATACTACTGTAGGCATTGTGCTGGGTACTGTGAAAAAAATTCTGAGAGTAATTTTGAAAAAAAAAATTCTGAATTCATTTACAGTTAGGAAATAGAAAAAAAAAGTAGATAAGCAAAAAATAAAGAAATAAGTGAAATAACTACCCATTTTCTGAGTACTGTGAAGGAAGCATACTATA
This sequence comes from Budorcas taxicolor, assembly GCF_023091745.1. Lineage (NCBI taxonomy): Eukaryota > Metazoa > Chordata > Mammalia > Artiodactyla > Bovidae > Budorcas > Budorcas taxicolor. The sequence continues at coordinate 38,928,840 of NC_068919.1, read as the reverse complement.
TGATGTAGTAGAGATCTTGAGGGGGCCTACTTTTCTTTGAAGAGGTGACATTTAACCTGATATCTTAAACCCTACTGTTTTTAAGCCAGTGTGTTTATATAACATCTCCCACCTTAAACCCCAAGATGCTAAGATGGTAAGCAATTGATCTAAGGCAGTGATGAAAAGTGGCACATTCATTTAAATAAAATCACTTGTGGTTTCATACTATTGCAACTTACTAGTTTTGTGGTCTAGGGCAAGTTATCTAAACTTAATAAAGGAGGGTAAATAATGCCAACTTAAAAGGATTATTATGAGAGTGCAGTTATTTTTTCTACCAAATATATTTCTTTTTACCATGTTCTCCTTACTGCCATTCTCCATTTTCAGCTTCCCTTCTCAGCTAAATTTGTGGTGGCTGTGTACTTGCTGATGCTAATTTCTCTTCTTTCATTCTTTCTCAAAACTACTACAGTCAGACCATTACTCTTTCCACCAAAATTGTGCTGTTGAGGTCGGTGATGACTTCTGTATTGTTAAATGTAAAAGTAAATTCTTAGTCATCATTTCATTAGTCCATGAGAAACCACTTAACATCGTAGTCAATCATTCCTTTCTCCTTTACTTTTATTTTTTCCCCTCTTGGCCTCCAGAGCCATTAAATTTATATTTCTTCATTACTACTCTTTCTCAGTCTCCTCATTTTCTCAGGACTCTATCCTTTGGCCTTTTCCCTCAATTGTCTGTGTTTACTCTAGGCCTAATGTGAGTTGATATGTGAATTACACCCAAATATATATCTTTAGCCCAGACTTCTCCCTGAACCCCCAAATCATAGATCTAGCTACTTATTTGGCATTTCTATGTGAAGTCTGAGATATCTCATGAATGTACAATTCCTGACCTTTCCCCTGGCCCCCAAACTTCCTTTCCAGTACATTTTTAAAAATCAGTATTAGTAGAAGCTCCCTCACTTCATTACTCAGGTAGAAAATTTGGGGTCATCCTTAAATTCTCTCTAGAATCAGCGTCATGAGTATGTGACTCTGTGATGCAGTCACACAGGGCTCCACACTCAGAAAATTCTGTGCTTGGTTTATTGTTCCGCTTGCCCTGTATTAAATTCCTTAAATGTTTTTCAACAGGAACTGCATCTTTCTATTTGCCCTGAGCCACGCAAATGATGTTGCTGTCCTGGCCCTCTCTCTCTTATGCTCTATAATTAACTGTCCATGTATCCATTGGTGTTTCTTGCTTGAGTTAAACTGACAGCATCCTCACTGGTCTTCTTGCCTCAAGTTCTGTCTCCTTTTAGTCTATTTTCAACAAGTGATCCTGTGTGTGTGTGTCTACTGTATGTCAGATTATATCTGTCCACTGTTTAAATGCATCTCATGACTATGATGACATTCTACCTTGTTCAGCCATTATGAAAAAGTCCTCCATGATCTGATCTCCTGTAACTGTTGACCTCATTTGCCATTCCTCTCCCCTCAGTTGCCCTGTTCAATGAGAACATTTTACCTTGGGTCTTTGCTTTGCTGCTTCTGAATCCTGGAAGTCTTTTCCCCTACCTATCCCTGTGGCCCTCTCTCTTCATCTTCATCAAGACTTAGCTCACGTCTTCTCTTCAGGAATATTTTCCATGGCCACTCTTGAAAACTGCAGTTTGTCAACCTCAGAAATCTTTCTTTTATATCTTCTTGTCATATTCTTTATATCTTTTTTCTCTATAATATTGGCCACCAAATACTATGGCATATATATTTATATCTCTGTCTCTGCTACTACCATGTGGAAGTTATGAAGGCAGTTTTTTTTTTTTTTCCTGCTTTTTCATTGCTGAATCCCAACATTGTGAGAAGAGTAAGAGGTTAGTACATAGTAAATATTAATAATAGCTTTGAATAAATGAAATTAATTGAGGCATTATACATAAAGGACATGCTGTTTGCTTTATAGTAAGCCCTTCTCCAATATAATAATTTATTTCTAAATATTAAAAAAGCACTCAATTTTTTGTGTGCTCTTTATTTGTTATTATTATTATTATTTTTTACTTTACAATACTGTATTGGTTTTGCCATACATTGACATGAATCCGCCACAGGTGTACATGAGTTCCCAATCCTGAACCCCCCTCCCACCTCCCTCCCCATTTAAAGGTAGATGAATTTATCTTAGCAATTATGCAGTACAGCTCCTTAACATTTTCAGTAGGAAATCCAAGTCTCAAAGACTTAAAGGTTTATTCAACAGATATTTCTCATTCTATGTAAAGACAGATCTGGTCTTGACCTGCACCCCAGGGATCCTTCCACCATATAAGACTAGCTTTCTGAGCAATCACAGTCTCTTGCATTTGATTCCACTTGAATTATCAATCGTGTTATAGCCTGAGTCCTTCTGACACTTAAAATGTAGTCAGACACCAGTAAGATGTGCATTTTGCTTGCAAAATCATCAGCAAAATATAAATAATTCAGGTAACCTAATGCTCACTTGTCTTTAACCTTGAAATAATGTAAGATATTGAGTAATATATTTAAGTAATTTTTAAATATAGCCACTATTCTCTTATGTAGTTTGACATGATTATCTCATTAATTCTCTTAATAACCCTATGAGGTATCATTTTTTAAACTTTTTATTTTGTACTGGGGTATAGCTGATTAACAATATTGTCATATTTTTCAGGTGAATAACGAAGGGACTCAGCCATACATATACACGTTATCCATTCTCCCCTAAACTCACCTTCCATCCAGGCTGCCACATAACATTGAACAGAGTTTCATGAACTATACAGTGGGTTCCAGTTGGTTATCCATTTTAAACATAGCAGAGTGGTGTACATGTTCATCCCTAACTTCCTAACTATTCCTTCCCCTGTCCCTCCCACCAGCAACCTGACATCCCCTATATGTGGAATTGGAAAAGAAATGATACAGAATGAACTTACAAAAAAGAAAGATAACTCACAGACTTAGAGAATGAACGTGTGGTTGTCTATGAGGGATCATTATGCCTCTACTTCTGATGAGAAAACTAATATTTAGGAAGATCCAGTGACTTACCTGTGATTATACAAGTGATAAATAAAATTAGAACTTAAATTAAGGCTCCCTTACTCTAGAAATTTGTATTTTTTAAAATGACACTATATGTAATAGATTTACTGCACTTAAACTTGCATATTTCCTACTAAAATGATTTTTTAAGGCATATATATATATATATATATATATATATATATATATATAAAATGTTTCACCATGAAAAAAATAGGTCTACTCTATCTTGAATCTAGACAATTAAAAAAAAATTTCTCCAGTGCAACTGTGCTGTAGAGTTTTCCCTCAAAACACCAGGAAATTTTTTGTTTTGTTTTTATGTGTCATTGGGAGATTTCAAACCTTCCTAGCTATCACCTTTTGAATATGATGAATCACAACTCCACTCTAGACTTATTTTTAGTTTGTCATTATCATCTCTGTTGAGAGCTGTGATTCCCCCAAAGTCTGAACATCAACATTTTGCTAGAGGGAATATCTTAACCACAACTCAAAATACTGAGGGATCTAAAAATATTACTTGTTAGTTTATCATCTGGAACTGGAAAGTGATCTCAAACACAAACTACTGCAATTCATAAAGTGTAATTTTGGCAAGTCACACACCTTGTGGGATCTTATTTTGCAACCAGGGATTGAACCTGGGCCCTCAGCAGTGAAAACACCAAATCCCAGCCACTGGACCACTGGGGAACTTCCTAAAGTATATTTTAAAATGTGGGCTTTGGATACTGTTGTTTCTTATTCGTTTGTCAGTTGAAAATCGGATTTAAGACTATCTTTAATATTACCACACTTTACTTATTAACACAGATTTAGAATTACTTTGTGAAATCATTTCCTTGTTTTGTTTAATAAATGACTTATTCCATTTGTGCATGTGTGAGCATCAGAGTGGAGGGTGGAGACTGGGAGGAATGAGAGAGGAAGACTTAGTTTTGTTTCTTGGGCTAGCAGTGATAGAAGAACTACTATTAAATGCAGTAAGTTTCAAAGATTAGTTTTGTAAGTATTGTGGTAAAACAAAAATTCATATTGTTAAACAAAAGTGGTTAGATCATTGAATTATAGTTTTGAAAACATGATTATGAAAATGAATATTTTAGACTTTTGATATTTGCTGTAATTTGGAATAATGTTATGTACTATGACTACATATTTGGGCTTTCTTGTTGGCTCAGACCTTAAGGAATCTGCCTGCAATGCAGGAGACCCAGGTCCTATCCTTGGGTTGGGAAGATTTTTCAGGATAGGCTTATAGTTTTGTATATTAACTCAAATTGGCTATTTGAATTCTTTCTGTTATCATTGTTTTAATGTTGTTTGGACCCTACAGCATGTCTGAGTTTTGCTAATGAAGTGCTGCCATGCCATTGCCAACTTCACCTGGAGTAAAGCCAGGATGGTCACTTACCCAATTTCCGAACGCAAATCAATCACTAATTATCTGAGCTTAAGAGCTTATGGGAGACTTCAGCATTGTCTATGCTTTAGTTTTCCAGAAGAAGAAACTGAGGCTTAATGAAGAGGACTCACTTGTGCAGGATCACAGAGAGTTAGTGGAGGAATTGAGACTGGTCTCTAGTATTTATGAGATGAACGAAATGGTCTTGCACTCAAATTTAACATTGTTATTTTATGTTTGTAAACGTGGTGCAGGTCATTTTAAAGATTTGTATTGTGACCAGACATGAGACAACCTGGATTGTTTCCTCTGATTCTATTATTCATGTCCCCTCAAATTTTTTGATTTCTTTATGCTAAAATATCCCTATGTACTAAATGAGAATTGGTTTATTGGATTTCTTTTAGAAAAAGATATCTGTGGTCAACTGTTAAAAGAAGAGAGGACTTCTTTTTAAATGTTTGAGATTTACAAATGAAAGTTTACCAATAAAATAGAAAGTTGATCAATCATTACTGGCAAATATGTCAGTGATCTAGTTAGTTTATGAAGCATATACAAAATAAGGCAGCTAGTCTTTGTTAATCCTGTTCAAATAATCTAATAATCCTATCCTTCCGATAGTCCCAGTAGGCTAATTTATTAACAAAAATCAAGTAGTATCAGTAGCTTTCTAGTAAAATATCAAACTAACCCAGAATAATATCAAGTGACTTGTTGAGAAAGATTGCATGAGGCAGAGTAATATAAAGTGGGAGAGTCTGTAAGGCAGTTGTGTCAAAATGTGCATTTTTGTGAAACAGAACTTTTTTCAGATGTCTGTGTTTATAAACTAAAGTGAGTAAGGGTAAATTAGAATACTGGTTTCTACAGTAGGAATTTTATTTTAGCACCTTTTTATTACTTGACATAATGACATGTAGAGTGATTTTTTTGCTCCTTTTCCTTTCATGCTCACACCAAACTGCTCAGGGCTAAATACAGAAATTATGTTTTCTTTTTAATCTGAGTATTTGATTGAAGAATTATGTCATCTTATAAGAAGAGTACTTTTTCATGAAAATATGTTCTCTGATCTTGAAAGCAATATTGCCCTTTTCTGAATTTATATATGCTTATGCAGCTATGTATGTTCATCTTTAATCTTGACATTTTAAAATAAATATTTAATAAATATCTTCATGGATCAGTACTGCAGTTCATGAAACTTTCATCGTAAAAAATTTTATTAGTAAACCTGTTTTGTATTAAGAATTGAGTTTTTAAATACCGATTTTAAAAAATGAATTTTTAAATACGAATTAAATAAAAAAACAGTATAAAACAAAGAGCCTTGGCCCATTTTCCCCACATCCCCAATCCCTGGCAACTGCTATTGTATTCTTGACTTCTGTGAATTTGACTATTTTAGATAACTCATGTAAGTGAAATCATGCAATATTTTTTTCTTTTATGATTGGCTGTTTCATTTGGCAAAATATTTCACATTTATCTATGTTGCAAATGGCAGGATTAGCTTCTTTTTAATGCTGAGTAATATTCCACTCTATGTGATTATAACATTTTCATCTATTATTCACATATCTTGGCTATTATGAATAATGTAGCAATGAAAAGGAGAGTACAAATATTTCTTTAAGATCTTGGTTTCAATTCTTTTGAATATATTAATACAACCAGAAGTGAAAATGCTGGATCATAAGGCAGTGTGGAGGAAATGGAGAGTTGTTATTCAGTGTGAATACAGTGTCAGTTATATTACATGATCAGACTTCTACCATACAACATAGTAACTATAGTTAACAATGTTGTGTTGCACACTTCATAATTTTTTACAAGGGGACATCAAATGTTAAGTGATTTTACTACATATGCAAAAGAAATAAGTGAACCAAGGAATATCTGGGAAATGTTGGTTGTGTTTATTCCCTCAAATGTGGTGATAGTACCATGGATATTTGCATGTGTTCAAACTCAATGAACTGTACACATGAAATATGGTCAGTAATTTGTAAATCAATTATACCTCAAAAAAGCTATTAAACTAAAACTAGTCCAGCCTGAAATTCATTAATAGTGGATAAATCCTGCAGCTCTAAACCTCATAAAAGCATGCAGATACACTGCATTATCCAGAAATATGTAATTCTTTCACGAAACTGTCTATCTTTCTTTATTTTTTGAAGATATTTGGATTTAGATGGGCAAGGATATCCACTCAATTTAGTTCAGTCGCACAGTCATGTCCGACTCTTTGAGACCCCATGAATTGCAGCACGCCCGGCCTCCCTGTCCATCACCATCTCCCGGAGTTCACTCAAACTCACATCCATCGAGTCAGTGATGCCATCCAGCCATTTCATCCTCTGTCGTCCCCTTCTTCTCCTGCCCCCAATCCCTCCCAGCATCAGAGTTATTTCCCATGAGTCAACTCTTCCCATGAGGTGGCCAAAGTACTGGAGTTTCAGCTTTAGCATCATTCCTTCCAAAGAACACCTAGGGCTGATCTCCTTCCAAATGGACTGACTGGATCTCCTTGCAGTCCAAGGGACTCTACAGAGTCTTCTCCAACACCACAGTTCAAAAGCATCAATTCTTTGGCCCTCAGCTTTCTTCACAGTCCAACTCTCACATCCAAACATGACCACTGGAAAAACCATAGCCTTGACTAGAAGAACCTTTGTTGGCAAAGTAATGTCTCTGCTTTTCAATATGATATCTAGGTTGGTCATAGTTTTTCTTCCTAAGAGTAAGTGTCTTTTAATTTCATGGCTGCAATCACCATCTGCAGTCAGTTTGGAGTCCAGAAAAATAAAGTCAGCACTGTTTCCACTGTTTCCCCATCCATTTGCCATGAAGTGATGGGACCAGATGAAATAAAGTCAGCACTGTTTCCACTGTTTCCCCATCCATTTGCCATGAAGTGATGGGACCAGATGCCATGATCTTCGTTTTCTGAATGTTGAGCTTTAAGCCAACTTTTTCACTCTGCTCTTTCACTTTCATCAAGAGGCTTTTTAGTTCCTCTTCACTTTCTGCTATAAGAGTCGTGTCATCTGCATATCTGAGGTTATTGATATTCTCTCGGCAATCTTGATTCCAGCTTGTGTTTCTTCCAGTCCAGCGTTTCTCATGATGTACTCTGCATATTAGTTAAATAAGCAGGGTGACAATATACAGCCTTGTCGTACTCCTTTTCCTATTTGGAACCAGTCTGTTGTTCCATGTCCAGTTCTAACTGTTCCTTCCTGACCTGCATTCAGGTTTCTCAAGAGGCAGGTCAAGTGGTCTGGTATTCCCATCTCTTTCAGAATTTTCCAGTTTATTGTGATCCACAGAGTCAAAGGCTTTGGCATAGTCAATAAAGCAGAAATAGATGTTTTTCTGGAACTCTCTTGCTTTTTCCATGATCCATCGGATGTTGGCAATTTGATCTCTGGTTCGTCTGCCTTTTCTAAAACCAGCTTGAACATCTGAAAGGTCAAAGATCACATATTGCTGAAGCCTGGCTTGGGGAATTTTTAGCATTACTTTACTAGCATGTGAGATGAGTGCAATTGTGCGGTTGTTTGAGCATTCTTTGGGATTGCCTTTCTTTGGGATAGGAATGAAAACTGACCTTTTCCAGTCCTGTGGCCACTGCTGAGTTTTCCAAATTTGATGGCATATTGAGTGCAGCACTTTCAGAGCATCATCTTTCAGGATTTGAAATAGCTTCAAGTGAAATTCCATCACCTCCACTAGCTTTGTTTGTAGTGATGCTTCCTAAGGCCCACTTGACTTCACATTCCAGGATGTCTGGCTCTGAGTAAGTAATCATACCATCGTGATTATCTTGGTCGTGAAACTCTTTTTTGTACAGTTTTTCTGTGTATTCTTGCCATCTCTTCTTAATATCTTCTGCTTCTGTTAGGTCCATACCATTTCTGTCCTTTATCAAGCCCATCTTTGCATGAAATGTTCCCTTGGTATCTCTAATTTTTTGAAGAGATCTCTAGTCTTTCCCATTCTGTTTAAATTCTTCCTCATTTCACTCGTACATATGTGAATGTCAGAAAGGAGATTGTATAGTCTGTGGTTCTTTAAGAAATCACTTACATAGATTTTGGGGTCTAAGTATAAAATATTTGAATTTTTCTGTTGATGCAATAAATCATTATGATAAGGTCTATTACCTTATGTCATGATTGAAATGGACATGGGAATATAAGTTATTCTGTTTATACCTTGTCATAGATGAAAAAATACATACTGTATATTTAAGCCTCACTTTTCACAGGCATAACTTAATTTTACTGTCAGAGTTATGCTTTTCCAGATTAAAGTTTACCAAATGCTCACAGATTATTCCTTTTGATATTTTATTGAATTATGATATATCTTATATAAATAATCCTTGGAAGATATATCCTCTTTTCTCTTCATTTCTTTGTATATCCCAGTTATTCAAAGCACAAACTATAGCAGCTAATATCTCAAGTAGAATTTATATTATATATATAGAGTATTATACCACAAATGTATAGAATTCTCATGTATATCAATTTTAAGTCTAAGTATGTAAAAATAAATCAATGGATATATAAAATGCTTAATATAAATGAAAATTTTTATTAGGTAATCTATAAATCACTTCTTAAAATGACAGGAATGGAACCCACTTAAAATTGATATTTATGAAATATACATGTGGATATGGTTACATTTATTTTAATATTATTCCTTTTAAATTAGTATGCCTTAATATTTCTAGCCTAAGTGGTTTTCCAGCAGCTATTTCAAGAAAATAAAATAGAACAACTGCAGTTTGAACATTATTGAAACATTTGTGCATGAGATATTTTACATCTGAGTATTTCATGCCTTTGATTTTGCTTCTTTCTACAAATAGAGAAGACTTTATTTCACTCCATATTTAATGTTTTGAACTAAATTTTAAAGTCTCACTCTGACTTCCAAAGAGGTGACTTTGGGTAAATCATTTAATTTCCTTTTGCTTCAGCTTTATCATTATAAAATGACTGCTAGATTACCTAGAGTTTTGATATAATTAATTTTATATCTGTTTCTGATTATCCCTCAGTGTCACATTTTACATATTCACTAACAACAATTAATATATAATAGTCAACTCTTGGAATTTTTACTATGAGATTTTGAGGCCCTATGACCCAGTATTTATGAGTTATAGTTTTCAAAATTTCTTCAAAGTCAGAACATACAGAAAAAGAACGTACTGAATGATCATAAACATCTCTACTTTTGTTTCTGTAAGAAAATAAACCACACTTGAATCGTATAATACGAACACATACTGTGTTTATTCATGAAAAGTGAGAACTTCTGAAGTTTTCCATGAACTCAGACAGAAGCAGGTATTTTTCTATTTTGGCAATTAGGAAGATTCACTGGACCCTTTCCCTAGCAGTTTGACATCATCTCCTGTTTTCTTTTTCTTTTCTTCCTTTTCTGTTTTTCTTCTCCCTCCCTTCCTCTCCCTTCCTCCCTTTCTTTGTCTTTCTTCTTTCTTGACATACTTAAGAAAATAAACCCCTAGGGAATATAAGTACTGCTTTGGTTTTAGGTAATTCTTTTTTTTTTTTTTTAGTTGATTTATTTATTTAAATTGGAGGCTAATTGCTTACAATATTGTAGTGGTTTTAGGTAATTCTTAAACAGAATACAAAGTTTAAGAAATAATGATAGCCAAGACTACTTGAATCCAATGACAACAACAAAATCTTGCCCTGCTTATGCTATAAATATATGTAAAAAAATGAGTTGATCCAGTTCAACACTTTGTCAATTCAGAGTGGAAAAAAGAAATGGGGATCTTGCTGCTGGAGGATAATTTGAAACCTAGAAAGTTACTTTAAAAAATCAACGGAGCAAACAAAACCCTGTCAGAACAATTGATAGAGAAAACAGTCACATGCATAAGAATGATGTCCTTTATCTATAATTGAGGGCACAGCTGGTGGCCTGTGGGCTGTTGCATACCTGCAGATGTGTGTGGACTGGAGTATAGAATGCCTGCCTGTACAATGTCTCAAAGGTTTTGCATCAGTTGCCAACACTGAAATGGGAAATTTCACACACACACACACACACGCACAGACACGCACACACATGCATACATTTTCCTCTTGTCTTTAGAAAAAATAAAAGAGATTTATGAACAATGAGACCATATTCTCACCTGGCAACTACTTGCTGATGTGGAGTAAGAGCTGGCCCTTTTCCCCTGCATTTCATATTTCACTGGGCCAGTTCTTTTTGGTTCTCAGCATAACCTACCTCTCTATTGTTTCTGTCTTCTGGTCTGTCCCAGATGATATCTGATGTGTCCCCTTAACCATTTGAAAAAAAAAAAAATTTCTCCTAGTTTATAATATACACACCATTAAAAAAATATGGATTGGTTAACGGGACATCACATACATGGTGTTTATCAAGTAATCAGTTAAGATCAAAGCCAAGCCTCAGTTAAGAATTTTGTCACATCTGCTCTGTTCAGGTTATCCAAAATGTGAGTGTTAACAAATGTTGCCATGATTCTCATCTCATTTCTTTGGGGATGCAGTGCCTTCTAAAACACTTGCATTCTCCTTAATCCTAATTGGCTAGATGGGGAGCAGATTCTAGAAGAACCCACTACTTATTTTTCCAAAACCCTGCAGTTATCCACTTATGTTATTTCTTGTCTCATATTTATAATGCTAACTTCAATAAAATATTTTGTGCAAGGCTACTTCTTTGATGATTGTTATTTATGGCATCCCACATCACTTCATGGGAAAATAGTGGAAACAGTGGGGAAACAGTGGAAACAGTGTCAGACTTTATTTTGGGGGGCTCCAAAATCACTGCAGATGGTGATTGCAGCCATGAAATTAAAAGACGCTTATTCCTTGGAAGGAAAGTTATGACCAAACTAGATAGCATAGTGAAAAGGAGAGACATTACTTTGCCAACAAAGGTCCGTCTAGTCAAGGCTATGGTTTTTCCAGTAGTCATGTATGGATGTGAGATTTGGACTGTGAAGAAAGCTGAGCACCAAAGAATTGATGCTTTTGAACTGTGGTGTTGGAGAAGACTCTTGAGAGTCCCTTGGACTGCAAGGAGATCCAACCAGTCCATTCTAAAGGAGATCAGTCCTGGGTGTTCTTTTGAAGGACTGATGCTAAAGCTCCAGTACTTTGGCCACCTCATGTGAAGAGTTGACTCATTGGAAAAGATGCTGATGCTGGGAGGGATTGGGGGCAGGAGGCGAAGGGGACAACAGAGGATGAGATGGCTGGATGGCATCACCGACTCGATGGACATAAGTTTGGGTGAACTTCGGGAGTTGGTGATGGACAGGGAGGCCTGGCGTGCTGTGATTCATGGGGTCGCAAAAAGTCGGACACAACTGAACGACTGAACTGAACTGACACCTGAAAGAATAAAAACAAAAATAAATAAATAAAAAGCAAAACCGGCCAGATACATGTGCATGAAGGACACAAGTCTTTCAGACAGGCTTATGAATTCACATCTACCAATTTGTTCCAGGAGTATAGCAGTGCAATGTATAGTGGGAATAAGGAGGGGTCTCCTAATAGTGCTTAAAGTGCATGAATAGTGAAAATAAGCTTGTATTACTTAAAATCTTTAAAATTCATCATGATATTAGCATAAATTTTTGTTGTATGCACTGAAAGATGAACAATAGATCCTCTGATTTATCTGTTCTCTGCACACTTCTGTTTTGTACTGCCCTCAGCTGATCATTAAAGTTTCCCTGGGTTGGTAGAAATAGAAGATTTCATAGTGGGAGATGAACACTGTGTAGAGAAAAATCTTTCCCTTTATATTTCTTCAGGAATTTGTGACTAAATCCACATTGTCTTTCAGACAGTGCTTAGCACTTTGATTTATTCCTCTCTGCTACTGGGGAGTGCTCAGATGAAAAAAGTGTGTGTGTGTATATGTATACACAAAAAGTGATGCTTAAATAACTACCTCAATCCTCTATCATGAACGAGCTTCTAGACTAAATTTGTTAATGTTACCCTGGGATAAGAAGTATTTTTGTTCTCCAGAAACAAATATATGATACTACATTACTCTATGTGAGTCCATAGCTGTAGGTGGTAAAACTTAAAAATTGAGTATAATGTGACACTAGATTCCTGTGGTTTGAACCCTTGCTTCCACTTTTTCCTTTAAATGTGAACTTTTGTTTTTGGTGTTCCCTCTTCTTTATTCAGAATTCTTCCATGCTAAATGATAATGAGAATGATACACACTATCCAAGGTTAGTAAATGTTAAATGAGTAATGTTATATGAAATATGTAACACAGAGCCAGGTATATTAAAAAAGTAAAATATACACACATATGTATGTGCATAGGCTATATTTATGTTTTGTGTAGTAGTTTACATTATAAATAAACTATGATGGTAAGCAATTCTAAGAGCCTTGAGGAGTAAAGAAATCTGTTTCTGGAAAATGAGTACACCAATCTGGACTTGCTCTGCATTAGGATTTATTTGTTGGCAATAAAGGTTTATACATGTCTCTCCCTGCCAAAATCGTTGATTTTGTGGTAAATGAAAGGCAAGACAATTCCAGCAATAAGGCAATAGAAAAGCAATAGAAAATGGAAGCCCAGCAAGCCTCCCTCTTGCTGAGTCAAATGATGTGCTTGTTTCTTACATTCAGATAAGCCTTAATTCACATAATTCTGTGTCAAAAACGACTGTTATATATAAAGGCAGACAAATTTGCTGGATATTCTCCTATTATTGTTTTCTTATTCACTGTCTTCCCTGTCTACCTCGCTCTGTTCCATGATAGGCAAACCTGTGTGGGCTGACTTGACTGGGCTCCCTATTTATCCAGGTTCTGACTTGATTAGGCCAGTGGGACCCCAGGGCCCTGATTGGTCCATAGAGGAAGTTGGGGGCTAGTTATTTCACTAACTTGCTGTCTTAGGGGGCCACAGTGTGTCAGTGGCTCTGTTTTCTGCCTAATCAGTGACTCCTGTGGGTTTCCCTCTCTGTTCATTGATCTGGATGGATTCAGACTATTTGTCTTTCCTTGCCCAGGTCAGGGCATGGCTTCCTACTTTTACTCGTCCTGGAGGTCTTCATTGCCCTTGCTGTTTCCCTTAACTCCACCTATTCCTTGCTAAACAGTCTCTTCATTACTATCTTTTCTAGCGTGCCTTTTTGAGTGTGGCATCTGATTCCTGACAAGAACTTGACTGATACAAATGTCTTCAATGAAACAAAATTAATGATTTCTCTGCAGAGAGGAAGGAATGATAGATTACTCTACTCCAGAGATCGATAGCACTTAATATCTCTATTTATAAAACCAAGACAAGCTGTAACCAATTTGCCTGAATTTTTCTCTCTCTGTGATTAAGAGTTTCTGCAACTGTGTGTTTTGTATATACAATATATCTTATTGTTGCCTAAGGGCAAAGGAACGCTATGGCTTGCATTTTAGAACAGCTGGTGTGACAGCATCATGGAAAGTGACTTGAAAAAAGATAAAAGAAGGCAGAAACATCCATTTAGAGACTGTCATGCAGTTGAGGTAAGAGATGAGAGTAACTGATCAGATCAGGAAGAGGAAAAGGTACCGGAGAGGAATAATTTGGAAGTTGTTTAGGAGGCATTAGGGCACAATGGTTAGCATGTTACCCGCTCTGTGACCCTGGGAAAATAATTTCACCTTTCTGAGTCTTAATTTCTTCATCTGCCAAATGAGGGGAATAGTACCTATCTCAGAGTAAGGATTTAATTAACATATGTTAAGATACATAGTATAGCTCCTGGTACATAGTAAACATTATATAATATACACCTTAAATATTATTAATATTAATAGTACATTTGTGGATGTGAAAGGAACGTGTATGGTGAAGAGGATGTGTATGGGAAGACTTGCAGATATATGATTTGGTGCAGTATGTGATTTTTTGGTGTCATTTACTGAAGTGGATAATTTAGCTGAAAGTTCAGATCTTCAATAATTTCTAAAACCTATTAATTTCATTTTTTTAAAAATTTGCATTGCTGCCATTTTAGATTAATATCAGATGCTGTCATTCCTATGCTCAAAATGTAACAAAATAAAACCCAAATTCCTTTAAATTCCAGGTGTATTCTAGGTATCTTCCACAATGATTATGTCTTAAGTTGATCCCTTTATATCTATGGGGCTTCCCTGGTGACTGAGACAGTAAAGAATCTGCCTGCAATGCAGGCCATATGGGTTCGTTCCCTGTGTCAGGAAGATCCCCTGGAGAAGGGAATGCCTACTCACTCCAGTATTCTTGCCTGGAGAATTCCACGGACAGAGGAGCCCGGAAGACTACAGTCCATGGGGTCGCAAATAGTCGGACACAACTGAGCGACTAACACTTTCACTTTCACTATATTTATGAGATTCCTCCATATTGCCCTAGTGAATCTTTCTTTCAGTTCTTCTCACCTAAATTGCCCTTTATAAACTTAATCTGATTTCGTCTTATGTATCCTCATACATCTGTGCCTCTTTATTTTTTTGATTATATGGCGTTAACTATCCTTGATCTAGAATTCAAAGTTCTTGCTGGTTTAGGCCATCTGTTATATTGCTTTATTTTCTCGTTGTACTCCATTAGCAGCTATTTAAATATCCTTGAGAGTTTTGATTTATTTTGCCTCTGAGCTTTTGTTATAACTATTCCCTATGATTGATATATATCCATCTTTTCTATATGTACCCAAGAAAATACCAATCATTCTGCAGAGCTCAATCAATCTGCTTCTCGAAGAGATGCTCTTCTTATCCCCTTCTCCCATTTAAGTTATATTCTCGCCCTTCCTCCCTTTCCTGTTATGCTAAGTAAAGATACATTATAGTATTTCTCAAAGTGTTCTTAAATTAGAAAATAAATTATCTGATTATGTATAAATGTCATTAATACATCTTCTTGAGTGTCCTAATCCAAAAGTTTCTGATTTACAAGGTCTGTGTGCTTTAACACAAGGTGGGTCAATGGTAAAGAATCCTTCTGCCAATGCAGGAGACACAGATTCAAACCCTAGATGGGGAGATCCCCTGTGTGAGAAAATGGCAATGCACTCCAGTATCCTTGCCTGGAAAATCCTGTGGACAGAGGAGCCTGGTGGGCTACAGTCCATAGGGTCACAAAGAGTCAGACACAACTTAGTGACTGAGCATGCGTGCACGCCTGCATTTTATGATGATCAATGATCAAAGAGAAAGGGATCGACACTACTCATCACCCAGGCTTAAAGCCCCTCTCTTGGTATGCATAATTTTCTCATGATTGAAATTTCTGCCCCTGAGATGAGTGGATGGATGGAATCATCTCAACTACACTTGATTCATGACGTGAACATTGCTGAGTTCTCAATTTCAGTTTCTTAATTAAGGATAAGTTGAGAAATATGATCAGATCTTGAGTGGCCAATGAAAAAATCAGAATATGTCATCTCTAATATCCGTATCTTCTATGCTAATTCCTTGTTTCATTTGATCACATTCTCATTCTTTCACTTCTTTCTTATGTCCTCTCCTGCTTTTGCCAATCTTTACTTCCAAAACTGTGCTGCAACACAGTAGTCATGTTGTGGTATTTACTTCTGTTTTAGCACTGTTCTCCTTTATGTTCAGATACACATGACTATTTTTTCTTGATCCATTTTCCCAAAGTTTGCTCTGTCATATGCATAGTCCACATCTTTTAAAATTAGTTACTCCTCAGGCTGACTAATTGCTTAATTTCTCCTTCTCTCTCATACAATACTGAACAACAACCCTTAGATTACTTATCATCTTTTCCTCTTTTATCAAGTTAAGATAACCACTGATGAGAAATCAAGGGGAAAAAAAAACTCACATCTTAAAATTTTCAAACAGTTGACAAAAGATGACAATTTAATCATCTTATATTAGAATCTGAAATATGCAAATGTTCATGGTTGGAAGGAAAATATGAATGAATTTGTTTCCTGTGTATTTCCATCCTATTTTTAAAGTAAACTAAGAAGAAAAAGATGAAAAAAAATTCTCTTATAATTTTGATATGATAATAATTTGGCTCAATGGCTCTAGGTTAGATAGGTCCATTTGAGTTTCTGGACTAATTTCAACTGAAGAAAGAAAATATTCTGTACATCTCTAGGTGGAAGGTAACTTTTGCATTTTCTGAGTGATTAATGGAACGTGCATTTTTAACATGCAGTCCCAGTGATTTTGGTATAGCTGGTCCCTGGGCAACATTGAAATATCTGATTCTCCTCACTGTACTTTGGACTTCTAGGAAAAAGAGAATAATGTTTTTTATACTTTTGTATCACTGACAGATCTTAATGCAACATTTATATAGAGTATCTACTCAATTAAAGTTTCCTAATTCAAACTGAATGGATTGATTCAAGATTTAGTTTTTCTCATATCTACTTCCAAGTTATTTCATACTTTAATTCTTATCATAGTTCTTTTTGGTTGAAGTTTTTCCCTCTTTTGCTTTTTCCAAACTCTACTTTCAAAGTTGAATTGCAAATTAATTCTAATTGAGGATATTATTGCAGTTGAGAATGTTTAGTAACTCTGTAAGTTATAGAAAGCTTTCTTTTCTTTTTTTTTTTCTTCTTCTCTTATGTAGGAAATGAACTATTTATTTTATCACATCTGTTAATCAATTTTAGCCACAAGTTATTTAATGAATAACTGTGGTTAAGCCATTTATTTTGAATCCTTACATGTAGTCAGTCAAAACTGTCATCTGGAACTATATACAGTGTAAATGCATGGTTTCTTTTCCCCTGGGGTTAGCCTTATCAAAAACCTAACAACCTTCACTGCAGGACAGTAGGTAAAGTTAGTCCCTAAAGAAGAGGAAGAATCTTTTACAATCCCCAAATTTTCTCTCTGCTTCTATGTCACAGACTTAGGACCATTTGCTCCTTTGTTGTCTGTGGCAACTGCAAACTTTATCTTAATACTAACCACCTTGCAGAGGAGGAAAATATATATGCTTGTGAGACCTGGTGGTGGTGGTGGAAATTATGGCGGCTGATTATACATTACCAGACTTGACCCAGTGCTGATAAATATTCCCCGTATTTGCATCATGGCTCATGGGTCTGAAAAAAAATTCATTCATACTTTAGGTAAATGAACACACTTTAAAAAAATAATGCTCAACTCCTCATTCAGTTCAGTTGCTCAGTCGTGTCTGACTCTCTGGGAACCCATGGACTGCAGCACGCCAGACCTCCCTGTCCGTCACCAACTCCCAGAGTTTATTCGAACTCATGTCCATTGAGTTGGTGATGCTATCCAACCATCTCATCCTCTGTCATCCCCTCCTCCTGCCTTCAATCTTTCCCAGCATCAGGGTCTTTGCAAATGAGTCAGTTCTTCGCATCAGGTGGCCAAAGTATTAGAGTGTCAGCTTCAGCATCAGTCCTTCCAGTGAATATCCAGGACTGATTTCTTTTAGGATTGACTGGTTGGATCTCCTTGCAGTCCAAGGGACTTTCAAGAGTCTTCCCAAGCCACAGTGCAAAAGCATCAATTCTTTGGCACTCAGCTTTCTTTATAGTCCAACTCTCACATCCATACATGACTACTGGAAAAACTGTAGCTTTGACTAGACGGACCTTTGTTGGCAAAGTTATATCTCTGCTTTTTAATATGCTGTCTAGGTTGGTCATAATTTTTCTCCAAGGAGCAAGTCTCTTTTAATTTCATGGCTGCAGTCACCATCTGCAGTGATTTTGGAGCCCCCCAAAATAAAATCTGTCACTGTTTCCATTATTTTCTCATCTACTTGCCATGAAGTGATGGGACCAGATACCATGATCTTTGTTTTCTGAATGTTGAGTTTTAAGCCAACTTTTTCATTATCCTCTTTCACTTTCTTTTCAAATCTTTTAAAAATTTATTTTTATTGGAGGTTAATTACTTTAAAATATTGTGGTGGTTTTTGCCATACATTCACATGAAGCAGCCATGGGTGTACATGTGCTCCAAATCCTGACCCTCCTTCCCACCTCCTTCCCCATCCCATCCCTCTGGGTCATCTTAGTGCACCAGCCCTGAGCACCCTGTCTCATACATCGAACCCAGACTGGCGATCTATTTCACATATGATAATATATATGTTTCAATGCTATTCTCTCAAATCATCCCACCCTCACCCTGTCCCACAGAGTCTAAAAGACTCTTCTATACATCTGTGTCTCTTTTGCTGTCTCGCATATAGGGTCATTGTTATCATCTTTCCAAATTCCATATATATGTGTTAATATACTGTACTGGTGTTTTTCTTTCTGACTTACTTGGCTCTGTATAATAGGCTCCCGTTTCATCCACCTCATTAGAGCTGATCCAAATGCATTCTTCTTAATAGCTGAGTAATATATTCCATTGTGTATATCTACCACAGCTTTTGTATCTGTTCATCTGCCAATGGACATCTAGGTTGCTTCCATTTCCTGGCTATTGTAAACAGTGCTGCGATGAACATTGGGTTACATGAGTCTCTTTCAATTCTGGTTTCCTCGGTGTGTATGCCCAGCAGTGGGATTGCTGGGTCATATGGCAGTTCTATTTCCAATTTTTTAAGAAATCTCTGCACTGTTCTCCATAGTGGTTGTACTAGTTTACATTCCCACTAACAGTGTAAGAGGGTTTCTTTTTCTCCTCACTGTCTCCAACATGTATTGTTTATAGATTTTTGATAGCAGCCATTCTGACCGGCGTGAGATGGTACCTCATTGTGGTTTTGATTTTCATTTCTCTGATCATGAGTGATGTTGGGTGTCTTTTCATGTGTTTGTTAGCCATCTGTATGTCTTCTTTGGAGAAATGTATGTTTAGTTCTTTGGCCCATTTTTTCATTGGGTCGCTTATTTTTTTGGAATTGAGCTGCAGGAGTTGCTTGTATTTTTTTGAGATTAGTTGTTTGTCAGTTGCTTCATTTGCTATTATGTTCTCCCATTCTTAAGGCTGTCTTTTCATCTTGCTTATAGTTTCCTTCATTGTGCAGAAGCTTTTAAGTTTAATTAGGTCCCATTTGTTTATTTTTGCTTTTATTTCCATTACTCTGGAGGTGGGTCATAGAAAATCCTGCTATGATTTACATCAGAGAGTGTTTTGCCTCTGCTTTTCTCTAGGAGTTTTATAGTTTCTGGTCTTACATTTAGATCTTTAACCATTTTGTGTTTATTTTTGTGTATGGCATTAGAAAGTGTTCTAGTTTCATTGTTTTACAAGTGGTTGACCAGTTTTCCCAGCACCACTTGTTAAAAAGATTATCTTTTTTCCATTGTATATTCTTGCCTCCCATGCCAAGGATAAGGTGTCCATAGGTGCGTGGATTTATCTCTGGGCTCTCTATTTTGTTCCATTGATCTATGTTTCTGTCTTTTTGTCAGTACCATAGTGTCTTGATGATTGTTGTTTTGTAGTATAGCCTGAAGTCAGGCAGGTTGATTTCTCCATTCCATTCATCTTTCTCAAGATTTCTAATCCCATCTTGAGAAATAGATGTTTTTCTGGAGCTCTCTTGCTTTTTTGATGAACCAGTGGATGTTGGCAATTAGATCTCTGGTTCCTCTGGCTTTTCTAAATCCGGGTTGAACATCTGGAAATTTATGGTTCGCATACTGTTGAAGCCTGGCTTGGAGAATTTTGAGCATTACTTTACTAGCATGAGATGAGTGCAATTATGCGGTAGTTTGAACATTCTTTGGCATTGCCTTTCCTTGGGATTGGAATGAAAGCTGACCTTTTCCAGTCCTGTGGTCCCTGCTGAGTTTTCCAAATTTGCTGACATATTGACTGCAGCACTTTCACAGCATCATCTTTCAGGATTTGAAATAGGTCAACAGGAATTGCATCACCTCCACTAGTTTTGTTCATAGTGATGCTTTCTAACACCCACTTGACTTCCCATTCCAGGATGTCTGGCTCTAGGTGAGTGATCACACCATCGTGATTATCTGGATCATAAAGATCCTTTTTGTACAGTTCTTCTGTGTATTCTTGCCACCTCTTCTTAGTATCTTCTGCTTCTGTTAGGTCCATACCATTTCTGTTCTTTATAGTGCCCATCTTTGCATGAAATGTACCCTAGGTATCTCTCATTTTCTTGAAGAGATCTTTAGTCTTTCCCATTCTATTGTTTTCTTATATTTCTTTGCATTGATTGCTGAGGAAGGCTTTCTTATCTCTCCTTGCTGTTCTTTGGACCCCTGCATTCAAATGGATATATCTTTCCCTTTCCCCTTTGACCATTGCTTCTCTTCTTTTCACAGCTATTTGTAAGGCTTCCTCAGACATCCATTTGGCCTTTTTGCATTTCTTTTTCTTGTGGATTGTCTTGATCCCTGCCTCCTGTACAATGTCATGAACCTCCACCCATAGTTCTTCAGGCACTCTATTAGATCTAATCTCTTGAATCTATTTCTCACTTTCACTATATAATCATAAGGGATTTGATTTTGGTCATACCTGAATGGTCTAGTGGTTTTCCCTTCTTTCTTCAATTTAAGTCTGAATTTGGCAATAAGGAGTTCACGATCTGAGCCACAGTCAGCTCCCAGTCTTGTTTTTGCTGACTGTATAGTGCTTCTCCATCTTTGGCTGCAAAGAATATGATCAATCAGATTTTTGTATCGACCATCTGACCAACTCCTCATAGATCCTAAATTATTATGCCATCTCAACCCAAATGAGAAACTGAGTACCCATGGATCATAAATAGAATCTGAGATGTGACTATGCCATAAAAGTTACTTTCTTTATACGCAGGTCATGTTTTCTGGATAGTGTCACATTAGAAGTCCTGCCTTGTCTATTCCAGCACTATTCCTGTAGGATAAAATCAAATTGCAATTCTGCTTTTGTTTGTCAGGTTGTGTGATTTCATCATTTGTTGATTTCATCAAATGTTAGCAGTTAGTTTCATTTTTTTAGTCTCTTATTTTCCTGTTACAGGGCACTGATATTAAGATAATAATAATAAGTGGCTAAACAAATTACATTGCAAATAAACTTTCCAAAACTGTTGTCAGAAGGTAAGTTAATTTTGACATTTGTCAGCAAAATACTGAGGATGAGGAAGCTTTAGTTATATGCAGGAACCCTCAGCTTTCCTCCACTTACCACTGGTTACTCTGCTGTTTATAGCATTTCCTGCAGTGTAAGTTTTAAAACCCTGTACTTAGTGACATATGCTCATGTCTGGTCAGCCAGTGTCTCCAGGGACATTGAACCAATCCCAATAGAACACTGTGAATGGAAAATGCTTTTCTTTGTATAGAAAAAACTGAAATCTTTATTTGTCTCTATCACTCTCCCTTCACTCAGTGTACTGTTACATTCAAAGTTTGGTGTTTTGGGGGAGAAAAAGCCATTTTTAACATTTTAATAACAAGTGGCATAAATATTTCTGCCTAAGTAGAATGCTACACACTGTTGTAAAGCTATTTTCTTTGTGAATATATGTGATCAATATTCATAAACAAGTGAGATGAAAGTAAGGGTGTGTCAGTTTTTCAGACAAAAAGATTGTGAAAGATTGGCTAACGCAATATGATTACTTTTTTATAAATATCACTGTATCGCATTTTGTAAAAATCTTTGGCTTGTATAGCTAAAACTGTCACAAATAGTGTTGGAATTTTTCTTTTTACTCTGGTTTGGAAGAACCAAGTTGAGAGCCACAGAGTAATGGTTGACTGTTAATGATCTTTAGTAGTTCTTACTAAATCTCTTTGTAGCACAAAAAAATAAACAAAGAATTGGGAAAAGTTGATCCTTGGATCAGGAAGATCTTCTGCAGAAGGAAATGACAACCAACTCTATTATTCTTGTCTGGAGAATCTCATGGAAAGAGGAGCCTGGTGGGCTACAGTCCACAGGGTTTCAAAGAGTTGAACATGAGTGAGCACACACACACAGACAACCTTATTCTTAGGCAGAGACAACTTGCACTGAACAATGACAAGCCCAGTGGCTAGAGGCTGGGTTTCAATTTCTACCCTCTAGGGGAACTGATATATAACAGCTAGGAGTGGGATATATTCTTTGGCCAAGACCTTCCATTGGATAAAATTTGTGAAAATTATAATATGTGATGTTAATAATGCTCCATTGAATATCATCTGTGTCAAAAAGCAATTAATTGCAAGACATAAAATACCAACAGAGGCTTCCTTTACTGCAGTGACCTTGCTTAGGCCTGCCACAAAAGGAGGAACCTAAAAAACAAATGTACAGGGTTACCCAGCACTAAATGGAATGTCATCCTGGTGTGTGTCTGTGTGTGTGTTTTCACTTTAAACCAACTGATCACTCAGGGTCCACAATCGACTCTGCCATCTTTCACTCTCAAATGTATCATTCTAGTAACATACAGATATTTTTGTATCCTGAGAAGGTCCCACACTTCCCATAGTATTCCATAGGATGTCCTTGATATTCCTCAGTCAATGAAATCCTTCCCTGTGCCCCTTTTGACCACCATCTCTTATAAGTTCTGGTTTAGTTTTATATGGGTTACAGTGTCTCATGGGTAAATGGAAGAGATAGATAACTTTCTTCTAAGTTCAGTGCAGATACCCAAGACAGTCTTAAATCCTCTAGTTCAGCCTATTTCCTTCCAGGAAAAATAGAGGAGAATTTATGTTTTTGATTAAAAAATTTTAGATGCTATTTAATATAACCATCTCTCATTGAATTCAAGGACAAAATATTTGACTTCTTTGCTCAGAAAACTCCCTTGTTTTTAAGGTATTCTTGATGGTACTGGCCATGATTTATTTAGCATGTTGTCTAAAGGAAGGAAGGAAAGAAATGGGAGAAGAAAGAGAGAAAAAAAATAACAAAAAAGGAAGGGAGAGTAGAAGAAAGAGGAAAATAGAAGGGGCTGAAATGAAGGAAAGATAAGTAGACACAATTATTTCATTCCTATTGAAAGTGTTAGTTTCTCAGTCATGTCTGACTCTCTGTGAACCCATGCACTGCAGCCTGCCAGGCTGGTCCATCCACAAGACTTTCCAGGCAAGAATACTGGAGTAGGTTGCCATTGCTTTCTCCAGGGAATCTTCCAGACCCATGGATGGAACCTGGGTCTCCTGCATTGCAGGCAGATTCTTTATTGCCTGAACCACCAGGGAGCCTATCATTATATCATTAGGGGAAAATGCCAAGCTATAAATAGCCCATCCCATCTTTCTCACTAATGGTTCAATAGTGTGTTAGTTTCCTAGGGATGCTATAACAAAGTGCCACAGACTGGATGGTGTAAACAAGATAAATGGCTAGAAGTTTAAGATCAAAGTATTGGTAGGACTGATTGCTTCTATTATGGAACCAGTTCGTTTGTCCCATTGGCGGCAAGCGAAATGCTGAGATTCTGAGGTTTATAGCTGAGAAAGTTTATCCATGAGACAGCAAAGCAAGGAGACTGGAAAACAAGATGGAAAGCTGCCTCCCCAAAAGTGAGGACGTTAGGATATATATGGGATAAATTGGGCAGATATAAGGACTAAGGTCCATCTAGTCAAGGCTATGGTTTTTCCTGTGGTCATGTATGGATGTGAGAGTTGGACTGTGAGGAAGACTGAGCACCAAAGAATTGATGCTTTTGAACTGTGGTGTTGGAGAAGACTCTTGTGAGTCCCTTGGACTGCAAGGAGATCCAACCAGTCCATTCTGAAGGAGATCAACCCTGGGATTTCTTTGGAAGGAATGATGCTAAAGCTGAAGCTCCAGTACTTTGGCCACCTCATGCGAAGAGTTGACTCATTGGAAAAGACTCTGATGCTGGGAGGGATTGGGGGCAGGAGAGGAAGGGGACGGCAGAGGATGAGATGGCTGGATGGCATCACGGACTCGATGGACGTGAGTCTGAGTGAGCTCCAGGAGATGGTGATGGACAGGGAGGCCTGGCGTGCTGCGATTCATGGGGTCGCAGAGTTGGACACGACTGAACGAATGAACTGAACTGAACTGAACTGAACTGAAGGGTGGGGAAAGGTGATTGGAGGCAGGGAAGACAGGGAGGTACTTAGTAATCCGCATCTTGTTAGGGGACTCTGCATATTCAGCAAGAACACTCTGAATAAGATTGGAGGGTGGAGTTTTCCAGCCAGGGCATCTGGGCTAGTTTTGGAGGCAGTGGCTCCCACAAGCCCTAAGCAGCTTGCACCAGGCAAGGGTTGACTCCAGTCCTGTGAATCAACTGGGTGTGTGAAGCTGCGAAGGTTTGCAGTTAAAGAGTAAAAAAACAAAATAACTAAAGTGAACTTCTTCTGTGAAGGCAGTTTACAAGTAAAGGAATTTTAACAGGCTGTTTCTCTTATTTGTTGTTCTGTAAGATGGGCTCTCCTGGTGGCTTAAAATTAAGGAGTCTGCTTTCAGTGCAAGAGACATAGGAGAAGTAGGAGATGCAGGTTTGATCCCTGGGTCGGAAGGAGGAAATGGCAACCCCCTCCAGTATTCTTGCTTGGGAAATCCCCTGGATAGAGGAGCTTGGTGCGCTATCATCCATGGGGTTGCAAGAAGTTGGACATGACTGAACCTACAGGGAGAATGAGCTCAAGAATTTCTGTTAATTATCAATTTTTGTTGACCTTTGTGGGACAGTTTCACTTTTGAGGGCTCTGAGGAAGAATCTATTCCATGGTTCCCCCCTAGCTTCTGCTGGTTGCTGGCAACCTTTGGTGTTCCATGGCGTGGCTGCATACATCACACCTAATCTCTGCCTTCATGTCCATGTGGGAAAGGGGAAGCTTTCAGGGTTTTCAGAGTCCTGTTAAGCAATTTGATTTTGAAAGCATCAGGGAGCCACTGAAGGTTCTTAAGTAAGAGTTTGATACAGTCATTTTGAAATATCACTAGTGTGCTGCCTGGAGATGCAATTGGAAAGAGGACATCAGTTAGGTTGCTTTTGCAGTAGTCTTAGTGAGAGATGATTGTAGTTTAGGGTGGTGAAGGTGGAGGGAGGGTGCTGATTAAAAGGGTAAGGGCAGGGATGAGTTCTCTGTGTCTAGTATAAGCAACTTTTTTTTGATAGTATTGCCCTTTCAGTGACATAAGAGATCCTGAAATAGATTTTTGTTTTGTTTTTCTTTTTTTTTTTTGAGAGAGTGTTGTGGCCTAAATTAAATTTTGGATATATTGGAATATAAAGATATTCAAGACAAACATTGAGTAGCCAACTGGATACAGAGGCCCAGAGATCAGGCCCAAGGTCTATGTTGGGCAGATGAATTTGTGAGCCATTTAAACAGATGATAGATATATCATTCTACAACTAAATGTAAGTGTCCTGTAGAGTAAAAATGATTGAGGAGAGCCCTGGGTAGCACATTATGTTTTGCCTCTTTTTTAAAAAGATAATCAAATTGGTAGGGACCACCTCCCCTCCCTCCCCACAACCCCCACCCCCCCATAAATGACCAGTGGGAAAATGTAATCATTCTAAGGGAAGATATTTTTTCAGTTTTGGTAAGCACTATAGGAAGCTTTTCTTGAGGAAATATCTTGAGAATTTGAGGCAGATCCTCAAAATTCAGAAAGCCCTTAGCTCCTTAGCACACTGTTAGTCATCTCTATCTCAGGAATGATAAAAAGTCACATATTTTAACCTGTTACCTTATATGAAGAAAAAAGAGACAAATGTCAGGTCAACATGAGTCCAATGTTTTCAATTTAAGGTTTTCAGGAACATATATGTCAAAAATATACGTGTCAAAGTCTTAGTCTTCTATTTCTCAAAATTATTTCTTGTTCTGTTTATTTTAAAAGGGAGTTTAGTTCCAGAATTGAATTATGTAACAACAGACTGGTTCCAAATAGGAAAAGGAGTATGTCAAGGCTGTATATTGTCTCCCTGCTTATTCAACATCTATACAGAGTACATCATGAGAAACACTGTGCTGGAAGAAGCACAAGCTGGAATCAAGATTGCTGGGAGAAATAGCAATAACCTCAGACATGCAGATGACACCACCCTTATGGCAGAAAGTGAAGAGGAACTAAAAAGCCTCTTGATGAAAGTGAAAGTGGAGAGTGAAAAAGTTGGCTTAAAGCTCAACATTCAGAAAACGAAGATCATGGCATCTGGTCCCATCACTTCATGGGAAATCAATGGGGAAACAGTGGAAACAGTGTCAGACTTTATTTTTTGGGGCTCCAAAATCACTGCAGATGGTTATTGAAGCCATGAAATTAAGAGACGCTTACTCCTTGGAAGTAAAGTTATGACCAACCTAGATAGCATATTCAAAAGCAGAGACATTATTTTTCCAACAAAGGTCCATCTAGTCAAGGCTATGGTTTTTCCAGTGGTCATGTATGGATGTGAGAGTTGGACTGTGAAGAAAGCTGAGCACCGAGGAATTGGTGCTTTTGAATTGTGGTGTTGGAGAAGACTCTTGAGAGTCCCTTGGACTGCAAGGAGATCCAACCAGTTCATTCTAAAGGAGATCAGTCCTGGGTGTTCTTTGTAAGGAATGATGCTAATGCTGAAACTCCAATACTTTGGCTACCTCAGGTGAAAAGTTGGCTCATTGGAAAAGACGCTGATGCTGGGAGGTATTGGGGGCAGGAAGAGGAGACAACAGAGGATGAGATGGCTGGATGGCATCACTGACTTGATGGACGTGAGTTTGAGTGAACTCCAGAAGTTGGTGATGGACAGTGAGGCCTGGTGTGCTGCAATTCATGGGGTCACAAATAGTCAGACACGACTGAGCGACTGAACTGAACTGAACTGAACTGAACTGAACCTTTGTACAAAATCCTAAGTGAAAATTTTGAGAGCCTGTATAGCTATCTTTGCATGAAATGTTCCCTTGGTGTCTCTAATTTCCTTGAAGAGATCTCTCGTCTTTCCCATTCTGTTGTTTTCCTCTATTTCTTTGCACTGATCCCTGAGGAAGGCTTTCTTATCTATTCTTGCTATTCTTTGGAACTCTGCAGTCAGATGCTTATATCTTTCCTTTTCTCCTTTGCTTTTCACTTCTCTTCTTTTCACAGCTATTTGTAGGGCCTCTCTAGACAGCCATTTTGCGTTTTTGCATTTCTTTTCCATGGGCATGGTCTTGATCCCTGTCTCCTGTACAATGTCACGGACCTCCCTCCATAGTTCATCAGGCACTCTATCTATCAGATCTAGGCCCTTAAATCTATTTCTCACTTCCACTGTTTAATCAGAAGATATTTCATTTAGGTCATACCTGAATGGTCTAGTGGTTTTCCCTACTTTCTTCAATTTGAGTCTGAATTTGGCAATAAGGATTTCATGATCTGAGCCACAGTCAGCTCCTGGTCTTGTTTTGTTGACTGTATAGAGCTTCTCCATCTTTGTCTGGAAAGAATGTAATCAATCTGATTTTGGTGTTGACCATCTGGGCTTGATAAAGGACAGAAATGGTATGGACCTAACAGAAGCAGAAGATATTAAGAAGAGGTGGCAAGAATACACAGAAGAACTGTGCAAAAAGAGCTTCATGACCAAGATAATAACGATGGTGTGATCACTTACTTAGAGCCAGACATCCTGGAATGTGAAGTCAAGTGGGCCTTAGAAAGTATCACTACAAACCAAGCTAGTGGAGGTGATGGAATTCCAGTGGAGCTATTTCAAATCATGAAAGATGATGCTGTGAAAGTGCTGCACTCAATATGCCAGCACATTTGGAAAACTCAGCAGTGGCCACAGGACGGGAAAAGGTCAGCTTTCATTCCAATCCCAAGAAAAGGCAATGCCAAAGAATGCTCAAACTACCGCACAATTGCACTCATCTCACACGCTAGGAAAGTAATGCTCAAAATTCTCCAAGCCAGGCTTCAGCAATACATGAACCATGAACTTCCAGATGTTCAAGCTGGTTTTAGAAAAGGCAGACGAACCAGAGATCAAATTTCCAACATCCACTGGATCATGGAAAAAGCAAGAGAGTTCCAGAAAAACATCTATTTCTGCTTTATTGACTATCCCAAAGCCTTTGACTGTGTGGATCACAATAAAGTGTGGAAAATTCTGAAAGAGATGGGAATACCAGACCACCTGACCTGCCTCTTGAGAAATCTGTATGCAGGTCAGGAAGCAACATTTAGAACTGGACATGGAACAACAGACTGGTTCCAAATAGGAAAAGAAGTACGTCAAGGCTGTATATTGTCACACTGATTATTTAACTTCTATCCAAAGTACATCATGAGAAACACTGGGCTGGAAGAAGAACAAGCTGGAATCAAGATTGCCGGGAGAAATATCAATAACCTCAGATATGCAGATGACACCACTCTTATGGCAGAAAGTGAAGAGGAACTAAAAAGCCTCTTGATGAAAGTGAAACAGGAGAGTGAAAAAGTTGGCTTTAGCCCGACATTCAGAAAACGAAGATCATGGCATCTGGTCCCATCACTTCATGGGAAATAAATGGAGAAACAGTGGATACAGTGTCAAACTTTAATTTTGGGGGCTCCAAAATCACTGCAGATGGTGACTGCAGCCATGAAATTAAAAGACACTTACTCCTTGGAAGAAAAGTTATGACCATTCTAGATATCATATTGAAAAGCAGAGATATTACTTTGGCAACAAAGGTCCATCTAGTTGAGGCTATGGTTTTTCCAGTAGTCATGTATGGATGTGAGAGTTGGACTGTGAAGAAAGCTGAGTGCCGAAGAATTGATGCTTTTGAACTGTGGTGTTGGAGAAGACTCTTGAGAGTCCCTTGGACTGCAAGGAGATCCAACCACTCCGTTCTGAAGGAGATCAGCCCTGGGTGTTCTTTGGAAGGAATGATGCTAAAGCTGAGACTCCAGTACTTTGGCCACCTTATGTGAAGAGTTGACTCATTGGAAAAGACTCTGATGCTGGGAGGGATTGGGGGCAGGAGGAGAAGGGGATGACAGAGGATGAGATGGCTGGATGGCATCTCATGGCATCTCCCGAGTCTGAGTGAACTCTGGGAGTTGGTGATGGATAGGGAGCCCTGGCGTGCTGCAATTCATGGGGTTGCAAAGAGTCGGACACGACTGAGCAACTGAACAGAACTGAACTGAACTGTATAGCTATCTACTGTTATATTCAAAGTTTTTTATTGTGAAATAAAGTAGAAACAGATATTCATGTTTTGTTGCTCTCGAGGTTCTCTTCTAAGTATTTGGCTGGAGCGTGTAATCTGAATTATTATTGTAAGAAGCCATTAATTTCTTGTCATAATTTGATATACTAATGTAGGTCAGTGACAAAACACCACTTAAAGGTACTGGTAGCTAATAGGAACATATTGACATGAGGACTTGTTAGAAAGGCTTTTCAGTGTAAATTAAGGAACATTTGATATATGTCAAAATAGCTCTGGAATTAGACCCTCAGGTCTCTCGTTCTCAGCCCTTAATTAAAATAGAGACTTCATCTGCATAATAACATTTTTGGCTTCTGTTTTTCATTTTAAGTATTGAAACTTCATTATTGAAAATGTCACTTAATAATTTTTTTGGATATGTCTTTGAAATTTCTACAGATGGTTGGCTCTACATGATTTGCGCACTGAGTACTAAAATATTATTTCTAAGAATGCTGAATGCAGTGATTAATTAGACAAAAGCCTATCTGAAATGTTTTTCTATTGATCAGTACACTTGTTATTTATTTGGTATTTCCTTAGTTTTATTTATTTAAAATTGGTTTGTGATATTAATTAAGTAAATTAAATAGTATTTACCTTGTTATTTTTCCATGTTTAATTTTGAAAAGCACCAGATGAATCTAAATTTAGATTCACTGACAAATTTGATCATTTCATTATTTGAGCAATTTACATAAAGTTAGTCACTTTTTACAAATGGTCTTCATTTCTAGTTTTTTTGTTTCATATTAGTTATTGGGATGAGAATTTGTAATGCTTTTATTAATCAGAAATAATATTATTCCTGCAATGTTTGTTCCATACATGGAGATTTTAGGCTGCTAAGAAAACACTAAAATTTTAAATGCTTAATGCTAGAGCTGTGTACTATGGTAATCCCTAGATATGATTATCTACGATTATTACTACAACTGTATGAAGTAGAAAGTCATTTCATCCCCACTTTATTCTTGAAGGAATTAAGATTATTTTAGATTATATGCTAATATTTCCAACCCAGGAAACCCAACTCCAAACCCAGTACTTTAAATTAGCAATATGAGAAAGATTCAATTCTTGCTGTTAGAGACTTTTTAATTAAAAGAAAAAAATATATGTATACACATCTGTATATACACCTGCATGTGTGTATATATCTATCTATCTATACACACAATCATGTATTTATCTATACACACAATCATGTATTTATACACACAAGTATATATATACATGTGTGCTTGCTCAGTCACTCGTGTCCAATTCTTTGCAACCCCGTGAACTGTGGCCCATCAGGCTCCTCTGTCCACTTGATTTCCCATGCAAGAATACTGGAGTGGGTTACCATTCCCTTCTCCAGAGGATCTTCCCAGCCCAGGACTGGAACCTGCATCTCTTATTCCTGAATTGGCAGGTGGATTCTTTACCACTGAGCCACCTGGAAAGCCTTTATATATACACACTTGTTCACTATTTATCAGTAGCATTAAGCGAGTGTGGGAGAAAATTACTTGTGGGAGAACATCACTATTAAAAGAAAAATGTCAGTTTTCCTTCGCTTAAAACTTTGACTATATTAGTTCTTGTTTTAAATTATGTTGATATTGTAAAATTGTATTGTTGGGTTTTGGGAGATAGATACCCAGGAGGGTGTACCAGTAAAAATGGGTACTGGCAAGATGATACATGAGTGATGACTTTTTGCAAGGGGCTTGGGGAACTGGACTAAACTGGTGACCCGAACCATAATGAGCTTGATCGTTAATTGGATATTTGTGTATTGTCTTATTTGCCATACCAATAAAGTGAAAAAATTAAACTGAAATTGGGAGAATGTAAGAAGTTATTAAGAGTTTCACGCAGGAACTTGGGAGTGGAAAGAGCAGAAGTCTATCAATACGTTAGCATTTTGCAAGATGAAAAGAAACAGCTGTCATACTTCAATGATGATGCCAGATTTCAATACTAAGGATGCTTACTGAGACTTTGCTAAGACAGTTGCTTAGAGTTATACAATAAGTGAAAAAAAAAAAAAAAAACAAAAAAAAAAACGAGCTTCTTTAAAGTTGCCAACAGAAGCGGTGGTTATATTATAGTCAGACTTGTCAGGACCAAGAAGAGGGTAGGATTGTTGAAGTCCTGAAACATAGTTGAAGAGAAGTCAGAGGATTCTAAATCAATTTTTTAAAATGGCCTGAAGTTATGGGGAAAAACCTGATGGATCCAGACAGACAAGTATTTCCTTTATTCATTGAGATCAAGAGAACTGTGCAACTGTGGAGTAAAAGTAGAGAAGTGTTACAGTCAGAGGTAGAGATGGCTCCATATCTTAGAGGTGAACTATGAGATCATTTTAGTAGTTCTAGGGGGTAATAAAAGCTCTTACTGTAAAGATTTGGAAAATATAGATGACATTAAGAAAAACTAAAGATATCAGAAAAATTGCTGTCCCAATATACCATGATTGTTAGCATTCTAGTCAACATCCTTCTAGACATGTCTCTAGATGCACACTTGCACACAGGGTCATAGCAAACATATTATTTTTAGCAGTTATTATGGATTGCTTTCCATGTCAACAAGTATGAATTGCATCCTTTTATACTGGTATTAGGGTAATCTGTTATTAATCCAGTACCATAAATTTGGTACTTATACAGATTCCATACTTTTATCAATCATTAAAAAAATAAGACTACTTTAATGGTTATATTTGATCATATGTTTTCCCTCTTGTGTGATTATTTCTAAATTACCTTTTAGAAAAAAATTTCAGGAAATATCTTATAGAAATCTCCTTATACATATATCTAATTTGTATATGTGAAAACTTTACATGTACATTTGGAAATATTAATGGCTTACACTTGTTGCCAGCTTTGATGAGCTGAACATTGTTCTAATGAGCATTATTTATCACACTGTCACTAAATCCTCTGAGAGAGGTTTTGCTTTTAATTAGTTTTACAGATACCAAAACAGAGGCACAGAAAGATCAAGTCACTTGCTCAACATCACACAGTAAATGTCATAGTGGGAATTTGAACCTGGACACCTCAATTCAGAGCCCTTGCTTATAATCACAGCATTCTGTGTGATCTACACTCTTCTTAAAATTTTTAAAAAATCAATGGCATCAGCATTTTTATATATGAATAAATTTGGAGCTACATACCCATGTTTAAAGTGGGCTTCCCTGGTGGCTCAGGAGATGCAGGTTTGATCCATGGGTCAGGAATATCCCCTGGAGAAGGAAATAGCAACTCAATAGTTTTCCAAATATTCTGGTGTTTCCAGTTTTTCACTTATAAATACTGTAGTGGAAATATTTGTTTGTGTACTTTCTGGCAGTTTGTCGCATTAGTTGTTTTTGTTTTAGAGGTGACCCAAATGTTATATATACATTTACATTTGGAATCTAAATTGGCGAACTACATCCTCAAAAAACTCTACTGATTCTCATCTAATATTCATGGAGATATATATTACCTCATGATTACTCTAACATTCGGTTTCATTTATTTATTATCTTTATCAATATCTTTGGCAAAGCAAATACTTTAGTGGTTTAAATTTCTTTAAAAATTATCCAGATTGAACAACACTGAACATGTCTTTAGACCACTTGTGTTTGGAAGAATGTTTTGGAAGGCACTGATCCAGCTGCGTTACAACCCAGAGTGCTTAAAATCTGAATAACTCATTTGGTTTAACATCAAACAGATATGCTCTCTTATGCTCTGCAGAGAAAATTGGAAGGATGTCAAGCATAATATCTGAGACTAGGTGGATGGTGCTATGAGAATTTAAGCATAACAGTTTTATATTTAACATAAGGGGCTATAGCTAAAAGGAATTGTTTATAAATTTTTACAGATTCCTTTGTTTGCTCAAAAAAATCAGGTAAATATTATTTAGAAGTTTGTAATAGAAAAAAGCAGGTTAAAGCTATAAAATTAAATTTAAAAAACCTTGTGTACTTACTAAGTGGTGTGGATCAACCATGTTTTTGCTACTACTCAAGATTTTAAGGTTTTGTGATACTGCAGATTTCTCATATTGTTTTATTAACAAATCCTGACATTAATAACAAATATGACAATTCTTAGAAAAGGTATTTATGAATTCATTTAGGAGAATGTGAAACATAAAGTGGAGAGCAAGGTCTTGCTCCATGGAAAACTGAAGGAGCACAGGTGATTGAGCAGGAAAGCGGGTGTGCCAGGCCCTGGGACCTGCCATGAGAGGGCTCTGGGAGAGATGACAGGTCCAAGAGAGTTCCTGGGGAATACTGTTTCACACTGCATAGAGGTGAACCACTGAGATATTTAAAAGCTCAATTTCAAAACTTCATCCTCAAATAGATGGAAATTAAATTGTTTGAACAGAAACTGTGGGCATTTCCTCATCTCTTGTGTATAGTTCTTTGAAAGCGTCAAGCCTAAGTACAAAATTAAAAGTTGCGTGATAATATTTACTAATAAGTGCTTATGTTTCACATTCAATGGTTTACAAAAATGTTTTTACTTTTATCTCTTATGGTACCAACTAATTTAATAAAAATACTCTTTGTCTTTGGGAATATAAGTGATTAGTAATTATTTTTTTATTCTGTTGTTTTCCTCTAAATTCTAATGATGTAAAGTCTATCCTTTAAAAATGAGGATGTGACATGGCATTATTTATATACATACCTACGTACACATATAGGCTTCCCTAGTGGCTAAGCGGTAGAGAATCCTCTTGCATTGTAGGAGATGCTGGAGATCTGGATCAGTCCTTGGGTCAGGAAGATCCCCTGGAGGAGAGATTGGCAACCCACTCCAGTATTCTTCCCTGGAGAATCCCATGGACAGAGGAGCCTGGTGGGCTACAGTTCATGGGGTTGCAAAGAATCAGACATGTCTGAGCACCCATGCACATGCACATACATACATATATATGTGTGTACATATATATATATATATATATATATATGAAAGTGATATATGCAGAGTACATCATGAGAAACGCTGGACTGGAAGAAACACAAGCTGGAATCAAGATTGCCAGGAGAAATATCAATAACCTCAGATATGCAGATGACATCACCCTTATGGCAGAAAGCAAAGAGGAACTAAAAAGCCTCTTGATGAAAGTGAAAGAGGAGAGTGAAAAAGTTGGCTTAAAGCTCAACATTCAGAAAACGAAGATCATGTCATCCGGTCCCATTACTTCATGGGAAATAGATGGGGAAACAGTGGAAACAGTGTGAAACTTTATTTTGGGGGGCTCCAAAATCACTGCAGATGGTAACTGCAGCCATGAAATTAAAAGACGCTTACTCCTTGGGAGAAAAGTTATGACCAACCTAGATAGCACATTCAAAAGTAGAGACATTACTGTGCTGATTAAGGTCTGTCTAGTCAAGGCTATGGTTTTTCCAGTAGTCATGTATGTATGTGAGAGTTGGACTGTGAAGAAGGCTGAGCACCGAAGAATTGATGCTTTTGAACTGTGGTGTTGGAGAAGACTCTTGCGAGTCCCTTGGACTGCAAGGAGATCCATCCAGTCCATTCTGAAGGAGATCAACCCTGGGATTTCTTTGGAAGGAATGATGCTAAAGCTGAGACTCCAGTACTTTGGCCACCTCATGCGAAGAGTTGACTCCTTGGCAAAGACTCTGATGCTGGGAGGGATTGGGGGCAGGAGGAGGAGTGGACGACCAAGGATGAGATGGCTGGATGGCATCACTGACTCGATGGACGTGACTCTGAGTGAACTCCGGGAGTTGGTGATGGACAGGGAGTCCTGGTGTGCTGCGATTCATGGGGTCGCAAAGAGTCGGACACGACTGAGTGACTGAACTGATGAAAGTGTTAAACAGACTAAACAACAACAACAACATATGCACACACACATATATATAAATACACACAACATGATTTGTTTCTAAAGACAACTGTGAATGCGAAAGTGAAAGTTGCTCAGTTGTGTCTGACTCTGCATCCCCATGGCCTATACAATCAGTCCAGGTCCATGGAATTCTCCAGGCCAGAGTACTAGAGTGGATAGCCTTTCCCTTCTCTAAGGGATCTTCCCAACCTAGGGAAGACAACTGTAGATGAAACTAGGCTTTGAATATTCACTAACCTTCAATGGAGATGTCTTATTTTTTCAAATGGATATTTAAAATATACCTTTTGGGGATTTAGAAAGAACTAGCAAATGTGTCAAAAAATACCAAGCTTTGCACAAGTGTCTGGTGTTTGCTGAGTTCTTAGTCTATGAATATTGCCTGGTAGGATTGGAATCATTATGGCTTTGTGATAATTTTTCTTCCATTTAGTTCTGAAGGAGACTTTAGATTGTGTCATTATCACACAGATTCCTCTATGCTGGAGTTTCAAAGCCAATTTTGTAACATCCTGAGGAACTTGTCCTTCTTAGGGGTAGTCATACACAGCAGTAGTCGTTACTCAATGGAGAGAAACAATGGAGAAGTCAGCAGACAAAATCCTATGTCTGCCATTGCCACTCTTGGAGAAGCAAATTGAAGTTTTCATTTTTGGCATATTCTTTAGTAAATATTTTTGGGATTTCCCTGGTGGTTCAGACAGTAAAGCATCTGTCTACAATGCAGGAGACCCGGGTTTGATCCCTGGGTTGGGAGGATCCCCTGGAGAAGGAAATGGCAATCCACTCCAGGACTATTGCCTGGAAAATCCCATGGACAGAAGAGCCTGGTAGGCTACAGTCCATGGGGTCTCAAAGAGTCAGACACGACTGAGCAACTTCGCTTCACTTTAGTAAATATCATTTGTTTGGTTGATGAGCTAGAGTGAAAGAAATAATAGTGGTCTCTAAATAACCAAATTGTGATTAAAGTTGGAGCACAATGATTATACTAATTTCATTTTAGTTAATATTTGCTGTGGCTTTGTAGTTCTTCCTAAGAACGCTGAAATGCTCTTAATTTTAGAGAAGATGAGTACATTTAAGTATACATTTCAGTCCAGAGTGTTTAAAATGATGTAATTAACACCTGTGGGTTCAGGAATCCTAATCTCATAAGACGTTTTGATAATTCATGAGTCAGGAAGATTTGGTTCAAAGAACTTTAGAGGATTCACTGAGCACATGATATATAACTTTGGGCATTATTAAGAGGAAGCCACTTCATGCAGTTGATTTAGAGGGGGTAAAACTTATCAACAGTTTTAAAGATTAAATGCTGTTCTCTCTCATAGCATTATAATAGTTTCTCTGCCTCCTTCACTATGCTTCCAAGATGACTCAAAGTACATAACAGAATGGTACCATAAAAGCAAGAGGAGACTCCCTTCTGTCTTCGTCATTTTTTGTTTGTATTTATAGTCTATGGCCTAGCCTTCAAAATTTCTGGAGTAGTTGTTTTTGTTTTTTTGTTTTCTTGTTTTTGTTGTTCCTACTAAAATTTACTGATTAGATAGAAACATGATTCAGTCTTTAGTTGGAGACATTTCATGATTTGGCATTGGATCTGATATAGAAACAGGAACTTGTGTATAGTATCTCACATTTTTACCTTCTTAGAGAAAGCTTAGTTCACCACAATATTTACCTTAAGTTGTAGCACAAAGCTTAGTTCACATAAGTCCTTTGTAAATACAATACAAGGTTAATGAACTATTTGATAAACTTTCAAATATTGCTTACATATAGGTCATATATTTCTCCTGGGAAATACTGGGAAGAACATAGTGAATGGCTGAATGGCTTGGGCTGGGAATATCCATGTAGAAGCATGGATAACTATGTATGTCAGACTTAGGGACCCACAGTTCTTCTCTGGTACACATATCAGAGGTTGTCAAATGCTGTATTTGAAAAGAATGTTAAGAACCATAGGTTCAGTCAAACTTGTTTTTTTTTTGTTTGTTTGTATCTATAAAACATATAAGAGTCTTTGAAGTTTTAGCTTTATATTAATAGGTTATGTTTTGAGATGAAAACAAAAAGCTTATTTCTGATGAAATCTGAAGTTGTTAATGTAGAAACCTTAATTTAATAATATTTATAAGTTTTATACTGTTTCATTTAAGACACATAAGAATCAAATATGTCATTTTGTAGAACGTGATTTAGATTAATGCTTTGCCATTATGTATTCAGCTTTTTGTTGCAAAGAGCTATATCCCACTGAAGCAACTTAGCATGCACACATTCAGTTTTTTGTAAAGTTAGCACCTATATTCAAGAATGCTTAAAGATGACATTAAAAGATAATTCTTTTATACAAAACATTATTGCTTTTATTATTGTTTTTAATATTAAAATTTAAATTGCTTATGTTTTTTATGTTTAACTTTAAAATTTCATGAACATAATTGCATTATTATTTAATGTCATTTTCTTTAATGACAAACTTTCTTCATTTTCTTAAATAGTATCTTTGCATATAACAGATAACTTGTTTTTTAATTAAAAATATAAACTCTTTGCTTTAAATTCTTGACTAACATTAACCTAAAAAATCAGATCAACCTCTGTTATTTAGGAAAAATTAATAGCTTCTTTCTAGAACCAGAGGCTTCAGGGTTTAATTTTCTTACGTTACTCTGGGCTTTGCAGAATTTCTTTGGGCAGTTCAATTAATTTATAACAATGCTGCTCAACATGTGCTGAGGAAATAATACAAAATATTCAAAACCTTTCGTATTCAGAGCCTTCACCAAAGTCATGCTGAGGTAGATATGATCTTCTTTTGATTAAATCCAAAATATGATCAATATGATCTTAGTACTTTCACTTTATAACTCATCATATTAAAGATAAAAATGTATTTCTCTCCAGTGGGCAAGAATTCAGTGTTAACCAAGTATGAAGGATGAGGGTAAAGGAAAATAAATTCACCTTGATGCTGAAATAGTAGTTAATTAAAAACAACCAAATGAGTAAAAGCCAATTATAAATAATATGCAAAATATTTGTGTATCAAGATATTGTCCTATTTGGGATTATTTAAATGACAGTAACAGAAAGATTTTAACTATTTTTTGCAGAAATTATCATAATAGACATAGAAATTGAATATTCTGCTATCTGCATGTTTTAATATATGCTTACATTCATGGTTGTAAGAATAATAGTGGGATATAATAATAGTTTATATTGTTCTGGAGGGTAGAACAAATGTGTAATTTCAAAAGATCCTTATAGTTGCAGAAATGAGGGCAGGCAAACTATGACTGAAGGAGATATAAGGGATCAAAATAATGACAAAAATTAGCAGTAGAGCAAAGAAAACAGTTTTCTATTTTTCTCTTTATTCTTTTATAAACACAAAAGATAAGGTAGGTGCCAGACTGCTATGGCCTGAGGATTGCAAAAACGTGCAAAGTCTGGCATAGAGTGGGTACCATTAGTTCCAGTCACTAGGCTGTAAAGCAAAGATGAGAGGAGACCTGTGATGAGAGGATAAATGTTGTTTTGTCTCCAGCCTTCAATATGGGAGAGATTAGCATATTTATATGCTGTGAGAATTAACTTTGATTTTTTTGTTTTTTGCAGAAAAGATTAGACTGTTTTGAGCGATTTCTGCATATGGGATAACAAAGTTACAAGATTTAAACTTGTAAAGAGTAAAAGAGCAGAAAGATAAGAAAAAGGAAGAAAATAAAGAAAGCCAGATTTTAGAGAAATTTAATTTTAGAAGCATGATGAAAGATAGTAGAAAAATAGTATAGTATGGTTAAAAGTTACAGTTTATGTCGGAAATACAGACATTATGGTTTGTTTCTTATAATGTAAATAGTTGGTCTTTGTAATCCTGAGACATGGCATAGTATTTTAGAATGCTTAATTGTATGCTTCCTTATTTTTTACATGTGGGTAAACCTCAAAGCAGTTTTGCCTTTTGCCTGAAGCTTGGTTGACCCAGGAAGACTTTTATCTTTCTCAAACCTCACCTCCTTCATTTTTCCCCCCTGTTGTTCTACAGCCTCACTTGAAATTTCCCAGTGCCTTCCTAACTATCATTGGCAATGATCTTTTGTTTCTGCCCCTTCAAATCTGTTGTAAGTGACAGTTTTGGACAATTTACCATCCTCAAGCATCTCTTTGTATAACTTTTGAAGCATTACATTTTCTTTGTATTCCTTCTGCCTCTGAGTCTCCTTTCTTGGCCTCACTGTATCCATAGTCACATCCACAACAGCTCTGTACCAAGAATTCACATTCCTTATGATTTTATCATTATCCTCTTAATTTTTCACTCTACATGTTCTGTTTTAGGCTTTGCATCTATTCTATTGCTGTCAAACATCAGCTACCATTTAAAAGCTCTAAATCTTTATATCAAGCAGCAACTTTTCATTTGTGCCCAGCTCACCATCAGCATCTAAAACTAAAATTTTCACCTCCTCTCCAAAGTCTTCATATTCTCCGCTTCCTTATCTGAATTTATTATATTAAATATATATTAATATAGTGAGCCTAAGGAGAAAGATATTTGGCAAAAGAACTGTCACCAAGAAGAGGAATAGTTATAGACTATACTCAGAGAAAAGCAAAAATGTTAGTCACTCAGTTGTGTTCAACTCTTTGTGACCCCAGACTCCTCTGTCCATGGAATTCTCTAGGCAAGAATACTGGAGTGAGTTGCCGTACCCTTCTCCAGGGAATCTTCCCAACCCAGGGATCAAACCTGGGTCTCCTGCATTGCAGCAGACTCTTTATTGTCTGAGGCACAAGGGAAGCCCCATGCTTGTAGACATAATACTTAATTTAAAACTTGAGTGGGAATTCATCGTGGAAAAAGGAGGGAGGAGAAGACTTATGTACTGTTTTAAACTAGTGACTCAGTAACCCCAAGTTACCTTGAACTAGTGTAGCAAAGTTGTACGATATTATTGGAACTTGAATTCCCAGAGAATAGTTGGACCAGGGATTTGAAGGATATGCAAAAGTACAATACTCTTGCTTGGCGTTGTTAGAGGAAAGAAAACTCTTATTATGAAACTTATTAATGGCTAATAACAGCATATCCTTCAGGAACATGGAAAAAGCTTCTCCCTCAAAAACACTTCATGTCTAAGTCCTCG
Source organism: Budorcas taxicolor (assembly GCF_023091745.1). Taxonomy (NCBI): domain Eukaryota; kingdom Metazoa; phylum Chordata; class Mammalia; order Artiodactyla; family Bovidae; genus Budorcas; species Budorcas taxicolor. The sequence goes on along the minus strand of NC_068919.1, from coordinate 38,888,142 downwards.
CTCTAAAAAAGCACTCCATTATTTGGACTCAGATCCCCTCATTTTAAGTCTCTCCCAACTGTGAATAATGTGGAGGCCCTACTGATCAAGAGAATATTTTTTATTAAAAAAAGTCTTTCACCTGTTTAACCAAAATATTAACTTCAGTGACATCTGAATTCATGTTTCCTCACTCCCACATCAATCAGTGCTTGTCTTGTCTAATAAGAACTCTCATGTAGGTTTCTCTCATCTTTTCCATTGGCAGGGCCCTATGGTCTCTTTCCTATGTCTGGAGACATCAGGGTAGATTGAGAGAGTGGCACTGGTCTCGAGGTTTGGAGTAGATTATAAATTGTGTGGATCACATTTTCATGTAGTTATTTCCTGAACACTGCAGGCAGTATTATGTCAAAAGACATGATTACATGCTTTTGAACACACTGTTTCCTTTCTCTGGAATGTTCTTCTTTTGCCTCCACTGCGTGTATCTTTCCAAACCTTGTTAAATGTCACTGGCTTCCTGAAACCTGTCGGAATCCCCCAGGCAGATTTAGTCAGTTTCTGCTTTGTCCTGTTGTAGTACTTTTCAGTTTCTTCTGTTAGATAACTATTCTGTTCAGTTGTAATTTTTGAATGACTTCTGTATGTATATAAATTGGTCAGACCCAATAGGCTGAAAACACAATAGGCAGTGGGCATAGAGGGCACCACTCATAGCATCAATCTTCGTATCCTTAGCACATGTCTCATCTCATCTATAGCAGTTGCTCAATTAATATATGTTTGAAAGTATTTTTATGAGATAAAAGGCTAAAATATGCTCTTGCTGTTGCCATTGGAGAATTTATTTGTGTTCTTTCTCCAACAGAATACAGAGAGAATTTGGTATGACTTTCAAAAGTATACGCTAACAAGATAAGAGAATGTTTCTCTTCTGTCCTCTTAGGCTGACCTCTTGAGCCCAAAGCCAGTTTATTCAGATTAAGAGAGTTGATAGAATTAGTGTTAGGAAAGATTTTATATAATGGGATTTTGTTTACTGCAAGCAAATTTGGATGAATATGAGTCTCTTGCAATATTTTAACATTTTAATTCATTGCTGACTCTACAGGGCAAAGGGGATCATAACCCTTAGTCCAATTTAAGAATGATGAGTTAAGATTTTTTTCCAACAAGGCAGAGGATAAAATATGTCTTGCTTTAGATATAGTACTGCAAATTGTATTTGTATTTAAAGTAGGCAAATTCAGTGTCCTAATAGTTGATATTTTTTGCTAAAATAGGAGGGAAGAGTCCTTATAGTGATACATGCTTAAAACTTATGAATTAATTATTAAATACCTACTCTGTGCTCTGAATTAGGTAATGTGGTACAGATGCTCAAAATGATGTTCATTCTTGTAATGACATGTTTCTTATCAAGTTATAATGTTAAGAAAAAGGAGAATCACTGGGCAATACACATTTCCTGGTAAAAAAGAGAAGAAAATCATTGCTAAGTAATTCAAGAAGCTTTCACAACATTGGTCCAAAGATCAGTGTGGGAATTCTATATGGGGGGACATTATGATCAAAGAAATTGAATTGTCAGTGTTCTTTAACTTCCCACTGATACTGGGCTGAAGATACAGAGAAGTGAGATTTCATGTTGAATACTCAATATGTGGCTCATTTATGGGGGACTAAATGCCATGTGGGGTGATTTGGACTCCATGAAATGTCATGCTGTTTAGATACTCAGTCGTGTCTGACTCTTTGTAACCCCATGGACTATAGCCTGCCATGCTCCTCTGTTTGTGGAATTTTCTAGGCAGGAATACTGGACTGGGTTGCCATTTCCTTCTCCAGGGGATCTTCCCGAAGGGATGAAACTCAAGTCTCTTATGTTTCCTGCATTGGCTGGGAAGTCCCTCTTAGGGAAAATTCAACATAATGAAAAAAGAAGTTACAACATATTATTTGGGAAATCATAAGATTTTGTTAGGGACTGAAGACAAAAACTGTGGCAATGTTACACTGGCTAGGTTTGGAACAATTATACAATTAATACTGTTGATCTAGTTATGGTGCTGTAACTACTTCATGAACTTTTTCTCAATCTTTTTTTACCCCCTAGTCTAGTCTAGATCTAGTTTAGGAGTTATTTAAACCTGCTTCGACTATGTCTGTTATAGAATTAATAGCGTGAGTTAGTAAAGAGAGCCTAGGACCAGTGGTCCTGGTCTCATTGAGGCCACAACTAGGTGCAAGCCTGTTGCCAGCTCACCTGATGTTCTCAGACTTTCCTTCCATAATTCGGAAATAAGAGCATTGACCTGGATGAATTCTAAGACCTTTCAGTTGAGCTTTCTGCAGGCCAGAAGAGTTCATGGGAGCTTCCAAAATGTTCACATTATCATTGAGCTCCTGAAGTACTGACTATATATTTTAACACATACTGGGTAAAGTACGTCTTTAACATTTATAATTTGGTAGAATATTCCACCTTCCTATAAGATAGGTGGAAGGCTCAATATATAGGCAATTACCTCTTCCAAGAGTGTGTTAAAATATGGAAGAAAATAGCAGAAAATTAACCCTTGTAGATGAAGACAGTGTGCTTACTGTATAATTTAAACTTTTAAAATAAAGCTACTTATTTGCATAATGATTCTTTGGAAAGATGATCCTTAAAATAATAATACTATTCATTGATATTAAATAAAGCAAAAATAACATTGTAAAATAATCTAGAAAAGATGCCATGTTACTATATAGTTAGATATATTAATAAACATGTGAACTACCACTTGTTAGGCTAAATTTGGCATAGAAATATATTTCAAGGTAATGAATCTCTATTTTCTTCCTTAACAATTTTCTGTTTATATTTTGAAAGTGTTAATTGATTGTCATCAGTTTGTTAACCTCCATAATATGTATACAGTTGTGCAACAGATGTTTAAGAATAAGTGGCTTTCTAATATTATGTATCTAAATTGAAGTTTAAATTTGATCTTGCATTGAAAGGTTGAAGAACAGTACTTTGCTTGGATAGCCAGAAAGAAAATGGAAATAACTGGTTGTTGTATTACTATTATTTACAAGCAGACTTCTCTGTCTTTCAGTTTGAAATTAAGAACAATGACAAACTTTGCCCTTTTCAGTTTAAACTCTAGGAGTATTCTATACATTTTTGTTATGTAAAGCAAAGTATTAGTATTGGAAATTATTTTTTATTTTCAGAACATAGGTTGTCCCAAAAGAAAATTTCCTGTAAGTTGGACTTATAATTATCTTATTTCCTCCATAAATCACCAAATTTATCTGCAAATTTAACAATATTCATGATCTTTTAAATGTTAAGTAAAAAATTCCAAATATAGTCATATTAATTTTTAAGCAACTACAGCCTCTGCTGATAATACTGCTGTTGAGGCTGAAATTGCTGTCAGTAAATTCTTGAGATCATTGTTCTTATATACAGATAAAGCTTTTTCTCCAGTACAACAAATTTTTCTTCTCTACTCCAAATATATTACAAACAAAATTGCTGAATTCACAATGGGGATGATCTCCAATTTGAAGCTAGTCACTTACTGTAATCTCCTTGATGGCAAGAAGCCTATCCTATTATCTAAGTATTTCTCAGGACCAAAAGAGTTTTTGCATATTATAGGTTTCCTATGGGCCTCCCCGGTGGATCAGTGGTAGAGAATCTGCCTGCAGTGCAGGAACTGCAGGAGAGGAACTGCAGGAGACGTGGATTCAATTCTTAGCGCATGGCAATCTGCTCCATTATTCTTGCCTAGAAAATTCCATGGACAGAGGAACCTGGTGGGCTATATTCCATAGGGTAACAAAGAGTAAGTCATTGAATCCTAGACAAGTTTTATAGGCCCATGTAGCATTGAAGTAGGAGAAATTGTGCTTAAGAATTTATACAATTTCATGAAAACTAAGTCTATCTTGAGTCAGAATTTTATACTTAGGCCTCAGTGATCTATGATCTTCACCAGTGTCTTTTGTTCATATTAATATAGGAGTCTATAAATATTGAAAACTAAGTTGATACTCAATTTCTGACAGCTAAATCTTCCTATGCTTTAGCTTCCTAGTTTTAACACAGGACTTAGAACATTAACAGAAAAATGGAAATGTCTTTAATTTAGATTACTTTTTCCTTTGAGTGATCTTTCTTTTTCACCACCATAGTCCTTGTATCACAGACGGTAAAGAATCTACCTGCAATGCTGGAGACCTGGTTTCTGTCTCTAGGCCAGGAAGATCCTCTGGAGAAGGGAATGGCAACCCACTCCAGTATTCTTGCCCAGAGTATCTCACGGACAGAGGAGCCTGGGGGACCACAGTCTGTGGGGTTGCAAAGAGAAGGACATGACTGAACGACTGTTACTACTACATAGACTTTGGACAACATCCTTTACTATATTAAATTTCAGATTTCAGAGATGAGGGGAACTATCACATTTTAGCAGTCATAGTTTTATCCCAGGTCTTGTAATGATGGTGATTTCCTGAATCACCAGTTTTCCTCAGCACCCTACTCCCATTTTCCATTTTCAGAATGTGTTGGCGACTTTTAGATAAATTTGAAGCTTTCTGTCCAGCAAAATGTTTAATCCCTTGAGGATGTTCAAAGTGTTAAGACTGATGGATCTGACAGAGCTAAAATCTAATAAGAATTGCTGTTTACAACCACGATGATTCATTGGATGACAGTTTATTTATCTTTTTACGTATCTTCTTTCTGATTCAACAGCTCCCCCCACGGTTCGTATTGTGCATTCAGGCTTGGCCTGTAACATTGAAGAGGAACGCTACTCAGAAAGGGTCTACACTATAAGGGAAGGGGAAACCCTGGAATTGACCTGTCTAGTCACGGGACATCCACGTCCACAGGTGAGTCCCGAACCGTGAAATTGTGGAAAACTCTCTGACTTGTCTTGCAAATCAGAAAAAAAAAAAAAAGTATATATATATGTGTGTGTGTTTAGACAATTTAGCTAAAAATGTGTATGTGTTTGTGTGTGTGTGTATGTGAAATCCATATTATATGTGCAATGTAGGATAAAGGTGGTAATTGTTGAACATTCAAGCTTAAGTAAGCATGTAGAATAGACAAAGAAAAATTTTTTGTTTTGGTATTGTGAGGAATTTAAAAGACACTAGTCTAAGAAAGCTGTTAAAAAAGACAACTGCAAAAATATCTCTGTCAGATAACAATTCATATGGCAATGAGTTTATTTTAGAACGTGGAACATGATTTCATGATGACATAATTGCAGTGGAGGAGGCGATTGTTCTAAAAATGTGATGCACGAGGTCACAGGTACTTTCCTTACTCCTTGTCATTATATTCAGAGAAAACCTTGAAAAACAGATATTTGCAGGTGCTATGTGAATTCAGGTTCTCAGAGTAAGCAGCTACAGCTTTTACAAGCTAAGTACCAGGAATAGAAATTGAGACTTTCACGGGGCACTAAAGTGATAAATAATGAGCAAAGAAAAAAATTGTATGAGTGAAAAAAGAGGTTAGATAAGAGATAATATTGTTAGGCTATGTATTTGTGATTTAAAGATTTAATTCAGATCCAAAATTTTCAGGATGTTTTATTCATTAATTGCCAGTTATTATTGTCATATATTTAACTTGACTGGTTCAAAATATAGATTGTTATTCAACACACTGTTCTGAAAAAAGAAGTCTCATTTTGTAGACAAAGTTATATATTTTATTTGTATTACAGAAAAAAATTCCAGTTAACACACGACTGTACAGGGAAAAGTATAGAACAGTGTGAAGATTATAAAATCTCCCATCATTTTAATCTTGTCTTTTGGTTTTGTCATCCTTAACTCTTTAATTCTCAAGGATGTTTTGACTCTGTCATTTTGACCCTGAAGAGCAAATGAAAATAAGCATGTGAACTTTATAGAATGAAGCAATGAATTGATGAGACCATGAGTGAACTTTAATGGGGAAATATGTTTTATAAAAATTATGCTGTTGAAAAAATGGAAAACAATAAAAGTAATCTAAAAATTATTTTAAAATATTAAGATCCATAGTGGCTAAAATTGCAAATTATGATACTTTCTAAGAACAGAAAACTTATTAAAGAATAAATTTGTCTCAATAAAATTGAGTTATAGAAAATTTGAGGCTTCCCAGTTAGTGCAGTTATAAAGAATCTGCATGCCAGTGCAGGATACTCAAGAGACGTGGGTTTGATCTCTGGATCAGGAAGGTTCTTTGGAGTAGGAAATGCCAACTTGCTCCAGTATTTTTGCCTGGAAAATTCCATGGACAGAGGAGCCATGGGGTCACAGAGTCAGACACGACTGAGCAACTGAGCATACATAGACAGAAAATTTGACCCAGTAAATTAGCTTTGGTAGAAAAAAAATGATTGCCAAACTAAATACACAAGCCCAGACGCAATAATTGTTGAAATATGATGTAGGTAAATAAGTTGATATTCAAATAGCACTTTTATTTAAAAATTTGTATAGAAAATAATGTAGTCCAATTAAAATAATTTTAGTTATATTAAAAATGATAACATTAACTCAAGAATATTATCCCAAAGAAAGTTCAGTGTTGTTATTATTTTTTAAATTTATATTTATAGAATAAAAATTCCAGAGTAAAAAAGTTGAAATCAAAACAGGAATGTCCAAGTAAACCTAAAAGAAGACACAAGAGAATACTCACTGATGATCCCCTTATTCTTACAATGACCGTACCAAATTCTGCACATTCTGAACTAAAAATGCAACTTACATTTTAATTCATCCGATATTCTGCTCCCTCTATCTTCATACTTAGATTCTCTCAGTCTCGACATTTCTTATTTTGTCCATACATCTTCCCTTTCATGCTTCAGCAGTCTGGATGGAATCTTTGAGCTCTGAGCAATCTAAAAGAAGTTCTGAAAAACAGAAGTAGATTATTGCCTTATCCATTTTTCCTGATAAATTCCATTTTTGGAATCATTTCAGTGTACTCTAATCCTATGAAAAATTTATTATTTTGGTATCATTATTTCTTCATTCCTAGAAGCAATTCAGGTGTTTGCAGGTGAATCAGTTTCAGTTTATATTGCATACTTGGAAAATTAACTGGGCCTCTTCTTTGTCAACAAGCTGTATAAGGAAGGCTGACAAAACAGCTGGGCCTTTGCATCCTGTCTAAATACTAAAGGGCGTGCTGTTGGCAGCTGGTTTTCTCAGGATGAATTTTCTTGGCTGATACCATGAAGCTGAAAAGGTTTTCTTGCTCCTTTGTTTAATCTGAATATGATAATATTTGGAAATGCTGTGAAAAAGAGAAGTTCCTCATTCATTTTTCAGATTTCTTAATCTGTTACCTATTTCTCTGGCAATGAGAGTCATAAAGATTTCCATTTCCACAAGTATTCTAAGGAAGCAATGTAAAATTTCTTTAAAATAAGTGAATAAATTCAGTACATAGTAGTGGTTATGAGCATGGGACTGCATGGGTATAGTCCAGGATCCTTCTTGACTACTAGCGTGATCTTGGGAAAGTTCCTTAACCTCACTGCTCTCTGCATCTCAGTTTTCCTGTGTGTATAATACAATAATGGTAACCATCATATCTATATCACTGACTCCTTTCAAAAGTTAAATGCAGGTTATAAAAATATATGCATATATGTTACATATATACATATAAACAGATGGCACATAATAAAATATATACTGGCTTTTTATTATTTTAAGTAATTTATACTTGGTCTCTACTGTTGAACATATTTGAAATAAGCAAATTTTAGAAATGGTTCTTAGCATTTATATAGTCTAAATTAGATGCATTTCAATAAGTTTCACTATTTTTGTGTTTTAATGTATTGCAGAGCCTTTGCATCTTTGTTAATTAACTTTTCTTAGCTTGCAAGGACTAGAACTAAGTCCTCCTCATTAAGAAAGGCTTATTCTAAAGATATTAATATATGGAAAAGTAAGAATGGAGACAAGGGTTTGTCAATTAATCTACCGACCTAGTGTTGTTGTATCTCTGTACATTTATAATTTCAGAATTCAGCTACCTAAACTCTTAATTTTCCTTTTCTTTTTTTCCCTTCTTTTCTTTTTTCCTTCCTTCTTTCCTTCTCTCCTTCTTCCTCTTTCCTTCCTCTCTTCTCTTTTAATGTTACAAAACCAGTAAGAAATGAATTATAAATACAGTTCTCCGATAAATGATTTAAACAATAGGATATTTAACAGACTGGGTCTGTTTACTGTAACAGGTGAGTGACTGTCCAACTGAAACAACTAATATTTTTTTTCAGTATATCTTTGGATAGGGTATGGGAAAGGGTCTAGGAGAAATATCCAAAAATTTATTAATCACAAATTTCATATCAATAACTACTTTCACATTTTCCCAATACACACATAGACACATACACACAAAGTCTCACCCCCTGGTGATATACATCTTTATTAAGTTCATGGTTACATGGGGAAAATGTAGTCCCATACCTTGTTTAGGAGATAGCTCTTATAGCCTTTCTGATCATTGATACCATGCCTTCAAATAGTTTTGTTACTATTACTTTTAATATAGACTATAGAAAGACTCTTTTGGTTCAACACTCTAATATACTGTACAAGTACTGATACTTTTTATGCCCACTACATCAGCATTAACCAAAGACTTCTTAACATTTAATAAAAATCCTCATGAATTTAAAGGGTCATTTTTCTTCCTGAGGAGAACTGAATTTATTTACAGCTATTTCAGAGTTCATCATTTGTTTAATTCCATGAGCAGTTCCTGATGCTTAGAAGAAACATTTATCAGACAATTCCAGATACTTGCAAAAGCAACATTAGTCAATGTACCTAAAGAGATAATACACGTAGATCATTTAGCAGAGTGCCTAGCAAAAAGTAAATACTTAGTCATCATCATATTTATGATTGTATTACCAATACAAAATAATATTTTTTTCTATAAACTTAATAATTCTAAACTATTATTGTCATCACTACTCAATTGCAGGTAACCCAATAGAGTAGGTAGGGTATTCCTTACTCTCTCATTGAAGTTGGGCTCGGTCACAAGCATGAATTTAGCTCATGTGTTTTGAGCGAGCTGTAATCTGGGCCAGTAGTTGTGTCTACACTGGAAAAAACTGACACACTTCTGATACTAGCTAGTATGTAGCTAGTCATCTGATAAGTGAATGTTTTCGATTCTCAAGGAGAAGGATTTAAAATTTGCTCTTATGTGAGATGGACAGCCGTGCACTTGCACAGTTCTGCCCTAGCTCAAGATGAACTGTCTCACTCTTTGTAACGTTACAGTGCACAGAGAACCAGATCATCTTCATAATCTACATAACATTACACTAGTCCATTATAGTGATTTTAACACATCATTTTGCCTGCTCCGCAAGCATGATGGTCTAGAAGATTTGATGCTGTTTATGGGTAATGTGTGGATCTTATATTAAAGTCCTAAGAATAGAGTCACAGCACAAACCTTTAGAGTCTAGAACAAGACTGGACTTTCTACAGCATAGTGCTAATTGATATTTGAAACGCTGTTCTTTGGTCAATAGGAAGTAGGATCCAGTTGATACCTGCCCCCTTGGTCAGGTGATTCTGTAACACATTCTACTTCTACATGGTTCCTTGGAGGGTCCCAGAAGCATGGAGCCCCAGTCACTCTCAGCAATGTCTAGCATAATAACACTTTGTTTTATTGGTTTTTCTCCTTCTCTGTATCACTGTTCACAGTCCCCTACTTTGCTTCCCTGGAATTAATTCTGAAAATAAACTTTTACCTGTAATCTCTTGTCTCAGATTTTCCTTCCTGAGGCAACTCCAGGTTAATACAGTACCTGTCTTCTGGACTCAAACCTCATGAGGAGCAAGCACATTTATCCACCTAACGTTAGTTTGTGCTTCCTTGCTGCTGACCTAATGTTGCTTAATTCTGATTCAGGATTATTGTACTTCTACTTTTCTTGAAGACTTGGAAAGGTAAACCACATGTCACTAGGCAAGGTAGGATGCTCAATTAAATTTTGCTTTTATTTCTTAAGACTTTTAGATAATATAAATGGCATGGCTGTAGATTATATTGTCAAAATTGGATCTCCAGCATAATCAGAAAATGGATCTCAAAACAAAGTCAAAATAATTGGATATACAGATCACATGGAAGTTTGAAATTAGATGTGTCTTTTTGAAATCTGCATCTTTCAATGAAAAATATAATATATATGAGTTATGAGAACATAATCATTATTTTATTACAGCAGTTGACATGATATAAGCTTTTTAAAATGATCAGGGCATTTTCAGAAGATAGAAGAAATCACTATTGCTTATCAATATATGGTTGAGGATCTATTGGTTGTATTGTACATAGTTAACATGGATCATTTTAAAGTAAATAGCTGTGATTCTTTTAAAGTAGAAGTGTTGTATAACTACATAGACATTGATTTGGTTTTGTATTTTTATTATTAGAAGAATACTCCCATTGATATATTTTCAGTATGTATTATTTGATGTATGGGGAGATTTCTAAGTGATAGATACCCTACAATATATATTTTTCCTTTAGTTTTTAATATTTTTTGTAGTAGTTATTGAGTTGTCAGGGTTTCCTTAGTAGCTCAGCTATTAATGAAGCCACCTGCAGTGCAGAAGACCCTGGTTTGATTCCTGGGTTGGGAAGATCCACTGGAGAAGGGATAGGTTACCCACTTTAGTATTCTTGGGCTTCCTTGGTGCCTCAGCTGTGAAAGAATCCACATGCAATGTGGGAGACCTGGGTTTGATCCCTGGGTTGGGAAGATCCCAAGGAGAAGGGAACAGCTACCACTCCAGTATTCTGGCCTGGAGAACTCCATAGACGGTATAGTCCATGGGGTCACAAGAGTCGGACATGAGTGAGCGACTTTCACTTTCACTTGAGCTGTCAACAAAATCAAAATGCACTAATTTCAACTAATTTTCATGATGGGATGATAATCAATTTTTCTATTTTCAAGTCTATATTATATATATGCATGTATGTATGTATATGTACACACACACACACAGAGAAAGATAAATTCATAATACAGTGTAAGTTTTGGGGGCACATTCAACGATAAGTATCCATTTATAGTTGTATGAATCCCTGCTATTTTAAAAAGGTAGCATGAAAACAAATATATTAATAGTAGTGATCTACTTGTGATCCTATTGAATCAAATTTACCCTCTTCATTTTTGGCTAGTACATTAAAGATGCCAATTAAGAGAACTGAATTTAGTTTTGAAACTACAATGGAATGTACCACTCCTTAGGTTTACTTAAAAATATTGAGATTTGAGACTTAGCTTCAATAATTTTAATTAAAATTATAGAAAATATTACCTATCTAGTCTATATTAAAGAATATGCTATCAGTTGTAATTAATAATCTATACAGGTGCTGGTTGTAAGCATGGCACATTTATTTCAAATTAGGCTCATCACAGCCTTTTCCTGAAATTCTCAGAGATGCTTCAAACAAAATCAATAAGGAGGAAAACCTATCTATGATCTGAAAAAGTTAATTCATGTTACACAAAAAAGCACTTGTGTAAAACAAATATTTCTAGGACTGAAAAATGAGAAAATAGTTATTCAGAATGACTCAATTATTTTTTTTAGACTTGTTAATCTTTTATTTTGATTTTCCTTTAGTGCCAGTTTTAACAAAAGCCTAAAAATAACATTTATTTTCCTGACAGTTTTATCTGTTTCAATCAACAAACATTGATTTTTTTTTCCTTTTTCCCATGAAACATGAGGAATCATTATTCAATAACTTACTTGCCTTTGGTGATGATGTTGGATCAGCTTGAGAATAGCAAAATCCATAATTAGTGTCTTCACTGTTGGGTATCATCAGTTCAGTTCGGTTCAGTCTCTCAGTCATGTCTGACTCTTTATGACCCCATGGACTGCAGCACACCAGGCTTCCCTGTCCAACACCAACTCCTGGAGTTTGCTCAAACTCATGTCCATCGAGTCGTTGATGCCATCCAACGATCCCATCCTCTGTCACACCTTTCTCCTCCTGCCCTCAAGCTTTCCTAGCATCAGGGTCTTTTCCAGTGAGTCAGCTCTTCTCATCAGGTGCCAAAGTATTGGAGTTTCAGCTTCAGCATTAGTCTTTCCAATGATTATTCAGGACTGATTTCCTTTAGGAGGGACTGGTTGGATCTCCTTCGGTCCAAGGGACTCTCAAGAGTCTTCTCCAATACCATAGTTCAAAAGTATCAATTCTTTGGTGCTCAGCTTCCTTTATAGTCCAACTCTCACATCCATACATGACTACTGGAAAACCATAGCTTTGACTAGACAGAACTTTGTCGACGAAGTAATGTCTCTGCTTTTTAATATTCTCCTTAGGTTGGTCATAGCTTTTCTTCCAAGGAGCAAGCGTCTTTTAATTTCATGGCTGCAGTCGCCATATACAGTGATTTTGGAGCACAAGAAAGTCGAGTCTCACTGTTTCCATTGTTTCCCCATCTATTTGCCATGAAGTGATAGGACCATGACCTTCATTTTTGAATGTTGAGTTTTAAGCTAGCTTTTTCACTCTCCTCTTTCACCCTCATGAGGAGACTCTTCAGTTCCTCTTCACTTTCTGCCATAAGGGTGGTGTCATCCGAGTATCTGTGGTTATTGATATTTCTCCCGGTATTTTTGATTCCAGCTTGTACTTCACTGATAGCTCAGTTGGTAAAGAATCTACCTGCAATGCAGGAGACCCTGGTTCGATTCCTGGTTTGGGAATATCCACTGGAAAAGGGATAGGCTACCCACTCCAGTTTTCTTGGGCATCATAGCAATCTATATTTCTTAAGATTAACTTTTAGGCATCCAGGTATGGTATAGTACTGAATCTAACTGACCTTTTACATTGCTTTTATCGCTGTTGTTGTTCAGTCAGTAAGTCGTGTCTGGCTCTGTGATTATATGGACTGCAGCATGCCAGGCTATAATCAGAACAATTTACCACCTTGAATAATTCTTCACAGTGCCATCAAGAAGATAGACTATAGCCAGTCATTTAATAACACAAAAGTATTACATGTGTTATTATATAAAATGCATGTAAACACATTTCATAGATATTTAAATTTCATATCAGCTGAAGTATAATATTAACTTAAAGTGAAAAGTGAAAGTGTTATTCATTAAGTTGTGTCTGACTCCTTGTGACCCCATGGATCGTAGTCTGCCAGGTTCCTCTGTCTGTGAAATTCTCCAGACTAGACTACTGGAGTGGGTTGCCATTCCTTTCTCCTGGGGATCTTCCTGACCCAGTGATCAAACCCTGGGTCTCCTGCATTGCAGGGAGATTCTCTGCCACTACCAGGGAAGCCCAATAATAGCCTGAACAGTTCCCTAATTCCAGAATGGTATAAGTGTCTGAATTTCATGGTTGTACATTGGGTTAGTTTCCTAGGACTGCCACAATCCAGTCCCACAAACTGGGTGGCTTAGAACAACAGAAGTTACTCTCTCACAGTTTGGAGGGCTGGAGTTGTGATATCCATGTGTCAGCAGTGCCTGAATGCTCTCTCTGAGATTCTAGGTAGAACCCCTCCTCACATCTTCCCAGTGTCTGGTGGTAACCATCAAGACTGGCGTCCACTGGGTCTCAGCCACATCACTGCTATCTGTGCCTCTGTTGTCACCTGTATGTGTGTGTGTGCGTGTGTGTGTCTGTCTGTTGAATGGCATTTTCTTCTTCCTATAAGGATACCAGTCATACTAGTACACTCCAGTAAGATCTCATCTTAGCTAATTATGTCTGCAATAGCCCTGTTTACAAATCGGATCACATTCGGAGGAACTGGCATTTAGTATTTTAACATATCCTGCTGCTGCTGCTGCTAAGTCGCTTCAGTCGTGTCCGACTTTGTGCGACCCCATAGACGGCAGCCCACTAGGCTCCTCTTTCCCTGGGATTCTCCAGGCAAGAATACTGGAGTGGGTTGCCATTTCCTTCACCAATGCATGAAAGTGAAAAGTGAAAGTGAAGTCGCTCAGTCGTGCCCGACTCTTAGGGATTCCGTGGACTGCAGCCTACCAGGCTCCAACATATCCTAGGGAGACATAATTCAACTCATTTGTCATTTTAAATAACATAGTTTATGCATATACTAGGGCTGCTTTTAAAGAGCACATTACATATGCAGTGACTGCTGTGCATCATTAATCTTCAAGGGATTTACAGTGTTTTGCCTAATGATTTAGTATTTGTCATCCCACTTGCCTACACCCCTTCCCCTTGGCCAGCTGAGTCAGTGTCTTATTTGTCACCTCTTCCATAAAGCCTTGCTTGGTCAAAGATACTTGCTCAAGTACCATTTCTATATGATCCCAGAATACCAAGCCATTTCTTACCACAATACATCATAGGATCCTGCTTTGGGGAGTGAGTGAGATTTTAGATTTTGCAGAAAAATTCCATAGTTTCACATTTCACCTTCTCTACTTTTTCAGCTCTGTGAATATGGGTAATACTCAGTTGTCCAAAAAATTCTTTTGATTTTTTCCATAACATCTTACAGAAAAACCCAAATGAACTTGTTGGCCAACTCAATATATTTAACTTCCATTTCACTTGTTTTCCTCATGTACAAAAAGACAATTATAGTAGTAAACATCTGTTCATTAAGTGTCAAATAAAACCATACAAGGGAAGATAAAAATCTTGAATAACAATGATGATAATGATAGAAATAATAGAATAATCATGTTGCTTTTCTGTTTCCTTTCTCTCTCACTGAACTGTAAACTCCTAGAAAACAAAGGGCTGGGTCCTGCATTCCCATTTTCTATCTCAGAATGAACATAAGTCATGATTTGCCTGGGACAGACCTGGTTTACAGCTAGTGTTCTGGTACACTTGTTGATGTCATTGTCTTTCAGTCCCCAAAAGTATCCTCCTTTGGAGGATAAAATATATGGAACCATAAACATAAAGGTTTTCACAGAGGGGTTCTCGATTATTTATTAAAGTAGTAAATGTGGCAGGCATTATCACTTGGGGATAATTGTTGAATATTTTAATTAATTTGTTTCCTTTTTAAAAGTACAAAATTATGTTTGTAAATGCCTGTGTCATTTACCTCTTAAAATTAAGCATTTAAGGAAATCTTAGATTCACTTGTGTAGGCACTGTTGGAAGCCACACACCTCAGTGCCTTCAAGGTTGCATTTAATGCTCCCTTGGTAGTCTCTAAGAGTTTTTAATGTGTCTTCTTATTTTACTACCCAGCAAGAACTTAAAGACACTTGGGAAATGGGACTCAATAATATGAAGCTATTACAGCTCTGTAGTTGAAGAGTCTAGTTTTAAACCCTCATGCCACTTTGGACAACAATACACGTTTTTGTTTTTTTTTTTTAATAGATATAACAGGGCAACATTGGGGACTCAAGTGACTGTAGCATATTCTTAAGTTACAAAAACCTGGTAATTCATTGCTTGGACTTTGTTACTTTAAACAACAAAGTCTTAGTATTATGTCCAAATAACAGGGAAAAGATGGAAGTGTAATTTTCATCAGAAAAGGGAAAAATTAACATCGATATAAAGTAGAACAGAATTTGATAAGTGTATACTAAGATATGTTTGACCTCATATTGTGAACTGGCCCCACTTAATTTTGCTGAAAGGCTTTGAGAGAGCATAGTGTCAAAGTTGTACATATGGTGAAACAGAAAATCCAAAGGGAGTTAGTTCTTCTGGAAGTACAGGGAATTTAGATGCATGATATTAAATGGATGAACCTTAGGCACTTTTTCTCACATTTGAATTCCCCTGAGAGAAAAATGCACTGTCTTTGCCAATATTTTAGTTAACAAAATGGGTAAATATTCCAATACTGTGATGACATTCTGTAACATTCTGTTTTTCAGTCTGAATATTGCCAGTAGTTTGATTTCTTCATAGATTAAATTGAAAACTACATTTACTTTCTTATTAGACACATGCATAATCTAACTCTACAGCTGCCCTCAAAACCACTTTGTCTACTTGAGATTTTGATGATTAGCTCTGACTGCTTTTTCAGTTCAGTTCAATTCAGTCTCTCAGTTGTGTCTGACTCTGCGACCCCATGGACTGTTACATGCCAGGCCTCCCTGTCCATCACCAACTCCCAGAGTTTACTCAAACTCACATCCATTGAGTCGGTGATGTGATCCAGCCATCTCATCCTCTGTTGTCCCCTTCTCCTCCTGCCTTCAATCTTTCACAGCATTGGGGTCTTTTCCAATGAGTCAGTTCTTCGCATCAGGTGGCCAAAGTTTTGGAGTTTAGCTTCAGCATCAGTCCTTCCAATGAATATTCAGCACTGATTTCCTTTAGGATGGACTGGTTTGATCTCCTTGCAGTGCTTTTTAGTAATCAAAATAAGTCACACACTTGGCTGTGACTATTTAATGTGGCTGCCTAGTATAATTTACCAAAAAAAATGCAAACCAATTTTTTAATTGATTTATATAATTTTATTATGAGTCTCTCTCTGTATCCATGGGTACACATTTGATACTTCTTGAACAGATGGTGGCAGTTACTAGCAAGCTATTATGTTACATGGTCATTAGTTGGGTTTGGACAAGGGAAACAGAAATCATTCAGATTATTTGAAACTTTTAAGTATACAAAAATAGCAAAGGTTTACTGTATAGCACAGGGCATTATACCCAATATCTTGTAATAGCTAATCGGTTCAGTTCAGTTCAGTCGCTCAGTTGTGTCTGACTCTGCGACCCCATGAATCACAACACGCCAGGCCTCCCTGTCCATCACCAACTCCCGGAGTTCACTCAGACTCACGTCCATCGAGTCAGTGATGCCATCCAGCCATCTCATCCTCTGTCATCCCCTTCTTCTCCTGCCCCCAATCCCTCCCAGCATCAGAGTCTTTTCCAATGAGTCAACTCTTTGCATGAGGTGGCCAAAGTACTGGAGTTTCAGCTTTAGCATCATTCCTTCCAAAGACATCCCAGGGCTGATCTCCTTCAGAATGGACTGGTTGGATCTCCTTGCAGTCCAAGGGACTCTCAAGAGTCTTCTCCAACACCACAGTTCAAAAGCGTCAATTCTTCAGCGCTCAGCCTTCTTCACAGTCCAACTCTCACATCCATACATGACTACAGGAAAAACCATAGCCTTGACTAGAGATAATTGGTAAAAGAAAGCAATGAATCAAAATGCTCTTCACCTGAATCTAACACAATACTTCATTAGTTTGTTAAAAAAAAAAACAACAACTCTGAATTTAAAGCTGAGGATATTTAACAAAGGAAATGAATTACTGGAAATGGAAGAGGCTGAGAAGGAAAAAATAATCAATAATGGCTCTTCTTTTTTTTTTTTAATATCATCCATTCTCATGCCAGTGCCAATCTATTGTTTGAAACCAGTGAGAGTCTGGGAAAATATTTATAATCTGCAAGTGTTTAGCATCTGCTCAATGATACAGAGCAAAGTTCAGTTTAGTTCAGTTCAGTCGCGCAGTTGTGTCTGATTCTGTGACCCCATAAACTTCAGCATGCCAGGCCTCCCTGTCCATCACCAACTGCCAGAGTCCACTCAAACCCATGTCCATTGAGTTGGTGATACCATCCAACCATCTTATCCTCTGTCATCCCCTTCTCCTCCTGCCCTCAGTCTTTCCCAGCATTAGGGTCTTTTCCAATGAGTCATCTCTTTGCATCAGGTGGCCAAAGTATTGGAGTTTCAGCTTCAGCATCAATCCTTCCAATGAACACCCAGGACTGATCTCCTTTAGGATGGACTGGTTGAATCTCTTTGCAGTCCAAGGGACTCTCAAGAGTCTTCTCCAACACCACGGTTCATAAGCATCAATTCTTTGGTGCTCAGCTTTCTTTATAGTCCAACTCTCACATCCATACATGACTACTGGAAAAACAATAGCCTTGACTAGATGAACCTTTGTTGACAAAGTAATGTCTCTGCTTTCTAATATACTGTCTAGGTTGGTCATAACATTCTTTCCAAGGAGTAAGCGTCTTTTAATTTCATGGCTGCAGTCACCATCTGCAGTGATTTTGGAGCCCAAAAATAAAGTCTGACATTGTTTCCACTGTTTCCCCATCTATTTCCCATGAAGTGATGGGACTGGATGCCATGATCTTCGTTTTCTGAATGTTGAGTTTTAAGCCAACTTTTTCACTCTCTTCTTTCACTTTCATTAAGAGGCAAAGAGGAAGCCTTAAAAACAGATTTATGAACAAACAGGTCACAGGAATCCATCACAGTAGTGGAGAGGGGTACCACCTGGGGAATGCTGGCTGGCTTTCCAGGCAGTTTTCCACAGATGGACTTTCACCTTGGTAAATAAGGCCACATTAGGTTCTAATACTCATGTTATGCGTTCAGAAGTCTGGTTTTGTTCATATAATGAAAGAAGATAGGGATGAGTTTGCGTTTTCCGAAGTTATAAAGACTGATACACATACAAACAATACAAAAATCAGGTTAGGCATCTATAATGAGAAATGCATTTGCAGATTACAGCAAATTATTCCACCTGTTAATCAATGTAGGTAAACTACATTCAAAGCAAAATATTGGTCAAAATTTCAAAATTTTAATGTGCAATGGCAAATTGGTTGAACATTGCTCTTATATATTAGGATCACTCTCTCAGTAGGCAAACCAATCAAGAAGCCAAACAAAAATCAGGTTGATTTGCAAGCAATTTCAACTGGAACATCTGAAGCCTGTCTAATCTATTTTGAGGTAGGAGACCAAAAGGCCTGAATCCGGTAGTAAAGATTTTCTCTCTTTTGGACAGTTCCCAATTAGATACTACGTGCCAGTCTGTTCTCCTGAAAGCTTATTTTTCTGTTCCGAAGGATGACCTATTTATGTTTTGATTGGCCCAGTCTTTCTTTAGACTTAATATTAATACATTCAGTCACATAGTCACGTCCCAGAGATGTGCTAATGTGGTGCCTTCATTATGCTGACCTTGCATTATCCCTATTCTGTATTATAATGCTTAATGATAACTGCTTTCTCTGAGGACAATCTTAGCTCCTATATTTCTAATTTCTTTAGGATGGGTGCATCTTATTAAATTTTATTAGAATCCCAAAACTCTTTCAATATATTTTACCCTTTTTTCTGCAATTTACACATATGCAGACTGAGCCTGGAGGAGTTAAGTGACTAAGTCAAGGCCACTCACATTGTTCAGCCATACAGACTAGATGGTGTCTGTCAGACTGCTGACCTCATACTCCTGCTCCACCAACTCTGTGTTTCTAAACACATGTACCCATTCTGTCCCCTCTTAGTAACTTCACTTTTCAACTTGATAACCTGAAAAATAATTTATTTGCTACTTAGATTGGCTTTTATTATTACCAATTGTAGGCATACCCAGTATGATTTAAGTTTTGGTTCTCAAAACAACAGGATCAGTGTCATCAGGGGACTTGTTAGAAATACAGATTCTTGCTGAATCAGAAACAATAGGAGAAAAGTATAGCAACATATGTTCTAATACATCTTCTGGATGATTCTGATGCATTTTAAAGTTTGAGGGTCATTCATTTTATGAATTTATATGGTCATGCAGTCAAGAAAATCCCCAAGAAGCTCATACATAACCCCAGGGTTATGTTGGTCTTAGATATTTACCCATCTTATAAGAGATACTGTATGCATATTGTTAATTTCCACAAACTCGGCATTATCCAGCAGGCAGGGACAATCCTTTTATTGTTACTGAGGTCCTCCTATTCATTACACTTACTGGTTCTTTGAAGGCAGTTCTCGTCCAGAGTATATTTAATATAGGATAATACTTAGTAGATTGTTTCATACTTGCTTCCTTAGACATAGTGGAATGTAGTGGTTCATTATAACCTTCAGGGAAATATAGATTTAGGTTTCACATTTGTCTTTCTTAAAAGGTTTATATGAGTGTTAGTCAGTCAATCATGTTCAATTCTTTGTGATACCATGGACTGTAGCCTGCCAGGCTCCTCTGTCCATGGAATTTTCCAGGCAAGAATACTGGGGTGGGTTGCCATTCCCTTCTCCAGGGGATCTTCCCCACCCAGGGATCAAATCCAGTTCCCTTGCCATTAGAGGCAGATTCTTTACTATCTGAGCCATCAGTGAAGCCTGAAATTTCATAAGATACATAAGGAATTTGAGCACAGTGCCTGGCAAATGTTAGACACTAGTGTAAGTGCTAAATCACTACTGCCAGTATTAATAGTATTACACAGAGTGCATACTACTACCTGAAACTACTGCTGCCTTTGACACCAGTGTCTGCTTTTCTGTGACTCACAGAAGCTAATTTCTTTGTTTCTCACAGCCCCTTTATTTCTCATTCAATCTCAAAAACTTATTCTCTTGTATTATGATCTTAATAAAAACATACGTAGTAAGGAGATTTCTTTAAAAACTAAACAAAGAACTACCATATAATCCTGCAATCTCACTCCTGGGCATATACCTGGAGAAAATCACAATTCAAAAAGATACTACACATTTATGTTCATTGCAGCATTATTTACAATAGCCAAGACATGGAAGCAACCTAAATGTCCATCAACAGAGAAATGGATAAAAAAGATGTGGTACATATATACAATAAGATGTTACTCAGCCATAAAAAAAAAGAACAAATAATGTCATTTGCAGCAACATGGATAGACCTAGAGGTTGCCATACTGAGTGAAGTCAATTAGACACCAAAAGAGAAGTATATGATATTGCTTATATTTGGAATTGTATAAAAAGTGTGCAAATGAACTTACAAAACATAAATAGAGTTATAGATGTAGAAGAAAAACTTATGTTTACCAAGGGATAAGGGACAGGGGAGGAATAAATTGGGAGAATGGGACTCCAATATATGCACACTGATATACATGGTGTCACACAGAGTTGGACACAACTAAAGCGACTTAGCAGCAGCAATAAGAACCTGATATATAGCACAGGCAACACTACTTAATAATCTGTAGTGGCCTATATGGGAAAATAATCTAAAAAAACACGGTGGATACATGCATATGTATAGCCAATTCATATGCTACACATATGGACAGGGACAGGTGCTATACAATGGACAGGGAGGCCTGGCGTGCTGCAGTTCATGGGGTCGCAAAGAGTCGGACATGACTGAGCGACTGAACTGAACTGAACTGAACTGAAAGATGTCCATGCTGTAATCACTGTAACCTGTGAGTGATAAGGCAAAAGGAACTTGGCAGGTGGGATTCAGTTAAGGATTTTGAGATGGGAGATTACCCTGGGGCTCTCTGTGAAAGAGAGAAGATGATATGCTGCTGGATTTGAAGATGGAGCGACTGAAATGAACTGAATTTGAATATGGAGTGATCTAAAGTTACTCTGTCTTCTCCACTGTTTGTGACTCCATGGACTATGCAGTCCATGGAATTCTCCAGGCCAGAATACTGGAGTGGGTAGCCTTTCCTTTCTCCAGGAGATCTTCCCAGCCCAGGGATCGAACCCAGTTCTCCTGCATAATGGGCAGATTCTTTACCAGCTGAGCCACAAGGGAAGCCCTTGAAGATGAAAGAAAGCAGCAATGATTCAAAGGAAGTAGGCAGTTACAGGAAATTGGAAAAAGCAAAAAAGAAAAAAGACAGTTTTTCTCCCTGAAACTCCAAAAGATGCAGGTTTGAAATCCATTTTTAAACCTTTTATTTTTTTTAACCAGAGCTGTTAAGAAAATACCTATCTCTGGTTTTTAGCCTCTAAGCTTGTGTAATTATAATGCTAGCAATAGGAAACTAATAGTAAAACAATAGCCTAAACAATATAATACTAGAAAAGGTGTAAGTATGCATGCAATTTAAATGAAAGCTATAATTTTAATTTTAGCTGGAAATATCCATATGAACTCATAATTTAATTTTCTTTTTTGAAAATATATGCATTCCCTAGCTAAATCTAATGAAAATTTCTAGAGATAATGTCTCAAAGAGTGCCTCATAGCACCTGGATTTTGATCTCTAAGTAAAATTTCCTGGTAAATAGAATTAGGTCTTGTTGGAAGAATGATTGATTCCTATCCTGGGGCAGGCAATTACATAAGGTGAGCCTAGATTTTTATTCTGGCCGTAAAACAAAGAAAGGATCAAAGATGACAGGGTCATTTCCAAAGGACACAAAAGCCAACTGGAAAGGGCTTCTACTGGTCAAAGAATAAACAATTTGAATCTCAAAATGACTGTATTAATGTCAAATGCATCAAAATCTATATATAATAATACGAGCAAGCCAAAACAAAACAACAAAAAATTAATGGTTACATTTAGAATTTACTAACATATATTCATTTTCCTGAAAATACCTTCTATGCAAACTGTATTTCAAAGTAAGCAAATTTTTGTTAAAGAAAATATCTTCTTTGGAAATGAATTTCAGCTAATACACACTGAAATAAATATAGAATTTAAGGATCAATGTTTTTTAACCTCCTCCCAAAATAATGGATCTAGGGAGGAATCATCAATAACTGCTAAAATTATTAGATGGAATATGTTGAGGAAATTTAAAGTGGATGGATCAGGAGAAGCACACCTGGACCCCCTGATCAGTGTTAACTTAACTGGCAATGGGACAACCAGTATTCTATGCTTAAACTCCAATACAGTATACTAAAGCATATATATGGAATTTAGTAAGATGGTAACGATAACCCTGTATGCAAAACAGCAAAGGAGACACAGATGTATAGAACAGTCTTTTGGACTCTGTGGGAGAGAGAGAGGGTGGGATGATTTGGGAGAATGGCATTGAAACATGTATAATATCATATGTGAAATGAATCACCAGTCCAGGTTCAATGCAGGATACAGGATGCTTGGGGCTGGTGCACTGGGATGACCCAGAGGGATGGTACAGGGAGGGAGGTAGGAGGGGGGTTCAGGATGGGGAACACGTGTACACCCGTGGCAGATTCATGTTGATGTATGGCAAAACCAATACCATATTGTAAAATAATTAACCTCCAATTAAAATAAATAAATTTGAATTTAAAAAAAAAGCACTGGGGAGTACACGGTGCTACCCATGAATTATTCTTGCTCTGTTCCCAAATAAATTTAAGAGTGAACCTAAATATAATGAAGCCTATAGAACTAACTAGCAGTTTCTAGAAAATATGGAGTTAGGAAACAATGTTAAATAGTACCAGAAGGCAATCACCTAAACATGGATTGTAGGAAATGTATGGGTCAGATCACCAGTACATACTGTGGGTGGGGAAAAGTTACAGACTTAGATGTATAAGTGTCATATCATTCTTACGTAATGGGTAAGAGTTTTCCAGACTCTTACCGAAAAAAAATATTCAAAAGGACTCTCAAGACAATTGGGAACTATTGAATACAGCCTGGTTTGTATTATATTAAGGAATCCCTATTCATATTGTAAGATTTAGTGGTTATGTATTTTGATGTAGTATTGATATTCACAAAGATAACATGAAGTATTTACAGAATATATGATAACAGTGTCTGTAATTTGCTTAAGACATTTCAAGATAACTAAAATATATGATGAAAAAAGACGAGAGGATGAAAAGGGGAACTCTAAATGTAAGTTGTTTGTTGAAGCTGTGTGAAGGGTATATATGAGCTCATTAAAAATTCTATTTACTTTTGTGTAGGTGTAACATTTCTAGAATGTTACGATAAATATCAAAATAACATTGGATTGAATCTAGCACATAGATGACAAATAACTGAGTCTGCGGAGTGACATAACCAGAGCTGGACAGGGAGAGTTTTAGTCTGGAAAGCATTTTAAAGCAGATAAGCTAAATACCTAAATACCTAGAAAAATTAATTAACTGTGATATAACTAATAAATAACTGTGTCAGTGTAAGATATATAGCATGTTGATTTGACCCATTTATGTATTGCAATATGGTTGCATTTATAGCATTAGCTAGCGCCTTTATTGTGTCACCTGATTCTCATTGCTTTTGTGTGGTGACAATGTTCAAGAATTAGTTTCTTAGCAACTTTGATGCATATAATATAGTACTGTTGACTGTAATCACTAAGCTTTGCATTAGATCATCAGAACTTAATCATCTTCTAGTTCAAGTTTGTACACTTTAACATCTCCCCACTTCTGTCACCACCAATTTCTGGTAACCATCATTTTCTCTGTTTCTGTGAATTCAGGATTTTTAGATTCTACATATTGGTGATATCACAGAGTTTTCCTTTTTCTCTGGGTAGCTTATCTCACTTACTGTACTGCTCTCAAGGTCCATCCATAACACAGCAAATGGCAGCGTTTCCTTCTTTCTCATGGATGAATAATATTCCACTGTATATATACACCATATCTATTCATCCATTGACGAGACACGAATCTGTTAACTATACCTTGGCTATTGTGAATAAAACTGTAATAAATATGGAACTAAACTTATCTTTATGTCCTGTTTTTAAAATGTAATTTTTAATGTCAGTAAAAACATTCATAAAAATTTAAACCTTAAACATAATAACTTCCCCTTATATTCATCATAAAATTGATTATATAATATTAATAAAGTATACAAAAGAATTAATTTGCTTTTTGTTTTGGTGAATAGATAGATAAATGTCTGAAAATAATGGATTTAGAAATAATCGCAAATAGATGGGGAAACAGTGGAAACAGTGTCAGCCTTCATTTTGGGGGGCTCCAAAATCACTGCAGATGGTGATTGCAGCCATGAAATTAAAGAATGCTTATTCCTTGGAAGGAAAGTTATGACCAACCTAGATAGCATATTCAAAAGCAGAGACATTATTTTGCCAACAAAGGTCCGTCTAGTCAAGGCTATGGTTTTTCCTGTGGTCATGTATGGAAGTGAGAGTTGGATTGTGAAGAAAGCTGAGCACCGAAAAATAGATGCTTTTGAACTGTGGTGTTGGAGAAGACTCTTGAGAGTCCCTGGACTGCAAGGATATCCAACCAGTCCATTCTAAAGGAGATCAGTCCTGGCTGTTCATTGTAAAGACTGATGCTAAAGCTGAAACTCCAATACTCTGGCCACTTCATGCGAAGAGTTGACTCATTGGAAGAGACTCTGATGCTGGGAGGGACTGAGGGCAAGAGGAGAAGGGGACGACAGAGGAAGAGATGGCTGGATGGCATCACTGACTTGATGGTTGTGAGTCTGAGTGAACTCTGGGAGCTGATGATGGACAGGGAGGCCTGGTGTGCTGTGATTCATGGGGTCACAAAGAGCCAGACACGACTGAGTGACTGAACTGAACTGATAGTTCTTTTTATTACTAAAAATTACACATCAAAACCAGTTAACATAAGCCATATCATCTGAGTTAAAAAAGAAGAAAAAATGTGTGCTTGTGTGTGTTTTGAAGGGATATAAGAGTTAAACATAAAAAATGAAAAAGACTAAAGGAAAATATGATTCATTGTTTTGTTTTTAATCTTAGAGTAAGGAAATCTTTTTAAGGATGAAATCCTGATGTCATAAACAAAAAAAGTGGTATGTTCTAGTGCACTAAATAATAATAACACAAAATAAGTTTTGGGAAAAATTCTAAATTAAAAACAAGTGCCAAAGTGGGAAAGAATATTAAAATATTTACTATTCATATCTAAGACAAAGGTAATGCTTTCAGCAAAATAAAAGCAGAGCATATGTAAGAGAAAGTATTGCAGCTCAAGAGAAATAAATTCAAAGAATGTGATTAGGCAGAAAATGTAACACAGATGTCTCTTTTTTTATTTTAATTTTTATTTTTTTAAAATTTTTATTTTTACTTTATTTTACTTTACAATATTGTATTGGTTTTGCCATACATTGACATGAATCCACCACGGGTGTACATGCGTTCCCAAACATGAACCCGCCTCCCGCCTCCCTCCCCATAACATCCCTCTGGGTCATCCCCGTGCACCAGCCCCAAGCATGCTGTATCCTGCATCAGACATAGACTGGCGATTCAATTCTTACATGATAGTATACCTGTTTCAATGCCATTCTCCCAAATCATCCCACCCTCTCCCTCTCCCTCTGAGTCCAAAAGTCCACTATACACATCTGTGTCTTTTTTGTTGTCTTGCATACAGGGTCGTCATTGCCATCTTTCTGAATTCCATATATATGTGTTAGTATACTGTATTGGTGTTTTTCTTTCTGGCTTACTTCACTCTGTATAATCGGCTCCAGTTTCATCCATCTCAACAGAACTGATTCAAATGTATTCTTTATAACAGCTGACTAATACTCCATTGTGTATATGTACCACAGCTTTCTTATCCATTCATCTGCTGATGGACATCTAGGTTGTTTCCATGTCTTGGCTATTATAAACAGTGCTGCGATGAACATTGGGGTACACATGTCTCTTTCAATTCTGGTTTCCTCGGTGTGTATGCCCAGCAGTGGGATTGCTGGGTCATATGGCAGTTCTATTTGCAATTTTTAAAGGAATCTTCACACTATTTTCCATAGTGGTTGTACTAGTTTACATTCCCACCAACAGTGTAGGAGGGTTCCCTTTTCTCCACACCCTCTCCAGCATTTATTGCTTGCAGATTTTTGGATCGCAGACATTCTGACTGGTGTGAAGTGGTACCTCATTGTGGTTTTGATTTGCATTTCTCTAATAATGAGTGATGTTGAGCATCTTCTCATGTGTTTGTTAGCCATCCATATGTCTTCTTTGGAGAAATGTCTATTTAGTTTTTTGGCCCATTTTTTGATTGGGTCATTTATTTTTCTGGAATTGAATTGTATAAGTTGCTTGTATATTTTTGAGATTAGTTGTTTGTCAGTTGTTTCATTTGCGATTATTTTCTCCCATTCAGAAGGCTGTCTTTTCACCTTGCTTATATTTTCCTTTGTTGTGCAGAAGCTTTTAATTTTAATTAGATCCCATTTGTTTATTTTTGCTTTTATTTCCAGAATTCTGGGAGGTGGATCATAGAGGATCCTGCTGTGATTTATGTCTGAGAGTGTTTTGCCTATGTTCTCCTCTAGGAGTTTTATAGTTTCTGGTCTTACATTTAGATCTTTAATCCATTTTGAGTTTATTTTCGTGTGTGGTGTTAGAAAGTGATCTAGTTTCATTCTTTTACAAGTGGTTGACCAGTTTTCCCAGCACCACTTGTTAAAGAGATTGTCTTTACTCCATTGTATATTCTTGCCTCCTTTGTCAAAGATAAGGTGTCCATATGTGTGTGGATTTATCTCTGGGCTTTCTATTTTGTTCCATTGATCTATATTTCTGTCTTTGTGCCAGTACCATACTGTCTTGATGACTGTGGCTTTGTAGTAGAGCCTGAAGTCAGGCAAGTTGATTCCTCCAGTTCCATTCTTCTTTCTCAAGATTGCTTTAGCCATTCGAGGTTTTTTGTATTTCCATACAAATCTTGAAATTATTTGTTCTAGTTCTGTGAAAAATATGGCTGGTAGCTTGATAGGGATTGCATTGAATTTGTAAATTGCTTTGGGTAGTATACTCATTTTCACTATATTGATTCTTCCAATCCATGAACATGGTATATTTCTCCATCTATTAGTGTCCTCTTTGATTTCTTTCATCAGTGTTTTATAGTTTTCTACATATAGGTCTTCAGTTTCTTTAGGTAGATATATTCCTAAGTATTTTATTCTTTTCGTTGCAATGGTGAATGGAATTGTTTCCTTAATTTCTTTTTCTACTTTCTCATTATTAGTGTTATAGGAATGCAAGGGATTTCTGCGTGTTGATTTTATATCCTGCAACTTTACTATATTCATTGATTAGCTCTAGTAATTTTCTGGTGGAGTCTTTAGCATTTTCTATGTAGAGGATCATGTCATCTGCAAACAATGAGAGTTTTACTTTTTCTTTTCCAATTTGGATTAAAATTAGCTTCTTTAGTCCCTAAGTCATGTCCTACTCTTTGAGACCCCATGAACTATAGCCTGTCAGGCTCCTCTGTCCATGGCATTTCCCAGGCAAGAATACTGGAGTGGCTTGCCATTCCTTCTCTAGGGGATCTTCCCCGCAGTGATTGAATCCACTTCTCCTTCATGGGCAGGCAGATTCTTTACCACTGAACCACCAGGGAAGCCCAAGATTAGCTTAGTGTGACACATATAATAAGCTTGTAAAATTGAAAATGGAGGCCTTTTAAAAATTCTGTTAAGTTGGCTAAGATAAAAAGTGATTTATACCTCACTATCTGCAAGTATGTGAATGAATGAATATTCTCATTTATTTCTGATGTAATATAAATTACTAAGTTTGTTGTCAGTTTCAAAGTGTAATTTAAGCAATGAATCTAGATTTTGACAGAAATTATATTTCAGTGCGTTTATCTTGTTGTTTACTTGCTAAGTCAAACCCAACTCTTCAACCCTCTGGACTGTATCCACCAGACTCCTCTATCCATGGGATTTCCTGGCCAGGAATGTCTAGGGCCATTTCCTTCTACAGGAGATCTTCCCAACCAAAAGATCAAACTTGTGTTTGCTGCATTGGCAGGTAGATTCTTTACTGCTGAGCCCATCTGGGAAGCCCTGCATTTACCTTATATTCTCGTATATGTTTCTGATGTTACATAAAGATGGATCAAAGATTTTTATTGCAACATTTTTATACTAGGAAAAATACAGAAACATCTTTTGCTAGTATAAAAATAGTAGAGAAGGAAACAAATAAATTCATTAACGCACACACATGCACACCAACCCATAAATTATACAATTGAATACTATGAAATTTTTAAAAACAATAAAATCTTTATATATATTCTGAAAGTATGTCGTTGCACAATGCCCCAGGATATATTGTTAAATATGTGAGGGGGAGGAGGAGGACAAGACAAGGAGAAAAACAGAGTGCTAACATTGGTCTGAAAAATTCATGAAATAGCCCTGAAAGAACATACAAAACAAACTAATAATAACATGTCCTATTTTTATCAACAGAGACATAAGATGTAGGGAAAGATACTTATATTTAACTATATATATTTCATGTTTCTTTGAATAGTAAATTTATGTATATATTAATTATTCTTTAACTTAAAGTAAAAAATAAGTAATATTCCCAAAACATTAGTGAGGATAAATTAATGCTCAAAATTCTCCAAGTGAGGCTTCAGCAGTACGTGAACTGAAAACTTCCAGATGTTCAAGCTGGATTTAGAAAAGGCAGAGGAACTAGAGATCAAATTGCCAACATCTGTTGGATCATCAAAAAAAGCACGAGAGCTCCAGAAAAACATCTACCTCTGCTTTATTAAGTATGCCAAAGCCTTTAACTGTGTGGATCACCACAAATTGTGGAAAATTCTTAAAGAGATGGGATTATCAGAACACCTTATCTGCCTCCTGGGAAATCTGTGTGGAGGTCAAGAAGCAATAGTTAGAACCGGACATGAAACAATAGACAGGTTCAAAATTGGGAAAGGAGTACATCATGGCTGTATTTTGTTACCCTGCATACTTAACTTATATGCAGAATACATCGTGTGAAATTCTGGGCTGGATGAAGCACAAGCTGGAATCAAGATTGCCGGGAGAAATATAAATAACCTCAAATATGCAGATAACACAACCCTTATGGCAGAGAGCAGAGAAGAACTAAAGGAGTGAAAAGTTGGCTTAAAGCTCAACATTCAAAAAACAAAGATCATGGCATCCAGTCTCATCACTTCATAGCAAATAGATGAGGAAACAATGGAAACAGTGTGAGACTTTATTTTGAGGGGCTCCAAAATCAATGCAGATGGTGATTGCAGCTATGAAATCAAAAGACACAAGACACTTGCTCCTTGGAAGAAAAGTTATGACCAACCTAGACAGCATATTAAAAAGCATAGAGATTACTTTGCTGATAATTCTGTCTAGTCAAAGCTATGGTTTTTACAGTAGTCATGTATGGGTGTGAGAGTTGGACCATAAAGAAAGCTGAACACTAAAGAATTGATGCTTTTAAGCTGTGGTGTTGGAAAAGACTCTTGAGAATCCCTTGAACTGCAGGGAGATCCAACCATCAATTCTAAAGGAAATCAATTCCGAATAACTCATTGGAAGGACTGATGCTGATGCGCCAATACTTTGGCCACCTGATGCAAAGAACTGACTCAGTAGAAAAGACCTTGATGATGGGAAAGATTGAAGGCAGGAGGAGAAGGAGACGACAGAGGATGAGATGGTTGGATGGAATAACCAACTCGATGGACATGAATTTGAGCAGGCTCTGGGAGTTGGTGATAGACAGGGAAACCTGGCTGCTGCAGTCCATGGGGTCGCAAAGAGTCACAAATGACTGAACGACTGAACTGAACTGAATGGAGAAAAAAAAAAAAAAGTCTTAGTCCAATGAGACTCTTTCAATAAGCTCACTGCTTGGTGCAGGTCTTTAGATGTCTGAGCCATTATATGGGGCCCTCTTTAATATTTCACTAAGTATCTTGGATGGTTGACAAATCTTTCTGTTGCTATGCTCCTGTCAGTGATGACAGTTGTTTTCTCTGAGTACATAAAGGACCTCCAAGGGGGCAGTGTTTCCTAATGCCACTGCCAGCTTTCCAGTATCAGTTCTGCCCTTATGAATATATATTCCAAGGTTTAAAATTTCATCTTTACTACTATAAATTTTGAGGTTTCCCTGGTTGCTCAGTGATAAAGAATCTGCCTGCCAATGTAGGAGACACAGGTTTGATCCCTGGGTTGGGAAGATCCCCTGAAGAAGGAAATGGCAACCCACTCCAGTATTCTTGCCTGGGAAATCTCATGAACAGAAGAACCTGGGGCTAAAGTCAATGGGGTACAAAAGAGTTGGACAATACTAAACAAGGATAAGTATCATTTTACATATTAAATTCACTCCCAGTTGTTGTAGATACTTCTCTGCTTTTCCATGTTCATTCTTGTAGCCATGTAGATTATGTATCTAAGAGGTTTTTCTTTCCTTTCTTTATCCTTTACCCTCCTCTATAATTCCTTGAGCTTCCCCTCCCTAATTCTGTTTTCCCCCTCTGCTGGCTGCTGATTGTAATCCTCCTGCCTGTCGTATTCTTCCTCTTCACTCCATCCCTGGGCCAGCCCTGGAAAATGTCTGCTCACTCTGTCACACAGCAACACCCATATAGAGGAATTACTTACTTAGGGTGAGGTTTGTGGTTATCAGCATTTCCAGGAAAATTGAGGGAGTAGGATTTGTCAGCAAGTTCAAAGGTGTCTAATTCTTATTGCCAAGACATTAAAATGATGCATTAACAATTTAAGCTTCTAGAGCTTTTAATTAATCCTTGTTCAGTCCCGCTATGTTCCTTGTTCCTTTCATTTCTGTTGGAGAACATTTCATAGTTCTGGTGGATTAAGTCCAAGTGACTTATGTACTTTTCCCTAGTTGATATATTCAATTTCCCCTAATTAGTATTAAGCCTATTATTTGCAATTAAATAGATTTCTTCTCTCAAATCTGTCTCTGGTCAGGGCCCAATCAAATGCACAGGAATTGGTTAGTGGGTATATGTGTTCTACATTTGTTAGTTAAATTATTTATAATTGTTCCCCCAACACATAGTTATGAAATATCTTCTAGTGCAATGCTAATCAAAGATAAGTGATCAAGGTCTAAATGTACAGTTAGTTATTTGAGACTGGCCTCCTTGAAAGATAGAAATCCATCTTGTTCATTCTTTATCCTATTGCATATCCTTGTCATTGTTTATCTTCTATCACAGTATCTTAGATCAAGTTCCCTGGAAGCAGTTACTGAAATGAAGACTGGTGTGTAAGGGATTTGCTAAGGAAGTACTCATAGGGGAGACTGGTAAAGATGTGGGGAAAGAAAGGCAGAGCAGAAGGAAGCCAAAGAGGATGTGATATCAGGCAAAGGCTCTTAGAGAGTGGCTTCAGCCTGATCCTGGGGAAAGTCTACAGTGTAAGTTATAACTTCCAGGCTTCCTAGCCGTCATAGCATCAAGGAGCTTAGATTCTCATTGCAGATTAAGACACAGAGAAGTTGATCAAAGTTGTAGGAACAGTAAAAATAAATCACTATTGAGTTCAAAGGAAGAATAGATTTTTTTTTACCACCTTTCCACAGAATTATCATACTTGAAAAAAAATCTTGAGATTTAGTTGACATTTTCCTAGATAGAGTTTTGAATCCCGAATAATAACTAGGATACATAAACTGAACTTGGCCTTAGGATCTTCCAATTAGAGGACACGAATCATTTAATTATTTAAAAGAATATATATTTTAAATGTTTGCATCATATGGGCCTTCTTTTAGAACAAATACTCCTTTAACTGAACTTAACCTAATATTGTGTTAATAATACCATTTTGGGACCTGTACTGTACATTATAAAACTGGGATGATGGTGTGCCAAAGTTATTAAGTACGACTCTGTGGGAATCTCCCCTGTTCTGTACAAATAGGGGAGGATTTCACAGTGCATCATGCTTCCATGTCGTTTGTTGCTCTATTATCTTTGGATAGAATTAGCTTCTTAATTTGATTGTTTCCTACTCTTTATCTGAGGCCAAAGCCCAAATAGTATCCTAGATATGACACCAAAAACACAAGGCATAGTAACAACAATAATAAAATTGATAAATTGGACTATGTCAAAATTAGAAACACATGTGCTGCCAATAAGACCAAGAAGGTAAAGTGATAACCCATGAAAAAGGAGAAAATATTTGCAAAAATATATCTGATAAAGAACTTGTATAGTGAAAGTGAAAGTGGTAGTCGCTCAGTCATGTCTGATTCTTTGTGACCCTATGGACTGTAGCCCACCAGACTCTGTCCATGGAATTCTCCAGGGAACAATGCTGGCATGGGTAGTCATTCTCTTCTCCAGGGGATCTTCCAGACACAGGAAATGAACTCAAGTCTTCTGCATTGCAGGCAGATTCTTTACTGTCTGAGCCACGAGAGTATATAAGCAACACTTATGAATCAGTTATTAAAAAATCAATTAAAAAATGGGCAAAGGATCTGTATAGACATTTCTCTAGAGAAGATGTGCAAATGGACAATAAGTACATGAAATAGGTGCTCAAATCTTTAGTCATTAAGGAAATCAAAACCTTAGCAATATAACACTTCATTACCACTAAATTGGCCAAAAACAAAAAGAGGTATAATAACTAGTGTTAGTGAGGATGTGGAGAAATTGAAACCCTCATACATTACTAGTGGAAATGTAAAATGATGTAGCCATCTTGGAAAACTGTTTGGCAATTTTTCAAAAAAATAAACATAGAGTTACCATATGACCCAGCAATTTCACTCTTAATGTATAAATATACTTGAGAAGTAAAATCAAGTCCACAGAAAACATGTGCACACAGATGTTTTTAAAGCACTGCTTACAGTAGACCAAAGTGGAAACAATCCAAATATCCATTAACTGATGAATGAGTAAATAGAATATAGCACATTCACACAAAGGAAAACTATTCAGCAATAAAAATAAATGAAATAATAGCACATGCTACATATAACAGGATGAACTTTGAAAACACCAGGTAAAAAAATGTCAGTCATAAAAGACCACCTAGTATGTACTCCAGTTTACAAGCAAAGTCCAGAACAGGCAAGTCCATAGACATAAAGCAGATGAGTGCATACCTATGGCTTGTGAGGATGAAAACAGATGGTCGTGGAGGCAGATGATCAATGATAGCTAATGGCTACTGAATTATTTTAGAGGGAACCAAAATGGTCAAAAATTTGGTTTTGATGTTGGTTGCAAAACCATACAAATATATTAAACATTGAGTTGTAAACTTTAAATTAGTGGATAATATGGTATGTGAATTATTCCTTAATAATTTCTCAAAAAAGTTGTTTTCTAGAAAGCCCTCAGCTTAACTGTGGCTTCTAGAAAAATTTTTTTGAAACTTAACTTGGAGCTCATTTCCCTTTCTTTGGGTTGCCAGGGTATCTATATTATCAGTTATATTGCATTAAAATTCCTCATGTGGATGGCTTTATGTCTAAACTAACAGTTCTTTGAGATCAGAGACTGTTGTTTTTGTTCAGTCACTCAGTTGTGTTTGACTTTATGCCTTGAAGCATGCCAGGCTTCCTTGTCCTTCACTCTTTCCCTGAGTTTGCTCAAACTCCTGTCCACTGAGTCAATGATGCCACCCAGCCATCTCAACCTCTGTTGTCCCCTTCTGCTCCTGCCCTCAATCTTTCCCAGCATCAGGGTCTTTTCCAATGAGTTGGCTCTCTGTATCAGATGACCAAATATCAGAGCTTCATCTTCAGCATCTGTCCTTCCAATGGATATTAAGAGTTTTCTATAGATTGACTGGTTTGATCTCTCTTCTCCTTCACTTTCTTCGTCTCCTTCTTCTCTTTGGCTCCCTGCTCCTCCCCTCTTCTTCTTTCTTCCCTTTCTCCTTTCCCTTCCTCTTTCTCCTCCTCTTCATAATAACTATTGCTATTATTATTTTGCCAGAGTCTAGCATAGATGTAACCCTTTTGAGCCTATTTATCATTTTATAATATTAAAATCAATTTTGAAATACTTAGGGACAGTTAGTAAGTAATCCTTTCCTTACTGTTGTTGTTTCATCTTCAGTTGTATCTGACCCTTTGTGGCCCCATGGACTGTAGCCCGCTAAGCTCCTCTGTCCTCAGGATTTCCCAGGCAAGAATATTGGAGTGGGATGCTGTTTCCTTCCCCAGGGGAATCTTCCCAATCCAGGAATCACACCCTTGTGTCTTCCATTGCAGGCAGATTCTTTGCCACCAAGCCACCAGTAGAAAATGCCGTGTGCAATACTCGTTTTTTCTTTTTTTAATGTAGGAGAGGTTTTGCCTTGAAATTATGGATGATAAAGACAAGTTTCAAGAGCAGGTAATCAATATTTGCATGCAAAAAGTGATAGAATATACCGGGCCATTAATGTCATGATCTTATGAAAGAAAAATCAGATCAGACTCATTTTGATTTTTTCTCGTAGTATAGACTTTATTGATTATAATTATTTTATCTTTTTTTAAAAGCACCATTAAACTTTTCAAACACTGTTAATTTGCTCTGCCTTTTCCTTTCCTAAGTACACTTGAGTGAATAATGTATTGAACAACTAAAACTTTGTTACTCAAATATTATTTTATGGGTTTATTGCAATATTTCACTGTCATTTTATTTCATTAAAAAAACAAATATAATTTGATATGATTTTTGAAGACATCTTTATGAAACTATTTTAAATTTGTTTTACACTAAAAATTATTCTAGAAGAAAATAGAAAGTCCCTTACCTCAGTGATTTTCAAGATTTTGTGAACTGAACTCTTCCCTAAACAAAATCATATTTAAAATCCAGTATATAAATCATATAAGAACAGAGTTACTCTCCTTTTTAGGAATTAAAAAAGAGGGTCAGGAGACCCAACCTCTAGCCACAGTGCTCTTCTGGGCCACCTCCAAAGAATGCCTAAAACTCCTTAGAGTAAAAACCACTGCCTTAGTTAGGTGGAAAGTAGGTCTTTGCATCTCTCTGCACCTGGGGTATTATATTTTTTATAGTAACCAATTACCTTGAACTAAGCTAAGTTAATGGCATTTTGCTAACTGATTAGCAAACACTGTAACCCATCTCACATACATATTGTTTTATCTAGACTATTTTTTATAAAAAAGCATTAATAGGTAAACTCAGTGGTGATACATTGAGCTGATAAAAACAGCTATGAAATGGATAGCATGTAATATGTTACTAACAATATTTAAAGTGTCAATTTCCACAAATGGTTCACCTGAGTAAAAGAAAAAACCAGGCTTATTTTTATAGTAAAATTATGTTATTCCTTTTTTTTTTCTTAATTAAAAGTGCTAATTGGAGAACAGAGTAAAGAGTGGAGTAACAGCTGGCATGGGGATTGCTTATAACCTGAATGTGACTTTGGGAATGAATGAATAGGGAACCATATCCATCCACTGCTTATCATTATCTCAATCTCAATCTCTCTTTTCTCCTTGGATCACATTCCTGAGTATCTGTCTCAGCTCTGCTGTTCATCCAGAGCAGAATCTTCAGATAAAGCTCTAGCTTTCATTTCAGTTTCCTCATCTAAGCAAGAAAGATGATAATGCCACCTTCCTCATGGGGTTGCATGTTGTCTAAACGATACAGTCCATATAGAGCACTTAGCAGAAAGTCTGGCTTGTAATTAGGGTTCTGTGAATATTAACAGTTAACCTTTGAACAAGCTGTTTCTTTTCCCTTTTTTCTCCCTTCCTTAAATTTCTTTTTAACATTTACTGTATTTCTTATTTTTACTTACTGATGAAAAAAAATTGCTGAGCATTTTTGTTTGACATCTGAAGCCTTTAATTTGGGTGTGCTTTAATGAAATAATAGTTTAAAAGGGGAAAACAAAGCATTATTACTCATAAATATTTAGATAATAAAAACTGGTCTGCACAAAATAGTGAAATATCAACATTTAAATCAATAAACAATGGTTTTCCATATGCTGTGATTCAGTAAGTGTGAAGTCCTAGATTAAATAGTTTTTATAGAAGTTAATCATTTTTAATGGGAAAAGAAAATTATTTTAACAATTCAGAGGAAATAGGGAACTATTTGCCTTAGGGGAATCACTTATAAGTGTATTTTTTATTAATGACTGAAAGTTATTTATAATTTTAATAACTTTTAAAGAAGTATTTTCTAATGTTATTGGTGTTGATGTATTTAAAGAAAGTAATAATTTCCTAAGCTTAAGTGATTTATTCAAAATTAAGAGGTACACAGCCAGTCACAGGGCCAGGATAGTAACTCTGAGGTTATCATTCTTGCTACTCTTTGATGCCTCTTTCCAGGCTTCCAGGGTCTTTTTAAATCACAGTCTCTATTTTCCCAGATTCCACTTATACTCGTTTGTTATCCTCTTTTATGGAAGGCCTAGAATCATAATTTAGACTTTTAAATTTCATCTGCATTTCCATTTTTAGCAAGAAAAAAAAAGCTATCCACCCTTTTGGAAAGCAAGCCAACAAACTCGCTCACACGGTTTCCTATACTTTTGTAGGTATTTTCTTTTCAAAATTGGTGGGAGGAGGGTAGAATTATATTAGTGATTTTTAAGTGTGCTTAAAAGATTAAAAATAAAATGGAGACAGGCATTCAGAGGTGACATTAATGCTAATACTAGTGGAAGGATGATTGAAAGGGGAGTAGCCAAGGCTTTGCGTGAAGGAGAAAGTAACTGATGCTGATACTGAGATTTGGAACCGTTTTAGATTCCTCTCCCTCACAGTTAGGATCCAAAAACTTGCACTGGCTACTGTCAAAGGATGTGCCTTCATGTCCAAGTGAGGAGTCCCATGCAGGAAAGCAAACGGCCTAATGAGACAGAGTACATGTCTGTAAATGTCTCTTTAACTTGAGGAAGCTTCTGGAGATAGATTTAATCATGCTAAACACAGATTTTCTCCATAAGATTATGATAGAAGAAATCACATAAAGTAACAGATCTTTGTGGTTTTAAAAATAAAAAGAAATCATACATTCCCAGGTATTTATTTACTTTGGGTATATAGTCACACACTCACATGCTCATATGCACACAAGCATAGAATCTGTCCTAAGCAAAAATAAGTATATAATAATTTGTAACTTTCTTTAAGTGATGATCATCCCTCTATAAACTGTTTAAATAGTTTAGTGTTTTTCCACCAACAGATTTTGTCCTAAAAACACTGTGAAATAACTTGATTATAGCCCACTTCTCATCTCAGGCCACCTTATCATTTTAATGATACATAAACCAAGAATATATATAAAGAGTATCATCATTCCTTTTCTCCAATTAACATTAAGTTATATGCTCTGAATATGCTAGACTCTTTATTTTACATTTTCTTGGCCTGTTAAATAATAGGCAATGAAGCTCTTTTCTCTCAGGTTTCCTAAATGACAGATGCCCATATTACCAACATGGATATTAATGCTTCTCTTCCTAGTTATACCACTTCAACATGACTGGCATTGTCTAGCTTATATAACCATTTAGTCTGTTCTACTAGACAGAATCAGGATTGCATATACATGAGATAGAAAATTCTGGTATGCTCAAAAGGGCAGAAAAAACTACATTGCCTTTTTTTTTAAGCACAAATAACCTTTATATAGTGTTTAAGTATCTAATATTGCTTAATGGAAAAATCCATGGTACAGTTCAAACTAAATGAAATAATGATGTAAGTTAGGGTGCTCCTTCAAAGAGCATCTTAAGTAGATACTTATGCTCTTCTGAGTTCAACCCACAGCAGCCATGCAGCCTCAGAGCTTGTTATGGAATTTCATATTCCTTTAATGGAAATGGCTCCATGCTGTGCTTTCACTTTTCCAACTGTGGCAGTAATAGTTAGTAATCAAGTCATAATATAATAATCACAAGTACAGGGAAATGCTGGCTGATGTAATAGGCTGCAAGGGGAAAACATAGTGGCGTTTTTCCAGACTTCATTTTACCAGTCTTTTTGTTGTTGTGTGTTGAAAGAATCTAGGTTCATAGGTAAAAACTGCCCCTTGAAAGTGTCTATACAGAAAGACCATATCATTTGCTTATTTCTACTGAATTTTTCTTATCTGAGTACTCACAGAGACCCCAAAATTTGGGAATTTTAAGTTGACATCTGAAAAATCTGTAGGCGGAGCATTTCATTCTTAATTCTCAAGTCCCTCACACACGTTACTGATATCTAGTGAAGAGTATATCAATAAAACATTTCTATTCAGTATCGTGCAACTATCCAACTTCTTTCAGAAACTGATTATAATGTTTCAGGAATTTTCATAAAAGCTACTTGCTTCTTAGAAAATAAAATTATTACTACTGCTTCTTATATTATGATCCCTGAAACTGTTTCAGTTAAGGTACAGAGTCCTCTAATTTAGAAATGTAAAGTATATACTTGTTCTGTAAAAACTACCTGGTCCACTCTACATTTTTTCAATAAGGAAACTGGTGCCTGGGATGTTAACCAACTTTCTCTGTGCAGACTTGAAAGAGTGGTGTGAATGAATATAGTTAATGATGATAATGGATCATTTGAAATGACCTGTTGTTTCTCTCTACAAAAACAAATATATTACATAGGCTATCTGAAGAAAAATTTTGTACAAAGACCCATGAAATACAATTATACAGTATCAAGCAGTGATCTTGTTAGAGTATATTTTCCTTAATTATATCATTCAACAATTTCCAACTGATTAATTGCATGAAATTGTCCTCCCATTGGACATTTCCTTGATCAATAAGGACTTCTTTCTTCCTCAAGTATTAAGTAAGAGGTCTTTGTTCATAGGGGCAAGCCTTGCTTCAGAGTCCTCTGTGAAAACCATAGAGTTACCCTTTCTGAAAGTTCACCTCTGCCATTTGGCTTTTATGAAAGACTTACATTCATACCTATTTTTCAT
The DNA here is from genome assembly GCF_023091745.1 of Budorcas taxicolor. Taxonomy (NCBI): domain Eukaryota; kingdom Metazoa; phylum Chordata; class Mammalia; order Artiodactyla; family Bovidae; genus Budorcas; species Budorcas taxicolor. The sequence continues at coordinate 38,848,645 of NC_068919.1, read as the reverse complement.
TAATAAAAAGAAATCCAAAAAGGATTTTCACTTTTACAAAAAAGCAGTTACCTTACCAATGTAGATCCTTCATAAAAGCAAAGTAACATTTATGGGAAAAAAAGAAGGGAGGGGAAGGGCTAGTAGGGGAAGTCTATAATCACAACAGTGTTAACATTTTTTAAAAATTAAAACTTATGAATTTGAATCATATTTTGCTATTGTTGCCATGTCCTCTGCAGTTTTTATCTCTAAACACTGATTCCTGTCAACCCTGACAATAACATATTTAATTCCTAGAGTTCATGCTTCATGACTGCTGAGAATGTTTTGTGTGTAGTTTGAAGTAGAGTTTATGATAGTATTCTCAGATCACCACAGGGCAGAGAGAACTTTGTAACCCAGATTGCATTTCTGCTTCATAAATAATTGTATCATGTTTTGACACAGAAGAGATCTGGATTATATTTAGACTTTTGACAAAAGCAATTCACGTTTTAAAAGATGGAGGATCTGAAATCATTTTCCATCTTGCCTTCTCATTCATTCCAACATGTAAGGACAAATTATCTCTGAATTCTATTCCCTGGCTGTTCCTGCAGCCCTGTCTTACTTAAATATATGAGATACTCCAGTCACTGCTCTTGTAGTACTATTCTTTTTTTATTAAAATTTCCAAAGTTCCTTTCATGCTGAAAATTCCATTCCTATATATAAAAGGTAAATAAAAGTTTTTGAGGACATTTAAATAGGTTAAGCCTTGGTCATATTACTCAAAGTACTTAAGGAAAATGACTAATGTTTAAAATTCAAAGAAAAGTTCAAGACAACCAATGAATGTTTCTTAAGTACAGCACATTTCTTAAGTAAAGCACATTTTGGCTATAATGATGAGCACTTTACTTTGCAGGTATACCTTTGACCTACTAAAGGCTTTATATTTTTTCAGCTATTTTAAAAATAAATCAAATTATTAGTCATCTATATACTACTTATAATAAATAATATTGGTAACCCTAATAATACAAAATAAAGCCCCAAATGTATAAAACTGAGCCTTTCAAAGTTGGTAAAAGAAGCAAGAGGAGACCAGATGGTGAAGTAAAATTTCATGAACTCACCTCATCTTATAAACATCAGAATCACAACTAACTGCTGAAAAATATAAAGAAAAAATTCTGGAACCTATCAAAACAAATGTATCCAAAGACAAAGAAGAAGCCATAATGAGGTGGTAGGAAGGGCACAATCACAATGAAAATCAAATCCCATACATGCCACATGGGCTTGGAACCTGGAAAATAATTATACCACAGAAGTTCTTCTACAGGAGTGAAAGTTATGAGCACCACAACAGGTTCTCTATCCTGAGAGTCTGACAGTGGAAAAAGCCTCAAAGAATCTGGCTTTAAAGGCCATCAGGTAATGATCACAGAAACTCCACAGGATGAGAAACAGAAACTCCACTCTTGGAGGGCACACACAGGGTCTTGTGGTCACCAGGACCTGGGAAAAAATGACAGTGACCTCATAAGAAACTGGGCCAGACCTATCTACTAGTATTGGAGGGTCTCCTGTGCAGGTGGTGGGCAGCTGTGGTTCACTATGGGGAGAAGGACACTGGTGGTGGTAGTTTTGGGGAGTAGTCTTTGGAGTCAGCCCTCTTGGAGGCTGCCATTTTCTCACCCAAACCCAGGCCCAACCAACAAACTGCAGGCTCCAGTCCTTGGATGCCACCTACCAAACAACCAACAGGTTGGGAACACAGCCCCACCCATCAGCAAACAAGGTTCTTAAAGTTTTCCTAAATACTCATATCAGATAAAATACACTTTAAAACAAAGGCTGTGAAAAGAGACAAAGAAAGACACTACATAATGATCAAAGGATCAATCCATGAAGAAGATATAACAATTATAAATATGTATGCACCCAACATAGGAGCATCGCAATATGTAAGACAAATGCTAACAAGTATAAAAGGGGAAATTAACAATAACAATAATAGTGGGAGACTTTAATACCCCACTCACACCTATAGTTAGATCAACTAAACAGAAAATTAACAAGGAAACACAAACTTTAAATGATACAATAGACCAGTTAGATCTAATTGATATCTATAGGACGTTTCACCCCAAAACAATGAATTTCACCTTTTTCTCAAGTGCACACGGAACCTTCTCCAGGATAGATCACATTCTGGACCATAAATCTAGCCTTGGTAAATTCACAAAAATTGAAATCATTCCAAGCCTTTTTTCTGACCACAGTGCAGTAAGATTAAATCTCAATTATAGGAAAAAACTATGAAAAATTCCAACATACGGAGGCTGAACAACATGCTTCTGAATAACCAACAAATCACAGAATAAATCAAAAAAGAAATAAAAATATGCATAGAAATGAATGAAAATCAAAACACAACAACCCCAAACCTGTGGGACACTGTAAAAGCAGTGCTAAGGGGAAGGTTCATAGCAATACAGGCATACCTCAAGAAACAAGAAAAAAGTCAAATAAATAACCTAACTCTACACCTAAAGCAACTAGAAAAGGAAGAAATGAAGAATCCCAGGGTTAGTAGAAGGAAAGAAATCTTTAAAATCAGGGCAGAAATAACTGCAAAAGAAACAAAAGAGACCATAGCAAAAATCAACAAAGCCAAAAGCTGGTTCTTTGAGAGGATAAATAAAATTGACAAACCATTAGCCAGACTCATCAAGAAATAAAGGGAGAAAAATCAAATCAATAAAATTAGAAATGAAAATGGAGAGATCACAACAGACAACACAGAAATACAAAGGCTCATAAGAAACTACTATCAGCAATTATATGCCAATAAAATGGACAACTTGGAAGAAATAGATAAATTCTTAGAAAAGTACAACTTTCCAAAACTGAACCAGGAAGAAATAGAAAATTGTAACAGACCCATCACAAGCATGGAAATTGAAACTGTAATCAGAAATCTTCCAGCAAACAAAAGCCCAGGTCCAGACGGCTTCACACCAAAAATTCAGAGAAGAGCTAACACCTATCCTACTTGAAATCTTCCAGAAAATTGCACAGGAAGGTAAACTTCCAAACTCATTCTATGAGGCCACCATCACCCTAATACCAAAACCTGACAAAGATGCCCCCCCAAAAGAAAACTACTGGCCAATATCACTGATGAACATAGAGGCAAAAATCTTTAACAAAATTCTAGCAATCAGAATCCAACAACACATTAAAAAGATCATACATCATGACCAAGTGGGCTTTATCCCAGGGATGCAAGGATTCTTCAGTATCTGCAAACCAATCAATGTAATACACCACATTAACAAATTGAAAAATAAAAAATAAAGTAAAAAAAATTGAAAAATAAAAAATAAAAGCTATATGATTATCTCAATAGATGCAGAGAAAGACTTTGACAAAATTCAACATCCATTTATGATAAAAAACCCTCCAGAAAGCAAGAATAGAGGGAACATATCTCAACATAATAAAAGCTATATATGACAAACCCACAGCAAACATTATCCTCAATGGTGAAAAATTGAAAGCATTTCCCCTAAAGTCAGGAACAAGACAAGGGTGCCCACTTTCACCACTACTATTCAATATAGTTTTGGAAGTTTTGGCCACAGCAATCAGAGCAGAAAAAGAAATAAAAGGAATCCAAATTGGAAGAGAAGAAGTAAAACTCTCACTCTTTGCAGATGACATGATCCTCTCCATAGAAAACCCTAAAGACTCCACCAGAAAATTACTAGAGCTAATCAATGAATATAGTAAAGTTTCAGGATATAAAATCAACACACAGATATCCCTTGCATTCCTATACACTAACAATGAGAAAAGAGAAAGACAAATTAGGAAACAATTCCATTCACCATTGCAACGAAAAGAATAAAATACTTAGGAACATATCTACCTAAAGTAACAAAAGACCTATATGTAGAAAACTATAAAGCACTGGTGAAATAAATCAAAGAGGACACAAATAGATGGAGAAATATACCATGTTCATGGATCGGAAGAATCAGTATAGTGAAAATGAGTGTATTACTCAAAGCAATCTATAGATTAAATGAAATCCCTATCAAGCTATCACTGGTGTTTTTCACAGAGCTAGAACAAATAATTTCACAATTTGTATGGAAATACAAAAAACCTCGAATAGCCAAAGCCATCTTGAGAAAGAAGAATGGAACTGCAGGAATCAACTTGCCTGACTTCAGGCTCTACTACAAAGCCACAGTCATCAAGACAGTATGGTACTGGCACAAAGACAGAAATAAAGATCAATGGAACAAAATAGAAAACCCAGAGATAAATCCATGCACCTATGGGCACCTTATCTTTGACAAAGGAGGCAAGAATATACAATGGATTAAAGACAATCTCTTTAAAAAGTAGTGCTGGGAAAATTGGTCACTTGTAAAAGAACGAAACTAGAACACTTTCTAACACCATACACAAAATAAACTCAAAATGGATTAAAGATCTAAACGTAAGACCAGAAACTATAAAACTCCTAGAGGAGAACATAGGCAAAACACTCTCCGACATAAATCACAGCAGGATCCTCTATGACCCACCTCCAAGAATATTGGAAATAAAAGCAAAAATAAACAAATGGGACCTAATTAAAATTAAAGCTTTTGCACAACAAAAGAAACTATAAGCAAGATGAAAAGACAGCCTTCAGAATGGGAGAAAATAATAGCAAATGAAGCAACTGACAAAGAATTAACCTCAAAAATATACAAGCAACTCCTGCAGCTCAATTCCAGAAAAAATAAATGGCCCAATTAAAAAATGTGCCAAAGGACTAATCAGACATTTCTCCAAAGAAGACCTACAGATGGCTAACAAACACATGAAAAGATGCTCAACATCACTCATGATCAGAGAAATACAAATCAAAACCACAATGAGGTACCATTTCATTCCAGTCAGAATGACTCATATCCAAAAGTCTACAGGTAATAAATGTTGGAAGGGAACCACTGTCAGTGGGAATGCAAACTAGTACAGCCACTATGGAGAACAGTGTGGAGTTTCCTTAAAAAACTGGAAATAGAACTGCAATCAGTTCAGTTCAGTCACTCAGTCATGTCTGACTCTTTGCGACACCATGAATCGCAGGACACCAAGCCGCCCTGTCCATCACCAACTCCCAGAGTTCACTCAGACTTGCAGAACTGCCATATGACCCAGCAATTCCACTTTTGGGCATACACACTGAAGAAACCAGAATTGAAAGAGACAGTGTACCCCAATGTTCATCACAGCACTGTTTACAATAGCCAGGACATAGAAGCAACCTAGATGTCCATCAGCAGATGAATGGATAAGAAAGCTGTGGTACATATACACAATGGAGTATTACTCAACCATTAAAAAGAATACATTTGAATCAGGTCTACTGAGGTGGATGAAACTGGAGCCTATTATACAGAGTAAAGTAAGCCAGAAAGAAAAACACCAATACAGTATGCTGCTGCTGCTGCTAAGTCACTCCAGTCGTGTCCGACTCTGTGTGACCCCATAGATGGCAGCCCACCAGGCTCCCCGGTCCCTGGGATTCTCCAGGCAAGAACACTGGAGTGGGTTGCCATTTCCTTCTCCAATGCACAAAAGTGAAAAGTGAAAGTGAAGTCGCTCAGTTGTGTCTGACTCTGCGACCCCATGGACCGAAGCCTACCAAGCTCCTCTGTCCATGGGATCCTCCAGGCAAGAGTACTGGAGTGGGGTGCCAATACCGTATACTAATGGATATATATGGAATTTAAAAGATGGTAGCAATAACGCTGTATGCAAAACAGCAAAAGAGACACAGATGTATAGAACAGTATTTTGGACTCTGTGGGAGAGGGTAAGGGTGGGATGATTGGGGAGAATGGCACTGAAACATGTATATTATCATATGTGAAATGGATCCCCAGTCCAGGTCCGATGCATGATACAGGATGCTTGGGACTGGTGCACTGGGATGACCCAGAGGGATGGTATGGGGAGGGAGGTGGGAGGAGGGTTCAGGATGGGAAACATGACTACACCCATGGCAGATTCATGTCGAGATATGGCAAAACCAATGCAATATTGTAATATAATTAGCCTCCAATTAAAATAAATAAATTTATATTAAGAAAAAGAAAAATTCAAAGTCAATACAGCATATAGTGTTTCAATACTTTTTTAAAATTTGTTTATTCATTTATACAAAACTGCTATCTATAATTAATCTCTGTGTGATGGATTTATAGGTGGATTTTATATCTATTGATACACTCCCCAATTTTCAATAATAAATGTATATTTTATTAGAGTATTTTTAAGTAAAAAAAATCATGTTTATATAGAGAGTACTATTCATAAACATTATGATGACCTCATGATAACCTCAAGCTGAAAATCTACAAGAGATAACCTATAGAAAAAAAGAACAAAGAATCCAACACAATGTTAAAGTTAGTCATCAATCACAAGAGAAGAGCATGAAAGAGGAATGGATGAAAAATGACTTATAAAAATAAATCCAAAACAATTAACAAAGTGGCAATAAGTGCATATATGTATCAATGATGAATTTAAACATAAACAAGTTAAATGCTCCAACCAAATGACATAGACAGGCTTAATGGACACAAAAATAAGACCCATATATATGCTGTCTACAAGAGACCCACTTTAGATCTAAGGACATACCGAAAGTGAGGGGATGGAAAAAAGCTGTTCCATGCAAATGGAAATCAAAAGAAAACTGGAGTAACAATACTCATATCAGTCAAAATAGGCTTTAAAATAAAGACTGTTACAAGAGACATAGAAGAACACTACATAATGATCAAGGGATCAATCCAAGAAGAAGATATAACAATGGTAAATATATATGCACCCAAATTAGGAGCACCTCAACTTATAAGGCAAATACTAAGAGCCATAAAAAGAGAAATCAACAGTTACACAATATGGGGGACTTTAGCACCCCACTTTCATTGATGGACAGATCATCTGGACAGAAGATCATTAAGAAACCACAGATCTTAAATGGGATAGTAGACCAGATGGACTTAATTGATATTTTTAAAGCATTCCATCTAAAAGCAGCAGAATACACATTCTTCTCAAGGTCACGTGGCACATCCTCTGGTTTGATCACATGCTAGGCCACAAATCTAGCCTTGGTAAGCTTAGGAAATTTGAAATCATATCAAGCATATTTCCCAACCATAATGCTATGATATTAAAAATCAATTATAAGAAAAGAAAAAAAAACCTGTAAAAAACGTAAAGTTTTTAAAAGAAAACATAACTGGGGGAAGATAAACCACTGCATGTTTTGTGTATAATCTATAAAACACTGATATTGGTCAGATATGTGTAACTTAAAAACATTATCTATAGAAAATAATGGAAAATAAAATTATTCTGACAAAATTTCTGTTTGCCAAATTTAACCTGAGAAATTTGGAATCAACAAGCATAATGAACACAAAAAACAACCAATGGTAGAAACCCCAATTAAATTTCGAAATGAACTGCCGGGGTCCAGCCCCGGTGGATCCAGGGAATTTGAAGCAGAAACGGCATCGGCATCTGAGGAATTAATTGCTTAATTAAAGATATGGAGGGAGATTAGAAAGAAATAGTGTAGTAGGAAAATAAATGGAGGAAAGAGGCTGAATAACTTGGTTTACGTGGAGAACCAATAAAACTCTGAGACAAGGAGTTTGCACCACTTACATAGGCCACCGGCGCCAGCTTGAGTAGTGGAGGGTACCCCGCCTTGGGCTCCCTCTCGTGTGGGTCTTAGAAGCCAGGGCAAGTAAGTGGACATGGCGAGCCTCCACACTCCAGATGGGAATTCAGCCAGAAAAGAAGAGAATGAGAAAAGACCACACGGGGGAAACCAGTCTTCCCAGGAACTGGTTCATTTATTTTCCAAGTCCACTTTTATACTTTTAGTTATACATAGAGATAAATGTGTTCTCAGCATATCTTTGTTCTTACAAGGGTCTTACATTTGTTCACAATATCTTCTGGTCTGGAGACCAATTAACATTTTATGGACCCACCTTTCTTTCTATTGATAAAGGTTAATCGATCAGAAAACTTGTTTCCCCTTAAGATCTATTTAGTCTTAAAGTGAAAGTGAAGTCGCTCAGTTGAGTCCGACTCTTTGCGACCCCATGGACTGTAGCCTATCAGGCTCCTCCATCCATGGGATTTTCCAGGCAAGAGTGCTGCAGTGGATTGCCATTTCCTTCTCCAGGGGATCTTCCCGATCCAGGAATTGAACCCGGGTCTCCCGCATTGCAGGCAGATGCTTTACCATCTGAGCCACCAGGGAAGCCTTAAGATAGTGATAAAGTTACATTTTTACATAGCAAGGACACAATGATTTATAACAAAGAAAGAGGAGTACAGTGATCTATAACAAAGAGAAAATTCATTAACTCAAAAAGTCTAGTATTGCTAACATCAAAACTACTATATTTCTTTTTCTACATTCCAATTACATCGATTAACATACTCCGAGGTGCCTAAGGATATGGAGGCCTGGCGGCAATCATTAACTCAGCAATGAAACCCCTCACCAACATAATTTCTAACTAACTCACTAATACTATACTAATAATTTTCTAACTTCTCAAAAGAATCTGTTTTTAGAAAGTTTAAAGCATCTCATGCCTCTCACGGTTGGGAGGCTGTAAACAATCACATGTGGCCGGATAATCTTGTCAGGCCGGCTAGAAAGCCATCAGAAGAGTTTTGGGACTGAAACACGCCCAGGAGATTTATTAACAGGAGTCCTAAGTTAACTCCTTTACAGAGAGAGGTGGTGGGGGATAGCCCCCCGTAATGTCAGAAGTATAGGTGAAAGGCATAACGCAGCAAGGCAGGCAAACTCTGGTTTTTGGGGCAGATGCACGAGCAGATTCAGCGAGGCTCCCTTAAGGCTCGACTCGCCTTTGCCTGTCGGGCCCCTTAACCTCATGACCTTTGCCACCGGCGGGACTCCTCATGCTGGCTCCCGGCAATGAACAAAATCAAATGGGTGAATCAAATTGTTTCTGTAATTAACATCAGACATGATGGAGTGAAATGAAAATATTCAACCAGAAGAATGTAAATCTTTTAATTTATTTTTCAAAGAATTAACTTCCCCCTGCAATCCTAATTTTAAGGTTTGTTTTCACACTTCAAATATATTTGTGTTGGTATAATTATTAAAATATATGTATTAATCAAAAAGGATCACCTTCAGGACTGAAAGTGGAGGAGTCATTTTCTTTCCATTCATGATTATACTTGTATATTTAAGTTCTTGAAAAGGACTGTGTGACCAAGTACTTTGTAGTATTATCCCCTTATAATCTGCAGAACAAACTCATCAATTCATTCAACAAATGCATATTGATTGCCTTTACTATTTAAGCCTCCATATTCAGAGGTGGACATATAGAGATAAATAAGATAGACATAGTTTCTGACCTCACAGAATTAACAGGGCAATTATAATACAGTGTAGTAAATGTTTTAGATGGAGAATTTGTGGATAGCAAGAAGGCAGGACATCTTACCTAGGCTGCAAGAGTCTAGAAAGTTTTCCAGAGAAAGTGGCTTTTAAGTTGAGAATTAAATAATTAACCGGAGCAAACCAGGAGCATTGGAGAAGTGTAGGAACAGAAGATTAGCACTTCAGACAGAAGAAAGCACCTGTCAAAAGCCAGTTGGTGAGAGCTTGGCACTTTCAGAGAACCAGAAGCCAGTCACTATAAAAAAGAGGAAGCTGCAATGCCAGAGCCTAATGAGATAACAGGGAACAAATTGCAGAGTTTGGGGAGGTCCATCTAAGACTCTGGACTTAATGTGATCCACCACTGAAGTATTTTAATTAAGATATTGATAGAATCAGACTTTAGCTTTAGAGACTATTCTACCTATACACTGAGAAATGATAGAGCATGGTGATGCAGAGTGCAGTGGCAAAATGAAAGGAAACTAAGTAGAAGATTATTATAGTTACCCAGGCCAGAGATGATGGTGGCCTCTACCAGGGTGGTGACAGTGGAGATAGCAAATGTTGGACTCAGATAAGCAATAGGATTTAGTCATTGAGTAAGTGTGAGGGTGAAGGATTACACAGCATTTAAAAAGTGTAGGGCTTCTAGTTTGAACACTAGGAGGATGACACAGTGAATGAGTTATCATAAGTTTAATAAACACAGTGGAGTAAACAAAGGTCTTGGGAGTTAGCCAGAATTAGATTCAGGTTCCAGTTTTATCCCTACTATTATTTGGACTATTTACTTGGTTTATTTAAACCTTATCTGTTTCTTGACCTATAAATTGGAGTTAGCAGGAGTACCTCCTACTTGTGATTGCAAGGTAAAGTGAAAGTGAACTCGCTCAGTTGTGTCCGACTCTTAGTGAACCCATGGACTGCAGCCTACCAGGCTCCTCCATCCATGGGATTTTCCAGGCAAGAGTACTGGAGTGGGATGCCATTGCCTTCTCCAAAGGTAAAATGAGGTAATAAAGGTAACAGCTTAACCCAAATCTAATTCTGGCTAACTCCCAAGACCTTTGTTTACTCCACTGTGTTTATTAAACTTATGATAACTGATTCACTATGTCATCCTCGCAGTAGTGTTAGCTATTAATAGCATTAATTTTAATAATATTAGTGAAGATTTTTGGAGAGTGGAGATTATGATTTTTGTATCCCTTGTGTAGAAAGTATTGCAATATGTAATTTTCTTTTTAAAATGCTTGATTAGGAAATGTGGAACTTCTGTGTTATTAAGACTTTGGTCTCACTAGTTTGCTCACTAGTTTGGTCAGTCAGAGAAGGCAATGGCACCCCACTCCAGTACTCTTGCCTGGAAAATCCCATGGACAGAGAAGCCTGGTAGGCTGCAGTCCATGGGGTCGCTAAGAGTCGGACACGACTGAAGTGACTTAGCAGCAGCAACAGCAGTTTGGTCAGTATTAACATGAAGGCCTCTGACGTGAAAAACATTATGCTAATGTCACTGGTCCTCACAGAAGACTAGTTTTCAAAGATTTGCCCAGCCATTTACAAAGAAAAATTGTCATATCATAAATCAGCCAGTTTAAAGGAAGTTAATTTATAAAACAAGTTGAAACATTGGCTTCCACAGCAATGTCAAGTTTATGCCACTACATTTAGCCTTTCCTCCATGAACTTAAAAAGCAAAGATAGTAGAATACTCCAGCTACCATGAGTAGAAAAGTTAACAACCAATTAAAAAAAAAGAAAAGAAAAGAAAAATGCCTAAACTGTGGAATGTATTTAAATAGGTGTTTGAAATATGGATTTTGCTATCATGAAAATATTTATACACATATATATTTAAATATTAATCAATTGTTATATGCAGGCAGTGGTGTGCTGGAGCCAGCTCTTAATGGCTTGTGAAAAAAATCGTTAAACATGGAGACTATTAAAAATGAAATTATATGATCTTACCATTGAATAAATTACATTAAAACTAAAGTTAATAAATCATCAAAACTAATCACATTCTCATTATTTTGCTGCATCTTATTATTGATGATCTTGAAGTTATTTATATCTGCTGTATTTAAATGTTGGAAATGTTACATATGCTGTATTATGCATCTCTTCTTAACTCTATTCTCAATGTCATTATATTGGTAATTTGAAATCAGCCCCGTTAGAAGTATTTGCATCACAGAAATTGGTAAATGTTACAAATCAAGACTTTTGTTTAATTTTGTGTGGTGAGCGGGCTGTTAAATATTTGTTAGCATGCCACTGAACAAAGGGGTACGTTAGGGATCAAACTCTTGTAGCAACTTAAAAAGAAAACAATTAAAAACATTTAGAAGGAAAGTCTAAAGTATTTTTAAAGCTAATCTCGGGAGTTGGTGATGGACAGGGAGGCCTGGCGTGCTGCGATTCATCATGGGGTCACAAAGAGTCGGACACGACTGAGCGACTGAACCAACTAACTAATCTGAATGATATTGATTAGGGGTAAATCAAGGAAAGCACTAATCACTAAGAAATTTAAAAAAATTCTTTGGTGCTTCCATAGCCAGTAAAACTTAGAATTTAGAAAATTTAGTTTAGTTAAGCCCTATGTTATTGGTAAGGCTGAGCCACCAAACTTGTTTTTAAAGATATTCTCCTTCAGCAATGTCTCAGAAGGAAATTTTATTGTGTTCAAAAACATGCTTTAAAAATGTTGAAAACTGTAGCTTACCTAAATTTTTTTTTGCCTACTTGGAGGAAAGAATTGTGAATATTAGTAATAACTATTTTCATTGGTTTCTGTTCAACATTTTTTTAATTAATTTTTTTAAATTGGAGGATAGTTGCTTTAAAATGTTGTGTTGGCCACAAAGGAAACTATAAGCAAGGTGAAAAGACAGCCTTCAGAATGGGAGAAAATAATAGCAAATGAGCAACTGACAAAGAATTAATCTCAAAAATATACAAGCAACTCCTGCAGCTCAATTCCAGAAAAATAAATGACCCAATCAAAAAATGGGCCAAAGAACTAAACAGACATTTCTCCAAAGAAGACATACAGATGGCTAACAAACACATGAAAAGATGTTCAACATCACTTATTATCAGAGAAATGCAAATCAAAACCACAATGAGGTGCCGTTTCACGCCAGTCAGAATGGCTGCTATCCAAAAATCTACAAGCAATAAATACTGGAGAAGGTGTGGAGAAAAGGGAACCCTCTTACACTGTTGGTGGGAATGCAAACTGGTACAACCACTATGGAGAACAGTGTGGCGATTCCTTAAATAACTGGAAATAGAACTGCCATATGACCCAGCAATCCCACTGCTGGGCATACCACCAAGGAAACCAGAATTGAAAGAGACATGTGTACCCCAATGTTCATCGCAGCACTGTTTATAATAGCCAGGACATGGAAGCAACCGAGATGTTGCATCAGCAGATGAATGGATAAGAAGCAGTGGTACATATACACAATGGAGTATTACCCAGCCATTAAAAAGAATACATTTGAATCAGTTCTAATGAGGTGGATGAAACTGGAGCCTATTATACAGAGTGAAGTAAGCCAGAAAGAAAAACACCAATACAGTATACTAATGCATATATATGGAATTTAGAAAGATGATAACGATAACCCTGTATGCGAGACAGCAAAAGAGACACAGATGAACAGAATTTTGGACTCTGTGGGAGAGGGTGAGGGTGAGATGATTTGGGAGAATGGCATTGAAACATGTATATTATCATATGTGAAGTGAATCGCCAGTCCAGTTTCGATGCATAATACAGGGTGCTTGGGGCTGGTGCACTGGGATGACCCAGAGGGATGGGATGGGGAGGGACATGGGTGGGGGTTTAGGATGGGGAACACATGTACACCCGTGGCAGATTCATGTTCATGTATGGCAAAACCACTACAATATTGTAAAGTAATTAGCCTCCAATTAAAAAAAAAATTAATATTAAAAAAAAGGGGGCAAAAAAAAGTTGTGTTGGTTTCTGCCATGCAACAACTGAAATCAGTCAAAACTATATGTATATTAATATCCTGTCCTCTTGAATCTCCCTTCTACCCACCCCATTTTACCCCTCTAAGCCATCATAGAGCTCCAAGCTGGGCTCCCCGAGTTATATAGCAGCTTCCCACTGGCTTGCTGTTTTACGCACGGTAGTGTATGTATGCCAACTCTTTCTCAACTCATCCCCTGCTCTCCTTTCCCTGCTGTGTCCATGAGCCTGTTCTCTCCCTCTGCATCTCTACCCCCACCCCGCCATTATGTTCATCAGTGCTATTTTTTAGATTCCATATATATGCATTAATATACAATATTTATTTTTCTCTTTCTGACTTACCTCACTCCGGATAATAGGCTCTAGGTTCGTCCACCTCATTTCAACTATCTGATAATGTCTATAAAGATGTTAATTTGCCAAAGATTTGAGAGCAGAAAAATTGGTGAAGAAATTTTTAGTGACCACAATAGAAATGAAGCCCAGAGGTACAATTTTAAGAGAGAGATTCAGAAACAGTACCACTCTGCTCCTTGAAAACAACTCAAATTATTAAATTATTCCCCAGGGACATCCGTGTTGGCTCAGATGGCAAAGAATCTGCCTACAATTTGGGAGACTCAGGTTCAATGCCTGGTTTGGGAAGATCCGCTGGAGAAGGGAGTGGCAACCCACTCCAATATTCTTGCCTAGATAATTCATGGACAGAGGCTGTCGTCTATGGCATCACAAAGAGTTGGACACGACTGAGCAACTAACACACAGGGACATCTCGATTTAAAGAGCTTGCTTCTTGATTTTATTCATGGATTCAAGGAATAGTAATAATATAGGAAATTTTGTGAAAATTTCCTTGATGAGATAATATGACAAAAGAAAAAAACAGCTTAAAATCCACATACTTACATACATCTTGGTTCTATAGATTAAGTTCTAATATTTGATATTTAGCAGTGCCAATTCTCTATGATTGTACTTAGAGAAATTTAAAGCTGTAGTATCTGAGTAGCTAGGATGTCATTAGGAAGATGCAGTCAGCCAGGCAGGCAGGCAGGCGAAGGCTATACAGGGAGGAATTATCCTGGTGAATATTCCTTTATTCGGTGTCTGCCCCACAGCCTGGTAGGCCACGCAACTCAAACTTTTCAATGAACTTGTAGGCTGATTCATGTCAGCCTCATGATGACAAAACCTACAATAATTTCAAGTTTACAAGCAGAATGATTTTTCATTTATTTATCCATTCATTTATTTATTTAGAGAAATTGAGCTGGTAAAGTGGTAGTGTCATTCTTTGAGTAGAATATTCTTTCCTTACTTGAAAGCTGTAAGGAAAGCTACATTTTGATCAGGCAAGTTAGGTTTATGGTTCAAGATAAAATGACATTAGGTTTCAAAAATCTGTGCTATTTGTCTCTGTAGAGTAAAATCCAAGGTCCCAAGTCCTGTCAGAGCAAATATTAAGACTTTTGTATCATATTTTTCCTGTGCTTGATCAGGGACAAAAAGATCAGGATTTTTTTTTTTCCTTTTTTTTGATTCTGGGCCTTCAGGAACTGCACTTATTTATTTATTTATTTATTTTTATTTTTGGCTCTGTTGTGTGACACGTGGGATCTTATTTCCACCACCAGGGATGGAGCCCATGCCCCCTGCACTGAAAGTGCGAAGTCTTAACCACTGGACCACCACCAGCATATCTTTGTCTTTTGACTCTAAGTTATTAAAAACTTCTGTCCTTCAGATTGATGGGCTTGGTGGGGTTGTGCAAGCAAATTCATGGGAGAACAATATTATAATTTTTATTTGTCCATATTTTCAACGTTTATATTGAAATATATTTTATATTGTATATAATAAATAATGATAATAGTCAACAGTATATAGTGCAAACCATGTGTTGGATACTTAAGAGCTTTAAACTCATTTGATGTTTAAATCAAATTTAAACATCATTTGATGTTTAAATCAAATTTAAACATCATTTGATGTTTAAAATCACTCTTTTGATGTTTAAAGTAGCCTTGTAAGAAAAATACAGTTGAAGCCCAGATTGGTCACATAATTTGTCCAGAATAGTGGACCTGAGATTCACACCACGTTGTCTGGCACCAGACTAGTTCTTAACTATTACATCATGCCACTTCCCAAAGGTAATTTCTAAGTATAATTAATAGATGAATGAATCCACATACATTAGTAAACAATATTTATTGATACGTCTGTGTAAGTGAATCCTTCTGTAAATCTCAGTGGGTTCTTTCTGATTTGGAAGAAACTTTCCCATGTCTTTGACTATACCATACTCTGATCTGCTTTTTGTGTGCCTACTTTTGTAGTCGAAATGTCTATGAGTAATCCTGATTCACTGTTTACAACCACTTCCATGTATATTTACCTTTTTGAAGTGATTTTTTGACATCATCTGTAATAATCTTAAGGTCACTTTCATAGCATTTACTGTCATGGGTTAATGAGTGTTCTTTTCTTAATAACTAATATAAAGACTGGAGAATTCTTTACTCTGCTTGTGTAATGTGCAAAAAAATATTCTCTGCAAAAGTTTTCAGTATAGCATGCTGCTCCTAGGTTGCCTGTTTAGTTTACTCTTGTTTGTCTATTTAACACAGGTAGGCTTATAAGACAAGGACACCTCATTCAAGGAGAGAGGTTAGTTTCTTTCATCTGAGCATGGCAAACACCCAGATGGTTAAACATATGCAACAAACCAAGAGTAATTCAGAAAATAGCATCAAGTGTAAGGAGGAAGAAACTTTTTTTTGAAGTGAGATTCTTCCTCAAGGTATTTTTGCTGCTGTACTTGGCGTGTTGTTAATAGACATATTACTGTGGCTATTTTAGTTTTAGTCTCCATACTTTTCTGATGTAGCACTGTGACTTCAGCCATCTGTTTTACCATCTTATGATATATCGTTCTTAGCTGCTTTTAGCAGATGAATCTTTCACAGGGAAGTTCATGAAACTTGATCCTGCCTTCTTTATCACATCACCTTTTTCCTTGTTAAAATTACCTGGATATCACAGAGCTAACTTTACATTCTACTATTCACCACGTACTTGAGATAAAACAGTGAACAGTAAAATCAAGTTCTTGTAACAGTAAGATCAAGTCCTTGTAATTGTAAAAGGTTTTGGCTAAACATCCATTTGTCCATTCCAGTATAACTTTCATGTCTTGTTTAAACCCTGAACTTGGAATTAAAAAAAAGCAAAACAAAACAAAAAAATCTTGAAAAGTATGATAGGGAGCGGGCATCAATATATTCCATGTTCTAAGAGCTGCTGATTGACTCATCTTTTAAACTGTTTCTCCAAACCCTCTGAACTTTCCTAAGCCTGTGTGGCTTTCACTGTCATTGCTATGTGATATGACACTGAAGTAACTTGCTTTTTCTCAACATCCATGCCATTTTTGTCAGTATTATTAAATGAGTGGGCGAGAATGCTAATAGCTTTAAACAGCCCATTGGTTGTCATAGTAACTGATATTAAAGCTAAAGATAAGTTTCGTTCTTGGATTTCACATTTAAATCATTGCTAGTATTTGCATTCTTTAGAAACTGTATGGGCTGAGCATGGACTTTGTATAAAAAGGACATTGAAAATTTAGGTTGACTGAGGAGTTGATACAGTGGCATCTGTTTTTAGCCCCAAGGTTATGATTTGTTCAGACTCAGCCCAGTTTCATTAGATGTTTGTTCAGAGAACCCAAGAAAGATGCCGGTCTAAATGTTACAGGGGTTGTATGGACAAAGTTTTACTTTTAAAACTTGTGTTTATTCATTCTGAGCATTTCCTATGCTGCTTTTCTCTTATTTATCTTTGTGATGATTTGTTAATGTTTCTAAACTGTTTTTAAAATTAACAATCTGAGAACCAAAATGAGAGAGCACACATTCAAGAAATCTCTGTAAGACTCCTAGATACATCCTATCTGCTGTCTTAGGTGAACTCTGTTCTTCCTGTCTAAGGGCTCAGTACAAATTTCACTTCCTGCTTAAAGCCTGACTTTCCCTTTCATTTCTCCGTTGTTATAATTTTCTAACATATGTGCACTGCATTGAGCATACAGAAATTTTTATAGTTCTAGAAAATCTCTGAGAAAAAGCAGAAACAATCTCTTTTCCTCTCTCTTATATATGTATATCTAAATTCTTCCTTTGTCAGATATTAATTCATGTTACACTAATTTAAGGAGCTCTTATCTGGAGTTTTTAATCTTTTTCTCCAGTCAGTTCAGTTTTCTGCATAGCATTGTATTTTGGGCCAGGCCACCTTTATTTCCCCACCTTAAATCACCATTTTCATACCTAGAACCAATTTGAAGCTGAATGAATGTTCTCCCTTCATCTCTGGAGATGCAGAGTTATTTTCTTTCTAGGTTCCCACCCTTAGCTTCCAGAAGAATTAAAAGTCTATTAGCAGCAGCAGCTTATCTGTTGAATATAGATGAAGTATCCTAGATGTTGGACAGTTTTGTCAATCTCTTATATAATATTTTGGTAGTGACACTGTTTCCTCTCCCTTCCCCCACATTTCTTGAACTAGTTCTGTTATGAATATGCAGTATTCTGCTCAGCTCTTGGATCCCTCTCAACTCTCAGACGCCTCAGTTCTCAGAATTCATTCTCCTATGACAGCAAGTCCTTATTTTCTAAAGCCAGTTTTCTATTAAAAGAAGATAAATAGATAAATAGGTAATCTCTCTATGCTTCTCAGTGGCAGCATCTGCTTTTAGTGTTAATCATTTAACAATGGAATATTAGTTTGTGGGTTGCCAAATAATGTTGTAAAGAAAAAGGGTTCTGGGTTCAAATATGGTTTAGAAAATACAAATTAAACAAGCCAAACAGGTTTCCTCCCCAGAGACCAATGAATATTGTGAATTTCTTCAAAGGGGAAGAACAAAAACAGCATTTTTGAAACAGGTTTACTTTGTAAACATTTTAGGATGCTCATTTATGTAGACTTACTTTTTTTAAAAAAAGTTCAAACAAAAACTTCAAACAAGGGTCAGTAGATATAGAATGTTAAGGGAATTAACCTTATTATTTTCAGGTTCCTTAGACTTTCCTAAAATTGATGTGCTTGAGGAAAATGGTGGTGGTATTTAAATTCTTTTTCCCCACTCATGATAATTCCTCTTATCCCTTTCTACAAAGAAAAAAATTAGAATTCACAACTTTGATCTTATTATTAGTACCTTATTTCTGGAGGGTGAAAAAGCTTTTAGGGCACAAATGGAAATAAGTCTTGATGTTCAAAAAGTGAGTATCTGTATTTGGGTAAGAAATTCTACTGCAACTAAGTTGGTTTTTATTTCTTTTTTCTTTCAAGAAATTTAAGGTGAATCTAATAGAGTTATCAGCTGACAGGTTACTGGAAGTAATTTTTGATGATGTAACATAGGACTAATGATATTATTCCCAAAGCTTGAAAGAATTTCAAAGAATCAAATTCTTACATTCTTATTTATATGAGCAAGTTTCTTAGTTTTTAATTAGGAAAATTAAAAGGAAAACTAATATATGAAGGTACCTGGTTTTTCAAAAGTCTTTTAGGAGCTCCAGAAGTGTGTGAAAACCACAATTCTACCTAATACTTACTGGGAAGTATTGTTCTACAATTAAAGGTTCTTACTCTCATTTCCAGGTTCCCGTGTCCTTCCCCTCTTTTCAGGCTAACTGGCTCTGTCTTGGTAGAGCTCTTAAAGAACTGTACATGTGATTAATTATACATTAGTCAGATAACTGGTAATATCTTTAGGATACAACCATTACAAATATTTCAGTGAGCAACATATGTGCCTGACACATTTCTAGGCACTGGACAAATCAGCCGTGAATGAATGACACAAATCCCTGTTATCATGGATATTCTAATAAGGGGACACAGATAATGGACAAATATGTAACTAAAAAATGAGTAATAGATGAGGAGAGCTGGAAGAGGCAGTCAGGGGCAATTTCAAGTTTCAGTAAATTGTTGGGAAAACCTTAATGAGAAGCTTGTATTTGAGCAAATACCTGAAGGGAAGTAAGGGAGTGACGCAAACATTTCAGAAGAAATAGCAAAGACAAGATCCCTGAGGTAAGGTCACACTAATTATTGATGAGGAAAGAAAATATTCTATTTAAAATGACAAATAAGTAAAATCACTTTGTTCACTGTGGGAGTACTAGAATATTTTTTTCCCCAGAGAAATGACTTCTTTTTTTTTTTTTTTTTGATAAATTATCTTTTTTTTTTTGATGTGTAAGGTAAGCACTTGAGTGGATGACTTGGTTGGAAAGAAAGAAGCAAATACATAAACTATTCTACTAGAGAAATCTACTGAAATTTGATAGTAAGAGGAATCACAGAAAGAGAGCAGGAAAGTCAGATAGTGAGACAGAAGGAGAGAGGAAACAGAGACAAGATTACTGATTGTATGCTTTTGCTAAGTGTCAGTTCAGTTCAGTTCAGTCGCTCAGTTGTGTCTGACTCTGCGACCCCAAGAATCGCAGCAAGCCAGGCCTCCCTGTCCATCACCCACTCCCAGAGTTCACTCAGACTCGCGTTCATCAAGTCAGTGATGCCATCCAGCCATCTCATCCTCCGTCGTCCCCTTCTCCTCCTGCCCCCAATCCCTCCCAGCATCAGAGTCAACTCTTTGCATGAGGTGGCCAAAGTACTGGAGTTTCAGCTTTAGCATCATTCCCTCCAAAGAAATCCCAGGGCTGATCTCCTTCAGAATGGACTGGTTGGATCTCCTTGCAGTCCAAGGGACTCTCAAGAGTCTTCTCCAACACCACAGTTCAAAAGCATCAATTCTTCAGCACTCAGCCTTCTTCACAGTCCAACTCTCACATCCATACATGACTACTGGAAAAACCATAGCCTTGACTAGATGGACATTTGTTGGCAAAGTAAAGTCTCTGCTTTTGAATATGCTATCTAGGTTGGTCATAACTTTTCTTCCAAGGAGTAAGCATCTTTTAATTTCATGGCTGCAGTCACCATCTGCAGTGATTTTGGAGCCCAAAAAATAAAGTCTGACACTGTTTCCACTGTTTCCCCATCTATTTCCCATGAAGTCATGGGACCAGATGCCATGATCTTCGTTTTCTGAATGTTGAGCTTTAAGCCAACTTTTTCACTCTCCTCTTTTACTTTCATCAAGAGGCTTTTTAGTTCCTCTTCATTTTCTGCCATAAGGGTGGTGTCATCTGCATATATGAGGTTATTGATATTTCTCCCAGCAATCTTGATTCCAGCTTGTGTTTCTTCCAGTCCAGCGTTTCTCATGATAAATTCCTGATGGGAATGAAGGGAAAGTGGCTGAAAGGTTTTTAGAAGCGACTTAATGGATATAGAGTTTTGGTTTTACAAGATGAAAAGTTCTGGAGATCTCTTGCACAACAGTGTAAATATGCTTAACACTACTGAATTATCCAATTGAAAATGGTTAAGTTGTTAAAAAAAACACAACACTATAGAAAACAGTTGTTAGTTTTCTTCTTTTACTGAGGCATTAATCTCACTTCTCTTTCTCCCTACCCTTTTGTTAATTCCTCCCAATATCTATGAGCAATTGCGCCATTGTACAACAATGGTACTGATTGCCTCTGTACTTGTTTGTCTTTCCTTTGAGAATGTATGCTCCATGAAGGCACAATCCAAGGTCTAGTCTCCCTTGCATCCCTACAGTTTGGTAATGAACGACCCATAACACGTATCTATCACATCTTGCTAACTATGTTGAGTGAATTAAGAATAAAAACATCAGCCATTCCCTCTATCACCCACAATTTCAACCCAACAAATCACCAAGTGGTACTCAGACATCATATTCATTGGACAGCAGAGCCATACCATTGCCTGAGCAAATTTTCCATCCATTAACTATTTTGTAAATAGGATAGACTTTAATTTTCATGAACATTACTCATAGTTGGCTGATCTTGAATAGCAAGTGATTTTCTCAATTTCAAAAAATAAAGGAAGCTGCCAAAGAAGTATTGACTGAGATATTGACCATATGTTAGATTTTTCCTATTTTAGGCATTTCTGTTTTTCTTATTACTGTTAGAAAAGTGTTTTTTTTTTAATTTCTTGCAAACTTAAAATATGTAACATGTCACATGTAAATGTTATTTTCTTCTTTTTCTGAAACATCACTTTCACCTTATCCTTTTCCTTACCCTTTGCTGTCTCTGTCTATATTCTAACATGCAGATATGTATAGCATTTCCATATGCATTGAGCTTCTAATTCAGATTGTGATTCCAAACTATGCTTCTGTTAACACTCATGTTTTATCACCAAAATGAAATAATAGTGGTATGTCTCAATTTTCAAGAAAAACACGTTAACAGAATAAATGTTCTTAATTCTACATATTCTTCTATAAATAATTTTAAAATTTACTGCTATAACTAGCCCCATAGATTATGAAATAATAAGTAGCTAACCCATAATAATAGAAACGTACAAAATTATAGTTAAATATGTGCAAGATGGTGGAGTAGAAGGACATGCGCTTATCTTCTCCCTCTGGAACACCAAAATTGCAACTAGCTGTTGAACAACCATCAACAGAAGGATTCTGGAACCCACCAAAAAGATACTCTATGTCCAGTGACAAAGGAGAAGCTGCAACAAGACTGTAGGTGGGGTGCAATCACATTAAAATCAAATCCATACCTACCGGATGTGCCTGCGTGCCTGTGCGTGCTGCTGCTGCTAAGTCACTTCGGTCGTGTCCAATGTGCATGGGTGCATGCTAAATTGTTTCAGTTGTGCCCTACTCTTTCAACCCCATGGACTGTAGCCTGCCAGACTCCTCTGTCCATGAAATTCTCCAGAAAAGAATACTGGCTCTTCTTGCCATGCTTTTCTCAGTAGAGGGGGGAGGGGATCTTCCTACCCTGGGATAGAACACATCTCTTACATTTCCTGCATTGGCAGGCGAGTTCTTTACCCACCTGCCTCATGGGCAACTCACCCACCAGGCTCCTCCATCCATGGGATTTTCCAGGCAAGAGTACTGGAGTGGGGTGCCATTGCCTTCTCCACACAAAGTGGAGAACAATAATACTAAGGAAGTTCTTGTACTGTTGGGAAGGTTCAAGGCTCCACATCAGACTTCCCAATCTGGGGATCCTGCAAAGGATCTGGGAATCCGTAAGGAACCTGACTTTGAAGGATAGCAGGGTTCAATTACAGAATTTCCACAGAACTAAGGGAAACAGAGATTCTTGGAGGGCACAAATAAAGCCCTGTGTGCACCAGGACCAAGAGAAAGGAGCCATGTTCCCAGAAAACACTGAGTCAGGCCTGCCTGTGAGTATTTGAGGTTCTCCCATGAAGGCGTGGATCAGCAGTGGCCTGCCCGGGGGACAGGGGGACTGGCAGCAGCAGTCCTGGGAGGCGTGTGTTGGTTTAAGTCCTTATGTTGGTCTAAGTCCTTAAACCATAAGGACTTAAACCATAAAAGAAGGCTTGGAAATGTTCAGTAGGACATATCCTAGACCATTTATTTTTCCACTCATAAATTATATTATTCTATCCCCTAATATTTTATGTGTCCATATTTAATAAATCTTTTGGGTGTTCCTATTATTTATAATGCAGCAAACTACCTCAAAACTTAGTGTCTTAAAATAATCATTTTATTGTAGCTCATTATTTTGTGAGGAATTTTGTTAGACTTCAGCTAAATGATTCTTCTGTTTTTGTTTGTGTTTTGTTGTTGTTTTACCAAAGTTATTTGCTCGCATTTATTTAGTAGTCAACCTGTTCTAGATGGGTCCATAAGGCTTCACTGACATGTGTGCTGCCTTGTCAGAAATGGCTGAAAGACTAAGCATGCTGTGAAGGAAAACTGCAGTCCCTACATATAGAATCTCTTGAATGATGGGCACAAGGGTGTTGTACATCCTACAGAGTGGCTTGGACTCTCAGAATGTGTTTCAGAGGATAAGGGGGAGCTGAATAGCCTTTTATGACCTAACCTTGAGGAAACATGGCATCACTTGTGCCCATTTGCTGTTATTCAAAGCACTTACAAGGTCTGCTCACATTCCAGTGATAAAAGCATAGATTCCAACTTTCAATGGAAGAAAACCAAGGGATTTTGACTGTGTTTTAAAATTACCACAATATCTTAAATCCTATTTTTTCAATATACATATATGTGTGTGAAGGGTGTATTGATTTAATAAATGATAGATAAGAAGATAAATAAGTAAATAACACAACTTAAAAATACAGTGCTATCCAGAATTCCCCAATGGCAGTCCTGTTACCAGAATCCATCAGGCCTGCCCCCACATCATCTGTTGCAGAATTTGAGTAGTCTGTTCCCTAAAAGTCCAGAGAACTAATCTCTGTGAGAAGATCTATGCTGGTGTTGCATTTTTTGCTTCAGTCTAAGGGCAGGAATATATTGACTCAGTGTCCAATCTAACATAAAACATTAGATACAACTGTAACAGAGACATGTCCCTTCTACACCAGAATTTTCCTTCATTATGCTATATCTCTTAACTCCTCTTCCTGAGACTTTTTAAAGGCATCCCTTAGTCCCTCTGGTTACAACCCTAATAGTCTGTGGGTCTTCTCTTAGAGCTTCTTCCACAGTGTGAAGGTCTGTTTCCCTGCCATAAAAGTGCCAGGTTACAGGTGCAAGGTTTCCCGTTGTGTCCTCTCATTATCAATTTTTTAGGAACACAAACTGTTACGTCAAGGAAAATACAAAGAACAGACTTTTACAAGTTTTTCCGGCTTTATGCTCATTCCTGCCCTACTTTTTATAGGACTATCTAAATCTGTTTCTCTTAAAATAAAAATAAGGGAGCCTCTGATTAATCCCTTGTCTCATCTTAACAGATATAAATACCTGTCTTATCCAACAAATTCTGAAGAAGGTAGAGTGACCATAAGGATTTTGATAAAAAAGATGAACTGAAGCATAAATCTAACTTTTAGGTTTTAGACAATGATATTAACATCAAATATACTAATTTTTTCTAAGTTCTTATAGCAGAGTTTAAACACTGTAGCAGTGTTACTTGAAATTATTTACCTTGACAAACCTAAAACTTTGTTGCTCTTATGCACACTATTTTGTTTTCCATCCACTAATAAGATTTATGATTATTCTGATGCTCAGGGATTGTATGTTTTTCCAAATTGGAAGCAAAACAAAAATAAACAAAACCAAGACACTATAGTTTGCCTGCTGCCAACCACTTGCCAATTTAAAGGCTCATTTTATTACCATAAAGCTGTATAACTTTAACAGGACATTAGGGACTTGTCATGTAAATTTTAAAAGATCATTTTCTTTTTGGCTTTGAATACTATCATCTGAATCACTTCCTTGTGGCTACTATCTAGCTCTGCTTTTCTGCATGTTCATGGAGAAAATTATCTTCTTTCATTATTTTCCTAAACTTTTAAACATGACATTTCCTCCATTGCTTCTATGAAACTTATGTAAGATGTGGAAAGGGGTTCGCTTTTTACATTATGTTTCATTATTGCTGTTATCCATCTTATGAATCTCATATTTTTTGAGGAGTCATCAGTTTCTTCTCTTTTCATAATACATAGTATATTTGTTCTTTAATGTACTAATTTATACTTTCACCTATATAACAAATTATGTTGACTCTATCAACTTGACACTATATTAGGCATATGGAATATACACATATTTAAGTCTACACCCCTCTTCTTCCTGAGGAGCTCCACATCTGGCTCCCTTGCTTAAAAGCTACCCTTCTCCCTCAGTCTAACGTGTAGAGATGGAGAGCCTCTTGTCCTGCAAGGCTTTTATTTTCTTTGTGACCAAACTGGTCCTGGCTCCAACAAACCAGTTAAAATACAGCCTGAAGAACAGTCTCAGCATTAGAAATACAAAGTATTTGTAATTAACAGAAATGTATCAACAAAAAAAAATCCAAACTATTTATCGGTTAACTAAGGATCCCACTGAGTAGCAGTAACCTCTTCTAGTATTGCCTGCCCTTCTGTCTTTTTCAGATGTAGGACTGTGGCCCTGCCTCTGCCGTGTCACACATTCAAGGATCCTTTGGCTTTTGTTGTTTTTATTTGTTGCTATTATATATTCAAGTGTTTTCGTTTGCATTTTGTTTTTGTTTTCTTCTTCATCTACCCTCAGAATTCATGAGTTTCTGATTCTTTCTTGTAGCCTTTCTTTAGTTTTTAGTAGAAACCTTGCAAACTTGGACATTTGAAAAATAAAAGGAATAAGTTGTCCTGTTTGTGAAATTTTCTGACCGTATTCTTAGATATCATTCCTGGAAAAAGTGTTGTTCTTTCTAGAGTCACAGATATTGAGCATGTGACTCATTCCATAATTATTTAGGAGTTATCTAGCTCAAACTTCCGTACCTGTCAGCAGTTCCTGAATGTCGGTATATATACAGTGAAAGTGAAGTCGCTCAGTCGCTCAGTCGTGTCCGACTCTTAGCGACTCCATGGACTGTAGCCTATCAGGCTCCTCCATCCATGGGATTTTCCAGGCAAGAGTGCTGGAGTGGATTGCCATTTCCTTCTCCAGGGGACCTTCCCAACCCAGGAATTGAACCCTGGTCTCCCGCATTGCTGGCAGATGCTTTACCGTGGGAGTATCTGTTCTAACATGTGAGTGTTTTGAGTTGCATGCAGGGAGTTTGGGAAATGGTGGCCTCCTACAAAGTGTTGAGATAGGTTGTCTCTATATTTCTGAGTAGCCTGTTAATGCCTCTATGTTTCTACTAATGATGATGATATTAGAAATATTTTGAAATGATTGGATCAGGACCTTGAGAAGGACTGATAAATTTGAGTCTAGCTATTAAGGGGAGAGGACTGAAAAACAGAACTCATCAACTACTGAAAACAGAGGTTAACAAGCAATGCTTTGCACATAACTGGTGCTCAATGTATGTAAAGTAAATTGACAGAAGGTAAATATATTAATAAATCACCAATGAGCTTGAGTATCAAGTTAATGTTCTGAATGGGCGGTGGAGTGAAGAGGATGGTGCAGCACAATGGAGTAGGTGGGGCTGGAAAGACCTGGCCTGTGAACCAAAATGCCCCGAGTTTAAACTCTTCTCTACTGATCAGTAGCTTTGTATGACCGTGAACAAGACACTTGACCTCTCCTTACTTCAGTTTCATCATCTGCAAAATAGGGGTAACAATGGCAACTACTTCATAGTGTTGTTATAAGTATTAAATGAGTTAATGTTTTTAAGACTCTTTAAAAAGCACTCCTAGAGTTAGGTAATATAAGTGGTTGCTATCTATTTAAGCAGATAGTTGCAAATAAGAGTAAGATGTTAAAATAGTAAACTTTTGACTAGGTAAAAAAGTTTTTAATGTTTATAGCAGTATTTTCTTTTGTGTTGGAAATAAGAATACATTTAATATTCTGTATATTTGCCAAAAATATGACCACTGTACATAAAGTCTTATAATTTGCTTTTTTCATGTATAATATATCTTGGACATGTTTGCATGTCAGGATATATACATATACATATATATATGCTTTCATAGTTGTTTAGAGTTAGGAAGGAACTTTGAAATAAATAATTTCTTCTACTCTTCTCCCTCCATATTATGGATTGATTGTAGTACTGCAGTTTTTCAGATTCCTTGTTGTTGTTGTTGTTTAGTCAGTCATGTCTGGCTCTTTGCAACCCCATGGACTGCAGCACATCAGACTTCCCTGTCCTTCACTGTCTCCTGGAGTTTGCTTATACTCATGCCCACTGAGTCGGTGAGGCCATCCAACCATCTTGTCCTCTGTCATCGCCTTCTTCTCCTGCCTTCAATCTTTCCCAGCATCAGGGTCTTTTCCAGTTAGCTGGCTCTTTGCATCAGGTGGCTTCTTAGAAGTATGCACTTTACAATCCTATACAGGGTGTCATATTTAGTATCTGGTTTTTTTGTTGTTATTTAGAGTGACTTGGGCCTCACCAATGCAAAGAGGAAAGAGCTCTTGCTATTATAAAACTTCTGATTCTCTGTAGCAGACAAAGCCTTTACCTGTGTAATCATGTGAAATATTGCAAACAGAGCAGTGGCAAAAGTAAACGTGAAGTAACATAATCTTTTTAAACCTAGTTAAAAATAATGGATTGAATACATGTGTTAAGACTGTTTGTTATAAAGTTGTAAAAATGACAATTTGAATGGGGAAGGAGACTTAAGCAAATAAATCATTGGAATATAAACAGCAGCTGGGCAGCAGAAAGGGGGAAAAGAGAGCTGAATTCGAAGCCAGCATTGTTAAAAAAGAGAAGAAATGGGATTTACCTCACAGGATCCTTCCTTTCCAACATCACAGACTTGTAAACTTATGGTATCAGGTATCTGTAGAAGTGGCATACATGCTAAGTTGCTTCAGTTGTGTCCAAATCTTTGCAACCCCATAGACTGTAGCCCGCCAGGATTTTCTGTCCATGGGATTCTCTAGGTAAGATTACTGGAGTGGTTTGCCATTTCCTCCTGCAGGGGATCTTCTAGACCCAGGGATCCAACATGGGTCTTTTATGTCTCCTGCTTCGGCAGGCAGGTCCATTACCAATAGTGCCACCTGGGAAGCCCTATAGAAGTGGAGGAAATAGCAAAAATAAAAAATTGGGAAAATTGGCTGAAAACTGTTTGAAAAGCAATTAGACCCTGATCCTCTCTCGTGAACTCTGTGTGGTTGATAGTTCTTCCTCTCACACTCTGACAAAAGATGAACACATTATATTTTGGAAAGAGCAAATGAGAGAATCTCTGCCTAGGGAAATGAGAGGAACACTAAAATAAAACAGAGTGAGCAAATAAGCATTGAGTGCTTAAGTTGAGGTGCCTCATACCCAGCCCTAACTTCCTGCCACCTCACATCCAGGATGCTGGAAACATGGAACATACTGCAGGCATGAAAATGGAAGCTGCTTGTATAGGTAATCTTGGGTGGATGGGCAGAGAATCTTGAAAGTACTGATATCACAGGTCCCCAAATGGCTCAGAAGATCATCATATATAGAAGACCACAGTGAACAAATTCCATGCATGGGCATGGAATGTCCAATCAACTTTTTGATATTTTACGCTTAGTATGAACAGAGAGCTATGGAACACTACATATTTAAGGAAGTCACACAAGATGAAAGGTAGAGGTGAAAAAAAAAATGGAAAAGTATATATATAAGGAAAGATGCTAAACAGGAAGTGAAGTTATCTTCAAACCTGTTTTTTTGTAATCTTAGAGTGGGCTTTCCCACGTGACACAGTGGTAAAGAATGTGCTTGCCAATGTAGGACATGCAAGAGATCTGGGTATGGAAAATTCCCTGGAGTAGGAAATGGCAAGCCATTCCAGTATTCTTGCCTGGAAACTTCCATGGACAGACAGAGGAATCTGGTGGCCTACAGTCCAAGGGATCGCAAAGAGTCGGACATGACTGAGCGATGGAACACTAGTGGTAAAGAACTTGCCTGCCAATTCAGGAAACATGAGACAAGGGTTTGATCCCTGGGTCAGGAAGATCCCCTAGAGGAAGGCATGGCAACCCACTCCAGTATTCTTGCCTGGAGAATCCCATGGACAGAAGAACCTGGAGGCTATAGTCTATAGGGTTGCAAAGAGTCAGATATGACTGAAATGACTTAGCATGCACTTAGTCTTAGAGTGATAAAACATGCTTTTGCATCCATGAGACAATAGTATTTTATTTAAAATAGTTGTCAAACATAAACAAGCTAATGGAAATTAAAGATCAGAGAGTTGTGAGAGAAATCTGAATAGGAACTTTGGAAATTCAGAAATCAGAAAGTAAAACAAGCAATAAAGTTGAAATTAGGAGGAAAAAAATTAGAGAATTATTCTGGGAGTTTCCAAATGGAAAAATCCCATGGACAGAGGAGCCTGGTGGATCCCAAAGAATGGGACATGACTGAAGCAATTTAGCATACATGGACATTCTTAGATTACAGCTGCTAAAGAAATTGAGAAAGCAGTCTATCCAGATTTGAAAGGTAGAAGCTTTTGCATCTTCCATAAGGGAAGTGAATGATAGTTAATGTATTTGTATATATGAGATATAAAAGCATATTGTTGACAATTGAGAATGAATTAGTAATAATCATATAAAAAAGAGATCAGACAAGCAAACTCACAGTAATTTATTTCAAGAAAAGCCAAACCTGGAATAAGAAAGTATGGATTACATAGCATCCTCTAGAGCTCAGCCTTGAATAGCATTCTTACAGACACAGTACTATAAACACTGAGTGATTAAGCTAAAACAATAGACTTAATTATATTTGGGTATATGTGGGGATAAGAAGTGTGTTTTGTGTCTAATCTGTGTGTCTTTGTGATGAGGATGAGTGAGTCTGGGCAATGGAGAAGAACTAAATCCCCATTTTCTACAATGGATGCCAATACAGAGTACTCTAATTAAAAGTTAGAAGAAATTATATAAATGTTATTTAGGTATGTGGAAGCAAATGTCATAAAAGTAAACTAGAAGAGTTGATATTTATCTTCTCTGATAGGCAGGGAATGGATTCACAGAGTTTTCGGTAGCATTTGTGTTTTAAAGACAAATTTCTTAAAATCATTTGCTGCTAAATTATACATAGAATTTTTAACTAAAATTATAAGAGGGAAGTGGATGTTTTTATACAACTTTATAATACTTCCAGATTCCTCATAACTAAATTTTAAGAGCAAAATCTGAGGGAAAAAATCTTCCAAAAGTCCCTTTTACTTGGGGAAAAAAAAGCCTTTGTTTTCGGTTGTTTTATTTAAGAATTTGAAGAAATACAAGAAAAAGTTACAAGAATTTTATATTATCACCTTTACCACTGTTTGTTACAGAATCAATTCCTTTAGGAAGTGATGGTGAGAAATTCAGGTATCTTTTAATAATGGGTTGGAGAAGTCCTGGCACCAGTGTAGGAGTAGTTTACTTGTCAACATATCTTTAAATCTGAGTCTGCCAGCTCCATGTAAAAGCTAGCTGCAAACTAACAATTCATATCTTGCAGCCATTTTTCTCTGCTCCCTGTCCTCATCTCAATGATGCGGAGACCATGCTTATTCTGTTTTTATCATTATACAAGAGATGAAGGGAACTGAAGACCATTTTGGATAGTGTGTATAAAAATACATAGACACAGAACCCACACTTTCAATTGCCTTTTCACAATGTAGCATCTTCTATCCCTTTAATTGAGATGTTGTTTCATTGAAAAAATGCTGCCTCATCTATGTGCCGCAAACTAGACAACCATTTGCCTTGAAAGCTTGACTCTTATTTTACAGAAGCTTTGAAAAGCAGTGTTAACATAGAGACAAGAATCTCATTGAAATGATAAATGGAAAATGATTTTAAAGAATTTAAATAATTATATTTACAAAGGTGTCAATAAGATTATTTTAACATGTATTAGGTATGAGAATATACGTGACCAAAAAATATGTTGATACTGAAGGCCAGGGAGAGGCCTTCAAAGAGCAAAGACTGTTTTCTGACTGTAGCAAAGACTGTAGCAGAAAAGATGGATACACAAATTAAAAAATTGCAAGAGTATAAAATTACATACAAAGAGTCTTATTTATTTAATTCTGGAGGATGCATAACTTATAATGAAAGTACATTGCTTAAAGGCAAATAGAAGAAATATCACATTAAAATTAATAAACCTATGTTATCTTTTCTACTTCAGTATGGTGGGCATTTGTTCATTCATTAAACTAATTCATTGTAATTCCATAGGTAGTTTTTATGGAGACTACCTTAGGTAGTTTTTAAAAACTAATAGGTAGTTTTAATTTATTTACTATTTATTATTGTTTTAAGAATATAAGGTTTATTGTTACTTTTTTAACAATCCTTTTATTTTTTTAAATATAAATTTATTTATTTTAATTGGAGGCTAATTACTTTACAATATTATATTGGTTTTGCCATACATCAACATGAATCCGCCACAGGTATACACGTGTTCCCCATCCTGAACCCCCCCTCCCTCCTCCCTCCCCGTACTATCCCTCTGGGTGGTCTCAGTGCACCAGCCCCAAGCATCCAGTATCATGCATTGAACCTGGACTGGCAATTCGTTTCATAGATGATATTATACATGTTTCAATGCAGAGTAGGCTTTTAAAAACTACCTTTTAGTTTTTAACTAATTAGTTAAAACTATTAGTTTTTTTTATTAACTAATTAGTTTAATCTATTAGTTAAAAACTAAAAGGTAGTTTTTAAAAGCCTACTCTGTGTCAGGCATTCTGCTAGCTGCTGAGGATACCGTAACTAAAGTGAGAGCTAAGTTTCTGCCCTCAAAAGCAGAAAGTTAGGGAAGTGGGAAATTTATAAGGAAGCAATTGCAAAACATGGTACATGCCATCAAGGGAAAATCATCAGGACAGGAATGAGTAGAGCTATAAAAGTACAAAAGTAGAAAGAACTGCTCTGCTCATCTAACATTCTATAGAACTATAATCTGAAACTTAGAATAAAGTGTAGCAAGAGACAGAGGCAAAACTTAAGCATGTTCTGATGCGATGCCACTGGGACGTGGTTTCCAGTGACCACTTGAAATGTAGTGGTTGGTTCCACCAGGATTTAATATCCTCTAAGCAAGGCACTATTTAATAGAACCATTTAATAATTATGTAATCATTGAGAAGATCCACTGGAGTAGGAAAGGGCAGCACAGTATTCTTGCCTGGAAAATCCCATGGACAGAGGAGCTTGACAGGCTACAGTCCATGGGGTTGCAAAGAGTTGGACACAACTGAGCGACTGAGCACACATAAAATTATTGAAAAACAGAGCTGCTGGTGTGTATGGTAGAGGGTGTACAGTTGAAATTAACAATATATGGTAGCTGAATATTAGCTATAGGTTATTGGAAGAAAACATTGGAGTAAGTTTTTTCGGGGGGTTACTGCCAAGGAAGCAGTGAATAAAAACATTCTCTGTCATCATTAGCCAAATCCTATCTCATTTTTTTCTTCTCAGATGCCCTCTGAGTTAAGTATAATTGTTTCCATTTTGCTAATGTGGAATGTGAAGTTCTAGGAAAACAGAGTATCTATATCAGAGTCAGCTATACACATGGACTGCCAGTTATCTCTCTAGCAAATCAGGCTTGTTTGGGATTGCAGTTCAAGGTCTGCAAACATGATGAGCCAGGTGCAACAAGGAGAGAACTCCTTTATCCTTGGGAAAAGGAAGTTGGGAGGGATATAGTAAATAAAGAGTCCATTGGAGGAATTGGGAGTTTCAAGTACAGTGACTTTCATTGGCTGAATTCCAACAGTCTGTTATTGGCTGCACTGTGGCCAGGCAAGAAGAGGACGTTCTTTCTTCCTCCCCGGACTATCTTCCTGGGAAATGAGAACTCTCTTTTCTGGCCTCTGTACTCGTTTAACTTCTATTCATTAATTTCTTACCTCTACTGTATTGACCACTGGGTTTTTTTTAACACTAGCGCCACCTGGGAAGCCCCTGTTCATTAATTTCTAAGGCAAGATCACAAAGCAATTATAATATAAAAGGGATCTCAATCTAGCATTCTATATAAGCAGTGTTTTATTGTTCCCTTGCCTAAAAAAAATTCTTGATAGATAAACATTGCATTGCCTATTTGGGTATTAAGCATTATTGTTACCCTAGTGGGAAAGATCTCAAAATGTATAATAGAGTTTTATGATACTATGAAATACTTTGGAAAGCAAGACAATTAGTCAGAGAAAAAGGTTGGTGGGTGTAAGAGCATGGGGAATCTGTTATACTATTTCCCCATAGAAATTCATACACATATTTAAGGTCACAAATAATTCACAGGAGAACTTTTCTTTTGGTTTAAGGATGACCTTTCATTAAAGGAAACCCCTTTGCTAAGACAATGAACTAAAGAACCTCTACATCATTCATCAATGTCAATACTTTATACACACACACACACACATTTTTTCTTTCTTTTGGCTCCAGAAGGAATTGACATTTTAATGGGGAAGATAATATGGTTCTGCAGCTGGATGAAAGTATCTCTGTGGAGATCAGATCAGTTTAGTCACTCAGTCATGTCTCATTCTTTGTGACCCCATGGACTGCAGCACTCCAGGCTTCCCTGTCCATCAGGAACTCCGGGAGCTTGCTCAAACTCATGTCCATAGAGTCGGTGGTGCCATTCAACCATCTCATCCTCCACCATCCCCTTCTCCTCCTACCTTCAATCTTCCCCAGCATCAGGGTCTTTTCCAGTGAGTCAGTTCTTCACATAAGGTGGCCACATATTGGAGCTTTAGCTTCAGCATCTGTCCTTCCAATGAATAATCAGGACTGATTTCCTTTAGATTTGACTGGTTGGATCTCCTTGAAGTCCAAGGGACTCTCAAGAGTCTTCAACACCACAGTTCAATTCTTCAATGCTCAGCTTTCTTTATAGTACAACTCTCACATCCATATGTGACTACTGGAAAAACAATAGCTTTGACTAGAAGGACTTTATTGGCAAAGTAAGGTCTCTGCTTTTTAATAAGCTGTCTAGGGTGGTCACAGCTTTTCTTCCAAGGAGCAAGCGTCTTTTAATTTCATGGCTGCAGTCACCATCAGTAGTAATCTTGGAGCCCCCCAAAATAAAGTCTCTCATTGTTTCCATTGTTTCCCTTTCTATTTGCTTAAAAGTGATGGGACTGGATGCCATGATCTTGTTTTCTGAATGTTGAGTTTTAAGCTAACTCTTTCACTCTCCCCTTTCACTTTCATCAAGAGGCCCTTTAATTCTTCTTCCCTTTCTCCCATAAGGGTGGTGTCATCTGCCTATGTGAGGTTATTGATTTCTCCTGGCAATCTTGATTCCAGCTTGTGCTTCATCCAGCCAGGCATTTCACATGATGTACTCTTCATATAAGTTAAATAAGCAGGGTGACAATATACAGCCTTGACATACTGCTTTCCGGATGTGGGACCAGTCTGTTGTTCCATGTTCAGTTCTAACTGTTGCTTCTTGACCTACATACAAATTTATCAGGAGGCAGGTCAGGTCAGGTGGTCTGGTATTCCTATCTCTTTAAGAATTTTCCACAGTTTATTGTGATCCACACAGTCAAAGGCTTTGGCGTACTCAATAAAGCAGAAGTAGATGTTTTTCTGGAACAATCTTGCTTTTTCAGTGATCCAACAGATGTTGGCAATTTGATCTCTGCTTCCTCTGGCTTTTCTAAATCGAGCTTGAACATCTGGAAGTTCACGGTTCATGTAACTTGAAGCCTGGCTTAGAGAATTTTGAGCATTACTTTGCTAGCATGAGAGATGAGTGCAATTGAATGAGTGCATTCTTTAGCATTGCCTTTCTTTGTGATTGGAATGACAACAGACCTTTTCCAGATGAGTTTTCCAAATTTGCTGACATGAGTGCAGCATTTTCACAGCATCATCTTTTAGGGTTTGCAGTAGCTCAGCTGGAATTCCATCACCTCCACTCTCTTTGT
The DNA here is from genome assembly GCF_023091745.1 of Budorcas taxicolor. NCBI lineage: Eukaryota > Metazoa > Chordata > Mammalia > Artiodactyla > Bovidae > Budorcas > Budorcas taxicolor. The sequence continues at coordinate 38,813,594 of NC_068919.1, read as the reverse complement.
TTATAGTGATGCTTCCTAAGGCCCACTTGACTTTGCATTCCAGAATGTCGGGCTCTAGGTGGGTATTGGATCATAAAGATCTTTTTTGTATAGTTCTTCTGTGTATTCTTGCCAACTCTTCATATTTTCTGCTTCTGTGGAGATATCCTATAGCAATAGAAATATGTGTTGTTGTGCATCAAAAATAGAGATAGGAACCTAAGTGAAACTAGTGGTTTCACTATTTTCCCTTTTGTAAGTCCAACTTTAAAGCAAACACTTGACTTTTGTTATAACTACTTGATGCAGTGCCTCTCCCCCCAGTCATGGTAACGTTCCTAGTAGTTGAGTTACACCTGTTTTAAGGAAGCATTAAAGTAGCATTTTATATACTCAGCCTTGCAGCATCAACTGAATCTGAATCCCCATCTTCTGGTCTGGGCATCCAATCATGAGTTGCTTGCAGAAAGTGTGTTTAGTCACTCAGTCATGTCCGAGTGGACTGTCAATTTCATGGACTGTCATCCTCCAGGCTCCTCTTTCCGTGGGATTCCCCAGGCAAGAATACTGGAGTGGGTTGCCATGCCCTCCTCCAGAGGATCTTGCTGACCCAGGAGTCGAACCCATGTCTCCTATGTTTCCTGCATTGCTAGGTGGATTCTTTACCTGCTGAGACATCTGGGAAGACCATCATAAGAGTTAGGTGAGTAAAATTTGAAAACCTGCAGTCATTCCATCAGATATATCTAGGCTAGCTTTCTTTCGTATAACCCATTTTCCAAAATCACACACACACTCCTTTTCCTACGCTCCATGTGTATAAAATTTCTTAAATTCAGGTGACTCAGCTGAATGTTATGAAGAAACACCTGATTAAATTAATTGCAATAAAGTATGAATAATTACCAGATCACTTGACCTGCTTCTTGAGAAACCTGTATGCAGATCAGGAAGCAAAAGTTAGAACTGGACATGGAACAACAGACTGGTTCCAAATAGGGGAAGGAGTACATCAAGGCTGTATATTGTCACACTGCTTATTTAACTTATATGCAGAGTACATCATGAGAAATGCTGGGCTGGAAGAAGCACGATCTGGAATCAAGATTGCTGGGAGAAATAACAATAACCTCAGATATGCAGAAGACACCACCCTTATGGCAGAAAGTGAAGAAGAACTAAAGCGCCTCTTGATGAAAGTGAAAGAGGAAAGTGAAAAAGTTGTCTTGAAGCTCAACATTCAGAAAACTAAGATCATGGCATCCAGTCCCATCACTTCATGGCAAATAGATGGGGAAACAGTGGAAACAGCGGCTGACTTTATCTTTCTAGGCTCCAAAATCACTGCAGATGGTGATTGCAGCCATGAAATTAAAAGATGCTTACTCCTTGGAAGGAAAGTTATGACCAACCTTGACAGCATATTAAAAAGCAGCGACATTACTTTGCCAAAAAAAGTTTCGTCTAGTCAAGGCTATGGTGTTTCCAGTGGTCATGTATGGATGTGAGAGTTGGACTGTAAAGAAAGCTGAGCGCCAAAGAATTGATGCTTTCCAACTGTGGTGTTGAAGACTCAGGAGAGTCCCTTGGACTGCAAGGAGATCCAACCAGCCCATCCTAAAGGAGATCAGTCTTGGCTGTTTATTGGAAGGATTGATGTTGAAGTGGAAACTTCAATACTTTGGCCACCTGATGCGAAGAGCTGACTCATTTGAAAAGACCCTGATGCTGGGAAAGATTGAGGGCAGGAGGAGAAGGGGACGACAGAGGATGAGATGGTTAGATGGCATCACTGACTCGATGGACATGGGTTTGGGTGAATGCCAGGAGTTGGTGAAGGACAGGGAGGCCTGGCATGCTGCGGTTCATGAGATCAGAAAGAGTCATACATGACTGACTGAACTGAACTCATGAATTAATGGAGACCGCCATCCCCAGAGCTGTTTTCAAGTGAATTGATAGGCTGCTGCTGCTGCTGCTGCTGGTAAGTCACTTCAGTTGTGTCCGACTCTGTGTGACCCTGTAGACAGCAGCCCACCAGGCTTCCCTGTCCCTGGGATTCTCCAGGCAAGAACACTGGAGTGGGTTGCCATTTCCTTCTCCAATCCATGAAAGTGAAAAGTGAAAGTGAAGTCGCTCAGTTGTGTCTGACTAGTAGCGACCCCATGGACTGCAGCCTATCAGGCTCCTCCGTTCATGAGATTTTCTAGGCAAGAGTCCTGGAGTGGCTTGCCATTGCCTTCTCCGGAATTGATAGGCTAAGCACTCACTAATCATGGTTTAGGAGAGCATCAGAAATGTAGCTTCTGCTTCTGCTCTATACCTTCCTTTCTGGGCAATATATTTTTATCTAAAACCTCTCGGTTTTATGTTTTCTAAAGCATCTACTACCTCTATAGCAATAATCATTCATTCATTTTGATTATTTCCATAATTTCTGTACATATATATATTTTTTCTCTCTCCATTACCATATTATGCTGCTTTTCATTTTCAATTTGTGCCTTCTTTCATGTGGGATATTCACAGAGACAAGGGTTCCTTGACATTGCCTATGCGCTATACTTCTTAAATCCTTCTAATTATCCAGTTACCCTTTATTATGATGATGGTTATTATATACTTGTATAAATGTATATGTGTGTATATATATATATATGTATATAACTCAAAGCACTCCTATACTCCTGTAACCCAATTAAGACACAGAAAATGGCCCACACAATATTATTCCTCTTAAAAAATATTTCTTACCAAGAATAATGCTATCATCTTATTAGTTTTGGTAAGATCACTTTGTTTTATCAGATACTTCAGTGACAAGGTTAGAATAACTGAATGTACCCAAGATATTTCAAGGAATGAAATGTTTAGAGAGAAAGAGTGCTGCTATACTTCAGAAAAAAATATATATCCATACCATAGAAAGGCTGATATACAAATTTTATTTAAAATTTATTGTTTCAAAAAATGAGGATGTCATAGCAAATGTGTAAGAAAAAGGACAAAAAAACCCTAATAAAATGTTTATTAAAATAGTGACTTTTTAGACAGATAATTGAACTTATAATTATTTGGCAAGCAGTGAAGACACTTTTTCTAAAGAAGAAATGTATTTCCCAATACATTATTGTTTTATTGCAAATGTAATAATAAAATAACCATTTCACTTACTGCTCCTTTTGGTACACATTCCCTTGAAACTTTGAAAATGAACCAAAATCTTCCTCAATTAAAAGTGAATATCTAGTATTGTGTTTATATTGAGGAAGACTTTTATGCTTCACAATATACTGATCAAAAAATATTCCTTTCCTTTTCCTATGTAAAAACATCTTCTTGAGGTGGCTGATTTGCTCATCTGTAAGAAAGTTTAGAAATCATTTTATGCCACCTGATGGTAAGTAACTGACTCATTGGAAAAGACATTGATGCTAGGAAAGATTGAAGGCAGAAGCAGAAGGGGATGGCAGAAGATGAGATAATTGGATGGTATCACTGACTCAATGGACATGAGTTTGAGTAAGCTCTGGGAGTTGTTGACCGACAGGGAAGCCTGGTGTGCTGCAGTCCATGGGGTCACAAAGAGTCAGACACGACTGAGTGACTGAACTGAACTGAAGAACAGTTGTCTTAGACATTTTGTCTTCCTTATACATTGTGGTCTTCAGGATCACACAAAATATACTTTGGTTCCCCTAGTCAGTGTAAAGCTCATATTAGACCTTCATTAAACTTCAAGGGATGCAAAAGATAATTCTTAGATAACTTTCTAGAAATAACCCAACTATATAAATGCTATAATGGAATATTTGACAAAGAATAGCATGCAGTTGCAGAACTGAGCACAGATTATATACATCAGATGCTTTAAAAATGCTTTCTTATTTTGGATTTTCTATTTTTTAACTCATTTTTGCTTTCTATTAATTAAAAAATATTCTGCTATATCCCTGTGTAGTATTTGGAGTCCTCTTGGTTAGTCATATTTTTTAAAAAATCAGGTTTTGTTTTGTTAAGTTTTATTTCATTTTTATATCATTAGGTGTGGAGAAGTTACTGGAATGTATTCCCTTTTTATTATTGAGCTTTCCACTTTTTCTCTTCCTAAAACTGCTGAGCTTTAAACTCTTTTCATAAAACTTCTGTGAATAAAGTGCCCTTCTGGGAACATGGTGTTTTCACTTTTATTTGAAGAGGTCTATAGGGTAACTTAAAGCACAGACATTTAAATTAATAATGTTTTTATTATTGCTGAATGGGTAACTTTTTTTTTGGTGTGTGTGTGTGTGTTTTTGGTGTGTGTGTGTGTGTGTGAGTATGTACAAAGCTGAGTTTCTTAAATGCAGTGCACTATTCCCTCAGAATTACATGGGGCGTTAATTAGGCCCTTTATACTTTCTAATGACTATCCAGGGAGTTTGGAAAAGGCAAGTGGATGCCATATATAAAGAGGCGAGCATTAAGCACCTACAAACAGTGAGACACTCTTTTGGGGCTAGGATATAGACTTCCTGAATCCCAGACCTCAAGTAATAAACAAATAAGCATACATTCTGATTTCTGACATTAAGTAAGTGTCCTGAGGAAATCTACACTAGATTACATGATTGAGAATAACAGAAACTACTATTTTATATAGGATGCTCGGAGAAGTCTACAATGATAAAATGACATTTAAGCATAGCCTTGAATGAAGTCAAGAGAAAAGAGAACAGCAAAGACAGAGGGCCTGAAGCAGAAGGAATACTGGTGTGCTTTTCAGCAATATGTGAACCGTGAACTTCCAGATGTTCAAGATGATTTTAAAAAAGGCAGAGGAGCCAGAGATCAAATTGCCAACATCCACTGGATCATTGAAAAAGCAAGAGAGTTCCAGAAAAAACATCTATTTCTGCTTTATTGACTATGCCAAAACCTTTGACTCTGTGGATCACAATAAACTGGGGAAAATTCTGAAAGAGATGGGAATATCAGACCACCTGACCTGCCTCTTGAAAAAACCTATATGCAGATCAGAAAGCAACATTTAGAACTGGACATGGAACAACAGACTGGTTCCAAATAGGAAAAGGAGTACGTCAAGGCTGTATATTGTCACCCTGCTTATTTAACTTATATGCAGAGTACATCATGAGAAACGCTGGACTGGAAGAAGCACAAGCTGGAATCAAGATTGCCGGGAGAAATATCAATAACCTCAGATATGCAGATGACACCACCCTTATGGCAGAAAATGAAGAGGAACTAAAAAGCCTCTTGATGAAAGTAAAAGAGGAGAGTGAAAAAGTTGTCTTAAAGCTCAACATTCAGAAAACTAAGATCATGGTATCCAGTCCCATCACTTCATGGCAAATAGATGGGGAAACAGTGGAAACAGTGTCAGACTTTATTTTTGGGGGCTCCAAAATCACTGCAGATGGTGATTGCAGCCATGAAATTAAAAGATGCTTACTTCTTTGAAGGAAAGTTATGACCAACCTAGATAGCATATTCAAAAGGAGAGACGTTACTTTGCCAACAAAGTTTCGTCTAGTCAAGGCTATGGTGTTTCCAGTGGTCATGTATGGATGTGAGAGTTGGACTGTGAAGAAAGCTGAGCGCCAAAGAATTGATGCTTTTGAAGTGTGGTGTTGGAGAAGACTCTTGAGAGTCCCTTGGACTGCAAAGGAGATCCAACCACTCCATTCTAAAGGAGATCAGTCCTGGGTGTTCTCTGTAAGGAATGATGCTAAAGCTGAAACTCCAGTACTTTGGCCACCTCATGTGAAGAGCTGACCCATTGGAAAAGACTCTGATGCTGGGAGGGATTGGAGGCAGGAGGAGAATGGGACGACAGAGGATGAGATGGCTGGATGGCATCACCGACTCAATGGAAGTGAGTTTGAGTGAACTCTGGGAGTTGGTGATGGACAGGGAGGCCTGGCGTGTTGCAATTCATGGGGTCACAAAGAGTCAGACACAACTGAGTGACTGAACTGAAATGAACTGAGGAGGAAGGTCAGTATGACTGGAATCCAGTGACTGAGAGGTGATTGATGGAGATGAAGGAAGATAGAGGGCCTGATGAAAAGGGATTGGGTTCCATTCTACTTGCAAGGTGAAACCAAAGAAGAGTTTAAGCAGAAGAGGGAACTTGTTGCTCTGTTCAGGTATACTGGTGACATTTGCATGGGGGCTAATTTTGGAGTTGGTAGAAAAAAGTGGATCATGTATATTTTGAGTGAAGTTTTTGTTGATAAATATTTGTATGAGGGTGAGTGAAGAAGAGTAGTCAAGGATGATTCAAGAATTTTGGTCTTAGGAGCTAAACAAATGGTGGGTACCATATATACAAACAAGGAGTTTTGACTACTGAATTTTTAACTGTAAACTTTAAGGACCTGTACATCCTTTATCAACAGAAAAGTTTGTATAACAGATCTTTGGTTTCTAACATTTTTGTGCTAAAAAGTGAAAATCTGTGATTCATTCCAGAAAGATTATCTGGATTCTTGTTTCTGTTTCATCTCAAATTTTGATGAACAATGCAAGTCAGTTGATTATGTCATAAATTAGACTTCTTCAGTTTGCTTAACTTAATCTTAATTTTTATCAGGGAACTAAGGTATTTTAGATATCATGACCTATCATGACCTTACTTTCTTGGATTAGGCTCAAGAAATATGTGACTTTTTTTTTTCAAATCTCTCCTTTTTTATGCACCAGAATCTCTGGTATTCTGAATGAATAATAAGTCTGTCTAAATTAGATTTAGGTTGTGAGAAAGGGAAAACTTGCCTTACTCTGGGGGAGGCAATAGCTATTTTTACAGGAACCTGAATATTATAAGTACTGCATATTCAGGGTGTTTGCACTAGTTAGTTATATTAATAGATAACTCAATAACAGATTTCTAAGAACTGGGTCACAGAGAATTATTAAATTGGTACCTTGTTTTTTTCTTTTTTTTTTTAATCATCTTAACTTATACTGCAAAGCAAAGTTAACGAGTGAATTTTCATGAAGTTTCTCCTCTATATTTTATGGCCTAGATCAGGGAAAAAGGAAAAAGTTTCTAGAAATATTAGCTTTTTATCCTTAAGGCTGATATTACCTACTAACTTGTTTTAAATATTTTAAGCAAGTTGATTATTGGGTATTTAAACACTTTGCTAATGTAGAAAAAGCCACCGCAACCTTTATTCCCTCCCTGAAGACACTGAAGACGCTATTCATTCATTTAACCATCATTATTAGTGTTCTGTAAGGTGCCAACAATTATTGCATCATCAATCCTTACCCAACATCTAGGGAAGCATTTGAGAAAGTAATCCAAGTCAGCATTCATTGTGCTTTAATGAATGGGACCTATGGGAAATAACCTATGGGAATAACCTATGGGAAATAACATCTTGCCTACTTAGCATTCCTTCATCCCAGAAATAGTGTGGGATTCTTAATCTACTTCCATCAATATTATCTATTTATGACTTTTCTCAAGCACAAACTTCTCCTAAACAATTCCAACTAAAGTTAATTGCATCCTTCACTTTTGTTATTTGGGCCACTTAAAATCAAATCATCTCCCCACAGTGGACTCTCCTCTGTAAGGCTGTTTTCTCTGACACTGATTCTTCCTCTCTTTTACCTTGACCCTTGACCCCAGGCTTTGAAATTGGTAAAGTCCTTGATTTGAGGACCATTTCTGGGTCTTCAGATCTAGCATCTTGAGTAGCCACTGAGACCATGTGGGAGAGTTAGTTTTTCTTGGCATGAATCTAGACAAGTAGGAAGTGGGAGACAGGAAGAGATAAGATGGATACATTTCTTTTTATTTCATTTTTCAGAGAACTGCAATGGGAGTATGTTTCCAGTTTGCAAATCTTGCAGATAAACCTGCAGGCAGAAACAGGCCAGCAGGAGCAACATACCTTTTCATTGCCCTACATTTTTCCTTGCCTCAGTCACATCTTCTGCATTTTATCCCCCTTCATTTCCCTAGACTCGGATCTCCCAAAGAAACTGTCAACAATGTCTTGCTTTGGGCACTGCTCTTTCTAAAGGATTGGGACTAAGATAGATGGTATTATTATTCCATTCATTTAGCAAAGATTGTAGGGAATAGAAAGGTTTATAAAATCCCCTTCTCCCTACACTGTTACCATCAGTTGTTCATATCATTATTCTATTATTAGTTCTGAAACAAAACAAAACAAAAACTTTTTTCAGAAGACGTAAGACCTTTTTTTTTTTTTTTTTTCTCCCTATGATTATTCCAGGAATTAAAAGAAAAAATCTATCCCTGGGCAAAACTTGTAATAAATGCATCGTAAGTGAATACATTGAATGGTGAGATTTCACTAATAGGCTTTTTGGCATGTCATAGTATGAAACAATGCAAAAAAAAATTGTAACCTAATATGGATATATAAGATTTGTTTCATTATCTTCTCTTTATTTCCCTCTAAAATCTAGTAGTAGTTGATTTTGGAAAGTAAGCAATTCTAAAGACAGTATTATAAGTGACACTTAAAAGTTTTATCTTTCACATACTTAATATCATGCACTCTTTTAAAACCAATAAGATAATGAAGATTTTGATCATTTCGGTATATCCTATAATTGTATAATTAGATATCATAATTGCATGTTCAAATGATTACACATATGAACACTAATTTCTTAAGTATAGACACTTATTTAACTATGTAAATAAACAGTAATTGACTGAAGTGACAAAAATCAAATAAATACTTCGATCAAAAAATGTCAGGGAAAAATAAAAATACATATTTATTGAAATTACCTCTCAGTGAACTCTAGCATTTTCTGTTTATTAGAAGTTTGATAGGAACTGTATTAATTTTACAGTAAGACATAACAAGATTGCATCTTACCTGAAATAGTGAATGTATAAGTTTATTAGAAGAGACAAAAATCCTTTTCATTAAATGCCATGGTAGCATCTTAGAATGTACATCATCTCCTATTATCTATTCAGTTCAACATACATTTATCTGCTTTTGGTATTGGGTCCTCAACATGAGTCACTGCTATAAAGTATTGACTATTTGAATATATTTGCTATTTGGGAGCTTCTTGGCATTAGGCATAGAAGTTAACAGTGGTTAGTGTACGTTTGGAATCATGAGATCTTGTGCGTGTGCCTGCTGTCACTTCAGTCACATCCGACTATTTGCAACCCCATGGACTATACCCGGCCAGGCTCCTCTGTCCATGGTGATTCTCCAGGCAAGAATACTAGAGTGGGTTGCCATGTCCTCCTCCAGGGGATCTTCCTGACCCAGGGATCTAACATCAGTCTCTTATGTCTCCTGCTCAGATGGTAATGAGATCTTAGGTACTTATAATTGTTTTTACTTAATACATATTTGATGATAAAACTGTGTCCAAACTTTAATTAATAGTTGAGAAACAGTATCTACCCCTCATGTTATTTTGTATGTCTTTGTTGTTTTACTGGAGAACATCTGATTGTAGTTTCATATAATTGCATATATATATAACAAATGTAAATATGTATTTATATAAATATAAACATTTTTATACATTGAATATATACTTATATAATACATAAAGTATTTGTACACACATATTATTGGGGCAGTATCCAGAATTATGTGAGGCAGGTTATGTATTAATATCTCTGTCACTTGCTATGTGATTTTGGTTTTGGTATCTACCTGTATCCCCTTCATGGATCACAGCCTTGTTGTGGCAAAGGGGCTTGTATAACTCAAAGAAGCTATGATCCATATCATTCAGGGCCACCCAAGACAGACAGGTCACAGTAAAGACTTCTAACAAAATATGGTTTTCCAGTAATCATGGACATATGTGAGAGCTGATCCATAAAGGATGAAAGTTGAAAATTGATGCTTTTGAATTGTGGAGCTGGAGAAGACTTTTCAGACTCCTTGGACTTCAAGGAGATCAAACCAGTCAATACTAAAGGAAATCAACCATGATATTCCTTGGAAGGACTGATGATGAAGATGAAGCTTCAATACTTTAGCCACCTGATGCGAAGAGCTGACTCATTGGAAAAGACCCTGATGCTGGGAAAGATTGAAGGCAAAAGGAGCAGGCAGTGGCAGAGGATAATATGGTTAAATAGCCTCACCTACTCAATGGACATGGATTTAAGCAAACTCTGAGAGATAGTGAAGGACAGAGGAGCCTGAAGTGCTACAGTCCATGGGGTGGCAAAGAATTGGACACAACTTAGTGACTAAACAGCAATAACAACAAAATCTACAATAAAGTTAATAAAAAGAGAACAAGTTATTTATAAAAGATATTTTATAGTGCTATGTGTACTAGTTTTATTTTGAACCAGTCAAGTAGTTGAAAATATTTTAGGGGTTACTCTTAATAGCTCAAGGGGCATTAAGTTGAGTGAGTTTCATCTGTGTCACTTACTTTCCTAAAGGACCTCAATTCAAAGTATAGAGCTGTTGGTAACATCCATTGTTAGAGGCCCTACTTCATGATTTTAAAAATGTCTGAATTCCCCCCAGTCCTAGGGGTAAGAGTGAAATGTTCTCAGGAATTTCTTAATGAGTCTGAACTGAAAGTCATGTTTTTGTTAGTGAAGTAGTCTTTTAGATAAGAAACTTTGTATGAGTCTTTTAATAAGTTTTTTAAAAACATTGTTTTCCTGTGGTTGTGTTCGTCCATGGGATTTTCCAGGCAAGAGTACTGAAGTGGGGTGCCATTGCCTTCTCCAAAGAAATTCTTGAGCAGCCTTTCTTTGTTTGAACTTATGTGACCAATAGTCCTGTCTATTATCCATCCCATTGGGCAGCTGGATTTTATGCTGCTCATTTATATTTGTGGAATAAATATTCTAGTATCCAGAAAATACTAATGTAGGTAAATCCAAGGAGAGGAACATGCTTTTGGAGGTTGGGGACCCCTGGTATGACAAAGTAGTGCTGACATTACTCTGCTAAGTCTTGCTTTGAAGGTGAATCTGATTGATGTCAGATGAGAGTGAGGAGAAAATGGCTGTTATCAGTCAGGTTTCGGTTATAGATAACAGAGTCTATTCTAGCTAGTTTCAGCATAAATGGGTTAATTGAGGTAATTAATTGCTTACAAAGCTCATTCTAAGGGCTGCAGGAGGCTGTAAGGCTGTTTCTGCTGGAATGACTCCCAGCGTTTACCCACCAATGAACTGTTTCCTCTTTTAGAATCACAAAGTAGTTTCTTAGCCAGTGGATTTAAAAAAAAAATGGATCTTACTTATGATTGATTCCTCAGAAAATATCTTTCTTCCCACCTAATTTGTTTCTGAATTGTCATTAATAAAACAGAAATTCTGTTTGCAACCTTAGTGCAAAGGAGTCTGGTAAATGTAATTTTTAGCTTTCTGGCTTCAGATTGTAAGAAGGCATCCTACTCAGAAGTTGAAAGAGATGGCAAGCAACCAATGAACTGTATCTTGTGGTCCAAGGGGGCAATTATATGGGATGATTTCATATTCATCTATCTCTAGAAACAATTTGGTCTTCATTCTATTTGGACTTGGTGGCTCTGTAGTAAAGAATCTTCCTGCCAATGCAGGAGATGCAAGTTCCATCCCTGGGTCAAGAAGATAGAAGGACATAAAACCCACTCCAGTATTCTTGCCTGGGAAATACCATAGACAGATGAGCCTGATGGGCTTCAGTCCATGTGGTCACAAAAAGTCAGATGCAACTTAGCAACTGAGCACGCATGCTCATATTTGGACAAAAGTCAAAATCTCAAACTTGTTGTCAAAGACGTAGGTCTTGAAGTTGCCAGCATGTTGAAGATATTATATCAATTTCCTGTTGTTTGTGGAAACCACTCTGTCTTAGGACAGACTTCTTTGTAGACCTCTTTTAACTTTAAAATTCTTCTCTCTTTTTAGCCCAGCAAACAGGTTCTATTCTGCAGAAATCTACAGATATTCTTATTTCCTTCCTGTCGCAGAAATATTCAGTCCTGAGAATCACAGGATAATTTTGTTCTTTATCTTTCATTTCCATTTAAATTGGGAAAAACAGTCTCGTAGAAATATAAATTAGGCTTTCCTGGTGGCTCAGATGGTAAAGAATCTGTCAGCAGCGTGGGAGATGTGGGTTTGATCCCCGAGTCAGGAAGATCCCCTGGAGAAGGGAATGACAACCCACTCCAGTATTCTTGCCTGGAGAAATCCATGGACAGAGGAGTGAGGCAGGCTACAGTCCGTGGGGTCGTGAAGAGTTGGACATGACTGAGTGACTAACACTTTCTTTTTTTTTTTTTTTCAGAAATATAAATATGTGCCAGAAATATTACAGTGTGTTGGTAAAGTTGAATGATGTGTTCTCTCTTTACTAAGAGTTTAGGCACCATCCTTTTTTCTATCTGTTCTGAGAGAAAAATTCTTTGATCTTCTTGAATCAAAACTACCAGCCTGAATTTCTGTTAGTAACACCAGAGCATGACTAAAACCAGACTGATTTCAGAGAGAACTTCCCCATATATTCCTTGTAGGACCTTGGACAAATCACTTTACTGTTTTCAGCATCAGTTTTCTCATCTGTAAAGTGGGGCTGTAGTCCCTAATTGATATGACTGTGAGAATTAAATGAGATTTCATCATAAAGCATTTTCCAGATCAAACTGTTAGTAAATTATTGACTACTTTTAGTAGAAATTCAGAGTCATACAGATGCTTGTTAAAATCCTTTAACCACTAGTTATTGATTGTATGGTCTTAGGAAAGGTATTATAGTTAACCTTTTTGAATATAGTATTTAGTATTTACTAGAATTTAGTAATTTGCAAATTTAAGTATAATATTTTCTTTTAGGATTTTTTATGAAGACAATTATGCAGAAGTGACTATATAGAATCTAACACAATATTAGTTCCCATATCTTCCCTGTCTAAGCTTTATCCAAAATTGAAACAAGGAAAAGAGAAATTCTTGCAATATTTTACTATGACATTAATCTAGAGGGCTGAAATATTTCAGGTATGTTTGAAATTAGCATACCATTAATACTCTCTGATTTGTAGCTCCTAAAATTAAGCCACTTGCCTGAATATTTAAGTGGTCCTCTTTCATTTTTATTATTTATAATGCCTCGGTTTGGTTCTGCATGTCTTCTGATAGCTTTCAATCACCTGGATGTTGCCTCAGGTTTAAATTCCAAGTCAACAGCTATGAGTAAAGATCATTTGCACCTCTGAGTATTGTAAGGTGCCCATAAAATATCTTACCCTTCTTATTCCTGTTTTTCTAAAAGTTGCTCAGATGTTTCAGGGGAAAAGTATGTGATAAAGATTTTCCCATAGATTGAAAATGTACCTGTAGGAATTGAAGATGTTAATTTCTCTTTCTAGTTTCAGGTGCCCAGAAAAGTACAGAGGGACAGATAATTTAATCTCAAGTATATCCTTAGGCCAATTCAATGTACCTTTCTTTCAGTATTTTAGATGAATTGTTAGAAAACATGAAATAGAATTGTACTTTAATTATATGGTTGGTATAATCTGGCTAAATTTATTTATTAGGAGAAGGTTACAAACGTTTCTGCCAAGCCTACATGCCAAAAGACATTGTCATTTTTCTGAAGTGTGTTGGTGTTTTTTTCAGCATTTCAAATAGCAAAAGTTCATTTTGTTCTCTTATGAATAAATTTAAATGCAGCTTTAGTAGGGTGCACTCAGAGTGAGTGAGGCAGAGCAACATTTTTTTTATTACATTTCTAATACTCTGCAGTGTCTGAAATACTGTTAATTTAGATTGTATTCTATTATAAAAATCATTAAAGAATTTGCTGCTTTGCTTTCAGCAAGATTAAGTGTGATGGTGAAAAATGTCCCATAAGAAACCCATAGGGAAAAAGTGAAAAACTAGCTGTTTATCAGCAACACTGAAAAAATACTTAATAGTTAAAATTTGTGGTTAAATAAATATTGATTATTAAGTATAAAAGTGCTAAATTTAAATCAGAGGAAACTTTTAAAGTTCTGGAAGAAACACTATAGTGAAACTTGACTACCCTCCTGTATATGTCCTCTAATTGCCAAAAAAAAAAAAGTGTTTGGAATATACTGTATGCCATTACAGCACCTGCTCATTCATAAAAATAACGTATTGATGATTGAGTTCTAAACACTCAGTGTAATGATTTATTTATTTTTTAACCAATGGTTTATTCTTCGTCTTATGAGCTGGCACTCTGATCTTTTAGATGCCTTAAATAGAGCATTTCTAGTTACTTCTTCAAGAGTAGCATTTTGATTATTTTGCACTTGGAAAAACAAATCAAATGTTTATAAGGTCTGCAAATATTAAAAATGGATTTCTTATTGTTTAAGTTTTTCATGACAAGTTGTCTTTGTCTGCTAATTACCAAATGCAGAAATAATAGTACCTTAAACAAGATAAGTTTCAATTCTGTCTAGAAAATGAATCTAGATGTCAAAATTTTTGAGATAGTGTAATCCCTTCATGGTGTCATGAGGGACCCATCCTTAGCACATATGACTTTTGCCTTGGAGTTAGCTCACAATATAAGATGGGTTCTCCAGCCCTAGCTATCACAGTTGAATTTCAGGCAGGAAGGAAGAAATGGGAAACACAGAAATGGGTCCATGCCCTTCTCTTTTAAGGAGTTTCTTTAGAGGACCCTCACAACACTTGGCTTTGTATCCTTTCACTGTAATATGTCATAGCCATGAGTATGACTATATCATGAGTCCTATCAGTCCTCTGTGAGTCATCAACATATGTGCAGAAAGAATAAATCTAGCAGGTCTCAGAATACTGTACTTAGAAAGGCCTGCTTGGACGATTGGTCCTTGCTTGGCATCTGGGAATTTGGATTTCAGGAAGGGTTGCTCCAATCCCCCTCTGATTAGAATGCTTCATTGTGCTTGAATTTTTTCTGCAAACAATATGATTGGCATGGAACACTTGCTTTACTTTTGCAGAACGAATTTTGATATAGGCGGGGCGGATGGTGCTTATGTGACCAGACCCAGTAAAACCTGAATCTCTAGTAAGCTTCCCTGATAGAATATTTCATAAGTGTTGTCATTAGCTAATGCTGGGGGAGTTAAGTGCCTCCTTGTGACAACATGGGGAGAGGATTCTTTTAAGCTTATTCCTGTTTTCCTTTAAATGTCATCCCCCCATCACATTTCTCTTTTATTAATTTTGTTTTGTATCCTTTCACTGTAATATGTCATAGTCATGAGTATGACTATATCATGAGTCCTATAAGTCCTCTGTGAGTCATCAAACCTAGACATGATCTTGAAGACCTCTTAAAAAAAAAAATGAAAATTCAGTAAGTGACTGAATACTTACTCATTCACTCAAGTTATAAAACACATTTTAAGGTCTATCACAGATGTGATTTTTTTTTTTTTTTTTGGTACATAGATAAATAGCATAATTTTAAATTTTTATTGGCCTTCTCTTTTCATCACCATGACTGCAAAGTTTTGGGTCTGATGACTGGAAGAATGGAGTTGTCATTAACTGAAATGGAAAGATGGTGAGAGTTTGTTTGGAGGGAAGATCAAGAGTTTATATCTTGATCAATTTTGGATATGTTACATTGTAGACAGAGAGTAGGTGGTGGTGCCAGAAGACTGGTTTCAAGAAAGAGGGCTCAACTGCACGTATTAAACTAGAAGTCATCATCACATAAGTGGCATTTAAGGTACAGAACGGATGAACAAGGAAGTGAGTGTAGATGGAAAGGAACACGCATTATGGCACTCAGCATCCATTTAAAATCAGGCATACAGGGTCGTCATTGCCATCTTTCTAAATTCCATATATATGTGTTAGTATACTGTATTGGTGTTTTTCTTTCTGGCTTACTTCACTCTGTATAATCGGCTCCAGTTTCATCCATCTCATCAGAACTGATTCAAATGAATTCTTTTTAACGGCTGAGTAATACTCCATTGTGTATATGTACCACAGCTTTCTTATCCATTCATCTGCTGATGGACATCTAGGTTGTTTCCATGTCCTGGCTATTATAAACAGTGCTGCGATGAACATTGGGGTACATGTGTCTCTTTCAATTCTGGTTTCCTCAGTGTGTATGCCCAGCAGTGGGATTGCTGGGTCATAACGGAGTTCTATTTGCAATTTTTTAAGGAATCTCCACACTGTTCTCCATAGTGGCTGTACTAGTTTGCATTCCCACCAACAGTGTAGGAGGGTTCCCTTTTCTCCACACCCTCTCCATCATGTATACTATCATGTAAGAATTGAATCGCCAGTCTATGTCTGACGCAGGATACAGCATGCTTGGGGCTGGTGCATGGGGATGACCCACAGAGATGTTATGGGGAGGGAGGTGGGAGGGGGGTTCATGTTTGGGAACACATGTAAGAATTAAAGATTTTAAAATTAAAAAAATAAAAAATAAAATAAAATAAATGAAATGAAATTATATTTAAAACATAAAAAAAATAAAAAATAAAAGTCAGGCAGATGAGCAGAAACCACCAAAGGAGACTAGGAAGCAGTGGACGGTAAAGTGAAAGTGAAAGTTGCCCAGTTGTATCAGCCTCTTTGCCACCCCATGGACTATGTAGTCCATGGAATTCTCCAGGCCAGAATACTGGAGTGGGTAGCCCTTCCCCTTCTCCAGGGATCTTCCCAACCCAGGATTCAAACCCAGGTCTCCTGCATTGCAGTTGGAATCTTTACCCACTGAGCCACAAGGGAAGCCCAAGACTATTAGAGTGGGTAGCCTAACACTTCTCCGGCAGATCTTCCTGACCCAGAGATCAAACTGGGGTCTCCTGTACTGCAGGCAGATTCTTTACCAACTGAGCTATCAGGGAAGCCTGAATGGATAGTAAGAAAGCAGAAAAACAAATATCTTTCCAGTCACCTTGTTGGAACTTGGGAGAATATATCTTGCTGTTTTTTTCCCCCTGTTTTTTATACCTTGTGTTGTTGCTGTCCAGTCGCTAAATCATGTCCGACTTTTTGTCACCCCGTTGACTGCAGCACGCCAGGCTGCATGGCCAAAATACTATAGCTTGAACTTTAGCATAAATACTTCCGGTGAATATTCAGGACTAATTTCCTTTAGGATTGACTGGTTTGATCTCCTTACAGTCCTGGGGACTCTCCAGAGTCTTCTCCAGCACCACAATTTGAAAGCATAAATTCTTTGGCTATCAGCCTTCATTATGGTCCAATTCTCACATCTGTACATGATTACTAATACAACCATAACTTTCATTATACGGACCTTTGTCAGCAAAGTGATGTCTTTGCCTTTTAATATGCTGTCTAGATTTTTCATAGCTATCCTTCTGAGGAGAAAGTGACTTTTAATTTCATGGCTGCACTCACCATCCACAGTGATTTTGGAATCTAAGAAAATAAAATCTGGCACTGCTTCCATTTTTCCCCTTCTATTTACCATGAAGTGATGGGACCAAATGCCATGATCTTAGTTTTTTGAATGTTGACTTTTAATCCAGCTTTTTCTCTCTCCTCTTTCACCTTCATCAAGGGGTTCTTTAGTTCCTCTTCACTTTCTGCTGTTAGAGTGGTATCATCTGCATATCTGAGGTTATTGGAAATGAAGTCAATCTTTACATTTTAATCATATCTGAATACATTTAGCATTGTATTTGATATTTTTATGTCAGCTGTATTGCAATGTTGATTCATTTAACACCCTATCTGTAAAATTTGGATGGTTTTCTGATAAACAAATTCATAACTCATATTACCTATTCTTCTGTTTTCATTTTCATATTATTTTTCTCCAATATTTCCAGCTCTCTTGAATGAATTTAGTTTTATAAATTTATTTTTTTCCATTTATCAAATTTTGTTCTTGTCCTAGATAGTACTACTAATTGCTGATTCAGTAGGAATTTAAAATATGACAGTAGAGAAGTACCATTTGATATTTTCTTCTAAATTCATCCATTCTTATTCAATGTATAATCCTATGTTTATAAAGATAAAATGAAAATATTAATATTTGGATATTAATTAAATTTATTAAAATTATATAATTTACCCCCAAATCCCTCTGTTATATTTCAAAATGAACATGGCTGAGTAGACTCAGTTTTCATTTGAGGAAATGTTTATTAAAATATCAATACCGCAATTAATTGAAACTCATTATATTGTGGGTGCCTTGGGGAGTGGGATTTTTCTCTAATTTATGTTTCATTGTCAGCAGAATTATTGTGCTAAGAATCCATTCAAGCAACAATGCTTTTGTTAATTATTCTTATATCCTATACTCAGTGCATTGGATTGGAGACACCAAAATCAAGAACAGTCCTTGATGTTGTAGTTTATTAAAGGCAAAATAGTTGTCTTAGGTCTGGTTCTTTAGAAGTAGAGTTTGAGATGAGAATTCAAGTCCAAGGGGTTTATTCGGTTCAGTTCAGTTCAGTCGCTCAGTCGTGTCCGACTCTTTGCGACCCCATGAATCGCAGCACGCCAGGCCTCCCTGTCCATCACTCAAACTCACGTCCATTGAGTCGGTAATGCCATCCAGCCATCTTATCCTCTGTCGTCCCCTTTTCCTCCTGCTCCCAATCCCTCCTATCATTAGAGTTGGAGATACTGCTAGTGGAGTTAAAAAGCAAGATAGGAAAAGGAAGAAGCCAGGCAAGGGTGTGGTTTTAGGGGATTAGCCTCAACCTGATCCTGTGGAAGGAGCTCAAGAGTGTAAGTTATGCTTCAAAATCCGTCCTAAGGGAGACAAGGGAGGTGGGCTTACATAGTCACTAAAAAGCCATTGGATAGCACGGAAAATCTCTAGCATTTCTCAGACTCTGCCTCTGAGAGCAAAGTGGCTCCACAGACCTGAGACCTTCCAAATGTAAGAGGGCATCCTTAGGAGATGCACATGGAAAGCACAAAGGAACTACGAGAGATTCAGGCGGAACACCAGTTATCTATAACACAGAAATAGCTAATTTATATGACACATAATGAGTACTCTGGCAGAGAGATTTGCAAGGTGCTATGGCAACACTGAGGACAGGATGAAACAGAGTTCTATGGGAGAAGGAAGACTTTCTAATAAAATGATTTCTGGAGGATCAGAGGGAGTTAACTAGATAATGAGTGAAGGAAAAAAGGAGAACTTTCATTTCAGGAGGAGCATGGTGTACAAAAGCACAGACACATAGAAAAAAAAAATTCCTACCTTTCAAGCCTGTCGTGGGTTTACAATCAACCAATAAAATAAAAAAGCATTTTATTTACTTTGAAAGAAGTAAAATCCTGTTACTGGTTGTCTGGAGTCCATGATTAATATCTTGGTTATGCTACAAAAGAAAAGCCTTCAACGAAGCAATCTGCAGTAACCCCCAACACTTTTTAAAGCATTTGCACCAAAATGTACCCTCTTCTGTCACCTTTGGTTTGATAGACTATTACCAGGTCCTATTGTAGTTCTCCATACACGTGTAGGAAACGACGCTGTTAAAGATAAACACAATATTTACTTAGTATCTCTCACTGCTTATTTTCACAAGAGATGAATATAGTCTTCAAAGTTTACATTCAAAAGAAAAGCCACAGTCAAGAGTATGATGAGAAAAAAATGTTTTCTCTGCTTTAAGGCATATCTCATTTTCAGAAATACCCATGTCCTCACCTCAAAATTCTCCCTTTGTTTCCAATGCATTTACCATAATGATTCCCTCTCCTTCACCATTCTATTCTTTGGCTGGTGAGAAGACCCCAGGTTGATGTTCAGACTCTCTTTTCTTTATTGCTTCCCTGAGCTTCTTACTCACACTACACACTTGAAACAATTCTTCCTTATTACAATGTGGACATATTAACAGATAGTTAACTCTAACTTGTAGGAGTCTTTTGAAGTTCTAATTTATTTTTAGTAGTAGTCATATAAGTGATAGTAGTGATCTCTAATATTGGTCAGCATACTAGAAAAATATAATGTTCATGCATAGAGTGAAAAAGTTTTCAATTCCCAGGTGTCTCGGTGGTAAAGAATCCACTTGTCAGTGCAGGAAACTCAGGAGATGCAGGTTCGATCCCTGGCTTGGAAAGATCCTCAGGGAGTAGTAATTGGCAACCCACTCCAGTATTCTTGCCTGGAAAATTCCAAGGGCAGCAGAATCTGGCGGGCTGCAGTCCATGGGGTTGAAAATAGTTAGACGCGGCTGAGCACACACACAGAGTCTATAGAAGTTTTCAGGTTAAAAATTTGTTGCTTTGACAGAAAATTTTTGTATAATATATAGAAACAAGAGTGACATTTTTCTATCATTTATAATAGACTGATACAGTTTATTAAAAATTGAACCCATATGATCTGGAGTCCTGTTCCACTCAGAGTTCTATTTATTAAGTAGCTCAAAGAGAACATATTTTCTGTGTTATTTTCCCTGATATTAGTGCAGGATAAGAGGATAACTTTTATTTTCAAAACTGCGAAGAGCACTGTTTACTCATAATCATACCTTTATTCTTTTTAACACTATCACTCTGGAAATGACAAGAGCTATGACTGGCTTTGTTTAGTGCCCAAAGGCTCTGGTGGCAAATCACCCCAATAATTATAGCAGATCAGATGATGTTTATCGTGCTTTTTCTCTGGATGTCTTTTACAGATAATGGATCTTTTTTAAGAATATGAACAAGGCTGAGACAAAGCTCATATTTGTCATCATAGATTGACCTGAAAAGACAGGAGAATAAAGCTTAACGCCTTGACATCTGATAGAAAGTATCTTTAATTCACAAAACTCCTCATTCACTAGATGTTAATTAAAGCGGTGAACCTAGAAGTCTGAGAATGGTCAAGGGCTAACTACTTATTGAGTTTGTACTATCTATGGAATACACTCTTTTGGATTCACCTAGGTCTATCTCTGGTCTGCACTTCAGGTTTTTAACATTTTCTTAAGCTATTTTAGTCAACAGTGATTTTATTTAAGGCTACATGAAAACAATGTTGTTTCAGAAATATCATTATTTGCAAAAAGCAAAGTAGAAAATTCTCTGTTGAGAGTTGGGTGACTCTAAGCGAAGTGTTATGATCTGCAGCCTAGGAGTATCTCCAAGCTGTTCCTTTAGATTATATAGTTACCAAAAAGAGTATCCCCCTAAAGTGTAACATCTTTCTTTTTCTGTACATGTTATTTTTATGGAAATAAAAAGGGGTTAAATACAATCATATTTAACAATGCAGCATATCTGCGTAGTGAATGTATTTTATTCCTTCTTTGGGACTAGCAAGTTGTCCCAAATAACCCGTCTCCTCTTTTCCCAGAGCTATAGAATTAGGTTTTAGAAGGAGCCTGGGAGACAGGAGCTCTGCATGGTAAAGAGGACACTTCCCAGCCTTTCTGGTAGCTATGGGTAGATCTCTGTCTATCTGAAGTGAGCCAGTGCCCTGAGGCAATATCCTAGAGCCTTCTGTAAACCAGATCTGGTAGGCACTTTTCTTTGCCTTTTCCTCTTTTCTTCTGTTAGGAATGGGATGTGAAAACTAGATTTGTAGCTGCTATTCTGGGCCTTGAGCTCAAGCAGCACATGGTAGTGCAGGCAGTTTCAAAGGGCCTGAGTCCCTGAGCAGAGTCATTAAATTCTCACTGGTCTGCCTCACTCCAGATTTTTTTTTTTACATGATGGAATCTAAATTTATCTTGTATAAATCTCTGTTCATGTGTCTATCTTACAGCTGAATTATATCTACCTTCCCTCATAGCTCATTTGGGCTTTTCTGATAGCTTAGTTGGTAAAGAATCCACCTGCAATGCAGGAACCCCAGTCTGATCCCTGGGTTGGTAAGATCCTCTGGACAAGGGATAGGCTACCCTCTCCCATATTTGGGGGCTTCCCTTGTGGCTCAGCTGGTAAAGAATCTGCCAGCAATGCGGGAGACATGGGTTTGATCCCCGGCTTGGGAAGATCCCCTGGAGAAGGGAATGGCTATCCACTCCAATATTCTGGCCTAGGGAGTTCCATGGACTGTAATAGTCCATGGGGTTGAAAGAATCAAACACGACTGAGCGACTTTCATGTGTTTATCCTACAGCTGAATTATATCCACCAACACCTCAAGTTTCAACTCAAGTTCTATATTTCATTCAACAGATTAAATATCTACTGAACAAATCAGGATTGGGATGCAAAGTTGAATTATCCATAAAGTATTTCTATGGTGGGTGTGCATGTGTGTGTGCGTGCATGCGTGTGTGTGTGCATGGGTGTGTGTGTGCTGTTCCTTATCACTCCAGGTTTATCAATTAAAGTTTGGCTGTTAGTCATAGAAACCACCCCCCTCCCAAAGTATGATGTAAGATAGAATTTTATTTTTCTCCTATGTAGAAACCCAGAAGCTATACATAGTTCAGGTTAGGTAGGTGAAACTCCCATGATGTCAGAGATGTAGATTCTCCTGTTTTATAGATTCTCTGTGCTTAACTTTCATTCCGTATCAGTTCAGGGTCCAAGATGGCACACAGCAGTAATGTGCTGAAATGAGCAAAATGTGGAGGGCTATTTCCCTATAAGAATATTTCTTCTTGAAACACACAGGCAAGAATGTAGCTGAAATGGGAAATGCCTTTGTTTTGGGCAACCTTGTGCCTGATGAATACTGTGGGATTCAATTACTGTGGAAGAAGGAGAAATCAACATCAGGGAATGGGCCGACTCTAACACATTGTAATACTTTATTGTAATAGTTTGTTCCTTCTGCCTGGAAGCCTATACAGTCTCCTTTGTAGACTTTGAGGTCACAAGTTCTATCAGAGTATGCCTGGGGTTTCATTATGGGCTTCCCTGGTAGTTCAGCTGGTAAAAAATCCATCTGCAATGCAGAAGACCCCGGTTCAATTCCTGGGACAGGAAGATCCACTGGAGAAGAGACAGTCTACCCACTCAAGTATTCTTGGGATTCCCTGGTGGCTCAGCTGGTAAAGAATCCACCTGCAATGCAGGAGACCTGAGTTTGATCCCTGGGTTTGGATGATCCCTTGGAGAAGGGGAAGGCTACCCACTCCAGTATTCTGGCCTGGAGAATTCCATGGATGGTATAGGGGTTTCTTTTCTCATCAATTAGATGTATAACTTGGTAAACCCCCTTAATGAGTAAAGTTATCTTTCCAAAACTCAAGAATATTTCCTTTCATTATTTATCTTTTTAAGTAGAGGGGGAAAAAACCTTTTCTATAAGTGATTATTTTATATTCTTTCTCTACTTTTCTGGTTTTTCTATTATATTTCACAACTACATTGTATTTTTTTTCTTTTAAACTTATTTATAATAAATTCAATATTTGTTCATAGTAAAATAAAATATAAATAAGAATTTTAAATAAGTTTTGAAAGAATATTTTACATATTCTCTTCTTTTACCTGTCCCACTCATAGAATTAATCAAGATTAAATTTTGTGTGTATTCATGTGCTCCATTTATGTATTAATATGTATTAACATATTATTGCATGCCTGTATGCTAAATTGCTTTAGTCATGTCTGACTCTTTGCAACGCTATGGATTGTAGCCTGCCAATATCCTCTGTCCCTGGGGATTCTCCAGGCAAGAATACTGGAGTGGGTTGCCATTTTTTTCTCCAGAAGTAACATATTAGTATATATGTGCAAATGCACGTACACACATGTACTCTTTTTACACAGATGAGAATAGTCTCATTTTTTGTTAGCTTGATAAAACATTTTGTATGTTTATTCTTTCCATTACTCTATTCAGTTCAGCTCTAGAGTCAATTAATTTGTCACCACTTCCCTATCTTTTGATATTGTATTATTTTCAGTGTGGTACTATTACATAGACATTTTTCTACATTCTTGTGCAAATGTTAGGTATATTTTAACTAGATAATTGCTGAGTTCAAGTCTGAATGTATTCATTTTTTGACATAATTTACCGGGTTCTGTGCCAAAAGAGAAGATTTTACCATCTCACCCTTCCAGCCCCGGTGGATCCAGGGTGATTTGAAGGTGGGGACGGAGTTGGTGTCCTTGGAAATAACTTATTTAATTAGAGATAGAGAGGGATTAGAAAATTAGCAGAGAAAAAGAGGCTGAATAACTTGGTTTACATGGAATACCAATCACCACCTACTAGGCTGCAGGCGTCTTCCCGTTCTCCCGAAGGAGAGGAGGCACTGAGGCCCCCCTGGTCCAATCTTAGAAGCCCAGGCAAAATTAGCAAGCTTGGTGGGTACCCATGCACCAGGTGGGAATTTGGCCAGAAAATAGTAGGAGAGAAAAAGAGGCTGAATAACGTGGTTTACATGGGATACCAATAAAATTCCAAGACAAGGAATTTGCACCATCTACGTTGGGCCACCTGCGCCACTTGAATATCGGAAGGTGCCCCTCCTTGGGCTCCTTCTCGCATGGGCTTGAAAGCCAGGACAAGTAAGTAGACATGGCGAGCACCCACGCTCCAGATGGGAATTAAGCCAGAAAAACAGGGAGCAAGAAAGAACGACACGGGGGAATCAGTCTTTCCAGAAACAGATTCGATATCTTTATTTTGAGATTTGCTTATATACCTTTTATTACACATAGGAATGAATACAGAGTCACGCGGGGGTCAGCAGTCCTGACCTTTATCCAAATCAGGTGCTTTACATAAAAAAAACTTCTTAAGGGTTTTACATCATCTTCTGGCCATGAGGCCTGCTTACATTTTACAACCCTTTCTTTCTGATAACCAAGAAACTTATTTTTTCCAAGGGTGTTTTTTTCTTAAACCAGGCACCACCCTCCAAATAAAGTTGTATTCCTATAGGGTGAGGGTGTAGTGAGTTACAATCCAGAAAGGAATTTATTTAACCCAAGGTTAACATGATTAATCTTAAAGGTTAATACTTATTTCTCCTATATGTTAGTTATATTCATTATAAGGGCAGGGAATATGGAGATTTAGCAGCAAACATCAGCCCAACAAATGAAAATCCTTTCAGCAATGTTCCCCTTAAGATCTATTTAGTGTTAAGATAGTGATAAAGTTACATTTTTGCATAGCAAGGACGCAGTGATTTATAACAAAGTACAGTGATCTATTACAAAAGAGAAAATTCATTAACTCAAAAAGTCTAGTATTGCTAACCTCAAAAACTACTATATTTCCTTTTCTATATTCCAAATACATTGATTAATATATTCCCAGGTGCCTAAGGATATGGAGGCCTGGCGGCAATCATTGACTCAACAATGAGAAAAGCCCTATGCTAATTAAGAATTTAAAAATACTCCAAACTGTCTGAGCTGTTTATGGCTGAGAGGTAGTAAACAATCATGTGCATAGTGGCGGAGTATGGATAATCCTGTCACACAGCTAGTTTGCCAGCAGAGAGGTTTGACCTGAGACACCCTTGTCACACCCAGGGCAGGGAATTAGCAGCAATTATTGGCACAACAAATGAAAAACCCTTCACCAATATAATTCCTAACCAACCCACTATACTAATAATTTCTAACTTCCCCAAAGAATTTGCCTTTAGTCAGTCTAAAACATCTCGTGCCTCTCAGGTTGGGAGGCTGTAAACAATCACATGTGGCCGGACGAACCTATACAGGTGGGCTAGAGGACCTTCAAAGGAGTTCATAAGTTGAAACACTCTTGTCACGCCCAGCAATTTTTATTGACTTGGAGCTGCACGTTTACTTCGTCTCCGAGAGAACCGGTGGGGAACAGACCCCCATAAAGTCAAAGGTGTAGGCGAGAGAATGAAACACTAAAGTAGATAGACTCTGGTTTTGGGGGTAGATGCTCGGGAACAGGGGGTTTCCTGAGGCTTGATCATGCCTTTGTGTATGCCAAGCCTCCTTCCTCATGACCTTTGCCATGGGCGGAGTTCCTCACGATGGCTCCCAGGACAATCCCAGCTATGAAACCTCAACAGCACAAGATAGTATCAGTATTTGTGGCTATTCAATAGGTGAAAGTTGGTTTCTCATGCTTGATTTACAGTTTTAAAAAGAAAGAAATTGAACATCTCTTTACTTAAATAATGCCAATTTGTAGTTCTGTTTTTTCCCTTTTCTTTTCTTATCCATTAACTTACCAATTGCCTAGTATACTATGTATATATATGTATATATTATGGAAATTAACCCTGAATTCTGACATTTTTAATAGTAAATTGTCTTGCATAATTTTTTAAAAAGAGTGCCATATTAATCAAAATGATAGGGTTTTTTTTTTTTTTAGAATTTGTATTAAAAGCCCTGCTCACTTGAATAATTGTAGACAGATCACTCCATATTTTCTTATGGAACAATTTCAATTTTTTACATTGAAATCTTTATTGCATCTAGAATTAATTTTGATATGAAGGGTGGGTTAGAGAGTCAGCTTTTTATTTCCATTATGGATACATAGTCAATTGCCTGAACACTACTTACTAAACAAACTTTTTTTTCACTTTTCATTTAAAATATTTCCTGCATGAAATCCTAAACTATATACATATTTCTGTACTCTTAACAGTGTTCTCTTGTGTGGTCCCTAGATTTCTCTGGGGACCCTGTGATCTTTACAGGGAGTTTATGAAGAAGAATGTTGTTTCTCACTATGCTGCTTTTGTAGTAAAGGAAGATAAAACAGGCAGCATGTTAGCACAGAACAAAGCTGTGGCATCAAATTGTGCTAGCAGTCTTTGTATTCTTCGCTAATTCACTACTATTTACTCACAGTAATAATAATACTAAAAGATCAGTGTCACTATTTTTGATAAATCAGTAAAAATCAGTATTCCTTTTTTAAAGTTTTTTTTTTTTTTTTTCTGATGTGGTCCACTTGTAAAGTGTTTACTGAATTTGTGTTACATTTCTTGGTCTTTTATGGCTAAGAGGTATGTGCTATCTTAGCTCCCTGGTCAGGGAACAAACCTCCACCCTCTACATTGGAAGACAAAGTCTTAACCACTGGTTCCTCAGGGAAGTTCCAGTATTAATTTTTAACATCTTAGAACACAGTTACTATATTTTTAATATCCTAAGTGACAAAATGGAAAATTCCTAAAAAGCATTTCTGCTGCTTACTAAAGTATGGTATTTGTCTCAAGACAAAGTCTTGTATGAATGAGTTTTGTGGTGAATTACCCACTTTTTTTATAGAATTTTTTTTTTTAACTTAAAAGGATGCTTTTTTTACAATGGTTATTCAGACTTGGGTATTTGGCAAATATTTCCCCCAAAATGAATGAAATGAACCTATCATCCCAAATAAAACACCTTAACAATGTTTATTGCTGATGATACATTTCACATATTTAAGAGAAAATTTAGAATTTTGGAAAATCTGCCACAAGAAGCATGATAGCATCATAGTCACATATACTAATTTCACCAATCCTTATAAAAGACTAAGATTGATGATATTAGTGTATGTGAATTGTATTATATATCGAGCTATCTCAACATCTGGAAGATCTTCATAACTCAATGAATTCATATTTTCCAGATGACTAATCTATGTTGCTACAAAATCATGCTTGAGAAAGTGATCTTTTAAAAGTGCAATATAGACCAATGGGTTTTAGTGTTACAAAGAGCCGAAAGGGCATTGATATGGCTTTCATTCTAGTTTGCAAGTAGGAAACTAACACTGAAGGAATTTTACTGTAGTCTCAAGGAAGACTGTCCACAGTTATCTAAAAAGGCTATTGAAATACTACTCCCTCTATAGCCAGTCAAGATTTTCTTCAAATATTTCTGATAAACCCAACATGCTGCCACAGATTGCATGCAGATGTTGAGATAATTATCTAGCCAGCTTTTTTTCACTAAAGAAGATACTGAAGAGATTTGCAAAACTATAAAGCAATTCCATTCAATTTACTCAATTATTTTTGTCTTGAAAAATATAATTTTTATTAAAAGTGTTCCTTAAGTTAATGTCTTCAGTTTATTAAAATGATTTAAAATGAGTTAACAATACATAATTTAACCTTGTCTTAGTTTTAGTTTCTACTACACTGATTATGAATAGATATAATTTAAATAAGCTAAAGATATAGGGGATCATTAATAATTTTTAATAAAGGTATTCTAAGATCAAAAAGTTTGATAGTCTGTATCATAATTTCTACTCTCACTCTTTTCTCTTTCTTTGTCTCTCTCCCCGCCCCCCCCCCCCCCCCCCACACACACACACACATGCACACTCTTATTCTGAACCTCCCCCAATTCCTGGACAATCACCAGTACTATAACAGTATTCTAAAACTAAATTGTTGTCTTAATATCATGTTTTTAATATCCAAAACCTCTAGGCCATTTCCATAACTCTTTTGATTCTGAACTTACTTTTTATATTCTGAAATATTTATTTTTAAAAATCAATATTGGTACCATATTGTGATAGTCAAGGAAAACTTGGTATTTAATTTGAATTGTGTTTTATTTATATCTTAGGTTTTACCTTAGAAATATATATATATATAGGAAAGAATTAGCATATATCTATATAAGGTGGAGAAGGCAATGGCACCCCACTCCAATACTCTTGCCTGGAAAATCCCATGGCGGGAGGGGGGGGGGGTGCGGGGGCGGGCCTGGTAGTCTGCAGTCCATGGGGTCGTGAACAGTCGGACACGACTGAGCGACTTCACTTTCACTTTTCACTGTCATGCATTAGGGAAGGAAATGGCACCCCACTCCAGTGTTCTTGCCTGGAGAATCCCCAGGATGGGGGAGCCTGGTGGGCTGCTGTCTATGAGGTCACACAGAATCAGACATGACTGAAGTGACTTAGCAGCAGCATATAAGGTAGTTCATATGGTAAAGCGTCTGCCTACAATGCAGGAGACCTGGGTTCAATCCCTGGGTCGGGAAGATCTCCTGGAGAAGGAAATGGCAACCCACTCCAGTATTCTTGCCTGGAAGATCCCATGGATGGAGGAGCCTGGTAGGTTACAGTTCATGGGGTCGCAAAGAGTCGGGCACGACTGAGTGACTTCACTCACTCACTCATATAAGATATACAAAGCAAAAATATGTAATTTGCTTGTTCATTTCAATCTTTTTTTATTTTGTTACCTATAGATTTTGAAATTTAAGTTAAAATAGAACCCTAGATTTCCCATGGAAATGGTACTTATGAAATCAGTGCCCATGTTACCCTTTGTCTTTGTATGAGCATAGTAATAATCAGCTTATGAACTACTTGAAATCAGGAATCATACCATTAATTTTTATTTTTATTGTATTTTCTGTACAAAGTGTTGGATAAATATTTGATATGTATTTTTATGAATTAATCAACTTTTATTAATCTCTAAGTAAAATTTTAATTAAGCACACAATTAAGGGCAAACATGAATATATTTATACTGATATTGTAATGATTTGGAGAATTTTTAAAGATGCTTAGTGTCATTAGATCATAAATTTGAATTACCATTGTATCAAAATAGCATAAATAATAGTAGTATTAAATGATTTAAATTTTGATAACCCACTATTTAGTTGCATTTTTCTATGTTTCTTCATTTGTGTTTGCAGAGGATTTCTATCAGTAGCTTTACAACCTAAAAATAAATAAAGCAATATATTACACAGCAGGGACAAGAAGAAATATAAAACTGAATCTTTTTACATCCCGTTTTGTATCACTTTACAGTACCATCACGTGGCTTTTGTTCAGGTTTATATAAACTACCCAAAAGTGTACTTGAACACTAGTCTTTATTTCTAGTAAAACCCAAGTCTGATGTGCACAGCTGTGTTGAAAAGAACAGTATTGTTTATAATGGAATGTTTTAGATATTCAAAGTGATTTGGCAGTTTAATAGAAATGTTCTCTTTGGAAAAGTATACACATTTTTTGAAAATAATTATTGATGTAAAGTGAATTCTAATTATCAAACAGACAAGTCATTTGTGGGGTTATAACAGCAAAGCTATAAAAATGATATAAAAATCATTTGTAACAACCAGGTGTATAAAATTACACATAATCTCAATAAGCTACTCTAGTAATAACGTTAATTAACCAAATGAAATAGAAAATATTGCGTAAAATAATGAAACATATCCAAAAAGAAACTGAGAGCCTACCTGTTGTTGCTATGCTAGGTAAATTAAAAATGCCTTACAGGGTTTGGAAAATAGAATTTTAGGGGCTCAAGGAAAAGAAACTAATCCATATTTCCAATGTACTACTTATATTTAACTTCCTTTGTATATATTAATATTTTTTTGTCCTTCACACTGATGAAACTATGGATGAACTCTATGCAATTGAGTTAGAATTATATGCGCTATATAATAAGGACACTGCATTTAAAATTTTATAATTTTATTTTTATGTAAACTTTTCTTCTTAATTTTCAATAACTTGCCAAAAATGGCACTGTAGCAGTTTCTGAATGCCAAATCTCCAAATAAGTGAAAGTGAAAGTTGCTCAGTTGTGTGAGACTCTTTGCCACGCCATGGATTGTACATTTGGTGGAATTCTCCAGGCCAGAATACTGGAGTGGGTAGCCATTCCCTTCTCCAAGGGATCTTCCCAACCCAGGGATTGAACCCAGGTCTCCCACATCTCAGGCAGATTCTTTACCAGCTGAACCACAAGAGAAGTCCCTCCATATGAGTAATTGCTATTTAATTTTTCAGTGAGAAAGCCAAACTAAAGTAACAATCTTTGTTGATGCTTGCTCAGATCAGGTGGACCAAAACAGCAGGAAGTGCCTCTGACAGATTCCAAGACTCAAGTGTCTTCAACGAGACTTTGAGGATTACAAATATTCAGCGACATCAAGGAGGCCGGTATTACTGTAAAGCAGAGAATGGCCTGGGGTCCCCAGCGATAAAGTCAATCAGAGTGGATGTGTACTGTAAGTAAATGTCCCAGAAATCTATAATTAAGTCAATTGCAGATACGTTTTGTCCTACAACTATTTTTGTTGTTACATCTATTGGGAAAGACTAGAGTTTGTTCAAAAAAATAGAGTTATATTTAGTTGAGAATGACAAGTCTTTAAGGTTAAGATAGCTCATTTAGCATATTTCCTGTAGAATCTCCATTAGAAATTTTCATAGATTTTATGATTAAATAATACATATTAATTATAGAACATTTAAGAATTAGATTAAAATCAAATAAATATCACTAAAAATCCTAATAATGACTATTAGTGTTGAATGTATATACTTTTTATCTCTACATATAAGTATATAAATGCATATTTATATTTGTATAAAGAAAAAATCATGCTGTGGATATGGTGATTGGTTTTGTTAACTTAGCCCATGTGAATTTCAGTTATTCTTATTTTGTAAGATGCACTTCATGAGTGAAGTTACTTGAACCGGCTTGTAAAAGGCCGAAAACTCTGTGTAGACTCTGTTTTGATCCAATTCTGTTAAAAGTAATCAGTACCTAGGGTGATGCTGAGCCTCCTGGAATGTGTTTGTTGATTTATTTTTGTTTTTGGTCTCATTTTTCTGCTCTTGGCTGTTAGCAAATATATTTAAAATCCTCTTGGTCTCAATACTGTCTACCCCACCAAAAGAAATTAAGGGCCTACATTCAGTTCAGGTTTTTTTTGTATAGGTTTCTATTGCTCCATTGTCTTTTTTGCAAATACTTACATTTTATTTGTTAAGTCTTTAGTGTTATAATAAAAAGATGTTTACTTTTAGTGATTCAGATATAAGTAGCAAGTGAGGCATTCTCATTTTTTAACCCACCTTTCATTCTTTCTTTTTTTTCTTTTTCTTTCAATACAGGATATGGTTGCATAGTTAGGAAAGTGATTGGAATTATATGTGGTTGATCAGATCCTATGCTGCATCTCATGTAATTGTTCGGGTGACTGAGAAGTGAGTGACAGGGTTGCATTTGTGATTCACCTTCCACATTCAGGAGCTTTTTCACTGTTCCTGGAAAGGATGAAAGAGAAGAAGCCCAAGCCCCAATATCTCTAGCAATTCCCAGGCCTTCAGGCATGACCTGGAATAACTCAGGCATCTGTATCCCAGAGGCTGCTTTCTCCCTCTTCTTAATGGCCTTCTGGTTGGGCTTACATGTATGTTTCTGAACAGTATATCCTCTGCCCACCCCCCCAATCAAATATTTATAGTAATATATACTTTTAAAAAAGACTATGTATAGTGTTTTGTTCATATATAATTTTAAATGGCACTAAATTTAATTTAAATGAGTCAAACACTTCTATAATATATCTTTTAGAAAGAGCATACATGTGATTTTTGTTATAATTATGGTCATGAAGTTTTATAATACACAACTTTGATACCTTAGACACAATTCTAAAATCTGCAAAGTTCTAGTGATTGAATGGATGTGTTTTGTTAAATATTATTGGTAACATTTTTTTTTAATTGGTAACTTTTTGTAGCAAAAGCTGATGAGAACTAGTTTGGTAGTGACATCTAACCTGAAATGAGTTGAATGCAAAAATAGAAAATACTTTCTCTTCTTTATTTACCCTATTTCATCTGAATAATCATATGTTTTACTCTGGAAATAATGTGTTTGATTACACATAATTGCCATAGAGCCTGCTGGGTGTGTTATGTAAAACATGGAATATGTACTATAATATCTTCCTAAAATCTCAAATATTCAGAAAAACATTTCCCTAAGGTTTTGAATAAGAGATTGTGAGTTGTGTTCCCACTGCAATACATTTGATAAAACAATAAGATTGTATTGCTGGATTAAAAATCTAATACAAGAGAGAAATGACATTTTAAAAGACTTTCGAAAAGAGGCTTCTTTTCTCTTCTTACTGCAAAGCCTTTGCAGCACTGCCGTGCATGATTCTCCCTTTTTTCTATTTGCTCAGGGCCCTGCTGCCCAGAGTCAGCTGTGCCGCAGGATCTCAGTTCACACTGCATACTTGGGGGGAACTAACAGCACAAGGCACCTCGTTTCCCCAGGCCCTGTTAGTCTTTTAAGGCAGTGTCGCCTCCATGAAACCATGCTAGAAGGCACTAGTTCTATAACCTTCTTCTTTGACCTACTTTGGGATTTTTCCCACACAACCTGAACTTGACAAACATCTCATTCTTTGTTGTGTATGTGAAATGTCATGGTGATGCATACCATAGTGGAGTACTACCTTCAATACATTTTTGATGACAAGGATTTAGTAGAAGGCTGTCTAAAATTATATTACTTGAGACAATAACATGTATTCAGAGAATAACATGTAAACTAGTAGTCCATTCATATGGGCTCTATGAATAAAGGTGACAGGTCTTTTGGGGAATCTATGTTTTATATATGATCTATGTGTTCTATATATAACAGTTTTTAGGCTCAAGTATGTTTTCTTTACATGAATATTTATTCTTTAAAACCTCCCCTATCATTGTCAATAGGAACATGAGTAACATATTAGTGCTCGATTGAAACTTGACAACTTTAACATCTAAAATTGGTTTATAGTCTTAAGATTCATCTGTTATTTGAACTTTGGTTTGATGTCAGACTGGTTGATTGACTAGAAATTCATTTTTATAAACCATAAACAATTGAGCAACTTTACTTCAGGTGCTTTTACCTTAATTTTGAAAAATGCTAAAACTATAGGACTAATTTTGTTTTTTTTAAAGCTTTAAGCTATAGTTTTAGGATTGTCAATACACTATAAATTTCTGTTTCTTTTTCTAAACTGGTTCATCCAACTGGTAGAACTTAAAATAATATAGGCATAGAATGCAAAATAATCTGCAGGTTAGGATCATGTTTGCAACAGCCAGCTGAGACAGACTATGGCTTAGATTTAGCAAAAATTCTAATAAATGGCATTAGAATTTAGCCGTGAGTTCCTCATGATAGTTTGTCTTTTAAAAATCTTCCATAAAGTACCAATTTTATAGCCATCCTGGAGAGATTTCATAACCACAAAAATGTATATCTTACATTAAACCCCATTCGGTAATCGTGAGTTTCTAGATTTTATGGCTAATACTATCCTAAAAAAATTGATTTTGATAAGGAAATTTATTTTCTGAAGAGAAACCTGCCACAATGCTGATTGATATAAAATGAGGTGATTTTATTATATAGTAATATAAAAATATTTGTGATACTGTATTAATATTTTGATCAGTTTGGGAAGATTTTTTAGTTTGAATTAATTCCTTCCCAGATAATTTTCTAAAATGTCTTGTAGTAATTGGACCTCTTAGGTTCCATAAAGAAACTAGCTAATGTACTATTATTATTCTCTTTGCTGTTTAAATCTAGAAAATAGTTTACTCAATGCAACTGTTTGGAGAAGATATACCTGTTTTTCAGTTTATTATGACCTATGATTCTTTTCTTAAGAACTATAAAAGCGTTTCAAAATGAATATAATTTCTTTAAAAATATATTTATAAACAAGCAGATTTCATAACCAGATAACTTACATTTAAAAAAGCAATCTTACCTAGTTATTTATACAAATATTTCTGATCCAAAGCTACTCAATTACATTTCTTCTTTTGCTGGGAAATAGCTTCTGAGTGTCTGAATACTAACAGCTATATGTTTAAGAGAAAATAAAGAGTTAGTTCTACTTAAACCTGCTGTTTTCCAAATATTCCTTCTATGCGTCTTCTCCCTGAAACTATGCTAAAATAATAATAAAGGAATAAAACAGTAACCAAGCCTGCGAACAGTGATAGAGGGAGTGGAAGAGGAGATGACAGAAAAACAATTTTGTAGGAAATGAATCAGATCAGGAAACGACCACTGTTCAACATACTGAAGAAAGCTTGAATCAAAGCTGTCAGTATGGAGGATAAAATGAGGCACAGAATTATGGAATCATTAAAAAACTCAGTAATTGGAGACATCACTTAGCTTATAGAGCGTCAGTCAGTCAGTTCATTCGCTCAGTTGTGTCCAACTCTTTACAACCCCATGAATGTCTCATGGTGACATATTATGGGCCTTGCTCCCTGAGAGCTTACAGTCTAAATTGTCAAATTACTTAGCTGTCAGATGATTTAAACACTAGGCACAAGATATAGTGGAATAGGTGCTGTACTTAAAG
The DNA here is from genome assembly GCF_023091745.1 of Budorcas taxicolor. Lineage (NCBI taxonomy): Eukaryota > Metazoa > Chordata > Mammalia > Artiodactyla > Bovidae > Budorcas > Budorcas taxicolor. The sequence continues at coordinate 38,778,592 of NC_068919.1, read as the reverse complement.
TTTGATTAGACTTCTGTAGGAATCGTGAGTGTTTTCATCAACACTGACAAAATTCCACAGAGTTTTGTGGAAATTTCCACAGGAAATTTGTTTTCCAGAGAAAATCATTATTTGAGTTAAAAAACAATATTCTTAATTTAAAAAATGAATATATTGAGATGTTAATTGTTGCAATTAAATCTTGATGGAAGTAACACTGTGACAGTGGTGGTGAAGTGAGAATACATTTGGCAGAATATACAGGATGAAGGAAGTCCCAGAAATACTATGTGATTATTGCTTTTTATATATAATTAATATCAGCTGATATTAATATAAGCAAGTTTTATTGGTTTGTTTTATTTTATTGTTATCATTAATGAAGTATATTTTATGTGTCTAGACTACAAATAAGTTTTAAAAAACATTTAGTAATCACTGGCAAGTTCTTAATTAAAAAATGAATATACTGAAATATTAATTGTTGCAATTAAATCTTATAAAATGAAAATCCTTCACATACTTGCTGGAAAATGCACATAAATTTTAGCCTAAAATTTTGGCAACAGTTAAAATAATCCTCAAAACATTATCACTTATCTGTTATACATTTCAGTTCAGTTCAGTTCAGTTCATTTCAGTCGCTCAGTCGCGTCTGACTCTTTGTGACCCCAAGAATCACAGCACGCCAGGTCTCCCTGTCCATCACCAACTCCCGGAGTTCACTCAAACTCACTTCCATCGAGTCGGTGATGCTATCCAGCCATCTCATCCTCTGTCGTCCCCTTCTGCTCCTGCCCCCAATCTCTCCCACCATCAGGGTCTTTTCCAATGAGTCAACTCTTCACATGAGGTGGTCAAAGTATTGGAGTTTCAGGTTTAGCATCAGTCCTTCCAATGAACACCCAGGACTGACCTTCTTTTGGATGGACTGGTTGGATCTCCTTGCACTCCTAGGGACTCTCAAGAGTCTTCTCCAACACCAGTGCAAAAGCATCAATTCTTCGGCGCTCAGCTTTCTTCACAGTCCAACTCTCACATCCATACATGACCACTGGAAAAACCATAGCCTTGACTAGATGGACCTTTGTTGGCAAAGTAATGTCTCTGCTTTTGAATATGCTATCTAGGTTGGTCATAACTTTCCTTCAAAGGAGTAAGCATATTTTAATTTCATGGCTGCAGTCACCATCTGCAGTGATTTTGGAGTCCCCAAAAATAAAGTCTGACAGTGTGACCACTGTTTCCCCATCTATTTGCCATGAAGTGATGGGATCAGATGCCTTGATCTTCGTTTTCTGAATGTTGAGCTTTAAGCCAACTTTTTCACTCTACTCTTTCACTTTCATCAAGAGGGTTTTAATTCCTCTTCACTTTCTGCCATAAGGGTGGTGTCATCTGCATATCTGAGGTTATTGATATTTCTCCCGGCAATCTTGATTCCAACTTGTGCTTCCTCCAGCCCAGAGTTTCTCATAATGTACTCTGCATATAAGTTAAATAAGCAGGGTGACAATATACAGCCTTGATGTACTCCTTTTCCTATTTGGAACCAGTCTGTTGTTCCATGTCCAGTTCTAACTGTTGCTTCCTGACCTCCATATAGGCTTCTCAAGAGGCAGGTCAGGTGGTCTGGTATTCCCATCTCTTGAAGAATTTTCCACAGTTTATTGTGATTCACTCAGTCAAAGGCTTTGGCATAGTCAATAAAGCAGAAATAGATGTTTTTCTGGAACTCTCTTGCTTTTTTGATGATCCAGCAGATGTTGGCACTTTGATCTCTGGTTCCTCTGCCTTTCCTAAAAACAGCTTGAACTTCTGGAAGTTCACAGTTCACATATTGCTGAAGCCTGGCTTGGAGAATTTTGAGCATTACTTTACTTGCGTGTGAGATGAGTGCAATTGTGCTGTAGTTTGAGCATTCTTTGGCATTGCTTTCTTTGAGATTGGAATGAAAAGTGACCTTTTCTAGTCCTGTGGCCACTGCTGAGTTTTCCAGATTTGCTGGCATATTGAGTAATTCAGTGTGAACAATACCAGTGGTTTAAAATCTATTTAAGAAGAGTTATATTCCCAGATCTTTTATATTTCACACAGTTCAACACCAAAATACCTCTGTTCCCTTATCAACTTGCTGGTTAAATCCCTACAGATGACTATAAATTTATTTTTATGAGATGTTCAGCCAGAGAAACTTTGATCTAAGAAATGTGAGATCATCAAAAACAAAAGGCAATATACTCTTTAATTAGAGTTATTAAATGTAAGTTTATGTACTCTTCACAATCCCTTCTCACACTTGGTTCTGAGAATGCCTTTCTGGAGGAATATTGGAGAACCTATCTAGTAAAACTGATGAACTCTGGAGAAACAGCTACAAAATCATCCTGACAAGGTGATCCTTGGTGAAACAGCCCTGCTAATACACTCACAGCGAAGGCCACTGTTGATCAAGAGAGCTACCAATAAGCGGTTTTATAATGGAATCTTAGGTGTGAGTGTACCAGATGACCAAAATTTGAGACAATCATCTAAAAAACAAGAGAGAAACCAAGAAAAAGACATGGGAAAAAAACTCAGTAAACAAAAATGCTGCAGGGAGCAGAACTACAAAATAAATCACAGTTCCATATACTTTTAATTAGTATTCCCAGAGAAAAAAGGGAAATGTTGCAAGCATATAACAAGAATAGGAAAAGAGAAGCAAGGGATTTTCAGAGGCCATCAATGAACTCTTAGAATAGTAAAAATGTTACTATATAAAATCAATAAAAGGAGTGGAAAATAAAGCTGAAGAAATCTTCCAGAGAATAAAACAATCAAAGGGATGGAAGAAGGGGAAGATAATATAATTAGAGAATTTGTCCAGCTAATCTAACATATGAATAGAATTCCAAAAGATAAAATAGAGATTAGAAATTATTTCCTAAAAAATAAAGAACTGTATCATATTTAGACAAATGTTTTCAATTACAAAGCTTCCACTAGGTGTCTAGCACATAGAGTAAGCAAGATCTGCATCAAAACTCATTCACTTGCAATTTAGAACACTAGGGAAAAAATGAAGATCTTAAACATTTCCAATGAATTTTTCATTTTTTTTCCAAAATAATCATATATCAAGAATTAGGAATCAAAATGACATAGTAAAAATTAAGAAGCTAGGAGATGTCTGAGTAAAACTTTTGAAATTCTGAAGGAAAGCTATTTTCAAATTAGAACTTTCCACCCAACCAGACATATTTTTTCAGGTATTAAAGAAGAAAGACATTTTTAGATTTCCAATTTTTTTCTGCCGTGTTTCTTTTCTTTCAACACTACTTTAATGAATGTTCTACCAAAACTAATTTAAAATATAGGATATTGTATATAAGAGAGAATGGACTCCCAAAGTGATTTTGAAGCAAAACACCATGATGATAGCTATGCTGTGTTACTCAAGAACATTCAAGACAGACTGAAGCTCCCAGAAGAGCTTTCATGAAGGATGTCTTCATGAAAGAGATGCAACTGGTGGATTATTTGATGTACTAGAGAAGGATTCTACACTTCTCATAGAAAACTTGATAATATGGTAATGATGGGTGTGTACATGATTGAAGAAACAACTTGTGGGTGTTATTAATGCACACAAAAAAGTTATTTGAAATGAATTGTAATTGAAATATATTACAAGGTTCAACTCTGAAGATAAACTTTTATGTAGTCAGTGGTAATAATAGCAGTTGACTTAACAAGTAGGATGTAAATATAAGGAATATGGGGAAGGAGGAAAGTTGGTATAAGAGAGAAAAAAAACCTCTCTCAACAGGTAGAAATCAGTAAGCCCATGTGAAAATGGAAAAAAAAATCTGTTAATAGCAGTTGAAGTGAAGTGAAATGAAGTGAAGTCGCTCAGTTGTGTCCGTCTCTTTGTGACCCCATGGACTATAGACTACGAAGCTCCTCTGTCCATGGGCTTCTCCAGGCAAGCATACTGGAGTGGGTTGCCATTTCCTTCTCCAGGGGATCATCCTGACCCAGGGATCGAACCCAGGTCTCCTGCTTTGCAGGCAGACGCTTTACCCTCTGAGTCACCAGTAATAGCAGTTAAACATCTGTAAATATGAAGGCAAAACCAAGAATGGTTGCAAGATGCATTAGAAAATGTTGCCTTGACATATTAGAAATGCTTGAGGTTGTGTTTTATATACGTATTTGACTTTCTAACCTATGTGCATATTTGATAATTTTCAATTCATAAAATACAGATTTGAAGATTTTGCCTTGCAGGCCTTGTTATTAAGCTCCTAGAAGTGAAAACTAATCTCATTCCAAATTTTGTTGAAGATTGTTGTCAATTCTAATTATATTTATGCTTTTCTTTAATTCTCCATAAGAATTGATGCTTTTGATATTTTTAAAATTAATTTATTTTTTATTGAAGGATAATTTCCTTACAGAATTTTGCTGTTTTCTGTCAAACCTCAACATGAATCAACCACAGGTATACATATATCCCCTCCCTTTTGAAACTCCTTCCCATCTCCCTCCCCATCCTCTAGGTTGATACAGAGCCCCTGTTTGAGTTTCCTGAGCCATATAGCAAATTCCCGTTGGCTATCTATTTTACATATGGTAATGTAAGTTTCCATGTTACTCTTTCCATACATCTCACCCTCTCCTCCCCACTCAGTCTAGAAAAATGGTACTGAAGAATTTATTTACAGGGCAACAGTGGAGAAACAGACATAGAGAATTGACATTCTTTGATATTTGACACCAATAAAGTTGACTGAAAAGCTTTAAGAAAAGGATAGAGGATAGCATAGGGAACGTTGTTGCCACATTCTAACTAATCCCCCCAAACCAAAACAACAATAAAATAAATTGATAGAGTAAAACTCTTTCACTACCATTTGTTTACCGGTGGTTTAGGATGAAAAATTTACAAAGTAAAGTTTGACCCTTCTTCATGGACCAAATATTTGAGAGACTATTCAAAATAAAATTCCATTAAATTTTGTGAGGCTAAAAAGGAATTTAATATTATAATTTGTACCTTCATTGAGTTTGAAGTAAGGAGACAACATGAAATATATAGTTTAATTAAATGGGACATAAATGTTAAGCAAGAAAATAAATAACATGCATAACACCACACAACATGAATGATGTGTCAAACGGTGCCGAAAATGTATAGTGAAATGTTACTGTGGCCTCTGATCATAAAAGAAGTAGAATTTACATTGTAGCTTGAAGGATGGGGTTTGATATGCATTTCGGCATGTCTTTTGGCATTTTTTTGTCCTGAACTCTCTTTTCCAAGGCTGTTTGTGTAGCAGACAGCCTTATATGTTAGAGATTGTGTCTGCCTCCAGGTCTGAAGGAAGATCTGCTTCCTGATCAGGATATTGAAGGCAATGTCTCCCTTAGGGGCAAAGATTAGGCATGTTTGCTAGCAGGACCTTTCAAAGATCAGAAGTTTCCTAAACTCAGAATTCCTTAACTGTGTCACAAACTGGTACAACATTTATCTAGACTCCTCTCACATTGCTCCTATTGAAATTAAGGGAGAGAACTTATAAAGACATGAGGCTCATCTGAGATGAGCCTTGGATAGTAAAGTCCTTTTTTTTAAAATCATCTTCTGTCAGCTTCCATGAAGTTGTGGCAAACTAATGTTAGCTAGTAAATTGAAAAAATATACAACTCTTCAGAGTTCTTGACACAATAGATTGAAATAAGTAGAGGGGAAAGCCACTGATATTCTGTAATGAGTGAGCAGTCTGATTAGAAATACAGAAGACAGAACTGTGCTTGGGGGAACAGTGACTCAAACGGTGGGTTTAGAAGAAAGAAAGCTTAATTTGCAAAATGGGCTGTCATATTGTGTTAAGATTTTACTGCTAATGTTTTCAGATGATATGAATGACCATCTGCTGTTTATGTGAAATGTAAAATGAATAAATTATAATTTTAGGACTTCAGAATTACTGATGAGAGTCAGCATTCTGCTAATATTAATACTACTCATTTGCCCTAAGAAGCAATGGTCACTCAAAAGACAGGATCTGTCTTTGGAGGAAGAGAGTATATTCTATGTTAAAAAAAATAATAAAAAGGTAGATTCACAGAATTTCGAAGTTCTCATACTGAGATAAATATTACTTTGAGATTCTTAAGGGCATTTAAACAATTTTTTGAGAATATGTTGCTGTAATTCTTTCACTTATTCTCAGCCATGACTGTATTGCTCACAGGGTAATAGAGGTCATACAACTTTAAAGGTTAGGGTTTGATTAAAACTTATTTTTAAATCAGAAGGAAATTAGATTCAGAGGCATTAGCTTAATAAGTTTTCATCTGTGCAGACACTGTTCACACATGAGACAAATCTTTTCCAATATCTATTAAACATTTTGTAAGCCTTCTTATTTCTGAACATACTACCCACTTTCATTTCACTGTCTGTTAGATTTGTTTTACCTGAGAAACTAATGGGAAATTAGGATGACATGTGATCAATTTATTCTCAAATACAATTTACCTGTGTTAGAAAGAATGAGAAACTTCACAGTTAAAAAATATTGACAGTGAGTTATTTGAGTTTATTTTCGTTAGACTCATCAACATGACTTCTGGACAACACAGTTTAGAAAGAGGTCTAAAACAACTAATGGGGATTCTGGTAGCAAGACAGACTCTGGAAGAAAAATAATGTCTTAAGTCAATCTCATTAAACATAATTGTCTTAGCACCACCCCTTTTCCCAAAACATCAGCCTTGGATTTGGAAGGTCTTAAAGATTGATGTGGTAATTACAATGCTTATTAAAAATGGGTTGCTGTCATGGTAATTAGCCTGTTAATAAATTTCAAGACAGAATTTTTCCATTTTTTTTGTATGCTGCCAATGAAGAATGCTTGCTTATCAGAGTTATTTACTGATGGGAAACATAACCAATCTAATTCCCAAGTAGTATTAGCATTACCAATAAAAGAACTTAATAACACACACACAAAAAAACCCTTCAGTGAAAGCTACAGTGAGAATGTAGAGACTCCTATCAAACCGTGTCAACATCATGCTGAGAATACTTGAATTCCTGTAATCTTAAATATGAATGGGCAGATAAAGCTATATATTACAGTCCTTTTAAACCCATCTAATTTCTTCTGCTTAGAGTCTTACATTAAGTATACTTGGCTACTGTAATATATCTTCAACTTACAAGTGCTTGTTCAGTTCTTTGTGTCACTTTTTTAGATTTTAAAAAATGTCAATGCGTTTCCTAGAATTTTTAGTATGTAAACATATGTCTGCTCTCCCTTTCAGGTGGCCATTTAGAATATTTTAACAATGGCGTTCTGACCCCCTGTAGTTTTTTTAAATTGATTTATTATTTCCACTTAATTTATTGTTCTTGGTATGAGAAAGTTTTCAAATATTTTAACTTATAGTGGGCTTTCATATCATGTTTAAATTTGTCAATATTTCCCCAAACAACTTTAGATATCTGCTAATTCATAGTCTAAATTAGAAGTGTAATCCATATAATCAAGAAATTTACTTTCTTGATAATAAAAATATTTAACTTTTGAAAAAATAAAGCAATAATATTTTCACTGTATTGATTTGAATCTGGCTTGTGGAAAAAATATTTTTAAATAGACATTTGAAAATTTACATTCTGTTAACATATTTGTGCAGTTAATTGTATTGTACCCTAAAGGCAGAATATTGTTTCATCCTACTTAATTTCACTTTATTTTTCACCTTACCTGTGCATAAATTAAGATTTTAAAATACTTTTGTTGTAGGATTATGCTTCCTATTTATTCATTTCATAGTTTTCTATTTCATTTAAAATATTACTTGTTTCCTAAATTTCATATAACTCATTGTTAAAAATGTATCCTAGGGGCAAGACCAAGACCAAACCACTTTAATATTCAGTGCTAGAAACACACCTCCAAATTTTAGGCTATCAATTATTACCTGTGGTAGACACTTTCCAGATGTTTTCCAGACCAATATTAATTTCCTTAATACATAGGGGAACTCTATTTCACAGTCAGTATGGTTGGGGTCATGAGACGAGTTTGGGCCAGAGGAATGTGAGAGAAAGTAGTAATGTGCCCTACTCAGGCTGAGTGTGTGAAACACCTCACACAATTGTTTACAGAGTATCTTGAGTTTTCTATCTCTACATACAGAGCCTCCCAAGTGTCTGAGGACTCACTGGTTTTTGGAGCCACACAATGCAAAAATTTTGAATAACAGAGTCACCATTTATTTATCGTTTTTTTTTTTTTTTGGCCATGATATGCGACATGCAAGATCTTAGTTCCATGACAGGGACTAAATCCATTTCTCCCTGCAGTGGAAGCTCAGATTCACAGTTTCTGGACTGCCAGTGAATTCCCTAGAGCCACCATTTGGAGGGAAGCCACCCAGGGGACCTAGAAGAGTGGGAGCAGTTGAATGGGAATTTTCATGAAAGAAAGATTTTTTTTTTTTTTTTTTGAAGCCACTGAGGATTTAGGGATATTTGTTACACTTATCCTTATCTGTGGCGTCTTGATTACTACTTTTACCTATTCTCCATTTCTACAGTGTATTTATGAAGTATACAGAATGTCTTCAAAAGTGTATCGGTCATTTTGGGTTTCTTTTTTTTTTTTAGCACATTTTAAGGGTTAGAAGTAAATATACTTTAACAAAAAAAAAATCTCATGAAAGAAAAGAAGTCTATTTATTATGGTACTAAATGAATAAAGTAATGGAATTCCCACTAATTCCACCTGTTTCACTGTCTCTTAGAGTTCCTCAGGAAAATTAAATTCTAATTATTCACAACTGTTACTAGTTTAATAATATATCCTATGCATATATTTTTGCCCACACATTCCCAATACCTTATGAGGGTTTCTGAGAACACTTTTCAAACACACTTTTTGCATTTTCATCTTTGTCATAGGGGTGCTTCTGGCAAAACTCAAAAGGATATATATTGATAAAGGGAAGTGTGTTTAACTTAGTATGATAATAACTTATTCTAGAATGTTAGCAGTTTAATTTTAGCTTTAAGAGCAAGCTATAGATCTGGCTCATTTGTATTTTCATAACTTTTATGTTATGAAAAATATTTATTCCATTTATAAATAAATAACATTTAAGTAATATAAATATTTGTAATTAATAATATAACATCATTAATATTTATAATTAATAATTATTGACTTTATGGAATAACCATAAAATTATTTTGTATATAGTGAGTGTTAAGCTGTTGATTAGCACATATTTTGACTTATTTAATACAGAATATCATTTTTATGTAATCACAAGGTATGTTTTTAAGTAATACCTTCAGGATTTTTAAGGATTTTCAACATAAATTTCAACGAATAATTTGTTATTTCACCACTAGAGAAGAGGAAACATTAAATACTTTTTCGTTCTCTTCTACTGGTTGCATTTACAGTTGTCAAATTTAGTGGAACAGATTCTGAAGCATGTCCTTGGGTCTATAGAAGACTTAGTTCTTCTTAATGCCTAACAAACATTGCCTATTTCATACCTGTTCACTGGTTATTATTTAAGAACATAATGGAGGAGTTGCTTGTAAACCAATATAGTCCTATCTTCATCAAGCATTCAGTTCAGTCCAGTCGATCGGTCGTGTCTGACTCTTTGCGACCCCATGAATCGCAGCACACCAGGCCTCCCTGTCCGTCACCAACTCCTGGAGTTCACTCAGACTCACATCCATCGAGTCCGTGATGCCATCCAGCCATCTCATCCTCTGTCGGCCCCTTCTCCTCCTGCCCCCCAACCTCTCCCAGCATCAGAGTCTTTTCCAGTGAGTCAACTCTTCGCATGAGGTGGCCAAAGTACTGGAGTTTCAGCTTTAGCATCATTACTTCCAAGGAAATCCCAGGATTGATCTCCTTCAGGATGGAGTGGTTGGATCTCCATGCAGTCCAAGGGACTCTCAAGAATCTTCTCCAACATCACAGTTCAAAAGCATCAATTATTCAGCACTCAGCCGTCTTCACAGTCCAACTCTCACATCCATACATGACCACAGGAAAAAACCATAGCCTTGACTAGACGGACCTTAGTCGGCAAAGTAATGTCTTTGCTTTTGAATATACTATCTAGGTTGGTCACAATTTTTCTTCCAAGGTATAAGCGTCTTATAATTTCATGGCAGCAGTTACAATCTGCAATGATTTTGGAGCCCAAAAAAAAGAAGTCTGACACTGTTTCCACTGTTTCTCCATCGATTTCCATGAAGTAATGGGACTGGATGCCATGATCTTCGTTTTCTGAGTGTTGAGCTTTAAGCCAACTTTTTTACTCTCCACTTTCACTTTCATCAAGAGGCTTCTTAGTTCCTCTTCACTTTCTGCCATAAGGGTGATGTCATCTGCATATCTGAGGTTATTGATATTTCTCCCAGCAATCTTGATTCCAGCTTGTGTTTCTTCTAGTCCAGCATTTCTCATGATGTACTCTGCAGAGAAGTTAAATAAGCAGGGTGACAATATACAGCCTTGACGTACTCCTTCCCCTATTTGGAACCAGTCTGTTGTTCCATGTCCAGTTCTAACTGTTACTTCCTGACCTGCATACAGATTTCTCAAGGGGCAGGTCAGGTGGTCTGGTATTCCCATCTCTTTCAGAATTTTCCACAGTTTATTGTGATCCACAAGTCAAAGGCTTTGGCATAGTCAATAAAGCAGAAATAGATGTTTTTCTGGAACTCTCTTGCTTTTTCCATGATCCAGCGGATGTTGGCAATTTGATCTCTGGTTCCCCTGCCTTTTCTAAAACCAGCTTGAACATCAGGAAGTTCACAGTTCACGTATTGCTGAAGCCTGGCTTGGAGAATTTTGAGCATTACTTTCCTAGCATGTTAGATGACTGCAATTGTGCTGTAGTTTGAGCATTCTTTGGCATTGCCTTTCTTTGGGATTGGAATGAAAACTGACATTTTCCAGTCCTATGGCCACTGCTGTTTTCCAAATTTGCTGGCATATTGAGTACAGCACTTTCACAGCATCATCTTTCAGGATTTGAAACAGCTCAACTGGAATGCCATCACCTCCACTAGCTTTGTTCATAGTGATGCTATCTAAGGCCCTCTTGACTTCACATTCCAGGATGTCTGGCTCTAGATTAGAGATCACACCATCATGATTATGTGCGTCATGAAGATCTTTTTTTTACAGTTCTTCTGTGTATTCTTGCCACCTCTTCTTAATATTTTCTGCTTCTGTTAGGTCCAGACCATTTCTGTCCTTTATTGAGCCCATCTTTGCATGAAATGTTCCCTTGGTATCTCTAATTTTCTTGAAGAGATCTCTAGTCTTTCCCGTTCTGTTCTCTTACTCTATTTCTTTGCATTGACCACTGAAGAAGGCTTTCTTATCTCTTCTTTCTATTCTTTGGAACTCTGCATTCAGATGCTTATATCTTTCCTTTTCTCCTTTGCTTTTCACCTCTCTTCTTTTCACAGCTATTTACAGCCATGAAGAGATACCCCACACCCAAGGTAAGAGAAACCCATGTAAGATGGTAGGTGTTGCAAGAGGGCATCAGAGGGCAGACACACTGAAACCATACTCACAGAAAACTAGTCAGTCTAACCACAGCCTTGTCTAACTCAATGAAACCAAGCCATGCCTGCAGGGCAACCCAAGACAGGAGGGTCATGGTGGAGAAGTCTGACAGAATGTGGTGCCCTGGAGTAGGGAATGGCAAACCACTTCAGTATTCTTGCCTTGAGAACCCCATGAACAGTATGAAAAGGCAAAATGATAGGATACTGAAAGAGGAATTCCCCATGTCAGTAGGTACCCAATATGCTACTGGAGATCAGTGGAAAAATAACTCCAGAAAGAATGAAGGGATGGAGCCAAAGCAAAAACAATACCCAGCTGTGAATGTGACTGGTGATAGAAGCAAGGTCCAATGCTGTAAAGAGCAATATTGCACAGGAACCTGGAATGTCAGGTCCACGAATCAAGGCAAATGGAAGTGTACAAACAAGAGATGGCAAGAGTGAACGTCGACATTCTAGGAATCAGCGAACTAAAATGGACTGGAATGGGTGAATTTAACTCAGATGACTATTATATCTACTACTGAGGGCACGAATCCCTCAGAAGAAATGGAGTAGCCATCATGATCAACAAAAGAGTCTGAAATGCAGTACTTGGATGCAATCTCAAAAACGACAGAATGATCTCTGTTCATCTCCAAGGCAAACCATTCAGTATCACAGTTATCCAAGTCTATGCCCCAACCAGTAACTCTGAAGAAGCTGAAGTTGAGCGGTTCTATGAAGACCTACAAGACCTTGTAGAACTAACACCCAAAAAAGATGTCCTTTTCATTATAGGGGACTGGAATGCAAATGTAGGAAGTCAAGAAACACCTGGAGTAACAGGCAAATTTGGCCTTGGAATGCGGAATGAAGCAGGGGAAAGACTAATAGAGTTTTGCCAAGAGAATGCACTGGTCATAGCAAACATCCTCTTCCAACAACACATTGATTGATTATATTCTTTGCAGTCAAAGATGGAGAAGCTCTATACAGTCAACAGAAACAAGACCAGGAGCTGACTGTGGCTCAGATCTTGAACTCCTTATTACCAAATTCAGACTCAAATTGAAGAAAGTAGGGAAAACCACTAGACCATTCAGGTATGACCTAAATCAAATCCCTTCTGATTATACAGTGGAAGTGAGAAATAGATTTAAGGGCCTAGATCTGATAGATAGAGTGCCTGATGAACTATGGAATGAGGTTCGTGACATTGTACAGGAGACAGGGATCAAGACGATCAAGCATTCATTACTGATCAAACACAATCTCTTAAGCCTTATTCACAGAGCATCTATAGGAGTCCTTGCGTGATTCCATAGACACAACAAAAGTAGCTAGAAGAAGCTTTCTCTCAGTTGCTCTGCAGCTGTTCCACTGCCCTTAGGTCCTTATGCTCATTCATCCTGATTCTGAAAATCCAACGCTTTCAAAACTTTCTTGACTGGAGGTACCCAAAGACATTTCCAATTTAAATCAGTCAGTTTGCAATGTTGAGGACCTGCTATATGGAAAACATTCTAACTAGAAGCTATTGTGAGAGATGAAAGAAAAAAATATAAAGCCTTTGACTTAAAATTAGTTAGAGATTTGAAAAATAGCCATAAAAACAACATGGTTGAAGAATAGGCTGGAAGTAAAATGAATATGTGTATAAAAAAATACTAAAGAAAAGTGATATGAAATATGACATATCAGTTAGAAAGTCTTTCCACAGATATATTAAGGAATTCAAGAAAATAGATATAATTATTACATCAATAGGCATTTAATTGCTTAGTTGTTAGTTGTGTAAAACTTTGATTTCTTGAACAAGCTTACTTACTGATAAGTAAGATTGCTGGGAGAAATATCAACTACCTCAGATATGCAGATGATATAACTCTAATGACAGAAAGCAAAGAGGAACTAAAGAGCCTCTTGATGAAGGTGGAAGAGGAGAGTAAACAAGCTGGCTTGAAACCCAGCATTCAAGAAATGAAGATCATGGCATCCAGTCCCATCACTTCATGACAAATATAAGGGGAAAAAGTGGAAGCAGTGACAGATTTTCTTTTCTTGAGCTCCAAAATCATTGCAGACCATGACTGCAGCCATGAGATTAAAAGAAGCTTGCTCTTTGGAAGGAAAGTCATGACAAACCAAGACAGCATATTAAAAAATTAAGTCATCATTTTGCCAACAAAGATCCGAATATCCAAAGCCATGGTTTTTCTAGTAGTCATGTACAAATGTGAAAGCTGGATCATAAAGAAGGCTGAGCTCAGACCTAATGATTTTGAGTTGCGGGACTGGAGAAGACTCTTGAGAGTCCCTTGTACAGCTAGGAGATCAAGCCAGTCAATTCTAAAGGAAATCAACCCTGAATATTCACTGGAAGAACTGATGCTGAAGCTGAAGCTCCAATACTTTGACCACCTGATGCAAAGGGCTGACTCATTGGAAAAGACACTGATGCTGAGAAAGATTGAGGGTAGGAGAAGAGGGCGACAGAGGATGAGATGATTGGATGGCGTCACTGACTCAATGAACATGAATTTGAGCAAACTCTGGGAAATAGTGAAGGACCGGGAAGCCTGGTTTGCTGCAGTTCATGGGGTTGCAAAGAGTTGAACATGACTTAACTAATTGAAAACAACAAAAGCAATGTTTTTTACAAATGTTGAATATTCTGATGAGCAACTATGTTGATATTTTTTGTGCTTATATTTACCAACAAATGGAAGCAAAGTCTTTGTATCCAAATGCAGTAAAAGTTCTTTCTCATATCTAAAAAATATTTGTAAAAGTTTTATCTGTCATTTCAAAATGATAAATTCATTAATTAAATGTAATAAAAGGCCCTTGAGAAGACAGACCACAGAAATCTCTGTGAAATTGCTTAGCCTAAAATCAAATGGCAGGCATGTGTTCCTACTGAGTGAACCAGAGATTTGAGATTGGCATTCAGTGTTCTGAGTTCCAGTTCATTGACTCTCTGAATCCAGTTTTCTCCCTGAGGATAAAGTCTACTACTTTCAAATCTAGATTGCATACATATTTCATTAAAAAAAGGCAATATATTTATAAAATAATGTGAACTAATAAAATGATTTAAATCTGAAAATGTATGAAGATGTTTGATTAGATTTGTTTCACATATTTTTAAATCTAGAAAATTCTGTCTCACTGAAAGGATAAAGTAAAAGTTTCAATAGTAAAGTATTACACATGAAGCTATTATGTGACTAATAATTTCTCTAAATTTATTCAGAATGTATTATACTCTCAAATTTATAACAGTCCCAAGAAAATCTAGCAAACTTTGCTTCTGCAGCTGTGTCTATACCATGAGTCAGATGAAATTATTTGAATTATTAAATCTTGGCTACCTTTATAAGATAAGGTAGAAAGAGTCTTGTAAAGGGTCAAAAATCAATTAGATTTACACAAGCTAAGAAGTTGTTTAAAATTAAAATGATTCCTACCTCTGATATTAAATTAAAGCAAATTTATTTAAGTTTTTTTTTTTCTTTGACAATTAAAGAAAATAGTTCTTTTAAGTCTGGTCAATGACATGAAACATCTTACCTTTCTTTGATAGTTCATATTTTGAAAGACTTAGCTCTCTTTTCTTGATCGAGGGAGAAGTTTAATTAACATTTTTAGCATCTGTCCCAACTGCTATGTGTGTGTGCTAAGTTGCTTCAGTCATGTCCAACTCTGCATTCCCATGCACTGTAGCCCACCAGACTTCTCTGTCCATGGGATTCTCCAGGCAAGAATACTGAAGTGGGTTTCCATTTCCTCCCCCAGAAGATCTTTTCTGGCCCAGAGATTGAACACGTGTCTCCTGTATCTCCTGCATTGGCAGGCAGATTCTTTACCACTGAGCCACCTGGGAAGTCCCATACTGGTATGAAAGTGAAAGAGATGTTGCTCAGTCCCATCCGACTCTTCGCAACCCCATGGACTGTAGCCTACCAGGTTCCTCTGTCCATGGGATTTTCCAGGCAAGAACACTGGAGTGGGTTGCCATTTCCTTCTCTAGGAGATCTTCCCCATCCAGGGATTGAACCCAGGTCTCCCGCATTGTAGGCAGATGCTTTACCGTCTGAGCCGCCATTGGTATGACTGAACACCAAATATTAAAGTATCTGAAAAGTACGCCTACTTTCAAACTCTTAAATTGAAAGTGAAATGAAAGCAGTTAAACCTTGGTAGAGAAGAGTACAGTGGTTTTTGTTTGTTAGATTTATATTGTTTTTGTTTTTTATTCATTGTCACTTGGGTGTGTCACTGGGCTTAGAATATAAAATCCATGTTTTATGAGGTAACTGTGAAGCATATATGTATTCAAGGGATCCAGATGGCTTTGAATGAAGTAAATGAAGGGTTTGTTCAATTTCAACCATTTTCAGGTGTCCATCCCTAAGTTACATTCAAAATGTGGATTGAACACATAATGAAAGGCGTTTAGAAATCTTTTCCAATTTTCAGAATGAGCTAAATTAGAGAAGGGTAACAGATGCCGTTTTGTAAACCCACCTCCACTATTTTATTCTAGTCCCTCATCGGAACCTCACACCTGGTTCCTGTAGACCTCTCCTACAGCAGCAGTGTTCCCCTTGAATTTATATGCATATCATGGCCATATCAATCTCGCTTAATTCAGAGTTCATCATAATACTTGTCACTAAACAGTCTGCATTCATTCTGTTCTTTTTCACTAATAACCCCCAAATTCCTAGCACTTGTTTTTCTCCTCCTTTTTGAAATGTAATGCTTCATCTTCCCAAACCAGTGACCCCCCCAGGTCTCTTCTCTTTCCGTTTCCCCCTGTTCTAGCTGGCCTTGGCCCTCTCCTGCTGCTGAAGAGCCTGGTCCGCACTGTGTTCCTGTTGTGTCTTCTGCATCATTCTCCCCTCTCTTTTGTCCAGTTTCCCAACCTTGTCTACAATTTAGGATTCCTTGCTGACTGCTTGAATTCTTTCTTCATCTCCACTCTTGGGAATTATAACATAATTTTTTTAAAAATTGTATTCTTCAAACAGTTAGTGCAATTATCAGCCTCTTTAAGCTACAGGTCCACAGTATGTTTTGTGCATCTTCCAGGCCATTTCACAATTCAGTTTTTCAGATTTTTAGAAAAGTTATGATTAATGTACAGTATTTTTTATAACATCACCATGATGAAAATATTAATATAATATTAATATAACCCTCTCTATACCCTAAGTTATATCAAACATGAAGTGGAAGAAATGAACTTTACAAATAGACTCAAATCATATGAAGGCAATGTTTGTCATCAAAATAGTCACATTGTATCTGATTTTGTTATCAAATGAGTTATGAAAAATCTTTACTTCAGAACTGTGCAGAAGAAATTGTTGAATCATACATAAAAATTACAGATCTGTATTAATATTACTCAATACATTGGCAGGTATTATATGATGATTCATACCTGTAAATTTTGTCTTTCTGAAGGTCTTTTAAAACCCAGAGAGCGAGGATCACCTTATGCTGTTATTTCAGTTCAGTTCAGTTGCTCAGTCATGTCTGACTCTTTGCAACCCCATGAATCACAGCACGCCAGGCCTCCCTGTCCATCATCAACTCCTGGAGTGCACCCAAATTCATGTCCATTGAGTTGGTGATGCCATCCAGCCATCTCATCTTCTATCATCCCTTCTCCTCCTGACCCTAATCCCTCCCAGCATCAAAGTCTTTTCCAATGAGTCAACACTTCGCATGAGGTGGCCAAAGTATTGGAGTTTCAGCTTTAGCATCATTCTTTCCAGAGAACACCCAGGACTGATCTCCTTTAGAATGGACTGGTTGGATCTCCTTGCAGTCCAGGGGACTCTCAAGAGTCTTCTCCAACACCACAGTTTAAAAGCATCAATTCTTTGGCACTCAGATTTCTTCACAGTCCAACTCTCGCATCCATACATGACTACTGGAAAAACCATAGCCTTGACTAGACAGACCTTAGTCAGCAAAGTAATGTCTCTGCTTTTCAATATGCTATCTAGGTTGGTCATAACTTTTCTTCCAAGGAGTAAGCGTCTTTTAATTTCATGGCTGCAGTCACCATCTCCAGTGGTTTTGGAGCCCCCAAAAATAAAGTCTGGCACTGGTTCCACTGTTTCCCCATCTACTTCCCATGAAGTGATGGGACTGGATGCCATGATCTTCTTTTTCTGAATGTTGAGCTTTAAGCCAACTTTTTCACTCTCCTCTTTCACTTTCAGCAAGAGGCTTTTTAGTTCCTCTTCACTTTCTGCCATAAGGGTGGTGTCATCTGTGTATCTGAGGTCATTGATATTTCTCCCGGCAATCTTGATTCCAGCTTGCACTTCTTCCAGTCCAGTGTTTCTCATGATGTACTCTGCATATAAGTTAAATAAGCAGGGTGACAATATACAGCCATGGCGTACTCCTTTTCCCATTTGGAACCAGTCTGTTGTTCCATGTCCAGTTCTAACTGTTGCTTCCTGACCTGCATACAGATTTCTCAAGAGGCAGGTCAGGTGGTCTGGTATTCCCATCTCTTGAAGAATTTTCCACAGTTTATTGTGATCCACACAGTCAAAGGATTTGGCATAGTCCATAAAGCAGAAATAGATGTTTTTTCTGGAACTCTCTTGCTTTTTTGATGATCCAGTGGATGTTTGCAATTTGAGCTCTGGTTCCTCTGCCTTTCCTAAAACCAGCTTGAACATCTGGAAGTCCACGGTTCACATATTGCTGAAGCCTGGCTTGGAGATTTTTGGGCATTACTTGACTAGTGTGTGAGATGAGTGCAATTGTGCTGTAGTTTGAGCATTCTTTGGCATTGCCTTTGTTGTTATTTAGTCCTTTCCAAATGACCAGCTCAGTGCTGAACTAGCAGAAGGATATAAGAATCAGGTGTTTGTAGAGAGATAGATTAATTTCTGAGAAGCACCTAGAACCAAAATCAAACTACTTGATTTAATCTCATTTAGAATGCGCATTTGAGTGTTTATGTTTCCTTAGACTTCTGGCCCCTCTTTTATGACCTCCAAATTCTTATAAATAGCATATATAACTTAAATCCTGTGATTCCCCATTCTAGTCATGACATTGCCAAATAAATGTTAATAATATGTAAATTCTTTACTTTTTTTTAACAACTGCTCAACAATTGTGTGCCAGTGAATTTCCTCAAAGTAAAGATGTAGTCAATTAAATGATGGTATATGTTCATTGGGGAAAAGAAAGCTTCTGATAGTGGCAGTTCACTGCAATAAGATGCTATGCTGTAGTTGGAAAACTCTGAGTTGGAAAACTCAGTTTCTTTCCTTTATTTTGTTTTCTTTATAAGTATGAAGCAATGTTGTCAACAAGAGGGTGGCATCTGGAAATGGGTGACACCCTTTGAATAGTGTGCTTTGTGGAAGTGAAATTCTACTTTACATGTTATCATGTACAGTGAGCCATTCAGTATTCATTCAATAAACAATTCTTAACTGATGTATGTGTGGCAGATTTTATACAGAGTGTTATACAAAATCAGCACAAATCATATCATGAGAGAGAATATGATCCAGGAGAGATAGTTAAGATACTTGCTGAAATGCTGAGTTAAAATTGAGAAATAATGGTTCCATGTCTTCTCATGCTGTCCCTGAGACTTTCTAAATTATGAATTCAATAAAGATACAAGTTTATTGGGTCTCATGGGTTTTTCTTTTTTTCTAAATGAATAAATAGAACTAAAATATCCTTAATTGCCACCAGAATTTTTATATTCTTTGATTCTGAGTATTTTATAGAAAGATTGCTTCAGATTAAACAGAAAGCATTTAGAGTGAAGATTTTGAGTAAATGCTGGGGCATGGAAGAGATTAAAGCTCTATTAAACAAAAACTTACTTTTGTCCCCTAAGAACAGTTCTTAATAATTATAATTCTATTTTAGTAAATATTGTGGGGTACTTATTAGGTTTGGGGATATTAACATTTATAAAGCATACTATTAGTTATAGCCTCTTTTGCAAGTATGAACAGATATAAGCTCATAAACACAAAGGTGTATTACAGAAGTTCAGGGAGTTCACTAAATATTGGTATGATTGAAGAAAGAAAGCAATAAAGGAAGAGAAGACTTAGATCTGTTGAGGTGATGAAGGGAGAATATTTTTGACTGGAAGAATGGGACTGGCCAAGGGAGAATGTAGGATTATATATTTAGGAGAGCTTGATTCTATTACTTAGGTGGGAGAGAAATTTGGGTAAAAGTTACAGGGCAAGTATTTTCTGGATATTTGCACAGTGGCCTATAATGCAAACTTTACATGGTTTATTTATTATTGTGTGGGCAGTGAGGAGCCCTGGTTGAATTGCTGAGCAAGGATATGTGTATTCTTTGAAATGTAGAAAGAAAAAACAGTCGGTAGAAGTGTGAAGGATGCAAGAGAGAGAAAGCAAGAAAGGCCTCATTTTCTGCACTGTGACTTGGATCACTCAATTTAAATAGCTTTCTGGAGTCTTCACAGCATGATGTTTGGTATTATGGAGAAATTGTCTTAGAATGATGTAATGTTGGTAATAAAGAAACTCTGGTAAATTTTCATCTTTTAGCATGTTATCTTTCACGAACTCAGTGAAACATTGTGAGCCTGAGCTGTTTCAAACTATTAATAAGTGAGTTTAGTGAACACACATTTTTGAGGGTCTGCTGTTTATAAAGCAATACTGAGTGTGGAGTGGGTGTTACAATTAATAGGAATTTTAAAAAAGAATGAAAGAGTATATTTTGAAGAACCAAAAACATAGTCTCTGTGCTCTAATTTGGAGGAGAATGTAAAATCTATCTGAAATGAGGTAACAGATTATTATATGTGCATGCTCAGTTGAATCCAAATCTTTGCAATCCCATGAACTGTATCTTGTCAGGCTTCTCTGTCCATGGAATTTTTCATTCAGTAATACTGGAGTGGGTTGTCATTTCCTCCTCCTTGGGATCTTTCCAACCTAGGAAGCAGATTATTATATGGTTTGTCAATTTGTATTTTAGAAGATGTAGTTTTTCTTTTTGTATTACATGATTTTCTTTCTCACTGAATTTTATCTTTTTTGAAGGACATGTCTGCATAACTTTATAATACCAGTTCTTTTTTTTCCAGTGTATTTTTTATTGGAGGTTAATTGCTTTACAATATTGTATTGGCTTCTGCCATACAACAACATGAATTAGCCATAAGTATACATGTGTTCCTTCCCTCCTAAACCTCCTGCCCACCCCCCCACCACTTCCCACCCCTCTAGGTTGTCACAGAGTTCCCTGTGATAAAAAGAGTTATTTTTAATGTATTGTTCCTGAATTTTCTCACTCACCATATTAAGTTTATAACCATTTAGTTCTCTCTTCTACATAGTCTCTTTTTGCTAGGTGTTAAGCATGCGGTGTTAGGCTAAAACAGAAATGAGTTGCTATAATTGATAATTTTTACTATAATTGATAGGAAAAAATGAGATAGAATGACCCCAGTTAATATTCATATAAAATTAATTATTAAGCCTTTCAATAAAAATTATATGGCCCTTTCAAAATGTTTACTATGTATGAGCTCATTTCTTTTTTTAAATTTTATTTTATTATTTTTTTAATTTTTATTTTTACTTTGTTTTACATTATGATACTGTATTGGTTTTGCCATACATTGACATGAATCCACCACGGGTGTACATGCGATCCCAAACATGAACCCCCCCTTCCCATCTCCCTCCCCACAACATCCTTCTGGGTCATCCCCGTGCACCAGCCCCAAGCATGCTGTATCCTGCATCGGACATAGACTGGCGATTCAATTCTTACATGATAGTATACATGTTTCAATGCCATTCTCCCAAATCATCCCATCCTCGCCCTCTCCCTCTGAGTCCAAAAGTCCGCTATACACATCTGTGTCTTTTTTGCTGTCTTGCATACAGGGTCATCATTGCCATCTTTCTAAATTCCATATATATGTGTTAGTATACTGTATTGGTGTTTTTCTTTCTGGCTTACTTCACTCTGTATAATCGGCTCCAGTTTCATCCATCTCATCAGAACTGATTCAAATGAATTCTTTTTAACGGCTGAGTAACGCTCCATTGTGTATATGTACCACAGCTTTCTTATCCATTCATCTGCTGATGGACATCTAGGTTGTTTCCATGTCTTGGCTATTATAAACAGCAATGCGATGAACACTGGGGTACACGTGTCTCTTTCAATTCTGGTTTCCTTGGTGTGTATGCCCAGCAGTGGGATTGCTGGGTCATATGGCAGTTCTATTTGCAATTTTTTAAGGAATCTCCACACTGTTCTCCGTAATGGTTGTACTAGTTTGCATTCCCACCAACAGTGTAGGAGGGTTCCCTTTTCTCCACACCCTCTCCAGCATATATTGCTTGCAGATTTTTGGATCGCAGACATTCTGACTGGTGTGAAGTGGTACCTCATTGTGGTTTTGATTTGCACTTCTCTAATAATGAGTGATGTTGAGCATCTTTTCATGTGTTTGTTAGCCATCCGTATGTCTTCTTTGGAGAAATGTCTATTTAGTTCTTTGGCCTATTTTTTGATTGGGTCGTTTATTTTTCTGGAATTGAATTGCATAAGTTGCTTGTATATTTTTGAGATTAGTTGTTTGTCAGTAATTTCATTTGCTATTATTTTCTCCCATTCAGAAGGCTGTCTTTTCACCTTGCTTATATTTTCCTTTGTTGTGCAGAAACTTTTAATTTTAATTAGATTCCATTTGTTTATTTTTGCTTTTATTTCCAGAATTCTGGGGGGTGGATCATAGAGGATCCTGCTGTGATTTATGTCAGAGAGTGTTTTGCCTATGTTCTCCTCTAGGAGTTTTATAGTTTCTGGTCTTACGTTTAGATCTGAGGCCACCATCACCCTAATACCAAAACCTGACAAAGATACTACAAAAAAAGAAAACTACAGGCCAATATCACTGATGAACATAGATGCAAAAATCCTCAACAAAATTCTAGCAGTCAGAATCCAACAACACATTAAAAACATCATACACCATGACCAAGTGGGCTTTATCCCAGGGATGCAAGGATTCTTCAATATCTGCAAATCAATGTAATTCACCACATTAACAAATTGAAAAAGAAAAGCCATATGATTATCTCAATAGATGCAGAGAAGGCCTTTGACAAAATTCAACGTCCATTTATGATAAAAACTCTCCAGAAAGCAGGAATAGAAGGAACATACCTCAACATAATAAAAGCTATATATGACAAACCCACAGCAAACATTATCCTCAATGGTGAAAAATTGAAAGCATTTCCCCTAAAGTCAGGAACAAAACAAGGGTGCCCACTTTCACCGCTACTATTCAACATAGTTCTGGAAGTTTTGGCCACAGCAATCAGAGCAGAAAAAGAAATAAAAGGAATCCAAATTGGAAAAGAAGAAGTAAAACTTTCACTGTTTGCAGATGACATGGTCCTCTACATAGAAAACCCTAAAGACTCCACCAGAAAATTACTAGAGCTAATCAATGAATATAGTAAAGTTGCAGGATATAAAATCAACACACAGAAATCCCTTGCATTCCTATACACTAATAATGAGAAAGTAGAAAAAGAAATTAAGGAAACAATTCCATTCACCATTGCAACGAAAAGAATAAAATACTTAGGAATATATCTACCTAAAGAAACTAAAGACCTATATATAGAAAACTATAAAACACTGATGAAAGAAATCAAAGAGGACACTAATAGATGGAGAAATATACCATGTTCAGGGATCGGAAGAATCAATATAGTGAAATGAGTATACTACCCAAAGCAATTTACAAATTCAATGCAATCCCTATCAAGCTACCAATGGTGTTTTTCACAGAGCTAGAACAAATAATTTCAAGATTTGTATGGAAATACAAAAAACCTTGAATAGCCAAAGCAATCTTGAGAAAGAAGAATGGAACTGGAGGAATCAACTTGCCTGACTTCAGACTCTACTACAAAGCCACAATCATTAAGACAGTATGGTACTGGCACAAAGACAGAAATATAGACCAATGGAACAAAATAGAAAGCCCAGAGATAAATCCACACACATATGGGCACCTTATCTTTGACAAAGGAGGCAAGAATATACAATGGAGTAAAGACAATCTCTTTAACAAGTGGTGCTGGGAAAACTGGTCAACCACTTGTAAAAGAATGAAACTAGATCACTTTCTAACACTGCACACGAAAACGAGCTCATTTCTAATTGTAGGGTTTTTATATCTCTTCATACTTCTTTTCCCAACTATTACACTATGCTCACCCTAATTTTTCCTATGGACATCTCTCAGGACTCACCATTCCACTAACCTTGCGTGAAGACCCCACAGATATACATCTGCTTCTTTGCAACTAGAGTGTGTCCTCAGGAGGTGTTGTTGGAGAAGCTTCTTTCTTCCTCATGGTCCTGAAGCCATATTGTGGTTCTTATCTCTGGTTATATATCTCAATCTCTTGGGGACCTTTAAAAAAATTATAGATCTTAGTCGAGCTCCAGATTCAGAACTAGGTATCTGCCTCAAAGTTTTGATCTTTTTCTATTTTGTCAAAATCCAAAGCTTTCCCTCAAGGTTTTTGAAAATTGCCCTAATTTGTTGAGCCTTCTGCCACCTGGGTTGCGCTTCTCTGTCTGTATCACTGAGCAGTCCTTTTTCACCCAGTCAGCAAGCATGGCCTATTTGATTTTACTCAAAACTCCATAATTACCAAGTTCCCATGATCACAGTAAAGTGTACTGAAACTTGTCCATCTATGATGGAAGCAAATTTGCATCGCAGAAATACAAACAGCTTTACCTAGACTCGATGGAATCATTGATCTTGTGTTCTCTCTGTGTATTCAGATGCTTTGTGTCTTCCTAGTGCCTTTCTTTCTACATTCTTTTCCTCTTTCTTTCAGTACAGTACAACACTCTCTCCCTGACCTGTCACCAATTTCTCCCTCATGAAAAACAGCATCACCTTCCTCTGAAATCTAGTGGGCTCTTCCTCCAGTCCTTCCAATTTCAGCTTCACCTTGATCACATATAATTGTATTTTCAAAAGAGTGATTTCCTTGGGGGAACTAGTTTCAGGTAGTAAATTAATAAAATTCATCTACCTCATTAGAGTTTCATAGGAATATCTGGATCTCTGTAACTGCATAGTGCCTAAACAATATCTATGATTGACTCTGCTTGCTTATACTTTTTATGTGTAGGTATGTTGAGACCATAAGAGCAAACCTTTACCTTCAAGTCAAACATGATGATTGATAACTCTTTCAGGTGTTTTAAACACCAGAATTGTAAAGAAAAGTTATTTTGCAGTATTGCAATGATTTCTCTTAACATTGTAGTTAGTTAATTATTATTATAACAGTTATATAGAACGCAGCTCTTTAATGATCATGTCCTAGAATCAATTATGTGCCACGAATCTGGACACTATAGTCAGTAGAGTGGCATCCTTATGAGTACAGACATTCAATCAAGCTGCTGGGTTCCAATCCTGGATCTACCCTTGTCAATTCTGTTAAGTGGTGTAACCATATAATCCATATATTTTCAATTTTTGAATATCATGCAACTAATTCTGCTCATTTTGAAAATGGAGATAATGATACTATCATATATATATATGTATATATATATGAGTGCATGCTAAGTCACTTCAGTGTTGTCTGATTCCTTGTGAGCCTTTGGACTGTAGCCTCCAGGCTCCTCTGTCCATGGGATTTTCCAGACAAGAATACTGGAGTGGGTTGCCATCCTTTTGCATAAACACACACACACACACACACACACGCATATATATATATATATATATATATATATATATATATATATATATATATAGAGAGAGAGAGAGAGAGAGAGAGAGAGAGAGAGAGAGAGTTGTTTCAAGGATAAAGTAAATCAGGGTATATAAAGTTCCTAAATCAATGGCTGATACAAAGTAAAAGCTCAGGAGAGTCATCTTTTAATTACTACTGACATGTGGCATGATAGGGATATAACAGACTAAGGAGTAATTTCAGGAAGGGTAGTCATCATTGTCACCATTTGAAACTTTATACCAAGTGATATCTGAGAAAATCAGTAAGTTTGCAGGTTCCTTCCAAGGGTAAGGATTGTTAAAGTGAGTTAATCTAATCACAAGAAACCATCTACACAGTTACTAGCTTTATGATCTTGGACAAATTACTTAATTCCTTATTAAAGGGCAATGAGAATCTAGTCCATAGAATTGTTATTGCCTAACTATCACAACTGCATTTACTGGGCATTAATCAAGTGCCTACTATTTGCTCAGCAGTGTTGAGTCCATTGTAAGGATTTTGCTATTTCCTTCTTACAACTATAAAGGTTTTAGTAATATGGTGACTGATATGGTAAGAATTCAATAAAGGATATCTAGAAGAAAAAGTCTAGGAATGAAAAGAAGAGGCAATGGGATGTATCATATTGATCTTATTTGTTTATGTATAGGTGCAAGAGACTTGAGCACATAGAATAATTATATCATGATTAATATTATTACTACTCAACAATAATAAAAGTTAACATTTCATAGCATTTACTATGCACTATGCAGTATTTCAAATACATCTTATGTTAATTTATTAAATTTGCACATTTTTCATTTTACAGATAATGAAATTGAATATAAAGAAAGATAAATAGTATAAGACAGAAGAGCTATTTGATGGGATACTGGAGGAAATACAATAAAACACTCAGATAGGTTACTTGAATAAAATCTAACCTTTTTGCTTTGTAATACCAAGACAGGAAAGAAGGAAATCGAGAAAGATACAGATTAAGTAGGCTGGGAGTGGCTGAGAAGGTGAAGACGTTTTGGTGTACTAAAATAAAAGGGAAGTCATTTGATAAGAATTTGGACAGAGATGGGCTTAGAGGGCTGAAGAAATTCTGCATATCTTGAGCATTTGTGAGGCATGGGAAATGCTATTTATTTCAAGGAGGGTAGCTTGTGAAACATCATGAAAAGCTATTAGATTTATCTGTTTGTCCACCAGGCAAGGCAGAGGGAAACAATAGTGAGGCCACGTAGGAAAACAATCTGGGTTTATAATTGCAGGGATAGGCTGCCTACAAAGAAGGCAATGGCAACCCACTCCAGTACTCTTGCCTGGAAAATCCTGTGGACGAAGGAGCCTGGTAGGCTGCAGTCCATGGGGTCGCTAAGAGTCGGGCATGACTGACCGACTTCACTTTCACTTTTCACTTTCATGCATTGGAGAAGGAAATGACAACCCTCTCCAGTGTTCTTGCCTGGAGAATTCCAGGCACGGCGGAGCCTGGTGGGCTGCCGTCTATGGGGTCGCACAGAGTTGGACACAACTGAAGCAACTTAGCAGCAGCAGCAGGCTGCCTATGTGTCATCTCAAGTCTGTGTAAAACATTGTTAAAGCGTGACTAGGGTAGAATGAAAGTTACCATCCTTTCAGTAGAGGTAATTAAGGAATTTAGATCTAGTGAGGATTCATGCAGCGCTGATATGGATATTGAAATCTCAGTCTGATGGAAGGAAACATGGAGGAAGAGGTTGTAAACTAGATATAAAAATTTCCTTAAGAAGTTGATGGAATAGACAGTTTAGCAGATGATGCAATATGAATAAGGAAAAAAAGAGAAGCTGCATTTGTTTAGTTCTCTGTGCTATACAGCAGGACCCTATTGTTTAACCACTCTGTGATTGAAAGGAGATCCAACCAGTCCATTCTGAAGGAGATCAGCCCTGGCATTTCTTTGGAGGGAATGATGCTAAAGCTGAAGCTCCAGTACTTTGGCCACCTCATGCGAAGAGTTGACTCACTGGAAAAGACTCTGATGCTGGGAGGGATTAGGGGCAGGAGGAGAAGGGGATGACGGAGGATGAGAGGGCTGGATGGCATCACTGACTCAATGGACATGAATCTGAGTGAACTCCTGGAGCTGGTGATGGACAGGGAGGCCTGGTGCTGCGATTCATGGGGTCGCAGAGTCGGACACGACTGAGCGACTGAACTGAACTGAACTGAGCTGATATAACAGTTTGCATCTGCTAATCTCAAACTCCCAATCCATCTCTCTTCCACCCTTCCTGATTTTAACTTTAAATGGAGCTTTTAATTCATTATTTTCCTTCGTTAGGCATGCATCGTTTCTGGATGTCTGTCTATAGCTCTCTGCTTTAGGTCTCTGGCGTTTAAGAAATCTAAAATAGATAGGTAGTGAGAAGTTGCTCTCTAACACAGGGAGCTCAGCCTGGGGCTCTGTGACAGCCTAGAGGGTTGGGATGGGGGCTGTGGGAGGGAAGCACTAGAGGAAAGGGATATATGAGTGGATATATGTATACATATAGCTGATTCACTTTGTTGTACTACAGAATCCAACACAACATTGTAAAGCAATTCTGTTCAAATTAAAAATAACATTTTTTTAAAAAGATATCTCCATAAATTGAAGAGAATAGACAATTTACTTTTAAGTTCCTTAGCTGTCTTCCTATCTTCCAGTTGTCAGTTATGGACTGAAGCAAACTGTGAATCACTGCTGCAATAGCATTTTAAGTTTCTTTCCAAAAACTTTGGAATACTTTGCAGATTTAAGTCTGTATTAATCATTTTCACGTAGTCCAATAAAACTGTTCATTAAACATACCCTGTGGTGAGATATAGTACAAATCTTGTCCTTAATGTCTTCACATTTTGATGATAGGTGTTTTCAGAGACTGAAGTTTTAAATTAAGGATTTAAAGTGCTCCTAGGGTACATAAGAATATTTCCTCTATTCCCTAGTCAAATTACAGTATTATTATCTTTGCACTGTTAAGCCACAATTTTGTTGAAAAGATGATGCTTTTCATGGTGGTTCAATAAATACAAAAACTATTGCCAACAGTGATGGAAATTTGAAGAATTAAATACAATCATAGAATCTCAAAATATAACTGATGTATACATAAAAAGAATACAATTTAAAGTTGAAAGAATGAAAATTTTCACCCCACTGTTTTTAATATAACATGTACTACCAAGATTTCCTCTTCTTGGGCTCTGAAATCACTGTGGATGGTGACTGCAGCCATGAAATCAGAAGATGCTTGCTTCTTGTCAGGAAAGCTATGACAAACCTAGACTGTGTGTTGAAAAGCAGAGACATCACTCTGCTGACGAAGGTTTGTATCCGCAAGGCTACAGTCTTCCCAGTAGTCACATATGATTGTGAGAGTTGGATCATAAAGAAGGCAGAGTGCCAAAACTCCTGAGAGTCCCTTGGACAGCGAGGACATCAAGCCAGTCAGTCTTCAGGGAAATCAACCCTGAATACTCATTGGAAAGACTGATGCTGAAGCTGAAGCTCCAGTATTTTGATCACCTGATGTGAAAAGCTGACTCACTGGAATAGTCTCTGATGCTGGGAAAGATTGAGGGCAGAAGAAGAGGACGTCAGAGGATGAGATAACTGGATGGCATCACCAATGCAATGGACAAGAATTTGGGCAAACTCCAGGAGATGGTGAGGGATAGGGAGGCTTGGCGTGCTGCAGTCCATGGGGTCGCAAAGAGTCAGACACAACTGGGCTACTGAACAGCAACCTTTATTTAACCATTATACTGAGGTTTGTGCTACAACACAGGGATTGTACTTTAATGCACAGGAGAGAAAATGTGAGAGTTGTGTCTTATATCAAGCACATTCATATCACAATCTTTCAGAATACATCAAATAAATAAGAAAGTGGTATGATGCAATAAGAAACATGAACAATGCATTTGATCCTGTCTCTATATTTAACAGTTAAATCACTGTGCGAAGGTCATAAATTATTTTTAAAGTCAGGTTTTCTGTTGCTAAAAAAGGAACAATAGCAATAACTTTTTCAAAGCTGTTATGAAGAAAGAGAAAGAGAGAGAAGAAGGGAAGAGAGGACAAATATTTATCCATTCATCTAATTTCCGAATTGCAATTCAGGCTAACATCTTTACCTGTGTGCTGTCTCTTTATCTGCATCTTCAAGTCAACACTGGAGTTTTATTATGGTTTTCTGGTTTCTTATGAGCTGATTGCTTTACTTCATCAGGCTCAAGTATTTATCTTGAAACTGTGCTTCCTAAAGAGGTTCCAAGGGGCCAGTTAACCTAGTTGAAAAAGAATTTTTCAGTAATCTCAGACAAAGGAACAATCTCAAGAGAAGTATTTTTATAGGGCACAAAAACTTCCATGTCTGAATATTGTAAAAGGGTAAAAATATATCAAAACAGGTGAGTTAACTGAAATTTGATATAAAAAAACATAATTGAAATTTTATGATTAAACTGATGATACAGTAATACATAGAATATAAAACTATTTTAAACACTTTTGTTAAAACCTTTATTATTGGTTATTCAGCCAAAACAATGGAATATTAATGATCCACATGAATGAACTTGAGCCTGGATCTTCTGAATTTGTTATTTTACTAAATTAGTATTTCACCTCAAATATTTAATGGTATGTGTGGAGAATTTTTTTCAATTAAATTTTAGATCTATTAGCAGAATATAATTTTGTCCAGGATACAACATGAGTGAGTGAAAGTTGCTCAGTCACGTCCGACTCTTTGTGACCCCATAAACTATATGGTCCATTGAATTCTCCAGACCAGAATACTGGAGTGGGTAGCTGTTGCCTTCTCCAGGGAATCTTCCCAACCCAGGGATAGAACCCAAGTCTCCCACATAGCAGGCAGATTCTTTGCCAGCTGAGCCATGAGGGAAGCTCAGAATACAATATATTATAATGCAAACACAAATATAATACATATCTAGGAAATATTCTTATACATTCCTTTGAGGTACAGTATTCTGGGCAAGTGGTTGTTGAGACAGTTTTTTCTGAAGAGAGTTAAAAAAATATATTCTGTTGTTTATGTTAGT
Organism: Budorcas taxicolor; assembly: GCF_023091745.1. NCBI lineage: Eukaryota > Metazoa > Chordata > Mammalia > Artiodactyla > Bovidae > Budorcas > Budorcas taxicolor. Next base: position 38,748,067 of record NC_068919.1, on the reverse strand, counting down.
GGTTAATGAGCAAAGTATTTCTTCTAAGTCTAATTAGAATTACTCTTTGATAAATATACTCTAAGACTAAATTAGTGGAAATCTACTATTTAGAAGCTCATCTCTGTCTACTGTTTTTATGTTTAAAGTAATTTTAGACTGAAGGGGATCAAGAGGTACAAACTTCCACTTGTAAAATAAATAAGTCGTGGGAGTGTAATTTATAGCATGGTGACTACAGTCAATAATATTGTATTGCATTTTTTAAAATGCTAAGAAAGTAAATCTTAAAAGTTCTTATCACAAGAAAAATAAATTATAACTTCGTATGGTGACAGATGGTAAATAGATTTATTGCGGTGATGATTTTGCAGTGTATACAAATAACGAATCATTATGTTGTATACCTGAAACTAATATAATCTTATATGTCAATTGTACCTCAATAAAATAGTGATTCAAAAAAATAACAAGTGACTAGATATTAAAATGCCATTTTCAGGGCAGGAGTCACCAAGATTCAGTCAAAGAAAAGCATGCACAAATGTCTGTTCGTAGATCTCACACGCATCTACACAGGTAATGGCATTGCCTTCCTTTATTATTATACTAATCACAAAAAGTCCTCAAGATCTGCCTTTGTGCAGATCAGATTTCACAGTTCAGATTTCAACTGAGGAGACCTCATTTATCTCATAGCTAAGACAGTTGCTTCTCTGGTATGCTCAGTAAGATGCAGGCAGTAGATTACTCACTATCTGGGGTGACTTTTCATTTGTATGAACTATGACACTCTGTACCTTTGATTAACATCTAGGTTTCTCTGCCTCCTACTCCTTCACTGTGTGCTCCACAGGTAGGTCCATAATACTGTGTTTTGATTTTGAGAAGGAAAGCTAAAATGTGTGTGTGTGTGTGTGTGACATTACTAAGTATTTTCTGACTGCAGTGGATTAGATTTACCATTTAACCATGGTGTGTTGATTAATTACAAAGGTTGAACAGCAGATGTAGAAACAAGTAGGCAATTACAACCTATTATTAGTGAGAAAATTAAGAAAACATTATTATACTTAGCTTGGTAATCTGCTAGTTTCATGGACATAGAGTTCTTTTCTAGTAAAGAGTTTTGTAAGAAATTGAAGCAGGTAATTGAACCTTAATCAAATGAAGACGTTAACTATAGATGTGACAATGAAAATTTTCAAAAAGATAAAATGGCCCTGAGATAGCCTGTTCTAAAAATGGATACCATAAGTAAGCATTGATAGTAAAACTTCTAGCATTTCCTCATTTTTTAAGGTTCAAAAATCAATGGTTATATGTAGAAAGCACTTTTTGTTCTCTTGAATGGAATAAGTGGTACTAGTTTAGGAGATCTGTAAAGGATGCTTTTAAATGCTTTCAAAAAAGAAAGAACAGTATGGCAGTTTTCTAGGGTTTTCATATTATTTAAAAAATTCTGACATCCTAATATAAACTATTTTTAGCTGCTGCTGCTTAGTCACTCAGTCATGTCAACTCTGCAGCCCTATGGACTGTAGCCCACCAGGCTCCTCTGTCTATGGAATTCTCCAGGCAAGAATGCTGGAGTGGTTTGCCATTGCCTCCTCCAGGGGATCTTCCTGACCCAGGGTTCGAACCCATGTCTCCTATGTCTCCTGCATTAGCAAGCAGCTTCTTTACCACTAGTGCCACTTGGAAAGCCCATATATATAAGTACATACAAATATATAATGTATATGTAAAATATAAAATGCATTTGTGTATACATAAATATATGTGACACTAGCTAAGTTCACTGGGGAGCCTGTTGCGCTGCCGTCTATGGGGTTGCACAGAGTCGGACATGACTGAAGCGACTTAGCAGCAGCAGTAGCAGCTAAGTTCATGTACTAAAAGTATCTTTTAAACATTTGAAAACTTTTTAACATTTCAGCTGAAAATCTACCTTCCCTAAATCTAAGGTAACAGCATATAGAGCAAATCTCAACTTCACACATTTTGAAACAGTTACATGAATGAATGCCTTCTGAAAAACCTGGAGAAAAGTACCCTAACTGACCCCAACTATATTGTTTCAAACAAGGTAGTGGAATAAGATTGAAAACTCCAGTGTACATGCAAGTCTCCTATATTGGGTTTTCTACTATATTACTCCAGCAACTTACAGCTGTATTCTACTGTGGATGTGAAAAGAAAATTGATTTAGATAGTTCTGTGTTAAGCCACATTTCTCCCCACTGGAACAATTTCTGTTAGTAATGTCCATTTCATAAAGGGGAAAAGGGAAAGAAAAGTGCTCCATGGTTTATACACCATGCTGATCTTCTGAACATTAAGAGTCTAAATGTTATATAATGTCATACAGATATGATAATCTCACAGCAATGCATTTATTTTTTTATAGCCAAAGATAATATTTTGAGGATGTGTCATGTCTGAGAACTTTGACCTTACATTCAAGTTGATCTGTGAAGCAGTTTATTGAATTTGCTGATGTTTATATATTTCCACCAGAGATATGAGAAAAATTCCAAAGGACTCTTGCCTTGAAAACAGATGTGCTAATATAATAATATAAAAAAAGCAGCATGTCTTGACTGTCTAATAGTTTAGCCCAGAGGATAGGCAGGCCTTCCCACCCACATAATTGATTTCGACCTGGCTTGCTGTCCTAGGAGGCTGTGTATATTAAAGTCAGTGAGACTTGTTACACATTCATGCTATTTTACCACAGCAGCATTGCAAAGGGTCATTAGGTTCCAACTCGTAGATTAGCAAAGTAGCCATTTCCAGGCACTGCATGGAAGCAGAAAGAAGATGCTGTGCATTCCAATTTGGATGGGATCAACTCTAGCCTGACATTGGATGTTATGGCAGGTTAAACTGATATGAATTTGTCACAAGCTGTTTGTTTAGTAAATATAGAGGCCATAAGACTGAGCACTTCTGTAAAATATTGCCACTACCCTACAGTGAAAGTGAAAGTGAAGTCGCTCAGTCGTGTCCGACTCTTTGCGACCCGTGGACTGTAGCCCACCAAGCTCCTCCGTCCATGGGATTCTCCAGGCAAGAATGCTAGAGTGGGTTGCCATTTCCTTCTCCAACCCTACAGTGAAAGCCACAGATAAATGAGAGAAACAATTGGACCTGGCAGACAAGTGAAATTCTGGAGAAGTAATCGAAAGAGTGACATTTTACTAGGGTGTTAGAGTGTAACCTCATTATTTCTTTTTATTTCTGAACTGAGGTGCTTTTTACGTGTTAATTATCACCAGATCAGTGAGAGAGACCACCAAATATAATGATAAACACATTAAATCCACCTCCTACCTAACACGGTGATTGAGTGTTTAAATCTGTTCCCTTGAGAACCATGTACTGAGCTGTGCTTCTCACAATCAGGGTTTAAATAGCAATTGAAATGTAGTCATTACTTCCATGATTTAGGAAAGATGTTTGGGCGTAAAATTAAACGATGCTTGTTTGCCTAATGACACAGGAATGTTTTCAGTCACCATTAAACTTGAAAATCAATAATGATATTTTTGTTTAAGAGGTGAGGTAGGAGGGAAAGTGGATGGGTTCAACCATCTCTATGTTATACTAGGAAGAACAGAAATGACAGCTGACTCAGTAACTGTAGTTGCAAGAATAATATTTTTTTTTTTGCCTATATCTAGTGACTTTGTGCTAAGTTGCTTCAGTTGTGTCTGACTCTTTGTGACCCTTTGGACTGTAGCCCACCAGGCTCCTCTGTCCATAGGATTCTCCAGGCGAGAATACTAGGGTGGGTTGCCATTCCTCCTCCAGGGGACCTTCCTGACCCAGGATCGAACCTGCTTCTCCTATGTCTCCTGCATTGGCAGTCAGGTTCTTTACCGCTAACACCACCTGGGAAAGCCATCTAGTGACTTTGGTGAGACTTAAAAAGAGGTACTGAGCCAACTGTATCCCATGGCTCTGAAGCAATAATTCCCATGCTTCTTGTCAAGTCACTCTGGGAAGAACATTTTTCATAAAGGAGCAGTATGATGGCTTCAAGCTGCTCCTGCACCTTGGGGAGTGACAGTTGCATCGACTGAAAAGTAATTATTGATAAACTTTAGTGTGGAGGTGTGTGTGTGTGTGTCTGTGTGAACATGCATGCCACAGGAGGATAGGGTTGCAAACTCAGGATACCATAGCTGTCAGCTCTCCTGTTTGCTTGCCTTAAGTGAAAACCTCTCAGTCAATGAGCTGTCTTTGACAGCAGCAGCAAAACTTCTCTTGATGAAGATAGAGCTTGGTTGGGGTAGAAAAGTAGCCACAAACATAAGCATCACAGATCTGTGCTGTCCTTATCTGAAGTTCAGGAATTTTGTAAGTAAATGTTTTTCAGTAGGTTGTATGCCTAGAGTCAATATCAGAGGGTTGGGATGTTTGTTGCCTTCTTTGGGAGAGGATTTGTTGATCTCCTTGCTCTGTCCTGTTAGAAATTAATCCCCTCTAGTCATCTTTTTGAATATATGAAGAATATTTCATATTTATTCTTTTTAACTTTGCTTCTAGAAATATTTTTACATTCCTGTGGTCCAGTTTCTTTTCTTTTCCCAGTGTTTATTATTGCATAATAAATTACTCCAAACTCAGTGGCTTAAAATAACAAATATTGACAGCTCACAGTTAACAAACATTTATTATCTCACAGTTTATGTATGTCAGGAATTTCATCATGGCTTAGCTAGGTCCTGGGGCTCAGGATTTCTCACAAGGCTATAACCAAGCTGTTTTCCAAGGGGACTATAGCCATCTGAAAGTTTGACTGGGTAAAGATTCACTTTCAATCTTAAAGCAGATGATTGTTGGCAGGCTTCATGACACCACTGGCTATTCCCCAGAGATAAAAGTCCCTTATCACATGGCAGCTCACAACACAGTACCCTGTTTCTCATAGACCAGACAAGCAAAAGAGTAGGAGTGGATATCCAAGAAGAAAACCACTATGTCTTTGTAACTTAATCATGGAGGTGAAATCCTTTTACTTTTGCTACGTTCTATTTATTAGAAGTGAGTTACAGCCCACACTCAAAAGGAGAAGCTTACACAGGTCATGAATACCAGAAAGAGGGGTCATTGGGATTCATGTTAGAAGTTTCCATTTACCACGAATGGGGACTTTAACCAGTGGCTTTAGTTTTTAAAGAAAAAAAAAAAGACAGTTTACTTAGTCAGTTTTACAAAATCTCAAATGGGAAAACTATTTTACCTTTGTATTTTCATGTAAAGGAATTAAATTTGCATAATTTGATAGAGTATTTGGGAACTCTAGAAAATGTAGAGATAATAGAACAAACACCTAATATCTACATCCTACTTTAATAACAGAGCAAGGTCAGTGTAGCTAAAATCCCCTATGTACCCCTACTTCTTTAGGGATAATTGCTGTCCTGTCTTTGGTGTTCTTTTCAATATATATTTTTATAATTTTATAATATTTATGAATTATTTAACAATATACTACTATTTTGCTTCTTTAAAACCCTCATACAAGTGGTCCCTCTGTTTTATCTATTCATATGCTCCCAAGAATATATGTTAAAGGTTGTTGGAAAAAGCAATAATCATAACAGCAGAAAAAGAAAAGGGAGAATTCATATTTATTACTAAATGGAGATGAGCGCTTTGGTATATTCATAAAGCTAAATATTATCATAATGGAAATAAATGAACTGGAATCACATATTAACATGAATTCATCTCACAAACCTTAATTTGGAGATAGAGTATCTTAAATAATACATATGTTCACTCAACTAATTTTTAAGTGGTTTAATGTTATTCTTGGTTACTCATTTAAAATGTACTTACAGAACTTTTTTATTGGATCACTAAAGGCATTGTGTCATCTAATATTCTGTTGTTCTTCAGGTTACCAACTAGTTATGTGAGGTAATCAGAAAACATATTTCTGAAAATCCCTGGCATGTGTTAGCATTTTAATGATTAATTTCAAACCTTGTCTTAAGATTATGCTCATTGTACATGTTAGGTGTTAATAGGATATCTATGGATCCAACAGTATGAAGTTTGGTGTCCTGGAAACAAATCATTGTTTCTTGGTCTTTTCACATCTTTCATTCTGAATGCTTAGACAGATGATGTATTTGTGCCCTCATCTCCCCACCTCCTTTTTCTGCCTAACAATTGGGAAAATTGCAGCAGCTGTGGCTAACTATTTACATTGAAAATAATAACATGTGTAAATAGGATCTTTCTAACTCTTCATTATTGGCAGCAGAAATAAGTGGGAATATTGGCCCAGCCTCATCATAGAAACAGAGCCACATCCAGAATGAGATAAAACAAATGATTATAAACTCAGAGCAAAACAAGAGAACAAATTAACAAAAGAAGGTGGTAATAATGTAATCAACAATACATGATCATCCCAGAAAAATCAAAGTGATCCAGTAAATATATTTCTTTAGAGAGGATTGGGCTCCATCTGTTAATTTACAAATCCAGAGTAATTTGAGAAGGATTGATAGGTCCCAGTGACAGTCAAAAGTCAGCTTGCGTTTAAGGCATACCAAGATTCAGTAGAATATATGGTTAATAGCATGAATTAGACCATGCTATTCAAATTCATGTCTGGATTTGAAAATCAATTCAGTTACTTACGGGTTATACAATCATGAGAAGTTTCCTAAATATTCTACTTTTTGCTTACTTGTAATCTTCATAACCTCATAAGATTTCTGTTAGTATTGAGTTAGTCTTTATAAAGCTTGTAGAACAGGAAATAATCTTTAAGCATTCTGTAAATATTAGCTTTTATTATTAGTTAGACATACAGATTGTATGAGTTCCTTATTATTTGAAAATGGTTAATATATTACTTTAAATGAAAATAATTATGTTTCTAATAATATTCACCCTACCCATATTAGATATGTATTTACATATAGTATCTACTATTAGAATTAACTTTCTAATTAATTATAATTATTAAATAATTTCATCAAAATGTATTGCATTGGACTCCCAGCACTGCATGGACTATGAGACAAAAATTTTATCTTTCTTATCCAAGTTTTGATTGTTTGCATTTGTTACATGTTTTTGTATGCATATATGTAGTATGCATCATATGTAGTAATTTTGTATTTCAGTAGTTATTAAAATATTATGAAACAGAATGCATTTTTCTACAGCTTAATTTTTTTTATTCCACATGAGTTTTTTTGGAGTTATCTAAGTTAATACATTAAGATTTACCTCATTTATTAAACTATAGTATAGCAATCACACTGAATAGTGATACTAAAACTTTTCTCTAATTTTTTGCAGGAACTAATTGAATATATGTATAAATGTCTTCATGTGCACATCTGTAATATTTTTCAATGTGTATATCTAAAAGTGGAATTATTTGGTCTGAGGGTACATCTTCAACTGTATTTAGGATTGTTAAAAGGCTCTTCAAAGAGTTCATGTTAAAATTCATTCTAATAAGAAATTTATTGGATGTTTTCTTTCCCATATTCCTGTCAGCAGTTGTTACTTTGCCAATCAAACAGGTCTTAAATGGTATCTTGAAATTTTTTTATTTGATATTTTTAATTTCTAGTAAGGACACATACCTTTTGCATGTTTATTAACGCTAGCCTAGCTTTTCTGTAAGTTAGCCTTCCATAAAATTTCTCAATTATTTTTAGACTATTTATTTTTGTTGTTTTTAAGAAAGACCTTAAATTCTTTTGAAATTAATAATTGTAATATGTGTTACAAGTATCCTTTCTCAGACTGTTACTTTGTTTTTCTTAAATGGAATCATACAGTATTTGCTCTCATGTGACTAGCTTGTTTCACTTAACATAATACCCTCACAATTAATCTACACTTTTGCAGGTTGCAGAATTTTCTCCTTTTTTAAGGTTGAATAATATTCCATTGTATGTATAAATCACATTTTCTGTGTTCATTTATCTATTGATGGAAATTTAATTTTGTCCATATCTAGGCTGTTGTAAATAAAGCTGCAGTTACTTTGAGAGGTTCTGATATCCTGATTGAAATTCTTTTAGATGAATATCTAGAAGTTTGGTCAATGGATCTTAAGGTAGTTCAATATTTAATATTTTGAGGAATCTCAATACTATTTTCCATACTGGTTGCACTGTTAGGCATTTCCACTGATAATTTACAAAGGTTTCCATTTCTCTACATCCTTAGCAATACTGTTGTCCTCTGCTGTTTTGATAATAACCATCCTAATAGGTGTGAGGTGATACCTCATTGGAGTTTTGATTTGCATTTCCCTGATGATTAGTTGCCAAATTCAGACTTAAATTGAAGAAAGTAGGGAAAACCACTAGACCATTCAGGTATGACCTTAATCAAATCCTTTATGATTATACAGTGGAAGTGAGAAGTAGATTTTAGGGCCTAGATCTAATAGAGTGCCTGATGAACTATGGACAGAGGTTCGTGACATTGTACAGGAGACAGGGATCAAGATCTGAATGCAGAGTTCCAAAGAATAGCAAGAAGAGATAAGAAAGCCTTTCTCAGCGATCAATGCAAAGAAACAGAGGAAAACAACAGACTGGGAAAGATTAGAGATGTCTTAAAGAAAATTAGAAACACCAAGGGAAAATTTCGTGTGAAGATGGGCTCGATAAAGGACAGAAATGGTATGGACCTAACAGAAGCAGAAGATATTAAGAAGAGGTGGCAAGAATACATGGAAGAACTGTACAAAAAGATCTTCACAACCAAGATAATCACAATGGTGTGATCACTCACCTAGAGCCAGACATCCTGGAATGTGAAGTCAAGCAGGCCTTAGAAAGCTTCACTACGAACAAAGCTAGTGGAGGTGATGGAATTCCAGTTGAGCTATTTCATATCCTGAAAGATGATGCTGTCAAAGTGCTACACTCAATAAGCCAGCAAATTTGGAAAACTCAGCAGTGGCCACAGGACTGGAAAAGGACAGTTTTCATTCCAATCCCAAAGAAAGGCAATGCCAAAGAAAGGCAATGCCAAAGAATGCTCAAACTACCGCACAGTTCCACTCATCTCACACGCTAGGAAAGTAATGCTCAAAATTCTCCAAGCCAGACTTCAGCAATACATGAACTGTGAACTTCCAGATGTTCAAGCTGGTTTTAGGAAAGGCAGAGGAACCAGAGCTCAAATTGCAAACATCCGCTGGATCATCAAAAAAGCAAGAGAGTTCCAGAAAACATCTATTTCTGCTTTATTGACTATGCCAAAGCCATTGACTATGTGGATCACAATAAACTGTGGAAAATTCTTCAAGAGATGGGAATACCAGACCACCTGACCTGCCTCTTGAGAAATCTGTATGCAGGTCAGGAAGCAAAAGTTAGAACTGGACATGGAACAACAGACTGGTTCCAAATAGGAAAAGGAGTACGCCAAGGCTGTATATTGTCACCCTGCTTATTTAATTTATATGCAAAGTATATCATGAGAAACGTTGGGCTGGAAGAAGCACAAGCTGGAATCAAGATTGCCGGGAGAAATATCAATAACCTCAGATATGCAGATGACACCACCCTTATGGCAGAAAGTGAAGAGGAACTAAAAAGCCTCTTGCTGAAAGTGAAAGAGGAGAGTGAAAAAGTTGGCTTAAATCTCAACATTCAGAAAACGAAGATCATGGCATCTGGTCACATCACTTCATGGGAAATAGATGGGGAAACAGTGGAAACAGTGTCAGACTTTATTTTGGGGGTCTCCAAAATCACTGCAGATGGTGACTGCAGCCATGAAATTAAAAGACGCTTCCTCCTTGGAAGAAAAGTTATTACCAACCTAGATAACGTATTGAAAAGCAGAGACATTACTTTGCCAACAAGGGTCCATCTAGTCAGGGCTATGGTTTTTCCAGTGGTCATGTATCGATGTGAGAGTTGGTCTGTGAAGAAAACTGAGCACTGAAGAATTGATGCTTTCGAACTGTGGTGTTGGAGAAGACTCTTGAGAGTCCCTTGGACTGCAAGGAGATCCAACCAGTCCATTCTGAAAGAGATCAGCCCTGGGATTTCTTTGGAAGGAATGATGCTAAAGCTGAAACTCCAGTACTTTGGCCACCTCATGTGAAGAGTTGACTCATTGGAAAGGACTCTGATGCTGGGAGGGATTGGGGGCAGGAGAAGGGGCCGACAGAGGATGAGATGGCTGGATGGCATCACTGACTCGATGGACATGAATCTGAGTGAACTCCAGGAGTTGGTGATGGATAGGGAGGCCTGGCGTGCTGCGATTCATGTGGTCGCAGAATCTGACACAACTGAGTGACTGAACTGAACCCACTCCAGTATTCTGGCCTTCAGAATTCAATGGACTGTAGAGTCCATGGGGTTATAAAGAGGTAGACACGACTGAGTAACTTTCACTTTCATTTATGTTCACCATTTGTCATATATCTTTTGGCCATTTTAATATCTTATGGACAAATGTCTATTCAACTTATTAGTCCGTTTCTAAATAGAGTTTAGTTTCTTTGCTACTGATCTGTATGAGATCCTTATGTGTTTTGGAAATTGACTCCTTTATCTATTATATGGTTGCAAATATTTTCTCCCATTTAACAGGTTGCTTTTTCACTTTGGTATTTGTTTCCTTTAGTTCAGAAAAATTTTTGTTTGCTGTAGTCACACTTGTTTATTTTTCCTTCAGTTACCTGTGCTTTTGAATCATATCAATGAAATTGTTGCCAAGGCCAATATCCAGAAGCATTTCTCTCATATGTTCTTCTAGGATCTTTACAGTTTCCAGTCATAAACTTAAGCCTTTAATCCAGTTTTGGTCGATTTTTCTGTAAGGTGTAGATAATGATTCAATTCCATTTATTTGTGTGAGGCTATACAGTTTTCTCAGCACCATTTGTTTATCCTTTTTCTGTTGTGTATTCTTGGTATCTTTGTTGATTAATTGACCATGTATTCATGGATTGATTTCTGGCCCCTGTGTTTTGTTCCACTGGTAGGTATATTTGTCTGTTTTTCTGACAGTCAGATACTGTTTTAATTACTATGCTTTTAAATTATGTTCTCAAATCAGGAATGTGATGTTACCAGTTTTGTTTTTCTTTCTAAAGATTGTTCCAGATGTTCACAGTCTTTTGTGATTCCATATTAATTTTACAATTGTTTTTCTATTTCTATAAAAAATAACCATTGTTATTTTGATAGGGGTTGCATTGAATAGGTATGTCTTTGAGGTTTATGGATATTTAACAATATTAATTCTTCCGATCTGTGAACACGGGATATGTTTCCATTTGTTTATATCTTTTAAAATTTCTTCCATTAATATTTTTGTACTTTCAGTGTATAGTCATCTACTTAGTGTATTCTAAGTACTTTTTGCTTGGTGCTATTGTAAATAGGATTGTTTTCATAATTCCCTTTTCAGATAATTCTAGTAATGCAACTGACTTTTGTATGTTGATTTTGTTTCCTGTCGTTTCACTGAATTCCTTTACTGGTCCTAAAAGCATTTTCAATAAGAGTCTTTAGTGTTTCCTATATATATGATCATGTAATCTGTAAACAGGGATGGTTCTCTTCTTTCTTTTTGAATTGTATTTATTTTATATCCCTTTCTCCACACCTGATGAGAATATTTGCAGATTAATTAGGATAATACATGTAAAATGTTTAAAATTGCTACCTAGCATATAAATCTTCACTGTCTCTCTGAAAAATAATATGCAAAACTATAAAATAATGACACACTTTATCACTATCATGTCTTTTGCCTTATTTTATTCATATTAATGGTGCTGCCATAATATTATTGTGGTTAATATTTGCCTTTTCTTATGCGTCCTTTTCTGTAAAATATTTTATAACATTATGTTAACATTTTATTTAGGTATATCTTCTGTAAAGACGATATCATTGGATTTTTTGAAAAAAAAATTCTTAACTTTTATTATCAACTTACATTAGTATTATTAACATATATTTTACATTTCTAGCATTATTCATTAATTTCATTTTATAGGGTTTCTTTGCTTTATTTCCTTTATGTGTTATTTGTTCTAGTTTTACTTATTCTTTTCATGTATTCTAAAATCGCACATTCTATTTTAATAGATAAACCTAGCTTTTGGATGTGTATTCAACCTATGTTAAACTTTAATCAATATCTCTGCTCTTTTCATAATGCATGTGTTTTAGATATCTTTAAATCTGTAGCTAAGTCTGGAGGAAGAAATGGTACCTCACTCCAGTATTCTTGCCTGGAAAAATCCATGGGCAGTGGAGGCTGGCAGGCTACAGTCCATGGGGCCACAAAGAGTCGGACACGACTGAGTGACTGAGCACACACACACACACACCATATTCTAGTTCATAAAACATATCTTTTTACCTTGACTATTATCTATTTAACAGCTTTTTCAAGGGGGGATGGATAGAATGACATTTATTCTACAATGCTCAAATTGATTCTGATTAGCTGAACTTTCTTTGAAAATGCAAATTTTGCTTGTCTTACATATTAGAAAATATTGCAGCAACTTTGGAGGGAGGGAAAGAGGAAATGAGAGAGGGAAATGGAGAGAGAGACTGAATAGAAAGCTGCATCTGGACCACATGGCTATTTTGTAAAGTGATCCAAATTTATACCAGTATCAGTTTATAAAATTTGTCATCATATGGGTTTATTTCTAATTACCCACATGGACAATAAAATGTTTTAAAATATCCCAATAGAGGTCTAATTTGCAGCTGTTTGATTGTTTTCCTACTATTATCTGCAAAGCAATTATGCATGAATAAAGACTGCTTGACTAGCTTTCAAGGAAATATTGACCATTAATACATTTTAATTAAGGAATATTGAAGCAGAGAATTTAAATCAACAAAATAATGTTAAAGGATGGTGAAACTTCAACAGTAAGAAATTCTAATACCTATGCATAAATATTTCTGTTTCACACTCAAAATAAGGAGATACATAGGTAGACATCATGTATTTATTTGGATACACACATATATGTATGTGCATATCATTTAAAATTAATTAATATAAGATATATAATGAATGTATGATAAACATAATGTGTGCTAAATCATATAAGGGGTTTAAGCCATTATTTGAGGGGGAAGATCATTGTTTTATGTTTGTTCATAGAATTGATATCTGAACCTTAAATATCAACTAAGAGTTAGATATGCAAAAAAGGGATGGAGATTTTCAGGTAGAGGCAACTATCTCAGGCACAGAGGCAAAAGAATGCAGGGAGGCAGCATAGCCACCTACATTTTGGTTTATGGAAGACTTGGATTTAAATTCTGATGTTGAACTATTTTGTAGAAGTCATTTAATTTCTAATACTCTGATGAATTCCAATGATAATATTATATATATCAAAAGTATGTTCTATAGGTTTGATATTTTTATGTATGTATGTGTTTTGTGCAGTTTTTCACCCAGAGTAAGTGACCAATAAATATGCTATCAGTTATTATTATTATCTTGGCTGTAATCATTGTTGCCTGTTTAAGACCCTGCAGTTATTTCAACATAACTTGAACACATATAAAAATTGAGTGATATGGTGGTAAGAGACAGTAGTCATCCAGGGCAGACTATGACTTGCTTTATAAACCTCACCAAAACATATGAACATTATTTTGTGGCATTTGACAAGTATTGAGGTAGGTGTCTAGTTCAAAATATAGAAACTCTCATTTGCTATATTGTAATGAATGGATGTAGGAATATGAGGAGTGAAACTGGAGGGAGAAATACTTAAAATATAAGCCAGAGATGCCTAAATTGTGGTGCGTGCCTAAACTGTGGTAGATGCAATAGAGATTGACATGTTACAATCTAAGATGGACTTAGGGGATAGACCTTACTGGCTTAGAGATTTATTAACTTCAGCTGTTGAATCAAGGTTGATGAATTTGGTCTATGATGACTCTATTCCCTGGAATGATAAACACAGAAGGATATAAAAGGAAGATGATGAGTCCAGTTTTACATGTGTATAGATAACAAATGTTTAGAGAAGAACCAATGTACATGCGTAGCAAGTATTTGCTAAACTGGATTTTGGTTCAGAAGAAACTTCAGCTCAACATTCAGGTGAAAATGAAGTCATACTTCATACCATGAACTGGGTGGCTTACATAACAGCAATTTGGTATCGATTAGTTCTGGAGGCTGGAATTCTAAGATCAAGGTCCTGGCAGAGTTGGATTCTGATGAGGCTTCTCTTGGCTTCCAGATGATTGCCTTCTCACTTTTTCCTCAAGATGGCATTTCTTCTATGCGTGCACTCATGATGTCTCTACCTCTTTTTATAAGGACATCAGTCCTTTGGGGTTAGGGACCTACTCTTATAACTTGTTTTAACCTTAGTTAACTCCTTAAAGGTCATATCTCCAAATACAGTCATATTGGGCTTCAATATTCACATTTTGGGGTGAACAGTTGATACTCAAGAGTATCAATATAAGGTGAAAATTCTTATAAGTTGTGTGATAAAAACTGCCTCAATCAAAAATTTAATCATGAGAAAAGTAATCTACTTTTAAGACAAGTCTATTCAAAGAGATAAAATAATCTCTTATACTATCCTGATGTCACAGGTAAACAAGAATCAAAGCTTATGGGAAGTGCTCTTGGTACAATTCCTAGCATAGAAAAGATGTTGAATTATTGTTGTGAATTAATGTTGAATGAAAACATGGCTGATTAGTTCACCAGACAATAAATGTAGACAATTAGAAGTTTATATTAGGGAACTGAAAAATCAGTTACTTTCAAATTCTTAGTATAAATATGATGAAATTAAAATTCAGACAGTCTAAATGCCTTTTACAATGTCACACTCTTAATGAATAGAAAAAGTTGGTCTGGAATTAATCCTCCTGTTTTATTTCACCTATGATATTTAATGATATATGATGATGGATGTATGTTATTTGCAAAGCAAAGTATAACAATAAAAAGTAAGAGAGGAAAGGAAGAGAAAAAGGAAGAGAAAGGGAAGTTATGTCCACTTACTAAATAGGAAAGAAAATTAAATTATTGAAAACAGAAAATTTAAATTGTATCAGCTAAAATGGACTGTAACTTATGAATCTAAAATGATAAGCAATAAGCAATAGTTTTTAAAACTCACCAGTCAAGATTATCTTAATATATTTATGGTTAATTAGAAAGCAAAAAATTAATTAAAAGAATGAAGAATAGAATAATGCAGTCACATTATGAATAAAAACAGAGGACTACTCCATTAGAATCTAGTAAAACATTAACTGATTAAAGTGTGTTTCTTGATATTGCCATGTTTAGGAAATCCAAATTAAGTTATTAAAAAATGATGCTCTTCTAGTTAAGACAGAATATAGAATCATTTATTGCTTGAATTTGTTTGTAACTCCTCCACTAGAATATTCTGATGAATTTATGAACTAAAGAGCCTCTTGATGAAAGTGAAAGAGGAGGGTGAAAAAGTTGGCTTAAATCTGAACATTCAGAAAACGAAGATCATGGCATCCAGTCCCATCACTTCATGGCAAATAGATGGGGAGACAGTGGCTGACTTTATTTTGGGGGGCTCCAAAATCACTGCAGATGGTGATTGCAGCCATGACATTAAACGACGCTTACCGCTTGGAAGGAAAGTTATGACCAACCTAGACAGCAAATTAAAAAGCAGAGATATTACTTTGACAACAAAGGTCTGTCTTGTCAAGTCTATGGTTTTTCCAGTAGTCATGTATGGATGTGAGAGTTGGACTGTGAAGAAAGCTGAGCACCAAAGAATTGATGATTTTGAACTATGGTGTTGGAGAAGACTCTTGAGAGTCCCTTGGTCTGCAAGGAGATCCAGTCGGTCCATCCTAAAGGAGATCAGGCCTGAGTGTTCATTGGAAGGTCTGATGCTGAAGCTGAAACTCCAATACTTTGGCCACCTGATGGGAAGAGCTGACTCATTTGAAAAGACCCTGATGTTGGGAAGGATTGAGGGCAGGAGGAGAAGGGGACAACAGAGGATGAGATGGTTGGATGGCATCACTTACTCAACAGGCATGAGTTTGATTAAACTCTGGGAGTTGGTGATGGACAGGGAGGCCTGGAGTGCTGCAGTTCATGGGGTCACAAAGACTTGGACATGACTGAGCAACTGAACGGAACTGATGAGTTTAAATAATGAGGTTTAGCAATTAAATATTTGTCATAATTTAAAGCGTTTACCTCCCTTTGTGTTTCCATAGAACCTACTTATTTGTGTTTTGTTTCCTTTTTATATTAAAATTCTATATATCAGCAATAGTCTATTAGAATATATAGTAAAAATATATCTGATTTTATAAAGAAAGCTCCAAATTTTAATGATGCATAAATGGACCTGAATTGATTGAGATATGTATTATCAATGTGGCTTAAGAATCTGAATAATATGAATAGACCAAAAAATAGTTTGAAATTGAAACTCTAACTAAAAATTGACATTTACTTAAAAAATAATTGTGATATACAGTGGAACTATATGTAACTTTGTTCTGTATTTTTCAAGTCTCCTGTAACTGTATTGTCATATTTTCATAATTTAAAACATAGGAAAGAAAGAAAAAAAAAGAGCATGAATAGTATGGAGATGGTCGCTCTTCATAGATACCCAATAGTTTGTTTGGAATAATAATCAGATTTAAAAAAACAAAGAAAATGTTATGAAAATTTAGAATAATTGCCCTCAAATTGTTATTGTTATATTAAATAGTAAATACTTACTACAGATATAAACAGAGGAAAAACAGTAAAAATTTCAAGTAATGGTAAACCATAAGTGAAAATACAGATTTTTAAAATTACATATTTGAACTTGATGACTTGTTGATTTTCCCTTCCCATAACATTGTATACTTAGAATCGTTTGTTTAATATTTGTTGCTTATAATTATTTGTTTAATATTCATCTTAGTGCAGACAGTCACTGTGCTATGACCAAAATTTTTTCTCCATGGCCTAACAAATGGCCAGGCACAGTAGATTCTCAATTAAAACTGTTTATCAAGCAAGTTAACATTCTAATACATAGAGTTGTTTTCATCATCTCCCAAAAGTTTCTGGTGATCTTCATTGCTCATGAGAATACAAATATGTAGAATAAAAATATGTACTGCTCTAACAACTTTGAGGGGCTTCCCTGGTGGCTCAGAGGTAAGGTACCTGCCTGCCAACACAGGATATGTATGTTCAATCCCTGGAACAGAAAGATTCCATGAAGTAGGAAATGGCTACCCACTCCTGTATTCTTGCCTGAGAAACCATTCTTGCCTATGGTCAGAGAAGCCTGGTGGGCTATAGTCCATGGGGTTGCAAAGAGTCGAACATGACTTAGAGGCTGAGCTTGGACACATACAACAACTTTGAACTCCTTGCAGTTGCCTGTGTATACCATGTTCTTTTATACCTCCAAGTGCTTGTTCATCCCTCTGCTAGAAAAAGGTTAGCCTCTCCACTTTTCCATCCTCAGCTCAAGTGTCCTCTGTATTCCACCATCAGGCAAAATCTGTTGCTATTTATGCCTTGGATCTCTGTAAAATTTTGAATATGTTATATAATCGCATATCTACAATATAGCTGTCTCCCATCATTACCATAGGCACCTTCCACCTGAGGATGTTTATTTTTCTGTATTTTCTGCTTCACTGAGTTGTGAGATCTTCCCAGGTAATAATTTCCTTTAGTTATTTTTCTATTTTTACTAGCTGAATGCTTGATACACAAATGGTAGACATGAAAGACTTATAGAGTAAATGAATTAACTTATCAACACATTTTGTAAAATTTCTAAATAGACAAGGGAGAAGATATTTTAAATACCTGCAAAATACCAAAGTTAGAGACAAAAGACAAAATAGTCAAAGGTGTACTAACATAGTAGCAGGTTTAAATACCCAGTTATGAATAGTGAAAAAAGGTCAAAGTCAGCCTGGTGGCTTTGACCTGGTAGAGATGCTTCTGAATGCTTTTTATTTATGAAAGGAAATAATTGCTCCAGAAAAGTCCTGGGATTCAGACTGCCAAATGTGCATTTTCTTTGTTAAAGCAGAAAATGACACCATTTCATTTACTTTGAAACACCATAGTAGTTTAGTTATGAATTTTAATACTATGTAATGCCTTTTAAAAAGTTTCTTTTAAGGAAAATGGAGCTATTCTGGACTAAGTTTTTTAGATTTCAGAGTCAGCACTAAATTCCTTCAACATGTGTTTTTTAAGTCATCCATTCCTTGAGATGCATTCAAAGGGAAATCTTTGTAACACTGTAGCCACAGAGCAGAATCGGTTATGACGAAATTTAATATATATATTTATAGTTAATCTGCTAAGCATCTCTATTAACCTTTGGCCTTAAACAGTTCACAAATAGAAAACTGATAAAGAAATATATGCATATATATAATAAGTTGGCATAAAGTTTTATATAGATGCTAAAATTATTATACCACCTATCTAAAATGGATGTTGTCACTGATGAAATTATCTCCCTTTGAACAATGAGATATCACCTACTTCGCTTTGTGTCATGTGTCAATAAGAAACAATAGAGGAGAATTCTTAAAAAGTAATACCATTTTTCTATGAAATCTGACCTTTTCCCAGGCCAAGAATATAAGATTTCAGTTTAATATTTATTAATTTTTAGTTTTTTTATTCCAGTTACACAAAAGGATTTCCAAATTATTTCAATGAAAGCAATATATATGTTTATATATTGATATTGATATATCTTATTATTTTTATTTGTCCTAGTATATGAATTAGAAGTATTTGTAACATTCATTGGGCTGCCCTGTTCACTCAGATGGTAAAGACTCTGCCTGCAATGTAGGAGATCGAATCGTGTTCCATCCCTGGATCAGGAAGACCCACTGGAGAAGACAATGGCTACCCACCTCAGTATTCTTGCCTGGAGAATTACATGAACAGAGGTCTAGTGGGCTACAGTCCATGGGGTCACAAAGAGTCAGACACGACTAAGTGACTTACACTTTCACTTTTTTCCATAACATTCATTAAGCTTCGGGCTTAATGACATTATTTCCATAACATTATTAAAGAAAACTGTCAACCTTTTTTAATACTATTTCTTATTGCTGTTGCCATTTTTCCTCTTCCATTCTCCTTTTGGTTAACTGAGAATTTAGTCAATAAACCAGGAAGCAATTTATTATTGTATCTAAAAGCTTGGATTGGAGGCCATAGAAAAGTGCTGCATCCTATCAGTAAAGGATATGGACATTTTGTTTCTTCAGAAGTCTCTTGTGTTTATGGATAAATGCTAGGATGGGTTCTGGGTGATGGCCAATATAGATAATGAAGTCAGGATTATGAACTATTATTCTATTTATCTATTGATCTTCCCAACCCAGGGACCAAACCCAGGTCTCCCACATTGCAGGTGGATTCCTTACCATCTGAGCCACCAGGGTCCCCAATATAGATAAATGAAGTCAGAATAATTGAGCTATTATTCTATTTATCTACCATTTGATATTTATTTAATAATACCTTGTATTTCTTTGCCTGACTGGAACAGCATGAATGTGGAAAAGGGGAGAGGGAGATTCTGTAAGCTTAATATCAGACTATAAAAATCAGCACACATTTCTTAAATTTACCTGCTTTTCTATAACTCGGTTTATGCTATTTAGTTGCATTTGATTCTGAATGATGTAATTTATGTTATTTTTAAAATACTTTTTAGTATAGTTTTAGTTAACATTTGGTATGGAGACACCCCACCCAGCTTACTAATTTATCAATCATTTTGATTGATAGCCTCTAGTTCTGCTGAAACAGTATGTCTGACCAAAGTCAATTATTTGATTCCTCATAGTCAAAAATCTTAGATTCTTCTATCATTCTCAATAGCAGAACACTAGTCCCTAACTTCCTTTCCTTCTATGTTTTGGCAAATAAAGAAATGGCATGAGGCATTGTAAATTCACCCCAGTGCTGATTCCATCTCTGTGATGCTTATGATATTCTTGCTAAAATTCTCATTATTTTGATGGAGATTGCTGTATCTCTTTTGTGGAAGTGGCAAAGGTTGCTGTTTGGCTATTAAAAAAATTATCAGAAATCCCATAAAAGAAAAACAAACTAAAATTGTAGAGAAGGGGAGACAATTGTCAAAGGTATAGACCTAAACCCATAGCATCCTGGCAAGTTACCTATTCACATGTGAGCATGTGTGCATGCATGCTAAGTCACTTCAGTCGTCCAACTCTTTGAGACCCCATAGGCTACAGCCTGTGAGGCTCCTCTGTCTGTGGGATTCTCCAGGCAAGAGAACTGGAGTGGGTTGTCATGCCCTCCTCCAGGGAGTTGTGCATTTTGTGTAATTAAAATATACACTAAAATAGTCAGTCATGTTGGAAATGCAATTAAATTATTTGCTTGGGACATTATAGAAGCAGCAGTACACCCATCATTCTGAAACCACTCTACAAAGATTCTCAGACTTTACAAGATTTTGAATATAAAATGAGACAGTTGTGCTTAAAGTAAAATGCCATTCTGTTCACCTGTATCACTCATTTGTTAAGGAAATCTAAATCTTTTTGTAGGATTGGCCATCTCAAGTATTTCGAGTAACTCCCTGGATGCTTGCATGCATGATTCAAAGATGTTTTAGCCCCTTTAAATCTGATGTCCCAGAAGGAAAGACTGACTTAATCAGACCACCTCCTATAGCCTGGAAATTGCTCAGTTCTGCTACTCTTGCCTTCTTTCTGCTCCTTTGGCCTCTGATATTTGTCTCTTGTGAGAAGGTTGCTCACTGATACTGATTTTCTCTTCCCGGTTAATCTCCAGTACTCTTTTCCTTCTCTACTCAATCAGAAAGTCCTGTCTGCTTTTCACGATCAGCTGGTTCAGTGGTGCTTCCCTCAGCAGAGCTTATATAAAGAGAAGATATAGAAGCAGAGAGAGGTTAAGTAAGTTGCCTTAAATTGGAGTATTAGTAAAGACTAGAGCAGAGATCTGGGAGATTACCTGTTCTCTGTGTAAGCAGCAAGTTAAATTGATTCCTATTCACCTTTAATTAGAATTAGTTTCATTCTGTTACTTTTTAAACAGGTATCAACTTCAGTAATAAAGGTGGGTGGACTCTCACAAGTGGACCTTGTCAGTAGTGACTGCGCAGAGTCTACGTTTGGCAGTATTGCTAATTTCCTCCGATTTTCAGAGACCTAAATCCAGACCATTAGGAGACGGCAGCTGAAAGCAGAATCCTATATGCTGGATACTTGGCTAGACTGCCTGATATATTCTAGCTGACACAAATTGTCTTGTCTGCCTGTGTGGAGTCCCTGTTGATTAGTTTTTAAATTAATAATTAGAATGAGGAGCATTTGGTAATCAGTAGGAGGTGCGAAGCCAGTTATTTTCTTTGTACAATCAGGCCAGCACTGGAGTCGTAAACACTCTTTATCTCAGGTGAGGTTTTTGCTGAGCTGATTCATGTTTGCCCTTTTTTCAAAAATAATAAGCGTTTCCACTTTTGTTCTTTCAGACTTTTTAGTCTTCACCTAGGATTCCTCTGGGTTGTGTCTCATTTTGAGGTATTTTTATTTTACTCTAAAGACCCATTCTTACATAACGTGTTACCAAAGATACTTTTCCCAATACCAGAAAGTTGCTAAAGCATGTATTTTGGATGAATAACCAGGGTTGTTAAAAGCAGGAAGATACATGTTGTATTTCCTGGAGAAAATAGAAAAGGTAATTAATTGCATAGAAATATATATTTTTTGGAATGATGAAATAAGTAGTATATATGTATTCACTATTAAACCTTTTAAAATTTCTAAGAATGAATTAAAGTAATGGATTAAAGCAGTAAACAGGGCTTACTTACAAAGCTGAAGAAATCAAAATGTAGAGCAGGTGTATCTTGACCTACAAAAATTGAACTATCTTTGTAATCAGCCACTGATGCTATTCTTAGGTATGAAATAAAGTAGGAAGTAGGACAAAAAATGTATGTCTTTATCTTGCCTATCATTAATTGAGTGAAGTTTAAGAAAAAAAGGTTTATTAGAAGTTCAAAAAGCTCTTTTGTCAGGACTCATAGCTGCAAGAGTAACAGAACACTTTGCCTTGAGTCTCTTTGTATCTCAGTTTTGGCAGAGAATGTGAAGGCTGAGATCAACTTCATTCAGTTCAGTTCAGTCGCTCAATCGTGTCCAACTCGATGCAACCCCATGGACTGCAGCACACCAGGCTTCCCTGTCCATCATTAAATCCTGGGGTGTCAAAATCATGTCCATTAAGTCAGTGATGCCATCCAACCATCTCATCCTCTGTAGTCCCCTTCTCCTCCCACCTTCAATCATTCCCAACATCAGGGTCTTTACAAATAAGTCAGTTCTTTGCATCAGGTGGCCAAAGTATTGGAGTTTCTGCTTCAGCATCAGTCCTTCCAAAGAATATTCAGGACTGATTTCCTTTAGGATGGACTGATTGGATCTCCTTGCAGTCCAAGGGACTCTCAAGAATCTTGTCCAACACCACAGTTCAGAGCATCAATTATTCAGCACTCAGCTTTCTTCATAGTCCAACTCTCATATACATACATGACTACTGGAAAAGCCATTGCTTTGACTAGACAGACCTTTGTTGACAAAGTAATGTCTCTGCTTTTTAATATGCTGTCTAGGTTTTCATAACTTTTCTTCCAAGGAACAAGCGTCTTTTAATTTCATGGTGCAATTACCATCTGCAGTGATTTTGGAGCCCCCCAAAATAAAGAATATTAGAGATACCAAGGGACATCTCATGCAAAGATGGACAAAATAAAGGACAGAAATGGTATGGACCTAACAGAAGCAGAATTTATTAAGAAGAGATGGCAGGAATACACAGAAAAACTGAACAAAAAAGGTCTTCATGACCAAGATAATCACGATGGTTTGATCACTCATCTAGAGCCAGACATCCTGGAATGTGAAGACAAGTGGGCCTTAGGAAGCATCACTATGAATAAAGCTAGTGGAAGTGATGGAATTACAGTTAAGCTATTTCAAATCCTAAAAGACGAGGTAGTGAAAGGGCTGCACTCAATATGCCAACAAATTTGGGAAACTCAACAGTGGCCACAGGACTGGGAAAGTTCAGTTTTCATTCCAATCCCAAAGAAAGACAATGCCAAAGAATGTTCAAACTACCACACAATTGCATTCATCTCACACTCTAGCAAAGTAATGCTCAAAATTATCCAAGCCGGGCTTCAACAGTACGTGAACCATGAACTTCCAGATGTTCAAGTTGGATTTAGAAAAGGCAGAGGAACCAGAGATGAAATTGCCAACATCTATTGGATCATCAAAAAAGTGAGAGAGTTCCAGAAAAGCATCTTACTTCTGCTTTATTGACTATGCCAAAGCCATTGACTGTGTGGATCACAACAAACAGTGGAGAATTCTTAAAGAGATGGAAATATCAAACCACCTGATCTGCCTCCTGAGGTATCTTTATGCAGTCAAGAAGCAACAGTTAGAACTGGACATAGAACAACAGACTGGTTCCAAATCCGGAAAGGAGTACTTCAAGGCTGTATATTGTCACCCTGCTTATTTAACTTCTGTGCAGAGTATGTCATGAGAAATGCTGGACTGGATGAAGCACAAGCTGGAATCAAGATTGCCAGGAGAAATATCAATAACCTCAGATATGCAGATGCCACCACACTTATGGCAGAAAGAGAAGTAAAGAGCCTCTTGGTGAAAGTGAAAGATGAGAGTGAAAAAGTTGGCTTAAAACTCAACATTCAGAAAACTAAAATCATGGCATCCAGTCCCATCACTTCATGGCAAAGAGATGATCAGTTTAGAAGTTGCCCAGTACCTCTTGCAAAGTGAACTGCTAGACCCTCCATGTCAGCATCTGAGACTCCCCATTTCTGTTTTATAAACATTTGAGATTGGGGCCTAGGGATGGAGGACAAGGAATTCTTTGTTGAGAGTACTTCATTGAACACTCTAAGGTGGATTAAGATGGTAATGCTTTCTCCAGCCAAATGAGAGGAATTTCAAGAGCTTCACCTTAAAATTCTGCAGACTTTTTCATTTTCAAAAGACAGAGCTCCATAGTTCCTAACCTTCTCCTTCAGTCATCATGTCTATAGTCCTGAAGGAGTTTAGCCCCTTTGGCTAGTGAGAGTAGGAGGGAGGAGTCAAACAACAAATGTTGGCCAAGGGAAAAACAGGAGCTAAGTAAACACCCCGCACTCTCCATCTGTTGCTCTCAGACTTTCAAGATATCAAGCTTAATTTAATATACAGCTGGAGGCAATGGACAAAGCCTTAATTGGAAAGTTCACAGGTCTTCATTTTAAGTTATTGAATTGGACATTTTAATTATAAAAATGGGACTGTTCTTGTGACTGACTACAGGGAACTCAGAAAGCTGTGAAATATGTCCCCCAGTTTTATCCAATAGCAGGAAAATAAGTAGCCTATCTAATGACAAGTGGCAGAAGGAATAAAGTTGATTTACTGCTATTCAGTAACCACCACATGTAAGGAGGAAACTTCGACTCTGGCAGATTGAAACTGGATGAATGAATGAATGAACTTAAATGTTGTAGACTTGCTTTCAGGCTTCAGAATGAAGTTTAGAAAACAATCAGGGACACATAAGGATAAATCACATGAGTGGCACACACCTAATCCCTCCACCAACCAGTGAGGTCTGGAAAACCACTTTTTCAGGCAAGGTGCACAGCATTTCCCAAAGTGCCCTGCTGCGGCTCCTATCAAACAGCGGCTTCTGCCACTAGCGCAGTTCTCCCTGCTCCCCAGGAAACTCAGTGTTGTTGCTGCCACCTCCACCACATGCTGTGAGAACAGATCTTTTCTTTGCATCAACAGCGCCTGATTCAAAGTTTATGGTGGATGTATCCAATTGTGTTTGCAGTAATACCATGGGTTATCACATAGCCATTTGAACACAATTACTCCATTTCTATTAACGCCACTCTGGCCCCTTAGACAGCCATATGAACAGGTCTCCTCACATTCACTGTTGCCACTTGCCATTCAATATCTTCTTGTGATTGCAGCTTGAGCAACTTTATTAAGTCAAATTTGCTTGCAGAACACCTTCATTAAACACTTCAAAGTCTTCCCCCTGCCTAATATGGTATATGACCTGGTTCCGCTGAGCTCTGCCTGACTTTCAAGCTTCACCCCAGGTTTCCCTCCATTTCTCTGCCTTTGTTTCAGTCATGCCATTTTTATCTCAGTTTCTGGAATCCACAAAGCTTCTGCCCATTTCAGGAGCTCTGAATACTCCGCACTTCGTCTGAAATTCTCAACCAGCCCTTACCAATTCCTCCCGTGATGCTAGACTGCTGTGTTCCCTTTTTACAGGTTCTCATAGCATCCTATACCTTCCTCCTAGCCCTATCATAATTATAATTCAGAATTTTTACTAATCACTTATTTTGGTAATTACTTAGTGCTTTAGACTTCCTTTCTTTTTCTTCCTCCCTTCCTCCTTTCTCTCTCTTTTTTCTTTCCTTCCTTCCTTTCCTATTGAAAACATAGTGCCTAGACTACTGCCTGGAAAATGAGAGGAGGAATATGGTGAATGCTTATGAAAAATAAATGCTGTCATAATATGTATGATATAAGCAAGAAATATATTTAAAATGTATGCAATCTGATTTTTGGACTGAGAGATATATACCCAAATTATGCTTTCATCTAGATTATGTTTTTTTTAACATCCTTCCTTATTCTTTTTCCACATTTTTCTATTATTTTGATAGATAGCAGATAAAAACAAAAAAAAGTGTTTAAAGAAACAATTCATAATATCTCATCAATGTTCATTATTACTTGAATATAAACATATATATATTTTTTACCAAAATGTACACAATTTTTACTTGGATACACTGTCCCTTTTATCTTCGTTGAATAACTTGAGACATTTTTTTTCATTGATATTGCTTATAAACATATATCTCTGGGAACAAGAATGCTATCTACTCTCTTTACCTTCTGGTTAATTTATGCAATGTATATGGTCATATGGTCATACAGAAGGTCCTTTTATGAAGTTTATGCTACAGAGTTCACTAAATTACAATAAAAATTTAATTTACTATTGATATGTATATTTTCAAATTTAATTCTTTAAATAACTAAGTAATGGAGAAAACAGAAGAGTTACAAAGTGCTATAGATTATGATTTTGTTTTCTGTGGATATTAGGCTTATATTAGGAATAATGATTTTGTTAGCCCATATAACATACCTTGCTGAAAAGTATGCTTGGAACACAAAGTCATATTTATTAACCAGAGATATTTTCTTATTTTCATAAAATTAAATTAGTCACTTCAGATTAAGAATGATGAACAAAGGAGAGAATTATAAATGAATTTTTATGGCAGAGATAGAAAAAAATTAAGTAAAATTTAGCACATTAACTAGCCAGTAGAATTATAAATGCAATAAATATTATCAAAAAAAGGTCTATTCAAGGAGTACAAAAATTTTCCCACTATGTGAAAAGGTATACACCCATTACTAATAGGTTTTTTAAAAGCATTTAATACAATTTTGCAGCCATCTTAACTTTAAAACAAATCTCTAAATAAATTAGAAGTAGAAAGAAAAAAAAATCTACTTAAACCAAGACTATTCAATTTAGAAATCTTAAATGACAAAAACAGAAAACTAAAATAATTTCAGGTAAAATTAGGATCCAGTGTGGATGCTTGTTTGCAGTCTTATTTTTTATATTTTCTTAGATTTCTAGTAAGCATTCTAAGAAAGGAAAATAAAATTATTGATGAAATTATTTTAAAAATTAAATTTTGCTGATACATTATAAAATAACCTTTTAAAAATATGTGTATTTACTATACATGTATATATTTATATAGAATATATATATATTGTGTATATATATATATATATATAAGATCAAAAGATGGGAATCTTTATGAGAGTAAAGACTTCATGTGCAATCAAGGAGAAAATGAGGCAGACTTTACCTTATGTTACCAACCAAAGCTATACAAGAAAAAATAATCATACTTCATTATATGTATATAGACAATTAAGTTACTTCCATATCCTGGCTGTTGTAAATAATGGAGCACATGTATCTTTTCAAATTAGTATTTCCCTTTTCTTTGGATGTATACTGAGGAGTGGAATGAGTGGAACTGCTGGAAAACATGGTAACTATTTTTAGTTTTTTGAGGACCATTCTTACTGTTTTCCACAGTAAATAGCACCAATTTATATTCCCATCTACAGTGTGTAAGGGTTCCTTTTTCTCCAAATGTTGATTGATCCTCATCAACATTTATTTGTGATTTTTTTGATGATAGCCATTCTGACAGGTGTGAGGTGGTATCTCATTGTGGTTTTGATTTCTATTTCCCTGACAGTTAGCAATGTTGAGATGCCTATTGGCCATCTGTATACCTTCTTGTGAAAAATGTCTATTCAGGTCTTCTGCCGATCTTTTAACTGGGTTGCTTGATTTTTTTATATTGAGTTATGTGAGCTGTTTGTGTATCTTGGATATTAACCCCTCACTGGACATAGCATTTGTAAATATTTCTCCCATTCAGTAGGTTGTCTTTTTGTGTTGGTAATAATTTCCTTTGCTGGCAAAAGCTTTTAAATTTAATTAGTCCCCATTTAAACCTTTGGCTGCATTTAAAAATTACAGAATGTATAATGTATTCTAACCAGTGTGAGTAGATATGAACAAAATTTGAAAGAAGGAATCTAAATCTTACCGATAGCTTCTCTCATAAATATCCCATGTTAAGAATTTGGCTATAAATACTCATTGTGTCTGTTTCCTTTTATAGATTGTTAGATAAAATTAGTCATTGTTCAAAAATCACTATACAGAAAAACATATGAAACATTTCTTGTTTTCAGTATTTTTACAGAATTTTAGATAAATTTCTCATTTACCTAAAAGATGATGCTTTTGTATTTGTATCTGCAGAGTGTACTACAAACTATTGACATAAAAGCTTTGTTTATAATAAAGTGCTTAGTTCTTGGTTATTGATATATCTAACAATGATTTAATTAGTTTTTTATAACTTCAAAGCAACTTATTTTTATTCAAGTTAGTCTGTCAGCATTATCTATTGTTATGTACATCCATCCTGTGGTTATAATAGTAACATACATTTTTGCCCATAAAGTGAAAAAGTAATATACTTGATTAGCTTTAGTGCCTACAAGTTTATTGTATGGTTATTTTCCTTAAGAAAACACATCTGGATTTCTTTTGCATAAGATTTTTTGAACTTCCCAGAGGGAAAGGCAATATCCAATACAGTATTTAGTGTGTCTTTGCCATCTGGGTCTTCAGATTCATTTGGTTTAATTCAAAGATTAAAGACAGAAAAATTGGACCAAATGGTGGAATAAACCCCTGTGGAAAACAGGCTTCTGCTGTGATTATTCTTGAGATTAATTGATTCTTTAACTTGTAACTACACCCATGACTTCAGTTGCCGTTAATAACTGATTAACCATAAGCACGTAGATTAATTGTGCCAGTGCATGCTGGGAGATGAGAGTTAACTCCTCATGTCACTAGGGTATCTCAGTTTAAGTGGAGAATAGACTAAACAAATGCTTCCACAACTTAGTTACCTTTATCTTAAACAAGGATATCTAATGTATATAAGAATTAATTTTGGAGTTTTTAAGGTAAGCTATCTTGAATATATATAAAGATAGGGAAGGATTAGAAATAATTCCAATAATTTCTAGCATAAAGGACTGAAAGCTTGAATGAAGATGTCTAAATACCGACATACTACTGATAAAGGAAATCTTAAATAATGTTGAGATGTAAAAGTTCATATCATAATTATACCGTAGAAATGTTCATTATTTATTAAGACAGCTAATTCAAGCATCTACCATTTTCCTAGAACTCCCCATCATTTTTCCTTGCAAACTACTGACTCTTCCCTGCTTGTGTTTAAAGATATGTCTCTCGACTTATAAGAAAACAAAACAGTGAAAACAAAGCAAGACTTGTGATTGCATGTTGTCTTCTAGCTACTTCCCAAACTCTTTCTTGTCATAGCCAAGTTACCTGAAATAATTATATACATTAGATATTTCATGTTTTTTATCTGTCTTTCAAAGGGCTTCTGTGGTGGCTCAGATGGTAAAGAATTGACCTGCAATGTGGGAGACCTGGGTTCAATCCCTAGGTTGGGAAGATGCCCTGGAGAAGGGAATGGCTACCCACTCTAGTATTCTGGCCTGGAGAATCCCATGGACAGAGAAGCCTGCTGGGCTACAGTCCATGGGGTTGCAAAGAGTCGAACATGACTGAGCAACTTTAACTTTCACTTTTCTTTCACTTTCAAAGATACAGAAAAATGACTGCTGGTCTCACAACTCCACTGGCACAGCTCTGATGAAGCTCACCAGCAGTATATCTCTTGCCAATTTTAAAATCCCTTTCCAGTTCTGTTCTCACCTTGATTTTGTTTTACCATTTATTCCATTCTCCAATCCCTGAAAGGGCATTTTAAAATACTTTTAAAGTCTATTTTCTGTCCCAGTGATTTGTTTTGTCTCCACCTCTCTCATCACTTTTTTCCGTCTTTTTCAGATATCTCCCTTATTTTATTTATTTATTTAATTATTTCGCCTCCACTAGTTGTGGACCAGAGACCAGAGCTCTCTTCTTTGTCCTTTCCTCTTATCATTCTGCACACTTCTTCAGTTGTTTCATTGCCACGCACAGAATATTGGTGTCTCCTGTTCAACATCTGTAGCCCACACTTCTCATCCTGGTCTATTTTAAAACATTATGATTAAGAGAGTGATAGGTACTTGACATTGAGCATGATCTAAGCAGAAATAGCTCCTTTCTCTAATCACGTCTTCCTTCACTCCATCCTCTGGGGAGATATAGGTTTATCGTTACATTTCCTATTTCAGTTAATGCACTGTCTGCTGCCAAGCCAGGTCCGTCCTAAATTCTCACCTTTTCTTTAGCCTTATATCCTACCAGTTACCCAGTACAGTTCATGTAAGCTTCTAAGCTTAAGAATGGTAGTTTTCATCATTTTATATATGTGTGTGTCTATATATATATATATATATATATATATATATATACAATGACAAATTAAAGCCATATATATACATTTATATGTGTGTGTTAGTTCATGTAACTAATATATTCATGTAAGTCACATATATATGTAACTTATATGTAAGTTCATGTAAACTTAGAAGCTTACATGAACTGCACTGGGTAACTGGTAATGTATATATATAAATGGCTTTAATTTGTCAGTTGCTGGCATATTTAATCAATCAAAGTAAAAGTTTCCAGAAAATTATTTCAATTAGAAAGGGATAGGTAGCATTTGTTAGAAAGAAAAATGAATTTTCCTTAGGCTTCTCATTATAGTACATATGTATAGCATTGTTGAAAATTGACATTGAGCATATAGTTAAAGATTTATTTCATGTTAATTTATTAGATCATTATTGAGTACTTTTATCCCTTATGTCAGTTCTAGGAATAAAACAAGACTAAGGTATAGATCTTATGCACATTGGGCTATGTTTTATAGAAAACTATATTAAGTTTGTTATTTAAAAATATATAAAATATTCATGCATCAAATATTGCATTCAATGGTTTATTTGATAAATATGAAGAGTTTGACTTCCATTAAGTTATATAAAATCAATCTCTTAGTTTCAAAAATAATTTGCATTTGTTGATGAATATCATCTCTAGATTTTTGAATTTTACCTACTTAGCCTATAAAACTGAAAGAAATTTAAAGAGAAGAAGTAAATGCCAGTAAAATATCATCAATAATGTAAGATAGCCCAGCATGGTTTGGTAAGAGTATCTAAGCCACTAGTGTGAAAATTGATGATGAGTAAATGTAGAAAGTTATCTTATGGTGAAACAGTATAGCAGGTACTCTCTATATCCTGGGAGTGTTGGAAGATCGTGATCTCAGGTGAATCCCTCTCATGAAACTACCTCAGTTGGAAACAGCTGCCTACCCCAAGTTCAAGCCTTATCCCTACCAGGCCTAATCTAGTGACTGATTGTTATCCTTTGTAGGACAACTCTGAAAGACCATCTCAACTCTGGAGCTCCTCTGGATCATATGGAGACTTTGTAGTGATGTATCACAGTTTAACTCCCCTCACTACCTAATGCGATCTTCCCCCTTTTTTTTCTTTTCTGCACATAATCACAAAAATTGATCCTGAGAGCACTGCCCTGTAAATTTCCTGAAAGCATATCTTCATCAGAGAATCATATTTTCAAGGAATAATTCTATACGGTCTGAGGAAGTAGTGTATAAAATAAGATGTTAGATCACTCATCAGCCCACTAACCAACTGGCAGTGAGGATCCCACTGCTGGTGGTAGGTAGACCGTGGATAGCCTTGGAATACTATAGAGGTGAGATTGTTAAAACCTTCACAGATGGTGAACAAGGACGGGTGGGTGCCAGTGGAAGGTAATGCTCTGTGAATTCAATATCTTTGGCTTTTGAGGAATTCAATGGAAAGTAATAAGTACAATATAATCCATTTCTGCTGAGTTCTATTTATACAGTGAAGAGAAAGAATAAAAGACTGGGTGTGATTAATCATGAGTTGAAGGTGATATGTGAGGATAAGAAAGTCTCTTTACAGAATATAAAGAAAGTCTTATCTTCTTTAGCTAGAGGTTATAAAAGCTGATAATAAGGCTTAGAACTTATTTAAAGTATAGCAGAGTTCCAGAGAAGTGTGAATCCTCAGCCTCAGCAAATCGCCCAAGCCAGTATCTGAGCCCCAGCTGGGAATAAGTAGAACCCTGAGTTGGACAGGTGGGCTGTATCTGGGTTTATGGTCTCAAAAATGTTGAAAACTTAGATTTTCTTAAACATTGTGGACCTAAGTGTACCATGTCTTCCAGTTGGAGGGTATAACTTCCATCCCACTTAAAGATGTTGCAGAATCTTCTTCCTTTTGTGGTAATATATACACTTCTTAGGGTATACCCTCACCTTCATTTCTTACCAGCAAATTAGTATGTAGGGTCAACAGATGACATGAGCTGGTGTGGAAATGCTTGGTTTCTAAGGGAGAGGAGGAGTCTATGCTATTCTTCAAATGAGCTGCTGGCCCTACCCAATATTTTCTAGTAAGAATCAAGAGAGTACACAGGGAGTAGGATCCTAAGGCTGCTGTACCAAGTGGGGCTGACAGTAAGACGGACTAAGATTACAGATGGAGAACAAGATCAAGCAGAGAGAAAGAATAAGAGTTTACTGATGTAGGAGCATTCTCCCATATAAGATGCAGACCCTAGCCAGGGTAGCAGGAGATGGTTGCTGCTGTTAGGATGGTGTTTGGAAGCTTGGGGAAAGCAGTGAGCCCCACAAAAAGAAGAATATGTGCCACAAACTCGGTGTATATAGAATAAAATGAGATCAAGAGACCCATATGCAAGCATGCTAGAGTGAATTTACCAGTTAGAACCTAAAAATGTTATCAACTCAGTATATTTTATGTAAAGGCTCAAAAGACACCACATTTATTAAATCAGTAGGAATGTGCTGATGACTGAGATGCAGGCATTACTGAGACTTAGGGGTGACTGTTTAATAGAGGGGAGGTGACAGTTGAAATGCATCCAGTGCACTAGACTCACAGAGAGGGGGGTGTGTGTGTGTGTGTGTGTGTGTGTGTGTGTGTGTGTGTGTGTATGTGCCCAGTTGCTTAATTGTGTTCAACTCTTTGCATGCCCTCCATTGAACTTTCCAGGCAAGAATACTGGAGCCGGTTGCCATATCCTACTCCAAGGGATCTTCCTGACCCAGGGATCTAACTTGCATCTCTTAGTCTCCTGCATTGACAGGTGGATTCTTTACCACTAGCACATGTGGGGAGCCCACAGAGAGCTCTAGAGACGGTCGATAGAACATAGCATCTCTTGGGGCAAAATAAGTGGATAGTCAACAAGGGTATTGCCCCATATACACAGTTAAAACAGATGGATAATCAGGAGGCTGAATATGGTGATATCATAAAGTCAAGACTCCTTGTTCAGTTGTTGAACATGGTAATTTTCAGACCAGTGCCAGCCATGCATTGGGTTTTGTCATATCTACCAAGTGCTCAGTAATAAAATAGGGCAAGCTATCAGTAGTCCATCATCATATGGAAGTGGTACATCTAAGATGAGGCATGACCGGGGCCAGAGTGCCCAGGAGCACTGTACAAGCAAGTGCCCAGACCCCCATGACAGCTATCAGTGTTTTGCCAGTTTCTCTCTCTAAAATTATAACGACTATATAGAGGGTCTCTTTTGAGATAATAGTAGGGCAAAAAGGCTAAGCTTATTTCATAATGAGTCAGCTCAGTACATTTATGAAGGCTGGAAATTGGATTGTTATTTCAGGAGAACCCCACTATGTGATGTCTTTGATAGACAGGTAATAACGGTAAATTATCTCAGTGGATAGAACTTTGACTTGGGCGGTGTACCTGGTCAGTCATTTTGAGTGAACAGGGGAGATACGTTCAAGCATTTGGATGGACCTGTGGGTGTGCCATGAAGTATTGAACATTTGTATTGCATGTTAATGAGCACCAAAAATTATCTACCATAGATGCAGCACAAAATAATGAAGTTGACAGAGTAATGCAGACAGTTGATGCCAACCAGTTTCTGTCATTGGCTGCCCATAGTTGGGACAACAGACTCATGAAAAGAATAGCTATAATGATAGGGAGAGAGAGGCTATTCATAAGTTTCAAATTTCAATAATCATTCATGAAGCTTGGCCTGTCTAATGTCACTGCTGCTGCTGTTAAGTCACATCATTTGTGTCCGACTCTTTGCAACCCCATGGACTGTAGCCTACCAGGCTCCTCCATCCATGGGATTTCCCAGCAAGAGCACTGGAGTGGGTTGCCATTGCCTTCTCCTCTAATGTCACTACTAAATATCTAATCTGACAATAGACACCACTTCTTCATGATAAAGCATTATCCATCAAGAATGCCAACCAGTAGATTATATTAGAATGATTTTTTTTTTACCCTGAAAATAACAGTGTATCATTTTGATTGAATTTGATGCGTACTCTGAGTATGAACTTTTCTGCTGACCTTAGCCATCATCAGTCCTATCGAAAGCCTTTTAGAATGTTTTATTCTTAATATATGATTCTACCTAAACACCCATGGGACCAGAAGCAAATTTTATAGCAGTTAAGATGTAGCAGTGGGAACATTGCTGTGGGAATCTCTAGTCATATCATATTCAATACCACCTAAAAAATTAACTTACTAGAGTTATAGAATAGACTTTGGAGGAGGCATCTAAGTCTTGGAGAAATAATATCCAGTAAGGAATGGGTGCCATCTTCCAAGATGCAGTATACATCCTAAATCAATGACTGTCACTATATGATGCTTTTATTTCCATTTCTTTCTTTCTTTTTTGGGGGGTAGGGGTTGTTGGTGGAATACATAGGTTCCAGAATTAAGTAGAGACCCTACTTACTACCGTCACGTTCTGTGATCCTCTTGGGGCATATATGTTTCCCTTCCCACAATGCTGGTTTCTGCTAGTTTAGATGTTCTTGTTCTCAGAAAGGGAAAATGCTTTTCTTAAATGACACTGTAAGAGTCCCATTAATCTTCAAGAGTTGGCTGCTGTTACTTTAGGCTTCATGTGTCAAGAAATAGCAGATGCGAGGAATCACCATCCTGGAAGGAGTAACTGGCCCATATGGTCAGCTTGAAGATAAGATTGTTGTTATACAAGAAGGCAGTAAGAATATATTTCTTACCCAGTTGATCCACTGAGCCATTTCTTGCTATTCTGTCGTCCAGTTTTGGTGGTAAACAGACAAACGCATCACTAACGGCTTGAGAAGAGCATGCTTACCAGAGGCTCAACATCCCCCGTGACAAAGATCTGGTAGTCTCACTAGATAAACTACTTATCTCAAAAGATGTACCAGCCCAGGATGAGAGCAATATAGAATGGCAATAGTAAGAGATGATGACTATCATCCTACCATGGTTCCTTTTAAAAAGATTCACCAGGAAAGGTGACTATCGAGAATCCTGGAAGAGCATTTCTCAGATACCGTGATTTTTCATATCTGGCAGGTAGATCTGGGTGGATGCTGAAGTGCACCCCCAGATCCTTTCCTCAGGGCTGAAGCACTTATTCTGACAGCCACTAAAACTGTTAACATTGATGACTGTCAGCTAACTCCTTCTCTAGGAATTATCCCAAGCCAGACAGAACTGCCCCTTCCAAAGTTGAGGAGAACAGGACACTAGCCAGGACTGGTTGATGAGGGAAAGGGCTGAAGTATAAAGGTTTAGCTTCCTTGTCTTAAGGCAGTGGGAGGACCTCAGGGCTCCAGATCTCCTCTAGAGCTACTGTGAAACTTAGATGCAACTGCTGTATTGTTCCACTGTCCTTCTTAACCAGTCTACTTCCTTCACTCCCCTACGAGTGTTGAAGACAATTTCCATTTTCTGAACACATATCTCTGTCTTAGGGTTTCTCTTCCAAGAAACCTGACCTAAAGCAAATACACACATTCAGCCTATATTCAGTAATATAAAAAATAGATATTAAACATATTTTTAAAGGATATATATTTCTATATCACTTAAACTATCATATATATGTATATATGTATGTGTACATAAAGGTATAATCTTACTTAAAATATTTTTTTGGCCATGCCATTATTTGACTTGTCTAACAGAAATCTTGTTTTTGGCTTATTTGGTTTTCTTTGTTTTTTTTTTTTATTAAATTTTTATTTTTACTTTATTTTACTTTACAGTACTGTATTGGTTTTGCCATACATTGACATGAATCCACCATGGGTGTACATGCGATCCCAAACATGAACCCCCCCTCCCACCGCCCTCCCCACAACATCCCTCTGGGTCATCCCCCGTGCATCAGCCCCAAGCATGCTGTATCCTGCGTCGGACATAGACTGGCGATTCGACTCTTACATGATAGTATACATGTTTCAATGCCGTTCTCCCAAATCATCCCACCCTGTCTCTCTCCCTCTGAGTCCAAAAGTCCGCTATACACATCTGTGTCTTTTTTGCTGTCTTGCATACAGGGTCATCATTGCCATCTTTCTAAATTCCATATATATGTGTTAGTATACTGTATTGGTGTTTTTCTTTCTGGCTTACTTCACTCTGTATAATCGGCTCCAGTTTCATCCATCTCATCAGAACTGTTTTGAATCGGTTTTCTTTGTTTACTACTTTCACTATTACATCTTTTTTAGATTTTTAAAATAGTAATAAAAATAACAGACAGAAGTGTCTTATACTGTACAGGAAGGTAACCCTGCGTATTTGTTTTTAAGTATAAAAAAATCATCCTGGAGTTTCTGAAATAGAAATTCCTAAACATGGGTGAATCTAACAGGTAATTCTGCCAATACAGTGTTCTGTAAACCATTGTCATAGGATTGGATTCTCACCTGAAACTCATCCAAGTCAGGGAAGAGCATGTTTAAATGATTGTTCAGCTTTGGTCTATTCTGACTGCAATTATGGACACCACTACCTAATGTGAAAAGAGCTAGGGATGCATCAATGAATGGAAGTTGAAAACTACAATACTATTAACTATTTAGAACCCAAAGAGCGTTATCATCGTTACCCTGTTTCTCATTCAAATCTGTTTTGTTCCAGAATTTTCCAGCTTCAGATTTTTTTTAACAATATAACACAGTTCATATCTCTAAAAAGAAACTGTAACTAATAGAAATTATGTTTTGAACAAGAGAAAATAAGTTACTTACAATGGACTCACAGTACCTTTTTTTCAAGCCACTAAGATGGAATTCAGCTCATCAGTCTCCTGTAGGGTTTGATTTATATGTAAAAAGCCTAATCATCAAACAAGAGACCATTTGATGGAATTTAAAGAAAGACCTTTAAACATTTCATGGTAATGATGCTGTGATCCCTGAATACTCCAGCTTATTAAAACCAGGCATATACTCCTGTACAGCTAATAGAATGAATATAAACTGAAAGTTCCTACAGCTTTTCCAAAAAACCAGCAATTGTTCTCTAAATTTTCACTACCCAAATTAGAGGCCATTGAGGTAGATGTGAAAAAGATTCTAATGTTGGAAAAATAAGAATATTGCAAAACTAGATATCTAAATAGGGCTGTCAAGCAATTCATATTGGAAAAAAGCTTTTTAAAAACTGGGTAAATTTGGAATTTTGTTCTTTATTTTGATTCCTTAAGAAAGCACTTAGTTTTCCATTTTAGTTGCCCTTTTATTATTTTAACACATAATTATAAACTTTTGTGTGTGTTTATTTTAGTTGAAGTATAATTGACATATAGCATTATATTATTTGCAAGTATACAATATAATGATTCCAATTTGCATACATTGTAAAATGATTGCCACAATAATTCTAGTTACTGTCTGTCATCATACAAAGTTATGAATTTGTATTCTTTATAATAAGAACTTTTATGATTTACGCTCTTAGAAAGTTTCAAACACGCAATACAATTGTTTTAAAGCTAATACATCCTTGATTTCTTTTTCTCTTAAGAACTTGGGATATGCTGTATCAGAGGTTGGTAATCCGTGCAGACTATGGCCCATGAGCCAAATCTGGCTGTGGCACGTGCATTTGTAAATGAAATTTTATGGAACTCAGCAAACTTCATCTTTCATTCATTTACCTGTTGTCTTTGGATGCTTTCCCATTATAATGATAGAGTTTATCACAGTTGAGATAAAGACTGTGTGAACCACAAAGCACAAGATATTCATAAATTGTTTCCAGAAAATATAGGTTAAACCTTGTCATGGATACTGGAGAAGGAAATGGCAACCTACTCCAGTATTCCTGCCTGGAGAATCTCATGGATGGAGGAGCCTGGCAGGCCATGGTCCATAGGGTCTCAGAGAGTCAGACACAACTGAAGTGACTAAGCACACACGTCATGGATACCCCTTTTTTAAATTAATTTTTATTGGAGTATAGTTCCTTTACAATATTGTGTTAGTTTCTGCTGTATAACAAAGTAAGTCACGCATATATCCCCTCATTTTTAGATTCCCTTCTCACAGAGCATCTAATAGAGTTCCCTGTGCTCTACAGTAGGTACTCATTAGCTATTTTATACATTATTAGTTATACTCATTGGTTATTTTATACGTACTAATGCATATGTGTCAATTCCAGTCTCCCAGTTCATCCCACTCCCTCTTCCCCTTTTGCTGTCCGTACATTTGTTCTCTCCATCTGTGTTTTTATTTCTGCTTTGCAAATAGTTTATCTGTATCATTTTTCTAAACCACACATATAAGTGATATTATATGATATTTGTTTTTTTTCTTTCTGACTTACTTCACACAGTATGACATTCTCTGGGTACATCCATGTTGCTGTGAGTGGTATTATTTAATTCTTTTTAATGACTGAGTAATATTCCATTGTATATATATAGCACATCTTCTTTATCCATTCCTCTGTTGATAGACATTTAGGTTGCCTCCATGTCCTGGCTATTGTAAATAGATCTGCAATGAACATTGGAGTGCATGTATTTAATATCTTTTTGAATTGTGGTTTTTTCTAGGTATATGCCCAGGAATGGGTCATTTCATAGTTCTATTTTTGTTTCTTGAGGAAACTCTATACATTTCTCCACAGTGAGTGTAATCAATTTACATTCCCAGCAAAAGTGTAGGAGGGTTCTTTTTTCTCCACACCCTCTCCAGAATTTATTGTTTGTAGATATTTTGATGATAGCCATTCTCACTGATGTGAGGTGATACTTTATTGTAGTTTTGATTTGTATTTCTCTAATAATTAGAGATGTTGAGAATCTTTTTGTGTGTTTATTGGCCATCCAGATGTCTTCTTTGGAGAAGTGTCTATTTTTTGGTAGATCTTCCCCTCATTTTTTGACTGAGTTGTTTATGTTTTTGATAATGAACTGCATGAGCTGTTTTTATATTTTGGAGATTAATCCTTTGTTGGTTGTTTTGTTTGCAAATATTTTCTCTAATTTGAGGGTTGTCCTTTTGTTTTGTCTATGGTTTCCTTTGCTGTGCGAAAGCTTTTAAGTTTAATTGCATCCCATTTGTTTACTTTTGTTCTTATTTTCTAGGAGATGGCTCAAATTTACATCAAGAGTGTTCTGCCTCTGTTTTCCTCTAAGAGTTTTACAGGATCTAGCATTACATTTAGATCTTTAATCCATTTTGAGTTTATTTTTGTGTATGATATTAAGGAGTGTTCTAATTTCATTCTTTTATCAATAGCTATCTCATTTTCCCAGCATCATTTATTGAAGAGAATGTGTTTCATCCATTGTATATTCTTGCCATTTGTTGTCATAGATTAGGTCACCATAGCTGTGTGGGATTATCTTTGGGCCTTTTGTCTTGTTCCATTGATCTGTATTTCTGTTTTTATGCCAATTCCATACTGTCTTGATTGCTGTAGCTTTGTAGTATAGTCTGAAATCAAGAAGTCTAATGCTTGTAAATTCTTTCTTTAGGATGTATGTAAAACAGCAAAATTTAGTTCCAATATTCAGTAATAGAAATATTAATGCATTTTAATAGTACCTTCTGCTAGTACATTTTAAATCAGCCAATGTGGAATATAAAATCTGAGATGAAGGAAAATTTAATCTGGCACAAGGTCATATTTTCTTACTACAAAGGTTATAATAATTTATAAACATAAATTATTTTATTTTTTAAATATGTGTTATGAATACTTGGAAAAGGAAGTATGATAAAGTTAAGAGTCAACTGAGATGCTTGGAAATTTTTTCTATGACTATAATTCATTGGCTAACCTCCTGAATTTTCTGATCTCTATCTTGGAACTCTGTTTTATGTGGCTGTTGACAATGTATTAGAAATATGTAGTCATTTGTACTATTTCAGCAAATAGAGATCTTAAGAAGCAACTGTTCTTTCTCGTTACCTTCTATCACTGAAAATTTCTCTGCAAATGAGCTCAATGAACTCAATGAAAAAGAGTCTAGTTAAAAGTAATACATTCAATTAAAAAAATTAATCTTTGGTTAAGTTTTATACATTCAGTACTTTAAAGCCATGTAACTCATAACACTATTTTTATGTTTTCTAGATTTGGATGATCCAGTAGTAACTGTTCATCAAAGTATAGGTGAAGCTAAAGAACAGTTTTATTATGAGAGAACAGTGTTCCTCCGGTGTGTTGCCAATTCCAATCCACCTGTGCGGTACAGCTGGAGACGTGGCCAGGAGGTATTACTACAAGGATCTGATAAAGGCGTTGAGATTTATGAACCCTTCTTTACCCAGGTAGGAACTGATGTAATAGTATTTCCACCCCACTGCTGGATATTTTCCTAACTCTGGCAGCATTGCAATACTTCAAATACTTTTCTGTTTGAAAAGATAGTTGGTTTTTTTTTTTTTTTAAAGCAATATATATTTAGTTGAAAGGTGAGAGGACTCAAATAATGAAAAACAATTTGTTTGTTTTTCATGTAGTAGCTACATGTATCAAGTTACTTCTTCAGAACAAGTTAAATGTACAGGTCTTAAATATTTCTTTGTCCATAGGTTTGGCTGGATTTCATGCTAAAGTCCATATTTATACATTTGCTGTCT
The DNA here is from genome assembly GCF_023091745.1 of Budorcas taxicolor. NCBI lineage: Eukaryota > Metazoa > Chordata > Mammalia > Artiodactyla > Bovidae > Budorcas > Budorcas taxicolor. The sequence goes on along the minus strand of NC_068919.1, from coordinate 38,707,314 downwards.
GCTTTATTTTCTTTTTTTGTGAGAAATAGTTCTTAAAATATTCTGATTTCCACGTTTGCAATGGTAAATTCATTTTAAGAAAATGAAGAAATGTATTTGAAATATGTTTGGTTTTGGTTTAAAGGGGAAAAAATCTATCAAATTTTCTTTGTTCTTTTTCAATGTTGGCTTAGTTTAAGAATAGAATCATAATTATATAAAAGTTAATATATCTTGGTCATCAAAAACTTATTTAATAAAAAGAACATTTGAATTAATTTTATATAGTGTGCATGTAATACGGAACATTCTTCTGTAATGCATTTTTTAAAATTTTATTGAAGTGTAGTTGATTGAATTAATGCTTCTTGAGGAGACATGGGAGTTGTGGGAATATTTGAATGCTGTAATTATAAAGACATTTTGACATTTAGAAAAGAACACAAACCTAAATAACAAAGAAAATATTTTAAATTAAAAAAAAATGTACTTGGAAAAGTTTTAAAAATAATTGTTACTATTATTTTTTTAATTATATAGGTAACAAAATAAACAAGAATACGACTACAGTGTTAAAGTTTGTGGCATCAAATGTCCATAAGGAGAGAAACATATAACTAAATTTAAAATACTATAAATATTCTAACTTCAGAATGTTAAAGATTTTTACATTTCACATCCCAGCTCTCCAATAATATAAGATTATCCTGAGATTATAAATTCCCCATCATCCCATTTTTATTAAATGTAGCATTAAATACATATTGCAGTTCATTATGAAATTTTTACTAAAATTCATTGTTTTTAGTTAGCAAAATAACTTAAAAATTTGTTAACACTAGTATCTTGATGTCCCTAAGGTTTAGAAATCTGAATAAATGATCACCTATCATCTATTTGCTTCTTCTATTGTCAACTTCTTTTAAAATATGGATGTTGTTAAAATTCAGAAAGCATAATTTTCTGTTCACATGATATTTACCATACTAAGGCAATTCTAAACACATATTCACTAAGTACTGAAGCACCGTAGGCAGCTTCTTACTTGAAAAAGGGTCTTGTCACTTAAAAATAAACACATGGGTCTTGCCCAAATTTAGGGGAAACTTTTATGTTTTCCAAGTAATTAAGACTTTGTTTTAAAGTTTTAAATAAGCACAATCAAATTTTTCATTCATTCCTTTAAATTTGTTGCTGTTTCTGTGTTAGCAATTCAAAAAGTTTATCTTAAAGAAGCTCTCAGTCTTGTAGCTGTTGATTCTGCCTTTTAAAAGTTACTTATTTTCTCTTCCTTCTTTATTTTTCTCCCATTCTTTATGAGAAAAACAACTTTTTAATTTGAACATTTCAATACTGATACTTTCTTTGACGTGAATATTATACTGTGCTGCATAACACATGCTTTTTCTGCTTTTTACTGTACTTGGAACTCTGCTGTTTGGACCCTCCAAATTAATTATCTTAAAAAAGTGTTTAAGAAACAAATTGTTCTTAAAATTCTGTGCTCTGGATTCGCCAGCTGAAACTGATAATTGCCAATAGCATATAATTTTAGCTTCCATTTTAAAATGTCTTTCTTGCCTTTGGTTACTTGATTGTTTTATCTCTGCTCCTAAAATGGCTATGTATTTATATCTGTCTTAAAAATTATGTAGACGCAAGAAATGCTTCAATATTTTTATGTTATATATGTACTTAATTTGTTAATATTAAATGTATTTTTTTGTAGGCAAGATTGATAAAACTCTCAAACAGCAGCACATGGAAAGTACTTATGACCACAGAGAATGTTGGCTTTCTCACGGACAAATGTTATTAATTGTCTTTCTTCATACCACACAAGCTGATATATTGCACACAAGTCCAAGTATTGTGGCCTACAAGACCATTTTTGATCTTGCTCCACCTTGTTCTTGCTTACCTAACCTCCTATACCTCATTCACTGTTCTAGTCACACCCACTATAGACATGCCCAGGTTCTGCATATTCTTGATTCCTCCAATTAGAATGCTATTTAGATAACATGACAGGGATCTTCTTAACACTGAGAACTCATCACCTGAGAAAGTCTCCCTGACAGATCTATCTGAAGTAGCATCTCTTCCCTTTCAGTTACTCATCCCTAAAACTCAGTTTTTTTGTTTTCATTTTTTTCTACAGCACTAAAATTATAAACTTATCTTATTTGTATATCTGGACATAAACTCTTTTCAATAATTCACATGGTGACTGACACACTGAAGAATCTCAGTGAATATACTGAGCCAATATTCCCATGAAGATGTCTGGATTTTTAACTAAGGAATGTGTGCTTAGTCACTCAGTTATGTCCTACTCTTTGTGACCCCATGGACTAAAGCCCACCAGGCTCCACTGTCCATAGATTTCTCCAACCATGAATATTGGAGCAGGTTGCCATGTCCTCCTTCAGGGGATCTTCCCAACCCAGGGATCGAACCCAGGTCTCCTGCATTGCAGGTGGATTCTTTACCATCTGAGCCACCAGGGAAGCCCAAGGAATAGTTAAAATTATTAGTAAGTCCTGAAACACTCTCTGTAACTCTTACTTCTTTTTCCCCACTAAAGAAAGCTTAGTGAAATGTGAATGAGAATGATATTAAAATTAAATCAATTTTAGTGTATTTAATTTCTGAACTGTTGATTATTTTCTTGTAATTTTTAATTGATTTCTAGTCTAATTTCACTGGGTAGGAAAGTTTCAGTCCTTAGAAGTTGAGACTTGCTTGGGATGTATTTCCTTGAATGATCCTTATGCACCCACAAATTGTGATTCCAAAACTGTTGAGTTTCAGTTGGGTCATATTTGTTAATTTTGTTGTTTGTGTATTCTACATATTTCCTGATTTTTTGTGACTGCTGTTCTAAAAGCTGTTGAGAGAATTTAGTTAATGTCTATGACTTTGACTATGGATTTGTTTCTTTCATCTTTATTTTTATCAATTTATGCTTTTTATATTTTGAAAATATATTCCTAGAACTTGCAGAATTAGAATTTTTATATCTTCTTAGTGGCCTATCTGGAGTAGGAAATCGCAATACACTCCAATATCCTTGCCTAGAGAATCCTGTGGGCAGAGGAGCCTGATGGATTGCTGTCCACAGCATTGCACAGATCAGACATGACTGAAGCAACTTAGCATGCATGCATGCATTGGAGAAGCAAATGGCAACCTGCTCAGTGTTCTTGCCTGGAGAATTCCAGGGACAGAGTAACCTGGTGGGCTGCCGTCTATGGGGTTGCACAGAGTCGGACACGACTGAAGCAGCTTATCAGCAGCAGCAGCCGTGGATTATCTGAGTGTATTATTTTTCTGATATTATAGCTTCCTGGTAAGCTATCACTCAGAAATGTACTACTGGCAGTGTTTCTTGCCTTATGTCTGTTTCGTCTGTCATCAATTTAACTATATACACTTTCCTTTGGTTAGTGGGCCTCTTTAAAGGGTGGGGGAGAGTAATAAATATTCATCTCTTTACTTTCAAACTTCATATTTGCAACACATTGCTTATAACCAGAATATAGATTTTTGTTGTTGTTTTAAGCCAGTGGAACTATCTTAATTTTTAGTACATTTAATCCAATGACTAGTATTGATTTTTTTTTTACCATGTTAGGCTCTTTTATTTTGCTTCTCTTTCTTCTTGCCTTCTGGGTTTATCAGATATTTTAACTATTCCATTTTTATCATCCATCTAACTAAAATTTAAAATTATCTTAATAGCTTTTATTGGTTACCTTAAAAAATTACACCATGCATGCTTATTTATTTATTACTTTAGCACTTCTTCAAGAATGATAGAACTTTAGAATAACTTAGAAATATCTACCCTTTTTATATTTTATGCTATTTATTGTCTAGTACTTTAATTCTACATATATTTTAAAATCAACAAGATTTTTCTTGTTCTTTGAAAAAATCATTATTCATTTAAATTTACCAATATATGTCCTTTTTTCCATTTTGCATTGATTTATATGTAAGGAAACATTTGAGCTTCAGTTCTTTGCAGTTGGATATACATGTGTTCTAGAAATATTTATTGAAAAAGTCTTTCTTTCATCACTGAATTCCTTGGCACTTAAATTGAAAATCAATTGCCCCTTTGTATTAGAGTATTTCTGAACTATTTATTCTGTCCAATTGATTTGTCTGTCTTTATTTAAATACCACACTGTGTTAATTCCTATAGCTTTATAACAGATCTTAAAATGAGAAAGAGTAAGTACCTTAACCACGTTCATCTTTTTTCAAATTTGTTTTAGATGTTTTCACTTCTTTGTATTCCCACTTAAGTTTTAGGATCATCTTGATTTCTGCAGAAAGTGTGATAAGATTTTAAGCGGAGTTTTGTTGAATCTGTAGATCAATCTGAGAACAAGCTGAGATATGAAAGCTATAGAGTGGAGGATGATTGATATTGGCCATGTATTAATACCAAGCAAAGAAAAATCTAATCTGCTCCATTTTGGTTTTACCTCTCTATCATGTGTAGTATTGTTCTATGAAAATTCAAGAGTATATGTAAGATTTTTCAATACCATTTTAAAATTTTTTAGATACTGCTTTGAGTTTTTTCGTGTATATATGGATATTTATCATAAATGCATGGGAAGCTAATCATTTGTTTAAGAAATTCTCAAGGGTTTATTTAAAATGAATACCTCTTGGGTTAAGGGGTGTGTGCATGCTCAGTGACTCCTTTGCATCTGACTCTTTGTGACCTCATGGACTGTAGCCCACCAGGCTTCTCTCTGCATGAGGTTATTCCAGTCAGAATACTGGAGGGATCTTCCCGACCCAGGCGTAAAACTTGAATCTCTTGCGTCTCCTGCGTTGGCCCGCCAATTCTTACCACTGTACCACCTAGGAAGCCAGTTTTTGTTTTTCCAGTGGTCCATAGTATGTTTACTTTTGTGCAGGAAACACAAATGCAGATGCCTACTGAACTATCTGATTCCATAAATATGTGATCTGTGGGGGCTAGTATGAAAATAATAGCTGGTTAGGCTTGCTGTATGTGCCTGCTTTTTAGAAAACAATATACGACCTGTTGCTTTCAGAATTCTATATCTGACCATCAAGGCTGCCATTTTGAAGTTCTGCTTGAGTCCACAGTTTCTTCAGGAGGGGAGGACACATATGATAACATTACTACTTTTGTATAATTGCAAATATAGGGAATTATAGAATAAGCAGGATTTCTCTACAAGTTATCTTGTATGAAAAAATTAGAATTAACACATTGAGAATTCCAAGGCTCATTCCAGCCTCTAGGGCACATTTTTATAATACAGACACATAGGATGTAAAGAACATTTATTTACAGGAAAAGAACATTTATTAACCCATGAATTTATTTGATAACAAATAGCATTCTCTTTAGTACCTTCTAGCTGCATTGGAAATTTGGAAGCATGGTGAACTGTGATCAACCAGGAGGAGAAAGGAACACAGTAGATACAGCTTGTGGTCTTTATTTTTACAATGATAAAACAAAAATTTTATGTAGATTCTAATTTACAAAGTTAATCATACCTAGTTGTTTTTCCCTACATTGAAAGGTAACTCAAACATTTCTAAGTAACTGTTCAGAATTGTGTAATTGAAATGAAAGTATCAATTATTTGGGGTATATATCATAGTTGCTTTAGATTTAAAATTAACTTTGCTTTGTATCCTTAAAATGCTTCCCAATATTGAGGGTTTTTTTGTTTTGTTTTGTTTTGCCTTCCTGTAATGCCTTTGCAGTTCTTAATGAGATAGGAATGGTATTTAGCAATACTTTTCTTTTTGCTTATCAGGCTACTGTGTATGTGTATGTATTCTTATGTGTTAATGATTTCTTAGACTATTGTTTCCAAAAACTGCTATGTGTACTTTATTAGGAAAAAAACTTTCCATTTTAGTTTTGTTTGTTTTGGAGCACTGTAGTGATAATTTATTTTCATAGACCCTAAGGCCGCTATGGCTACATAGTGTAAATAAGATCCAGTTAAAAATGATTGAGATCTGTTTTGTACAAGGTTCAGGCACCTCTCTATCAGAGATACAGAGGTTACTAGGCAAGGCTCCTCCTAACTTTGATATTACAGGGAGAAATCAAAGAGAACATTTAAAATGGAAAGCAATAGCATGTATAATATACAAAACGATGATAATATCTTCAAAGATTGGCCACCCCTCTGGTTGGCTGGAATAATGATTGGTATATGGGGGCAACAGTGGACCACAAAGATGGAAAGATATATTGGGACTATATATACTGTGGATGGATTCGAATGACAGATCATAAGCTACTTATTTTTAATATTAGAGATTAACATTTGTTTTAAAGATATTATGTTTTGCTGTTCAATAACAATGTCTTGTTTTTAATAAAATAGAATTTTTAAGATAATGCGATACATGTGCCTCACATGCACATTCACGCTAAGTTAATAACTATATCAACTTAAATTGAATATTTATTTTACCATACAGTAGAAACACAGAACCTTGACTGCACCTTTTTATAGATCATGCTTCCAGAATGAAATTGATCTGTGTTCCTGAGGCAGCTATGAATTAATAAGCATATAAGTCTAAGAGGAATAATTATGCTTTTCATACTTGCACTCACTTAATACTAGGTATGCTGGACAGCATATATTGTTATCTATTTAGAAGTAAATAAATAAATTAACTTTTAGAGCTAAAAAATGAGTGTGAATTGATTTTTTTTCTTTTTATTGATATATGAAAGTAAATATTAAAAGAAAGTTCAAATTCCTTTTCTAAGTAAAATAGCAATACTGTTTCAGGTTATGGGTATTATTTCATTAGGCAATAATCACCTTTGGTAAGGGGGTTCCCTTTATTTATTTAAAAAGTAGTTTTAAAAGTGTAAATCTACATGTTTCAAATAATCTTGTGAATATTAAAAAAACTTGTACTTAAATTTTACAAAATACATGTATTCTTGCTATTTCTCCAGAGCTTTTATAAAGATGTTCATGACATCATCTTGTGCATTGTAATTACACCATCTAATTGCAAGACTGAACATATTTACATCAATTATGTAATTAGTTATAATTAGGCTAATTAGATTAATTATACAATTAGACAATGATTAACTGAAAATTCCTTTTTACAAATCATAGAAATTCATATGAAAATATAAATCATTTTAGTTCAACCCAAATGATTCTCCATTCATATGATAGCTTAACCTTGGGAGATGGTGGACCTAGAAGTCACAGTAAGTTATTTCTCCATTTCATCAGTCATTCTCATGTGTTCACTTTGCGGCTCTGATCTGCATAAGAATTAACTAGGATATGGTATACATAAACCATTATATTTATTGAACCATATCTGTTGGTCTTTAAAAGGTAGGAATCATCTCAAAAGTAAAGTTTTAAAAACTCACTATCAGTACCTAGTTTATAGTCTTTATTTTTAGATAACACAAATACTAGCAGCATTTCTAACTGCAAGAACTTAAGTATATATAATATTTCAAGAATGCATTCACTACAAGAATGACCTCTTTATTTTAACAGCCAGAGCTTCATTGCTATTGGTTTGAATGTACTTGATTGTTTCATCAGTCCCTTGGGGCTTGTTTCCTATTTATCTTTGCTTGTTAATAGTGGACTGTTCAGTTCTTCTGTGGATGGTCCCTAACTCAGCTTCTTAAATCTATCATTCATCTTACCCTAATATTAATGTTTTTGTCATCCTTACTATTAAAATTAGAGTCAACGTGGTTCAAAAATTTTTTATTGAATACATTATGTTCAGAACAATGAGTTGGATCTATTCTTTTATTTTTTAAATCTTTATTGGACTATAATTGATTTACAGTGTTGCATTAGTTTCTGCTGTTTGTGTGTGTGTGCTTGGTCATATCTGACTATCCAATCCCATGGACTGTAGCCTTCCAGGTTCCTCTGTCCATGGACCTTTCCAGGCAAGAATACTGGAGCAGGTTGCCATTTCCTACTCCTGGAGATCTTCCCAACCCAGGGATTGAACCTGAAGTAAACCATCTTTATGTATACATATATCTTCTCCCCTTTGGACATCCCTCCCACCTCCCATCCCATCCATCTAATTCATCACAGAGCACTGAGCTGAGCTCCTTGTGCTTTACAGCAGATTCCCACCAGCTATCTATTTTACACATGGTAGTGTATGTATGTCATTATTTCAAGGAAGAGTTTTCAAACTAAAAATCTCTTACCTCTGCGACAGTCTCTAAAAGTATATTTTTCCTTCATGCTTTCTATTTTCTGAGTTAGTATCTTTGATCTAGTTATACCAGTTGTGTTTGTTTACATGTTTATGTATGTTTCTTGTAGTTTGCATTGTATATTTATATCAATATAAATCCAAGAGAGAACAAACTCAATCTGGAAATGAGAGACAAGTCTAACTTGTTTGTTGGCAAAATATGAAGTGGCTTTTTTGGGGGTAGGAGCTCTGTATTGAGGAAGACTAGAAGTCAGTAAAGGTAAATAACAATAAAAAGAAGAGTCAGAAAGAATTAGAAAACCAAGATAGAATATCTTAAGAGATCCAGATGGGATGTGGAGACACTCAACTGCAAGAGTGTAATGGCTAGAAAACATTGCAACTAAAAAGAAAGGAAAATTTGGAAAAGCAGGATTTCATTAATTGCAATACTATTGGCTATTTTTCCAAAAGTGTGTGTGTGTTGGCTTAGAAATTTGTTAGGTATCTATACACACACACACAGAAGTTGCTCTGTCATGTCTGACTCTTTGTGACCCCATGGACTGTAGCCCACCAGGCTCCTTGGTCCATGGGATTTTCCAGGCATGAATACTGGAGTGAGTTGCCGTTTCCTTCTCCAGGGGATCTTCCTGACCCAGGGATCGAACCTGGTCTCCCGCACTGTAGGCAGACACTTTACCATCTGAGCTACCAGGGAAGTCCATCAAAATCACAGAAGAGTAGTAGTAAGTTTCAAAAGGATGTCAGTTGAGATCTTTTATAAATAAAATCTACTTCCTAGAACATAAATGCTAATTGAAACCATGATAATGCATCAGATTGCTTTAGAAAAATAGTATTCATAGAAGTTTGCAGACTAAAATTTGTATAATAGAAAATGAAATAAATGTAACCAAAATGTGTCTAAATTATTTTATTTATAATTTTTTACCTACACACAAGGTGCTGTCAAAATAGCAAAGGTAATCTAAAGTATTAGAAGGAAGTGGAAAAGGATACACACATAAAAAGGAAATGAAGATTTATTACGATTTATTGAATTTTAACAAAAGAGATTATTAGTGACATTGGAAGTTTCAGTGAAGTGTTGAAAAAATATCCAGAAAATATGGATTAAATATAATTTGCCAGTGGAAACAGAAACAAGGAATACTGGCAGAATATAATCAATTCTATGTAAATAAAGAGACTTTATCATTTAATATGCATCTGAATGGCACCATTTATTCTTTTATATATTTAAGAATTGTTATCACTGCCTGGCTTATTTTAGAATATTTATTATATTTATTAATGTCTATTGAATTCATATCAGGTGCCAAGCAGAAATAAATTCTGGGGAAATAAATATGTATAAGCAAAATGCTGAGTGCTAAAATATAAGTATTCATAGTACTTTTAATTGCAAAAGAATGTGTTTAAAAAGTATCTCACCTATGATAAATCCTCTGCTAAGTGCTTAAGACATACTGCTGAGAACAAGACAGACATAATCTCTGCCCTCTTGGTACTTACTAGCAAGGGGGGAGCATGGCAGAAAATAAATCCATTACCAAAATAAGTGGAAAAAAGAAACTGTGTTATAACAAGGTATAAGCAGACCTCCCAGAAACCGTTTCCTCTTTTTCCAGAAAGTAAGGAAAGATCTACCTGTGGAAGTGAGGAGTGTTGGGATTGAAGAATGAGACAAAATTGGTTAGGCATAGAGAAGTAAGGAACCAGGCATGTGCAGAGGGTCTGTGGCCACAGGAAGCTGAGTATGTGTAAAGCGTTAGGAAAATGAGAGGAGACAGGAGAGGCGAGGAAAATGCAGGTCCAAAGGGCTGAGAGTCATGTTAAAAATTATTATGTTTATTTTTAAGAACAATAACATGCCATTCCTTTGATTTAAGCAGAGAGAGGGCATAATCAGATTTCCATGTTGAAAAGTCCTGATTCTAGATTAGATGATCATATTTGCTTGGATTCTTAAGCTATACTAAGCACAATCAGAAATTTCTCAGCTGAATGTTGGGCTTAGAGCATTATATTTAAGTATAAATGAAAGAATGTTCAATATTGAATGTGTTGCAAGGTCAATAAGAGAATCTGAGATGGAGATACTGAATATATGAATATCAAATAATAATTGAAAATCTAAGATTCCTGTTGCTAAAAAAGAAAGAGAGAGTAGATTTAGAGGAATAGACTTGAAGTCTACTTCGGGATATGTTGACTTTTAGGTATCTATGAGACATAAAAATATACAAAATTGATGTAAAAATTTTGCTGTAAAGCTCTGAAATTGAGACAATTCTGGAATAGAAATAAAGACTTGAAGAAAAAGGCAGGAATATAGGGTTTCAGTATAAATTCATCAGCAAGGATAAATCATTTAAGGAAGTTTTATAAAGTGTGATTAACTGTGAAACAAATAGAATTCCAGAGAATACCAACAGTCAAGTGTTAAGGGGAGAAGGAAAAGAAATCTAAGCAATGATATTCAGAGGTACAAGGAGGAAGATATAGTATCTTGTTCAAAAAATTATCTGAGTCAACTGGTTCTAGTATAACATATTCTTTCTCTATGCTTTCTAACTAAGCACACTTTTATATGCATTGTATATAGATAACATGAAAGCTCTGTAATATATTGAGAACATGTTTTAAATATAAATTCTAGAACCACAGACACTGACTCTTTGTACATTCTGTGGGGTGTATTTGCATCTGCTTATACAGAGAAAATGCAATGTCTTTTATACAAAAAAATTAAGATATGATTATTTATCCTAGTGAGGAAAATCCTAGTGTTTTAAGGTGTGACTGTTTTAAGACTGAGTGAAAGGAGTTAGCCAAATGCCTATACACACTGAAGAAGATTCATTTGACATTTTGAAAACACTGTGTACCTACCTATGCTTTTTTTTGGGGGGGGCGGGTTTCTTTTCTTTTCTTTGGCAAATGAACAGGCCATGTCTTATGCATTAAATCACTAAGTATTCTGATTCTTTTGAATAATGTATGAAAGTATTGCAATTTTTAGGACTTGAATGAAGTCCTTAAGTAAAATAAAAGAAACACATGGTTCTGTACAGATGTTATCTGGAAAAATTAACATTTTGAAAATTGCTATACCAAATGAGATGTCATTGGGAGACATTTTTACCATCTCCATAATTAAGTTACTTGTGAGAGGAACTATTTTGAGAGATGCATTAATAACTTTAGCTGGTAAAGAAAAAAATCCCAGGAGACCTTATTTGAATTGGGCAAGTTTTTTTTTTTTTTTCATCATCTTATTGTTGTCAGTGGTTCTTTTTATCTTCTGAATAATTTCAGTGTTTTTGTATGGGCTTTTTGGTTCATCAAGAGTGGATAAGACATTTTTGGCAACTTGCCTAATTTGAATCTATCTGCAATTCTGCAGATTTACTTGGGAGATTTAGACTTTAAATTCCTGAATGTAAAGTAACAAGAACAAAAATAATATAAAAACATCATGAATACTCTTTAAATGCAGTTTTAGGTCTATCATCTGCCATTGCTCCACATACACAAAATATTTATGTATATAAATTTAATTATCTATCATTAGATTGACTTCATTAACTGTTCTACCAACAGTGTTTCATTTATTGTCTCATCTTCAGAATCCTTTTCTTTCATAACATTTCATGTTGAAATCTGCATAGATTACACTGTTTGTTGAATAGACTCCATTATTAAGTACACTGTTCTGATCTTTGCATAATAATTTGCATAACTACCACCAGAAATAGATCCCCCCCCCCTTAGGAAGCTGGTTTGCAAAGAAATTGTTATGAATTTTCATTGCTGTTTGTTAGTTTTTATCTCCAAGCACATTGCAGTATGATTTTTAAGTACAATATATTTTTAAAATTTAGGGCATTTTTCTTAAATAAGTGGGAATCTTCCATATTCTGATAATATGATTTAAAATATAATGTCATGATTCATCCATTTATTAATTCGGTCACCACTGACTTTTTCTAATGACTTTTTCTACATTTTCAGGGTGAAACGAAGATCTTAAAACTAAAGAATCTTCGACCACAGGACTATGCTAATTATAGCTGCATTGCTTCAGTGAGGAATGTATGTAATATCCCTGATAAGATGGTGTCATTTAGACTTTCCAATAAAACAGGTATGGAACTACAATCTGAATGTTTTATGTTCCTTATCCACAACAAATGTTTTAAAAGTCTCTATAACTTTTTAACTGACCAAACGATTTCTATAGTATATGTAGGAACAGTGTCTTTTCTTTCCAGAAAATTCTGTGATACATGAAAATTTTTTATAATTGGAAACTGTAAAATTTAACTGCAATAGGATCCCATGTAAGGCATTTGTTTATATAGCAAATCAAATTATTATTCATTAAAATAATGCTTTCCTAGATATCACAAATCAGCCTATATTTTGTTCAAAGAAATTTCAGAGAAATACTAGATTTTTCATATGAAAATTTATGCTCCAAGTTGCTAAAAGTGTTTCGTGATTCTAAAGCTGAGTAAAAGAACCTTTCCCTTACTCCGTTTCATGTCAAGAAAGCTAATTGGTAATTTCAGGTAGGTATTTTTAGGAAATTATTTTTGTAGAAAATGTCAAAAATCAACAAGATTTCCCCTTAAGTTAGCCTGTGTTTAGTAATATAGACCTCAGAATAATTGCAAACATGTTGAGAAGAAATGCTTGAATGAAAAAGCAAAGAAAGAGCATGTGAATGAGCTACTTTTATAAGTTTGTATATAAAAAATCACCATAATAAATTATAATTTGAATGGATTTTGAGAAATTTTCAGTGGCAATTATTGAGTTTTTGATCTTGTTATTATATTAAAAGTATAGAACTTTAAAAAGTGCTTTACCCATTAACAAAAACCTGGAAAACTGTAGACTTTGGTGTTCTTCAGTTTAGGTCCTGGGTCTGTCACTTATTAGCTCTTATTAGATCTTGTTGAGCAAGTTACTTTACTCTTCATTGCCCCAGTTTCCTCATAAACTCATAAAGTTATAGGAAGGGATTTATGAGTTAATGTATAAAGAATATAGGACACACTTATTTGTTCCTCTAACAGTGAGCTAGTAGTCAGCAGCTCCATCTACTCATTTGGTAGAAATATTAAATCTAGGGCTTTTTGGAAAGATGAAAAAATTGTGTGCTCATACTTTGACCTGTAAAAGGTCGGTTTTCATTCCAATCACAAAGAAGGGATGCCAAAATGCCAAAGAATTTACAAACTATTATACAATTGTGCTCACTTCACATGCTAGCAATGTTGTGCTCACTTCACATGCTAGCAACGTTATGCTCAAAATCCTTCAAGCTAGGATTTAGCAGTATGTGAACTGAGAACATCCAGATATACAAGCTGGGTTTCGAAGAGTTGGAGGAACCAGAGATCAAATCGCCAATATCCTTTGGATCATGGAGAAAGCAAAGGAGTTCCAGAAAATCATCTACTTCTGTTTTGTTGACTATGCTAAAGCCTTTGACTGTGTGGATCACAAGAAACTATGGAAAATTCTTAAAGAGATGGGAATACCAGACCACTGTATGTGTATCCTGAGAAACCTGTATGCAGGTCAAGAAGCAACAGTTACAACCAGACATGGAACAACCAACTTGTTCAAAACTGGGAAAGAAGTACAACAAGTATATTGTCACTATTTAATTCTATGCAGAGTACATCTGCTTTTTTAACTTCCATGCTGGGCTGGAGGAAACTCAAACTGGAATCAAGATTGTAGGGAGAAATACCAACAACCTCAAATATGCAGATATTACTTTAATGGCAGAAAATGAAGAGACCTCTCGGCTCCATCCTGGATGCCTGAACCATGGTTACTCCATTTTGATTTTTAAATGCGCCCTTTTAATTAATGATTAAAGCAAATGTGCAGTGCATGTTGACAGACGATAATGCAGGCTGTTCTAGTTCAAGCCAGATCATGTGTAAGCCAAGCTGACTTCACCATATCTCAATGTGTGTGAATATTTCTTCCATTCAGTGAAATGAGGAATAGCATAATAGTGTATATATTACTTATGTTACAGCCTTGCATTTGAGAACTGCTTTATTAATTTAAAAGTATTTAATGTTTATCATTTCAGTTTATCTTTATAACTACTGAGATGTAAACAGGTGGATTTTTTTAGTCACGTGTTTTTGCATCACCTGACACATAACAAACTGGACTACAGCAATTAAAATATTTTCATTTGGACCTACTGTATAGCCAGGTACTCTGCTCAGAACTGTATAATAACATATAAATGGGATAAGGATTTGAAAAGAATAGATATATATATGTATAACTGAATCCCTCTGCTCTACACCTGAAACCAACAGAACCTTGTTCATCAACTATACTCCAATATAAAATGAAAATTTTTTAAAAAATGAAATTTTTGATTTAAAAAGGATCCTCATTGGGTTGTTTTTAGGATGAACTGAGGTAAGACAAACAAAAATTCTTAAAGATTAAAGTATAATAAAATTGCATCTTTTTTTTTTAATGCTGAACATATGTATGATTTTATTACCTTCCAATTTCCACAGCGAAGAAGGGATGGAGACAGGCTTGGTCCCAATGTTTGAAGGGTTATTTTAAAATAGGAGACTGACTAGCTATTCAGATCTTTTGTGGATCTGAGAAAATGAACTTAAATCTCAGCCATAGTGTTTAATTAGAAATAAATGATTTATCCTAAAGTGGAAGGGAGAAGATTATCACAAGAAGTAATAGGCTTTCCAACTCCTAAAGTCTTGTAAAGCAGCTGGATGACTATTTCCAAGATAATTTTTAAAAATCATTAGCTCAGAAAGCAGAGATTTGACTACATGAAGAACACAAGATCACTTTCTGGTCTATTATTTTTTAAGCAAAAATATTATATATCTAGACTGAACAAACAAACTATTATTCTCTTTTATGAATATTTTGAATATTCTCTTTTATAAATATTTCACAACATTCAGATTGACAATCATTACAAAATGAGCTTCAGAGTTATGATAAATAAGTGAATTGAAAAATATAAACTAATACCATGTTTGATTCTTTGTTGACTATAATCAGGTATGTGCCTGGTGTTTTTCATATTCAAATCAGGTTTGCTTAAGCACATTTCCCCTCTGGTTGTGCTCAAAGTTAGAAGAGTCCATGAATTTCAAATAAGTTAAGTTTCCATCATCTCCATGCAAATAGGTCTGTAAACTAACAAATAAGTCCATAGTTTTACTAACATCAGGAGATCCTAAGTTACCACTGCCATAACCAATATGAGAGTCAGATATTTTTAAGTTTTCCTTCTTGTGAATCTCTAAATAAAAAGTTCTCACATTTCTAACTCTTAGTGTACACAGTGTCAAGGAAAATGTGTAATTTATTGAGGGAAAAGATATTCTGTTATAAATATTGTAATGTTTGATTAATCTCCTTTGTAATATACTTAGAAAAGTATACCTTTGGAAATACTATTAATTTTGGTATAGAGATCAAATAATTTACTAAAAATGTATATTTTGTACAGACAAAATTTCATTTTAACATCTTTATAGTCAAATAAACTTTTAAATTTCAATCACTCTATCGACTGGACTTGCACAATGCCCAAATGATTCAGCATGTGAAGATGGAAATAATGTCTACTGTGGATGAGGGTTTCTAAAATGTTTCGCAGAAGAACAATTGCATTGTGTAGTATAGATTCCTGAGCCTATTCCACATCTACAGAATTAGAATTTCTAGGGAATGACCTGGCAATGTATACATTTTAAGCATATATAAATGCTTTGGAAAACAAATGTCTTTATTGTCAGACTGTTTGCCATGAACCTCTTACATTTTGTGAATAGAAACTTCCATTGATAAAAATCAATTTTCTAGACCTGCTTAAAAAAGCAACTGCTAAGTGTCATTTTAAAAGTCAGTGTCATCTATAGATTTACCAGTAATGTGTTTTCTTAACTTTTTTACTATGAATTAGCATCATAGTAGAGCTTGAAATTATCTGTCATGGAGTATCCAATCATTTGTTGGTCTCTGTTGACTATTTGCCATGCTATGAAAAATTTTCTGTTATATAAATATTATTTATCATACTAATCTAGCTGTCTTAGACCTCATCATGAAAAATTCACAGAATTTTATGAAACATAAGATAGCATGTTTGTTGATTTTCAGTTGTCATAATCTTATAGCAGGGTCTAAAAATCGTTTTGATCCTTTTTCAACTCCCTTTTGGAAGAAAATGAATATTACCTTTTGATTGGTAAATTCTTAATGTCCTTGTATTTTTCATAGTTTATTAAAATAAACCTATTCAAATTTTAAAATTTAGAATATTAATAAATGAAAGTATATTTTAAATTATCATAGTTATGGTAACTAAACTGAAATTATATGTATTTCTAACACAAGGACACCTATAAATTATAATAAAACAGATTTAATTTATTTTAATATATTTCAAGCACTTATATGTTGATGACATGATTTCAAAGGCAAATAAGAATTAAACATGTTACTTTAGGATGAAATACATATTTTGTACCTACTTGGGAGGTTATGATGAATCCATAAAGAAATGAGACAGGTGGGGCTAATTTTACTAAATTATATAGGTCTTCTGATTCAGTCTGCTCAAATTTGGCATTTATAAAATTATCCAATTGGGATGTTTTCCATAAGTGTGTTACATCTAGGAATCAAGTCATCCCAAAAATATTACTGACTATAGAAATATGGGAAACACCTACATCCTCCTTCTCTTCTGCTTTCTCTCTTTCTTCTTTCTCCTTATTTTTTCCTCTCTAATCTGTCCCATTAAATTTTACCATGGAAAAAGAAAGAGGTTAGGAAACATCTATTCCCTTCATTATATAACCATTATCTGTTCTTATTACTTTATATAACCTGTAGAAAAGTTGTAATGCTCAGCAATTTCTGTGAGACCTAATATAAAACTTTGTGTATGCTGTGATCTATTCATGGTAGTTCTCTTCTATGTTTAGAGGAATTTAAATTATCTAAGTGTTATGATAAATAAATAATACTTCAGTTATTGGAACTTTATGGAGTTGTCTGTAATAGGAATAGTGTGGACATAAGCACCTTCTCTTGTAAAACAGTATATCCCATTGTCATATATAACTAGTAAAAAGATGAAAAGAAATGACTGGGGAAATTTTTCTGTCATCTGTACCTGAGTACTAACCTCATAAATATTTCTTAGCCATGTGTATATTTGAACTTCTTTCCTTTAGGTGAGCCCCACAGCATCTAGCCAAACAGGTTATTAGCACCACTTATTAAAAGAGAAAGAAGAAACAGAAGGAAGAAAAAAGAAAATAAATGGAAAAAAAATGTTTTATTGTTTATATACTAAAATCTTGGGAATATGAATGCTTTAGCAGATTTTTTAAAATTATACATAATGCAGGTTTTCTAAACAACAGTATTTACTACTAAAGACACCAAAAGAATACATGCCATACTATTACAATCTTATTGATAGGCCATATAATTAGAGAGTGAGATGTTTCCTACAACTCTCTTGCATGAATTTTGAAGTTCAAAAGCCTAAGGTTCATATTTGTTTTTCTCAAATTGGAGATATTATTTAGCTTCTCTAAACTTGTTTTTCCCCTCTTTAGAATAGAGATGACACAGAAATCCATATTATTTGGTTTTATAGGCTGTAAATGCCCTTAAATAAAAAACGTTTAGAGATTCCAGCACATAACAAATCCGATAAATAGTAGTCCTCATTGGGCTGTTAACCTTGATAATGGCGAGAAAGAATAAAATTGGTATCATCAGTAATCATGGTGAGATGAGGACAAGAATCTTAGATTTTTGCTAGGAAATGGTATATAGCTTCAGTCATTGATTACTAATCTTCAAATAAGTTCTCTATCATTTTTAAATTACTTTTATCAGTGGATAAATTAATACTACTATTTTCCCAAAGAAGTATAATGAATAGTTCTTCTGTCATATGTCCATCAAACTATAATTGACAAAATGTGTAACAGAAATATAAAATGCTATTCTGTGAAAATGATAAGGAGTTGAATAAACTTGCACTTTTGTTGATATGTAACAGATTCTTCATCTGGGTGCTCCATCATTTCCTATGGCAATTGAACCTATATATGCCCTATCCTCATTAATGTAGCTTCATAATATGAGCATACAGATCTTGAGTATGCAGTGAATCTGGGGACAGAAGCAATGATCATTATGGGGCTTCAACTTTGGTCTGTCTGAGACTATTTTCTGAACAACAATGTGACTCAAATTTTCCAAAATTCTACTGCCATAGTAACAGAAAGTATGCATATTTCCGAGATCTTTCGACACCTGTACATTTTATTGTCCTAGCAATGAATTTTTTAGTTTCACTACATCCAAAGTGAATTTAGACTGTGAACTCTTATATACAATATTCCTCATAAACTATTAACTTGCCCAGAAGACATCATAACTCAGATATAGTAGATAGCTAAGCAAAGAAGATTAAAAAAGAAAAAAAAAAAACTGTTAATCAAATGAAAGGTAACACTATCATAAAAGGGTATAAATTATTGAAATCCTATTTTTAAAAGTGAAAGTTTTACTCAGTCATGTCTAATTCTTTGCAATCCCATGGTCTATAGCCTACCAGGCTCCTCTGTCCATGGAATTCTCCATACTACTGGAATGGGTCACCATTCACTTTTCCAGTTGATCTTCCCTACCCAGGAATCAAACCCAGGTCTCCTGCATTGCAGGCAGATTCTTTACCATCTGAGCCACTAAAGAAATATAGTCTTACAACTTAACCAAATACTTTGGAACGTATGTCAAATAGTCTATTTTAGCAAACATCTAGAACAATTCATTGATGTTATTTCCCAGCTTTTCAGTTATTCTGCTGCTGCTAAGTCACTTCAGTTGTGCCTGACTCTGTGTGATCCCATAGACGGCAGCCCACCAGGCTCCCCCATCCCTGGGATTCTCTAGGCAAGAATACTGGAGTGGGTTGCCATTTCCTTCTCCAATGCATGAAAGTGAAAATTGAAAGTGAAGTCGCTCAGTCATGTCCGACTCTTCACGACCCCATGGACTGCAGCCCACCAGGCTCCTCCGTCCATGGGATTTTCCAGGCAAGAGTACTGGAGTGGGGTGCCATTGTCTTCTCCTCTTCAAATGCTAATAAACTATAATTACAACTAAACAATTTAAAAGTTATTTACAAAAATAAAGGAGTTCAAGTCATGTGATATTTCTTTCAGCAAGTTGGGTGAGATCATGCTAAAACAAAGCAATAGAATTTTTACACTTTAGAACAATTAATTTTTAATTTTAGATTGCAGATTTGTAGACCTTGGCTTAGTACTTAATAAGGTTCTATTGTTCTAGTGAAACTGATGAGAAATATATTATTATAGATAATAATTCAGTTGCTGAAAATGCACTCCAAGGTTCTTATATGGTTTTGAACTTCCATGTACAACTTGTAGTTTAGAATATTTTAATGATCATTCACTGACAAAGTTCATTTAATACATTACTGGATCTCATGATGATATACAATAATTTCCATAAGTGCATGTAACTAATCCCATATTTTTTTTTTTTACCCAAAATCCTAGAATAGATTATATCAGTGAACTATCTTGAGAGTTTCCAACCATCCCAGTTTGTCCTGGACTCAATGAAAGTCTCACATCCTATAATCTCAAGCAAGCTAGTATAATTGGTCACTTAATGATCTAATTCACATGCAGCCTACCCTCATGTGGAATATGAGTCTAATGTCAGTTGTTAACACTGGTTCACATGCAACCTTAAGCAGCTCTACATAAAGAAGCATTTTTGAGAATAACCAAAGTGTAGATCCTGACTCTCCCCAGTTGTGTGATCAAGTCCTTCGACTCTTTGAACCTGCTTTTTGGTAAGCCATGTTGATAGCGTGCTGTGGGTGGATAATCGATTGATAGAGAATATTTACTCTCAGATTTCTTTTTTATTTGCATAGTAACACTAACATCAGTGGAAATTTAGTTGAAAAGAGATGGCTACAAAGAAGTAGATACAGCCTATATGTACACAGCTACTCTTAAGCTCCATCATTCATGCAGGCAAGTTTCAGGCTTGCAGAATTCGATAAGATTAATACCTCATTTGCTGTTGTACGTTTATACATAAGGCTTACATTACTATTTGAGGAAAAATAGCAAACAAATAACCTGTGGAACTCATGAACCTACTTGACGAAAGTTTTGCAAATCTTGAGCCCTCAATATTTTGTTTATAAAAAGTCACTGGCAGAGAAGTTTTCATCTCATTCAAGAGAAGATATATTCTTGGTCACTGTCCTGCCTCCAGCTCTAAGACATTTAAAAGTACACATTTCCCCATAGAACTTTACCTTATTACACAAACTGAAGATTAAATGATACTGTGTTTAAATTGACTGGAAAATGGTGGGTTCTAAGTATTATGGTATTATGGTTGTTAGATTTTTTTAAAAGTACCATTGTGAAGAAATCAATGAGGAGTTCCAAAATCTCATTTAGCCCTTTGGTTGTCCTTTTTTACTTATTGAAAGTATCAGTGTTACAATAGACTACTTTGTACTTTTCAGCAGAAATATTAAATCACAAATTCCAACTTTTTCAATGGTTACAGAAATAAGTGAATATCAAATATTATATACTCATTAAATGTAAATTTTCATACTTAGCTGTGCTGTGCTAAGTTGATTCAGTTGTATCCTACTCTTTGCAATCGTGTGGTCTGTAGCCCACCAGGCTCCTCTGTCCATGGGATTCTCCAGGCAAGAATACTGGAGTGGGTTGCCATGCCTTTCTCCAGGGGACCTTCCCAACCCAGGGATCGAACCTGTGTCTCATGTTTCCTACATAGGCAGGTGGATTCTTTACCACTAGTGCCACCTGGGAAGCCTCAAAATATCATATCACTAATATGTGTATTTGTACAGTTCTTCTGTGTATTCTTGCCAACTCTTCTTAATATCTTCTGCTTCTGTTACATCCATAACATTTCTGTCCATTATCGAGCCTATCTTTGCATGAAATGTTCCCTTGGTATCTCTAATTTTCTTGAAAAGATCTTTAGTCTTTCCCATTCTGTGGTTTTCCTCTATTTCTTTGCATTGATCGCTGAGGAAGGCTTTCTTATCTCTTCTTGCTATTCTTTGGAATGCTGCATCTTTCCTTTTGCTTACATCTTTCCAGATGCTTACATCTTTCCTTTTCTCCTTTTGCTTTTCACTTCTCTTCTTTTCACAGCTATTTGTAAGGCCTCCCCAGACAGCCATTTTGCTTTTTTTGCTTTTCTTTTCCATGGGGATGATCTTGATCCCTGTATCCTGCATAATGTCACGAACCTCAGTCCTATACAGAAAAGATCTTCACGACTAAGATAATCACGATGGTATGATCACTCACCTAGAGCCAGACATCCTGGAGTGTGAAGTCAAGAGAGCCTTAGAAAGCATCACTACGAACAAAGCAAGTGGAGGTGATTGAATTCCAGTTGAGCTATTTCAAATCCTGAAAGATGATGCTGTCAAAGTGCTACATTCAATATCCCAGCAACTTTGGAAAACTCAGCAGTGGCCACAGGACTGGAAAAGGTCAGTTTTCATTCCAATCCCAAAGAAAGGCAATGTCAAAGAATGCTCAAACTACCGCACAATTGCATTCATCTCGCACGCTAAGAAAGTAATGCTCAAAATTCTCCAAGCTAGGCTTCAGCAATACATGAACTGTGAACTTCCTGATGTTCAAGCTGGTTTTAGAAAAGGCGGAGGAACCAGAGATCAAATTACAAACATCCGGTGGATCACCAAAAAGCAAGAGAGTTCCAGAAAAACATCTATTTCTGCTTTATTGACTATGCCAAAGCCTTTGACTGTGTGGATCACAATCAACTGTGGAAAATTCTGAAAGAGGTGGGAATACCAGACCACCTCACCTGCCTCTTGAGAAACCTATATGCAGGTCAGGAAGCAACAGTTAGAACTGGACACGGAACAACAGACTGGTTCCAAATAGGAAAAAGAGTACGTCAAGACTGTATATTGTCACCTTGCTTATTTAACATATATGGAGAGTACATCATGAGAAATGCTGGGCTGGAAGAAGCACAAGCTGGAATCAAGATTGCCGGGAGAAATATCAATAACCTCAAATATGCAGATGATACCACCCCTATGGCAGAAAGTGAAGAAGAACTAAAAAGCCTCTTGATGAAAGTGAAAGAGGAGAGTGAAAAAGTTGGCTTAAAGCTCAACATTCAGAAAACAAAGATCATGGGGTATAGTCCCATCACTACATGGGAAATAGATGGGGAAACAGTGGAAACAGTATCAGACTTTATTTTTTGGGGCTCCAAAATCACTGCAGATTGTGACTGCAGTCATGAAATTAAAGACGCTTACTCCTTTTAAGAAAAGTTATGATCAACCTAGGTAGCATATTGAAAAGCAGAGACATTACTTTGCCAACAAAGGTCCACCTAGTCAAAGCTATGGTTATTCCAGTGGTCATGTATGGATGTGAGAGTTGGACTGTGAAGAAAGCTGAGAGCCGAAGAATTGATGCTTTTGAACTGTGGAGATCCAACCAGTCCATTCTGAAGGAGATCAGTCCTGGGTGTTCATTGGAGGGACTGATGCTGAAGCTGAAACTCCAATACTTTGGCCACCTCATGCGAAGAGTTGACTCATTGGAAGTTGACTCATTGGAAAAGACTGATGCTGAGGGGGATGTGGGGCAAGAGGAAAAGGGGATGAAATGGCTGGATGGCGTCACCAACTCAATGGACATGGGTTTGAGTGAACTTAGGGAGACAGTGATGGACAGGGAGGCCTGGAGTGCTGGAATTCATGGGGTCACAAAGAGTTGGACACGACTGAGTGACTGAACTGAACTGAACTTAATGTATGTATTAGTAATGAGTAAATTTTTACATTAGTCCTGCTAGATTTTATAAAAACTTTTGGTAACGTACTTACTTTCATAATGAAGAAATCAATACAATTTATATTCCTACCCTTTCTTAAAATCAAGTATACTAATCAGTACCAAGTAAATGTAAATTTAAAAAAAAAGTAGGGATTGATTATTATCCCATCAGGGAACACTTCTAGAATAAAATTTCTACTTTAAAGAA
This sequence comes from Budorcas taxicolor, assembly GCF_023091745.1. Taxonomy (NCBI): domain Eukaryota; kingdom Metazoa; phylum Chordata; class Mammalia; order Artiodactyla; family Bovidae; genus Budorcas; species Budorcas taxicolor. The sequence continues at coordinate 38,683,866 of NC_068919.1, read as the reverse complement.
CAGGAAAAATGCAAACAACTTTTGTTGAGGGAAGCAATGTGCCATAAAGATCTGACATTTTTTTTCCACTGATATTCTGGTATGATGAAATACACATATTATTGTTAAAACGTCATGCTATTATATTTGTTTTTTTAAGGACTTCTGACCTTAACCACACTTCTCATAGGATTTAACATCCTGTGGTGTGGCTAAGATTAGTGTTGTGGCCATTGTTTACTCAAATTCATACAGTCATTTGAGCAACTTCTAGACATAATTTAAAAGATCCACATTGGTTCATAAAGGCTTTGAATTAAATTTGAAAATTAAGAAAATCCACACAGTATTCCATATCCTGAGAGTAGAATATCTTATGTATTGTTCAGTTCAGTTCAGTTAGTTCAGTTGCTCAGTTATGTCCGATTCGTTGCATCCCCATGAATCGCAGCACACCAGGACATCCTGTCCATCACCAACTTCTGGAGTTCACTCAGACTCACGTCCATTGAGTCAGTGATGCCATCCAGCCATCTCATCCTCTGTCATCCCCTTCTCCTCCTGCCCCCAATCCCTCCCAGCATCAGGGTCTTTTCCAATGAGTCAGCTCTTCACATGAGGTGGCCAAAGTGCTGGAGTTTCAGCTTTAGCATCATTCCTTCCAAAGAAATCCCAGGGCTGATCTCCTTCAGAATGGACTGGTTGGATCTTACAGTCCAAGGGACTCTCAAGAGTCTTCTTCAACACTACAGTTCAAAAGCATCAGTTCTTAGGCTCTCAGCTTTCTTCACAGTCCAACTCTCACATCCATATATGACCACAGGAAAAACCATAGCCTTGCCTAGACGGAACTTTGTTGACAAAGTAATGTCTCTGCTTTTCAATATGATATCTAGGTTGGTCATAACTTTGCTTAAAAGGAGTAAGCATCTTTTAACTTCATGGCTGCAGTCACCATCTGCAGTGATTTTGGAGCCCCCAAAAATGAAGTCTGACACTGTTTCCACATCTGTTTCCCATGAAGTGATGGGACCAGATGCCATGATCTTCGTTTTCTGAATGTTGAGCCTTAAGCCAACTTTTTCACTCTCCCCTTTACTTTCATCAAGAGACTTTTTAGTTCCTCTTCACTTTGGTGTCATCTGCATATCTGAGGTTATTGATATTTCTCCCAGCAATCTTGATTCCAGCTTGTGCTTCTTCTAACCCAGCGTTTCTCATGATGTACTCTGCATATATGTTAAATAAGCAGGGTGACAATATACAGCCTTGATGTACTGCTTTCCCGATTTGGAACCAGTCTGTTGTTCCATGTCCAGTTCTAACTGTTGCTTCCTGACCTGCATATAGGTTTCTCAAGAGGCAGGTGAGGTGGTCTGGTATTCCCACCTCTTTCAGAATTTTCCACAGTTGATTGTGATCCACACAGTCAAAGGCTTTGGCACAGTCATTACTGGGACTAAAATGAGAGAGATGAACTGGAGCATAATGTTAGTTGATCAGAAATTTGACTTTAAGTCTAGACTTTGACTGTAAGTCTAGATGCAGCTTGTACTTTTGGTTTGCTCTTGGGGCACTTAATTCCAGAGCATCACAGTGATTTTGGCTTTTCCCTACATTTCATTTTTTTGCAACATCTGTTCTAGGAAACACTTTTTTTTTTTCTGATAACAACATACTCTTCTTTATTTTCTTGCTACTGTTCTGTTGCTATAGAAAATAGGTATGTCCAGTTGTTTAGTATTATGTCTTAGTTCATGTTTTGAGCAGTATTTCTTTCTTTCAGCTCCTTTTAGTCACTCTTCCTTACTTGGTATATTGTACTAGTGACTTTCTTTTTTCTTATTTACTGAACCCTTCAATCACATACTATTGAGTGATTGTGTGGTAAAGTCAACATTATTGATTTCTGATAGACACACTTTGTACTAGAAATTTATGGAGGAAATGGCAACCCACTCCAGTGTTCTTGTCTGGAGAATCCCAGGGATGGCGGAGCCTGGTGGGCTGCCGCCTATGGGGTCGCACAGAGTCAGACACGACTGAAGCGATTTAGCAGCAGCAGCAGCAGCAGCCTTGTCCTCTCGTTCAGTTCAGTTCAGTTCAGTCGCTCAGTCATGTCCGACTCTGTGCGACCCCATGAACACACCATACCAGGCCTCCCTGTCCATCACCAACTCCCGGAGTTTACCCAAACTCATGTCCATTCAGTCAGTGATGCCATCCAACCATCTCATCCTCTGTCGTCCCCTTCTCCTGCCCTCAATCTTTCCCAACATCAGGGTCTTTTCAAATGACTTAGCTGTTTGCATCAGCTTCAACATCAGTCCTTCCAATGAACACCCAGGACTGATTTCCTCAGTTAATGGTACCTATTTCCCTGCTTTGACAAAAATGAAAATTATCAAGGAACAGGGTGTACAATTTTTTGGCATTAGTAGATGTGACACTTGTATGAAGCTACTCTTAAGCTGCATTTTGATTTTGCATTGCAACGTTGTGCACAGCCAAGCAAGAAGCAGAATTTTTAGTCAGTCAAGTAAAATACTAGTAGGTAGTAGTTTGTCTTTAGTGGAATCTGGCAAGACAGGTTTGCTTTGTTTTACCAAAAATAGTTTATAGTTCTAAAATGGGAAAATATAGGCAATTTCATACAGTTTGACTTAATAGGTAACCATAAATAAGAAATTTTTTCAAAATGATTATTACATATTAAGTACAAATTAAAATATATATTTTCAAAGTTGAAGGAAAAACACAACAGGAAGTAAATGAACAAGCGGTTAGATAAACAAATAGTGTGATATAGGCTTCAATTCCCTGGAATTGAATCTACTAAGATAACTGTCTGAGAGGTACGAAATGGGTGGAAAGAAGCAAAACTCCTTCTATTCTTAACTGTATTTTTCTATTTCTCTTGGTGTTGATCATGAATACTTAATAACTAAAGTTCTGCCTCACTGCATCTTGTTTACAGGATTAGAATTAGCTCAACCTGTTGAAAATTGTAATGTTTATGCCTTTTTCATTTTGGAACCATAAGGAAACAGCAATCAGATATGATATCCATATAGAGTTATGACAGTGTGGACCACACAGCAAAATAATAACTAGATTTCAGAGAACCTGAAAATTCAGTGACTATGTAACTATCTGCGCACTAAGCATTGTTTAGTGTGTTTAAGGCAAATGTTAAATATGAACAGGTTTAGAAAGGCATTATTATATGCATACAGATCCACAGTCAAAGAATATGTAATATGGATTTAATTCTCAAGTCACTGGAGAGTTTAATAGGCAATTCAATACATATCAATATTAAGATGAAGAAAAACAAAGCATAATTCGACATTGCAAATAAATAGTATTTGTTTCCTCTGTAAAGATATTTCATTAGTGAATATTAATCATGCAGAATGGGAAATATGGGTTTAACAAAATCTATGTTGAACACGTTGGAACTAGAGAGGGAAAATTATATTTTCAGTAGCTTTGAGAAATACAGTATCAGCAGGACATTTTTTGTGCATGCATTTCTCATGTGTCGAGAGGATTTGAATTCGGAGGTGATTCCGTAAATGTTTTATCCTTTATTAAAATCATATTTTTAAAGTTTTATTGGCTTTTAGTCTTTCCTTAAGCAACATTTTATTTTGTGCAGCTTTTTTAGTTCCTTCACATATGTTACACTAGAGTATTATCTTATTCAAAAAAAGAAATACCTCCCTTATAATATAGCTGCATTGTCCCAGAATATGACAACAGTATATTTAAAAGTACTCTGAATGTCTGAAATCCCAAGATAAGAAACATAACTATTTTAATAGGCCTAGATTGACTCATGTTGGAATTAGGTCTCTAATAAAATTCTTAAACAGCAGTTAGTATTTACAGTGTGTCAACATGATACAGTACTGACATCTATTACAAGGTCTAGAGTGTCAAATTGTCATTTTTCTGAAGTGCAAACCACAAATTTGTGGTTTTGTAATTTAGTCCAATAAATTGGCTCCTAACCATACACAAAACTTGGAATCAAATCCCTCTTCTTTGGCACATTCATTTTTAACAAACTATGCTCTGATTCAGCCTCTCTTTTCCTTTCTTTTTCATTTAATTAACCATGGGGAAAGAATATCAATGTAAGCACAAAGTAAATAATAGTTCATTGTTGTGTACTTGAAAGGAGAACATCTCCTAAAAACATATTTTGCCCTTTGTAAGTGAAAATGTACACAGTGCTTACGTTTCCCAGGGCAGGCCTTTATTTATTGAAGCACCTCTCATCTCCTAGAATTAGACTCCTCACTCCAGCATTTTCAGGCTGCAGCAGAAATTCCAGCTAGAAGGTTGTAATAGATACTTGGTAAGGGCCGAGGTACCCATGATGCAAGTGCCATGAGTCTTTGAGTTGTGACCCAATTCAGCAATCAAGATATGCTATTTTTTTTTACACTTGTTTTTCTTACTCTTTTCTTAGTGGCATGTTGTCACCTACACTGTTCTCCATTTTCCTGTCTCAGGAATCCTTTCTGTGTTGAAATTTCTCCTCCTTACCTTATGAAGTCTGAGAACTTAAATAACTAAGCCCTGAAGTGCAAACACTGAGCAATGGCCTAAGAGCCTGTTTTACCATCACTTCAGAATTTTGGCTTTTAAATCATGCCTTAGGGGGTTTACAAGACCTTTTTTTCTTCTCTTATAAATGATAGAGATTTCTATAAGCCTGACAAGCAAACTATGTCTATTTTTTCCTTCCTTAGGCTTTATTATAATGGATGATATTAATGTTATCCCTTCTATTAGAGCAGCAGAATTAATTCTTCCTCTGGCATAAATATCACCAGGAATTTAATTAGAACTTGAGAATTATTAACTTTATTTCACTCTGGAGTTTATTTACTGTGTTTATCCATCTGAAGTGAGACTGACTAGATTAGAATCTCAGCTCTGGAGCCATTCACTATGTATGTTGCCATGGCAAACTTATCTACACTGTTTCTCAGATTGGTAATAAGTAAAATAGTTAATAATACTAGTCATCTCGTAAAATTACATTAAAAATATGTGTAAAAGTGATTGAAGAGTGCCTGGAGCATATTAAGGGCTGTGATTGTCTCCATCTAATTGCAAACACCTTGGGCAGGATTTTTGTCTGTTTTTTCCTGTTACTTCCAGTGCCTAGAACAGTCTGACACACAGTTGGCTCTTAATAGATATATGTTAAATTAACAGTTTGTATTTAAATAAAACATAGGTTATTCCTTTGTTTGCCATCAGTTTATTTAGTTGCTATCAATGACCTGGCTAATTAAGCTCATGATGTGATTTCTAACCTTTGCTGTCTCTTGGAACCAATTTAGATATTTGAGTAATCTGAGTACAGATATGTCATAAGATTAGGAGACTATATGCCAAGGTTTTTTCCTAATCAAGTAGAGATTTTGCCTGGGCGATACTTTGGAAACTAACAAATTCCCCTGGAGAGGCAAATAGAGTCCCAGCAGAGTTAAGTCTGTTCAACATTATTCTTTAAGATTAGCTATGAGTCATATTAGCCAAATTACTATAAAATGAAACTTCCATGGGGGTCCAGTGGTTAAGACTTCCAGTTCAGGTGGCGTGGGTTCAATCCCTGGTGTGGGAACTAAGATCCACATGCCGTGGAGTGCAAGTGAAGTCACCTAGTCGTGTCCGACTCTTTGCGACCCCATGGACCATAGCCTACCAGGTCCTCTGTCCACGGGATTTTCCCGGCAAGAGTACTGGAGTGGGGTGCCATTGCCTTCTCCAGGGGATCCCGACCCAGGGATCGAACCTGGGTCTCTCACATTGCAGTCAGACGCTTCACTGTCTGCGCCATCAGGGAAGCCTGTGCAGTGCAAGTGCAGCCTAAAAAAGAAAAAGGTACAAGAATTAATTTAAAAATATTTTAAAAATCTTATCTTTATAAGACCAATACGATGGAACAAGAGACTGACTAATAAGAGAATACCTTTTTGCACAATCCCTCTATGTTATAACACTGGTTGTAGAAAGGCCAGCTGCCTCCATTTCAGCAGCTGTGATAGCCAAAGCAGAATTTTATTGTCTTGTTTTCTTTGCTACACTAATGAGGGCTCAAAAAGTATAGCTAGGAGACCAACACCAGATGGTTTTAGGTGATGTTTTTATCTGTTCCGCTGCTATATCATTCTTAAGGAAGAACCTTAAATCTTAACTGATTTTTTAAAATTCTATGTTGAATTACTCACATGCTGTCCTCTTATGACAAATGGCTTATGCCTCTAGTTTTGGTATCAGGGACATAATTTGATTTAATCTGATGGTTTATTAATAGTAATATGTTTGCTGAAACTGAGCAAAAAATTAAGTTCAAAGAAGTATAAATAATATGCTGTAATTATTTTTGTGAGTGGTACTCTAAATTTTGATAGAGAAAGTCTTTGCTATCATCTTGTTAGTGACATAAAGCATGGCTATTTTAGATGGGTTAAACAATGAAAAACCTGAAAGGTCTTCATAACTAGTACTTTTTAATGAAAGGTTCATGAAATCCTGAGTTTTTTGTGTTGATTTTTTTTTTGGCAGGTTCAGTTTATGACAAATAGGTCTTATGTGGAGCTCCTGTTCTCTAATCTTTAAATTCAGCATTTTTTTTCAATAAAACTTTATTGAGCTCACAGTTCTTTGCAAACAATTTTGTGAGTGTTTTTGTTACAAATATGAAAACCATCACCTTCTTCACAGATAATTCAATTCTTAAATATTTCAGAGTGAAAGGGGAAGGTAAATATTCTAATGGTGGCTTGGGTATGTGGCTAGGATGTTCAAACTACCACACAGTTGCACTCATTTCGCATGCTAGCAAAGTAATGTACAAAATTCTCCAAGCTAGGCTTCAACATTGTGTGAACTGAGATCTTTCAGATGTTCAGGCTGGATTTAGAAAAGCAGAGGAACCAGAGATCAAATTACCAACATCTGTGGGATCATAAAAAAAGCAAGAGAATTCCAGAAAAATGTCTAGCTCTGCTTCATTGACTATGCTAAAGCCTTGACTGTGTGAATCACAACAAACTGGAAAATTATTAAAGAGATGGGAATACCATACTGCCTTACCTGCCTCCTGTGAAACCTGTACACAGGTCAAGAAGCAACATTTCAAAATGGACATAGAACAGTGGACTTGTTCAAATTGTGAAAGGAGTTTGTCAGGGCTGTATATTGTCACTGTGCTTATTTAACTTATATGCAGAGTACATCATGTGAAATGCTGGGCTGGATGAAGCACAAGCGGGAATCAAGATTGCTGAGAGAAACATCAATAACCTCAGATATGCAGATGACACCATCATATAGCAGAAAGCAAAGAGGAGCTAAAGAGCCTTTTGATGAAGGTGAAAGAGGAGAGTGAACAAGTTGGCTTAAAATTCAGCATTCAAAAAGCAAAGACCTTGGCATCTGGTCCATCACTTCATGGCAAATACATGGGGAAACAATGGAAACAATGAGAGACTTTATTTTCTTGGGCTCCAAAATCACTGCAGATGGTGACTGCAGCCATGAAATTAAAAGACATTTGCTCCTTGGAAGAAAAGCTAATACCAATCTAGACAGCATATAAAAAGCAGAGACATTGCTTTGCTGACAAATTTCCATAGAGTCAAAGCTGTGGTTTTTCCTGTAGTCATGTATGCATGTGAGAGTTGGACCATAAAGGCTGAACACTGAAGAACTGATACTTTTGAACCATGGTGTTGGAGAAAACTCTTGAGAATCCCTTGGAATGCAAGGAGATCAAACCAATTAATGCTAAAGAAAATCAATCCTGAATATTCATTGAAAGGACTGATGCTGAAGTTGAAGCTCCGATACTTTGGCTGCCTGATGCAAAGAACTGACTCATTGGAAAAGACCCTGATACAGGAAAGATTGAAGGCAGGAAGAGAAGGGGACAACAGAGGGCCAGATGGCTTGATGGTATCACCAATGCAATGGACATGAGTTTGAGCAAGCTCTGGGAGATGGTGAAGGACAGGGAAACCTGGCATGCTACAGACCATGAGGTGGCTGAGTTGGACATAACTGAGCAACTAAACCAGGGCATGTTGTAAGGAGAGCTATTATAAACTGCTATGTTTATATAATTCAAAGCAGGAAAGGATTCAACTGCTTTGGACAAAAACTAGGAATTTGGTAAAGAAATTTTATTGACATTTGACCATAATAAAGTGGTTTATCTGGTGAATAAGCAGTTGAAGAAACTCCCAGGCAACAGGAATAGCAAGTTCACATTATGCTGATTTTGTGAGGAGGGCATCTTTGCAAACTGGCCCTATCCCTAAAAAGCCGGTATCTTCTAGAACTGAAAATTCCCTGGAAAACAGATCCCTTGGTTGGAAGTGCTTTATAGCTTGGATTTTCCTTCCATGAGTGATGACCCTCAAGGATTCAGCTGCAACTGCAGATGACACTCAGCTTCTCATAAAATTGAATGAGACCATGTTTTGCCATTTTCACCTGTTGGAAGGAACAGTAAGGGATTGTTCACCAAAGGACGGAGATGTGTGTGGTGATGATGTTTTTCTCATCATGTTTCAAAAATATTATAAAGACTTTTCAGGCCATTAAATATTAGTACCCCAGCTATTAACATAACTTATTGACTAAAATAAGCTTTGACTTAATCTTTTGTATCTTTTGCTCACCTTGGAAACCAATTTGTAGTTCTATTTTTTTCTGTTTATCTTGTTTAATAACTAGATTCAGATATATATAAAACCTGTTATAATTTATAAAGTCTGATTTCACTGAAGAATACCTATTGGCAAATTTCTTTACTCATTGTTTTGTGATGGCATAAATATTCTGGTCAAGAATAACAAATGCACACAAAATCAGAGAACAGGAGGTGATTTAAATATGTGAAGTCACTCAAGACAATGAGAGAGAACAGGTTTTTGTCCTATTAGGATGTAAAACTGAGTGCAGGAGCTCTGGCTGTTTTGTCCACTGTTATATTCCAGGTGCCTATCACAGGCCTTAATACACAGTAGGTGGTCAATAAATACGTATTAAATGACTATGTTGAAAAGTGTTATACTGGGCAGAACAAACAATATCTAAAAGCGTTTATTCCTAGTAACAATAAAAATAAACAATAAATAATATTTTGTCAATCACACAAAACCTATCTAGTGAAACTCTTTTTAGAACTGATGTTATTATGCAGTATGTCTCTTTTAGGAAACTTTTATGTTCCATGAAGCAACATATTTACTCTGCTTTCTCATTCATTTGCAGGACTATCTGTCCTATGGACATTAAAAAAAAAAAAATGCTTGTTAGCTTCTATATCTGTAGCAAAGGCTCTCTCATGCTATAGAGATTATTTATGATTACTATTCAAATATTGTCATATCCTGGAGCATTGTTTTATAGAATTTCCTAGTAATATATCATTCCTGGACTTCATGCGAATCAATCAACTTGTCAATAATGATAATATTAGAATAATAATTTCAACTACATAGGTGGATTATTTTGAATTTTCAAATCAACTTCTAATATATTCTCTCATTTTTTATTATATGAAATGCTCATTGAAATGTCTGTTGAAAATGAATTTCAGTGAAATGCACAAAACTATAGTGATTCTTGTATCTCAGTTAAATGACTTCTTTTTGCAAGAGAAATTTTGTTCCTCAAATCTGTATATATAGCATGTCTCTCCATTTAGAAGCTGGACTTGGTTTGTCTAGCATGTAAATATTCTTTCAGTTTGAAAAATGTAGATCCTTGGAAAAGAAACAGAAAGTTAATTGTATATATTTTTGCTTCCTCTTCCTTTTATTCTTGCCGTGCTGTTACTCATTTTATTTTGTGCTTATATCCTGATGAGTAAATGTGCCCCAACTCACCACTGATTTCTTCCTTATTTTTTCTGTATACTTTTCACATTATCTCCATGTGGCCAACTATTGATCATTGAACTTACATGGAAAGGGTGCCCTAGGAGACTCTGTGACTGCCTTGCTCTGGAGGTTATTGTTTCTTTTGACAGTTTCTTTTCCATGTCCTTCTGTCTGAAAACTCTCTCTAGACTAATCAATGTTTTCAGACAATGGAGAATGTTGGAAAGTTAAAACCCATGGAACAGTCCTTAACTAATGAGGGACAGGGGTTGGTAGATAAACACCCCAGTCAGCTTCCTCATTTTTCAGAGGGAAAGTTCTAGGATGTGTTCTTTCTAGTTTCTCAGAGGGTTCCCAACAGCAGGGAGTCAAGTTTCCCACAGTGACCACCACTCATTCCTGTTCCATTACTGGATGTTTTCCATTTCTTTATCTCTTCTCTACTCCTTCAGTATACTTCCTGGGTTCGTCACCCTAATGATCTACTTATATCAGGACTGGCTTTTGGGAGGATTCAAGCTAAGACAAATACCATCCTAGCTGTGGTTTTTTTATTGTAGTTCTTTCCTGTGAGTTTTGGTGGTGGTGGTGTTTTGTTTTTTTTTTTTTTTTTTTGGTTTGGTTTTTATGTTCTTCCTTCCTTGTGATTTTTCTCTGTGACTCAATAGTCAATTTTCTTTCAATCAAGGAATTATATGTCTTAGGGTATTTCTAACTCAATCCAAATGGTAGCTTTTACTATAGTTAACTACTTCACATGCATTTAATCAGAGTCAGGGATAGAAATCTAAGTTCCTTTTTAAAAATTGCCCAGATCCATGGAGGGCTAAATCTCTAAAAATATAAGATGATTATCATTGCATTGTTTTCATTTTTTTAAGAAATGTTTATCTTCAGCAAGCTATTATGTTAGGTAATAGCCAAACAAAGCACCAAAAAAGTCATTGACCTTGGCTAAAATAGTATTTTCTTCCTACAGAATGTATTCTTAATTAACCCCAAGCTAAACCTTTGTATTGCCCATCCAGAGGACCTCATGAGGAACTGACTCACTAAAATTAATGGGTATGAATCCCTGCCTACAAACTCAGGTTTGAAAGAAATATATCTTTATTATTCTATAATTTAACTTCATTTTTATTTCAACTATCTATTTTGCCATAATTTCAGAAATTGGTAAAATGGATTTCCCATTTCCACCAGATTTTGTTTAAATTCTAGGGGTTGCTTTTATTTTACCATGTTGTGGGACATGAGACTTGGATCTCTGATGGGCATGGATCACCTAACATCTCCTTCATTCCAATTGTCTTGTCACATTCAGTTCTGACCTATCTCTCTGCTTCTTCCATTCCATCATCTGGGGCTGGGGCTATTCCCCTGAGGCCTGGAGTCTGCCCCATGGACTCACTATGTCTGTCTAGCCAGTCACACTTAGTGACCTCAACCAAGAAGGGACACAGAGATCCCCTTTGCTCTTGAATATACTAATGTTTGGGATTTGGTGTGACAGCCAGGAAGCCAATCCTCTTTCTGTTGCAGATAAACTGAAGTAACTGTTGCTCAACTCAAAAAAACTTTCCTTTTTGCTTGCCAGGAGGGGAGGAGCTGAAGAGAGCTTGGGAAGTGTTCCTCTTCCTCAGAGAGATTTCCTAAAATATACTTTCCATGTTTAGTTATTAAAGGGTTTAGGATTTTGAAAAATAAAAACCACAGACTGGTCTCTCCTCTCTTTCTTTTCCCTTCCTTTCTTTTTCCTTTCTTTCTCTTTGTTTGCCTGTCATTATACTTCATCCCATCCCTCCCAGGACCAATAATTTATAGATCTATCTATCTACTGTATTTGCCCCACAGAGCATATCAAACATGCTAGAATGTTGACATACTCATCTTAAGGAAAGAGTCAAGTCTCTGAGACAATTGCTATGATGACCCATGCCCTCCATCATTGAGTGCTGGCAAGATTCTCATTCTGAAAGTCAGATGGGCACTTATTTATGAGCGCTGTGTACATAGAGAATTTATGGCTGGTATTGTGTGTCATGCTAAAAATGGATTTCATTGGAATAATTTTTATGTAATTTGAACCATTTGGTGATAACTATAAACATGTTTAAAATAATATGTGATGTTTATTTTATTTTTTAATTGGGGTACAGTTGCTTTACAATGTTGTGTTAGTTTTTGTTATACAATGAGGTGAATCGGCTATATGTAAACATATATTCCCTCCCTCCCACTCCTCCCACTAGTTTCATCCATCATCCATTCAATGCTTCTTCACTTAACTTGATAAACTGCATTTGTTTACTTTGTGTAGTTCACCTTTTTCTACTTTTTACATTGGTTTGATGAACATTCCAAATAAAAACTAACGTACTATCCACTGTGTTTTTCTCTTGTCCCTTTTTAATTTCTGTGTTTCATTTCTTTATTAACTTAAAAATGAACTTCAAATAGTAATCCGTCTCTCACATGTTGCTGTGAAGAATGACTGGATGTCTAGATCCTGCAATATGGTTTTGACTAATGCTCTTGTCTCACGGTTATAAGGAAGCTGATGATCTCAATGGCTTTATACATTTGTTCTTATCTAATGATGGAGTAGATCAAGCAAAGCATGCAATAGACATTTAAAGAACACTCAGCCATGAACATGATTTAATGCAATGAGATCAATCTTTCTTAGTTCCCTAATTACCTGTGTAAGTACAAAATAAGAAACTGTGCATGGAATCAATGTGGTTGAAGAGTTTAAAAACACTGTTTAAAATAATACTATTCACTTGCAATTCACTTTTCCCTGAGACTTTAAAGGCTCTAAAAAAATGCTGAATCTTGAAAAAACAATAGTTTCAACTTCCAAATTAAAATTGTAAAGCAAAATTAATAAATGTTTTATTATGTGTCCTCAAAATATACAAGTATATTTAAAACAACTCATCCTTATACAAGTCAATTTCAGGGGCAAATATTTCTTGACTTAATATCACCATTGTGTGTTTCTATAATCTAAACACATATTAATGGTCCTTAGGCCTTGGGATTTTTAATTTACTAAAACATGGTGTAAAAAAATGAGTCTTATTAATATAACTATTGGACTCTCTAGACTTCTGTTTTAACTAAATACCTTTGTAAAATTATACTGTTTACCTCAAACTGGGCTGTAAGAATTTCTACTATTGTTTCATAATGCTGTGTCAATAAATAAGTATACTATTTTTAAAATTTCATTAGTAGTATCTTTTTATCAGTTTAGCAATATTAAATAGCATTTTTAAATACTTTCTTTTCTACCAAACTCTGCAGTGCCTTTTGTCTGATTTTCATTTTGTTACTTTCCCAACAGGTTTTTAATCATAGATTTTTATAATTTAAAGTCAGCACCTCAGAAGGGCAATTTAAATACTTTGAAAACTTGTATATTACTTACAATGATGTTAGAAAGGCCAACAATGTTTAAAAAGGTCGAAGACAGTGACACCCCACTCCAGTACTCCTGCCTGGAAAATCCCATGGATGGAGAAGCCTGGTAGTCTGCAGTCCATGCTAAGGGTCGGACACAACTGAGCAACTTCCCTTTCACTTTTCACTTTCATGCATTGGAGAAGGAAATGGCAACCCTCTCCAGTGTTCTTGCCTGGAGAATCCCAGGGACGGGGGAGCCTGGTGGGCTGCCGTCTATGGGGTCGCACAGAGCCGGACACGACTGAAGTGACTTAGCAGGCCTATGACTATGCCTATATGACTATGCCTGTGACTATGCCTATTACACAGAACCATAATTGTAACATGGAATTGTTTTCTTATTCTCCCCTGGCATCTTTTCAAATTTGTTTTTTATTGAGGCAGCACTGACCTATAATAGTCTATAAGTTTCATATATACAATACTATATTTCTACTTCTGTATACCCTACAGCAAGCTCACCACCCAAAATTTTGTTTCTGTCTATCACCATACAGTTGATATCATTTACTTATTTCACCCTTCCCATACTCCTTTCCCTTTGGTAATCACACTCTGTTCTCTATATCTACATTTTTGGGGCAGGGGTTGTTTGTACGTTTCTTTGCTTTTTGTTTTTTTATACTCCACGTATGAGTGAGGTCATATGGGATCTGTCTCTGAATTATCTCACTTAGTATAATGCCCTCAAGGCACACCTATGTTCCCAAAGGCAAGATATATATATAGTGGAATATATATATTCATTTGAATATTTATATATTCCATCAAGGCAGAATACTGAACCCCATAGGGAGTTTACCTTTCATTCTGAGAAAAACTCTCCAACTCTGAGCTGAAATTAATATCTAAAAGCAGTTACACAGTACAGTTGAACACTTTATATTCCAATATGGATAGATTTCAGCTTTAAATTTGGCCTCAAATATTTCTGAATGTATGAAATCAAATATTAGCATAATGCATTTCCTCTGTTCTTATTTAGTAATGTACTACATAGACTGACACTGTGATATAAGCAGAAAAGAAAGTACTGTGTCTGAACAGATTTTTATGCAGTTTCTACTTTGTGTGATGAAAAGTGTGCAATAAAGCATTTTTTTATTGAATGGATATTTATCTACATTTTTTTTTTACATAAAAATTTTCAAACAACTTACTTTCACTAGGGAGATCAGTATAACCCAAACGTTGGAGTAGTGGCCATCATAGTTTGGTGACTCTTTTTGAAAAGCAGTTTATTTGCTTCTAAGTTTTAAAACAGTGGTTATGAGAACTCACATTGCCTAAACTTTCTGAACAGAGATTAGAGATGAAATATTGGAGATGCTTTAAATTACATGATTTTGTTATTCCTTTCAAGATGAAAAACCAGGCCTACTGCCTGGTAAAAACCTCTGGCAATCTTTTTCCTTACTTGATTGTGTTCAGTTTGCAAAATATGTATCATTTGACCTGAGGATGATCTTGACCATGAAAATACAAGAACTAAACAGCTACAATATTTATACCTGGAAGGACAAAAACAAATGGTGGTTGTCAACATTAAAAGAGAAAGGGATTTTTGTTTTAAAACTTTAATTCTTCTCATCTTTCTAATTGTGGAACAATTCAAGAATACATAAAATTTAATTCCCCTCTCCATGTGTAAGATTCTTAGTAAAATTCCACAGGTTTACGCCACATAATTAAAATAAATAACCATTCTATATGGTTTAAATGTGATCAATACAATAAGAGTTTTGCACAAGAGAACAGTATTTCAATTGTCTGTGTAAATATAAAGCATACTGTTGAGGTCTAGCTCTAGTAGATCTAAATAGGTGCGTGTTCTTTTGTTTGTCTTTTAGCATCTCCGTCAATTAAACTCTTGGTGGATGACCCTATTGTTGTAAATCCTGGAGAGGCCATAACATTAGTATGTGTCACGACAGGAGGAGAGCCTGCACCCTCTCTCACATGGGTCAGATCCTTTGGGACTCTGCCTGAAAAGACTGTTTTGAATGGAGGAACCTTGACCATACCTGCCATCACCTCAGAAGATGCTGGCACTTACAGCTGCATTGCCAATAATAACGTGGGAAACCCTGCAAAAAAGTCCACCAACATCATTGTGAGAGGTAAGTTTGCCTAGAGAATGTTACCGCATAAATTTCTAGGTTAGCCAGGCTATGATAAAGCAAACAATGTTTGTAAATAATGTTCTTCAATTATAAAAGTAACCCAAGATTTCTGAGTCTTAATAACACTGCTTTATATTTGCATTGAATAATTTTCATAACACATTCTTAGTGATACTGTGGAATAGTTTTATATAAAAAAAAAAAGCTTAAAACCCAAATTTGGCATAGGATATTATGCATTGTTATACAGATTGGGTATAATTTTAAGGATTTAACAAATGTATTAATTTAATGTTTAATAAACATTTATTGAATCCCTATTATATGAAGAACCTTAAACTGTGGGATTACATTGAAATCTAGAAACATTTCCTTGTATTCAAGGATTCTACTGTCAGAGTGTTAAAATTAAATGTATCAATTTAGAGCCATATAATACAGGGTTTGACAAGCATAGGCAAAAGCTATGGACATAAAAATAAAAATTATAGTAGTTTCTGGCAAATATTATTAGGGAATATCTAATAATTTGTATCAGGTTTTGTAGGCTGGGTAGAGTTTTAACAGACTGAGATTAGCTGAAGTCATGGAAAAGTTAGAGTTAGGAAAAGGTAAAGTTTATTTGAGGAATTGATGTAAAAGTAGGTAGTGACCTGCTGCTTACCTACCACTGTCAATAGCAGTGATTTGTATAGCTAGTGTACTGGCGCTGCTTGTGGAGGAGATGCTAACTTCCCATTTCAGAGAAGGTAAAGTCACTGTGCAAGGAGAGCATGTTTCTTCTTGTCTCACTTCACTGGCTTGCCTCTGGCTTCACGACTGAGGATGGATAATGCCTCTAAAGTTAAAATAGATATCCATATGGGCCTCTTCCAGTAGACCAATGAAAATTTCTCACGATGGAAGATTGTAATGATAACAAAATATAATTGGGTATATTGAGATAAACACTTGTGATTTTGTGAACATAGACTAGCAGTTTTAATGACCATAGTTATCTGTTACCATCTAAACTATCAGAAATATACTATTTGGTCAAAAATACACTCTATTCAAAATATCGCGAGATGTTACAATGTAAACCAAGACACTGTAGATACTGCACTATCTACCACAACATTGTACTCAATATGTATTTAGCAATTGTACTTAGTAATTATCAGATAGACCATTATCTTAGGATCATCATAAAATAAAACTTCATGCCTATTCAGCTACTACTATGAAACCGAATGTTACTGAAAGAAGTATTGTTCATACTTAGGTTTGCTTTTAAACCATATATCAGCCATTAGCATATATAACAAGGAAAATCAGTTGATTAAATTGTTCCTAAATCTTCAGACTCAGAACCAACCCAACTTATAAGTCAGTTTTCATATCAATCTTTGGTGACTATGGTCATTTAGATTTCTAAATCTAGTTTAATCATAGACCCATCTGCAACTGTATTGAATTCCTGAATAACTGGCAAAGTGTCCAGCATAGTGGTGTTACTCAGGCGCCCTCCATAAAGAACTCAGTCAATTCACAGCAAGTATATACTCCTAGAATGATTTGCTTCTTCCTAGCCCATCCAGCAGTTTTCATCTGTATTCTTACTAAAGATAGTTTTTAGCTTTGACATGAATGACCTAAAATAAATAAACCCTTATAATGTATTTCTTCAATTTATAATTTCTCCTTTATGCCTTTAATTTACCTGAAGTGTCCATTTGCATAGTCATATTACCAGTAGAATTTCTCAGCAGTAGCATTCACATAATTCATAAAATCGAGTTTGTATGTAATCTTGCTGAATATAGAAATAGCCTTGGTTAAGAAGTCCTAGATTAAATTGTGAGGAGGAAAACTGCTACAGTAATATGAGGCATTTGATTTCTGCCACAAAGGACAAGAAATTCAGTTAAAGAAAAAATGGTTTTCTTCTTATTATAGCAAATAAATCATTTTCAAGTCTTTTGAATTTGTAGAACTCTGCCATATCTTAGATTAACTGTGTCATGGATACACAAAAATAGAACTCTGGGTTCGTTTTCCCCCATTCCTTTCCATAATTAAATCAAGAGCCACAGACCAGGTTTTCTAAGCAAGCATGAGGATATTCTATGCATAGAGTTTCCACTATCATTTGAGAATATCCATGAACAAAACAAGATTGTAGGGAGCAGACAGGAAAAAATAAATTCTAGAAACATTTTTGAATGTGTCATTTGCTTTTTAAAAAATAGAAAACACTTTAAATAATGTAGTTAACCATCTCTGTAGATCGTGAACTCCAAAACTGAAGAGGAATCTCATAGGTTTTAATGTTTTGTTGGACATTCAGAAACAGAGCAGCAATTCTTTTCTTATGATCCTCTAAGAGATTATAGTGATTAAGCTACATTTCTTCCAAGTCAGAAGAGAAGTTCTGTCATACATTTGGTAAGAAAATTATGCTGTTGTCCTAGCTACATGTTGGTGACCTGAGCTCAGTTTCTACTTTCCCACCCAAAGTTCTCTGTTGTTGTGAGTCACTGTATTTAGAAATGCCCACATTTCTCTTCTGTTATGAATTGAATGAGCCACTGTGTTGAACAAGCATGGTTCATAACATGATCAAGACGTTACTATATTTTAGTGTCCTACAGTTTTTAAAATTTTTATTCAGTGGCGGAATCTTGCCCTACTTCAGAAAAAAAAGTCAGGCAGATCCCATGGACCTTTGGTTCATTTTTAGAAATAGAGTCCTGCAGTGCATTCAAATCACAGTCATGCATTTAGTTCAGAGTTTTGTATGCATGCTGCAAAACAGTAATACAAACCATAAAGGAGATCAGCCCTGGGATTTCTTTGGAAGGAATGATGCTAAAGCTGAAACTCCAGTAGTTTGACCACCTCATGCAAAGAGTTGACCCATTGGAAAAGACTCTGATGCTGGGAAGGATTGGGGGCCGGAGGAGAAGGGGACGACAGAGGATGAGATGGCTGAATGGCATCACTGACTTGGCGGACGTGAGTCTGAGTGAACTCCGGGAGTTGGTGATGGATAGGGAGGCCTAGCATGCTGCAGTTCATGGGGTCGCAAAGAGTCGGACATGACTGCGCGACTGAACTGAACTGAACTGAACCTGATGTAATGGAAAGTTATCTCCCCTGAACAGCTTGGGGCAACTTTGGGCTGGAGACCTTCAGTGGGCAAGGGAATGAGGTTGGCTTCTAATTGTTTGTCTGTTTATTCTCTGCCCTCCTCTCTACCACCCTGTCCCTGACCTGATAGCCAGATTCTGATGTTCCTGGCTTGGGGTAGGGTAGGAAGGTTTCTCAGTATAATTTTGTTTTTCTTCTGTGGCACATTAATGGACTCTTCATGGTGGCTTGGTGGTAAAGAACCTGCCTGCCAATGCAGGAGATGTAGGTTTAATCCCTGGGTCAGGAAGATCCCCTGCAGAAGGAAATGGTAAACCCATTCTTGCCTAGGAAATCCTGGACAGAAGGACCTGGGGGGCTACAGTTCATGCAGGCTCAGTCACTTCAGTCATGTCCAGCTCTTTGTAATCCTGTAGACTGTAGCCCACCAGGCTCTTCTGTCCATGGGATTCTCCAGGCAAGAATACTGGAGTGGGTTGCCATGCCCTCCTCCAGGGTGTCTTCCCACCCTGGTGTTTAAACCCACATCTGCCTGCATCTCCTGCATTGCAGGTGGATTTTTTTACCCAGTGAGCCATATGGGAAGTCCTGCAGTTCATGGGATTGCAAAAGAGTTGGACATGACTTTAATGACTAAATGACACTCATTTAGTGACTAAATGACAACAACAATCTAAAAGAGATACACAACTGTGTGTGCTAAGGAGAGATCTCTAGTCATGCGTTGTCCCAAGACCATCACTGTGCCATATTCCTTGTACCTTATCCCTCCTGCGTGTCTGCTGAAGGCTTCTCTCTCCTCGAGGCAGCCAGCTCAACAAGAGCCCAAGACAAGAAGTCCATATTACCTCTCCTTCCTGTGTGACTCACTGCTATAGGCAGAAGTGCTTACCAATAAATGCTGTGAGAGCACAGAGATTCCAACTTCTAGCCTATGGTCACACAGGTTTTGATTTCCTCAGATATGTCCAGGTGTCATTTCAGCGAAAATATTTCAGTGCTTTGGCCGGTCCCATGCAATGCCCCTAAACAGGCCTGAGATGAAATAGGCTCCCAGGTGCTTTGGCCTGAGAAGCGTCATCTCACAGTTTTATTCAAAGATATATTTCCAGTCAACTATCATCTTTGATACTTTTCTCTGTGCTTCAGTTTAGTTCAATTCAGTTCAGTTGCTCAGTCGTGTCCAACTCCTTGCAACCCCATGAATTGCAGCACTCCAGGCCTCCCTGTCTATCACCAACTCCTGGAGTTCACTCAAACTCACGTCCATTGAGTCGGTGATGCCATCCAGCCATCTCATCCTCTGTCGTCCCCTTCTCCTCCTGCCCCCAATCCCTCCCAGTATCAGAGTCTTTTCCAGTGAGTCAACTCTTCACGTGAGGTGGCTGAAGTACTGGAGTTTCAGCTTTAGCATCATTCCTTCCAAAGAAATCCCAGGGCTGATCTCCTTCAGAATGGACTGGTTGGATCTCCTTGCAGTCCAAGGGACTCTCAAGAGTCTTCTCCAACTCCACAGTTCAAAAGCATCAATTCTTTGGCACTCAGCTTTCTTCACAGTCCAACTCTCACATCCATACATGACCACTGGAAAAACCATAACCTTGACTAGATGGACCTTTGTTGGCAAAGTAATGTCTCTGCTTTTGAATATGCTATCTAGGTTGATCATAACTTTCCTTCCAAGGAGTAAGCGTCTTTTAATTTCATGGCTGCAATCACCATCTGCAGTGATTTTGGAGCCCCCCAAAATAAAGCCTGATACTGTTTCCACAGCATCTCTGTGCTTAATTATCTGTAAATCCCTAGAATCATGGAATGGAGTTTCTTTCACTTTTGAAAATTCTACATAAGAAGGAGATTTGCCTTACACTCGTTGTGAAATTCTGTGGATTTTGTTCTCTGTCAAGAGTGAATCAGGAAAAGTCTATTATATTATCTGGTTTCACAAGAGTATAGAAGGATTATAAGAATTTTCAGAATTTCTAGCTGATGTTCTTATGTGATCATCAGTAAGTCCTTTTGGTTCTATCTTAGAACTATACTCTGAATGGGAGCATGTCTTGCCAAGTTCACTGTTGCCACCCTTGTGTAAGCTATCAGCATGTTTCCCCTCATTATTAAAATAGTCTTTTTATTAATCTTCTTTCCACTTCAGCCTCTGTTTTAGAAGAGGCTGTTTATCCACTATATTATATAAGGTGGACTGGGCTGAGTTATATAAGGTAGACAAGGCTTCGCTGGTTGTTTAGTGGTAAAGAATTTGCCTGCATTGTAGGAGATGCACGTTCAGTCCCTGGGACAGGAAGATCCCTTGGAGAAGGAAATGGCAACCCTCTCCAGTCTTCATGCCTGGGAAATCCCATGGACAGAGGAACCTGTCGGGATACAGTCCATGGCATCACAAAAGAGTTGGACATGACTTAGGGACTGAACAATAACAAAGAGTTATTTTATACATTGAAACAACAAGAGGCCGAGATAACAAGTAGACCCATACATATAATTATCCAAAACGAAAATCTTCTAGCTTTTGTCACGGAAGTCTTTAAGGTGTTGCCTAGTTGGTGTGTTGGCAGTGGCATTGAATGTGTGATTGGTGTGTGAAGTGGGTGCATGTAGTAGTAGAGTCTTTCATGCATCATTAGGCACCTAGGGTGATGACGTTTCTGTCATCTTCAACCTATGGCTTGTAAGACTGCTCTGAGTATTACCCCCATCTCTGTCAGCTGGAAGTGGGAAGGAGCTTGAATGAGCACACATGGAACACTTCTATCTGTTGCACATGTATTAGTTCCAATCACATTCTGTTGTTCTGTTGGCTACATAGTCTGTTCTGTTGGTACATGGTCATACCATTGGGTGCCAGGTGTAAGAGGGCATGGGTTTTGGTCAATTGCAAACCATCTCTGTTACACTCATTCGAGAGGCGTCTCATTCTCCTGAAAGGGCCTCCCATGGCTTCCCACTTACCTAAAATGGAATTCACATTCCTCACTTGGTCATTTCACGTCACTCTCTTCTTTACTCACTCTGCTTTAGAGACATTATTCTTGTTCTTCTTCACAACTCAGGACTTAAACATTTGCTGTTCTTTCAGCCTGGGATGTTAATTTTCAAATACCATCTTCTGAGAAATATCTCCCCAGACTCCCCTATCTTAGATAATCAACCCTTAATCCACTGAATGATCTATTCTTTCTTCTTATCACATAAATGCCTGGAGTTATTTTATACATTGAAACAACTTACGGTCTGTCTATTTCATGGCACTATATATAGGAACAAAGAAATTATCTATTTCTCAGGTTTATCAATGACATATACCTGGAGTTTAAAAAATTGCTCAGCATATAGTAGATTCTCATAAATAAATGTTGAATGAATTCACCACTTTTAATGATTTCTTCTGGACTTCTATTGCCTGTTGATACTCAAGTATATAATAAATAATATCAAACAAAATTAGGAAATTCTACAACATGTTAAATCATATTAAACATTTATGTGATGACTACTCATTTGAAAGGCCACATTGTTCTAATTATCCATTGCTGTGTAATAAGCCACTACAAAACAATAGCTTGAAATGATATAATTTATTTATTTACTCACAAATCTGGGGGTTGGCAAACTTAGCTAAACTATCTAGTACTGTGTGTGTGCATGCTCAGTTGTGTCTGACTCTGAAACCCCATGGCTTGTAGCCCTCCAGGCTCCTCTGTTCATGGGATTATCCAGGCAAGAATACTGGGTTGCCATGCCCGTCTCCAAGGGATCTTCCAACCCAGGGATCAAACACGTATCTCCTGTGGTTTTTGCATTGGTAGGTGAATTCTTTACCACTGAGCCATCAGGGTCTCACTCAGAATATAATGGGACTGGCATCATCTTCAAAGCTTTTCCAATCAAATGTTTGGTTTCTGGACCAGAAAGTTTAAAACAGCTGAGCTCCTTAGGTCAGTCTCTCTATCTCTCATCTATTGGTCTCTCATTTCTCTCATTCATTTTCAATAGCCTCTTTACATGGTTTCTCCACTTGGCAGCCTCAAGGTCCCAGACTTGTACAGGCTCCCAGATTAGAGTGTTTCTATCCTTTTAAGTCATGTAGTATCATTACTGCTATTGTCTATTCATCAAGTCAGTGCCAGAGATTGGCCTGGTTCCAAGAGGAGATCAAATATTTTCACCTTTTGGAGGGATATGAGTCAGAGAGCCTGCAGATGTGTTTTAGAGCCACCACAACAAGCCATAGTCTTCGTTCATACTCTTATGCTGCCTCAATGCACTTTTATGCCTCTGTCTTTCCCCTTTCCTCCTTAATTTCATCAACTCCTATGTTGAACCATGGCTTCTGCAAAATTGATGTCCTGAACAGATGTCCTCTTTGAATTGTATAATTTCTCCAGTTTATCTTTGTTGGCTGTGATCTCAGATTCCTAACATGGAGGAAATATTTTGTCAATATTGAAATAGATTTAACTTTTATGGAAGAAGTAAGTATGTATTCAGCAAAGCATGAATTTACACTTTCCTAACTGAACAAAAATATACTGTAACCTCCAGGAATATCATAACCCTCCACTCTGAAAAGCATTGATTTACCTAATTCTATTATATCCACATAAAGGAGTAAGATCTTTAAAAACTTGAGTTTTATATTAAACATATTTGTTCAGAACTCATTTAATGGTAATATATCAAATATTAGCACTGCTAATATTTCCAAATTTTCTTTAGGATTATTACTGAAAAAAGTCTTATAATTATAAAATTTTATGCAAAAAAATGTTAGTTTTTTGAGTATGCTGGTTCTGTTTAAGAACTAGTGTTATTATCATTTTGAGCATTCATCATGTACTAGGCTACCAGGTATACCATATACAAGACGTTTTTGATAATTCTTATATGTTCATGAAGTAAAAAATATTATCTCTATTTTAAAGAATAACAAAACTGAAGAGTAAGCAGTGAAATAACTTTGCCCAAGTACAAGCCTTATTTAATCAGTGAAGCTGAGTTTCAAAGCCCACATAGTATGGTTCAAGGGCCACTGTCTTAACCAAGGTACCATAGTGCCTTTCAAAATTCAGCCAAGTTTTTAAAAATGTATAACTCCTTCCCCTGTCCCCGGACTGAACTAACTAATGTCCTTCTATTTTCCTCTACCATTGCCTTACCAAAAACTTACAAAGAATTCTTTCTGGGTTGTAAATTGAATACATTTTTATGCACATTAGAAAAAGATCCCCAACACTGTATAGTCCTTCCCATTACACTATTTCCCTCCCCTATATAAAATCATTTTTGATTGGAGGAAATCCCATGTTTTTGTTAATCAGTATTTTTTTTCTCCAGTAATGGTGGGCATACTTCAAATTCTAACCAACATACTGTTTGTAGTTTAGGATTTTCTAAATAATGTTACATTTGAAGGACTGATCATGACTCTGCTACTTTTATTGGCAGTCTTACAGATTATTGTACAAAATTATTTAAAAATTTCTATTAATGATAAAAGATCAATTGAATTATGAAAGACAAAGATACAAAATAGCTGCATAAATAAGATATCTAGTATAAACAAGGAACAAAACAAGGACTATAAAGTGTGTTCATTGTTTTTGCTGAAAGGTATATATCTATACGATATTGATCAGAAATTCAGAGTTAATTGTCAATTTTCCAGAAAGATTTGATCTTATTTAGCTCCCAGTGTGTTTCTAAATGTAAATTACTTGTGAATTACCAATTACAGGGTGGGCCCAGTTCCTCCCAAGCATTTAGATTAATCAAATTAAATTTCTAGTCATCAATAGTTTTCTTCCATAACCTTTCAGTAATAAAAACTGTAATGATAATAGCTGAAATTGTAAAAAAAAAAAAAAAACTAATCCTTTAACATTCTCCAACAGCTAAACTGTTTGCTGTGTGCAGGTGTCCCAATTACTCATGTAGATTAAATGCTCTATTTCTATTTTCCCAACTTAATATTCTGTAGTAATTACATCTCCCCAAAACACCACAGAGAATTTTAGTGTATTATGCTGTGTAGCTCTGAAATTGTTTCATTATTATCTTTTTAAAAATTAAGCAGGGCTATACAAAATGTAAAAATTACCAATTTGGTAGTTCTCATCTGAATATAGATTTCTTTTCTCTTACAAACAAAATAAATCTAACTTCCTTTGTTTGTTGAAATAACACAGGAGGAAATATAAAATACAATTTCAAGTAACAAGTTTATCTGGATATTGTATAATCTTATAATTAATTCTATATAATTATATACAGAGAGCTTAGTCATACATCTTATTTTATTAAAACTTAGATTGTACCACTCAGTAGTTGGAATCTGTCACATATACTTGAGTCAAAAGGAGATGCATCACTTGGTAGTAGTGCTTTAAAAGTCAATTACTTGTTAACAGCCAAAAAAAAAGAAGCTTATTCAAGTACATTACTTTTAAATTTCTTCTGTTTCTTTGAAGGCATTTATATATCTTTTTGTTTGTTTCATTTTTGGATATCCTACAGTTGTAAAATAGAACCAAAACAATGATATATTTAGATTTTTTATCCTGTTGTTATAGAAGGTGCTTATTTCCCAGGCCTATAGTCTCACCACTCTTAGTCTATATGGATTAAACAGTCTGCAGACAGTAAAGTATAGCAGGAAAAAAGATCTATGATATGGACATGGCTTCGTTTAAATTAGCTCCCAGACTACGAATAAAGAGGCCTCTGCATACTTTCCTCTACACCAAGAAATTACAGTTCCTAATTTTCAAGTACTTTTTGCACTAAAAGTCTATGGTTCTATCCTATCAAAACATACCATGACCTGTGCCAATTTCTGAATTCAGTTCAGTTCAGTTCAGTTGCTCAGTCTTGTCTGACCCTTTGTGACCCCATGGATTGCAGCACGCAAGGCTTCCTTGTCTATCACCAACTCGAGATGGTTGATGCCATCCAACCATCTCATCCTCTGTCGTCCCCTTCACCTCCTGCTTTCAATCTTTCCCAGCATCAGGGTCTCTTCCAATGAGTCAGTTTTTTGCATCAGGTGGCCAAAGTATTGGAGTTTTAGATTTAGCAACAGTCCTTCCAATGAATATTCAGGACTGATTTACTTTAGGATGGACTGGTTGGATCTCCTTGCAGTCCAAGGGACCCTCAAGAGTCTTGTCCAATGCCAGATTTCAAAGCATCAATTATTCGGCACTCAGCTTTCTTCATAGTCCAACTCTCACATCCATACATGACCACTGGAAAAAAAACATAGCTTTGACTAGACGGACCTTTGTTGGCAAAAAAATATCTCTGCTTTTTAATATGCTGTCTAGTTTGGTCATAGCTTTTTTTCCAAAGAGCAAGCATCTTTTAATTTCATAGCTTCAGTCACCATCTGCAGTGATTTTGGAGCACAAAAAATGAAGTCCAAAGTCTGTCACTGTTTCCCCATATTTTGCCATGAAGTGATGGGACCAGATGCCATGATCTTAGTTTTATGAATGTTGAATTTTAAGCCAACTTTTTCATTCTCCTCTTTCACTTTCATCAAGAGGCTCTTTAGTTCTTTTTCACTTTCTGCCATAAGGGTG
This sequence comes from Budorcas taxicolor, assembly GCF_023091745.1. Taxonomy (NCBI): domain Eukaryota; kingdom Metazoa; phylum Chordata; class Mammalia; order Artiodactyla; family Bovidae; genus Budorcas; species Budorcas taxicolor. The sequence goes on along the minus strand of NC_068919.1, from coordinate 38,657,643 downwards.
ATGTCATCTGCATATCTGAAGTTATTGATGTTTCTCCCAGCAATCTTGATTTCAGCTTGTGCTTCATCCAGCCTGGCATTTCACATGATATACTCTGCATATAACTTAAATAAACAGAGTGACAATATATAGCCTTGATGTACTTCTTTCCCCGTTTGGAACCAGTCTGTTGTTCCATGTTCAGTTCTAACTATTGCTTCTTACCTTCATACAGATTTCTCAGGAGGTAGGTAAGGTGGTGTAGTATTCCCATCTCTTGAAGAATTTTCCACAGTCTGTTGTGATCCACACAGTCAAACGCTTTGGTGCAATCAATAAAGCAGAAGTAGATGTTTTTCTGAACTCTCTTGCCTTTTTGAAGATACAACGGGTGTTGGCAATTTGAACTCTTATTCCTCTGGCTTTTCTAAATACAGCTTGAACATCTGGAAGTTCACTGTTCATATACTCTTGAAGCCTGGCTTGGAGAATTATGAGCATTACTGTGCTAGCAAGTGAGATGAGTGCAATTTGTGGTAGTTTGAACATTCTTTGGCATTGCCTTTCTTTGGGATTGGAATGAAATCTGACTTAATCACACTTTATTTTTGTTTACAGATTTGCTCATACAAATATGTGATTACAAATACATAGGTGTACAGATATGATTGTTAAAAAACATTGAACTTTCAAACTAAATTATTTTTTAAAAAATTTTGTTTTAGTTTCTTTCCTTAGGATGTTAAACCAGGAAGATAAATGCAAATGGTACTTTCAGTAGATGTTTACAAGATTTCTATTCCACTCTAGATCTGTATCAGTTGCTGTAAGGGACAGAAAAAGAATGGGTACAGTCCCTGAACCTCTTGAGTTCTTAAACTTACAGGGAGACAATCAGCAGGGCAACTCACTCCATAGACTGTGAGGAAGATCATAACTTCACAGTAGAATAGGCAGTGTGCTGTTGTAAGCTCAGGTGAAGAAACAGTTAATTCTGATTAGGAAGACAGAGGAAAATTCCCAAGATGGTGGCATTTGACAAGGTCTTTGAAAAATGAGAATCCTCTCATATGTAGAAATGAAGTCCCTCTTTCCTTTTCTGCTCAGAATATTGATGTTAAGTAGCCTTTTGAACTTTCTCCATTTTCTTATTTATGAAATATCAGAAACTATTAATAGCTTTTTAAAAGAAAAATAACTGTGTTTAACTTTCATATTTGATAGTAAATATTTTCAGAATTAGGTAATTTATGCATTTTATCTTGAAATTTTGAAATAAAGCCTAAACATTAATATTTTGCAATCTTGAGTTGCATAAGATTTTATTTAAAAGTCTTATTGAATTAGTCAATTTTATGTTTACTATGTTTTCTGTTTCTCCTTGGTTTCCATCCAATATTCTTCTAACACTAGTGCCTTTTCTAAATGCTTCAGGAAATCTCTAAAGAGAGATAATCAACCTAATTCATGTATTATAACTCATCTGGACTCGATAAGATGATTTCTTAATTTTAGCTTTCAAAGAATCTTTTATATTTTTTTCTTTTTTAAAATGTATTGTCTCAGCAAATATAGTTATCTGAAAATTGTGTGTGCATGGAAATCAACGCACTTGTTCCAATCCTTCTTAGCGAAAATGTATCTGTTAAAATCAATCAAATGTGAGTGATAAGTAAAAGAAAATTTATCTTTGTAAAGTTCATAAATTCATTCCAAAACTAATTAATTTCCAAAATCCAAAAAGTAGGAATATACTTTTAAAAGCTAATGAAAAAAATCAGCTACTTTTTTTCTAATTAGAGAACTTTTTCAGTCATGGAAACATTAGGATTGGTCTTCCCATAATTCTTTCTATCATTTCTGCCCCACATGCAGTTATTCAGCTAATATGCACAGGGATAGCACAATTCATATTCAAGTTCAAGCCACCATTGAGTGGATGATGTGAGCCCATTGCAAAAAATGAGATAGAAAAGAGTAGCATTTTTTATTTATCTGCATAGATCAGTGGTTCTCAGTTGGGGGCAGTATTAGAGGGCATTTGTCAATGTACTCAGTCATTTGGGGCTTCTCAGGTAGCCCTAGCCTACCAGCCAATGTAGGAGATAACAGACATAGGTTAGATGGTTAAGAAGATCTCCTAGCATGGAAATGGCAACCCACTCCAGTATTCTTGCCTGGAGAATCCCATGAACGTAGCAGCCTGATGAGCTACAGTCCATAGTGTCACAACGAGTCAGACATGACTGAAGTGACTTGGCATGAGACATTTTTTATTGTTATGATGGGGAGTGTGGTGTGCCACTGAAATCTGAGGGTAGAGGCCAGGGATACTGTTAAATACCATTCGATACACTGGGCAACCTTCATATTAGAAAATACCTGGTCCAAAGTATAAATAGTGATGCTATTGAGAAAATCTGGCCAAGGTAAAGCTTTCCCTTATAGCCAGCTAGAAAGATTCACAAAGCTATACACTGATGTGTGCACACACACATAGTTAATTTCCAAAAACATTGTACATTTTGACCCAAGACTGATGTCAGATTTTAATCATTCTTGACACATTTCTTAGAATTTCAGATGTCAGTTGTTCTTAACCTGACTTGCTTGTTTCTCTGTATCTCGGAAAAATGTATTGACTAGCCCGGCTTTTGTTGTTGTTCAGTTACCCAGTTGCATCCGACTCTTTGCAACCCCATGGACTGCATCATGCCAGGCCTCCCTGTCCCTCACCTTTGAGCAGTGTCTCTTCTCTATGGTCCATATTTATGAGCTCCTGTCTACTGGGTTATAATGATCTCTCTCTGTGAGTCTCAATTGTTTATCTACTCATTCCTCTGAAGCTCTATACTCCATTTGCCAACAGGTCTCACTTCATTTGTTAAAGTTTTTCAACGTGCTTCCTAATTTTGAAATGTAATATTTACTCTAGTAGTAAATATTAATGTACTAAAATGTGCTGCCTCTCCCAAGTCATCCACTGAGCCCACAGAGTCAATGAACATAGCCAAATAAACACAATTTTTTCATGTATGGTGCTCTTAAGTCCTATACAATCTCCATGTTTCCAGTAGCACTAGAAGATAACCTGTCAGATGATCCAAGACATGAAAGTAAGGTGATGGAAAATAAAAAATAGATATTTCTGTAGCTTTTATCAATCATTCTAACCTTTCTCCTAATTTATCCTATTTGTGTGTGTATATGTGTGTGGGAAATACAGAGTGTATATGTGGTCGAAAGAGCTTATCTTCATACACTGTGGGTTAAATACTGACTTTTTCTTTACTGAAACTTATTTTGAAGGACTGTTTCTACCAGGGCACATTTCATTTCATTTCACATTGACTATTAATTTATTCTGATGGAAGTAGGAAAACCTGAAAAGCGAGGCATGTGATTGATTGCAGTTGGTCTGTTAATTTAGAAGTTATTTGGTGTGAGTGCTCAGAGAAATGATGTTCACTTCATAGCAAAATGTCAGTCTTTTTTTCCTCTCACAGTAATGGTAATCTAGACTTGTGCTTTTGTTATTAGTTTTAATATATTATTGTCACACAGTATCCTCTTGCCTGGCGATAATATAATCTGGGTATATTAAAACACTGTCTTAAAAATGTAATGTAAAATATGACTTTATTTTAAGAAGTGTAACAGAAATCGTCAGCATATAAGTATGTACCTTATTGGACTTTCACGAAGTGGGCACATCTGTGTCTGTAGCACCCTGATTGAGAAGCAGAGAATTAATTTTAATAGCTCTCAGGAAGCTTCTCTCTTGCCACTCTTTCACAGCCTCACTAAAATGTGACTTCTGACTTTGAACGTCCTATACTAGTTTTGCCATTTTAATGGAATTATATACAATACAACTTATTTCTAGATTTCTGTCCCAATATTATGTTTGTGATATTCATATGCTGTTATGTATATCAAGATCTCTTTAATTTTTAGTATAATATTCCATTGTATGCATAGAACAGAATTATTACATTTGGCTATTTATGAATTTTTGAGTTGTTTCCAGTGTGAGACCATTGTGTGAATAATTCTGCTCTCAGTATTTTTGGACCAGTCTTTCGGTGAACATATTTCTATTAGATGCATGCATGCTAAGTCTCTTCCGTCATGTCTGACTTCTTTGTGACCCTGTGGACTGTAGCCCACCAGGGTCTTCTGTCCATGAATTCTCCAGGCAAGAATATACTGGAGTGGGTTGCCATGCCCTCTTCCAGGGGATCTTCCCGACCCGGAGATCAAACCCGCCTCTCCTGCAGCTCCTGCATTGCGCAAAGATTTCTTTACTGATGAGCCACTAGGGAAGTCCCTTCTATCACATATGTACCTAATAAGCATGAGATAAGAAGATGTTGATATCTAATACCAAACAATTTTCCAATTTACATTTCTGCAAGCATTCCATTTGTTCCATGTTATTGTCAGCACTTAATGTCATCTGTATTTTTCATTTTAACACTCTAATTGGTGTCATGGAATCATAGTGTGATTTTAAATTGCATTTATCTTTATGATTTGTGAATTGAGTACATTTTCAAAAGATTTTGACCACCAGATTATCTGTTCTTGGCAATCAACTGTTCAAGTCTCGTCCCTCTTCCCCCCTTTTGTGTTTTACTTTTCATTTGTAAAATCCATTATGTATTTGATATGTCATATATTTAATATATTTATTAAATTTTTTTCTTCTACTTTGTGGCTTACCTTCTCACAATCTTAATGCCATTCTATAATGAATAGGAAAATCTTCCATTTTGATGCAGTCTAAACTATCCAAAAAAAAAGGAATTTAAGAAATCTTTTTTATTCTTTTTAAGAAAAATTGTCTTAAACCTAGATAATAAAAATATAATCTTATGTGTCCCGCTAAACATTTCATTGTGTAACCTAAATATTTGATGTGTAATTCACTTGAAATTGACTTTTCTATGTGGTTTGGGGTAGGACTAAAGATAATGTTTTGGTTTTTAATTTGCATATCTAGTTAAATCATTACCACCAATAAAATTGATCATTACTTCCCATTATACTGCCTCATCACATTTGTCATAAATTAAAGGATTAAATACATGTGAGTCTATTTCTTGATTCATTTCTCTTCTATTTGTCTTTGTTTATCCCCATGTTAATACTACTATGTCTCAATTACTATAAAATTGTATGAAATCTGGTAGAGCAAGGATTTTTGCTTTTTCCTTTTTCAATCTTCCCTTGGTTGGTCTTGGCCTCATGTGTTTCCATATGTATTTTATGAGCAGTTTATCAATTTCTACTTGGACTCCTAAAAAAATCTGAAATTTTTATTTGGACTGAATTGAATCTGCAAATCATCCAATTATTGGCATTTTCTATCCCTCCATTTATTTGTCTTCTTTAATTTCTTTCACAACAGTTTGTAATCGTCAATGGAGTAATCTTAACAACTTTTATTAGATTTATTCTGAGTATTTGAGAATTTTGTTGTTTTTCTTCTTGGCATTGTAAATAGTATCATTTTTAAAGTTTTATTTCCTATCTATTTTAATGTATTTATTTCCTATTTGTTTTGATGCAAAAGACTTTGTATATCAACCTTGCTAAATTCAGTTATTGATTTTAATAATTATCTTAGAGTCTCTTGAATTTTCTATGTACATAATCTGTTGGCTTTAAATAATGAAAGTTATACTTTTTTTTTACATATATATATATATATATATTTCTTGATTTAATTTGTTGCCAAAAATGTTGAAATTACATGTTTAATAGCAGTAGAATATTATGTACTCTTCTCCCTTTTGCAATACCAAAGGGAAAGTTTTAAGAGTCAAATTATTAAATACAAGGTTTGTTGTTTTTATTGTTCAGTCGTTAAGTCTTGTCCAGCTCTTTGCAACAACATGAACTGCAGCACACCAGGCTTCTGTGTCCTTTACTATCTTCTGGGGTTTGCTCAAATTCATGTCCATTGAGTCGGTGATGCCATCCAACCATTTTATCCTCTGTTACCCACTTCGCCTCCTGCCCTCAATCTTTACTAGCATCAGGGTCTTTTCCATGATTCAGACAATTTAATAATACTATTCTGTTCATAGTGGGCCAAGAAATTTTAATGAGTTCTAAATGCCATAAAATAATTGAATTAATGCAAACAATGCAAGAAAAGAAGAATGGGGAACGAGGATATGTGGAACATGTAGAAATCAAGCATTAAGCAGGAGGAAGAAAATAATAAAAGAGAACATATGTCAATGAACTATACAAAAGCAACAGAGAGACTTAAACAATCGAAAAATTTGTTTTTGATAACATTAACAAAGTTGGTTAATTTCTAAAAGGACTGATTTAAAAAATTGATAAATAAAAAATTCTAACATCAGGTATGAATGAAGTATCATTACTGAAGAATTTACAAACTTAAAAGGACAGTGAAAGGGTTTTATGAGCAACTTTGTGCAAATATATTTGACAAGTAAAATGAACATATTTACTGAAAAAATTTAAAGATGAATACCTTAATATTAATTAAAGGTATTGAACTAATCATTTCAAAATTTCCTAAAGAAACATGTCCAGATGACTTCACTAGTGACCTCTATCAAATCTATTGGAATAAACAATGTCAATCCTACACACACAAACAAAATTAACAATATTAAAGAGAAGAAGAAATTCTGATTTATACTACAAGACCACCATAACCTTAGTAGCAAAATAATACGATAATAGATTACATGGAATGAAAATTCATACCAATATCCTTTATAATCATAGACACAGAAATCCTAACAAATGTAATCAAATCAATTCCACTAATATATAAAGAGAATAATACAAATAATCTTGTAGATTGTATCTAAAAATGTGTTGGTTTAGCATTCAAATAGCAATTAATGTAATCACTAGATTACAAAAGAAAAAGAATATTAATATTTCAATTACTACAGTAAAAATCCTGTGCTAAATCACTTCAATCATGTCTGACTCTTTTGACCCTATAGACTGTAGACCACCAGTCTCCTCTGTCTATTTGATTATCCAGGCATGAATACTGAAGTGGTCCATGCCCTCCTCCCAGAGATCTTCCCAACCCAGGAAATGAACCAGCATCTCTTATATCTTCTGCACTGGCAGGTGGGTTCTTTACCACTAGAGCCACCTGGGAAGCCCCACTACAGTTAAAAAAAACTGGTTACAATTTAACATCAATTTTAGAAATAGAAGAGGTCAATCGGATAAAGCACAAAAACAAAAACCGACTTAATGATAAAATACTAAACACTTTCCTTCCCAAGACTGACAAGAGAAAGATGTCCTTTCTCATCACAGCTATTCAGCATTATACCTCCTGCAGTTTCCACTAGTGAAATGAGGAAAAAGAAAATCCTGTGGATTATAAAGGAAGAATTACAATTATTATTATTCTCTGATGACATATTTTTAATGAATCTGTGAAAAACAAAAGTTGCCATTACATATGGATAAATTCAATTTTAAGAAAGTTAAAAGCTTTTGTTCTTCAAAAGAAACTATTGAGAAAATAGGACAGAGATGGGAAGAAAATACCCTCTCACATATTATGACAAATGACTTATATCCTGATAGTATAAATAACTCTTGCATCTCAGTAATAAAATAATAACCAAGCCAATTTTTAAAAATAGAGAAAAGGTTTGTACAGACACTCGTATGTGAATGGCTAATAAGCACATAAGAAAGTACTCAACATCACTGTTCATCAGGGAAATGCCAGTTAAAACAACAGTTAAGTCCACAAGATCCCCACTAAAATGGATTCATGAAAATAATTTACATCACCAAAAACTGTAGGAAATGTGGGGCACCTGGTACTTATAAACTTCCAGTAGGAGCATAAAGTCGTAAATCCTTGAATAGCATTAGCAGTTTTAAAAAGATAAGCATAATTTGCATTATGATATAGCAATTCTTTTCCTACGCATTTTTCAAAGAGAAGTTTAAATTATATACATAAAGATTCTTGTGTGTAATGTATACCATCTTTTTGATATTAGTCAAAACACAGAAACAGTCCAGATGCCCATCATCTTTAAAACAGATAGAAAATAGTCTGTGTTATTTATATAGTTGTATATATAGTTGAATACTTTTGACAATAAAATGGAACAAAATAATGGTACCTGAAACATTAGGATGGATCATAACAACCATACTATTTAACCATAGTTAAATAAATCAGATGTACAGAAGTAAAAATTGTATGATTTCATTTATATGACATCTAGAATGGACAAAAGTAATCCTTTTTAATGGAAATTATATTAGTGGTTACTTCTTGGGAAGGGCTCATTCACTAAGATGGGACTTGGAGAGCTTTATATGATGATAGGATTTCCTGCATCATAGAAATGTGGGTTTCACAGTGGTCTGAAGGTGAAAGTGTTAGTCGCTCAGTGTTGTCCAACTCTTTGCTGCCCCACAGACTGTAGCCTGCCAGGCTCCTCTATTCATGGAATTCTCCCATGCAAGAACACTGGAGAGGGAGCCATCCCCTTGCCCAGGAGATCTTCCCAACCCAGGGATTGAACCAGGTCTCCAGCACTGCAGGCAGTTTCTTTACCACCAGTCTCAGCCACCAGGGAAGCCCACTAGATCACAGTGGTCTAGATCTGTTATAATTGATCAGATGGTATATTTAAGATGTTAGTGCTTCACTGTATGTAAATTACACTTCACTACAAAAAAATATATATAAAAAACCAAATCCATATACATGTTTTCTTTTTCACTATCTTAAGATTTTGTAAAACTTAAGTTTAAGTAAATGCAGTATTACTTTTTATTTAATGGTTTAGGAAAGAATTTTAGGGAGAAGCCACTGTCCAGGCCTGCAGATTGATTTGTACAAAGATTTTCAATTGCAAAATTTCTTTAGTAAATATAGAACCATTAAATTTCAACGTTTTAAAATTTTGTTTGTTTTTCTAAGAACCTACATGTGTTATTTAAATTGTTGAGTTTGTCGGTATAAAATTGTTATAAGTACTGTAGTTACTTTTTATTTTTTTGGTTTAGTGATGTGCTGATAAACCAGTTTTGGGAGAAAAAATAACTTGATTTATATTATTTGCCAATATACCATCAGAACAACCTATTTCAAGTCATGTAGTTGGAAGACATGCACATATTTTGCTGTCTTGAGCAGATATGAAGTAGTTCCAACATACTACTTTTGTAATCTGTAATTAAATAAAAATATTGAAAATTTATGTCTTCTTTATTTGATTTTATTGATTAGTTTTTCTGGAGTTAGTTCAATGCTATTAGTTATTGTTAAGGACTAACTCTGCACCTTTATGGTTTTTAAAATTTTTCCTCGTTGTACATATGTTTTGTATTATAATAAATTCTACCCTTATTTCCTTACTCCTAAATCTGTAGATTCATAATGCAAATTGTTTTAAATCTCTGAGAGCATTGATTGGATTATTACTTTTTAACCTTTTAAAAATTTTCTGTGTAGGCTTTTACAGCTATAAATCTCTTCCTAGACATAATAATAACTGTGTCTCATGAACTTTGGTATGTAATATTAATTAGTATTATTCAACTTGAAATACTCTCTAATTTCCACTATGTCTATCAGTTTTAAAGGAGGGATATCAAAGTCTCTCTATATAATTTTAAATTTGTCCATTTCTTCTTTCAGTTGTATCAGTTTCGGCTTCACCTATCTTGCTGCCTCTTTTTTGTCTATTTGTTTTTAGTGTATACATGTTTAAAACTGCTATATCATTTTGGTGACTTGACCCACAGTCAATATATAATGTCCCTCTCTGAATCTGGCAATTTTCTTTGCTGTGAAGTCTGTCTTATCTGATATTAATTAATACAGCTCCTCTTTCTTGCTGTTGAAGTTTGAATGTTAAGTATCTTTCTTTTTCTTTTTACTTTTAATCTTAATTATATTTGAGGTGAGTTTCTTGTAAACAGTGTATAATTGAGTCATGGATTCTTTTTCCATTGACTCGGCCAGTCTGTGTTTTAGTTGGTACATTTATAACATTAACATTGAATATACTGATTGAAATGTTAGAGATTAAGTATGCCACTTATCTTCTGTTTGCTGTTTGTTTTCCATTTTTCACTTTGTTTCTTTTATTTGTCTTTCTGTGGGTATTTGAATATAGGGCACTTGTATATTCTGGAATGGAGAGTAGATGTACTTTTCCCTATTTTTCCCATGAAATATAACTAAATTTTAAAAGTTTCCATCTGATTTATTTGTAGTGTTTGTGAGTATATCTCTTTTTCCAGTTTCCCACTCCCGCCCCATGGCTGAATTCTAACACTTTTGGGTTTTTTGTTTGTTTGCTTAGATATTTTAATAGCTTGCTTGATATGTACTTTGATTTGATTTTGTGTTTATCCTGCTTGGACTTCTCTGAGCATTTTATGTCTTTGGACTTTAGTCTGTTTTCTTTATTGCACGTCTTTTTCCTCTTCATTGGTTCTATTTACACTTTTATTTACACTTCTATTTAGACTTTTCACTGTTTCATAGTTCTCTTATGCTCTTTTCTATCTTTGCCTCCTTTTCTCCTCCACCTATGCTTCAATATTTCTTATTGCCCCACCTTCTAGTTCACCAATGCTGTATTTTATTGTCTCTAATCTACTATAAAGCACACTTACTGAGTTAATTTCTTACATAGTTTTATTTTTTCATTGTAAAATTTACATTGGTGTAGTTTTATAGATCTCAGTTATCTGGTGAAACTTCCTATCTTCTCATTTTGCTTTCCCCAGTGTTTTACTTTATTTTGTTAAACATTCTAATCATAACAATTTTAGTATTTTTATCTGAGAACTCCAGTGTCTTGATTACCTGTGGTCTGTTGTTATTCTTCTATTTGATTTTGTCCTGTCTCTTGACAAGCCTTATCCTCTTATCGAATGTATATTGCTGCTGCTGCTGCTGCTAAGTCACTTCAGTCGTGTCCGACTCTGTGCGACCCCAGAGACGGCAGCCCACCAGGCTCCCCTGTTCCTGGGATTCTCCAGGCAAGAACACTAGAGTGGGTTGCCATTTCCTTCTCCAATGCATGAAAGTGAAAAGTGAAAGTGAAGTCGCTCAGTCATGCCCAACTCTAGCGACCCCATTATTCTATGTTAAAAATGGCTCAGGATTATGTTGTGTTCGTTCAGAACATTTCTTTTCAATTTTTTTTTTTTCCAGGCAGAGAGTATATAGTTCAATTATCTAAATTCAGTCAGGAAATAACCAGATTCAAGGCTAGGTTGGTAATGATCTGTCTGCTATTTGCCCCAACTAAATATCCTGGGCTATTCACTGGAGCTTTTTATTTGGATCTTTAGCCTTCTACTACAGGCCCCAAAAAAAAAAAAAAAAAAAAAAAAATCATGAAAGAAAAATGGCTGCAGTATGTTAGCTCACCTTTTTGTTTTTTTTCATTCTCTGGGAATTTGACTTCTCAAGTTCAGGTTGTCTGAACTGATATTTGATGCTTTCAAAAAAGACTTAACGATTTTTATTGACTTTTCTAATTTTTCTCCATGGGAATGATGGTCAACTACAAATGACCCTAGTAAAGTCAGAAATAGAAGTCTGATTCAGGATAGTTTTAATAATGATGTGTTTGTAGCAGTGGAGACTAACTTTATATTTGAAGAGCAATGATGATAGAACATAGGAAACTCAAACATTTTGAGCATGTAAAGTGGAAAATAACCAAGTAGTTTAGATTTGTTCATTTTCTACCATAAATGTGATATTTTTTAAGCTCCTACAACTAATTGAAACTTTTGGTACCTCTTCATTTGGAGGAGCAAAAAAGGTGATAGAATATGATAAGATTTGCAGCTGATGTATTTACATGGTAAAGGTGCTAACAGTAGCATAATTTTACCATAATATAATATAATGATTACCAGCACAGAAACAATAATTGGCAAACGGCTCAATCAGCAAATAATGAAAACTTTTAATTGAGCAATAAATTCACAGTTCTTTCTTTGCTAATGGAAATGTCTTAATTGTAGGCACTGTGCAATGAAAATAATATGTTAATGGATATGTATTTTTCCAGTGATAATTTAGGAACTGTTCATAGTTACCAGTTAATGTGATATAGCAATTTGTGTAATTCAACCATTTTATTTAAGAAACACATCATTTCCAAAAATAAGCTCATGATGGTATTCCCTTGCCAAATAAACTCTAGTGCTTTTTTTTTTTTTCTTTCAAAAGCATTTTGCATCCCAATTTCCTGCCTGAGTTTCTTTACCCTACGAAAGAGCCCAAATGCACAAATGACATATAAGCTTGGAGACTGCATTAATGCATGAGTAATATATTCTTTTCTAAAATTTCTTTTGTTAGATAATATTTAAAATATCATTTAGAAATACTTTCTTTTTATAGTGTTGGTACTTATATCTTTTCAGTAAGTTGTTCTGTGCTTCTGTTTCAATATCTCCAGATTAAGGGCAATATAGTATACATGACCTTCACATAAACCTTTGGAAATGTATACATTTAGAGGATACAGCATTTTTTTAAAAAATGAGAAATAGTTGTTTGCAAAGTAAAACAAGAATGAGAAACTTATGCTGTTCCAGAGGCCAAAAAAAAAAAAAGCATATTTCACAAATGCCACTGCCTAAAGGTGGTATTTCAAATGGCAAAGAATCTGGTTTGCAACACAGGAAACCTGGTTTCTATCGCTGGGTTGGGAAGAGTCCCTGGACTCGGAGATAGCAACCCACTCCAGTATTCCTGCCTGGAGAATCCCGTGGACAGAGCAGCCTGGTGGGCTACAGTCCATGGGGCCGCAGAGGCGGAAACGACTGAGAGGCTAAGCACAAGCACAGTGCATGACTGGGGCAAACAGGAGACAGAGCAAACCCAGTTTTGATTCTGTTCATTCCGTGACTGAGTTCCATGACAAATCTACTCTCTGTGCCTTGAAAACATGTAAGATGTCTGAAAGAGTTAAGGTAGACTAGGCTGAAACTTGGAAATATGCCACTGGTGCACAGTGGCACTAAGGTGGATCACAAGCCAGATTTCAACAGACTATGGGAGTGACTGGGATTTAAGAAATAAAGATATATGTATAGTAATATAAAATTAGGGTGGTTTCCCTGGTGGCTCTGGTGAAGAATCGGCCTGCAAGGCAGGAGACCCGGGTTCAATGCGTGGGTCAGGAAGATCCCCTGGAGAAGGGAATGGCAACCCACTCCAGTATTCTTGCCATGGATAGAGGAGCCTGGCGGGCTACAGTCCATGGGGTTACAAAGTCAGACACAACTGAGCAACTAACATAAAATTAAGCCATATAGCTCTTAATATTTATAGACATGGCATTTTTAAACTAGATAGTCAAAAATTGTTTTCTCATTGAAGTAAAACTCATTCAAGGCCTTTGTGGAAGAAAATTAGTCTGATCCTGTGTCCTCAAATAAACCAGTACCTATATAAATAGAATAATATCTTTTCAACCAGAAATCATTGAATTAAACATACAATATAAATTAAGTAATTTTTACTACTCAGTTTCTATCACATTCAGCTTTGTTTTAGATTAATATTTTCTTCTGCATATGTGATGACAGAGAACAGATCTAATGCCTGAATTACATAACTGATACATGGTATCTGTTTAATTGAATTAGAGTTTTTAAACTTCCCCCACCCATAGCTCTTTCTTTCAATTTTTTTCAGTTCCAGGTGGATTGCAAATGGAAATTAGGAGTAAAAACAACTGACTGAAATAACATAGTATATTTGGTAGCATTTGTTTTTTATCAACACACCAAAAAACTACTTATTATCAGCATTAATACTGACATTTGGATTCAGTAAATATTTTCTATAGTAAAACCAAGTGTACAGGGACAGAAAATCTGGCTGTCCTCATCACTAAGCTTTATTATCAAATTTACCATCAATTACCTATATTTTTCATATTTGATTTGCCTGCATTCAAATATTATTTTGTGCAGGTTTCTACCTCAAGTATGTTCAGAATGAAGGTATACTTGAGCTAGTCTTCTTTCCTAAAGGTTAAAGTAATGAAATTTCATTGTGGCTTAAGTTTTTCTTAGTTTTAGCAAGCAGAAACATTATAATCAAAGCAAGAATTAAATGTAGGTTAGTTCTTTGGAGCGATTACTAGTTTGTACATCTCTCAATCCATTAATGATACATTATCTACCACAGTTTTTCAATCATTTATTATCCTAATCTGTACCCTCCTTCAATGGCTAAAAAAAAAATCACCCAAAGAAACTACAAATTAAAGACAGTCCTTCATTAAGAAATAATTACTATGTCAAGTAAAGCGTAAGTAACCTTGCTGAAGTTCGGAAAGGTCTCTTCATGAATGCCAACTGCTGATCAGATATTAGTGATGCCCATAGTATGATGTCCTAAATGACTTTGAGGTATTATACAGTCTGGATAGGAAGGACTATTAGGATTAATATGTGATAATGGCTATAGCTATATGAAGAAGTAGGATTAAAAATGTCACATATTTGCATATTTGGCATGCTTAGTAGTCAACATAATTTTTTTCAAAACTTTACTTTGAAAGGTTATTTCCCTCATGAAAAATGTGAGAGAAGTTATCTAAGGTATTCCCTTCGTAACTTTGACTCAGATTTGAGAAGGAATAAACAGTTATACAGATTGTGCTGTGCTAACATCTAAAATATAAATTGGATTTATATTTTAAGCATTTGATAGAGATGTTTTATTTTATATGCTGCTATTGTAAGGAGTTTCTGTCATCGATACTCTGAGCTAATTTAGGGTAAGTTTCTACTTACAACAACACAAATCAGCCATAATTATACATATATCCCTTCCTCTTAAGCCTCCCTCCCCTCCTCCTTCCCATCCCTCTAGGTTATCACAGAGCACCAGGCTGAGCTCCCTGTTTTATATAGCAACTTCTCGCCAGTTATCTATTTTACACATGGTAGTGAAGGCAATGGCACCCCACTCTAGTACTCTTGCCTGGAAAATTCCATGGATGGAGGAGCCTGGTAGGCTGCAGTCCATGGGGTCGCTAAGAGTCGGATACGACTGAGCGACTTCACTTTCACTTTTCACTTTCATGCATTGGAGAAGGAAATGGCAACCCACTCCAGTGTTCTTGCCTGGAGAATCCCAGGGATGGGGGAGTCTGGTGGGCTGCCATCTATGGGATCACACAGAGTCAGACACAACTGAAGGGACTTAGCAGCAGCAGCAGCAGCAGTGTATATATGTTGATTCTCTTTTCTCTGTTCATCTCACTCTTTCCTTCCCCCTTGTGTCCCCAGTGTTAATAGCTGCACTGTTTACAATAGCTAGGACATGGCAGCAACCTAGATTCATGGACAGATGAATGGATAAAAAAAGTTGTGATACATATAAGCTCCACAGTTTCTATGGGAGGCTGTCTTGACTTGGCTGACTGTTGAAGCATACGGCTCTGTAGTTGAGCATCAGGATAGATTGGTTTTCCTGTGGTTACTTGTAGGGGATTCTGACCTCAAAGCTATTGCTGCTCAATATCTTTTAGAATCTTAAAAATATCAAATTTATGGAGGAATTCAAGTAGGCTGTTTTTCAGCTGTTCCTTTAGGTCAGTAGTTTTTCATCCCAAGGCATAAATTAAAATCTCTGTATTGTAGCCTAAAAATGCAGATCCCAAACCCTACCCTAAAGTAACTTACTTGGAATCACTGGGGGATGTGGATCAGATATTGTGATCCTGATGCTTACTTTTAGTTGAGAAGCACTGACTCAGTGATCTAAAATCAGTCCCTAAATTGATATAGCATAGTAGATTGCCTCAATCCTCACATATTAGAGTCCTCCTTTTGAATTCCTCTTGGCCTAACCTTTTGGGTCTGTACTGACCTTTGTTTTTTAAACAAATAGCCTTCCAAAATTGTTCCCTAAATTATGCAAAGGTATTGTTCCCTACTCTCTAACGCATGGTTTTTCTGAGGACCATGGGAGTGGTTGTACTTCCCTTGTACAATTTTTTTGTTTTTATTCTACAGATCCTGTCACTTTTATAACTGGCTGCTGTTATTGTCATTTAGTTATCAAGTCGTTTTTGATTCTTTTGTGACCTTATGGACTGTAGCCCACTGGGGTCCTACATCCATGGGATTTTCTAGGCAAGAATACTGGAGTGGGTTGCTATTTTATTCTTCAGGGGATCTTTTGGATTGGGGATCGAGCCCACATGTCTTGCATTGGCAGGCAAATTCTCTACCACTGAGCCACCTGGGAAGCTCTTTTAATTGGCTATGTTTTCCTTATAATTTTGGCTGCTATAATGTTTAGTATATAACCTCTGTCTTGCCTCAGTGAATAACTATACAGAGGTTTATTGTATTTATTTTTCATATCAACTTCACTCTGGCTTTGCCTTGTTTTCCTAACTTGATTCAATCATTGATTCCTTGTTTCTTGTTGTTTTTGCTGCAAGATGCAATATATTAATAATAAATGTTGAAAGTCCTTCTTAAAATATGGCAAGGTATAAATGCAGCCTCCAACTTATGTTAAATCCCACCATGCAGAGAGTGGCAGGTGATAATTATACATTTACAGCAAACATACTGACTTAAAAGAGCACAACTAGGAGTTGAGATTCAATGAAAGAAAACCAAAAAAATGACAGAAAATATAACTATGGAAAGAAAGAGCACAACTGCATGTGATAAACCTCATCTTTTGAAAAAGAGATAAAGGAACAGATTAGGAGAGGAATAAACTTGTTTGACTAAGCATATGCTGATAGTGGAGATAAGAGTTGTTAGTCATCAACAAAGAAAATGGCTGAGACCAAAAAGAGACATGCATAGGCTAAAAATACCTCCCTGCAGCTTTTATTAAAGAAAAAATAATAATTCTATCATAATGAGAAGATACCTAGTATCTAACTATGAGTTAAAGTAAATTGATTATGATAGGCTTTCAAACCGTAAAGAAAATGAAAAATATGTTCCAACTCCTTTCCTAAAATTAACAGCAACATATGTAATATATTTTAAAATAAATGCTTTTAAAATGCTTAATCTTTTAAAGCTGTAGCCCTAAGATGATATATTTTTAATTATGCAGAAAAAATGTTTTATAAATCCAATGCTTGAGTTTTAACTTTGCTATAAACAAAAATCCTTATCTATTTAAAAGAGGAAAGATAAAAAGAGTAAAATTTTCCAGAATGTTCAGGTAAGGAAACATTTTCCAGATCAGCTAAATTTAAATGTATCCTCTATTTGATTACTTCTATATTTTGTTAATAAAACAAAACATAGAAGGCTAATGTATGGCTCTATCACCTAGGTCAAATAAGTAGATTCAGGAGAATAACTTTTGAGAGAATCTTTAGAATAACAGCATCATAACACCTTCATTGATTTGCTCCCAGGTTTCATGTGGACTTCCTAAGGAATGTGTCTGGTCCATAGAGTATGGTCTCAAATATTTATTTTGCTTAATAGATTATATTTACAGATAAAATAGGAGAATAAAGGAGAGTCACACAGATATTTCTTACAGTGATGATATGAAAAGTTTTAATTGAGGCCCATGGACCCTGAAGTGCTCCATCACATAGCAAGCTAGCAGGTGTTTGGAAATAAGCAAGTATAAGTCATTGAGGTGGGTACAGAGGATTTTACCAAGGGTGCATCTGTGCTGAGACAGAAACCATGGACGGAAAAGCAAGTGGTAAAGTAATAGTGTAGATGGAGAAGAGAAAAGAGAAGTACAGATTCAGGACAAAGGAAGTGAAGACAGAGTTGGTCTGACAGCTAGAAACAAATGGTCAGGATGAATAAGACCCAACAGATGCAGCCTGGAATATACACAGAGCTGCAGTTCCTTGGAGCACAGTCCTCACTGGTGATGATGGTTAGAAGTTCTGTTACTGGTGGAAATCAGATCTCACTGGAAGAGGTTAGAGGTGAGTGGTTTATATTTTCATATTTTGACAGTGAGAAAACAAAAGAGAGTGAATAGGAAGTAGTTCCATGAGATAAAGAAATTGAGGACAGGTTCCCTGTATTATTTAGTGGTCTCTTTGTTTTGTTTTAATTAATGAGGAGCTTCTGATCATGTTTATAGATACATAGGATGGGCCTCATTGCGAGGGAGAATTTAAGAGAAAAAGACAGGGAAAAATTGAAAGTGTGTGATATTCTGTATGGAGCTGGAGTTGAGATCAGGAGCACAGTTGAAGAGGTTAGCTCTGAAATGAGGACCAAACTTGTATCCTCAGAGACAGGAGGAGGAGAATGGAAGTGATTGGTTGAAATCACAGAGAAATGCCTGCTTCGTGGTAATTAATTGTATTTTTCTAAGTATTTTGTTCCATAATACATAGTACAATGAATCCTTATCTTTATTACTCTGTAAATAAAGTTATTTATTTCTATGCTTTTCTCGACCACAATGCTCTTCATCTTTGTCTCTTTGGTAGCCAGCAGAGTGATAGTTATGTTGGGAGTGCCTGGGTGACCTTGAAGAAAAAGCAGCTGACATCTATGGGTTGCTTACTCAGTGTCAGCATACTCAGAGCTTCACGGGTTAATTTTATCATCATCTCCATTTTACAGATTTAGGAGAGTGGGTAAATTACACAAGGTCACACCACTAATAAATGATGAAATCGTGTTCAAACCTAGACATCTGACCTCAGAATACTTACTCTTAACTGTTATATATGTTGACTCTCTTGAGACGCCATTGGCTCTCAGAAGAAAGTTGATGGTCTACAACAATGACAAATTATGACCGAAATTTGCTTACATTCTTAATACTTCAGTAGTTACAGTTTCTTAGATAAAGAGGGGGAAGATACTTTATATTGGCCACTCTTAACATCTTTGTCGTTTTGTGAAGAAATCTAAAAATAATGTGGTTTTGTGCAATTTTCCTCTGGCTTTGGCTATGTTGAAAGGACTGTAGATATAGATTAAGCTGTGTGAGGTCAATTTAGACCCTGTTTTTAATGATACTTGTAGGACTTCTTCCTTAATAATATTTTAAGTGTTTTAATCACAGTAAACAATTTCTTGAGGGCCTTATAAAGTAAAAAGATATGCTGTGGCCTCTTTTAGCATATTCTTTAATAATTCAGTAATCCTCTGGATGAACTGATGGCCTGTCTCCTGCTCCTCTATCTCTGCATTTCTAGAAGATGGAAAGATAATTGTTTTCATTGGGAGCACCATGTGGCTTGTAGGATCTTAGTTCCCTGACCAGGGATTGAATCCAAGGTCCTGGCAGTGAAAGCAGTGAGTCCTAACTATTGGACCACCAGGGAACTCCCAAGGATAATTGCTTTCTAGACAGTTGTTCTCAAACTTGACAGTACATCAGTATCACCTAGCAAAACTTTTGGATTTGGATAGCTCAGTTCTACCCCAAGAAGTGCAGTTTTGGTGTGAGGGGCACCCAAGAACATGCATTTCCCATAGGTTCCCAGGTTTTGTTGTTGCTATTGGCCTAGAATCCACACTGTAAATACTAATGCTCTAAACTGTAGATGTCATAGATTTAATTTCAAATAGTATGCATACCTTTAATATATTCCTAGCGTTATTAGCTAATCATTTCCTTTAAGAAGGAGTTCAGAGCAATTCTTCAAACACAAAAGTCATTGTTTCTGGTAAATGCGTCCTAACACTGTGAACTGGCTTATAGCCAATGACTCTCTAAGTAATGCAAACAGTTGATTTGACATGAGAGATAAACTGTGAAACCGCTTTTTTTTTTCTTAAGATGCTCAGCATTTTTTACTTCTTAAAGTGGTATTTTCATTTGGTTTCAGTAACATGTTGGACCTCTGTCTTGTTCTTATAACCAAGCATCCCACTATCCATCTTTTTACAGAGCTTGGGTCCTAGTTTGGCTTGTCTTCTTTCTACTTTCTAGAAGTATGTGAATCTTACATCTATGTCAGCTAACAAAGCAGATATTTCCATATAACCCTCAATATATAACATCTGCAACACCACTCTCCCTCCGTGACCACTGATGAAAACCTTGCTGGGTCATGCTCATAGACTGTGAATGTGCATTTACTATTGCATAATACTCACTGAATACTATCTGGATTTATCTTTAAATTGAGACTGAACACCTGCTTACCTGGGTCATACTCCTTTGGTTCCAGAATACATGATTGCTTAGTTGCTTCAGTCATGTCCAACTCTTTGCGACCCTATGGACTGTGGCCTGCCAGGCTCCTCTGTCCATGGGGATTGCCCAGGCAAGAGTACTGGAGTGGGTCACCATGCCCTCATCCAAGAGGTCTTCCCGAATCAGGGAGTGAACCTGAGTCTCTTATGTCTCCTGCATTGGCAAGAGGGTTCTTTACCACTAGTGCCACCTGGGAAACCCTTGGTTCCAGAATAAAATGATGTAATTAACAACCCTGTAATTGAGGGACTTGACGGTAAAGCATCTGCCTACAACGCGGGAGACCCAGGTTCAATCCCTGGGTCAGGGAGATCCTCTGGAGAAGGAAATGGCAACCCACTCCAGAACTCTTGCCTGGAGAATCCTATGGACAGAGGAGCATAGTAGGCTCCTAGAGCCCATGGGGTCACAAAGAGTCAGACACGACTGAGCGACTTCACTCTCTCTCACTCTCACTCTCTCGACGAGTTCAGTAAATTACATTGTTATGATCATCATAAGGATGTGGTTATAATGCTGCTTGTTGTGTATTTCACTCATGCAGATTTAAGAGATAAATTCTACTGAGATCTCTGGACCAAGAATATTTTCTGTTTGTTGTTTGTTTGTTAGGAATTGCGGTATTTTGATCTTATAGATAGAGTGAAACATCAAATTAGTGTTTTCCTCTTTGCCTTTGTTCCTGTAAAGATCAGAGCCAATTTATAGCCCAAATAGAATTTTATAGGATATAAAAACATTTCTATACCACCATCATTTTGATTTTAACTCATTTTCTTATTTGCCACAATTTTCTCATTAAAAAGAGGAAAGGGAAACTGTAACATATATGGCTAAAGTTTGCTTTAAAAATATCTAGAGCAAGGTAGGGTGTACTTTTAAAAAGAGAAATATTACACATTTCTCTTTATAATATATACATTAAAGTTTTAGTTTTTGGAGAAGGCAATGGCACCCCACTCCAGTACTCTTGCCTGGAAAATCCCGTGGATGGAGGAGCCTGGTAGGCTGCAGTCCATGGGGTTGCTAAGAGTCAGACACGACTGAGCGACTTCACTTTCACTTTCACTTTCTTGCATTGGAGAAGGAAATGGCAACCCACTCCAGTGTTCTTGCCTGGAGAATCCTAGGGACGGGGGAGCCTGGTGGGCTGCCCTTTATGGGGTCTCACAGAGTCAAACACGACTGAAGCGACTTAGCAGCAGCAGCAGAACAAGGTAGGGTGTACTTTTTAAAAGAGAAATATTACACATTTCTCTTTATAATATGTACATTAAAGTTTTAGTCTCTTCAGACTTCACTTCAGCAGTTCTGTCATCTTTTGATTGCTCACAAATCCAGAGTCTTGTCCTGTGGCCTATTATCAGAAATCCTAGACCCACAGGGTATTAAATATTAACTAGGGATTACCACACTGGAGGAAGCACAGCTTTGTAAAGGGATTAAATTAACCTCCCTAACTCTCAGATATACTTTTACTCATGTGATATTTCATCTTTTAACAATCTACTACAATGTATGTGTTGTGACTGTAACATTATTTTCTTTTCATTTGAAACTTTATAGCAATGGATTTCCTAGGCATATTCAGTTTTCAGGGCTTCCCTCATAGCTCAGCTGGTGAAGAATCTGCCTATAATGTTTCATCTATTTCAGTAATACAAAAGACTATGGTATAAAAGACCACCATGATGTAAAAGAAAAATTATACCAGACACTTTATAAATTATCAAAGACAGCAATATCCAAGACTGTTGCAAAGGAGGGGAGAGATAAATTGTAACTATGCTGAAACAAAACAGGGTTTTTAAATGCAGGGATGAGCTACCGGAAAAGTACTGAAGTCTTTAGAGGGGAAGTTGGTCAATGTGATTAAGCCATCTGTGCTTGCCACGTTGTCTTTTCATTTTCAAATTTAGGCTCCTACTCTCCTATAGAAACTGGCAGCTAGAAATACTATCTCTTTTGATAATTACAGGCATACCTTATTGTGTTGAACTTCACTTTATTGTGCTTCTCAGGTATTGTTTTTTTTTGTTTGTTTGTTTGTTTTAACAATTTGGAAGTTTATATCAATCCTGCATTGGAGGTTTATGTCAATCCTGCATTGAACAAGCCTATTGGGGCTTTTTTTTTTTTTTTCAGCAACATTTGCTCACTATGTGTCTCTTGTGTCACAGTTTTGCAGTTCTCATAATATTTAAAACTTTTTCATTATTATTATATTTGTTATGGTGATCTGTGATTTTACTGTTGCAAAGAAGTTGGGACTTGCTGAATGATGATGGTAATGATTAGCATTTTTTAGCAATAGAGCATTCTTTAATTAAGGTATGTACTTTGCTTTCTTAGACATAATGCTAAATTGCACACTTACTAGACTATAGCATAGTGCAAACATAACTTTCACACGCACTGGGAAACTGAAAAATTTGTGAGTCCATTTATCAAGATTTGCTTTATAGTGGTGCTGTGTAACTGAACCTATAGTGTCTCTGAGGTTAGCACTTTTTAAATGGATGGCTCCTAGCTCCTTGAAAAAGCCATTTCTGGCTTATAAAATTTGCATCTCAAAGGAGCAGAAAAGTTGCTCTACCATTGAAAGTTTTCTAAAGGTAAATGCTCTCTGAGGAAAAGGAAGACTGGGGCCTAGAGTCAGGACAAAGCATGTCTAATGTTTAGTCACACTGGGGGGAATGTTTAGTTGGCGTTGTCAATGGTGTTGACATTTCAAATCCTCACAAAACAGGTTACAATTTATGATAATATTTATAAATTCCTAGTAAATACAGGTAACTTTCATCTGCTCACTCAATATATTTAGGTTATTTACCTTGCTGTTTACTATCAAATATGAAAGAATAGATTCAAATGATTAAATAATTATTATAATTTAAATGGAAGGTGTGTGGATCTTGTTGCAATCTTTTGTGTGTCAAGGAACAAAACAAATGACAATCTCGTGTGCCTAAACGTGGGCAGCAAATTAAAAGGTAGAAAATTAAATAAAAATTTTGTGGTCTGCAATTATGACAAAGTAATTTATAAAAATGCTTTCTTTCTCAACAAAAACTAGCTTTACAACAACTGTTCAAAAGATAAACGTCAAATGAACTACAGAACTAAGATATGGTTTGTGACAATTGTGGTGCATGTGTGCAAAGTCAGTTAATTCATTTATTTTCTAAATATTATACTTCCCTAGTCACAGAAGTCTGTAGAAGAATTTTCAAGAAGGAAGAAAGAATAAGTAATGTAAAGTGATATGAAGTACAAAATGGAAGTGATACAAACATGGAGAAAAACTGAAAGATATCTTTGTATTAGTGAAATAAGTGGCTATTGGTAACCTTTGAGACTTCAGTGTCAGAACAGCACCAATGAAAACCAGTGTGTGAACTGCCCACCTGAATGAGTGCATTTTGACACAAGAAGACAATTGATTTTTCATTATTTTTTTTTAAGAAAATTGAAACAAATAATTTGTAAGATTATTCATGTAGGGAACATCTTCTAAGTTTCAGTGTGATCGAATCAACTTTCTACTCTAAGATTAAACATCATATTGTCAGGGAAGTGTAATCTCCTCGGTTCTGTCTCGTCACAACAAAAATTTGAAGCAACAGACATTAAAGCTCTTGGAGTGTCACAGCTCTCAGATAGACCATGTTATAGCTCTCAGCTCTCGGATAGACCGTGTTATAGCTCTTGGGGACAGATCAGTGTTACATCTCCGTGTTACAGCTCAGTTTTATTTAGAAAATAAAAGGAAAATACATCCTCTAGGCATGAAGGCATGCCTACCCAAAAAAACGCAAAGAGACGAGAGAGAGCCCCGGCCCTGTGGCTCCTCTTTTCATATGCTTTTTCCTCCCCCCTCCCAACCCCACCCGGGCCTGCCCTATGTAAATTGGGCTAGCCAGGAGCGCTGTTTGTTCTACCTGAGGTCCTCACTCAGGTCTTTGGACCTTCCTTTGTTCTCTTTACATGAGCTTTTCCCTTCCTTTTCTTTTATCCACCACCATTCTAGACTCCTTTTTCCTATTCTAACTACCTAAAAATATTGAAATTTCAAAAGAAAGTGTATAACCTGGGTACAAGTTATCAAGGAACAGGGAAAAAGATTGGTAGATGGGCAGGATCCTTTCGAAAAGGAGAAGGTACACAGCTTATGAGACAGAAAATAAGGAAAGCAAAAAGAGTAATGACTTTTTAGTTTATTAATCTCATTATTTTCTTCCAGTTTTCACTACTGCATAATCAGTTCCATAAATACTAAGGATGTGCTATTTTCTCAAAGACGCCTTTCTAAGTTGCGGTTCATGTTATGGCTGTTTCTAGTCCTAAGTTTTTCAAAATTAATTAAATTATAACTCATCTTGGATTCACTTTTCTCATAGTGAATGGATATATTTAATTTGATAGAAAATGTGAATTCAAAATACCTACTAATTTTTAATGACATCAGTTCAGTTCAGTTCAGTTGCTCAGTCGTGTCTGACTCTTTGCGACCCCATGAATTGCAACACGCCAGGCTCCTCTGTCTGTGGAATTCTCCAGGCCAGAATACGGGAGTGGGTAACCATTCTCTTCTCCAGGAGAACTTCCCAACCCAGGGATCGAACCCAGTTCTCCTTCATTGCAGGAGGATTCTTTACCAGCTGAGCTACCAGAGGATCCCTATATGTTGAGTAAATCATGCAAAATGCCAGGCTGGATGAAACACAAGCTGAAATCAAGATTGCTAGGAGAAATATCAATAACCTCACATATGCAGATGACACCACCCTTATGGCAGAAAGAGAAGAAGAACTAAAGAGCCTCTTGATGAAGATGAAAGAGGAGAGTGAAAAAGTTGGCTTAAGACTCAACATTCGAAACACTAAGATAATGGCATCCAGTCCCATCACTTCATGACAAATAGAAGGGGAAACAATGGAAACAGAAACAGATTTTCTTTTCTCGGGTTCCAAAATCACTGCAGATGGTGACTGCAGCCGTGAGATTAAGACACTTGGTCCTTGGAAGAAAAACTATGACAAACCTAGACAGCATATTAGAAAGTAGAGACATTACTTTTGCTGACAAAGTTCCATATAGTCAAAGCTATGGCTTTTCCAGTAGTCATGTATGGATGTGAGAATTGGACCATAAAGAAAACTGAGCACCAAAGAATTGCTGCTGTGACCTGTGATATTAGAGAAGACTCTTGAGAGTCCCCTGGACTACAAGGAGATCAAATCAGTTCATTCTAAAAGAAATAAATCCTGTATATTCATTGGAGCAACCGATACTGATACTGAAGCTCCAATACTTTGGTCACTTCATGTGAAGAGTCAACTCATTGGAAAAGACCCTGATGCTGAGAAATATTGAAGGCAGGAGGAGAAGGGGTGAAAGAGGATGAGATGGTTGGATGATATTATTGACTCAATGGATATGAGCCTGAGTAAGCTCTGGGAGATGGTGAACAACAGGGAAGCCTGCCGTGCTGCAGTCTTTGAAGGTGCAAAGTGTTAGACTCAACTGAGTGACTGAAAAGCAACAATACTATGAAATTATTTGTCTTTATTTATGACATTATATGGACACTTTGATAACTTATGAGGTGAGGGGAAGTTGCTCAGTTGTGTCCAACTCTTTGCGACCCCGTGGACTGTAATCTACTATGCTTCTTTGTCCATGGGATTCTCCAGGCAAGAATACTGGAGTGGGTTGCCATTCCCTTCTCCAGGGGATCTTCCTGACCCAGGGATCGAACCCGGGTCTGCCGCATTGGAGGCAGGCGCTTTAACCTCTAAGCCACCATAGCTAATATATATTTTCTTCTTAAGATAGGGCTAAAATGGTAAGAATAGCAAAATACTAATGATGATAGTAATAATATTGTTTTAGTCCACTTCTTTTTCTCCTCTCAAGGAAGGGCTTATATCAAAAAGCAAAATTTATGACCCCTAAAAGATTTTTCTTACTTTAATTTCTACTCAAAATACTTACCTGCAGTTAATCTGAGCAAGGACATTTAAAAGAGAATTAAAAATTCAACCGTACTTTGCTTAAACAATTTGAATGACTAACTGCAGTAATTAGCTTTGAGTAAATTCACAAAGTAAATAGAGCCTTGATACTTCATAATTAAATAGAACCCCAATTTCCTTTCAGCATTTAATTCTGCATTCAAATTATCAAGGGTGCTATTTTAAACTACTTTTTGGAAATAGGTGTAATGATTTTTTTTTGGTTCTTATGTTATTAATGAGCTTTCATTCAGACTATAGATTGGCAATATTTATATAAAAGAAAAGAGTATAAGAATAGCAAATAGTATATAAAATTCAAATAAAGAACTTCTTCCCCATCCATCTTCTAGAAGTTTTACTACACATCATAATAACAGTTTAAATACATTTTATATCAAAATAAGATATAAATAAATATATATATTATTATTATTATTTCCTCAAGCAACTGGGTGAGACTATACTTTAGCTTGTATCAATAACTGCAACTTATACAGATGCGAACACATTTCATTCCTTTTTCATGATAGTTGGATATTTCAAAATGTGAATTTCCAAGATAGGAACAAACTGATAATTCAGTTTGAAGAAGTCCTGGTGGTTTGGAAAAAGAAAGAACCACACTAGTGTTAGTGCAGATACTTTATTACATGGCTCTGAAGTGTGTTTTGCAATTCATTGTGTCATTAGACACAACTTAAAAAAATCAGGATATTTTCCTTTTCCTTTTTTTTTTTCAATTATAAATTTTATTTTTACAAGAGAATTGTATTGTGTCTATCATTTTATGGTGCTTATAATGGAAATGCCTATAACAACAATGGAGTCTAATTTTAGAGTAATTTTAATGATTTTCATCAGCTAATAGATTCTCTTACTTTATCCTATGAGATACTAGTCCTGAAAGATAAGATGTTCCACAAGTAAAGAGTTTTTATTAAGTATTATTAGCCCCTCTAGGAATATTTCTCCTCCATGGATCACAGTCTTTTCATGGTGAAGGGGCTTGTGTAACTCAACGAAGCTATGAGCCTTGCCATTATGGGTCATAGTGAAGAGTTCTGACAAGATGTGGTACACTGGAGGAGGAAATGGCAAATCACTCCAGTATTCTTGCCGTGAGACCCCCATGAACATTATGACAGGGGTAATCCAAGTCTACTTCCCAACCACTAGTGCTGAAGAAGATGAAGTTGACTGGTTCTATGAAGACCTACAGTACCTGCTATAACTAACACCCCCCCCCCCACACACACACACACACAACAAATAAAAAAAGATGTCTATTTTGTCATAGGAGATTGGAATGCAAAAATAGAGATACCCAAAATTACAGGCAAGTTTGGCCTTAGAATACAAAATGAAGCATGGCAAAGGCTAAAGTTTTGCCAAGAGAACAACACCGGTCATAGCAAACACCTTTTTTCATCAACCCAAGAGACTACTCTATACATGCACGTCATCAAATGGTCGATACTGAAATCAGATTGACTATGCTAGCCTGGAAAATCCCATGGACAGCGGAGCCTGACAGGCTACGATCCATGGGGTTGCAAGAGTCAGACATGACTTAGCAGCCAAACCACCACGATGCTCTTTGCAGCCAAAGATGAAGTAAATTTATAAAGTCAGTGAAAAGAATACCTGGAGCTGACTGTGGCTCAAATCATGAGCTCCTTATTGCAAAGTTCAGGCCTAAACTGAAGAAAGTAGAGAAAACCACTAAACCTTCCACATATGACCTAAATCAAATCCCTTATGATTAAACAGTGAAGGTGATGAATAGGTTCAGAGGATTAGATCTGGTAACAGAGAGCCTGAAGAACTATGGATGGAAGTTTACAACATTGTACAGGAGGCAGGGACCAAATCCCTCCCAAAAAAACAGAAATTGAAGAAGGTAAAGTGATTGTCTTACAAATAGCTGAGGAAAGAAAAGAAGCAGATAAGGGAGAAATGTATAGATATACCCAACTGAATGCAAAATTCCAGAGAATAGTAAGAAGAGGTAAGAAGGCTGCTTAAATGAACATGGCAAAGAAACAGAGGAAAACAATAGAATGGGAGAGATTTGAGATGTCTTCAACAAAGAGATGTCAAGGAAACATTTCCTACTGGGGTCCAGCCCCGGTGGATCCAGGGTGATTCGAAGGTGGGGACGGAGTCGGCGTCTTTGGAAAAATACATATTTAATCACAGATATAGAGAGATTAGAAATGGATAGTGTAGTAGGAAGATTAGTGGAGAAAAAGAGGCTGAATAACTTGGATTACGTGGAATAGCATCCATGCTCCAGATGGGAATTCAGCCAGAAAAACGGGAGCAAGAAAGAAGCGACATGGGGGAATCAGTCTTTCTGGAAACTGATCAGATTTCTTTATTTTTGGGTTTGCTTATATACCTTTTGTTACACATAGGGATGAATACAGAGTCACGCGGGGGTCAGCAGTCCTGACCTTTATCAAAATCAGGTGCTTCACATAAATGTATAAAAAAAGGTCTTAGGGATATTACATCATCTTCTGGCCATGCGTGAGACCTGCTGACATTTTATGATCCTTTCTTTCTGATAACCAAAAAACTTATTTTTTCCAAGTGTGTTTTTTCTCAAACCAGGCACCACCCTCCAAATAAAGCTGCATTCCTATATGGTGAGGGTGTAGTGAGTTACAATCAAGAAAGGAATTTATTTAACCCAAGGTTAACAGATTAATCTTAAAGGTTAATACTTATTTCTCCTATATGCTTAAAGGTTAATACTTATTTCTCCTATATGTTAGTTATATTCATTACAAGTGTAGGGAACATGAAGATTTAGCAGCAAACATCAGCCTAACAGATGAAAATCCTTTCATCAATGCTCCCCTTAAGATCTATTTAGTCTTAAGATATGATAAAGTTACATTTTCACATAGCAAGGACACAGTGATTTATAACAAAGTACAGTGATCTATTACAAAAGAGAAAATCCATTAACTCAAAAAGTCTAGTATTGCTAACATCAAAAACTACTATATTTCCTTTGCTATATTCCAAATACATTGATTAATATATTCCCAATTGCCTAAGGATATGGAGGCCTGGCGGCAATCATTGACTCAACAAGAAGAAAAAGCCCTATGCTAATTAAGACTCTCCAAATACTCCAAAACTCTCTGTGCTGTTTATGGTTGAGAGGTAGTAAACAATCATGTGGCAGGAATATGGATAATCCTGTCACACAAGCTAGTCTGTCAGCAGAGAGGTTTGACCTGAGACATCCTTGTCCCACCCAGAGCAGGGAATTAGCAGCAATTATTGACACAACAAATGAAAAAACCCTTCACCAATATAATTCCTAACCAACACACTATACTAATAATTTCTAACTCCCCAAAAGAATTGGCCTTTAGTAAGTCTAAAACATCTCGTGCCTCTCAGATTTGGAGGCTGTAAACAATCACATGTGGCCGGACGAACCTATACAGGCGGGCTAGATAACCTTCAGAGGAGTCCGTAAGCTGAAACACTCTTGTCACACCCAGGAATTTTTATTGCCTTGGAGCTGCATCTCCGAGAGAAACGGTTATGGGGGAGAGCCCCCCGTAAAGTCAGAGGTGTAGGTGAGAGCATAAAACAGACTCTGGTTTTGGGGTTAGATGCGTGGGAACAGGGGGTTTCCTGAGGCTTGATCACGCCTTTGCGTATGCCAAGCCTCCTTCCTCATGACCTTTGCCATGGGCGGAATTCCTCACGCTGGCCCCCGGCAATTTCCTGCAAGGATGGGCACAGTAAAGGACAGAAATGTTAAGAAATTAACAGAAACAGAAGAGATTAAGAAGAGGTGGCAAGAATATACATAAGAACTATACAAAAAGGTCTTAATGACCTAGATAACCACCACTGTGAGGTCATTCTCTCAGAGCCAGAAAAATGTGAAGTCAAGCAGGCTTTAGGAAGCATTACTACAAACAAAGCTAGTGGGTGTGACAGAATTGAACTTTTTAAAATCCTAAAAGATCGCTTCTGTTAAAGTTCTGCACTCATTATGCCAGCAAATTTGGAAAACTCAGCAGTGGCCACAGAACTGAAAGAAATCAGTTTTCATTCCAATCCCAAAGAAGGGAAATGCCAAAGAATGTTCAAACTACAGTACGATTGTGCTCATTTCACATGCTAGCAAGGTGATGCTCAAAATCCTTCAAGCTAGTTTTCAACAGTATGTGAACTGAGAACTTCCAGACATAAAAGCTGGATTTAGAAAAAGTCAGAGCAAGCAGAGATCAAGTTGTCAACATCTGTTGGATCACAGAAAAAGCAGAGCAATTTCAGGAAAACATCTACTTCTGCTTCATGAACTTCACTAAAGCCTTTGACTGTGTGGATCACACAGCAAACAGTGGAAAATTCTTCAAAAGATGGGAATACCACCTTACCTGCCTCCTAAGAAACCTGTATGTCAGTCAGGAAGCAACAGCTAGAACCAGACATGGAAGAACTGACTGGTTCAAAATTGAGAAAGGAGTACATCATGGCTATATATTGTCACATTGCTAATTTAACTTATATGCAGAGTACATCATGTGAAATGTCAGGCGGGATGAATCACAAACCAGAATCCAGATTGCCGGGAGAAATATCAACAACCTCAGATACACATATGATACTGCTTTAATGGCAGAAAATGAAGAGGAACCTTGATGAGATTCTTGATGAGGGTGAAAGAGGAGAGTGAAAAAGCTGGCTTGAAACTCAACATTCAAAAAACGAAGATCATGGCATCTAGTCCTGTCACTTCATAGCAAATAGGAAGGAAAAAGTGGAAGCTGAGACAGACTTTATTTTCTTGGGCTCCAAAATCACTGTGGATGGTGACAGCAGCCATGAAATTAAAAGATGCTCACTCCTTGGAGGAAAGTTATGACAAACCTCAGTTCAGTTCAGTTCAGTCACTCAGTTGTGTCTGACTTTGCAACCCCATGAATCGCAGCACGCCAGGACTGCCTGTCCATCACCAACTCCCGGAGTTCACTCAGACTCACGTCCATTGAGTCAGTGATGCCATCCAGCCATCTCATCCACTGTCATCCCCTTCTCCTCCTGCCCCCAATCCCTCCCAGCATCAGAGTCTTTTCCAATGAGTCAACTCTTCGCATGAGCTGGCCAAAGTACTGGAGTTTCAGCTTTAGCATCATCCCTTCCAAAGAAATCCCAGGGCTGATCTCCTTCAGAATGAACTGGTTGGATCTCCTTGCAGTCCAAGGGACTCTCAAGAGAATTCTCCAACACCACAGTTCAAAAGCATCAAGTCTTTGGCGCTCAGCTTTCTTCACAGTCCAACTTTCACATCCATACATGACCACAGGAAAAACCATAGCCTTGACTAGACGGACCTTTGTTGGCAAAGTAATGTCTTTGCTTTTCAACAGGTTATCTAGGTTGGTCATAACTTTTCTTCCAAGGGGTAAGCATCTTTTAATTTCTCGGCTGCAGTCACCATCTGCAGTGATTTTGGAGCCCCAAAAAATAAAGTCTGACAGTGTTTCCACTGTTTCCCCATCTATTTCCCATGAAGTGATGGGACCAGATGCCATGATCTTCGTTTTCTGAATGTTGAGCTTTAAGCCAACTTTTTCACTCTCCCCTTTCACTTTCATCAAGAGGCTTTTTAATTCCTCTTCACTTTCTGCCATAAGGGTAGTGTCATCTGCATATCTGAGGTTATTGATATTTCTCCTGGCAATCTTGATTCCAGCTTGTGCTTTCTCCAGCCCAGCATTTCTCATGATGTACTCTGCATATTAGTTAAATAAGCAGGGTGACAATATACAGCCTTGACATACTCCTTTTCCTATTTGGAACCAGTCTGTTGTTCCATGTCCAGTTCTCTTTTTTCCTGACCTGCATATAGGTTTCTCAAGAGGCAGGTCAGGTGGTCTAGTTTCTCATCTCTTTCAGAATTTTCCACTATTTGTTGTGATCCACACAGTCAATGGCTTTGGCATAGTCAATAAAGCAGAAATAGATGTTTTTCTGGAACTATCTTGCTTTTTTGATGATCCAGTGGATGTTGGCAATTTGATCTCTGGTTCCTCTGCCATTTCTAAAACCAGCTTGAACATTAGGAAGTTCACGGTTCATGTATTGCTGAAGCCTGGCTTGGAGAATTTGAGCATTACTTTCGTAGTGTGTGAGATGAGTGCAACTGTGTTTTAGTTTGAGCATTCTTTGGCATTGCCTTTCTTTGGAATTGGAATAAAAACTGACCTTTTCCAGTCCTGTGGCCACTGCTGAGTTTTCCAAATTTGCTGGCATATTGAGTGCAGCACTTTCACAGCATCATCTTTCAGGATTTGAAACAGCTCAACTGGAATGCCATCACCTCCACTAGCTTTATTTGTAGCAATGCTTTCCAAGGCCCACTTGACTTCACATTCCAGGATGTCTGGCTCTAGGTGAGTAATCACACCATCGTGATTATCTT
This sequence comes from Budorcas taxicolor, assembly GCF_023091745.1. Taxonomy (NCBI): domain Eukaryota; kingdom Metazoa; phylum Chordata; class Mammalia; order Artiodactyla; family Bovidae; genus Budorcas; species Budorcas taxicolor. The sequence goes on along the minus strand of NC_068919.1, from coordinate 38,624,960 downwards.
GGTCATGAATATCTTTTTTGTACAGTTCTTCTGTGTATTCTTGCCACCTCTTCTTAATATCTTCTGCTTCTGTTAGGTCCATACCATTTCTGTCCTTTATCGAGCCCATCTTTGCATGAAACGTTCCCTTGGTATCTCTAATTTTCTTGAAGAGATCTCTAGTCTTTCCCATTCTGTTGTTTGCCTCTATTTCTTTGCATTGATCTCTGAGGAAGGCTTTCTTATCTCTCCTTGCTATTCTTTGGAACTCTGCATTCAGATGCTTATATCTTTCCTTTTCTCCTTGGCTTTTCCCTTCTCTTATTTTCACAGCTATTTGTAAGGCCTCCTCAGACATGGAGTTGCCATCATGGTCAACCAAAGTCTGAAATGCAGTCCTTGGATGCAATCTCAAAAATGACAGAATGAGCTCTGTTCGTTTCCAAGGCAAACCATTCAATATCACAGTTATCCAAGTCTATGCTCCAACCAGTAACGCTGAAGAAGCTGAAGTTGAATGGTTCCATGAAGACCTACAAGACGTTTTAAAACTAACAACCAAAAAAGATATCCTTTTCATTATAGGGGACTGGAATGCAAAGGTAGGAAGTCAAGAAACACCTGGAGTAACAGGCAAATTTGGCCTTGGAATATGGAATAAAGCAGGGCAAAGACTAATAGAGTTTTGCCATGAAAATGCACTGGTCATAGCAACACCCTCTTCCAACAACACAAAAGAAGACTCTACACATGGACATCACCAGATGGTCAACACTGAAATCAGATTGATTATATTCTTTGCAGCCAAAGATGGAGAAGCTCTATACAGTCAACAAAAACAAGACCAGGAGCTGACTGTGATCATGAACTCCTTATTGCCAAATTAAGACTTAAATTGAAGAAATTAGGGAAAACCACTAGACCATTCAGGTATGACCTAAATCAAATCCCTTATAATTATACATTGGAAGTGAGAAATAGATATAAGGGACTAGGTCTGATAGATAGAGTGCCTGATGAATTATGGATGAAGGTTCGTAACATTGTAGAGGAGACAGGGATCAAGACCATCCCCATGGAAAAGAAATGACAAACCTAGACATTGTTATTAAAAAGCAAAGATGTCACTATGCTGACAGAGGTCCACACAGTCAAAGTTGTGGTTTTTCCAGTAGTCATGTACAGATGTGAAAGGTGGACCATAAAGAAGGCTGAGCACCAACTAATTGACTCTTTTGAACTGTGGTGCTGGAGAAGACTCTTGAGAGACCCTTAGACAGCATGAAGGTCAAGCCAGTCAATCCTAAAGGAAATCAACCCTGAATATTCCTTAGAAAGACTGATGGTGAAGCTCCAAATATTTGGTCACCTAATATGATGAACCAATTCTTTGGAAAAGACCCTGATGTTGGGAAATTGAAGGCAAAAGGAAAAGAAGGCAACAGCAAATGATATGGTTAGATAGCATCACTGACTTAATGGACAGGAATTTTAGCAAATTCAGGAGATAGTAGAGAACACAGGAGGCTCGTTAGCTGCAGTCCATGTCTGACAAAGAGTCTGACATGACTGTACAAATGAACAATAAGAATATTTTAATGTGCATTTTAATATGTTCAAAGTTCTGTGGAAAAGCAAAAATTTTACTGTCATATTCAATCCTCATTTTATTTGTTCTTATTTAACATGATTTTTATTAACCTTTTTTTGAAAGCATATGAACAAGCCCTTTTGCATGAAATTCCATCTCTTTATGCAGCAGGGATGAGTCAATGATACCATGTTTGCAGCTGGTTTTCTTGTACCATTGTATGGCTGGGACACAAAGTTAGCTATTCAGTAAGTGTGATAGAATGAGGTCTCCTGAGTTTTCTGTACATTAATCCTGTTATTTCATCAAATATATTTTGCTCCCTAAACAAAACCCTTGAATCCTAGAGGATATCGAGAAATTTATTTTCTCTATCTTGTTTCCCCCTTGCATCTTACAATGTAAGACTACCAAGCAGGAACAAAGTTAACATAGACAGATCAGACTGAATGGAAACAATTGCAATCTGTAAAGTCAATGCTGTAAAGTTGACAATTAAGTCAACTTTAATCCGTTTTAATGAAAACTGTTAAATACCGACTGTAACAAGGAACCGAGGAACCAAGGAACTGAGGAACCAAGGAACCAGGTTTTGGATTGGGGACAAAAAGGAGGGTTTAGGCACGGGCCCAGTCCCCAGGTGTTCACAATCTCTTTAAGAAGACAGGTAGGCATTTAACTCTATTAAGACTGATTATTCGTGTGTGTGTGTGTGTTAGGTTGCTTCAGTCCTGTCTGACTCTGCAACCGTATGAACTATAGCCCACCAGGTTCCTCTGTCCATGGGATTCTGCAGGCAAGCATACTGGAGTGGGTTGCCATACTCTCTTGTAGGGGATCTTCCCAACCCAGGGATCAAACCCCCGTCTTCTACGTCTCCTGCATCAGCACATGGATTCTTTACCATGAGCACCACCTGGGAAATCCCCAAGACAGATTGTTATCTACTGTCATTTACTATTGCAGATTGTTTTGCTGATGTAATATATTTCCAGTTCTTTATTTAGCTAGCACCCTGTGGGACTAGCAAGTACTTTTTTCACTCAGATATATTCATTGTCCTTTACAGAGAATACATGAATAGAATCAATTTTTATTTATCTGATTACACTATTAATTATCTCTAGATCCATTCTCCTTAGCAACATTTATCAATGTTTCATGTTGACTAGAATCCTACTGAGATGATAATAAGTGATGTATTTGGAGGTTTTTAACTAATTTATCTACTTGGAATGATGGTCAGTGGTCAATCTGTCTCTTACCATCCTTCTGAAACAGATTCTTAGCAGATGTTCAGAAGCTGATACCTGATATTTCTTCTCTTCAAAGAGATGTTTTCTCATTAAAATTTAAAACATTAAAAAAATGTTATTTAATGTTCATTTTTGTTCAAGTAGACATTTTATTTCAAAATGTACTAATATGCATTGTATAATTATTGGAACATATGACAAACAATTAGTACATTTTATCATTTTAAATCTATAACGCTAGACAAGATATAATCCCATAGTACCCCCATTGTCTTTATATGCATATTGTATTCCTGGAAGCCATGAGCCTAGACTTCTCCAAAGCCACTGGTCTTTAGCTCAAGGATAAACTCAAGAAGTAATCTAATTTTAAATAATTGAAGTCTGCCTTGGAACTTTAGTCATCCACAAGCAAAAATCCACTTTTCTCTCTAGGACAAGGTCAGCAGCAAGCCGTACCCAGATCTTTGCAGTGGGCTTTCATTTATACACTGGTTTCATTCTATTCAGAAAGTACCTTTGTAAATCTCAAAGTAGAGGGCTTCAGTGAGTGCAATGAGAATGTCCTGGCAAGTAATATCTGGAAAGTGAATGCAGGCCAATTGCATTCAGTTCTCACAATATTATGAAAGGGGGCTGTGGGTTATATTGCAGTGTTTCTAAGCTGATTATCCAGAACAGAGGCTCAGCTTGATGCCAGTTCTTTTACATGCATTGCCAGACTAAACAAGTACCTTTTGAGGTTCATCCATCACAATTTATGATACATTAAGCTAAATCTAATGTTCTCTGAAGCTGGTGTTACGGGATTTTCTATATTCAGGCTAAGAAATTGCATTTGGGGAAAGGGATTTCTCCTCTTTTTCTCCATAGAGTTTCTTTAGTTCTTCAGAGTCTTGTTATGTCTATTGCAGCGCTGTTATATTCTGGTACTAATAACAGATTGATTTTAAGTATTTGAAATCTTAACTGGTAGCAGGAAATGACTTTAAATTAACATTGCATGAACTACTATAAATTGTTCACTGGAAAAGTGTGTTTAATTATAAATGAAGAAACCTGTTTCCCAGTTGATTAACTATATTAAACACTTTATATTTTCAAAGATCTACACTATTGTTAATAAGCTATTTCTCAAAATGGGTCTCAGAGGGAGTCTAATACTATCACCTCCTATTTTTATAAATGATGCACTTGACCCATAAAAATTAGATTGCCCATATTGAAAAAAAAATTAGATTGCCCATATTGGACCACATAGAAATGAAAAACTGAAATGGGGTTTCAAGTTCTTAATGCACCTGTGCCTAGTTAACAGAGCTAAGTAAGTAAGTAAGTAAAGTCATTCAGTCATGTCCGACTCTTTGTGACCCCGTGGACTGCACCCCACCAGGCTCCTCAGTCCATGGGATTCTCCAGGCAAGAATACTGGAGTGGGTTGCCATTTCCTTCTCCAGGGGAATATTCCCGACCCAGGGATCGAACCCGGGTCTCCTGCATTGGAGGCAGACCCTTTAACCTCTGAGCTGAGCACCTAAAGTAAGTTAGAAAATTAAGTAAATTTGTCAGATGGCTACACACACACACATACACACATAATGTTTTCCTTTAGAACATTTCTGTTCTGTATGTAAAACCAGTTATTTTGTTATGGAGTAATATAAAACAAACTCAAAAGAGCTAGCTCCAGAGTCAATTAATCCATGCTACTTATTCTGATATTCCTCACCATTTGCTCATTGCCAGACTAACTTGTCCCTCTTGTCCCTCACAGAGTCTATCTTTTGAGAGACTAATATGATTGACTTTGGCCAAATAGTAGAATTGTCTGATACTGAGATCAACAAATATTTGTGGCAAGGAGTTCAGTCTTTAAAGTCTACTTGGTTATATTGCTCTATATTAAAAATATAATTTTATTTATGAATTGATTATTACATTTATAATATTTAATATTTTTACTTTGAATTTTAAAAGTTCTCTCTCATGAATAAAACAGTCCAGGATGTATAACATAGATATTGATATCTTCTTGATTTTTATCAGTGGCTTTTGAATTGTTTAGTAGTTTAAATCTCATTTGTCTGATGAGTTTGCAGTTCTCTCAACATCAGTATCCCTTTAATATGTCACTGTCCAGAGAACAGAGCTAGAAAACAACAGCTACCTCATCAATAAATTTTAATCATTGAAACATCAGGGGTTTTTTGTGGTGTTTGTATATGACAACCAATTTAAAACTTCTGAGTGGAATTTATCCTAAATGTACCTCCATATGAACTTATTAATATGTATATAATTTTTTATCTTTGAAAATTATGTATCATCTGTTTCATCTTTTTAAATGTAGGGTTATTATTTCTCTATAGAAACAGGATAAGGAAAATTCTTACCAAATGAAAGGAAACTTTAGTTTAAATGTTGTGAGTGCTAATGAAAGTAAATGCCCCTTGACGTACTATGTTTTGCTAAGTCGCTTCAGTCGTGTCCGACTCTATGTGACCCCATAGACAGCAGCCCACCAGGCTCCCCCGTCCCTGGGATTCTCCAGGCAAGAACACTGGAGTGGGTTGCCATTTCCTTCTCCAATGCATGAAAGTGAAAAGTGAAAGTGAAGTCACTCAGTCATATCCGACTTAGTGACCCCATGGACTGTGTTTTAGGTCTATTAAATAAAAGAAAATGACATTCTGTGATCTTATAATTTTGTTTGTGCTGTAGAACTTCAACTATATTTGAATTATATGTGCACAGTATTTCATATCAGATGTAAGTAGCCAGATGTGGAGATTTTTTAACACATTTCGCTTTCTAGATATAATGTAAAGTCACTTGCTTCAGTTCCTTATTAAAATATATAAGTGTGACTCTACATAATAAATTACATAATTTCTCCTGATTTCATCCTAGAGTCATATACTGATAAAATTATGGTTGGAATAAATAAGATTCATCAGTTGCATTTGGAAGATGTAACAAACAGCAATATAAGAACCTGACTTAAATATTTGTCTTCTGGTGATTTTGTTAAGACTGCAGCCTTGTGCATTTTCTAAACAATATTTTGGAGGATTCTCCTTTGTGGTTCAGACTTCTTCAAACTCATTAAATATTTCATATATTTTTAGACATAACTATCATATGTACAGGTTAGATAGATTGAACTATAAATTATGAATATACAATTTGCCATATGTAAGAATCAAAGTTATGTCTATTTTGTTCATCTCATGTTATTAGAGTCTTGCCAGTGCCTAGTTCTGAATACGAGCCCCATAAATATTTCTTGAATTAAAAAAAAAAGACATACAAACACCTTTTGTGATATTCATTTATCTCTTCTTAAGATACAAACAAGAAAGCAGATGAAAATACTTGAGGCTGAAAAGTAAAGAAAATTAAAATATCTCTTTATGATTTAAAAATGAATTAATTTCTAGTGTGTTCTCAAATAGTTCTAAATCTGTGGTATTTCCTGGCCTTTTTTGAACTGAAGAAAATCAAGTTAAACTCAAGAAAGTCTGCCCAGAATGCAATTAGTAGGCCTCCAATATCTTCAGGTCCTCTAAATTCACAACATTTTTGCCAGTGTCATCATATATTTAGGTTTAATGGTAAAAGAGAATGAACACGATTTTATTCTGATGATTATGTTTCAGTGCATATGCTCCATTTTATTGTGTAGTCATGATGATGTTGGAGAGGGGCATGGATAGGGTATTGGAGAGAAGAAAAATGTGCACAAAACAGTATTACTGCAATTAAAAAAAAAAAAAACAGAGCTATATTACAAACTGAATACCATAGAATCATTCAAAGTTGAGAACTGAAGCCCTTAAAAAAAGAAACAATAGATGCTCTGCTGGCAGTTTCAGGTAGTCGTGATTACTGACACAGGCTGTGAGAACAGCAATAACCTTAGACCCAGAAGGCACTGCTGTTAGGATACCAACACAGCATATTTTCCAAGCCATCTGCCAAGAGGTTCTTTGGCCACCTGCATGAGATAGCCAGTAAATGGTTTCTACTGAAGACACCTATGTATGGTGGAACAGAGCTATCCTAGCAATTTTTTTGAAAAAACATTTTTCTTCAATTCAGTTTATTTCAATACTATATGAAAGTGCCTCATGAATATGAAGTGATATGAAGTAACTGAATTCTTACCAAACTAGTTTTGGTCAGCATGTAAACAGAACTTTAAAATTTTCTTTAATATGAAATTTTCACAGTATTTGAGTTATTTGAGAAATGATGCCATAATAGGTATGACATAGGTAAGAAATTGGGCTTAATGATCCAGATAATTATTTTTAATTCTAATACCTAAATGACTTTATATAAACATATTTCATTATTTGTTCAAAATTCAAAGGCAACAATGTTTAAGTATCATATATATATTTAAAGCATTTTTATATTCCTGGAAAATATTGTCCGATTTATAAAAATCCATTTTAGAGTCTGTAAGTAATTTAGTTACTTAGATTGTTTCTAAATTACCTAAAAGAGTTTTATTAATATGTACACTACTTGGAAATTGAAGAAACACATATACATTTTATTTTATCTGGTTTTACTTTATTTCAGACCAGAGATGACTACCTATATATAGTGAATTAATCCCTAACATTATGAAAGTAACACTAATTACTTATGGAATTTTTATGTTTTAGCATTAAAAAAAGGACGATTTTGGATCACACCAGATCCTTATCACAAAGATGACAACATCCAGATTGGGCGTGAGGTGAAAATATCTTGCCAAGTAGAAGCTGTTCCTTCTGAGGAGTTAACATTTAGTTGGTTTAAAAATGGTCGTCCGTTAAGAAGTTCTGAGCGGATGGTTATTACGCAGACTGATCCGGATGTCTCCCCGGGAACGACCAACTTGGACATCATTGATTTAAAATTCACGGATTTTGGGACATACACATGTGTAGCATCTCTGAAGGGAGGCGGAATATCTGATATCAGTATTGATGTTAATATATCCAGCAGCACAGGTAAGAAGCATATTTATGATTTAAAAGATGTTCACATTGAAAACCTTTTTTTTTTAATGTTGAATATATAAAATAGTCTTCAGTCAAGCTAAGATTTTCAAAAAGTTTCCTGAAGCCAAAATCTTAACATTCCAAATGCCCAATAAATATATTAAGAGACTTTGATTTTTGATTAGATTTAGATTTACATGAAGTTTTGTTTAGATTTACATGAGGTTTTACAGAAATAATGCAAATAAAATTAATAGTGTGGGCTATAATAGATACAGACTTCTGGATTAGATGGTACCAGGTTTTAAATTATTAACTAGGAACTCTCTGTAAAGCCTGTAATTATATTAATTGATAAAGTTGAATACCAAATGTTGAAAGAATTGGGACAATTTTCAGAAAATTGAAACAAACAGAAACTATTTATTCCTAAGGATAAAATATCAAGAGATAAGTTGAGTATTAAAATATGTTATATAAGAAATATATTTTCCACCAAGATAAAAAAAGATATGTTAAAATTGTAATCAGATGTGACTCTTTGTAGACCTTTATGTTAGGAACTCTTCACAATGAGAATGACTAAATATAAAAATATATTGGAGTGAAATTTCTTCTATTAAGACCAAAATTATGTTATCAATTTTCTCTCAATCAAATGAACATCCTTAGGTGAGGACAATTGCAGGGCTTTGGCATGGAGGACATGTTAGCGTAATTCTTAGGATGTTTTGAAGCCCTGCGATTTTATGAACTGCAGTGAGTATGCATTTGGAGAACTCCAGTGTAGCTTTATTTGTTTTGACAGCTTGTTAACTAGATTGAGGTTTAATTTAGAATTTTCATATAATCTGAGGGTGAGTAATATGTGTTGAAAACAAAGAGCACAAATGTAGATTGCAAACGTACTGTTTTGAAGGAATTAAAATAGTCAACGTCTTCTTTCCAGTCAGGCAGTATTTTGATTGTTGTGTGTTAACAGATGGACTTGTGATTTTGTGTCTTCTCATGATTCAATTGCAATACACACTGAATTTATTTTACTTCTTAAGGGATATAGTCCATACTTCTGGTGACCAAATGTGCTTGCTTTTCACCATTCTAGATCATTTCTAAGGAATATTCAATTCTAGGGTGATGGATGGTACTTGTGTTTGGAAAGATGTTCTTTCCTAGGTAACAAACAAACAAAAACCACAACAATAACTATTTTATTCAAAATTAGTGCTATCCCTAGGAGATGGACTAATTTTAGAATATATAAGGAAATCTGTTGATCTATTCAGTCATCATTCATTTATGTATTTATTCAATCAGCAAAATAGCCATTGAATGCCTACATCAATATGCTAGGGGACACCCAATATATGATAATTCCTATAAGAGTAAGAACAATTTTGTGAGATCCGTGGAATTTGCCCTTATTTATGAGAGAGAAGTTTCAAGTGGTCTACATTCAGTCATGACCATTGCTTTGTTTGTTTGCCTGGTTTTTGCTTGTTTCTTTCTTGGAACTGGTGACGCAAACTCATATGCAAAGAATCAGTGTTCCTTTCCAAACAGAGCACAGTCTATATGCAATTAAATTTAGAGAGAGGAGGGAGGAGAAAATGGAGAGGAGACAGGAGCACTATATAATTATTCACCAAATGAGTCCTAACACTCATTTTTATATAACCTAATAATATTGCCAGTTTGAAACTATGTGTTGTAAATGACCAGCATTAATTTATGAAATTTCCAAAAATTTTCCCAGGAAAATGCTAAAAGATGAAAACACTCAAAATTACCTGTTAGTAATAAAAATGTGGTTGTAATAAAGTTTCTTTAACCATTAACATTTTGTCTGGTCACCAAAGGTGATAATACCCAAAATAAAGGAGATATATTTTTGTTTGTTTGTTTGTTTTAAACATTTTATTTTGCATTGAAGTATAGCCAATTAGCAATGTTGTAGTAACTTCAGGGAACAGTGAAGGGTCTCAGCCATACATATATATGTATCAATTCTCCCCCCAAAGTCCCCTCCCATCCAGGTTGGAACATAACACTGAGTAGTGTTCTATGTGCTATACAATAGTTCCTTGCTGGTTATCCATTGCTGGTTATCCATTTTTAATATAGCAGTGTGTACCTTCCCCAAATGACCTTCCGCAAATCCCTACCTGTCCTTTCTTCCCCCCGCCCCAACCCGGGAGCTATGTTTGTTTTCTGTCTGTCTCTTTCTGTTTTGTAAGTAAGTTCATTTGTATCATTTCTTTTTAGATTCCACATATACGGGATGTCATAGGATATCTCTGAAGGAGATATGTTAAATCCTTTTCCAAAACATTTAGCTTTTCTGCCCTACCCACCACAGACAGACCTGGTTGTCTGTCTCCTCACTTGAGTGGAAACTCCATGAAGTCTGGGAACTTGTCCGTATTGTTCACTGTTGTGATCTTAGCCTTTGAAACATTACATGGCACTTAGAAGATAATAAATAATTATTAAATCAAAACAAACTAATTTGTGCATGTAGCTTTCCCTTTAGGTTTGCTTTCCTCCTCCTATTATTACCTTCCCAAGATAGACATTTGGTGTTGTAATTCCTGATCATATAATTCTCTACTGACTTTAAGAAAAGTCATTCAAAAGACCAATTTATACTATGATTTAATGTGCTACAACTCTCAGGGACAGGACTGGCTCCATAATTTGTGGTGTCCAGTGAAAAATTGTTAAGGCATGTCCCTTGTTCAGGACTTGATAAGAATTTCTTGATGGCAATATCAAAGCATTAAACCAAGTGAGGAGGCCGTTCTAAACATGGCTGCACAGGTGACATGCTTGCAGGGCAATCTGTGCAGGGAATTGTACTTTGATAGCGATTCACAGAAGATGGTATTGAAAGGATAAGTCACTGAAGGAGATTTCATATTCTGTTTTCATGCTGAAACTGGATTTGATGTTTCATTTTGCTCACAGTACAGTAGAGTAGCAGAGTGCAGCATTAAAGATCTGTAGACCAGAGGTTGTATGATTCAGTTGGTATCAATAAAAATTGTATTTATCCCTGCAAAGTAGGGAAAATACTTAAAGAGGGCTTTGATATGAAAAACAGAGAGATTACTGGGAAATAGAGTTTGAACAAGCTATAGCATGCAGGATGCTATGACGAATGGCATCACTGACTTGATGGACCTCAGTCTGAGCAAGCTTCAGGAGTTAGTGATGGACAGGGAAGCCTGGCGTGCTTCAGTCCATGGGGTCCCAAAGAGTCAGACACGACTAAGTGACTGAACTGAACTGAACTGATAGCATGCAGGAAAATCCTGAACTATATTAATTCTATGAACCATATAGAATTCAGAGGAAATTCACACAAATTGGGTGAGTGAAGTCAAAGAAAAGGAAACTACTGTTTAGACGTAAGTACATAATGTGAGGCCATTTGGGGTTTTGTTAATTATACTAGTTTAGGGAATTTATAATTGTTGTTTCTTATTTGTTAAACTGTGTATATGTTAAATGTAAGCAAATTTAGGATGAAATTTTAAATTAAAAAAATTCTAACCTTTGTTTTCCATACAGAATTTTGTATTGAATCTTAGTTGTTACTGTTTTAAGATACATATATGAAATTCATTAAGATGAGAATGAAGTGCCATTAAGATAGTTCTTCCTAATAGATTGAAAACTGTTTCTTTAAATGACAGAAGTGCATTTCCAGATCTGCTTTTGAGGACCTTAATATTGAAATATAAAATACCTCAGGAAGGTAAATCCTAGTTTACAGAATTATTAATATTTTTAAAAGACAATGATTTAACTAAAAAAAAATTTAAAGAGAGAGGCTCCATGTGTTTTAGAGTTTGCCTCCTGCATCTGATTGAATAATGAAAATTATGATATATGTGATGAGATTATCTCTTCTTTTTACTTTAATTCCTTTTTAGAAGTATTTTTTCCTCCTGATTCTACAAACATGCAAACTGTTTTATTGTGAGTGTTTGTTATTCTGTCAATTTAGAATTCATGTTCCTTGCAGATTCTTTTACTATGTTACTGCTCTGTGTGTCTGGTTATATGTCTCATGGTGACAGATACTGGGCCGTGCCCATTGGGAGCTTAGAGTCTAAGTTGTCAAATTACTTAGCTGTCAGATGATTTAAAAACTAGGCACAAGATATAGTGGAATAGATACTGTACTTAAAATTTGATTAGACTTCTGTAGGAATCGTGAATGTTTTTGTCAACATTGACAAACTGTTGGCCCAGGAAAATACCACAGAAAAACAACATTTGAGTTAAATCTTGATGGAAGTAGCACTGTGACAGTGGTGGTGAAGTGAGAATACATTTGGTAGAATATATAGGATAAAGGAAGTCCCAGAAATACTATGTGATTATTGCTTTTTATGTAGAATTAATATCAGCTGATATTAATATAGGCAAGTTTTATTGGTTTGTTTTATTTTATTGTTATCACTAATGAAGTGTATTTTATGTGTCTAGACTACAAAGAAGTTTTAAAAAACATTTAGTAATCACAGTCAAGTTCTTAATTAAAAAATGAATATACTGAGATATTAATTGTTGCAATTAAATCTTATAAAATGAAAATCCTTCACATACTTGCTGGAAAATGCACATAAATTTTAGCCTAAATTTTGGCAACAGTTAAAATAACCCTCAAAATATTATCACTTATCTGTTATACATTTCAGTTCAGTTCAGTTCAGTCATTCAGCCATGTCCGACTCTTTGTGACCCCACGAATCGCAGCATGCCAGGCCACCCTGTTCATCACTAACTCCCAGAGTTCACTCAAACTCATGTCCATTGAGTTAATGCCATCTAGCCATCTCATCCTCTGTCATCCCCTTCTACTCCTGCCCGCAACCCCTCCCAGCATCAGAGTCTTTTCCAGTGAGTCAACACTTCACATGAGGTGGCCAAAGTATTGGAGTTTCAGCTTTAGCATCAGTCCTTCCAATGAACACCCAGGACTGACCTCCCTTAGGATGGACTGGTTGGACCTCCTTGCAGTCCAAGGGACTCTCAAGAGTCTTCTCCAACACCACAGTTCAAAAGCATCAATTCTTCGGCACTCAGCTTTCTTCACAGTCCAACTCTCACACACATACATGATCCCTGGAAAAACCATAGCTTTGACTAGACGGACCTTTGTTGGCAAAGTAATGTCTCTGCTTTTTAATATGCTGTCTAAGTTGGTCATAACTTTCCTTCCAAGGAGTAAGTGTCTTTTAATTTCATGGCTGCAATCACCATCTGCAGTGATTCTGGAGTCCCAAAAATAAAGTCTGACACTGTTTCCCCATCTATTTCCCATGAAGTGATGGGACCAGATGCCATGATCTTCATTTTCTGAATGTTGAGCTTTAAGCCAACTTTTTCACTCTCCTCTTTCACTTTCATCAAAGGGCTTTTTAGTTCCTCTTCACTTTCTGCCATAAGGGTAGTGTCATCTGCATATCTGAGGTTATTGATATTTCTCCTAGAAATCTTGATTCCAGCTTGTGCTTTCTCCAGCCCAGCATTTCTCATGATGTACTCTGCATAGAAGTTAAATAAGCAGGGTGACAATATACAGCCTTGACGTACTCCTTTTCCTATTTGGAACCAGTCTGTTGTTCCATGCCCAGTTCTAATTGTTGCTTCCTGACCTGCATATAGGTTTCTCAAGAGGCAGGGCAGATGGTCTGGTATTCCCGTCTCTTTTAGAATCTTTCACAGTTTATTGTGATCCACACAGTCAAAGGCTTTGGCATAGTCCATAAAGCAGAAATAGATGTTATACATTTATATAAATATAAATGTTATAGATTTTCAATTTTCAGAGGGCTTGCTGAATAACATCCCATTGCCTCCTGTAATATTGTTCTGCATCAAGTCCTTTGGTGCTCCTGAGCTTGCATGTGTTCCTTTGCATGACCTGAAAACTTGTAGGTTTATACTAAACTTTGAAGCCTGCATTATGCCTTGAAAATACAAATAGTGAGCCTGGTGATCTGTGGAATTCCATGGTGAGACATCTGGCGGGCAAATATACAAATTTGACTTGATACAAATTCGATAATTTTTTTTCTTCCCTGTTAAGGTAGAGGAGCATTTTATAAAGCAGAAAATGGAGCAAGATTGAGAGGATTAAACTGGAGCTAGCAATATAAATATAGGTGCAAAGAGAAGGTGACAAATTGAGAAAGTTAGTTTGAAATTTTCTCTTTCAGTATCTACCTGACTAGATACTATAATTATGATAGTTAACTAAGTGTCTGTGCAAGTATTCCCATCTGTGAAATGAAAGTTCTTGATAATATAGGACTATGGTACACAACAAATAAGAATAGTTAATGAGCATGAGAGCAAAAGACAAATGATTATCATATTGGATTTGCTTCTTAGCCATTTTCAAGTTATAGAGGTATAGAGACTCATGAAATTGTGCTTATTAGAACTAAAGTTTTAGAGAATGACATTAGTGAGTGATAGATCACTTTGTACAAGAAGAAGTCATAAGTAAGACTAACACATGTAAGAGTTGACAATGATTTGACCAGAGGAAGCTTCCATGTAGCCAAAAAGTTTATGTAATTGGTTCCTAAATTACTGGACACAGAATTCATTTTCTTCCTTGACTCCAAAACTGTAAGTTTCAACACATAACCTCCAAATGGAGATAACTGATGGAGAACAGAGGTTAGAAATCTTTTTTGTAAAGTCTAATAGTAAATATTTTCAGTTTTTCAGGCTACATGGTTTCTGTTGCAACTATTCTACTTTGCTGATACACTAGGAAAACTGCCATGGCAATAAAATAATTGGGTACTGCTCTTTTCTAATGAAACTTTATTTAGAAAAACAAGTAGTGGACCACATTTTGCCCATAGGCCATAGTGTGCTAACCTCAAACCTAGACTTCTGAAACCCTGTTTATTAAGAAAGAAAATCATAACAAATCTAAACTCTGTGAACTTACTATGAAATTAAGTTAAATCTACATATAATTTATTTGTGTATACAAACAGTAATATATTTTCTAATGATTGAGGCAAAAATCTTGGTTATTCCTTATTTCTCATGTCCGTGTATGCAGTTGACCCTTGAACAATATGGAGGCTAAGGATGCTGACTTCTGAGCTGTGGAAAATGAGAGTATAATGGAGGGCCCTACTACAACATTATCCTTAGCCTCCATGTTGTTCAAGGGTCAACTGCATACACGGACATGAGAAATAAGGAATAACCAAGATTTTTTTTTTGCCTTAATCATTAGAAAATATATTACTGTTTGTATACACAAATAAACTATATGTAGATTTAACTTAATTTCATAGTAATTTCACAGAGTTTAGATTTGTTATGATTTTCTTTCTTAATAAACAGGGTTTCAGAAGTCTAGGTTTGAGGTTAGCACACTATGGCCTATGGGCAAAATGTGGTCCACTACTTGTTTTTCTAAATAAAGTTGTAGTAGAGCCCTCCATGGGCTTCTCTGGTGGCTCAGAGGTTAAAGCGTCTGCCTCCAATGTGGGAGACCTGGGTTTGATCCCTGGGTCGGGAAGATTCCCTGGAGAAGGAAATGGCAACCCACTCCAGTATTCTTGCCTGGAAAATCCCATGGACGGAGAAGCCTAGTAGGTTACAGTCCACGGGGTCGCAAAGAGTCGGACACAACTGAGCAACTTCACTCACTCATCAGGGCCCTCCATATTCTAGGTTCCTTCATATCTGAGGTTCTACATCCTCAGATTCAACCAACCCAAGATCATACAGTGCTATAGTGCATGTCTATTGATAATCCATGCAGTTTGAATCCATATGGTTCAAGGTCAACTATATTTTATGGGCTCCTTGTTAAATGAATCATTCTCTGCTAGGTTGCACAGTTTTCAGGGGTTCCTGAGATTACTTTGCAATTGCTCATCTCATTCCTAGCATGCAAGATTTTCTGCTGCTGCCTCCATTCTGTTTGTGAACTCCTTCACCTTTTTTTTTATTCCAATCAATTTCTATATATTTAATTTTGAATGGCTGGGGAAAGAATAAAAAACAAACAAACTTTAAAACAGTGAGACATACTCTGAACTTTATAGCTTCTCCTGCTTATGGAGACATCTGAATGGATGATGGGCTGCTTTTCACATTGGCTTTAAGCAAAGTTTCATACAGATTGTATTTACTCTCTAGGTGTTGAAAATTCCTATCTTTCAGTTGACTCTTTTTTTTTTTTAATTTTTATTTTTACTTTATTTTACTTTACAATACTGTATTGGTTTATGTTGATTGTAAGGGATATTATATCTGTCCTTGATAAGGCCCAAAAAGAAGGTGAGTATTTTGATCAGGTGTCAATAGGGAAGCTGTCCCCCTAAAAACTTCAAATTATCTCTTCTACAGCCTTTCCCACTTTCTTTTCATAATTGAAAATGCCTCTTCACCAGCATTGGGACTGGAATTAAGCATGGCACATCTTTACTGTGTTTCTTATACACTCAAATTCCTATAGTGCTTAATGAACTTACCAGAGGAAAAAATGAGCTGTGAAATACTATTTTTATTGACCATGTACAAAGAACATTCCTTAGGAAATATTCATCTGTGGCATACTCATAGAGATACCTAATTCCATTCATTTGTACTTTTATAGTAAATGGTGGTATTAATGTCAGCCTACATGGCAGGCATGGTTATAAAACTCATATTTAGGTATATAAAAGTTTGACAAGAAGAAAATTTTATGCTTAATGTTGCCTATCAGAAAATAAGTTTTACTCTGTAAATTAAATATGTTTTATATAAAATTCATTTAATAATTTAGAATTATTTATTCTGCTCTGCTCATGTTCTGTGTCTGGTGAAGATTTTCTACATAGGAGACATGTAAACGCAACAGTCTGGAAGTGTTGGGAGTAGTCAGGGTAATTGTCTGGAATCTGTGTTTAAATGAGCAATACAATTTTTATTCAGATTATATGTTTAAAATAATAAAAGAAAAAACAGCAGTTTTCTAAAAATGGTGTGAAATGAAGACACTCAGTTGTTTCCAACTCTTTGTGATCCCATGGACTGTAGCCTACCAGGCTCCTCTGTCCATGGGATTTTCCAGGCAAGAATACTGGAGTGGGTTGCCATTGCTTTCTCCAACCCAGCGATTGAATCCAGGTCTACCACATTGTAGGCAGACGCTTTACCATCTGAGCCACAGGGAAGTCCAAAAATGGTATACTGACACTAAATAAGTTTGAGAAAATGTCAGTTATCCACATGAGATATTATTTTTGTATTATTATTGATACTATCATTTAGCTTCAGGTAGCATTGACTCTTTGGAGCTAAGGTCCAGTTCCCTATTGATATCAGCCATTCAAACAGTCAAAGAGAAACATCCATGCTTGAATATTTTTAAAGTAAGATACCTCCAGAAGGCTTAGCAAATGCCACATTAAAATATGCTGAATGACCTAGGAGAGAAATTGCTAAAATTGCACAAAATAAAGGTGTAAAGATGTATTAAATCAATTGACAGCACTTTATTGAAGCTTCCTGAAACTTCTGATTTTTTTTATAAAAAATAGGAAACCCATGACAAGAGATGAACACAGTATTTACAACTTAAGTCATTGGTATTTTTTCCTTCCTTTTGTTATATCTGACCTTTGTTTCACAAGCCCTCAGTCTTAGATAATCTGTTCTTAGCGGAGGAAGATTTAACTTTGAGAGACAAAGGTTAACTGACAATTCAAGTAGGAATAATGCCAAGTGTTCTAATATGGCAAAGGGAAATTAAATAGAGCTGTCATCCACAATTCAGGGATTAGTTCATTAAATGTAGTGCATTTTCAGTCCCCCAAAATATTTATTAAACAACCACTGTAGGGAGAGGGATACAGGAAGAAATTAAGATGTGTAGGATCTTGTTCATGGGTTTTATATCCCCAAAACTCAAAAATTTTAATTAACAGATAGTCTTGCATTTGCTTTATAAATTATCAGAGTGATATAGAGGAATACAGGATGAAACTATTCAGTCTATCCTGCAAGAGTTAACATACAGCAGGTGGTGTCTGAGCTGGATTAAGAATGGGGATAATATGGCACTAGATCTTTGAAGAAAATGAATGTAATTGGATCTCCTTCACACAGTCAAGGATGACCACAGAATTTTATCATTGTAGCAGCATGATCAGATTGGTGTTTGGAGGGTTTATTCATTGGATGAATTTGCAGTGTTCCAAAATGAGATAATTAGAAGAAGGATGGTGAAGAATTAGAAGAGCATTCAAGAAACACTTCAGAAGCTTCACACTCAATCAACTGGGGAAAGAAAACTTTTCCTCTGTTTCTCCAATAGTGTAGACTACCTTTGCATCATGGCGAGGTGTTCAGTGAGTCATTTAGCAATGATGTGAAAGAGGAGGCAGAAAAGTTTTCTTAGGAAGTAAATTAAGGCATTGGAGATACTCATTTCTTTAACGGATGTGTCATGTGAGAGAAAATACAGAAAGCGTGTGTGTGTGTGTACTTAGTCACTCAGTCACGTTCAACTCTTTGTGACATCATGGGTTGTAGCCCGCCAGGCTCCTCTGTCCATGTAGTATTCCAGGCAGGGATACTGGAGTGGGCTACCAAACAGCTTAGCTGGTAGAAACAGCATGAGACTCACTCACAAACTATATCTGAGAAGTGAGGTAGCCTCTTTACATCTTCAATTCTTTTTCACCACAGCTTTAGGATACTTTGAAGAAATAGAATGAAAAATGGAATATGATTTTAAAAAAAAGTCTACCTATCAGAGCATGTGTGTGGTATTTGTGGGTGGTTGGGGGTGGAAGTTTATTCAGCTGAGGAGTTTGATAGAAATCAAATGAGGTGCTGAGGGACACTCACAACCTCATTACAGGAGAGCTAAGTCAGTGACCAATGCACTCAAGTCAATTTGAGAAATGTCTGACTGACATCAGGCAGCTTAGTGTGTGTAGAGCCTGGGACTTGGGTCCAGGCCCAAATTTTCTGCTTAATAGCATTGTGACCTTGGGTCTGGCTAGACCCCAAAACTTCCATCTGTAGAATAAAGGGATCAGCTGGATAACTGATTTCTAAATGGTGTTCCAATGACAACTAGAGATTTCTAAAAACTATCCTTGGGGGCTGCTAAACTGCAGGAGGAAGGGTAGTAACCAGTTGAGAGTTTTACCTTTTTTATTTACCTTCCAATTTCAAATAGAACAAAGCCTATCTCTCTTTCTTATATAGAACTTCTGTCTAAGATTATATTTGGACAGAGAATTCTAACTCAAGTTCACAAACATATATGTGTGCACATAGTAGTAAGCACACATAGTTGAAAGCCATTTGCTTAGATGAGTTCTTCCATTCCTTCCAAAGTATGTTCTTCTTTTTATGGTTCCAAAGTGTTCAACTTCATTTCAGCATATGATAATTCCACATTCTGAGGGAAGGATGTTAGGTCTGAATGAGGGATTTAAGGAAAAGTCTGAAAGGATAAATCGGTTTGAGAGTAGTACCTGAATGGTTGATAAGAAGACATCATCAAGTTTCTGGTGACCAATTAGAAAGTACGGTTTGATGGTTGAGAGAAAATTCAGAACATGAACTTCACAAGCAATTTCATTATTTAGAAGTAGATCATCTTATCCAAGAAGAGAATATGAAGCAAAACAAACAAAAATAACGTCCAAGAATATGGTGGAAAAAGCAGAAACCATGCAGAAAAGAAAAAAGAAAAAAAAAAAAGAATAGTCAATGGAAATCAAGGGGAAAAAAATGCCTTAGTTTATGTGAAAGACAGGAATATCCAGTGGCATCCTTCATGTACAACAGCTTTAGAGCCTTCAGTACCTTTTCATCAGTATGAAGAGGCACGTGAAAGATTATATTTGTTTCAAGTACTTTAATATTGATGCATAGATTTTGATAATAGAAGCAAGCTCTAATTTTTCTTCAAGTGAAAGGATTGGGAATTGAAGGAGGGAAGGTGGGAGCAAAGGAGACAGAAAATAAGGGAGAGAATCAGAGAAAGAGAGATTTATAGACAGTAACAATTATACTGGAGAAGGCAATGGCACCCCACTCCAGTACTCTTGCCTGGAAAATCCCATGGACGAAAGAGCCTGGTAGGCTGCAGTCCAGGGGGTTGCGAAGAGCGACTTCACTTTCACTTTTCAGTTTCATGCATTGGAGAAGGAAATGGCAACCCACTCCAGTGTTCTTGCCTGGAGAATCCCAGGGACGGTGGAGCCTGGTGGGCTGCCATCTCTGGGGTTGCACAGAGTCGGACACGACTGAAGCGACTTAACAGCAGCAGCAGCAGCAACAATTACACTAATTCTGTTTTCAGTGAGATCATTTAAAGAAGTGATAAGGAATATTTGAAACATTTTTAGTTGGCCTTGCCAGGAAGTTGAAAATTGTTTTGAGAAGCATAAATTTTAACAATATTGATACTGCTTACTTTGAGGAGAGCATAAATGCAAAGATTGGCTGCATTAAATTAATTCTGTTTCCTACAGTAGTTAATTAAACATTAATCATGTTTTTATAGTAGGGTTTTCTCAAAAAATTGAATCTAACTAATGATGAAAATAACATCAGATTTACAACTCTAATTATCATCTTAAAACATCTAACACTTTTTTTTCTCAAATTTAAGAACAAAGATTCTACCTTATGTACATGCCCATTCACTTCAGTCGTGTCCAGCTCTTTGTGACCCCATGGACCATAGGCCACCAGGCTCCTCTGTCCATGGAATTTTCCAGGCAAGAATACTGGAGTGCATTGTCATGCCTCTTCCAGGGAATCTTCCTGAACCTGAGATACGACCAGTGTCTGCTGTGTCTCCTTCTTTGCAGGCAGATTCTTTTACTGCTGATCCACAAGGGAAGCTCCATTCTACCTTACAAACTTATAGTTTAACAGTGGTTAATTAACTATTATCTAATTACTATGTCATGCGTTGAGGACTTCCTTCACTTGGCAGAATTAAACACTTTTTGAAATTCCAAGATTACACTGAGATAAGAACAAGTCAATGAGAAATAGGAATGAATGCTCAATTTATGTTTCCTACACCCTTCATCCATTTATAAATTCAAGCAATGGGGACATGGAAACTATTTAAATTTTAAATGACTGTATAGAAATTCCTCTAATCTATAGGGCTGAACATCATTAGTTGGTTTCATAATTTGCACTTAAAATTATAACTACCAATACTTTATGGACGTTAAAGAAAGAATTGTGAAAATTATATTCATTAACTGATGAAAAATAAGTGTCTCCATCAAATTTATAGTAGCGAATGGATGTAAATCAGAATATATTATTAAAGCTACAATACCAGGACTCACTCTGCATCTCTTGACTAGAAGAGAAGATCGAGGTGTGGGGAGAGTCACTACTGATAGAATTATGATAACACTTGGGATTTTTATGTTCTTTTTAAATGACACTACCAAGCTACCATTACCAATTGAAGAACAGAGACATAAATAGACGTATCCATAGAAACTAGACCCGTAGACTAACAGTTGGATCACTACTTTACTTTATGTAATAGCAATAAATCTAGAATCCTAGATCTCTGGCGTTAGATAGAAAATTGTTTTAGTGACATAATTTGTTTGTATTGTCTAGGTTTCATTTTACAGTTTGGAATGTCTTCAATCTAAGTTATTTCTTTCAATAACTCCAAAATAGAAGTTAGAACTACCATTAGTGCAAAGGACTTTGCCCTCTAAATCAGCATACATTTTACTGTGAAAAGGGCCTCATTAGTTTTCATAGTCTTTTTCATCCTTCATTGTGAGAGATCAGTGAGGTTAGGCCAGAGATTAAATAAATTTAGTAAATCATTACAATTAGGATTTTGGTGGCACAGTTTAAGGATATTTATGATCTCTGGATATCTATATTTAAATAAAAGCAAAAGATAATTTGTTCAGGTTCCTAGATACCTATTTTGTAAAACAAGTTTAAAATATTTCTAAATGTCTCAGTTATTGGAATTGTTTTTAAATACTGAGGTACCTGGTACCTTTCATTTTACAGAGTGGAAAATGAGATCCCAAAGTTTAGAGGTACTTGTTCACTTCCTATGATCACATCCTAATTCAAGTTTATGATCTCAGATTCCAAATTCAGTATAAGCTTGCAGCAGCTTACATTAAATGGGTATTTCCTTTTACTATCTCAGGTGATTCTTATATTTAGTTATACCACTTAACAAGGGCCTTGCATGAAAGGATTACTGTTGGCAGGTATTAAAATATTCTAAGAGGAATTCATGTAACAGTCTAGTCGGGTCATGTGTTAGATTGATGGCAGAGCACAACATTCTCCTCTACTCTGAGAACATCACTTCAAAGAGTGTTAGGATGTCAGGTTCTGTTTGCCTATCTCATATCCCTGTCACTAACATTAGACGAAGCCTTACCCTATTCTGACCTAGGTGTATAGATTGAACAGTATTCTTTTCACCCAAAAAGACCACTTTCAGCATTATGCTAGGTTAGAAATCCTCTAGTGCAACTGAACATGATGATACTTGTCTTATCCTAGCTTCCTGAGAAGAGAGGACCCAGGGTTTGTATCTTTAAAATCCTGCCTAACCACATCTAGGGGTGTGTGCTCCTGAGTGGCATAAATTATGTGTTAAAGTAACCTGAGACTATACATTAAAACTTTCAGTGTGCCAGTGTAAATAACATTGTCAATGAAATATTTTTTTAAGTTTTATAGCAGCATAACAAAAATGGAATAATGCTTGAATTGTAACCATGTAGCTTAGTGTACACACCCAATTAAAGAAGCGAAGTATTAGCATATGCTGAAGCACTTCAAAATGTTGAACGCAGGTCAATTCTAACTACAAAACCTAGGCTCTTTACAAAAGACACACAGCTTCTCAATGGAACGAGCACAGGTAAGATAATTTCAGGCTCAAGAGATAAACTATGAGAAATTTATTTTTGATAAGTGACTCCATCTCAGAAAACCCAAATCATGTCATGTCTGCCTCCGTATCTCTTTGACTAAAGAATTAGAACCTGAGCAGTCCAGTTGAGTGAAAGTCAACCTAAGAGACAGCCTAGGCTCAGAAATGAGAGTTTTAGAAAAGAGAACAAGATGATAATCTCCAGGGGAATGAAGAACTGAGGATACCAGGTTTCTTTCAAGTACATAAATAAATCAGGTAAATAAATCACAGTTTCCCAAATTTTAGGGATATCCTATCAGTAATAATGATGAGATTAGAAAGATGTGAACTGAGAAGCATATGACTGCACTTTAAAAAGAGGTTCCATGCACAATATGAAATATATTGGTAATTAAAATATGCAAAGTAGAAATAATAAAATGACAAGCAGTTCAAATGTCTGCACTGTAAAATGCATTTAGTGTGAATAACAGTGCACTATAAATGAAACATAAGTAGTCCACTTTTACCAAGACTGTCTAAATAATACTTGTAAACAGAATATATTTAGTTGACATTTAAATGGAAATATCCTTGCTTAGGAATAAAATGCAATCTAAAACTACATTAATAAAATGGTGCTAAACTCTATTCACACATTTATTAGCTGAGAATGAGTTATATATCCTTCCTATCAATGACGTTATATGAGTTTTTATGTAGCTCCAAAATTAGGCCCATATTTTTGTTGTAGCATTCTATACTTCTACAGAGTGGCAGGTTGAATCATAAAATGCAATTGTGCATGTGTAGAAATTTTCTTAATAAAGTCACCATGTGTTATAAGAAAAATCCTATGTTTTAATTGACCACTTATCTACTAATTGGAGAAGGAAATGGCAACTCACTCCAGTACTCTTACCTTGAAAATCCCATGGATGGAGGAGCTTGGTGCAGCTACTATTTATGGGGTCGACTGGTTTTTGCTATGCTCTTGACAAAGCATGAAAGAGCCAGCTTTATTGAGGTTAAAATGTTTGTTAAAATGGTGAGAGTGTCTATTTCCACAGGATAAGGCATATTCATTGGTACATAATCAGTGATGTAGTTAGGGAATTTCTAAACCATAGACATTATTCAGACTGATCATTTATAAAAGGCCAAACAATGTCACATGGATTCTACAAGGAGACAAATGGCCTTTTTATTATAGAAGTAAATTGATTTTTCTAGCCATTTGTCATTGAGGAGTTTACCTCTGTGACCAACAGTTGCTCTTGAAAATAAAATAAATTGTGAATTTCTTTAAAGCATCTTTTTTTCTATGCTTTCATTAAGTAGATTTGATATATAGTTTATAGCTTATCCTCTTTTTAATTTAGAATTCCTCATCCAAAGAAGCGATCACATAATTAACATGATCAGACAGTTTATTTTTGCTTATTTGTCCCTGGTTTTCATGGCAACACCCTGACCTTTGTGAAAATGGACAGCGCTGACATTTTGTCATCCTCATAAGGGAGGAATATATATGTATTTAGGAATGTCCAGACCTCATTACTTCATAGAAATAGACTGAGACCTAGAATATCTGCATTATGTGCTATTTTATAATACTATCCAAACACACAGATCAAGTTATTGTATCTAATGGCAGAAATCTGCAACCTGCTTTCTTTGGATAGCTTTGGGGAATGTCTCTGACTATTCAGATTAAAAAGGTTCATTCCTATCCTTTCCAAAGTGTTATCTTCTTCAAATAATGCCATCATCTGAAGTGAACTACATATTGCCAAGAAAGCTGAAAATGGCAATGATAATATATATACTACATATATAATGTATAATTATAATATATATAATATTTAATATATTTACATATACATAATATGCATTTATATAAAATATATAATTTATAAAGAAACTTATATAAATGTAAATAAATAAATGATATAAAATATTAAACCATAAAATAAAATATAATAATAAATTTATATAATATAAATAAATATTTAATTTCTATGATATAATATATAATTTTATATATATATATATACACACACACATACATTACCAGTTAGTTAGTTCAGTTGCTCAGTCATGTCTAACTCTGAAACCACATGGACTGCAGCACACCAGACTTCCCTGTCCATCACCAACTCCCAGAGCCTGCTCAAACTCGTGTGCATCCAGTAGGTAATGCCATCCAACCATCTCCTCCTCTGTTATCCCCTTCTCCTCCTGCCTTCAGTCCTTCCCAGCATCAGGGTCTTTTCCAATGAGTCAGTTCTTTGCATCAGGTGCCCAAAGTATTGGAGTTTCATATATATATATATATATGTATATATATATATTCAGTATTTGAGACATCACAAGTATGAATAAAACAAAATCTTGGCCCTAATATAGACATATATACAGAACAATAAAATATAGTCATAGTCATTAATGTTTGTCGTGGTTTAGTTGCTAAGTTGTGTCTGACTCTTTGTGACCCCATGGACTATAGCCCACAAGGCACCTCTGTCCATGGGATTTTCCAAGCAAGAATACTGGAATGGGTTGCCATTTCCTTCTCCAGGGGACCTTCCTCACCAAGGGATTGAACCTGCATCTCCTCACACGTGTCTTTCATTTGCAGGCAGATTCTTTACTGCTAAGCCACCAGGGAATCCCTCATAGTTGTTGATACCATCCTAATAAAAGACAAAGATGAGAATTTTGAGGATTTATTATATGATAGACCTTATGGTCAAGATTTTAAGTATATTATACTGTTTAATACTAAAAAATAAAATTGAAGTAAGTAATATTATGCTCACTTTAGTTAAACTAAGATACTGGTTAGCTAACTTTCCCAAGGTTATTCAGTTAGTAGGTGGTAGAGCTGAATCCAGGCTGCCAGACCTGAGTCTTGCTCTTTAAAAGTATATTATAAAACTTGAAATATGTTTCACTTCACAGGATGCTCTAATGTAACTTATGCCATTTTATTTTTAAATTCTCATCAAATTCTTTTCATCAGCCTTGTTTGCTGATGAGAAAACAAAGACAAATCAAGGTTGTACAGTTAGTAAGTGGTAGTCACTGAGTCCAGGTAAAATTTCTGATCTTGTACACTTACAACTGTTCCGAACTCTGCATCTCAATTTAAAAAGGCCTTCTGACTTAAAAACGATTATGAACAATGATCAGTTACTGAGAATTCTCCTTATTTATCAGCTTTCATCATGCACACTGTAAGTTCTAAAAGTAGTTAAAGGTCTAATTTATCTCTCTTGCCCCAGTCTTAAGCATATGTACCTATTTGAGGGGCTGACAAAGGTATATTAAAATGAATTGGTAATAAGTCCTGCCTAGTGCATGTTTTCATATATACAGATCTGCCTTTGTTACTCCAAAGTGTTAATTTAAGCGGTAGTGCATTTATATATATATTTAAATGTATTTGGACAAATCATGGCACAGTATTTTTAGAGTAAGTAGGCAAGAGCACAACTGTATTATGAAATATCAACATTCTATGAATTTGGGACTATCTGAGCTAACTCTTAAGCTCTAGGACTCTCCTGCTTGACAGTTTTAGTTTGTATATGTTTAGAATGTGATATTCAACTTTTAAAGTTTAAATTCTTAATCAATTTCTTATCCCTAAATAACTATGTTTTCCAGCTTTATTCTGCATTATTTAAAAAATAACATATACCAAATATGATGTTGAACTTGATTAACAGTAGAGAGTTGAGGAATTGGCCCTTTATTTCCCAGAAATGGTTATAGATTGATTACCTTTTCATCAAATGACCTGATGATATCTTAGTTTTTAGGTTGTTAAATACGAAGTAAATTACTAATAAAGTAATTGCTGTTTTAGACTGTGAATTTTAAATCATTATAACTGGGGTCAAACACATCTTTATTAATCAAAAGAGAAATCATTACTATCAATACATTTTTATCAATGAGAAATAAGTTTGTTTTTTCCTGTAGCGTAAAAATCTGTGCTTCGGGATTTGATGAACTCTTGGAAAGTGTTTTCTGCCTCCTGTTGGTTGAGGAAGCATTTTCCCTGCAAAAAGTTGTCTAGATGTTTGAAGTAGTGGTAGTCAGTTGGTAAGAGATCAGGTGAATATGGCGAATGAGGCAACACTTCATAGCCAAATTCATTCAACTTTAGAAGCATTGGTTGTGCTGTGTGTGGTAGGGTGTTGTGCTGAAGAATTGGGCCCTTTCTGTTGACCAATGCTGGCTTCAGGTATTGCAGTTTTCGGTTCATCTAATTGATTTGCTGAGCACACTTCTCAGTTGTAATGGTTTTGCCAGAATTCAGAAAGCTGTAGTGGATTGGCAGCAGACCACCAAACAGTGACCGTGGCTTTCTTTTGGTGCAACTTTGACTTTGGGAAGTGCTTTGGAGTTTCTTCTCAGTCCAACCACATAGCTGGTCGTCACTGGTTGATATAAAAAATCAACTTATTGTCACCTGTCACAATCCAATTGAGAAATGGTTTGTTGTTGCATGGAAGAAGAGAAGATGACATTTCAAATTGACAATTTTTTGATTTGTGGTCGGCTCAGAGGCACCCCCTTATTGAGTTTTTTCACCTTTACAATTTGTTTCAAATGCCAAATGACCATAGAATGGTTGAGGTTGAGTTCTTCGACAACTTCTTGTGTAGTTTTAAGAGGATCAGCTTCAGTGATCCTCTCAATTGGTCATTGTCAACTTCTGATGGCCACCCACCATGATCATCATCTTTAAGGCTCTCATCTCCTTTGCAAAACTTTTTGAACCACCCTTGCACTATATGTTCAATAGCAGTCCCTGGGCCAAATGCATTGTTGATGTTGTAAGTTGTCTCTGCTGCTTTATGACCCATTTCAAACTCAAATAAGAAAATCACTTGAATTTGCTTTTGTCTAACATCATTTCCCTAGTCTAAAATAAATATAAAATAAACAACAAGTAAAACAACGTAAAGCAAGAAATGCACATTAAAATGATGTGTAATGTAACTACATTTATTTAAGAATGTATTCCAAAATCAAATGGCAAAGTCTACAATGCAAAACCATGATTCTTTCTTTTCTAAATAATTAAAATCTTAGCATTTTATTTGCTGTTTTGACTATTATAATATCTCCTTTCTTATTAAAGAATAAAAGCAAGTGCTTCTTTTGTGGTCCGTATCTTCCAACATTCTCAGTCTAGTTCAGATTCCTAGTTTGCTAAAAGGTTAACATAATTTGAGTTACCAGCAAGCAGAATGATCTTGGTCTCATTTTTGTTGTTGTTGCTGTTCCAAAGAAAACAAGTGTTTCACTTGCAATACTTTACATATTCAGTCAGTGACCATCATTCATTTCTGTATTTCAGTATATGAGAAACATACAATAAGTCAGGGAAGAGAAGTTAAACCCAGGAAAAAAAAAAAAAAAAAGATATGCTTTCACATCTTTGCCCCAGAATATCAGCAAAACATTGTCTTCTTGACATAGATTTCTATTAATGATTCTGTAAAATATTTTATTATGAGCTCAAGTTAGAAAACCAGACTATGAGAAATCATAACAATTCAAGATACTTGAAAACTAAATCTAAGCAAATGCTACATAAGCATCCCCAGCTTAAAGCCCCATTTACTGATCTGTTTGTGAGGCAGCGAAGATAGAACCTGTGTTTATTTGCAACTGGACCTGTATCTTGTTTAGCAGAGAAAATATGAATGCCACTCAGGGACTTATTTTCTGTGTTGCTGTTTCATCTTATACTTTGTGTTCCACTGAAGCCCTTGGAGACAATTCTTGTGCCATAGCAGCACCTGCTGGGAGAGGGGAGTTGGAACAGCCACAACTGTTGCCTGCCAAACCCGTTATCCTGATTGAGTGACACTCACTGCATGTCCTCCATCTTCTAATACTAAACTTTCTGCAGTTGCTACTCCTCAGAATCTTGCCTCCTCCCATAGATTTCAAATCACTAGCAATACCCTTATAATGAGATTTTCTTTAACTCTTTAAAAAAAATAAGCATTTTGCATGTGTGTTGTGTGTTTATGTGGGTGTATGCATGCCCATTTCCCTTTAGAATTTCCAAAAGCACACATCGTGGTATTTTAATCTCATGTTTGTTTTTAATGCATGCTTTCATCCTGCTCTGTAGCTAGATTTGTAAATCACTGTCAATCTTGCTTTATTAGCATCTTCTGCTTTATTATGGGTGAGTCAGTAAAAAAAAAAAGTGTGTGTCAGTGCAAAAAGGACAGTTTTTATCCACAGCATATGATAAGAGAAGTATTTATGCTTATTCATATCATGGACAGAAACAGTAAGCTTGCCATATGGTATGATGGCATGTTTAAAAATATATCTATTTCATATGTGATTTACAAAAAAGACTGTAAGTAATACAAATCTTAAAATATGGGTCTAAACTGACATTCTGTTGTAAAGCCAACTAGCCTTTTCTTTACTGATGATGGGGGAAAGCCACAACATAGACAAATTACTCACTACTACCAAATATTTCTAATATTTTACTTCCTTGCAACTTTAGTTAGTTCAGTTGCTCAGTCGTGTCTGACTCTTTGCAACCCCATGAATCGTGGCACACCAGGCCTCCCTGTCCATCACCAACTCCCGGAGTTCATTCAGACTCAACGTCCATCGAGTCAGTGATGCCATCCAGCCATCTCATCCTCTGTCATCCCCTTCTCCTCCTGCCCCCAATCCTTCCCAGCATCAGAGTCTTTTCCAATGGGTCAACTCTTCGCATAAGGTGGCCAAAGTACTGGAGTTTCAGCTTTAGCATCATTCCTTCCAAAGAAATCCCAGGGCTGATCTCCTTCAGAATGGACTGGTTGGATCTCCTTGCAGTCCAAGGGACTCTCAAGCATCTTTACTGTGCCCAAATTAAAATCTAGCATAAGACCTAACTTTATGAAGCCTATTGTTTTTGTGGGTTTTTTTTTTCAGTTAAAAATAGAGTTCATGGGTAAAAAAATGATCTTGAAATTCATATACTTTATAACTAAGCTCAAATAATCAAGTGGTGATTATTCATCAATAGTTTTCTTACTGTGGTTGCTTAGTAACCTTGATTGGTGCTCCATCAATCAATCAAAAATGTATTAAGCACCTCTAAAACAGCACATCACAAGGTCTGGGAGCCATTTCTGCAGAAATAGATAAAATCTGATACTTACCTTAGAATGTTTTACCTACATGTAAAAGGGAGTAGACATTTTGTCATGATACATTGATAGAGTAAGTCAGGCATACTGTTACTCAGAGATGTGGAGTGTGATACAAAGATGCAGAAATTAGGAAAGGCTTAAGAGAATAGGAAGTTTCAGTGGGACCTTAGAAGAATTGGGAATCATTGGATGCGAATTGTTTTGGAAGAGTCATTCCTACAGGGAAAGATGGAAGGCAATGAGTAGGAAATGAGCCAAGTGTTAAGCCAACCAAAGTGAAAGTGTTAGTTACTCAGCGGTGTCCGACGTTTTAAAATCCCATGGACTGTAGCCTGGCACCTGTCTCCTTAGTAAATGGAATTCTCCAGGCAAGAATACTGGAGTGGGTAGCCATTCCCTTCTCCAGGGGTAGCCGTTCCCTGCTCCAGGGGATTTTCCCAACCCAGGGATCAATCCCGGGTCTCCTGCATTGCAGGCAAATTTTTTACCATCTGAGCCACCAGGGAAGCCCAAAAGCAGACCAAAAGTAACCTAAGTTGAATAGAGAGCTTTTCACAGAAGCACTATAAATTAATAATGGTGGAAGGTAAGATGGAAAACAAACAATGGAATTTAGCCTAGTTCTAGAAAATGGGGAGCTGCTGACGCTATTTGAACTGTAGAATAATATTTTAAAGGAAGATTAGTTCAGAAATACTAAGATCTTTTTAGAACAAGAGAGAAAAAATCATCAATTAGATTTTAGTGATTTATAAAGGCGAAGATAATTCAGAAGAAAGTGCAGCAACACAATATATTATTATACCATATTAACCTATGGCTCTGGGATATTCTTCATATTTAAAAAAAAAACTGCAGAAGTACTCTGTGTACTGCATATCATATAAATCACCATATTATCTCCATTTTTTTACAAAACAGGAAGTATCTATTGGCAACCTTTATTTCTGTCATGAGAAATGAGCTTTCGAGTGTTGCTGTCTTTCATCAAATATTGTTACCCATCATGGTCTCTGAAAGAAAGCGTATATGAGAAGCTCATTAATAAGTGAGCTTCCCTGGTGGCTCAGATGGTAAAGCGTCTGCCTGCAATGTGGGAGACCTGGGTTTGATTCCTGGGTCAGCAAGATCCCCTGGAGAAGGAAATGGCAATCTACTCCAGCACTCTTGCCTGGAAAATCCCATGGACAGAGGAGCCTGATAGGCTACAGTCCGTGGGGTTGCAAAGAGTTGGACACGACTGAGCGACTTCACTTTCACTTTCACTTTAGCATGTTGGATTTCTTTTGTCACCTTGAATATCTTTCAAACACATCTTACTAGATATTTTAATTGACACAAATTATTAAGAAAATGATTCAAGCTTATTTGTTTAAAAACTATTTTGGATATTTGGATTAGAATTATTTTTATATTGAAGGGAATTATCAGATTTGCTTTATATCATACAAATGTTTTCTAATGGCCACTTATAAATTCCATATATTAAGGATGTTATTCCAAATCTTAGTGGTATGTTCATCAAAATGTGTTCATAGCTGTACAAGGTACATGATAATTAAAATATTTCAACCATTAGTATGTAAAGGTCTTAAAACCTAGTTTATAGTTAAGATATTATTCTCTCTTAGATTGAAGATACTTAATTGAATGGAAGAAAATTGAGTGTAGTTAGAACCAGATGCTGACGATTGCACTTAACCACAGGCTTATCTTACTTAACCTACGTGTGTATGTCAGTCATTCAGTCGTGTCCGACTCTTTGTGACCCCATGAACTGTAAGCCTGCCTGGCTCTTCTGTCCATGGAATTCTCAAGGCAAGAAACTGGAGTAGGTTGCTATTTCCTTCTCCATACTTAACCCATAGTCCATTACTAAAACGCATTACTGATATGCCATTGATACCTGTTGCAATTGCAAGCGATTTAGTTCTTTGCATGTGTGCTCAGTCCCTTCAGCCATGTCCGACTTTTGTGACCCTATGGACCCTTCAGTTTCCTCTGTTCATGGGATCCTCCAGCCAAGAATACTTGAGTGGGTTTCCATTCCTTCTACAGAGGATCTTCCTGACCCAAGGATTGAACCCGCTTATCCTGCATCTCCTGCATTACAGGTAGATTCTTTTCCTACTGAGCCACTTGGGAGGCCCATTCAGTTCTTACAGTTCAGTTCAGTCACTCAGTCGTGTCCGACTCTTTGTGACCCCATGAACTGCAGCACGCCAGGCCTCCTGTCTATCACCAACTTT
Source organism: Budorcas taxicolor (assembly GCF_023091745.1). Lineage (NCBI taxonomy): Eukaryota > Metazoa > Chordata > Mammalia > Artiodactyla > Bovidae > Budorcas > Budorcas taxicolor. The sequence goes on along the minus strand of NC_068919.1, from coordinate 38,592,748 downwards.
TGGAGTCTACCGAAAACTCATGTCCATTGAGTCGGTGATGCCATCCAGCCATCTCATCCTCTGTCGTCCCCTTCTCCTCTCATCTTCAATCTTTCCCAGCATCAGGGTCTTTTCCAATGAGTCAGCTCTTCACATTAGGTGGACAAAGTACTGGAGTTTCAGCTTTAGCATCAGTCCTTCCAATGAACACTCAGGATTGATCTCGTTCAGAATGGACTGATTGGATCTCCTTGCAGTCCAAAAGACTCTCAAGAGTCTTCTCCAACACCACAGTTTAAAAGCATCAGTTCTTCGGCATTCAGGTTTTTTTATATTCCAACTCTCACATCCATATATGACTATTGGAAAAACCTTAGCCTTGACTAGACAGACCTTTATTGACAAAGTAATGTCTCTGCTGTTTAATATGCTGTCTAGGTTGGTCATAACTTTTAATTTCATGGCTGCAATCACCATCTGCAGTGATTTTGGAGCCCCCCAAAATAAAGTCAGCCACCTTTTCCACTGTTTCCCCATCTTTCAATTCTATACCTTCATGTAAAATCATTTTTTGATTTTTCAAACCTCTAAATCCAACTATATCCATGGGCAAGTCTCATGCTTCAAGAAAGTGAAAGTGAAGTTGTTCAGTCGTGTCTGACTCCTTGCGACACCATGGACTGTAGCCTACCAGGCTCCTCTGTCCATGGGATTCTCCAGGAAAGGGCACTGGAGTGGATTGCCATTTCCTTCTCCACATGCTTACAAAGCTAATGTGTAATATGTTACATGGGGGGCCGGGGGGCGGGGGGCGGGAAACAACTGCTGACTTAGACACTGACAAAGCACTCAAGTGTGAGAGAATATGTTTCCTTTAAAATTTTGAGGTCTAAATTAAGGACTTTTCTAACCTTTGAGTTTCAATCACTAGGTCACTAAGCTTGAAACTCACATGAAGTCTACAGGAAAGTTTTACTTCACTTGTTGTTTTTGAAGGTTAAAAAAATACAATAAATTCGGTTCATTTGGATTAGTTAAATCTACAAATTCACTATTTTCTTGAGTCTTAACTTTTTTACGTGTGTTTACATAGACCTAGTCAGCATGAGCATGCTTGAATTTTTATTTCTGAGGTTCATTTTTATAAACACAAAATATTATTTTGGTCTTATTTATTTATGTTTTAAATATCGATTATACATTCCACTCTAAAACATACATATGTGTTATAAATTACTTCTCCCTAAAATTCAAATATAATTAAATTAGTGCCATACTTATTTTAGGATTCTTGAAAATATGAATCTGGATGTCCTTCTGGAGACAAATTCCACTTATTAGTTTATTACAATTTTTGTATTAAAGAAATGGATCTTATTTAAATATCTACTATTAAAATACACTATACAAATTTATATATTTTAAAGCAATAGGCTCATAATAAGCATATTCTGATTTTTTTTTTGTTTCTAACAGCATATTTTCTCATATAGTTGAGATTAACTAACTTTCCCCTGTATTCTTTTGAGTGAGGAAAATAAGCCTGCCATTTTTTGAGTAAAAGCTAAGATTGAATTTCCTCACCTTCCTTCCTAATGAAGAAATGAAAGCATTTTTATTTTCTACACTTGCTTTAGTTTACAGCCTGTGATACAATGGAAAAGTTGACAGAAAACCAGTTTGCTCAAATTACTTGCCTATTTTTTGTTATGTTTGGAATGAGAAGTTTTGGTGCCATATCATGTTTTTGAAGTCTCTTTGATTATAGCATCTCCTACAATAGCATTTTAGATAAGAAAAATCAAAGCAAGGTCAGCGTATTATAGGCTATGTACCAGAGACTATATGTATCTTTGTGTTTTCAATAGGAGAAACATTTTTCTAGCAAATGTAATATGAATAAACCAAGCTGTAGACATTTCTTACATTTCTCCTTAATTTGATGTTTTTGTTATGAGTCAATATTTTAATAAAAAATAACTTAGTTGATTAGAGAAAGAACATAAAAACCATTATGACCAAATTAAATAATATATCTTGTTGGCACTTTTGTTGTTTGTTTGTTTTTAGTTTACAATTTATCTATCCAAATCTTAAATGAAAAGTGAAAGAAAAGGAAAACTGCAAGAGCCCATTTTTGACTCTCTTAACTCTCTTTGAGATCCCATGGACTGTAGCCTGCCAGACTCCTCAGTCCATGGAATTCTCTAGGTAAGAATACAGGAGTTGGAAGCCACTTCCATTTCTTCCCAAACCAGGGATCAAACTGGTGTCTCCTGAATTGCAGGCAGATTCTTTACCTTTTGAGCCATCAGAAAGATCCCCTTAACTCTCACATACCTCCCCAGATCTCAATAACTACTACATTTGAAATCTATATTAACAATATATTTTAGTGGAAATTCTGCTAGTTGAAATAATTGTAGAATTATTACATTTGGTCATTATTGCTTTTTAAAAAATATTCATGATTTTTATCTATCATATTTATTTCTGTTATGGACTTTCCTGGTGGCTCAGCTGGTAAAGAATCCGCCTGCGATGTAGAAGACCTGGGTTCAATCCCTGGATTGGGAAGATCCCCTGGAGAAGGGAAAGTATTCTGGAGAAGGGAGAATACTCCAGTATTCTGGCCTGGAGAATTTCATAGACTGTGTAGTCCATGGGGTCACAAAGAATGTGATACGACTGAGCAACTTTCACTTTTCTTTCTGTTATAGTCTTAGCATTTTATCTTTTCTCCGTCTTAACTCCTTTTGCTCTCTCTCTCTCCTTCTTCCTTCCTCAGTTATTTCATAACTTCCTGGTTTGTGCCAACCAGAAAAGTAGGGCATCAGGCTTTAGAGATAGAGCAAGACATTCTGTGCCTTCTCAGAGCTGTGTGGTCAGGGATATAGACATGGGAGAAAATACAGAGTGAAGCCATGAGTACAGCTGAAGTGAGTATAAACCCAATATGTGGTCAAGAAAAGTGAACAACCAGCTCAGCCGAGGGGTGGGCAAAGTTATCACCTAAGTGGTAGCTTTGAACTGAATCTCTACACATGGGACAAGCAGGAGTGCCAGAAGACAGGGCCAGACTTGCTGAACACAGGGAAGAACTGCAAGAGCGCTGAGGTTCAAGGTCAGTGGAACTGTAAGTAAATGAATGTTGTAGGAGTGAGTGATTCTAGAAGAGCGTTTCTAAGGCTGTGTTGTCTAGATCCGTGTATCTGGAGTGACACTCTTGTTGTTATTGAAAAGTGGAGTTTTCATCAAATGAGCTTTGGAAAATAGGCTGCATTAACGTTTTAAGTTTCTCTGAGTTCTTGTACCCTACAATATGCTAATATGCATAGCACATATTATAGAAGAGTGAAAGATGAAGAAAAATATACCAAAAATAAAACTTACCAATAATTCCACATTCAGAGAGAACTACTGTTAGTGTTTCAGCATAGTTCCTTCTAGGCTTTCTTTTCCTCTACATTTTCCCCTGTGTAAGTCTTGTTTTCCTCTCTAACCCAGTGATCAACTGCCTCACTGTCTTAATTTGTACATTTGGTATAAACATTTTTACTGAGTTCCTATTAGCTCAGAGACTGCAAAAGAGAGTGGGGGATTCTGCAAATATAAAGGTGAATCATGTATATTCTCCCCTCTAAGAAGGTCTCTGCTGACATTCATTGGCATGTGTCTTTTCTATATAAAAATATGATACGGTATATACTGTTCAGTAACATCTTTTACTCACTTATTAATAGTGGTTATAGCTGGTCATACTATTCACAAGAATGCTTTTCTTGCATAACAATATAAATATCTTTATCAATAAGTGTGGGTTAATTACATCATCACTTGAAAATGCTGTATCATAATCTATTATGTGACTATATCATGATTTTTTCAAAATCTGTCAGTCTGATTTCAGTTTCTTTTTTTAAATTAAAGCAGAATTAGGATGAGCACTCTCACTGAGGATTGAAATTTTCATAGTGACAGAAACATAATTGCGTTTCTGATGATAAATCTTATGACAGGGAAGCAGGAGGACAGGAAGAATTAGACTGGTGACAGAAAGACCACTTAGGACATTGTCACAGGAAGAAATAATGATGAATTTACTAAAAAATCTTCCAATAGCCATGAAAAGAAATGGGTAGATATAAGAGAGATTTTTGATAGACAAACCAAAGCAGCTGATTGGAAGTGATAAGTTAGAATAAATGCTAAACAAAGAAAAGTCTATGGTTTTTAATTAGCGTATCAAGTGTCCTTATAATTAGCTATCAACTAAGTCAAGAAATAGTGCTTAGGTTTAAAGACTTGCAAGAATTTTGGAAAATCATAGTAGGCTGCAATTACAGACTGAAAGAATCTTGAGGTAAAGTTATAATTCTTATTATAACCCTACAATACAGAGAGATATTCATGAGAACAAACAAAATCTCCTAACAGAAAAAAATATAATAATAATGATAATTTAGAGCATTCTAGAAAATGGAAAATATAATGTGGAGAGAAAGAGGGAAGCCTATAAAAACTTCACATTTTAGGAACTTCTTAGCCAAGAAAGCTGTTAAAGAAAGGGTTAACTCTGAAATAAAAATTTCAAAAACATCATGGAAAGGGTGGAAAATAAGCTGTATTTTAACTGGACTTTGGTATTTGTTTTAAAATGAGCAAATATATTAAAAAATAAATATGTAACTTACCTAGATTAAAACTGAGGTTTACATTTCTATAATTTTTATTACAAAAGGAGAAAAGTTTATCTAACAAATGATTACATTTACAAGGGAGGTTTTTTTTTTTTTTTTTTAACTATTTAGCATGATAAAAAGAATATAGCTAGCCAAGGATCTCTTTTTGTTAGACTGACCTAATGTAATAAGATCTTTGAATATTCATCTTTTTAAATCAGAAAATGGATAGTTTTATTAGCCCTCTCTGTCTTTAATGTTTTACTGTTTGTTCCTATAATCAGAACATTAATACCCTTGGAGTTGGTTAAATGTCAATTCTTAGTTTCAAAAATGAAGCAATTCATACTCAGAGTGTTTAAGCTTGGCCAAGGTCATTTGACTTGTTTTTGGAAGAGGTGAAATTTTCCAATTTTAAATAACACTCCATTAAATAATCTTTTAATGTATAATTTATTTTCATTTATTGTGTACAAATGTAAAATAATTTGGATATTTATTTTGCCATATATGGGAATTATTCTAGTATTTTTATATATAGATATTTAAGGCAGATATATAAGATGCAGTATAGAAAGATAAGGTAATTTGTAGCATACGTGTTACATGCTCCGTCACATTTCTACCTAGACTGTTTTATTGTCCCTGAGATGCCAACCAAGAGATAAGCAGGGAAAACTGTTCCAGTTTGTCCATAGGAACAAAGTAATTATGAGCAAAAGGAGAGGAGTCCAGTGCTAACTCGTTGTTCCTTTGAAACACCATAGTTTGCTAAAGCCTGCTTCAGGGTTCATATCTCTACATCAGCCACCTGCTATCAATTTGCCTCAGTTTTAATTCTGCTCAAATCAAAATATTTATCTTCTCTTATTCTCAGTTTTCTCAACTTGTTAAATTTTAATATTAAACATTTGATTCAAGGATGGTCATGAGAATTCATGAAAATGTAAAATTCCTAACTATGCCAGGTACACAATAGGAGCATAATTAATGTTAAATGTTGAGGTTATTGCTGTTATTCTGTATCCTTTCTCATGGAGGGTGAATAAATATTTCAGCTTTCTTTTTGATCCTATTGTTACAAGGTGATGCTTGTTTAGTATTGTTATCATTCTCTGGTGGTTCATTTCAAAAAGAACAAATTATTTAGCTACATTATTTAGTGGTTTATATTTACAAGAGTAAATGATTTAATTATATAGGATTTTTTTTAATGCAACCATATTTAAACATGTTTTTGTTAATGCCATTTCCTAGAATGTATATATATATTTCAAGAAGATAGTGGTAAACGTTTCATGTTTTCTAATTTCTAAGATGCTGTGCATGGTTAAATAGTTTTTTAAACTAGAAGTAAATGTAAAGGAATTAAATGGAAAAGTAGTCATGAAGATATTTAAACAGCAAAATAATTAATTCTGATATCACTTTGTAAATTTTGTTTTCTGTATGTATAAGAAAACAGTTCAACATGAGTAGAAAAATATATTAAAGGTTAAATGTGTTTGTTTTGTTCCTGAGCACTGGAGCACAGTAATGCTAGAAGGGCAAATAAAATTTTTGCCTTTTTGTTCATATGCAGTATTACCTCCAAAGGGGAAAATGTATGACATTTTCACAAGGATAGAATTATGTGTATGTTTCTGGTTATTCTTATTCTGCCATTCTAATTTAGCCCATGCTTTTCTTACAGATCCTCTATTGTATAAATACTTTTGAATTCACGTACATTTGTATGAGAAGTAAAAGTCTTCCAGTGGAACAGGAGATACCTTTCTAAAAAAAATTTAAACATTCATTGAATAATATTTCCCTTTTATTAGTTCATGTTTTCAAGTGTGGTAAAGTTAACTTCCTATAAAATCAATCTAGTACTTCCCTGATGGTCTAGTGGCTAAGAATCTGCACTCCCAGTACAGGAGACCTGGGTTTGATTCCTGGTCGCAGAACTAAGATCCCACATACTGCAACTATAAGCCCGGACACCACAACTACTGAAGCCACGCACCACAACTAGAGAAGCCGCCGCAACACGATAAAGACCCAGCACAGCCAAAATAAATCATACACAGTTTTTAAAAATCAACCTAATTTTCTAATAAATATCTTTGGCAACATCAGAAATTAGCTTTACTTGAGAAAATTACATTCTTATATTATTGAAATATATTTTTCAAAACTCACTTGAAATACATTTTATAGAAATAGTGGCAATGTCATGACAACCTATTTACAATGATCTCAAAATGTGTTCAAGGCAAATCGTATGAAATTCAAATGTCAAAAAATATTAAAAATCGAAAAGAATGATACATTCAGTTGTCAGAGTATGCCATTGTAATCCATTGTTCCATTTCATTTTCTCAGGGGAGAGAACAAAATCTAAACCTTAGCAGTTTGGTCAGTTTCTAAATCAGTTTTCAGAACTTTGGATTTTATATCAGAGGTTCTTCTTTTTCCCCTTCCTATTGCATTTACTGCACCTACTAAGTCTATAATATCTCTTATCCCTTTCTTATAGCATCCTTGGGTAAGAGATAATGGCCTAAGAAGCAGAAGACTGAAAAACTTAATCTTACCTTAGCAAGTAGGATCACTGTTTTGTGAAATGCAGATGTTAAAGACCCAGTTAATGGTTGATAATGGCAAATTATGGAGTAGATTGTTCTTATGTTGATCATTTGCATTCCAGTTTAATGCTTATTTATCTTGCTAATGTTTGAAGTCCTCATTTGAGAACATGAAAACAATTTAGAATTACTTAAATGAGGGTATGTGCCACTTATCCCAAGGTCTCTGTTATTTTTGTCATCTGAATTGTCACACTTCTTCAACCAGCAGAAATTGTTTCCTTATGATTTTCTGTGTTTGAATATGCTTTACCAGTATATACTAACCTTGAAAAATTTTCTTTTTCCCATTTCAAGTTCCACCCAATCTGACTGTTCCACAGGAAAAATCACCTTTGGTCACCAGAGAAGGAGACACAATAGAACTGCAGTGTCAAGTAACTGGAAAACCTAAACCCATCATCCTTTGGTCTAGAGCGGATAAAGAAGTCGCAATGCCTGACGGGAATATGCAAATGGAGAGTTATGATGGAACACTGAGGATTGTGAATGTGTCTAGGGAAATGTCAGGAATGTACCGATGTCAGACCAGCCAATATAATGGATTTAACGTGAAACCAAGAGAAGCCTTGGTGCAGCTCATCGTGCAGTGTGAGTACATTTTTTTCTATGTATTTCTATTGGGGGGAGAAGGGAAGAAAATTAGGTAATTTTTGGAGTTGGATTAGGAATCAATATTTCTACATTATTGCTACCCAATTTAAACTATAATTTCCCTAAGTCTGCCTATTATTTGAGCTAATACACACTAATGGAAAAGAATTGTATTAGTATGCGTGTGATGATTATGATGGTGTTATGTCATTGGTTAAGGCCAAAGAATCAACAAGCCTAATGGTTAAAAACTGGCTGTGTGCAATGAAGCAAAATGGAAATTGGAAGTAATTGCTAATTCAGATTATAATATCCTTTTGTTTTCACTGTTTATGTTTCTGCTTCAGCAATTGCCTGTCCTTTGCCCAAATTATTCACCTATTTCAGGGTGTCCTTTGCTTAAATTGTGGAGACCTAATCATTGCAATGCTATGTTTGCTATCTGAAATTGTAAGAGTAAATTACATAATTGTAGTAATATTGAGATAATTCAGGCAGATATTAGGTGCTGATTTTTTGCTTTACTTTCCTAACAGATAAGTATTTAACTCTGAGAGCTGAAAATGATAGATTTTTAACTATTTTCATTGAAAGGGCTAACAAAAAATGCAGACATAGTGTGCTTTGTATTTGCTTTTAGTGTAAAAATGCCTAAACTCATGAAGTTAAGAAATTTAACAATGTTACTGGTGTTGGGTTATTAGAGAATGATGCCCTGGAATTTGGATAGCAGGTGGTGTGGGTAATACTGAAGAGAAGAAGCAAGCTAAGCACAATCTGTTCAAACTCCAGGAATGTTGCTGTAAAATTTAGTTGAGGTATTATTTGTTATTTACATGGTGGCAAAATCTTTAAGAAAAAGAATGAATTGGAAGTAACTATGCACTTCAATAAGCAATGATGTTCTTTTCTTTTGTGGTTCTTTTCTAACACAGAAAATGGAAAATAGAAATCAGTCCAAAATATGTATTTTTATATTAGTCATAAAGATGTTGGAAGATTGAATTATCTTACTTTAAATTTGAAAAGATAATTGAAATATGGAAGGATTATGTTTGCAACAGATAACAACACACATGTTTATGTATGAGGACTGTGAGTGTGAGTAAATGGGAGGAGAAAGGGTCTGGCTGTTGTTTAACCCTTTCCTGTCCCTATACTTTAGAAACTCAGGTTTCAATGTGCTGTTTGTCCTGTAGATAAGCAAACTTATACTTGTCAAGTATCTTACTAGTTTTATCTGTAAAGAATGCAGCTCTTAATTGGTAAGTTCCATTCCACAGTTGAATGTTACCTTTTTTTTCTCACTGGCCTTTATACTCATGATAATAAGCTCATAGGGTAGGAGGTTCATGTGAAAACAAGTTTCAGAAAGAAAAACAAAATTTTAAAGAAACCTCTCCTCAATTCCCCAATAAATAAGAGACACCCTTAGGTAATCAGGACGTGGATACAGTTTGGAGTACTTCATTCTTGTTAGTAATCACAGAAATATGCTTTTCCTCTGAAACTATGCAGGAAGTTTCAATGTTCCTAAAGCTATTGGGCAATTCGTTTTCACTCTGCTGAAATCTCTCCGTGGAAGCTGTGACACAAATAGAGGCTGTGGAACCCATTGGCTCTAGGGAATTTTGAATTAAAATTTCAAGAGCCAGGATCTTTCATCTCCATAGAATATACTAACCTCTAGGATTCCTTTGGTGATCTAATTTCCCCCGGTTTTGCTTCCTAATAGATTTCAGATATAATAAGTTCAGCACCAGATCTTAAAATTCAATCCTGTTAATATCAGATGAAGATAATACAGGCAAAGTTGTCTCTAGTGTCACAAGGATGTAATTGACTAAAAGACATCAATAGACATAGGTAGGCAAAGCCAAATTCATTTAATGCACAGGAAAGTATTTGCATCCCAAGGTGATGCTTTGCAGAGCAGAAGGTTTAATCTAACAACACTTCCTCTTAGAGGCAAGTTCCCCAGCCTACCAGGAAAAAAGGCTGAGTGCCAGCAGTCTGGCCAGTTGCTGGTGAGAATGCCCTAATGTCTTTCAAAAAGCTCTCTTTCATGTATTCCCAACTCTTTTGAAGAATCTGGTTATGTGTCTGAGCATCTGCCAGTTACAAATAACTGGTAACAACTCCAGAAGACTTAACTACTTAAGGCTTATTCCTGTAAAACTAGTCATGCAGAAATCTTGATAACATTTTAAAATGATAAACATTTTAACTTTTATGGTGATCTCTTAAAAGAATGAAAATAATATGGTATTTGTGCTTAATTGGGATAGCTGTGCCACATGTGCTAATAATTCATATAGAATATAAAATGTTATTTCATATAGTTTATATATCAGATATCCATTTGATATATAAAGCTATAGTTTATGCATTTTGTATTCTCAGCATAATATATTTTATGTTATAGCTAATCAGCAAATGCATTGAGTAAATATAACAAATGAATGTATATATACATATATGGAATATATTTATATATATAAATATATATATATATATCTTGCTTCTTGTATAATTTGTTCTTTATTATTTAGGGTTCAGGAATATCTGATGACTAGCCACGTAACAGTTTGACAGCTGAAAATGTCCAAGTGTATGAAGGGAGGAGATGTCAGATATTCTAACTTGTACCTAACACATTTTTCAGGATGCGAACTCTACACTTGAGTTTATTAAGATCTCCTTTCCTAAAATATATTACACTGACAAGTTCTATGACAGTCTATTTTGCACACACACAATATGTATATATATATATATATACATAAAAAATATATATAAACATATATTTATATATAATTGTATGATTTTTGAAACATGAAAGAATGAAAAATAGATTGTCATCATAGATAAAAAAACACACAAAAATGTGACTCTTGAGAGTCCCTTGGACTGCAAGGAGATCCAACCAGTTCATTCTGAAGGAGATAAACCCTGGGATTTCTTTGGAAGGAATGATGCTAAAGCTGAAACTCCAGTACTTTGGCCCCTCATGCGAAGAGTTGACTCATTGGAAAAGACTTTGATGCTGGGAGGGATTGGGGGCAGGAGAAGAAGGGGATGGCAGAGGATGAGATGGCTTAATGGCATCACTGACTTGATGGATGCGAGTCTGAGTGAACTCCGGGAGTTGTTGATGGACAGGGAGGCCTGGGGTGCTGCGATTCATGGGGTTGCAAAGAGTCGGACACGACTGAGTGACTGAACTGAACTGAAAGCATATTTTCCCTTGTTAAGTTTTGGTTGTGTCCAATTAAACAATAACCAATCAAAAGAATTAAAGAATTAATTGAATTAGTAATTGATGAGCAGAGGTAGTAAGGCCTAAGTATAAATAGTATAATTGTTTTCATATTGCATAAAAAATGAAACAGTCCACTTAGCTTAATGTTCTAAATCTTCAAATGAGATTTGTTCTTAGCCAATGTGTTAAAATTATACAGTAGTCATTTATTAAAACTTTTTAAATTATTTACTATCCCCAGTTAATTTGCTTCTTCTTAAAATGTGTGGATAGTGATTTAGGAAGTGACAGAAGCCTAGAGGTATTTTACACCATTCTATGTCCTATTAAGAGTAGCTTAATCACCATAATGAAATGGTTTAAATTATTAAATTTTTGTTCACAGTGCTCATTCTTGAAAGCTGACGCTTATTTTATAATATTTTTAATTTCTACAATAGCAAGTTAGGACAAATGATATAGACTGGAATGAGAAGTTTCAAATATAAGGCTTTGAAAAATAGTGGTTTAAAATTCATCTAAATTTCTAAAAATGCTAGATGAAATTACAGCATATATTATACAGTTTTTAATAACAGATGTTTAAATATTAAGCCACTGTTTAATTTCATTCACATTTTTTGAAAATATGTAATAATTCTTTTAAGTTGCTTATATTTATTTGAAGCAGTTTTAGAATAGATCATTGAAAATAAAAATGTTGCATAGGTTAATTGGTTCATTATTTAAAAATTATAGTATGCATGAGCCTATTGAACAAAATTAGAGCACTTGCCTAAACATAGCAGCAGTAAAGTGATTTTTACATTTATCCAGTAAAATAATGATCATTTAAATAGTAATTAAGTGAAAATGTCATTGGAAGAATATATTCAAATACCTATATTAAATGAAGATGTCCAGTTATGCCTATGGTCCTCTAAAAGAAATTATTGCTCTTTGAAGTGTACATATGTATATTACATACTGTTATTTTGATTTCATAAACTATAGCATTTTATTTTTAATAAAAGCCAAACTTTATTTATTTATTTATTTATTTTTTTTATTATTATTATTTTTTTTTAATTTTAAAATCTTTAATTCTTACATGTGTTCCCAAACATGAACCCCCCTCCCACCTCCCTCCCCATAACATCTCTGTGGGTCATCCCCATGCACCAGCCCCAAGCATGCTGTATCCTGCGTCAGACATAGACTAGCGATTCAATTCTTACATGATAGTATACATGATAGAATGCCATTCTCCCATATCATCCCACCCTCTCCCTCTCCCTCTGAGTCCAAAAGTCCGTTATAGACAGCTGCGTCTTTTTCCTGTCTTGCATCCAGGGTCATCATTGCCATCTTTCTAAATTCCGTATATATGTGTTAGTATACTGTATTGGTGTTTTTCTTTCTGGCTTACTTCACTCTGTATAATCGGCTCCAGTTTCGTCCATCTCATCAGAACTGATTCAAATGAATTCTTTTTAACGGCTGAGTAATACTCCATTGTGTATATGTACCACAGCTTTCTTATCCATTCATCTGCTGATGGACATCTAGGTTGTTTCCATGTCCTGGCTATTATAAACAGTGCTGCGATGAACATTGGGGTACATGTGTCTCTTTCAATTCTGGTTTCCTCGGTGTGTATGCCCAGCAGTGGGATTGCTGGGTCATAAGGGAGTTCTATTTGCAATTTTTTAAGGAATCTCCACACTGTTCTCCATAGTGGCTGTACTAGTTTGCATTCCCACCAACAGTGTAGGAGGGTTCCCTTTTCTCCACACCCTCTCCAGCATTTATTGCTTGCAGATTTTTGGATCGCAGCCATCTGACTTTAAATGGTTTAATCTCAAAGCACTGGTAAAATCTTTCAGTGAAGTAAGAAATCTTTTAGTGAAGAAATATATTTCAATGTATTTTGAGATATATTTTCTTGAAAATCAAGTGAAGAAGATATATACTACATTGGATGTCAGTTTTAACCAAAGCTTTATTATCTGTAGGCACCTACAATTAAAGATATTTCTTTTATAAGATATAAAGTACAAATGAAAACTTCAAAAGTGACAAGTGTTAAAATGTATTAAGTAACCATCTTTCAGCTATCTTCAAATGTGATTCCATGCTCCCTTTACTTACAATTTCTATTTTCCAAATGAAGGAAAACTGTGAAAGAAAACAATCAGAGCTATTGAAAGACCCATGTTCCTTATCTATTTCCAAAGCAAGACCAGATTGTATGAAGAGGAGGGAACCATAGATTAAAGCCATTATCGCTTACTCTTTTACTCAAGAAGCTTATTGAAGAGTGCATGTTTATTACTTTCAATCAAATGAATATTCAACCAAAGCAGAATATCATGGACCTTATAAAGAAAAGGAAAATTAAAGACAGATTGGAATGTCATGTAACAGATATGCTGACTATTGTTAGATGAATTACTGAGTAATTTTCTACAGTGTTGAGAAATACAGAATAACTGAATTGAACAAATATAATGATAGCATATTGAAAAGCAGAGACATTACTTTGCCAACTAAGGTCCATCTAGTCAAGGCTATGGTTTTTCCTGTCGTCACGTATGGATGTGAGAGTTGGACTGTGAAGAAGGCTGAGCACCAAAGAATTGATGCTTTTGAACTGTGGTGTTGGAGAAGACTCTTGAGAGTCCCTCGAACTTCAAGGAGATCCAACCAGTCCATTCTGAAGGAGATCAGCCCTGGGATTTCTTTGGAAGGAATGATGCTAAAGCTGAAACTCCAGTACTTTGGCCACCTCATGGGAAGAGTTGACTCATTGGAAAAGACTCTGATGCTGGGAGGGATGTGGGGCAGGAGGAGAAGGGGCCGACAGAGGATGAGATGGCTGGATGGCATCACGGACTCAATGAACGTGAGTCTGAGTGATCTCTGGGAGTTGGTGATGGACAGGGAGGCCTGGTGTGCTGCGATTCATGGGGTCGCAAAGAGTCGGACACGACTGAGTAACTGAACTGAACTGAACTGCTTTTTGGTTTATTTTAAAACTATTGTGACTGAAATAATCTAAATATTATATGAGAGACAAGGTACTGATTAAAGAGGAAACAAGGAGGCTGTTAGCCATATTCACACAGGGACATGTTCAAGGCTATACAAGGGAATTTATAAGTAAATGTACAATAATTTTACTTAAAAGGGCAAAAATATGCCTTCTAACATAACCTGGAATGCTCTACTTATTCAGATGTATTCTTATTTTCATATTAATTCATCCCATCTCTTCTCAGCCTCATAGACATGGTAATTCAATGATGCCTCTATCGTAGACTTCTATACCCCCATTCTCCTCTTACCACCAGTTCTTCAACTCTTCAACCATTTAAGTCCTGCCTCAGTCTTCCCCCTTTAGTAAGCCCCTTAGTTACTGAGAAGGGCCCTCCTTGATAGCCCTGCGGACCCTCGTGTTTAGTATGCACAATTTAGAACTTCAAAGTGAAACTGCTTTTTGAACATGCATATTAGATGGCAACAACAATAACATTAGAAGATATACTTCTTTCAAAATCACTGGCTATTATTTCACTGTTGTTGTTCAATCACTAAGTTGTGTCTGACTCTTTGCAAACCCATGGACTGTAGCACGCCATGCTCCTTTGCTCTTCACTATGTCTTGGAGTTTACTCAAATTGATGTCCATTGAGTCAGTGATGCTATCTAGCCATTTCACTGTTGACTTCATCAAAACTCTCTGTACTATTGCTTATAGAGTGAGTTGGAACAACACAAAAAGTCCTTCTCGTGGATTTATTTCTTTCACCAGTATGACTTGATTCTAAAAGACTTAGTTTACTCTCATAAAATAAATTTACACTCAAAAGTTGAAGACAAACCCTTAAGGTTATTCAAAAGAGTATATCAGAAACAGAAATGGTAAGTTCAAGTTTCTTTTCTCAACATTTTAGGTAACGACAGTAAAACAGTGTACAACCACTGCCCCTGTATGAATGATAACTTTGAAGAGAGTGTTCATTTAAAGAATTTTCTTTGACCCACAGAATCATAGCTTTTATTCCTTCCAATGCCTGGTACAGGCCATAGACTGTAGAGTCAGACATGACTAAGCACGCACACACCCACACCCGTGTTATTAAAAGATAAACTGAGGCATGTTGAAAATTTTAAGCAAGCTCTTAAACTCATATTTGAGCAGAAATTGATTCTGATCCACCAGCACCAAACTGGAAGTGATTAGGAGGGCTCCATAGACAGGAGCTTGTGGCGACACGTATAGAAAATGTAAAAACAAAGTAAGCAAGTTATTGACTGGCTATCGTTTAAAGCCTCCCTGATAGCTGAGTTGGTTAAGAATCCACCAGGAATGCAGGAGACCCCCATTCAATTCCTTGGTTGGGAAAATCCAAGAAGGGAAAGGCTACCCACTCCATTATTCTGGCTAGAGAATTCCATGGACTGTATAGTCAATGGGGGTTGCAAAGAGTTAGACACAACTGAGTCACTTTTACTTTCAAAGTTTCAAGCCTGGTTATCTGTTTGTGACTGGACATCTTTAGATTTCAGTTTTGTAAACTTGATCCTTTCATAGGCTTTGATTTTGGTTTGCTTACCCCTCAGTCAAATGGCCTCCTTGTTTAATGAATTTAACATTATATGTATATGGCCCATGGACAATATCTTAATATCTCTGAGCTTTAGTTTTCTATTTCCAAGAAAAGAAAAACATGTTCCATTTTCAATTAACATTTATTTGAAATAACTTTGCAAAGCTCCTAGAATATTGCTCACCAGGCAGCACAAAATAGAAGTTATGATTATCATTTTAATGTATCAGTTCTGAAATATTTTAATGTAAACTATCCAGTGTCTTAGTGCAAATTATTCCTCCTCTACCTTACTGTTTCCTGTTTTCTTCTCTAAAGACCCTTCGATTCATTCCTACTATAACTTAAGGCCTTTGTGGGCCAAAGCAGCTCTTACATTTCTAGCATGAGAGCAGCTGTAAAATTAGTAGATTCTTGATTAACTGATCCATTTCCAGGATCTCTGTACTTGAGATAAGGTTAAAGCTAAAACTTTAGTAATAAGAAATGTAAAATTTTATCTTCTCAAGTGAATGTAGGTTGGCAAAAATGTTTACATTTACCAAGAAAATAATATTTTAATCATTCACTTTTCATATTTTAACATGAATGATTATTAAATGGAACTAAGTATTTATTACACTCGGTTCCTTTATTTGAATTAAGTGGCCATATTTGTTTTTCTGATGTTTGCAGAAGTTATTAAAAGCATTAATCAATTAAACCTTGAGGCAGTGTTAATATTTTGAGAATATTAATATTTGTGCTATTTTCTCCCATCTTAGCTTCTGCATCCCCAAGTAGTTAAGATCTTGTCTTTAAAAAGAAGAAACTATAGCCTTATATGATAGTGTACAATTTAAACTGTATAAAATAAACTCTAAAATTTTTATATCATGTCAATATGTCATATAAGTATACTTCACCTCATTTCCCAGAAGATTTAATGAGAAATTATAATGGAGCTGCCTTGAGAAAAAATATTTGTTTAAAGATTTTATTTTTATATTCCTCCTGAATATTTGAAAATTGAATGTCCCAAGTGGACATGATATTTTACAGAGTCTTTATGATGAATTTACTTTAGCTGAACTAAGATCATGGCATCTGGTCCCATCACTTCATGGCAAATAGATGGAGAAACAGTGGAAACAGTGGCAGACTTTATTTTTTTTTTTGGGGGGGGGGGGTCCAAAATCACTGCAGATGGTAGCTGCAGCCAAGAAATGAAAAGACGCTTGCTCCTTAGAAGAAAATCTATGACCAACCTAGACATCATATTAAAAAGCAGAGACATTACTTTGTCAACAAAAGTTCATCTAGTCAAAGCTATGGTTTTTCCAGTAGTTATGTGTGAATGTGAGTTGGACTATAAAGAAAGCTGAGTGCCAAAGAATTGGTGCTTTTGAACTGTGGTGCTGGAGAAAACTCTTGAGAGTCCCTTGGACTGCAAGGAGATCCAACCAGTCCATCCTGAAGGTGATCAGTCCTGAATGTTTATTGGAAGGACTGATGCTAAAGCTGAAACTCCAATACATTGGCCACCTGATGCGAAGAGCTGACTCGTTGGAAAAGACCCTGATGCTGGGAAAAGATAGAAGGTGGGAAGAGAAGGGGACGACAGAGGATAAGATGGTTGGATGGCATCACCAACTCAATGGACATGAGTTTGAGTGAACTCCGGGAGTTGGTGATGTTCAGGGAAGCCTGGCATGCTGCAGTCCATGGTGTCACAAAGAGTTGGACACGACTGAGCAACTGAACTGAACTGAACTGCTCCTGCCATCCTGGGCTATCTTCTTGCTTCCTTGTTCTCACTCTTTCAGAGACAGCGATAGGGTATTTAATCTAAGGAAATTGTCAAAGAAAATGGAAATTCTCATTCTAAAGTGAAAGTGAAAGTTGCTCAGTCATGTCCCACTCTTTGAGTCCCCATGGACTGTAGCCTGCCAGGCTTCTCTGTCCATGGAATTCTCTAGGCCAGAATACTGGAGTGGGTAGCCCTTCCCTTCTCCAGAGGATCTTCCCAGCCCAGGTCTCCCACATTGCAGGTGGATTCTTTAACCTCCCATTCTAAAGAGCTTCTCAACGCAGAACACTGACAAGATGTCTTCATTGAACTGTGGAGCACAGATCACCTGGAAAGGTGATCAGTTCCTCAAGTATATGGATCTTGTAAAGAAAATAAGCACTTTTTTTTTTTTTCCTGGTGCCGTCTCTGCTTCTCTTAATGTAGAATACAGCCATAGTTTAATATTTAGGGGAAAAAAAACCTTTCATTAAAAGTTTTATTTTCAGCATCTATGTGAAGAAGTGAGATGGGAACCAGCCAGTTTTAACAGTATAGTTAAAAGTATTGACAACTTAACTCAGGCAAGTATTTGTTGACTGATGTTGTCAGTTAAGTACTTCTGCCCACTCCTGTTATGCAGATATGAATTCAAGTAGATGATTGTAGTATTACAACCATAATACTGAAAAGATGGTTTTGTCTCTTGAAAGCCTGCATATATGTGATTAAATGTTGTTTGAATGAAGGTTTACTTTGGCCCTCTCCCTGGGATATTTTCTTATCCTTCTCCCTTCCTCACTTTATGAAAATACATCCTCTAAGAGAAGTAAACATAAACATGTTTGTAAATATATGTGTGTAACTACAAGAATCCCATGAAAATAAAAAGATAATAATAATAAATAAATCACACACAGAGTTTTACAATAATATATTCCATGAACATGCTTGTGACTTGATCAGTTTATTTTATAAATATACCTGCCATGAAACATTTCATGCAAAGGAAAATATAAAGTGTGCAAAAGACATGAGTTTCTGGTTAGGAAAAACAGCATAAGCACCTTAGAAGTTAGGTAACAATATAAGAAATTGGATGATAGAAAGGCACTTCAGTCAGTGCATGGAACCAGTCAGAATATGAGAAATCAAAGGCTGATATTGTCACAGGAAGACATGACTTCCTATCACTTCAGCAAGAGAGAGGCATTTACCAATAATGTTTAATCCACTTATGAACATTGTTCATACAGAATTTTAGCTTATGTGCTAGCAATTTTTTCTTTAGGTATTATCAATTGTTTGATTCAATATCATATTTTAATATTTAACACCAGCCAAAGAGTTTTGCATATATTATATTAATGGAGATTATATTATATTATGTGAATAACTTTTAACCTAGTAGTGAACTGTCCTATTGTATAACCTACCAGAGGGTCTTCTTACTTTCAACTACATTCAAACTCAACTCATGGGTTTACTATAGACACATATTGACTCAAATACACTTTTGCAGATATAAGACAGGAACCACAGCTTGCCAGCATGTCCACCTGTCCCCACTTCTGGGGACACTTGAAAATTGTCAACAAATTTTGATTGTCATAATTAGAAGAGGAATGCCACTGGCATCTAATACATAGGTCTTGTTAATTTTAGAATGTTTGGAGGTTTCCCTGGCGTCTAATCTTTTGGTACAGTAGCACACCCCTCCCTCATATCATGACAATAAAATGTATCTCTAGACCTTGCCAGATGTCTTCTGTACCCATCAGGTATACTTAATTATACTAGGCATAATTAAAATTATACACATCAGGTATGCTTGTGATGGGCAAAATTGTACCCAAAGGGGTATAAATTATACCCATCGAGAACCTCTGCCTAGATGATGGCTTGTGTATAAGGAGCCAAGATCTCTGTAATTTGGAGACGGGGACTCTGGCAGAATTCTCTGCCCCACGGGAACCAATGTCTCTTGTAACAAATCTATAGGTACAACATCCAAAGTCCCCAAAGTCAGAAGGGTCACCAGCTACACTAAGCTCTAATTTACGTCTAATCTTATCAGATATTAATGTTTCTCTCAATCCAGAAACAACTTAATACAGAAATGTTGCTTAAAAACATAGTTGGCATTCTTCCCTTGTCATGGAGATCAGAGCTAGAACTTTAAAAGAAGGTCAGAGTCTCATGCAGTAGGGAATTTTTTTTTTTTTTTCAAATGCATCTGTTACACATTTTTGGTAATTCTTTTGCTTTAGTGTTTTTCTTCATTTGGTCATAATAATTGCTGTTGTATAAATTATGAACGTATGTTTCCAATATACCTTACTTTTTGTCTCTTAACTTGCTATTTGTCTCATTTCCTGTTTTACTGCTGTGCTTATGTTCTTTCTTTGCTGGACTTTCAGCAGGTATCTGGGTTTGGGAGGCAGTAGCTGTATTTCATTCTTGTCTCATTTTGATCATCTTATGAGTTTCTTTCTTCTGGCAAATGAGTATTTCCTTGAAGCTTTAAGGATTCTAGTAGGCAAAAGCAAAAATCCTTCAACAGGAAACTCTGAAACCTAAACTGACCACGCATTGTGAATTCGAAAGACATTCTCTATTGATTTCACACTTATTAGAATTATTTTAAAATAGGAAATTACTTTCTTTTTAATTACAGAGTATTTCCAAAAGGAAAGGAGTCAAATAATGATCTTGAAAATTGGTCAATATGTGGAATTTGTTCTTTAATATCATTTCTCAATAAATTAAGTAAAAGTATTTTTTCTTGAGAAGGATAATTATGTAGCATGAGTACTTAAATTTAAGAGGGATTTAAATATGCAAAATTGATCAGGGGAAGAAAATGTTCAAAAATAAACAGGAAATAGAGAAACATTTAAGAAAAACGGGACAGTATTGCTTCAGTTCAGTTCACTTCAGTTGCTTAGTCATGTCCGACTCTTCACAACCTGCAGCACATCAGGCCTCCCTGTCCATCACCAACTCAGGAGTTTACTCAGACTCATGTCCATTGAGACGGTGATGCCATCCAACCATCTCATCCTCTGTCGTCCCCTTCTCCTCTCGCCTTCAATCTTTCCCAGCCCTGATGCTGGCTCTTCGCATCAGGTGGCCAAAGTATTGGAGTTTCAGCTTCAACATCAGTTCTTCCAATGAACATTCAGGACTGATTTCCTTTAGGATGGACTAGTTGGATCTCCTTGCAGTCCAAGAGACTCTCAAGAGTCTTCTCCAGCAGCACAGTTCAAAAGCATCAATTCTTCAGTGCTCAGCTTTCTTTATAGTCCAACTCTCACATCCATACATGACTACTGGAAAAACCATAGCCTTGACTAGACAGAACTTCGCTGACAAAGTAATGTCTCTGCTTTTTAATATGCTGTCTAGGTTGGTCATAACTTTTCTTCCAAGTTGTTTCTTAGCATTTAGTTGTTTGTATTAAAATGTATGGTTGAAGTGGTAGAAATAATCTGATTTCTTCAGCTGTTCTGAGTTTCTGTTTGTGTCAATATGTTCTCTATTGATCCTTGTGTTTGAAGTATATGTTCTTAAACGTAAGCTAACTGCTTTGTGTATAACATAAGATACAACATAAGATAAAGTATAGCACTTTACTGCTCAGTGAAAGTGAATGTTGCTCAGTTGTGTCCAACTCTTTGCGATCCCATGGACTATATTGTCCATGGAATTCTCCAGGCCAGAATACTGGAGTGGGTAGCCGTCCCCTTCCCCAGGGGATCTCCCCAAGCCAGGTATCAAACCCAGGTCTCCCACATTGCAGCCTGATTCTTTACCAGCTGAGCCACCAGGGAAGCCCAAGAATACTGGGGTGCGTAGCCTATCCCTTCTCCAGTGGATCTTCTTGACTCATGAATTGAACCTGGGTCTCCTGCATAACAGGCAGAGTCTTTATCACCTCAGCTACCAGGGAAGCCCTACAGTTCAGTTAAAAATAGAAGTAATTTAACTATATGAGGTTTCTGCTTGATGTGCTAACTTGAAACCGTAAGATATAAATGTATAAACTGATTGATTACATATAAATAGATACAGATGCATTTTATGAAAATATTTAGAGAGATATAAACACATATAATGTATATCAATCTGAATTGGTGTAGGCTCCTTAAAGAGGGCATATTTATTAAGTGAACACTCATTACTGTTTTTTCTTCTTTCTTGATGTTGAGATGCTAGTTCTGTTTTTACCTTCATGTTGTGTCTTTATTAGGGCTTCCCTAGTAGCTCAGCTGATAAAGACTCTGCCTGCAATGCGGGAGATTTGGGTTCAGTCACTGGGTTGGGAAGATCACCTGGAGAAAGGAAAGGCTGCCCACTCCAGTATTCTGGCCTGGAGAATTCTATGGGCTGTATAATCCATGGGGTTGCAAAGAGTCAGACAAGACTAAGCAACTTTCACTGAGTCTTTACTGCTATTTATCTTTCTTTCCCCAAATTAGGTTTTGGTCTCATATTATTCTTCTACTCTGTGCTCTCTCACTTGGCAACCTAATGATTTAAACTATCATTGCTATGCAGATCTTCCTCCATGTATATCTGAGACATTCAGCCAGCTTCTGTGAAATTTCAGTTTTGTCTCCTAATGAATTCTAAAATTTAATGTGACTAAAATAAGTTTATAATTATTTCCCTTTATTGTTTTTCTCCTCTTGAATTCCCTGTCCCACCTTAAAGGATGTCTCTCCTCCTTGTTTGAGTCACTGTCGATGGAGTAGTGCTTTCTCTTCCAATGTGCAGCCTGCTCTATCCTTGCAGAAGCCCCCCAGCCATGACGAGCAGAGGCTGCCTCCTGGATTTGAGGCCTCAGTGCTGTGGAGACCTAAGTGATCACCATACCCAAGTCCCTCGTGCTGGCACCCTGCTCCTCATCCCAAGAACGGTTAGCAGCTGCCTCCAGACAGCCTAGAACCTCCTGTTAGCGGTTTCAGATCATGTGGGAGGATCCTGTGAATGGTGGGTGGGCTACTGCTGTTCCTCCTGAATCCTGGTTTTGAACTAGAGCATGCCCAGTGAACTGGAGACCTATGACGTATGACTGCTGATGGGGGTCAGCAGCTGCTGATGTGAGGACCAGCTCCGTGGAGTTTCTCCGTGCCCCTTCTTCCCTGCTGCTGGCCTCAGCTCTCCTCATGTGTCCAGATGTGCGGACTGAGCCACAGGGAGTGCTGCCTCCCACCCGAGGGAAAAAAAACATAGAGTCACTATTTGATTTTCCCTTTTATTAAATATGCCTTTGAAAATTAGAATATTGGATTCTGAAATTAGATGATTTAAATTGTAGCTTTGCTACTTTAGACATCATTTCTCTCAATATTTGTTTTTTTTAAATACCTATCATGAGAGAGATTTATTTTTATTCATTATGTCATAGGTCTGTCCAAGGATTAAATTAGATGATGTTTGATATGTGTTTAGCCCAATGTTTGACACACAGATGCGTGCATGCATGCTCAGTTGCTACAGTCGTGTCTGATTCTTTGCAAACTTATGAACTGTAGCCCGCCAGGCTTCTCTGCCCATGGGATTCTCCAGGCAAGAATACTGGAATGGACTGCCATGTCCTTCTCTAAGGAATCTTCCCAATCCAGGGATCGAACCCGCATCTCCCGTGTCTCCTGCATCGCAGGCATGTTCTTTACCACAGAGCCATAAGGGAAGCCACCTAACTCATAGATAGTACTAAATGTTAGCTGTCATGTCTCAAACATTCTCTGAATTCATCCCTGTCTCTCCAGGCCCACTGTCATTTACCAAAGGAGGCCCTTTTATCTCCTGCAAGAAATCCTACTACTTTCCCCCATCTCTGATCTTCCCTTTCCCTTCAGAACATTTCTATCAGATGAATGTTGCTTTATGAGCAGAAACATTTTCAGATGAAAATAACAGAAAGTTCTTGTCTGTTATGGGCAATAAAGTGTAGTGGATTCCAGGAGCTTAAATATTACCTTCTTCTCAACCATCAGCTCAGTTCTCCATGTGTTTGGGTTATTTAGTGGGTCTCATTATTTCCAGCTGTACCTGAAAAAACAGACAAACACACTTGCCCCTTTTTCCTCTCATCAAAGATGAACTCCAGTGGGCCATGATTTTCTTGGCCTGAATAACCAAGCCAAATTCATGCAAAAGCATGAATGCAAGCATTCTTTGTTCTTTCTCTGTTTGAAAGCTCTATATGACTACTCATTGCCTTGGATTCAAAATTCAGACTCTTAAATTGGAAAACATGATCCTTCACCATATTCCGGTCAGGGTGAACAGTTCATTACCCTGTGCACTTTTGAACTTGCTATTGCTTGTAATTCCATTTCCTTTGTCACAAATATTCTTAAGAGTCACCTCTGTGAACTCTTTGCCACCTTCAAAACAGCATTCAAACATCTTTTCTCTAATGGTAACCTCTGAAAACTCCAGCTAGGTGTAATCTTTTTATGCTCTAGATCTGACCTTTTTTCTGTTCTTAGTAATGCCAACCTTCTAACTACTAATTGATAGATAAATTGATATAGATACAGATATGTATGATATGAATCTGTATCTGTATCTATCTATGCATGTCTCTGTTCTCCCTTTTTCTGTCTCTTTCTCATTAAAGTATAAGCTTTTCCCTTTATGAATCGTAATTGCTTCCTCTAAAAGAGCCTAGATCAGTAACTGTATTACTTAATAACTATTTGAAATATGTACTTCTGGCTTTAGCTGTTTTTCAGTTATAATTTTGTTAATGAAAATGTTACACTACACATAGTTTTTACCTGAACTGTGAATATGGGTACACACTAGAATAGGGGAGAAATAGACTATAAATTGTAGGATAGATTCTGAATCTGTCACTGGGTTCTAATTCTAGCGGTGACATTTTAAATTGTATTAGTCTTGTCTTAGTCTTTGCCACTAATTTCTTTATGCAAGTGAAGAACTTAGTAAGGTGATCTCTTAGTATTCTTGAAGTTTCAAATTGTTAACAATAAGCCATTATAATTAATGTTTGTATTACAGAAAACACATATTCTAGTAACCATTTCAGGAGTCTCCTAGAAACTACATACTTGAATTAAAAAGAAGATACATAGATGAAAACATTTCATCACATAAGTAGTCAGGGTTAAAATAACCCAAATGTCTATTCTAATTAAAAGATGTGAGTAAAGATAAAAGAAAAGATAAATTAGGAGACTAGAGGCACCTATAATTTCACATGCTTGGTTCTTTTGCATCTCTTGCATTAGAGAAAATGCAACACATTTGAAATCTTACTGAAAAAGCATTCCTGGTACATTTAGTGACAACATTGCAGTGCCTGATAAATTAAAATAAATAAATAAATAAATTTATATATATATATATATATATATATATATATACACACATATATATATATATAAGGTGTTGTCTTGTGAATTTTACCTGAACCTTTCCCCTTTTCTTAATTATGATTAACTTCATCTTATAGCAATGATCACTATGTATAATAGGACAAATGTGCTAGTCTAAGCATTGTATGTGCAGATATGTGTTACTTTGCAATTACTTATTTTTAAAAGAATATAAATATATTGTCCAGTATCTTCTTAGAAAAATAACACCAGAATATGTCAAGTACCTAATTTTAAAATTAGATCAGCTGTTTTCTTTAGCAAGTGTATCTTTTTTGAGAAGTTCCTGAGTCTTTTTAACAGAGTGAGCAATCTGTTTTTAAAAAAGTTTTGCTTCTAGTACTTTAAATATTAATACATCAGTTCATTTGGGTTAAAAAAAACCAGAAACCTAATTTGTTCAGGATACATGCTGTATTTGTCTAGATTTGAAAAATATGTTAATTGAAGTGACCATTTTGACCTTGCGCTACATCCAAAGTAACATGTAGTAAGTCATGTGACAATACCACAAGAGATGTGTTAAGTTTCCTCCAATAGTCATGGGAAAAATATAATTATTTTCTTAGGTAGTTTTGGAAGAATTTTACCTTCCGAAACTCTGACTGTGTGTCTGTCTCTTCCCTCCCCCAACCCTTGCCATATTGCCATATTCTCTCCCCCTCCATATATATATATCTCCACATGTGCATACATACATACACACTTTTATGTGATTATAATTTAAGCTTGTAGCTCCTTGTTTGAAGATGGAACATATCTTGCCACTGTCTGTTTTAAATGATCAGACTGGTATATTTTAGAATTCTACACAAGAAATTATTGATCTTTTCCTTTCTGCCTACTTCTGAAGATGAGCACCAAGCCATCCCATGTTATGGAGTACAAATGATCCTAATTTGTAACTTGATCATAATTCTTGGATTTTGACATTGATGACTGAATAAACAAGTGTTTCTTTTATAAAATTAATTCATTTTAATTGGAGGCTAATTACAATATTGTAGTGGTTTTTCCCATACATTGAATTGAATCAGCCATGAGCATATATGTGTCCCCCATCCTGAGCCCCCCTCCCACTTCCCTCCAAATGCCATCCCTCAGAGTTGTCCCAGTGCACCCAGTGGCACAGCTTTGAGTGCTGTGTTTCATGCATTGAACTTGAACTGGTGCTCTATTTCACATATGGTAATATACATGTTTCAATGCTATTCTCTCAAGTCATCCCACCCTCGCCTTCTCCCACAGAGTCCAAAAGTCTATTCTTTATATCTGTGTCTCTTGCTGTCTCAGATATGGGGTAATCATTACCATCTTTCTAAATTCCATGTATATGCGTTAATATGCTGTATTGGTGTTTTTCTTTCTGACTTAGTTCACTCTCTATAATAGGCACCAGTTCCATCCACCTCATTAGAACTGATTCAGATGCATTCTTTTTAATAGCTAAGTACTATTCCATTGTGTGTATGTACCACAACTTTCTTATCCATTTGTTTGCTGATGGACATCTAGGTTGCTTCCATGTCCTGGCTATTGTAAACAGTGTCGCGATGAATGTTGAGGTACACGTGTCTCTTTCAATTCTGGTTTCCTCGGTGTGTATGCCCAGCAGTGGGATTACTGGGTTGTATGGCAGGTCTATTTCCATTTTTTTTTAAGGACTCTCCACATTGTCCTCCATAGTGGCTATACTAGTTTGCATTTCCACCAACAGTGTAAGAGGGTTCCCCTTTCTCTGCACCCTCTCCAGCATTTATTGTTTGTTGACTTTTGGATAGCAGCCATTCTGACCGGCCTGAGATGGCACCTCATTGTGTAAACCAGTGTTTCTTAAGAATCTTATTTGATCATATAGCCCCCAACTCTGGGCTGCAATAATTTTTTGCATATTTTGCATTTTAATTAGTTCATATACAGAATTTCTTAACATTGATGTGCTTATTCATATGGTTGTTAGATAGATTCCCTTAAATGAAAAAACACAAATAGATTTGATAATCTGAATATGCATGCTCTTTGTTGACACTAGATCTCAAAATATCAGTGCTTTGAATTTTCAGCTTTAATGTTGAGTGGGGGCCTGAAAAGTTGGAGTCAGTCTCTCCATAAAATTCAAATAAAGATTTGTTATTCACCTGAATATAATAAAATTGATAGGAATAGAAATGTATATTCTTTCCCTTTTAGCAATAGTAAGTTACATAAATTTAGTGTAGATGAGATGCTAGTTTTTGAAAGTGTCTTATCTCTTTTATCTAGTAAATAATTTCACTTTATTTTGAATATAAAATATTGATAGCTTCAAGTCTCTTTATACATTGTTAAAACAAAAATAACAAAATAACAGTAACAATGAACTACATTAAAAATTGAAGCCTAATTACAAAAGAACATTTACTTGCAGTATGTTTTTTATGCCTCACCATGATTGTTTTGTATACTTCCACTTTCGTCTGTTTTTCTCAAAACAGTGACCGTTCTTCCTACATTATAAACTCAAACATTGGCATTGTCTTGACTCCTGGCTTAGTTATGTTTAATTAATTGCTAAATGTTTCATTCTTTTCCAAAGTAATGAGACTTTTTCTTCTTTCCATGTTAATAGATATTTAAATGGGAAAGCTTTAATATAATTCAATGAATATTTACTGATAACCTATCAATTTTTGTTTCATAATAAGGATAATTTTCAAATAAGAAAGAAAAGTAGTGTGTATGCAGGTAAAAGAATACTGTAATGTAAAATCAAACAGATACTTTGAACATAAGATATGTAACAGGTACCATATGATTAAAGAAGAGGTGATTGAGGTAACTAATTATGCTTTGTCCTGACAGCCATATTGCAGTACATATTTTTGCATTAAATTTCACCAATAATGATAGGTATGAATATATAAAAGTTTTATTTCAGTCCTGTTACTTCATTTTGATTCTCTCAACATAAACTTTATAAAGTGGCTGGAGCCCTACAGTTAATTATGAGATTTTTCCTAGCCTGCTTCTCTAATATTTCTGAGAATTTCTGGGGTTCTTAATTCTGTGAATCTCTCAATCTGAATTCCTCCTATGTTCTCAGCTTTCCCATCATTATCATCCCTCCCTTAGCAAATTATAATTTTCCTCTCACATAATTTAATTTATTGGACATAATCCCCCTTCATAATTTCCCTAAAGTAGTCTTAATCTAAGGTCAAGAGGCAAAACAGATTACTGAAGCTTTCCAGAAACTGGGGGATAAAGTAGAATGAGTTATCAGAGTTCCTAGATAATCGTCATTAACATTTCCTTCTGTAAGCAATCACTC
Organism: Budorcas taxicolor; assembly: GCF_023091745.1. Classification (NCBI taxonomy): domain Eukaryota; kingdom Metazoa; phylum Chordata; class Mammalia; order Artiodactyla; family Bovidae; genus Budorcas; species Budorcas taxicolor. The sequence continues at coordinate 38,564,516 of NC_068919.1, read as the reverse complement.
TGTGGTTGCTATTTCCTTAATTCCCTTCTAAGTGCCATCTTTACATCCTAACCCTGAGACATCAATAGTAGGCACAACTCATATATATCTTACTTATTATGCATAGCAATTTAATTCTTTTCATGGTGGTGCCCTCCTATTTAGACTGTTCTATGTCGACTAGTAAAAGATATATATATATATATATAAAGCCAATTACCCCAGAAAAAGGCATTTCCACAGAACATAGTTATTTGGGGCTTTAAAACAGTACATTTTTTACTTTCCTTCTCTGTGCAGCATGTGAATATATGTTTCTGTGTGTTTCTCTGTATATATTTGTGTGCGTGTGTAAGCCTGTGTCTACAGAAAAACATATCAAAGATAGAGCAGGAAGAATGCACTAGGAAAAGAAAGGAACAACTACCACAAGCAATGAATACAAAATTCAATATAGCGACAAGAAAAGGATAATACCAAAGCAAATGCCCACACTTTGCTTGGGGGTCCTCTTTAACAACTTGGCAGCATGTAGGTCCTACTTCATGCATTGTGTTTTAAATATCACTATAAACAACACTGAAATTTAAAGCAACACAGGATGGTAGTGTTAATCTATTTATGCAAAATCTTTCCCTTAAAATTTGAAGCATATATTTCCCACATATTGGAACATAAAAGTAGGGCTTACCTCTCTAATAAATGAAAACAAAAGAAGAAAATTAAGAATTGTATTTTTCAGCTTTATGTGGAATTTTAAAACGATTTCCTTAAGGAATCATATGAATATGTTCTTCTGCCTTCTTTTGTCAAGTTCACCATTTCATGCCCTCTGATTCCATTTTAGATTGAAATCTTTTCACACCTTTTCCCTCATAAATGTTGAATTTCATGTGTGTATATAAATTTGAGAACTCTGAATTTAGGGTTTGGTTAAATCCTGAGATTCTGTCATGTTTCTCTGGGCTTTTCAGTTCTCTCTTCTTGTGTTTATATTTCTTTCCCAGCTGGGCATAATATAGAATTAGAATGTATTTTATTGTATATTTTCCTACTTGATTTAAAATACTGATTAATGGGATATTTTTCAAAAAGAACACAAAAATAAAATTGTATTCCTTTTCTTTGTATGAGCCTAGAATAATTCTTTTTGACCCCTTGGATGGTGGCTTTTACTGCAACTAGATTTTCCTAACTCAATCAAAAATGAAACCTGTCTCTATGGGTAGCAAGTGAGCATGAAGTCAGGAAAATGTTTCCCTTTGATAAGCTTGAAAAGTCAATTTCAAGGATAAAGTGCCTTGATAAAAGTGAATCAGGGTAGATAAACACAAATGGAAACCAGGAGAAACAGAGACATACATAGATACACGATATCTACTTTTCCTAAATAAGAAAGGTTGTAACATAAAATACAGGTACTTTGCAACATGGAAACATTCTTTTAAATAAGGAATAAACAAGAAAAATGTATAGAATGTGGAAGAAAATGATTTAAAAAAAACTACTAAGAAAGGGAAATATGAAAGTATTTTAGACAAGTGTTTTGGAAGCACTTATCTATGAGTTATATAAAATTTGAATAATTTCTATTAATTTTGAACATATCCTAGGTGTATTAACACATATATCAGAAGTTTAGATTCATGCTTTCATTTTACAAAAAAATGATGATACAGCTTCATTTCAAAAGCAAAGAATCAGACACAACAGAAGTGACAGCATCCACACACACACACACACTCACACACACTGCACACGTTAGCTATATTCACAATGAGTTTCTTTGGTAAGACAGTTTCCCAAGCTCTAAACAGCATTATTGCAGATTCCAAGTTAACTGAATGATAATGAGAGTTTTAGGCTCTATTTCTTTTTCCAATGGAAATTTTAAAATATATGCAGGGTAGTCATTGAAACATATATACTAATATCTTCTCCAATGTATTTATTTTCTAATTTCATATTAAATGATAAATCTATGTTCACTATACAAAGTGAAATAAAAATAAAATATCTGAATAATAGACAAATTGTCTAGCCTAGTGTGCTATGCAAGCCTTGAAAATCTAATAGATCTAAGGATGCTATAGAATGATGGAACCTACCTTTTTTGAAAAACTAATATTTTAAGTATTATCAATAATATAATTTGGATTACATAAATGAGTGCATTTAAAACACCAAGCTTAATGAACATAATCTTACCTGGTTAAAAAATGGAAGTTGGACATTCAAAGCACTGAAATTTCTATGCAATCTTTATGTTGAATAGCTGGAATCATTGACTGCCTATCCTCACCTAATACCCCAAGTACTGTAGGAAACAAAACTGGGTTATGAAATTGTAGTTATGAACTGAGGTAATTAGTTCTGTAATACACAGACTTAAAGAAAAAATTGATTTGCTTATTGAAATATATCAGAAAGATGAATTTGACCCTTATTTTCACTGGGTAGAAATTCAACCTCAAAGTGTACACATTCAGCTTTAATGTCCTGGAAATTTCTTTTTTTGTACATCTAATTTAAATTCCTTTTTAAGAAGCTCTCAAAAGATTCTCTGATTATCTCTAAGCTGTTTTGTCAGAAAAGTTCAAAAAGCATATATTGAACATGTCAGCAAGTGGACTGAGTACTGAGGGTACAAGTGTTATTAAGGTCTGGTTGCTATACTTAAGAATTTCCTATGTGGCTGAGTAGTCAGAATATCCATCATTTCTGTGCTAGTCCATAAGGGGAAATTTTCTACTGGGGCTTCAAATCTTTCTTAAAGTGATGTCTAAACTAAGATTTGAAGGATGATCAGGACTTAATTGATTGGAAACAGTGTATGGGGCAGAGAAACCAGAATGAGCAGAGGCTTAGAGGACTAGAAATAGCATGTTGTTTATGAATGACAGAGGAAGTCAGAATTGCTAGAGGAAAATTGAAGACAAAGAAGGCACAGCTGTGGCTAGGAAGATATGAGGGGATGAAGTCCTGCTATGCTAGCTACAGAGATGAGTATCTCTTCCACTGTCCTGTTGGCCTGAAATACTGAGTTGAAAATTCTTGCCTATACTTAATAGGATTCAGTAAGTATGTTCAACAAGGGACATTGAATGCACCTTTTTACTGGAGAGATGGAATCACAGTTAAATGTACAGATAGTGCTCACTCATTTTATCACATATCATAGCAAAATATTTCTGAAGTCCTAGTCACTATAGGTCTGATTTTTTTTTCCTTAAACTTTGTATTTCTAATACAAAGTATAATGTTTGCTATGTGCTAGAGAAAAATGGATGTTGATCAGGCTTAAAGATGAGAGGCCAGTTTACATGTCAAGATTCTCTGATTACCAAAGGAGCTGGAAAGGGTTCAGGTAATCTGATCCATAAGGCACATGTTTAAAGAGTGGTCAAATTGAAGTCACCTGTATTTATGATTTTTTCTGATTATAGTGACCTTAAGAAAAACCACAGGGTTTTTTATTTTTTAAGAAAAATCTTAAGAAAAAGCCAACTTTACTGGAACATCTAATCATTTTATGTGATCATTTCCATAGTTCATTATTCTAGAAAACAGGATAATCTGATACTTAAGTAAAAAAAAAAGCTGTTATGTGCCAACTCAGTTTATGATAATATAAACTAATAGGACTATTTGAGTACCATACTATACTATTTTATTGATCTATGGAATAAACATTGCATCAAATTATGTTACCTGATTAAGCAAAGTTAACCTGGTGATATTTGCTTATGAAGTTTGAATTGGGTAATGGAAATGTTTTCATGTAGTTCCATGTTATTAGGTTAATAATAGAAAGAATACATGTTAGCTTAAATTGTCAAATAAAATTTAATGATTTAACAGCTAAGATGTGCTCAGGGAAGAATAAACATTTGTATTAATTCTAAATAAGGATCATAGATATTTTTAAATAAAATGAATATTATTACAAAGAGTAAACACACTTTATTGAAGGGACTGTGAGATCTCATAGAATGATCTACAATTATAACTATACAATGTTTTAATTTTTAAAAACTCCTTTAAGAACATTACTGTATTTTATCTTTACTTACAGAGAAGATATTTTGTAGATAATAACATTGTAGCTTAAGAGGTTAAATGAATTAATTAAATCATACACCTGATTAGTGGCAGAACTGGGGCCAGGAACTGTCAGTGTTATTTTTCATATCAATACTGCCAAATTCTACAAAATATTAAAATATTTAAGTCTGTGTTGTGCAGAAACATAAAATACACCATACTCTTTGACTGTAGAGCCCAAAGGATATGATTGAATCAGTGCACTCAGACCAGTCCTAGTAATTTGACACTGATTAGCAAAGTGGCTCAGGGAATATATGGTTTCAAAAACTTATTTCCACATGCCAGATATAGAGGGGAATTATCACTGTTTATCTGCTTGTATGAGCCAGCTGCAGGAACAGAAACAATTAGACATCAGTTAATTACTCTAACATTGCCTATTAGGAATATTTGATCTACTCTTAGCTTTGGAATTTTTATTTAAATTATACTTTTTTTCCTTAACCGTTCTTCACTTTTATCCTGAGGACCTCTGAATTGTTTTTGTTCCTCTATGCACATTTGTCCAAAGCATACATCTTGCCCTCATAAAGTGCGTATGGAATTATACTTAAGTACATTTATATATTATAGGATATTTAAAGGCATGATTATGCAGTGGTTGTTTAACATTTGCCATTTTATAATAAACTTAAAATTTTATTTGTAGACACAAATGAAAGTTCCAGATTAAACAAACACGTGTAGAAATTGGATGTTTTCCAAATAATTTTCATCACAGGAAAATTCACCCTGTGCTTATTTAGGGAAACCTAAATCATATTTGAAAGTGAATATAGTTGAATATTTTTAGAATTTGCTTCACCTAAACTTAAAACACTTTCAGAGAAAGCAACTCACAGCTTTAAAATGAGCGCCATTTATACATTAAACAAAATAATCTGATACTTATTTATATCAATAAAAGTTCTACCCAAACATCATGATAATTGAGGAGCAAGAGGAGAGATCTAGAGATCATTGAAAAATACCAGTGCTTTTAAATGTTATTACATTTCCCTCCTGGTCTTCTTCCATTCTCTAATCATAGAGGAGAAACAAACTTGCTATAGTCAAGATGGTAACATTGGGAGCAATCTATGTAAAGTTCCTTAATTCCCATAGTGCAGTGTTCAAGGTAAATATCTCTAGTAAGTGATCCACATTGCCCTCACAAATAACGGGATACCATGTAATCTTAATATTGATTAAAATAGCCTTTAGGTTTATGTGTAGGTATATAGTAAGCATTTTGCAACTACCAAACTACTTTCTGTTACCTTTACCCACCAGACACACCAAATCCTATAGCAAATGCATCATAACATAGAAGAAATGCAACATAAAATCTCAACCTTCAATTAATTAATTACAATTGATATGAAAAATTGTAGGGCAGCAATAATTTGAACTGGATTTGTGTTCTTAAGGCCTTTGTTTTAGATGTCTACAATTTGGCTTGGTCAATGTATGTTCTGCATAATCAGTCACCTCTCTGCATTAGTCTTTTTTTTTTTTTTTTTTAAATCTTGATTCATGAGTTGAGTTTCACTTACAAGACCAGAATTTCTATGCACGCCAGGCCTCCCTGTCCATCACCAACTCCAGGAGTTTACTCAGACTCAGCGTCCATCAAGTCAGTGATGCCATCCAGCCATCTCATCCTCTGTCGTCCCCTTCTCCTCCTGCCCCCAATCCCTCCCAGCATCAGAGTCTTTTCCAATAGAATTCAGTTTATCAGTCATCCAGAATGCTGAACTCTATATAGGAAATGTGCCTTCTGGAAAATTTCTTGTATCTATATAATTTTATGGAAGAAGATGGTTGCATTGAGAAAGAGCATTGCCTAAATCACCCTTTAGAGAGCTTATCTAAGTCTTCAGCCTGTTCAGGCCAGATAACCATCTGTTAGGCTGTGTTGTTGTTCAGTCACTCAGTCCTGTCCAAATATTTGTGACTCCATAGACTGCAGCATGCCAGACTTCCCTGTCCTTCACAATATCCCAGAGCTTGCTCAAACTTATATCCATGGAGTTGATGATGCCATCCAACCATCTCATCCTCTGTTGTCCCTTTCTTCTCCTGCCTTCAATCTTTCCCAGCATCAGTGTCTTTTCTAATGAGTCAGTTATTTGCATCAGGTGGCCAAAGTATTGAAGCTTCAGCTTCAGCCTCACTCCTTCCAATGCATATTCAGGGTTGATTTCCTTTCGGATTGACTGGTTAGATCTCCTTGCAGTCCAAGGGACTCTCAAGAGTCCTTTCCAACTCCACAGTTCAAAAGCATAAATTCTTCAACTCTCATTCTTCTTTATGGTCCAACTCTCACATCCATACATGACTACTGGAAGAACCATAGCTTTGACTATATGGACCTTTGTCAGCAAAGTAATATCTCTGCTTTTTAATTTGCTGTCTAGGTTGGTCATAGCTTTTCTTCCAAGGAGCAAGTGTCTAATTTTCATGGCTGCAGTCACCATCTGCAGTGATTTTCGAGCCCCCCAAAATAAATTCTTTCATTGTTTCCACTGTTCCCTCATCTATTGACCATGAAGTGATGGGACCACATGCTATAAGCTTTGTTTTTTGGATGTTGAGCTTTAAGCCATCTTTTTTGATCTCCTTTTTCATCTTCATCAAGAAGCTCTTTAGTTCCTCTTTGCCTTCTGCCATAAAGGTGGTGTCATATGAATATCTGAGGTTATTGATATTTCTCCTGGCAATCTTGATTCTAGCTCGTGCTTCATCCAGCCCAGCATTTCACATGATGTACTCTGCATGTGCGTTAAATAAGCGAGGTGATAATACACAGCCTTGATGTACTCCTTTCCCAATTTTGAACCAACCCACTCTCGTGTCCGGTTCTAACTGTTGCTTCTTTACCTGTATCCAGGTTTCTCAGGAGACAGCTAAGATGGTCTGATATTCCCATCTCTTTAAGAATTTTCCAGTTTGTTATGATACATACACTTAAAGGCTTTCACGTAGTCACTGAAGCAGAAGTGGATGTTTTTCTGGTATTCCCTTTACAAGTCAAAGAAGAAAAATCATATACTTCTTTCAGTAAATGTATAAAAAGCATCTGTTGAAACCCAACAACTTTTTCTAAAAAAGGAAAAAAAAAAATGGCAGAAACAATTCTTAGAAAACTAGCAATAGAAGGAAACTTCCTAAGCATGTTAAAAAGAAGAACAGAGATATCATCATACTTTATGAGGGAAAAAAAGTGAATGATTTCTTTCTTAAGGAAGAGATGAGAATGTCTGTTTTTAACCAGGTCTATTCATTATCATACTGGAGATTCTAGCTAGTACAAAGAGACAAGGAACAGAAGTAAATGACATCTTTGTTGAAAATAAAGAAATATAAAGGCTTTTGTTACAATTTATGTGATGATCTATGTAAAGAATCTAGTAGAATCTACACAGGATTCTAGAATAATTGAGTTTAGCAAGATTTCAGGATAAAATGTCAATGTATAAAACAATTGTAATTCTATATATGGTCAACAAATACACAGACAATGCATTAGAGAAGAACCCCATTTGTAATAAAATTTTAAAATAAAATCCCATTTGTAATAAATTTTAAAATTTTAAATTTTAAAATATAATTGTACTATATGATGCAAAAGGAAATTTGACAAAAGATGAGAAAGGCCTGCACAGCAAAAAACTTTAAAATATTATTGAGATAAATTAAAGACATAAATAAGTGGAAAGATATATGTGCTCATGAATTATAAGACTCAGTATTATTAAGATCTCAGTCATCATCAGTTTAACTTATAGAAATTCAAATAAACTCATTTGAAATTCTAAATTTTTTTGGTAAACATAAACAAGCTGATTCTAAAATTCATGTGGTAATACAGTAGCCAAAACAACTTTAAAAGGAAGAACAAAGTTGAATGACTAACTACCTGATCTCAAGGCTTATTTATAAAGAAGGTGTGGTTTTCATGTAAAAATAGATTCGTGGAACTATTCTCTAGAATATAGATACACCCACATGTATATGGGACACCGCATTACTGGCAAATGTGTAAAGGCAGTTTATTGACGAGAGGATAATTTTTTCAACAAAAGTTTCCATAATAGCTGAATTTCCAAAATGAACCTTAATACATCCTTTGCTCCACATATAAACAATAACACAAAATTTATCATGAATTTACATTTGCATTTTCCTTGTGAGTAATAATGTTTAGTATCTTTTCATATGATTATTTACTATCCATATATCTTTTTTTTGGTAAAGTTTTATCCACATCTTATGAAGTTTTTATCAAGTTGCTTTCTCTCTATTGAGTTTTGAAAATTCTTTACATACTCTGGATACACATTTTTTTCTTATCAAATATATGACTTGCAAATGTTTTGTCCCAGTCGTTCTTATTCTTTCATGTCTCTTTTAATAGAATTTTTTTTAAGTTTTGGTAATGTGTATCATTTCTTTATTTTACAAATTGTGCTTTGGTGTTGTATTTAAGAAAGTTTTTCCTAATCTATGGTTACAAAGATTTTTTCTGTATTTTCTTCTACAAGTTTTTCAGCTTTGTGCAGCAATGAAAACATTATTTTTAAAAAGGTATATTTGATTATATTATTAATAAAAGCTTGTTCTTTCAATGGCATTGACTGATAAAGGAATGAAAAGACAAACCATGGACAGGAGAAAAATATTTGCAAATCTAGCATATGTGAAGAATTCTCAACTCAATAATGATAAAATAACAATAAAATGTGGGTAAGGTTTAAATGGAGAAGACTCTTGAGAGTCCCTTGGACTGCAAGGAGATCCAACCAGTCCATTCCGAAGGAGATCAGTCCTGGATGTTCATTGGAAGGAATGATGCTGAAGCTGAAACTCTAATACTTTGGCCACTTCATGCGAAGAGTTGACTCATGGAAAAGACCCTGATGCTGGGAGGGATTGGGGGCAGGAGGAGAAGGGGACGACAGAGGATGAGATGGCTGGATGGCATCACTGACTCGATGGACATGAGTTTGAGTGAACTCCGGGAGTTGGTGATGGACAGGGAGGCCTGGCGTGCTGCAATTCATGGGGTCGCAAAGAGTCGGAGACGACTGAGAGACTGAACTGAACTGAAAGGATTAAATAGACACTTCAACAAAGAATATGGAATGCAAATAATCACATGAAAATTTACTCAACATTATTACTGTATTCATCAGTTGCTTCAGTTGTGTTCAACTCTTTGTGACTCCATGAACTACAGCCCACCAGATCCTCTGTCCCTGGGATTCTCCAAGTAAGAATATTGGGGTAGGTTGCCATGCCCTCCTCCAGGAAAATGCAAGTTAAAACAATGATGTACCACGTGTGATGCACTACACAGTTGTTATTTATTAATGGCTAATATTAAAATGATCACACCAATGCTGGCAAATGTGAATAGGTGGAACTCACATACTATGCTATTGGGATTGTTCAGGTCAGTTCAGTCGCTCAGTCGTTTCCGACTCTTTGCGACCCCATGAATCACAGCACACCAGGCCTCCCTGTTCATCACCATCTCCCGGAGTTCACTCAGACTCACGTCCATCGAGTCTGTGATGCCATCCAGCCATCTCATCCTCTGTCATCCCCTTCTCCTCCTGCCCCCAATCCCTCCCAGCATCAGAGTTTTTTCCAATGAGTCAACTCTTCGCATGAGGTGGCCAAAGTACTGGAGTCTCAGCTTTAGCATCATTCCTTCCAAAGAAATCCCAGGGTTGATCTCCTTCAGAATGGACTGGTTCGATCTCCTTGAAGTCTGAGGGACTCTCAAGAGTCTTCTCCAACACCACAGTTCAAAAGCATCAATTCTTCAGTGCTCAGCCTTCACAGTCCAACTCTCACATCCATACATGACCACAGGAAAAACCATAGCCTTGACTAGATGGACCTTTGTTGGCAAAGTAATGTCTCTGCTTTTGAATATACTATCTAGGTTGGTCATAACTTTTCTTCCAAGGAGTAAGCGTGTTTTAATTTTCTGGCTGCAATCACTATCTGCAGTGATTTTGGAGCCCCCCAAAATAAAGTCTGACACTGTTTCCACTGTTTCCCCATCTATTTCCCATGAAGTGATGGGGCCAGATGCCATGATCTTCGTTTTCTGAATGTTGAGCTTTAAGCCAACTTTTTTGCTCTCCTCTTTCACTTTCATCAAGAGGCTTTTTAGCTTCTCTTCACTTTCTGCCATAAGGGTGGTGTCTTCTGCATATCTGAGGTTATTGATATTTCTCCTGGCAATCTTGATTCCAGCTTGTGTTTCTTCCAGTGCAGCGTTTTTCATGATGTAAAGGTTACAAATGTGGCTAACAGTTTGGTGGGTTTCTTAATCATTAAAAATCCACTTATCATTATGATCCAGGCTTTCCACTCCTAGATGTTTACTAAGAAGATATAACGCCTTTCGTCTACTCAAAGACTGGTACACAAATTCACAGAATCTTATAGCCAAAAACTAGAAACAAGCCAGATGTCCACGGATAGGTGAATAGAGAAACACTGTGGTATATCTGTATAAGGAATGAACAAAATGCTAACAATAACATGTTTGAACTTCAAAATAATTAGTCTTAGTGAAAGAAGCCAGACAAAAAAGAACGTGTGATGCTTGATTTCACTTACCCTGAATTCTGGAAAATGCAAACTAATCTGTATTGACAGAGAGCAGATCCCTGGAAATGAGAGGAATTGGGAGGAAGGAATCACCAAGCAGTGTGGGGAAACATGTGGGTGATGGACATGTCCTCTATCTTGGTTCTGGTGATGGTTTCATAGCTTTGTCAAAATACATATCAATACATATTAAACTATGCTTTACATGCAGTTTATTTTTTAGTTGAACCTCAATAAAAGTGGTAATATAGGCTACTCTAATAATGCATCTACTTATTTCCAAAAATATCTTACTAGATATGCTATGTCAAATATATTAAATTAAAATTTTAATATAAGTTATTGAATTGCTTACTTTCCTTTACCATAACACATTGCTTTATTCCTGATTCTAAAATTCTATTATCATTCTATACTATTTCTTCATGAATTTAGGGATTAGAACAACTCTTTTTACTTTGAAAGCTTATATATTTTTGAGAGCTATGTTATAATACCTAGCACCTCACAGTTAGCAATTTAATTTGCAAAGCAGTTGCATACATTTTTAAAATAATATATTCACAGCTGCCTGGAACCTAGGCTTTTAAAGAAGGTATTATCATTCTTAATAGCAGTAATGTACTTTGAAGTCAATCTTTCTACCCTTCAGCTTCCTTGTGTATTAAATAGATACCAGAATGTCTTAGTGCTGTGAGAATTAAATCTGCCTGGCACACAGTAAGTATCAAATAAATAGCAGCCATTAGTATTAGTATAGCTTTTCAGTGTAATATATTTTCTTTTCTTACACATAAAATTGCAGTTATTTTTTAAGAAGTAAAACTTAAATTTGTAAAGAATAAATGACATAAAATCTGTGCAGTTAACAAAGGTCAACGCTAGGATTCCCACCCAGGTGTTTTGCTTTAAATGTCACCACAATTAATCTGATGCGCTTACATCCTCCTTATGAAATTCAACTGTCTAAAATGTGTGCGGGTAGATAGTATAGATGTTCTGCGGCTGCCAAGTTGCTTCAGTCGTGTCCAACTCTGTGCGGCCCCACAGACGGCAGCCCTCCAAGGCTCCCCCGTCCCTGGGATTCTCCAGGCAAGAACACTGGAGTGGGTTGCCATTTCCTTCTCCAATGCATGAAAGTGGAAAGGAGAAGTGAAGTCGCTCGGTCGTGTCTGACTCTTCGCGACCCCATGGACTGCAGCCCACCAGGCTCCTCCGTCCATGGGATTTTCCAGGCAAGATACTGGAGTGGGAGAGTACTGGAGTATAGCCTTCTCCAGTAGATAGATGTTCTGCTGCTGCTGCTGCATCGCTTCAGGCGTGTCCCACTCTGTGCGACCCCAGAGACGGCAGCCCACCAGACTCCCCCGTCCCTGGGATTCTCCAGGCAAGGTAGATGTTCTAGTATGTCCTAATTTGGTAGGTAATTGTGCCCTGCTTCCCTGGTGGCTCAGAGGTTAAAGCATTTGTCTCCAATGCAGGAGACCTGGGTTCGATACCCCTGGGTCGGGAAGATCCCCTGGAGACGGAAATGGCAATCCACTCCAGTATTCTTGCCTGGAGAGTCCCATGGACGGAGAAGCCTAGTAGATTATAGTCCACGGGGTCGCGAAGAGAGCAAAGAATGGGACACGACTGAGCGACTTCACCTTACCTCACCTTGGCTATCTCTACATAAATTTAAGTATGTGTCAGGATGATTCAAAATTTCGGAAGAGGTAGAGGGAAACAAAAGAGAGAAAGAATGAGAGATATTGCCATTTTTGTAGTTTCCAAGCTGGCAGAAAAGGAAATGTATGGCTTTCCTTATTTCCTTCAGAATATTTTAAATATTTAATATTGGATTTATTGTTGTCCAATAATTCTTATAAGTTTACCTCATTGTAAATATGTCTATCAATAGATTGCAAAGTGGAATAGCAAAAAAGACACGTTTTTAGACTTTAGATATACTGAAAAAAAAACATATTTTTTTGAGATGTTGCACCAGCTTTAGAATCAAGTAATTTTACATCTGTTTAGGCTATTAATGGTAAATCTGTAATTTTGAAAAACCTTTCTAAGCACTTAACCTTAATGATTTAAAAAAAAAATCAAACCACATATTATGTAACTACCTATTAGTGCCTGTGTTCTAATATTGCCTATGATTTCATATATCAAAAAAATTATATTGAAGATATCAGCTATTATCTTTATTAGGAGTAGAGTGCCAAATACACAGACTACATTGCAGCTATTTTTTGTTACTTGCTGAAATAATAATAGAATTTTGGCCTGCTGATTCTGCAATTTATACCTAAATCATATTTCAAATTGCCAGGTTTCAAATTTTACAAAACATTCAAGAGTTTTATTTGAGCTGGAGAATGAAAGGAGTAGTGATAATTAGCTTATATCTGAGAATGTATTTTCCATCTATTACATTCCATTCTGCATTCGTATTCCACTCTTTTTTTTAAAAAGAGATAATTTAATAAACAGTCGATTAGGAAGGTTAGGTTCCAATGACCTCCCATGGTAGAACAACTTATAGTTGAACAAACTTAAAATTCAACTTGGGAAAGGAGTGTGTCAAGGCTATATATTGTCACCCTGCTTATTTAACCTATATGCAGAGTACATCATGTGAAATCCCAGGCTTGATGAAGCACAAGCTGTAATCAAGCTTGCCGGGAGAAATGTCAATAACCTCAGATATGCAGATGACACCACCCTTATGGCAGAAAGTGAAGAGGAACTAAAAAGCCTTTGATGAAAGTGAAAGAGGAGAGTGAAAAAGTTGGCTTAAAGCTCAACAGACAGAAAATGAAGATCATAGCATCTGGCCCCATCACTTCATGGGAAATAGATGGGGAAACAGTGGAAACAGTGTCAGACTTTATTTTGGGGGGCTCCAAAATCACTGCAGATGGTGATTGCAGCCATGAAATTAAAAGACGCTTACTCCTTGGAAGGAAAGTTATGACCAACCTGGATAGCATATTCAAAAGCAGAGACATTACTTTGCCAACAAAGGTCCATCTAGTAAAGGCTATGGTTTTTCCAGTAGTCATGTATGGGTGTGAGAGTTGGACTGTAAAGAAGGCTGAGCACTGAAAAATTGATGCTTTTGAACTGTGGTGCTGGGGAAGACTCTTGAGAGTCCCTTGGACTGCAAGGAGATCAAACCAGTCAATCCTGAGGGAAATCAGTCCTGAATATTCATTGGAAGGACCAATGCTGAAGCTGAAGTTCCAATACCTTGGCTACCTGATGTGAAGAGCTGACTCATTGGAAAAGACCCTGATTCTGGGAAAGATTGAAGGCAGGAGGAGAAGGGGATGACAGAGGATGAGTTGGTTGTATGGCCTCATTAACTCAATGGACATGAGTTTGAGCAAACTCTGGGAGCTGGTGAAGGACAGGGAAACCTGGTGTGCTGCAGTTCATGGGGTCACAGCGTCAGACATGACTGAGCGACTGAACAACAAACTTAAAATTGCATAGGGAAATAGAAATGGGAGATCAAGGTTATAAATAAAGGCATTAAGGCCTTTATTTTAAAAGCCTTAAAATAATTAAAAATTCAACCCACAGTTAAAATCATATAAATGATATTACAGCCATTTAATTAGTAGTCGAGTAATATATAATTAGTGCCCATTATTATTCATATTTGATAAAAATAAGTTTCAGATTCTTTTGTGGAAAATTCCAAAAGTTATTTGTATCTTTTTATTTTTGCAGAAAATACATATTTTAAAGGAATTATGAGCGAGTGTCTGATCTTCCATCTTTCTTATTTTATGACTTGCTGTTAATAGTTTCTACCTTATGGTCTTCTTATTGGATTCTGAAATGCAGAAGAGCTTGATCTTGCAGTTTTAAGACTGAACAAAGTTTATGTAACCTTTGCTTAAGGTACTCAGCTTTATTAAACTTTTTGAGCAATATGCTTCTAAACTTTTCTCCAACAGATATGTTTATATAACCCCAGGTCTCCCAAGATAGCTTCATGAATTTAACTTTTTTAGAAGTGGCTTGGTTTTCTCACTCCTCAATGAAACAGAGAAATTGTTTTCTAAGCCTTATGATATTTCACTTCATTTTGTTTTTATTCCTTAGAACTCTTTTAAAACAATTCTCTTTTCCTTCTCTACCACTCATTACTCTGTCTAAATTTGTCATTTTTGGTTTTCATTTTTTTTCTGATGATATTTTATAGAAATTATTCATAATCTTATAATTACAAAGCCATCAATTTCTTGATAAATATGAAATACACACAAAATATTTGCATTCATAGACCTTTGAATTTGGAGTATTCACAGCAGAATTGATTGTTTATGATATTGATACTTGTCACACCCTAATTCCTTTCGATTTTTATGGAATTCCACAAGTAATACTTGAGAACACAAGAAATACTTTAAATTCCCTTTGCATTTTGAATATGAATAATGTTGAGCCCACAAGAGGTTTAAAATTAAAGCAATAATTCAGTAATGAAATAATTTTCCTTCAGCAGAAATTCAGTGATTTTTGAGAGCAAATACAAAATTTAGAGAATAAAAAGCTTTTCCTGAAGACTATACAAAATAATACCACTATCATCATTCTTAGATATAATACTTTATGAAATTATTAAATACTTAAATACTTTATGAAATTATTCACATTTTCCTACTCATGTAACTAATGATATATATGGTCAAGACACTGACCACTGCTTTTTATGTGAATAGATTTTGGCTATAGACCAGTTTTTTAATGTGAAAAATTGAAATGGCGTTCCCAGTTTTTTTCAGGGAACTCTGTTAAGCACTTTACTTTTATAAGAAACACGTTAGAATTCAAGAAAATTACTCTCTAACTTGTCCTAACTGCAAATTCTTTTTATGCTATTATATGACTGATATAAAGGATAGTTTTATATTAATGAAATTTGTTGCATTTTCTTTTTAATTGCATTTTTATTTTAATTTGTTGCATAAAACTCTTTATGAAAGATTCCTTATACTTATCCTTGCCTTATTTTAATATATGTGAAGAAATGAATTTTCACATTCATAAAATTATATTAAAGATGTTTCTGTTGAAAAAAAAAAACTCTGATTTTAATATTATCAAAAGAAACTTTAAAACATTCAGAATAACTAGCATGTGTTTTCTTCTGATAATGAATTCAGCAAAAGATACTGTCCAACAAAGCTATTCTCATAGAAATAAATGTGTATAATACCATACCAAAATCACAAAAACTATTTAAATAATCAAAGTTGATTAAATGGTACAGTTTTGAAAATTTTGACTTTTAGAATATGATTTATTAAAATTCCATGAACATTTTATTTTAGTCCAAAGCAGTATGCGAGGTCCAATCCTCAAGAAACTTTAGTTGATCAATAGTCCTTAAATTCTGATATTCAAGAGAATCATTTAGAGAACTTACTAAAATGTGGAAACCCAGAATCTTACCCAATCTGCCAATTCAGAATATCTTAGGTTATTATCTGGAAACCAAAAACTCACCAGTGGTTCTCATGAACACAGTTTCATCAAAGGCATTGTAGCAGATGATCATTTAAGAGAACATAAATGAAAGCAGAGCAAATAGAATTTAATTTTGTTTTACTTTAAAATTCTGATTTAATTCATCTGTTTTAAAGCTGTCTCATGTAATTTTCATAAAATAATGTTCATAACCATTTAATGGTATACCTTCCCTATTTGATTAGAGAAATGTCATTCTACTCTCATCAGATTTCAGGAATATTGTTTTGTTCTGAGCTATATGAGCTAAATTTGGGATTAAAAATTACAAATATTGAAATTTTATTTTAATATTGATGTTAACAAATGTGTATGCATCTACAAGAATAATACTGTAATGAGGCAAGGTCTGAAAATGATGTCTTCAGAGAATTGATTAAAGGAACTATCATTTGTGTTTTAAAAACATGAAAAGATTATGAGCAGTTACATTTAATTGAATTTTTCTGCTTTGTCATGTTATTTCCTTAGCATCAAGACATGAAATTAATGCTTTATACTTTCCATTCTAAAGGCTTTCTATTTCTATCTTTTGTTTAGGGGTTTTGCTCTTATACTTAAAATTGTTTTGCATAAATACTTGAATAAACTATTAAACTCTATAGTGTAAAAGTTCAGAGCCTACACATGAGAGCCTACACATACAGAACTGACAGTACATTATTGACATTTATTGATCTATAGTTTGATTTTTTGTTCATTTTTATGTTGAGACTGAGTTTCTGTGTAGTATTTTTCACTGTGTGTGTGTGTATGTTTGCCTTTCAGTTAATGTGTCATCGAAACACTTCTGCCTGGGAGTCAACCAAACTGCAAAATTTTAGGACACAGTTCTCTGCAAACTGCCCTTACTTTTGACACCGATTGCAAGAGTTAGTTCAGGGGTGTCTCCTAAACCACTCTTAGATTCAGTAGTTTGCTGAAAGGACTCATAGGACTCATTTAGCTTTGTATTCAAATTTACAGTTATTACAGGCAAAGGAGATGGATTAAAGAGGAAGGCAGAGGAAGAGACACAGAAGTCTCCACCTGTGAGTCTTCCATTGTCTTCCCCAAAGAGCCAGTATGTAACAATACCCTTTCAGCACTAATGTGTGGCAATATGCATGGAATATTGCCAACCAGGGAAATTTATTCAGACTTCAGTGTTTAGGGATTTTGTGTACCAGTCATGATTAATTGATTGCCCATTTAATTGAAGTCATTCTCCACATTACCTAATTCTGTGTAATCCAAAGCTCCCACCCTAAATTACGAGGCCATTCTGGTGTGACAAACTCAAGACTGTCTGGTGTGGCCAGCTCCCACCCTGAATAAAGACGTTTCTATGTGTTATGATGTAGGTATATCCCAGAATCTGAAAGTAAAAGCCAGAACACTCTCGGTCAAGGCTTAGTTATTTACTGTTGTGGTAGTTCAGTCCCTCAGTCATGCATGTCTGACTCTTTGCCACCCCATGGACTATAGCATGACTTCCCTATCCTTCTGTATCTGCGGGAGGTTGGTCAGATTCATGTCCACTGTGTTGATGACGTCATCCAACCATCTCATCCTCTATTAACCCCTTCTCCTCCTGCTCTTAATCTTGCCCAGCATCTGGGTCTTTTCCAGTGAGTCGGCTCTTCACATCAGGTGTCTAGAATATTGGAGCTTCAGCTTCAACATTAGTCCTTCTAATGAATATTCAGGGTTGATTTCCTTTAGAATTGACTGGTTGGTTCTCCTTGCTGTCCAGGAGACTCTCAAGAGTCTTCTCCACCACCACAGTTCAAAAACATCAATTTATTGGTGCCCAGCCTTCTTTATTGTCCAACTAAAACATCTATACATGACTCCTGGAAAAACCATAGTTTTGACTTTATGGACCTTTGTCAGCAAAGTGATGTCTCTGCTTTCTAGTATGCTGTCTATATTTGCCATAGCTTTTCTTCCAAGGAGCAAGCATCTTTTAATTTCATGGCTGCAGTCACCTTCTACAGTGATTTTAGAGCCCAAGAAAAGAAAATCTTTCACTGCTTCCACTTTTTCCCCAGCTGTTTGCCATGAAGTAATGAGATTGGATGCCATGATCTTCATTTTTTGAATGTTGAGTTTTAGCCAGCTTTTTCACTCCCCTCTTTCGCCCTCATCAAGAGACTCTTTAGGTCCTCTTCGCTTTCTGCCTTTAGTGGTATTATCTGCACATCTGAGGTTGTTGATATTTCTTCTGGCAATCTTGATTCCAGCTTGTGATTCATCCAGCCAAGCATTACATATGATGTACTCTGCATATAAGTTAAATAAGCAAGATGACAGTACACAGCCTTGACATACACCTTTCTGAATTTAGAACCAGTCCATTGTTCCATATCCAGTTCTAATTGCTGCTTCTTGACCTGCATAGTGGCTTTGCAGGAGACAGGTAAGGTGGTCTGGTATTCCCATATCTTAAAGAATTTTCCACAGTTTATTGTGATCCACACAGTCAAAGGCTTTAGCATAGTCAATGAAGCAGAATTTTTTGTTTTTTTTTGAATTCTCTTGCTTTCTCTATAATCCAGTGGATGTTGGTAATTCGATTTCTGGTTCATCTGCCTTTTGTAAATCTCACTTTTATATGTGGAAGTTCTCAGTTCATGTACTGCTGAAGCCTAGATTGAAAGAGTTTGAGCATTACCTTGCTTACATGTGAAATGAGGGCAATTTTACAGTAGTTTGAACATTCTTTGGCATTGCCATTTTTAAGGATTGAAATGAAACTGACCCTTCCAGTCCTGTGGCGACTGATGAGTTTTTCAAATTTGCTGGCATGTTGAGTGCAGCACTTTAACAATATCATCTTTTAGGATTTGGAATTCCATCACCTCCAGTAACTTTGTTTGTAGCAATGTTTCCTAAGGCAAACTTGACTTCACACTCCAGGATATGTGGCTCTAGGGGAGTGACCACACATCCTAGTTATCCAGGTCATTAAGAACTTTTTTTTGTTTGTATAGTTCTGCATATTTTTGCCACCTTTTCTCACAGCTCTTTAAAGCAGAAAGATAAAAGCTTGAATGAGTTAGAGATAGCTAACATGGTCCCTAGTATAAAGAACAGTATAGGCAAAAAAACTGATAATTTTGTGAAATTCATTGTAAATACTATTTAATAGCAATTTAAATGCATAGGTTTTGAAATTAATTACTCCCCTGGTTGTTCAGACAGTAAAGAATCCACCTTCAATGCAGGAGAACCGGACCTGATCCCTAAGTTGCGAAGATCCTCTGGAAATGGAATGGCTACCAACTTCAGTATACTTGCCTGGAGAATTCCATGGGCAGAGGATCTTGGTGGTCTACAGACCATGGGGTCACAGAGTCAGACAGAAGTGAAGGACTTTCACAGTTTCATTCAGTATGGGGGCTTCCCAGGTGGCACTAGCAGTGAAGAACATGCCTCCCAATGCAGGAGACATTAAGAATGGTGAGTTCAATCACCGTGTGGGTAAGAACCCTTGGAGGGTGGCATGGAAACCCACTCCAATATTCTAGCCTGGTGAATCCCATAGACAGAGGAATCTGGTGAGCGATGGTCCATAGTGTCACAAAGAATGGACATGACTCAAGCCACTTAGTAGACACGCACACATTCAGTATGAAATATTTTAAGAATATAACTGAACTAAGTAGTGAAGGAACATTTTGGAAATAAAATGTTGATAGAGGGAATGGTTTTTAGGTGGTGTTTTTTTTTAGCAATTCATATCATTTTATGGATAACTGGGATGCAGTTTGAAAGATATTCTTAATAAATAGTGTCATTTTATTGAAAGAATGCTTCAATCATCATATTAGTAGAAAAATAATTTTTTAAATCTTTTCCTAATAACTTAACATCTTTTTCATCAGAGGGGCCTCTTTTTTAGTGTATGAGAAGAAATGTTGTATGTGTGTATTTCAACAATAATTAATCAAAGAGACAAGTCAAGCTCAAGGAATAACAATCCAGTTATAGGAGAAAGAGGTATACAATTTCAGGATATTTGGTTGAAAATGTTTTCATATCACTCATTTTCCTCTTGTCAGTATTAAATATATAAGTGATTAGGTTAGTCAAGGCATATTGCTTTGTCATTAATCAACTTCATGCCTGGCTCAGGAATCATTGGGACAATTCTGAAGCTATTTTTGTCTCACAATTCATTTCTTAGAGCTGAGCTCAAAATTTAATTCTTCTGACATATAGAAAGTGACATAACTTATATAGGTATGTTCATTACATAGAAGCTTTTAGCAAAGTACAAATAAGTATATTATTGTTGGAGAACTCAGGTATCTAACTACTCTGAGAAATGTACCAATAAATTATCAGAATGATATGACAGAATATTCTCTTCTAGAGGGAAAATCATTGTGCAAATAAAACTAACTGTACTGCTGAGATTTCCCTGGCAGTTCAGTGGTTCAGACTCTGTGCTTCCACTTCAGTGGGCAAGGGTTCAATCCCTGGTCAGGAAACTAAGATCCCACATGCTGTGCCACTCATTCAAAAACTACACTGAAACATTTGTAGTGGATAATAAATTTGAGCTTTTTTTTTTTTTTAATCACAAGCCACTGTAGTATTTAGGCTTCCCTGATGGTTCAGTGGTAAAGAATCTGCCTGCCAATACAAGATTGTAGTGTTCCATCCCTGGGTCAGGAAGATTCCCTGGAGAGGGAAATGGCAACCCACTCCAGCATTCTTGCCTGGAAATCCCATGGTCAGAGGAGCCTGGTGGGCTATATAGTCCGTGGGGTTGCAAAACAGTTGGGCATGATTTAGCTATTAAACAACTACTAGTGTAGTATATAAATTATTAGTAAGTTGTTCTGTGCTGTATTTAGTTCTTCAGTCATGTCCAACTCTTTGCGACCCCATGAAGTGTAGCCCTCCAGTCTCCTCTCCATGGGAATTCTCCAGGCAAGAATACTGGAGTGGGTTGCCATGTCTTCCTCCAGGGGGTCTTCCCAACCCAGGGATCAAACCCAGGTCTCCTGCATTGCAGGCAGATTCTTTACCATCTGAACCACCAGGGAAGCACTTGATTATAACAAACATGGAACTGTAAGCAATTAACCGCCTTGTAGGAAGAAAACTCTTAAGATTTTTAAAATGTTGTTCAAAATTCTAGGGTAATTGCTTAAATAGAAAATTACCATGTATTTCTTCTGGTAATGTTGATAGAATATGCCTGGTCTATTCTATTTCTTTTGAATAAAAATGCAGATTTATTTTCAGTGTATATATTTTAACTCCAGTTACTTCCAAACAATGAAATTTCAATTTAGACTTGCCATTGAGTATTGTTCTCCTTTGCATTTTTTTTTTTTTTTTTTTTTACTTATGCTCACATCAAGGATTTGAACTGTGTGAGAATTTCTTAATTGTTATTGTTGGAAACAGTTTTGTTGTCATGGTGTATAACTCAACTGCTGATAGCAACTGTTAGTTATACTCTGACAAAAAGATTATACTTAAAATTAGCTTTTCTCACCAAATCATCAAATATGAGGTGGAAGCAATAATTTTTCTGCTATTTAAGTCACACAATTATTCATTTTTCTGAGTCCATGACAAAAAGCTAACATACAAGGCTCTTTTTGTATTTCAAACTTTGAAAGGGATCCAAGAGAGTCTAATACTAAACTCAAAGGTATGATGAAAATTGTCATATATTCATTAGTGGATATAAAGTTACCAAATAATTTCAATATTAAAGCCATCAATGATTGAACTTACCTGTTTTGACTTAGGACATAAATTAAAAAAGAATAAGAGATATTATAGGATCTATTAAGGTAAATTATTGAGTTATGGCTGGTCTTGCTGTTTGGCAGTGGTTCTGTGTGATTATCTGGACAACTCAATACATAACAAAATAATTGTGTTTTAAGTACTGAGATGAGAATATTATTTCTTTTCTTTCTGGAAACTATAAGATCTTCTTTACATTTCATCAAGAATTTAAATAATCCTCAGGAGATGACCTTTCTAGAGAAAAGGATGTCTTACTTATTATTCGGTATCCTGAAGTTTCTATTGCTGTATATGACATTTCCACAGAACTTTAAATAGAAATATTAAAGAACAGAACTGGAAGCACATTCATTAGAATAAAAAGTGTCTAGCTATATGACCCCAGTAAGACAAGGTAATTATACTAACAGTACTTACCCCATATTGAAGGGCCAGATGGTAGCCAGGGAAAAAAATCACTGAGCAGAAAGCCTAATTCAGTGTGTGCTCTGACACTTGTAGCCATGATCCCATAATCATTTATGGACCTGATCAACAACAGCTTGCTCCTGTATTTCCCTGCTCTGTTTTATGTGTATTCTCTCTGTTTGACTCTGTATATAAAGACAGCTTAATAACTAGAAGCTTGATCATTATACCTGTTCTAGCATTTAATTTAATTATTAAGCATATTACTATATGTAACACAGCAAAATTTGATGTATTTTATAAATAAAAATATGTATTTTTTACCTATCTGTACCTAATATGCTTGCTAGAAATTATTTTACATCTTTCACCTTACTTTTTAAAATATAATATTTCAAAGACATCATTTTCCATTGTGCATTGCATATAACTATAGACATTAGCAGAAACTCAAAAAATAAATGGTTAACATTTTTGAAAAAAGCTTAACAAATGTCAACAGGTTTTACTACCTGTACCTTTTACAATACTTCTCAACATCTTTTATTTAAAGTATAGTGTAAATTCTCAAGAGAAGAATAGAACAAGCAGAATTTTCCAAACAAATTTTACTTTCAAACTTTTACCTTTTGATTTATTCAAGAGGTGTTTAACGAATACTTGAAATTCCATAGTAAACAAACCTGAATAAGTTTGCTGCTCTCAAGGAGCTTCTGTTGTTGTAAATTAGCCTCCTAGGAGTAGTGCACTACAGAGTCTTTATAGTGTCCTTCAAACTGGGGGCAAGGAAATACAATAAATGCTTCATATATGTTATTCCATTTAGTTTACAAAAAATAAAAAACTTGAGGCTTAAGAACTGTTATCAGTCTCATTTTACAAGTGTGACAGTGAAGCCTCAGAGAAATTTAGTTCACATATTTCAAGGTCATGTGTCTTTGTTGTTCAGTCACCCAGTCTTGTCCAACTCTTTGCCCCCTCATGAAATGCAGCATCAGGCTTCCCTGTCCTTCACTATCTCCTGGAGGATGCTCAAACTCATATTCATTTAATTGGTGATGCCATCCAACTATCTTGTCTTTTATTGTCCCTTTCTCCTACTGCCTTCAATCTTTCCCAGAATCAGGTTCTTTTCCATGTGAGTAACTCTTCGCATCACATGGCCAATGTATTGGAGCTTCAGCTTCAGCATCAGTTCAGTTCAGTTCAGTTCAGTTCAGTCACTCAGTCGTGTCCGACTCTTTGAGACCCCATGAATCTCAGCACGCCAGGCCTCCCTGTCCATCACCAACTCCTGGAGTTCGCTCAGACTCACGTCCATCGAGTCAGTGATGCAATCCAGACCTCTCATCCTCTGTCATCCCCTTCTCCTCCTGCCCCCAATCCTTCCCACATTAGAGTTTTTTCCAGTGAGTCAACACTTTGCATGAGGCAGCCAAAGTACTGGAGTTTCAGCTTTAGCATCATTCCTTCCAAAGAAATCCCAGGGCTGATCTCCTTCAGAATGGACTGGTTGGGTCTCCTAGCATCAGTCCTTCCAATGAATATTCAGGGTTGATTTCCTTTAGGATTGACTAGTTTGATCTCCTAGCAGTCCAACAGACTCTCAAGAGTCTTCTCCAACTCCACAGTTCAAAAGCATCAATTTTTTGATACTCAATCTTCTTTATGGTCCAACTCTCACACCCAGACATGACTACTGAAAAAACCATAGTTTTGGCTATATGGACCTTTGAAGGCAAAGTGATGTCTCTGCTTTTTAATACGCTGTCTAGGTTTGTCAAAAATTTTCTTCCAAGGAGCAAGCATCTTTTTTCATTTCATGGCTGCAGTTACCATCCACAGTGATTTTGGAGCCCAAGAAAATAGTCTCTCACTGTTTCCATTTTTTCCCCATCGGTTTGCCACAAAGTGATGGGACTGGATGCCATGATCTTCTAGTTTTTTTGAATGTTGAATTTTAAGACAGCTTTTCCACTCTCCTCTTTCACCTTCATCAGGAGGATCTTTAGTTCCTCTTTGCTTTCTTCCATTAAGGTGGTGTCATCTGCATATCTGAGGTTATTGGTATTTCTCTTGGCAATCTTGATTCCAGCTTGTGCTTTATCCAGCCCAGCATTTCTCATGATATACTCTGCATATAAGTTAAAAAACCAGGGTGATGATATACAGCCTTGATGTACTCCCAAATTTTGAACCAGTCCATTGTTCTATGTTCAGTTCTAACTGTTGCTCCTTGACCTGTGTGCAGGTTTCTCAGGAGGCAGGTGAGGCAGTCTGGTACTTCCATCTCTTTAAGAATTTTCCAGTTTTTGTGATCCACACAGTCAAATGCTTTAGCATAACCAATGAAGCAGAAATAAATATTTTCCTGGAATTCCCTTTCTTTTTTGATGATCGGTAGATGTTGGCAATTTTATCTTGGTTCCTCCGCCTTTTCTAAATTTTGTTCATCTGGAAGTTCTCAGTTCACTTACTGCTAAAGTCAAGCTTGAAGGATTTTGATTACCTTGCTAGGAAGTGAAATAAATACAATTGTACAGCAATTTGAACATTCTTTGGCATTGCCCTTCTTCGGGAATAAAATGAAAATTGACCTTTTCCAGTCCTGTGGCCACTGCTGAGTTTTCCAAATTTGCTGGCATATTGAGTACAGCACTTTAACAGCATCATCTTTTGGGATTTGAAACAGCTCAGCTGCAATTACATCACCTCCACTAGCTTTGTTAGCAGTAATGCTTCCTAAGGCCCACTTAACTTCACACTCCAGGATGTCTGACTCTAGGTGAGTCATCACACTGTGGTGGTTATCAGAATCATTATGACTTTTTTGTATAGTTTCTCTGTGCATTCTTGCCATCTCTTCTTAATAGCTTCTGCTTCTGTTAAGTCCTCACTGTTCCTGTCCTTTATTATGCCCATCTTTTCATGAAATGTTCTCTTGGTATCTCTAGTTTTCTTGAAGATATATCTAGTCTTTCCCATTCTATTGTTTTCTTCTATTTGTTTGCATTGTGCAGTTAAGAAGGCTTTCTTATCTCTCCTTACTGTTCTTTGGAACTCTGCATTCAGATGGGTATATCTTTCGTTTTGTTCTTTGCCTTTTGCTTCTCTTTTCCCAGCTATTTGTAAGACCTTCTCAGACAACCATTTTATCTTATTGCCTTTCTTTTACTTGGGGATGGTTTTGATCACCACCTCCTGTACAGTGTTAGAAACCTTTGTTCATAATTTTTCTGTCACACTCTCATACGTCTAGCAAGTGATAAAATCTGGATTCACGTCTCAGAATTCTAAAGTACCCTAAGTTATATAAAAGACTGTGCCTTTATAATAACCTGCCCTGCATAAGATTCACCATATATATTAAATTTGAAGCTGTCATTTTAGTTTCATAAAATCAATAAACTGAGTTGAGAAAATAGTAGCAGGAAAACAGGCACTAGTGGGCTGTTGAACTTCTGACTTTAATGTTTCTCTCAACACTGAGAGTTCTGTGATTTTATGAAATATACAGGATCCACTTGATGAAACACTCTTTGTGATTCCTGCCATCTTTATCCTCTGCCAGCCAGTGTGGTCCTATGTAGCTAACCATTTAATGCAAGTATAATGCCTGTATGTAGTTCTAGTTCTGATAAAATGCAGTCTAAATGGAACCTATTTGGAAAGAAGCAATCCATTATTTATATTATTTCTGTCATTTCCTCTTCCATTGGTACAGTCACTGAGGAGTTAACTGGATGTGTTTTGAGTAGCTCTTGCCAACAGACTATTTAAGCTGATGCTATATTTAGTCTCTCCCATCATAGTGCTAACATTATGTAATTCAGGAGATTTTGAAACAGATTAGTCATGTACTGTCAACTGCCAAGATTAAAAAATATAATCTTGCCACCTTGTGTTTTTATTTATGTTTAGTTCATTTTCTAGTAAGAATTTCCTCAGAAACGTGTTTTATTGTCTATACATGCAAGCTTTTATTTCATTGCAATTGTCTTGTACTGATATTTTAGGCAAGCTCCATTTCCCCATCACTTCACTGTAAATATTTCTGACCCATACAGATGTAAAAGGCCGCTGAGACTTGCTAGTGGAATTAGGGCTAACTAGGCAAGGGCACCCCACTCCAGTACTCTTGCCTGGAAAATCCCATGGACGGAGGAGCCTGGTGGGCTACAGTCTATGGGGTCGCGAAGAGTCAGACACGACCGAGGGACTTCACTTTCACTTTTTACTTTTCAGTTTCATGCATTGGAGAAGGAAATGGCAACCCACTCCAGTGTTCTTGCCTGGAGAATCCCAGGGACGGGGGAGCCTGGTGGGCTGCCATCTATGGGGTCGCACAGAGTCGGGCACGACTGAAGTGACTTAGTAGCAGCAGCATGTAGACGTGGAACACAGAAGTTTATGGTGACGTTGGGATTTGTAGAGCTTACTGGAAAGATGCAAAGGAAAGTGAAAACTAGACAGAGAATTACAGGTGCATGTGATGAATAATTATTTATTAGTATAAGGTAGCGATTTGCTTGGATTTGCTTCCAATATAAATTAAAAGAAATTAGAACAAAATGCCTTTGATATGCTTTCTTTAAAATGAAGGATGGAGGCAATGTTGCTGCTGCTGCTAAGTCGCTTCAGTCGTGTCCGACTCTGTGCGACCCCAGAGATGGCAGCCCACTGGCTCCGCCGTCCCTGGGATTCTCCAGGCAAGAACACTGGAGTGGGTTGCCATTTCCTCCTCCAATGCATGAAAGTGAAAAGTGAAAGTGAAGTCACTCAGTCGTGCCCGACTCTTTGTGGCCGAGGCAGTGTTAGCGTTCCAGAAATGGCGTATATCATTCAGTGTTGTGCACTCCTCAGTCCTCATACCTGAGATTGTGTTGTGCTTGAGAACACAGTATCCAGGAGTTATGCTGCATAAACAGTTGAAAATCACTCTTCTAAACATATCTGTTTTGAAATGGGTCTCATTCCTACTGGTAAAACCAGTATATAACATGAATTTCAATTCTACCTGAGAAGATACAGGTAAATCAGATCCTCCTGAGATTTCTTAAAGCTCTGCTTCATTCATCCCTCTTTCCATCTTATGTATGGTACGCTTGCTATCATATATTAAAAGCTGTACCTGTTCATTCTTCTTATTAGCATTTAGTTTTCTGCAAGTTTTTCTGCCACTGTTTAGCTTATTCCTGTCCCTGATACATGATATTCTTATCTTGGCATCAGACTGCTCCACAGGGTCTCTGGTGAGCTGAAACACTGTTGTCACACACACAGCATCAACATCGTTTCTATCAGCCAACATAGAAGAGTATAACCTTTGATTTCCTGGTATCTCAGTTTCTATTTTTTATCACCAAATTCAGCTTTGTGATCATAGCTGTCTGAGTTGTGGATTCCAAATTAAACTAATAAACTTGAGTTTTTCCATCAACTCCAACGTTCTTTGACCGATTTTTTATTCCTATTCATTATAATTTTTGGAATAATCATTATAATTATCCCATTATGAATCTGAAGACACAATATCCAACCCTACAGAAAGTGGACAAAAGACAACCCTTATCCCACACTCTTACATGGCCTTGCTAACCAGTACCATCTTAAAATACCATCTTCATTATGATAGTAGTGAGAGTATGTACTGAAAATTTGAAAGGTACTCTTTCTTGAAGACAGTTTGTAATGTCATTTAGGACCATGGTTCGTTGGAGCTACAATAAGTTTGGTATACATTCTTTATGATGGAGTAATAACTCACTTATGACATTTTCAAAATTTATATTTACCCTTTTTATACTTAGGGCTTCCCTGATGGTTCAGATAGTAAAGAGTCTGCCTGCAATGTAGAGACCTGGGTTCAATCCCTGGGTCAGGAAAATCCCCTGGAGAAGGAAATTGCAACCCACTCCAGTATTCTTGCCTGGAGAATTCACTGGACAGAGAAGCCATGATGGGCTTCAGTCTGTGGGGTCACAGAATCGGATTCGACTAAGCAACTAACACTTCCACTTTTCATACTTATTTAGAACTCTTTTTGTCTGCAAGCTGAAATTGTAAACTTCACTGAGTGAATTGGAGGCAACGGTTGTGAGTGAAAGAATAAAAGAGGGGAAACAGGGAAATGCATAGAAGAGTAGGAAATAAGAGTGGGATGAGTAGGCAGGGATGAGATGGAGGGGTGTAGGTTGACATGAATGGGGTGGGTGTGGTGAGCAGGTTGGAGACAGAAAGCCTTCCTGGGAAGGACTTCTCTAGATTGTTCTTCCACATATTCCTCCCTGTCTTTCTGTTTTCGTGACTGTGTTTAGAGAAAGGGAGAAGAAACAGAAAATACATGTTTAGAGTAAATGATGCCAAAGACAGGAGACTGAAAGTATTCAAATGAACGAACTTATTGATTGGTGGTATTGGGACTCTCACTTTGCATCCTCTGAATGCTTATATCCCCTTGACACTGATTTAATGCTATAATGCTTATTTTAGAATATTTAATATTTTGTTTTTCCTTTCAAAGTTAGTTTTGGACAAATATTATTTGTCTTTATTTGTGATTATCATAGCCTCTTCACTTTTGTATTTTAAACTCTTGATCATTACCTACTTATTGGCTATAATGTTACATTGACAATATGTTACTTTTTCTGAAGGGATATGAAATGTATTAGACAGATTTTTCTAGAGTGGATTGAAATGTTATGAAATAGTTGTATTAAACAAATTCAGTCTGATTTCTACTTTTAAAATGAAGACCTTCATCTTAGTCTTCTTTTCTTATCTCCATTTCCATGACATATCCTCAGCTCCCACATAACATTAGAATTACAAGCTTCTAGTTTCCGTTTACTCTGGTCTCAATACATTCTACTCTCTATGACAGTTTTTAAATAATATGTAAAATGATATTATGTTAATGATATTAATTTCAGCACTATTATTTATATTTTATGACACCATTACATACTAATATTCACCCTAAATAACTGTAGCATGCTTTACAGTAAATTATAAGAACCCCCAGGATATTCCATCTCAACACCCTTTTCCATACATATTTTCCATACCTTACAAGACATAATAATTTATCAGTGAAAAACAATGTTGCTTTTTGAGGCCCTAATGGTGTTATATTACTATATTTTAATGTAATTTATTACTGGTTAAAATCCCTAGTACATAGTAGGAACTTAGTAAATATCACTTAAATTCATTTCCATTGATTATCAAAGTGGGTATTATTCTAGTATTTTTGTGAATCTTATGCATATTTAGGAAATTAATTAAGCAAAAATTTTATGTACACTAGTTTTGCTCCTTAAAGTGATTTTCTGTTTTCAGATCATCAAGGTAACTTTCTTCTCAATTTATCAATATGGTAAGTATCAGTTACTTCCTCTGTACCCTGGAACATTCGGAACACAGGCCTTACACCCATCTGCATAGGAGAGAGAATATCTTAAACTGCTCCATGGTTCCTGAGAAGGAATAGGTCTTGTGGATATTATGAATATGTGATGGTAATGACATTTTTTACCTTGGCCATTTTAATGCCAAGTTCTCAGTTACATCTCGACAGGGCATATCACGAAAATATTCTGTGACAGTGTCTCAATAGTAATGAGGAGACTGACTCATCATATGTGCTAACGTATTAGCAATGAGAAATTCAGCTCCATTTGCTCAGCCAGGCTTTCACCCAAAATTCACCTTGAGCATATTAATACTTTAATCCTTTACTTGAGAGAACTGTCATTTTGAGAATGATAGTTCAGATAATCTTTCTGTGAATAAATTTCTTAAAATAAGTTGAGGTAAATATAGATTTTGTCAGGTGAACTGCTAATGAATAAGTAAAAAGGTAAATAGCATATTAGATAGACAAATAAATAGACAGGTAGACATACAGAGACTGGGACAAAGTTGTAAGCATCACTGTAATAGCTTTAAATCAAATTAAAGCTGCTTTGAGGAAACGTGAGAAGTTGCATTGAAGAGTTGTGAAGTTCTTTCCCCAGAATGGTCCTGAAAATCGACAACATTCTTAACCAAGGTTTCTACATAATTTCTGATAGAAAATCAGACACTCTTGACAGGTTATGCTAAAAAGTGTAGAACAAGTAAGTTCTATTGACTTCAATAATTAAATCAGTGCTAGCAAATCAGATATAGCTTACCATTGATACTTAGGGACAAACAATGTGTGACGTGTTGGTAAGAAAACAAAGATAGCATGCTAAAAACCTACTTGTGCCTTTCGGGTAGATAATTTCGGTTAGACTTTTAATTTTTCTAAGATGTTTCTCTTTTGGATATTTCTTTGATAGCTCTTTTCCTCAATAGTACCCCATAACATTAAACATGAATTTAATCGGCCTGTAGATGAGAATCAGAAAGAAAATTTTGCACTAGTATTTTCAGAGAAGGTGATTTGGATTTTCTGGGATCAGTGTTGGCAGCTGCTTAGATTGTCAGCCTTCATATTGTTCTTGCATTTCATGTGGTCATTAGTGCTGAGTAAAGCATCCCAGTGCTTTATAATTAAATGGGGTAGCTTAACCAGAAAGAATCACTGAAGGGATTCTTTTTTTTCGGTACAAATAATAAAGGCACAGATGTAAAGGTAGCTGATAAAACTTCTTGTACAAAGGGCTTCTGTATCCATTTGTGCATAATTGAGTTCTGTATATGACACTGCTCGTGAATGGCAATCAATTGATATCTCTGTGCCATCTGTTATTTTGTGTTTGTGCCGAGTGCTGGCACCATAGGGCAAAAGCAGTGGTTTGTGAGCACTGCAGTGTTCTGATACTCACTTGAAACCTGATATTCCAGGAAGGATTCCTCAGAGTGTCAAAGCTTAACAAAATGTAGTGATGCTTTTAAGTAGGCAAGGATAGTACTCAGAACGGTGGTGTATCATTTTTATGGAGCAGTATGTAAAACCCAAGAAAACTTAATTCTTTATTTTTTTGGAAAAATGTCCCAGTTCCAGATAGTTAATGGTGCCTTGATAAGGTGGATGACACCTGTGTTAACCCTGTAGGATAAGATGATGAGAGCTGTGATTCTTCCAATAATGCCTCTCTTTTCACTTGAATACAGGATTATTGAAATAATGTAGAATCTGTGAAGATGTTCCTTATATATTCATAATCAATATATAATTCTACCCTGTATCCACTGATGGCCAATTATTTATTAGCTCCAGGGTAAACCATTCAAGTAAAGATTTGCTCAGTTGTAAGAGAGATGCCATACCCACTCCAGTGTTCTTGCCTGGAGAATCCCAGGGTCAGGGGAACCTCATGGGCTGCCGTCTATGGGGTCGCACAGAGTCGGACACGACTGAAGTGACTTAGCAGCAGCAGCAGCAGCAGCAGGAGAGATGCCATATTCCGCTATTTACATGGAGAGTGGATTTTCCTATTGTGGTCTCATTTTCTTTGTAAGTGCACAGTATTTTGTGTCCAACACAGGCTATTTTGGGTAGCAGTATGTCAGAGAGGGGATGAGTGTGCATTTAAGAAAACTACTAATAACCTCTCTCCAAAAACTTATCTGGGCTAACCACACTATAAATCATTGTAACATACATTCACTAGAATTTTTTAAAAATGAAACATTAGCAGGAATTTTAATAAGATAAAGCAAGATATTTGCTTATCAATTTAGCATCGTATGGCATCTAAATACTTGCATGTAAATTACTTATAAATGAATATTCCTTTATAGTCAGTTCACTTTTTTTCAACATTTTTTCTAGGAGAAACACTTATATTCACGAAATTGTACTGGCTTTCTCAAACAAAATAAGTTAGCAGAAAATAATGTTGACAAATCAATTTTTCCCTGCCATTGTATTCTCTTATGTTGTTATTAATTCTTTATTCAGTCTTCATATAAAAAAGTATTCCTTATTAAAACAGCTAAATTAGAATAATACAACTGAATGTAATAGGGAAAATTAAACTTTTCACAAAAATACTACTATATGCATGGACCTGAGCTAGATGTTCTCTGCAATTTAAAAATAAGCTAAATACAGCCTTTTGGGGCCGATATGGAATGACAGCTATTATTAAATAGGGCTTACCTAGTGGCTCAGATGGTAAGGAATTTGCCTGCAATTCAGGAGACCCAGTTCAATCCCTGGGTCAGGAAGATCCTCTGGAGAAGGGAATGCCAAGCCACTCCAGTATTCTTGCCTGGAGAATTCCATGGACTGGGAAGCCATAGTGGGCTACAGTCTGTGGGGTAGCAAAGAGTTGGATACAACTGAGCAACTAACACTTTCACTTTCATTACTAAACAAGGAAGAGAATATGATAATACTAGTTTTGCACAGTAACAGTGGTCATCACTTGTTGAACATTTATTATGTCAACTATATATAAAGTCAGAAAATATCTAAATATTCTCTCTAATGCTTACAATCAGTAATCTCTGTATATTTATTGTATATTTATTGAATGTTTCTATCTATAAAATTTCTTAGCGTGCATCTTTCATATGTGCTAATCTGTACAGTATATACAGCATATATACTGATATTTGTTATCACTTCTTTTTAACCACTTTCACATCTATTTCATTCAATCTTCATGAGAACTCATTGACAAAGACAGAATTGAGTGTGTACCTAAAATTCACAAAATAGACTAGAAAATCGAACCTGATCAAAAGTATGTGACTTGCTCCCAGTCACCTAGACTCTCAGCCTCAGTAGTAGGAAGAGACTTCTGGATCCTTGTCTATAGCTTTTTGTACTTTATTCTTCTCTTACTTCTTTTTTATTGTCTTCAGAAGGCCCCAAAGCAGAAAATGAATGAGAAAAAGTGAAAACAAAAACGCACTACTGCATATTGAAGAACAATTCCTATTTAAAAGAAAATTTGTGAGGGAAATTCAACAAATGCTTACTTAGAGATTCCAGTACTAACTACAATTTGGAATTACTGTTATTAAGTTTATGCTAAAATTTTGTTGGTGGAGTTTCACTGGTTGTCCATTGGTTAAGACTCTGTGCTCCCAATCCAGGTTTATTCCCTAGTTGAGGAACTAAGATCCCACATGCTACAGGGGCAGCTAAAAGAAATTTGTGGGTGACTTGAGTATTAGGGATGAAAGAGCAAAATATAAACTTCACTTGTATGTAAATGTTGTAATTCTGTTAACAGAAAATTTAAACATGAAAATAACTTCTAGTTCTTTTATAAGTTGGCAGTTACAAGCATTTTCTATTGCAGTGTTTTGATATGGTTGCTAGAGTATATCCAGTTCAATAGGTAAGGAGAAACCACAGTGTTGTAAATCAACTGTATACGATTTTAACTGATGAATGGATGGACTGTGTAAATATTCTTGAGAAATGTGATGTACAAGTATCCACTGAAAATCATTGTCCTGATTTGGACATAATGGCATTAATCTACTGATTATAGACATGAGAGCAGGAATCATTTATTTTCCATGTGGAAATTTTATGGGTGCTTTGATTATATTTTTCATATTTGTATAATAAGGACTTACACTCACCACTCTTAGAGAAGAGAATACACATGGAAAAGGGAGAGATTTAGTAGAAGTTATACCCATGTTTGGGTTTCCTCAGTTGTAAAGAATCTGTTTGCCAGTGCAGGCGATGTGGGTTCCATCCCTGGGTTGGGAAGATTTCCTGAAGAAGGAAATAGTGACCCACTCCAGCATTCTTGCCTTGAAAATCCTATGAACAGAAGAGCCTGGCAGGCTATAGTCCGTGGGGTCACAAGAGTCAGACATGACTTAGCAACTAACCAACAACAGCATATACCATGTTGCATCTAGAAGCTTTCATTGAGGCATTTCCTTATAGGATAGTGCAAAACCTAGGCCAAAGTTATTTTTGGAAGATTTGGCTTCCCAGGTGGCACAGTGGAAATAATCTGTGTGTAATGCAAGAGACGTAAGAGATGCAGGCTCAGTCCCTGAATCAGGAAGGTTACCTGGAGTAGGAGATAGCAGCCCACTCCAATATTCTTGCCTGGAAGATTCAAGGGACGGAGGATCCCAACATGTTACAGTCCATGGGGTTGCGAAGAGTCAGACATGACTGGGCATGCACCTTTACCTTTACAGTTAGATAAAGTTAGATAAAGGTGAGCAAAGAAGCTTGAGGAAACCATACAACATTATTTTTAAAATTTCATAGAAGGTAGAAAATACTTATAAATGGAAATACGATTATTAACACTTCCCTAGAGATTACAGTTCTGCTTTATTTACCTACTACAGCTTGAAGAATTAGAAATGCATGTCAGATACTCTTTTGAAATGCCAGGAAAATTGAGTACTGAGTATAGTATATTGTTTTAATAAGTGAAGAATCAAGGCTGAGGATGTAAAGACTAGTAGGTATGTCTTGAAGTGTGGAAATCAGAAATCTAATTTGAGGTATTCATTGGAACCATGCAAATATTGTTATATATTTATATTGTTGTGTTCTCAGTTGTTCACTCATGGCCAACTCTTTGCAAAACATGGACTGTAACCTGCCAGACTTCTCCATCCATGGAATTTTCCAAGCAAGAAATACTGGAGTGGGTTGCCATTTCTTACTCCACGGGATCTTCCCAAACCAGGGATCAAACCTGCATCTCTTGCATTGGCAAGTGGATTCTTTACCAATGCACCACCTGGGAAGCCCAATCTATATTGTTACTAATATGGTTATAAAGTCTTTAAAGTATCTTTAAAGTATTAATATACTTATAGTCTTATAAAGTAGTCATATAAAGTATCTTCCCTGGATTGGGAAGATCCCCTGGAGAAGGCAATGGCTACCCGCTCCAGTATTCTGGCCTGGAGACTTCGGACATAACTGAGAGACTTTCATGTATAAAGTAATACCAATGCTATTAATTCTATGTTAATAATAAATTAATATTCAAAATAATTTCATTGAGCACCCCACTAGGTATTATGAGGATGCATTTTGTTGGATGAAGAAGAAAATTAGTCAAAACTCTCTTCTCCATGTTTTTAAATTTTTTATTGAAATGTAACTGATTTGTCATATTGCTTGATACAACAGTTAGCATTTGGTAGTATTATGATGTGTAACTTATATTTTTATTTCTTATCTACTAGCTCAGGCTCAGAGTTTCTTAAAAGGTAGAAAAAAATGTTCTGTGTGGTTGTTTCACATGATTCCTCATCTCAGTGTATCTATTTATTGACATAAGTACCTACTTTTATCCCAAGGGAAAATAATAGGTACTTTAAAATCAGGGATGGTCAGAACTTTTCAAAATTTTGAATATAGACATTTTTATGAAGTCAAATACTAACCCAACTGTGTTTATGGTTCAGTCAATGCATCTACTAATGTATACAGAAAGTCTAGGCAAGGGCTTATTTTTCAAATTCAGTATTTAATATGAATGTACAGTTTCCAAAATACATCGCAAAATGTGTGAATGGAGATATAAATATTACCTTGCATCTCTGAATGGTTCTTCAGGAAAGATTTAGTACTTGTTAATAGGGTTTCTGTAATATTTTCCCAGTGTTTGCAAATGTAGCATCGCTGACTTGGCAGAAGCAATGAAAACATCTCTTCCTCTGTTACCAACAATAACTCCCGGAAGCTGCAACTTCAGATTTATAGTTACTTGATATACAAAAATTTGCAGCACATTAAAAAGTGCCTTGCTTCTTCTGTCATTATCACTAAGTAAAATATAGTGAAACGATAGGTGGGATTTTTTGGTAGTTATTGGCTGTTTTGAAGTATATCCTGAAAGCTCCACCATAGGGCCCTGTAATTAATGTCAATAGCATAACACATGGCTATCTAAATCACTACCTGTATCTCCCACTTCTACACAAGCATATTTAATGTACTTCTTGACTACTAGCATGTATGCTGAATGCTTTGTTAAATTATGATAAGTAGAGATGCTCCCCTCTCCCGGCCCTCCTCCCCTCTCTCCATGTCTATAAATCTACTCTCAATGTCTGTTTCTCCGTTGCTATCCTGTAAATAAATTCTTCAGTACCATTTTTCTAGATTCAGTGCATATGCATTAGAGTACGGTATTTACCTTTCTGTTTCTGACTCACTTCACTCTGTATAATAGATTCTAGGTTCATCCACCTCATCAGAACTGACTAAAATGAGTTTCTTTTTATGGCTAAGTAATATTCCATTGTGTATAAGTACCACACTTCTTTACCCATTCATCTGTTGATGGACATCTAGGGTGCTTCCATGTTCTAGCTATTGTAAATAGTGCTGTAATGAACAATGAGATACATGTGTCTTTTTCAATTTTGGTTTCCTCAGGGCATTTGCCTAGAAGTGGGATTCCTGAGTAATATGGTGGTTTTATTTCTAGTTTTTTAAGGAATCTCCATACTGTCTTCCATAGTGGCTGTATCAATTTACATTCCCACCAACAGTGCAAGAGCATTCCCTTTTCTCCACACCCTCTCCAGCATTTACTGTTTGTAGACTTTTTGATGATAGCCATTCTGACTGGTGTGAGGTAATATCTCACTGAACTTTTGATTTGCATTTCTCTGATAATAAGTAACGTTGAGCATCTTTTCATGTATTTGTTATCCATCTGTATGTCTTCTTTGGAGGAATGTCTGTTTAGGTCTTTTTCCCACTTTTTGATTGGGTTGTTTGTTTTTGTGGAATTGAGTTATATGAGCTGCTTGTATATTTTGAAAATTAATCCTTTGTCAGTTGTTTCATTTGCTATTATCTTCTCCCATTCTGAGGGCTGTCTTTTCACCTTGCTTATAGTTTCCTTTGCTGTGCAAAAGCTTTTAAATTTAATCAAATTCCACTTGTTTACTTTTGTTTTTATTTCTCTTACTCTAGGAGGTGGGTCATAGAGGATCTTACTTTAATTTATGTCGAGTGTTCTGCTTATGTTTTCCTCTAAGACTTTTATAGTTTCTGGTCTTACATTTAAGTCTTTAATCCATTTTGAGTGTATCTTTGTGTATGGTGTTAAGAAGTGTTCTAATTTCATTCTTTTACATGTAGCTGTCCAGTTTTCCCAGAACCATTTATTGAAGAGGCTATCTTTGCCCCATTGTATATTCTTGCCTCCTTTGTCAAAAATAAGTTACTCATAGGTGCATGGATTTATTTCTGGGCTTTCTATCTTGTTCCATTGGTCTATATTTCTGTTTTTGTGCCAGTACCATACTGTCTTGATGACTGTAGCTTTGTAGTATAATCTGAAGTCAGGAAGGCTGATTCCTCCAGCTCCATTCTTCTTTCTCAAGACTGCTTTGGCTATTCGGGGTCTTTTGCATTTCCATATGAATTGTGAAATTTTTTGTTCTAGTTCTTGAAAAATACCACTAGTAATTTGATAGGGCTCTCATTGAATCTGTAGATTGCATTTGGTAGTATAGTCATTTTCATAATATTGATTCTTCCTACTCAGGAACATGGAATATCTCTCATTTGTTTATGTCATCTTTGATTTCTTTCATCAATGTCTTATAATTTTCTGCATACAGTTCTTTTGTCTCCTTAGGTAAGTTTATTCCAAGATATTTAATTCTTTATGTTGCAATGGTGAATGGGGTTGATTCTTTAATTTCTTTTAAATTCTATATGGTAACAATGAAAAATCAGAAAGAGAAATTGAGATGCTATTTTTGAGGCCTAAATTAGAGCAACATATTAATTTAAATATTCTCTCCTTATGAGTGGTTCCTGTTAGTATTTTTCATCAGACTGTTAATCTTTATTATGATAAGTCAAACGAGTAAAATAAAACAATGTGGTAACTATATTTGATGATGTAATCTTGTAGCTACAGGTATTATAATCATTTTGGTTTTCTTGCTTTGTTTTATTTGTTGTTTTTGTTGAAAATATTTTTGTATGAACAGACAATACATGAAGAGTCTTTAACCTTCAAAGAAAATAAGATAACTAAAGTATCCACTAAATATACACCAAAAAAAAAAAGCACTTTGAAGGAGCCAGGACCAACAACAGAAAACCATGCAACTTCTACTTTCTAATATTTTGGTAATGGAGTTCATTTTTTATACCTCTTTGCTGCCAAAGTGAAAGTGAAAGTCGCTCAGTCATATCCAACTCTTTCAGACAGCATGGACTATGGTCCATTGAATTCTCCAGGCCAGAATACTGGAATGGGTCACCTTTGCCTTCTCCAGGGGATCTTCCCAGCCCAGGGATCAAACTCAGGTCTCCTGAAAGACTAAAGCAAAATATCTTCCACTAAGATTGGCCCAAGATTAGGCTTTTCAATTTCATAGCAGGGTTTTCAAGGATAATACTTTTTCTGAGCCCTTCTCTTTATTTCTGAAAATTTCTACATCTACTAAGTTAACGATAGTGTCAATGATCTATAGTATCTAGATATCTGATTTGTAAAGGATGAATGAATTAATATTTCATTTGTGAAAGTAACAATCTATTAAGTACATTCCGACTTAGAGCAAACACAAAATGCCTATGTATGATAAGTCTATATATAAAATGCAACATTTAAAATATATTTTTGGCAAATCCACATGGTTTCGTGTTTTACCTATTGAGTCTATTTTCAAATAACCATTTCATATTTGGGTGTAGAAATATGGGCTGAAATAAAATAAATGGATTTTTAAATTATGATTTCATACATGAACATAGAAAATGAGCAATCTCTCTGTGTTTTTATTATTAATATTTGTCTATGTGAAAGGAAGAAAACATTAAAAATTTTAACATTCTCATTTTAAGCCCATTTATTTAATGTTTTCAAAGATACTTTATATTATCCTTCAAAAAAAAAAAGTGAGTGTCTTGAACTCTAGACTGACTACTAAAAGTAACACTCTAAAGGATTTCTGAGGATGGGATTTGAAAACTGACATTTTTTCCTAGTTAAAGTTCTAGAGTTAACTTTTACTCTTTCTGAGCTTGACAATAGACATGCATGTGATTGTGTTAATCCTAATATCCTATCTTATTAAATATAATTTAGCACATAATTGAAAACTTGGCCCCCATATCCTTAATAACATAATTTGGATTGAATATCTCTCAAGTTCTTACCTAAATTCCAAGGGAATGATGAAGTTTGAAAGATATAAAGCAACAGTTTGTGTATCATCTAAAACCAAATTTGTTAAAATTGCAATCTCCAACAATCTGCAGATTATCTTTGATAATAACAAGAGCAGATGAGTAAGAAACGTATATTTCCTTCCTAAGTGTGAAGTTATATTTTTAAAAAAAAACCATTTTAGGAGAACTATTTTCAGCAAAGTAGAGAACAAAATCTGTATTAGGCAACTGAGAAAATGAGTGAGCAAATGGACGACATTAAATAAAACAATAAAGACAACACATTAAATGCAATATACTAAACTAGTGGCATCATATTTGCTAATGTCTGACATTATAGAGACTTTTGAGGACCAACCTTGTTTTATGTTTTCAAAGACTTAGTTGTAAGTTTGTTTTCATATATTTCAGATGTATAAGGCAAACTCCTGCCTGGCCCTCTAACCAACTGTTAAACTGCTTTTATACTTTTTGATTCAAATTATAAAGACACACCAAATGCAACCATTCATTCCAGAGGAGCCTATCAAGTGACTGTTCACTATTAGTGGGTGAAAAAACTTGATTAGTCTTTGTTCAGTTTCTACAGTGGTGGTACACTGGTATTATCAATCTACTTCATTCTCTTTCCTCCATACTCAAGGGATATATCAGTCTCTCTTTATTGTGCCACAGACCTTTCCTTCCTTAAAAATGCAGGGTGTCTACTCTATTGAATACCTTAACTTTTCCTCTTTCCTTTATCTTTGCCAAAATACATTTTCATAAAATGTGTTCTCTGACCTTGCCTTCTGCTTACTTCACAATCTTATTTCTGTTGTCTCTTCTCTTTTTTTTTTTTTTTTTGACATCTCCAATAGGAATCACATTTGCTAGAAGAATCCCTGTCACACATGTAAATTCATATTTCTTATTCTTATATCTTATTTGCATATTGGAAATATAGTATTCAACAACCCTTTTTTAATTGTTAAAAATATAATTTTCTATGTCCAAATAACTTTATAGATCTCTCAATTCTTCTTTAATTCCATCAGAAACTAAATTCTCTTGGGAAACTTTTTTCATGAAACAGTTAAGTTGTCTCTTCTTAAATGTAAAACTTGATATAAAATGTAAAATTTCTTGTCCCAGATTTTCAAGGTTTAGCTCAGTGATCATTGGTAACTTACTACATCTAAAAGCAGATCCTTCTGTGTTATAGAGTCATTTTTCATTATATAAAAGGTGAACTAGATGATTCCATGCTTTGTTGAGTCCTGAAACCTATTCTAAGGTGATAGGTTAATGAGTCAATTCTGTTTAAGTTTATTTTAGATTTAATTTTTTTTTCTTTTTATTAATTTTTATTGGTGTATATGTATTTTAGTAAATTGAACTAATTTTTAAACTAAAATTTTATAGCATGCACCAAGTTCCAAAATATAAGGACAGTTACATGATATCATAGTCTATAGACCAAGTTCAAAATTTATTGTAAATCTAGTATGTTGTTTTTCATTTACTATGTGTTATAAAATCAAACATGAGCACAAGTTGAGGGTATTGAAATTTCATTTTCTGAGAATGTTATTCTGCTTAATTGAACCTCCTGGTTGGCTTAGAGTTTAAGTATTATAAAAGGCCAGTTTTATTGAAGTGATTCTTACTGCTTATGAGTTGAAATATTCCTTTCATTGATGAATACCAAGTGCAGAAAATGTTGAGGTTTTGAAGATTAGTTTCTTGTGGTTCTTCTGCATCATCACTAGAACTTCATCTCAGATATTGTTTGACTTTGTTGTTAGCAAGTCAGTTTTCCAGCTTTCATCTAAGTCTTAATTTTAACTTTGAGACAAGTTTGTTGAATTACATAGACCCACAAGATAGCTCTAAGAGGCTTTAAAGGGAAATCAGACAAGTTTTTAACTGACTTTATCAATAAAAATGCATTGTATAATTGCTTTTACCAATTTCCTAAGTTTCCCACTCAAATTATCAGCTGAATTTAGCAGTATGCCGTGATGTAATTAGTTTACATTTTGGTACAACCTCCTTATCTTGTCACACAACTGTAACAGTTTTTGAACCAGACCTTAACCTCAAACTATACATTAATTACTAAAACTCTAGATAATTGACCTTAAAATATTTTCTGAATAATAATACATTTTATTATTGAGGATACATTTTCTTCCTTTCATGTAGCCCTTTTTTCTCATGAGGCAAGTTCAGTTCAGTTCAGTTGAGTCGCTCAGTCATGTCCAACTCTTTGCGACCCCATGAATCACAGCACGCCAGGCCTCCCTGTCCATCACCAACTCCCGGAGTTTACCCAAACTCATGTCCATCGAGTCTGTGATACCATGCAGCCATCTCATCCTCTGTTGTCGCCTTCTCTTCCTGCCCCCAATCCCTCCCAGCATCAGAGTCTTTTCCAATGAGTCAGCTCTTCACATGAGGTGGCCAAAGTATTGGAGTTTCAGCTTCAACATCAGTCCTTCCAAAGAATACCCAGGACTGATCTCCTTTAGGATGGATTGGTTGGATCTCCTTGCAGTCCAAGGGACTCTCAAGAGTCTTCTCCAACACCACAGTTCAAAAACATCAATTCATCGGCACTCAGCTTTCTTCACAGTCCAACTCTCACATCCATACATGACCACTGGAAAAACCATAGCCTTGACTAGATGGACCTTTGTTGGCAAAGTAATGTCTCACTTTTTAATAT
Source organism: Budorcas taxicolor (assembly GCF_023091745.1). Classification (NCBI taxonomy): domain Eukaryota; kingdom Metazoa; phylum Chordata; class Mammalia; order Artiodactyla; family Bovidae; genus Budorcas; species Budorcas taxicolor. The sequence continues at coordinate 38,522,310 of NC_068919.1, read as the reverse complement.
GCTATCTAGGTTGGTATGAACTAATCAGTTGAAGATTTCTACAATGTCTGTGTTAAATGTACTTTCTTCCCAAATTAACAAAGAAGTAAATATAAAAAGTCACCCCAGAAAGAATAGGTGTTATATTACTCTTATTAAAAATTCCTTTTCCACTGAAATTATTACCAAATATATATTGCCAAGAGTCCCTCAACATTAAACTATACATATATATATATATATATGTATTTTTAAAATTGAGATATAAATGACATATAACATTTCAGATGTATAGCATAATGATTTAATACCTGTATATATTGTTAAATGATTGTCATTAGTCTAGTTAACTTCTATCACCACACAGTTATAATTTTTTAATAAAAAAGTAATACTTCAGAGTAATCATGTACATTTCACATGTAGGTTATGCTCTTGCTCAGTCATATTCAATTCTGTGACCCTTTGGATTGTAGCCCATAAGGCTCCTCTGTCCATGGGATTTTCCCAGACAAGAATACTGAAGTGGGTTGCCATTTCCTCCTCCAAGGGATCTTCCTGTCCCAAGGATTGAACCCGAGTTTCCTGTGTCTCCTGCATTGCAGGTGGATTCTTTATCTGCTGAGCCAAATGTACATAGTTTTGAGGTAGAAATAGCTATTTTAAATGATTAATCCTGTTTCATTTCCTAATATTAGAAAAAGAGCACAAAGAATCTTTAGATACACTACTGGAATCTAGTTGGGCTTGTGCTCCACTTTTAAAAAGTGATATTGCAGTCAAAGTTTCTTTTTTTATGTTGGTGTTTTGATTTAAAGTGCTATATGTTTAATTTAAAAATTACAGAAATAGTCCAATAGTGTTTTCTTCTGACTCAACATTTTTTCTTGTGTGTTTGCAACATGCAACAGAATTTTATTAACTAAAACTTGAGATAGTGTTGGCAATTACAGTGAGGCAATTGCAGTGATTCCCCTGATCAAAGCAATGGAAAAGGGTGAAGAATGCTGCTTCCTAGGGGAGCCATACATAATGAAAATATTACATATTGAGGACATTTGGTCACAGTAAGAAGAATGTAGAGAATAAAATGAAACAAATTAATGAGAACATTGTGGATGGAAAAGAGGATAAGAAATTTTAATAGAGGAAATTTAGAAGAGAAACAACGTGTTTTTTGTTTTTTGTTTTTTCTTCTTTTAACAAAAACGAGAAGCATAAGGTTTTGACAAGATGAATTGCTTTGCATGCAACTCCTCAATTTTATTTTTTGTTGTTTACTTTGTTTCTGTAAATCAATATTCAGTAAAGCTTTACTAAAGTCTTTAAACAGATGACTGAATGTGAAACTATGATTCTTTCTGACCTTATGTGTGATTTAATTATGTATGAATTGTATTCATTTATATTGTTTCACCCTCATTATATTTTTATACAAAAGGTCAAGTCAGAAACTGCAAAACTGTGAACAGATATAATTTTTTGTCATTTATAAATCTTTTGGAGAAATCCTTCTCACTTAGTAGATGTTGTTTTTTTAAAGTTGTTTTTTTAAGTAGTTTTTTTTAAAGTATGCAACTACAGGGAACAACAACAGAAGCAAGGAGATGGGAAACGGGATGCAGCTTTTCTGGTAGCAGCTTTAAAAGCGAATAACCTAAAGGAGGGCTTCCTTGGTGGCACAGTGGTAAAGAATCTGCCTGCAAGTTCAATTCCTAGGTCGGGAAGATCCCCTGGAGTGCACCCACTCCAGCATCCTTGCCTAGAGAATCCCATGGACAGAGGAGCAGGGTGGTGTAAAGTTCATGGGGTCACAAAGAGTCGGACACGACTGAGTGACGGAGCACACAGGAGAAAGCTTCAGATTTGTTGTGATAAATTGAAAAAAGATGCTCTAGTTAAATCAATGGCTATAATCATAAACCTTGAGCACTAGTGTAACATGTTTAATGTCCTTTGCAATTTTCTCATGCTACTTCACTAAAATATCTCTTAAATATATCCATGTGCATGTATGTTAACTAAATAACTACAAGGATTTTTTTTTTTCTGGAATGTCTCACATTTTTGTTAGTAAGACACTGCTCATACATTTTAAAAAATGATATAACTGTTAACAAACTTTTCCCAAGCATATTACATATAACTATTTAATTATAGCATCTTGCACAAAGTTGACTATTAACCATTTAAACAACAAGAAAAATGTAAAGAAGGCAATGAGAAGGAAACAAGAACAAAGAATAGGAAATAGATTTTTTTCTACTTTATTTGGGTATCAGTTGCAAATAAAATTATAATATTTAAGGTGTAACATGATGATTTGATATATGTATACATTGTGAAAACATTCTTCCAAGAAGAATTAATGATATCATATATTTAATTATATCATATATTTACCTTCTGTGTGTGTATGTGTGTGTGTGTGTGTGAAAACATTTAAGTTATTCTGTCTTATGAAATTTCAATTATACACTACAGTGTCATTTACTGTCATCACAATGTTATATATTAGATCCCCAGATCTTATTCATTTTATACTTGAAAATTGGTATATACTTTTACCAACTTATTTCTTCCATCCCCCAAGCCCTGGCAACCATCTTTTAGCTCTATTTTTATGAGTTTTACCTTTTAAATTATAGATATAAGCATAGTAATAGATATATTCCATTTATAAGTGATATCATGCAATATTTGTCTTTCTCTGTCTCACTTATTTCCCTTAGCCTTCAAGGTCCTCATGTTGTTCCAAGTGGCGATATTTCCTTTTCTTCTCATGACTGAATAAAATAGTTCATATATTTTGAGTATTAAATTCTTATCAGATACGTGGTTTGAAATACTTTCTCCCATTCCACGGATTACCTTTTCAGTTTGTTGGTGTTTTTTTTTTTCTGTTTATTTGTTTGGCTTTTAAAAAATTGTTTGTTTTCTGCTGTGCAGAACCTTTTTAGTTTGATGTAATTCCACTCATTTGTTTTTGATTTTGGTGTCTTTGCTTTTGGATTCAAATCTAAAAACACATTGCCAAGATCAATGTCAAGGAGTTTACCCACCAAGTTTTGTTCTGGGAGTTTTATGGTTTCAGGACTTATGTTTAAGTCTTTAATCCATTTTGAGTAGATTTTTTTTTACTATCAAGTAAGTTTTCAGGACACAAAAACAATATAGAAAAATAGTTGAGTTTCTATACACTAACAATGAACTGTCAAGAAAAGGAATTTCAGAAAATAATCCAATTTACAGCATTGAAAAGAATAAAATCCTTGGATATAAGTTTATCCAAGGAGTTGAAAGATATATACACTGAAAACTATGAGACACTGATGAAATAAATCAAAGAAGATACAAATAAATGAAAAAATATTAATTACTCATGCATTTGAATAATAAATGTTATTTGAATAATAAATGTTAAAATATCTGTATTGCACAAAACAATCTATAGATTTAATACAGTCATAATCAAAATTTCAGTGCCAATTTTTACAGAAATAGAAACAACAATCCTAAAATTTTATGCAACCAAAAAGACTCCAAATAGCCAAAGCAATCTTGAGAAAGAAAAACAAAGCTGGTATCATTATACTTCTTATATTTAGACTATATTGCAAAGCTATATTAATCAAAACAATACAGTATTGGCATAAAAGCAGACACATAGTTTTACCAAACCAAGCATGTCTACTTGCTGGACATGTGGCAAAGCCATCCTATGGATGCTGGATTTTGGTAAAGGAGAGTACAATGTTTATTGCAGAGTACCAATCAAGGAGAATGGGTAGCCAGGACTCAAGAGATCTGAAATCCCCAATATCTTTTAAAAAGGAGTTTTTAAAGACAATGTGAGGGAGAAGGTTGCTGGGTGCCTGATAAGCTCATGCACATTTCTCTGATTGGTTGATGGAGAGGTAACATGGAGGTATTTCAGGAATCTCAATTATCAGTTACCTGGCTCCAACCACTTCGGGGTCTACTTACTCATTGTCATCAAGCAGTTAACTTCTTTACCTGGTGGAACATTTAGTATGTGAGAAACGGGTCAAAGATACAGCTCAGAATATTATCTATATCCCTTGAGGAGGAACTAAAGGTCTTTCATTTTGTTTTGTGGTTAAACTGTTATTATTTGATCTTGCTTGACTACTTTCTTTGTTTTTGAATTTTCTTTTAAAAATTGATTTTTTGGGTTTAAAATATGACTTCTTTGATTAAATTTGATCTTTGGAACGTGGGGAAGGCCTAGAAGCTTTTTTTTTTTTTACAAACAAGAGGCAAGGGACTGTTTCAGTAGGTCCAGTGGAACAGGATTTTGTTGTTGTTCAATTGCTCAGTTGTGTCTGACTCTTTTCAACCCCGTGAACTGCAGCATACCAGGCTTCCCTGTCCTTTACCATCTCGCAGAGCTTGCTCAAACTCATCTCCACTGAGTCAGTGATGCCATCCAACCTCTCATCTTCTGTCATCTCCTTCTTTTCCTGCCTTCAATCTTTCCCAGCATCAGGGTTTTTTCCAATGAGTCAGTTCTTCACATCAGGTGGCTAAAGTATTGGAGTTTCAGCTTCAGCATCAGTCCTTCCAATGAATATTCAGGCATGATTTCCTTTAGGATTGACTGGTTTGATCTCACTGTTGTCCAAGGGGCACTTTCAAGAGTCTTCTCCAGCACCATTTGGAGAATGGAGCAGAATAGAGAGCCCAGAAATAAACCCAAGGTAATATGTTCAACTAATCTTTGATAAGGGCACCAAGGATATGCAATGGAGAAAGAATAGTCTTTTCAATAATGGTATTGGGAAAACTGGAGAACCACATGCGAAACAGTGAAACTCGAGCCTTATAAGTTTAGTTCAGTCACTCAGTCATGTTGACTCTTAGTGACCCCATGGACTGCAGCACCCCCGGCTTTCCTGTCCATCGTCAGCTCCTAGAGCTTGCTCATACTCATGTCCACCAAGTTGGTGATGCCATTCAACCATCTTATAACATACATAAAAATAAAAATAGAAAAAAAATAAAAAATAAAAATAAAATAAAAATAGAAATGTATTTCTCTCCTAGTTTAGAAGACATTTATTATCATCATGAATAATAATGTTTCTAGATCTATTTATACATATATCAAGAATCTAGTTGTGTGAGTTAGAAGGAAAACATTTTGAGTTCCAATTAGATTCTCTTTATGGCTATACTACCTATATGGATAGATGCTAATTCCATTTTATTCATAATTAATATCCTAGAGAAATCCAAATAATTAAATCAATTGTTTTATGACAAACATCCTTTAATTATTTAGAGTTGTTTTGTCACTTTCTTTTACACTTAGGAACATGATAGCTAAATAATAAATAGTATCTATAATCACACAAAGCAAAACTTCCATAAAAGGCTTAAGTACTGAGTGTACTATCATTTTTGTTATGAGAAAGAAATTGCAGTGATTCTACAGATTAGGCCTCATGTGCCTCATGTGAACAATACAAATGTACCAGTATTTTCAGTCACATAACAATAATTCTACACTGTAACTCTGAAATTTTATCCTGCTGAGAAAATTACATGAAGTAATAATTATTAACAATCTCAAAGTGTTTATGAAAAGAGGTGAATAATAATTTTGTAAAGTGCATCACCAGGTCTTTGGGGTTGCTTTCCTGCTAATTATTTACAAATGCTATAGACTATTTTATTTCTAAACCACGTTTTCCAATATTGCCTGCTTCTATGTTCATCTCAATTCAGTTCAGTTCATTCACTCAGTTGTGTTCAACTCTTTGAGACCCCGTGAATTGCAGCACGCCAGGCCTCCCTGTCCATCACCAACTCCCAGAGTTCACTAAAACTCATGTCCATCGAATCAGGGATGCCATCCACCCAGCTCCTCCTCTGTCGTCCCCTCTCCTCCTGCCCCCAATCCCTCCCAGCATCAGAGTCTTTTCCAATGACTCAACTCTTCGCATTAGACGGCCAAAGTACTGGAGATTCAGCTTTGGCATCAGTCCTTCCAATGAACACCCAGGACTGATCTCCTATAGGATGGACTGGTTGGATCTCCTTGAAATCCAAGGAACTCTCAAGAGTCTTCTCCAACACCACAGTTCAAAAGCATCAATTCTTTAGTGTTCAGTTTTCTTCATAGTCCAACTCTCACATCCATACATGACCACTGGAGAAACCATAGCCTTGACTAGACGAAACTTTGTTGGCAAAGTAATGTCTCTGCTTTTGAATATGCTATCTAGGTTGGTCATAACTTTCCTGCCAAGGAGTAAGCATCTTTTAATTTCATGGCTGCAATCACCATCTGCAGTGATTTTGGATCCCAGAAAAATAAAGCCTGACACTGCTTCCACTGTTTCCCCATCTATTTGCCATGAAGTGATGGGACCAGATGCCATGATCTTCGTTTTCTGAATGTTGAGCTTTAAGCCAACTTTTTCACTCTCCTCTTTCACTTTCATCAAGAGGCTTTTTAGTTCCTCTTCACTTTCTGCCATAAGGGTGGTGTCATCTGCATATCTGAGGTTATTGATATTTCTTCCAACAATCTTAATTCCAGCTTGTGCTTCTTCCAGCCCAGTGTTTCTCATGATGAATTCTGCATATAAGTTAAATAATCAGAGTGACAATATACCTCCTTCATGTACTCCTTTTCCTATTTCGAACCAGTCTGTTGTTCCATGTCTAGTTCTAACTGTTGCTTTCTGACCTGCATATAGATTTCTCAAGAGGCAGGTCAGGTGGTCTGGTATTCCCAACTCTTTCAGAATTTTCCGCAGTTGATTGTGACCCACACAATCAAAGGCTTTGGCATAGTCAATAAAGCAGAAATAGATGTTTTTCTGGAACTCTCTTGCTTTTTTGATGATCCAGCAGATGTTGGCAATTTGGTCTCTGGTTCCTCTGCCTTTTCTAAAACCAGCTTGAACATCTGGAAGTTCACAGTTCATGTATTACTGAAGCCTGGCTTGGAGAATTTTGAGCATTATTTTACTAACGTGTGAGATGAGTGCAATTGTGCAGTAGTTTGAGCATTTTTTGGCATTGCCTTTCTTTGGGATTGGAATGAAAATGCCTTTTCCAGTCCTGTGGCCACTGCTGAGTTTTCCAAAGTTGCTGGCATATTGAGTGCAATGCTTTCACAGCATCATCTTTCAGGATTTGAAATAGTTCCACTGGAATTCCATCACCTCCACTAGCCTTGTTCGTAGTGATGCTTTCTAAGGCCCACTTGACTTCACATTCCAGGATGTCTGGCTCTAGGTGAGTGATCACACCATCGTGATTATCTGGGTCGTGAAGATCTTTTTTGTACAGTTCTTCTGTGTATTCTTGCCATCTCTTCTTAATATCTTCTGCTTCTGTTAGGTCTCTACCATTTCTGTCCTTTATCGAGCCCATCTTTGCATGAAATGTTCCCTTGGTGTCTCCAATTTTCTTGAAGAGATCTCCAGTCCTTCCCATTCTTTTGTTTTCCTCTATTTCTTTGCATTGATCTCTGAGGAAGGCTTTCTTATCTCTCATTGGTATTGTTTGGAACTCTGCATTCAGATGCATGTATCTTTCCTTTTCTCCTTTGCTTTTCACTTCTCTTCTTTTCCCAGCTATTTGTAAAGCCTCCGCAGACAACCATTTTGCTTTTTTGCATGTCTTTCCCATGGAAAAGAAATGGAAAAGCTTCCATGCAAGACTAACATTATGTTAGAGACTAATTTACAGTTTGCTTTTGGCACTGTTTCCTCAGTCTGCTGTGTTGGAAAGAACATGGACTTTGAAGTCATGTTGTTTTGGGTCTGAAGTCTGTCACCTGGGCTGTGTGGGATGCTTGAGAATATAGCATCTCAGATTTAGTTTCTTCATGTGTAAAATGAAGATAATAATACACATTTTACAAGATTCCTGTAAGGATTGAATGAGGTAATAAGTATGTGAAAAGTGCTAGCACAGTCATATAGGGTACATTAATGGATAAATGTTAGCTGTTTCACTCTTTATCTTTTCTAGATACATTAGCCAGATCCTACAGACTTCTCAGTCATCTTTTTCCAAGTCCATTCTTTATATTTCCCTATTGAATAAATTAGGCTTATTTAAGACTTGACTAGCAATTCTATTCTTTCTGACACCAAGTAAGAGGTGTGTTTTCTAACACCAGTTCTCTGATTCTCTGACATCATCTAGATATCTATAAATCAATTCATTTCTGACACTAACTGCCTAGCATTAGTGTAGAGCCTACAAGCTAAAGGGGTCAGTGCCACAAAACTGCTTTCACTTTAGACATCAGTCACAATTCCCAGTTGTCATTCTAACAAACCAACTACAAATTTGGGAGTTCCCATGACGGCAGTTCCTCCCATTTGATAATTTTGATAATTTGCTAAAAGGACTCACAGAACTTGAGAAAACACTTTTTCTTAGGCTTCCCAGTTTATTATAAAGGATACAGCTCAGAAAAGCTATGGAAGAAAAGCTATGACCAACCTAAGCAGCATATTAAAAAGCAGAGACACTACTTTGCCACAAAGGTCCATCTAGCCGAAGTTACGGTTTTTCCAGTAGTCATGTGTGAATATGAGAGCTGGACGATAAAGAAAGCTGAGCACTGAAGAATTGATGCTTTTGAACTGTGGTGTTTGAGAAGATTCTTGAGAGTCCCTTGGAATGCAAGATCAAACCAGTGAATCCTAAAGGAAATCATTCCTGAATATTCACTGAAGGACTGACACTGAAGCTAAAACTCCAATACTTTGGCCACCTATAGAAAGAACTGACTCATTGGAAAAGATCCTGATGCTGGGAAAGATTGAAGGTGGGAGGAGAGGGGATGACAGAGGATAAGATAGTTGGATGGCATCACCAATGCGATGAACATGAGTTTGAGTAAGCTCTGGGAGTTGGTGGTGGGCAGGGAAGCCTGGCGTGCTGCAGTCCATGGGGGCAAAGAGTCAGACACGACAGTGACTGAACAGCAAGAATGATGTTAAGGAAACTGAACTTCAAAAAGATGAATGAAAGTAACCTGTTTATGTCCATTGAGAGACACTGAACATATTTGAACCTAGGCTAATTTACCTTTAAGACAGCCATTTAGATCTGACCACGTGATACACTGAAGCTTTATGTACCTAAACAGATATATGTTCAAAATACCCTTGTTTTATTTTTATCAACCATGCCCAGACTTATAAGATTCTTAGATAATGTTGGGTGAGAGATGATATAATAAGATATTTTTAAAAATGAATAAAAATGACTCCTATTAACATGGAATTTATAGTATCAGTATAAATATAATATTGTAATATAGGTAAGTATACACAATTTAATATAATCAATGTGCAGATTCTTAGAAGGCAATAACTAATTGCTGTAAATTGATGGGATATATATCTATATAAAATCTTTGTTCTTCATTCCTGGGACCAACCTCCTAAAAGTTTTAGAATTTCCTGAGTAAAAGGGTCACCCTTTATTACTTATAAAAAGCTCTGTCCAACCATCCTGAATTCATGCTAGTAAGGTGAATCTTAGCTGATCCCTAGATATCTTCAGGATGTGAGCTGGTCTCCAAAAAGACCACGCCATTGTTGGAAGATTGGAACTTCTGGTCCCACTCCTTGACTTTCAGGGAGAAAAGAAAGATAATAAATCCAAAACAGTGTTCAAACACCAATGCAATTAATTTAATCTTTTTTTTTTTTTGGTTCCTAATCAATAATCTTTGTCACTAGATATAAAACTAGATGGGGCTTCTCAGGTGGCGCTAGTGGTGAAGAACCTGTCTGCCAATGCAGGAGGTATAAGCGATATATGGGTTTGATTCCTGGGTCAGGAAGATCCCCTGGAGGAGGTCTTGGGTAAGCCACTCCAGTATTCTTGCCTGGGGAATTTCAAGGACAGAGGAGCCTAGTGCGCTACAGTCCACAGGTCAGAAAAGAGCTGAACATGACTGAAGTGACTGAGCATGCAAATATAATACTAGGTACTCGATAGACTCAGCAGGGTGATGCAATGACTGGGAATTTGTAACTTTCTTTATAATAAAGCTAACACAGGAAGCAAATGCAATGGATGATAACATTGTATTATTCACAGGAGGAGAGATGCTTCACTTACTGTTGACCAAGGGTAGACTTTCTCGAGGTAAAAAATCTAAAACATGAGACTTAGAAATAGTAAAAGAAAGGGTAAAAGGAAAGAATAAAGAAAAGAACAAATTTGGAAGAAAAAACATCAGAGGTTTGTTGTCTAGAAGGGTTTGTCATACAGAAGCAGGAAGAAAACCTGTATTTTTGAAGCACAATGTTCAAGATGAGAGTAGATGGGTATATGGCCAGACCCAGAAATTGTAGGACCTGGTAGGCCTGGTTAACAAGCAGGGGTGAGTCAATAAAATGTTCTAAGAAGGCGAATAAAGGAGCTGATTTCTCTTTTAAAAGAATATCTGGCCAATCTCAGAAGGTAGAGAGGGTCAAAAGAAGAAGCATGTTGGCCTGGTTGAAGACTGTTGCAGGACATTTGTGGTGGCTCAGATGGTGAAGAATCCGCCTGCCAATGCAAGAGACCAGGATTCGACCTCTGGGTTGGGAAGATCCACTGGAGAAAGGAATGGCTACCTCCTCTAGTATTCTTGGCATGGGCAGACAAGCCTGGTGGGCTATAGTTCATGGGGTCGCAAATAGTTGGACATGACTGAGCAATTAACACACACACATAAAAGGTAACACTGGTGGTAGTGAAGACTGAGAGAAATGTACAAACTCCTAATGTATTTTGAAGGTAGAATAAATATAAGTAACCATCTTTTATAATCACAGACAACATTTTTGAACAAATAGCTGTCATTAATGACCTCCACTATTTAACCATCCTCATACATGCCAAAACCCTGTAAACCAGACTATAAATAGTTCACAGAAAGTACTTTCACTATAATCATTATGATATTGAATTTGTCAAAAACAGTATATATTTTCAGTATTAATTCCTGACTTGCTAGGATTTGGCACATTTGATTGCTTTCTGCTCTTAGAAACATATGACTACTTTAATTTTTGTAACACAACTCTCTGGATCCACATATATCTATGCTAGTTTGTGTTTATTTCTTTTAGGAACTTTTATTTTCCTCAAAATCTGTGATTATATTCAAGAGTAAATTCAAATTTGACATTCTCTATGCCTTTACTATGGGATTCCCAGGTGGTACAGTGGTAGAGAATCAACCTGCCTATATAGGAGACACAAGAGACGCAGGTTCGATCCCTGGGTCTGGAAGATCCTCTGGAGTAAGAAATGCAACCCACTGCAGTATTCTTGGGTAATATATAAAACTTATTGGAGTATTCAAACTCCAATATACAGAGGAATTTGGCAGGCTACAGCCCATGGAGACACAGAGTTGGACACGACTAAGCAACTGAACACCCACAGACACACAATGCCTTTGTTTATACTTACCTTGAGATATCTTAACAACACTGTATCCTGCAGTCACTGCTCCATTCTGAAGTTTAGATCCATGGGCTTCCCAGTTGGCTCAGTGGATAAAGAATGCAGGAGATGCAAGAGACGTGGGTTTGATCCCTGAGTCAGGAAGATCCCCTGGAGGAGGAAATAACTGCCCACTCCAGTATTCTTGACTCAAATATCCCACGGACACACCAGCCTGGTAGGGTTCACAAGACTGCATGACTGAGCATGCACACACATTCCTCTTGGTAATATGAGGCATGCATTTCTGGGCATAAAATAGCCAAAATACTCCACAAACCCTTTCAATGCTAACAACTGAAATATTCTTAAAATATTCTGAAAGCATTAAAGTGGTTGTTAAAAATGCCATGCCAAATTTATGTGAATATAGTACAGTGAGACTACATTTCTCCTGGGGGCATTTGCTGATGCAAGCAAATTTGAACTTCAGTTTTGATGGCATCTTGGGGCAAGAGGAGTAGAACTCCAAACCCAGGGTGTTTCCTGGGAAAGTGTCTACCAATAGAAGTTGGAACTCAAAAGACTGTTCCAGAGAATAGCAAGGAGAGATAAGAAAACCTTCTTACATGAACAATGCAAAGATACTGAGGAAAACATTAGAATAGGAAAGACTAGAGATCTCTTAATGAAAACTGGAGATATCAAGGGGATATTGAAGCAAGGATGGGCACAATAAAGGACAGGAACAATGAGGACCTAACAGAAGCAGAAGCTATTAAGAAGAGGTGGCAAGAATGCACAGAACTATGCAAAAAAGTCTTAATGACCGGGTTAACCACCATGGTGTGGTCACTCACCTAGAGTCAAGACATCCTGGAGTGTGAAGTTAAGTGGGGCTTAGGAAGCATTACTGCGAACAAAGGTAGTGGAGGTGATGTAATTGCAGCTGAGTTGTTTCAAATCCTAAAAGATGATGCTGTTAAAGTGCTGTACTCAATATGCCAGCAAATTTGGAAAACTCAGCAGTGGCCACAGAACTGGAAAACATCAATTTTCATTCCAGTCCCAGAGAAGGGACACACCAAAGATTGCTCAAACTACCCTACAATTGCGCTCATTTCACATGTAGCAGAGTAATGCTCAAAATCCTTCAATCTAGGTTTCAGCAGTAAGTGAACTGAGAACTTCCAGATGTACAAACTGGATATCAAAGAGAAGAACCAGAGATCAAATTGCCAATATTTGCTGGATGATAAGAAAGCAAGGGAGTTCCAGAACATCTGCTTCATTGACTGAAGTAAAACCTTTGTGTGGATCACAACCAACTGTGTAAAATTCTTAAAGAGATGGGAATACCAGACCACTTTACCTATATCCTGAGAAATGTGTATGCAGGTCAAGAAGCAACAGTTAGAACTGGACATGGAACAACAGACTGGTTCAAAATTGAGAAAGGAGTATGACAAGGCTGTATATTGTCACCCTGCTTATTTAACTTATATGCAGAGTACACCATGTGAAGTACCAGACTAGATGAATCACAAACTGGAATCAAGATTACTGGGAGAAATATCAACAACCTCAGACATGCAGAAGATACCACTCTAATGCAGAAAGTAAAGAGGAACTAAAGAGCCTGTTGATGAGGATGAAAAAGGAGAATGAAAAAGCTGTCTTCAAATTCAACATTGAAAAAGTAAGATCATGGCATCTGGTTCCATCACTACATGGCAAATAAAAGAGGAAAAAATGGAAGTAGTGACAGATTTTATTTTCTTGGGCTCCAAAATCATTGTAGATGATGACAGCAGCCATAAAATGGCTTTCAAGACACTTGCACCTTGAAAGGAAAGCTATGACAAACAAAGATGGTGGTTTAAAAAGCAGAAAGATGACTTTACTGACAAAGGTTCACACTGTCAAAACTATGGTTTTTCCAGTAGTCATGTGGATGTGAGAGTTGGACCAATAAGGATGAGAGCCAAAAAATTGATGCTTTGAAATCGTGGTGCCGGAGAAGACTTCTGAGAATTCCTTGTATAGTAAGAAGGTCAAATCAGTCAACCCAAAGGAAATCAACCCTAAATATGCATTGGAAGGACTGATGCTGAAGCTGATGCTCCAATACTTTGGCCACTTAATGGGAAGAGCCAACTCATTGAAAAAGACCCTGATGCTGGGAAAGATTGAAGGCAAAAGGAGAAGGGGGTGGCAGAGGATGAAATGGTCAGATAGAAACTCCAAATCAATGGACATGAATTTGAGCAAACTCTAGGGGATAGTGGAAGACAGAGGAGCTTGACATGTTGTAGTCCATGGGGTCACAGAGAGTGTCACACAGCTTAGTCACTGAACAACAACAAGATATTGATACTAAGAGCTGCCTGTGCACATGAATCTCTAGAGGAGGAAGCCATCATCTTTGGCATGAAATATTCTCGTAAATATTTTTAAAGGACAATGAGTAGCACAGAGTTAAAATTAACAAAGAATACACAGAAACAAGGTGCCCTGAGAGAAAGTTAAGAGAAAATCTGTCTCAACACTGTAATTAGAAATATCAGACAATTTAAAACAATTACTTAGTTTTAAATAAAACAAAGTAATAAAAGGCAAGTCTTACTACCTTTGCAGGTAACGAAAATGTACTAAAACATTGGTATAAAAGTATACCAAAGAACTACACATATTGATAATTAGTTATTAATAACTAATACCTGATGTAATAACATGATGGATGAGTTTAGCCGATTAAACAGAGCCGAAAAAAAAAAAAAAAATCAGTGACTGAATTAGCTCAGAGAATTTATTCATAATGCAATGCAGAAACCTCAAATGGAGCATTTGGAATTGAGATCGAGAGACATGGAAGACAAAATAAAAATGATCTTCAAGAAGGGTACAAAGAAAAGCATACAGGGGTTATTTGAAGAACTTACAATGAGAATTTTCCAAAACTTTCCTAGATGAAAGTCATCAAACATAAATCAAGAGATTTAAGAAGCCCAATATATCCAAACTAAACATAGAAAGGAGCCTATACCTAGAAACAGTTTACTGAAGCTGTAGAACATCAAAACCAAAAAAGATTTGCAAAGTAGCTGGAGGAAAAAAAGGCATTCATTTCTCTTCATTTCATTCATTTCAAAGTGTGAGATGTTGAGCTTACTTCTCTACAGCAATAATGGCCTTCTGAAGACAGTGGAATTATATCTTGATGTGCTGGAAAAAAATAACTACCAACATGTAATCCAATATATACAAGGAAAATGTCTTCTAAGAATGAAATTAAAAATATATTTTTAGAAAATAAAGATCAGAAAGTTCACTAAAGATAATTCTATATGATATACTTTAGGCAAAAGGAAAGGGATCATAGATTTGGAAGGTCTATAATGAAAGAAGGCATTAAGGGCAAATAAGGCTTTCCTGATAGCTCAGTTGGTAAAGAATTCTGCTACAGTGCAGGAGACCCCGGTTGGATTCCTGGGCCGGGAATATCCCCTGGAGAAGGGATGGGCTACCCACTCAAGTATTCCTGGGCTTCCCTTGTGGCTCAGCTGGTAAAGAATCCATGCATTTAGGAGAC
The DNA here is from genome assembly GCF_023091745.1 of Budorcas taxicolor. Lineage (NCBI taxonomy): Eukaryota > Metazoa > Chordata > Mammalia > Artiodactyla > Bovidae > Budorcas > Budorcas taxicolor. The sequence goes on along the minus strand of NC_068919.1, from coordinate 38,507,294 downwards.
CTAGGTTCGATCCTTGGGATGGGAAGATCCCCTGGGAAGGGAAAGGCTACCCACTGCAATATTCTGGCCTGGAGAATTCCAAGGACTGTATAGTTCATGGGGTCGCAAAGCGTTGGACAGACTGAGCGACTTTCACTTAACTTACCTTACTATAAGCTAGCATATATATGGGTAATTTAAAAAATAGTACAGGTTTAAGGTTATGATAATATTCAATAGATGTAAAATCAAGACTCAGTAACATATGTCAGAATCGGATTTAAAGGAGCAACGTGTTCTAAGATTCTTATTTTAAGAGGATGGTAAAGATATTGATATTTTTAGATAACTTAAGTATGTATGTTGCATGCTTTAAGACAATCAACAAAATAATAGAAACTTTTAAATTCCCAATGAATATCAGAAAAAGGGTTACAATAATGATATCATCCATTAATATAAAAAAGACAAAGAAAGGACACACAAAAAAGAGAAATTATGACATGAAAAGGAACACTTATACCCAAATATATCAATATGCTAAATGCATAAAGCGAAGTGTTCTGGGTAAAATAAAAATATTGTCAGACTTTTTTGAAAAAAAAAATAGAATATAACTATGTGCTGTTTAAAAGAAGTGCTTGATTTTTGCTGCCTGGACGTTGAGTGAGAGACTGAAGGTCCCAGACGCTATTGCCCTGCACTTCCGTCTATCACACAAAGCCTGCCTGACCCACTGCTGTTATGGGTGATGGGAGGATCTGGTGTACCAGGCAGAGCTGGCCCAGCCAGCTGAGTGATAGGATGAAATGGTGGAATCCATGAAGAAAGAAGCAGGATTGGATGTGGAGTTGACAGTTGAATAAAGAAATTTCTCATCTGTTGCATGTGAAAATGCTACTGGAGCTAAGAGAGCTTCCTGGAGAATAATTGGCAGCACTGAACAGAAAGAAGAAAACAAGAGAGGTGAAGGCAAACTCAAAATGATTCGGGAATATTGGCAAATAGTTGGGGCTAAACTAATCTGTTGTGACATTCTGGATGTACTGAACAAACCCCTCATTCCAGCAGCTAACACTGGCAAGTCCAAGATTTCCTATTATAAAATGAAAGGGGACTACCACAGGTATCTGGCTGAATTTGTCTCTGGAAATGAGAAAAAGGAGGCTACGGAGAATAACTTAGTGGCTTTAAAGCTCCTAGTGATATTGCAGTAACAGAACTTCCACCGACACATACCATTTGCTTAGGTCTTGCTCTCAATTTCCCTATATTCTACTATGAAATTCTTAATTCCCTCAAACCGTACCTGCAGGTTGGCAAAAGCAGCTTTTGATGATGCAGTTGCAGAACTGGATATGTTGAGTGAATAAAACTATAAAAACTACATTTACCATGCAATTATTATTAAAGATGGAGAAGGCGATGGCACCCCACTCCAGTACTCTTGCCTGGAAAATCCCATGGATGGAGGAGCCTGGTGGGCTGCAGTCCATGGGGTGGTGAAGTCGTACACAACTGAGCGACTTCACTTTCACTTTTCACTTTCATGCATTGGAGAAGGAAATGGCAACCCACTCCAGTGTTCTTGCCTGGAGAATCCCAGGGGTGGGGGAGCCTGGTGGGCTGCCGTCTATGGGGTCGCACAGAGTCAGACACGACTGAAGCGACTTAGCAGCAGCAGTAGCAGTACTATGTAATAATCTGGCACTGTGGACTTCAGACATCAGGGTGATGGTAAAGAGCAGAATAAAGAAGTGCTGTAGGATGTGTAAGATGAAAATCAGTGAGACATAAAAGGCAAAAAGAGAAATCACCTCTGAACACTCCGCACTCCTCATCCCACCCTTCTAGGAAATCAGCCAACGGTCGCTGAGAACCACCAAATCTGACTTTTTACCTTCAGTCTAAGAATTTAGGCTCCTGCCCTGTTTGGTTTGTTGTTGTTGTTATTTTATTTTTTGTTTTGTTTTTATTTTTTTAATATAAATTTACTTATTTTAATCAGAGGTTAATTACTTTACAATATTGTATTGGTTTTGCCATACATCACCATGAATCTGCCACAGGTATACACGTGTTCCCCATCCTGAACCCCCCTCCCTCCTCCCTCCCTGTACCATCCCTCTGGGTCATCTCAGTACACCAGCCCCAAGCATCCAGTATCATGCATCGAACCTGGACTGGTGATTCGTTTCATATATGATATTATAAACGACTTTCAAAAGTTCTTACAGGCAAGAGTGAATTTCTGTGGATTTCACTGGTCCCAAGCATTAGGTTCTTTAAAACACTAACAAGACTGCATAGGAGCCTTTTCGGCATTCCTGTATTGTCTCCTGCCAGATATGGCAACAGTGCCATTAGGAATGAAAGTTACATTTGAAAACCATTTGACTTTCACGTGATGCAAGCATGTAAGAGACAGGTAAATCACACTGTAGAGATGTGTGTGGTATCATTTTCCTTTTAACTGATCATTCAAGTTGAACTTTATGCCAATGTTTAAAATTATTTGGAGGTGATTAAAGGTTGTTTGGGGGGGTTGTTGTAATGGTTTTGCTATAAAAAAAAGGGTTTCAAACTCTGCTGAAATATTGCTAAAAAGCATGGTTCTAGTAACAGGTCAACAACCCTTGGCTGCTTATCCTTGCCTAATTTTACTCTCCCTTCGAAGCAAGTTATTAAAGGTAGTATGGAAAAGCCTGCATCCATGTTCAGTTCTTTCTTTCTTCTACCCTCTTCACCCTCCATTCACCGCCCTGCCTCCTTTGCTAACTCAACCTCTTGTTCAATATGTGTGTCTTGTAGGGAATTTGTAATACTAGATATGTATCTGACTGGGGCCACAACTACAGAATTTGTATTGTTCTTACTGATACATGGCATGGATTAACATTAAACTTAAAACAAACCTGAATTTAAATGCCAAACATTATCGCACCTCTATCCTTGATCCTTCTAAGATAAAATCTCTACTCTAAACATAAAATAAATAAAAATATAAAAATATAAGAGATGCTTGTACAATATAAGGTTACTGAAAGTGCAAAATAGTTTTAAGGGGCCAGATCTGATAGACAGAGTACCTGATGAACTATGGATGGAAGTTCATGACATTTCAAGGGGACAGAAATAAAGATCATCCTCAAGAAAAAGAAACGCAAAAAAAACAAAATGGCTGTCTGAGGAGGCCTTACAAATAGCTATGAAAAGAAGAGAAGCCAAAAGCTATGGAGAAAAGGAAAGATATACCCATTTGAATACAGAGTTCCAAAGAAAAGCAAGGAGACATAAGAAAGCCTTCCTCAATGATCAATGAAACGAAATAGAAGAAAACAACAGAATGGGAAAGACTAGAGACCTCTTTAAGAAGATTAGAGATGCAAACAGAACATTTCATGCAAAGATGGGCTCGATAAAGGACAAAAATGGTATGGACCTAACAGAAGCAGAAGATATTAAGAAGAGGTGGCAAGAATATACAAAAGAACTATACAAAAAAATCTTCACCACCCAGATAATCACAATGGTGTGATCACTCACCTAGAGCCAGACATCCTGGAATGTGAAGTCAAGTGGGCCCTAGGAAGCATCATTACAAACAAAGCTAGTGGAGGTGATGGAATTCCAGTTGAGCTAATTCAAATCCTGAAAGATGATGCTGTGAAAGTGCTGCAATCAATATGCCAGCAACATTGAAAAAATCAGTAATGGCCACAGGACTGTACAAGGTCAGTTTGCATTCCAACCCCAAAGAAGGCAAGGTCAGTTCAGTTCAGTTCAGTTCAAATGCTCAGTCGTTTCCGACTCTTTTTGACCCCATGAATCGCAGCACGCCAGGCCTCCCTGTCCATCATCAACTCCCGGAGTTCACTCAGACTCACGTCCATCGAGTCAGGGATGCCATCCAGCCATCTCATCCTCTGTTGCCCCCTTCTCCACCTGCCCCCAATCCCTCCCAGCATCAGAGTCTTTTCCAATGAGTCAACTCTTCGCATGAGGTGGCCAAAGTATTGGAGTTTCAGCTTCAACATCAGTCCTTCCAAAGAAATCCCAGGGCTGATCTCCTTCAGAATGAACTGGTTGATTCTCCTTGCAGTCCAAGGGACTCTCAGAGTCATCTCCAACACCACAGTTCAAAAGTATCAATTCTTCAGTGCTCAGCTTTCTTCACAGTCCAACACTCACATCCATACATGACCACTGGAAAAACCATAGCCTTGACTAAACGGACCTTTGTTAGCAAAGTAGTCTCTGCTTTTCAACATGCTATCTAGGTTGGTCATAAATTTTCTTCCAAGGAGTAAGCATCTTTAATTTCATGGCTGCAGTTTGGAGCCCCAAAATATAAAGCCTGACACTGTTTCCACTGTTTCCCCATCTATTTGCCATGAAGTGATGGGACCAGATGCCATGATCTTCGTTTTCTGAATGTTGAGCTTTAAGCCAACTTTTTCACTCTCCACTTTCACTTTCATCAAGAGGCTTTTTAGTTCCTCTTCAATTTCTGCCATAAGGTCGGTGTCATCTGCATATCTGAGGTTATTGATATTTCTCCTGGCAATTTTGATTCCAGCTTGTGCTTCTTCCAGCCCAGCATTTCTCATGATGTACTCTGCATAGTTAAATGAGAAGAGTGACAATATACAGCCTTAGCACACTCTTTTTCCTATTTGGAACCAGTCTGTTGTTCCATATCCAGTTCTAACTGTTGCTTCCTGACCTGCATACATATTTCTCAAGAGGCAGGTCAAGTGGTCTGGTATTCCCATCTCTTTCAGAATTTTCCACAGTTTATTGTGATCCACACAGTCAAAGGCTTTGGTGTCATCAATAAAGCAGAAATAGATGTTTTTCTGGAACTCTCTTAACTACTGCACAATTCCTCTCATCTCACACACTAGTAAAGCTCAAAATTCTCCAAGCCAGGCTTCAGCAATATGTGAACCGTGAACTTCCAGATGTTCAAGCTGGTTTTAGAAAAGGCAGAGGAATCAGAGATCAAATTGCCAACATCTGCTGGATCATGGAAAAAGTGAGAGAGTTCCAGAAAAACATGTATTTCTACTTTATTGACTATGCAAAAGCCTTTGACTGTGTGGATCACAATCAACTGTGGAAAATTCTGAAAGAGATGGGAATACCAGACCACCTGACCTGCCTCTTGAGAAATCTGTATGCAGGTCAGGAAGCAAGAGTTAGAACTGGACATAGAACAACAGACTGGTTCCAAATAGGAAAAGGAGTATGTCAAGGCTGTATATTGTCACCCTGCTTATTTAAGTTCTATGCAGAGTACATCATGAGAAACACTGGACTGGAAGAAACACAAGCTGGAATCAAGATTGCTGGGAGAAATATAAATAACCTCAGATATGCAGATGACACCACCCTTATGGCAGAAAGTGAAGAGGAACTAAAAAGCCTTTTGATGAAAGTGAAAGTGGAGAGTGAAAAAGTTGGCTTAAAGCCTGACTTTCAGAAAACAAAATCATGGCATCTGGTCCCATCACTTAATGGGAAATAGATGGGGAAATAGTGGAAATAGTGTCAGACTTCATTTTTGGGGGCTCCAAAATCACTGCAGATGGTGACTGCAGCCATGAAATTAAAAGACACTTACTCCTTTTAAGAAAAGTTATGACAAACCCTTATGACAAACCTGGATAGCATATTGAAAAGCAAAGACATTACTTTGCCAACAAAGGTCTGTCTAGTCAAGGCTATGGTTTTTCCTGTGGTCATGTATTGATGTGAGAGTTGGACTGTGAAGAAAGCTGAGTGCCGAAGAACTGATGCTTTTGAACTGTGGTGTTGGAGATGACTCTTGAGAGTCTCTTGGGCTGCAAGGAGAATCAACCAGTCCATTCTGAAGGAGATCAGTCCTGGGATTTCTTTGGAAGGAATGATGCTAAAGCTGAAGCTCCAGTACTTTGGCCACCTCATGCGAAGAGTTGACTCATTGGAAAAGACTCTGATGCTGGGAGGGATTGGGGGCAGGAGGAGAAGGGGACGACAGAGGATGAGATGGCTGGATGGCACCGCTGACTTGATGGCCGTGAGTCTGAGTGAACTCCGGGAGTTGGTGATGGACGGGGAGGCCTGGCGTGCTGTGATTCATGGGGTTGCAAAAAGTTGGACACGACTGAGCGACTGAACTGAACTGAACTGTGCAACTAATACATGCACAAATTTGACATGTCTATCAAGTTTCAAACTACCTTTCCTTTTTTCCCCATCTTCATCTCATCCCCATCATTGTCTAAGGCGTCATTTATGGTCCCATGACACTACTTTAGTTTAAGTCTTTCTTTGAGTTTCTTCTCTTCGAGGTTCACACTCCTCCTATCTGCCACACAATCTTCCTAAAAGATTGGTTTACTCATAAAGCTTTCATTTAAAACTTTTTAAAGGCCTTAAATACCAACATGATAACATTCAAAATCTATAACATGATGTTCAAGGATCCATGACAATCTCTGCTTATTTTTTTTCATTTTTATTTCCTCCCAAACTCTCATGCACCTTTTGCACACTAGTTATACTATTGTAACTTATACTTCCCTGAACACTCCCTCCTCCCTGTCTCCTCCTTACCTTTGTACCTACTTATCCTCTTACCTGCAATGCCCTCTCCTGTTGTTTACCCACATGACAATTTCCTACATATCCTGATAGATACAGTTCAAGTATCACATTCCTTGCCTGATCAGTCCTTATGGTGTTATTCACTTCTTCACTTTCTACCATAGAATATTTTTTCCTTCCAATTTTTAAATTAGCTATTTAAATCTTTATCTATTGTATTAAGCCATAAACTATATGCAGAGAGGGTTTTTTCTTGTTCATTTTTTCTATTCTTAGCATTTGTATAAGGAAGACTCAAAAGTTCAACTTATTAATAAAATTAAAATTGATATGGTAGCTTAAACATATTTGTTGAAAGAAGCAAGAAGGGTAAGTCAGTAGACTAGTTGTGAGAAAGGAGAGCAATGCTCTAAAAAATAGATGGATTAACACATAAAGAATATCAAATGGTGCATTTGGTGTGATAGTCCTAAAACCTTTTAGCATCTTCAAGGAAGGGTTTTCCGGGTAGAGCTGTCCAGCATTGATACTGTGCAACTCAGGAGGGTGTCATACACTCTAGTCAAGGATATGGTTGTGTTGCACAGAGCAGTTCTGACTGCAGAAAACCCTGATTGGTCATACCTAATTTCCTTTATTAAATGAATCATGGCATTAGATCCCAGAAAATAAGTATTATTTATTATGACCATTGGGAGTCATCATCAAGTAAAGGCCTATATTTTGCCTAACCTAAATGACAGGAGAAGTGTGTCACACATTTTGGAAATCTTTCCATCAGAAACAAAAAGATTAGGTATCTAATGTAGCAAGTTTTAATTGTATAGGGAAAAAATTCCCGATTAAGCCAAATAAATCAACCATTGCAGTGGGTTGAAATCCATATCCACCTGTAGCATAATTTTCTGTTTGCTTACACATGAATATTATAAATTGCTGTCACATTCTTTCTGACCAAATAATTTAGAAAATAAATTTATATACTTGTGTTACCCATATTATTAAATACTTGGTATCCAGAATCCTAAGGACTGAGCTTCATATGGGATAATTAGAATTTGCTTACCTGAACCAGTGGCTTCATCTGCTGCAGAATTTCATGCTAATATGGATACTCTGTTTTTATACCTAGAACATCATTTGGTTGCTAACAGTATAAACCAGAGCTTCCTTGGTGACTCAGACAGTAAAGAATCTACTTTAAATGCAGGAGACATGGGTTCAATCACTGGGTCAGGAAGATCCCCTGGAAAAGGGAATCACAACCCACTCCAGTATTCTTTCCTGGAGAATTCCATCCAGAGAGGAGCCTGGTGGGCTGTAATCCCTGGGGTTGCAAAGAGTCAGACATGACTGAGTGACTAAGCACAATGCACTGCGAACCAAACACGCTGATGACAGTTTTTTTCTGGGAAGCAGCTAGGAAAAAAAAAAAAAGCTCTTCTAGATTCAGCTGAGGCTTCCCAGGCCTCTCAGTGGTAAAGAACCTGCCTGCCAGTGCAGGAGCTACAGGAGACCTTGGTTCAATACCTGGGTCTGGAAGATCTCCTGAAGGAGGACATGGCAACCTGTTGCAGTAGTCTTGCTGCGAAAATCCCATGAACAGAGGATCCTGGCAGATTACAGTCCATGATGTCACAAAGAGTCAGACATGACTGAGAGACTAAGCAGAGACACACACACCTGCAAAGGCTATTTTAAGGCGATTAATCCTACTCACTGCCTACACTCAGGAATTATGTTTCCCTACCCAGGCCCTGGAGAAGGAAATGGCAACCCACTCCAGCACTCTTGCCTGGAAAATCCCATGGATGGAGGAGCGTGGTAGGCTACAGTCCACGGGGTCGCAAAGAGTTGGACACGACTGAGCGACTTCACTTTCACTTTCACCCAAGCCAAAATCTCCTAGCCTAAATATGTTCTCCACCTATCTGATAATAGCCCTTTCCTTTGGCTAGATGTATTCTTGAAAATAACTTCTCACAGTAAGAGTAGCCACTGGCTTATTGCCAATCACCCGTTTTATCTGTTATAATATCTTTTTCTACAGATCCTCCTGCTGTGGAACCAGCATTTCTGGAAATCCGGCAAGGACAAGACCGAAGTGTCACTATGAGCTGCAGGGTCCTAAGAGCCTATCCAATACGAGTGCTGACCTATGAGTGGCGCTTGGGCAACAAATTATTGCGGACGGGTCAGTTTGACTCTCAAGAATACACAGAATACCCAGTGAAGAGTCTTTCCAATGAAAACTATGGGGTTTATAATTGTAGCATCATAAATGAAGCTGGAGCAGGGAGATGCAGCTTTCTTGTTACAGGTAAGGTGCTGAATATTTTGCTTTTTTTTTTTTTTCTTAGATCATAGGAGCTTAGGCTCTTGTAAGAATGAAAGCATTTTGCAAATCCATGGAGCATATTATGAACAGCTTGCCTGTTCTATTTAGAGTGTCTACTCATTTATTTTCAAGGCAAGTCTATTTCAGTAGTTAAGATAGTTTATGTGCCTATAAAATAGGACAGAAGCTTATGTGAATTTGAATAGATTTGGTGATGAGGTTGGTTATTTTGAATATCACAGTAATAAAGTGACAAATCTTAACCAGCTTTTTTTTTTAGATCAAATTGCAAATATTAACACGTATTTTTTCTGCAAGTCTAAAAGCTCTTGCAATCCATTATCTTTGCTGGTTTTAAGAGTGCTTTCTTTTTCTTGTTTATTTATTAACTCAATGTGTGGTGAATGTACATTTTATCATTGGCTTACAATTGGATCACAGATATTCAAAGGGAAATCAATATAGTTGTATTTGGTATATAATGAATTGAGAAAATTACCGCCTTTGATGTCATTATATTTTACTGTATTTAAAGAGATAGTAAATCTGTATTAAATTATATATATATATTTATTTAAATTATTTTTGTAATCTAAATCTCTTATTTTTGAGCTAGGGTTTAGGCATATCTTGAAAGAATATACTCCTTTACATTATTATTTTGTTCTAGATAAAGTTTGTTGTAACAGTTACAGTGTTTATGCTACTAAAAGAAGAAACTGGATGTTATATGTAAAGCAATCATAAAAATTATGATTAAAATGTTTCAGACTTAATTAAATCTTGTTCATTGGTAATATAAACTCTTATTAATGAGTTCTTACTCATAAGAGAATTCTCTAATATGGATTGCCTTGGGACATTTAACTTCCTGAAATAGGATATTAGGCATTAATAGGTAAAATGTAATTGACTAAGCAAAGAATATGAAGACATCCTCTCCACTGGAGCTTACCACCTCTTGGTTTTGCAATCTCTTTTATTAATGTTCAGTTGAACTTAAGTCTTTTCTACTGTAATTCTTCCAGTGAATTGTTAAAATGAAAAAATCTCTAGGACTGATACTTACATGATAATCTAATTTTTATCCCTAGGAATATTTAAAAGGGTAAAAGCATGTAATGTATTACTCTAGAGGTAATTTAAATGGCATGATATACTTTCATTCCTTATTTGTATATTCCAAAAAAATAAGAATCTTCAAAAGCAATTATTTTTCACATATTGGTACAAATGGAACACTTTACTTCCTTTCATTATCCCTCCAAAATAAAAATACCCCCCAAAATTAACTAAACTCCTTTCTCCAATCCTTTCGGCTTTATACACATTCTGCTTTTCTTTGGTGACACTGTTTTCTAACTTGGACTATATTAAATTATACACCTCTGTGAGATTTTCATTGTTTATTATATGATCCAAATCCTATTCCTTGAGCTAGAAGACAAGCTGAGACTGAAAGAAACACTAGCTCCATTCTCCCATCCCAGATTCATGGGGTGCAATAAGTAGATTTTAATAGCTGCAGAAAGGAATAAACCTGTTGTGGACTGCCCCATGAAGGGAGAGAAAATAACCCCAGGCATTAATTTGTTTCCAGTGTGCATTTTTCAGTCTTCAGGTCAGCTTCATTTTTTTCAAGATCTCCACATAAAATCTAACAAAGTTTTGAAGAAGAGAAAAGGAAATGATTGAATCCGAAATACAGTATAATTCCAGAAAATATATAAAGAAATTAATGCATCCATAGAATCAGACATCTGGAAGAAACTTTGAAAGGCCTTTTACTTTTTCTACTAAAGCATAGCATAAATTAGTAGTACTATGAATTAGTATATAATATAGAATTAGTAGCAATTCCCCACAATTCAAAACTCTTTGAAGCTATGCAGAAGAGAACTAGGAAATATAATATATGCAAGGCTGCATACATTCATTGTGCATATGTTCTTTACCCAAAACACCAATCATTGAAGACAATTCTCTTTCCTTCCTTGAAGCCCAGATTAACTAAGAAACATTTAAAATTTTATCGTTAGAACTATTTTACCAAATTTAAGAACAGACTTCCACTTGCTTGTTGTGAATATCATGTAGTCACCTGAAAGTGGATTTGATCTGACTGTGCATCAAAATGTATAGAACTGAGCACAAAGGCAATGGCAGCCACATGTCTATATGTATTTTAGTTCCTGGGAAAGCTCAAAAGTTCAGGCCTGTTGTCTTCATATATATCATGAGTATGTGATGTGTGTCAGTGTTCAGGGATAGGAGAGGAGGGTTTTCTTTACCGAGAAGTCAGACAGGGTGTGAGAATATTTTCCTGGAAAGGAAAACAAGAAAGTAAGCAAAGGTATTTTAGGAAGAATGACCCCCCTAGCTTGTAACCCACCGTCTATGTTAGGAAATATTAATTATAATATTACAAAGTACTGTGTAGTTCATTTATTTTATTTTCTAGTATTGTTATAGTGAACTTAAGCCTGGTGTTTGTTTGTTTGTTTTTGTGGTTTAAGCCTTTGTGATCTATAGCAATAACCCAAACACCATTTTATCATATTTTTCTATTAGAGAATTTTTACAAGTTCTAGAAATAAATGTGGGATTTTAATTTATTAGAATAAATCCACTTTTAAATGTGAAATTCCAAGTATATATGTATAAATACATAGATGTAAGTATTTTTATATTAATAAATAGTTCTGTACTATTCAGCATGTCACTCCACTGGAGCATGGATTTCACTTTCTCACAGGTCCAAATGCTCCAAACTAACATTTGGGAAAAAAAAGTTTTAAATACTCCAAAATATGTAGGCACATTCATTATATTATAGATATAAGTGAATAATATGCTAGGTTAGATCCTGGCACACAGCTTGATCCAGGAAAGAAAACCAGGAAATCTAGGATGATGAAACAGATGGCCAAGATGAATGATTAGATGGAAGGACCCTTACTGAATATCATTTCTTTATTAGGAAAAAATGAGGATAAAAGAATAGTTCAAGGTGAAAATATGTAGTGGGCTGAATAGTGTCCTATGTGTATGCTCAGTTGCTTCAGTTGTTTCAGACTCTTTGCGACCAATGGACTGTAGCCCACCTGGCTCCTCTATCTGTGGGATTCTCTAGGCAAGAATACTACAATGGGTTACCATGCCTTCCACCATGGGATCTTCCTGACCCAGGAATCAAACCCATGTCTCTTATGTCTCCTGCATTGCCAGGTGGGTTCTTTACCACTAGTGCCAGCTAGGAAGCCCAAATAGTGTCCCTCAAGAAATTAAATCTATGTCCTAATCCCTAAAACCTGTGACTATCGCTTTACATGGTAATGCATGATTAATTTAAGGATTTTGAGACAAGCAGCTTTTCCTGGATGGTTGATGTTGGTCTTAAATGCAATGATGTGTACCTTAAAAGTAAGGCATAGGGAATTTTGAGAGAGGCGAAGGCAATGTGAGTACAGAGGCAGGGATGCCGTTAAACCAGTGTTTCGATAAACTCCTTTCTTTAAAATGCTTCAAGTTAAATAGAACTGCTTTGCCAGATATTCTCAACTCTGATACCTTACTCAGGCTAAACCCCTGCACAATAGGCATAGAAACTTCTCACAGCTCAGAAAAGTTATAAACAGTGGTTGCTTTTACCTCCTAAAGAGCTAACTGAAACAAGGCTATAACTGCTAAAGCCTGGGAGGAAAAGCACCTTGGGAGGTTGCATCGCCCCCTGCATCTGTCACTGATGTTGGTTTAAGCTATACATTGGTAAAAACCCCTAAGGGATGCTTCAAGATTGAAATGTTATGCCTATTATATAATAAAGTGAAGATAAGATGTCTGCAAATGCTTGATTACATAGGATAATCAAGAGAGAGAATCTGTTGGCAGATTCTGTTGAAATGCCCAGGTTTAATGAAGATGCACTTTGACTTCCTTGAATATGAAAAACTAGGCTATCTGAATTAAAATGCATAGCAACCCACTCCAGTATTCTTGCCTGGGACATTCCATGAATAAAGGAGACTGACAGGCTATACAGTTCATGGGGTTGCAAAGAGTCGGACATAACTTAGTAACTAAACAATAATGACAACAATTGATTTATAAAATTTTAAATTACCTATGTCTTTTAAATTATTTAGTGATTGAGATGGTAGTTCTAAACTATCCCATAAGCATATTTCTTTCCTTTAACAAATTTGTTTCTGACAATATGTATCTATTGAAATTTTACAGATGTTAGTAAATTAAGACTTAAAAGCAGATTGGACAAGGAAATGAATCGAATTTTTCTGTTTACTTCTTTTAATTAGTTACTTGAATAAAATGTGGAAGCTTTCATGTGACAGTATATACATGGGTACTTATTAAACTATATTTTAAGTCAGTTAAAGTAAAAGCAGAATAACATGGTTGTCAATTATATCCCAGGAGCAAAAACAAAATGTCTTTATAACTTCCACAGGGTATATATACACAATTACATATGCTGAAACTTGTGAATCATTTAAGATTCAATCAGTGAAGATGAAAAATACTAAAACAGTGGTGTTCTTTTCAACAGGTAACATTAGGTATACTACTAAAAATTTTTATTGCATAACTACAAATTATAATTTAGCATGAAACAACTATTATTGTCCCTACTGAATTTCTTTGCAATCTGACAAATATTTAAGTTATTTACTATGTACCTACTGACTGTCAGGTACTAGATTATATCAGAAGTAAAACAATGAATATCCTTGTCTCAAAATCTTTCCCCTAGCATGTATATTTCTGAGTCTTGTCATTTTTATATTTTCATAGTACTCTGTAGCCACCATTTTCTTTTTAACCCTATTGCTCCTGTTAGCCTTATATTCTCTTATCTAAGATATTATGTCCTCTATATATATTTTAACTGCTAGCTGAATTTTTAATCTTTATCTCTTTCAATCTATTTTCTATACTACTGGGCTTTATTTTTCCAGAAAATAGATCTTATTCTTAGTGATAAATGTTTGTGGCTTATAGGTGAAATGCAAACTCATTTTCATGGATCTTTAAACCATTCATTAATATCCTTTAAAAAGTTTATCGTTTCTCCTTCAGTCCTATCAATTACTTTAAATTCTAGTCAAACTAGATTCTGCTGCCATCTGCTGAGTTACATAATTTCAGGACTCTGTGCCTTGTTCACATGATACTTCATTCTAAAATACTAGCTCTTTGTGTATTCCTCTACTAGAGTTGTGATGACTTTTTTTTTACCTTTAAAAGGATTATATTGACCTTTACTCTTCAGCCAAATATAGAAATGTAGGCTGTAATAATATATTATTTTACAATTTACAAATAAATTATATATGTTAATATTTATTGAGTATCTGAAAGTATCTGTAAAACTCCGAGTATGGCATCACCAACCGAATGCCCATGAATCTGAGCAAACTCCAGGAGATAGTAAAAGACAGAGGAGGCTGTTGTGCTGCAGTCCTTGAGATCACAAAGAGTCAGACTTAGGGACTGAACAATGAAACCAAGATTTAAACAGAATAGAAAATTATTTCATTAAGGTTAAAACCTTGAAGTATTATTTCAGAAACTAATGTAGTAGCTCTGTTCCACAAAGTCCTCAGGGGTCCAGGTTTCTTCCATCTTTCTACTTGACCGTCATCCGTAGATGGCACATCTCATAGCTTTAACAGCTACTTAAGTGGCTACATCTTCTACTAGCATCTTCTAGCATGTAGAATATGCTTCTACATCTCAGCATATTCCTTCTCCCCCCAACTCTTTTTAATGATGCTACCCAGTAGTGTTTTATATTATTATTATATTTATCTTTTCTGCTTACATCTCATTGTTCAGTTGCTCACTCTTGTCTAACTCTTTGTGATCCATTGACTGTAGCCCACGAGGCTCCTCTGTGCATGGGATTCTCCAGACAAGAATACTGGAATGGATTGCCATTTTATTCTCCACTGCATCTCATTCAGTTCAGTTCAGTTCAGTAGCTCAGTCTTGTCCGACTCTTTGCAACCCCATGAACTGCAGCATGCCAGGCCTCTCTGTCCATCACCAACTCCCGGATTCCACCCAAACCCATGTCCATTGAGTCGGTGATGCCATCCAACCATCTCATCCTCTGTTGTCCCCTTATCCTCCTACCCTCAATCTTTCCCAGCATCGGGGTCTTTTCCAATGAGTCAGCTCTTTGTATTAGGTGGCCAAAGGATTGGAGTTTCAGCTTCAACATCAGTCCTTCCCATGAACACCCAGGACTGATCTCCTTTAGGTTGGACTGGTTGGATCTCCTTGCAGTTCAAGGGACTTTCAAGAGTCTTCTCGAACACCGCAGTTCAAAAGCATCAATTCTTCAGCACTCAGCTTTCTTTATAGTCCAAATCTCACATCCATACATGACCACTGGAAAAACCATACCCTTGACTAGACGGACCTTCGTTGGCAAAGTAATGTTTTTGCTTTTTAATATTTTGTCTAGGTTGGTCAGAAAAATAAAATCAGTCACTGTTTCCACTGTTTCCCCATCTATTTGCCGTGAAGTGATGGGACCGGATGCCATGATCTTAGTTTTCTGAATGTTGAGCTTTAAGCTAAATTTTTCACTCTCCTCTTTCACTTTCATCAAGAGGCTCTTTAGTTCTTCACTCATTGGAGGCAACTTAATCATAGTGTGATAACTGCTATAAAAACTGTGGGTATATATTTTGTTCTAGGAAGATTAGGTAACACACACACACATATATATACATGAGCTATTTACATATATATATTTTTTAAACTTGCCTTTATTGAAACTATTTCATGAAATAAAACTGAGCTTGACAAGGAAACTTTAGGATCTCTGGTTTTATCTCTGTAATACTTAACACCATCATTGATCATCAGGATCATCTCTCAGGGGCCATGGTCATTCAGGTTTAGAATATTTTTTAATTGGTTTAATACAGATTCTTGAGAGTTTTTAAGCTCTGGGAGATGATGAAGGACAGAGAGGTCTGGTGTGCTGCAGTCCACTGGGTGACAAAGAGTTGGGCATGACTAAGCAACTGAAAACAGAGTTTTACTGGTAAACAACGTAATTGAGAATACCATGTTAGTTACTTATTACCGTATAACCAATTGGTACAAACTTAGCATCTTTAAACAGCATACATTTATATCTCACAATTTCTATGGGTCAGGAGTACAAGGATCACTTAGCTAGATCCTGTCTTTTGGCTCTCACAAGACTGCAATCCGAATGTTTGTGAGATTTTCTTATCTGGAGGCTCAACTCGTGTAAGAAGTTGAATCACTTCCAGACTTATTAAGGTTAGTAAAAGATTTAACGCTCTAAAGGTTGCATGGTAGAAGACCCTAGGATTTTGCTGATTGTTGAGTGAAGACCACTCTTATGTATTAGAAGATTTCTGCAGGTCCTAGAGGTCATCTGTAATTCTTTGTCATGTGGGCTTTTCCAGCATGGCTACTTCACTTATCAAGCTGTGAAGAAGAATCTCTAGCTCCAGTCTGTTAAGATGGAATCTTAAATGTGTTCCTACGTGCTCAGTCATGTACAGCACAGTTCTTTGTGACCCTATGGACTGTAAACTGCCAGGTTTCTCTGTCCATGGGATTTTCCAGATAAAAATACAGTAGTGGGTTGCCAGTTCCTCCTCTAGGGTATCTTCCTGACCTAGGGGTCCAGGGAACCCACTTCTCCTGTATCTCTTGCATTGGCAGGTGAACTCTTTACCATTAAACCACCTGGGGAGCCCCAGAATCTTATATAACATAACCTAATTACCAAAGGAACATTCCATTAAAATTATTTGCCACACACAAAAGGAGCGTATTATATACAAAGATTTGAAAAGCAGAAGTAGAAATCACTGGAGTCCCCTTAGGTTCAGTCTGTCACATAATATCAACTTTTCTGTCTGCTAGAAATACTCTAAACACAACCTATGTATCAAACTGCTTTATCTATGGCAATATTTAAAGAAATCTCTCATAGTTTACTCCCTTGTCAATAACCATGGCAAATAGGGTTTTACCAACAAAAATTTGCTTGTGACTGTTGCTTTCACCTCTAATTTGGAAGTATATTGTGGTGGGATTGTTCATCCTCTAATTTTCAATTGATATATTACAATATTCAGATTGACATTTTAGGATTACTCTTTTCTCCATATTCAGCACCAGCAGATCAAACAAATAAAAAATTAAATAGATCCTAAAGAACAAATAAAGCAAGAGTGAGACATTTCTTTGAAAGGAAGTACATACTATCACTCTGAATGTAAAGAAATCCAGAATGAATGAGAACTGTAATGTGCCTAAGACAGGACATTGGATTATTTTTAGCATTATTTAGTTCTAAATAATGAAAAGGATGAAATAACAACCAAATCACATTTGACTCCAAATCAAAATGTTTTATTCTTGTTTTCCAAAGTCAGATTGAGTTATATAGTAATGAGATATAAAATATATTTTATTTTCTTGCAATGTATATGTTTGCATTATTCAGCGTTTGTTAAGTCTAAACATGAACAGCCCAACACTACGGAAAAATCATTAGAACTACCAGAAATAAGAGAAATGAACTGATGCAAAAGTATATAATAAAACTCACCGTGAGAACTCTAAGAGGCAAAAAACATAAATGTCAAATCAAATATTTGGGGGCTAGAATTGTGTTAAATTTATTACAATTTACTTATGATGATAATGGATAGTCTAATGGATCCCAGTGTTTTTGTCAGCCTTATGAATAACAATTGTGTGAAAACTATAGAGCAGAAAATTCATTATATGTGGTAACAACTCAGTGTATTCTATGTTGTATAAACTGATTCCACTAATATTCTTTTTATTCAGACAATTCTGCTATGTGTGTAGAAGTGGTATCACCTTTTTATGATGAGTAAGCTAATAGAGGTTAAGGAAACCAAAAATAAAACATGTATCTTCTGACTGCAAATCAAGTTCTTTGTGACACACTTCAGTGACTGTTTATTAGTGACTCTAAAGAAGTTGAATTTTTGGATAATTAAGCCAGATCAAATGTAGGTCCTGCCGCTGCTTAATTGTTCTAGTCATGTCCAACTCAATGCAACCCTATGGACTGTAGCCCACCAGGCTCCTCTGTCCTTGGACTTCTCCAGGCAAGAGTACTGGAGTGGGTTGCCATGCCCTCTTCTAGGGCATCTTTCCAACACAGGGATCAATCCCAAGTCTCCTGCATTGCAACACACATTTTTTACCACTGAGCTACTGGAGAAGCCCCAAAACATAGGTGAGTCCATGCTAACTTTGAAAAGGTAGAAATAAAAATGTAAATATCAGTTAAGGAAATTAATACTATCATTTAGCAAACATTTTACCAAACTCTTTACTTTAATATTGAATCTAACTTCCCTGGTGGCTCAAATGGTAAAGTGTCTGCCTACAATGTGGGAGGCTTGGGTTCAATTCCTGGTTTGGGAAGATCTCCTGGAAAAGGAAATGGCACCCCACTCCAGTATTCTTGCCTGGAAAATTCCATGGACGGAGGAACCTGGTAGGCTACAGTCAATGGGTCAGACACGACTCAGTGACTTCACTTTCACTTTTCTCTCTAACTTATACTTTATTTTAGATACCAGAGCAGAAAATGCTAATTAAAGAAAAGGTCATAGGAATTTCTGTTGATTTCATTCTAGTCCTTTCCTGAGGATTGGACTGCATAGATAAAGTGAAACCATTGAGACTTAGCACACTCTGCTCTTTCAGGTTCAGGGCAGAAAAGTGATCAGTTCAGTTCAGTCACTCAGTCATGTCCGACTCTTTGCCACCCCATGGACTATAGTGTGCCAAAATTCCCTGTCCATCACCAACTCCCAGATCTTGCTCAAATTCATGTTCATTGAGTTGGTGATGCCATCCAACCATCTCATCCTCTATCATCCCCTTCTCCTCTTGCCTTCAATCCTTCCCAGCATCAGGGTCTTTTCTGAGTCAGCTCTGTGCATCAAGTTGCCGAAGTATTGGAGTTTCAGCTTCAGCATCAGTCTTTCAATAAATATTCAGGATTGATTTCTTTTAAGATTGACTAGTTTGATCTCCTTGCAGCCCAAGAGACTCTCAAGAGTCTTATCCAACACCATAGTTCAAAAGCATCAGTTCTTCGGTGCTCAGCTTTCTTTATAGTCCGACTTTCACATCCATATATGACTACTGGAAAAACCATAAATTTGACTAGACAGACCTTTGTCCACAAAGTAACATCTCTGCTTTTTAATATGCTGTATAGGTTAGTCATAGTTATTCTTCCAAGGAGCAAGTGTCTTTTAATTTCATGGCTGTAGTCACCATCTGCAATGATTTTGGAGCCCCCCAAAATAAAGCCTCTTGCTGTTTCCATTGTTTCCCCATCATTTGCCATGAAGTGACATAGAGTTCAAGAAGTGCTGGAGAAAGCTAGAGTTTTCAGCTCATAAAAGAAGATATACCTTCTTAAAATTCCAAACTTCCTGCTGAGATATCAGAATGATTAAGCCTTAGGAATAAGGACCATGCTTAAGAATAAAGGCTTAGTCTAGATACTCCTGAACAAAGACTAACTCCAAGCCCTGATAAGATCCATAAGGAAGTGGAATTTGGAAGTATAGTTCCACCACTATAGATGAGCAAGACTCTACATTCTCTGTGCAGCTTATCCAAATAAAATAAAAAGGCAGAATACAAAAGTGTAAGGTGGTCAGCAGGTAACTGATTTACTTACTAGAATAAATACTGACATTCTTCAGAAGTAAAGGGCATAGTAGTTATCTGTATTATATAGAATATATCACAGAGAAATAATGAAATTAAAAGACGCTTACTCCTTGGAAGGAAAGTTATGACCAACCTAGATAGCATATTCAAAAGCAGAGACATTACTTTGCCAACAAAGGTCTGTCTGGTCAAGGCTATGGTTTTTCCTGTGGTCATGTATGGATGTGAGAGTTGGACTGTGAAGAAGGCTGAGCACCAAAGAATTGATGCTTTTGAACTGTGGTGTTGGAGAAGACTCTTGAGAGTCCCTTGGACTGCAAGGAGATCCAACCAGTCCATTCTGAAGGAGATCAGCCCTGGGTGTTCTTTGGAAGGAATGATGCTAAAGCTGAAACTCCAGTACTTTGGCCACCTCATGAGAAGAGTTGACTCATTGGAAAAAACTCTGATGCTGGGAGGCATTTGGGGCAGGAGGAGAAGGGGTCAACAGAGGATGAGATGGCTGGATGGCATCACTGACTCGGTGGACGTGAATCTGAGTGAACTTCAGGAGTTGGTGATGGACAGGGAGGCCTGGTGTGCTGTGATTCATGGGATCACAAAGAGTCAGACCTGACTGAGCGACTGAACTGAACTGAATGTGGTAATAATTACCAAAATTGCTCAATAAATAATAAAATTATCTTACATGCAAAGAGAATAGGTAAATATTGTCCATAGTCAAGAATAACAGTGGTCTTTAAAAACTAACCCTGAGCTAGCCCAGATGCATATATCAAAACCTAGCTATTACGATAATATCTAAGTATTAAAGGAAAATATGTTCAAAGGTTTAAAGATAAATGCAGTATTTAAGAGCAAGTGGATAAGAAATTTCAGCAGAAGGAAAAAGTCCTCTAAAAATAAAACAAATGCAAATTCTTTAAGTAAAATAGAAGTGCAAAAATGTACATACATGGAATAAACAACATATTGGAAAAGGTAGAAGGGTCAGTGAAATTGAAGGCAAATTAAATGAGCTGAGACAATGTTATAGATAGAAAAATGAATGAAGACTAAAGAAAAGAGACCAAAGGCCATGGTAGATAATAAAAAATGGTCTGAGATAATTGCAATTGAAGTTCCAGAAGAGATTGAGAGTGGGACCAAAAAAATTTTTTTCAAACCCATAGATTTCAAGTATATCATGGAACAGAAAGCAAGGAAAAATGTAAATAAAATCACTCCTAAGGACATCATAATCCAATTGCAGAAAACCAAAGACAGAAAAATTTCAAAGCAGCCAGAATAAAACTGATATTTTGAAGATATGCATAATCTTCAGTTCAGTTCAGTTCAGTCTCTCAGTCGTGTCTGACTCTTTGTGACCCCATGAATTGCAGCACGCCAGGCCTCCTTGTCCATCACCAACTCCCGGAGTTCACTCAGATTCACGTCCATCGAGTCAGTGATGCCATCCAGCCATCTCATCCTCTGTCGACCCCTTCTCCTCCTGCCCCAAATGCCTCCCAGCATCAGAGTCTTTTCCAATGAGTCAACTCTTCGCATGAGGTGGCCAAGTACTGGAGCTTCAGCTTCAGCATCATTCCTTCCAAAGAACACCCAGGGCTGATCTCCTTCAGAATGGACTAGTTGGATCTCCTTGCAGTCCAAGGCACTCTCAAGAGTCTTCTCCAACACCACAGTTCAAAAGCATCAATTCTTCAGTGCTCAGGCTTCTTCACAGTCCAACTCTCACATCCATACATGACTACTGGAAAGACCATAGCCTTGACTAGACGGACCTTAGTTGGCAAAGTAATGTCTCTGCTTTTGAATATGCTATCTAGGTTAATCATAACTTTTCTTAAAAGGAGTAAGCGTCTTTTAATTTCATGGCTGCAGGCACCATCTGCAGTGACTTTGGAGCCCAAAAAAATGAAATCTGACACTGTTTCCACTGTTTCCCCATCTATTTGCCATGAAGTGATGGGACTAGATGCCATGATTTTGTTTTCTGAATGTCGGGCTTTAAGCCAACTTTTTCACTCTCCACTTTCACTTTCATCAAGAGGCTTTTTAGTTCCTCTTCACTTTCTGCCATAAGGGTAGTATCATCTGCATATCTGAGGTTATTTATATTTCTCCCGGCAATCTTGATTCCAGCTTGTGTTTCTTCCAGTCCTGTATAGTTACCCTCTTGTTAGAAACAATGTTTGCTAGAGGACAATGAAACAATTTAAACCTTTAAATCTCTTAGAAATACTGTCAGTTCATAATTTTATTTCCAGTGAAAACATGCTTTGAAATAGTAAAATAATTTTTTTTCTGTAAAATAAAAGCTAGAGAATTAGTAGTCAATAAAACTGCACCACAAAATATGCCAAAGTATATTCTTCACACCAAAAGGAAAAGTTATCAGTAGAAACCAGGATAGCACAGAGAAATAATCTTTTTTCCTGTGTTTTCTTCTGTGAGTTTTATGTTTTCCGATCTTATGTTCAAATCTTTAATTTATTATGAGTTAAATTTTGTGTGTACTGAAAGAAAGGCAAGGATCCAATTTCATTCATTTTGACAAGGGTCCAATATATCATTCTTGAATGCAGATATCTAGTTTTTTCAACATCATTTTTTCGAAAGACTGTGCTTTCTCCATTGTATATTGTTGGTACCCTTGATGAAGACCAGTTGAGCACATATGAGTAAGTTTATTTCTGGGCTCTTACACACACACAGACACACACACACATACACACACATGAACACAAGGAAACCTCTGTTTATTACCTGGATTGTGGTGATGGCAACACAAGGTGTACATATGTCTAAATTTACCAAATTGTATTCTGTTAATTATGTGCAGTTGTTTTATATACCATTTATACCTCATTAAAGCTGGGTAAAAAAAAATGGAATGATGTTCAGATCCAGTAAATAGGTAGGTAAAGATAAAAGATTGTTTGTTTTTTTGTTTTTGTAATTTCCTTAATAAACAGCTGCACAAGAAATGGTCAGAATATTACAGCTGAGGACCTGACAACTGTTTTTATAGATAAGGGTTAACTGGAACATAGCTTTATTCATTTGCTTATATATTGTCTGTGACTCCATTCATGCTACAACAGGAGAGGTGACTAGTTGTAACAACAACCACAAGACTCATAGCCTAAAATATTTACCATATAGCTCATTGAGGAAAAGCCTGTCAGTGCTTGGTTTGAAGCAAAAACAAAAACATTATAAGTTTGGGTTTATAATATCTTTTCAACTGAAATGTTACAACAATAGCATAAATGATGAGGTTAATTTGAGTTACATTGTTCTAAGTTTATATTAGTTGTGAAATGGGAACTGAGAAGCCAATGGGACCTCAGAGAGGCATGAAATATGAAGTATGATATATTAAGTGATACCATATTGACTGTAAATGGAATCAGTAAGTTAAATTTGCATAGTTTTTGCCGTATCAGTTCAGTTCAGTCGCTCAGTCATGTCCGACTCTTTGGGACCCCATGAATCACAGCACACCAGGCCTCCCTGTCCATCACCAACTCCCGGAGTTCACTTAGACTCATGTCCATTGAGTCAGTGATGCCATCCAGCCATCTCATCCTCTGTTGTCCCCTTCTCCTCCTGCCCTCAATCCCTCCCAGCATCAGAGTCTTTTCCAATGAGTCAACTCTTCGCATGAGGTGGCCAAAGTACTGGAGCTTCAGCTTTAGCATCATTCCTTCCAAAGAAATCCCAGGACTGATCTCCTTCAGAATAGACTGGTTGATTCTCCTTGCAGCCCAAGAGACTCTCAAGAGTCATCTCCAACACCACAGTTCAAAAGCATCAGTTCTTCGGCACTCAGCTTTCTTCACAGTCCAACTCTCACATCGATACATGACCACAGGAAAAACCATAGCCTTGATTAGATGGACCTTAGTTGTCAAAGTAATGAGTAAGCGTCTTTTAATTTCATGGCTGTAGTCATCATCTGCAGTGATTTTGGAGCCACCAAAAATAAAGTCTGACACTGTTTCCACTATTTCCCCATCTATTTCCCATGAAGTGATGGGACCAGATGCCATGATCTTCATTTTTTGAATGTTGAGTTTTAAGCCAACTTTTTCACTCTCCACTTTCACTCTCATCAAGAGGCTTTCTAGTTCCTCTTCACTTTCTGCCATAAGGGTGGTGTCATCTGCATATCTGAGGTTATTTATATTTCTCCCGGCAATCTTGATTCCAGCTTGTGTTTCTTCCAGTCCAGTGTTTCTCATGATGTACTCTGCATAGAAGTTAAATAAGCAGGGTGACAATATACAGCCTTGACATACTCCTTTTCCTATTTGGAACCAGTCTGTTGTTCCACGTCCAGTTCTAACCTGCATACAAATTTCTCAAGAGGCAGGTCAGGTGGTCTGGTATTCCCATCTCTCTCAGAATTTTCCACAGTTGATTGTGATCCACACAGTCAAAGGCTTTCGCATAGTCAATAAAGCAGAAATAGATGTTTTTCTGGAACGCTCTTGCTTTTTCCATGATCCAGCAGATGTTGGCAATATAGACTTCCAAAAAAATTTTTTTAAGGTTTGTATGGAAGAAACTAAAACACATTTGAATTTACTCAAAATATTTTAAGAAAAGCACAATAGATGGACAACAACAAAAACACTGAAGGGACAATGAAGACAATGAGCAAGATGGTAGACTTTAACCCAATTATATTAATAATTACATGAAAGGTAAAAGAACTTAACACTTCTGTTATCAGAAATCACTGGACTGGATTTAAAAAAGAAAACAGAAAAACAAGATGTCTACAAGATAGACAGTGCTATCTATTTAAAAAAAAAACACCAATTAAATATAAAGACAGAAAGAAGCTGAGAGGATTGAGGAATTTATAACATGTAAAGGACACATAAGAAAGCTGACTTGGCTATGTTATTACCAGACAAGTAGACTACAAGAAAGAACAATTCAAAGGATTAAGGAGGACATTTTAGTAATAGCAAAAGAGGAATTTATAAGGAAGGTTGCTGTGCTGTGCTGTGCTTAGTTCTCAGTCATGTATGACTCACTGCAACTCCATGGACTGTAGCCCACCAGGCTTCTCTGTCCATGGGGATTCTCCAGGCAAGAATATGGGAGTGAGTTGCCATTCCCCCCTCAGGGAAAATTACACAGCTCTAAATATGTGTGGCTCAAAATCCTTCAATCTAGGCTTCAACAGTACGTGAACCAAGAACTTCCAGATGAAGAAGCTGAATGTAGAAAAGGCAGAGGAACCAGAGATCAAATAGCCAACATTTGTTGGATCATAGAGAAAGCAAAGGAATTCTAGAAAAACATCTACTTCTGTTCCACTGACTACGCTAAAGCCTTTGACTGTGTGGATCACAACAAACTGTGGAAAATTCCTAGAGATGGTGATACCAGACCACCTGACCTGCCTCCTGGGAAACCCGTATGCAGGTCAAGAAGTAACAGCTATAACTGGACATGGAACAACAGACTGGTTTCAAATTGGGAAAGCAGTACGTCAAGGTTTCTATGCAGAGTACTTCTGTAACTTCTATGCAGAGTACATCATGTAAAATTCCAGGCAAAATGAATCACACTCTAGAATCAAGATTGCCAGGAGAAATATTAACAACCTCAGATATGCAAATGATACCACTCCAATGACAGAAAGCAAAGAGAAACTAAAGAGCCTCTTGATGAGGGTAAAAGAGGAGACTGAAAAAGCTGCCTTAAAACACAACATTCAAGAGATGAAAACCATGGTATCTGATCCCATCACTTAATGACAAATAGATGGGAAAACAATGGAAACAGCGGCAGATTTTGTTTTCTTGGGTTCCAAAATCACTGAGGATGGTGACTGCAGACGTGAAATTAAAAGACACTTTCTCCTTGGAAGAAAAGCTATGGCAAACCTATATAGCATATTAAAAAGAAGAGACATCAGTTTGCCAACAAAGGTCCATAAAGTCAAGGCTATGATTTTTCTGGTAGTCATGTACAGATATGAGAGTTGGACCATAAAGAAGGCTGAGTGCTGAAGAACTAGGCGTTCAGATTGTGCTGGAGAAGACTTTTGAGAGTCCCTTGGTTAACAAGGAGATCATACCAGTTAATCCTAAAAGAGATCAACCTTGAATATTCTTTGGAAGGTCTGATGCTGATGCTGAAGTTCCAGTACTTTGGCCACCTGATGTGAAGGGCCAACTCATTGGAAAAGATCTTGATGCTAGGAAAGATTGAGAGCAGAAGAAAGGGGCAACTGAGGATGAGGTGGTTGGATGGCATCACCTACTCAATGGACATGAGTTTGAGCAAACTCTGGCAGATAGTGAAGGATAAGGAAGCCTGATGTGCTGCAGTTCATGGAATCAAAAAGAGTCAGACATGACTTAGCGATTGCTCATGGAGTGCACATGGAGTGCTCACCAAGATAGATAATACACTGATCAAACAGTTTACTTCTAAAATTGGGAACTAGGAAAAAATATCCATTCTTATTAGTCACAAATATTGTACTGCAGGTCCTTACCACTACAGTAATACAAGGAAAGTAAATAATATACATAAACAGCAGAAAAGAAGTAAAATTACTTCTTTTCACGGATTATCTGGTTGTTTTTGTAGACAATGCTCAAGTGTCTATGAGAAAATCTACTTGAATTAAGATAATTTAGTAAAAGCATAAGATACAAAATTAGTATGTAAAATCAATCATATTTCCACATAATATCTATAAAAATTTGAAACTAAAATCCAAATGTAAATATACTATTTCCAATGACATCAAAGTGTGAATAAATTTAATAAAATATACACAAAGTGAAAGTGAAGTCGCTCAGTCATGTCCGACTCTTTGCGACCTGTGAACTGTAGCCCACCAAGCTCCTCCATCCATGGATTCTCCAGGCAAGAATACTAGAGTAGGTTGCCATTTCCTTATCCAGGCGATCTTCCCGACCCAGGGATCAAACCCAGGTCTCCCACATTGCAGGCAGATGCTTTAATCTCCGTACCACCAGGGAAGCCCTAAAATACACACAAGAGATACACTAAAAACTACCCCCAAATTACAGAGCAAAAGGAGCCTAAATAAGTGGAGAAATGTCCCTAATTCATGTTTTGGAAAAAATCAATATTGTTTTTATACTTATTCCCTCCACATTGACCTATTGGAAAAAGAACAAAGTTAGAGGACTTAAATTACACAATTTCAAGTCTTACTGTAAAGTCACAATAGTGTGTTTTTTTGTATAAACACATGGATCATTGAGATGGGATAAAGAATCTAGGAATAGACCTTCATGGTTATGATATGGTTATAATGGACCTTCAGATATAATACACATATGGTCAGTTGACTTTTTCAAAGTAGCCTGTGTAATCCATTAGGAAAGGCTAGTCTACTGAATACATTCTGCTAGAACAACTGGATATTCATATTAAAGAAATAAATTTTAAACAATACCTCACACTGCCAACAAGATTAATTTAAAATTAACTGTACTATAAACGCAGAGAGCTAAAGTTGTAAAATTCTAAAAGAAAACTTTTTTAAATATAAATTTATTTATTTTAATTGGAGGCTAATTACTTTACAATATTGTAATGGTTTTGCCATACAAAAGAAAACTTAAGATCTAGGCAAATTTGGAATAGAAAGTAAGCCAAAATATCACTGATCAATTAAAAATAATATAAATAGTAATAGCAATACAAACATCATTCAAACTACAGTCTTTCTGCTCTTCATATACATCATTATAAAAGGAAAAGCTTCCATATAGATGCAATACGATATGGTATTTGTCTTTCTTTGTCTGACTTCACTCAGCATGACAATCTCTAGGTCCATCCATTTTGCTGCAAACAGCATTATTAAAATCATTTTTTATAGTAAAGCAGTATTCAGCCATATATATATACTACTGTATTGCACAGGAAACTCTACTCAATACTCTGTAATTACCTACATAGAAAAAGAATCTAAAAATAAGTGGATATCTGTATTTGTATAATTGAGTCTAACACAACAGCATAAATCAGCTATACTCCAGTAAATTTTCAAGTTATTGGTCTAAACAAACCAAAAAAAAGGAAAAAGCAAGCCAGAAACTGGAAAAAAGAACATTTAAAATACATGTTTGTGACAAAAGGTTCTTCTCCAGAGTATATAAATAATTCTTAAAACTCAATAATAAGACAAACCATCCAATTAAATTTGGTAAGATATTTGAATATACATTGCACAAAGGAGCATACAATTAACTAACATTTGTATTAAAAGTGGTAGGTATTATTTTTTACCAGAGAAGTTAAATTTAAAACACAATGAGATAGCACTACGTACACATTATAATGACTGAAGTTAAAAAGACTAATAGCAACTGTAGGTGAGAATATCATAGTCACTGGAATGATCACACACTATTAACAAAGAGTGTAAAATGGGATTTCTCTTTTTAAAATAGCTTGTCAGTCTCTCATGAACTTAAATATGTACTGATCAAGTGATCCAGCAATTCCAGTCCTAGATGATTACTCAACAGATGTGAAAGGGAAATGTCTATACAGAGATTTGTACTCCAACTTTAATAGCAGCTTTATTTGTAATAGTGTCTAACTAGAAACAAACCAAATATCCATCAACAGCTGATTGGATAAACAACTTGTGATCAAATTTACTCATATAGCAAAATTTTACTAATTTGTAAAAACTGAGAGAAAAATTGATACACAATACATGAATGAATGGATTTCAAAAACAATATGTTGAATAAACACAACCAGACACAGAAAGTGCATGCTTTATGATCCATTTATATGACCTTCATGAGCAGACAAAGCTAACCCTTAGTATTAGAAATTATATTCTTTGGGGCTGGAAAGTTCGGTTGATTGATTACAAAGGGGTAGGAGACAACTTTCAGCAGTGATGAAAATCCCCTGTATCTTGATTGGTGATTATACAGTTACATAGATTTCCAGACTCAATGAAATTTGCATTTAAAATGCATGCATTTTGCTGTATGTAAATTATACTTCAATAAAGTATTACTGAAAAAATGGACAGTATTTGACAAATAAGCTAGGGTTGGGAATAGGAGGTGTTTAATGTTATTATATATATACTTTTTCTAATCCATGTTGTGCTAATTCTTTAAAAAATTTAATTGCTCCTCAAGAATCCTGTGTACCTTTTCCTTCCCCTAACCTCTAAATTACATGCTTTGGAGAAGACACTAAACTGGTTATCTTCATAGTAGTTCCCCTTCCCAGGATAACCACTACTATCTTTGCCCAAATGTATATCCCTTACTTTAAGAGATAGTGACTGTTGCATTAAGAATATTGAATGACCCAGTTTATTGGTAACAAAGGTCATATATACAAAGTGAAATCAGAAAGATATGAAGCAGATTTTCGGAGAATTATCATTTTGTAAATGATACTGTCACTGCTAGGTAGAATAGAGAGAAGATGGAGATGTAGGGTAGGACACAATATTCCAAAACTATTTCTCACAGCTTCCTCATATTATTTTGAGCAGGCATTAGATTCAGTTTGTAGAGGATAAGGAATAGTTTGAAATCACAAATAGCTTCCCCTGAGAAGAAAGAATCTTCATAATATTCTTTGACACCAGAAAAGAATAAAACAAAGAAGCCCAAATATAGAACTGAACACGTTATGTATATGAATATTACATGTTTAGTATTTCTGTTCTTAAGAGAATGTATAACACTTAGTTCAATTGGATTTTTTTTTTCAGTAGATAACGGGCAGTAATAAAATCCATCTGTGAAAGAATCAAAGGACTTTTTAAATTCAGTGTAATCAAAGCCATCTCCCAGCCCCCCACCCCTACTCCCACGTGTCTATTTAAGCACCTGGCCTTTGTCCATCACCCTGAAGAGATGATTAATGGATGAGGACAGTGTAAAACTTGTTCCAAAGACATGCCAGAAACAAGACGTAAGGTAATCAGGTGAGAATTTCCACAGATGATTGCCCACAACCTGATTGTCTTTTCTCAAGGGATATTTTGTGACATAGCAGTAACTTGAGAAAGTCAAAAGAGGTCTTCTTTTTACAGATTGTTTTTTCATTTAGGACCAGAGGATATAACCAAAGTCCTATAACTTCACATTCCATATGTAAGTGTTACTTAAGAAATCACCTTCTTTCATCATTCCAATGAACTTTGTCTATTCCTAAAGAACTCATCAAAATGACAGTTACTAGTAGCCTCAGGATCTAATTGCAGGCAGATACCAGCTCTGCAGTTGGATCTGGACCTGTACTTCTTGTCAATATGATAAGAGCAGTTATTTGTGCTCTAATCTGTTTCTTGCTCCAGGAGACATATTCACAGATCTTTTGGTTATTCTTAGAGAGTCACAGTTATTCAGTTTCAATAACTGATTTCCTTTATTCACGTCTAAATCCACTTTATTAATTCAAGTTATATGTTTTGGAGAAAATAAATGTTCCTAGAAGATAAACAGCATACCTTCTGGGCTCCTCTCCAACTCTGGAACACCTCTTGCTCCCTGCCTCAATGATATTCGGCACATTCATATTCAGCAATGGACCACCCACATGCGCAGCAGCAGTGCTTGCCAAGAAGTTAATGTGCTTTCTAAGTACACCATTGAACATTCAGTCCTCTCAGCCTGCGAGTGTCTGGGTCACTTCATCCATCTGCTCCCCATCCATGCACACACCCCAACCAGTGGTCCTTTAAAGGAACACAGGCTTTTAGATACTTTAGAAATGTCATGATTTTAGGAAATGTAAAGCTTTAAGAAAGACTGAATTATTTGCAGCTTATTATCTATTCATTACTTCTGAATTAAATAAATACATGTAGTTCTCATTCTAGAGATTTAGTCAGTCCTTATCTTTAGAAATTCCTGACTTGATAATACTCTCAAATAATTGATGTAGTATAGCAAATCTGGTTTAGTCCTACAGGTAAATTGTAGTTCAAGTTTCTTTATTCACAATGGGCAGAGTAAGGAAGCAGGAATCCTTTTGAGAATAGTGGAAGTAGCATCTTATCAGGAAATCCACCAGCCTGCACAGATTGTGTGTGTGAATTAGGGAAAAGGTGCCCCTTTCTTCAAATGGTTGTGACTCCCATGCCAGAGCACAAGTGATTACAAGAGAAACAGAGCCAGATTTCAGTCACCCGTGGTAGTGGCAACCCTATCCAAAGACACTGGGAGTTAGAATGAAAGGGACTTCAGACATGGTTTCAGAACGCCACTTTGTTACTCCACAGTTGCTTACTACAGGGCAAGTCATTTAATATTTCTAATCTTTACTTTCATTTTTTTGTGAAAGGAAAATGATAAGAATATTCTCTTCCTGCAGGGCATTTTGAGCATTAAGAAACATAACGTATGCAAGTGGTTGGCATGGTATCTGGCAGATAGAAAAATTAACCACATCAGTGCCTCTGGGAGAGATCAAGCATCTAGAAAGAATTGTTGTATTCCCTAGATTAAACTTTCTCCTAATGTCACGATCAGAATATTTTCTGTGTACGGATAGAACACTGGAAGCAGGCTTACAAAGAGGAAGACCCCAGAAGAAAGCATTTTATGAAAACTTTATGAGAAGTTGTCCATATACAGATATATATGTGCTATATGAAAAGAAGGAAAAAAAAATCCTTCAGTATCTGATATTAAAGAGCTGAATAAAAGTAAATTGAATCTCTAATATTACATTGTGTGGTTTTTCTCAAATTCTATTTCAAAGCTGAACATTGGTATGCTTTTCATATACTGTTTCTTTTACATAATTCATATTTACATAAAATTTCCCCACACTATACACTACCTCAAGGGAGAAGTTCTCTGAGTGTTCCTTTGATAAAAACTGAAATAGGAAAGAAAAGACAAGAAAGCCTAAAATCACTAGCTTTTGAATTATATATGAAATATCCTTTGGGGATTCCCAGAAAAAGAGAGAGAAAAGTTTTGGAGCTTTATAAAAATGTAGGCATTGGTAAATAAGCAGAGATTTTGGTTATTCCATATTTTTGCTCATAAATATTCATATTTAAGGGGAATACAAATAGTATTTCTGTTTTCCTTCTGGGCCATATAAGAATTAGCAATTGACTTTCTAAATAAATGATTACTAGTTACTTCAGTGATTGATTTTCTAGCAGCATTTCTTAGGTGAGGGATGTATAGGACTGCTGTTGCTGCTAAGTCACTTCAGTCGTGTCCGACTCTGTGCGATCCCGTAGATGGCAGCCCACCAGGCTCCCCCGTCCCTGGGATTCTCCAGGCAAGAACACTGGACTAGGTTGCCATTTCCTTCTTCAATGCATGAAAGTGAAAAGTGAAAGTGAAGTCGCTCAGTCATGTCCGATTCTTAGCGACCCCATGGACTGCAGCCTACCAGGCTCCTCTGTCCATGAGATTTTCCAGGCAAGAGTACAAGAGTGGGTTGCCATTAGAAAAGGTGCACTCACTATTTTTACAAAACAGCACACTCGCTACAAAATAGGAGATCTGTGCTTAGCCCAGGATTTGGGGCACTTCCCTGGTGACTCAGCAGTAAAGAATTTGCTTGTAATGCTGGAGACCTAGGTTTGATCCCTGGTTCGGGAAGATCCCCTGGAGAAGGAAATCCCAAGCCATTCCAGTATTCTTGCCTGGAGAATCCCATGGATAGAGGAACCTGGCAGGCTACAGTCCATAGGGTCACACAGAGTCAGACACGACTGAAGTGACTAAGCGACAGGATTTTGGACCCCATGTATATTTAGTCATCTGCTGTTTCTGAATCTGCTTCTGTCTTTAATGAGTGGGTTGCATTCCCACCTCCAGGGGATCTTCCTGACCCAGGGATTGAACTCACATTTCTTATGTCTCCTGCATTGACAGGTGGGTTCTTTTCTGCTAGCACCACCTGGGGAAGCCCCTTATGCCAGTACATACATAAATATTCTAGAATTGACTCATTAACAAGCAGACTTTTGATATATGAAAGAAATGGTGCAAGTCTTGAAGGGATAGCTAAACAGAATGACAAAATCAGTCTAGAGCTGTGGTTGTGACATGGCCAAGTGTGGTTCTCAAGACAGCCACTCTGACCTTGTGCTTCCAACACCGATGACAGGAAAATTCGGTCTTCCTTGGGAGTATTTGCTGCAATATTTCCAAAAAAAGATAATTTCATTTTATTCTAACATCTCTGAGGAAGGTAGGGATGTAAGCCAGCTACCTTTTCAAATTTAGACAAATCGTATAAATTCTCTTCCTTTTCACAAAATATTCATTTGACTCTTTTTGAGGGATGATCCACAGACTGGACAAAGATAGTAGTCTGACTTTTATTTCAGTAATTATGATGTGCACATTAACTGCCTGGACTTGCAGTTCAAACCAAGTTATATCCTTCTGCATATTTGCCCTTCCAACTTCTGTGAAGACTAAAAAAAGTGAATATTTGTGGAAGCACTTTTTAACTGTAAATTCCTATATAAATTTAAGATACAGTTTTCATCTCTCAAGATTTTTCTTGCTCCATGAGCCCATGGTTGCAATGTTAAATTATAATAGAATAACTTTTAGTGGCAATCCTAGACAAATAATTCCAGTAGGTGTCTTGAATACTGGACAGAATAGTAGTGAGCAAAAGCCTTGGACCAGCTATATCTTATAAAAAGTTATAATTGAAGTGCAGAATGTAAGAGCTGACTTTTCTTTTCCTTTATATACGTCTCTCCTCCAAAAGTCAACCATTCTTTGTCCCAGAGGAGTGCTCAGATTATTTTTCTTTAAAACGTGGTTTTTAATACACATAAAACTTACTTAGATATTTCCAAGTAAAATATCAATGGATGTATAATTTTTATTTCAAAACTTCCTCTAATTCCTTAACAATTTCCTGTTTATATGCCTAATGTGAAAGCTATTTTTTTCATCAAATCCAAATCACCTTATATATTCTTGGACTAGATCTTAATTTAAGCCAATTTGAGGGGAAAAAAACCTCAGATTATTCATATTTAGCATCATTTTTGACAAAGTACATTCAGGGTTTTAGAGTAAAAAATGTCATTCGTTTAATTTGAAATGTTATCTGATAAGTGCATGCATTTACTTTATATCACCCAAGACAACTGTATATATTTGGTGTGTAAGCCAATAACTACTTTGCATAAGTTCTTCTTCTAGGCTGATGCCCAAAAGAGGTCAGAAGCAATTTAACTGTGTTGAGATAATGCTTAAAGTTTAAAAAAACCAAATAGGAACTCATTTAAATTTGTCTAGTTTAGTTTTTTATATTGCTTCAACTTTCTGTGCTTTTAAACAGTAACAATGAAACCAAACTATGGAACTCTTTCTAGAGAATTTTATTTTATGTTCTTTTTTATTCTTTGTGGGAGAGGGTGCAATGGGAGATTAATGTTCATTAAGTACTATTTCTCCAGTGTGATGATAGATATTTTATGTAGACTATATCCAGTAATTTTAACAGAATAAATTTTATATTTTGATCCATTTGCATCTTCAGTGATATCTTTTTAACCTGGCTAACTTTATAAAATAATTATTATTTTTGAACCCCAAAAACCTAATTGAAAGAGTTCTTACAGTTACAAATGAATCTATCATTATTTGCTGATTGTACTGTGCTCATTAACTCTTTGCAACTCTTTGCCACCCCATGATCTGTCCATGGAATTCTCTAGGCAAGAATACTGTAGTAGGTTGCCATCCCCTTCTCCAAGGGATCTTCCTCACCCAGGGATCAAACCTGGGTCTCCTGCATTGCAGGCAGATTCTTTGCCATCTGAGCTACCAGGGAAGCCATTAATTCTATTTTCTATTAAATAAAGAATCATGACTTTGTATGGTGGATCCCTACTTAAAGAAAAGCATGAACTCTTCTGAGAAGTGTCATAAATTTGGGGCAGTTTTTTTACAATGAAAAACAAATCACATTAGCTTCCAACTGATATCGATATGTGTGGTGTGAGCAGTTAGTGATTTGTTAAAATGGACCTTTTTCTTGCAAGAAGTAATAAATAAGCCATATTATTTCTGAAAACCCTACTTGATTGCCTACCTTTTTCAATCTGAGTGATTTGCTTCTTCATAACCAAAGGCAGGATTCTTGGTAAGTTATATAGACTTTGTACCTGATCATCATTTTCAGTTTCTACTTCCTAGTGAATAGGCCTAGAGGCCATATTCTTTGGTCTTATTTTAATGGCCTCTGCTTTCCTAGAGATTAAGGAAAAGACTAAATTATTGACAAATGAAGATGTCTTTAGGGAAATTTATAAAATTGAGTCTTGTGTTCATTCCATGTTTCAATAAATGAGGTAAAAAATGATATTTCAATTTAGACAATTTGAACTCATTATGGTTAAATAATTTTCCAAGTAGATATTTCTATAAACACATTTACTGTACATATCTAATCATTTTAGAAAGTATCTGTAAAGGAAACTTGAATCATATGATAGGATATTATATTCAAGTGAACTTAAATTATTGAAGAAAACCATAGAAAGACTAAGTTAAAGTTTTCCACTCAAGTCTAAGTATCTTCTTTTAATGATTTTTGTTGTTGTTGTTGTTAATTAGGAAAAGAGCTTTGGTATCTGTGTAATTTTAATGATGTCTTACCCTTCATGGTAACACATTTTAATAAGTAGTATGAATTTTATGATGCCATTTCATTAGCAGGTCATGAGAATCTTGCTATATATTGTTTTTTCCAAATGCATTTTGTATGAGTATGTTTTTAATCCTAATCAGCTTCACACCTATGCAGATCAAGCAAGAATAATTGAGATTTGTCAACTTCTAAGTAATGTACAAACTCATTATTCTATTTTGCTCTGCATCAATTTTTGTTATTCCAGTAATATTATTTGATGATCTATTGATTATTCCAGTGACTTTCATTTATTTAAATAAAACTTACAAGGAAATTTGTGGGAAGGCTTTCACTGACATGACTACAACTAAATTGACATTACCTTTTTATCCTAAAAAATACCCTAAAAATAAATTGAAAAGAATTGGGCTAAAATACACTTTTCTACATTACAACTGGAAAATGATGAAATAGTCTTTCAAGGATCTACTGAAATCGACAGTACATATTTGAATGTTCTGTTCTGGGGAGATCTTTTCATCAATAATATTAACAAGTTTAAAAATCTCTTCCCAGTCAAAAAAATTTTAGTTAATGTACTAGTGATGATAACTCTGAATAACTCCTCACTCCACCCCCCAAAAATACAATAAAAATGACCATTTGCATTAAAAATTGTAGCAGAGATAGTTTATGAGTTTAATTATTTTTCTTCAAAACCTCAACCGAGGGAAGAGTATATAAAAAGTGAAGTTTCTGCCATCAAGGTGTTTATAATCTACTAAACATACAGTGAGAATAACTCTCTTCAATTTCATGTATGTATGACTAGTGTAGTCTTGTACTTTAGCTTTTATTCATCATTAAACAAGGTCTTATATAAAATGATTTAAGCATGAGAAATGAGTGCTTTATTTTAGTTATGTTTTCTTTTAAAGGTTTAAAATCATGATGTTTTTAATAGCTCATTAAATCTCTATTCTAAATATGTTATTATTTACAAAAAAACATTTTTTTTCTTTACTGATGTCAATATGTCAGAAAATACCACACTGAATACCAAAAGGATGTGATATAGCAATTGACCACTTTGGGAGGAGAATACATTAAGAACATATTAAATCTGGGCTTCCCAGGTAGCTCAGCTGGTAAAGAAACCACCTGAAATGCAGGAGACCTTGATTTGATTTCTAGGTATGGAAGATACCCTGGAGAGGGGATAGGCTACCCACTCTAGTATTCATGGGCTTCCCTGATGGCTCAGATGGTAAAGAATATGCAAGCAATGTGTGAGACCTGGATCCCATCCATGGGCTGGGAAGATCCCCTGGAGGAGGGCATGGCAACCCACTCCAGTACTCTTGCCTGGAGAATCCCCATGGAAAGAGGAGCCTGGCAAGTTAAAGTCCATGGGGTGGCAAAGAGTTGAACCCAACTAAGTGACAAAGCACAGCACAGCACATATTAAATCTACTTCAATTTGCTCTAGAAAATTTTTAAACTATTGCTTATATATATCTGCAAAGTATAATTGGTACTTTTAATCAACTGTTGATGAGAGATAAAGTAAATTGTCTTCAGTTCAGTTTAGTCACTCAGTCATATCCAACTCTTTGCAACCCCACGGATCATGCCAGGCTTCCCTGTCCATCACCAACTCCCAGAGTTTACTCAAACTCATGTCCATTGAGTTCGTGATGCCATCCAAACATCTCATCCTCTGTTGTCCCCTTCTCCTCCTGCCTTCAATCTTTCCCAGCATCAGGGTCTTTTCAAATGAGTCAGCCCTTTACATCAGGTGGCCAAAGTATTGGAGTTTCAGCTTCAGCATTAGTCCTTCCAATGAATATTCAGGACTGATTTCCTTTAGGATTGACTAATTGGATCTCCTTGTGGTCCAAGGGACTCAAGAGTCTTTTCCAACACCACAGTTTAAAACCATCAATTCTTCGGTGCTCAGCTTTCTTTATAGTCCAAAACTCACATTCATACATGACTACTAGAAAAACCAGAACCTTGCATAGACGGACCTTTGTTGGCAAAGTAATGTCTCTGCTTTTAAATATGCTATCTAGGTTGGTCATAACTTTTCTCCCAAAGAGCAAGCATGTTTTACTTTCATGGTTGCATTCACCATCTGCCGTGATTTTGGAGCCCCCCCCCAAAATAAAGTCTGTCACTATTTCCATTGTTTTCCCATCTATTTGAAACGAAATGATGGAACCAAATGCCATGATCTTAGTTTTCTGATGTTGAGTTTTAAGCCAACATTTTCATTCTCTTTCACTTTTATCAAGAGGCTCTTTAGTTCTTCTTCACTTTCTGCCATAAACGTGGTATCATCTGCATATCTGAAGTTATTGATATTTCTCCCGGCAATCTTGATTCCAGCTTGTGCTTCATCCAGCCTGGCATTTCTCATGATGTATTCTGCATATAAGTTAAATAAGCAGGGTGACAATACGCAGCCTTGACATACTCCTTTCCCAATTTGGAACCAGTCTGTTGTTCCATGTATGGTTCTGACTCTTTTCTTGACCTGCATACAGATTTCTCAGAAGGCAGTTCAGGTAGTCTGGTATTCCCATCTCTTTAAAAATTTTCCACAGTTTGTTATGATCCACACAGTCAAAGGCTTGGCATAGTCAATAAAGCAAAAGTAGATGTTTTATTCTGGAACTTTCTCGCTTTTTCGATGATCCAACAGATGTTGGCAGTTTGATCTCTGGTTCCTCTGCCTTTTCGAAATCCAGCTTGAACATCTGGAATTTCATGGTTCAGGTACTGTTGAAGCCTGGCTTGGAGAATTTGGAGCATTACTTTGCTAGTGTGTGATATGAGTGCAATTGTGTGGTAGTTTGAATATCCTGTGGCCACTGCTGAGTTTTCCAAGTTTTACTGGCATATTGAGTGCAGCACTTTCACAGCTTCATCTTCTAGGGTTTGAAATAGCTCAACTGGAATTCCATCACCTCCACCAGCTTTGTCCATAGTGATGTTTCCTAAGGCCCACTTGATTTGCATTCTATGATGTCTGGCTCTAGGTGACTGATCACACTATCATGGTTATCTGGGTCATGAAGATCTTTTTTTTATAGTTCTTCTGTGTATTCTTGCCACACCTTCTTAATATCTTCTGCCTCTGTTATGTCCATACCAATTCTGTCAAAACAAGCTCATATAAATGATGTCTTTCACTAATATTTAGCCCAGTATATAAGCAAGAAACTGATGCAGATGTAGCATTTGTATATGAATCCCCATATCCAACAGATGGAGCTTCCAATATTCCTTTTGCCTTTTTTGGTATTTCCTGTGACTCATGTGATTAGCCCAGGAAATATAGGTTTGGTGTCTTGAGAGTTGGTATGTAGCTAACTTCCCCTCTTCACTGCTGCCTTGCTTCATAAATATATTTATTGCATATTTATTAAAAATAAGCAGTTTCATAGGGCAGATAGAGCTGAACCAAGGCATTTTCAGGTGCTTACATAGTGCATCCTGAATTTTTAGAAACAAACTTAATATTATAAACTCTAACATCCCCTAATGATTTATAATAGAGTTTATCATGGCCCATGAGACAAATCCAGCACACCATCTTCTTTTGTATGTCCTGTGACCTAAATAAATGAATAAATGTTTTCTTATATTTTTAAATGGTAGTCAAAAATTCAAAAGAGCAATAATAACTTAGTAAATGTGAAATGTATGGAATTCATATTTTAGTCTCCATAAATAACATTTTTATTGGAACACAGTCATGTCCCTTCAGTATTGTCCATGACTACTTCCTCTTTAGAATATCATAGTTGAATAGTTATGTCAAATATCTTATGATTACAATTTAAAGCCTAGAATATTTGCTATCTGATCCCTTACAGAGAAAGTTTGCTGAAGCCCTGGTTTAGAAGGTGGTCTGATAGAGTCACAAGCACTCAGGCATCCTTGAGGAGAAAGGGAGCAAGTTACAGAGTTGCTTAACTTTTTCTCCCCTTACCTATGAATATTTATGTTAACATATCCTTATCAAAACTCTCCAAATAATGTTTTAAATAACCATCAGAAATGAAAACATGTAAATGTGATATTCATATTATAATAGCATATTATAATCCCATTTATTATATCACATTGATAATAACATATTATAATCCCATTTATTTTGCTTTGCAAAAATCATCCTAAATATTTCATTTATGGACTAATATGAAAAACACAGGTATGCCTAGGGTAGGTTTTTCTTGGCCAGTAGCATTAAATTTAATGGCTGGAATTTAATTAAAACTGATTTTACTTAGAGATATTAGTTATAGCACAATTCTGATTCTTTAAAATTTATATGTGTGTGAATTGAAACATCAAGATAAAACAAGACTGTAGTTTCTTTACATTGTTCAATATACTCTACTGGTGGCAATTACATTATATCTAAATCTGGGAAAGAGCCTCTAGTCAGAAAAATTTAAAAAAATATTATCTAGAAAATATTTTCAGGAGTACTTATATATCAGTATAACAGTACAATGTGTTGTGTTTTCCTAATTAAGTGCAAAGTATTATAGTATAAATAATTATCATAGAAAAAAGATCAAGAAAGGAATGGTAGTCATGATTGGGTACCAAATAATTGAAAAGCAGATAAAATATATACCAGGAAAGACTTTCAGTTTAAGGAGTCAAAATGTGTGAGAATAAAACTAAAGTTTTAGGAAATTTCAGTCACCTGGCAAGCTGAGTCACTAGACTATAGGCAAGAGAAGCACAAGGTGGAGAGAAGTTTACTGCTTCGTTTATACAAGGAACACTGAGTTAGAAGTCTTTTGATGGTGTGAAGTGATGAGCGATATTAGATGCCATTGGAATAAACTATAATAGTTACAAACAATAGACAATCTAATGATGAATCTTCAAATGCAACAGAGAAAAGAGGCAAAGATGAATGGCAAAGTTTTGTTTTATAAAGAAATTTAGACATAAATCCCATAACATTTCTTCCAAGTTTCCACTGTTTTATTTCCTTTATAAAAATGCTTTATACATATTATTAGGAATTTAGCAGTTCATAACGTAAATTCATGAACATATATTTATTGAAAATATTATTCCAGTGACTGGATTTTTAAAGAAAAATAGTGCTAAAAATTTTCTGAAGTTTTTCCAGGTGGGAAATAGGAGCACTAACTTAATACAAAGTGTTTTTAATTAAGCCATTTTATTGAAGAGTGAGAAACCTGTTTTTTAGCTGTTTTATTTTGAAAGGACATAACCTACAAAAGAAATCACAATGTAATCACAATGTAACAAAAGCAACTATACCTTATACTTGAGCAAATTTAAAAGTTTTTTACAAAGGTCCAAGTGATTTGTAGAGACTGACAGTATTGTCAATATTTTTGTTATTTATCTAATCAATAAACTTGTTCTCCAGGGATATAAATTCTAAGGAAGTTCTTGAGTGCTAAAGTGTGGTCATAGGGCAGTCTGCCATCTATATGGTATTCACAGCTTTGACTTCAGCAGAAGAAAATGGATCCATGTGAGGACTGATGGGTTGCAGTTTAAAAATAATGTCCCCAATCCTGGCAAAACCAATACAGCATTGTAAAATAGTGTAAAATAAAAACTTTTTAAATAAATAAATAAAAATAATGTCCCAATGACTGGTCATTTGAAAACATATGGGAAGACAAAGTATGGATAAACACTTCTATGTTTCAAGCACAAAAGCATTGCACCTAAATGATTTAGTTGAGTTATAAATTGTCACACATCTTGCAATTATTTTTACAAACTCCAAACAATCATTAACTGAGAGATATCATTGACTTCCTAGCTGTATGTTTTTATCTTGTGTTTTTGTTTCTTACATGCTATCTCCAAGTTACCATAGTTGAACAAATGCTTGATGACATTCATTTTATTGCTTCTGTGACAGTCACCTTAATTCTAAGATAAATTGTCACTTATCAGATAAAATAATATTTTTGTTAAGTGTTATTTACATACTTTCAATTTTTTAATTCCTTCTTCATATTAATTTACACCTTTCTATTCATATGAAAATTGAACCACCAACTCAGTAATAATTCTTTTATTAGTTTTAGTGAATAATATTCACTAAATACATTCACTAAATATTTAGGCCTAATATTCAGTGTTAAATAACTAAATACCATATATAGGTAATAAGATTAGGACATTGATTCTTTTTAAAACAATTTCCTTTGACTTCACAGATCAAATGTTGCGGCCTCAGATTATGCCTTATGCCATCTTCATGACACTTTTTACATGGCTTTGAATCAAAAGGATAAGCTTTCAGTAGAATAGGATCCCAAGAGTTATCATACTTCTTCATTCTTCTTGCAGGATGAGATGCATAAAGTCATTTTTCAACTCAGAGACTCTGGTGTCCCTTTAGTCTCTGATGATTGAAATTTAGGAGTACATTCACAGTACCAGTCAGAGGACAAGTACTGGTCAGTTGCTTGTCTGCAATTTTTGAATTAATCAGCCTTTCTTCATTTCCCAGATCACATTTTTTTTTTTCTTTTCTGTTTTTAAGACAGTCGCTTC
The DNA here is from genome assembly GCF_023091745.1 of Budorcas taxicolor. Taxonomy (NCBI): domain Eukaryota; kingdom Metazoa; phylum Chordata; class Mammalia; order Artiodactyla; family Bovidae; genus Budorcas; species Budorcas taxicolor. Next base: position 38,465,419 of record NC_068919.1, on the reverse strand, counting down.
TTGAATTTCCTCCTGAGGGTTTCTTTCTAATCCAATGTGTTTTCTTCTTTCTCACCAGTTAGAGTTGTAAAATAAAAGTAGATTTCTATCACATTCCTGATAACAAGCAAAAAAATCCACATTTCGGTAGAAGCATTTATTTCCTTTTTTAAAAAAAGTATCACTTAAGATTCATGTTTAATTTCATGGCTGCAGTCACTGTGTGCAGTGATTTTGGAGTACAAACAAATGAAGTCTGTCACTGTTTCCATTTTTTCGCCATTTATTTGCCATAAAGTTATGGGACCGGATATCATGATCTTTGTTTTATGAATGTTGAGTTTCAAGCTAGCTTTTTCACTCTCCTTTTTCACTTTCATGAAGAGGCTATTTAGTTCCTATTTGCTTTCTGCCATTATGATGGTGTCATCTGCATGTCTGATGTAATTGTTTTTCCTCCTGGCAATCTCAATGCAAGCTTCAGCTTCATCCAGCCTGGCATTTCACATGATGTACCCTGCATATAAGTTAAATAAGCAGGGTAACAATATACAGCTTTGACGTACTCCTTTCCAATTTTGAACCAGTCCTTTGTTCCATGTATGGTCTAATGCTTGCTTCTTGACTTGCACTCAGGTTTCTCAGGAGGCAGATAAGGTGATCTGATATTCCCATCTCTTTAAGAATTTTCCACAGTTTGTTGTGATCCACACAGTCAAAGGTTTTAGAATAGTCAAAGAGGCAGAAGTAGATGTTTCTCCAGAATTCCCTTGCATTTTCTGTGATCCAGCATTGTGGGTAATTTGATCTCTGGTTCCTCTGCTTTTTCCAAATCCGGCTTGTACATCTAGAAGTTCATGGTTCACATACTGCTGAAGTCTAGCTTGAAGGATTTTGAGCATTATCTTGCTAGCAAGTGGTGGTGATGATTCTGTCACTAAGTAGTGTCTGACTCTTGCGACCTCATAGACTGTAGCCTGCCAGGCTACTCTGTCCATGGGATTTTCCAGGCAAGAATACTGGAGTGGGTTGCCATTTCCTTCTCCAGAGGATTCCTGGACCCAGGAATTGAACCCAGGTCTCTTGCATTGCAGGCAGATTCTTTACTTACTGAGCTATGAGGGAAGTCCCTGCTAGCAAGTGAAATAATTGCAATTATGAGGTAGTTTAAAAATTATTTGGCATTGTCCTATTTTGGTCCTAGAATGATAACTTACCTTTTCCAGTCCTGTGGTCAATGCTGAGTTTTCCAAATTTGCTGGCATATTGAGTGCAGCGCTTTCACAGCATCATTTTTAGGGTTTTGTAGGTCAGCTAGAGTTCCATCATCTCCACTAGCTTTATACATAATAATGTTTCCTAAGGCCTACTTGACTTCACACTCCAGAGGTCTGGCTCTGGATGAGTGATCACATCAATGTGGATATCTGGGTCATTACCATTTTTGTACAGTTCTATGTATTCTTACCACTTTTTAATATATTCTGCTTCTGTTAAGTCCACACCGTTTCTGTCCTTTATTGTGCCCATCATTGTATGACATGTTCCCTTGGTATCTCTAATTTTCTCAAAGAGATCTCTAGTCTTTCCCATTCCATTGTTTTCTCTGTTTATTTGCATTGTTTGCTCAAGAAGGTTTTCTTATCTCTCCTTGCTATTCTTTGGAACTCTGCATTCAGATGGATATATCTTTTCTTTTTTCCTTTGCCTTTAGCATCTCTTCTTTCTCAGCTATTTGTTAGGCCTCCTCAGACAACCATTTTGCCTTTGTGCATTTCTTTTCCTTGGTTTTTGTCACTGCCTCCTGTACAATGTTACAAACCTCTGTCCATAGTTCTTCAGGCACTCTGTCTTGTCAGATCTAATCCCTTGAATCTATTTGTCACTTCCACTGTATAATCATAAGACATTTGATTTAGGTTGAATGCAGAGTTCCAAAGAATAGCAAGGAGAGATAAGAAGGCCTTCCTCAGCGATCAATGCAAAGAAATAGAGGAAAACAATAAAATAGGAAAGACTAGAGATCTCTTAAAGAAAATTAGAGATACCAAGGGAATATTTCATACAAAGATGGGCTCAATAAAGGACAGAAATCGTATGGACCTAACAGAAGCAGAAGATGTTAAAAAGAGGTGGCAGGAATACAAAAAAGAACTGTACAAAAAAGATCTTCACAACTAAGATAACCACGATGTTGTGATCACTCACCTAGAGCCAGATATCCTGGAATGTGAAGTCAAGTGGGCCTTAGGAAGCATCACTATTAACAAAGCTAGTGGAGGTGATGGAATAGCAATTGAGCTATTTCAAATCCTCAAAAATGATGCTGTAAAAGTGCTGCACTCAATATGCCAGCAAATTTGGAAAACTCAGAAGTGGCCACAGGACCAGAAAAGGTCAGTTTTCATTCCAATCCCAAAGAAAGGCAATGCCAAAGAATGCTCAAACTACCATACAATTGCACTCATCTCATACGCTAGTAATGTAAAGATCAAAATTCTCCAACCCAGGCTTCAGCAATACGTGGACTGTGAACTTCCAGATGTTCAAGCTGGTTTTAGAAAAGGCAGAGGAACCAGAGATCAAATTGTCAACATCTGCTGGATCATTGAAAAAGCAAGAGAGTTCCAGAAAAACATCTATTTCTGCTTTATTGACTATGCCAAGCCTTTGACTGTGTGGATCACAATAAACTGTGGAAAATTCTGAAAGAGATGGGAATAGCAGACCACCTGACCTGTCTCTTGAGAAACCTATATGCAGGTCAGGAAATAAAAGTTAGAACTGGACTTGGAACAACAGACTGGTTCCAAATAGGAAAAGGAGTATGTCAAGGCTGTATATTGTCACCCTGCTTATTTAACTTATATGCAGAAGTACATCATGAGAAATGCTGGGCTGGAAGAAACACAAGCTGGAATCAAGATTGCAGGGAGAATTATCAATAACCTTAGATATGCAGATGACACCACCCTTATGGCAGAAAGTGAAGAGGAACTAAAAAGCCTCTTGATGAAAGTGAAAGAGGAAAGTGAAAAAGTTGGCTAAAAGCTCAACATTCAGAAAACGAAGATCATGGCATCTGGTCCCATCACTTCATGGCAAATACATGGGGAAACAGCAGAAGCAGTGTCAGACTTTACTTTTTTGGGCTCCAAAATCACTCCAGATGGTGATTGCAGCCATGAAATTAAAAGACACTTACTCCTTGGAAGGAAAGTCATGATCAACCTAGACAGCATATTAAAAAGCAGAGAAATTACTTTGCTAACAAAGGGTCCAAGTAGTCAAAGCTAGAGTAGATGGTTTTTCCAGTAGTCAAGTATGGAGGTGAGAGTTGGACTATAAAGAAAGTCGAGCATCTTTTCATGTGTTTGTTAGCCATCCGTATGCCTTCTTTGGAGAAATGCCTATTTAGTTCTTTGGCCCATTTTTTGATTAGGTCGTTTATTTTTCTGGAATTGAGCTGCATAAGTTGCTTGTATATTTTTGAGATTAGTTGTTTGTAAGTTGCTTCATTTGCTATTATTTTCTCCCATTCAGAAGGCTGTCTTTTCACCTTGCTTATATTTTCCTTTGTTGTGCAGATGCTTTTAATTTTAATTAGATCCCACTTGTTTATTTTTGCTTTTATTTCCAGAATTCTGGGGGGTGGATCATAGAGGATCCTGCTGTGATTTATGTCAGAGAGTGTTTTGCCTATGTTCTCCTCTAGGAGTTTTATAGTTTCTGGTCTTACATTTAATCCATTTTGAGTTTATTTTTGTGTGTGGTGTTAGAAAGTGATCTAGTTTCATTCTTTTACAAGTGGTTGACCAGTTTTCCCAGCACCACTTGCTAAAGAGATTGTCTTTACTCCATTGTGTATTCTTGCCTCCTTTGTCAAAGATAAGGTGTCCATAGGTGTGTGGATTTATCTCTGGGCTTTCTATTTTGTTCCATTGATCTATATTTCTGTCTTTGTGCCAGTACCATACTGTCTTGATGACTGTGGCTTTGTAGTAGAGCCTGAAGTCAGGCAAGTTGATTCCTCCAGTTCCATTCTTCTTTCTCAAGATTGCTTTGGCTATTCGAGGTTTTTTGTATTTCCATACAAATCTTGAAATTATTTGTTCTAGTTCTGTGAAAAATATTGCTGGTAGCTTGATAAGGATTGCATTGAATTTGTAGATTGCTTTGGATACTATACTCATTTTCACTATATTGATTCTTCTCCAAAGAAGACATACGGATGGCTAACAAACACATGAAAAGATGCTCAACATCACTCATTATTAGAGAAATGCAAATCAAAACCACAATGAGGTACCACTTCACACCAGTCAGAATGTCTGTGATCCAAAAGTCTGCAAGCAATAAATGCTGGAGAGGGTGTGGAGAAAAGGGAACCCTCCTACTCTGTTGGTGGGAATGCAAACTAGTACAGTCACTATGGTGAACAGTGTGGAGATTCCTTAAAAAATTGCAAATAGAACTGCCTTATGACCCAGCAATCCCACTGCTGGGCATACACACCGAGGAAACCAGAATTGAAAGAGACACATGTACCCCAATGTTCATCGCAGCACTGTTTATAATAGCCAGGACATGGAAACAACCTAGATGTCCATCAGCAGATGAATGGATAAGAAAGCTGTGGTACATATAGACAATAGAGTATTACTCAGCCATTAAAAAGAATACTTTTCAATCAATTCTAATGAGATGGATGAAACTGGAGCCAATTATACAGAGTGAAGTAAGCCAGAAAGAAAAACACCAATACAGTATACTAACACATATATATGGAATTTAGAAAGATGGCAATGATAACCCTGTATGCAAGACAGCACAAGAGACACAGATGTGTAGAGCGGACTTTTGGACTCAGAGGGAGAGGGAGAGAGTGGGATGATTTGGGAGAATGGCATTGAAACATGTATACTATCATGTAAGAAACGAATCGCCAGTCTATGTCTGATGCAGGATGCTTGGGGCTGGTGGACGGGGATGACCCAGAGAGATGTTGTGGGTAGGGAGGTGGGAGGGGGGTTCATGTTTGGGAACGCATGTACACCTGTGGTGGATTCATGTCAATGTATGGCAAAACCAATACAGTATTGTAAAGTAAAATAAAGTAAAAATAAAAATTGAGGAAAAAAAAAAGAAAGTCGAGTGTTGAAGAATTGATGATGGTTTTGAACTATAGTGTTGGAGAGGACCCTTGAGAGTCCCTTGGACTGTAAGGAAATCCAACCAGTCCATCCTAAAGGAGATCAGTCCTGGGTGTTCATTGGAAGGACTGATGTTGAAGCTGAAACTCCAATGCTTTAGCCACCTGATGCAAACAGCTGACTCTTTTGAAAAAACCCTGATGCTGGCAAAGATTGAGGGCTTGAAGAGAAGAGGATGTCAGAGGATGAAATGGTTGGTTGGCATCACCGACTCAATGGACATGCATTTGGATAGACTGCGGGAGTTGGTGATGGACAGGGAGGCCTGGCATGCAGGGATCTCAAAGAGTCAGACATGACTGAGCGACTAAACTGAACTGAACTGAAAGGCTGAGTGGTTTTCCTCTTTTCTTCAATGTATGTCTGAATTTGGCAGTAAGGAGTTCCTGATCTGTGCACGAGTTAGCTTCTGGTTTTGTTTTTGCTGTCCAGATAGAACTTTCATCTTCAGCTGCAAAGAATATAATGAATCTAAATTCGATATTGATGATCTAGTGATGTCCATGTGTAGAGTCATCTCTTGTTGGAAGAGAGTGTTTGCTATAACCAGTACATTCTCTTGGAAAAACTCCTGTTAGTTTTTGCCCTGCTTCATTTTGTACTCCAAGGCCAAACTTGTCTGTTACTCCAGGTATCTCTTGACTTTCTACTTTTGCATTCCAGTCCCCTATGATGAAAAGGACAGCTTTTAGTGTGTGTTACTTCTAGAAGGTCTTGCAGGTCTTCATAGAACTGTCCAATTTCAACAAATGTTGACAGCATAGTAAAAAGCACAGACATCACTTTGCCAACAAAAGTCCTTATCGTCCAAGCTTTAGTTTTTCCAGTAGTCATGTATGTATGTGAGAGTTGAACCATAAAGAAGGCGGAATGCCAAAGAATTGATACTTTCGAACTATGGTGCTGAAGAATACTCTTGAGAGCTCCTTCAACTGCAAGGAGATCAAACCAGTCAATTCTAAAGGAAATCAACCCTGAATATTCATAGGAAGGGCTGATGTTGAAGCTGAAGTCCAATAGTTTGGCCACCTGATGTGAAGAGCTGACTCATCAGAAAATACCCTAATGCCAAGAAATATTGAGGATAGGAGGAGAATGGGGCCAACAGAGGATGAGATGGTTGGATGGCATCATGGACATGGAGATGGTTGGATCAACTCAGTGAACATGAATTGAGCCACCTCTGGGAGATAATGAAGGACAGGGAAACCTGGTGTGCTGTAGTCCATGTGGTCTCAAAGAGTCAGACACAACGGAGCTACTGAATGACAATGGTGATGGTTTAGTTGCTAAGTCGTGTCCGACTCTTGTGACCCCGGATTTTCCAGGTGAGAACACTGGAGTGGGTTGCCATTTCCCTCTCCAGGGGATCTTCCTGACCGAGGTACTGAACCCATGTCTCCTTTACTGCAGACAGTTTCTTTATTGACTGAGCTACCAGAGAAACCAGAACAACAATGAGATTCACTGATGTGAAGAGAAAATAGTTATGGTTTCAACAATTACATGTTCTTTGTTGACTATTTCAGTTAGTTTTTGCTAAAAATGCATAGAGAGAGCTGATTCCTGCATGCTTTTTAGAACTCTTTTAATCAGTGCATCATCAGTGTTGATATTTGCCATAGATCTATGTAGTTACTCTTTTTATACTAATAAAGACACATTTGAAAAGTTTTAGATTGTTTTATGCTTTACAAGTATGTTTTTATGAAACTTTATTATTACTATTTTGATTATTAATTTGGTTACCTTCCAGTTTTTTTTTTTTTAATATCACTGAGTTCTTTTTACACTGGGATATGAAAATCGGTAGACTCACTATAAAATCTTTTCTTCCACATAGGTGAGTACTAGTTAAAATAATTTGAGAATAATTCGACTATAAGGTAAATACCTAACATCTTACCATATTGAACAAGAAGCTTCATAAATTAGCAATTACCTGTTCTCCCTGCCTTACTCAAGCACATGTATTGTGTCAACCATTGTAGAAATAGCTAATAAGACCTTCCCGGCCCTTCAAGAGTGCACAGTTTGGTAAGAAAAATGGGCACTGCAACTTTACCAGATCCTTGGGAATTCTAAAGTATTGTCTTTAATACATTTTTTTCCCCCACTTAAAGTGAATGTTGCTCAGTCATGTCCAGCTGTTTATGACCCCATGGACTGTAGCCTGGCAGGTTCCTCTGTCCATGGGATTCTCCAGGGAAGAATACTGGAGTGGGTAGCCATTCCCTTCTCCAGGTGAATTTCCCAACTGAGGGATCAAACCCAGGTCTCCTGCATTGCAGGCAGAGCCACCAGGGAAGCTCTAAAACCATGTATTATTTTTTCTCTTTTTTATCCTGTGATGAGAAATCCTGGTCTGTCTGAGGAATTTCTCCTTTAAAATCAATAAAGATGTCAATTATGCACTCCATGAAGCCAACCAATGGCCGCAATAACGAGTATTGATCATTCTTTCATGGAAGGTCCCATAGTATTTGTTTACTGTTCTATACCATATTTCTTATTTTGAGAATACTTATTTATAAATTCCATTTCATGCTTCTCTTACTTGGAGTCAGTCAAATCCTGTTATTTATTGGCCTTCTTAGTCACTCATGAAAAATTTTCTGTGTTAATAATTCATACTCATTGAGATTTAGTTTGCAGAAAGTCTCTGCAGTATAAGTTGAGAGAATGTCTTTCAGGAAAAAAATTGAGATAAACAACAAGGTTCTAATGTATAGCATAAGGAACTATTTTCAATATCCTACAATAAACCATGTGGAATATATATACCACCCTATAACCATTCAGTTATATATGTATAACTAAATCATTTTGCTGTACAGCAGAAATTAACATTGTAAATCAACTATACTTAAATTTCAAAAAAGAGCAAATTGATATTGTATCTACTCAAGCCATCCTGTGGTATTATTAGCCAAGAATTACTTTTTGTTAATATAAATATATTTCTCATTTTCCTATGCTGGTTAGAGACACTTTTTTTTTCTAGTATATTCTATGACTAAGAATGCTATTTTTCACTGATTATACTCATGTGGCATCTCGTTTCTAACTTATCTTGAGTTGGCCCATTAACCTCATCTCCTATGGACTTAAAATTCCAGCTCCCAAGAGTACAAATTCCAAGAACACTTTTTCTCCCTAAGCTCCTATTCAATGTCTGACTTTCAGTTCTTTGTTTTTGACCCTTAATAAATAATTCCCTTTCAACTTGTAAGCTTAGGAATGCATCTAAGAAAGATTTTTGTTGTACTTTAATCTAACATTTTTAGACTAGGAAAGTGACATGTTGCATATTCTTAACATCTCTTTTACTTTGAGCTTTGTGCATAAAATACTTTGAAAACTCAGTATACTCATTTTTGAAAAGCTATTTGCAAAATAGAATAAATTTAGTTTTACATAAATCTTATTTTAAAAATTTGAACAATTAAATTTTTCTCCAAATATATTTTATGAATATTTTAAAATTCAAAATCTATAGATAATCATGCATAATGTCTAAAGTTTATCTACTAATTTAGATAATGACTGTCATTTTAGGTCAATTAATCTGAAAAGATGTAAACTCAAACAATGTTGCATAAAATAAAACTGGAGTATAAGAGAGAATGAGAAAAAAATTGGTGTGCTTGCTAGAAGGACAAAAAAATGCCTAAAGGATAAAAAAAGAAGGAAAATTATGAATTATTTCCCTGTTCAACCAGCAGATGTCATGTTTGCTTGTCAAGCCTATGATTATTTTAACAGTATTTCCTTAGTATTACTATGTGTACTATGTGCTTCTTACAAAATGAGTATATAAATATCGCATGTGAGTGGCTCTTAAAGCAGAGAGAAAAACTGTGTTGTTTTTTTTTTTTACTTCTAAGATAGATTTCTCAGATGAAGTCAGAAAGCATTTTTCTTTTATCACATTTATCCAAAAGAGGTGTATCACATTTATCCAAAATATAGATATGCTTTCTCTGAGACATAGCAAGCAAGTCCATATTTAACCATAACTACTCAAAACCATTTCTTATCAGTAATTATTTATTGCTAATTAATATTACTTATGAACTATCTAAAAATATTTTTTTCCTATTTTGTTCTAAAAAATCTTCTAAAATTCTAAAAAAAGGTGATGCAATTATTCAACTAAAATAAAATTTTATATCAACATCCATATATTGTCACCTTTTTTATTCTGCTCCATAATTTATCTGTCATACAAGATATTGGAGTTGGTAATCTCTATTTCTTTCTCTAATATTTCCTGAAAATATATTATATATATCACTCATACATAATGTAGACATGTCACTACAAATAAAATATTTCAAGAATACATTGAAAAGCCTTTATATTAATCTACCATTAAATATAAAGATTGTGATGATATGTTACGGGAAAATGTGATCTACATAGAATATTTAAATGAGGGTTAGATTGTACCTTAATCTTTCACAACCTTGAAAATGGGATTTTGATAAATAAATTCATATTATTCACATAGGTCCTGCCAATTGTTTTCTGACTTCAGTGTCAAGCTGCTTCAATAATGTGAAAAGTATTTGTTTAGATAAACAATCAGTTCTAGGATTATGCCAATTTGCATTTATGACATACAGCCAATACCAGTGTGCCAGTTACTCTTCTGGCAGTCAATAAAAGATAGAACTAGACTACAGATAATATTGACTTGTCCAGAAAGTTCAATAGGGTTTTATCTACCATCTTTGGCCAATCCAATAGAAATATTAAATGGAATTTATAAGTAAATTCAATTGTGCTTAAAACAATTGAAGTAATACAAGAAACAGTAGGCAAATATTTCATAGCAACTTACAGACTTGAGCCTGAGCCCTACCTTCAAGGCCATTTTGTTGACAGTCATCCAACCATTTCATCCCTGCTAAATGGTAGTTAGGTATTAACTAAATAACTCTCAGATCAGTTCAGTTCAGTTGCTCAGTCATGTCCGACACTTTGCAACTCCATGGACTGCAGCACACCAAGCTTCCCTGTCCATCACAACTCCTGGAGCTTACCCAAACTCATGTCCATTGAGTCAGTGATGTCATCGAACCACCTCATCCTCTGTCATCCCCTTCACCTCCTGCCTTCAATTTTTCCCAGTATCAGGGTCTTTTCAAATGAGTCAGCCCTTTACATCAGGTGGCCAAAGTATTGGAGTTTCAGGTTCAGCATCATTCCTTCCAATGAATATTCAGGACTGATTTCCTTTAGGATTGACTGGTTGGATCTCCTTTCAGTCCAAGGGACTTAAGAGTCTTCTCCAACACCACAGTTCAAAAGCATCAATTCTTCAGTGCTCAGCTTTCTTTATTGTCCAACTCTCACATCCATACATGACTACTGGAAAACCATAGCTTTGACTGGATGGACCTTTGTTGACAAAGTAATGTCTCTGCTTTAAAATATGCTGTCTAGGTTGGTCATAACTTTTCTTCCAAGAAGCAAAGTGAAAGAAAGTGAAGTTGCTCCGTCGTGTCTGACTCTTTGTGACCCCGTGGACTGTAGCCCACCAGGCTCCTCCGTCCATGGGATTCTCCAGGCAAGAATACTGGAGTGGGTTGCCATTTCCTTCTCCAGGGGATCTTCCCGACACAGGGATCGAACCCAGGTCTCCTGCATTGCAGGCAGACGCTTTAACCTCTGAGCCACCAGGGAAGCCCCTCCAAGAAGCAAGTGTCTTTTAATTTCATGGCTGCAGTCACAATCTGCAGCGATTTTGGAGCTCAAGAAAATAAATTCTCTCACTGTTTCCATTGTTTCCTCATCTTTTTGCCATGAAGTGATGGAACCAGATGCCATGATCTTAGTTTTCTGATGTTGAGTTTTAAGCCAACATTTTCATTCTCTTTCACTTTTATCAAGAGGCTCTTTAGTTCTTCTTTGCTTTCTGCCATAAGCATGGTATCTTTGGCATATCTGAAGTTATTGATGTTTCTCCCAGCAATCTTGATTCCAGCTTGTGCTTCATCCAGCCCAGTATGTCGCATGATGTACTCTGCATATAAGTTAAATAAGCAAGGTGATAATATACAGCCTTCATGTATTACTTTCCCAATTTGGAGCCAGTCCGTTGTTCCATGTATGGTTCTAATTCTTGTTTCTTGACCTGCATACAAATTTCTCAGGAGGCAGGTCAGGTAGTCTGGTATTCCCATCTCATTAAGAATTTTTCAGTTTGTTGTGATCCACACAGTCAAAGGCTTTGAAATAGTCAATAAAGCAGAAGTAGATATTTTTCTGGAACTCGGTTGCTTTTTCAATAATCCAGTGGATGTTCACAATTTGATCACTGGTTCCTCTGCCTTTTTAAATCCAGTTTGAACATCTGGAAGTTCATGGTTCATGTACTGTTGAAGCCTGGCTTGCAGAATTTTGAGCATTATTTTGCTAGTGTGTGAGATGAGTGCAATCGTGCCGTAGATTTTTGGCATTGCCTTTCTTTGGGATTGAAATGAAAACTGATCTTTTCCAGTCCTGTAGCCACTGCTGAGTTTTCCAAACTTGCTGGCATATTGAGTGTAGCACTTTAACAGCATCATCTTTGAGGATTTGAAATACCTCAACCGGAATTCAGTTACATCCACTAGCTTTGCTCATAGTGATGCTTCCTAAGGTCCACTTGACTTTGCATTCTAGGATGCCTGGCTCTAGGTGAGTGAGCACACCATTGTGGTTATCTGGATCATGAAGATCTTTTCTGTATAGTTCTTCTGTGTATTCTTTCCACCTCTTCTTAAAATCTTCTGCTTCTGATAAGTCCATACTATTTCTGTCCTTTATTGTGCCCATCTTTGCATGAAATATTACCTTGGTATCTCTAATTTTCTTGAAGAGATACCTAGTCTTTCCTATTCTATTGCTTTCCTCTATTACTTTGCATTAATCACTGAGGAAAGCTTTCTTATCTCTCCTTGCTGTTCTTTGGAATGCTGTATTTAAATGGGTATATTTTTTCCTTTTCTCCTTTGCCTTTAGCTTCTCTTTTTTTCTCAGCTGTTTGTAAGAACTCCTCAGACAACCATACCTTTAGTGAAGGGAAAATTCATAGCCCGTATTCAGAGAGGATTGCTAGAACATTCCTAAATCAGAATATGCATCCTCTTACTGGCTTTCATCTTTCATAGATCTGTTAAAATATAGCCTGATTCTCTTTCTCTGTGATGGAGTTTCAACTCTCAGAAAAACTTCATTTGCCAGTTTTTGAGGGATTTTTTTTTTTTCTTTTTCATGCTAAATAGCCTCTGGTTGTGACTTTATTCTTTTGTTATTTCTGTTTGATCCTGTTTTTTTAATGAAAATACAAATGATAGCACTAAATCTAATACCCCTTGTATTTCCCTCTTGGCTAAGTTACAAAAGCAATCCCCTCTTTCCCTGCTCCCCTCAAAAAAAGCAAAAATAAAAAGCAATAAATGAAAAACCAACCATTGATAGTTACCTCCTCAATTCAATCTAGACACTAATTTCTAATGAAAACACTGTATATTGACATGAATCACTTAAACAGCTCACTACTTCATTTATACATTTTGGATGTTTACTTTTAATCAAAACCCTTGACTCATTATATAGGCCTCTATCAAATGTACCTCCTCAATAATGGTTTGGGAAATTTTGTCTCAAATGCAAGTTGTCAATGACATTTTGGGTATTGATCCCTTCATTCAGTATATTGTGTTCCTCTCATCTAGATTTTACTAAGTGATGTGAACATGAATTTGCACTGTCATTTACTTAGTAATAAGTAAAAAATATACAAAATAAAGAAGCAATAAAACAAATGCGGTGGCTCTTTTTCTCCTATGCAAGACAATTTGTATAGAATTAATAATCCAATTTCAATTAAAATAAATGAACATTCATAGAACATTTTTAAAAGCACACAATGTTGGTGTAAGACTTTACCAAATGTTATTAAGATTCAGATATTTAATTCAATGTATTTAATTTTACTAGTAAATTTATCAGAAATTAACTTCAGTTCATCTAACATTTTTTTCCTGGTAAACCTCTCTAGGGTAATAGAGACCATAAATTTCATTCTTAGTCTTCAAAATTCATTCTTTAACTATCTGTTATAAGTTCTTATGAATCAGCTCTTGTGCAATCCCTAGATGTTAGGTGATTAATGATGAAGAAAAAGAAAACCAGGTAAGAAAATTCCCTGCAAACAGGAACCCAGAATGAAAACCTCAGGAGGACGTTTAATATTTAACCTAATTTCAAAAAAATAAAGTCTGTTGTATAATTTACCATTTATTAAATCATAAATCCAGTAAAAATTGTAAATCTATCTGAAAGGTCTGAGAAAATGGAAGCAATTTCTAGGAAGACAGAGGCCATACCTCTTTGTTCATTGCCTAGAACACTACTCACCATTCAATAGACTCTCAATAAATATTGATTTAATAAATAAATGTATTATTGGTATAAAATATAAGGTGTAAAAAGTCTATATTTCAGATTATTAATGAGTTGGACCCATAATTCCCAACAGTTTGTACCTTTTTCAATTTGGCAATTAAAAGAAAAACCTGAGATGGTTTATGTAGGTTATATACACTATGTGTACCTCATGTATGGGGACTTCCCTGGTGGTTCAGTGGTAAAGAATCCACAGGAATCTGCAATGCGGGAGATGCAGGTTTGGTCCCTGGGTTGGGATGATCCCATGGAGGAGGGTGTGGCAACCCACTCCAGTGTTCTTGCCTGGAGAAATTCATGGGCCAGAGGATCCTGGTTCCTGTTAGGCTACAGTCCCTAGGGTCTCAATGGGTCAGATACTACTGAAGTGACACAGCACACACACACCTCACGTATCCTTAAAATCTAAAAAAAAGAAAAAAGAAAAAGACCATTTTGTTATTGATCGTTGTTTGGTTAATTTCAATTTACTGACCAAAGACATGGATAATATAAACACAGATGGTCATATTCACTGATTTTTTTTTTTTTTTTTTTTTTTTTTTTTGGCAGAGTTATCAGTCACTTGCTGATAAAGTTTTTGGCTGTTCTGTGATGACCTAAATGGGAAAAGAATCCCAAAAAGAGGGGATATATGTATATGTTTAGTTGTTTCACTTTGCTGTACAGCAGAAACTAACACAGCATTTTGAAGCAACTATGCATCAATGAAAATACTTAAACATATATAAATGAAATCTATCTATATGCCTGTGGTTAGCAAGATTATATTTCCAAGCCTGGCCTCTCCTGCATTTTAGTCCAATGTATCTCACCTGATGTCTCCATTTAGATCATTCAAATTGTTCAAAAATAATTTCCTGACCCCTCAAATTTGATCCTCCCATAGCTTTTCATGTCACTTGATGGAAATTCCATTCTTTTGGTTTCTTTCGCCAAAAAACTTCTAGTCATTCTTGGGTCTTCTCTTCCTCTCACACTGTTCATCAAACCTAGCAGGAAATCATCTTGCATCTGTTCTCAAATTCTCCATAAATTAATTTGAATTTAATCACATGACTTTTTAAATATAAAAATTGCTTGTGGAACATGAAGTAGAAAGTAATAAAAGGTACAAAAAGAGTAATTAGGTTTGCCTGTAATATACATTTAATTTTAAGGTCTCTTTCTGTTTCTAGGCAAGGCCTATGCTCCAGAATTCTATTACGACACCTACAATCCTGTGTGGCAGAACAGACACCGTGTTTACTCCTACAGTCTGCAGTGGACCCAAATGAATCCTGATGCAGTGGATCGGATTGTTGCGTACCGGTTGGGTATTAGGCAGGTGAGGAATTTAATTGTCTTCTTTTGTGCTTATGTGATTCTCTTTGAAGATCTTGTTATGATGATGTGTTGATATAAAAATTTTTCAATGAATTTCAGACCATATTTTTTTCTAAATCAAAGATAACCGTACACTACCAAGAACTGTTTCAAATTATTTACAAATCTTTGAAATTAATTGATGGATTTTTACTATGATGTGAGACATACTAAAGGGAGCTTTCTGAAATACTTCATCATTTGGCTATAATGTAGAAAAAAATTACATGGTATAATTTCTATGAAAGAAACTTATTTAACATGTGCTTACATTTACCTGCACTGAGTAATTCTTTGTCTCATTTCCTAAGCTAGAAATCCAACATATTTTTATTCTCAGGGATTCAAAGTATATCTGATTTTTAAAAGTTAATTTAATGTGTCTGAAGAATGGAAACATTTTGGTAAAATGACAAAAAACAATGAAGTAGGGTGTTTTCCTAAAGTAGCTGAAGATTATAGAGTCTGTAAAAATATCATAGCTTTTTCAAATGGACCAATGTTAAATTCAGTTATCCTTTGCTGGTATAAATGATACATATTTTTTTAAATTTAAATGTAGGTCTTTTCATTATTTCCTGTTATATAGTAAGTTATATGGAAACACTGTTTCAGCATGACAAAACATTTTTGAAGATTTATTTGATTATCACGTAAGCTGTTAGCTTTCTTTTACATCTTTGTATTATGCAGAGATTTGTAAAGTGTGTTTTCCACTTTCATAGCTAAATCATACAATAACATTTTGAGTTTCAAAAGTAGAAAAGACTGAATTTGCTTAAAGAAAGACTGATCCATCACCACCAATCCACTCAGTCTCAATATCATAAAACCATTGTTTTTTTTAATCTTGTTAACAAAGTTATAATAAAAGACTATGCAATATACATCATTAAAATTAATACATTTTAAGTTGAATATTCTTATCCTTCTTGTCTAAGTATTCACAGGTCACAGGCATGATAGGCAGGAATTGTTCATTTGGAAATTTCCTCTATTACTCTTATTTATTTTGGTCCCTAAGTAAATACCAAATACATGTCAAAATTGTTCTATTATACTTGTTAGAATTTAATGGTAATTTTCCTTGATGGAACGATAGAAACGAAAAAGTTCAGCAGCCCTTTCTCCCCCGGTTTATTGGCTTATGTTTTTCTTTTTCTTTTCTCAACACAGTTAATGTTTTTAGATCTTTTATATTTAGAGCATTTTAGCACATTCTTCACTTTAGATACCTTACATTCCTTTCCAAGTCCTTACCCAATGATTTGAGCAATTATATTCATCTTTTATTACATATGTTTTTAAAAAACAAAGAACCCCAGGTGTCGCTAGTGGTAAAGAACCTGCCTGCCGGTGCAGGAGACATAAGAAACGCAGGTTCCATCCCTGGTTCAGGAAGATACCTTGGTGGAGGGCATGGCAATCCACTGCAGTATTCTTGTCTGAAGAATAACACAGACAGATAAGCCAGGTGGGCTACAGTCCGTAGGGTTGCAAAGAGTCAGACATGACTGAAGCGACTTAACACAACACACAATGCCAAACTGCAATGTAAAATTGAATCATTTTATTTAGGTATCTTTTCCTTTTTCCTGTTATAGGTTGTTCTCCAACATTTGAGTCAGAATTTCATCTTTAATTTCTCACTTTCTTCCTTGGTTATATTTTCTTAAAGTGTCTGGATAACTGCCCTTTGCTTTCTGTATGCTGCAGAGCTGTCTGGTTACATCTGCAGAATTAATTTACCCAACCCTACTTACCATTCTCTTCTTTTATTCTAAAAGTATTCCAACTTTCATTCTCGAAGTCTCCATTATGTATGTGTAGAAAACAAGGTATAAAAAAGGTTGAAAAGTACTTGCAAACGAGACTCTCAACCAGGGCTGAACATTCTTGCAAACGAGACGTTCTGCCCAGTGTAGGAAACTAGGTTTAAGAAAGGTTGAGAAGTGCTTGCAAACGAGACTCTCAACCAGGGCTGAACATTCTTGCAAATGAGATGTTCAGCTAAAAATCCTGTTTGTTCCCGTGGGAAAAGAATATTTCTTGCACACAAGGATGTTTCTCTGATTCCTCAAAAGGAACAGACCCTGGGACAAAACGGATTCTAAGTTGATAAGGAAGTTCCCCAAAACACAGTCTTAGCTGCAGTAAATAAGTCAAGGTAAAGGTTATCTCGCCCTGCGCCTGCACACTGTATAGTCTCTAAATCATAGTGTTTGGCAGCTTGCCCTGTAGCTTGTTGTGCTAGGGATATAAAATAAAGTAGCTGTAAAAAGCAAGTGTTAAAATATAAAGATTCAAACCACTCTGCAGTGTTGGTGTTTCATTCCGTCACCAGCAGTATGCAAATCACCTTCTCTATAAATTATATTTGACAGAAGAGTTACCAGCTAAGTCCTCCTCTCAAATGGAGAGATTTAAAACTTTTAAACTTCCTCCTAAGAGGGAAGCCCTTTCTTCTTGTCCATATCTTGTATTCATTATTAATACACTATCTTCTGATTCCCATGCTATTTTCCAATGAGTTTCTTTTCTTTAAATTTTCCTTTCCTGACATGAACATCTCTAAATTCCTGTCTTTGCTTCCTGATCATAAAACTAGTATATAACTCCCTGATATGTGGTGACACACATTTGCCAGTCACTGTGTTCATCCTTGTGAACAAATTAGTTAGGTAATTTTCCCCCATTCTGCTACACTAGAATGCATTATATTTGCATGCATGCATGTGTATAAATTTCTCCTTACTGTGTTTTGCTGAAATTATGCATTTCTTGCACACCTAGCTTCCAATTCTAGCCAATCTAGCCTTATCATTTTGAGCTATATAAGCTTGAGCACTATTCAGTATTTCTGAACATACCGAAACCGTGACTCCTACCTGGGAAGTCAAAGATAATAATACCTGTCAGGTAATTGGAGTGTGGAGTAAAATATATTCCCCACTTATACCACAGGCCAGGTTCCCTTATGCAGGGCACTCCTTACACAGACATCTGTGGTAATTCTTAAACTCATCTTCCTGGGATGTGTTAACAGTTTTTGGTTTTTTTAAAGTGCATTTTAAGAGTTTAACATATGTACTATTTTTATTTCAGCTTTATTCAGGACAGTGTATATCCTGGATCTAAGTAGTATTCCAAGCCATGATTTTCACAAAATAATTTCTAGCCATTTTTTTCACTTGTCTTATTTTTATTTCAAAACTATTGTCTTCTCTAATACCCATTTTACCAATTCACATTTTTCTATTCCACTATCAGTCTTATTTTAAAGCTTGCTTGATCAGATCAGTAAGCCTGATGCTAATAGTATTCTTTCCAAGTTTGTGAGATTCATGCTATTCACCAGAGGAAGACATATTTCTGGTTTTACAAACCATGGTTCAAAAAACAGTCCTTTTTCTTACAGTTTCTGAAGCTAGCTCTTTACTTGCCTTAGCATTATTTTCTGGTTTTCTTTGTTGTTAGGATTTTCTTTTATATTTAGAAACAAGTATTATTTTTTCCTAGGATGCTTTGTTTTTGTTATACTCTATTTTAATTGGTAATTTACCCAGACACTGTATCTTGCCATGGAAGAAAAACTTTGATGTATCTTTTGGGGATGTTTCAATAAAGAATAATGGCCTTCCACTGTTCTGCCAAAGTGAAAGAAAGGAAATGTTTGTAGATATAGTATAAGAACAGAAAGATCAAGTATAAACACTACTCTTTTTCCATATTCCACTCCCATATTCTTTACATTTAACCCTTTCATGAAAAATCTTATGCAAAAATGGCCTCAGTAGACATCATTTCTTTTGAAGATCCTCTTGCACACCAAAGTTGAGGACCATACGGCAGAAGCGTTCTAGATACAATGAAATTGATATAATTTTTAAGAATATTCTTTGTTTAATAATAGGAAACAAAGTCATTAAGTAAAATCATTTTTCTGTATTATCATAGAAAATTTAGATTCCAACTTCCTCAAGTATGCACATTTAGATATTAACATTATTTTAAGACACAATCAAATACTAGCATTTAACATAATCCTTCTTTAATTCTAATTTGATGATTATTGTAGTGGAGATTTTATGTAACATGAATATGGCCTTTTCATGTCCCAAACTTAGAATTTTGAATCAATGAGCTTCTGAATGTAACCAATGTAACTTGGATGATGTTTAAAGATGTTAGGAATGTAGCAAATTTTAAATTTCTATAAAATAAATTTTAAATTTAAGCAACATAAATTTTTTAAAAGGATTTCTTCTCTAATAAATAGTATTTATGTCTTTGACTGTGAGACTGTTTTTTTCCAAGGGATTATTAATTTATATTGCATACTTTATAATTTTAAAATCTATAGTTTTATTTTGAGCCTATATATATATAATTTCTTTTATCTATAAATTATCTATATTGTGTAATGAAAAGTACTTTCTTTTTTAATATCAAGCATGACTTTAATTATACAACATATTTTTGATTTGCTGAAGCATGAAAAGTAAATTTGACCCTTAAAGACTCATGGTAAATTCAGTTCAAAAAGAGCCCACCTTTTCTTTAATCCACAAAATGTTAAAAGCTTATTTATTCTAAAAATTAAGGTTATAAAATCAGTACTGTATCATTAAGCTCCTTCCTGGATGGGTTTGGTAACTATACCCAGCATTCCTCCAAATTTTTGGTAAAATTAGCTGACTCTTTTGATTAAATTGTATGGTCTTTACTTAAATATAATGAGAAAAGTTGTTTTAGAATTTGATTATTGGCTTATATACTTTTCATAAATGTTGCTGCCGTCTATCTATAAAAAAGCATTAGAATTCTAGAATCACTGCTTTAAAAAACTTAAAAAGAGAACAGATATTTCATCTGAAGTTAAAAAATTAATGTATGGAAAAAAATTTTCTCAAAATCTTAATGTCTTTAAGTTGTACTTTTTAGGCTTAGCTAAGAAATTGTTTAATCTCCTTAGACAGCTACTAGCTTCCCAACTATTTGCTTCATTTGTTGCTTAACAGGAAAGAGAAAAAGGTTATTTGAGTGTATGCTTTTTTTAGTATCTAAAGAATTAAGAAACAAGCAAAACTGTTTCCAAGTTATTTGAATATACAAGACAACATAGGTATCATTTGACTCCATTTAGCATATACACTTGGAGAAGGCAATGGCACCCCACTCCAGTACTCTTGTCTGGGAAATCCCATGGACAGAGGAGCCTAGTGGGCTACAGTCCATGGGGTTGGGAGGAGTCAGACGCGACTGAACAACTTCACTTTCACTCTTCACTTTCATGCACTGGAGAAGGAAATGGCAACCCACTCCAGTGTTCTTGTCTGGAGAATCCCAGGAACAGAAGAGCCTGGTGAGCTGCTGTCTATGGGGTCGCACAGAGTCAAACACTACATGACTGACACAACTTAGCAGCAGCAGCAGCAGCAATATATACACTATAGGTTCTAAACATGAAGGATTTTAGACTTTTATACAGTTTTCTTTTTATACTCTGTCTTAGAGACCCACAATGAATGTGATTTTTTTGACTCTCATCTTTGGAATAGGGGATATTTTATTGAATAAAATACCTTAATTCACCCTGTTCCTGTCTTACTAAGCGTTGACACTAAAATACTTTGAGTTATCATATTCATGTTCTTATCCAGTCAGTCAACAAAATTCTTACTAAATTAATCATCTCATCAATACTGGTTTCCTTGGTGGCTCAGATGGTAAATAATCTGTCTGCAATGCAGGAGATCCCCAGGTTTGATCCCTGGGTCAGGAAGATCCCCTAGATAAGGAAATGATAACCCACTCCAGTATTCTTTGGAATGCTATGGACAGAGGAGCCTGCCAGGCTGCAGTTCATGGGCTCAAAAAGTTGGACATGTCTGAGCATACACACATAAGTTCCAACAAGAGATGCATTCTCTAGTTATGCCTGGATTGGTGCATTTCCAAATCCAGTGATTATTAAAATATTGTGCTCAGTCATCTATTAAGTTTCAAGATTTACTCCATGGACTGAGAACTAACCCAAATGGCAAATATTTTCTTTAGTTCTTCTGGGCAAGATACACTCAGTTCCTTAGACTTACATTAGAATATATTTCTAAGAAAAAAATTTTTTAAATAGCAAACATATTAATGAGATATTAAAAGTTACTTTATTGTGGTATGCAAACTAAACTTTGTATTTGGTAATTCTGATGACTAATTCAGTGCTTTACATAGGAGTGTGACTACCTGAAAATACAACTTCTCAGTGAACATTCCCTCAAATTTCAAGAATGAATCTCAGAGTTGTCTTGAATTGATAACTATTTCCTATTGCTTCCTTTCATTTTAAAATATAAATTACTATGTGTTTAGCTTTATCATTTTCAGTTGTATTTCTTTAGGTTTCTTAAGTTGTTTTAAAATATGGAGTCATACTTATTTTTACACTATTTCTTTTTTAAAATTTATTTATTTATTTTAATTGGAGCCTGATTACTTTACAATATTGTGGTGGTTTTTGCCATATATTGACATGAATCAGCCACGGGTGTTTATGTATCCCCTATCTCAAACCCTCCTCCTACATTCCTCCCCATCCCTTCCCTCTGGGTTGTCCCAGTGCACCAGCTTTGAGTGCCCTGTTTCATGCATCAAACTTGGACTGGTGCTCTATTTCATATATGGTGATATACATGTTTCAATGCTATTCTCTCAAATCATCCCACCCTCACCTTCTCCCACAGAGTCCACAAGTCTGTTCTTTATATCTGTGTATCTTTTGCTGTCTTGCACGTAGGGTCATTGTTACCATCTTTCTAAATTCCATATATATGTGTTAATATCCTGTATTGGTGTTTTTCTTTCTGACTTACTTCCCTCTCTAAATAGGCTCCAATTTCATCCACCTCATTAAATTCAAATGCATTCTTTTTAATAGCTGAGTAATATTCCACAACAATGTGTCATAACTTTCTTATCCATTCACCAGCCAATGGGCATCTAGGTTCCTTCCATGTCCTAGCTGTTGTAAATAGTACTGCAATGAACACTGGGGTACACATGTTTCTTTTAATTCTGGTTTACCTCAGTGTGTATGCCCAGCAGTGGGATTGCTGGATCGTATGGTAGTTCTATTTCCAGCTTTTTAAGGAATCTCCACACTGTTCTCCATAGTGGCTATACCAGTTTGCATTCTCACCAACAGTGTAAGAGAGTTCCCTTTTCTCCATATCCTCTCCAGCATTTGTTGTTTGTAAACTTTTTGGCAGCAGTCATTCTGACCGGCATGAAATGGTACCTCATTGTGGTTTTGATGTGTTAGCTATCTGTATGTCTTCTTTGGAGAAATGTCTGATTAGGTCTTTTCCCCACTTTTTGATTGGTTTGTTTATTTTTCTGGTATTGAGCTGGATGAGCTACTTGTATATTTTTGAGATTAATTCTTTGTCAATTGCTTCATTTCCTATTATTTTCTCAAATTCTAAAGGCTGTCTTTTCACTTTGCTTATAGTTTCCTTCATTGTGCAAAAGCTTTTAAGTTTAATAAGTCTCCATTTGTTTATTTTTGCTTTTATATCCATTACTCTGGGAGGTGGATCATAGAGGATCTTGCTGTGATTTATGCCAGAGAGTGTTTTCCTATGTTTTCCTCTAGGAGTTTTATAGCTTCTGGTCTTACACTTAGATCTTTAATCCACTTTGAGTTTATTTTTGTGTATGGTGTTAGAAAGTATTCTAGTTTCATTTTTTTACAAGTGGTTGACCAATTTTCCCAGCACCACTTGTTAAAGAGATTGTCTTTTCTACATTGTATATTTTTGCCCCCTTTGTCAAAGACAAAGTGCTCATAGGTGCGTGGATTTCTCTCTGGGCTTTCTATTTTTGTTTCATTGATCTGTATTTCTGTCTTTGTGCCAGTTCCTTACTATCTTAATGACTGTAGCTTTGTAGTATGGTCTGAAGTTAGGCAGGTTGATTCCTCCAGTTCCATTCTTCTTTCTCAAGATTTCTCTGGCTATTTGAGATTTTTTGTATTTCCATATAAATTAGAAATTATTTGTTCTAGTTCTGTGAAAAATACCATTGGTAGCTTGGTAAGAATTGCTTTGAATCTATAGATGGTTTGGGGTAGTATACTTATTTTCACCATAATGATTCTTCCAATCCACGAACATGGTATATTTCTTCTACACTATTTCTATACCAGAAACGTGTCTTCTTTTCAGCAGCTAAAATATTTCAACTGCTATATCTGAAACAATTTTACCTTCAAATGATAAATATTGAATGTGACAATTATCAATAAAATTACATAAAATTACAGCTGTATGCTTGCTTGATTATAGATTGCTGGGTTTTTTTTCCAAGTTTCTGTTCTGTTTTAAAAAGTTCAAACAACAAATGCAAAATATAACAAAGTGCTTCATTTGCTTTGTGTGTGTGTGTTTGCTTCAGTCATGTCTGACTCTTTGTGACCCTATGGACCTTAGCTCACAGATTCTTTACCACTGAGTCACCAGGGAAGCCCCTCCTCAGCTTTTAATTTTATAAGTTGTTCAATTATGGTATGATCATATCTTTTTAAATTTTTTAATGATAAAGGGAAATAGAATAATTGTTTGGATTCAAAAGAATAAAATGTAAATTAGGAAAATATTTAAGTATAATATTAAATATCAAAACATTTTGTAAAATTGGTATTATCACTCTTGTTTAGGTACAGAACTAATCTTACAGAAGTTAAAATGTAGTTCTTGTCTTCAGAGACTTTAAAACATATGAGAAGAGGGACTTTCCTGGTGGTCCAGTGTTTAAGACTTCATCTTCCAATGAAGGAAGTCTAGGTTCAATTCTTGGTCTGGGAGCTAAGATCCCACATGTCTCACAGCCAAAAAACCAAAACATAAAATAGAAACAATATTGTAACAGATTCAATAGATACTTCTGAAAAATGGTCCACATCAAAAAACTTAAGAAAACAAACAAACAAACATAAGAGGAGATAGTCAACCAAGTAGATACAGGCATCCTCAGTCACTTTAGTCATGTCTGCCTCTTTGCGATGCTATGGACTGTGGCGCACCAGGATCCTCGGTCTCTGGGCTTCTCCAGGCCAGAATACTAGAGTGGGTTGCCATGCCCTCCTCCAGGGCATCTTCCCAACCCAGGGATCAAATCCAGGTTTCCTGCATTGGCAGGTGAACTCTTTACCACTGAACCACAGGGAAAGCCCAACCAAGTAGATATCAAACTACAATATAGTTTGATAAGTATGACAATAAGCGTGGTTGTAAGGTATTACTAGAAAACATTGGAGGGAAACCTAAGTTAACTTTGGGATGTGAGCAATGCTGATGAAAGAAATACTAGCAAACTGATACTAGAGGGTTGAAGAGAAGTTACACATATCAGGAGACTTGGAGAAATTACCAGGTGCCTGGGTACAAAGCCAGCTTGATAAATTTGGAGAAGTGAAAATGATACAGTATATCTAGACCTTTCCTGATAGTTCAAGAGAGACGGAAGAGACGAAAGTGGTGATACAAGGGACTGAGATCATTATGGGCCATATGAGCTGGTCCCGAGAAATTGGACTTTACATTGAGAGAAGTGGGGAGACACATGAAGAGCCAAAACAGAGGCGTCAAATAATCACTACTGCTGCTGCTGCTAAGTCACTTCAGTCGTGTCCGACTCTGTGCAACCCCACCCCATGGACTGCAGCCTACCAGGCTCCTCCATCCATGGGATTTTCCAGGCAAGAGTACTATCAT
Organism: Budorcas taxicolor; assembly: GCF_023091745.1. Classification (NCBI taxonomy): domain Eukaryota; kingdom Metazoa; phylum Chordata; class Mammalia; order Artiodactyla; family Bovidae; genus Budorcas; species Budorcas taxicolor. Next base: position 38,440,629 of record NC_068919.1, on the reverse strand, counting down.
GGTACAACATAGGGGACACCATAGAGTAGAAGCTGTTGTTTTACTACAAGTGAAAATTAACAACGTGAATCAGTGCTGCTGCAGTGGCAATTGAAGACAAATTCATATGGCAATATGAGAAGGATTTGATGATCAAGTGTAGGTTGCAGAAAAGAAGAGAACCTGAAGGCAGAGATGAAGAAACTATTCACTACCTAAGTGCTTGTCTTTAGAAAATCTTAGGTTAAAACTTGGTAATATTTGTTTTCTTATTTTTATATGTTAAGAAAATATTATTGAATATGATTGTTTATACTGAAAGAAAAATGAGCTGTTACTGAAATGAATGTTAGACATATCTTTAATGAAATATTTTCAAGGAAGTATAAAATGATGAAATTTAAAAACATAAAATCTGAAGAAAGCTTCATCTTATAATGTAAAATAAAGAACGAATATATCTATGCAACATTTTTTAATGTTTTAAATATACTAAGCTTAAATTTATTCTAAAAGATACATGTATTAATAAAATGACAGAAAAAATTGATAGGAAGTGTTCTTATATTTAGTTAGCTGCTTCTTTGCTTAGAGATGCTAAATTCAAACATATACAATAAGGTCCCTACATATGAACCTTAAAGTAACAAACTTTCAAAGATGCAAACGTGCATCACGTATCCAACCTAGAGACCAGGGAGTCATAGCAACTTTCAAAAAATATGTCATGCTTTTCATCAGGCAGTAAAGGCAAGTGACAAATCAGGAACAACCTTGTGGCAGTTTTGGAAGGACTATAACATCTTAATGGCTGCAAAAACACATTGACTTTGCTTGGTATAAGTTACAGCCATCACCATGAAAGGATTTGGAAGAATCTTTTCCCATAGTTTGTTCACTATTTTTTGTGGATTTGAGAAGGTGGTTGAGGAGTCCAAAGGGGTCTTCAGTAGCTCAGTGACCCTCAGGGAGAACCTGGAGCTAGGTCTGCAAAAGGATGACTTCACTGAACTCAACGCTGTGCCACTGGAGGAGCTTACAGATGAAGACTTGATGGAAGTGGAGGCCGAGAGACAGGACAAAGAAAAAAGGAAGAAGTAACTGAAGAAGAGAAGAGATTCATGATGCAGGAAATGGCAAAGGGATTTTCTTTATTTGAGGAAGCACTGTTAATTTTTGAGGCATAGGACCAGAATATAGAAAGCTACACAAAGGTTGCAGCTCAGAATGCAATCCAGTGCTATGGTGTCATTCTACGATGAGAAAAAAGAACTACTATCCAGACGTCACTGGGGATTTTTTTCAAGAGGGTAGCCAGAACTGAATCCAGCAAGGAACAAGAACCTGTGCCATCAAGGTGAAGCAGGAATGAAATTGCAGCTTGCCCTCCATCTCTTCTAGCTGATGAATCTTCAGCTCAACCATCTTCCACCCCTCTCCCTCGTCCAGTCAGAAACTCTTCTTAACTGTTCACTTGATGCCAGCCCCCGTATGCCAGTTATTGTACTGTACTGTAAGCTAAAACTGTTTTATTTTTGTTTTTGTTTTTATGCATTATTTGTGTGAAAAATACTATCTACCTATTGCATTATGGTACTATATAGTCAATTGTGTTAATTGGGTACCTAGGCCAACATTTTTGGACTTACAAATAAGTTGCACTTTCAAACATGCCCTCGGAACAGAACTCATTCACATGTATGGGACTTACTGTATGTTTTTATAAAGTGCTGCAATAAAGGGTCCTAAATTTAACAAAGTCTAGAAGATTTTTTGATAAGAATAGTTTCACTTAACACATAATTTTGTGGGGTTTTTTTTCCATTATGCTATCTCCTCTGTACTTCTTGTATTATCCTTTCCTTGTGTGCATGCACCTATGCTAAGTTGCTTCAGTCGTGTCCGACTCTGTGCTACCCTGTGGACTATAGCCTGTCAGCCTCCTCTCTCCATGGGTTTCTCTGGGCAGGAATACTGCAGTGGGTTGCCATGCCCTCTTCCAGGGGATCTTCATGACCTATGGGTCACTCTTTCCTTAGGCATCCTGTTGCTGCTGCTGCCAAGTCGCTTCAGTCGTGTCCAACTCTGTGCAACCCCATAGACGGCAGCCCACCAGGCTCCTCCATCCCTGGGATTCTCCAGGCAAGAACACTGGAGTGGGTTGCCATTTCCTTCTCCAGTGCATGAAAGTGAAAAGTGAAAGTGAAGTCGCTCAGTTGTGTCCGACTCCTAGCGACCGCATGGACTGCAGCCCACCAGGCTCCTCCGTCCATGGGGTTTTCCAGGCAAGAGCACTGGAGTGGGGTGCCATTGCCTTCTCCTTTAGTTGTCCTTGTATCCCACAAATATTGGTATACTAGGTTAAGTACTTCTATATGTTGATAAAAAACAACCATTACAATATCAGTTGTTTTTTGGAGAGAGCATGCTGAAAGTAGGCACCAGGTTTTAAAATCCTCCGTGAAAGGAGCACATATCACTTCTGTTCAAATATCCTTGTCTAAAGTAAGCCCTATGACATGATCTGAGGCCAAACAAGGCAAACAAGTATTATCTTCATGTACTGCAAGGAATATAAGGATCAAGTATTTGTGAAGAGCTCAAATTCCTACCCAGATCTGTCTCTATGGTAGGCAGTGTTTGACTGAATATATTAATAATACCATTTGAATTTATGCTGAAAATATAATCTCAGAAAGATCTGCTTCTTAAATTGACTTTTAAAATACTAAAAAAAAAAGATTTATCTATGAAATTGTACCATTTATTTCAAATAATGAAAGCATAAAGAATTCGAAGACGTTCATGTCTTTACAGTGCCTGAGTCAATAAATAAAGATTAGATTATACATATGATCTATGTAAAAGGATACTAAAATCTGACACATGCTTCTCTAAGAATCTAAGCCTCAACATTAATTCTTATTTTGTAATTAAATGTTATATACTATTATATGTACTTGGAACACAACGTACACTACTACTACTACTAAGTCACTTCAGTCGTATCTGACTCTGTGTGATCCCACAGATGGCAGCCCACCAGGCTCCCCTGCACCTGGGATTCTCCAGGCAGGAACACTGGAGTGGGTTGCCATTTCCTTCTCCAAAGTATACCTAGCAGAAAAAGTCCATGATCTCATGAACCTTTTATTCTGGTAGAGAGCAAATCAAAGATACCATAAGATAAAAGAAAATAATACATCAATAAATATTATCAGAAATTGATTAATGCTATGCAACACACAGAGCAGAAGAAAACTGGTATCTTAAAAATTTATTCTGTATTCAAAGAATCTCATGAAGACTTGAGAAGTAGCAGGATGTTTATCTACTTTCTCCAAAAGTTCATAACTTTGAGACAATTTTTAAACCATGTTCTCATGAAGTGGACTTATAGTTTACTTTGGTGAAAAGGAATCTAATTTTGAATAATTAAGTACATTAGCTAAAATTAAACAGTAATAAACTTTTCCTGCATTCATCATGTTATTTATTCCTAAAAACTGAATGAAATAAAGTAAATAACCCCAAAATTCAGTGGCTACATTCATAATCCTTAACTATGTTCGGGAATAAAAGGAAAAATCTGAGTTGGAATACAGTTTATATATTTTGAGAACATATTTTGACTGGTCAGTGTGTAAAAACCCATGCAACACTTTGCAAGGCAGATCACTTTCATAACAAGAATTGACAACTAAGAGGAACATATGAGATTCTAAGAGGCATTATTGTGTGGAACAGAAGGCCTACTTTCAAAAGGGTTGAGACTCCGGATGCTTCAATTATAACTGTATTTCCTTGCTTATTTAAATAATTATTTTGAATTTTGCATTCCAAAACCAAAGTTATTTAATTAGGATAAAATGAGCCTAAATAGCTCCCCAACCAAAAAAAAAAAGTGACTCAGGGAAGAGTATCAAGCTGCTAAGAGACAGGTGACAAAAGATAAAACTGAGAAGGAAAGAGTTTGCCAAAGCAGCATGCATGATGCCAAGAAATCGACAACTAGAACTGTCGCTACTCGCCACTTCAGGACGGCTCTAACTATGGCACATGGGATCTTTTTTGGTGATCTTTAATTTCTGAAATTCTGCATGAGGTCTTATGTACTCTCAGTTTTTAGCTTATATTTTATTATAAGCACAAAGAATAGTAATGTAAAAGATGATTTTGTTTTTATCACCAATATATGGCTAAATAATATATGTGGCTTTATTAACATCTGGTTTCATTGCTAATAGTGGTATGATGATATGGGGGGACATCTGTGGGACATTGTATCAGTGATGTTGCCTGGAACTCCTCCTGTTGCCTTTAAATTCGTACCTAATACCCTGCAGCTGAGAACAAAGATGTGCCTCCCACTCTTGAGTTGATAAGACAGAAACAGCCCTAAAAATAGACTCAGGTAAAGCTCCTTACCTTGTGAAACTTTCCTTTTTATTTATAAAGAAATCATATCCACAAGCAACAACCATTATGATTTCAGACAGTTAAAAAAATGTTTTGGGGGTAAAATGTAGTAAGATCATGGAGTAAAGAGTGATATTGGTGCCATGTGAGATAGTGTGGTCAGGGGCTCCTTTCTCAGGAGTTGATGTTGAATACAGATATGAGTGAAGTCAAGAATTATGAGCCAGAAAAATATTGAACTTAGAGATGAAAGCAACACATAAGTATATCAGAGGAAAATAAATGCATATGTAAATTATGCATTTTATACTTATTTTGCAAGCACTTTATCTGTAAATACCTATTAGAAAAATTGAGTAGTTTTATTAAAAGAAATAATGAAGGTCCAAATACAAATTTTTTTATGAATCTAATTGTTATAATAATAAAAAGGCCAGCTGCAGAGAATAAGACATTTTGCTAATTAGAAATGTGATTAGCAGATGAGAGGACTGATAGAGGATATATTATGTGGAAGATCAAAATGAAGAGTCCACAGCTGATTTTCTAGAAATTAAAACAAGCAAAGAGTGAAACTTTGTTCATAATTGGGTTTGCTCAATGAGAGACAGTTGTTAATTAATTTTGATGCTGGACTTGAGTTTTTATTAGCTATCTGTCAGTAATCTAAATAATGGCAAAACATTTTATTAGGATGGGCAAAATGTCTCTCTTCTTATCCAGAAAGTAAGATACATCTTTCTGCTGAGTAACTGATGTAATAATGCTTATATTAATATAGCAATTCAGTAAGTACTAGGCTATCCTGTGGGAATATCACAGTGACAAAAAGATTGTTTGCTATGTGGAGTGTGCATTATAAACGGTAAATTAACCCAGTATCAGATAGTTATAAAGAGCAGTGAGTTCTAATAAATTACGCTCAAGTCACTCAGTCATGTCCACCCCTTTCAACCTCATGGACTGTAGCCTGCCAAGCTTCTCTGTCCACAGGATTTTTCAGATAAGAATACTGCCAGTCTAGGTTCAATACAGGATACAGGATGCTTGGGGCTGGTGCACTGGGATGACCCAGAGAGATGATATGGGGACGGTGGTGGGAGGGGGGTTCAGGATTGGGAACTCATGTACACCGTGGTGGATTCATGTCAAAGTATGGCAAAACCAATACAGTATTGTAAAGTAAAAAAAAGTAATAAAAAAAATAAAGAGCAAAAAATAAAAAAATAAAATACATAGTACACAGGCAAAAAAAAAAAAAAAAAAAAGAATACTGAAGTGGATTGCCGTTTCCTCCTCCAAGGGATCTTCCTGACCCGTGGATTGAACCCATGTCTCCTGTGTTTTCTGCATTGAATGCATATTCTTTTCCTGCTGAGCTATTGGGGAAGCCCATGCTTATGAATGCTCCATTATTTATTTCTGTCACTACTACCTGAGCAGTTATATTGCTGCTAAAAGCAAATGGCAATAAAATTATTGTAATTCACTATATTTCACTACCATTTTGTATAGCCAGATAATATTTTGATATATTTTAATACTTCAGAAATATTTTGCACTCCTCTGTTTTGACTGACTTACATTTGCTTCTGTTTCCAGTGTGTATGGGTTTAGTGTGCCTATGCATAATGACACAAATTAATATCAATAATTACATATGAGATAGTTTGCATGCAATCAGAAGAATATAAATAAAAGTATAAAATGGATTTAAAAGATAATGAGTACATTTGCCAAATTAAAAAAAATAAGGCATGGTTTTATTTGTATTCATGTGAGGGTTACTTCTTAGTATTTTCACCTAGATTTCAAGAAGTCCCACATGCTCAAAAATAGCTTTTCCAGTCTTGACACTGCACCATAGGATATTGCTTTGAACATTTGAAATCTTTTCTGTCTTTATTCATCTTCTTCTATAAAGTGAGTACTCCAAATAAGGTGACATTCTGGACTTTTCATCTAAGTTAAAGACTTAGCAACTTATCTCAAAATAACTTAATAAATAATGATCCTGTGAGAATGAAGTGAGATGAAGGATAATCATCTAAGTGTAGAGAAGAGTCTTCTGAAATTTTTTTCTGATTATCTGTTTTGCATAGGTTATCACTACATGTTTCCATTAATTTTGTTTTAATAGAGCTGTGACCTCTCAATGCCTTCTTGCAGCTGCAGAAATTCATATTTACTTCCAATGGTTATACGTGGTCTACCCTGGTAATACTACTTAGGAGACTAGGAAATAGACTTCTAAGAATTCAGGTGTGAATTTTTTTAAGAAGCAAGTTTGTTGAGACCTTGTAGTTGGATAAGGAGAGTTCACTTAAGTCTAGAGCATTTAGTTAAGTTTTATTTTATGAGTTTATGAATTTTTTTAGGAATGATATATGCTATTCATTATTTGTTGTTGTTGTCCAGTACCTAAGTCATTTCCTACTCCTTGCAACCCCAAGGAGTCACTTACTATCTGCCAGAGTTTGCCCAAGTTCATGTCAGTGATGCCATCCAACTTATCCTCTGCCACCCTCTTTTCCTTTTGCCTGCAATCTTTCCCAGCATCAGGGTATTTTCTAATGAGTCAGCTTTTTGTATCAGGAGGCCAAGTATTGGAGCTTCAGCATCAGTCCTTCCAATTAATATTCAGAGTGGATTTATTTTAGTATTGACTGGTTTTATCTCCTTGCTGTCTAAGGGACTTTCAAGAGTCTTCTCCAGCACATTTTGAAAGCATCAATTCTTCAGTGCTCACCCTTCTTTATAGTCCAACTCTCACATCTGTACATGATTACTGGAAAGACCGTATCTTTGACTATACAGACCTTTATCGGCCAAGTGATGTCTTTGCTCTTTAATACACTGTCTATTCATCATACCTTTCCTTCCAAGAAGCAAGTATCTTCTAATTTCATGGCTGCAGTCATGAAAACATAGCATTAAGCCGTTTGTTTCACTCTCTTCTTTCACCCTCATCAAGAGGTTCTTTAGTTCCTCTTCACTTTCTGCCATCAGAGTGGTATCATCTGCATATCTGAGATTGTTGATATTTCTCCCAGCAGTCTTAATTCCAGCTTGTAACTCATCTAGCCTGGCATTCTCATGATATACTCTGCATCGGTTCAGTTCAGTCGCTCAGTCATGTCCGACTCTTTGTGACCCCATGAATCGCAGCACGCCAGGCCTCCCTGTCCATCACCATCTCCCGGAGTTCACTCAGACTCACATCCATCAAGTCCATGATGCCATCCAGCCATCTCATCCTCGGTCGTCCCTTTCTCCTCCTGCCCCCAATCCCTCCCAGTATCAGAGTCTTTTCCAATGAGTCAACTCTTCGTATGAGGTGGCCAAAGTACTGGAGCTTCAGCTTTAGCATCATTCCTTCCAAAGAAATCCCAGGGCTGATCTCCTTCAGAATGGATTGATTGGATCTCCTTGCAGTCCAAGGGCCTCTCAAGAGTCTTCTCCAACACCACAGTTCAAAAGCATCAGTTCTTCAGTGCTTAGCCTTCTTCACAGTCCAAATCTCACATCCATACATGACCACAGGAAAAACCATAGCCTTGACTAGACGGACCTTAGTCGGCAAAGTAATGTCTCTGCTTTTGAATATACTATCTAGGTTGATCATAACTTTTCTTCCAAGGAGTAAGCGTCTTTTAATTTCATGGCTGCAGTCAACATCTGCAGTGATTTTGGAGCCCCACCCCCCCCCCGCCCCCACCAAAAAAAAGTCTGACACTGTTTCTACTGTTTCCCCATCTATTTCCCATAAACAGATTGACAGTATACAATGTTCATATACTCCTTTCCCAGTTTTGAACCAGCCAGTTGTTCCATTTAAGGTTATAATTGTTTCACATACAGGTTTCTCAGGAGACAGGTAAGATGATCTGGTATTCTCACCTCTTTAAGAATTTTCCACAGTTTGTTGTGATCCACACAGTCAAAGGCTTTCACATAGTCAATGAAGCAGAAGTAGATGTTTTTCTGGAATTCTCTTGCTTTCTTAATGATCCAACAGATGTTGGCAATTTGATCTCTGGTTCATCTGCCTTTTCTAAACCCAGCTTGTACATCTGGAAGTTCTCAATTCAAGTATGCTGAAGCCTAGTTTGAAGGATTTTGAGCATAACCTTGCTAGCATGGGAAATGGGCACAATTATATGGTAGTTTGAACATTTCTTAAGCACTGCCCTTCTTTAGGATAGGAATGAAAACTGACCTTTTCCAGTCCTGTGGCCACTGCTGAGTTGTCCAAATCTGCTGGTATATTGAGTGTAGCACTTCAGTAGCATCATCTATTAGGATTTAAAATAGCTCAGCTGGAATCCCATTACTTCCACTAGATTTGTTCATGGTAATGCTTTTCTAAGGCCCACTTGACTTCACTCTCCAGGATGTCTGACTCTAGATGAGTGACCACACCGTCATGTTTATCCCAGTCATTAAGACTTTTCTGTATGGTTTTTCTGTGTATTCTTGCCACCTCTTTTAATCCCTTCTGCCTTGGTTAGGTCCTTAAGTTTCTCTCCTTTATGGTGCCCATCCTTGCATGAATGTTCCTTCACTATTTATGGACCCTTAATTCTTTAAAGGAAAACTTGCTAATGTGAACACTGAAACATTTTAACTTGTATATTAAAAACATCTAAAAGATTTGATAAAAATAAATATCTCACATATGAATTTTCTCAATTATTCTTAATATGTTTGATTCTCAGTAATAATTCTGTTTTTGGTTCCTCATCTGAGAATTATATTAGGTTCAGAAAAGTACTTAATCTGCCTCACTGACATGCTCTGGGTGTATATACATATATTCTTTTATGGATTAAAATGTTTAAAATTATCACTTTTATTATTAATGCCAATGTTGATAAAGGCAACACTGTGATTTATAACAAAATATTTCAAGTAAAATTTAAATTCTCTTACAAATTTTTCTTTTTATGAAACTTCTAATAATTTTTTTTCTTTTTAAACAAATGTTTATTTTAAAACTACCTCTGTTTACAAAGTGATTCTAATTGACTCAGAATAATTTAAAAGCTCATTCATTTTAGCTAGTATAAAATTATTTTATATGTTCTAGATTTGACAATTCTAATTAGATGAATGCAAAAGCAACCATCAAAAAATTGCTATATTTAGGTATTTAGTATCACATCTTCTTCAAAAAACTGTTCCTTATAAACCAAACTAACATAATGAATAATCAAATAATGCTTAGTTAATTAGCAAAACCACAACACAAGATAAAGTAGGAACTTTTTACACATAAGGTGATAAGCACATGTATTAGTCTACTAGTTCTTGATGAAAAATAATTAATTATATTGGCCATCTGACACAGTGGCTATGTAATGGAAGTGAGGAAGTAAAATACTTTCTTTGGAAACAGAATAAAGTTACCCCAAGTCAAGTATAGAATTGGGCATTTTGGTCAAGATTAGAAAATAAAACTTTTGAAGTATCAAAATAAAAGTTATTATTTTGAGATAGTAAAAAGTCAAAACACAAACCATTTTATCTGTAAAGGCTACACTGGGCTAACTCTCCCCTAACACTGAAATTAAAAGAATATATTTCCTGACATAATAAAAATGATAATTTTTTTTTCTGGTGAAATCTATTAAAATGGGGAATTAGGTTGTTTAACATAAAAGAGAAACACTGACTATGCTGTGTATATAGCTAGATCTGTGTGTTCTCAGTGCATTAGAGAATGCAGCAAATGAAGTATTGCCATACAAAGTAGTGTAAGTCTTGAGAAAATGCATATTTTCTCCACTATAAAGTGCTCAATAGCATTACCTTGAACATGGAGCAGATTCTTGGTCATCATTAGTTGATAATATAAGGATATTCCTCCGTCCATGGTATTTTCCAGGCAAGAATACTGGAGTGGGTTGCCATTTCCTTCTCCAGGAGATCTTCCCGATCCAGAGATTGAACCCGGGTCTCCCGCATTGTAGGCAGATGCTTTACCATCTAAGGCACCAGGGAAGTCATAGGAAACCATAAAGATAGACAAATAGTGGGAAGAATTCTGGTACTTGTATATATACATTCTACATCAACACAATGCCACGCCCATTTAGGTGTAGTTGTTTTGAGGAAATAAAACAAAATCTCAGTTACAGAAAAATTATTATTATTATTTAAAATTGTTTTGTCTGCATAGCATGTGAGAACTTATTTCCCTAACCAGGGAACAAACCCAAGGCCCCTGAAGTCAAAGCCCAAAGTCTTAACCACTGGACTGCAAGGGAAGTCTTCAAAAATTATTTTTATCATAGCAAAAAAGCTTGTATTTTGGAAGAAGATAGTTTTGTTTTACCAATGTAACTTCTATGTATTCAAATATATGTTGGAAAAGTATAAAACCATATTTGGGAAAAGTGAGCACATCCTATGTATAGTTCTTTTTGTGGTGAGTGAAAAAAAAATGTATCAGGAAAGAGGATACATTGTGGGGTTACATAAATCTGTAAGATTTTATCTGTTTTTAAAAGATATCTAAGAAAACTATGATAAAATATTGAGTTCACTTTATGGATGAATGCATGGTTATTAGTTTATATATTCTCTATATGTTTCTGCATTTTAACATTTTTTCATAATTTCAAAAGTATTTAAAATTAAAATGTTTCCATAGTATACATGGTTGGTTTTTCTGGTCACACAGTCTAATGATCTTCAAACACTTATAGTAAATATTCAGCCAACACAGTTATTAGTAAAAAAGAAAAATAGTAGATTATGATAAAATATTAATAATGGAGCTCATCTATAGAACTAGATAGTACAAAATATTCAAATATTCATCAGTTTCAGTGCTGCAGTGGATTTTAGAGACCACCCTTACACTACTGAGGAAACTGCAGCCCTCAAATTTCTTGATGGGTCCAATAAAGCAACTAATAGTTATAAAATAGAAATAAAAAACAACTAACGACTTAGATGATTGACTATCCTGGAGCCTTCTGCTTTTAAGATGTTTCAACTCAGTTATATGCTCTTTCTCCTCTAAATTTATTTAATGAATCTCACTAAGTAGTGTCCTTGAGTTTTTATAATAAAATTTTAGTAATATGCAAGTAACCTTATACTTATCATTTTAAAATAAAGATTAAAAAAAAAAACAAATACAACAAAAAAGTCCCACTTGAAATGGAAGAAAAAAACATATAAAAGCACTGCATGTCCCCACAAGTTTAGAAAGGTCCATATGGAGTCATAAATATACTCTAATATTACAAAATCCAGTTTGGGGCTAAGGAATTGTATCTTAAATAATGTGCAATTTTTCTTTTCACCCTAATTTTATTAAGATCCTTTTTCTTTATCCAACTTTCCTGATTTATTTCTTTCATCACACTTGTTACTCTCCTACATATTATATATTTAATTTTTATTACTGTTTAGCGTTGTTTCTCACAACTGAAATGTTAGTTTTGAGAAATCTGGGTTTTTTTTTAATATCACTATTATTGTTGTTAATTTTTTTTACTATGTATTCCTAGTATCTAGACTGATTTCAATAATTATCTCTTCCCTAAAATCAGAGTTAGTTTCATGTCATAGATAAGACTTATAACTAGCTAAGCATCTATTGTCAATGATATTTTTTAGATAAAGTAAAGGTTGGCTTCTAAAAATACTGCTTTTAACTCTCATATATGAAAAGGAGTATGAAAATGTGATTATATGTCAGTGTGATACACCTTTGGTTTAAGCTCCAAGAGCTTATGTATTTAAAATTTTCCCTTTAATGAGAAAACTTTGCTGTTAGAAATGCATGATACACACAAAATTCTAAAACCACATTATAGAATATTAGATTGTTGTTCATCTAAAATTTATTTCTCCCCGATTCTGATCTTCATGGAAAGAATGTATTCACAGATATTGAGCTAGGGCAAGTAATTTGCTTTTGTCACTACAGAGAAAGTACAGGAATGTCTAGGGATTAAGAGGCCTTGCTGATTCTGCTCACTCTCAAGGACCATCTGACCTCATCAACGAGACAAACCTACCTTGGGTAGGTTGGTGGTCTGATAAAAATAACAGATGTTAATAATTTAATATAGAATTAACTGGAAATTGATCCATGACTAATGACAAGTCCAGTCAAGCCTAGCTTAAATTAGCTGAAGCCCAACCAACCTGCAGAGGCAAGCAAGAAACAAATGCTTATTATTATTTTATGCCATTAAGATTTTCTGGTTATTTGTAAAATAGTATTGTTATGCAACATCTAAACAAACGTACTATTATTTTTCCCTGATACCTTATATTTCTATTTTTCAAAGTGAGTCTTTCATAGAAGACCACATTGCTTCAACCACAATCAGATTTATTAAAAGAATCTGTAAAGATTTACAATTTTACATTGAGTAAGCTCAATGGTCTGAATTTTTTAAGATATATAGAAAAAGAAACAAATCGCTAGTGTTGTCATAATTAAGATTGTACCTAGTTTCATAACTGAAAAAAAGCAAAATAATAAGAGTTTAAATGAGATAGATGTTTATTTCTCTTTCACATAAAATCACTTCAGACATCAGCCATCCAGGGTTGACATGTGCTCCATAGTATCATCAGAGACATAACTTTATAGCTTTCTTTTTCACTATCAAAGTTCATGTCTTTCATGCCCAAGTTTACCTGAGAATCTAAGATAGTTGCTATAACCTGTACCATCACAAAGTCATCATAAGCCAGAATCAAAAGTAAAGGCAAAGTATAAAAAAATAAAATCCTTAAGAAACAAACAAAAAATGAATGAAAATGCTGTATGACTATTTAGGCTGTCTGCACTAGCCTTCCCAGAAACACCATGCAGCAACTCTACTTACCGCTCATTGGCCAAGATTAGATCACATGACCACAATTTGTTTAACGGGAGACTCAGAAAAACAGCACAGCTGAAAACTGTGTTCTCTTGCTAAAGAGCAAGGGGACTGGGAATGAGTTAGGAAACAGTAGCTTTAATGACATTGCTTTATTCATTTACTGAGAAAAATTATTTTCTTGTATTGGCCATAAGCTCACTAAAATGTAATGGTTTTGTATCTCAGGAAATTTTTAAATCTAAATTCCCCAAGACTCTTAAAAAATGTACACAAAATTTGAAATTATATTTGAAATGTATAAAAATGTTTTATGTAATATTTTCATTGTCGGTTCCCTCAAGCATCCATTTTCAGTTCAACAGATATTGTATCTGTTAAAAGAATTTTGCTTAGTTTCTCATTATTTTTATTTTTTCATGCCAATCTAGTTAGGTGATTTTTTAATGAATGAGCAATTGTATCAGTCAATGTTGTTGTGCAATGTTTATTATGAAAAGAGAATATTGTTTTTTTTTTCCTAAAATGCAGTAAGAAATGCTTATCTCTACATATTTGTATAAGCATATTTGTTTTTGTTACTGTCTTTTCTTCTATGCCTATAATTTGAAAAAAGTTTGATGATTAAGACTTTTATGACAATTGAAATGAAACTATAGTACTTAAATACATTTAACTGCTATATAACTAGTTTCTATTATATAAAGTTTATGAAAATATATTAACTTGAGGCTTCTCCCTATGAGTGTCAAATTGATTGCCCAAATGGATAACTGTCTATTTAAGTGGTATCATGCTAACATATTATAACAAAACCTAGAAAATATTCATGGTGATATTATAGATTTCAAATAAGTTTAGCTGAATGGTTCATCAATGTACCCAGTAAGTGTTCAATAATGTTAGCTATTATTATAAATAACATTCCAAACTCATTGCACTCAGATAATTGGAGCAGGATAATAAGATTAAGTTACTTTGGTGGCAATGTATAGGATGGATAGGAATCAGAATTTACTGGTAGTAAATTTAATGAAAAGGCTATTAGAGAAAGTTATTAATGAGATGTGGAGGGGTCAGGTGGTATTTTCAGGGTCAAAATGCAAAGCTACCAGTAATAAATCCAGAGCATAGCAGTAGTAAAATATAGATGTAAAGCAGTACATATTCATAAAAGGAAAATTGTTATTATGATCCCCTTTATATCAGAGAAATGATATGGCAAGATGAAATGCCAAAATAAAAACCCTAAATATTGATCTATTTTATATCCTGAAAAAATTACCTTGTGAAGAAAGACGTTGCTTGAACTGCTTAATTCCAAGGTATCAGGGTAGAAATGCATGATGAATTAAGGTTTAGGTTGAGGTGTCCTTTCACCTGCTGATCTAAGCATGGCAAGAAAATAGACTGTTATTTCCAAACTTGATAGGAAACCAGTTTTTCTACTATAGTGATTTATTACTACCTGCTAAAGAATAATTATTTTTACTGTTATTCATGGTCTCTTGGGTGGTTTTCAGTGTTGTTTTGTTTCAACAGATGGAAGTAAAAACAGCATGGTTGAAGGGATACAGCAGTAACACATGCAAATTTCTTCCTGAGGCAAAGTGAAATACCCTGTCATTTACTAATTTATGTAACAGTTATGAGCGCAGAGCTCAGCACAAACAGAGCATACATTCATTGGAGTCCTGAAATAAAATTCAAAAGCAGAATTTGAATTCTCTTAAACTGTCAGGACTCACAGAATCAAAACCTTTTGTATGCTTAACCTGCCTCCAAAAGAAAGATTCATTATCTTAAGTCTATCACCCATTGCCATGTAATTCAGTTCAACATAATTAGGCATTCCTAAGTGTAAAACTTCTTTATCACTTTTCCAAGGGAATGGAAATAAAGTGCACATTGATTTGAAAAATTTGTGAAGGCAACATATTAATATAAATAATAGGAAAAAATAACAGTGATCAAGATTAAAAGGGTAGCCTTGAAATTGGACAATATTGGGTTCCTATTTCATCTTTTGCTTCTTATCAACCATGTGACCTAGAAAAGTTTATCAGTTCTTTAAATGTCAGTTTCCTTGACTGAGGAAATAAGTATAATAATTCTAACCTCATTGGAGTTTTATAAAAATTAAATGAAAAATAGTGTTTAAAATCTTCAGTAGCTAGTATTTTTTAATTTTCTTAGTAGACAAAATTACTTAAATAATTTAGTTGAGTATGACCAACTGTCATACCGAAGTTCCATAAACTGTAGAAATGAACTGAACATTTAAAGGATCAGCCTTTCTTGTGTCCAGGGGCTGAATCAAAAGGCAAACTATACAGAAGTCATCATTTATACACCCAGCTCCCTGCAGTCAGAACTGGAGGGATCCTGATTTACTACTATTTATACTCAAAGAAAGTATATAATTAAAGAGAATCTTTATGTAAGCTCAATCTTCGTGATTAATTTCTTAATGCCTATGTAAAGAACACCATGGTTGTCAAGTTTGTTCCTAGAATTTTAGATATAATATTGAAATATGAATATACTGTATTTACATTTTTATAATTAAAAATGAGTGTTGTATTATACTCTTTAAAAGGAACTTATAGTCCATTTTTAACAGACTCGTCACTTGTGTCTTTTACAATTTTACTTATTTCTTCATTTTTTTTTAATTTTGGCTATGCTGGGTCTTCGTTGCTGTGTGGGGCTTTTCTCTAGTTTCAGCAAATGGGGGCTACTGCAACTCTAGTTGCAGTATGCGGGGTTCTCATCACAGTGACTTCTCTTGTTGCAGAGTCCAGGCTGTAGGGCACACAGGCTTCAGTAGTTGTCATGTGTGCACAGAAGTTATGGCTCCCAGGCCCTAGAGCACCGGCTAGTTGTGGTGCGTGGGCTTTGTTGCTCCACGGCATATGGGATCTTCCCAGATCAGAGATCAAACTCATGTCTCCTGCATTGGCAGGTGGATTCTTTACTACTGAGCCACCAGGGAAATCCCACTTGTGTCTTTAGAATTGATGTTTCTCATAATGGGACCACTTCACCACAGGTAGAGTTATGATAGTCTGACCAGGACCAAAGTGACAATTTTGCTGAACTAGAACCACCCATATTAATTTTTTCTACACATTAACACATGTCCTCGTTTAAGTTTAGATTGGCGCTTTTCCATATGTTCAAATTTTGATAAACTTTAAAATATTTTACTATAATCATAGTATAAAGTGCATCATTATCCAAAAAATGTGCAACCATCCGAAAATAGTTTGGGAGATGAAGTATAGTTATTAGGACTTTATATTACTAACTCAAGACAAAAAAACTATTCTTTATAAACTGAAACAAAGATCATTTTAGTATTAAATCAAGATCTTCATCAGTTCAGTTCAGTCACTCAGTCATGTCTGACACTTTGCGAACCCATGAATCGCAGCACGCCAGGCCTCCCTGTCCATCACAAGTTCACTCAGACTCACGTCCATCGAGTCAGTGATGCCATCCAGCCATCTCATCCTTTGTTGTCCCCTTTTCCTCCTGCCCCAATCCCTCCCAGCGTCAGAGTCTTTTCCAATGAGTCAACTCTTCACATAAGGTGGCCAAAGTACTGGAGTTTCAGCTTTAGCATCAGTCCTTCCAAAGAAGGGCCCAGGGCTGATCTCCTTCAGAATGGACTGGTTGGATCTCCTTGCAGTCCAAGGGCCTCTCACGAGTCTTCTCCAACACCACAGTTCAAAAGCATCAATTCATTGGTGCTCAGCTTGCTTCACAGTCCAACCCTCACATCCATACATGACCACTGAAAAAACCATAGCTTTGACTAGACAGACCTTTGTTGGCAAAGTGATGTCTCTGCTTTTCAATATGCTATCTAGGTTGGTCATAACTGTTCTTCCAAGGAGTAAGCATCTTTTAATTTCATGGCTGCAGTCACGATCTGCAGTGATTTTGGAGCCCCCCAAAATAAAGTCTGACACTGTTTCCACTATTTCCCCATCTATTTCCCATGAAGTGATGGGACCAGATGCCATGATCTTCGTTTTCTGAATGTTGAGCTTTAAGGCAACTTTTTTGCTCTCCTCTTTCACTCTCATCAAGAGGCTTTTTAGCTCCTCTTCACTTTCTGCCATAAGGGTGGTATCATCTGCATATTTGAGGTTACTGATTTCTTGATTTCTCCCGGAAATCTTGATTCCAGTTTGTGCTTCTTCCAGCCCAGGGTTTCTCATGATGTACTCTACGTATAAGTTAAATAAGCAGGGTGACAACATACAGCCTTGACGTAAACGTTTCCCGATTTGGAACCAGTCTGTTGTTCCATGTCCAGTTCTAACTGTTGCTTCCTAACCTGCATATAGGTTTCTCAAGAGTCAGGTCAGGTGGTCTGGTATTCCCATCTCTTTCAGAATTTTCCATAGTTTATTGTGATCCACACAGTCAAAGGCTTATATGTCCTATTAAATATCAGAACTTTTAAATTCTATCAAATTATGAGTTTAAACTGCATTTTCTGCTATATAGTTTACATTAATGCCTACAATTCACCATTAAAGTATTACTAACTTCATAAAACAGTAAAAAATTATCTCATATTCATATAATAAGATACACATATTCTTCAGTGTTAAGAAAAAAACTTTTTTTCCCCTGAAGCATTACCTAAATTGTGTTAACAGTTACCTTTCAAATGCCATGTATGTTACAAAAGATCTAAAATGTTCATTCAAGGGGCAGGAAAAAAAGACTAGTAAGAATCATTTGAAATTCAATTCATTCTATATGTCTTCTGAGGTACCATATTTAGTATTTTCTCTTTGTTTATAATGTTTTATTTTTATCAGATATTTTTATCTGGGAAACAATAACTATGTATTTAATAGAATAAGTGGAAATATAATAATAAATCTGAAGTTAATTATTTACCTACTACTTTGAATTTTTTGTGGTTAAATTAAATAACAAAATACAAAGAATATCCTAGTACATAGCAATCACTCAATAAACATTATTTAAAATATTCTCATGTAACTCTTCCATTATAAAGTCACATTGAGAATGTAAAGTCACACTAATAAATATGTACTAAGCATTTGTTGTTGTTTAGTTGCTAGGTTGTGTCCAAATCTTTTGAGACCCAGTGGACTGTAACCTGCCAGTCCATGAGATGTCCTCAGCAAGAATACTGGAGTGGGTTACCAATTCCATCTACAAGGGATCTTCCTGTCCCAGGGATGAAACCTGCATCTCCTGCATTGCAGGCAGATTCTTTACCTCTGAGCCACCAGGGAGGCCCACTAAACACTTAAGACTGTGTAAAATTCTAGTCTTTACTCAATGTTTACCTACTACAGAAACATTTGGTTCAGTTCAGTCGCTCAGTTGTGTCCAACTCTTTGTGACCCCAAGGTCTGCAGCATGCCAGGCCTCCCTGTCCATCACCAACTCCCAGAATTACTCAAACTCATGTCCATTGAGTCCATGATGCCATCCAACTGTCTCATCCTCTGTTGTTCCCTTCTCCACCCACCTTCAAGCTTTCCCAGCATCAGGGTCTTTTCCAGTGAGTCTGTTCTTCACATCAGGTGGCCAAAGGATTGGAGTTTCAGCTTCAGCAATGAATAATCAGAACTGATTTCCTTTAGGATGGACTGGTTTAATCTCCTTGCTGTCCAAGGGACTCTCAAGAGTCTTCTCCAAAGCCCCTGTTCAAAAGCTTCAATTCTTCGGTGCTCAGCTTTCTTTCTAGTCCAACTTTCGCCGCATACATGACTACTGGAAAACTATACCTTTGACCAGATGGACCTTTCTTGGCAAAGTAATGTCTCTGCTTTTTAATAAGCTGTCTAGGTTGGTCATGCAAGTGTCATTTAAATTTCATGGCTGCAAGTCACCATATGCAGTGATTTTGAGCCAAAAAAAAGTAAAATCTGTCACTGTTTCCATCGTTTCCCCAACTATTTGCCACAAAGTGATGGGACCAGATGCCATGATCTTCGTTTTTTGAATGTTGAGTTTTAAGCCAATTTTTTCACTCTCCTCTTTCACTTTCATCAAGAGGCTCTTTAATTCTTCACTTTCTGCCATAAGCATGATGTCATCTGCATATCTGAGGTAATTGATATTTCTCCCAGCACTCTTGATTCCAGCTTGTGCTTCATCCAGTCCAGCATTTCTCATGATGTACTCTGCATATAAGATAAATAAGTAGGGTGACAATATATAGCCTTGTCATACTCCTTTTCCAATTTGGAATCTGAGTCTGTTGTCCCATGTCCAGTTCTAACTGTTGCTTCTTGACCTGCATACAGATTTCTCAGGAGACAGGTCAGGTAGTCTGGTATTACCATCTCTTGAAGAATCGTCCACAGTTTGTTGCAATCCACACAAAGGCTTTGGCATAGTCAATAAACCAGAAGTAGATGTTTTTCTGGAACTCTCTTGCTTTTTCAATGAAGCAACGGATGTTGGCAATCTGATCTCTGGTTCCTCTGCCTTTTCTAAATCCAGCTTGAACATCTGGAAGCGTTCAGCATCACAGTTCACATACTGGTGAAGCCTGGTTTGGAGAATTTTGAGCATTACTTTGCTTTTTTAATATCATTTATTTATTTGCTTTTGGCTATGTTGTGTCTTCATTGCTGCATGGGCTTTTCTCTAGTTGCAGTGAGTGGGGGCTACTCTCTACTTGTGTGTGCAGGCTTCTTCTCATTATGGCGGCTTCTTTTGTCATGGACCAGGGGCTCTAGGGCATGCGGGCTTCAATAGTTGCAGCATGTGAGCTCAGTAGTTGTGGCTTCCAGGCTTTAGAGCACAGGCTCAGTAGTTGTAGCACATGGCCTTAGTTACTCTGTGACATGCAGAATCTTCCTGGACGAAAGATTGAATTTGTGTCTCCTCCATTGGCAGGTAAATTCTTTACCACTGAGCCACCAAGGAAGCACAGCGTTCAATTTTTTAGGGTGCTAAACTCCTTTTATCTTATAAAGAAAACTCCTTTTATCCAAAGTTCTGTTCTAATATTTGTCATCATTTTTCTAGAACTGTGTTTTTAACTTCAAGCCATGTTGTTGTTTAGTTGCTAAGTCATATCTGACTCTTTGCGACCCCTGGACTGAAGCATTTCAGGCCTCCCTGTCCTTCACTATCTCATGAAGTTTGCTCAAATTCATGTCCATTGAGTCAGAGATGCTATGTAGACATCTTATCCTCTGCTGACCTCTTCTCCTTTTGCCTTCAATCTGTCCCAGCATCAAGGTCTTTTCCATTGTGTCAGGTCTTCGCATCAGGTGGCCAAAGTATTGGAGTTTCAGCTTCAGCATCAGTCCTTCTAATGAATGTTCAGGACTGATTTCCTTTAGGATTGACTGGTTTGATCTCCTCGCTGTCCAAGGGACTGTCAAGAGTCTTCTCCAGCATCACACTTCAAAAGCATCAATTCTTTTGTGCTCAGCCTTCTTTATGGTCCAGCTCTCACATCTGTACATGACTACTGGAAAATCCATAGCTTTGACTATATGGACCTTTGTCAGCAAAGTGATGTCTCTGCTTTTTAATATGCTGTCTAGTTTTGTCATAGCTTTCCTTCCAAGGAGCAAGTGTCTTTTAATTTCATGGCTGCAGTCACCATCTGCAGTGATTTTGGAGCCCCCCAAAATAAAGTCTGTCACTGTTTCCATTGTTTCCCCTCTATTTGCCATGAAGTGATGGGGCTGGATGCCATAATCTTAGTTTTTTCTGAATGTTGAGCTTTGAGCCATGGCACACAATATATTTAGGAAATATTAGACTCCAGTCTTTTTCTACTTCTATTTCTTCCATTTTTAGGATCACTGGGCAATCCTATTTCATTAGGTTGTCACTGAAGACTTTGTTCTATGTACCTAATATTTAGTTCTCAATTTTTAAATCATCCTTGAAAAATATTTACAAGGCCTTTCATCTATGTACCATGATGTTTGCCAAAGACTTCTTGTATATCCACTTTGTACCCCTCTGTCTGACAGCAGAGGCTTACCAAGGTAGGCAAGGACAGAAAACTTCATGAAAGACAGATTCACTGAAGCTGTATACCCACTACATGCTGTCTTTACCTGAGGGTTTTTGTTTTGTTTTTTAATTAGGTAACTATTCTGATAAATATAAATTAGACAAACTACAGGGAATAAGTTTCAAAACATTTAAAGCTAAATGCAGATTGATATTCATATACCATGTAAATTTAAAATATTGATTACAAAAGATAATTGGGAATTTGACATATTAACAAATGCACTTTTTATCTTGTAATTCTCTTTTATCTGCTACCCTTTCATTATTTAAAATCGCAACAAAGGAGGGTGAGGTTTATAGTCCAAGTATATGAACACAAACCCATAAACGCACACCAGTACAAAATTAAAAAGATAGTGAATGAGATTTGAATAGACTTTATAAAACCTAAGGAAATCTGGTAGCTTCAAAAGCCTAGACTTTAAATGAAACAAGAGGTCATAAAAGTGAGCTGGAGGTGGTTGAATGAGGAAAGGCACTGAGTTTCAGAATAAAAGTATAGGAAGACATTCCAGAGCAAATATATAAAGTCCTCAGGTATGAGGAATATTTTAGTAAAATTAAAAGAACAATAACATAAGTCCTAGAATTTTCCTGAGAAAGGTAACTACAACCCACTTGAATAAGAAAGAAATGGGCTCACTTTCCCACAGGTAGCTCCGGAAGACTACAGGAATTGCCTTGAGGCTTTGGATTTTCCCGGAGGGAGCCCTTGCGTATGGTAGTAGCATAGACTGAATCTGATTTGCAGAGACTAGGGTCTGGTAAGTATTTTGCTTTACTGTGTTATAGGTGAGACAGGATTCCCCAAAGCCCTGAAAAAGGGCAGAGATGGTGCTTTTAGACCAAAAGAATTATGATTTGTCTAAGAAAGATGCGGATTTAATAGAAATATTAACCATAGGCCAAGGCAGTTGCAAAAACTAAGGATGCTAGTACCAACCAAAAAGAAAGATCCAATGAATTTGACTGAATCGAGAGAGTATCAGAAGGAAACAGTAATCCAAGCAACACTTGTCCCCTGCACCAGCAGGCCAAGGGCACTTAAGCTCGGGTATGGGCTTCCCCTGCCTTTGCCCCATCTAAGTACTTCTCTAGGTGATAACCACTACACAGAGTGATTGGATTAAGAGTATCAAGTTCAAACCCTGAACATGTTGAGTTTAACTTGGATTGGCAAGAATTTCCAGATCATGTGTATGTTTCAGTTTACAGACCTTAGCATTCAGAAAAATTATGGCTCATTTCATCTTCAAATAGTGAAAAAGGTCCTCTAAATTATGTGAAATGAACATATCTGCTAGGAAAAGAAGTTACACAATTTAAAAAAAAAAATTGAAATGATAACTACTTTACATATTGCTTTCATATCAACATGCTCATGGGTATGCTCTGGAACTGTCAACTCTGGTTATGGTTTGGGTCCTATGTTCTCTGGGGGTTTTGTGGTATTACCTCCAAACAGTGGGCTAATGTTGTATTTTCTTTTGTGTATATGCATTTAGTTTTCTATTTTTACATTTTGCACAGTTCACTGAGATATGATATGAAGTGTTTAATTGCTTATTCCTCAACTGCTGAAATATATACTTTCATTATATCTTTAAGTTAAAGGTTTAGAATCAAAGTTATTGCTTTTTTAATATATATATGAAGTTATGAAGAGTTTTAATAAATAACAGCATCAATGTATCTGCCAACTAAAATTACTTGAGTAGAGCATCTCATTATAGAAACAGAATATCTACAATTTCCTTTTGAGATCTGTTATAAATATTGAGTGATATTAAACATAGTTAACATCCAGAAAAGTATACTTGATTAAATTTGTATGACTTTAGATAATAAAACAATGTTAAAATTCTGTGGGTTTAAACTACTTTTATCATCTAAAATAATAGTACATTGCTCTTAGTTCATACATAATAATTAAAGTCCAAAGACAAGGAAAGAAATTTTCATTTATATTATATTATTTTATAGAACTGTTAGTCTCCAAAACAGATAGGAACTTTGTAATGTCTAGTATCAGCTATGCAGAAGTAAATTACTTTCTCTTGAATTAGGTTTTATGTACATTTTTACCAGTGTTTGTAAATATAGTGACTGTATGCAGTTATCACTAAGTTAGATTTCCTGCTCCACTCAGTGGGTCAGTTGAATATACACTGTGTACTGGAATTTAATCTTGTCACGTCATTATGTAGTTAATGATCAGACACTATAGGCAAAAAAAAAAAATAAGAAGAAGAAGAAGAAATTGTTCCTGGTTTATATTCTATGTGAAAAAAAGTACTATTAATTGCGTTATAACTAAATATATAAAAATGCTGGTGAAAACAAGGGAGTAATACATTCTGGGGAAGCAAAGGAGAAGATGATGCTAGATAAAGTAATTTTGGGTGTAACCAAATTTTGTAGCTGCTACTCTCCAGACAATCTTAGGAGAGCTACAGAAACTTCCTTCTGCCTCAGTTTCATCAATTTGTATAATAGGGCTGGTATTAGTTCCTGCTTACTAGGGGTTGTGCTAGACTGAATACAGTAGATATAATACAGTTAACATGGTGCCTGGCAGATGCATAGTATATGGACACACACTATGCAGATACATACAAATTAATGTAGCAGGGTGTTTTTGTTGTTTATTATCTGATCTGACATCACAAGTTAGACAGTAATCAGTATAGAAGTATAGAAGAAACCACTAGCATTAATACTGTGGTCTAGCCTGTCTGTGGAGAAGGAAATGGCAACCTGTTCCAGTATTCTTGCCTGGAAAATCCTATGGACAGAAGAGTTGATGGGCTACAGTCCATGGAGTTGCACGAGTTGGATGGGTTAGCGACAAAACCTCTAGCCCTGCTGAGCTGCGCCAAATACAGATCCTGGATCACCTGCTTCCAAATTACCCTGTAAAGGAGAAGGTGATGTTTTAAAAGTTATGTATTTCTAAACTCACCAAAAAATTATGTTTCTAAACTTCACAGAAGCAAAATACTTACTGGTAGCTAAGCCTTGGAATTTTTGGTTTTTAATCACGATTGTCCCATGACTCTCATGCTTGCCTAAAAGTGAGAACCATTATACAGAGTATTAACCACACCAGATACAAAACTCCAGAGACTATCAACATTCTGAACTCATGAAAAGGAAAAGCTGCACAGAAGTGGATGAGTAGCCACAGATGTAGATGAGGGAAGCTGTTGATACAAGGAAACAGTCTTAAAATTCAAGGGAGATAAAGCTTTAAGATAACTCATGGTTGCCTGTTTCTAACTCTTATTCTGAAATTCTCTCTTTGAAAAATAAAGAAATATTTCAGGCATAGGCAAAATAATGTAAGTATTTTATATACCTGCTACCAACCTAAAAAATTTAAAATCACCTGAGTGTTTTGCTAGCCCCTCACAATTTCAAATTCGCTTCTTGATGCTCTCCTATCCCACATGGCCAAGTATTTACTATTTTCTGCATTTCTTTATACTTGAATATATGTCTATGCATCCCTTTTAAAAGTACATATTTTGAACTTAAATTTTATAAAACATCTGCTTTAAAGCTGATTTTACCTGAATATTACTTTTGTTAAATCCATCTATGATGATGTATTGTGGCTTAGGTTCATTTTTCATGCTCTATATTGAATTATGCTTTATTAAAAGCTTACAATTTGATTATCCTATCTCCTACTGATGTTTAGATAATTCTGTTTTCTATGCCTTAAATATTTCTGTTTCCTGTGTATACAAGTTTATCTGTTCTCATTGTAATAGTGTTTTTATTGCCAAATTGCTCTCCATACTTCTACCAATTTACATACTCAAGACTATATTTAGAAGAGACTATATTAGAAGAGAGCTTTCTGTAGATCTCTTGATTTTTTGCGTAATATGTGCAGAGGCACTGTCTTTTTATTCCAGTCTATCTTTTCAAGGTTATTTTCATAGCAAACATCCTTAGAATATAGAGACCTCCTGTGGAGCAGAAGGAAAGCTCATTTAATGTCTAGTATAATGAATATAAAGTCTCCCTCTTGGGCAGTGGTTGGACAGATTTGGGTACTTACTGTCACTTATAAAAGACTTAAGTCTTTTTAGCTCAGGATCCCAGAGATGTGATACAAACAGAAGGTATGTGCAAGATCCAACTCGTCACTCCTTCATCACCGTGGGGGAATAGGGAGACAAAGGGAACTGGTTTGAAAGTAGAGCTTATGCTGTCTTCTGTGTTGTGAATCCTTTTCTCCGTCCCAGTAGTCAGAATTCTTCTGCAGATGGCCCATGATACTATTGCAGGCTAACTTGTTTGCTTGTAAATAGACTAATATCTTACCCATCCACCCTCCCCTGCTCCAGATTCTTGACAGGTATAAATATTCTTTGTTTTGTGTTAACAACAAACCTTAATGTTATTTTGTTTATAAGCTTCTGTTTTTATGGGAAATAATATTGTGGTTTTAATTTTCACTTCCTTGATTCACAATGAGGTTAAGACTTTTCTGTAATTCGTTATTTGGGCTTTCTCATTTATGAAATACCTGTTCCTATTAGACTCTTTGCTATTGAATTATTTTTCTTATTTTGTTATAGGGGGTTTTAATACATTCTGGTTAACTGTATTTGTTCTAAATATCTTTTTCAAACCTCTGCCTTTATTTTACCTGTTTATTGGGGAGCACTGATGAGATAAAATATTTATGTTAAAATTTTAAATTTAATGTTAATTTCAATTTTAAGATTGACTATCAGTCTTTTCTTTGTGCTTTTCTATTCTGCTTAAGAATATAACACCTTGTGTGAGATCATAATCACATTCTTCTGTGTTTTTCTAAAGATTTAACTTTTATCTTTTAAATTTAAGTACTTGATTTTTCTGAGACTATTCTTTCTAAGATATGTGATAGGGATCACATTTATGTATTTTTTTATATACCCAAGCAATTGAGTGGTATAAATTTTCATGTCTTCTACGTGAACAATTCCCCACACAAATTAATATATGGGCTTTCTGTTTAATTTCATTCTTTTGTTTGTCATTTGTCTAATCTTGTGCTAATAGCATGTACTTGAGATTTTCAATTCTAGAAATATAGCAGGCTAGGCTATATAATTAACAGTAACCCACCCTCAGAAAACAAGAAAATAAACAAATATATGAAAATATATCTATATGTGTGTGTGTGTATATATATATATATATATATATATATATATATATATATATGTTATTTTCCACCCCCCACCGCCCCCCCGCCCCAGTGGCTTAGCAGTAAAGAATCTGTCTGCCAATACAGGGGACACAGGTCTAATCCTTGGGATAGGAAGATCCCCTGGAAAAAAAATGGCAACTCACCCCAGTATTCTTGTCTGGGAAATCCCATGGACAGAGGAGCCTGGCAGGTTATAGTCCATGCAGTCCCAAAGCATCAGACATGAGTTAGTGAATAAACAACAATGATATATACATATTAACATATATAGTATATATATTGCTTTTGCCTTCAGTTGTTAACCAACCCAGACAAACTTGAACTTTGATTCTTATAGTTTGGCAGTGGTAAGGAATGAAAACCCAAGTCCTATCCAAAGCAAGTGTTTCCCAAATGACACTAGGTGTAAAGAACCCACTTTCAACACAGGAGATATAAGAGACACAGGTTTAATCCCTGGGTTAGGAAGATCCCCTGGAGGAGGGCATGGCAACCCATTCCAGTATTCCTGATTGGAGAATCCCATGGACAGAGGAGCCTGCTGGGCAACAGTCCATAGTGTCACAAAGAGTTGGACATGACTGAAGCAACTTAGCATCCAAAAAAAGAGACCATCTTCATTTTAATCTGTGACACCAAAGGGTTTGATATTTAAAGTAAAAGTGAACCATACTGTTGAATGTCAGAAATAAAGGTACATCTTTAATGAAATATAACTTTGTCCTAGGCCCTAAAGAATCTCTAGCAATAGTATTCTTAACCACATGATCAACACACAGTCAAAATTATCAGAAACATTATTATATAATTCTTTTAATTTCAGGCTGGACAGCAGCGATGGTGGGAACAAGAGATTAAAATAAATGGAAATATCCAAAAGGGAGAATTAATTACATATAACTTGACTGAGCTAATAAAACCAGAGGCTTATGAAGTCCGACTGACTCCTCTCACCAAATTTGGTGAAGGAGATTCAACAATTCGTGTCATCAAATATAGTGGTAAGTAGCTTTTTGTTTAAAAAACTTTATTTATATACTAAACTAACTAGAAAGTTGTAACTATCTACCAAATTTAGACACAAACTAAAATTTAACACACTGACTTTCTGGGCCATTAGCCAAGTGAGAAAAAAATCCCGTAATACTTAATCATTATAAATTGTACTATTTAGTTTTGAATATAGAGGTATAGACAAATGCTTAATTAACTCTGAACCTCAGAGATAATGTCATGAATGTCTTATTATTTTCTATGTCATAGTTATGAGGCAGTATGTATACATTTTTTACAAATTCTTAATGATTTTAAAGTTTATATCATTAAGAAGTTAGGAAACGTGATTGAATTTTTAAGTTTTTTTCATTTTTTGGAGTAGTTTTAAATTCACATTAAATTGAGTAGGAAGTGCAGTGTTCCCATGTATGCCCTCTCCCTGTTACAGCTTTCCCTACAATTTACATCTTACATTAGTGTGGCACATTGTTAACAATTGATTAACGAATATTGTACATTATTAAAGTCAATAGTTTATATAAGGAATTAGTCTTTATGTTACACAGTTTTGCATTTTCCAGAATGTTGGGTTGGAATCATGCAACATATAACCTTTCCAAACTGATTTACTGTATTTAGCAATATACATTTAAAGCTTTTACATATATTTGTGTAGCTTGATAGCTCATTATTCTTTATTGTCAAGTAATATCCCATTGCATAGGTGCACCACTGTTTGTTTAACCATTCACTTATTGAACAACATCTTAGTTGATTTTTTTCATCATTTTTTTTCCTTTAGAATACTAAATTTAATGTGTATGTTTTAGCGATGATTTTCCTTTATAAATGATATACATTTACTATTTCTTTACTATTTAAATGTCCTCCTTAAACAAACATAGAAAATAGTGTAAAACTGTGACAAAGTTGATCAAAACCTTTATAATAGTTCAAATAGGAATAATGTTGATTGATATGATATTATTGTTCATATATACCTGACAGATTAATATTTTATCATTTGGAATTTATATGCATTTTTCAGCTGAAATTTATAGTGTTCAAAGCCTAGCTCTAAAATCATCAATGTATTTTGCAAGGTTGTGTATGTTTTGTTACCTCAGTGGAATATTTTTCTTTTTGATTAAGGCTTGAGTTTAAAAGATAATAGAATGAGGGTTTTTGCAGCTGAAGTTTTCCATTCTGTTTAGCATTAAGTATATTTTCCTACTGACGGGGGCAACAGTGAATACTGTCAAAGTAAAAAATAAAGTGAAATTATTAAAACCTCACTGGAGTTATAAAATTACCTGTATTTGCTCTCATCAGTCAGAGTACACATTGGGCATGACAAATTCAATTTTCATTAAAAAATGAAATATAGAATATATAGTAGAATAGTCATACAAGATCAAGGAATATAAAAACATTAGAATCACTGCATATATTTTCTTGAATATGACTCTTTTTAAAATGTACATTTTTATCTTAATGATATAAATATTAGAGCAGAATAGCTATTGTTATTCTGTAATCACTTTCATGATTCCATCCAACAAACAACTACATTATATCTTAGTATAATTGTCTAAAGTTTTAGCATCAAATATTTTTATAAAATATGAATTACTCCTTCTAATATTTATGCTCCCTCTCCTCCAAGATGTAAAACTGCAAACTACGTAATATGGAGGGCACTGGAAACCGTAATTAATACTCATTCTTTTAAAGGTGAAGATATTAAGACCCAGAAAGTTTCAGTGTCCTGTCGCCTTAAACAACTATATGACATGACTAACTAATGAAAACTAGAGATCACTCCTAAATGACAGAAATCTTTACCTATTTGCTCAGTTTATAGGAATCATTAGAACTTGTCTTACAGAGATATAGAAAAAAATCTTCAGAAATTCAATTTAATTTTTATTGAAAACTCTGATGTAACAAACAGAAATGAAAAATAAATCTGGAAAATCAGTACTGTGTTTAGTTCCAACTTTTTTTAACTATCTTTATAACTTGTCATGCTTATTAAAATCTTAAACATTTTAATTAAAATTTGCTTTTATATACTATGGATTTGGGTAAAGTATACTTTAGTGTGTGTAAGCATACATTGTATATATAGGCATCCTTAAGAAATTCAACATGCTATTGATAGTTTTAAAGAAGAAAAGTAGACTCACTGCAATATTTCAAATTAGAATGGCAAATTTTTACAAGATTAATCCTGATGTTTGCAGTGAATTTGCTGACTAAAATATTTTAGAAGTCTCAAAATTCGGTCTGGTCACAGGTTACATGTAGCTGTGACATTGCTTAGAACTAAATTATAATTCAAAGATGTTTACTTCTTTCAAAAACCATATATAAAATCAAAAGTTATATTATCCTAATTATAAAATAATTTTAATTTCAATAATTAATTTTCAAATTAAAACATACTGATACCTTGAGGCTTTCCAGCTGGCACTAGTGGTAAAAAGTCCACCTGCAATGCAAGGGACATAATGAGATGCAGGTTTGATAACTGGGTGTGGAAGATCACCTGGAGAAGGGCCTGGCAACCCACTCCAGTATCCTTGCCTGGAGAATCATATGGACAGAGACTGGTGGGATATGGTCCATAAGATTGCAAAGAGCTGGACATGACTGAAGCAACTTAACATGCATGCACCGTGCAAGAAAGGGGTTATTTTTGTTTGTTTTTCAGTGGAACTAATAAATGTATAGTCCCTTCTCTATGTTATTCATTTCATAATTTGCAATGGGGCAAGTACAAGTAGAACAGCTAAAATAATGGGAATACTCTGTCTTCTTGATGTAGAAATAGTAAAAAGTAATTTGTTGATAAACTAATCACTTTGTTAAAATTGATCTCAGTATATTAAATGTAAAAATTTTATATGAAGATGCTTTGTGCATGTGTGTGCATTTATGACATTCATTTTGTATTTTACTGCTATGTCCAAGTTTAACAAAAGTGCTTAATGGCAAACACTAGGAACCAGCAACAAAATAGACAATCTTCTGGAGGTTAGATTAGCAACCCATTTTAATCTTAGGAGACTGCAATAATGCTTTCTTTCATCCAGAATGAAATTTTCTCTCAGAGTGATAAATGCTTAATCGATATATACAGATACCATTTTGTCTCTTAGGTTAGATATAGTTTTGTTTTGCTTCAGTAATAGTTAAAGTATGCATTTCTTTTCAGGTAGAAATCAATTGGCACTGTAAACACAATTAGTTTTTTGAGATAAATATTTCTTCTTGAGATAAATATTGCAAATATGCAAATGCATTACCTATCATTTGAAAACTGTGTGTGTGTGTGTGTGTGTGTGTGAAAGTAATTAAAACAGCATTAAAGTAGCTATTTGTTTTGGCTCACACACAATAACATGATATGAAGATTGCTTTATTTTCATATATACCATATATTTTAAACAGAAGTAGATAATAGCAAAAAAAAACTAAAGTGTGTTCTCTGTTAGATAATTGCATTCATTCTTAAAACATCAAAAGTATAGCTTGTCAGCCTCAGTTTTGATTACTTGGTTTTGTTTAGCACTGGTTAAG
Source organism: Budorcas taxicolor (assembly GCF_023091745.1). Lineage (NCBI taxonomy): Eukaryota > Metazoa > Chordata > Mammalia > Artiodactyla > Bovidae > Budorcas > Budorcas taxicolor. Next base: position 38,409,537 of record NC_068919.1, on the reverse strand, counting down.
ATAACAAAAATCAGCTACTCTATACCTTGGGAAATGAACAAATCCCGTGAGCCGTTTAGTATTGATAATTTGGGTACTTTGAGGCTGTTATTGCTGAGTTCCAAAGTAGATTCTATTCAGTCTTCAAAAACAAAATAGATTGCAGATATAATTCTCTCTGGCCACAGTGGGGAAGATCATTAAGTTTTAGTTAGGCACTTATGAGATGCTGATTAGTCTTTTATTTATAAAAGGCATTTAAGCCATGCTAACATTATTTTTCACTTTTCTTGTAGCTCCTGTTAATCCTCATTTGAGTAAGTATATTTTCACTTTAAAAATGGCACTATATTTGACAATTTATACAAATAAAAAATGCATAAACATACAAAGGTTGTTTATCAATTGCTCATATTTGGGTTGACATAGACTGTCTTAGAAATAGTAAAACCGGCGTTAATTGTAAACTTTGAATCCTACGGGCATAAAGACAAATAATTTAATATAGATTATTGACTTTTCCTAAATATCCAGCCATTTCTCCAACATGCTTAACAACTGTTATTTGTGTAACGGTGGTTTATTTATTCCTTTTGTGGTATTGTATATTATTTGTATTGCTATTATTTATTTCTTTAATTTTTACCATTTGATTTCTATATTCAACTCATGAAATATCATATTCACTTAGAAAGTTGGTATTTTAATGGTTCAATCAAGATTTTTCACTAATCACTATTCCATATTCCAATCTTATATGAAGAAAAAGTAATATGATCACCATCCTCTTAATAATATTTCATTTTAAAATTAAGAATCAATTTTTGTCCCTTATTTTGTGTCTAGCAAGATATTGTTCTGGTCTAACATAAAAAGAAGAGCCATCTTTGTACTCTTACTCCTATCCATTCAACATTCTTAATTTCCTATCCTTAGTGAAGAAAATGTCCAAATCTGTTTTTGCATTTTACTGTATTCTCTTTTCTGTTTTGGCCTTTAACTGATTATATAACAAAGGCCAAATTACATAACCTCTATTCGTGCTGTGTTTCCTCCCAAAGATCCTCTTTTACTCTGCTTTTGCATAACCAAACACTAATACTGAATATTTTTATAGACCTTTATTGTTCACATCTTGCTTCAATGCATAAAAGTTCATTTAATCACCTCAATGACCTTTTAATGCAGCTATTATTATCAGCTCTTTGAGGGTCATTTTTCTTATAATGTTTAGCACAAATGCTTCTTCCTCCACTAATTACTCCCTCATTTTGATTTTCAATTACAATTTATCTTCATCTATGTAGAAGTTATTTTTTATTTTCTCATATCCTCCAGTAAACTGTAAGATACTTAAGAACTAAATCCGTTTCTAGTTTCTCTCTATATTTCACTCTTTGTGTCTATAATGGCATCTCATGTTTAGCAGGTGTCCAATGATCATTTGTTAAAAGAACAAATACATGACAGTTTCAAGATGAATTAATGGCATAAATAAAATTCTCCCTGGCTTCTACTCAGGGTACTATTGCTAATTAATTACTATATTGACTATAATTCCTTTGAAGGTAAGTTCTCTGACTGCACTTTCAGTGGAAATGTTTAAAAATAGTTATCATAGAAAGATTAAAAGTAATTACAGGGGCAAGTTGACAAGTATTTCAATTCAAGGAAAGAATTTTGAACAGTCTATCTACTGAACAAAATGCATGCATATTTATAGACAGGAAGTGATTGTTAACTGATTACCTCAGTCCAATATAATGAGCACCATTATTTTATGGCAGCTGAGAAAATCTTACAGAAGAGATAATATCAACGCTGGATCCTGAAAGTTTATTAGAGTTCCCTCGGGTAAAGAAGGTGAAGAAAGGCTCGCCTGTCATTGAAAAGGGATCATGTTCACATACATAGTAACTGGACAAAGCTCCATTTGTCTGGTGTACAATGTTCAGAAGTTATTTAAGCCAGAAATGTGCCCTAAATATGGACAATATTTATTAGAGTTTGCATGCTTCCTTTAAAACTTGTGTCCTTCAGGTCACAGTTATCGACTTCTCTTCTTCAGCAAGGACTTCACATGTGTGAAATGGAAATCCAAATGATGCATTGGATTTTCTATTTTTAAAGTAATTTCCAGCATAACATTCTATACCAAAATTTCCATTGGTTGTGTACCTTTTGAATTTTTTTAATGATAGTCAATATGGTAGAATATGAGAGTTGTTTAGAAAAAAGAAATGAGTAAATATTACCTAATGATTTCTCTGTTATCAAAACAAAGTAATTATTTTTATATTTTTGACAGTCAAATGCGTTTTTTCTTATTAATTGATTTTTTTAAACCTTCATTACTACCTCCAGGTCCCAAACACAGATAACAGTACTTTATCAAAGTCATTCGTTATGGATTCGGGTCTTCAATACACTAGCTATGCATTATTCAGTAAGAAAAGAAAATAGGCCAATGTGTATAAGAAGGTCATGTTTTATTTTAGATTTTTGCTAAGGAAAGTTAATTTTTCATTCCCTAAGACTACTTTTACCTACTTTCCTTAAATTCTACAATATTTTAAATTTTGTCGTTTATTTTCAAGGTATAACCTACACATGATAAAATTTACCATATTTTGTGTACACTTCTGAAAGAAGAGTTGACCAGTTTAAACAGTCATGTAACCGTCACCACAATGTTTCATTACCCCTAAAATTTGTTTGTGTTGCTTTGTAGTTCAGGTTCCTTGTACCTCAGCCTCTGGCAAACTTGTTTTATGTCACTATTCTTTTGCTATCATTTTAACTAGCTACAACTTACTTAGTATTTATTCTCCACGATTTACTAAAAGGTACCTTCCCAGTAATGATATTGTTAATGCAATTGAAGTGAAAAAGAAAATGAAGCAGTTCAAGGGAAAATAATCTGTGAAAACACTGTAATTAAAACCATTATGCAGGACAAAGGCTAACAGAGTTTTGCGAAGAAAACACTGATCATAGTAAACACCCTCGTTCAACAACAAAAGAGATGACTTTACACATGGACATCCCCAGATGGTCAATACCAAAATCAAATTGATTATATTCTTGCAGCCAAAAATGGAGAAGCTCTATACAGTCAGATAGAACAAGACCTGAAGTTCCCTGTGGCTCAGATCATCACCTCCTCATTGCAAAGTTCAGGCTTAAATTGAAGAATGTAAGGAAAACCACCAAGCCTGTTAGGTATGACCTAAATCAAACCCCTTATGATTATACAGTGGAGGTAACAAATAGATTCAAGGGCTTATATCTGATAGACAGAGTGCCTGAAGAACTATGAACAGAGGTTTGTAACATTGTATAGGAGTAGATGACTAAAACCAACCCTTAGAAAAAGAAATGCAAGAAGGCAAGGTGATTATCTTGCCTTACAAATTATGAGGCCTTACAAATAGCTGAGAAAAGAAGAGAGGCAAAAGGCAAAGGAGAAAGGGAAAGATATACCCAGCTGAATGCAGAATGTCAGAGAATAGCAAGGAGAGATAAAAAAGCCTTCTTCAATGAGCAATGCAAAGAAATAGAGGAAAACACTGAAAAGGGAATGACTAGAGACCTCTTCAAGAAAACTGCAGATATCAAGGGAACATTTCATGCAAGGATGGGCACAATAAAGGAAAGAAATGTTATGGATCTAACAGAAGCAGAAGAAACTGAAAAGAGGTGGCAAGAATACACAGGAGAACTGTACAAAAAAGGTCTTAATGACTCAGATAACCACGATGGTGTGATCACTCACCTAGTGATCCTGGAGCCAGACATCCTGGAGGGTGAAGTCAAATAGGCCATAGGAAGCACTACCACAGACCAAGCTAATTAAGGTGATGAAATTCCAGCTGAACTATTTAAAATCCTAAAAGATGATGTAAAAGTGTTGCACTTGATATGCCAGCACATGTGGAAATTCAGCAGTAGCCACAGGACTGGAAAAGGTCAGTTTTCATTCAAATCCCTAAGAAGAGCAATGCTGAACAATGTTCAAACTACCATAAAATTGCACTCATTTCACTTGCTAGAAAAATAATGCTCAAAATCCTTCAAGCAAGGCTTCAACAGTACATGAACCGAGAACTTCCAGGTGTACAAACTGGATTTAGAAAAGGCAGAGGAATCAGAGATCAAATTGTCAACATCTGCTGGATCATAGAATAAAGCAAGGGAATTTCAGAAAAACATCTACATCTGTTTTATTTACTACATGAAAACCTTTGTGTGGATCACAACAAACTGGAAAATTCTTGAAGAGATGGAAATAGACCATTTTAACTGGCTCCTGAAAAACCTGTATGTAGGACAAGAAGCAACAGTTAGAACTGTACATGGAACAGCAGACTGGTTCAAAATTGGGAAAGGAGTACGTCAAGGCTGTGTATTGTCATATTGCTTATCTTAACTTACATGCAGAATACATGCGAAATGCCAGGCTGGATGACTCACAAGCTGGGATTGTGAGAAAGAAATATCAATAACCGCAGGTATGCATATGATACCACGTAATGGTGGAAAGCAAAGAGGAACCAAAGAACCCCCTAATGGAGTAATAGATGAGAGTGAGAAAGTTAACTTAAAACTCAACATTCAAAAAATGAAAGTCATGGCATCCAGTCCCATTACTTCATGGCAAACAGATGGGGGAAAAGTGGAAGCAGTGAAAGATTTTATCTCCCTGGGCTCCAAAATCACTGTGGATGGTGACTGCAGTCATGAAAATAAAAGATTCTTGCTTCTTGAAGCTGAAGCTCCAGGACTTTGGCCACCTTATGGGAAGAAATGACTCTTTGGAAAAGACCCTGATGCTTTGAAAGACTGAAGGCAGAAGGAGAAAGGGACAGCAGAGAATGAGATGGTTGAATGGCATCACCTACTCAATGGACATGTGTTTGAGCAAACTCAGAGAGATAGTGAAGGACAGGGAAGCCTGGAATGCTGCAGTTAATGGGGTCGCAAAGAGCCAGATATGACTTAATGAATGAACAACAGCAACAATACAAACATTAAGTATTTCTATTATAATTCTAAGTTATTTCTTAAAATGAAGAAAATGTTGCCAAATCTTTCTTCTTATATATTATTTATAATTGATAAGTGACTTATCCATCATTAACTCTTAAACTACTATTTAGCAACATTTCTTCCAAAAAAGATCATTTGATAATAAAATTTTTTAAATGCTTTGAATTTATGTTGGCTTACGTATAAAATGGTAGTGTATTTGAAATTCTATTTAATATAATAAAATGATTTCAAGAATATATTTAAATATATATTACATTTAATATGATAATAATTGTGATATGAGACCTCATATGTTGGCAATAAATCAAGTTACTCTTAAATGCCCTTTTGCATTTTATTGATTTACATAGTCTTTAAATCAACTTATTTATCCTAAATATCCACTTCCAAAATATTTATATAGAGTAAGTCCGTGCAATTTTGTCACAGTCTTGTTTTTCATTAGCCTCAAAAAATTTATGTTTTAAATTTAATTGAGGAGGTCTTTCTATTCAGAAGGCTCTTTTTTAAAAAATCTTTTGATTGACATTTTTAACTAAAACCAAATATCATTTGTTGTCAAGAGAACCATATTGTCCTCCAGGTTCATCCATGTTATTGCAAATGGCAGGATAATCATTTTCAAGGCTAAATGATATCCTATTGCATATATCTGCCATATATATCTTTACTCATTCATCCATTAATGGAAACTTGGATTAGGACTGTATGAGTCCATGGGGTCGCAGAGAGTCAGACATGACTGAACAACTTTCAAATAATACCATTTTTCAAATAATACTATTTTGCAAATAATACTGCAATGAACATGGAGAGCACATATCTCTTTGAGGTACTCATTTCATTTTCTTTGGATGTGTGTTCTTAAGAGATATTACTGGACAATATGGTGGTTCTGTCTTTAGATTTTTTACGGAAACTTCATACTGTTTTTCATAATAGCTGTACCAATTTATATTCCAACCAATAGTATACAAGTTTTTTGTGGTTCCATAAGAGTTTTAGGAACTTTATTTTTTCTATTTCTGTTTAAAAAAAAATGCCACAGGTATTTTCAGAGAGGATGCATTGACTCTAAGGATCACCTTGGGTAGTAAAGATATTTTAACTGTACTAATTCTTCCAATCCAAGAATGTAAGATGTCTTTCCATTTATTTGTGTCTTCTTTAATTTCTGTCATCAATGTGTTATAGTTTTCAATGTATAAGTCTTTCATATATTTTGCTAAGTTTATTCTTAAATATTTTATTCTTCTTGATGCTACTGAAAATGAGATAATTTTATTAATTCCCTTTTCTGACATTTCATTTTTAGTGGATAGAGACACAGATTAATTCAGGAGCATGGTTCCAACTTCAAGGGGACACTCCCAAGAATATCTCATAAATTTAACCCATTGCAGGGGGAAAATATGGGAGTCTTTATTATTTAGATGTCTATAATTTTATGAATTGAAGGGAATCTGTACTCAGTTTTGACTTCAGTATTTACTAGCTGAAATTAGCCAAAACTTTCTTTTCTGTGAACCTCATGAGTTAGTATTTCTGTATTTTTATAGAGTTCTTAAAGTTTGAGTGAAATAATGCAAGCTTTTTTATTGTTTTCAGTTAAGGATATTAGTTACTCCTGTGTTTCAAGCAGGGCCCATTCCAGTAAGAAAACCCTTTAATCCCTAGAAACATTACTACCATTCTCTGAACTTGTTGTTTGGTCTGAGCTCAGCATGTGGCTGGCATCCAAGAAATCCCCGTCCTTCCACAGGTTCTTCATAAAATCTCTTCATTACTTTGAAGTGAAGCCACTCAGTCATCTCCAAATCTTTGCGACCCCATGGATTATAGCCTACAAGGCTCCTCTGTCCATGGAATTTTCCAGGCAAGAGTACTGGAATGGGTTGCCATTTCCTTCTCCAGGGGATCTTCCCAAGCCAGGGATCAAACCAGGGTTTCCCACATTGCAGGCAGATGCTTTATTGTCCAAGCTGCTTCCCCTGTGGCTCAGCTTGTAAAGAATCTGCCTGCAATGCAGGAGACCTGGGTTCGATCCCTGGGTTGGGAAGATCCCCTGGAATATTCTGGCCTAGAGAATTCCACAGACAGTCCACGGGTTGCAAAGAGTCAGGCACAACTGAGCGACTTTCATTACTTTACTTCTAGTGAATTTTAAGCATCTGGCAAATCCACATTCAAATAAAGTATAAAAGATAACTACTTTTTAAAAATAATTTGCCAGTATCTTTCCTTAAGTAAGCCTCCATTTGTGCAAATGAGTATGCGTGACAGCATCTGCAGACGTGGTGTGAAATACTGTAGGCTCCAGGTAGACAGCTTTAAAGTGCCATCAGGTAGTTAAATTAAGACCGTTTTCTAGTTGTTCTGTTTGGATTGTTCCTATACTTGAAGAAGGAAAGTTAGGAAATTCTTCAGCCATAATTCAAGCAGGCAGCACATTCTTTAATTTCAATTATTTGGATATTTCAGAGGAAAACGGTTTGGGTTTAAATTGTTAAATAAGAGGCTGATTTACATATCAAGATTATTTTTCATTTCCATTAAAATTGAAGTAGCTTTTAATTGTCATATTGTACATTATTTTGGCTATGGTGCCATTATTGCAACTTTGCATTATTATTGCTGTATGTTTTAAATTTTTCTTAGACTATTGCAATGTTTGTATTAATTTAACTTATTGTAATTAAAATTTGCCAACAGGAGAATTTCACTGTGGATTTGAAGATGGTAACATTTGTTTGTTCACCCAAGATGATACAGATAATTTTGACTGGACAAAACAAAGTACTGCAACAAGAAATACAAAATATACTCCAAACACTGGACCTAATGCTGATCGTAGTGGCTCCAAAGAAGGTATGAGGGTATGAAATGGTGTGTTCACATCAATCATACTCCAGCCTTGGATTTAAAAAATGCTATTATGCTAAATGTGAAATGCAAGGGAATGTTTAGCTATAGGTTTAAATATTTTGGAACAAAACATGAAATTTTTTATTTACCATATCAAGTATTCAGTTATTTACAAAGTTTGTAATCATTAATTTTCCCTGAGAACTTACTGACCTGTATAAAGAGATTAGGAAATTTTTTTGACAATTCAAGTCTAAAATTCCAGTTTTGCCTCATTTTTATACATTTTTAAAAATTTATTTTTAATTATGTATATTATTTATTTTTATATTGTGTTTGCATATATAGATTTTTATAAATAAAATGCAGACTCTCCTATTAATTTTACTATTAATATATACAAAAATTCTAACCTTTCACTGATTTTAAATTTCATGTCACCTACTAATAATTTGCCTACACATTTTATTTTGTCTTTTCAAAGGTTTTTACATGTACATTGAGACATCTCGACCCAGACTGGAAGGAGAAAAGGCTCGACTTCTCAGCCCTGTTTTCAGCATAGCTCCCAAAAACCCTTATGGACCCACGAACACTGCATATTGTTTCAGCTTCTTTTATCACATGTATGGACAACATATAGGTGAGATGGCAAAAGTTACTGTTTCTTCTAAAGTAAATCATAACTTGGAACAAAAAGGTTCACAAACACATAGGATAAAGACAATTTTAGTCAAAGAATATCATAATTAAATTTTTAATGGCTCACCTGCACATTGACAATAAGATGCAAAGAATGTTACCCCATCATGTTCTAATTTCCCAAATTTAGATTAGAATTTGAAATTTTGGGGCATTACCTACCTCCTCTGGAATCCTAATTTAGGCCAACCTAAATTAGGTTAAATTCTTCATGAGATCTTCTTGGGACTCAATACCAGCATAATTTGCACTGTTTCTTTCCAAAGAAATGTGCTTGGATAATGACTCAATGTATATTCAATTCAGTTCAGTTCAGTCACTCAGTCGTGTCTGACTCTTTGCAACCCCATGAATCGCAGCACACCAGGCCTCCCTGTCCATCACCATCTCCCGGAGTTCACTCAGACTCACATTCACCGAGTCCGTGATGCCATCCAGCCATCTCATCCTCTGTCGTCCCCTTCTCCTAGTGCCCCCAATCCCTCCCAGCATCAGAGTCTTTTCCAATGAGTCAACTCTTCGCATGAGGTGGCCAAAGTCCTGGAGCTTCAGCTTTAGCATCATTCCTTCCAAAGAAATCCCAGGGTTGATCTCCTTCAGAATGGACTGGTTGGATCTCCTTGCAGCCCAAGGGACTCTCACGAGTCTTCTCCAACACCACAGTTCAAAAGCATCAATTCTTCAGCGCTGAGCTTTCTTCACAGTCCAACTCTCACATCCATACATGACCACAGGAAAAACCATAGCCTTGACTAGACGGACCTTAGTTGGCAAAGTAATGTCTTTGCTTTTGAATATACTATCTAGGTTGGTCATAACTTTTCTTCCAAGGAGTAAGCATCTTTTAATTTCATGGCTGCAGGCACCATCTGCAGTGATTTTGGAGCCACCAAAAATAAAGCCTGACACTGTTTCCACTGTTTCCCCATCTATTTCCCATGAAGTGATGGGACTGGATGCCATGATCTTCGTTTTCTGAATGTTGAGCTTTAAGCCAACTTTTTTGCTCTCCTCTTTCACTTTCATCAAGAGGCTTTTTAGCTCCTCTTCACTTTCTGCCATAAGGGTGGTGTCAGCTGCATATCTGAGGTTTTTGAGATTTCTCCCGGCAATCTTGATCCCAGCTTGTGTTTCTTCCAGTCCAGCTTTTCTCATGACGTACTCTGCAGAGAAGTTAAATAAGCAGGGTGACAATATACAGCCTTGATGTACTCCTTTTCCTATTTGGAACCAGTCTGTTGTTCCATGTCCAGTTCTAACTGTTGCTTCCTGACCTGCATACAGATTTCTCAAGAGGCAGGTTAGGTGGTCTGGTATTCCCATCTCTTTCAGAATTTTCCACAGTTTATTGTGATCCACACAGTCAAAGGCTTTGGCATAGTCAATAAAGCAGAAATAGATGTTTTTTCTGGAACTCTCTTGCTTTTTCCATGATCCAGCGGATGTTGGCAACTTGATCTCTGGAACCGTGAAAAGAAGGGTTGCCATGTTTGGAAGACAAGTGCTTTTAGCAATATCTACCCATTTGAAATACTGGTGTGATAGCTTCTTGTTTGTAAAGTGTGCCTAACATACCTAGTAGGATTTAAGAATATCCTTGATCCTGAAAAACATACAAAGATGAAGACACAGTTCCTTCCCTTAGAGATCCTAAGGTAACAGAGGCTAAGATGAGTAATTACACAATCATGCTAGCCAGAATACCAAATAACCTCAAGAAAAAACCTAATAAACTTGTTAAGAGTAGGGAGATAGGGAACAGAAGGAGTTCATACAGATCTACAATTCTTTATGTGTAATTATAAAATCAAAACAACTGAACACAAACTGTTTTAAATTTAATTATTTGGCAACCACTTTCTAGCCTGATCTGCATATGTTAGAATCTATGGCCTGAACTGATATAAACCCATGTGTAGTCTTTATTTATCCAAATGAATATGACATATGTACTATTTTCAGCAAAAATATTATTGTGTTTAATTGTGGGATTCTGTTTTAGTTCTTAAGAGCTAAAGAACTAAACTTTAAGAACTAAAACAGATTATATATTATATAAGACATACAGTCTTAACTATAAAATAAGATAAAATTCTGAATGGTGATGCATATCTAGCTCTACAGAGCTTGGCACAGGACTGTGGATCTTTATCTGTTTGGAGGATAAGGCAGTGCTTGGGACAAAGGGAAACGTTTCTCTATGAAAGAAGGGCGCATTTTCAATAGTCAGAGATAAGCATAGAGAAGATTGTTGTTCAGTTGCTCAGTTGTGTCCAACTCTTTGCAACCCCATGGAGAGCAGTGCACCAGGCTTCCCTGTCCTTCACCATCTCCCAGAGTTTGCTGAAACTCATGTCCACTGAGTTGGTGATGGCATGTAACCATCTCATCCTCTGCCGTCCCCTTCTCTTCCTGCCTTCAGTCTTTCCCAGCATCAGGGGCTTTTCTAATGAGTTGACTCTTTGCGTGAGGTTGCCAAAGTGTTGGAGTTCAGTTTCAGCATCAGTCCTTCCAATGAATAGTCAGGGCTGATTTCCTTTAGGATTGACTGGTTTGATCTCTTTGCAGTCCAAGGGACTTTCAAGAGTCTTCTCCAACACCACAATTCAAAAATATCAATTTTCTGGCACTCAGGTTTCTTTATGGTCCAACACTCACATTCATACATGACTACAAGAAAACCATCGCTTTGACTATATGGACCTTTGTTGGCAAAGTGATGTCTCTGCTTTTTAATATGCTGCCTAGTGTTGTCATAGCTTTTCTTCCAAGAAGCAACTGTGTTTTGATTCCATGGCTGCACTCCACCATCTGCAGCGATTTCAGAGCCCAAGAAGATAAAGTCTGTCACTGTTTCCATTGTTTTCCCATCTATTTGCCAATAAGTGATGAGACCAGATGCCATGATCTTCATTTTTTGAATACTGAGTTTTAAGCCAACTTTTTCACTCTCCTCTTTCACTTTCATCAAGAGGCTCTTTAGTTCTTCTTTGCTTTCTGTAATTAGGGTGATCTCATCTGCATATTTGAGGTTATTGATATTTCTCCTGGCAATCTTGATTCCATCTTGTGTTTCAACCAGCCCGGCATTTTGCATGATGTAATCTGAATAAGTTAAATAAGCAGGGTGACAATATGCAGCCATTATGTATTCCTTTCCCAATTTGGAACCAGTCCGTTGTCCTATGTCCGGTTCTAACTGTTGCTTCTTGATCTGCATACAGGTTTCTCAGGAGGCAAGTAAGGTGTTCTGGTATTCCCATCTCTTAAAGAATTTTCCACAGTTTGTTGTGATCCACACAATCAAAGTCTTTAGCATAGTCAATGAAGCAGAAATAGATGTTTTTCTCAAATTATCTTGCTTTATTCTGTGATCCAACAGATATTGGCAATTTCATCTCTCATTCCTCTGCCTTCTCTAAATCCAGCTTGAACATCTGGAAGTTCTTGATTCATGTACTGTTGAAGCCTGGCTTGGAGAATTTGGGGCATTTCTTTGTTAGCGTGTGAAATGAATGCAATTGTGTGGTAGTTTGAGCATTCTTTGGCATTGCATTTCTTTGGGACTGAAATGAAAACTGATCTTTTCCAGTCCTGCGGCCACTGCTTTTTCCAAATTTTCTGGCATATTGAGTGCAGCACTTTCACAGCATCATCTTTTAGGGTTTGAAATAGCTCAACAGGAATTCCATCACCTCCACTAGCTTTGTTCATAGTGATGCTTCCTAAGGCTCACTTGACTTTGCAGGGAAGATTAGGGTCTGGTAATGAAAAAATAAAATTTGGATGTGAAAATATTAATTATCTTAATATAAATTTAACAAATCTAAAAATGTAAATTTGCTGTTTTTCTTTAGTCACTAGGTCGTGGTCAACTCTTTGAGACACTATGGACTGTAGCCCTTCAGGCTCCTCTGTCCTTGGGATTTCCCAGGCAATAATACTGGAGTGGGTTGCCATTTCCTTCTCCAGAGGATCTTCCCAAATCCAGGGATAGAACCTGTGTCTCCTGCATTGCAGGTGGATATATTATCACTGACCCACCAAGGAAGCCTCTAAAAATATAAATATTTTCCTATAAATTAATATATTTGTGCACATATTACCAGCTATTACACTTATGTAAGTGAAGTAATCCTTTTAATAAGTTTATAAAGATGAGCATCATTATCCGTCTTTTACAGTTAAGAAAGTTTAAACTTTGTGAATTTGTATGAATTACAAGTAATTGTTTATGCTGGTTTCAAATTCATAACCCAAATTATTAACCAGTATTCTTTACAATGGAGTAATTAGTGACAAACTTGAAACGGTAAACTCCTGTGCAGTGAAAAAAAAAAAAATGTCCTCAACATGAAGTCAGGAAATCTGTGTGGGAATTTGGTTGTAGCACTCAGTCTTTGTAAGAATGTACAGAAGTCACTTAAAATATCTGGATCTAGGTCTCCTCATCTTTAAAATATGAATAGTGATTCTTATTTCATAAATTTGTAGTTTCAGAGCTCCCCTGGCAGTCCAGCGGTTAAGACTGTGCCTTCTAAATGCAGTTGGTATGTGCTCCATCCTTGGTCAGGGAATTAGTAATTCCACATATCTAGCAGCCAAAAAAGCAGAACATAAATAACAGAAGCAATGTTTCAACAAGTTCAATAAAGACTAAAAAATGATCACATCAAAAGTATCTTTAAAAAAATATCAATTAAAAAAAAAGACTTGTAATTCAAGTTAAATAAGATAATGTACATAAAATCTTCTCTCAGATGGTAGACACTCATAATGTTAGGTTACTTTGAATTTCAAAGAGGAGCAATATTAGCAATCATAAAGTAATAGCTAATATTTATGAAATACTCATAATGGACCAGGACACTATTCCTAACATGTGATAGATTATTTCTCTTAATTTTTGCAATAGACATTTAGACTCATTAAAAATATCATCCTGTTTTATAGATAATGAAATAAAATACCGAGAACATTAGTTACCATGCCGATCATATCATAACTGGTAAGTGTGTGTTTGCACTCCGTCATGTCCAACTCTTTGTACCCAATGGACTGTAGCCCACCAGATTCCTCTGTCCATGGGATTCTTCAGGCAGGAATACTGGAGTGGGTTGTCCTAGCCTCCTCTAGGGGATCTCCTTGACTCAGGAATTGAACCCATGTGTAGTGAAGTCATATACTAATCTGGGAAGCTGGACATGTAGTCTGCCTGCTTCACCTGCAAGGAGACTGTTGGAATATCCTGGAAGCTTAGCTGTTTTGCAGTGAGGGAAAACTTACTACAGAGTTTGTACAGACAACAAGTATAGTGACATCTATGATTTGGGGAAATAAATCTCCTAAGCATAGGTAAAATTATTGAGAAACATAATACAGACTGGAAAAGCAATTAAAAAGCTATGAGAATAGTCATGGGTTCACTGCAGCCTAAACTATGAAAGGGAATAAATCCCAACACAATTGCCAGACCATATTATTTATTGTGAGATTACTATTTTATTACCAGTATAGGATTAGCTTAACTCTAATTCTTCTCTTTAATCAGGTATGATTTCACATACTCTATTTTGACTATATTTCATGGACTTTTTTTTCTTTTCTTCCAGTATACCTTGAAACAGGCATATTTTAAAATGGTTTTAAAAAAATAATTTCAAGATGAATATTTTGAATTACTTTAACTGAGCAAGCTATGCATTTACCTTATTTGTGAAGCTGGCTTCCTTCGATTCCCTCTCAAATGTTTTGCATATTTATGCTGAGTTTCAAGATAATTTCAATATACTTTTAACTTCATCACTGTTATTCTTATGCACTTTATTGTCAATGAATGCCAACTTGTTCTGCTATTTTTGTTCTGATTATTTCAAAGAAAAGGCAGTTCTCCATTTTTTCCATGTTCTCAAAAATCTACTATTTTGATACCTGTGCCATTTCTCTGCTTCCTCAGAGGGCTAAAGTTTGCAGATATTAGGTATATCACTTGGGTCCCCTCTCAGCAGGAACAATCGAGCTGCTAAAATCTAGGCAAAAATATCTGTCGCAGACATTGACTACTCAATCAATGACAGTTAGGTGAGTTACCTCATTAGAAAGATATTGCCTGTATCTAAAACCTTCCCTCTTTGCAAATATTATTCTAAGATGTTCATTCATCTGTTAACTTGGGGTGGGGCGTGGGCATTTATCATCACTGGTTTTACAAACTATAGTCTCAGTTTTATCCATTCTTTTGGAAAACAAGATTCACAATGATTTGTCCTGGATTTCTAATTACATACTTGCAATTATTACTTCTTAAGTAACCATGAGTAATCTTTGCTCTCTTGATTGGCACTAATGGACAATATATCGTTGAAAAGAGTCACAGTTTTTTTAAATAATACAAAAGTGGATGATCAGTTAGTTATTCGTTATTTATTAAAGTTTCCTCTTTGAAATAAAGTCAAATATGTTATATTGCTTATCTATTATTATTACTGCATGATAAGATTTGCCCATGTTTCGTGGCTTAAAACAACAAAGATTGATGATCTCACATTTTCTGTGGGTCAGGAGTATAGGTATGGCTTAGCTGAGTGCTTGTAGCTCTGGGTCTGTCATGAGGTTGCAGACAAGCAATCAGGTAAGACTGCAGCCTAAGTCGAAGACTTCACTTGAGGATGATACACTTCTAAGCTCACCTCTTAGGATTTTGGCAGGTCTCACTCCCTTACAGGTGTTAGACTAAGGATATTGATGTCTTGCTGTCTGTTGGCCAGAGGCCTTTCTCAGTTCTTCACCATATGGAGATCTCTCTGAGACTGTCTCATGGCAGCAGACTTCCTCCAAAGCAAGTGATCCATGAGAGAGAGTAAATACACACCTAACATTTGTTATAACCTAGTCGCTGGAGTGACATCCCATCGCTTCTGTCTTTTTCTATTTATTACAACTGAGTTGATCATCCCAATTCACATTCTGGGGAGGAAATGATACATGAGTGTTAATCCTAGGAGGTTGAAATCATTGGGTGGCATCTTAAGGATTGTCTGCCACACTTTTACAGTTTCTTGTTAAGTTTTCATCAAAACTGATTTGAGAAAAAAATAAATGAGAGCTATAATGTGTCACCTTTAAACTAACTGTTGATTCATAGGTACATGACACAATATCTGACTATTTGTAATAACATAAGATTATTTCAACAGTCCTAAACCACAAGTAAGCATTTTGATTCTTGATTAATCAGCTAAATTTCTAACTTTCTTGCAAAGAAATTGAACCTCATATGAGTTCACTGGATATGACAAAAACTCATTAAAAATCAGTAAAATATATACTTCATTTATTTCTAGAAATAAGAATGTGAAATATAAACATCAAACCATACCAGGAATGTAAATATAAAAATACAAAAGACAGTTACGAATATAGTCATTGAACTTGATAACAATGGTTCAATACAGTTGTGTCTCTAGAAAGCTACTTTCACTATGAAATAAATAGGAAGTAAGGAAAAGGAGTTCACTAATGAAATCTATTCACATGAATCCTGAGAGGGAGGAAGAAGTGATACAGCAGAGTGAGATGGGATTGTACAAGGTGGAACTGTACGAGGTGGGATTGTGAATAAGAGGAAAAGAAGTTAATAGAAAAGGTAGGTTTAGAGATAATAAAGCAGCATGAAACAAGTTTCTTGAAGAGACGAGAATTTAAAAATCTAGTGGGGGATCAGCCTTGAAAAAGATACTCATGTCTCTTCCACTGAGTTGGGATGAAAACAATTAAAACTGCTTCTGATTCATTCTTTGTTGCAAAAACAGCAAATAGATGCAAAATTTGTCTTCCTAACAGTCTCTGTTTTCTGTTTAAAATAAATGCAAATGTTGCATTTTAACGAGTAAGCCATTTTTTAAAAGTGATAAATGAAAAGAAATACTGATCAGGGATATAGAGAGCTGGTGAGATTGGAGGTGAAGAAGTCATTCTTCAGCCTTTTTAAATGTGTTTTAGTATAGAATGTTCAGTTTGACTCTCCATCACGTCTTTTTGAAAATGCTTTATTTATTTACTTGGCTGCACTGGGTCTTAGTTGTGACACAGGAAACTTTGAACTTCATTTCTGCATGCAGGCTCTGAGCTGTGGCATGTAGGATCTAGTTCCCTGACCAAGGATCAAACCCTGGCCCCCTGCATTGGGAGCATATAGTCTCAGCCACTGGACCACCAGGAAAGTCCCTCTCCATTGCTTCTTGTGTATTGTACCGAATTAGTCTGCTAACTACTTTCCTTGCTGTCTCTTTAGCCTCAAGTTTCTGGGGGTAAAGATCATTCTCTAAAACTAATAACATAAAGACCTCAGGGATGCATGCTTCTCTGGCTTCTCCTTGGGGAGGCTCCCTCATTTATTCCAATTCTGCATGAATTTCTCCAAATTGATCTGTGTTGTATCTAGGGCTTCTTTATAGACTCTCTCCCGCTCTCTCTCTCTTTTTTTTTTTTTTTAATCCTACTTGAAATGTATGTTTCCGGAGAGCAGAAACAATGTTTCTTCCCATCACATGGTACTCTGCAAATGTAAATGTTTAAGTGACCTCTCCATCAATATTTATTAAGTAAATGAATGTTTTTTTAAAACATATGGTAGAAGTAGCACTTCTCTTTAATAATCTAGGTAACTCATATTCTTCCTTCAAAATCCAACTCAAGGACATCTGCTAAACTTCTTCCCTATCATCCCTGCTCATTCTGTTCTCATAATACTTGGTACACATCTTGGTACACATGTTTGGTACACATGTTTGTTGTTACCCTGACCCCTAATAGACCATAAGCTCCTCGAGAGAAATAAGCATGATTTATTCATATTTGATCTTCTGGAAAAAACAAATTGCTCAGTAGATTTTTGTAAATGATACAAACAGGTACTTTAACTTCTAACTTCTAGAAGAGTGACAAAATGAGGGTAATGAAAGTATGAGTTTAGGTTGAAAATGAAAAGTAGTTTCACCAAGACCTTATAGGATAGGTTGGAGAAAAAAAAGGAGTTAATCATTGACAACTTGATTGTGAATTTAAGTTTTATGGCAGCTTCACCATAGACTAAAACAAAAGTGTTGCGTATTTCTTAACAGTTAATTCAAAAGGAAACTTAACTGTATGAAAGTACTCAGTACTTGGTGAAAGGACTCAGTACCTATAAGCAATATAGATATTGCTACATGCATGTGTGCTAAGTCACTTAAGTCATGTCCGGCTCTGTATGACTGTATGGACTGTAGCCTGCCAGACTTCTCTGTCCATGAGATTCTCCAGGCAGGAATATTGGAGCCATGCCTTCTTGCAGGGGATCTTCCTGACTGAGGGATCGAACTTGCCTTTCTTACTGTCTATTGCGTTGGCAGGTGGGTTCCTTCCCACTAGTGTCACCTTGGAAGCCCAAATATTGCTATACTATATAGATATTGCTATACTCTTAGCAATATCTTCACTTAGAACTTTTAGAAAACCAAAAAACATGTACAATAAAAATTGAATATAATAATAGGGCATAATACATTAGATAATAAAATTCGAGTTTTCATCCTAAATATTGTGATACAGATATGTTGCATTATGAAGATCTAACAAAATGTAAAAATAAAATTTAATGAATCTGAAAAAATTAACGAATCTGAAATTAAACTCTTGATAAGTTTCTCTTAATATGATATTCAGTTTATCCTTTAGCAAGAGCTGAATTAAAGCTTTCTCCATGCTGACATTCAAAGATTTTTAAATGGAGACTTAAATGTTTTTATACAAGATACAAAGAAAACAAAGGTGAAAATCTTTTGCATGATTTTAGGAGTTTGATTTGTATTCTTGTTTTAGGCAAAGATCATATTTCTTCTGTCAGTAATTTTAAATCGACATTTTTGCTTATATTTCAAATACATTCATCAAACTGAAAATCTGCCCACATAGTTTTTTATCCCCCCTTTGGGGTTAAACACCATGTGAGAGACAGTTTGAGGCTGGAAAAAAAAATTAAGATGCTATTGTTTTAGGGTCTTAATTACATAGACTATAGAAGTACTTCAGCAAAATAAATGTGTAATTTTGAGACACTTGCATTTGGACCACTTCTCAGAATTAAGGCCCTTGCAAAAGACAATTCTCAGGTAGCTGAGAGTCTAGATAAGGTTGTTTAATATTCTACAGTTAAATACAAGAGAATAATTACCAACGGTGGGCTATTTGTTAATAATTGTTATTAAAGTACTCTTTCTGTTAAGAATTAGATAATGCTTTTAGCGAAGTCTTCTTTATAGTTAATACTGCTAATGCCAGTGTCATCAGTGAGGAAATAATGAGATAGAAAGAAGACGTTAATTCCCTAAATTGCTTTGTTAAATTAAGCTGTACTTTTAAGGGGGTGGTGGATAGAATTTAACCCTGATTTATTACCACTTATAATCAAAATATTATTACAGAACCTTGTCACAGACTCTCCAATAAGACTATATATAACATCTAGTACATTTACCTTTTAAGTCTCCAATTATGAACCACCAGTTACCCCTAAATATAGTTTCTTCCTACTTAATTATTCACTGGTGATGGTATTGCAGAGGAGGAAGAAATTTTCCTCTATCTTTCTGGGTTCTGACTGGTCTAAGAATTAAATTGACATGAGATAAATTAACAGGAGAAAAATCACACGAAGTTTTATAATCAATAGATTTGGTTGTCCTCTTTCTTATGTGGGCTTACCAGGTGTCTCTAGTGGTAAAAATACACCTGCCAATGCAGGAGATTTAAGAAGTGTGGGTTAATCCCTGGGTTAGGAAGATCCATCCCCTGGAGGAGGAAATGGCAACACAATGCAGTATTCTTGCTTGGAGAATCCCATGCACCGAGGAGCCTGGGGGGCTCTGGTCCTTCAGGTCTCAAAGAGTCTTACACAACTGAAGCGACTTGGCATGCATGCAGGCATGCATATGTATGCCCAGGCTTACAGATGGAGATTTCCCTTATAAATGTACATGTTTCTTACCAAGCAGCAGCTCCTACTTGCTTTTCAGAGAATTTCCCATTTCTGCTGATTTTCAGAAAATAAGAGGCTTAAAACAATTAATATGCCAAGGAGACATGTTTTAGAGTGGCAAATTCTGCTCCCCTACATTCTCTCAGGCAAGGTATAGTCAGTTCAGTCACTCAGTCATGTAGGACTCTTTGAGACCCCACAGAGTGCAACACACCAGGCTCCCTGTCCATCACCAACTTCCGGAGCCTACTCAAACACATGTCCGCAGCATCAGTGATGCCATCCAAGCACGTCATCCTCTGCCCTTCCCTTCACCTCCTGCCTTCAATCTTTCCCAGCAACAGGATCTTTTCCAATGAGTTGGTTCCTTGAATCAATGGCCAAAGTATTGGAGTTTCAGCTTCAGCATCAGTCCTTCCAATGAATATTCAGGACTGATTTCCTTTATGATTGACTGCTTGTATCTCCTTACAGTCCAAGGGACTCTCAAGAATCTTGACCAAACCACAATTCAACAGCAGCAGTTCATCGGTGCTCAGCTTGCTTTATAGTCCAACTCTCACAGCCATACATGACTACTGGAAAAACCATAGCTTTGACTAGATGGACCTTGGTTGGCAAAGTAATGTCTCTGCTTTTCAATACACTGTCTAGTTTGGTCATAGCTTTTCTTCCAAGGAGTAAGCGTCTTTTAATGTCATGGCTGCAGTCACCATCAGCAGTGATTTTGGAGCCCCCAAAATAGAGTCTCTCAGTGTTTCCATTGTTTTCCCATCTATCTGCCATGAAATGATGGAACCAGATGCCACGATCTTAGTTTTTGGAATGATAAGTTTTAAGCCAAATTTGTCACTCTCCTCTTTCACTTTCATTAAGAGGCTCTTTAGTTTTTCTTCGCTCTCTACCACAAAGGTGGTGTCATCTCCGATTCTCAGGTTACTGATATTTCTTCTGGAAGTCTTGATTCCAGCTTTTGCTTTATCCAGCCCAGCATTTTGCATGATGTATTCTGCATATAAGTTAAATAAGCAGGGTGACAATATACAGCCTTGACGTACTCCTTTCCCAATTTGGAATCAGTCTGTTGTTCCATGTCTAGTTCTAACTGTTGCTTCTTGACCTGCATACAGATTTCTCAGGAGGCAGATCAGGTGGCCTGATATTCTCATCTCTTTAAGAATTTAGAAAGATGGCAATGACGACCCTGTATGCAAAACAGGAAAAAAGACACAGATGTGCATAACGGACTTTTGAACTCAGAGGGAGAGGGAGAGGGTGGGATGATTTGGGAGAATGGCATTCTAACATGTATACTATCATGTAAGAATTGAATCGCCAGTCTATGTCTGACGCAGGATACAGCATGCTTGGGGCTGGTGCATGGGGATGACCCACAGAGATGTTATGGGGAGGGAGGTGGGAGGGGGGTTCATGTTTGGGAACACATGTAAGAATTAAAGATTTTAAAATTTAAGAAATAAAAAAATTTAAAAAAAATTAAAAAAAAAAAAAGAATTTTCCACAGTTTCTTGTGATCCATGCAGTCAAAGGCTTTGGCATAGTCAATAAACCAGAAATAGATGTTTTTCTGGAACTCTCTTGATTTTTCTATGATCCAGTAAATGTTGCAATTTTAGTTCTGGTTCCTCTGCCTTTTTAAAATCCAGCTTGAACATCTGGAAGTTCACAGTTCACATACTGTTGAAGCCTGGCTTGGAGAATTTTGAGCATTACTTTACTAGCATGTGAGATGAGTGCAATTGTGCGGTAGTTTGAGCATTCTTTGGCATTGCCTTTCTTTGGGATTGGAATGAAAACTAACCTTTTCCAGTCCTGTGGCCACTGCTGAGTTTTCCAGATTTGCTGGCATATTGCATACAACACTTTCACAGCATCATCTTTTAGGATTTGAAATAGCTCCACTGGAATTCTATCACCTCCACTAGTTTTGTTTGCAGTGATGCTTCCTAAGGCTCACTTGACTTCACATTCCAGGATGTCTGGCTCTAAGTGAGTGATCACACCATCGTGATTATCTGGGTTGTGAAGATCTTTTTTGTACAGTTCTTCTGTGTGTTCTTGTCACCTCTTCTTAATGTCTTCTGCTTCTGTTAGGTCCATACCATTTCTGTCCTTTGCTGAGCACATCTTTGCATGAAATATTCCTTTGGTATCTCTAATTTTCTTGAAGAGATCTCTAGTCTTTCCCATTCTATTATTTTCCTTTATTTCTTTGCATTGATCACTGAGGAAGGCTTTCTTATCTCTCCTTATTATTCTTTGCGACTCTGCATTCATATGCTTATATCTTTCCTTTTCTCCTTTGCCTTTAGCTTCTCTTCTTGTCTCAGCTATTTGTAAGGCCTAGTCAGACAACCATTTTGCCTTTTTTCATTTCTTTTTCTTGGGGATGTTTAAGGTATTGTAGAAGGATGTTTAAACAAAATTAACAATGTGACTGAGAAAATCTGGTGTTTCAAATGTACATCTCATTTTCAGTATAATTAATAAAGTATTATTTCATCAATTGAATTAATGGTAAGCAAATAAGTTGAAAGCTTTTGTTTCTCATCCAGTATACTTTTTGAAACATTTAACTGAAAATATAAATTTATTGTAATGAATATTTGTATCCTTAGTAATGCTGAAAGCTCAGCTTCTTTGTACACTGGTGCTTAATGAATCTTAGAGACAAGAGTTTTGGGTGAAGTAGAAAATGATAAGGCTTCCCTGGTAGCTCAGATGGCAAAAAAAAAAGAAAAAATCCCTGCAATTGAGGAGATCGAGGAGCTTCCTGGGTGGGGAAAATCCCCTGGAAAAGGAAATAGCAACCCACTCCAGTATTCTTGCCTGGAGAATTCCATGGACAGAGGAGTCTAGTGGGTTACAGTCCATAGAGTCACAAAGATTTGGATAGGACTAAGCTCCAGTACTCTTGCCTGGAAAATCCCATGGATGGAGGAGCCTGGTGGGCTGCAGTCCATGGGGTCGCTAAGAATTGGACACGACTCAGCAACTTTACTTTCACTTTTCACTTTCATGCATTGGAGAAGGAAATGGCAACCAACTCCAGTGTTGTTGCCTGGAGAATCCCAGGGATGGGGGAGCCTGGTGGACTGCCATCTATGGGGTTGCACAGAGTCGGACATGACTGAAGCGACTTAGCAGCAAGCAACTAAACACTCATTTATTCATAAAATGATAGCTTTATTACTTTGCCAGGCAAAGGGAGCCACAGTAAGCTAATGCCCTCAAAACTGTATGTCCCAACTTGGGGAAGATATTGAGAAGTTTTATAGTAATTATTCAAAGAAGGCATAATCATGATTTTTGATGGCCTCTACCTGCAGCAGCTCAAAGTGGGGATTCAGTTCTCCAGCCAGAGACTGAAGCCAGGTTGCTACAGTGAAACCACTGAATCCTAGCCACCAGACCAGTGGTCAGTAACAAGACCCTGACCCTTGGCTTTGCAGAAAAGAATTCCCACAAAGACAGAAAGTAGTGAAGCAAGTATTTATTAGGAGGAAAAGAATACTGTACGTGTGTGGATAGACACACAGGCAGACTTAGAGAATCCCTGAGTCCCACCTTTATGGTGGTTTGAATTCTTTTATTGTATATCACTTTCTTTTTTTAATTTTTTTAGCCAGTCTTTTTGATTTGCCTGCTTCAGAGTCCATATTTGGTCCACCCATGTGTGTACTCGGATCTTTTAGCCAAGATGGATCCTACTGAAGAGGCCTATGGGTAGCCTGGCATCAGTAGCATCTTTTCCCTTTTGACCTCCAAGGGGTCTTTCTGTGCTTCTGTATTTAGGGAAGTCTCCTGATTTCTAGAATGACAAATATGTGGTCTGAGAAGGACCTAGCCTCCTCTCTTATTTTGACTGAGTTCTTGTCTTGGAGTTTTGGTTCACAACTTGTAGATAGGGGAAATAGGTATAGGAAAGCTCGCTTCCCAGGTGACTCGTAAAGAATCTGCCTGCTGATGCAAGAGACACAGATTTGATCTCTGGATCAAGAAGATCCCTTGGAGAAGGAAATGGCAACACACTCCAGTATTCTTGCCTGAAGAATCCCATGGACAGATGAGCCTGGTGGGCCACAGGCCATGGGGCTCACAAAGACTCAGACAAGATTTAGGGACTGAACAACAACAAAACAACAAAACCTGGGACTGTCATCTGGAGAGGGCTGCACTCTGTTGCCATATGCTTGTAGAACCTTCTGAATCAGGCCTTGGTTTATAACATATTTAAGATGAGCCGGGGTTTCTGGGTCAGCATGTCCAGAGTAAGGAATGGTCTTCCATTCCTTATATCATTTCACAATGACTCAATTTCATGGATGTTTTAGGAGCTGCCCTGACCTTTAAGAGGGCTACTGGCAGCAGGCAATAGCATGACTGATATTTCCAGAGTTTGCCCAAGGTTTTCTTTAGAGTATGATTAGTCTGTTCATCTTTTCTTGAGGACTGAGGTCTCTAGGACAAATGGAGGTGGTAAATTTAATTCCTAAAGCCTGCTAAAGCTGTTGTGTGACCTTTGCTACAAACGAAGGTCCATTGTCACTCTGAAGGTGGCAGAGCAACTGAAATCTACTTGACTTGTCTTCTCTGTTCTAGTAGGGAAGGCCTCTATTCATCCAGTAAAAATGTCTTTAAAGACTAGTAAGTATGTGAAGCCCTGAAAGGAGGGCATCTGAGTGGAATCTATTTGCCAGTTCTCTCCTGGGTAAGTCCCTCATCATGATTAACAAGCGGAGGAGGCTTAACATTGCCTCCTGGATTATGGGTGATGCATAGGGCACAGACTTAAGTGACTCTTTTAATTGTCTCTAGGAACTCTTTCCCTGTGAAAAGTAGGAAAACAATCATAAACATTGCATCTCTCCCCAGAGAATTCTATAGCCCTTTAACAATTTTTCATTGGTCAGAGACTTATGAGCAATTTCTGATCTATGTGCCACCAGCCATCCGTTCCCTCAGTCCCTCTCTATCTGTTTCCCAGTTCTCTTTGGAAGTCAAGTACCCGAGTATAATGTTAGAAGGGGTAAGAGATGGGGCTAGAACCGTTTTGGCTGTGGGCATCAGGGCTGCTTCCTTTGCTTCCCCATCTGCCCTGTGGTTTCCTTGGGAACTTTGAGAATTTCCCCTTTGGTGGCTGTGGCAGTGAATGACTAATACCTGTTTCAGTTTTGGGATTCTTTCTGTGAGATGTAAGATCTCAGTCTCATATTTTATAAGGATGTTTCTTGCATTTAGAAGTCCTCTCTCTTTCCAGAGAGCTATGTGGGTACATAAAACAAGGAAGGCATATTTTGAGTCTGTGTATGTATCCTTCCCCTAGGATTAAGACTTGGGTTAGATCTATCAGTTAAGCCTTTGGGCCAAGGTGATTGGTGGCAAAGGTTTTGCTTCTGTGACACGATGAGTGCTCATGATAGCATACCCTGCCCTCCTGACCCCATCTCTAACAAAACTGCTGCCATCAGTGAACTGTTGGTTTTCTACGACCTGGATTGTTAGGTCAGACCTATAGGCATAGACCTGGTCAAGGGTTTTGAGGCAAGAATATGTTAGCTCTGAGCTTTTGGCAGGCAGTAAGGTAACTTGGTTAAGGGTGTGGCAAATTTTGAGGGTTAGCTCTGGGAAGTCAAGGAGCAAAGCCTGGTACTTGATAAGGTGGCCTCCAGTTAGCCCATGGTAGCCTTTTGTCACTAAGACCCCTTGCACTTGATGAGGGGTCTAGACTTTCAGCAGCTGTTCAAAGGTAAGCTTATTCGCTTCTTCCACCAATAGATATGTGGCAGCTACCACCTGGAAGCAGGCAGGCCAACCTAGGGTCAGGGAGTCTATCTAGTTGCTTGGGAAATTATCCTATAGGCTGAGGTGCTTCCCCTAGCTTCTGTATAAGGACCCCCAAAACTGTCCTTTGCTTTTCAGTGACATACAAGGTGAATGCCTTTCTCAAATTGGGAAGACCCAAAACAGGGACTCTGTTGAGAGCTTGCTTGAAATCGTTAAAAGCCTGTTCCTATTCCCTGTTTCAAAGTAACAGTTCTATATCTGGGCCTTTAGTGGCTTCATACAGGAGCTTAGCCATTAGCCCAAATCCTGGAATCCAAATTCTATAAAATCCTGCCATGCTCCAAAAGGTACAGAGATGTTTCTTTGTCTTTGGAGCCGCTTAGGCCTAATATAGCTTATTTTCTCTTTGGAGATAACTGTCTATTATGGGGTTTAAAATATATCCCAGATATTTAACTTGTTGCTTTGAGATGTGTGCCTCTTTCTGAGAGACTCTGTAACCCTGGGCCCTAAGGAAATCATGGCCTTCGATGGTATTTTGATTTGAGGACCCCATGGAGAGACTAGATATTAATATATCTTCTGTGTACTGTAGAAGAGCACCTCTTTTTAGGTTTATTTCCCTTAGTTCCTTTCCTAGGGCTTGAGTGAACAGGTGTGTGCTGTCCCCAACTCCCTGAGGCAATACTGTCCCGGTGTATTGTTGCATTTGGCCTGAGTCGGTATTAGTCCACTTGAGGACAAACAGTGTTGTGGTGAGGAATGAACTGGGATACAAAAGGAGGCATACTTGAGATCAAGTACAGTAAACCGTTTGACATTCTCAGGGATTTGGGCTAACACGCCATAAGGATTGTCCACAAGGGAATGTGTAGGGACTACTGTGTTGTTTACTGCCCTGAGGTCTTATACCATTCTATAGACCCCATTTGGCTCAACAACTGGAATAGGAGCATTGTATGGAGACTGGCAGGGCACCAAGAGGCCTTCAGAATTTACCTGCCAAGTGCTGTAAACCCTTTTTCATTTTTGACTTTTTAGGATATTGTCTCTTATTAAGATAGGCGGTTTCTGCATGTATGCTCAGTTCCTGTCGTGGCTGACTCTGCAACCCCCTGGACTGTAGCCTACCAGGCTCCTCTGTCCGTGAGATTTTCCAGGCAAGGTTACTAGAGTGGGTTGTCATTGCCTTCTCCAGGAGATCTTCCCTACCCAGGGATTGAACCCAGGTCTCCTGCAGCTCCTGCATTGGCAGGAGGCTTCTTTACCACTTAGCCACCTGGGAAGCCCTGGTCTGGCTCAGTCAGAGTCAAAATAAGGGGCTGCTTGGGGCCTCCTAACCTGAGTATGGCCCCGAGGGTACTCAGAAGGTCCCTCCCGAGGAGAGGGGTAGGACACTGAGGCACAACTGGAAAGGTGTTGAGATCAACTGCTGCTAAAATTGGCAAGTGAGAGGTCCAGTGAAATAATGAGTGCAAGATTTTCCACTGATACCAATCACAGTGCAGCTTTTAGAGGAGAGAGACCCAATGTGAAAAATTAACACGAAGTAGCTCCTGTATCAGTTAAGAAATTGATTTTCTTAGCTGCCATGTCAAGGACTCCCCGGGGCTCTTCCATCAAAATAGGCAGCTGGTTGGGAGGAGCCACCAGAATCCCTGGGCCACCTCAGTCATTCAGCATGGCCATCTCCAGAGTGGGCACCCCACTTCTCCTTCCAGACTGAGGACAGTCCCTCTTCCAATGATCTGTTTGTTTTGCAGGCTGGGCATGGCCCAGGGGACTTTTTCTGGCACTCTCAGGCCCTGGGGCTGGTTGACATGCATTGTAGTAGCAGCATTCCCCCTTGTTGGTCTTACCTCCAGATGGATACATGGACTTTATTGGCCCCATTGGGTTGTCCTGAGGTTGCAAGGCATGGCTGACAGCAATAGTTATCAGTTGTACATGAACGCTGTCCTGTCTTTTCTCTTGTTGGTTTCTCTCTTTCTCCTGATCTTGGTCTCCATTATTAAATACCCTAAAGGCCACATCTAAAAGCTGGGGCATGGGTGTTTGTGGGCCATATTGTAACTTTGGGAGTTTCCACCCAATATGAGTGGCAAACTGGCTAATAAAATGCTCTCCCAGCAGAGAATGACCTTTGGAAATGGGGGACCTGAATGCAGTATATTGGCATATTATCTAAATGCCTCCACAAGCTACCCATTAAAGATGGCTGGATTTTTTTCCCCCTTGGGTCACTCCTTTAACCTTTTTGTAGTTAACTCATTTTTCGACACACTTTCTCATGCCTTCTAATATACACTGGATCATGTGCTTCTTGACTTCTGTTCCCTCCCAAGAATTATGATTCCAAAAGTGTTCCTGACTCAGGACTACATCTCCACTCATAACATAATGTTCAGATTGGACTCTGGCAAGCTGATCAGCATGCCCCTAGCTGCTGTCCTGATTCTCTGTTTTCCTCAGGGGTGTAACAGGTAGACAGAGCTACTTGAACATCTTCCAAGTTAAATCATAGACCAGGGTGAGGGCATGAAACCCTTCAGTAAACTTACTAGGGTCTTCAAAAATTGACCCGGTTTCTGTCTGTATTGAGCTAAGTCAGTTAAAGTGAAGGTCATGTGTACTCTAATTGTCTCTTTGCCATTTGTCACTTCCTTAAGAGGGCATAATTTCCCTGATCCTGGGTGATAGGAAGCCCCACTGTAACTTACCCCTGCAGGACTAACTTCTGTTTCTTGGGGTAACAGATGGTATGGAAGGACATAGGGAGGTTGAGTTTGGGATCGGTTGGAGGGACTGGGAGAAGTAGACAGCTCCAGAGATGTAGGGATATTGTCAGGAACAGGAAGAGCTAGGTTTCCTCCCTGGAGAGATGGAAGAGCTTAGAAAGAGATCATCTAAAATGTCAGGAGAGATTTCTGGTTTTCCAGGTTTTAAATTATAAGAGCTGTGTAGGGCAGTATTTTGGTAAAGGACCATGAAGGC
This sequence comes from Budorcas taxicolor, assembly GCF_023091745.1. NCBI lineage: Eukaryota > Metazoa > Chordata > Mammalia > Artiodactyla > Bovidae > Budorcas > Budorcas taxicolor. Next base: position 38,381,120 of record NC_068919.1, on the reverse strand, counting down.
CTGAGAGTAGGGAATCTCACTCCACTTTACCATCCTGCAGCAATAAAGATCCAATTGCGGAATGGTTTTATAATTTAGAGACTCATTTTCAGGCCATTTTCTCCATTCCTCAACTCATACAAAGGCCAGGCACTGCTACAGTACAATTTAAGTTCCTCCTTTTTTAACTCTTTGATTTAAGAATTTCCAGTTCTTAAGGAAACACTCCAGAGATGTTTCTTCTGGCTTGGAGAGGGATCCTCCCATGTTGAGTAACTTGCAACCAAGAACAAGAGAGTGCTCCTAGAATGAAATACAGTGTCCTGGAAACATTTACCAAGAGGTTTTAACCTGAAGGGGTTCAGATCATCCCCTAGATTCCCTTTGATCCCTATGAGGTTTCAAGCATCCTCTCCTCTCTCATCGATTTCTGACAATATATCTGGCTCCCATGATACCCTGTGCAGGGCACCCAACCCAGAATGGCCAGAGAAGGGCTTTTGAATGAGAGTAGACCAGTTGCCAGGACTTGGAGTGATCCTTTGTCTATAGAGTTTATGTCCTATGGTAATTCTCCTTATTTTGGAGTTTATTCCTTGTGCCTGAGCAACTACAAAGTTTATAATCTGGGCTTCTGGGTAGTGGCCAGCCTGATAGGCTGTCACACATATGTGGTCAGGGAGGTCTCCTGACTTTGAGAACGAGAAATATGTGGTCTGGGCAGGACTCAGCCTCCTCCCTTAGCTGTCCTGCTAGTCTCATCTTGGAGTTTCAATCAGTAGGAAATGAATCTCCTATCACTTTACCCTGGTGGGAATCATCTACCTCCTACCTCAGTTTGAATTCCTTCTATGGGACATTTTTTCTGGTTTTGATTTACCTGAACCATGTTTGGTTATATCACAGGATCTTCACATGTGTGCACTTGAATCTCTTAACCAAGATGGATTCTACTGAAGAGACCTATGGGTAGACTAACATCAGTTAGCATTTCTCCCCTTTTGACCTCCAAGGACACTTTCTGTTTATGTGTAATTGAGGAGGTCTCCTGACTTTGAAAATGAGAAATATGTGGTTGGGAAGGGGCCAGTCTCCTTTCTTAGTTTCCCTGCTATTCTCATCTTTGATTTTGGGTCTACAGGGTATAGATTTCCTATCACCTTAACCTGGGGGTGGAGAGCATCTACCTCCTGCCTCAGTTAGTCCATGGGCATTCTTCTGATGCTGAGAAAGATTGAAGGCAAAAAGAGGAGGGGGCAGCAGAGGATGAGATGTTTAGATAGCATCACCGACTCAATGAACATGAGTTTGAGCAAACTCCAAGAGATAGTGAAGAACAGAGGAGTCTGGCATGCTGCAGTCCATAGTGTTGCAGAGTCAGACATAGCTTAGTGGCTGAACAACAGTAACATTCTTCTGATGGGTTTGTGGTGTGTAAGTAGGAATCAGTATCATCAACCTTCCAGTCTAACTGGTCTGGGGTCTACATGCTTGTAATTCTTCATTTCTCTTCCCTGGAAGGGTTTCAATATCTGGAAATAGCTCAAAGATATCTTTGTGTGTATCCCTTAATGGGGAATCAGGACCTTACCTCAAGGCTGCTCTTCACTGCTTATTTCTCCTTGGTCTCACATCCCCTCCCTCCCTGATTAACAACAGCTTGAATCTGCCCACTGGAATTCAGGGAAGGACATGGAGGCTGAATGAAGGCTGTTTTCTATAATCAAAGAAATGGGGGGACACAGAAATACTTTGTGCCCAGGAGCCCTACAGGGCCCTTTGTGGTCTCATTAGGTCTTAGATTCACTCATTTCTAGTCAGTAGGGTGAGTTCAACATGCTTTGTGCCTAGTTTAGAGAAATTTAAATTAAAATTTGTTATTTGGGATAACACATTGCTGAATAAAATGAAAGTCAAGATGTAATATACATGTACACCTGTGGCGGATTCATGTCAATGTATGGCAAAACCAATACAGTATTGTAAAGTAAAAAAATAAAATAAAATAAAAAATAAAAAGATATAATATACAGCAAAAATACATGACAAGCCCATGCCATGGGTGAACAAGGGAGAGAACATCTAGAATAGCAAAGTTAAGGTAAAGTTTCTAAGGAAGAAAGGAAATGTAAGCCATCCTCTAAGAGGTAAGTGTTGCTGAATACAAGCAAGTTCATGCGCCCTACAGAGAAGGAGGCCAAACAAATCCAAATATCAGTTTGTAGCATAGAAAAGTTTATTGCAGAACAAACAAGGAGAATGCACAGCTCAAGCTAAAAAGCCCAAACTCTCTGAAGGTTTTCAAGGAAGTGTTTTTTAGGCAAAATTTGGGGTGAGGACTGCAGGGTGTGAGACTTTCTTTTGATTGGTTGGTGGTGAGGTAATGAGGCGGTGCTCCAGGAATCTTGTGCTCAGCCTGGTGTTAGCATTCTCCACTTGGGTGGTGGCCTTTGTTCCTGCAGAAGAATTCAAAGATATTGTTATGTATATTTCTTCAGGAGGACCCAGGGCCCTGCCCCATCATTGCACTACTGTTTCTTGACTGTTCCTCCATTGCTTCTGCCTTTCTTCACTTTTCAGATTAGCAACTGTTTGAATCTGCCCTTTGGTAGACCCAGAAGGTCTAGGACACTGAAGCCTTGTTCCTATAAATAAAAAAAGGTGGACTTGAAAAGGATTTGTACCTGGGAGGGCCCCATAGGGTCCTGTTCTTTTTTAGAAGCAAATAGTGACAAAATCTATAATGGTCTCTGACATACACTGCAGAAATAGAAAGTCTTATGAAAGCTATGTTTTAGTAAAATTTTGGATACTGCTATAGAGGTTCAACTGGATACAAGAAGGCATGGTAATGACTGGCAAAAGTAAACTGACTTTTAAAATTTAAGATATCATTTCAATTATATATTTTAAAAAATAATAATGAATGCATGCAGCTGTTTCTATTCAGGCAGAAAATAATGATTTTATAATTTCCCATTTTGTCTGTGTGTATAATACAAATGAGGTTACCAATTACCTATCAATAGACATAGCTCTTGCCTGGAGCTAGATGATTTTGGCACATCTTGAAGCTCAAATTAATGAGTCTGTATTACTGATTAGAATGAAAACATAATTTATATGCAAGTGATTCCCTAGGCTTTGCAGTAAAGCAAGCTAGAGATTAATTTATATGAATTTGGTAAATTCAAATATCTATTTTAAAAGAGTATGCCCATTATAGGATATATATTTAAATTACTTATCTAAAATATATAAAAAATACTTATAGTAAAATAATTAGAAGCAAGTTATGTTTAGGACTTAATGAAGGAAGAGAACTTAGTAATAGTAATTATAAATAATATTTAAGCAAATTATATTTTATACTGCAGTTTCTATGAAATAGTACTAAAATAAGGATTGTGTTATTGAATAGCACCAAGAAGAACTCCAAAACTCAGGTCACAGCTCATGAGATATTACAGCATTTAGGTCGTTTAGTCTTTCTGACTGCAATTCCTAAGCATGAGATAAACAAATGTGTCCTAACTCTGGCCTCTGACTCTTAAAGACTGGTGACCAAAAGATAAGAAATAGGAAACTCAGAAGAAAAATACAGTTGTGCTTCAGTTTAGTTCAGTTCAGTTCAGTCACTCAGTAGTGTCTGACTCTTTACGACCCCATGAATCGCAGCACGCCTGGCCTCCCTGTCCATCACCAACTCCTGGAGTTCACTCAGATTCATGTCCATTGAGTCAGTGATGCCATCCAGCCATCTCAACCTCTGTTGTCCCCTTCTCCTCCTGCCCCCAATCCCTCCCAGCATCAGTCTTTTCCAATGAGTCAGCTCTTTGCATGAGGTGGCCAAAGTACTGGAGTTTCAGCTTTAGCATCATTCCTTCCAAAGAACACCCAGGGCTGATCTCCTTCAGAATGGACTGGTTGTATCTCCTTGCAGTCCAAGGGACTCTCAAGCGTCTTCTCCAAAACCACAGTTCAAAAGCATCAGTTCTTTGGCACTCAGCTTTCTTCACAGTCCAACTCTCACATCCGTAAATGACCACTGGAAAAACCATAGCCTTGACTAGATGGACCTTTGTTGGCAAAGTAATGTCTGTGCTTTTCAATATGCTATCTAGGTTGGTCATAACTTTTCTTCCAAGGAGTAAGCGTCTTTTAATTTCATGGCTGCAATCACCATCTGCAGTGATTTTGAAGCCCCAAAATATAAAGTCTGACACTGTGTCCACTGTTTCCCCATCTATTTCCCATGAAGTGATGGGACCGGATGCCATGATCTTCGTTTTCTGAATGTTGAGCTTTAAGCCAACTTTTTCACTCTCCTCTTTCACTCTCATCAAGAGGCTTTTTAGTTCCTCTTCACTTTCTGCCATAAGGGTGGTGTCATCTGCATATCTGAGGTTATTGATATTTCTCCCAGCAATCTTGACTCCAGCTTGTGCTTCTTCCAGCCCAGCGTTTCTCATGCATAGAAGTTAAATAAACAGAATGACAATATACAGCCTTGATGTACTCCTTTTCCTATTTGGAACCAGTCTGTTGTTCCATGTCCAGTTCTAACTGTTGCTTCCTGACCTGCATACAGATTTCTCAAGAGGCAGGTCAAGTGGTCTGGTATTCCCATCTCTTTCAGAATTTTCCACAGTTTATTGTGATCCACACAGTCAAAGGCTTTGGCATAGTCAATAAAGCAGAAATAGATGTTTTTCTGGAACTCTCTTGCTTTTTCCGTGATCCAGTGGATGTTGGCAATTTGATCTCTGGTTCCTCTGCCTTCACTAAAACCAGCTTGAACATCAGGGAGTTCACAGTTCACGTATTGCTGAAGCCTGCCTTGGAGAATTTTGAATGGTCTGGTGGGTTTCCCTACTTTCTTCAATTTAAGTCTGAATTTGGCAATAAGGAGTTCATGATCTGAGCCACAGTCAGTTTTGCTTACTAACTTCAAACTTCAGACTTGTTTCATGCATTACATAATGTATGAAAATCCTTGGGGATGATTAAATTCACACCTGTTGATATCTGGTGCTTACCAAAGCATAAACACACTGCCTCTGAGCATTTAAAGTTACTTTTTAAGGGTATTAACACAATCCATTATATTAACTTCAGAATTTTCTTTCTATAATATTATAAAAATGGGCTGAATCAGCTTTGCTGAATCAAATTTCTCTTGAATAGCTTTATTCTGCTTCTCAAGCCCTCACTTTGTTGACCAAGATGATCTGGACATAAATTTAAGTAACTTCTGGTACTGAATTCCCATTTATCATTTGTCTATTAATAGTATTTTTTGTCATCAGCTCTAAAATAGACTAGTGAATCAATAATTTGTCTTTATTGATTTGGATAATGGAATAGACATTTACATTATATTTGTAAGAACTTATTTAAATCAATTATATTTCTAGTGTCTTTTTGTTATAACAAAAGTAATACTTGCTTTTAAATAAAATCTAGCCATAAAATCTATTCAAAAATTAATTCAAAATCTAGGATAATTCAAACCTGGCCTGTCTAGACCTAAGAAAAGTCTTTTCACATAGTACATATTTAATAAATATAAATAGAAATAATCCAAGTTTGAGTTTATATTACATAGGTAAAAATAAAATGTTAATAAAAAAGTAAACATGATCATAGGCAAAACATATACTCTGAGATAAAGTACATTAAATCTTGATATAATAATAATTATTATTGATATAGTAGTGGTAAGTCATATCTATTAATATGTATATTATTTCAAAAGTATGTATTTATGTAAGTAAATTATAAAAGACATAGGGTAAACAGTGCTTGGTTAGCCTAATTAAAATGAATAGACCTAAAAAGGATATCATCATTTTATTAACATTTAAGAGATATTTCTGTGTATTGATTTGGTGATGGGATTGATTCCTTCACTGCAATCAAAATAGCAGGCCATGCTACCAAAAGAAATAAGACTTTGTATAAAATGTTATTTCACTCACTGCCATCTATTTACATTAGTACTTTATTAACTAAAGTATCCAGTGGTAATTTTTTAATGTATGGAACAACTTGAACTGAATTGGTAGCTTAGGGGGAGCATCTTTCATTTTTTTACATGCAAGCTATTGAAAGACCTCTACTGGGTAAAAAAGCTAAAGTGATACATTTAAGAAATACAAAAAAAAAAAAAAAAAATTAACGTAAGAGAACTGATACTTTCCTTTCTGGAAAAGCAATGCAGTTTAAGTAGAAATCAGTAGAAATGGTCTTAGTTCAGCACAGTTATCATTGTTATAGCTAGAGGCAGGCCATGGAATTGACAAGCAGTCCTTTCCTATTTAATCCACACAGACTATTTCACTACGTAATTTTCAAAAGGTATTTGCTACATAACACTTTGTTCATCCAATGAAAACAGGTTCAAAAAATTATCACTTTAATGTTTAACACAGTTTATTTTTATATGGGCATGATTTCCTTGGAAGCGCTCCCCATTGTGGATTTATGTTTAAAAATAGAATGCAATTACACCACACAGAAATACGTGCTGTGGTGACTTTTCCTTTTGGTATACGATTGCGTATCTGATGCACAAGGGACCACCACCAGCCAGCAAGAAAAACTGAGCCTCACTGGGTGTCTAGCGAAGATGAATTTAGAAAGCTACTCCCTGTTATAATAGCTCACTGAGTATAGGGGAAAAACCCCAGAAAGTTCAACTCTTAAAAGGCTCGAAAGTATAAATGCTTTTCCATTTATTCTCGATTGTTGAATCATTATATAGTAGTGAAACCTCACATGCACCTGGCCTATAGCTTTAAATTTTAGAGGAGGAGCTAACAATCCACACCCATGCTGTGCATATAAAAGAAGCCCATTAGTGGTTTTAGGGAAAATGCCACAGGATTACTTAGAACTATTTAAGAAGAATAAAGAGGAAGAAGATAAAAAAGAGAGAAAGAGAGAGAAAATCAGGCTTGATCCCACAGTATAAAAAGAGGCTAACATGTACACAGTAAAATAAGCACATATTGTCAAAGAAGAATTACTGACAATTTATATTTTCAAGAAAGTGTGAAATGAAATGTATGAAACAAAAAACGATAAGAATGATACAACAGTGGAACAAGAAAAGAAGGAATTAGATAAAGGACCAAAATAAAGGGGAATTTGATAAGATCAGAAAAGAATGTAACATCAGAAATAATACAGCTGGATCAAGATGGTATTAGGAGCAGAAGGATAGAATCCAAATTGTGAAAAACGAATCAGTACTGTACTATGAAGGACAAGCCTGAGATTATTTCTTACACTGATGGAAAAAGATAGAAGATGATAGATTCTGAAGCAAAAAGTGAACATGCAACATGGAAAGAAAAAACAAGAAAGAAAAGTGGATATTATTATATATAAATATAGATGCATTACTTCTAAAGGCAATACTAGCAAATTGAATCAAACCTAATAAGAAAATAGTAGTCTATTACAAAGTTATTCCTGTAGTATACTCATAGTTCAACACTAAGAAATGTATACTGATGTAATCTATTGCATTGAGAAAGAAATAGAGAGGTAGTATTTGATATCTTGATAGATAAAATATACTGAAGATAATGTTTGAGACAATTTATGGTTTATATACTATAACTAATTTCAATTTCCACAAAAAACTTATGCTAGTTACGCTCACCATCATTTACCAGATGAGGAAATTAAGGCAGAGAGATTAAGAGACCATGTCAAGCTCATCCAGTTAGCAAGTGAAAGTTATGATGTAAAGAGTGCAATTTTTTATTGTTTAAAAATTAGGTGTTTGTATTTATTCATTTGTGTATAATATGAATACAGGTGGTCTTATGAATAATAATTAGGCAAAATTGCTCTAAAAATCTGAAGGATAAATTACTTTATAACATATAATTTTACATAAGCTGTGCTCATCTCACACACTAGCAAGGTGGTGCTCAAAATCCTTCAAGGAAGCCTTCAACAGTATGTGAACTGAGAACTTCCAGATATATAAGCTAGATTTAGAAAAGGCAGAGGAACCAGAGATCTAATTGCCAACATCCATTGGATCACTGAAAAAGCAAGGGAATTCTAAAAAAAACATCTACTTCTGCTTCATTGAACTATGTTAAAGCCTTTGACTGTGTGGATCACAAAAAACTGGAAAATTCTTAGAGATGGGAATACCAGACCACCTGACCTGCCTCCTCAGAAACCTGTATGCAGGCCAAGAAGCAACTGTTAGAACTGGACAAAGAACAACAGACTGGTTCCAAATTGGAAAAGGAGTACTTCAAGGCTGTATATGTCACCCTGCTTATTTAACTTCTGTGCAGAGGATATCATGAAAAAATCCAGGCTGTTTTGAAGTGCAATCTGGAATCAAGATTGCCAAGAGAAATATCAGTCACCTCAGATATGCAGATGATATCACCCTAATAGCAGAAAGTGAAGAGGAACTAAAGAGCCTCTTGATGAAGGTAAAAGAAGAGAGTGAAAAGCTGACTTAAAACTCAGCATTCAAAAAATAAGATCATGGCATCGGGTTCCATCACTTCATGGTAAATAGATGGAAGAAATATGGAAACAGTGACAGACTCTATTTTCTTAGGCTTCAGAATCACTACAGATGGTGACTACAGCCATGAAAGTAAAAGACACTTTCTTCTTGGAAGAAAAGCTATGACAAACCTAGACAGTGTATTAAAAAGTAGGGACATCACTTTGCCAGCAATGGTCCATATAGTCAAAGCCATGGTTTTTCCAGTAGTCATGTATGGATGTGGTAATTGGACCATAAAGAAGGCTGAGCAACGAAGAATTGATGCTTTCAATTCTTTCAATGAGAAGACTCCTGAGATTCCCTTGGACTGCAAGAGATCAAACCAGTCAATCTGAAAGGAAATCAACTCTGAATATTCATTAGAAGGACTGATGCTGAAGCTTAAGCTCCAATACTTTGACCATCTGATGTGAAGAGCCGACTCATTGGAAAAGGCCTTGATGCTGGGAAAGATTGAAGGCAGGAGAAGAAGGGGATAACAGAAAATGAGATGTCTGGATAGCACCACCGACGCAATGGACATGAACTTGGGAAATCTCCAGGAGATAGTGAGGGATGCTGAGGCCTGCCATGTTTTGTATCTTGACTGAATTGATGCTTACACTGTAATATATATTGATCAAATATTATTGACTTGTGCATTTAAAATGAATTTTATTGCATGTAAATTATACCTCAATAAAGCTGACTTTTTAAATTGCATCTGTTAAAATACTGATTGCCTAGCATTAAGATATCAGATTTTAAAACTCAATGGGTTCAGATTCTGCCTCCACTATTTTCTTGCTGTATGATATAAGGCAAATTACTGAATCACTCTAAGTTTTCTTATCTATAACATGAGGATAACAGTATTAAGTACTTCACGGAGGAATTATTGAGAGGATTCATTTCTTACCTGAAGTGTTCAACATATCATATTATTATTATTATCATCATTACTGTTAGTACTATGTGCAGGAGATGAGACTGTTGAGATACAACAAATCATGAGACAAAACCTGTTTTCATTTTCTCTTGAGACAGTTCTTTTAGGGAAAAAGAGATGTGGATGAAAAGTAAATTGAAAATGAACTAAGACTGATGTTAACTGATGATAAAAAAATTCGATAAACTTTGACCATTATAGACAGTACATGATTATATGCTATATTAGTTTTCTGTTGACACTGTACAAAAATTACCACATACTTCATGACTTAAAACAATCACATGTGTTATCTTAAAGTTCTAGAGAACAGAAATTTAAAATGAGTACAATGGAGCTAAAATCAAGATGTCGGCAGGGTTGCTGTCTTCTGAAGGCTCTAGGGGAGAATCTGTCTCTTTGTCATCTTTAGCTTCCAAAGGCTGCTTGCATTCAGCTTGTGGCTCCTTCATTCATTTTTAAAATCAGCAGTGTTGCATCTTCTCTTTCACATGACCTTCTCTCCTGTATCAAGTCTCCATCTTAGAAAAAAAGATATATGTGATTGAACATAGGGCCCACTGAGATTATTTGAAATAATCTTCTTAATAAAATTCTTAATTTAATCATATCTGCAAAGTCTCTTTGCCGTAGAAGGTAACATTCAGAGGTTCTATAGATTAGCATGTGATCACCTCTGGAGACCCGCCATGTATGCCAAGTGTCCTAAGAGCAAGATTGGAAATGAGAGAGGAAGAGAAGAGGAGACACTGGAGTATTCCATGAAATTTCATTTTTTAAAGTTTACAAGTGCTCAGTTAAGGAGAAACAAGTATGAAGCCAAAATAAATACACAGAATAAAATTATATTGTTATTTTTAGGTGTTTTAAATGTTTATCTACGTTTGAAAGGACAGACAACAATAGAGAATCCACTGTGGTCTTCAAGTGGGAACAAAGGACAACGATGGAATGAGGCACATGTTAATATATATCCAATTACTTCATTTCAGGTAAGAAAAGAACAGTCATGTCTGTGAATAGATTGTTGCACCTGAGCATAATGTTAAAGGCAGAACTTGAGCAAACTTAGAAAAATAGTATGTAAAAATTCTGATATAAGCATCACAAAAATTACATGATTGTTTCCCTTTAGTTCCAAAAACAGTGTTATAAAGAGAAAATGCCCTTTTCTTTTATTAAGTAACATCTCTCAAGTAATATGTTTGAATAATGGTCTATCTGAATTCAAATGATTTGCCTGGAGACAATGTTATCCATTTCTATAAAATCATATGTGTATATTTTGTTACTTGAAGACAAACAACATAGATTCTTATATAACAGAACCTGGATAATCAGTTCTCAATCTGAATTTTACTTGATGGAATTTTGTATGCTTTAACAAAATGTGTCCCTTTATCATTTTAGTAATTTATTACTTTGATTTTCAATGTCAGAGAACTTTAAACAAATTTCTTTTATTTGTTTTTATGTAGAAAAGAAAGGCTTAGATAGGATTAAGAGAAATAACTAGTTGCAAATATATAATAAACATTTTAGCATTTATACTAGTAGTCATCATGGCTAGAAACAATTTATCATGAAACTGTTTTAATGAAGAAAATAATGTAGTTTACTGATTTTAGTAACTTTATATAATATATGTGTTTTATATACTCAGGTTGAGGTTTTTTTTTCATACTGGAGAGTTCTTATTGTATTTTATGGCATTTAGTAAGGGAATGGAAATTCAGACAGTGTCCATTCTTACTAGACTTACTCCATTATTCTTTACCAGAGTGAACAACTGAATGCAGTCTCTAAATCAAAATCACCAAGATGATAAAAATGCATTCAGTTGTTCACTCTGGTAAAGAATAATGGAGTAAGTCTAGTTCATTATCTAAAAACACATAAAAGCAACTCAAATCATAGATCCTAATAATTTTTTTCAATGAAAAAGAATAAAATAGTAAGAATGGAATATATGGCAGCATATTATTAAACCAAATTAAACTTGGGAAGATGGAACTTCAAAGCATTACTGATAGAAGTAACCTTAATATTAAAATGTGCATACCTCTATAGGCATCGAAAAAATCTTTCTAAAAAGACATATTTTTCTTTCTATATCACTGACTTAATTAACACAAAATTATTAAATCAAATATATATACTTTAAGCATTTAAGGGAATAGTTATATTAATGTTTCCTTCAGAGTAATTCCTTGTTGCTATAGACATTGATTTAGTCAATATTTATTGAGTACCTCCAAGATAGGTTTCCCTGGTGGCTCAGCAGTAAATAATCTGCCAACAATGCAGGAGACTTGGTTTCGACCCCTGGGTTGGGAAGATCCCATGAAAAAAGAAATGGCAACCCACTCCAATATTCTTGCCTAGGAAATCCGAGGGACAGAGGAACCTGGCAGGCTATAGTCCATGGGGCTGCAAGGTCAGAGATGACTAGCAACTAAACCAACACCACCACACCTTCAGGACAGTCATTTATTGTCACAGACAACAACTCAATCCTTATTGAGCTAGTACCGTATATCAGGCACATTGCTAGGCATAAAGATTTAATAATGATTGTTTACTTCAGATTGGTGGGAATACATATCTAAACACATGCATTATATAATGTAATAATGTCAGTAGTAAAATAAGCAGAAGTTTCTATGGGCACACATAATGAACAAAAAGAGTATGGAGGAGAAGCAAGAGGAGCCTGTAGCATGGGGTGAAAGCTGAACTGAAGAGAGGGATCGCAGCTCAGAAAAGGGGCTAATATCAATATCGATGCAGAGTTGAGAGTAAACAAAACATGCAGGTCATATATCACAGGATTTGTCAGAGAAACATGGAGATGCTCACCTGGAATTCGGAATACAAAAATAAAGACTGATGTGAGATGACATTAAGGAACCTCAAGAGCACAGGCACTGGGGAGTTGTGGAAAATTTTACTCAGGGGATGGGATGGTGCATCACTTAGGTGGTTCTATGGAAGGTGAGTCAAGGAGGTAAAGTCGGGCCAGCAAACCAGTTAGGACACTTGTAGAATTCACATAAGGGATGTTGAAGGGACAAACCAGGGAAGTGGTACAAAGAAAAGAGGATAATTTCAAGATATATTTGGGTACAAAAACTAGCAGAACATTTGGGAAGTAGCCATGAATGACCAAGAAGTTTCTAACTAGAGAATCTTGAGTAATGCCTGTTATTTTACCCATTACCTTAAATAACAAAGAGAGGAAAAGAGAAAAAAATTCTGGAATGATTAGGGTTATTTCTATTCTGGACATGTTAATAAAACATGCCTGTGGAATGTCCTCTTAATGATGTGCAGAGGGCTATTGTATAGATTTCTCTGAAACTTTGAGGACAAACATGTGTAAGTCATTAGGCTTTATGTGTTGCCTAAAACTATGGGAATGATTGATATTTCCAAGGAAAGTGTACATATGTGAACAGTTATTAAAGACAGTTATTAAAACCACATAGAACACAAACCAATCATTAACAATAAACTGTGGAAGAACAGCTTGATCCTAAGTAATATTTTTTAGAGTTACAAGGAAGAATATCCAGGAAAGTTTGGTGACCGCAGATTTTGAAGAATGTGATTCTCAAACTGGAAAGCAGGTCAAGTCCAGACGACTGGTCCTTACAGAGAGTTCCCACTTAAGAAATGCATAAGATGGTAAGGAAATTAGGAAACCACCATCTTATTTAAAATTATTTCACTATTCATAATTAATTATCTTCACAGTCACTAATCATTTCTTTTGCAATATCTAATCTACTTTCAGGGTGCCTCCCAAGCAGCGCTAGTGGTAAAAGAACCCACCTGCCAATGCAGGAGATGCAAGAGACCTAGGTTCAGTCCCTGGGTTGGGAAGATCCCCTGGAGAAGGAAATGGAGACCCATTCCAGTATTCTTGCCTAGAGAATCCCATGAACAGAGAAGCCTGGCAAGCTCCAGTCCATGCACAGGACTGTGACTTAGCACGCACGCAGTCTACTTTTAACTCTGCTGCTGCTGCTGCTGCTGCTAAGTCGCTTCAGTCGTGTCCGACTCTGTGAGACCCCATAGACAGCAGCCCATCAGGCTCCCCCGTCCCTGGGATTCTCCAGGCAAGAACACTGGAGTGGGTTGCCATTTCCTTCTCCAATGCATGAAAGTGAAGAGTGAAAATGAAGCTGCTCTGTCGTGTCCAACTCTTAGTGACCCCATGGACTGCAGCCTACGAGGCTCCTCCATCCATGGGATTTTCCAGGCAAGAGTACTGGAGTGGGGTGCCATTGCCTTCTCCACTTTTAACTCTACTCAGAGTATTTTTCACATTAGGTATTATACTTTCCATCTCTTTAAGTTCAGTTTGAGTCTTTTTACAAAATACTCTTCATATCTTAAGGTAATGTTTTGAGCATATTAAATCCAGTTATAATAACTAATGTCTGCTACTGTGCCAGTTTTTGGTTAGTTTTGACTGATTGATGTTTTCTCATCTTTACAAGTTATTATTTTCTTGCTTTCTTACATGTCTGGTAGTCTGACTGGGTGTCAGACATTGTAAATTTTACCTTAATAGGTGATGGGCTTTTTTTTGTTTTTGGTATTTATTTTGGAGCTTATTTGTGGAGGCAGCTTTTTTTTTTTTCCCCTAAGATTTACTTAATTTTTGGCTCTGCTGGGTCTTTTTTGCTGTATGTGTGCTTTCCCTAATTGTGGAGAGCAGGGGCTACCCTTTAGCAGTAAGCAGTGTGCGGGCTTCTCATTGCTGTGGCTTCTCTTGTTGCAGGGCACAGGCTTCAGGCAAACGGACTCAGTAGCTGTGGCCCAGGAGCTTAGTGGCTCTGCAGCATGTGGGATCTTCCTGGATCAGGGATCAAACCCTTGTCCCCTGCATTGGCAGGTGGATTCGTAAACACTGAGCCACCAGGGAAAGCCCTGTGGATGTAGTTTATTAATACTCAGAAAATTTTTGTTCTTGCTCTAAAGAGTTGTAGGTGAGATTAGAATAGTCTTTGCTAGCAGGTTGATTGTTTCTCAGTACTGAGGCAAAAGTCTTCTGAGTGCTCTATCCAATGCCCCATGAATTACGAGATTTTTCCAAGTCCTGTGTTAGCTGGACTCTGTTCCCTTAATTGCATTCCTCTGGGCCTTTCCCAGCCTTAGGTAGTTCTCTTTCATTCGAGTCCCATTCAGGACTTTGCTGAGAACTTCAGGGGGTTCCTCTGCAGATGTCTGTTTCTCTCCAGTTCGTTCTTTGCTGGTTTTCTACCCTACATACTCTAGCTGCCTTGGACTCTCAGGTCTCTCTCTTCAACCCAGATTTTCTAGTAGGCTCTACCTTTGTTCTGCTTTCTTCATATTCTACAAATTCTGTATAGGGCAGTCATAGAGCAAACCTCGTTTGACTTCTGTCACTCAGGGGTCACTGTTCTTCATTACCTGATGTCGTCTAGCGTTCTCAATACCATTGTTTCAATATTTTTGTCAAGTTCTTTGGCTGTTTCAGTGGGGAGGATAAATCTGGTTTCTGTTACTCTATCTTGGAGGGAAGCCAATCAAAATATGAAGATTTTGAATCAATGAACTTCTAAGCTATTTAAATTACTAATGAGAAATGAAGATAAATAAAATATTTTTTATGTTGGATCTCTAGGTTCTTCTGTCTCCAAGACATTTCAAGGTCTATTGGCTAAGGATTACTTCGCTTCGTAAATTTTGATTGTTCAAGGAAACACAACTGTGGCATCCTACCCTATTTTTTTTTTTTAATTTAAATTTGTTTTCAAGTTTCTTGTTGCAGTTAACTTTTTTCCAACTGTTTTTTTCCCTCAAAAGTCATTTATAAACTATCAGGCTTCTCAAAAATCTTTCTTTGATGTGTGATGCCTAGCAGAAAAACATGGTAAAAAAAATGTATGAAATATATTGCCATATAAATTAAGTTGTGAGAAGTTTTAATATTATTCAAATGTAGGTTTGTGGCATCCAAAGATGTCTTTAATTTGAGTAGATAGGGTTTCTTTTACCCTTTGGAATTTTAAATGAAAAATAAGTGATTCTGAGCCTCTGTTAACATTGACACATTTTATGTTTCATTTTTTAGGAGTTTGTATGCATTCAAATTAGTTTGATCATAAACTCTAAAAAATATAACAAAAATGCCACCACTTGCAGAGTTCTTTGTCTAAGTCTGTCCAATATATTTGCTTAGCTGACAATAACATTATTGTGTAGTACTTTTCCAGGCAAATAGAAATTTTCTCCTACTGAAATTTCTTTGGGGCTCTTTTTCTAGAATTAATTTAGCATGATCAGTGCTTGTAATGAAAATATACTTAGCTATATTCAGAAGGATTAGAGGGAAAAGTTTCTAAAAAGTAAAACTAATGCAGTGTTAGTCTTACAGTTGGAGATGGCAGTGGCACCCCACTCCAGTACTCTTGCCTGGAAAATCCCATGGATGGAGGAGCCTGGTGGGCTGCAGTCCATGGGGTCGCTAAGGGTCGGACACGACTGAGTGACTTCACTTTGAATTTTCACTTTCACGCATTGGAGAAGGAAATGGCAACTCATTCCAGTATTCTTGCCTAGGGAATCCCAGGAATGGGGGAGCCTGGTGGGCTGCCGTCTATGGAGTCGCACAGAGTCAGACACGACTGAAGCGACTTAGCAGCAGCAGCAGTCTTACAGTGTCCCTTTTGTTTTATATCCTACACCTTGGAAAATATTTAACTGCCCTTTTTAATCCTTTACTTCTTTCACAGTACATTTCAGACATTTTCTGAGGGAAAATATAGAGACATTATGAGACTGACTTTACATTTTCTTTGTCACAGGCAAAAAGAATTCTGGAGATCTTCTATTCTTATACTCTCATTTAAAGATTTGGAAGTAAGCTTTGAGACAATTTATCTTAAATCACACAAATCCTTAATGTTAAATAGGGATTGGAAAAGAGATTATAATGCTCTCATCACATCATTCTGCTTTTATATTTATCTAAGAATAATAACAATCCAGAAAATGTCCTTAGTAGACACTGCATGCTTGTGTAGATATATATCTGACATTTTAAGCCAAATTCCAGGGCAGTTTTAGACTTGATGGTTCCTGAAGTAACTAACAATTGAAAACATTTTCTAATTGCAGTTGATAGTGCCATCTAGTTCTTTCTGTTTTTGCCAGCAGTCAAAATCTCATGTTATTATTTGAGATTAGAAGCTTTGACAACCATCTGACATTTATCCAGCAAAGTGGACTGGCAGAGTCTTGAGAAGTTACACTCAGTGTTAATATTTATGTAGTTTCTCCAAAAAAAAAAAAAATCTAAAAATAAAAAGTCAAAATTTAGGCTACCACCTGTTTGTTATGTTGTTGCTGTTATTGTTCAGTTGCCCAGTCATGTCAGACCCTTTGCGACCCCATGGACTGCAGCACGATAGACCTCCCTGTCCTGTCCTGTTTATTATGCTCAGTTCAGTTCAGTTCAGTTCAGTCGCTCAGTCGTGTCTGACTCTTTGCGACCCCATGTATCGCAGCACGCCAGGCCTCCCTGTCCATCACCACCTCCCGGAGTTCACTCAGATTCACGTCCATTGAGTCTCTCTTCTGTATTAGTTATGGATAGTTCTCCCGCTCTTCGCACATAAGAAGTGGGGAAAAGGCCATACTCCCCTTCTGTGATGGCCCACACTCTGTGGAGTGTGCTTCTCTCTGAATCTGAATAAATCCACATGTTACCTATCATAAAAAGGGGGGGGCGGGGGAAGGATAGTCTAATGATTTGCTGAACCAGTAATAAAATGAAGGTAAAATTATTAATGTTAATAGCTCTTTTCAAATTTATTCACATCCTGAAGTTTTTCCAAGTGGTGTACACTGTCAGTGTTCAAGCTACATTCCAAGTCTTTGACCTTGCCTTAGCAGTAATGATGAGAACCAATATATCTCATCAAATAGAAAACATTTGCAGAAGGCACCATTAATGTTGAAGTCAGATCATCAGAACTGTGTTATAATCTTTGACTCCCCATCTGCTTTTGCTCTTTAATGATACATGTAGCTCTTCCTACTTTTCTGAGAAATTATATTTGAACATCAGCTCTAATGGCATCATCTGTATTTTCCTACATATTGATATCTTTACCTTTATGCTTTAAAGCATTATAAATAAATGTAAGAAACTATCAATTGATGAATTAATTTTATGTAGTATAGTTTTGATACAGAAATTCACATTTTTTTTAAACTCTCACTAGCATTTACTCACTAGGAATTAATTTTCTGATCATACAGTATTTCTTGCATATTAAGTTTGCTGAATTACATGCACACACTGTGAAAATATTACCATTTTAAATTTGTCACTTCCGTTAGGGAAACCATTTTAAATAAGATCAGTGTGATTGTGTGAAGAACAGGCTCTGAGTAATTTGAACCCTCTTTCAGGAGACCTGAACATCAATATTCTCTCCCTGAGAATCTAGATGCCATTAATTCCTTCTTGAAGGCAATTAAGCCAAAAGTGTCAGAAGTATTGAAGAGGAAAGGGACATAGTCTTATCCTTGTAATGTAATAGTAGTCAGAATCATGATGGTACTTAATTAAAATATGACATAATTTAACCTATTAAATTAGAGAGCATTTCTTCTCTGAGTGAATATGATTCAGATTTTTTTCATTGCATACAGATCATATCTTCCCTGTTGAGATACATCATATTATAATGGACTATTATAGTTTCTCATCTTTGTATTTGAGGAAAAAAGATGTTTGTCACCAAGGACTTATTTTTAAAAGCACTTGAAAGTTTGGCCAAGGTACATTATTTAAATTTAATTCATATACATCTTATCTCTGTTATCTATCTCATAGTCAAAAACAATATAAAGGAGAAAGTATCCCTCTAGGTCTTTGTCTCAAAGTCATATATAAGTCTATTAGAATCTAAGTGTCATAATAATTCAGATAGCATTGTAGTTGGTGTTCAGAGCATAAAGAGAATAATGTAATAAATATTTCTCTGTGAGAGTCCAGTGAGTTAAAAAGACAGTCTATATCTTCCCAATAACAAAGCTGCTATGGAAATTAAAGGAAATGAATACACTGCACAGTATATTTTTCTTTCTTCTTGTCCAAACAGGACCATCAGGAAGGTTACAGTGTTTCTCTAGCTTGTTGGATTGGATCTCCCTATCATCACAAGATTTCAAATAAATATTTAAAAAAAACAGTTATAACTGTACCTAGAGTTTGATAGTCAAAAGTTATTCTTATCATCCCAGTAATAACTGCTACTAATTCTCTGATTTTTTTCCCACACAATAACTAAAATGCTGCTACACTTATATGGAAAGTAATCAACTTTATTCAGAGACAAACTGTATTATCTATAGTTGTACAGATAAATGTAAACAATAAGTTTACAAAACAGTTTTTACTACTTGATTTAGGATCACCATGAAGTATTCCTATAAAAGAATGTTCTAGATAGAGGCGGTCCTCTGGGCATATGACAATTCAACTTTTGCTGATTTGTATTTCTGCTGTTCATCCAACTACACACTTGTGGTCAACATTGCCAGTAGGCAAGCAGCACACATATTAAAATACATCAGTCAATCTACTCCCTGACGTTTACCATAAAAGGCTCCCAATACTCCCTCTCAATCTGACCATAAGAGAAGGGTGGCAGCGTCCTTCACAGCCTTGCTGCTTGGAGAGCTCTGTTTTTAGCACAAGCCTAGGTTCAATCTTGTGTTTTCCATCAAGCTGCACAGTGAGGCAGAAAGAGGGGAAGAAACAGAGAATTAATAGGAAAAATAGAAATGTTTAATACTTTAAACTCAGTAACAGAAGTTATGAAATGCTTTGAGCAGCGGCAGGATCATTCTTTTACTGAAAGGTGCCGGGGTCCAGCCCCGGTGGATCCAGGGAAATTTGAAGCATGGATGGTGTAGGCAAGGAAAACTTATTTGTTTATTAATATAAGATAAGATTAGGAAGAAATAGTGTAGTAGGAAAATTAAGTGGAGAAAAGAGGCTGAATAACTTAGTTTACGTGGAAAGCCAATAAAGTTCCAGACAAGAAGCTTGCACCATCTACGTTAGGCCACCGGCCTCCGTTTGAATATCAGAGAGTGCCCTGCCTTGGGCTCTCTCTCTTACAGATCTTAGAAGCTGGGACAAGTAAGTAGACATGGTGAGCCTCCACGCCCCAGATGGGAATTCAGCCAGAAATCAGATTAAAGAGGAGACACAGGAGAAACCAGTCCAGCGACTGGCCCGGCCCCTATTGTCCAGAAAGGCCTTTTATTTTTTTTTGTACATAGACATCAATGGATAATATAAAATTATGCAGCATCAGCAGCCCTGACTCTTATCAAAACCAGGCTTTCTTTCTGCATACCTAGTTGTATACACAAGTCTTAGATGATTTACTTCATCTTCTGGCCAGAGGGCCAATTAACATTTTACGGCCCTTTTCTGATAAGGGTTTGTCAACCAGAAGACTTATTTGTGTTGTTCTTTCCAAAGTCTGGTGCCACTCTCAGAAAGCACTAAGTAAAGTTACATTTTTACATAACAAGGACACAAGAGGAGTGCAGTGATATATAGCAAAGAAAAGTAATTGACTCAAAAGTCTAGTGTTGCTAACATCAAAACTACTACATTCCTATTTCTATATCCTTATTACATTGATTAATATCCTTTAGGTGTCTAAAAGATAAAGAATATGGAGGCCCGGCGGCAATCATTGAGTCAACAGTGAAAACCCGTCACCAATATGATTTTTAGCTCTTTAGAAAAGACTTTGTATCTTTAAGATGCTTTAAGCTTTGTGCCTCTCGCGGTTGGGGGCTGTAAGCAATTCACAAGCTGTAAGAGGTCCAGGGGAACCTGTTAGGCAAGCTAGAGAGTTATCAGAGAGGGTTTAACTGAAACATCCCTTTCAAATGCAGAAGACTAAAGCCCTAAGTTGACTTTTTTCAGAGTGTGTCAGAAGAGTGGAAAAGCAGAGTACAAAGGCCAGCAGATTTTTGTTTTTGGGGGGTACATGCTCAGGAAATACCAGGGGGACACCCTGAGATCTGACTCGCCTTGCCCATTAGATCTCTGCCACATGACCTTGTCATGGGTGGGCTTCCTCACACTGGCTTCCGGCATCAAGGTATGGCTGCTCACTGCTTAAAAGTCAATATAAGGCCAGGTTGGTGGAAAGGAAAGTTTGCATAATACATCGTTGTTCATACTTCCTTCCAGGATTAAAATTTGACTGGGAGGCAGAAATCTACCCTTTCTTCCATTCAATTTTTAAAATACATGCATAAAAGAAAAAAATTGTGATGATAACATCCTACTTCTATTCAGTAAAGTATTTGTCTTGGGGGCAAAGTGGAAAATATTTGATATTGTCGAATCAGACTCATAATAGCATGAACTTTGAGTTCTGACTTTCTCCAAGATAACATTCCATTCATGTTGTTATCTTCAGGAGAGAAGACTCAGCATCACATGACTGAAACTAAGAAGGGGGTGGGAATAACCATTGATTTACTCTTAACATTGATTCTTTACCAGGTAAGCAGCACGTATTAAAAAACAAAAAAAAAAGGAAAAAAGCTCCATTACTTAAAAACCCATTGTTAGGAAAAAGGCAGTACTTTCTCACAGATAGACTGCTGATAAGGGCAATTCAAAATGATCCTGAAGAACCATGTGTTTCAAATAATTGTGTATAATAATTATGTGAAATATATTCATTTCAGCTTTGTTCAGAATAACTGAAAATAATTTTATTGTCTAACAATAACAATACATACTGATTAAATAAATTTTGTTCTGTCAATAACATGGACTATTCTGCTGCCATTAAAATGACTTCTCCTTTTCCATATTCAGTGCTTTTGAATTTTTATACCATTGATTTTTTATTTAAATTTTCTCTCTTGTAATTTAAATAGTCCTCTGAGGGTTTTTAGCCACTACCCAGATATCTTCCAAAACACCACCCTAAGTCAAATGCAAATTATCATTCCCAGGCAGCCAAACTAAGGTTTCAGTCCTGATTCTGTCTAAGGATGGAGCATTTATACGTTCCCAAC
The DNA here is from genome assembly GCF_023091745.1 of Budorcas taxicolor. NCBI lineage: Eukaryota > Metazoa > Chordata > Mammalia > Artiodactyla > Bovidae > Budorcas > Budorcas taxicolor. The sequence continues at coordinate 38,359,551 of NC_068919.1, read as the reverse complement.
TTGGTTCTAAATATTTTAACTCTGGTCTGCCATTTTATTTTGGCTTCAGTGATATAAGACAAATTGGATGCTTTTCAAAGAAATGGCTTTGGACACTATTAACATATAATACTTGTCTCAAAATAGGTAAGCAAGAAATCCTCTCATATCTAATTTAATTCTAAATTAAATATAATAATAATATAATTAAAAAACTTCTCAAATCTTTTTATCCTATAAAATGAAACATCCTCATTCTTACCGACCATATTTAAGTAGGGAAAGCAAAGTCCTCAGAAAAATCACCACAGATTTACCTTTAAGGAGTCATATTAAACACTCTAAGATAAGACAGAAGCAAAAATTTTTGTATTCATAAAAATAGTCTTTTGCTCTAATTTGTTGCAATGAAATAAGATTAGAGATCGTATTAAATTACACACATTAGTTTGATGTTGAACATAGCTCTTTATTAAGCTAATTTTTCTTCAGAAAGAACAAACTAGATATTTCATTTTGGTACATAGACATTTTTCTGGGAATATAGTCACTAAGTGCATAGGTAACTTTTTCTACCAAAAGGATACTGGAAGCAAGGAGAATTTGTGAGACAAGACAGAAAATTTATGAAGAGTCTTATGTCTATAAAAATGAAATAAAAGAGTGTTATTTGTCCTTACATTGACTTTGTATCCAGAATTTAGTAATAAATGTAGGTTGATTTCATTCATCTATTCTTTCAACACTAATGTTTTAAGACTTAGTGCCAACCAATGTTCTAGATACTGAAAGTTGGAAGATCTGCCATTAAACCCATGAATATCTCCAAGTATTTAAAAACAGAGCATATGGGGAATATGATTAACTTATTCACTGTGTAAAAACTTGTTCTGGGCTTCTGTAAACATAGCACTGTCACAATGAACCTGGAACTGATTCATCCATAAAATGTATCTTTAATAGAAAGCTAGTGTAATGAGATATGTTTAGAGAACATTGGAGGGAATCTATTTCAGAGGAAAAAAATGTCCTTACTCTTGAAACCAAAAAGTGATATGATTTGTTTTTTGTAGCTGTTTTTATTCTATTATGCAATTAGGTTTAGTTTTGTTTTAAAATTGACACAGAACTTATAAAATGGAAAACTGCTGTACAAGGAAGATCCTATTATTGGTTTTGTTGAGAAAGTTTTTTTGCAAGCAAGAATTCTGAAGACTATCAATAGTAAATACCAGGATTGTCAATTTTAGGTTTGGCTCCTCTATTTCTCAGTAAAAATTCATCTGCAAATCAAAGTTCTACATTTAGGTTTGTTTCATTCATATTTGTAGCTCATTTTTGAAGGTATTCGAGGTCCTGGCATAGAAGGTGACATTGCCATTGATGATGTATCAATTGCAGAAGGAGAATGTGCAAAACAAGACCTAACGACTAAGAGTAAGTGTCTCTTCTTAGATCTGTTGGTGTGATGTTAAAGTAAAGTAATGACTATTAGGCTAATATGGTCTAATCGTTAAAATGAATTTATTTTTAGCTTGTTTATCCAAAAATTTCCTATGCATGAAACTCTAAAATTTCAAACATATTTTAAAATCAAATTATTAAATCCAGTGGTAGACACTAGACCTCAGTTATTTGACCTAAAATAATTTTGATTTTGGTTCATATAAGGCAAGCACACTTTGATTTTTAATTAAGGTTTTTAAATATTTTATATTATTAATTTCAGAAGATTTTTAAACTATTATTAAAATATCTGGCTAATCCAAATAATCAACCTACATTTATATAGCCATGGCTATTTTTATTCCCCCAAGTTTATGAATGTATTTTCTAGGTCTAACTTTTGCCAACCATTTTAACAGATTCAATCTTGTGACAAGTCTTAGTATATATGTATTAAGTAATGGAGTAGCCTGACTTTTTTCCTGGTATGATTAATCTCCTACATGCATCACAATCTTGTTTAGTAATTTGGTTTCAATATTTATTCTGGTTTGAGTATTATGATATAATGATATCTTCAAATTGTATTTTTTTCACCAAAAATTCATTTTTAGTAAAAGAGGTTTATATAGAAAATTATAAATAATGCAAAAAGTATCAGAGTTATGTACTGAGCTGGTTTTTAAAAATCCTTATTATATTATTCATGTGAAGATGAGAAATTTAAAATTATTCTTATGAAAATTCCTCCAATTGAAGGGTTTTCATAGAACCATCTGGAATCTTTAATTTTGTGGTTATTTAAAGAGGTATCAATCAAACTAAATATATACAAATGACTCATCAATTGTTTAACACTTGCAAAAAGAGCATGAAAATCCACTTTGTATAAGTCTAGAGCAAATCAGAGTCTTTGTTAATTTAGTATATTTGGTGAGAAATTTATCAGTCTGGATGTTGAAAGTCAAATTTATACAACTGTCCACTGATTGCCCATAAAAACTGAATGGACTCCATTTTTGAATATTGTTAAGAGAAAAAAATTAAATTGTGTATAACAATGAGCCATTTTGCTCTTTTTTTTCTCCTTTTTATCATTACACTTAACATTTCAAGTAACAATTTTAGTAAAAATTTCTCCTTGTGTCTGGCTAATTTTGCTTTAGTAAACCAGTAGCTAAATCCAAATGAAGTAGGTTTATCAAATACATAGAAAAGCAAGCATTCTTCTCAGAGGGCAAACAGATTTCTTTTGAATTTCACAACATGGATCCACAACAGTAACAGTATATTAACTGAAGATAGTTACCATCTTATACAGAAATCTTACATTTTGATAATTAAATCATGAAAATTATTATAAATCAAATACATTTTCCAAATGAGGAAAGCAAGAGAACATAATTTACTTTCCCAAAAGGAGAAAGAAGAAATGTAGCCACAATGAAATAACCATGAAAACCCACAGGCACTTTATTATTATATGATGGAACAGTTTCATAACCAGTTTTCTTCTCCTAAACTACTAAATCAAGAAAAATGTGTGACTATTTTAAGTAAGATATCTATATTTATTGGTGGTATCTTTATTTAGCCTCTGTAAATCAGAGAAAATAAATATAATTGAAGGAAAACATTTCTTTGCTATGAGATAATATTCTGTTACATTTGTTTCTCTTTATCACTTTTTAAGTTCATTTTGATGAAAACTGTTGGATGAATATTAAATTTATGTTAATTTTTAAGTGCAAACTAGCTTGGAGGCCAAAGGCCTCTTCCTAATTGCTCAGGATCCCAACCCCTCTCCAGTAGTAAATGTAGCACTCTGGCCATGCTATCAAAAGCTGAGATTGTGTGTCTCTTTCTAACCCCAGCTCGCTCCTAGGTGAGACCCATTTTGTAACCTAAGACAGGTTAATGAATTATTGGGTTTGTCCTTGTTAGTCCTCCTAGGTAAACTACACATTCTAAGAGGTATCATCTGGATATGAAATTTACTAAAATTATCAGCTACAGGAGGCATCTCAAGGCTGATCAGTGAAACAATGTTTAGTTAGAACAGACTTCCTAGCACTTTAAAACATTACACTAAGGAGCATATTTTTTTATCTAATTTATAGATAATTGGCTGATCTAAATATATATAATCTACTATTTGCAGTAGTTAATTCCTTTACCGATAATAATCCCTACCTAGTTTTCATAGAGTAGATTTTCTTTAAGCTTAAACATCTCTGAAAACTTTTTTTTTTTTAAAGCTGACTTTTTAGATTTTTGAGAATTTTCTCTGTGTGAATGCCTTCATGTGGCCAACAAAACTCTGAGATTGAGCTAAGCCACAAATTCATATAAATATCTTCTGAAGAGGTTTTGTAGCATATCATATCAATTCAAAAATCTGAAAATAGTTTAATTTTATCAAATTTCTAGGCATATATACAAGTTATTTTCCTTTTCACTTGTCTTGGAAATGAATCTGATAAATAAAACAAACCAAACCAAAACAACATATGTTTTTCCAAAAATATCTTCTGTGTACTAAAATTGTTTTGTTAGTTCACTAAAGTTGTATTGGTAGCTACATGGGGTACTTAGTCTCCTTTTCCATTTGTTTCTTGGCATTTATTTCCTTGTCTTTAGATTCCGTTGATGGTGCTGTTGGAATTTTAGTACATATGTGGCTTTTTCCGGTTATCGTCCTCATCTCTATCTTAAGTCCTCGAAGGTGACCTTACCCTGGCAGAGGCTATAAAAGATTCACCAGGCACTAGCATGAAGAAAGAGTCTTTGTAAATGGACACTGAAAAAACAAACTACCAAAGATTCCTCCACTGACTACTGACTCAAAAATAAAATAATAAAAACAAATTTTTTTAAGCACTGGGGATAAAAAGACATCATGGAAATATAACCTATTCCTCACTACAAATAAAAGAAAATCTTGACCTGAGTAGAGAAGAGACCTTCAGGTGCTTCTATGGCTAAAATGATTACATACAGCATCATCTGGTCATCTGGTTGAACTCGGAAAAAAAAAAAAAGAGCTATAGAAATCCTTGTCAAAGCACAAAGTCATGGCTGGTTTTGTTTCAAATGAATAGTTTGCTTGTTACTATGGAAACCTAATGGCCTGCCAACGAAAACCTCACTGTAAACAGGGTACGTGAAGAGCTGGCATTTATTTTCCTTTTGAGAAGGTTTTGCATAGAGAATTAAATAAATGTAGGCCCTTTTACCTTTGGTTGTTACCCTTCCTTGACAATAACCCGAACTCGGAATTATTTAAAACATTCTTCTTCCTCCCCACCTTATCCCTATCCCACCTTTATTATTATTATTTGTTTTCCTCCCATGGCTAAGCTAGATAACTGTATGCTGTCTCTTTTTGCATGCACTACTATCCAGGATGGTAAACCTGGGCTTACACATTACACAGGCTTATCGGAGTTTGCTTGCGGCCACTTGAACACCCAAACTAAGTCATCTGTTCCAACGAAGAAACCAAACCACCATCTTTTATAAATTGCCATGGAAACCAAGTGCCTTCAATGAGACAAGCCTGAATAATTTTCAACTCAGAAGCTTGCACTGCTAAGAGTGGTTTGTGTAAAACTATTTTATAAACAAACTACAGAGCCTAAATGTGCAAATTACAGGCAAGACAACAAAGCCGCTTCTGAAGAAGAAAGGACCGAAGCTGCTGCGTAAGCCCATGCAGACGAGATATTTGTTGTTTGACCTCCTAGACAGCCATGGCCTTTTGGCTTATTGTCCATTAGAAAATAACTTCCATTGACACCAGACATGGGAGCAACACTTTTTTTCTTCCAGGTTATTAAATGGGTCAACCAGAACAAAAGGTTGTTACGATAATAATTAGCGCAGGAGGTGGCAAAACACAAGCGTGATTTTTTACTCTAACCTCCATTTGAAATGAAATTGGCCCTAGCTTTAGAGGGAGCAAGAAAATGTCTGTGATTGCAGTGCATACAAACTCTACAGTGGAACTGGGCCTGACAAATCTGGCTTTATTCTAAACACTGAGGGTAAAATGCCTCTGCCCTTTAGTCAGACTCTGTGCAAATTGTGAAATATTATTTTATTATTTTGCCAAGATTAAAAAACACTTTTACAAAAAAACAAAAACCTGTAAAAATGATTTTGAGCTACCTGAGGACAAATCATACCTTTAACCAGCCAGTTTTCCAATGCATTGTAAATTTCACTTAAACCTGTTGGTTATGAAAATTTGAAGATCTTTTTCCTTAAATTATCTCAGCTTTTAACTTCATTTAAAAAGACTTTGTCTAAAGAAGAATACTATTATTATTATTATTATATGTTCTTTCAACACCCCAGGATTAAAAAACTGATTATGCAAGTAATTGGGATATAAGTATTAAATTATAACATTTGCAAATATTAATATAAAAAGCACAACAAAATGTAGTGGAAAATGACAACGCTTGATTTTTTTAAAAGAAAATTCTGTAGAAATGTTTGTGCAAATTCAGTAATTCAACTTAAAAGATAATTTTACAGCTATGTTCAATAAAGCCTCTTTCCAGGTAAGGTATGAAAAGCAGTATGTGTGTTTGTTGAACAACATTCACTTATCACCAAAATGAGACTAGTTATACAATTTACTGGTTATGTTACCATGGGATAAATCTTCAGTGCTTCATATACTGTAATGTCTGCAGGAAGAAATTCTGATAGGGAATCTCTGATGCACTCTCTCTTATATGTAATACATGTTAAAAAAAATAACTTTTGAAAGTAAAATATAAAACAAATATAAACTTGGAACTTAATGTGTATTTTCATAGTTAAAGAGGGGACCAGTCTGAGTATTCCAGTAGTAATAGAATCGAGCTAACTCAAGTTCTTTAAATTAAGCAGAATAAACAGATGAATTTAATAACATATTTGAACAGATCAGGCACATTGAAAAAAATTTCAAAATTATAGTCACCTATTTTATCAAACCAAAGAAATTAAAGTAAACAATATTTGAGACACTTAGCTTAATATTTACTAAATCTCCCTTCACCTTGACTTCCATTTTATGTGGCAACTAACCACTTCTCTCCACTCTCCCATATTAGTGAATCATATTTTTAAATTTATTTTCTGCATATTCATTTCTGATAATATCAATACAAATATTCTAGATCAAAAGAGAGGCTTAACTTACTGTACCTGGCCTTCTTTCCTTGATCTTTATTTGAGTGAGGCTTTTGCAAAAATCACAACAAAACAAAATCTACATTCAGAATATTTGGATATGTATATGTCCTTCCCAGAAAAAGAATCAAGTCTTTTCTCCCAAGTTACCCTGAACAAAGAAACTGCTGTCAGCAAAAGATACAGTTCTATTACTTAACATTCACAAAATACTAAAGTCTTTCTATAACCTGTCACACAGTAAGAATACACAAGCCTTCAGAAGTTCATGAGAACTGGCTGGTACTCCAAAAAGTAATTTTGATTAAATGAGAAATTGCAGATGAATGCCAAAAACAAAAGAGTAATCAGAACTGCAAATCAATCAACTTTATTGGTATGGTAATAAATTAAAATATATAACTCAAATGGGTTCTAGATCGCTTATATAAACCAACAAACATAGAATCAATGTTTTTCACTCAGAGCACATGTTTAGTTGTTTTAATTGAAAGACAGTGGATAAAAATGCAGAAATTTTTAAAAGGTTGGCATACAGGCAATGTAAATTGTGAGGTATTCCCTTCTTTAATATTAGCTATAATAACTTTAAAGCACTTAATCTGCTTACCAACTGCCTTCCTTTTCCTAATACTTTTGTATATGAGTTGAACTCTCCAATGTACCCCCTCTTTTCCTTTTTGATAACATTTAAAGTATAATTGATGCCAGTATTTTGTTGTTGTTGTTCTTTCATAGGAAGGCATTAGGCAATAGAGCTTTTAATTTCCTGGGAGAAAGATTATATCATATAATCTACTGCCAGTAGTTGATCCTAATTAATAAGAAGCATTACTCTGTTTCATCAGTTCAAAGATGCTTGTTTCTCCACATTTTAACATCTTTGCAATCAAGCATATTTTAATGACAATTAACAGCATTTCTGTGCAGTGATAAAGAAAATAAGAGTACATCCTAAAAACAATGGCATCTTAGTTATTGAAATTCACCAAAGTTTCCAAGTTTCAAATCCTGCCCAGTGTTATTACTTTTCAACAGAAATAATACCCACTTCATATTTGTAGGATTTATATTACTTGAATACACATTATTTAAAAATGACAACTTTAATTTTGTGCTTTTAAACAATCTGCGTCTTCTCTTACATACCTTATAATACAAACCTAGCCCTGCTTTCTTTCTTTTTTTTCCTGCTACCTATTTTTTAGTTCTGTCATAAATTACAATATGCCACGTACCCCTGGATTAAAATGTTTTCTGTTTTTATGTGATTCATAGCACTCAATGCATTAGAAGTTTGGCCTGCCATTAAATTTCTTTCAGAGATTTGAAAAATGCATGGTGCATCACAATGTCATGTAATAGGCTAAACTAATGATATTTCATTTCACCTACATCACAGCATCGACTTTGGCATGGCAATGAATTGTGATAAATAACAATAATGAGAATTGCAAACCAGCTGGTCAGTTACATCATGTTAAAAATGGTAAAAAAAAAAAAATACCATTCTTTACTTTTATATTTTAAAATATGACAAAATATGAATGACAACTGTACTAACTTTTCACCAAACATGCATTTTTATTTTAAAGACTTTATAATAAACTTATCTGTCAAAATGTGTAATTTGAAGAACAATTAATTTAGTTCCATACTTAAGACTGTATGAAACTGGCTGTGGTGTTTTTCATGATCAATTTTTGTTTGTTTTGATTAGTGAACTGAAAGATACTGATAGACTACATAATCAGGATTTGATAGAATGACTTCAAAGGATTCTATTGAATGCATGTTCTTTATCAACAATCTTTTTTTTTTAATGTGCCTTTCAAAGATCAGAGCCTCTCAACAGACATTTAAACTGGAAAAAAATCGTTCTGAATTCATTTTCTTCTTGGGTGATGGCTACTTCTTACTAATTGCTTCCTCTGCATCTCAACAAGGCAGAAGGGATACTCTTCTTGCAACTGGGTAGTTGATGTCAAGGAGGAGTTATTGCATTTTCTGTGAAAACAATAAAATCATAGGGTTCAATCCCAAGTTATTTCCTTTCCTACAATGCTCCCTTTGTGACTAACTGGCTTGATTAGTTTTCTTAGTGCTTATTTTTAAAAAGCAATGTCTCTGGCATTTTCTACTTCTACTAGAAAAGCTACTGCAGAATGATCAGAACTTTTTTTCAAATATGGTATAAAAAGTTCTCTGCTGATATCCATACTATTTATAAGTAAATATGTATGTTATTACATAGAAAAAGTAAGACTTAAAAATTTGAAATTTTAAAGTGAAATATGCCAGTTCAGAATCAATCTATCATATGTACATGTCTGTTTGGACACAGAAGTGAAAATTAGGTTAGGGAGAGATAAATATTCCATATGTTTGTATATGGACTTCTTTATTGACATTAATATAAGGCTTAATAAATCATGATTGGTGATTTCATTACTCTGAATCTACATTGAGTATATTGGAATTAAGGAATCGGAATTCAAAATTTGAATAAGGCAAGGGTTAAACTTTGGGTAAAAACTGAAATAGTTTTTCATAAAGAAACCTGATGAATTTAATTTCAATTGTACTAATTTTCCATAAGTTGAGTTTAAATGTAATCTTATTTTTCAATAAAGTGATGGGAAATTCTATGAAATAGGGATTAGCCTATTAGTTTCAGTTTGTGTTAGTATGGCTCTCAATTCTTGTCCTGGATTTCCAGGATACCATTTTTATTTCTTGAGGCATCAGTATATTTAAATGTATACGTTCAATAAAATATATGCTGTGTTAAATTCATATCGAATATTAGTTACATTTTAGATCTCAAAGTTTAGATTTAACTTACTTTTCCTTTTGATATTTTCCTTCTGCTAATAGTTGCAGATAGCTGTATGTAATCTTCCCTTGGATTTTCTTTCAATAAATGAAATATGTTAAATACTCTTCTAGTGTTTTGGGGAAATTTCTGCTGTTAATAAGCACTTAGGTTAGAAACAAAAAGATATTTAGAATAGCAATTATATTTTCAAATTAAGATGAAAATGCCATCATTTCTCTCACTATTGAATAGCTTTTATAGACTCAACACTGCAGTGAAGCACAATTAGCCCATTAAAGATATGTGTTGATTCTTACATCCTTTCTGAGGGATCGTTTATAAGATTGTGTTAAACAAGGAGGCACTAAAATTTTCCTGAATAAACTGTGATTTAAGAATGGTGGCTCAATTGAGTAACTGTGGGCTTCTGTATGGTTACAGATGAACAGCACTGCTATTTTCCAGGATGAAAGTTTTAATAACATATTTCATGGAGGCACTGTCGGGTGAATATAAGTCTTCCAAGGGAAAATAATAGTACTGCTTGACAATGATTTGAGTGAAACAAATTATAAGTGGAATCCTAAAACTTGTTTATTATTATTTCCCTGTTGCCTATTTAGCTTAGTTTTTTTCTTCATCTTTGGTGTTATAGCTTTATATCCATTGAAACTTTGGAAATACAGTTAACAGTAATAGACCTATTAAGCATCCTCAGAAATCAACTACCTAATTGCTCCATAACTGCCTGTTAAAGTACTGGTTATTCTTCATGAGCTGTTTGAATAGTCAAATTAAAGACTTTGTCCATATTTGATTCCCATGGTACTTATATTCTTTAAATTATTCTTTAGTTGTCCGCACATCTGCTTCCCAGCTGAAGTTGTAACCACCTCCATGGCAAGGACTATGTCTTTTTACAGATTTAAGAGCTTCCAGTTTACCTGGGTCCTACAGAGGTGATTGAATTAATGATTACCAAATTAATTCTTGATTTAGACCTACATTTAGAAGAAAACTTACTCAATGAACACAGGAAATAAGCAGTCATGTCAACTTTCAGTTATGAAATCGGTGACATTTCACAGACAGAAGACATCTCCTAGGTGCTGAGAAAAATAAGGAATCGAAGCAAATGAAACATTAGTTTACCCATTTCCAATACAATTTTCAAGCACTTCTTAGTTTAAAAGAAAATTATTGTATTTCTTAATAAAAAGGCAAACCTTTTTAATGTTTCCACGAACAAATTAAGGAAAAGGAGTCTAATTCTACATGTTTTGTGTTGATGTTATCCTTATACATGAGAATAATATGACATAGAATCCCTTCTTTTAATCAAAATATATTAATTATAGACTATTATGCTTAATTTTGGGGGCTTCCCTGGTGGCTCAGAGGTTAAAGCGTCTGCCTCCAATGTGGGATACCCAGGTTCGATCCCTGGGTTGGGAAGATCCCCTGAAGAAGGAAATGGTAACCCACTCCAGTATTCTTGCCTGGAGAATCCCATGGTCGGAGAAGCCTGGTAGGCTACAGTCCACAGGGTCGCAAAGGGTTGGACACGACTGAGCGACTTCACTATACTATACTATACTATGCTTAATTTTACATTCAGGAGATCACATGAGCTAAATTCAGCCTTAGTTCTTTTCTAGAGTTTGCTGGACTATATACAGATAGATAGATAGAAAGATAGATAGATATCTCTTGGGATCCAATCATCCATTAGATTTGAAATGAAGTATATTTTAGTATGCAAATATTTTAGAGTTGAATGATAATAAATTATAAAACTAAGATATTTATTTAGTTCTGGATAATATTTTAGGTATCAAATACAAGATTCTTACACATGGAACAAGATAATGAGAAAATTTAATTTTCAAAATTGGTAACAGAGATGTCTATTAATTTTAATATTTTATTTTGATTCTGCTTTGACTTATATAACTTGATTTCAAAAACTGACACAATTCAACAGCCCAATGAGCCCAAAATAAAAGATGGTACAGTGCTAGTATGTGACAAAAATGACAATTAATTAAAAAATAAGTAGTACACTGTCATAATTTTTAATGAGATAAACATGCATCCTTTCTTTTTCATTTACTTGTTGCCAGTATTGTATACAAGAGTGGGATGTTATATGTACTCAAAAGGCTTTCGCAGTACCTGAGTATCCGAGGCACTGGAAGGGTATCCATTCTGAGTCAACTCCCACACCAGGGCATGCGATTTCTCATTCAGGAGCCCAGTCCTTTATGCCTGGTGTTGCTTTCTCCATTTAGTCTTCTTTCAAACTATAAATATTCCCATTGGGAAAACATACTAGTCCCTATTATTTGGAGTAACATTTTATGAGCTCAGTCTTCGAACATCTAGCAAAACAGACTTAGAAAACCCAGGACCTACTGGAAGGGGCTAAGGAGCAGGAAGAAGAAACATGCAGAGAGGAGAGGTGTGGGATTTCAAAGACTGCATTCATTTCACAGTTTTCCTGAGGATAGGTCCAGATTACATATCCAGTATATAAATAAGAGGAATGTCAGGCTGTCAGACACAGGCAAGAGCTCAAACAACAGAGTGAGAGAGCTTCTAAGATGGAAATATAAACAATGAGGTCACAGAGAGGGGACGATTAAATAGATGCGAATGGATGCATTTAAAAATGAAACTGATCGCACCAGATTGTTCACACTAGTAGAAAGGAAAAAAAGGGAAAATTGCACAGTCAGATGTATTTTGTAGAGGCACATAACCTAAAAAATGAAAATAAAATGTTTAGATTAAGTAAGTTTGAAAAGGAGCTACGATACATATATATATATATACAAATATTCACCACATGCTCCTCTTGCTTTCTCTTCCTTCCTTTGCAGTGACTATGTTTACAACATGGCTTCTCTGTCCACTTTCTCTTTTCTGCTTCTCTGGAGTCATAGCACATATTTTAGTCTGTAGAGTACATTTTCCTTTAAGATGTATTTCAACAAGCTACTTTCTGTTTCAGACTGCCTCTGTTCATACTCTTTCTCCACCATTTTTTCATTATATAATTTTAGTTAATATTTAATGTCCCTAACAACTCAGTTTTCTCTCCTGTAAAATAGGGATAATATCAACAGTAATAATATGCTTATTTCGTAGGACTGCAGGAAAGCTCAAATGACATAAGGTACGTAAGACATTTAATTTCCTAGAATATTGAAGAATTAATTAACTTTTAAAAACTTTATTTTTTTAACTTTTTATTTTGTATTGGAGTATAGCCAATTGACAATGTTGTGATACTTTCAGGTGGACAGTGAAGGGACTCAGCCATACATATACACAAACCCATTCTCCTGCAAAGTGCCCTCCCATCCAGGCTGTCACATAACATTCAGCAGAGTTCCCTGTTCTACACAGTAGGTCCTTGTTGCTTATCCATTTTAAATATAGCAATGGGTACATGTCCATCCCAAACTCCCTAGCTATCCCTTCCTGCATCCTTCTCCCCAGCAACCATAGGTTCATTCTCTATGTCTGTGAGTTTCTTTCTTTTTTCTAAGTTTAGTTCTATCACTTTTTTTTAGATTCTGCATATAAGGGATGGCATATGGTATTTCTCATTATCTGACTTACTTAACTCAGTATAACAATCTCTAGGTCCATTGATGTTGCTGCCAACAGCATTTCATCCATTTTAATGGCTGAATAATATTCCATTTTATATATGTACCACATTTTCTTTATCCATTCCTCTGTTGATGGGCATTTAGGTTGCTTCCATGTCTTGGATGTTGTAAACAGAATGAACACTTTTTACTGATAGGATGATATTCTTAGAGACAGAAGAGTAAAGTTGAGAATCATAATGTCTATCCTGTCCACAAGTGTCAGAGCATTTTCAAATTATTTTCACTTTCTCTAATGATTTTACTTCAGGCCCATGCATATGCACACACTTATACATGCCATTAATATGATTTATCATTTTCAAAGTGTTTTCACACACACTATTTCATCTATTCTAACCCAGGATGATTGGTGACTTTTCCATGGTGTGTGTGAATTGAGTTATGATAAACGATGTCCTGTCCTCTTTCCATCATCGTGCCTCTCCCTCTCATTACATGTTGGTGGCCACCTGTTCAGAGGGACCCAGGACTGAAAATAACAATGTTTAATAAGCAATGTTTTGGGTATTTTATTATACAGGGAGCCTCCACATGATATGAAATCTAAAACAACATTATTTCGTGTACCACTAAGAAGGGAAAAAAAAACACATCTTTAATGTGATTGCAAAACACCATCAGTTATAACAAGCAGTCCTATTTTAAAGATGTTAAATTGTGAAAAAACTGAATCTTAAGATTAATGGAATATGACATTATTTTTAATGTACTAGATATTGCATTTGAAACTTACAGAAACCTGTCTTGTGTATTATAAAGCAGTTGGATTTTGCCTTAAATGTGAATAAAAATCTCTTAGACTGGTTGTTGAAAATACAGATTCCAGAGTCTTGGCACCAGAGGTGTTGATACAGTAGGGCTGGAGGAAGGGGAAGACATGGGGTCTTAAACAAGCCACTTGATAATTCTGACATTTGTGATCAAAACAGCTACAATTTGATAGAGATTGGTGTAGTGAAAAGAATGTAAGTTCAAATCTTGATTTTTACTGCTAGTAGCTATGTGACCTTGAGCAGATGGTTTAAAAGTCCTATGCCTTAGTGTTCCTGGGGACACTATAGAGCGGTCCAGATTCAGACAGTCAGATTCTTCATTACATCATCTCCCTCAGCTCCCTTATGGATAAAATGGGATTATCTAATTAATGAACTAATATACATAAAACATATAGGACACGGCTGGTCTTTAACAAGCACTACATAATTCCTTGAAAGTGAAAGTCACTCAGTCCTGTCCAACTCTTTGGGACCCCATGGACTGACTATATGGTCCCTGGAATTCTTCAGGCCAGAATACTAGAATGGGCAGCCTTTCCCTTCTCCAGGGGATCTTCCCAACCCAGGGATTAAACCCAGGTCTCCCACATTGCAGGCAGATTCTTTACCAGCTGAGCCACAAGGGAAGCCCAAGAATACTGGAGTGGGTAGCCTATCCCTTCTCCAGCAAATCTTCCTGACCCAGGAATCAAACCCAAGTCTCCCACATTGCAAGCAGATTTTTTACTAGCTGAGCCCCCAGGGGAGCCCCCAGATAATTTCTTGCTCATCTGCAAAAACAGGATAGTAATAACAGTACTTACCTCATAACACCAGGATGAGTAAATGAGGCAGTGCAGCCTAAGAATTTGGCAAAAAGTGTTTTTTGTGTTTTTTTTAGATATTGGCTTAATAAAGGAAGATCTTTCAAATTAAGTTCTTTAAAACTTCTTTTCATGGCTAATTCTTTTTTCCTTTTCCTTATCTTGAAGATGGCCAGGGAAGAATGTTCTATAATATTTTAATGTTCTTATTTATCTGGCATGAACTATATTAGCCCTTCAAATAAGGAAGTCCCATGGCTTTACTTTATGATATAAAATTTTTGAATAGCTATGCTCATTTGAGGATACAAAAAAATGTTAGACAAATTAGACAATAGTTAGTAAATAAGTACAGGTTTGGCATCCTTCAAAGGAAACCACTCATATATGCATATGTGTTTATATTCTAGACAGAGATGCTGTTCACTTTTTAAAATAAACCTTTATTTTGAGATAATTATAGATTCACATGTAGTTGTAAGAGATAATATAGGGAGATCCTGTTTCCCCAAGTGATAACATCATGTATTTGTATGTGTGTGTGTATTTAGTTCTGTGTATTTTTATTACATTTGTAGGTTCATGTATTCACCACCACAGACAAGATACACAGTTCTGTCACCATAGGAACCCCTATAGTGTTGTATACTTATAACCACATTCACTTCCCTTCTGCCTCCCTCCTCCAATCCATCCTATAATCCTGGTAATAGGTAATTTGCTCATTTCCACAATTTTGTCATTTCAGAAATGTTATATAAATGCTATCACACACTATATAAATTTGGAGTATATTAAATTTGCACTATATAAGGGCAACGTCTTTTTGCATTCAGCTTAATTCTCTGGAGAATTATCCACATTTCAGCATGTATCAGCAGTCTGTACGTTTATATTGCAGAGCAGTATTGTGAACCATGAATGTACCTACAGTTTGTGTGACCATTCACCCATTGAGGGACATCTGGGTTGTTTCCAGTGTTGCATTATTACAGATAAAGCTGCTATGAACATTCATGGATACATTGTCTGGTGAATGGAAGTTTCCATTCCCAAGATACATGTTCAGGAGTGCCACTGCTGGGTGGCATGGTAGTTGTGTGTTTAGCTTTATAAGAACCTGTCAAGTTGTTTCCCAGAGTGATCGCACCAATTTCCATTCCCACCAGCAATGTATGAATGATCTGATTTCCATGCATTCTCACCAAATTTAGTGTCACCACTTTTTTTTTTACTTCAATTATCCTGATTGGGGTGTCGTGACATCACACTGAAGTTTCACATTTTCCTAATGGCTAATGAAGTTGAGCGCCTTTTCATTTGCCATCTGAATATCCTCTTCTGTGAAATGTTTAGCTACTTTCTAATTCGATTTTTTAATAGTTGAATTTTTAGAGCTATTTTTATATTCTGTATGTAAGTCATTTGCCAGATATGTGACTTTTAAGTAGTTCCTCCCAGCTTACACCTTGTCTTGTCATCCTCTTCACATGGTATTTTGCAGATCAAAGGTTTTAGTCTTGACGAAGTCCAATTTATTTTTTCCTTTTGTGGGTTATGCTTGTGGTGTTGTCTAAGAACTCTTTGTCTATTGCTAGATATTAAAGATTTTCTCCCTGTTGTTTTTTAAAAGTAATGTCTTTATCCTATGATGGAAAATCAGATACATTTTAAGAGTCCTGTTATAACGTTAGGTACATTTATTTTAGTTCAAAAATACTAATATTTTCTCATAGCAATGATGGGAGATGTTAAACAAAGCAATAAAGGAAGTTTAACAATTTAGATATTTTAGATATTAAATCAAAATTTTGAATGTTACATTTAAAGTTATATTATATGATACAACCATATAAAGAGAAGAAAGTCATGTCTCTTCATCTCAAAACATACCCAAAGATTAGTGGTTTCATTTTTTAAAATTCTTCCTTAATTTCATTTATGAATTATGAAAATCAGACAGCCTGACAAATAGTCATGTATTAGGTTATTGTGGCCACTTATAACAGTGAGAAAATGCAAAACAATATAAATGCCCATCAGTAAGGGAATGTTGAATAAAACATGGTTGTGCTCTTCCCGAGAAGAGCATGGTTGTGCTCTTGCCAATTGTATGGGAGATTTCTTTGGGAGCTGAGATCTAACCATGCACTATTGTTCAAAAGTTCCAGAATGTACCACCACCACAACCAACCCTTCCATTGCTCTGCACCAGCAGTCCTCAACCAAGGCATAATGTTCTAGCCCCAAGGAAGAGTAACTCCAGATGACTGTTCCACAGATTTCCAGAATTCGAAAAGGACTAAGTTCATTAACAACAGTGTTCCATCAATAAGAGAAAATTTTTATTGATTGCCTTTCCTCTCCTTTATCACTTCCTCATACCCCTACTAGAATTTCTTGGAATCACCTTCCAGATAAAATATTGCACTGAAACCTTGTCTTAAGGCCTGCTTCTGAAAGAACCAAACTAAGACAATTATTTATAGGAGAGAGAAGCAGAAATCTCTTTTTTTAAATGGGCTTGAATTTCATATAACACATAATTATATTTACTATATACTGTTAGATTAAAAACATATAATATCACACATAGTTTGATATATTTATAAAAATATATATCTCTCAAATTCCTAACATTATTCCTGTTTTGTTTAGCAAAGTTTGATATTCCATTTCATTTCATTCTTGGGTTCTTAATTTTTTGGACATTAAACATATGCTAATTCTGTAGTCTGAAAAAAAAAAAACAAAACAAAAAAATGTAACAAAAAAATCCTGGGGACACAAAAGGAGGAAAATGACTCAGCATAGGGAAAGATTTTTTTTTCTTTTTTCAAAATTGGATCTTTTCTAGTTTTAGATGGCCTAGAAAATATAGCTTTAGGCATTCTACATGGAGGCATAAGAGAGTGAGGAGAAACACCATGTGCCGGCATAGTGAAGACAGGATAATTACTAGGGCAAAATATCACTGATTGTTCTGTATGTTAGCAGGGGAAATTGGGTAATATTGTAGAGTCAAAATATGATCTACTTAATGCAGGATACTTCATTCAAAGTTTAGACTGGGAAATATTAACTAAAAAAAAAGTGAAAACCTTGCTTGTAAGTTAATGGAAATGATAACATGTGCATGAAGTATGAATAACAATAAAGAGTTTGCATGCCAGGAGGAAATGAAAAATTCCTGTTTTAGAGTATAATATACAAGTTCCTTGAGACTATTTTTATCTCTTCCCTCCTGTACACTTAATTATTTGTTGATCTGAATTATAGTCTTTCAACTATATTTATTTGTTCTGAAAAATAGTGTCCTGCACATGAAAGTAGTCTCCATCACAAAGAGTGCATTTCTTTTTATCTTTCTGTCCTGGTTAGCTCTGTTGATTGGGGCTTGTGCTAATGAGGCCAGTCCTGCAGATTCAAAAACCCCTAATTAGCTGTGCATAGAGAGATGAACACTATGGATACACACTGATAGTCTCAGTCAAACTAACACTTGGTATTGGTCAGAAATAGGACTTTGATTGTTTGGCTAAACTGATGATTTTCCTTATCACAGTAATAGAATAAAAATTTCAAAACCTTGTTTTACCTTGGTCACCACCCATCACTTTGTCAGTTTTCCTTCTACCTGGAATAGCAATAACAGTCATTAAAAGTAAGCCAGAAACCTGGGAATCATCCTGGATGCCTCCTTATTCTTCACCCCTGTATCCAATCCATGACCACGTCTTGACTGTGCCTCCTAAATGAATTCCAAATCTGTCTTCCTGCACCATCTTTGATGTCACTGCCCTAGACAGAGTGATTCTGAATTCTCACGGGATACTGCATTAGTCTCTCATTGTGGATTTCTGCATCTGACACTACCACCCTCACTCATTCTTCACCCTGTAGCTTAGGTAGAAATACATTTTAAAATAAAAATATAAGTTCACTCCTCTTGAATGTTTTGAATGGCTTCCCATTGCTTGCCAGGGAAAAATGAATTCTTTAAAGTAGCATAAGACAGATCTGTATGAGCTGGCTTCTTTTCACCAATCTAGCCTCACCTCAGAGAAGGCAATGGCACCCCACTCCAGTACTCTTGCCTGGAAAATCCCATGGACGAAGGAGCCTGGTGTGCTGCAGTCCATGTGGTAGCTAAGAGTCGGACACGACTGAGCGATTCACTTTCACTTCTCACTTTCATGAGGCTGCCGTCTACGGGTCACACAGAGTCAAACACGATTGAAGTGACAGCAGCAGCAGCAGCAACCTCACCTCGCTTGTTCACTAGGCCCTGGTACTTCCCAGTACCTGTCATATTATGCATTCTGTCATTGTGATGTATGAACTTTCAGTCATGTCCGACCCTTTGCCACCCTATAGACTGGAGTCCGCCAGGCTTCTCTGTCCATGGGGTTCTCCAGGCAAAAATACTGGAGTGTGTTGCCATGCTCTTCTCCAGGGGATCTTCCCCACCCAGGGATCAAACCCACGTCTCTTATGGCTCCCGCATTGACTCCAGGTTCTTTACCACTAGTGCCACCTGGGAAGCCCTCAATCTATTGGCATTCATAGATTAAGATGGAGGAATGAGTGATTAACCCACCACTCTCACGCTTGCCCATGCTGCTTCAGACACATCACTTCTTCAGTGTCTCCAGTGCTGCCTCCACACTCAGGGCCTTTTGCTTCCTTTTCCCATGTTTCAAATACTCTCAGCCTTCTTTCCCCTTTGCCCAGTTTGTTCTCCATCTCAGCTTACACAAGAATTCCTCTGGGAATCCTTTCTTCATCATTTAGACCAAATCAGTTTCTTCTATTATATATTCCCACTATCTTGCCTTAAAACATTTCTCAAATATTTAGTTGAATATCTGTGCATTTATTATTATGAATTCCCTTACATTACTATAAGTTCTATGAAGCCAGAGGAAACGCGCTTATTTTCCTTACCATCTTTTAAAAATTCAGAACAAGATGTCAAATATCTGTAAGGCATTGATGAATGAATATATTCTCCCCACTTTGATCATTCAGAAGCCACATGCAAAGACATTCCCCTTAAATCTCTTTACTTTTTGATAAATTACTTTTGACAAATTTTCATCACACTTATAAAATTACCAATTTTTTAAAATACCCAACATTGTTACGTGTTATCATATTGGCAGGCTTTTCCTTCTTGCTTTAGATACTATCACCTGCATGCCACCTGTTTCTTCTTCTATCTTCAAGTGTATTTTCCAATGGTCTAAATTTGTTGTTAGTCCCATCCCATCCACTACCAGAACAACTCTTCAATGGATGATGTCCAAATTGACATCATTTTCCAAGCCTGCATATTTTATATAGATTCAAGATTTATGCTGAATATTATCTCTATAGTCCAAATCAAAAATCCCCTCAAAGATTCTAATCCCTGAAAACCAAATCTGTCTCCTGAATTCTTAATTCTTCTCTTGACTTATCCGTCTCATTAATTTGACCACTGTTGTCCTATCATTTTCCAATGAACCGTGTTAAACTGTGTTCAAAACCTGGAGAGTTGTCTGTCTCCATTTACCTTGTGTCTTAAATTTAATCAGTCTTGCTTTCTCATTTCTGTAATCTTTAACTCTTTTTAAACTCCATTCTACTCTCACCAAAAATGACTTTTCTCCTGTATATACAGTGTAATAGCATCCTAACTCATGTCATTGTCCTTAGGCACCCTGTTCCCAAATTCCTCACCATAACTATGTCAAGTTGGTCTTCCTAGAGTCCCACTGCTTTAGAAGACTGTGGAGCCTTCGTATATTGGTCCCCTCCTCAGGGATTCTTAGTGTCTACCTTTTATATACAAACTAAGGTACAAATGCCTAAGTGTATACCCACAACTCTTCTTAAATATAGTTTCTAATACATCTTGCCAGATTACTGTATGTTGAAATTTTACTAGAGAGCATACATTTCCTAGAACATACTCATCCTGTCTAAATTCTTTGAGTTTTATCTTACTATCCCTCTTGACTTAAGTGACTTCTAGCTTAGTCTTGGGAGTTGGGAGTGAGGAGTGGTAGGGAGGGGGAAGTTCTACCCATTCTTGAACATTCATGTCAAATGCTACCTTTTTACTTGATATCTTTCTTGAAATTCATAACATCTTTTGGCATTTCTTTTATGGAATAGATATTTTGCTTTACATTATAACAATCAAGCCCCATCTTATTTCCTGAATAAAGACTGTAAGCTCCTTAAGAGCAGGAATTATATTTTGTTCATTTTATGTTCCCTGCAATGCCAGTTTCAGGAATTGACATATATTAGGTGCTCAATTAATATTTATTGAATTAAACTAAATATGTAGGAAATCAAACTAAGCAAATGTATATATATATATAGCAAAAATATTCAAGAATTTACTGAAATTTGTACAACAGAATGTATAGAATAAAGAATTTATTGTTCCTGCTGTATCATTTGTTTTATTATATGATTTAATAATATTATTTATGTTTATATGATTTACTTGTTTTCAAAATTTTTATAAAACCATTAATGTAACGTTCCCAAATGTTCTGTCAGATAGAACAAATAATAGCATGCTCAGTCTATAGGTTAGGAAACTGTAGAACAGGGATTTTCATAACTAATCTATAAAGGCAGCATAACTGATAACAAGGTCAGAACTAAAAGCAGGATCTTTTGACATTTGTCACCATAACATGAGCCTAAGGGTGGCTCAGATGGTAATGACTCTGCCTGCAATGCAGGAGACCCGAGTTTGATCCCTGGGTCAGGAAGATTCTCTGGAAAACTAAAAACAGGGTCTTTTGACATTTGTCTCCATAACATAGTGTCTCCTAATTCCAATATTATTTGTTTACAAATGTAAAGTGAATTAATACTCAAATGGAATGTAATGCTTTAAATTCTGTTTTATCTACAGTAATATGTAGAATATATTCTGCAAGATATTCTGAAAGATGATAAGAACATTGGAAAAACTCTTTAACAGAGGCTGCCAATAATGGATCAGTTGTTGCACGTATGTATACACACAATTGGTTGTGTATATATATGCATATCAGCATGTGTGCATTATGCAACATCTGTAAATTCAAGGGACACAATAATCTTTCCCAACCTTTCTGTGATTTTAGAAGAATGGTTTTAGTGACTCTCTCAAGAGCCATATTCATCTCTTGACAATAAATCATTAATTGCTATATCATATAGTAACTCAAAGGAGACAAATTGAGAAAGATTTATTTTCATCAAAATATAATCATGTTCATTTTAGTTTGAAATTATCTGTAACATATCAGCATAAAATAGGGCTCATAGAGCTGTAACCAGTTCAATTTTCTAGCATTGTTTGCACACAGTTGCCTGAACATGAATAAACCAGATTCAGATTCTTTGTGACACTTTGCAATTTGGACCTAGAGTCACACTGGAAATTATACAAGGAAGATATGGTGTTTAAACTTCAATAGTCATCTTCATTCATCCTCAGCACTGAATACAAGCTCAAAAGAAGAATTGGAAATGCCACAGTGGTAAAGTGAAATGTTTTGATACTAAAAAATGTATAAAAGATTTTTTTGTCTGACACACTCACACTGATACCCTGGTGGGAATAAGAGATTTAAGTGCATGCAAGTGCACCGATGTTGCCAAAGCAATGGTGGAACTTAATTGGAAAGAAAATCAATTTTTCTTCCCAAAAGGAGTTTGTTGAGAAGTACTATGACTATTTCTATACTTCTATCTGGCTATAAGTATCCAAAAGTATTTCTAAAATGTTAATTATGTGTTGAAATTGATAGAGATGAGTTTCATGAGGTAGTGGAGATTGTTTACATTTATAAAAACTAAGAAGAATGTCATTTTTCTTTGTAAAAGATCTAATATTCTACAACTATTTCTTTAAATGAATGTATTTACTATCCTTTAGATTAGAAACATACTGATTTTGCAACTTGATAGGATAAGACCAGTGCCTCATATGAAATATAATCTCTTTGGTTAGAAGTTCTATTCTAAAAATTGCTGACAAACTTTTAAAATAGTTTTAATAATACAATTTGGTTTGTCAGATGTTTGAACAAATTTGTAATTTTTTTACTTTTGGATTCGTTTTCTTTATGTTTGTGATTTGTGCTTGGTCATTCAGTCATGTCTGATTCTCTGAGACCCCACGGACTGTAGCCCACCAGGCTCCTCTGTTCATGGAATTCTCCAGGCAAGAATACTGGAGCGAGTTGCCATTTCCTTCTGCAGGGGATCTTCCTGACCCAGGGGTCAAACTTATATCTCTTGCATCTTCTGCACTGGTGGGCAGATTCTTTACCATAACACCACCTGGAAAGCCCATTTGTGACTTGGTTGAGTCTTTAGTGTTATGGGGAAGGCAGGTAGATTGCCTATATTAAACTAGATTATAGGCTTTGCAGGTATGATGTTGAATTTATAACTATTCTTTCTGGTTCCTTTTCACTTCTGGATTCATCCTTTCAAGTACGCATTATTTGAACAGATCTGTGTTAATATGCTACTATGAGCCAGGCAAGATGCTAAGAACCAGGAATACATTGTGAATAAGATGGAAGGCACTGCCTTCTCAAGTTGATATTATCAATTAACTGGGCTTTTGCTTTGTTAAGGTAATCTAGTTTCAAATTTCTGGGTGGAAAACAGACAGTAATAAACTTTGAGTAACAGATTTACATGCATGCCTTACAATAACTATTCAATTTTCTATAAATATATTTTAAGTATACTCCACCCTCATATTTCTGTATGTTGATTACACTCCTGTTTTTCATGACAAAACTTACAGGGATCATATTGAAAATAGAGTAGCACTCTATTCCCTTAGACCATTCTTAAAAAGTCTCAAAGGACTCAGCTTGTTAACCCAGCATGTCTTTTATCAGCTTACGAACCAGTTACAGTAGCCAAAGTGTGGTGATCACAAGTGAAAGGAAAGACTCCTCAGATCACATGTGAGGAAAGGATGCTGACAGGATCTGTGAAGGTACTTGCTTGTAGTTCTCTCATTTCTTAGTCCTGATACTTTGGAAACTTGTTAGTAAAACATATGAAACAAATGTATTACAAATTCTGAAGATGTACCATAACTATCTTTTTGTGAGGTTAGCAATGAACTGCAACTTAAAAAAAAAAAGAAATATACTTACCAGGAGCTTAATGAAATCTATGATGCTGTGCAGTCAACTAAGAAAGAAGCTATATTGAGTCTTTGGTTAAATATGCCTATTTCTGAAGAAGCTATTACAAGACTGACTTTTCTTATCCTTAAGTAAAGTAATACTTATCTGATTAGCTATTCAATCAAACCTTCTAGAACTGAGTTGCAACAATAAAGGAAGGATAATCTAGAAATAATATCAGGGGATTTAGAGGACAATCTATATTTTATTGGGCTTCCCTGATGTCTCAGCAGACAAAGAATCTGCCACAAGAGATAAGATGTGGGTTCGATCCTTGGGTTGGGAAGATCCGTTGGAGAAGGAAATGGCAATCCACTCCAGTAATCTTGCCTGGAGAATCCCATGAACAGGAGAGCCTGGATGGCTACAGTCCATGGGGGTCACAGAGAATTGGACATGACTGAGCAACTAAGCACGTGGCTATATTTTATTTCCACTCTACTTTGTCCGCAAACCGTAAAAATTGCTATCAGATTCAATGACTTTGTGAAGTGACGTTTCATAGTGACATTATAGTTAAAGCTATGTAACTTTTACTTGATTGATTACTAAACTGTAATAAAATGTGTCTATTTACAACTAATGTGAGGGGCATCTTTAAGTTGATGGATGTATACATGCATCTGTCCATCTACCCACCAACCACCCATTCACTTAACAACATAAACGAGGTACTTCTATAAACTTGGCATTAGACCATGTGCTAATAACATAACCATATAAATAAACAAAAATCTACTATTATAGAGCTTATATTCTAGCAGAAGTAGAAATATAAGCATCACCACTGCCACAACAAACAACAAGGAGCACAACATCACCAAAGTAACTAAATTACATTGTGTGTTACAGTGACAGTGCTACTTAGAAAAAAAAGAAAAAAACAGCAGGGGAGAAGAAAGTATTGGAATTGTATGAAAAATCAGTCCTGGGTGTTCATTGAAAGGACTGATGCTGAAGCTGAAACTCCAATACTTTGGCCACCTCATGTGAAGAGTTGACTCATTGGAAAAGACCCTGATGCTGGGAGGGATTGGGGGCCAGGAGGAGAAGAGGACGACAGAGAATGAGATGGCTGGATGCGTCACCGACTCGATGGACATGAATTTGGGTGAACTCCGGGAGTGGTGACAGACAGGGAGGCCGGGCATGCTGCAATTCATGGGGTCACAAAGAGTTGGACAGGACTGAGAGACCGAACTGAACTGAACTGATGCCATCAATTGCACTTAATAAGTTGGAGCCTAATTTAGGAAATAAATTGATAACAATTAATGATACAGCAATAAAGATTAAAAAAAACACACATTCATTCTCTATCAAATTACCAAACAATAAAAATTATCTGAAAATTCACCTTTTGGTTTTTTCCCATACTCGGGGAATGAGGCAGAAAAAATGAAAATCAAGAATTGCACATTATCTAGAAATGATTAGAAACTAAAAAGCTCTCAAATGATGAAATAAAGTTGGAGTTTACTTTTATTAAATAGAAAATACAAAATCGATATAACATTTTTATATTTCAAATATGAAATATTGATATGAAAATCTTATGTGCACCTATGACTTCCTTCTGCTGTGTCACTTTTTTTTTTTTTTAAGAGGAGAGGTGAAAATAGCAATTTTAAATAAGTTCCCACTTTTTGGCCACAGAATATTCAGATATATGTAAGCCATCTCAAACTTCCAATGTGTCAATTTGGAAAGAAGACAATCAGAAATAAAAGTCAAATTACTGCCTACTTATAAAAAGTAGTTTAAATGTTGAATTTCATATTTATTGTTAGCTTACATAAGAATGTTTTGCACTGTGATAAATCTGCATTGGTTACTTGCAAATGTATCTCAATGATTTGTCTTAACTACATATTTCATACCAAGTCACAGCTGGGTGTCTAATTACTTTACACTGTCCCATAAATCAGCAGGACATATATCACAGGTCTGCATATGGGGAGAAATTAAATATGTGATGGTTTTTGCAATCTTTATGCAATTATGTGTAAACCTTTAAATATAGTAGTCATGTTTAAAATTAGACTTCATTCAGTACAATCTTTTGTGCAAAGTATAATTTAACCAACATATTAAATCATTGATCACATCTCACAGGCAATGAACATTTGCCTACTTTACCTGATTTGATATGTAGGCTAATACTATGAATTAAGTATTATTACTATGCACTATTTAAAGTAAATTTGTTAGGTTAAGGTCAACGAGCCTGGGTATGTTTTAGCTCCACTATTTACTAGCTTTTTGATCCTATTTATTTACTCTTTATATGTCTCAATTTCCCCATCTGTAAAATAGGATAATAACAGTATGTATCTCACAGACTAATTCATATGAGAATTAAATGGATTAAAACATGTACATTTCTCAGAACAATGCATTCACACATTTATCCCTTGAAGTGAAGTCACTCAGTCGTGTCCGACTCTTTGCGACCCCATGGACTGTAGCCTACCAGGCTCCTCGGTCCATGGGATTTTCCAGGCAAGAGTACTGGAGTGGGTTGCCATTTCCTTCTTCAGGGGATATTCCTGACTCAGGGATGGAACCCAGGTCTCCCATATTGCAGGCAGACTCTTTACCATCTGAGCTACCAGGGAAGCCCCACTTATCCTGTAGCATTCGTTAACTACTATGATGTTAGTTGGAGAAGGAAATGGCAACCCACTCCAGTATTCTTGCATGGAGAATTCCATGGACAGAGCAGCCTGGCAGTATAGTCCATGGGGTCACAGAGTTGGACATGACTAAGTAACTAAAACATACACATACATGATGGTAGCAGTATCATAGATTAAGATCTCATGCTCAAAGAACCTAAGATAATGTATTCATAATTAGAAATGAGTTGAGCAAAAGCACAAAATCAAGACTCTAACCTTCAAATCTTCTATCTTTCCAAAATTCTATGTGACCTATTACAATCTGGATGACTGAAAAGTTGAGTTCCTTCAGATGTACAAAACAAAATCACAGACATAGGCATATATATCATCGGGAATCTCTGAAGTTAAAATTCTATTTCAAAATGCAATTTCACTTGGAGTTACTTGAAATTTTTCTCACTTTTGATTTTTAAATTTTGAAATGATTATTTGAGACTTCATAAGTTTTAGATATTTGTGCCTTTATTATATTGTTGTGCAACTACCTTTAAGAGAACAGATTCAAAGATGTAATATTTTAACAGAAAAAATAACAAATTAAAAGAACACAAAGCTTATTGAATTAATCTTATATATTTTCTTCATTTGCATAAATTATAAATGAACCCTGAGCCCTAGAACTTACTAGATATTAGTATAATATATACTTTCCTTTGAGCTTCCCCAGTGGCTCAGCAGGTAAGGAATTCATATGTGGGTGCAGGAAACACAGGAGACAATGTTCGATCCCCGGATCAGAAAGATCTCCTGGAGGAGGAAACAGCAACCCACTCCAGTTTTCTTGCCTGAAAAGTACCATAGATAGAGAAGCCTGAGGACTACAGCCTAAAGGGCTGGACACAACTAAGCACACATATACTTTCCTTTGCTGCCTCTCATGATATCATTTTTGGTGCTAGTTTGTAGTAGCATATAAAAAAAAAAAGACATTAACAAGGACTCATCATTACTGACAGGCTTTCCCACCTTCACAGGGTGTGACTAGAGCAAAAGAACACAAGAACAACACATAACTGTATTTCTACTTTTCCATCATTCTCTTCCACAGACTTATGACTTGAAAATCAGCTCAGATTCCTTCTTAGTTCATCGTTTTTCTTGGTTTTGACTTTACTGAGTTCTGGTTCATAAAAGTAAATAAAATAATAATTCTGGAGTAACAGTGGTCTAAACATATAGGGTCCATCCAAGAACATAAGCGAACTTCTGAAGCCCTTAGTATTTCTTAATGCATCACTTTTCTCTGTAGATATTTGAAAAATGTCTAGCAAGTAAAGAATCTGCCTGCAATGCAAGAGAACAGTGTTAAATCCCTGGGTCAGGAAGATCCTCTGGAGAAGGAATGGCAACCTAATCCAGTATTTTTGCCTGGAGAATCCCATGGAGAGAGGAGCCTTGTGGGCTACAGTCCATGGGGCCGCAAAGAGTCGGACATGACTGAACGACTTTCACTTTCTAGCTATAGCAGTAAGGTAAGGCAACTCTCAGTTGAGTTCAGTTCAGTTGCTCAATCGTGTCTGGCTCTGTAACCCCATGGAATGCAGCAGGTCAGGCCTACCTGTCCATCACCAGCTCCCAGAGTTTACTCAAATTCATGTCCATCATGCTGGTGTTGCCATCCAACCATCTGATCCTCTGTTGTCCCCTTCTCCTCCTGCCTTCAATCTTTCTCAGCATCAGGGTCTTTTCCAGTGAGTCAGTTCTTCACATCAGGTGGCCAAAGGATTGGAGTTTCAACTTCAACATCAGTCCTTCCAATGAATATTCAGGACTGATTTCATTTAGGATAGATTGGTTGGATCTCCTTGCAGTCCAGGGAACTCTCAAGAGTCTTCTCCAACACCATAGTCCAAAAGCATCAGTTCTTCAGCGCTCAGCTTTCTTTATCATCCAACTCTCACATCTATGCATGACTACTGGAAAAACCATAGCCTTGACTAGATGGACCTTGTTGGCAAAGTAATGTCTCTGCTTTTTAATATGCTATCTAGGTTGGTCTTAACTTTCCTTCCAAGGAGAAAGCTTGAAAGTCTTTCTAATTCCAAGTCTTTTAATTTCTTGGCTGTGTCACCATCTGCACAGATTTTGGAGCCCAAGAAAACAAAGTCTGCCATTGTTTCCACTGTTTCCTCATCTATTTGCCATGAAGTGATGTGACCAGATGCCATGATCTTAGTTTTCTGAATGTTGAGTTTTAAGCCAATTTTTCACTCTCCACTTTCACTTTCATCAAGAGGCTCTTTAGTTTTTCACTTTCTGCCATAAGGGTGGTGTCATCTGCATATCTGAGGTTATTGATATTTTTCCCAGCAATCTTGATTCCAGCTTGTGTTTCATCCAGCCCAGTGTTTCTCATTATGTAATCTGCATATAAGTTAAATAAGCAAGATGACAATATACAGCCTTGACATACTCCTTTCCTGATTTGGAACCAGTCTGTTGTTCCATGTCCAGTTCTAACTGTTGCTTCCTGACCTGCATATAGATTTCTCAGGAGGCAGATCAGGTAGTCTGGTATTCCAATCTCTTGAAGAATTTTACACAATTTGTTCTGATTCACATAAGTCAAAGCCTCTGGCATAGTCAGTAAAGCAGAGAGATATTTTCCTGGAACTCTCTTGCTTTTTCTATGATCCAATGGATGTTGGCAATCTGATCTCTAGTTCCTTTGCCTTTTCTAAATCCATCTTGAACATCTGGAATTTCACAGTTCATGTACTATTGAAACCTGGCCTGGAGAATTTTGAGCATTACTTTGCTAGATAAGTGCAACTGTGTGGTAGTTTGAGTATTCTTTGGCATTGCCTTTCTTTGGGATTGGAATAAAAAAACTGACATTTTCCAGTTCTGTGGCCATTGCTGAGCTTTCCAAAGTTGTTAGCATATTGAGTGCAGCACTTTTAAAGCATCATCTTTCAGGATTTGAAATAGCTCTGCTGGAATTCCATCACCTCCACTAGCTTTGTTCGTAGTGATGCTTCTTAAGGCCCACTTAACTTCGCATTCCAGGATGTATGGCTCTAGGTGAGTGAACACACCATCATGATTATCTGGGTTGTGAATATCTTTTTTGTATAGTTCTGTGTATTCTTGCCACCTCTTCTTAATATCTTCTGCTTCTGTTGGGTCCATACCATTTCTGTCTTTTATTGTGCCCAGCTTTGCATGAAATACTCCCTTGGTATCTCTAATTTTCTTGAAGAGATCGCTAGTCTTTCCCATTCTATTGTTTTCCTGTATTTCTTTGCACTGATCACTGAGGAAGGCTTTCTTATCTCTCCATGCTATTCTTTGGAACTCTGCATTCAAATGGGTATATCTTTCCTTTTCTCCCTTGCCTTTAGCTTCTCTTCTTTTCTCAGCTATTTGTAAGGCCTCCTTAGACAACCATTATAGCCCCACCCATTAAGAGAAAATTGGATTAAACATTTACTGAGCATGGCCCCACCCATCAGAATAAGACCCAGTATCCCCCTCAGTCAATCTCTCCCATCAGGAAGCTTCCATAAGCCTCTTAGCCTTCTCTATCAGGGGGCAGACAGACTGAAAACCACAATCACAGAAAACTAATCAGTCTGATCACATGGGCCACAGCCTTGTCTAAATCAATGAAACTATGAGCCATACCATCTAGGGCCACCCAAGATGGAAGGGTCATGGTGGAGAATTCTGACAAAACGTGGTCGATTGGAGAAGGGAATGGCAAACCACTTCAGTATTCTTACTTTGAGAACCCCATGAACAGTATGAAAAGGCAAAAAGATAGGACATTGAAAGATAAACTCCCCAGGTCAGTAGGTGCACAATATGCTACTGGAGATCAGTGGAGAAATAACTCCAGAAAGAATGAAGGGACAGAGCCAAAGCAAAAACAACACCCAGTTGTAGATATGACTGGTGATGCAAGTAAAGTCTGATGCTATGAAGAGCAATATTGCATAGGAACCTGGAATGTTAGGTCCATGAATCAAGGCAAATTGGAAGTGGTTGGTCAAACAAGAGATGGCAAGAGTGAACATTGACATTTTAGGAATCAGCGAATTAAAATGGACTGGAATGGGTGAATTTAACTCAGATGACCATTATATCTACTACAGTGGGCAAGAATCCCTTGGAAGAAATGGAGTAGCCCTCATAGTTAACAAAAGAGTCTGCCATGCGCTACTTGGGTGCAAGCTCAAAAATGACAGAATGATCTCTGTTCATTTCCAAGGCAAATCATTCAATATCACAATAATTCAAGTCTATGCCCTGACCAATAATGCTAAAGAAGCTGAAGTTGAACAGTTTTATGAAGACCTGTATGGATGTGAGAGTTGGACTGTGAAGAAGGCTGAGGGCCGAAGAATTGATGCTTTTGAACTGTGGTGTTGGAGAAGACTCTTGAGAGTCCCTTGGACTGCAAGGAGATCCAGCCAGTCCATTCTGAAGGAGATCAGCCCTGGGATTTCTTTGGAAGGAATGATGCTAAAGTTGAAACTCCAGGACTTTGGCCACCTCATGCGAAGAGCTGACTCATTGGAAAAGACTCTGATGCTGGGAGGGGTTGGGGGCAGAAGGAGAAGGTGACGACAGAGGATGAGATGGCTGGATGGCATCACTGACTCGATGGATATGAGTCTGAATGAACTCCAGGAGTTGGTGATGGACAGGGAGGCCTGGCGTGCTGCGATTCATGGGGTCACAAAGAGTCGGACACAACTGAGTGACTGAACTGAACTGATAAGACCTTCTAGAACTAACACCCCCAAAAAGTGTCCTTTTCATTATAGAAGACTAGAATGCAAAAGTAGGAAGTCAAGAAAACCTGGAATAACAGGCAAATTTGGCCTTGGAGTACAGAATGAAGCAGGGCAAAGGCTAATAGAGTTTTGCCAAGAGAACACACTGCTCATAGCAAACATCTTCTTCCAACAACACAAAAGACTCTACACATGGATATCACCAGATGGTCAATACCAAAATCAGATTGATTATATCCTTTGCAGCCAAAGAGGGAGAAACCCTATACAGTCAGCAAAAACTAGACCAGGAGCTGACCGTGGCTCAGATCATGAACTCCCTATTGCCAAATTCAGACTTAAATTGAAGAAAGTAGAAAAAACCACTAGACCATTCAGGTATGACCTGAATCAAATCTCTTACAATTATACAGTAGAAGATACAAATAGATTCAAGGGATTAGATCTGATTGACAGAGTGCCTAAAGAACTAAGGACATAGGTTTGTGATATTGTACAGGAGGCAGGGATCACGACCATCCCCAAGAAAAAGAAATGCAAAAAAAAAAGAAAAAGAAGGTTACTCTAGATTCTTACAAATTTATTTGATAGGTAGCAAAGGCTTCTACCTGTGCCCTCTTAAATGTATAAAGTATCAGCTCATCTCATGAGGCTGACTTTTATTGTATAGAAGAGGTAGAGATATTATATTAAAATCTTCAAATATAAATTAGATCTTATTATTTGATTAGTTTGATCAGTTTTTTGTTTTGTTTTTTTTTAATCTTGCCTCTCTCAAAATTAACAAGGATGTGAGAACGAAGAGTTGTAATGTTATTGAACACAGGTCCAGCTGCTCATGCTCAAAAGCTGGAAAGGAAAGTTTGCTTTTATTTTGGATGCTGGCAACTAGGGAGCGGGGTGTGGTGGGGAGAACTGGATGTCTCATCAAAAGCTGACTTCCACCCCACTTCCACCCCCAACAATCAGGAGCAAGAATTTATATAGAGAGGGAGGGGGCTACATGCAGAAACAGCACAGTCAGCTCTGACAGTCATCTTCAGATTGGTTGTTGGTGGTCTGACCAGTGACATCTTAATTGTTTTAGGTACAGTTAATCTTCAGTTCCACGGTCGGTTTGTTTCCGTTTCTTGAGGCCAGTTCTTGAGATTGTGGCAGCTTTTGTCATGGCTACAGCCTGGTCATCATGTTGTTAACGTCTTCCACTTGGTGGGAGTTTCAGTACCTACAAGACAGCTCAGAGGACATGGCTTACAATATTATCTATAACCCTTGAGAAGGAACTAAAGGTTCCAGTATTCTTGTCTGGAAAATCCCATGAATAGAGGACCCTGGCAGGTTACAGTCCATGGGGTCACAAAGAGGTGGACACGACTGAGCAACTAATACTTTCACTTTTTTATATTTAAACTTTTCTCCAATCTGTCTCTCCAAATAAAATATTCAAAATTTTGGACAAGTTTCAACTCCTTTCTTTGTGTCATTGTGTGTATTAGTAGCTCAGTCATTTCCAGCTCTTTGCAGCCCCATGTGGTTCACCTGGCTCCTCTGTCCATGGAATTCTCCAGGCAAGAATACTGGAGTGGATTGCTGTTTCCTTCTCCAGGGGATCTTCCCAACCCAGAGATCAAACTTGAGTCTCCTGCATTGCAGGCAGATAGATTATTTACCATCTGAACTATCTAATTTTCTATTATCTAATTAGTCACAGATTCTACCAATTCATTCCTCTTCTCACCTGGTTTGCATTACTGATATTTATAGCCTTTGCCCTCCTGACAATGTGATTTTATTCATATAATTTTCCTTTCCAAGATATCTTTTCTTTGCTCACAAAATGGTCCCATGCATACTTTTACTTCAGTGTCTCAAATACTAGTTTTTTCAAGGATCTGTCCTTCACTAGCTGCTGCTGCTGCTAAGTCACTTCAGTCATGTCCGACTCTGTGCGACCCCATAGATGGCAGCCCTCCAGGCTCCCCTGTCTCTGGGATTCTCCAGGCAAGAACACTGGAGTGGGTGTCCTTCACTAGCTATTGCCCACTAAAATCTCGTTTTTATTTCATGTTCACTTAAGCATGTTCTCTCATCATTCACTAGGGTAGTTTGTATTGTTTCATCTTGTTCTAGTTCAATACTGCTTTTTTAAAAAAATTTGATTCTTGGCAAATGCTGGATATGCTGTGGCTTAGCTTACTGTGGAGGGAAAACAAAGCCCTAGAATTTCTACAGATTCTCTGAGTGGATACTAGGGGAGGCTGATACTCTTGCAGGGGACAAAACCTAATCTTGCAACTCAAAATTTAATCACTCCATAAGACTCGATTTATATTCCCACCTTCCATGATATATCTCTTCAGTTGATGAGTTTCAACTTCCTTAATGATCCCCAAATATAATTATATCCACCTAAATTATTTTTAAGTATCTCTTTAGACACCTTTCTCTCTCATGATTGTGGACTCCTTTTTCAAGTCTGCCTCTATAAGGTAAACAAAGTCAGCACATAATGTTTAATGATTGATTGGTTGTTGAATTAAATTCCATTGAAGTAAAGCACAAATCAACTCCATTAGCAATAATGTTAACTTGATGACAAGCCACAAAATCCAGAGTCAGGATCTTCTCAGTAAGGTTTTTGCCTGTCTTTTCACTGATTCTCTAAACCACAAAATAGATGGGACACCATGACCACCATGAAAAGGACCACAGCTTAACTACCTTCAATGTGTTCCTGCCCACATTACGACTCAAGGAATTAACTAAACTGTCATACACACTCAAAATCAAAACCTCTTTCTTTTCCTTATCCTATCTTCTGGGAGTAAAGACACAGGAAAGACAACACTGGAAGAAGCAGACCAAGTTCACCAACCCCTATGAGACAAGCTAATGGGGCCTCACTGAGCCTGCAGTGGGAGATGGGAAGAACACTAAGTCAACCATGAACCTCTGTTTTAAAATATGGAGAACAGGATTTCAATAACTGAACAGAGCTGTTTTAATAAACTAAGGTGAATAACAACCTGTAGAAGCAGATGAGAAGTCCAAAAGTAATTTTGATTTCCAGCAAAAATGGTGATT
This sequence comes from Budorcas taxicolor, assembly GCF_023091745.1. NCBI lineage: Eukaryota > Metazoa > Chordata > Mammalia > Artiodactyla > Bovidae > Budorcas > Budorcas taxicolor. The sequence continues at coordinate 38,325,137 of NC_068919.1, read as the reverse complement.
ACAGAACAAAGTGAGTAACAATTATAAATAAAATAATTTTATGTCTATACCTGAGATGAAACACTTTACAGAGCACAGCAAAAAAATCCACGAAAGCATAGCATATGAAGCAGTTTCATGATCAGGCTTAGAAACTGAGTCATGATCCATAAAGGCTACTCTTACTGACACCAATATGATAGATAGACACCTTAACTCTAAGGATAGCAGCAATTTCCAAGGATTCTAAACCACCAAGTAGACTCAGCCCTCACATCAATTCCCCTTGGGATTACATAGCCCGGTTTACCTCTCACTAATTAAGAAGTGAATACCAGGAAATGAAGATACGTAAAAACACATACTGAACTTTGCTGAGCTTTTAGAATTAGAACTTGGAGGGTGATTTAGATTTCCTGTAATATTTGCCTATCCTTAGGGAAATACATATCCTAAAGATGCTTTTTCCCTGATTGTTACATTGACAAAGGTGCGTCACACTGTAGTGAGAGATAATGAGTGGCCTTAAATGAGCCATAAAGCCAGTCTATTGACTAAAACTAATTACTTGGCACCAGTGGCTGCCTATGATAACACAGTACTCATTTAAAATTAAACATATAAAATTAGAATTATGTGATTAGCCTTCAATGTATGTTAAAAAAAAAAAAAAACAACCCTTATTTTTCTATTAAAAAATTTGTTTCCTACTTTGTGGATTGAGCCCCTTGTCAACCAAAACCATTAAATTCTTTACTGGGCCAATGCTCGAAGAGACTACATCATTTTTTCAAGTGGTAATTTGGTTAATTATGAAAAGAGAATGAAAGTAAAGCCCTGAAATACTAGAGTGTATGTATGTGGTTTCTCTCACTCCAGGGAAAAACAGGAATAAACTTTGTATTTTGAGAAGAAACAAAATATTTGGCCACATCTGGTGAAGTATCTTTTATTTAGTATTGGATGGTAAAGGTGTATATTATAAATTTAACAAGCCTCCATAATTCTAATAGCTAATCATCGATTTTTGGGGGGCACAAATTCTTTCTTCATAATTATTGCTATGAGAATCTGAAAGCAAATATACGGCCATCACTGGCAGTTACAAATGCCAAATTATTAAGTGCATTAATGATTTTAGGCTACTGGAGTTCCACTTACTGCACTGGAGTAGCAATTTACTAAATGTACTCAAGTGGCCAGAAAAATCTAATGCACCCCACAAAGATAAGCACTCAGTCACTTTATTTCCACATGGATCATCTGTATATTCAAGAAGAGCAGAATAAGGGGAGTTAAAAATGAGTGCTGAGAAACAAAAGAGACAAAAATACACAATATAAACAGTTTGGGAATTGCAGATTTTTGAGAAGAGATTTTACAAGCCTTATTTTTAGAATATTAAATTCATTAAGTTTGACGTGACAAATTATAGTCAATGAAGTCAAGCTTTTTAGAATAATAAAGATTCCAAGGAAGAACTATCTTGTTAAACAGAATCTGAAGGTCCTCAAAAGTAAAGAAAAAAGAAAAAGAAACCACTAGTGAGTAGAAAACTAAACACTAAAGGTCATTCATTTAATAAGAAAAAATGCATTTGACTTTATGTAAGGCCACCTAGAATGCAAAAGAATAAATACAGTATATATATTTAATATTTACAGACATTTGAATTAACTTGGCTTGTTTTAATTTAATATTTCAATTCAGGCTTCAAAGAGAAGCCTGAATAGGATCACTGCATATGATTCCCTTGGGTTTGCCTTTCTAAGTGAAAATAAGTATATCCTAAGAATTATTGATATATTGTCTTGCAACTAGTTATTTTTATGTAAATATATTTTGAAAAGTGGTTATAATTGATGAATATCAATGAATATATTTAATAATCAAGTCTCTTGCATGAATATTCCTGTTATAATTTATAAGTTCATTACATATTAAGTGAGATCTGAAATTCTTTTGAAGTAGATTTTATGGATACTTCAGTCCATAATCTAGTCCATTTCCTTATGTTTTTGCTAAATAATGTAAATCATAGGGAATAAAGACACATAGGATATTTCTGGCAGTGAAGAGTAAGATTAAGGACATACATGGGTGTGAGAGACCTGGAATGCCACATCCAAGTAAGAGGAATTTCATGTGGCTGGGACTAGAATACCCTCTGAATCCAACGCTTTGGTAAGCACCTGGACAGCAGGTCTTCAAGGATGTGCATGACTGTGGCTTAACTGTTCTCTGTGTGTCTGTCTTTTTCTGCACACCTGGTTTCCTCAGGACCAATGAACATGATCAGGATATTCCTTGCTTATGTTTAACAACTGTACTGTATCCTGATAGAATCTGTCTTCTACTATTTTACTCTCATTTCAGATTATATTTGATAATGTTATAAAACCAAGTTCTTCAGATAGGACTACAGAATGTGCTAAACAATGGAATCCTAGCAACGTAAACTCCTCAACCCTTGAACAACATAGGGGTTACCGGTGCTAACTCCCTGTGCAGTCAAAAATTCACATAGAACTTTTGACTCCCCCAAGATGTAACTAACTGTAATAAATGTAGCTACTGTTCATAAACAACATGTATTTTGTATATATATGTACTATTTTCTTGGGCTTCCCTGGTGGCTCAGATGGTAAGGAATGTGCCTGAAATGCAGGCAATCCAGGTTCTATTCTTGGGTCGAGAAGATCTCTTGGAGAAATGTCAACCCACTCCATTATTCTTGTGTAAAGAAGATGCTGGCAGGCTATAGTCCATGGGGTTGCAAAGAGTCAGACGTGACTGAGCGACTAACACTTTTGCTGTATTCTTACACTAAAGTAAGCTAAAGAAAATAAAATGTTATTAAGAAAATTACAAGAGAAAATGCATTTACAGTACAGCAGTGTACCAATACCATAAGCTTACATTGTCTGTTTATAAGATGAATTGTCTGTTAGTACTTACATTAATATTGTCCTATATGATACAAAACAGTATAGATTTTATGCATATTACTGACATGACATTAAAATAAAAATGCAAAAAAGAAATTTATAGTTCTTTACAATATAATGACTCACACATCAATAACAAAGAAGTAGCAATAATATTGGTTTATGGTAGCCTAGACTGTACACTCGGAGAAGGCAATGGCAACACACTCCAGTACTCTTGCCTAGAAAATCCCATGGATGGAGGATCCTGGTAGGCTGCAGTCCATGGGGTCGCTAAGAGTCAGGCACGACTGAGCGACTTCACCTTCACTTTTCACTTTCATGCATTGGAGAAGGAAATGGCAACCCACTCCAGTGTTCTTGCCTGGAGAATCCCAGGGAACAGGGAGCCTGGTGGGCTGCCGTCTATGGGGTCGCACAGAGTCAGACACGACTGAAGCAACTTAGCAGCAGCAGCAGCAAACTGTATGCTAATTAAAGAACTGTTATACAATTTTTATAGTATACCATATTACAATCATATTCATGAGAGAGTACTGGAAACATTGCTATCAGTTCAGTTCAGTTCAGTTGCTCAGTTGTGTCTGACTCTTTGTGACTCCGTGGACTGCAGCATGCCAGGCTTCCCTGTCCATCACCAACTCCCGGAGCTTGCTCAAACTAATGTCCATCAAGTCGGTGATGCCATCATCCTCTGTCGTCCCCTTCTCCTCCTGGCATCAATCTTTTGCAACATTAGGGGCTTTTCCAAGGAGTCAGTTTTTCACATCAGGTAGCCAAAGTATTAGAGCTTTAGCATCAGTCTTTCCAATGAATATTCAGGGCTGATTTCTTATAGGATTGACTGGTTTGATTTTCTTGCAGTCCAAGGGACTCTCAAGAGTCATCTCCAACACCATAGTTCAAAAGCATCAATTCTTCGGTGCTCAGCTTTCTTTATAGTCCAACTCTCACATCCATTCATGACTACTGGAAAAACCATAACTTTGACTATATGGACCTTTGTTGGCAAAGTAATGTCTCTGCTTTTTAATATGCTGTCTAGGTTAGTCATAGCTTTTCTTCCAAGGAACAAGTGTCTTTTAATTTCATGGCTGCAGTCACCATCTGCAGTGATTTTGGAACCCCCAAAAATAAAGTCTCTCACTGTTTCCATTGTTTCCCCATCTATTCGCCATGAAGTGATGGGACTGGATGCCATGATCTTCGTTTTCTGAATGTTGAGTTTTAAGCCAGCTTTTTCACTCTCCTCTTTTTCATTTTCATCAAGAGGATCTTTAGTAAAAAATTATTTACCTGTGAATAGGCTGATTTACTGCTCCCCAATTATGAGAGAGGCTTACTGTATGGTACTGTAATTTTTGAAGTGCTCAATCAGTTGTGCCCAACTCTTTGCGACCCTATGGACTATAGCCTGCCAGGTTCCTCTGTCCATGGGATATTTCAGGCAAGAATACTGGAAGGGTTTGTCATTTCCTCCTCCAGGAGATCTTCCTGACCCAGGGATTGAACCCATGACTCCTGCATCTCCTGCATTGGCAGGCGGATTCTTCACTGAACCACTGGGGAGGCCCTAATTCTTTGAACAGAGTTTTATAAAACAATAAGACAACCAATACATTAACTTTATATTAAATATCAGTCACATTATGCCTTTGTAAGGATAGACTATCCACATCAATACACGTCTTACATACAATAATTCACCCAGTGAATTCTTAGGTGATGATGATGATGATACAAAAGTGCTTCATCCAATTCTTACCACACAGTTACTAGATTTTCACATGAAGACACATATAAAAGATAAATTTACTATATGCACATGATGGTGATTATTTACTATTCATAAAGTAGAAGTGGATCATCATAAAAGTCTTCAACTTTGTCATCTTCATGATGAGTAGGCCGAAGAGGAGAGGAAGAAGGAGGAGGAGGGGGAGGGGACGGTCATGCTGTGTTAATGGTAGCAGAGGGAGAGGAGGTGGAAGAAGTGGAAAGGGAAGCAAGGAGACAGGCAGGCTTGGTGTAACTTTACAGAAATGCAATGTAAAAGCACTGTTTTACTTTTTCATTTTTGATAAAATTGTTTCTATACAGCACAAACCCTTCCCCTTTTTGATTCAGTTTCGGTACCTTGTATCATAGAAGGGTCCATGGTGCAAAAGAAGTCAAAAGCAATCTTATATTGATATAATGGGATCTCTTCTGCTAGACTGTCAAATGTCAGTGTGGTATCTTCAATGGTGCCAGACTCATAATATTATTTCTAATGGGGTTGTCTTCCATAGCGTTGACAATCCTTTCAATAAAGTACTGATGTAATGAGTCTAAAAGGCACTTTATGACCCCTGATCTAGAGGTTGAATTAGAAACATTGTGTTTTGGTACAAGTACACCACTTCACCAATTTTGGCATTGAACTTATGGGGTTCTGGGTGTCCAGGAGCATCATCAATATCAAAAGAACTTTAAAAGGTAGTCTCTTACAGGCAAGGTACTTCGAGGCTTCAGAGACAAAGCATCGATGAAACTAATGCAGATAAAGCATTTTTGTTATTGAAGAAATTGGCAGCTGGTGTTAATCTTTTCCTTTCAAGTCTCAGGGATTAATAACTTTACAGATAAGGGCAGTCCTGATCACAAACCCAACTGCATTTGCACAAAAGAACAGTTAGCTAGTCCATCCTGCTTTAAATCCTAGTGCTTGCTTCTCTTCCTTTGTGGCATTTTCTTCAAGAATAGGGCACTTTCATTTACATTAAAAACCTGTTCATGCAGATATCCTTTCTCCTCAATGATGTTATGGCATCTGGGAACTCACCTGCTGCCTCTTAGTCAGCAGAAGCTGCTTCTCCTGTTATCTTTATCAAACCATACTTTGCTGGCATTAAATTCTCAAGTTTTAAGTCCTTCACTTTCTATTTACTTTAAGTTGCCATATAATGAGTTTGCTTTTTCTCAAATCATGTTATGCAGACCTCAATCTGTGGTATCAAACAATTCAACTTCTAGTAATGTCGTGACTTTTCTCTGCTTCTTGGGAGCACGTCTGGCATCACTACTGGCATTTTATATAGGCCCCATGGTGTGATTCACATGAGTTTGTGTGCACTAAGCACAATGAAAAATACAAAAGAACTGCAAGAGATCACTTTCTACTGCAGTATGCACTATACTGGAGAGACCAACTGCTCAGAGATGATTACCTTCACATGATAGTTTAAGCAGATACATGCATCACTCAAGCTCACCTGAACAGCAACAGGAGGTGTCTAAAGAATTAGTGAAGTCGCTCAGTCGTGTCCGACTCTTTGCGACCCGTGGACTGTAGGACTGTAGCCCACCAGGCTCCTCTGTCCATGGGATTCTCCAGGATAGAATATTGGAGTGGGTTGCCATTTCCTTCTCCAGTACAGTAGTACAATATGTATCACAGCTAATTTTATGCAGTTATGATCTAACACAGCATCTTTGCATTTGCTTCATTTTTCACAACTGTGAATGGTGCCATGTATAGTCTATAAGTGTGTGCACAAGTTTTGATACATTTTAACTTTTTATAGTAGATTTATGTATATTTATGTATATGGTAGAAATTTATGAAATAGACAAGGATCTACATATACTTTTCTTAATGTTTTTCATGTTTCTAAGCTATATTGTTTGTTTTTTCAAATTGTTGCAAATCTTCAAAAAATTTTCAGGATGTTTATCAAAAATAATCTGCTTATAAGTGAACTCACACAGTTAAAACCCATGTTCAAGGGTCCATTGCATATGCCTTTCTTTTAACAGCTATTAACATTTCAACACCTTGCTGGGAAAGAAATAGCATCACCACTGGCATTGGTAAAGTCATTTTCTTTTGTCTGTTTTCTTCTCAATCTCCTGATATAACAGACAAGAACAGTGGAATTTCTCAGAAGCCTAATTAAAAGCTAAGTTTTCTTTTGTTTTGGTTTTTGTTTTCTTTCCCCCAGTGGCTGAAGAATGAGACAAGTTCCATGAAAACTGATGTCATTCCTTCAACATCTTCCAAGCTAGGCCTATCTAATTTTAAATTATTGGATGCATTTTAACAGTTCAGATTTCTAATGAGAAAACAAGACACATAAGAATATCTCTTCCAAAAGACGAAAACTAGCAAAAATAAGCTAAGCAAACTAAAGTGAAAGTGCTAGTCGCTAAGCCGTGTCCTACTCTTTGCAACCTCATGGACTGTAGACTTCCAGGCTCCTCTGTTCATAGAATTCTCCAGGTAAGAATACTGGAGTGGGTTGCCATTCCCTTCTCCAGGGTCTTTTCCCAACCCAGGGATCAAACCCGAGTCTACTGCACTGGCAGACAGATTCTTTACCATCTGAGCCACCAGAGAAGTAAGCAAACTAAAGTTATATATATTATAAAATATCACTAAAAAATAATTTTGGAAGTTTATCTGTTCCATATATATATATGAATAAAATAGTTAACAGATATTCGAGAAACTGAGTCAGTTCAGTTTCAGGAAACACTGGATTTTTGTTGTTGTGTTGCCTCCAAAAATTGGAAAGACTTCAATCTGTGTAGACATGCACATTATTCAAACTTTTTCTTATTAATGACAGTATAAATATAAGAAAAATTTCTTTCCCAGTAATTGTCATGTATAATCCAGGCAAGAACACTGGAGTAGTTAGCCATTCCCTTTACCAGGGGATCTTCCCAACCCACAGATGGAACCTGGGTCTCCTGCATTGCAAACAGATTTTTTTTTTTTACCATCTGAGCCATCAGGAAAGCCCAATAAACAATTCTAATCACACCTTTTATTTATGTGTGAGGGAAAATTAAAATAAATAAATAAATAAATGTTTGGTCTTTGTCCCTGCCCCAAAACCTCTAGAATCTCGGGTGACAAATGGTACTTTTGATATGCTAATAAGATGGCTCTTGGCTGAAGAACTCCTAGGAAGTTTCAGGATGGACCCTGGTTACCAGAAAGATCCAGTCTGACTAGAAGCTTGGAAATCCAGTTTCATCACCCAACCACCAGGAAGAGGACAAAGGCTAAAGACTGTGTCAATCCCCAGTGTCCACTAATTTAATCAATCATGCCTACATAATGAAATCCTCATAAAAGTCCGTCACCGAAGGGGTTCAGAGCAACACAGTCAGTGAACACTTCCAGCACACTGGAAGGATAGTGCACTCCAATTCCATGGGGGTAGAAGCTCCTCTGTTTGAATCTCTTCCAGACCTCATTCTACGTACCTCTTCATTTATACCCTTTATAGTAAACCACTGATACTAAGTAAAGTGTTTTCCTGAATTCTATGAGCCATTCTACTCAGTTTTCTGAAAGGATGGGGGATTATGGGTAGGAAATTATAGCCAGGTTGGACAAAAAAAATATGCTCTGAGACTCAATACTTTGGACATTCTTGTGGTACCGAGTCCTTAAGGTTGTAGGGTCTGGACAATAACTCCTTATAGTTGGTGCCAGAACTGAATGGAACTAGAGGACACCCAGTTTGCTGACTAGAGTGTTGGAGAATTGGCTGATGGTATGGAAGAATCTCACATATTTGGTGTCAGAAGTGTCATGAGTAAAAACAGATCATATAAAAATAATAATTTTATTATAATTATATTACTGTCAATCATATAAACTGCATTAAACACAGTTGTGTTAATATCAATGCAAGTCATAATTTTTACTGAATAAGTGTTTATTGAAGCTTTAGTATGTTCCAGCCTTAATGTAAGCACTGGGTCAAAAATGGTGGAAAAGAAATCACCTTGAAATTCTGTGGGAAAACTAACAGGTAGACGATCTAAATAGACATTTCTCTGAAGAAGACATACAGATGGCTAAAAAGCACATGAAAAGATGCTCAATATTACTAATTATTAGAAAAATGCAAATCAAAGCTACAATGAGATATCACTTCACACTGATAAGAATGGCCATCATCAAAAGAATCTACAAACAATAAATGCTGGAGAGGGTGTGGAGTAAAGGGAACCCTCTTATACTGTTGGTAGAATGTAAATGGGTACAGCCACTATGGAGAACAGTATGGAGGTTCCTTAAGACACTACAAATAGAGATACCTTATGGATAGCAATCCCACTGCTGGGCATATACTCAGAGAAAACCATAATTCAAAAAGATACACGTATCCCAATGTTCAACTGCAGCACTATTTACAATAGCTAGGACATGGAAGCAACCTAAATGTCTATCAGCAGAGGAATGGATAAAGAATATGTGGTACATATATACAATATGTCAAGGCTGTGTATTGTCACCCTGCTTATTTAACTTATATGCAGAATATATCATGTGAAATGCCAGACTGGATGAAGCACAAGCTAGAATCAAGATTGCTGGAAGAAATATCAATAACCTCAGATATGCAGATGACACCACCTTTATGGCAGAAAGTGAAGAGGAACTAAAGAGTTTCCTGATGAAGGTGAAAGAAGAGAGTGAAAAAACTGGCTTAATACTGCAGATTCAAAAATGAAGATCATGGCATCCAGTCCCATCACTTCACAGCAAATAGATAGGAAAACAATGGAAACAGTGATAGATTTTATTTTCTTGGGCTTCAAAATCACTACAGATGGTGACTGCAGCCGTGAAATTAAAAGATGCTTGCTCCTTGGGAAAAAAAGCTATGATTAACCTAGACAGTGTATTGAAAAGCAGAGACATTACTTTGCTGACAAATGTCCATATAGTCAAAGCTATGGTTTTCCAGTAGTTATATATGGATGTGAGAGTTGGACCATAAAGAAGGCTGAGTGCCAAAAAATTGATGCTTTTGAACTATGGTGTTGGAGAATACTCTTGAGAGTCCCTTGGACTGCAAGGAGATCTAACCAGTCAATCTGAAAGGAAATCATTCCTGAATATTCATTGGAAGGACTGATGCTGAAGCTGAAACTCCAATACTTTGGCCACCTGATGTGAAGAACTGACTCATTAGAAAAGACCCTGATGCTGAGGAGGATTAAAGGCAGGAGGAGAAGTGGATGACAGAGGGTGAGAGGGTTGGATGGCATCACCGACTCAATGGACATGAGTTTAAGCAAGCTCCAGGAGTTAGTGAAGGACAGGGAAGCCTGGTGTGCTTCTGTCCATGGGGTCACAAAGACTGAGAAACTGAACAACAAATATACAATGGGATATTACTCAGACATAAAAAAGAACCAATAAATGCCATTTACAGTGACATGGATGGACTTAGAGATTGCTATACTAAGTGAAGTAAATTAGACACAGAAAGACAAATATCATATGATATCACTTATACATGGAATCTTATAAAAAGGTACAAATGAGCTTATTCACAAAACAGAGGTAGAGTTACAGATGTAGAAAACAAACTTATGGCTACCAGGTGATGGTGGTGGAGGGATAAATTGGGAGACAGGGACTGACATATACACACTACTATATATGAAATAGGTAACTAATAAGAACCTTCTGCATAGCACAGGGAACTCTACTCAATACTCTATAATAGCTTATATGGGGAAAGAGTCTAAAAAAATAGAAAGTGTGGATATATATATATATATATATACACACATATATATGTATAACTGATTCACTCTGCTGTACACCTGAAACTAACACAACATTGTAAATCAAGTTTTGTTTTTCAGTCATTAATTTATATCTGACTCTTTGTGACACCGTGGACTGCAGCAGGCCAGGCTCCTCTGTCTTCCTCTGTCTTCCAGAGGTTGCTCAAATCCATGTCCATTGAGTCAGTGATGCTATCTAACCATTTTATCCTCTGCTGCCCCCTTCTCCTTTTGCCTTCAATCTTTCCCAGCATTAGGTTCTTTTCCAATGAGTCAACTCTTCACATCAAGTCGCCAAAGTATGGAACTTTAACTTTAGCCTACACTTTTCCCCCTTCTATTTGGTAAATCAACTATACTTCATTAAAAATGTTAAAAAAAATCTGTAGGGAGAAAGACCTTTATCAAATGAGAAAAGGTTCTATTATATATATACATATATATAATATATAGTTCCTTGAAAAGTTTGAGAATTTTCAACCATATGAAACTTCTGATTATTTTTATGTAATAGTCTATCTTCTCACATTTTATTCTAAGCAGCAAGATACCACCCAGTCTGCATGCATCACTTAGGCTGGAAATATCCTTAGATAGATCATGTAGTTCATTAAGTATATTTTCCATTTTGCATATTATCAGAAGAAGCAGTGTTGTTCTCTCCCATTAAATTATAAGTATCTACTTTCCTCCAATTTTCAATAGGATTTTTTTCACTTTCCTTTAAGCCCTCATCCATGGCCTCCTCAAAAGCAATGGTGCTTCTGTAAAGTTTCTTCTAGGCTTTTCTGGCTTTTACAAACAATCTTAAATTTTCCCAGATTCTTCCCATTGCCCAGTTTTAAAGCCACTCCTACCTATAGGATAATTTTATGCTCATTCCCTGCTTTAAGGTACCAAAGTATGTATTAGTCATCTATTAGTCATATCCAATACTTTGGCCACCTCATGCGAAGAGCTGACTCATTTGAAAAGACCCTGATGCCAGGAAAGATTGAGGGCAGGAGGAGGAGGGGACGATAGATGATGAGATAGTTGGATGGCATCACTGACTCAATGGACATGGGTTTGGGTGGACTCCAGGAGTTGGTGATGGACAAGGAGGCCTGGCGTGCTATGGTTCATGAAGTCGCAAAAAGCTGGACACAACTGAGCGACTGAACTGAACTGAGTCATACCATATTACTACTAAAATCTAATAGCTTAAAATTATTTTTATATATATATATATATATATATATATATATATATATATATATATAATAGTTTCTGTGGGATAGAGTTTCAGAAGAAGCTTATTGCCATGCATCCAGAGGTATCATGTGATTATAGTCATCTCCTGGCTCTGAAAGCTTGGCTGGGTTGAAGAGTTTGCTTCAAAGATGACTCACTCATCTGGTTGATGACAGGAGGTCTCAATTTCTTGATTCTTGCTGGCAGATGGCTTTCATTTCTCTCTGCATGGGCCTTTTGCAGCAGTTAATGTCCTCAAGAGAGAGTGATAGAAAAGGTATCTATAAGATCTTTATGACCTAATCTCTGAAAACCATTGCCAATTTATTTTATGCATTAGAAGCAAGTCATTAAGTCCATCCCATGCTCAAGGGGCTGGAGCTTAGGCTACATCTCATGTAGGAGGAGTAGCAAGGAATTTGTGGGCATATTTTAAAACCACTCCTCCTTTGTAATTCCTTCAATTACACAGGTATTATATTTGGCACTTGAAATTGTCCCTTAGCTAAATAATACTCTATTCATTAGATTTTCTATCTTTGTTTTTCCTATGTTTTACTTTAGATAATTTCTATTGCTATATCTTTAAATTCACTACTTTTTTTATAATATTTAATCTTCTGTTAATTATATCATGTGTACTTTTCATCTTAGACATTATATTGAATACTTTCATTTCTAAAAATTAAATTATGTCTTTTTGATTCCTCTTTGTTTCTACTTATCATGTTCAATCTTCCTCTATACTCTTGAACGTATGGGATACAGTGACAGAAACTAAGCTAATGTTCTTTTTTATTCAATTGATCATCATTTTATATATTTGTCATTTCAAAGTCAATATATCTGATCAATATTTTTCTTTATTATGTGTAGCACTTTCTTGATTCTTAGCATACTTAGTAATGTTTTATCAAATTCCAGGTACTCTGAATTTTGCCCTGTTATTCATCTTCATTTAGTTAAGATGCTTGGAAACATTTTGAAATGTGCAGATTAAGTTTTATTCTTTACTGAATGGGACCAGAACAATGTAATTACAAGGACAATTTGCACATTTCCTGAGACAAATACTTCTGAGCACTTTACTCAATACTCTGGGCTGATGATGGCTGGTGTGGAAAGGCACATAGACCAGCCATGTGGAAGCACTGGGATGTTCCTGTAATTCTTTCAGGTGTTCCTTCCTTCACCTCAAATTCCCTCATATGTAAATGTTAATCATTACTTAGCTGAATTCTGGAGCGATACTGACTACAAGTGATCACAGCTCATCCCATGAGCAGCTCTTTCCTTTCCATTATTCTGCCCTAAGCACTGTATATTCTTTACCTCCCTGAACACAGAGCTTTATCTCATCCATTCGTTTAGTCTGTTGTGTTTCTCTTAGCCTCACCAGTTGCTCTCTGGCCTGAAATATTTCCACATGCAGTAAGCTGGGGTTACCCCAGAGTTCATCTTTTTTGACTCCTTTTTCTCACAAATCACTGTTCTTGGTTGCCTGGTGTCCAGTGTCTTGAGAAACATTATTTCCTATATTCTGTAATGTTTTACTCATTTGAAGAAATTAAGTTTTGTCACCATTGGCCAGAAATAGACATTCTCAGAAGACCATCTTATAGAATATGATTGGTGCTTCAAAATTTTATTTTGTAAGTGTTTAACAATTATATATGCATCAAATTAATGAGTCAAATGTTAGTAATAATAAATCCTATTGTGACTAAAAAGATATATTTACCTATTAACATAATTTATTTTTACATAAGAAGTTATATATGTATTTACTTTTCATATATATATAATTTTAATAGGAATTTTTAGTCAAGCATATGAAACAAAGCTTTCATTTTTAGTGAAAACATTCAATCAAGCAGTAATTTGCTAACATACCTTCTAAAGGATAAATAAAATTTTTTACTTTGAATTTTTTTCATATTTTAAGGCCCATCAAATATAAGGCCCAGTCTCACTTTAAAAAGAGGAAGAAAAAAAGAAAAGCATGCATCTGGCCCTATATTTATAGCAGAAAGTCTTTAATTTCTTTTTTATTAATTCTAAGTAGCAAATTTGTTTTTATCTTTGTATAAGACAAGCTCAAACTATCTTTCCATCATGTAGTACTAACCAATCCCTGTGAAGTGCTTTCTGAGTTGTTTTTATAAATTATTTCATTTTGGAGCTTATTGACTGCATGGAAACGAATTAAAACTGTCAGCCCTAGTTTATTCAGCTGACTTCACACATTTTAACACATTGATCTCATACGTTTTGATGCTATGAAAGTAAAAATTCAATTTTAATGCAAAAGAATGAGGGTAATGACCAAAATCCAACAATTTCTTAAAGATGAAATGAGAGAATTATTCTCTTCTATCCTGGGAGGTATTCCAAAAGTAATAACGGTTGGAAAGTGGTCCTATCTGTATTGCTCATGAGAAAGTGCTCATAAGAGTGAGCATGACATCAGTGTTCTTCACTATCCTTCTCTCTGAATTCATGCACAATAAGACAAATGAAACTCAGCACAGACAAACCTTCTGACCCTCTGATACTATGTCTTAACAAACCAAGAAAGAATATTTTTTTCTCTTAGTAGTAAACTTAAAGTTAAATAAGAAAAACAAAAGAGTTTTGAAAGAAGATTCAGCCTGAAGTAACTATAAATGAAAACTATACTTTGGAAATAAGGCTATGATAACACTAGAAAATGGCTAGAATGTCCCCCCAAAAAACTGAAACAGTCTTGAGACAGTCAGGCTTATTCATCATTTTATTAACAACAGTCTTCCAGAAAGAAGGTTAGCATCCTTTAAAGGAAAAAAAAGTAATTCCAGACTGTAAGCAACATAGGATTGGCAATGTCTAGCATATAATTAATCACTGGAAATGTGAAGATATAGGAAAACATGACCCATAACCAAGAGAGCCTCCTACCCTTCACAAAAAAGAAAGAAAATGATAAAGAAAAGAAACAAACAAACAAAAACAGACTCAGAGTTACTGTATAGTTTGAAATAAGTTGACAAGGAATTTAAAACCACAACTATAAATGATATAAAGGTCAATGGTATATAAAGGAAACAATGGATATAATAAGTAAAAAGATGGAAAATGAAAGAATATAAACAAAGAAGAAAATGGAAATCATTCAGTGAAAAATTCACTGACCGTGCTTAACAGCAAATTAGGCACTGCAAAAGAAAAGATAAGTAAAAACTATCCCAAATAAAACAGAGAGAGTCTGTGTGGCAACTTAGTTAAGTTATACAAAACTAACTTAGGTTTCCTATTTCTTTTTTCATGGCTCATTATTTGTTTATATACACTGAGAATGAAAAATGGTACCTGCCGATCATATCAGTAGACAAAAAGATGTTGCAGCCACCACGCCATCACATTACAGTCCCCCATCCCCATCCTAACCGTGAGTCCTGATGGAACACAGATGGACACAGGATGCCTGCTATCAAGCCATCAGCCACTGCAGCCAGCCCACCACCATACACCCTGAGGAGATTCAGGATGGGAAAATACCAGATACTGACCTCAGATACCTGAGGTACATATCAAGGGAATGACTTAAATGAGACCAGATTTTACTTACATAGAAAAGCCAAGTTCCTTAATTTGAGATGCCTGGTTTTCTTTAACAGTAATCTTTAGCTGTCTCCCCGGTGTCTGTCACAAGAACTCTAATATATCCTGGCTCCTCCTTTAAGAGCAGTCCCTTAGTGCTATCTGAGAAGTTGTCTCTCAGGCTTGAATTCTCCAGAATGTCTGTTGAATAAAACATTATTCTCAACTTTTAGGCTGTGCAATTTTTTTAGTCAACAATACATATATGATCAAGCCTTAGGGAAACAAGTGGCTATATTAAAGAGTCCAAGAGATCTTTAATGGAAAGGAAGAAAATAAAAGAAGATAAAAATTGAGGTGGAAAAAATACTTGAAGAAATACCTTGATAAAAATTTTTAAGAAATTCATAAATTCAAGAATTTCAGAAAATTTCAAACATGATAAACACTTAGTTCAGTTCAGTCGCTCAGTCCTGTCTGACTCTTTGCCACCCCAAGGACTGCAGCACGCCAGTCCTCCATGTCCATCACCTCTGGAGTTTACTCAAACTCATGTCCATTGAGTTGGTGATGCCATCCAATCTCATACTCTTTCATCCCCTTCTCCTCCTGCCTTCAATCTTTCCCAGCATCAGGGTCTTTTCCAATGAGTCAGTTCTTCAATTAGGTGGCCAAAGGATTGGAGTTTCAGCTTCAACATCAGTCCTTCCAATGAATATTCAGGATTGATTTCCTTTAATATGAACTGATTGGATCTCCTTACAGTCCATGGGTCTCTCAAGAGTCTTCTCCAACACCACCAGTTCAATGGCATCAGTTCTTTAGCACTCAGCTTCCTTTATGGTCCAACTCTTCTATGTATACGTGACTACTGAAATGATGGATGATAAACATTACATCTAGATAATTGATAGTCAATTGTTGAAAATCAAAATAAAGAAAAAAATTCTTTATACCAGCCAAAGAAGAGACATAATAAACATGGACAAAACCTAGTTTTTTTACTTATCATCAGCAATGATAAAATCCAGATAAATATGAAAAGATATCTTTTCGATGTTGAAGAAAAAACAAAAAGATCTGTCAACATAAAATTCTGTATCTATCAAAAATATCTATCAGTAGCAAAGCTGACAATTCCATTTTAGTTTATGATGTTGAAAACCCTGAGAAAATATTGTTACTTCACTAATAATGAAAAAAAGAGTTGAACAATATATATAATTGTGTTGTCTGTTTTAAGTTCATTAGAGATACAGGGTCACAAAACAATACGTATTCTCAATTCCAGAGTGACAAATTTCCCTGGGAAGAGATGATATACAGGAACTGTTGTGAGCAAAATGACACAAAGACAAAACACGAGACACACAAGAGACAGACAATACACATTCCGGCCGGAGGAACAGAACTGCGCAAAACTAATTGTGGTTTATTATTATAAAAGCCCCCTAGGCAGAATTCCAGACTGCATGAATAAGCCTTTTCAGTACAGCGCAGGTGCATACATGTCATCGTACAGCAAAGGGGAGTGAAATCCCTGTCTGCTGCAGAGTCTGTCCAAAGCCCTCTTCTCCTTCTTATCACAAGAAGGGAATGCTCTCTCGTTTGCAAGGGACCATTAAACTCAAAGCTGTATCCAGACTCTTTGGCAGAAAGCCTTGTTTGCAAGGACGTTCAGCACGAGCAGAGAGACCCATTTGCAGGCACATCTCTGCTACCCTATTAACCCTTCATCTCCCCCTTTTTTATTTGCTTTTATAAATTGTAGCACGGTCTGGATCTTCTCTGCTTCGTGCTTTAGTTGTTTCCCTTTCTGCCATCGCTGGAAGACTAGAAAAGCAACACAACTTAAAAGTAATATAAACACAGTGTTCCCAAAGGTAGTCCCAATTAGTGAGGATACATGCCCTAATGGATTTAAGTTATTCATTCCCTCTTGAAGAATTTTCAGCAAATCAGACCCCGTAATGTCAGGTAAAGTCCTGGTAAAAGTAGACAAAATTTGTCGTTCCAGGTCCATAATCTCTGTAGTGAGATTTTGATGCCCAGTCAAGGATCGTTTTACTTTATCCCATCCTTCATTCATGTTAAATGGTACAGGTGTTATACAAAACTGAGAAGAATTCCAATCACATTTCAACACACCTCATGTAGATAAAACAGCCAATTGATCTCCAAGCCAGGAAATGGTGTGTTGAAGATTGAGCACGTCGGTAGCAAGTTGTGCATCCAAATCTCGCTGTTGTTGCCATAACAAATGAGAGTCTTTATGCCAGTCCTGAATAAAATCAGCTGTTTGAATTCCTTGGTGTAACGCAAGACCTGCTACCGCCGCTGTTGCAGTTACTGACGCGACTGCTAGAATCGAAGCAATGACCACACCAAGCATACGTCGAGGTTGGTGTAGCAAAGTCTGTACAGCGGTTACTAGATGAGAAACAGCAAAAGAATCTGACCACGGCCGAGTCAGATTTATAGGTAACCATACTTCTGTCCAAGCCTTAACAATTACTAACGAGAAATTGGAGTTATAGGCTTGTCTTTCAAATTCTTCCCACCAAGACTGATTTACACATTGAGTTAGATTGCAATAGTCACATGACATAGACCCCACAGTATCATTCCAGGTCCAATTCCCATACAACAATGCAAAAGGATATTTTACACATGCCATTGTGGAATAAGATTTATTAACATGTAAATTAACATGGAATGGACCCGAAGAGTCACCACTGTCCAAAGTATAGTTTCCTGACCAGATAGTGAGATTACCAGAAACTGCCCATAGTTTCCAAATATCTCCTTGAATGTGCGGACATCCTTGCAATTGTAATTGAGGAGGGACAAGTGCAAATTGCTGCCATTTAACTGTTTCATTACCATTACCCATCAAAGTGCTATTTGCATGATGCCACCTAAGAGATTTATTTGACCATTTTTCTAAGAATTGCCCATGATCTGGACTCCAGTCTACAATGATGGCCCCAGAATAATTCATGACTTTAAAGGGTCGATGACCTTGGCAACGTTCCCACTCCAAAGGTTCTAGAGAAGGAGCAAAAAAGTTAACAGGACATAGCGACATGTGTTTTCCATTATGAATGTCTATCGGTTCTGTTGAGGTGTTAAACCCCTTGGTGGAAACAAGCACAGTAAAAGTAGAAAAATGGTAATTATTATACTTTACGCCCCATGTATCATAAGAATGATGAGAATGTTCCTTGGTGGACAGACAAAAGGGGTGTCCTCCTATACACAAAGGAATACCTTCCACTGCAATGGTCAAATTACTAATATTATATTGTTGTTTATGATGAGATAGTTGTTCTATTCCCCCACAAGCTGGCGGGGGAAAGAAGGCAGTCTCATTAGTACATACCTGCACTTCTGGTTCCCCCCAGGAAACTGCTCTTACTAATGGGGGATTAGGTATATATGCCCAATATGTATGATTACTTGCCGATACACTGATTACCTGACATGTTACCACTGCCATCATGGCAAGCAAAAGATTGGTAGGATTCAGAGGTTGCCCCGCCTTCATTAATGTCTTTTCTGCTTCCTGGGTCAACCTCTTCATTTGACCCCACGTAGGAGGTGTTGCTTCCCTTGTACGGAAAGTAAAGCTTCTCGGCATAGTAAGCTCTTCGAATTTTTGAACAAAGGGATCAGCCATTGTTGATTTTGATCAATCTTGTTGGGGTCCAAAACCTGTAATTATTAACAGAAATGAAAGCATACCCTCGTCCCAAATATATTAATGATGCTGGGATCCAATCTTTCTCTTTATCTTTACACCAAATAGGCATATTCAAGATCTTCTTATCCTCTTCTTTCCCTTGAAAATGCAACTCTGCTGTTGATAGATTTCCCTTGCTCCAAACATTCAAAAAATTTAGGGTAAGTAAGGTTTTATTCATAACTTCTTTAGGTTTAATAAATCTCTCTTGTTCCCCCTTTTTTATTTTTTCAAGATAATCACACAAGGTACAATTAGCTCTTTCAATGATAGCTTGCCCTTGACTATTATAAGGAATACCAAAAGTATGAGTTATATGGTATTGAGATAAAAAGTGAGCTAATGTTGTGGATTGGTAGGCAGGTGCATTATCAGTTTTCAATTCAATTGGTAATCCCATAACTGCAAAACAAGATAACAAATGAGTAATAACAGCATCAGCCTTTTCAGAATGTAATGCAGTGGCCCATTGAAAATGTGTGCAAGTATCTATAGTATGATGCACACATTTTTGTTGTCCAAAAGAAGAAATGTAAATTACATCCATTTGCCGTATCTGATTTGCTTGTTGTCCTCTCATGTTGACACCTGGTGGGGTAAATGGCAAAGCAAAGAGTGTACATATGGAACAAGAACGAACAATATTTTGAGCTTGTTTTTGAGTAATAGCATGAAATTTTTGTAACCCTTTGGAGTTGGTATGCTGTAAGAGATGTTCTTGTTTTGCTGCTTCTATAGGATAAAGTAAGGCATCAATTGTAGCATTTCCGAATGATAAGGGTCCAGGAAGGGCAGAATGTGCACGGATGTGAGTAAAGAAAATTAACTCTGAATGCTGCAAGAGCAATTGTTGTACTTGGTAAAACAATTTATCAATAGCTGTTTTAAGGGTCAGTGGAAGGGAGACACGGGGAAGCTGTAGGCAAGTGAGAACAGCATATCGAGAATCTGAAACAATGTTAATAGGAAGTTGGGGAAAATCTTGCAAAGCTAAATGGATAGCCCACAATTCAGAGGGCTGTACAGAAGAAGATGAGTGGGGGAGAACCTTGGAACTTTCCGGGGTCCAATATCCAGCAGTATTTTTATTTGCATCTGTAAAAATAGTGGGTCCCTTAACTGGAACATCTGAAATTGGGGAATGAGATATCACAGCGTTAGTCCAGAGAAAATCAATTTAGATGATGGGTAATGATTAGAAAAGGAACCAGGATATGAGGCAAGAGAAATTTGCCAGTTTTCATTAAATTGTAAACATCGAGATATTTGAGCAGTTGTTAACTGAGTAACAATCTGGTGTGGTTCACATCCTGACAGTTGTAAAATACAATGGAGACCTTTTTGTATAAGGAAGGCTAATTTATCCATATATGTAGTCAATTTTTTGGAAAAACTGTTAGGTAAGAAAACCCATTCTATTAATCCTTTTCTTGAGCAATTACACCAGATGGAGAATAAGGGGTATGAAATATTATAAACAAAATAGGTTGAGACGCATGTAAGTAAGTAAAAAAGCCATCATTTGGTCATTGCTCAACAAATTGAAGTTCCTGTAAAGCCAATGGGGTTAAGGTCTGGGGGCTATCCAGAGCTGTATCTCCTTCTAAAGTAGAAAACAAATGTCATAATTGATAAGTAGGAATCCCAAGTACCGGGCGTAGCCAATTAATATCTCCCAATAACTTTTGAAAATCATTTAAGGTTTTGAGATGGTCTCTTCTAATTTGCAACTTTTGGGGCCTTATTCTATGTTGTTCCAATATTGTCCCTAAATATGAAATAGGAAAGTCCTTTTGAATTTTTTCTGGGGCTATTTGCAAATTGTATAGTCTTAAAGCCACCTGTACTTTTAAAAAGAATTCATCACGTTCAGCAATACTAGGAGCTGCTAATAGGAGATCATCCATATAATGATTTGGAATATAATTGGGGTATACTCGACGGAGGGATTGTAAAGAGCGAGCTACGAATTCTTGGCATAAGGTAGGACTATTTATCATTCCTTGTGGTAGGACTGTCCATTGATAATGCTTAACAGGCTGAGCATGATTAAGAACAGGAACTGTAAAAGCAAATTTATCTCTATCTTGCAATTGTAGGGGGATGGTAAAAAAAAACAGTCTTTAAGATCTAGCACCATTAAGGACCAATTCTGAGGAATAAGAGCTGGAGAGGGGAGTCCCAACTGTAATGCTCCCATAGGTTCAATACATTTATTAACTTCTTGTAAATCAGTTAACATTCTCCATTTTCCAGATTTCTTTTTTATAACAAAAACAGGAGAATTCCAGGGGGAGGTAGAGGGCTCTATATGACCAAGGTGGAGTTGTTCTTGTACTAATTGTTCTAACGCCTCGAGCTTCATTTGTGGTAATGGCCACTGCTCAACCCATTTTGGAGTATTAGTTAACCATTTTAAAGGGAGTGCTCAAGGAATTTGAGCAGTGGCTACTAGTTTTCTGATGGAATAGTTACAGAAGCCCCCAAAGGAGAGAGAAGATCTCTTCCCCATATATTAATAGGTATATTTACAATATAAAAGGTAACAATCACTGATCTTCCATTATGGAATTGACATTGCAAGGGATGGGTACTCTTTCAGACATCTGCAATGGAGCCCAATCCCATCAGCATTAAAGGGCTTTTTTCTTTTTCCCAATCTTGGGGCCATTGTTGAGAAGAAATGACTGAAACATCCGCCCCTGTGTCTAGTAGTCCCTCAAAGTTGTTTCCTTGTATAATCAAGGAGAGAACAGGGCAAGAATCTTCGATAAGCATTTCCCAAAATATATGTCGCCCAGTACTTCCAAATCCTCCTGTTCGTTCATTAGGAAGAGCCAAAAAGGGGTGATAAGGTAGGAGAAGTATTTGAGCAATAAGTTTCCCAGATAACAATGAAAGTGTGGTAGAAGTAGAGACCATAATTAAAATTTCCCCAACATAGTCAGAGTCTATTACCCCAGGAATTATGGTTAAACCTCTCAAAGCTGCGCTGCTTACGGCCTAATATCAAGCCAAAAGTGCCCTTAGGCAGTGGTCCAAATACATTTGTTTTTAATTTATAAATGCCTCCCCCTGGTGAGAAAAGAACATTCTCAGCTAGTGGCAAATCAGCAGCAGCACTCCCTGAAGTAGCAGGCCATAAGTCCAAAATCATCATCTGAGGTCCTTTTAATGGGGCATCAACTCGTAACGGTTGCTGGGAGGGAACAGGGTTGGGGCAGGTGGGATGGCAGGAGGGCAAGGAGGAGAAGTTCCCGGTATTGTTCCTGGGCCCCAAGGACTTAGGCCCGCAGGATAGTTTCCCGGTATTGGGTTGCCCATTTTGTCTGTTTTAGATCTGCATTCATAGTCCAATGAAACCCCTTCCCGCACCGACGGCAAAGTCCAGGAGGAGTCTTATTCTTCCCAGCAAGAGATCTGTCTTTAGGAATTTCACCTTGATCAGCTTTTAATTTCCGACACTCTCTTTTCATATGACCAGGTTTTCCACAATGGAAGCAGTTACCTCCCTTTTGTGATCTCATAGCTTTGGCCAGGGCTGTAGCAAAGACATTAGCCTGATGCTTAGCTCCTCCTACTCCCGAGCAGGCTCTGATATATTCAGCTATAGATGCACCCTGTCCCTTTAAAGGTCCCAGTATATGCTTGCATTCAGGATTTGCATTTTCAAATGCTAAAGTTTGTAATAATATCTCTGAAATCTCATCCCTCCCTACAGCCCACTCCACAGCTACCCTCAATCTTGCTAGAAAATCAGTATATGGCTCATTGGGGCCTTGCATTGTTTTAACAAAGGAGGGCTGGGCGTGGCCAGTAGGCACCACACAGTGCCATGCTCGTAAAAAGACCTGGTGGACTTGTTGTAAGTCCTGATCAGAGTATTGAGCCTGTTCTCTTAAAGCCCGATAAGGGCCCTCTCCCATTAGCTTGTCCTCGAGAGGACCAGGGGGATTTTGTCCCTCATTAATCCGAGCCTGCATTCTAGCTTCTTCTTCCTACCAGCTACGAAGTTGCAACCATTGAGAACCCTCCAAGACAGCTTGGGCAATAGATTCCCAATCTAATGGAATGATTAATTTGCCTTTTCCCAATGATTCCAGCATAGCCAAAACAAAGGGAGATTGAGGACCGTACTGCACCACTACAGCTTTAAGATTTAAAAAATTTATATTCCAAAGGAGTGTACTGAACATTTATCACAGTGTCATTTTGCTGTCTCTGGATGGGAAACAATTGTGGAGGATCGATAAACCCACCAGGGTGAGCAGACAAGTCATCATCATGAAGCATAGACAAAGGAAAGGAGAACTGACAATGTTCCCTGCCCACATTGGGCCGATCAACCACAGTGGGGAAAAGAGAAGCATAAGGAGGAGCAGAAGGCGCAGATTTCTTCTCCTCCTTACGGGATTTCCACCATTCCTGGAATAGATGGGTCATTTCTTTAATCTCTTTGCCCTTCTCTGATGAAACCAAAGAAGAAGCCTCCAAATCTGATTCTGAACTATCAGATGTTTCACCATTTACAGGAGGAGGCTCACCTGTATCCTTGCCTTCAGGCAATGCAGAAGCCCCACCAGCGTCTGACACATCCTCATAAATTATTTCTCCCCTCCTTGAAGCATTAGATTTAGTTTCATTATCAGTAGAGAGCAAGGCCAAAGCCTGTGTTATAGCACTACACAAAGTCCATAACTTCAAAGGGATCACATTACCCTTCTGATGTTGCTTTCTCAATTCCTTTTGAATTATTTTCCATTCCTTCAGGTTTAACTGTAACTTAGTGTGATATTGAAACCAATGACAATATTGCTCCACCAAGCGAAAGAGCTCACTCAATCGACAAGTCGAGGCTTTAACGCCTATGGAGTGGAGAAGTCCTTTGACTAACTCCATGTATTGTGTCCGTAATGATGATGAGGAATTCCCCATGATTTTCTGAAAGTTCCCCTGCTAGGGTGAGGAATTCCCCATGATTTTCCCGAAAGTTCCCCTGCTATGGATTTAAAATCCCCAGGGGTTATTCACCCTTTCGGTTTCACTCGAGCCCCACATTGGCCGCCAGATGTTGCGAGCAAAATGACACAAAGACAAAACACGAGACACACAAGAGACAGACAATACACACTACCGCCGGAGGAACAGAACTGCGCAAAACTAATTGTGGTTTATTATTATAAAAGCCCCCTAGGCAGAATTCCAGACTGCATGAATAAGCCTTTTCAGTACAGCGCAGGTGCATACATGTTATTGTACAGCAAAGGGGAGTGAAATCCCTGTCTGCTGCAGAGTCTGTCCAAAGCCCTCTTCTCCTTCTTATCACAAGAAGTGAATGCTCCCTCGTTTGCAAGGGACCATTAAACTCAAGGCTCTGTCCAGACTCTTTGGCAGAACACCTCGTTTGCAAGGACATTCAGCCCGAGCAGAGAGACCCGTTTGCAGGCACATCTCTGCTACCCTATTAACCCTTCAGGAACTGTTTTACTTTGGACAAAGCACTGGAAGAAAAAGCGAATATTGTAAAAGCAGTTAAGAAAAAATCAGCTGAAAATTTAAAACATTCTTAAAGAGTAAATAGAAGATAATGAGACAGCTTAGATAATATGAGTCTCCTGAAACCCTGTGATTTCATATTCAGTCTCAAGAGCTTTTCCATTAGTCATCAGCAAATGCTTTTAAGAAAGACCAGGAGCAGAGCAAGAGTTAGAAGAGAGCCAGACAGTTTCACACACCTTTCTCTCCCATGAAGCAAAATATAGGCCACAGGAAGAGTTACAGAAAACTCAATCATAGGGCCATGCAAAACCCATCACCCCTCTCCCAAATTCCTTTAACATTTCTTATAGTGTAGATCTACTTGTGATGAATTCTCTCAATATTTGTTTACTTAAAAAGATGTTTCTTAAAAATGTTGTATAATTTTTTTTTTCAAATGCAGAACAGAATTAAAAGAATTATAGAGTGACCACCTATATACTTACTGTCCATATTCCATCGGTAACATTTTATGATATGTGCTGAAGCACACGGGTATCCATACATCTATCTCTCAAGATTCTTGATATATTTTGAAGGTAGAGCCAATAGGACTTTTCTTGCTTGATGTCTTACAAATTATTTTATAAAGCAAAATCTTAACAATATCTTATTTAGTTTATAATATGAGAAAAAAGGCTACAATAATAACACAAAGTATCAGAAGGAGTCAAAGGAAGTATGTTATTGTAAACTTCTTACATTATATTTAAAATGATATATTAATTCAAAGTGAGTATGAGATGTTAATGATGTATATTGTAGTTACTAAAGTAATATTTTCTAAAAATAGTCATGGAACCAAATCATAAGAGTCTAGAAAAAGAAAAAAATATATAAACCCAAAATAAGTAGAAGGAAAAGAATAATATACATGTGTAAATAAATCAAAAGGCTAGAGAAAAGGAGCTAGAGAACTGAAACCTAGTTGGATTTTTGAAGTTAAATTAAATTGAAAAATTCTGATCATGGGAAAAAGAGAGAAACCTTTCTTAATAATTCAGAAATGAGAATACAGATCTACAAATTTTATGAACATTAGAAAACTACCAAGTCAATGAAAGTATATGTCAATAAATTTGACAGTTATAAGATGTAAATACACCTAGAAAGAAAAAACTGTAACAAAGTAGACAAAAGGTAGAAAAATCTGAACAGTACTTTGTTTTCAGAAAATGGGCTTTATGATTAAAAACTTTCTCAGAAACTAAACCTCAAGCACAGAAGTCTTCATTGCTAAATATTGCCAAACATTATAAAGAAATAACACTAAGCTCATACATACTCTTCCACAGAAAAAAAAGAAGAGGTAACCCTGTCCAATCACACAGAAAGAAATTACAAGAAACAAAATTATTAAGCAGTCTCTTTCACAACCACAGATACAAAAATCCTAAACAAACTATTAACAAATTGCACCTAGTTATAGATTCAATAAAAAGGATAATCATGACTGTGATGGCTTTTAAACATGTCCACAAATTTTTTCACTGTCTCTCAACAAGAATACTTACTCTTCCCTTGGATATGGGCTGACTTAGTTACTTGCTTTTAATGTATAGGAAGCAGTATGGTTGATGCTTCATGGCTCTAGGCCAGATTTTAAAGAGCAAAGTAGCTCCTGTCCAGTTTTCTCTCAGGACTCAGTGCCTTTGGAATCCAGTCATTACAGTAGGGAAGCCGAGACCACATGGAGAAATTTCCAGTAGGTATTACAGTGTGTGGGCTTCCCAGGTGGCACTAGTGGTAAAGAACCTACCTGCCAATTCAGGAGACACAGGTTCAAACCCTGGGTCAGGGAGATCCCCTGGAGGAAGGCATGGAAATCAACTCCAGTATTCTTGCCTGGAGAATCCCATGGACAGAGGAGCCTGGCAAGCGATAATTTATAGGGTCACAGAGAGTCAGACATGACTGAAGCAACATAGCATGCACGCACACATTACAGTTTGCAGCCTCTGCTAAAGTCACACCCTACAGAGAGCATCAACTCCCTTACACGTTGATGAAGATTGGGGGCACTCCAGCTGGACCACCATCTGACTGCAACCTTATGAGGCTCTGAGCAAAAAAAAAAAAAAAACCAAAAAACCCACCTGCACCATCAAATATAAATAAATCACTTTTGTTATTATAGCACCTGATGAGATGGTTGAATGGCATCACTGACTCAATGGACATGAACTTGGGCAAACTCCAGGAGATGGTGAGGGACAGGCATGTTGCATGGGATCATGAAGAGTCAGACACAACTTGGCAACTGAATAACAACAAGTTTAGGATGGTTGGTTATTCAATAGATAACTGGAAAACTGATCTAATGTGGATTATTCCAGGAATACATGTTGGTTCAACATTTGAAAATCAGTTAATCCTATTCAGCATATTAATAGAATAAAGGAATAAACTCATATGATCATTTCAGTAAACAAAGTGGTCCAAAATATAAACATGTAACTAAAGTCAGAGAAAGAAGCTTATTTCCAAGGTTTTTATTCAATGGTATGTGGGAGAAAAGAGATCTTTTATCATTTATCACAAAGCTGTGAGTACATGATCCTAGAGTTGGAAGAGTAAATGCTAGTTTTTTTTAGAAATACACTTAGAATAAAGCCAGAATACAGAGGACACAGAAAGGAGAGTTGGAGAGAGATCTCTAAATGCGTTTTAATCAGAAGTTGTGCTCTCTGTTGTACTTCTCGCAATATTTTTATGTGTACTAATAAATTATCTCCTTAATGTTTTTTTCATCAAAGATGGATCAGGTCGAGTCCTTACACCTGCAAAGAAACTTCATTCTTTCCTATAATCCTCTTATAACTTCAATCTCCTCTTTCAATAACAAATATATTGAAAGTAAAAAGAGTAAGAGACTTGAAAAAATGACTACAATTGATTGTGATAATGCAAATTAATATTATTATAGAAGAAAAAGATAATATTAGAGGCTTGTATAAATCATACACAGAGCAGAAGACACAACACCTGAAGCTATTTTCCTTTTTTGTTTAGTTTTGTATTTTTTCTGACTTGAAGATGTGAAGAAGGCAAGCTAGAGAAAGTGCTGGGTCCTGAAAAAAAAAAATGTTTAAGACTGCTTGATTACTCTTCTTGAAACTAAAAAAAAAATATATATATATCCTATGTAAGAATTTTACATATATATTAGGGCAAATTCCTAGAATAACCATAGCCTTTATTTTTTTCTCCCTGAAGATAAACAAACACAGTAATAATTTTGTGAAAGCAATAATGAAGGAAAGGGGATGGTGAAGAAAAACACAAAGAAACAGGAAGAAATAATGCCAAGGCTTTCAGAGACCTACAATTGTGCTCCAGTACAGACATTATAAAGTACAAAAGCAGAAGCCAGAGACCCCAAAAGGGAGCAGAATTTATAGTCTAGAAGCAGGAACTTGAGGTAGGCAATCATAAGTCTGAGGGAATCTGAGAGTCACTTGCTTCATGTTGAAACATGGATTTCATATTTGTTTTTGCTTCTTGCAGTTTTTCAGAAATTTCAGCTGAGTACTGCCTTCTCTACTTTTATTACATGATGCTTGATGTTTTTCTTGAATTAGATTCATTTTTCTTTAAAGAAACAAAGAGAAAAAAAAAAGAATGAGTCTAATTAATCGGTGGCTCAGACAGTAAAGATTTTGCCTGCAATGCAGGAGACGTGGGTTCGATCCCTGGGTCCAGAATATTCCCTGGAGAAGGGAATGGTTACCCACTCCAGTATTTTTGCTTGGAGAATTCTATGGACAGAGGAGCCTGATGGGCTACAGTCCATGGGGTCACGAAGAGTTGGACGTGACTTAGCAACTAGCACTTTCACTTTATTTTTAACTTCAATGAATCTATTTTTAAAACAATGTTTTACAATAACACTCCCAGTTAAAAATTAAACAGTTCTTTTTACTTATTCATACATTTACCTTTTTTAAAGTATTGGAATATAATTGCTTTACAATGTTTTTTTAGTTTTTACTGTACAACACTGTGAATTAGCCACAGGTATACATATAGGCCCTCCCTCCTGAGCCTCCCACCCACCCTCCCATTCTACTCTTCCAGGCCATCAAATAGCATGGAGCTGAGCTCCCTGTGCCGTACAACAGCTTCCAGGTAGCTACCTATTTTACACACGGCAGTGGATATATGTCAATGCTACACTTTTTTCTTGTAATATTGCCTTATGTCTCATTTTACACGTCATTCCATTATAACTATGAGCTGCTTATGTATCAGAACATTGTCTCTTCTTTTCAAAATATCTTTGCAACTTCAATTCCTATTCCTACTAGAACTTGATTCTTGCTTAATAACTATCAAAGAGTAGCTCAGAAACTACTAAAAGGCTGAAGACTCAATTTACTCTGTCAGAAAATGGGCAAAGGTGGTGGCCTGGTCTGACAATGGAGTGTTAGGTATACTGCAGACCTTTCTGGTGATTATCATTTTTTTAAATGTATAATTGAAGTATAATTGACATACAGTATTATATTCTTTCATTATTTTTGACTAATGTATTTCATTTCTGGGTGATAAAACAACTGTGGTGTTGGAGAAGACTCTTGAGAGTCCCTTGGACTGCAAGGAGATCCAATCAGTCCATTCTGAAGGAGATCAGCCCTGGGATTTCTTTGGATGGAATGATGCTAAAGCTGAAACTCCAGTACTTTGGCCACCTCATGCGAAGAGTTGACTCATTGGAAAAAACTCTGATGCTGGGAGGGATTGGGGGCAGGAGGAGAAGGGGATGACAGAGGATGAGATGGCTGGATGGCATCACTGACTCGGACGTGAGTCTGAGTGAACTTTGGGAGTTGGTGATGGACAGGGAGGCCTGGTGTGCTGCGATTCCTGGGGTCACAAAGAGTCGGACACGACTGAGCGACTGAACTGAACTGATGCAAGCATATTGTGTCCAGTAGCAGATACATATATATGTATATATGTGACATATATATGTCAAATTTGAATTTGAATTAATATTGTTCTTTTAATAATTAAGGAAATAAAATATTCGAGATGAATTAATTTTTAAAGTCATGCATTTATCTTTTTGAAAACTATACTTTATCAATGCATATATGTAAGAGACAACCTCCTCCATACAGGTCATAACTCTAAATGAAAGCAAGAGTGAGTTTTATTAAGGGAAAGCTCAAAATATAGCACAAGAAAAAGTGATTGCTCTTTTTAGTCAAGTTTATTTGACAGAATTGGTGGCTCCTGGGGTATGTTGTGTTGGCTGATTGCTGACCTGTTAAGTGTGATAGGGTGACTTATCCATATGTACTTTGTAGCAAAATCAAACCAGAAGAGTGAGTCAAACCAAGATGGAGAAGAGCAGTGTGGTCAGATACCTTTCTCTTAATACTTTCTGAGTTCTCATAATGTAACTCTGGACTTTACTGGTGGCTCACTGGTAAAGAACCCATCCCACCTGCCAACACAGGAGACTGCAGTTTCAATCCCTGGGTTGGGTTGGGAAGATTTCCTGTAGAAGGAAATGGCCACCCACTCCAGTATGCATGCTTGGGAAATCCCATGGACAGAAGAGCCTGGTGAGCTACAATCCATGGGGTCACAAAAAGTCGGACATGACTTAGCAATTAAACAACAACAAATAATTAAGGTCTTGTCTTATCTTTTTGTATTAATCATAAGGGGTTTAGAAATCCAAAGAACAGTTAGCATTTGTATTTTCAAGATTTCATGTAAAAGATAGAGCT
Organism: Budorcas taxicolor; assembly: GCF_023091745.1. NCBI lineage: Eukaryota > Metazoa > Chordata > Mammalia > Artiodactyla > Bovidae > Budorcas > Budorcas taxicolor. The sequence continues at coordinate 38,294,793 of NC_068919.1, read as the reverse complement.
TAACTGAGTCTACAAAAATGGGATAGGCAAAACACAGGATGTGAAGCGACTTAGCAGCAGCAGCATTTAATGGAAACAAATGTTAGTAGCATTACAACAAAGAATGAAATTGGTCTGGAATAGCAGAGAGTCGAGCTCAGAGCTAGAGTATTTTTATCAGACTTTTTGGGATGAAGGAAAACCTCTGAGGGGTTGAAAATGAGTAGCTGCAACCATAGAGAAATGGAAAGTAGCTAAGTATGTGGGTAGCAGGCAAGAAGAAATAGTGTGGAAAACAGCCTGGCTGATGGCTGGAAGGACAGGAGGCAGGAAACAGAAATTTATAGAAATTTATTTTTTTGTGTGAAAAATCTCTAAGGAGAGATAAAGGTAGAAAAACAAAATGGCTGACACACACAGTAGAAGGAACTGAGAAACAGTTTGCTGAAAGTGATCTGAGACAAGAAGCTATTTTTTTTCCTGTTATTCAAAATACAGATTATGCTTTTGAGAACAGGAATAATATTTAGCTAACAGACTTAGAATTTTGAATCTCATAGCATTTATTACCAGACAGATGGTAATATCTGTGAATAAATTTTCCAGTTTAAATTAAGTCATGTTTCTTTAAAAAAATTTCAAGATGATTATGAAGGTGACAGGTTACTTTTGAATTGAATTACATTATTCATGTTGATACCATTATTTCCATCAAATTCTTTCTTTTGGGAAGTGTTTATATATGATTCTTTCTCATTAAAATCAGATTAATATAGTTTATTTTTTTATGTTTTAGACATGTATATAGAGCAATAGAATGTATTTATCTGAAAAAAAATAGTCTAAGAAACAGGCAAGAAAAGCAAAGATTTTTAAATTAATATCTGGGTGAGAAAATGCTGGCTTCAAAGGTTTCTTTGATGTACAAATATTACATTTGCATCAATGAACACAAACCAAGACTTCCAGAAGTTGTTAGCTGAGTCCCCGTGCTTGTGATTGCTTCTATTTCTCATTAAAATATCCATGAAGTGTTAGAAAACTTAAGTAACAAATAAACAAACTGTGGCCCTTTTCTCAAATAAGGACACTTGTTAAGATATAATCCTACAAATGTGTGCTATAGAAAGCACTTGAAGGGCCATGTCACTTGTCCTTTGTCTACATAGGTAAATCTTCCTTTAAGTGGCTGATGAAAGGCACCATTAGAATCTGAACAAAATGGATACCATCAGTTATTAACTGAATAATAATATGAATTGTATGTTTGAATAGTTGAAGAATACAAAATGAGAAGTTAAAAAATCAGGATTTAAAATTAACGTCTTCCAGTATTCTTGCCTGGAGAATCCCATGGACGGAGGAGCTTGGTGGGCTACAGTCCATGGGTCGCAGAGTCGGACACGACTGAGTGACTTCACTTTCACTTTATTGTTCTAACACCAGACTGGGAAATATACTTGAAACCTATAATCCTCAGTTTCAGCTGGAAAGGTGGATATCGTGGTATCAATTTTACAGAGTTCTTTTGACATAGTAATAAAACAATGTATATAGATTACTCAGTCCTGGTAGTCAATGTTTTACTACATTTAATTACTTTTGATTAGCAAGGTAACTGCAAGCAAACATTAGCAAGGAGAGAAAAATAAATTTATAGACCTCAATGAAAATAACTATACTATTATTAAAAAAAAAAAGAAAACCATACAGAAAATATCAGCCCTTTAAAGCAAAACTCCCACAGGAAATGCATGAATATTTTTTAAAAAAAGAATTTTTGTTTATTCACATGCAAAGATAGGAAAATATCCATCATGATTTTTTTTTAAATGTTGAATTTTTCTGTAAAGCAATTAGAGTAATCAATGAAATAAATAAATATAAGAATCAAAATGGCATAAAATTTGACTTATGAAACAGCAGATTTTCAGAATGTGGAAGGCACTAGCAGAGTGATGAAAATCAACTAGAGCAGGACACACTGAAAAGCATATAAGACAAAGTATAGAGACATACATAGTAAACAACAGAAGTGCCTTAAAGAAATATCAAAAAGAGAATGCCAAGTCAGGGAATAACTGATGTGTCTATAGAGGCTAAGGAACTGAAACTAGAATTGAGAGGGCTAATCACCTTGAGTAAAAAGTTATTATGAGAAAACAAAACTGAGATACCGTCTAGATAAAATTCAAGTTAGAAAACATCCATTAAGCACTAACTACATGGAAAATGTCAGTCTTCCTTCTGCCCTAGACATCAGAAATGAGGACAGTTTCAAATAGGTCAGTTTTGTTGTCCAGTCATATATCATTTATGGGTTATCTTTTTTGCCCAAGTTCTAACCAGCTTTATTGCAAAGGTCCCCATATACATTTGTAGCAATTCTAAGGTCTTCTTGGTTACCTCACAAGTCAGCTCCTTATAGAAGCAGACGTCATGAAAGAAACTTCACTCAGTTCTGTGTGTTAGTAACTTTATCAGTTCCCCCAAAACACCAGGCCTATTAAAGTTACTCTTTCAAATTTATCCTGAATAAAAGATAAAATAATTAAGTAAAAATACTACAAGTACTCCTTATAAAATAGTTACAAGTTAAAAACCATTGTTTTTATAACATTGACTACAAAATAGCGCTAAGACCATGTCCTGCTATAAATGATTCTTCTCCTATAAAAGAGCTTCGTTTAAAACCCTGCATATTGAATATTGGGTTTCCCTGGTGGCTTAGCTTGTAAAGAATCCCCCTGCAATTTGGGAAACCTAGGTTCAATCCCTGGGTTGGGAAGATCCCCTGGAAAAGGGAATAGCTACCTACTCCAGTATTCTGGCCTAGAGAATTCCATGGACTGCATAGCTCATGGTGTTGCAGACAGTCGGACACAACTTAGTTAAGCAACTTTCACTTTCACCTTTTTATGTTGAATACTTGGCCTAATTATTCTCATACTTCTTTTGGTGAGTAAACTACAAGTCAGAATCAGCTCTAACACAAAAACAACAACAAACTATGCTTTATGTATACTTTATCTGTGGCCATTCTAGGTACAAGTTTCAACGATATTTGCAGAATTTCATTTAATCATGTGAATGCTTAAAAATATATTAATACTATTTATCTCAACATGATTCTGCAGCATAAAAGGAAACAGTATATTCATATATCAAAATACAAATCAGATAAAGGGGAAAAGTTTAAATAGTAGATCTTTGATTTGTCCTTGTAGGGGCTTTTTACCTTGAACACATGCTTACAAAAAACAAATAAACAAACAAAATAATCTGATGCATGCTGATAACCAACTCTATAAGAAGCTTTTCTTAATGAGAGAAAGGGAATTAGTGTTCAAGTAGATTTGATAAGTACCATTCTCTGGATTTATATGCCTGCAAATTAAGGGCAAAGCAAAAGAAGGAATAGCTCATTTTTTTCCTACACTTACTATTACTATTACTCTTACCGTTTTTCCTACTCTTACTGGAAAATTGCCTCCAGACATAGAATCCTCTGGGGTGGTCAAATGACTGGGTGACAGATCTTTTTTCACGTGTGGTAGTTTCTCAATCTTTGCTTTTAGCATTAGTGAATAAACAATATTGTTGGCAAATCAACCATAAAGAATATTTAATAATAAATTAAATTTATTAATATGATGAGCATGATAATAAATTGATGTAATAATAGATTATATGTGATATTTGACATATAACTCTGAAAGAGTTTTAAAAAGTATTACATCTTTTTCTAATGTCAACGAGTCTTCTCAGTTCTTACATCACAAAAATAAATAGAACTGATGATGAGTATTGTCTCCTTTGCTCAATTACAACTTTTAAAACATAAATCATAACTCTGAAATATAAAATGAAGACCTCTCAAGGACTTTTCTAACTCTTTAATTAATGAGGAACTCAATAACACTGTTCACATGAGATTTTGACTTAAGATTTACATTACTGGGACTTCCTTGGTGCTGCTGCTGCTGCCGCTAAGTTGCTTCAGTCGTGTCCGACTCTGTGTGACCCCATAGATGGCAGCCTACTAGGCTCTTCCATCCCTGGGATTCTCCAGGCAAGAATACTGGGGTGGGTTGCCATTTCCTTCTCCAATGCATACATATCTGCATACATGCATAGGTCATGTCAGACTCTGTGCGACTCCATGGACAGCAGCCCACCAGGCTCCTCTGTCGACGGGATTCCCCAGGCAAGAGTACTGGAGTGGTTTGCCATTTCCTTCTCCACCTTCTTGGTTGTCCAGCAGCTAAGACTCCACACTCCCAATGCAAGGGATCCAAGTTAGATCTCTGGTTGGGGAACTGGATCCCACATGCTGCAACTAAGAGTCTGCATGAAGCAACTAAAGATTCTATATGCTGCAATGAAGACCTGTACAGCCAAGTAAGTAAGTAAATAAATAAAGTTTAAAAAACATTGAATTCAAATACCATCTTAAAAAAAGAAAAGATTTATACTCCTTACCAGATAAAAGTCTTTTTCATTGCCATGAATGGGAATTTTATATGCAATGCCTTCTATAATTTTTACTTTGGACATTACAACCTTAGTTATAAAATGGAGTAGTTAAAAGAAAGCTCTGCAAATCTGCCTGCCACTACAGAATCAGAGGATCTGTGGATTTCCACTGAAATGACACATTGCAGTCTCTTTTGTCCATTTACATGTCTTGAGAAATTTTTAATCACGTGTAGTAGCAACAAGTAATATTATATCAACATAATGAATTACACGAGGAGAAAATAATACACATTTTATTAAAGCAAGCATTCCATATAACACTGTACTTTTTGTGTTTAATAATCATTTTTCAAACAATTTGATATGCTTATGTTGTTTGGATTATTATTTATGTAACTGCAATGCTAAAATAAAGTCAAATTGCCAGCATTTGTTGGATCATAGAGAAAGCAAGGGAATTCCAGAAAAAAACATCTACTTCTGCTTCATTGACTATGCTAAAGCCTTTGACTGTGTGGATCACAACAAACTGTGGAAAATTCTTAAAGAGATGGGAATACCAGACCACCACACCTGTCTCCTAAGAAATCTGTATGCAGATCAAGAAGCATCAGTTAGATATGGAGAACAACTGACTTGTTCAAAATTGGAAAAGAGTACAACAAGGCTTTGTGTTGTCACCCTTCTTGAAATGCCCAGCTGGATGAATCACAAACTGGAATCAGGATTGCCAGGAGAAATATCAACAACTTCAGATATGCAAATAGTAACACTTTAATGGCAGAAAGCAAAGAGAAACTAAAGAGCCTCTTGATGGTGAAAGAGGAGAGTAAAAAAGCTGGCTTAAAATTCAACATGAAAATAACTAAGATCATGGCACTATAAAAAGTGGAAACAGTGACACACTTTATTTTCTTATGCTCCAAAATCACTGTGGAAAATGACTGCAGCCATGAAATTAAAAGACACTTGCTCCTTGGAAGGAAAGCCAAGACAGATCTAGATAGCATATTATTAATAGAAAGCAGAGACATCACTTTGTTGACAAAGGTCCATGTAGTCAAATCTATGGTTTTCCCATAGTCACATACAGATGTTTAACTGGACCTTAAAGAAGGCTGAGTGCCCAAGAACTGATGCTTTCAAATTGTGGAGCTGGAGAAGACTCTTTGAGAGTCCCTTGGACTGCAAGGAGATCAAACCAGTCAACCCTAAAGGAAATCAACCTTGAATATTCATTGGAAGTATTGATGCTGAAGCTGAAGCTCCTATATATTGGCCACCTGATGAGAAGAGTTGACTCACTGGAAAAGATCCTGACGCTGGGAAAGATTGAAGGCAAAAGAACGGGTCGGCAGAGGATGAGATGGACCATCAACAACTCAATGGACATGAATTTGAGCAAACTTTGGGACATAGTAGAGAACAGAGGAGCCTGGCATGCTGCAGTCCATGGGGTTGCAAAGAGTTGGACATGGCTTAGTGATTGAAGAATGCTAAAATAATCCAGAAAACCATCTGTTACTCCTAGAGCCAAATGGTCATAAGAAAAAAAATATTTTTCAAAATTTTTGGCTGAGATATGTCATAATATAAACAGTTTAAAGATGTTCAGTCATAAACATATATTTGAAAAAGCACTATGGAAAAATGAAATTGAAATACAAGTTCAAATATAAAAAGAAAATTATGTAAAATTTCAATTATTAAAAAGTGCTGTTTCATGAAATTGAAACAAAAATGGTACCTAAAATTGCTGTTGTATTAAGATTGCATTGAATACATTTAACAAATGGCATTGAAACATGAATAATATCATATAAGAAACTAATTGCCAGCCCAAGTTCGATGTAGGATACAAGATGCTTGGGGCTGGTGCACTGGGATGACCCAGAGGGATGGTACAGGGAGGGAGGTGGGAGAGGGGTTCAGAATGGGGAACACGTGTATACCCGTGGCAGATTCATGTTGATGTATGGCAAAACCAATGCAATATTGTAAAGTAATTAGCCTCCAATTAAAATAAATAAATTTAAATTAAAAAAAATAAAAGTTTAATGTTAACAATATGTTATGTTCCAACAAACTTTATTTACCACTAGGAATCTAGTTTACAAACCCCTATTTTAATCCAAAATGTTTGGGTCTGATTTCTGAGACGGCAATAGAGCACTGAAACACCACTTTCTTTGAGAAAAGAGTAGCTTCTCAAATCTTTCCAAACGCTAAAAGCACTTTTACTTTATACTCAGGACAGTCACATGGTCAAGACTTACTGCAAAGAGGCTAATGTTTATTTACCCAACCTTTATAGTCAAAGCAAGGGAGAAAAAGGTTGGGATTAGATATTAATTAAACTTACTTTGGGTTTCCTGGGTAGCTCAGCTGGTAAAGAATTCACCTGCAATGTGAGAGACCTGGGTTCAATCCCTGGGTTTGGAAGATCCCCTGGAAGAGGGCACAGCAACTCACTCCAGTATTCTTGCTTGGAAAATCCCCATGGATGGAGGAGCCTGGGGAGGAGCCTGGTCTATGGAATCACAAAAAGTCCAACCTGACTAAGTACAGCACAGCAAACTTTAACTATGTAACACAATGTCCCAGCTGTGTTCCAGTTTGCCCTTATTTACACTGGGGAATTCTGAAGGAAGAATGAACTACTCCATTATTCCTTTCCTCTGCCAAACATCATATGACACTGAGAATTTTAAATTTCTTTTTGTGAGCAATGTAAATAAAAGTGTCAACTTAATTGAATTCTAAATGCAAAACTATTCATCTGTTTAAAATGATTATAAGGTATTGTTTGCCTAATCTTCAAAAGTGTATTTCTGGTCTGTGATCACATGCTTCTATTACCTGTGATGAACTTCATTAAAAAAAAAAAAAAAAAGAATTGGCATTCCTTTACTCTAATTAATATAGAAAGTAATAGTAGTAGTGCTAGTCACTCAGTCATGTCAAACTCTTTTCGAGACCCTGTGGACTGTAGCCTGCCAGGCTCCTCTGTCCATGGGATTCTCCAGGCAGGAATACTGGAGTGGGTTGCCATTTCCTTTTCTAGGGGATCTTTCCAATCCAGGGATTGAACCCGGATCTCTTGCATTGCAGACAGATTCTTAATTGTCTGAGACACCAAAGAACCCCCTATATAGAAAGCTAAACATTATTTAATTTCTCATTGCAGTTGTAAAGATGACAATGTCAGTTTACATTATTATCCAAAGAACCATTCACCAATTAACAACCCTAAAATAAGTAATGTTCAGTTCAGTTCGGTCGCTCAGTCGTGTCTGACTCTTTGCAACCCCATGAATCGCAGCATGCCAGGCCTCCCTGTCCATCACCAACTCCCGGAGTTCACTCAGACTCACGTCCATCGAGTCAGTGATGCCATCCAGCCATCTCATCCTCTGTTGTCCCCTTCTCCTCCTGCCCCCAATCCCTCCCAGCATCAAAGTCTTTTCCAATGAGTCATGAATGCCAAATTCGTATTTACTATTAAATACAATTGCCCTTGAAATACATTTCAGTTTTCTCCAAAGCTGACTAGCCAGCACTTCAATGCCCTTGAAGACCACAAAGTCAGGCACTCTATACTAAGAAGCTTGTATTTATTTAGAAATAAATTAAGCCTCAAATTCTAAGCACTTATTTGTGAATAAATAATAAAAACATATTTATATGCCTAAGGTGCACAAGCACCAAATAGTTTTGATAAATAGAATTTCATTTGAAGTGCAAGAAATATACATTTTTAAATTTTACATAAAACTAAATCTGTAAGAGTTAACTGTTTTAACTGTTCTTTATAAGCTATACTGACTAAAGTTATTTTATGTCAAAGTATATGAAGTTAAAATTGTAGCTCTAAACACTGTCCAGTTCAGTTCAGTTCAGTGCTCAGTCACGTCTGACTCTGGGACCCAATGGACTGCAGCACGCCAGCCTTTCCTGTCCTTCACCAACTCCCAGAGTTTGTTCAAACTCATGTCCATAGAGTCGGTGATGCCATCCAATCATCTCATTCTCTGTTTTTCCCTTCTCCTGCCTTCAGTCTTTTCCAGCATCAGGGTTTTTTTTCCAGTAAGTCAGTTCTTCCCATCAAGTGGCCAAAGTATTGGAGCTTCAGCTTCAGCATCAGTCCTTCCAGTGAATATTCAGGACTGATTTCCTGTATCTGTAAGACAGCTCCTATATTGCAAGGGGCTGTTTATGTCTCTAATTCTGTCACTACTTAAACACATTTAATTTGGGTGTAGAATGAGGGATCCACATTTCTCTTTTTATGGATTTATTGCACATTTTAGCCAACATTATATTATGGTGACATTTTTAAATATACAAGATTGAAATTTTATATATAAGAAAGACTATCTATATACCCTATCTAGATTCTATTATTAACATTGTATTTTCTTTTAAATTTACCATATATCTATTCATTCTTCAATTCATCAGAGTACTTTCTGCTAAACACTTCAGCATGCACGTTAACTTGTATTCAATATTGACTTACAGTCTTCTTCTGTTGAGGTAACATTTACATAAAAATGCACATGAAAAGCACAAATCATAAGTGTACTTTGCTGCATGTATACATTAAAAAATGCATCAACCTGTGTAATACAAAAGCCCATCAAGATACAGAGCTATATCATAATCAGGAAATTCCTCCCACCCTTCCCAGGAAAACCTTAGCCTACTTTCCATGAAATAATAATTGTTTTTACTTTTTTCACAATTTATTTTTCTTTTGTTATAAATTTTGATATAAAGGTATCATACTATATATGGGTGTATACTTGTCTGGCTCAGCAGATAGCTAAACACACATACATACATATTAATACATACATACACAAATGCATACAAGGACACACAGATAAATGCAGACGTTGTTGCAGGTACTAGCAGTACATTCCTTTCCATTGCTGCGTAATAGTACTTTCTTATATAGATGAAGTACCTCAGTTTGTTTATGCATTCTCTTATTGACGGGAAATGGGCTAGTTTCCAGTTTTTGCCTGTTGTGAACAAGACTGCTATGGATGGGGGCTTCCCTGGTAGCTCAAACAGTAAAGCATCTGCCTACAATGAGGGAGATATGGGTTCAATCCCTGGGTCAGGAAGATCCCTTGGAGAAGGAAATGGCAACCCACTCCAGTACTCTTGCCTGGAAAATCCCATGGATGGAGGAGCCTGGAGGCTACAGTCCATGGGGTTGCAAAGAGTCAGACACAACTGAGCGACTTCACTTCACTTCTGCTATGGATAAGCAGTCTTGCTTATGGATAAGTCTTATAAGATTTCTAGAACTGCTTGTTTCCATTTTTTGCAGTAAATATTTATGAATAGAATTGAGGAGCTAAAGGGCAATTATGTGCTGAAGGGTGTCCAGTGTAATCCTATTGTTTTACTGTACATTTTCCATAATACATATTCAAGTTAAAAACCTTATAAAATATAGATATAGAGGAAAAATAAAATTATATGTAATAGTGATAACTGCTGTTAACATTTTGACATATGTCTCTTAGAATTTTTTCTCTAAATATATATAAACACTGAAAACTTGGATTAAATTTTTTAATTAGACAACATCCAAAACATTAAGAATCAATTATATTCAGATATACAGTTGAGAGCAAAACAGAATGTACATGGAGTTTACAATGAAGAATAAAACTAACTCACTCATGCATATCTGTGTCAAGCATTGATGGACCTGCACATGCTTGAATTAGCTCATTTGATCTCCACATCAGCCCCATGAGGTAAAAATAACTTGCCTAAGTTTACACAGCTCAGACATGGAGACAGGGGCTAGAGCCAGAGCTCTTGCCCTTAACCCTGTTCTACAGATATGCACCAGGCACCATTCACACTGTATTGTAGCTGAATGGTGCTTCTGGGATTGTGCAAAGTGGTGATTATTAGTGCCTGTCATAATAAAAATACTGCAGATACCTGTAATCTTTGTTGTTGTTTACTCACTAAGTCATGTCCAACTCTTTTGTGACGCCATGAACTGTAGCCTCCAGGCTACTCTTTCCAGGCAAGAATACTGTATTGCCATGTGGGTTGCCGCTCCTCTAGGGGATCATCCTGAATCAGGGATCAAACCCATGTCTCTTGCCTTGCCAAATGGATTCTTTACCACTGAGCCATCAGGAAAGCCCACGTGTGATCTGCTTTCCTTTAATAATATATAATAAGTTTAATACTGCATCACTTTTGATAATTTTAAAGTATTTCACTTGAATATAATTTCTTTTTAAAATTGCCTCTAAATAAACAATTCACTGTTTGAAACCACGCTTACCCAACATGTTTGAATCTATATCTTTGTACTCATATTCTGTTCCTGTTTAGAATACAGTTTTGCAAGTAGATTGCCTGGATAGAAGGATATTCATACTGAAAAATTTTACACACATCTTTGGGTTTTCCTATATAAAAACATGTCAATTATACACTTGTTAGTAGAGTATACAGTTCAGTTCAGTCACTCAGTCGTGTACGACTCTTTGAGACCCCATGAACTGCAACACGCCAGGCCTCCCTGTCCATCAACAACTCCCGGAGTTCACTCAGACTCACGTCCATCAAGTCAGTGATGCCATCCAGCCATCTCATACTCTGTTGTCACCTTCTCTTCCTGCCCTCAATCCCTCCCAGCATCAGCGTCTTTTCAATTGAGTGAACTCTTCACATGAGGTGGCCAAAGTACTGGAGTTGCAGCTTTAGCATCATTCCTTCCAAAGAAATCCCAGGGCTGATCTCCTTCAGAATGGACTGGTTGGATCTCCTTGCAGTCCAAGGGACTCTCAAGAGTCTTCTCCAACACCACAGTTCAAAAGCATCAATTCTTCGGCACTCAGCTTTCTTCACAGTCCAACTCTTACATCCATACATGACCACTGGAAAAATCATAGCCTTGACTAGACAGAACTTTGTTGGTAAAGTAATGTCTCTGCTTTTCAATAGGTTATCTAGGTTGGTCATAACTTTTCCTCCAAGGAGTAAGCATCTTTTAATTTCATGGCTGCAGTCACCATCTGCAGTGATTTTGGAGCCCCCCAAAATAAAGTCTGACACTGTCTCCACTGTTTCCCCATCTATTTCCCATGAAGTGATGGGACAGGATGCCATGATCTTCATTTTCTGAATGTTGAGCTTTAAGCCAACTTTTTCACTCTCCACTTTCACTTTCATCAAGAGGCTTTTTAGTTCTTCTTCACTTTCTGCCATAAGGGTGGTGTCATCTGCATATCTGAGGTTATTCATATTTCTCCCGGCAATCCTGATTCCAGCTTGTGCTTCTTCCAGCCCAGCGTTTCTCATGATGTACTCTGCATAGAAGTTAAATAAGCACAGTGACAATACACAGCCTTGACGTACTCCTTTTCCTATTTGGAACCAGTCTGTTGTTCCATGTCCAGTTCTAACTGTTGCTTCCTGACCTGCATACAAATTTCTCAAGAGGCAAGTCAGGTGGTCTGGTATTCCCATTTCTTGAAGAATTTTCCACAGTTTATTAGAGTAGTCATTTATCAAAACCTCTTTTAATATAGAATATAAATTCCATTCATCTTTTTCAATCAAATGTTTGAAACAATTTTACTTACTGAAAATTTCTTAGATTTCATAATATTACTGGAACATTTATGTTTACTTTTGCAAGGAAAGTGTTCATATGGTGGATCTCCTTTTAAATATAAGTATATATACATGATTGTCATTAATTACTTACAAGCAGGAAACAATAATTTTAGCACTTTGCTCACACATTCCCATCAAACTTAAAAATTTTTTTTCATTGATGAAACAAATACATTTAAAATATTTTATTATTTTTTTAATGTCTATTAAAATATTGTATTATTGTTTAATGTCTATAGAATTTGTACTAATAACTCCATTTTGGTATTATATCTACATTGCTTACTGACAGGCAAATCATTTTAATAACAGCTAATTCTGTCCTTCATTGGCATCAGATACACCAAAACTGTCACCTATACTAAACCTGTCACCTACACCAAACCAGTCTGAGAATCAAGAAAGTAAAAAACTGAATCACCATAAATTCTTCTTTTTGCTTTCTGGAACTCATTCACTCATTTAAATTCTTGAGAGCTAATAAGAACCAGTCATTGCTTTCAGTGCTGGGCATAAATCAGCTAAAAAGAAAAATAGTAAAAATTCCCCATCCATAAGAACTGATACTTTAGTGGGTGAAGATGGAGATGAAAGATGTTAAATAAATAAATTACATAGTAGATTATAAAGTGACAAGTGCTTCAGAAAAAAAAAAAAAAGTAAGGAAAATAAGGAATTCTGATGGAAGATAGAATAGTGGTAGGATTGAAATTTTAAATTGAGAAGGTGAGGGAAGTACTAAGAATAATTTTCTAGCAAAACTTAAAGGAAGTACATTAATAATATGTTTATCAAGTCATAGTTTGATTTATTAATCTATCTGTCTGGATCTTTGTTATCTCTTGGTGTTTAAGTGGGAGACAGATGTGTCTCTGTCTCATGAATGTTGTCTGATAAGTGACAACATATATATATATATATATATAATTTTTTTTTAACTCTTCAGTGCAATACCTTTTAAAGTCTCTAAGATTTTTAGATGGACAAGGCAAAAGAAACGTATATCTGTGGATAATATGTTATAAAAATGCTGTAATTATAATAAAAACTCCAGAACTTTTCTATATATTTTAAGGTATAAGATTTACAGAACAAATACTGTTTTTGCTGTTTCAGTGAAAACTTTTGTCTTCTGTTAAACTCTGTTATAGAAATCTCAGTGGAAATCTTTCATTTAAAATGTTTTCACAGTAGCATTCTAAAGAAGCAATCTGTATGAATTCCCCTTTTCAAACCAAACAATTGTGAGAACTATGAGGAAATCCATCATACTCCATTGCATACATTAAACCACTTAGCAAGCTCAAGTGTAATTTTAAAAGAAATATATATTGTTAAAAACATTGCACTATTTGCCCACCATTTTAGAAACTCTGTAACAATAGAATATCTCTTTCCTTCTATGTTTGTGGTTTTACTTTTCAAAGGTAATTATTTAAAACTTGAAGAGGCATTCAAATTTTTGCATAAGTTTTTACTCCTTTGGAGTTCTGCTTATGAAAACTTGCAGTAAAAACCTACTTGGAATGAAACACTACTCTCACTTGCGCACCTCTGTAAAATTCTATAGGTCCATTTGTGGCAGGAAGGCGGACCCCTTCCAGGGCCCGAAACTGGGCTCTTGTCTAACACTCAGAAATGAATTGTCCGAGGACACACATGTGCTGACAAAGCAACAGATTTTATTGGGAAAGGGCACCTGGGTGGAGAGCAGTAGGGTAAGGGAACCCAGGAGAACAGTTCTGCCACGTGGCTTGCAGTCTTGGGTTTTATGGTGAAGGGATTAGTTTCCGGGTTGTCTTTAGCCAATCATTCTGACTCAGAGTCCTTACTGGTGGTGCACGCCTTGTGAATGAAAAAATGAAATGGCAAGTTTTCTTAGACTATAAAAAACATGGGAAATAATTCACCCTCCAGTCCCCAAAGGTAGAAAGCTTTCAAATAACTGACCATTTGTTACATTTTTCAGTTTATTTAATTAAAAATACAAATTAGATTCTACTTGACATCATGTGCTACTTGCTAGAAGACGAACACTGCCTGTGAAGTAATCTTGCCAAAACATCAATTTATAGGAAATATAGAGACAGAGAAATGTACTGAGTAGCACCACAGGGGATGAAATCAACAGAATCCATACTGTGAAAAAGATGCTGAACAAAAACTGGGTTTCATCATCAAATAACTTGCAAGGAAAAAAAAGGAAGAAATGGGAGAAATTATAGATTAAACAAAGATTCTGTGTGCTTTACATGGCTCAAGATTTGAATGAACAAACTGTAAATAATATGACATTTGTGTGAGATGTTTGGAAATTTGAACACTAGCAGGATATTTGATGAAATTATGAACCTTGGTAGCTGTGAGAAAGATACTAAAATTATGTTGTTTTTTTTTTGAATTTAGAAATGCATAATGAAATATTTACAGGTGCAATTGTATGAAGTCTGAGGAAATAGATCAAGATGTGCACTAAATCAGACTGGTATGAATCAACTGTTGAAGTTAGATGATTTTTTTCATGGAATTTATGTTATTATTTTCCTTTGTTGTATAGTTAATATTTTAATAATAATTTTAATGTGAATTAATTGATGCCTTTATATGAACAAACAATGTCATGCAGTTAGAATTTGATGAACTCACACAAGTATGACTCTGTGTCATACATCCCATTAACAAACAAGCAACAAAAGTCATTCAGGAATAAATGCATATTTAATATGCATTTATTGAACATTATTGCCAAATGGAATTTCTCTTCAGGAGATTATCTGCAGGAAACTGCACTACAGAAACCATTATTATTCTATAAAAAAACTTTCTAACAAATCATTCTTGAATATAATTTTGGATTGGTTAGAAGCAGTTGTTTACAACAATGTACTGTTAAGTGTTACAAATGCAAACAATCTTTACTCATTACTTATGTGGTTCAGATGCCATGTTTCACTCTCTAATTAGAATACAAAAAAGTGTTCAGTTCTTTGGGTACAAGACAATTATAATCACATTAAAAAAACTAGATTAGTTATCTGTTGATGTGTAACAATATAACCACAAATGTCGTGCTTTAAAACAACACATATTTTCTAGCTCAGTTTCTGAGCCCTGTTTAGTTCGTTTGTCTGCAAGGCTGAAGTCAAAGGTGTCAACCTGGGCTGCAGTGTCATTTTATGCTTGACTGGGGAAGAATCTATTACCTTATTCATGTCTTTATTTGCTGTCTCTTGTTACTTGTAGACTGTGAGACTGAGGGCTATCTACACTTAGGAGAGGATTATCCTAGGATATAAATGCCAGGAGGCAGCAGGCATGGGGGCCATTTACAAGCCAAATCAGTAATATTTATAAAATAGAACAATAAATTTATGAAAATCATAGTGTAGTGATGCTTCATAAGGCCCAACTGACTACCAGACCACCTGAACTGCCTCTTGAGAAATCTGTATGCAGGGCAGGAAGCAAGTTCGAACTAGACATGGAATAACAGACTGGTTCCAAATAGGGAAAGGAGTACGTCAAGGCTGTATATTGTCACCCTGCTTATTTAACTTATATGCAGAGTACATCATGAGAAACGCTGGGCTGGAGGAGGCACAAGCTGGAATCAAGATTGCTGGGAGAAATATCAATAATCTCAGATATGCAGATGACACTACACTTATGGCAGACAATGAAGAAGAACTAAAGAGGCTCTTGATGAAAATGAAAGAAAAGAGTGAAAAACTTGGCTTAAAACTCAACATTCAGAAAACAAGATCATGGCATCTGGTCCCATCACTTCATGGCAAATGGATGGGGAAACAGTGGAAACAGTGGCAGACTTTATTTGGGGGGGCTCCAAAATCACTGCAGATGGTGACTGCAGAAATGAAATTAAAAGACAATTGCTCCTTGGAAGAAAAGTTGTGAGCAACCTAGACAGCATATTAAAAGGCAGAGACATTACTTTTCCAACAAAGGTCCATCTAGTCAATACTGTGGTTTTTCCAGTAGTCATGTATAGATGTGAGAGTTGGACTATAAACAAAGCTGAGCGCCGAAGAATTGATGCTTTGAACTGTGGTGCTGGAGAAGACTCTTGAGAGTCTCTTGGACTACAAGGCTATCCAAACAGTCAATCCTAAAGGAAATCAGCCCTGAATATTCATTGGAAGGACTGATTCTGAAGCTGAAACTCTAATACTTTGGCTAACTGATACAAAGAACTGACTCATGGGAAAAGACTCTGATGCTGAGAAAGATTGAAGGCAGGAGAAGGGGCCGACAGAGGATAAGATGACTGGATGGCATCACTGCCTCAATGGACGTGAGTTTGGGTAAACTCTGGGAATTGGTGGACAGTTCTGCAGTCCATGAAGTCAAAGAGTTGGACACGACTGAGAGATCAAACTGAACTGAATGCAACTGATCCTGAAAAATCAAACAATAGGGTAAAGTTGTCTAAATACAATAGGATGTTTGAATATTTAAAGAGTCAGCCAATCAACAAAATCAGCAAATCCAACCTAGCTAGTTTTATCAAAAAGTACGTACTACAGAAATTTAGGTGTTTACATCATCATTTAGAGACCTGGAGGAGAAGTCTCTATACTGTGCCCCCACCAATCACTACTGGCAACAAGAATTACTTTAACTCTGACACACTTGAGGAAGTTTCAAAAGCTGATGAATGGGAAGCTAACTGCTAAGAAGGAAATCATTTTTATTGATTCTGGACACAGAAAATCACCTCCTCCCTCAGAAACTTGCCCTCTAATCTACATTTTTTCCCCAGCTGACTCAGTTCTATATCAAAATCTCTCATGGCAATGGCAATGTTTGTGCTCAGTCCCGTCTGACTCTGTGGTCTCATGGAATGTAGCCCACCAGGCTTCTCTGTCCATGAATTCTCCAGGCAAGATTACTGGAGTGGGTTGCCATTTCCTCCTCCAGGGGATCTTCCCAACCCAGAAACTGAATCCTCATCTCTTGCATATCCTGCATTGGTCGGCAAATTCTTTACCACCAGCACCACCTGGAAAGTCCCAAAATCTCTCATGGAATGAAGTGAAGTGAAGTGAAGTCTCTCAGTCGCATCTGACTCTTTGCGACCCCATGGACTGTAGCCTACCAGGCTTCTCCATCCATGGGATTTTCCGGGCAAGAGTACTAGAGTGGGTTTCCATTTCCTTCTCCAAAAATCTTTCATAGGTGCACCTAATTTTTATCAATGAACTAATTCAATAATAAGAAGATAAACCCTAGCATTCTAATCTTGCATTCTAATTTCAAATTACTTCTCCATCTTCAATGACACAATCTTGAAACAATGAATTTAAGGAGTTAGTCTTGTTGAACACTTCTGGGGATTATTTCAAAATAATAATTATTATTCATATTAAAATATGAATAGTATCATATATGTTACTTTATCACTTTAAAGAGATATTACATAATTATAACCTGTGTGGCATCACTCTACATTTATAAAAGTTGGAAAAGTTGCTATAAAATCTATGTATGGGGATACAGAGGCATCAAAACCCTTAAAGTAACTTGTTTAATTTACCTGTAACCTATAGATCTAGAATACAAAACCACTGAAACAGTACCCCTTGTCCTTAAATTTGTTCACTCTTATATGCAAAAAGCATCTTCTTGAAATCTTATTGTCCAAGCTGGCATTTTTTCCCAAACAGGATTTCAGAATGTGAAGTTAAGCCCATATAGGCAAACTGATTTGGAAAATAAACACTGAAATAAAAAGATCAAAAGCAAACAAAGCTATTTTGAAAAATATCAGTATTTAGCAAATATGAGGATAATATGATTATAATTGTGTATAAAGTTTACAATACAAATATAAGTAGAGCAGATGTAACTTTCTTAATTTGTCTATAACCAAACTCCCCTTTGCTCATGAGGCCCTATTTCTGCTAACTGAAAGAAAACTGAATTTGGTCAACTTTATCGAATTTTGTAAAATTTAAGTAAACTTAGCAATTTGAAATTTATAATTTAGTCAATTATATTAAATATTCATTAAAAGTTTCTTGCTCTTCCCCTCTCATTACCCAAGCATGAGGGCAAGGACATTATTTTCCACCAAGTTCCCATGAGCTAAGGTATTCTTCCTCATATGCTCATTGGCTGGGCTCTGGGTTAGTTCTATTTCGGCTTGCTGGTATCAACATGTGAGTTGTGACCAAACACCAAAGAGCACTTTTGTCAAACTGAAGGAGCAAGTAATTCTCAGATTCAGCTAACAGATTCCATTAACAGGAATTTGCCAGATCTCTTTCTATTTCAGGAGAGCAGAAACATGTATTTCTTTCTAATATTATTTTCAAATGCTGGTTATTAAAAAAAAAATAAGGATGCACACAGAATATGTAAAACAGAGACTGCTGTTGGTGTACAGGATGTCTGTTCATCATATTGGACATTTTGTTACATTTCCCAATATTTCTATCTTATTTTTAAAGTTAATAAAGTGCTGCAGTATTTTTCAAAGTTAACACTGAAAAGATTAGCACCTTTGTGATTATACTAATACTATAATTTTTCTTACAAGCTGTAGAATATGTTCCTTGGGTTTCAGTCATTGGTCTCACTAGCAGTCATCTGTTACTGTTATCTATTAATTATGATTAGACAGTTCAGAAGCTACTCTCACTTCCTCTGCTCTATAGCTACCATTTCCTAGCAGAATCTGTAGATTTTTTTAATGAAGATTTTTGACTATCATTTAGATTTCCATTCAGTCTTAATATTAACAGATTTAATTCCATGGGCATAGCTCTGTTCTTTCTAAAAATCATTATAGGAATAGCAAAATGATCATTTCTTTTAAAAATTAATAATCTACAACCACAAGGAGAACAGAAAAGTAGACAAGAACAGGAGATTTCAACAGGTATTTTGGAAAATGGAAAGCAGTGGGAAGACATATTGACTGACACAACAGAGCAAACACAGTGAAGGGCCAGTGAATAGCCAGCTGCTTCATCCTACAGAAACTTTGACTCAGAAACGGCTGCAAAAGGAGCCAAGGTGGGTGTGAGCATGGAGCAAAAACTCGGATGATGGTTTAAGACATTATAAAAAACAGTTAAACTTCCAGCTTGTCTGCAAGTCTGGGCAGATGGAAACCACCAGTCTCCCATATCTACAGGAAAAAAAAATAAAAGAGGCTGAGACTAAGAAGCATGAGATGTTGAGGGACTTTACTGCAAATAATGGTAGCAAATGAAAGACAATCTATACTGAACATTGACATCCTCACTGAGCCTTATCTCTGGCTCAGTTCCCAGCAACATAGTAGTTATGTATGTATTCTTTAGGTAATAGATTACAGAATTCATCTATGTAAAAACTGAGGGGCTTTGGAAAGAAAAAGACAAAACAAAACCCTACACATAGTGAAACCTGATGTTCCAATGAAATTTTAGAAAGTCACCATGAGCAATCATACACACACACACACACACACACACACACACACACACACACCTTCATCTAGTTCAATCTTTTTCAGAATCTCACTCTAAATATAAAAGTCAAGTGACACCAGATATTAAAATAAAGCATCCAGAACAGAAGACAGCTTAAGAGACAAATAACAATTGAAAACAGCAGACAAAGTTCTCAAGACTATCATCAGTATACTTAGGGAGATAAAATAATGCAAGCTATGACAAAAGAGAACATTCAGAGACTAGCAATCAGCCTTGGAGAGTAAAATGTATAAATTAGAAAACAGACCATAGAAAGGTAAGAGAACGTTAATAAACTTCCTTCCAAAGTTAAATGACATTAAACACTGAAAAGAACAAAAAGGCAAGTATAGCCCCATCTAGGAGGCCAGCTGTCCAATGATAGTTTCCAGAAATGAGAAACTTAGGAAATGAGTGGAGACATAGAGGTAAAAATCAGAAGAATATTTTTCAGAGTCCAGCTCCAAAGAACTATGATTCAGGAAAATGAATTAAAATAGAACTAAATCCAGAATACACTGTGAAATTTTAGATAACCATAAAAAGAAGTGAAAACCTATACATTTACATCTTTAACAATTATCAGCTAGTCACACGTATACCTTCCATCACTTCTTGCCACTCTATATTATTTTACTTTCAATTTTTAAACAACTTTATTAAGAGAATTCAAGTATCATAAAATTCACTTGCTGTGAATGTATGATTCAATAAATTTCAATGAATTATAGAGTTGCACAACTATACAACATTGAAATTGAAGAACATTTCCCCTGCCCTCAGAAGATCCTTCATGTCCAGTAGTAATTCCACTCCCACCCTCAACCCTAAGCAACCACTTACCTGCTTTCTATGGTTGCCTTCTCTGGATATATCATACAAAAGGAAGATACAAGTATTTATTTTTGCATTTGGCTTATTTCATTTAGCATAATGTTTTTGAGGTTAATTCATGTTGTAGTATGCATCTTTTTATCGCTGAATAGTGTCCCATTTTATGGACACACCACATTTTCTTTATCCATTTGCCAGTTGTGAACATTTGGCTATTATGAACAATGCTCCTATGAAACCCACATACATATCTTTGTATGGAAATATGTTTTCATTTCTCTCTTCATTCCTAGGAGTGGAACTATGGAATTTTATGCTCCATTCATGCTTAACTTTTTAAGAATCTGACAATTTTCTTTAAAGTGTCTGTAACCTTTTAGATCCTTCAACAATGTATAAGAGTCCCAGTTTCTACGTGCTCTTGCCATCACTTGTTATTGCCTACCTTTTTGATTATAACCGTTCAATTGGATGTATAGTGGTACCGTACTGAGATCTTATGGAGGAAGAAATGGCAAACCACTCCAGTATTCTTGCCTGGAGAATCCCATGGACAGGGAAGTCTGGCAGGCTACAGTCCATGGAGTCACAAAGAGTTGGACAAGACTTAGCTGCTATACAGATTGAGATCTTAATTTGTATTTCCTTAATGTTAAGTAGTAAAACAGGAGATGGCAAGAGTGAACGTTGACATTCTACAAATCAGCAAACTAAACTGGACTGGAATGGGAGAATTTACTGAGATGACCATTATATCTACTACTGTGAACAGGAATCCCTTAGAAGAAATGGAGTAGGCATCATGGTCAACAAAGGAGTCTGAAATGCAGTACTTGGATGCAATCTCAGAAATGACAGAATGATCTCTGTTCATTTCCAAGGCAAACCATTCAATATCATAGTAATCCAAGTCTATGCCCCAACCAGTAATGCTGAAGAAGCTGAAGTTGAATGGTTTTATAAAGACCTATGAGACCTTTTAGAACTAATACCCAAAAAAGATGTCCTTTTCATTGTAGGGGACTGGAATGCAAAAGCAAGAAGTCAAGAAACACCTGGAGTAACAGGAATATTTGGCCTTGGAGTACAGAATGAAGCAGGGCAAAAGCGAATAGAGTTTTGCCAAGACAACAAACTGGTCATAGTAAACACCCTCTTCCAACAACACAAGAGAAGACTCTACACATGGACATCACCAGATGGTCAACACCGAAATCAGATTGATTATATTCTTTGCAGCCAAAGATGGAGAAGCTCTATACAGTCAGCAAAAACTAGACCAGGAGCTGACTATGGCTCAGATCACGAGCTCCTTATCGCCAAATTCAGACTTCAATTGAAGAAAGTAAGGAAAACCGCTAGACCACTCAGGTATGACCTAAATCAAATCCCTTATGATTATACAGTGGAAGTGAGAAATAGATTTAAGGGCCTACATCTGATAGATAGAGTGCTTGATGAATTATGGAATGAGGTTCGTGACATTATACAGGAGAGAGGGATCAAGACCATCCCCATGGAAAAGAAATGCAAAAAAGCAAAATGGCTGTCTGGGGAGGCCTTACAAATAACTGTGAAAGAAGAGAAGTGAAAAGCAAAGGAGAAAAGGAAAGATATAAGCATCTGAATGCAGAGTTCCAAAGAACAGCCAGGAGAGATAAGAAAGTCTTCCTCATCCATCAATGCAAAGAAATAGAGGAAAACAACAGAATGGGAAAGACTAGAGACCTCTTCAAGAAAATTAGAGATATCAAGGGAACATTTCATGCAAAGATGGGCTCGATAAAGGACAGAAATGGTATGGACCTAACAGAAGCAGAAGATATTAAGAAGAGGTGGCAAGAATACACAGAAGAACTGTACAAAAAAGATCTTCACGACCCAGATAATCACGATGGTGTGATCACTCACCTAGAGCCAGACATCCTGGACTGTGAAGTCAAGTGGGCCTTAGAAAGCATCCCTATGAGCAAAGCTAGTAGAGGTGATAGAATTCCAGTTGAGCTATTTCAAATCCTCAAAGATGATGCTGTGCAAGTGCTGCCCTCAATATGCCAGCAAATTTGGAAAACTCAGCAGTGGCCACAGGACTGGAAAAAGTCAGCTTTCATTCCAATCTCAAAGAAAGGCAATGCTAAGGAATGCTCAAACTACTGCACAATTGCACTCATCTCACATGCTAGTAAAGTAATGCTCAAAATTCTCCAAGCCAGGCTTCAGCAATATGTGAACCATGAACTTCCAGATGTTCAAGCTGGCTTTAGAAAAGGCAGAGGAACCAGAGATAAAATTGCCAACATCCACTGGATCATGGAAAAAGGACCAGAAAAAACATCTATTTCTACTTTATTGACAATGCCAAAGCCTTTGACTGTGTGGATCACAATAAACTGTGGACAATTCTGAAAGAGATGGGAATAACAGACCACCTGACCTGCCTCTTGAGAAACCTATATACATGTCAGGAAGCAACAGTTAGAACTGGATATGGAACAAAAGACTGGTTCCAAATAGGAAAAGGAGTATGTCAAGGCTGTATTCTGTCACCCTGCTCATTTAACTTCTATGCAGAGTACTTCATGAGAAACGCTGGACTGGAAGAAACACAAGCTGGAATCCAGATTGCCGGGAGAAATATCAATAACCTCAGATGTGCAGATGACACCACCCTTATGGCAGAAAGTGAAGAGGAACTAAACAACCTCTTGATGAAAGTGAAAGAGGAGAATGAAAAAGTTGGCTTAAAGCTCAACAATCAGAAAACTAAGATCATGGCATCTGGTCCTATCACTTCACAGGAAATAGATGGGGAAACAGTGGAAACAGTGTCAGACTTTATTTTTCTGGGCTCCAAAATCACTGCAGATGGTGATTTCAGCCATGAAATTAAAAAAATGCTTACTCCTTGGAAGAAAAGTTATGACCAACCTAGATAGCATATTCTAAAGCAGAGACATTACTTTGCCAACAAAGGTCTGTCTAGTCAAGGCTATGGTTTTTCCAGTGGTCATGTATGGATGTGAGAGCTGGACTGTGAAGAAAGCTGAGAGCCAAAGTATTCATGCTTTTGAACTGTGGTGTTGGAGAAGACTCTTGCAAGTCCCTTGGACTGCAAGGACAACCAACCAGTCCATTGTAAAGATCAACCATGGGTGTTCTTTGGAAGGACTGATGCTAAAGCTGAAACTCCAGTACTTTGGCCACCTCATGTGAAGAGTTGACTCATTGGAAAAGACTCTGTTGCTGGGAGGGATTAGGGGCAGGAGGAGAAGGGGATGACAGAGGATGAGATGGCTGGATGGCATCACCGACTCGACCGACATGAGTTTGGGTGAACTCCGGGAGTTGGTGATGGACAGGGAGGCCTGGCATACTGTAACTCATGGGGTCGCAAAGAGTATGAGACAACTGAGTGACTGAACTGAACTGAATGTTACGTATCTTTATACACACTTATTAGCCATTCACAAATCTTCTTTGATGGAATGTCCTTTTAGATATTTGCCTATATTAATGGTTGTTTGCCCTTACATATTCTGAAAATATAATAGCAAAAAAAAAAAAAAAAATTCTCCCAAGTATTTCCTTAGTGCAATTTAAATTTTCAAATGCAATTTAAAAATGTTGAAATCCAATTTGTAATTTTTGTTCTTTTACCAGTTGTGCTTTTTTTTTGGTCATATCTAAGAACTCTTTTCCTAATCCACAGTCATGAATGCTTCTCCTATGTTTTATGCTGGAAGTCTTATAATTTAGCTATTGCATTTAAGTGTTATTTTCCATTTTTAATTTCTACTGGATTTTTTATAGGAATTTCACTGAATAAAGACATAAATTGGGGATGAAATGTTATTTTGACAGTACTCAGTTTTTGAATCATAAACAGTTTTTTTACTCAGCAATGTTATATGGTATCCAGTGTATATATCTTAAAATTAATTTTCTGTTGAACTGATTTCTATTTCTGTTTGAATTGTTGTTTATTCTTTTATACTATTATACTATGTATATTATTATACATGAAATTTCTTTCTTAATTTCATTGAGAGATTATTTGTTGCTAATAACAAAAATACAGTTGATTTTTGGACATTGATATTGTATCAAAAAATATACCTTACTAAATTTGCCTGTTAGTTGATTTTGAGGGATTCCTTGGATTTTCAATGTGCCAAATAATGTCATCTGAAAACAAAAACAATTTTACTTCTTTTCTAATGTGGACATGGTGAGCTTGTTTGTTCTGCCCTACTGCACTGGCTAGAAACTCTAATACATTGTTGAGTAGAAGTGGTGAGAGTATAAGCATTCAGTCTTTCACAAGTATGTTAGCTCTGGATTCTATTGTGAATGTTCTTTTTCAATTTGAGGAAATTCTTTTGTATTCCTGTTTACTAAGAGTTTTATTATGAATGGGCATAAAGTTTTCTTCAGATGCTTTTTCTGAATTAATTGAGCTAATACTCTTAAGTATGTGTGGTATTTATGTGAGTGATCATTATAATCAAAATATATAATTTTTAATGTTATTTTACTAATATCATACTGTGGTTTAAATACATATTATAAATTCTTAGTAGGAATAATGTCTCAATGCTTTCCTATCTTTCTAATTGTAATCAAAGTGAAGCAATGATTCATAAAGCAATGATCAGCTGTAAGAAAAGAGAATTATAGACCACTGTGCTTAATGAACTTAGATGCAAATTTCCTCAACAAAATATTTGCAAACTGAATCCAATATATTAAAAGGATCTCACAACCATGATCAAGTGGGATTTATTGTTGAGATGCAAGAATGGTTCAATATATGCAAGTCAATAAATGTGATATACTACATTAACAGGCTAAAGTATAAAAATCATATAATCATTTCAGTAATAGAAAAGCATTTGACAAAATTCAATATCCTTTCATTATGGTAAGTGGATATAGAGAGAACGGATCTCAGTATAGTAAAGACAATATGTGAGAAGCCCACAGCTAACATAATACTTAACAGCAAAAGGCTGATCAAGATAAAGACAAAGAGGCCCACTCTCACCACTTTTATTCAACATAGTACTAGAAATGAAACAAAAAAATTAGCCAGAGATATTAGCCAAGAAAAATAAATAAAAAGATACATATCAGAAAGGAGAAAGTAAAATTGTCTCTATTTGCAGATGACCTAATATTACATATAGAAAACCCTAAATACTCCACCGAAAATATGTTAGAACTAAGCAACAAATTCAGTAAAGTAGCATACAAAATCAATGTAGGAAGTTTAGTTGCATTTTATATACTAACAATGAACTATCAGAAAAAAAAATTAAGAAAACAGTCCCATTTACAGTATCATTAAAAAGAATAAAATACTAAGGAATAAATTTAACCAAAGAGGTGAAAAATCTGTACACTGAAAACTAAACAATATCAATGAAAGAAATTGAAAAAGACACAAAAATCAAAGACTTTCTGTGTTCACAGACTGGAAAAGCTACTTTAAAATATCTTATTACCCAAAGTGATTTATAGATTCAATGTAATACTTATAGAAATAAAGATTACTGTGGAATTACTATGGAATCAATAGTTTAAATTTGAAAGAGAATTTAAAGAGCACCTAGTTCAAAGTCACAATTGTCTTAAGACAAAGTACAATTTTTTACAAATTTTTTCTCTTAAAGTTACTATATGAACGCAGATCTTATTGATAAATATTAATATCCATTAATATTTCTAGTCCCAAGATCTTAAATTAGGGGTATGAGGTTGTGGTAAGTTATCTCATTGTACTTAATTCAGAATATTTAGTTTAGGGCCTAAAAGTTAAGTAACAAATAATGTAATACTGGCTAACTTGAAAGCAGAATTAGTGATATATTTTTCATTTTTCTTTTCATGCATTTCAGCCTTGTTTGAATGTGACACAAAGAACCTGAAATACTTTCAAAGTCTGAATAAGTGTATTACTTTTAAGGGAAGTGAAAAAAAGATGAAATGCTATATTTTACTTAGCCATGTTTTGTTTGGAAAGGCTACTTCAGTGTGATTCAAAGATTTGATTTGAGTTTGATTTGAAGTCTTAAGGAATTTGGGAAGTCTGAATTTGAGCATAAAAACTGGTCAAGCAAATAAGGAGTCTTTAATGTAGCTTAATACTGACTCATCAAATAACAAACTTGACCTTTTTTTCCCCAAGTGTTTTGAAGTGAACATGTAGATTCAGCTTGGATAAGTAGCACATATATAAAATATTAGCATATTTCTTTCATTAATTTTTGTATGTTAGGAAAAATATTTTAAGAAATTATGTTTGTTTCATTTATTATTCATGTATTTATGAATGATTTAGTAGATGTCCTAGATAAATCTCCAATTCTTAATGGTTTTATCAACTTATTTAATAAAAATATATCATCCAGAGAATATGTAAAAGTAATACAATGGTAAGTAAGCTATCACCCTGTATGCTTTATTTGCATATCTGTATGAGTCTAATCTATTGATTCCAGAATTTGTTTGGAGCCCAGGCATATACACCTGCAATGCGGGAGACCTGGGTTTGATCCCTGGCTTGGGAAGATCCCCTGGAGAAGGGAAAGGCTATCCACTCTAGTATTCTGGCCTGGAGAAGTCCATGGACTGTATAGAGTCCATGGGTTGCAAAAAGTCAGATACGACTGAGTGACTTTCACAGGCATATAGTAAAGTTGAAGGAAAATTTTCATTGAGACTTAAAACAATATGATGCTCTCTGGAATTATTTATATTCTATGAAGGAAAATATTTGAGACAGCATTTTTATTTAAACATAGTTACTACAAGTTTTTAAAATGCGGGGAATCGGAATGATAAGTAGCTTATTTACTGCAAAGGCCTACACAAGCTTGCAAAAAGCAAGCTGAAAGCAGGAGTTTCTAACAGAGTAATAACTGACTTGATTTTATTTCTTTGCACACAAAATAAGGACAACTAACTTCAGTTTAAAGGGGAAAATCATATACATTTTAATCCACCTAAATTTTCTCTATTTTTCTGAGAAAACTTTTATTGTATTTAATTATCCAGATAATTATTGAGTCTCTTCCTCCTTATATAGCAATTGAAATTATCAGGTTTTTCCAAAAGGATTACAAATATAACAAAGTTTTAAATTCCTCCCATTGATTGCAGGTTGGTCATTCTTTCAAGGTACATTTTGACAGTTTTAAATTGGCATGAACAAGTTAAAATGTTTAACACAATGGTTTTCATCAAATACAATTTTGAGGCAATATATTGGCTGCTGAATAAATCAATACTCCTATTTTATGTGAATACTTAAACTCTTTTTTCCTCAAGAGATGTGATATTTATTAAAAGAGACATTGTAGGATAAAAATAATTAAAATTGTACTGTTCCTCTTAAAATAGTTGACTCTGTATATAAATCTTTCTCGGAAAATCATTAGTCTTTTCTACAATACATTGGTTAGATAGATAGTAATAAAATCCTACAAGATACAAATACTAACAGTGTTTTTTGATGTTTTGGCTGATATCTTAGAGAAGAGTGAAATTTTAAGCTGAAAGTGGCTTTCTTTCATAAAGGAATGGAAATATAATTTCTATTCTGTATTCAGTTTGATCTATGCTAAATAAGAATCATTTAGTCGATGCTAGACAGGGAGTTAACTTGTAGTGATAAGAGAAAATGTATGCAATCCACATGGCTACTTAAAAAAAAAAAAAACTTCTTACACCATGCAAATATGGCACACTTTAAAATTTTGAAGCATTTTTTAAAATTAAAACACATGTTCAGCAGAAATACAGTATTAGGAAGGTACATGCCCTATCTCCATGGGGACAGAAGCTATAGAGTTTGAGACCCTTTGGTACTTCACCCTATGAACCTCTTCATCTGCCTGTTCATTGGTATTCTTTATAATAACCTTTACAGTAAACCAGTAATCAAAGGAATGTGTTTCCCTGAGGCCTGTGAGCTGTTATAGCAAATTATTGAGCCTGAAAAATGGAGTATGGAATCTCTCAAATCATAACTGGCTGGTGAGAAATACAGATGAAAACCCAAGACTTGCACTTGCATCCAAAGTTTGTCTGCCTGGGTTCTTAACTTTTGGGGTTGGTATTAACTCAAGGTAGTTTCTGTCGGAATTAAATTATAGGATACTCAGTTGGTGTATAGAAAGTTGGAGAATGTGTTGTTACTATGGAAAAAAAACACACACGGGAGGAGCAACATGAAGAGCGCTGGCTGTGAGGGCGCAGGAGGGCCTAGAGGAGCCACCCCACGTTGAAGGTCAGGAAGGGTGGCAGTAAGGAGATACCCCTTGTCCAAGGTAAGGAGCAGTGGCTGTGCTTTGCTGGAGCACCCTTGAAGAGATACCCCACACCCAAGGTAAGAGAAACCCAAGTAAGATGGTAGGTGTTGCAAGAGGGCATCAGAGGGCAAACACACTGAAACCATACTCACAGAAAACTAGTCAATCTAATCACACTAGGACCACAGCCTTGTCTAACTCAGTGAAACCAAGCCATGCCCGCAGGGCAACCCAAGACGGGCGGGTCATGGTGGAGAGGTCTGACAGAATGTGGTCCACTGGAGAAGGGAATGGCAAACGACTTCAGTATTCTTGCCTTGAGAACCCCATGAACAGTATGAAAAGGCAAAATGATAGGATACTGAAAGAGGAACTCCCCAGGTCAGTAGGTACCCAATATGCTACTGGAGATCAGTGGAGAAATGACTCCAGAAAGAATGAAGGGATGGAGCCAAAGCAAAAACAATACCCAGCTGTGGATGTGACTGGTGATAGAAGCAAGGTCCGATGCTGTAAAGAGCAATATTGCATAGGAACCTGGAACGTCAGGTCTATGAATCAAGGCAAATTGGAAGTGGTCAAACAAGAGATGACAAGAGTGAACGTCGACATTCTAGGAATCAGCGAACTAAAATGGACTGGAATGGGTGAATTTAACTCAGATGACCACTATA
Organism: Budorcas taxicolor; assembly: GCF_023091745.1. Lineage (NCBI taxonomy): Eukaryota > Metazoa > Chordata > Mammalia > Artiodactyla > Bovidae > Budorcas > Budorcas taxicolor. Next base: position 38,265,369 of record NC_068919.1, on the reverse strand, counting down.
TCTACTACTGCAGGCAGGAATCCGTCAGAAGAAATGGAGAAGCCATCATGGTCAACAAAAGAGTCCGAAATGCAGTACTTGGATGCAATCTCAAAAACGACAGAATGATCTGTTTGTTTCCAAGGCAAACCATTCAGTATCACAGTTATCCAAGTCTATGCCCCAACCAGTAATGCTGAAGAAGCTGAAGTTGAATGGTTTTATGAAGATCTACAAGACCTTTTAGAACTAACACCCAAAAAAGATGTCCTTTTCATTATAGGGGACTGGAATGCAAAAGTAGGAAGTCAAGAAACACCCGGAATAACAGGCAAATTTGGCCTTGGAATGCGGAATGAAACAGGGCAAAGACTAATAGAGTTTTGGCAAGAAAATGCACTGGTCATAGCAAACACCCTCTTCCAACAACACAAGAGAAGACTCTACACATGGACATCACCAGATGGTCAACACCGAAATCAGATTGATTATATTCTTTGCAGCCAAAGATGGAGAAGCTCTATACAGTCAACAAAAACGAGACCGGGAGCTGACTGTGGCTCAGATCATGAACTCCTTATTGCTAAATTCAGACTCAAATTGAAGAAAGTAGGGAAAACAGCTAGACCATTCAGGTATGACCTAAATCAAATCCCTTATGATTATACAGTGGAAGTGAGAAATAGATTTAAGGGCCTACATTTGATAGATAGAGTGCCTGATGAACTATGGAATGAGGTTCATGACATTGTACAGGAGAGAGGGATCAAGACCATCCCCATGGAAAAGAAATGCAAAAAAGCAAAATGGCTGTCTGGGGAGGCCTTACAAATAGCTGTGAAAAGAAGAGAGGCGAAAAGCAAAGGAGAAAAGGAAAGATATGAGCATCTGAATGCACAGCTCCAGAGACTAGCAAGAAGAGATAAGAAAGCCTTCTTCAGTGATAAATGCAAAGAAATAGAGGAAAACAATAGAATGGGAAAGACTAGAGATCTCTTTAAGAAAATTAGAGATATCAAGGGAAAATTTCATGCAAAGATGGGCTTGATAAAGGACAGAAATGGTATGGACCTAACAGAAGCAGAAGATATTAAGAGGTGGCAAGAATACACAGAAGAACTGTACAAAAAAGATCTTCATGACCCAGATAATCATGATGATGTGATCACTAATCTAGAGCCAGACATCCTGGAATGTGAAGTCAAGTGGGCCTTAGAAAGCATCCCTATGAACAAAGCTAGTGGAGGTGATGGAATTCCAGTAGAACTGATTCAAATCCTCAAAGATGATGCTGTGCAAGTGCTGCACTCAATATGCCAGCAAATTTGGAAAACTCAGCAGGGGCCACAGGACTGGAAAAAGTCAGTTTTCGTTCCAGTTCCAAAGAAACGCAATGCCAAAGAATGCTGAAACTACCACACAATTGCACGCATGTCACATGCTAGTAAAGTAATGTTCAAAATTCTCCAAGCCAGGCTTCAGCAATACATGAACCGTGAACTTTCAGATGTTCAAGCTGGTTTTAGAAAAGGCAGAGGAACCAGAGATCAAATTGCCAACATCCACTGGATCATGGAAAAAGCAAGAGAGTTCCAGAAAAAACATCTATTTCTGCTTTATTGACTATGCCAAAGCCTTTGACTGTGTGGATCACAATAAATTGTGGAACATTCTGAAAGAGATGGGAATACCAGACCACGTGACCTGCCTCTTGAGAAACCTATGTGCAGGTCAGGAAGCAACAGTTAGAAGTGGACATGGAACAACAGACTGGTTCCAAATCGGAAAAGGAGTACGTCAAGGCTGTAGATTGTCACCCTGCTTATTTAACTTATATACAGAGTACATCATGAGAAACACTGGACTGGAAGAAACACAAGCTGGAATCAAGATTGCTGGGAGAAATATCAATAACCTCAGATATGCAGATGACACCACCCTTATGGCAGAAAGTGAAGAAGAACTAAAAAGCCTCTTGATGAAAGTGAAAGTGGAGAGTGAGAAAGTTGGCTTAAAGCTCAACATTCAGAAAATGAAGATCATGGCATCCTGTCCCATCACTTCATGGGAAATAGATGGGGAAACAGTGGAAACAGTGTCAGACTTCATTTTTCTGGGCTCCAAAATCACTGCAGATGGTGATATCAGCCATGAAATTAAAAGATGCTTACTCCTTGGAAGGAAAGTTATGACCAACCTAGATAGCATATTCAAAAGCAGAGACATTACTTTGCTGACTAATGTCCATCTAGTCAAGGCTATGGTTTTTCCAGTGGTCTTGTATGGATGTGAGAGTTGGACTGTGAAGAAGGCTGAGTGCCGAAGAATTGATGCTTTTGAACTCTGGTGTTGGAGATGACTCTTGCGAGTCCCTTGGACTGCAAGGAGATCCAACCAGTCCATTCTGAAGGAGATCAGCCCTGGGATTTCTTTGGAAGGAATGATGCTAAAGCTGAAACTCCAGTACTTTGGCCACCTCATGTGAAGAGTTGACTCATTGGAAAAGACTCTGATGCTGGGAGGCACTGGGGGCAGGAGGAGAAGGGGACGACAGAGGACGAGATGGCTGGATGGCATCACTGACTCGATGGACGTGAGTCTGAGTGAACTCCGGGAGTTGTTGATGGACAGGGAGGCCTGGCGTGCTGCGTTTCATGGGGTCGCAAAGAGCCGGAGATGACTGAGTGACTGAACTGAACTGAACTGTGTTCTATGTGTAGCGAAAGAGCTTTCCTTTAATGTGTAAAAATATGAGTCTGGAGTCAGTAAGCTTTTGAGCTAATGGGCCTCAGTGTGCTTTGAAGAAATAAACAAGCTAAGGGTCAAAACACAGTGGCCATGTTTGGTTCATTTACAGAACAGGCTGTACAGCCTGTGAGGGCAAGTACCGTTTCTGCTTTGCTCACTGTTTTCCTCCTTTTGGTGGTATATGGTAGATGCACAATAGTTTACTGAATGGTTTAATTATGTAAGATAAGTTTGAAAAAAAAAATTAGAATGTTCCAGGTTATGGTATCATCTGCTTTTACCAATGTGTGACCATTTTGGCTGACTTGGAACTTCTATTTTTGTTAGGGGCAAGATATTACAGGGAGAAGGAAATGGCAGCCCAGTCCTATTATTGCCTGGAGAACTCCATGGACAGTGAAGCCTGGTGGGCTACAGTCCATGGAGATACAAAGAGTTGGACATGACTGGGCAACTTTCACAAGATATTACAAGTCCTGTTATAGACGGAATGTGTGTGCTACAATTATGTAAAGGGCTTCCCAGGTGGCTCAGTGGTAAAGAAGCCTGTCTTACATCCTTTCCTCACATTACACATTCTTCCTTATCCCATCAACTTATATTTAACCACACTGTATATGCTGAGAATCCCCATAAATATAGATGAACTTAACTCCAAATCCCACCTGATTTTACCTCCAATAGGTTGCTAAGGTCCTTCTCACACCATTAGTTGTATTCCATATCCTCATGATTTCTTGCCTTGAATACTGAAATGGTTTTTAAATAATTATTGATTTGTTTTCTGCCTTCAAATTCACATTTCTCCTATCCCTGTTTTCACAGATCAGATCATGTTATTTTTTGCTCACTAGGCTGAAGAGTCCACACCCACTTCTTAAATGTGAAATTTAAGGATTTTTGCAGTTTAGGTTCAATCAGCCTATTTAATTTTTCCTCCAACATTTTGTTTGGCCTCTACTCGGGCACTCTGGGCTTCCTTGGTGACTCAGATGGTAAAAATCTAAGGTTCGATCCTCTGTCAGGAAGATCCTCTGGAGAAGGGGACAGCAAACCATCCAATATTCTTGCCTGGAGAATTCCGTGGACAGGGCTACAGTCCATGGGGTCACAGAGAGTTGGACACGACTGAGCAACTAACACACACACTGGCAAGCTAGATTACCAGCATTCCCTGAGGTGCCCCCACTCTACCCCTAGAAAAATAACTAAATAGACATAGAAATGGCCAACAGGTACTGGAAGATATGCTCAATGTCCTTTGTTACCAAGATAATGCAAATCAAAACCATAATATCACCGTTTCCTTCTTAGAATGGCTGTCATCAAGAAGGTAAGAGATTACCATTGTTGGCAAGGATGTGTAACAATATGAAATGACCTTGACAGTATTATGTTAAGTGAAATAAGTCAGACCAAAACAACAAATGCTGTATGATGTCACTTACATATAGAATTAAAAAAAAAATTGTAGAAGCAGAGACTAGAATGGTGGTTACCAGGGGTCAAGGGTACAGAATTGCAACTAGTAGATAAATAAGTCCTGGAGATTTAATGCACAGCACAGTGATTATGGTAAAAATACTGTTTTATAAACTTCAGTGTTGCTAAGAGACTACATCTTAATTGTTCTCACCACAAAAAGAAATAATAATATGTGATATGATAGAAGTGTTAATTAATACTATGGTGGTTATAATTTTGAAATATGTAAGTGTATCAAATCAACACATTACACACCTTAAATTTATGCAGTGTGAACTTACATAATGTTAGATGCCAACTATGTCTCAATTAAAAACACCTATTATAATACACTTTACTAACTGGTTGTGTTCATGTCTGCCAGTCTGCTTTTGTGCTTTTAGTGCCTAGACTACTGCCTGGAACATAGCTCTATAGCTGTTGAAAGAATGAATGCAGCAAAAGTTATAACAGAGGAAGTCATTTCGCTTTTCAGATATAATCTAACAAAGTCTTAGTACTTTCATGTGATCCTTACACATCTAATATCTAGTCTTTAAACATTGACATTGATTTTATTAATTCATCTTGAAGCAACTGGGCTTTGTGAAACAGACATGATAAATCCTGAATGATTGCTTTTCATTCTAAAAATGTATTAGTTTACACTGGTGAGTATAACTGCCAAGTGGACAAAAATTTTAAATAACATCATCAGCCTATTGCTTCACTCTTAAGGATCTTTATAAAGGAAATAAAATTATGACCTGAAGTTATTTGCTAAGCATAGGTATGATGAAGAATTGTAACCAAGGTTTTAATGCTAGGTTGTCATAGTAGAGGGTTTCTCAAGTGAGTAAAGAACCTACCTGCCAATGCAGGAGACATAAGAGATATACGTTGGGTTGGGAAGATCCCTTGGAGTAGAGCATTTACCCCTCCAGTATTCTTGCCTGGAGAATCCCCATGGACAGAAGAGCCTGGCGGGCTACAGGCCATGGTGTCACAAAGTGTTAGACACAACTGAAGCAAATGAACATGCACTTCATACTAGAAACCTGATAAACTCTGATTACATTTTCAGGAGGATGAAAATCTTTGTAAGCTGGATAAGGTGTTTTCCTCTTGCTGAAGAGGTAATAACACTTCTAACTAACTAGATTTTTCTTATGAATATCAGCAGCCCTTTACTTTGTCAACACAACAGTTACCTAATTTATGTGGTCAATAGTTCTATTGATTACGGTGTTTTCAGAGTTCCCCAGCTTCAATAGAGATGACAAAACACTTTCATTAAGAATTAATTTCAAGGTAGTCTCTTAGAATAAAGAACTTGAGTATTCTTATGTATGTACTGAATTTCACAGTTTTCAGTTTTAGAGCGCAGTCTTTACCTTGACATTCTTAACCCCAATTGAAAGGTTACCTAAGAATTATATAACTTAAAAGTGTGTTCTACAAAGGTGAAAGCCCTGTTGTAACAGGGCTGTCACAAAGAGTTGGACACAACTGAGCGACTGAACTGAACTGAACTGAACAGGGTTGCAATATAATTAAATATTTTGGGGTAAAATAACTACACATTGAGTACATACTTCTGAGTAATAGAATATATTTCTTCACTAAGAAATTTATTGGATTATAGAATAATTTCTCTTGGGATTTTCTATGGAAAAAAAATAAGATATTTGTAGTATTGATTTTCTTTTCACCTAAGCAAGTGACTCATTGAATTCTATATTAAGAAAGAAGTAATCCAAGAACAGCTGCAATAAATCTAGAATGTGATTGCATCTAAGAGTAAAATAATTCATTAGAAAATAAGGTAAACCATAATAAAAATTATAGTCTTAGTTACATACATTCCAGGTTTTGCCCCACAACCAACCAGACAGCCATTTCTATACCAAGGTGATTAGTTTTGTGCTTGTTTTCTTATGAATATATTCATTCTGATTTCAAAAGAATATGCCTCAATTAAGGCATATTCAAATCAAATTAAGTTGTGATATTCTCACCAAAAGACAGCTATAGTGTAACACATGACCTCTTCTCTCCCAGATAAAAAGAAAGCAAGATTTTTTTAGTTTTATAATTTATATGTATCGCTCCACATTTTAGATACCCACTATTTTGAAAAACAAGTCTGAAAATAAAATGAGATTACTGCTGAGGTTTTAGGGAAGGGAGCTGTTTTATGTAGGTGCTAGTTGTAACTAACCATCTGCTTCCAGCTAGAAAACTCCTGTGGTCACAGCTAGACCTAATCCATTGGGTTATGTTCTCCATATGGAAAGTGAAATATCTATTGATATCCTCTCTACTATTCTCACATATGAGATTTTTTTCTCCCTAAGTAAATAGAATTTTTTTTTAAAGCAAGTTTCTGCCATTTTGCTTTAAATAAAATTTCAGGAGAAAAGATAGCACTGAAAAACAGTAGATTGTATAGGAATAAACCGCCATAAACTTAACGTCTCTTTTCTTCCCACAATGTTTTCACTTTAAAATATCACTGTTTTTACTCCACAGTGAAAAAGTAATTTCTCCCACAAATATTGTTCTTATTTTCCAAAGATGTATTATTTTTAATGATAAAAGGAATAAAAGATGAAAGATTCTCTCAGTAATCCTTCTGGTGGAAATACGTATGTATTGATGGAATTCAGAATAAGTCTTTTCAGAATGTGTCACTTTGGCATGCAGATTTTCTTGGCAACTGGGAGGCACAGATTTCAGCTAAGGTAGGGGAACTAGAAGGCAAGGAGCAGGGCCTTAGGTGCTGGAGGCATGGATGAGGTTGAAAACTCAAATCTCTCTGAATCTCTCCAGCTAGTATAGAAAGAAGCAAGCTGCTATCCACACCACTCCTTTGAGAACACCAACCTTCTTCATATAAGCCTTCGAATAACTGCATGTGAGTAATTCACCACATATGGGGATCTACACTCGCTTTTGCGTAACGTCTTCTGTTCCTTTCAGTGGACAGGCAAGACTAATCATCTTATGTTATCTTATTCCATACTATTTGTAGGGAATGCTGCTGCTGCTGCTAAGTTGCTTCAGTCATGTCCGACTCTGTGCGACCCCAGAGACGGCAGCCCACCAGGCTCCCCTGTCCCTGGGATTCTCCAAGCCCTGGAGTGGGTTGCCATTTCCTTCTCCAATGCATGAAAGTGAAAAGTGAAAGGGAAGTCACTCATTCGTGTCCGACCCTCAGCGACCCCATGGACTGCAACCTAGCAGGCTCCTCCATCCATGGGATTTTCCCGATAAGAGTACTGGAGTGGGTTGCTATTGCCTTCTCCAAATTATTCCTCTTATAAAACTCAGATTTCAAGATAAGATGTTTCTATAAAAAGACATTAAAAAATAAGCCATTAGTGGTTTTTTTTTTTCTTTTGGCAGAAGGATGGGTATAAACATAGACTTTGTTGACTTCATCTCTTGAGCTTCAACAGCTTCAGCTGTTTGAGCTTTGAGTTTCAGAGAATTCATGCAGGAGGTAGCTGTATTCCTCAGGGGTACTCTGAAAATGTCTTCTCCCAATGACTTATTTCCTGGAAATGTTGTTTAGTAGGCTGGCATTTGGGGACTCTGTTCTCGGGTCTCTTTGAGACATGTTTGTGCCCCTGGCCAGTTTCTTGTGGGTTCTGACTGAGCTGCATTATATTTCAATTCCTTTTGACTGAAAGATTAAATTCCATATTGGGTCTAACCTCTATAGAATCATCCTATGGTCCAGAAGCCTGAATGCCATGCTATTTTCTATTTAACACCATTAACCACTCTTCAAACTGTAGCAACCTGCAATTTGACTCTTTAATCATTCACTTTTCTTCTTTAATGTGGGGTAAATGTTTCCCTTTTAGACTTCACAACTCTTGAAGTTATCAAGTGAACCAAAGAATACCCATTTGTCTTCTCCCTTACTCCTACATGGGTTGAATTTAGTTTATTCTAGGTACCAGGAAGCCATCTTCCCTTTGGTACAGCACTTACAATAAAAGTTTAACATGTATCAGAATCACCTAGGAGGTGCTTATTTAAACATAGATTTCTCCCAAAGATTTTGGTCCAGTAAATGTGTGTTGGGGCCTGAGAACTTGGGCTTCTAACAAGTTCTCTGATGATGCTTATGTTTTCGGTTGGGTGTATCATTTAGAGAATTTTGCCTCACTTTTGTTTGAATAATATTATCAGAATCCATTCTGCCTGGTCAAAGTGAGTTTCAAAATTAAAAAGAGGGCTCTGCCATCTTGACACAGAGGTATAGTTCAGATTGTGTTCAATCTTATTCATATTCTGGGAATTGGTCATGGGGGTGCTATGAGGATGAAATGACTCTGATATATTGAACAACTCTTATTCTCTGTAATCATTCAGGGATTCCTATTTCTCAGTGAGAAAGAGTCTCAAAATGCTTAAAGTGTTTTTTCAATTCAATACAAGCTTGTAAAAAGCATATTCGAGGTTAGATGTGGTAGTGATCACGGCACAAGCCGTTGAAAGTTCACCAAGGTAATGCTTAGAACAAGAAAGTAAAGGACATTTGCCTTTTTTTGATGTGGTTGGTTTGAGTGGGAAAAAAATTATGGCTTCAAATAACATATGAGACCAGAGGCTATAGATACATTCAGGATACATAAACATGGGTATTTGAAAATAGCAGGATAAAAAGATCTCTCTCTATTCTTCTGTCTCTCAAGGGGTTAAAAGAAATAGTCAAGAAAATATAAATAGAATCAGACATTGCATTAGGTTTAAAAAATCTTTACCTGGACCATTCTTACTGCAAAACTGTGTGTTTATATCTTTTGTTCCATGAAATTTGAAGCAAAGAAAGCATCTTTTTTGTTTTTTGTTTTCTCTTTTTTTGCCTGCAAGTGAGAGAAGAGAAGATATTCAGAGGTATTAATGGGATTTTAAGAATCATGGATTAGATCAGTGATTCTCAAACTGCCATTGGCTAAAGTAAACAGAAACAGTTAGGAAAAGAAAATCCCATGTCCAGGATGCACCTGAGATCAATCAAATCTGAATCTCCATGGAGGGGATGAAGATATGCAATTTTTTTTATTAATCTCCCTAGGCAATTCTACTTTACAGCCAAGATTTGAAATAACTGAAAGAGAATCTCAGCATAACCGATTGGATTTGCAGAAATTAGTCTGTGCCAAAGCAAGGCACAAAACTTCCATGGCCCAGTTTTGCACGGAATTTGCTTTCAAGCAGTTGGGATATTCATAGTAAAATAAAGAACTTAAGCAAAGATATTTATATAGCAACCCATTTGTAAGCAGCAAGTTAAAGATAGCACTAAAATGATTAGTTCTGGGGCTTCTATTCAAATATGGGGCTATTCCATTCAAATATGAGACTTCCCTAGCTTTTTATTGACGTATTTGCTGGAATCAGCTTTTAATCCTCAATGAAACGTTCTAGTTCTGTTACCCTGGAGTTTGTATCTTTATTTTGGATGTAATAGGGTTTTCAAGAGATTGAAAGCTAACACATTTGAAAGCACTTAAATGGCCAATCTGTGCCAAGGATCGGGTGCCTACATAGATCTTTAGCAAGCCATTCCTAATATCATACTTTCTACTTTAATGCATTTTTACATTGAAAAATCACAGTTCAATAGCTGAAACCTGCGTCTCTTGTGTCTCCTGCATTGGTAGGTGGGTTCTTTACCACTAGCGCCACCTGGGAAGCCGAAATATTTGTTGCACAATGTACTTTCAATGACCTATTCCATGGTTTGCAGTAGCAAAAAAATAATATTTTGGGGTTAAATAGTCAGCTTCAATTATTTTCAAAAACACTTATCAACATGTTTGTAAGTTTCTCATCACTACCAGAAAAATAAAGTAACATTTACAAATGACTGAAAAAAAATTTTACATACCTGATTCACTAAAGCCAAAGGGCCAACTTTAAACTTCATGTTGAAACTTTAGAGTCATTTCTGTAAAAATTAAGACAACAGAAAAATAATGCTCACTAATGATAAATATATTGTTCTGGAACTACTAGTCTGTCAATGACAATAAAAAGAAACCAGAGTAGTCAATATCAGAAAAGTGATACATATTTTTAAAATGTACTTAGGACACAATTATGTACCTGGAAACCCATGAAAATGAAGTATAAATCTATTCAAATTAATAAGAATTTACTCTACCAGCAATAAATGGTTGAGAAATTTAACAAAAAATCTATCTCATTTATAAAATAATAAGTACCACATGATATAGTTCACAAGAAACATGCAAAATCTAAATGAAGGAAAAGGATAAATTTTAGTGAGAAGCCTAAAAGAAATCTCAAAAAAATATGCACTCCACTTTCATGAATTGGCACGTCATAAATTAAATTTTGAATCAATATCAAAAGTTGTATATTTTTCTCAAATGAATCCATATATTTAATATCATACCAGGCAAAATCACAGTGAGTCAAGAGAGGTGCTTAACAAAATAGTTCTGAAATTTAAGGGAAAATATGCAAAATATCTCATAAAATTTTGAAAGGAAGACTTGAAGAGTCTTTCCCTCTCGTATTTAACACTTGATGGGTACAATTTTATGATTAATCTGCCTCAGGCACTGGCAAAGTGCACACTATAGATATAGCTCCTACCCGCATGAACTTGAAGTTGAAAATGAGTATAAAGGAGTAGGAAAATACAAAATTACAATTCAGTGGGGGTACATAATATGATGGAATGAATAGACAGCTGCAAGAGAGCACACAGGAAGAACTACACTAGGAAAATCAATACTGAATTTGATGCAGAAGCAAACCAATGGAACAGAAAACTTAGAATCATTAAGTATAAAAAATTTAACTCAGGATAAATCATCATTTTACATTCCTGCCAACAGTGTAGAAAAGAATAAGGTGTTTCTTCAAAAAATTAAAATAGAACTACCATTTGAAACTACATATTACTGGGTATGTAGTCAAAGGAAATAAAATCAGTATCTCTAAGGGACAGTTGCACCCCTATGCTCACTGCAGCTTTTCTCTATCCACTCAAGATATGGAAAAATGCTAAGTGTCCAAAGGATAAATGGATAAATAAAGCATCAAAATCTATCTATCTCCTATCTATCTATCTCCTATCTATCTATCTATATCTCCTATATATATCTTTTAGAAATTTTTTCTCATTATATCTCCATGAAAGAATAAATCATAAAATAGATGAGTATGCTAAATCTTGAGAGGAAAATCATCAATTAAGAAGCAGAATGATTTAAGAGGTAGAAATGGAAAAGTGGCACTAGCGATGCTGTTTATAACCATAAATAATATGTGATTTATGTTTTCTAAGTATTTGATGGTCATCTTCAAGCAACACTGGCACAGTTTGAACTTAATATTCAATGGATCTCCTTTAGTAAGATTATAGCCTTTCCAGCGTGCCTTACCATTTATTTCAAAATTATATAATCAAGTTAAATTTTGTGCTACAGAAGCCATTAAAAATTAACTGTGTAACTAAACATCTCAATCATCTCATATCTAAACAGAGTTTTATAAATGCTTATTTCTATTTCTCTTATTAATATGAACTAAGTTAAACCACTCATATCATTTTGAGAACTTACACTTGGAAGGGCTTCCCTGGTGGCTCAGACGGTAAAGAATCCACCTGAGATGTGGATGACCTGGGTTGGATCCCTGGGTTGGGAAGATGCCCTAGAGGAGGGCATGGCAACCCACCCCAGTATTCTTGCCTGGAGAATTCCATGGACAGAGGAGCCTGGCAGGCTACAGTCCCTGGGGTCGCAAAGAGTGGGACACAACTGAGTAACTAAGCACACAACATATTTAGAAATGTATTAAGGATAATTGTACTAAATTTTCTTGTTTGTTCTTATATTGCTCAGAAATATACATTAAATATTATGTAATATCTCAAATAGTAACAATGCATTAAGAGTATTTGTAACTTTCAGATACAAGACACTGATTATATTAAATGAAATAGCGCATATTCTACTAGGTTTTAAAATGAAGGTGGGATACATGGTTTTAGAAAATAAAAAACAACAAGGAAACCTTTTTCTCATTTACTACCTAATGTATTACATAATACTTAGTAAGCTGCACCACACTGTGTATGTGTTTGTGGGTGAACTACAAATAAAATCGTTAACAACTATTTCAGGAAGTAAGAAATTGTCTATGCCTCCTCTTAGGCCTCTTGACGAGGGTAAAAGAGGAGAATGAAAAAGCTGGCTTGAAACTCAACATGAAAATAACTAAGATCATGGCATCCAGTCCCATTGCTTCATAGAAAATAGAAGGGGAAAAAGTGGAAGCAGTGACAGATTTTACTTTCTTGGGTTTCAAAATCACTGTAGATGGTGAGTGCAGCCATGAAATTCAAAGATGTTTGCTCCTTGGAAGAAAAGCTATGACAAACCTAGACAGTGTATTCAAAAGCAGAGACACCACTTTGTCAACAAAAGTCCCTGTAGTCAAAGCTATTTTTCCAGTAGTCATGTATCGATGTGAGGGTTGGACCATGAAGAAGGCTGAGCACTGAAGAATTGAAGTTTTCAAATTGTGGTGCTGGAGAAGGCTCTTGAGAGTCCCGTGGACAGCAAAATCAAACCAATCAATCCTAAAGGAAATCAACCCTGAATATTAATCAGAAGGACTGATGCTGAAGCTGAAGCTCCAATACTTTGGCCACCTATGGGAAGAGCTGACACATTGGAAAAGACCTGATGCTGGGAAAGATTGAAGGCAAAAGGAGAAGGGCACGCAGAGGAAGAAATGGTTCAATAGTATCACCAACCCTATGGACGTGAATTTGAGCACCCTTCGGGAGATAGTAGAGGACAGAGGAGCCTGGCATGCTACAGTACATGGGGTAGCAAAGAGCTGGACATGACCTAGCAACTGAACAACATCTTTGGCAACCAGTTTTTTAGTAACAGATCATATGGTAATAGAAAAAGTGAAAATATTGGCCGAGGTTGTTTGAGGTATCAAGTTATTTCGCCTAGATTTCTCCAAAGTTTAGATGAATTATTCCTCATATAATTTCTAAAACTATTCATCATAACCATGAGACCAAATTTGATATTTCCAATTTTAATCTCAAATTCAGCCTCTGCTATTGCTAGGTGATACTTTGATCATACTCATTGTAGAGCCAAGCTGATCTGTTTTAACAAAAGCATTTTTGTCTCTATGGCTTTTCTTCTGAGTATCTTTTAAAAAATTACCTTTTCAAGACAAAAATTTAGTTTTACATTTGTGGCCATGCCTTGTACAAGATATACAATCTTTATCTGAACTTCGTAAAAAAAACAGCCAAACAAAACATACTTTTAAGAATTTTCATCATTCTTTCTCTTATAAAAACTATTGGTTTAACAAATAGCTGTATTTTAGTCTATACATATCAAGAATATAAAATTGTGTTCTGTAAACTCCTTAATAAAATATTAAAACTGAATCTCTGGTATACTAAAATTCGCTATATGTTATTTAGACCATTATAGCTAATTGGTATTAATTTTGGGAGTGATTTTATCTAGCTAATTGATCTAATAATGATTTATACCTAATTTAGTAACAATGGATTTGCTATAAAATGACGTTTAAAGTGTTAAACACTCTTAAGTGTGACTTTTAAAAATATCAATTTGCATATACACATAGCAATATTGCAGTAAATAAATATAATACTATGTTGTATTATTAAATACTATATTCATCATAATTTCTGTGGAAATATAAGAATTGGGTAATTATTCCATAATTTTAATTTGTAGAGTTCTATATATCTCATTGGAGAAGGGAATGGCAATCCACTCCAGTACTGTTGCCTGGAGAATTTCACGGACAGAGGAGCCTGACGGGCTATAGTCCATGGGGTCACAGAGTTGGACACAACTGAGTGACTACATTATATATCTTATTGGGCTTCCCAGATGGACTAGTGGTAAAGAACCCACCTGCCAATGCAGGAGATGTTAGAGACAAGGGTTTGATCCTGGGGTCGGGAAGATCCCCTGGAGAAGGAAATGGCAACCCACTCAAGAATTCTTGCCTGGAAAATACCATTGGGTGCAATCCACAGGGTTGCAAAGAGTCAGACATGACTGAATCAACTTAGAACCCACGCATATATCTAATTACTTGTTTGCAAATCACTCTGTTTGCCCCAAAACATTTTAGCATGAAATAAATTACCAAAATGGTAAACATTTGGGGAATCTCAAGAACTTCAAACAGTAATATAATACATTCATATGTATATTTAACTTGCTTTGATTTTATTTCTTTCTCTAGGCTTTTACAAGCATTACAAACTTTCAACACTGTTCACATTTTTAAAGGCATGCAATTTTGTATCAGAAGAGTAGACAACTTTATATTTTTAAGGTAAAAATATTAAGCAGTCGGTGAAATGTTGCTGAGAAAAACAAGCTGTATGCAGAAGGTAGAAAGAATGGACTGCCTGGGGTGCAGGCTGGAAATCTAAACAATTATGCATAAGATTAAAAGGTATTTTGGATCCAGATTCTGTAGTCTTTAGAGCCCCAGTGAGGAGCTCACAGTTTATTTAGCCTATAAAGCTTGAATTAAAACAGTTGTGTTTGTTGTGTATATGTGTGTGTGCATGTGGATGTGTGTGAATTTAGATAATAGTAACTTCATCAAGACATTTATTATAGCAACAGTATTGAGATGCGATCAGATCAGTGTGTAGGGAGAGGTTGTTAATAATGACTAAACAAGTAAGGATATTACTGAATGAGTTTAAATGTGTGGTGGAAGTTTCTTAACTGAAATAAATACCAGAAGTATTAAGAAAAAATACCAGAAATAACAAATGGAAAATCTGAAGAACTAAATGAAAAACATTCATATGGAGAATTAAAAAGGACAATTAAATTATATTTGACATGTACATAATAAAATTTTAAAGATTCACTGAATGGTTGAATAAATTAATATATAAGTGAGGGAAAGAGATATTAAATCTTGAACCAAAAGGTCTTTTCATTCATTTTTTCAGTACATCAAAATCATTATTTAACATTTTATTTTGAACAAATTTTAAATTTACAGAAAAGTTACAAAAACAGCAGAGTCCTGTATACCCTTCTCCCAGCTCTACTTTAGTAACATGTTACCTGACTACGGCATATTTGTCAAATCTAAGGAATATTGCTACAATATTATTAACTAAACTTCCATCTTTATTTAGATTTCATCTGTTTTCCCACTAATGTCCTATTTTCCAGGATCCAGTGTAATGTCCTATTTCCAGGATGCAGTGACCACACTGCATTCAGCCGTAGGTTTCCTTGTTGTTGTTTTTGTCACTAAGTAGTGTCTGACTCTTTTGTGGCCCCATGGACTGTAGCCTGCCAGGCTCCTCTGTCCATGGGATTTCCCAGGCAAGAATGCTTAAGTGAGTTGCCATTTCCTTCTCCAGGGTATCTTCCCAATCCAGGGATCAAACCTGCATCTCCTGTACTGGCAGGAGGACTCTTTACCTCTGAGCAACCAGGGAAGCCCATAGGTTTCCTTGCTGCTGCTGCTGCTGCTAAGTTGCTTCAGTCGTGTCTGACTCTGTGCAATCCCATAGACGGCAGCCCACCAGGCTCCCCCGTCCCTGGGATTCTCCAGGCAAGAACACTGGAGTGGGTTGCCACTGCCTTCTCCAACGCATGAAACTGAAAAGTGAAAGTGAAGCCGCTCAGTCGTGTCCGACTCCTATGGACCCCATGGACTGCAGCCTACCAGGCTCCTCTGTCCATGGGATTTTCCAGGCAAGAGTACTGGAGTGGGTTGCCATTGCCTTCTCCTACGTTTCCTTAGGCAACTCCAATATTTACCATTTCCATTACCTATTTTGGCTCAGCTGGTAAAGAATCCGCCTGCAATGTGGGAGACCTGGATTCGATCCCTGGGTTGGGAAGATCCCCTAGAGAAGGGAAGGGCTACCCACTCCACTATTCTAGCCTGGAAAATTCCATGGGCTCTATAGTCCATGGGGTCACAAAGAGTTGGACACGACTGAGTTACTTTCATTTTCACTATGAACTTGTGATTTTGAATAGAATAGTATTGGTCAGGTGATTTGTAGACTATCCCTCCGTTTCGGTCTGTCTTTTATAAAATGCTTATTTTTATTTATTTGGCTGCTCCAGGTCTTAGTTGTAATATGTGGGATCCAGTTCTCTTGTTAGGTAGTTAGGATAGAGAAAAAGTCCAAAATGGCAGTAGCTAAAAGACAGACAAACAAAGGGAAAAGCCTGGAAAAAAAAAAAAAGAACAAAAGAAAAATCCATGGATTGATTCCTTTTAGGATCAACTGGTTTGATCTCCTTGCAGTTCAAGGGCCTCCCAAGAGTCTTCTCCAATAGCACAGTTAAAAAGTATCAATTCTTCACTGCTCAGCCTTCTTTATGGTCCAATTCTCACATCCATACATGACTACTGGAAAAACCATAGCTTTGACTATATAGACCTTTGTTGGCAAAGTAATGTCTCTGTTTTTAATATGCAGTCTGGGTCTGTCATAGCTTTTCTATAAAAGGTAAATAGCACAAAACAACAACCTACTGATGATGTCAATCTTGGTCACTTGATTAAGGTGGTATCTGCCAGGTTTCTCTACATAAAGTTACCATTTTCCGTTTCCTTAAGTTTTGGTTAGAACTGAGTCCAGCTCAAATTCATGGAAAGGGTGAATAATCTGCCCTTACTAGCAGGGTTAGTATCTACATATATTACTTAGAATTCTGTAAAATGGATAATCCTATCTCCCTCATTTATCAATGTGCCTAATCATATATTTTTGTCAGCATGGATTTGGTGCAGCAAAAATAGAGAAGAAACTTCTTAAATGGAAATAAGACTTTTCTAATTAAGAAGGAAAATGAGGAAACAATGAATAGGCTGAGGAAAAAACATAAACAGACCTGAAAAAGGTAAGCAATCTTTGTTATTCTTTAGCTATTGCTGCTAACAAACACTTGTGGCTGGATTTATCCTTCACAAAGCTAAACAAAGCTGATTGCTCTCTGACTCTCTTATGAGCTGTTCTCTGCACCTGGCAGTCTTCCCTGCCTACGCTCTCTTGTAGCATTTTGCAGTTCAAAAAGAAGGTCACTGGCTGATAACTTCAGGAACAACAGACCTGGTTGCCTGATGCCAGCTGTGACCATTCTGAAATCTTGCAAAAGATAAAAAAAAAAAAAAAAGCAAGACCTTCTGTGGGATATAAAACCTCTCCTTATTCCCCAAAGAAAGGGGCACAGTTCTTGAGACACTAGCCTGCTGTGTCTCAGGCAAAGATTAAAGCCATTTTTCTTGTTCCTCCAAAACTCTGTCTCTGTATTTCCAGAAGGCCTTGGTGCACAGAGAACCAAGCTTTATGGCATCAGATTCATGGATACTGATTTTATATTTGGGGTTATAATTCAATACCACTATTATTTTGTTCCAGATGTGACCATTAGGAGCTCCTATTTTGGATACTTTTAAAAAGTGTACTTTAAAATCAAGGTAAATTGAGAAAACAGGCTTAGAAACCACATGACTTTGTGAAGTAGCATAAGATAAACAAGGGCTTCCCTGGTGGCTCAGCTGGTGAAGAATCTGCCTACAATGCAGGAGGCCCCAGTTTGATTCCTGGGTCAGGAAGATTCCCTGGAGAAGGGATAAGCTACCCACTCCAGTATTCTTGGGCTTCCCTGGTAGCTCAGATGGTAAAGAATCTGCCTGTAATGTGGGAGACCTGGGTTCAATCCTTGGGTTGGGAAGATCCCCTGGAGGAGGACATGGCAACCCACTCCAGTATTCTTGCCTGGAGAATCCCTATGGTCAGAGGAGTGTGGTGGGCTACAGTATATAGCTTGCAAAAAGTTGGATATGACTGAGAGACCAAGCACAGCACATAAGGTAAACATGGTTGTAAACATCACCAAGAACATAAGAGAATGCTGTCAAAGTGAAATTGCTCAGTTGTGTCAGACTCTTTGTGATCCCATGGACTGCAGCCCACTAGGCTCCTCTGTTCATGGGATTTTCCTGGCGAGCACACTGGAGTGGGTTGCCATTTCCTTCTCAAGATTGTTGTCAGCTACTCCAGAAATCCCTTCTTGATCCCTTTCACAACTCCTTTTTCCTGCTGAACTTCCAAGGCAATTAAATTACTTCCCTGAATTTCTTTAATAGCACTGTTCAGTTCAGTCATTCAGTCCTGTCTGACTCTTTGCGACCCCATGAACCGCAGCATGCCAGGCATTCTTGTCCATCACCAACTCCCGGAGTCCACCCAAACCCATGTGCATTGAGTCGGTGATGTCATCCAACCATCTCATCCTCTGTCATTTGCTTCTCCTCCTGCTTCAATCTTTCCCAGCATCAGCATCTTTTCAAATGAGTTAGCTCAATTTGGTCATCATCAGGTGGTCAAAGTATTGGAGTTTCAGCTTCAACATCAGTCCTTCCAATGAACACCCAGGACTGATCTCCTTTAGGATGGACTGGTTGGATCTCTTTGCAGTCCAAGGGTCTCTCAGGAGTCTTCTCCAACACCACAGTTAAAAGGCATCAATAATTCAGTGTTCAGCTTTCTTTATAGTCTAACTCTCACATCCATACATGACTACTGGAAAAAAACATAGCCTTGACTAGACGGACTTTGTGGTCAAAGTCATGTCTTTGCCTTTTAATATAGTGTCTAGGTTGATCATAACTTTCCTTCCAAGGAGTAAGCGTCTTTTAATTTCATGGCTTCAATAACCATCTGCAGTAATCTTGGAGCCCAAAAAATTAAAGTCAGCCACTGTTTCCCCATCTATTTGCCATGAAGTGATGGGACCAGATGCCATGATCTTCGTTTTCTGAATGTTGAGCTTTAAGCCAACTTTTTCACTCTTCCTTTTCACTTTCATCAAGAGGCTCTTTACTTCTTCACTTTCTGCCATAAGGGTGGTATCATCTGCATATCTGAGGTTATTGACATTTCTCCCAGCAATCTTGATTCCAGCTTGTGCTTCCCCCAACCCAGCGTTTCTCATGATGTACTCTGCATAGAAGTTAAATAAGAAGGGTGACAATATACAGCCTTGACGTACTCCTTTTCCTATTTGGAACCAGTCTGTTGTTCCACATCCAGATCTAACTGTTGATCCCTGATCTGCATATAGATTTCTCAAGAGGCAGGTCAGGTGGTCTGGTATTCACATCTCCTTCAGAATTTTCCACAGTTTGTTGTGATCCACACAGTCAAAGGCTTTGGCATAGTCAAGAAAGCAGAAATAGATGATTTTATGGAACTCTCTTGCTTTCTCCATGATCCAGCAGATGTTGGCAATTTGATCTCTGGCTCCTCTGCCTTTTCTAAAACCAGCTTAAACATCTGGAAGTTCATGGTTCATGTATTGCTGAAGCCTGGCTTGGAGAATTTTGAGCATTACTTTACTAGCATGTGAGGTGAGTGCAATTGTGTGGTCGTTTGAGCATTCTTTGGCATTGCCTTTCTTTGGAATTGGAATGAAAACTGACCTTTTTGAGTCCTGTGGCCACTGCTGAGTTTTCCAAATTTGCTGGCATATTGAGTGCAGCACTTTCAAAGCATTATCTTTTAGGATTTGAAATAGCTCAACTGGAATTCCATCACCTCCACTAGCTTTGTTCATAGTGATTCTTCCTAAGGCCCACTTGACTTCATGTTCCAGAATGTCTGGCTCTAAGTGAGTGATCACACCATCGTGATTATCTGGGTCATGAAGATCTTTTTTTACAGTTCTTTTGTGTATTCTTGCCACCTCTTCTTAATATCTTCTGCTTCTGTTAGATCCATACCATTTCTGTCCTTTATTGAACCCATCTTTGCATGAAACGTTCCCTTGGTGTCTCTAATTTTCTTGAAGAGATCTCTAGTCTTTCCCATTCTATTGTTTTCCTCTATTTCTTTGCACTGATCACTGAGGAAGGCTTTCTTATCTCTATATCTCTAGACAGTACAGTTTAGTCTTTCCCATGAATTTCTATTTACCTTGATATGTCCTTTAAATCTCTGTTTGTAGGTCCCCATGAACTTTCCCTTTCTTTTAATTTTACCTATTAGAGAGCTCAGGGCATTTACCCATAGAGTTTCTGAAAATATGGGCTTCACTGATGGCATACTCATGGCTTACTCAGCATGCTTGTTGGGCCTCTGTATTTCCAGTAAGTTGGCAACTGAATTCCCAGTGTTTATTAGATTTATAGTCATTCCCTTTTGCAACACTATAAACTGTTATACTTTTCTATATGTACACATAATGTCTGCTTTGTGTTTTTTTGTAAGATTACCAGTCTTTAATGTTCATTGCCCAGATCCATTAATTCACTGGGGATTGCAAAATTTCAATATTCTAATCCTTTCATATTGTTTCACTTATTATCCAAATAGTTTTATAAAGAAAGATTTAAAATGTGATTGATTCCTTCATTTTATTTGCATGGTTTTCAAGATAGTAAATTGTATTTCTGTCAGAAGTTAGCCTATTTGTGGCTTTTGACTATAAATATGAACTCAAAATTATAAGTGTATTTGATAAATATCACTCCATTGTGCTTCATATACAAAATAAACTGTAAATTGCCCTATCTTTAACCATAAAATGCTTCTTCATTTTGGCTTCTGAGTCCTATTAACATAATCATCATGACCTCCTATAACTTCCTTGAGATCTTCTTTGTCAGAATTTATAAAACTCCTACCGTCTATTACACAATTCCTGCTCTAGGCCAGATATTAGCATTATCCCAAGAAGTTTTGTTTCTTCTATAGGAAGTTATATTTTAAGACTGCAATCTAGGGGCTTGGAATATTGGGTTGGTCATATTTATGTACCTTTAAGTTATATGTATAAATATATACATGAATAATATATGTGTATAAAGAAAACTTAAAATTTATACTAATATTTACAACACAAATCCAAAGCTACAGGTTTTCACCTAGCTTCTCATCATATTTGTACCTCCCTTATTCCACACCAAGAGTTCTAATTCTTAAAGACACCAATTATGATAGAATTAAAATGCCCACAGTTATCAGCTTTATCTTATTTTATATATAAAATAATCTCATTTTGGGCTTCCCTGGTGGCTCAGTGGTAAAGAATCTGTCTGCCAATGCAGGAAATGTGGGTTCAACCCCTGAGTCGGAAAGATTCCCTGGAAGAGGAAATGGCAACCCTCTCCAGTATTCTTGCCTGGGAAATCCCATGGACAGAGAAGGCTGGCAGGCTACAGTCTACGAAGCTGCAAAAAAGTTGGCCACAACTTAGGAACTAAACAATTTTTGTTTCGTTTTGCTAACTAGATGCTACATTTTTAATTCATTTTTTAACGTGGAGACTTAGGATTCAAGACTGTATATTGTAACTCCTGCTACTTGAGTCTATCTTTCTAGACTCTTCTTGTTCATTTTTTAATCAACACAAATTCATGGCAAGAGAATATCATGTGTGTTAGATGCTCA
The DNA here is from genome assembly GCF_023091745.1 of Budorcas taxicolor. Classification (NCBI taxonomy): domain Eukaryota; kingdom Metazoa; phylum Chordata; class Mammalia; order Artiodactyla; family Bovidae; genus Budorcas; species Budorcas taxicolor. Next base: position 38,243,651 of record NC_068919.1, on the reverse strand, counting down.
GTCGTGTCCAACTCTTAGTGACCCCAGGCGCTGGAGCCCACCAGGCTCCTCTGTCCATGGGCTTCTCCAGGCAAGAATACTGGAGTGGGTTGCCATTTAGTTCTCCAAAGAGAGAGAATATTAGTGAGTGATTAGGAACTCAGAAACAGGAGTTATGTTAATACTGAAGAGATGCTCTTCACTTATCACTTGTCTGATCTTGCGGAAGTTAGTCTGCCTCCATCATGTTTCACTTTCCCCATCTATAAAGTGGGAACTGTGTAGTTATCTAGATCATAGTATGGTTGTGAAGATATAATAAGTTAATAAAGGTAAATCTCATAGAGTACTAAATACAAGTGAGTGATGTTGGTGTGTACTGCACTAGGTCCAAGAGAGACTACAGAGGAAAGGACAGATAAGGTTTCTTTTTTCACATAGTAGTCTAGTAGAGTAAAAAACATGCAACAGAGAATTCTTATTTAATTGTATACCAAGTCCTATATATTACAGAGACAGGGCTTAATATTAAAGATGCACCAGATGGGTAAGATGAATTTATTGAGTGAGTTGCAGTGGGAAGAGTGTTCATGATGGAGAAACAAACAAAAGGAAGAGGATCTGAGGTTCCTCTTAACAGAGGCAAATAAACAGAGGCAAGTAAATAACACTGAACAAGGGGGTGGTGAGACTTTTCTGGGCATATGGTAGGGAATATTCTTGGCAGTTAGATATTTCTCTGAATGTAAAGAGCTGGGAGATTTCTCAGCCATCTTTGTATTCTGTGATTATAGAGTTTATGTAACTTTCAACACTGTCCATAATGTAATAATATCAAATGTGGTGATTGATTTAATCTAAATTTAAGAGTCAGGGAAAGCTCTTCAGAGAACATGACATGGAAGATTTTAAAGGTTGGTTAGTAATAATTAAGTAGATGAAGGAGGTAGGGGGAACTTATAAAATTCTGGAAGCTAGAGATCATGGAGACTTGGACAAATTACAGGTTAGTGTAACTAGAGAGTGGTGGAGGTGGGGAAGACGAGATAGATGGTCCTGGAAAAGTAAGCATAAGTGAGAGTATTTAGAGATTTATTGGGTCTATTTTAAGGAAGATAAAATTTATTTGTAAGGCAATAGACTGATTCTCAAAAATTTAGAAACATTAAAAATTAGATGTGTGTTTCATATTCCCCACTCTTAGGAAAATAAGCCAACTTTTCTCTGTTCACAGAGCCAGCTGAATTTTCCAGGGAAAATCCAATATTTAATTAGACTTTCAGGCATTATCATGGTGTCTAACTTTCACATTCTGAGTTGACAGTTGACATGGTTTTGTCTGATATGGCTGTGCTCACAGCTTGCTGTAAGACAGTGATATTGATTAAAAACATTCCTCTGCACATTTCAGTTAGTTACCTTCCCAAGTTCTTACAGAACAATGCTAATGATTCTACACCCAGGTACCTCAATGTCAATAACTTCACTGTCATGAAGGATCTACAAACACATGTGGACCCTCTCCTGATCCACCTGGGTTGGGGTTTTGCCCAATTTCATTGGGATCTGGGATAAAAATCTAAGTGGTATACGATGGCAGAGTCTTGCTTGGAACCATATTTGGAGACACATTGGTTATAGCCAATCAAAACACTCAGGTGGTTGTTGTGGGGATGAATGAATGAGGTTCCTGTTCTTTTCAGTACCTCCAAGGGTGAACTTCCCACATATATCCTGTGCGGTATTTCCTTGATGGTGACATTGACCCACTGTTTTATATCCCCTGAACTAGTCTGTCTGGTAGCTCTTAAATCTTGCAGGTTACAGTTAACAAAATGAATTGCAAAGTCATTTTCTAAAACCAAACAATTGTGGTCTGTCAGAGCTGCTACCAGCTGAAGTGTACTGGACTTTGATGTTGGTGAGACTCTCTTGTCTTGCCATCAAGGACAGTGGAGAAGGTTTCTTCTTAAGCTTGGAACCCAGGCTGGATGTCATGGAGCCTCTCAAATCTGCACAAACAAGGTGGGGAGGATACCATGTTACATCTTCCCCTTCAAAAATAGCAATCTTGCAGATATATAGGAATGTAGTCCTGCTGTATAATAAACTTCATATTCATTAGGAAAAAAGAAAGAAAGGTGGAGGAAAGAAAGAAGGAAGGGAAGGAGAAAGGACCATTGTGGTGGCAAGATAGGGAATAGGTTGAACTTCTAAAATTAGAGACTTAGACCAGAGAGAAGCTTGTTGTATATTCATATGAAACGATGAGAGACAAAAGGAGAGATAGGGTTCATGACTGATACGTTTAATTTTAAATTATTTGGTTTTTGAATATCTTAGACATTCGCATGAAAAAAATTCAGAAAGTAACTGAGTACATAGAAAAGAACCTAGGAAGAGAAATCTAGACTGGATATATGCCGGGGTCCAGCCCCGGTGGATCCAGGGTAATTAGAAGGGGAGACGGCATGGCGTCTTAGAAAGAATGATTTAATTAGAAATATAAGAGAGATTAGGAAAAATAGTATAGTAGGAAAATTTAGTGGAGAAAAGATGCTGAATAACTTGGCTTATGCAGAGAACTAATAAAACCTCAGGACAAGAGGTTTGCACCATCTATGTTAGGCCACTGGCACCCTCTTGAATAGCGGAGGGTGCCCTGCCTTAGGCTCCCTCTCGTGTGGGTCTTAGAAGCCAGGGCAAGTAAGTAGACTTGGCGAGCCTCCGCATTCCAGATGGGAATTCAGCCAGAAAATAGAGTAAGAAAAGACACAGGGGAAACCAGTCTTCCCAGTGACTGGCCCATCCTCTATTGTCTGGAAAGGCCTTTTATACTTTTGATTGTACATAGAGATCAATGGATAATACAAAATTATGCAGCGTCAGCAGCCCTGACTCTTATTGAGACCAGGCTTTCTCTCTGCATACCTAGTTGTATACACAAGTCTTAAGTGATTTACACCATCTTCTGGCCAGAAGGCCAATTAACATTTTACAGCCCTTTTCTGATAAGGGTCTGTCAACCAGAGAACTTTTTGTGTTGTTCTTCCCAAAGTCTGGTGCCACTCTCAGAAAGCACTAAATAAAGTTACATTCCACAACAATTTATAACAATGAAAGAAGTACAGTGATTTATAACAAAGAGAAAAGTAATTAACTCAAAAGTCTAGTATTGCTAACATCAAAACTACTATATTCCTTTTTCTATATCCCAATTACATTGATTAATATCCTTTAGGTGCCTAAAAGATAAAGAATATGGAGGCCTGGCAGCAGTCATTGACTCAACAGTGAAACCCATCACCAATATAATTTTTAGCTCTTTAGAAAAGGCTCTGTATCTTTAAGATGCTTTAAGCTTTGTGCCTCTCGTGGTTGGGGGGCTGTAAACAATTCACAAGTTGTAAAAGTCCGGGCAGACCAGTCAGGTAAGTTAGAAAACCATCAAAGGGGTTTAAACCGAGACATTCTTTTTATATGCAGGAGACTGTTAACTGGAGCCCTAAGTTAATTCCTTTTAGAGGAAGGTGATCAGGGATGGCCCCCTGTTATGTCAGAAGAGTGGAAACCACAGTACAATAAGGCAGGAAGACTCTGGTTTTGGGGGGTAGATGTTCAAGAAAACCCAGGGGGAACCCCTGAAGCAAAATCACACCTTTGCGTATGTTAGGCTTCCTTCCTCATGACCTTTGCCACGGGCAGGATTCCTCATTCTGGCTTCTGGCAGATATAAGGATTTGACCATCAATTGTATACAGAATGCTGTCTCTTCCTTTATTTTCACTCTCTTCCAAACACACACACACACACACACACTCACATCTATAACCTTCTGTAGCTCTTCTCAACTACTCACCTAATCAAGACTCACTGAAAAAAATATCCTACAGCTTTTTTTCTCACTTAGAGTCCAGATCCAAAAGATGAGTCATAAAAACTACTATAACTTGTCTATTTGCCATAAGTACTCATTTACTATCTATGCTAATACAAAATATAATCAGATGCATATGCCATCTTAAAGTGTTCTTAAAGCCATGTAAAAAGAAAAAAAAAATGTTGTAGGGTTTTGTTTTCATCTTTGCTTTTCCTAGCTGTCTTTTAGGTACTGAGATTTTTTATTTGTTTACTTCTTATGTAACAGAATTTGATTTTAGACTTATGTGCTTATAAATTCATTTTATCTTTTTCTTGTAGTTAAACTGCATATGCCCTAAAATAAGCCATTTCTATTGTTAAAAAATAGATTTACATTTACATGGTACTCCAAGATTCTGGGAGGAAATTCCTAGAATAAATGAACCAGAGTTAAAAGAAAGGCAGACAGGATAGCAAGGAATCAAAAAAAAAGGAAAAGAGGGAGGGGCCGGTGGGAAAAATAAAACTAAAAAAGCTAAGATATTTTTGTTCCTGCTCCTCAATGTGTACCACTATCACAAAAGAAGACATGAGACTTGTTAGCCAAAAGAGCAGAGACTGTGGATATGAACTACCTTCCTCAAAAAAGAAAGGGGAAAACTATAATTTCCAACAGTAGAGCTGAATAGTAGTAGAATTTAAGGAGGATAAAAGTTAAGTGAAGAATAAGAATATACAGGTCTAAATTGTGAGGAGAGCATCAAAAGAAGGCATATATTCATGTAACTACTACTGAAGTAAAGAAACAGAAACCTGCTAGAGCCCTAGATACCCACCACATGCCTCCCCGCCTCTCAGTTGCAATGTCTTCATTTGCCCCAGGACTGTTATTCTAATGTTATAATTTCCTTGTCTTTGAGGTTTTATTATCTTTGTACACATGTCTAGGAAATACGGCTTTGTTCTACTTTTTTAATATGTTTTTTATAATTTGAAACACACTATAATTATTTTCAGTGCCTTGCTACCTAAATATTCCATTTTTGAGAGTCATCCAGGTTATTTGAATGTAACTATGGCTTATTCTCTTCCATTGCTATTTATCTACAGTTGAAAACATTGAACTGTTTGCTGGATTAACGCTTGATAAAATATTCTATATATGTTTTTATGTGTAGACTTTAAAAATACTTTAAAAATCTAAAAAATTCTGAAGCATCAAGGGAAGTAGCAAGTACTTTTGATTCAGATAAGAATAAAATGAGAAAGATAATCTGTGCAGTGTTATTAACACCTTACAAGTTGCCTAAAGTATTAAATTTAATGGTCACAAATCAATATTCCTCTAACTGCATCACTACTGGTGTTTGAAAAGTTCTAATAAATAGCTCTTCTTCCACGATCTTAAACACAGAAGCAATTGAAAAGCAGTATGGGAGCTCAGAATACATTATTATTACAGATAAAGCTGATGTTGAAGAAACTGGCTTTTAGATGTACAGAAACAAGAAGCTTCTTGGTTCTGAACCCCAGAATTAAGAGGAATTACTCAGCCTGACAACAGCCAGTAAACTATGCACCTCTTCATGTAGGGACTTATCCTTGTGAAACATTTGATGTGAAGGATGGAACTGAATGTCTGAGTTTTAAGGGAGATAAATTACAAAGAGAAGGGGATGAAAAGAAGAAACTGGGCTTCCTTTCTTTAATTGTTCATCTACCTCACTAATTAAAAGATGCTTACTCCTTGGAAGAAAAGTTATGACCAACCTAGATAGCATATTGAAAAGCAGAGACATTACTTTGCTGACTAAGGTCCATCTAGTCAAGGCTGTGGTTTTTCCAGTGGACATGTATGGATGTGAGAGTTGGACTGTGAAGAAAGCTGAGCACCAAAGAATTGATGTTTTTGAACTGTGGTGTTGGAGAAGACTTTTGAAAGTCCCTTGGACTGCAAGGAGATCCAACCAGTCCATTCTGACGGAGATCAGCCTTGAGATTTCTTTGGAAGGAATGATGCTGAAGCTGAAACTCCAGTACTTTGGCCACCTCATGCGAAGTGTTGACTCATTGGAAATGACTCTGATGCTGGGAGGGATTGGGGGCAGGAGGAGAAGGGGACAACAGAGGATGAGATGGCTGGATGGCATCACTGACTCGATGGATGTGAGTCCAAATGAACTCCGGGAGTTGATGAAGGACAGGGAGGCCTGGCGTGCTGTGATGCATGGGGTCGCAAAGAGTAGGACACGACTGAGCGAACCTCACTAACAGAATTCATTCTCCTCTAATCCCCTACCGTATTCCCTCCCCCTTCACATATCTCCTATGAACCCTTAGGTAGGATGAGGAAAAAAGGTAAAGAAAGGCCAAATATGTTCTTTCAACTGAAGTCTCTCACACAGAAATTCAGAACAAGGGGAAAGGAAATTTCTCCTGCTCAATTCTTTATAGGAATAGTAGAGCCCTTTAGATTACTGTAAATCAAATCTAAGAGAAGTAGCTGAAGGAATAATTTATATCTGTTTTTCTAATTATCTTAGTTACAAAAGAAAATCTATATTTTTGTTCCATTGCCAGGAGATTTCTTGATCTCTCAGGTGAATAAACAATAGACACTTAGCCGACTTAGCCCAGTAATTCTTCAGACATCTTTGGACATGCCTGAACACTACAGTGCACACAACTTCACCTCAAGCTGCGCACTCTGACAGGCAAATTTACAGAGCAAACTCACCTTGCTGGTTGTTTTGATTCATGCTTTTCATTCAGTTTGATGCATCTTCTCCTAAGTTAAAGATTTATAAATTCTACTTGACTTTCTAAATGAGTCACAGTTACAACTTCCTCTAAGATTTCTCTTAATCATACAACTGAAGATCTTAGAAAAGAGCAACTCAGGGTCATCTATTTCAAACACACTTCTGACTTTTGAAGCTTCTGTATGATAAGATGACTAAATAGTTATCCTGTTTCATTTCAAAATAATTTCCTTCTTCCTGAAGAAGTCCACTCATCTTTTGGATACTTTCAGAAAGTATGTTTCGTATTTTGAGCTAATGTGCTGAGATCTGAATGTTTCTGTCCTCTGAAAGTAATATGTTGCAATCCTAATTCCCAATGTGATGGCGAGACCTTTGGGAGATATTTACGCCATGAAGGTGGAGCCTTTACTAATGGGATTAATGTTCTCCTAAAAGAAATCTCACAAAGCTCCCTTCTAACATGAGAGGATATGACAAGACATCGATGACCTGGAAGACAGCCCTCAGACAATCATTCTCATACCCTGACCCTCCAGTACGGTGAGAAATAAATTCCTGTTGTTTATAAACTACCCAGTGTGTGGTATTTTGTTATAGCAGCCTGAATGAATTAAGACAGTGTGACTTCTAATAACTTAAATGTATTCGTTCTGTCTTTGCAATTAAAGAGGACAAGTTTACGGCAACTTCCAAATGACTTGTCCTCAAACATTTAAATATAGTTACCACAGCTCCTTTCATGAATTAAATATTTTTAGTTCTTTTCATTTTTGCATTTGATTTTTTATCTTATTTCTATAACAGTTCTAATTTCTTTGGCTGAATATGCAACTCTTTGTAACTGAGTGTGATTCCTCAGACTGTAGGACTGTGTAAACACTCTGGTTATGACTTGAAAAGGTAATTCTTTTGAACTTGCATAACATTATTTCTGTATCTGTAATAATGCTTAGCAAGGTCTGAATTATCTCTCCTTTCTATCTCATAAACTTCTTAATATAAAATCCAGGTCTTTTTCAACTTTGTATTGCCTAAAACATCAGTGCATTAAAAAAAAGAAAAACTGATGCTCAATAAATATCAGAAAATAAAGATGTGGTAGATGGCATGTGTGTGTGTGTTGGGTCACTAAATCGTGTCCAAACTTTTGTGACCCCAAAGGTGCATAACACTCCCCAAAGATGTCCACATCCTGATCTTGGAACTCATGAAATGTTACCTTACTTTGCAAAAGGGACTTTCAGATGTAAGTAAATAAAGCATTTTAAAATGAGGAAATTATTCTGGATTATCTGGACAGGCCCAGTTTAATGACAAAAGAGAAAAGGCAGTATGAAAATAGAAGCAGAGGCCAGGGCCTCAGGGCCACGAGCCCAAAGGTGCAGGAAGCCTCTACAAACTCGAAAAGTTAAGGAAATGGTTTCTTCCCTGAAGAAACACAGCCGTGTGACCCATTTCAAACTTCTGACCTCCAGATCTATAAATAATAAATCTGTGTTGTCTTAAACTTCTAAATGTGTGGTAATTTGTTACAATAACAATAGCAAACTAAAATAGAATGGAATGATAAATAATTTATTTAAGTCTACCAAGTTGAATATTGTTTCAAAATAATATTTTTAGAAAACAGATATTCCTTCCATGGGTGAATAAAATACACATTAAGACAACCTTTAGAATGTGCTCTCCTCAATCGTTCAGTCGTGTCTATTTGCAGACCATGGACTGTAGCCCGCCAGGCTCCTCTGTCCATGAAATTTTCCAGGCAAGAATACTGGAGCGGGTTGTTATTTCCTACTTCAGGGGATCTTCCCGACTCAGCGTTCAAACCTCTGTTACTACACCTTCTGCATTGGCAGGTGGATTCTTTACCATTGAGCCACCCAGGAAGCCCAGTCTTTAGAATTCACACATTTTATTTGGGTATGTAATTTTATACAGTGGAAGTGAGAAAAAAGATATAAGGGACTAGATCTGACAGAGTGCCTGATGAACTATGGACAGAGGTTCATGACATTGTACAGGAGACAAGCATCAATAGCATTCCCAAGAAAAAGAAATGCAAAAAAGCAAAATGGCTGATTGAGGAGGCCTTACAAATAGCTGTGAAAAGAAGAGAAGTGAAAGGCAAGGGAGAAAAGGAAAGATATACCCATCTGAATGCAGAGTTCCAAAGAATAGCAAAGGAAAGATAAGAAAGCCTTCTTCGTGATCAGTGCAAAGAAATAGAGGAAAATAATAGAATGGGAAAGACTAGAGATCTCTTCAAGAAAATTAGAGATACCAAGGGACTATTTCATGCAAAGATGGTTTCAATAAAAGACAGAAATGCTATGGACCTAACAGGGGCAAAAGATATTAAGAGGAGGTGGCAAGAATACACAAAAGAACTGTACAAAAATGATCTTCATGACCCAGATGTTCACAATGGTGTGATCACTCACCTAGAGCCAGACATCCTGCAATGTGAAATCAAGTAATGGAATTCCAGTTGAGCTATTTCAAATCCTAAAAGATGATGCTGTGAAAGTGCTGCACTCAATATGCCAGCAAATTTGGAAAACTCAGCAGGGGCCACAGGAATGGAAAAAGTCAGTTTTCATTCCAATCCCAAAGAAAAGCAATGCCAAAGAATGCTCAGACTGCCACACAATTGCACTCATCTCACATGCTAGTAAAGTAATGCTCAAAATTCTCCAAGCCAGGCTTCAGCAATACATTAACTGTGAACTTTCAGATGTTCAAGCTGGTTTTAGAAAAGGCAGAACCAGAGATCAAATTGCCAACATCTGCTGGATCATCGAAAAATCAAGAGTTCCAAAAAAACTTCTACTTCTGCTTTATTGACTATGCCAAAGCATTGACTGTGTGGATCACAATAAACTAGAAAATTCTGAAAGAGATGGGAATACCAGACCACCTGACCTGCATCCTGAGAAATCTGTATGCAGGTCAGGAAGCAACAGTTAGAACTGGACATGGAACAACAGACTGGTTCCCAATAGGAAAAGGAGTACGTCAAGGCTGTATATTGTGACCCTGCTTATTTAACTCATATGCAGAGTACATCATGAGAAACACTGGACTGGATGAAGCACAAGCTGGAATCAAGATTGCTGGGAGAAATATTAATAATCTCAGATATGCAGATGACAACACTCTTATGGCAGAAAGTGAAGAACTAAAAAGCCTCTTGATGAAAGTGAAAGAGAAAAGTGAAAAAGTTGGCTTAAAGCTCAACACTCAGAAAACTAAGATCATGGCATCTGGTCCCATCACTTCATGACAAATAAATGGGGAAACAATGGAAAGAGTGGCAGACTTTATTTTGGGGGGCTCCAAAATCACTGCAGATGGTGACTGCAGCCATGAATTAAAAGACACTTACTCCTTGGCAGGAAAGTTATGACAAACCTAGGCAGCCTATTAAAAAGCAGAGATAGTACTTTGCCAACAAAGATCTGTCTAGTTAAAGCTATGGTTTTTCTGGTAGTCATGTATGGATGTGAGAATTGGACTTAAAGAAAGCTGAGCACTGAAGAATTGATGCTTTTGAACTGTGGTGTTAGGGAAGACTCTTGAGAGTCCCCTGGAATGCAAGGAGATCCAACCAGTCCATCCTAGGGGTGATCAGTCCTGAGTGTTCATTGGAAGGACTGATGTTGAAGCTGAAACTCCAATCCTTCGGCCACCTGATGCAAAGAACTGACTCATTTGAAAAGACGCTGATGATGGGAAAGATTGAAGGTGGGTGAAGAAGGGGATGACACAGGATGAGATGATTATATGGCATCACTGACTCAATGGACATGAGCTTGGGTAAACTCCGAGAGTTGGTGATGGACAGGGAGGCCTGGCATGCTGCAGTCCATAGGGTCGCAGAGTCGGATATGACTGAGCAACTGAACTGGATTTTGTTTATGTAACATTTCACTGGAAACCAAGACTTTTAAAAATGCAAAGATTATTTAAATGTCCCCTTAGGACGTAATTTCTTTTCTTTTTTAGGGAACCATTTTACCAGGAATAATTTATTTTTGTGGTAAGAAATACAATGAGTTGTGCTGAAACTCTAGGGTTCATCATTCCAATCTGTTAATTGAAAAATAACTGCAACCAAACTGAAACTAAAATCATCTAGATTTATCTTTAAAATAACCACAATATAGATTGTTATAATTTCAGGAACTTTCCCACTACTTACTTTCTCTGGAGAGGCAAACAGAAAGTGATGTGCAATTTTCTTAACACTCAAGTTGCTCCTGGAGTAATAATTTCTCATTTGTAATCTGAGTGTTTAATTCAGTGCATCATTTATCAAATCTGACATAAGGGTATGAAATCTAACAGCTTTCCATAAGACAAGGGGAAACTTCATTCACCAACAGTCTGTTATGGAGCCAAAGTCTATAATATAAATTCCTTTAATTTGCTCATATTCACACTTGAATTACTATAGAAAATCAACTAAGGTTTTATTTTCTAATTTATAGTTTGCATTTTTGTCATACATTACGTAAGCAGTTCCTTACTCTACGAGACAATATTCACAAAAGATTTTCATAGTAATAAAAAGAATCAAGTTCAAAGTATGTAATATGTAAACAGTGAAAGGCAAGAATTTACCGGTGACTATCAATATATATGCTTATCCATTCATTCTAGCAATCAGTTCTAGACTTTCATTATATATTAAGTAGAAAGGGAAAGTGAAGAAAATATCTGGATAATCCATAATTTGTCAAAGATTCAACTGTTTAAATATAATATACAAAATTATATTGGTGATTCATACTCTTAATTATTAAAAGTTTTTTGTGCCTTGAATTATGCTTTGTGACTTAAATGGATCAAGTTTATACCAGAAATATTTGTACCAAATATTACAGTGGAGTAATATTAAAGACTGAAGCTGTACAATGGACCGCGTGATCACATCCAAATAATAACTGAGGCAAAGAGCAGTATTTAATTTAATTTGAAATGTTCAGATATCTAAAATTACAAAGAGCTTAATAATCAGAGATGTGGGTTTAACCATTTTCTAATTGTATGAGTCTGGGCAAATGATTTAGTTTTAGGGCTATCATTTAATCATTTGTAGTATACAGAGGAACAACAACAGATTTATATGATGTCTAAATGAAACAAAGCATCGTAAGAGCAGACCTTTTGTTTATGTTGTTCATATCTCCACTGCGCAGTGCCTAGCCCAGTGTAAACAATAATCCTCACTTTAATAGTATTGAATAAGTGACTAGCATATAGATCACTCAATAAATGTAGATGTTAATGTTAGAGGTATATAAATTCACTTCTCTACTTTATTAAGCTTTGTTCTGCATTCAGAGATATCAAATATCAGACAAAAGCATTTAAATCACCATATTTGCTATTTCCTATATTGTGTTGTATATAAGGATGCATATGTGCTAATGTGTACTAATTAAAGTAACACTAAATGCTGCAATCTGTTAGCCTTGAAATCTCAGAGATTTAGAACAATGAAAATCCAACTTGTTCTCTTATAAAGTCTAATCAGAGGGTGTGGGGGTGGGGTGGGGGGATTCTGGAGCGAGTCTGTGTGGTGAAAGAGGAAAATTGTCCTTCCCCCTTTCATACACCCTCACAGTCTTTTTCATCTGCCTAGTGGTTGGAGCAGTGATGTGATTTATATCAATTCCATCCATTTTCCACGTTCATAGTTTATGGTGACACCAAACTCCAAGTGAAGACAAGAAAAGGAGCTTGCCTCTGTATCAGAAGGAAGAGGAGCCAGGTTTGGTGAACACCTTGAATGACCAGCTTTCTCTATTGCATTCTGTCCCTGAGGTCCACAATTATCTATTCATTTCTCCCCCACATATACTGAAACAAAATCACTTCTTCCCCAAGTAAAACAACCCCAAGCCCCATCCAGTCACTGTATCAAGCAAAAGTCCAGGATCAATTGCTGGAAGATATGCCATTCTCTGTATCTGAGGTCTGGATGTACTTCTCTAAGGTCTAATGCCTTATTACCTAAAGGATAAGTTGTCTCTCTCCCCCATGCCTGATATGGAATGTCAAAATAGGACTAGGAAAACTGAAATAAAAACTTGCACTTGAAAAGGAGATGAAGGGGAAACCAAAATAGTTACTGTTCCCTATCAATTCTGATATTCTGCCTGGCAGGTATTTGGCAGGTCCCCTTCCCTGGGACTAGTGCACGCTCTTGATTATACTCCAAATGTATCTCTGAGAGGATCTTGCTGGACCATTATCATGTATGGACATAGGAGAAGTCAGTAATGGGGAATATACTTTCCTGAGAGTATCCCAGGATTCACAGCTGGTTTCCTATTTAAGTGATTTTGGGAGATTGAAAAGTGAAAGTCATTCAGTTGTGTCAGACTCTTTGCAACCCCATGGACTATACAGTCTATGAAATTCTCCAGACCAGAATACTAGAGTGGGTAGCCTTTCCCTTCTCCAGAGGATCTTTCCAACCCAGGGATCAAACCCAGGTCTCCCACATTGCAGGCAGATTCCTTACCAGCTGAGCCACAAGGGAAACCCAAGAATGCTGGAGTGGGTAGCTATCCCTTCTCCAGTGGATCTTCCCAACCTAGGAATCAGGGAAGCCCTTGGCATGTTGAGAGCTATACTAAATTTAAAACAATCCAAGATGTTTTCTCTGGGCTTATATGTACGTGTGTATGTTCATTATGGTCTGAATGTTTGTGTTACCCCAAATTTACATGTTGAAATTTTAACATACAATGTGATGGTATTAGGAGGTAAAGTTCTTGAAAAAGTGCCTAAATCATGAAGGTAGAGTCCTATTGAGATTAGCGTTCTTGTGAAAGAAACTCAAAGAACTCCTTAGAACTTCTGCCATGTGAGGAATACAGAATGAAGTCTGCAACTTGGAAGAGAGCCCTCTGCCTGACCTCAGAATTCAAGCTTCCAGAGCGGTGAGAAATAAATTCCTGTTTACAAGCTACATGGGGCTTCCCTGATGGCTTATTGGTAAAGAATCTGCCTGCCAATGCAGGAAATTCAGGTTCCATCTCTTGGTCCAGTATTCTTGCCTGGGAAATCCCATAGACAGAGGAGCCTGGCATGCTACAGTCCATGGGGTTGCAATGAGTCAGACACAATTTAGCTACTAAACAAGATAAGGTGTGGTCTTTTGTTGCAGCAGCCTGAAAGGGTTAAGAAAGATAGCTGGTATTGAGAAGTGGGTGTGCTCCTGTAACAAATACCTGTTCCATTATGTCTGGAAGGTGACAATCGTAAGGTTTTGTACTTGCTTGGGACATGTTATTCCTTTCTTGTTTTGTATTTCTCTTCTTTGGAATGACAGTGTTTATCCTATGTATTGTATTTTGGAAGCACATATTAATAACACATTGGATTTCACAGATTAATAGCTAGAGAGTAATTTGCCTCAGGATGAATCATCTACCCATATTTAGTTTAAGTGATATTTAGATGAGACTTTAAACTAAGACTTTTTAAGTTGGTGGTAGAATCAGTTAAGACTTTTGGGTTTGTTGTGATGAATTGAATGTATTCTGCATGTAAGAAGGACATGAATTTTGAGAGTTCAAGGGCAGAATACTATGGTCTAAATGGTTGTCTCCCTAAATTTAATATGTTGAAACCTTAATGCCCAATATGATGATACTAGGAGGTAGAGCCTTCAGAGATATAAGCATGAAGTTGTCATGAATAGGATTAGTCCTCTTACAAAACAGACACTGCAATAAAGAAGATGTGATGTATATATACTTATATACACAATGGAATACTGCTCAGCTATAAAAAGCCACCAAAAAATGAAATAATGCCATATGCAGCTATATGGATGGACTCAGACATTATCATATTAAGTAGTCAGAAAGACAAAGACAAATACCATAGGATATAACTTATATGTGAAGTCTAAAGTAAGACACAAATGAATATATCAATGAAAGAAACTCAGAGACATAGAGAACAGACTTATGGTTGCCAAGGGGCTGCAAAGGAGGGCTGGGCTGGGAGTTTGGAATTAGCAAATGTAAACTATTATATGTGTGATGGGTAAACAATAAGGTCCTATTTCACAGCACAGGGATGTATATTCAATCTCCTGTAATAAATCACAATGGAAAAGAAAAAATAAAATAGTTTATTTTGGTAAAAATAAAAAAAAAAAGAGAGAGAGAGAGACCTCACAGAACTCCTTAGCCCTTCCACCATGTTACAATACAAGAATTCTGTGACTCAGAAGAAGGTCCCTCACCCAAGAACATGCCGGCACTCTTGAGCTTGGAATTTCAGTCTCCAGAACTATGAAAAACACATTTCTATCACTTATAAGCTACCTTGTCTGTATTTTTATAGTAGCCCAAATGGACTAAGACTGTGTATGTGTGTGTGTGTGTGCATGCACGCACACTTGTGCAAATATTAACGGTTCTCTCAACGATTTGGTTTAGCTTCTGATCTACTGCAGTGCCTTTCCATGTGCCTGGAATTATACTCACTTTTCCCTTGACATAATTGTCTTTGCTTTATTTCTTTGATTCCTTACTTAGAAATCTCTCTCAACTTAGTGGGTTAATTTGAGGTCATAGTTCTTGAGGGGACTATAATATCCCTAAGCTGATCTTTGCTTTATTGCAGAATTTCTTTGTTCAGTTGAAAAGTCTTACTGTGACACTGTAGCTCAAATCTTTTTTCATCTTTATTTTTACCACTTAGATTCCCAGTGGCAGTTGGCTTCTCCAAGCCTGCAAAATTCATGTTCTCTCAACTCTTACTAATATCTTTGTTCTCTAAAAACCAGGCAGTTTTTACTAAGCTTATTCCTTTCATGAAATCTTTCTAAAACTAGAAATAAAAAGCCATACATAACACTCCTTGAGTATTTCCAACCACTGCCCCCAGAGCTATAGGGTCAGAATGTTAGATTTATCCAACTAAATGTTTGGGACTGCCTAACACAGGTCTCCCTCTTTACAATTTACAGCAGTTTATTCATGACTTGAATTTATAAATCTATCTTAATCAAGGCAGTACAAACCAACTCCAAAATCTCAGTGACTTAACACAAAAGTTTATTTCTTGATCATATGAAGTCTACTCCATGGGAGAGGGTGTGAGTAATGCTCCATTCAGAAACTTGGACTCTTTTTCTGTCACTATACCTCCCTCTATATTTTTGGAGTTCTCTAGAGCCAGCGAAATAAGAGTGGAAGGAGAGAGAAGGGAGGTAATCATGAATCAGCCTGGAAATACACTACCTACTCTCACATTCCAATGTTCAAAGACCACCTAGGTTCAACTAACAAAGTAGTTTTTTTTGCAAAGAAAGCTGGGCAATTTGTCTGCATGTGTGCTCAAAAGAAAATAGAAACAGGATTGATGAATAGCTATTCTTTGCCACCACAGTGTGTATGTAACACACATTTCTTTACTACTTAAACTATTTAAAGTCTGACAAGATGGGTCACTTTGATAAGTTGTGACCACAGGACTCTCAGTCTAAACAATGTTTCTAAGTCTCTAGAATGAAACAACAGAAATTATGAGACTAAACAAAAACTGTTAAGTGATAAAATTTCAGTTCTAAATCCTAACCATCAAACAGAATAAAAATTAGCATATTCTTACCTTGTTTTAAATTTCATTCTGAAATAAGTTACTACTGTTATTCTGGTAACTGAATGCATACTAATCTATAAAAGTAAAGGTGAAGAAAAGTATTCACTTGTACTTCCATACTGTTGGCTTGATCTGTGTTAAACTGGTCCAGGAGTTTCTTTAGGAAACATTTGGGATGTTGGCTAATTTTGGCAAGGAAGAATACCTTGGCATCAATGACACTAATATTTTCAAATGTCAGATAGAAAGTGTGACAGCCAGTAAATCGATTTATTTTGCAATGACACAACATGGTCTTATCCAGTTCCAATTCATGCTGAAAACTCTTTAATATGATTCTTACTGAAATTCAGACAATCTTAAGAGATCTTCTTTGAATGACATTTATTAATACTTTGGTAAAATCAAATCTTAAAATTTCTTAAATCCTAACACATATGTTCCACAATGTGGAATTCAAACAACTGATTTCATATACTAGTTCACGTATCTGAAAAGACAATCCTGTTTTCAAAATAAAGATTAAGGACATCTTTGCTGGTATTGATGACCACTTTCAGACACAGGTCAGATAATATTAGGTATGAATTTAAAAATGAGGAAGATTTCATATTTTCAAAACAAATATGCCAAATCTCCAATATATCTGACAAAATTTTCCTATTCTTATATTTGGCTACAAAAATTGTTTCCTACTTTTACTTATTAAGGAGTAAATGAGCCTATACACTTTCTCTCACTGCAAATAATTATAAAAGTAAAGAAACAGGAAAAAACAGTTTTCATATCCATGAGAGAAGGGAAATACATAAGAGAAACTCTACAAATACCAACTTTCTAGTGAGATGAAATATTCTGATAGGGAAGGAGAGTCCAAAGAGCCCGGAAATCCTGATGAGGTGAAGAGACAGATCAGAGTTTAGGGACACAAAGGAAGCCAGAGTTGCAGGACAAAGTATCAGAAACAAGGGAATGCTGAGAAAAAGCTTCAGAAATTCACAAGAGATCCCTTTTGAGTCTTCCATTAAATACTAATCTGCACATTAAGAGGGGGAAACTCCATAGGACCAAGAAAGTAATCGCCAGGGAGCTATAAATTAAACATTTCTCTGATTTTCACCAGTCAGAGAAAAGAGATATGTTGAAACTTGGGAAAATCAGTAAAAACTCAAAAATATCATGCTTTAGGAGAAGGCATGCATTAGCCTTAAAGTAAAGGTAATTTTGACCCACTCAAGCTTATCTACAAGTAACTACCTGCAAAACAAAGGTCAACACTCTTTAAAAGAAACAGATAATGTAACCCATGTTGTTGTTGTTTAGTCACTAAGTCCTGCCCAACTCTTTTGCAACCCCATGGACTGTAGCTCACTAGGCTTCTCTGTCCACGAGATTTTCAGGCAAGAATACTGGAGTGGGTTGCCATTTCCTTGTCCAGGAGATTTTTCCCAACCCAGGGTTCAAACCTGCATCTCCTGCACTGGCAGGTGGGTTCTTTACCACTGAGCCACCCAGGAAGCCCAATGTAACTCATAGCCAACCAATAAAAATAGACATATATTCAATACATGACAGAGATGATAGCCAGGAAACTTTGTTAAATAGTCATAGCTAAGTTGAAGGATTATTCATTTATTAGAAGTGTTTCATAAAACTATCTTTCCATTTAATTTTTAATTGATAATTGGCTCATAAAGTTTTAATATTTTATGTATTATAGTATATACCAAATAAAGTATAAAATAAGATTTAGTCCAAATGCACCTCTAAGATAATAATCAACTGTGAAAATAATGTTTACAAAAGCTTTTTTCTTATCACTACGGTGACACTAGGCTCCAAGGTAGGAATGAGTTTCATCTTGAAAATCACAAATGTAAGTCTAAATAGAAAATACACATGAAACACTAATTTCCTTTGGAAAAAAAGGCTAAAATTTTTAAGTCATATGAAAAAATTCTCTTAACAATATAAAACTCTTCCTGCTGCTGCTGCTGCTGCTAAGTCGCTTCAGTCGTTTCCGACTCAATGTGACCTCATAGACGGCAGCCTGCCAGGCTCCTCCGTCCCTGGTATTCTTCTGGCAAGAACACTGGAATGGGTTGCCATTTCCTTCTCCAATGCATCAAAGCGAAAAGTGAAAGTGAAGTCGCTCAGTCGTGTCAGACTCTTCACGATCCCATGGACTGCCTCCTACCAGGCTCCTCCGCCCGTGGGATTTTCCAGGCAAGAGTAGTGGAGTGGGGTGCCATTGCCTTCTCTGAAAATTCTCCCTACTGTCATTTAAAAACATATTGACCTCTAAGTTTTGAATGTTTTAAAATTAATTTCAGTTAATTAATAAAAATAAGCTTTAAAGATGGTGATTTTCCATTATTGAAAATGAGCATTGTAGGTAGCAGAACATATTTAATTCACATATCTAAAGAGTCTTGCTACAATTTATCATCTAAGAAAATAGGTATAAATTAACTATTAATCCATATAAGTTCTACTATTTACAATAATGTACTAGATATCAGTAAACTTTTTGGAGGGATTAATTTATTCTTATCAGCATTTCAAACACTGTTAAGAGTCTTTTAGAAAGTGAACTGTAATTTCCATATGTAATCTTGTATCAGTGTAATTATTTATAAATGCCATTTTGGCAGTTGCCTTATGTCCACGCATTAATGTTGCCAAGTTACTTCATTTTTATAAATCCAATTTAGAAATAACTGCTCCTAAATAACTATTGCTCCTGAAAATTGCATATAAAACCCACTGATGTATTTTCTAGGATTAATGACTATATTCAGATTTATTTCTCAACTCATGATTAATTAAAAATATGATCCTGGAGAGGAACAGGATCACTTGAAAAATTATTACTAAAATTCCATGTAAAGTTTTCACTTATCAGAAAAGCACAGATTACTGAAACATTGATGTGGTTTATGTACAGTAAATGCAATTCATAGACACATACCCTCTCTTAGATACTAGGAAAGATACCAGAATCAACTCTTGCTCTACAACTGGATTTCACTTATCACATTCCAGATGAAATCAGGTAATTTTATGTGGTGTGTAATAGTAACTGAATTGGTCTATAATTTTCTTGAAAGGACTGTTTTCAAGAGCTTTAACACATTTTCCCCTTAACAACATTTTGAAGTTTTATAGGTCAAAATTCATTTCAAAAAATAATATTCTACCAAAAATTTCTAGATGTAAAGGTTTTTTAGCCTTAATAATGGTATACTTTACAAGGAATAAAACAGCAAACAGGAGGAGAAAATTTTTTAAATCTTAAACTTTGTTGCAATAGGATTTAATTTTCACTTCTTGACCTTTTACATGTATGCATGCTCAGTTTTTCAGTCGTGTCTGACTCTTTGTGATCCCATGGACTGCAGCCTGCCAGGATCCTCTGTCCATGGAATTTCCCAGGCAAGAATACTGGAGTGGGTTGCCATTCCCTTCTCCAGAGGATCTTCCCAACCCAGTGATTGAACCCATGTGTCCTGGGTCTCCTGTAATGGCAGGCAGATTCTTTGCCACTGAAACACTGGGGAAGCCTTCTTAATTTCACTACTTATTACTAATAATATCATATTTTCAGTTGCCCAGGCCCTTTCTAGTTCTAGAGGAATGTGAAAAAAATCAAGAAGTCTTGACAAAGATTAGACTTTTTCTTTTACAAGTTGTTTCCTACTTTGTATTATTTATTGAAAAGACCATAAAATATATATTAATTTTAATGACCTTATTTCAGTTCAGTTCAGTTCAGTTCAGTCGCTCAGTCATGTCCGACTCTTTGCGACCCCATGAATTGCAGCACGCCAGGCCTCCCTGTCTATCACCATCTCCCAGAGTTCACTCAGACTCACGTCCATCGAGTCAGTGATGTCATCTACCCATCTCATCCTCTGTCGTCACCTTCTTTTCCTGCCCTCAAGCCCTCCCAGCATCACAGTTTTTTCCAGTGAGTCAACTCTTTGCATGAGGTGGCCAAAGTACTGGAGTTTCAGCTTTAGCATCATTCCTTCCAAAGAAATCCCAGGGTTGATCTCCTTCAGAATGGACTGGTTGGATCTCCTTGCAGTCCAAGGGACTCTCAAGAGTCTTCTCCAACACCACAGTTCAAAAGCATCAATTCTTCAGTGCTCAGCCTTCTTCACAGTCCAACTCTCACATCCATACATAACTTCTGGAAAAACCATAGACTTGACTAGACGGACCTTAGTCAGCAGAGTAATGTCTCTGCTTTTCAATATGCTATCTAGGTTGGTCATAAATTTTCTTCCAAGGAGTAGGCGTCTTTTTAATTTCATGGCTGCAGTCACCATCTGCAGTGATTTATTTAGGAAAATATAAACTTTAATCGTATAAAAACTTTAATTCATACCCTGTATTTATTCATAGTACCACATAGAACTAGTATACAATGAAGATGCTGCCACTGCTGCTAAGTCTCTTCAGTCGTGTCCGACTCTGTGCGACCCCATAGACGGCAGTCCACCAGGCTCCACCATCCCTGGGATTCTCCAGGCAAGAACACTGGAGTGGGCTGCCATTTCCTTCTCCAATGCATGAAAGTGAAAAGTGAAAGTGAAGTCATTCAGTCATGTCCGACTCTTCGAGACCCCATGGACTGCAGCCTACCAGGCTCCCCGTCCGTGGGATTTTCCAGGCAAGAGTACTGGAGTGAGTTGCCATTGCCTTCTCGGATACAATGAAGATAGAACATATGAATTGGAATAGGGAGACTACAGTAAGGACAATAGTTTAAACAAAGGTTTCAAAAGGCTAACTCTAAGGTAGGCATGGTTTCTTTCCTTCTATTAACCCTGAGGTTCTGCATTTCTTCCTTTTCTAGTTGCTTTAGATGTAGAGTTAGGTTATTTATTTGACTTTTTTCTTGTTTCTTGAGGTATGCCTATATTGCTATGAACTTTCCCCTTAGCACTGCTTTTACAGTGTCCCACAGGTTTTGGGTTGTTGTGTTTTCATTTTCACTCATTTCTATGCATATTTTGATTTCTTTTTTGATTTCTTCTGTGATTTGTTGGTTATTCAGAAGTGTGTTGTTCAGCCTGCATATGTTGGAATTTTTAATAGTTTTTCTCCTGTAATTGAGATCTAATCTTACTGCATTATGGTCAGAAAAGATGCTTGGAATGATTTCAATTTTTTGGAATTTACCAAGGCTAGATTTATGACCCAGGATGTGATCTATCCTGGAAAAGGTTCTGTGTGCACTTGAGAAAAAGGTGAAATTCATTGTTTTGGGGTGAAATGTCCTATAGATATCAATTAGGTCTAACGGGTCCATTGTATCATTTAAAGTTTGTGTTTCTTTGTTAGTTTTCTGTTTAGTTGGTCTATCCATAGATGTGAGTGGGGTATTAAAGTCTCCCACTATTATTGTGTTATTGTTAATTTCCCCTTTCATACTTGTTAGCATTTGTCTTACATATTGCAGTGCTCCTATGTTGGATGCATATATATTTATAATTGTTATATCTTCTTTTGGATTCATCCTTTGATCATTATGTAGTGTCCTATTTTGTCTCTTTTCACAGCCTTTGTTTTAAAGTCTATTTTATCTGATATGTGTATTGCTACTCCTGCTTTCTTTTGGTTTCTATTTGCATGGAAAATCTTTTTCCAGCCCTTCACTTTCAGTCTGTATATGTCCCTTGTTTTGAGGTGGGTCTCTTGTAGACAACATATATAGGGGTCTTGTTTTTTATCCATTCAGCCAGTCTTTGTCTTCTGGTTGGGGCATTCAACCCATTTACATTTAAGGTGATTATTGATAAGTATGATCCCGTTGCCATTTACTTTATTGTTTTGGGTTTGAGTTTACACACTCTTTTTGTGTTTCCTGTCTAGAGAGTATCCTTTAGCATTTGTTGGAGAGCTGGTTTGGTGATGCTGAATTCTCTCAGCTTTTGCTTGCCTGTAAAGCTTTTGATTTCTCCTTCATATTTGAATGAGATCCTTCCTGGGTACAGTAATCTGGGCTGCAGGTTATTTTCTTTCATCACTTTAAGTATGTCTTGCCATTCCCTCCTGGCCTGAAGAGTTTCTATTGAAAGATCAGCTGTTATCCTTATGGGAATCCCCTTGTGTGTTATTTGTTGTTTTTCCCTTGCTGCTTTTAATATTTGTTCTTTGTGTTTGATCTTTGTTAATTTGATTAATATGTATCTTGGGGTGTTTCACCTTGGGTTTATCCTGTTTGGGACTCTCTGGGTTTCTTGGACTTGGGTGATTATTTCCTTCCCCATTTTAGGGAAGTTTTCAACTATTATCTCCTCAAGTATTTTTTCATGGTTTTTCTTTTTGTCTTCTTCTTCTGGGACTCCTATGATTTGAATGTTGGAGCATTTAATATTGTCCTGGAGGCCTCTGAGATTATCCTCATTTCTTTTAATTCATTTTTCTTTTATTCCTCTCTGATTCATTTATTTCTACCATTCTATCTTCTAATTCACTAATCTTATCTTCTGCCTCTATTATTCTACTATTTGTTGCCTCCAGAGTATTTTTGATCTCATTTATTGCATTTTTCATTATATATTGACTCTTTTTTATTTCTTCTAGGTCCTTGTTAAACCTTTCTTGCATCTTCTCAATCCTTGTCTCCAGGCTATTTATCTGTGATTCCATTTTTATTTCAAGATTTTGGATCATTTCCACTATCATTATTCAGAATTCTTTACCAGGTAGAGTCCCTATCTCTTCCTCTTTTGTTTGGTTTGGTGGGCATTTATCCTGTTCCTTTCCCTGTTGGGTATTCTTCTGTCTCTTCATCTTGTTTATATTGCTGTGTTTGGGGTGGCCTTTCTGTATTCTGGTAGTTTGTGGGGTTCTCCTTATTGTGGAGTTTCCTCGCTGTGGAGGGGCTTGGACAGGTGGCTTTTCAAGGTTTCTTGGTTAGGGAAGCTTGTGTTGGTGTTCTGGTGGGTGAAGATGGGTTTCTTCTCTCTGGAGTGCAATGAATTGTCCACTAATGAGTTATGAGATGTCAATGGTTTTGGGGTAACTTCGGGCAGCCTGTATATTGACGCTCAGGGCTGTGTTCCTGTGTTGCTGGAGAATTTGCGTGGTATGTCTTGCTCTGGAACTTGTTGGCCCTTGGGTGGTGCTTGGTTTCAGTGTAGGTATGGAGGCATTTGATGAGCTCCTATCAATTAATGTTCCCTGGAGTCAGGAGTTCTCTGATGTTCTCAGGATTTGGACTTAAGCCTCCTGCTTCTGGTTTTCAGTCTTATTTTTACATTAGTCAAGACTTCTCCTTCTATACAGCACTGTTGATAAAACATCTAGGTTAAAGATGAAAAGTTTCTCCACAGTGAGGGACACCCAGAGAGGTTCACAGAGTTACATGGAGAAGAGAAGAGGGAGGAGGGAGTTAGAGGTGACCCGAATTAGATGAGGTGAAATCAAAAGAGGAGAGAGCAAGCTAGCCAGTAATCATTTCCTTATGTGTGCTCCACAGTCTGGACCGCTCAGAGATGTTCACAGAGTTATACAGAGAAGAGAAGAGGGAGGAAGGAGACAGGTGGCCAGGAGGATAAAAGGGGGAATTGAAAAGGAGAGAAAAAAGTAGGGCAGAAATAAATGCAAAAGAAACAAAAGAGACTATAGCAAAAATCAACAAAGCCAAAAACTGGTTCTTTGAGAAGATAAATAAAATTGACAAACCATTAGCCAGACTCATCAAGAAACAGGGAGAAAAATCAAATCAATAAAATTAGAAATGAAAATGGAGAGATCACAACAGACAACACAGAAATACAAAGGATCATAAGAGACTACTATCAGCAATTATATGCCAATAAAACAGACAACGTGGAAGAAATGGACAAATTCTTAGAAAAGTACAGCTTTCCAAAACTGAACCAGGAAGAAATAGAAAATCTTAACAGACCCATTACAAGCACGGAAATTGAAACTGTAATCAGAAATCTTCCAGCAAACAAAAGCCCAGGTCCAGATGGCTTCACAGATGAATTCTACCAAAAATTTAGAGAAGCGCTAACACCTATCCTACTCAAACTCTTCCAGAAAATTGCAGAGGAAGGTAAACTTCAAAACTCATTCTATGAGGCCACCATCACCCTAATACTAAAACCTGACAAAGATGCCACAAAAAAAGAAAACTACAGGCCAATATCACTGATGAACATAGATGCAAAAATCCTCAACAAAATTCTAGCAATCAGAATCCAACAACACATTAAAAAGATCATACACCATGACCAAGTGGGCTTTATCCCAGGGATGCAAGGATTCTTCAATATCCACAAATCAATGTAATACACCACGTTAACAAATTGAAAAATAAAAGGCATATGATTATCTCAATAGATGCAGAGAATGCTTTTGACAAAATTCAACATCCATTTGTGATAAAAACTCTCCAGTAAGCAGGATTAGAAGGAAAGTATCTCAACATAATAAAAGCTATATATGACAAGCCCACAGCAAATATTATCCTCAATGGTGAAAAATTGAAAGCATTTTCCCTAAAGTCAAGAACAAGACAAGGGTGCCCACTCTCACTGCTACTATTCAACATACTTTTGGAAGTTTTGGCCACTGCAATCAGAGCAGAAAAAGAAATAAAAGGAATCCAAATTGGAAAAGAAGAAGTAAAACTCTCACTGTTTGCAGATGACATGATCCTCTACATAGAAAACCCTAAAGACTCCACCAGAAAATTACTAGAGCTCATCAATGAATATAGTAAAGTTGCAGGATATAAAATCAACACACAGAAATCCCTTGCATTCCTATACACCAATAATGAGAAAGTAGAAAAAGAAATTAAGGAAACAATTCCATTCACCATTGCAACGAAAAGAATAAAATACTTAGGAATATATCTACCTAAAGAAACTAAAGACCTATATATAGAAAACTATAAAACACTGTGAAAATTATCAAAGAGGACACTAATAGATGGAGAAATATACCATGTTGATGGATCAGAAAAATCAATATAGTGAAAATGAATATACTACCCAAAGCAATCTATAGATTCAATGCAATCCCTATCAAGCTACCAGCGGTATTTTTCACAGAACTAGAACAAATAATTTCACAATTTGTATGGAAATACAAAAAACAAACAAACAAACATGAATAGCCAAAGCAATCTTGAGAAAGAAGAATGGAACTAGAGGAATCAACTTGCCTGACTTCAGGCTCTACTACAAAGCCACACTCATCAAGACAGTATGGTACTGGCACAAAGACAGAAATATAGATCAATGGAACAAAATAGAAAGCCCAGAGATAAATCCACACGCATATGGACACCTTATCTTTGACAAAGGAGGCAAGAATATAAAATGGAGTAAAGACAATCTCTTTAACAAGTGGTGCTGGGAAAATTGGTCAACCACTTGTAAAAGAATGAAACTAGATCACTTTCTAACACCACACACAAAAATAAACTCAAAATGGATTAAAGATTTAAATGTAAGACCAGAAACTATAAAACTCCTAGAGGAGAACACAGGCAAAACACTCTCCGACATAAATCACAGCAGGATCCTCTATGACCCACCTCCCAGAATATTGGAAATAAAAGCAAAAATAAACAAATGGGACCTAATTAAACTTGAAAGCTTCTGCACAACAAAGGAAACTATAAGCGAGGTGAAAAGACAACCTTCGGAATGGGAGAAAATAACAGCAAATGAAGCAACTGACAAATAACTAATCTCAAAAATATACAAGCAACTCCTGCAGCTCAATTCCAGAAAAGCAAATGACCCAATCAAAAAATGGGCCAAAGAATTAAACAGACATTTCTCCAAAGAAGACATACAGATGGCTAACAAGTACATGAAAAGATGCTCAACATCACTCATTATCAGAGAAATGCAAATCAAAACCACAATGAGGTACCATTTCACACCAGTCAGAATGGCTGCTATCCAAAAGTCTACAAGCAGTAAATGCTGGAGAAGGTGTGGAGAAAAGGGAACCCTCTTACACTGTTGGTGGGAATGCAAACTAGTACAGCCACTGTGGAGAACAGTGTGGAGATTCCTTAAAAAAACTGCAAATTGAACTGCCTTATGACCCAGCAACCCCATTGCTGAGCATACACATGGAGGAAACCAGAATTGAAAGAGACACATGTACCCCAATGTTCACTGCAGCACTGTTTATAATAGCCAGGACATGGAAGCAACCTAGATGTCCATCAACAGATGAATGGATAAGAAATTTGTGGTACATATACACAATGGCATATTATTCAGCCATTAAAAAGAATTCATTTGAATCAGTTCTAATGAGGTGGATGAAACTGGAGCCGTTTATACAGAGTGAAGTAAGCCAGAAAGAAAAACACCAATACAGTATACAACACATATATATGGAATTTAGAAAGATGGTACGATAACCCTGTATGCAAGACAGCAAAAGAGACACAGATGTATCGAACAGTCTTTTGGACTCTGTGGGAGAGGGAGAGGGTGGGATGATTTGGGAGAATGGCATTGAAACATGTATAATATCATATAAAAAAGGAATTGCCAGTCTAGGTTTGATGCAGGATACAGGATGCTTGGGGCTGGTGCACTGGGATGACCCAGAAGGATGGGATGGAGAGGTGAGAGGGGGGTTCAGGATTGGGAACACGTGTATACCCGTGGCAGATTCATGTTATGTATGGCAAAACCAGTACATTATTGTAAAGTTTAAAAAAAAAATGATAATAATAAAATAAAATTTAAAAAGAATAAAAAAATAAGGTAGGCATGGTGAAATTGTACAAGAGATATGTGAGGCCTATAAAGTTAAAATTAGTGGAGAATCCAAATTATGAAGAGAATGACTGATAAATCACAGAACTGATTTATTTTGAAAATAGATGACATGATGGGAGTTCACTTTATCCAACCTCTTACTTAACTCACAGATGAGAAAAATGAGGAACATTTAAGCTACAGAAACTTGCACAATATGATTTAGCTCCTTAGAATCAGAAATGAAGTATCAATGAAGACAAATGGCTGGTGAGAGTTCTAGACTTGGCCTCCTCGGGAATCTTAATGTCAAATTTGTTTTTATTCACTTGAAAATTTACTCACTTGAAAATGTATTTATTTAGTTTTATCCATAATTTTTGCTCAAGGTAAAATCAGAGATAATTTTGACCATTCTTTTGAAAGTATCACACTGGCATGTATTTTCCCAATATCTAGAGGTCATGATTTTACCATTCATTGAAAGATAAATATGCAACTGCTATATAGGTCTTATCAAAACAATCAAAGATTAAAACTGCTTAAAGTAAGGAGGAAGACTTAAAACATAGAAATTATTACCTTTTCCTGTAGAGTTTGATTCAGTCATATGCTACCTTGGAAGAGGTAAGTACTGACTGTGGCTATGGTGGAACTGCTTATTCAGAAGTGCAAATGATAAGACCTAAGTTATGACATCATTTAGAGCCAGGAGAAAAATGTTGATTTCACATGCAATTTTATTCCTAATATTTTAATGATTTCCAGGAAAACAAGTAAACATGAGGTAATACAACATTATGTAGGCAACAAAGGCATGGTTTTTATTTTACTTTTTATTGGAGAAGCTAAATATTTGTTCAATATCTCCTCTCAAATCATGAGAGAAATCAAAAAGAATCTTCTGTTTTAAGAAATGGAAGGTACATGGTCTAGTGAAAGGCAGTAACCTACAATCAGAGTTCAATATTTGGAGCTAAGGTTTTGATATCAGATGGGCCTGGGTTCAGAAACCAATTCCTTCATTTATACTGTGTGACTTTAGGGAATTAATTTATCTATAAATATGCTCATATGCAAAACTGTTGTAGAAAGACTAAATGAGATATTGGAGAGCTCTACAAAGTACATGTGCTTAATAAGTAGTTGATATTGTTATTATTAACAATAATATTGATATAGGTACCCACCCCGTAAGGAAAATCATCTTGAGGCTGGGAAGGCAGTTGCAAATGAGGCTAAAATTTATGCTTTAGTGTAAGAAGTACCATTTTTCCTCTGTTCACTCAGATACACCTTTCACAATAGAAATCTAATATCAAATTGAAAGAACTGAAATAGCAGACAAACTTTGTCATTTTTACATGCATGAACTATCTGGTATTATTAGATTTTGTATATGATCAGGGAAGTGCTACAATGGGGAAATGAAACCCCTTTGATCAATGTACCACCATTTGAATGTAATCTTGATACAAACTTATTTTACAATAACTCAGGAAGCACTGGACTATAGGCTGTGCTACCACTCGGTGGGCAGCAGCTTGGTAGCAATATTTAAGTTTCTGTGGCACATTCAGTTCAGTTCAGTCACTCAGTCATGTCTGACTCTTTGCGACCCCGTGAATCACAGCACGCCAGGCCTCCCTGTCCACCACCAACTCCCAGAGTTCACTCAGACTCACGTCCATTGAGTCAGTGATGCCATCCAGCCATCTCATCCTCTGTCATCCCCTTCTTTTCCTGCCCTCAAGCCCTCCCGGCATCAGAGTCTTTTCCAATGAGTCAACTCTTTGCATGAGGTGGCCAAAGTACTGGAGTTTCAGCTTTAGCATCATTCCTTCCAAAGAAATCCCAGGGCTGATCTCCTTCAGAATGGATTGGTTGGATCTCATTGCAGTCCAAGGGACTCTCAAGAGTCTTCTCCAACACCACAGGGAACCATTAACTTGGGACTCTGGGAGGCTGGTTATCTAAGGTGGGATTAGATATGAATAGGGAAGAAGATATCTGAGGAATATAATATTTCTAAGATTTGCTTGCTTAATAACTGAACATCAATTCCACGGATAAAGGAACCTGGTGGGCTACAGTCCATGGGGTAGCAAAGAGACATGACTGAGCACACACAAACACACACACACACACACACACACACACACACACAGACACACACACACACACAATCTCCTTATCTTGGCCTCTATTCAAGGCTCTTTCTAATTCTGGTCCTTCATATCCTTTCAATGTTTGCTTTGTCTGCTTTGCCTATATTCCAGTCCACTGAGCTAATTTTATTCTCTAAACATGTGTGGATCACAATATACTGTGGAAAATTCTGAAAGAGATGGGAATACCAAACCACCTGACCTGCCTCTTGAGAAACCTATATGCAGGTCAGGAAGCAACAGTTAGAACTGGACAAGGAACAACAGACTGGTCCCAAATAGGAAAAGGAGTACGTCAAGGCTGTATATTGTCACCCTGCTTATTTAACTTCTATCCAGAGTACATCATGAGAAATGCTGGGCTGGAAGAAGCACAAGCTGGAATCCAGATTGCCGGGAGAAATATCAATAACCTCAGATATGCAGATGACACCACTCTCATAGCAGAAAGTGAAGAAGAACTAAAGAACCTCTTGATGAAAGTGAAAGAGGAGAGTGAAAAAGTTGGCTTAAAGGTCAACATTCGGAAAACTAAGATCATGGCATCTGGTCCCATCACTTCATGGGAAATAGATGGGGAAACAGGGGAAACAGTGACAGACTTTATTTTGGGGGGCTCCAAACCACTGCAGATGGTGATTGCAGCCATGAAATTAAAAGATGCTTACTCCTTGGAAGGAAAGTTATGACCAACCTAGACAGCATGTTAAAAAGCAGAGACATTACTTTGCCAACAAAGGTCCATCTAGCCAAGGCTGTGGTTTTTCCAGTAGTCATGTATGGATGTGAGAGTTGGACTATGAAGAAAGCTGAGCACCAGAGAATTGATGGTTTTGAACTGTGGTGTTGGAGAAGCCTCCTGAGACTCCCTTGGACTGCAAAGATATCCACCCAGTCCATCCTAAAGGAGATCAGTCCTGGGTGTTCACTGATGTTGAAGCTGAAATGCCAACCCTTTGGCCACCTGATGCAAAGAGTTGACTCATTGGAAAAGACCTTGATGCTGGGCAAAACTGAGGGCAGGAGAAGGGGAAAGCAGAGGATAAGATGGTTGGATGGAATCACCGACTCAATGGACATGGATTTGGGTGGACTCTTGGAGTTGGTGATGGACAAGGAGGCCTGGTGTGCTGCAATTCATGGGGTCACAAAGAGTTGGACATGACTGAGCAACTGAACTGAAACATGCTTCTTGGCCTTTGCCCTCTCTGCCACCAGAAACTGCCTTCTCCCAAAGCTATGTGCTCAAATCCTACCTAAGCTTGTAAATCCATGTCAACCATCATCTTTTTTATGATTTTTTTTATCACTTCCTATGTCTTCCTCCTTGTCTGCAGTGACCCAGAAGTTATCTGACAGAGGAGTTATCCCTTTTGTTAATTCCATAGCATTTCACCTACCTTTCCTAAGGAATTTAATACTTTATTTTCTGTTCTGTCCTTGAAGTTTATTTATTTTTAGTTTATTTTTGATACAGATACCATTAATTAGTTGGTAGATGAGAAAGAGAAGTGATTCTGCTTGGGGAGATCAAACATGCTCCATGAAGCTTTGTTCTGACCTAGGACTTAAAAAATAAGAATAATTTGGACTAATGGAAGTGAGAGAGAAGCTTGGTTAAGGTTAAAGAACAGAGTGAGCAAAGCAAATATGAAAGGTCAACTGGTTAAAATAACATGGAGTACTAACTGGAAAGCCATGAGATACACATTGAAGTAAAAATTTAGGACTAAATTTTGTTTTTAATTTTGTTCAACCTTGGTTCCCCAGTGCTCTGCAGACTGTTATCTAATGTCTCTTTTCTGCTTTCTCAGCATTCCTTTCCCTATAGTTCTTCCTGGTTTTGGTCTATCCATAAGCCATCTGAGAATGAGTCCTTTTTTGAGACACAAATTTGATTATACCTTTCTTCTAAATAAAACTGCTTATTCTGTGTTTATAGTTTCATTGTATGAAGTTAAATCCAAACTCCTAAGTAAGAATCACATTAAAATATTAGTTTATGCATAATTTTCCAGTTTACTCAAAGGAGCACCTGCGGGCATCTACTTCCAAACCTGGAAGGGAGTTCTTCTGATGAGTATTTACATGTCTTTCTTTAACACCCTCCCCCCTCCTCCCTACTCCCCCACCCCCACCCCCCGCCCCAGATCATATAGTGATTTCCACAGGGCAATATGGGAATATCTTTAGTAGATCAGGTTTCCATTGCCTTCCTGCTTCATCAGATGACTAGGCTATTGGCAACTGCCCATGAGTCAGTAAAAACCCAAACATAGGAGTGTTTCAGTTCAGCACAGTTCAGTTCAGTCGCTCAGTGGTGTCCAACTCTTTGCAACCCCATAAATTGCAGCATGCCAGGCCTCCCTGTCTATCACCAACTTCCGGTGTTCACCCAAACTCATGTGCACAGGAGTGTTTACCCGTTTAACTCATCCATTACTACTAGGAAAACTGCATGACACTCAGCACACTCTGTTGATCTGTTTGCCTTTCAAACAGAATTTTGTCCATTCATTGTGGAATGTGTGTGTGCACGTGTGCTCAGTTGATCAGTCATGTCCTACTCTTTGCAATCCAATGGACTGCAGCCTTCCAGGCTCCTCTGTCCATGGAACCTTCCAGACAAGAATACTGGAGAAGGTTGCCATTTCCTATTCCAGGGGATCTTCCCAACCCAGAGATCGACCCTCATCTCTTGAGTCTCTTGCATTGGTAGGCTGGTTCTTTCCCACTGTGCCACCTGGAAAGCCCTCATTTTGGAATGGTCATCCATAAACCAGTTCTTTGATGTTCAGCTGGAGGCTGTTTGCATAGGGCACCATTCTCATGGCAGTCAGTTTCAACAGCAACTCAGACAGCTCTAAGTCAGGATTGAAAAGAGGAGAAAAAGAGAAAAAGAGTCTCCTTGCTTCTGAGTATCTCTCCTGCATTCTCCAGGCCATCAGTATACTATATAAAACCATTTCCATCTTATTTTAAAACTTTTACAGGCACTGACATCCAAGCTAGAGCCATTCTCTGACATCAGTATCACCTAATGCCCTTCAATCATTGGAGAAGCTTCAATTAATACCCAAAGCAATATAGTTGATGCTAAGTCACCTCAGTTGTGTCTGACTCTGTGTGACCCCATAGACGGCAGCCCACCAGGCTTCCCCATCCCTGGGATTCTCCAGGCAAGAACACTGGAGTGGGTTGCCATTTCCTTCTCCAATGCATGAAAGTGGAAAGTGAAAGGGAAGTCACTAAGTCGTGTCCAACTCTTCACGATATAGTAAATGCCCCTTAAATATCCAAGTACAGTATCTGTTGCTAGTAGGTCGTCATAGGCTATTATCATAAACCTGTCTCTGCTCCAAACAGAGCTGTTGTAGCACAGACAATTTGTCTCTACCAAAAGTCCAGCTTCTATTGTTCAGTTCAGTTCAGTCTGACTCTATGTGACCCCATGAACCACAGCACGCCAGGCCTCCTTGTCCATCACCAACTCCAAGAGTCGACCCAAACCCATGTCCATTGAGTCAGTGATGCCATCCAACCATCTCATCCTCTGTTGTCCCCTTCTCATCCTGCCCTCAGTCTTGCCCAGCATTAGGGTCTTTTCAAATGAGCTCTTTGCATAAGGCGGCCAAAGAATTGGAGTTTCAGCTTTAACATCAGTCCTTACAATGAACACCCAGGACTGATCTCCTTTAGGATGGACTGGGTGGATCTCTTTGCAGTCCAAGGGACTCTCAAGAGTCTTCTCCAACACCACAGTTCAAAAGCATCAATTCTTCAGCTCTCAGCTTTCTTTATAGTTCAACTGTCACATCCATACCTGACCACTGGAAACACCATAGCCTTGACTAGACAGACCTTTATTGACAAAGTAAAGTCTCTGCTTTTTAATATGCTGTCTAGGTTGGTCATAACTTTCCTTCCAAGGAGTAAGTGTCTTTTAATTTCATGGCTGCAATCACCATCTGCAGTGATTTTGGAGCCCAGAAAAATAAAGTCTGACACTGTTTCCACTGTTTCCCCATCTATTTCCCATGAAGTGATGGGACCAGATGCCATGATCTTAGTTTTCTGAATGTTGAGCTTTAAGCCAACTTTTTCACTCTCCTCTTTCATTCTCATCAAGAGGTTCTTTAGTTCTTCTTCACTTTCTGCCATAAGGGTGGTGTCATCTGCATATCTGAGGTTATTGATATTTCTCTCAGCAGTCTTGATTCCAGCTTATGCTTCTTCCAGCCCAGTGTTTCTCATGATGTACTCTGCATAGAAGTTAAATAATAGGGTGACAATATACAGCCTTGACGTACTCCTTTTCCTATTTGGGACCAGTCTGTTGTTCCATGTCCAGTTCTAACTGTTGCTTCCTGATCTGCATACAGGTTTCTCAAGAGGCAGGTCAGGTGGTCTGGTATTCCCATCTCTTTCAGAATTGTCCAGAGTTTATAGTGATCCACACAGCCAAAGGCTTTGGCATAGTCAATAAAGCCTCTATTGTACATTGTTCAAAGTCAATCTTACTGGTTCCTGTTTAGCATGTCTAATTAATATGGCTTGAAAGGCAGATTTACACACTTCCTCTTTCATAGTGCTAAGAAAGGGAAATGTTTCTTACTTAGTGTCCATCCCCAAAATACAATCAGGTAGAAGAGATGCAAGTCTTTTACATCATATCTACTTGTTCCTGTTTAGTCATTAATTTGTGTTCAACTCTTTGCAACCCTGTGGACTGTAGTATACGAGGCTCTTCTGTCCCACTATCTTCTGGAGTTTGCTCAAATTCATGTGTATTGAGTCGGTGATGCTATCTCATCATCTCAATTCTCTGCCTCCCCTTTCTCCTGTTGCCTTCAGTCGTTTCCAGCATCAAGGTCTTTTCCAATGAGTTAGCTCATACCTGCTTAAACATTTCCAATTCCAAGTCCTATCCATAATTCATTTGCATCTCTGTGTGAATTGCCTTCAACCACTGACCTCTTTTGTCTTTACCTGAAGATAATTATGGTGAAGATTTTAGGCATTATGGTGAATTACTCCATTTTTCTGAGTCTCTACTATGTATCTGAAAGAGATGGGAATACCAGACCACCTGACCTGCCTCTTAAGAAACCTGTATGCAGGTCAGGAAGCAACAGTTAGAACTGGACACGGAACAACAGACTGGTTCCAAATAGGAAAAGGAGTACGTCAAGGCTGTATATTGTCACCCTTCTTATTTAACTTCTATGCAGAGTACATCATGAGAAATGCTGGGCTGGAAGAAGCACAAGCTGGAATCAAGATTGCCGGGAGAAATATGAATAACCTCAGATATGCAGATGACACCACCCTTATGGCAGAAAGTAAAGAAAAACTAAAAAGCTTCTTGATGAAAGTGAAAGAAGAGAGTGAAAAAGTTGGCTTAAAGGTCAACATTCAGAAAACAAAGATCATGGCATCTGGTCCCATCACTTCATGGGAAATAGATGGGGAAACAGTGGAAACAGTGTCAGACTTTATTTTTCTGGGCTCCAAAATCACTGCAGATGGTGATTGCAGCCACGAAATTAAAAGACACTTACTCCTTGGAAGGAAAGTTATGACCAACCTAGACAGCATATTGAAAAGCAGAGACATTACTTTGCCAACAAAGGTCTGCCTAGCCAAGGCTATGGTTTTTCCAGTAGTCATGTATGGATGTGAGAGTTGGACTGTGAAGAAAGCTGAGAGCTGAAGAATTGATGCTTTTGAACTGTGGTGTTAGAGAAGACTCTTGAGAGTCCCTTGGACTGCAAGGAGATCCAACCAGAAGGAAATCAGTCCTGGGTGTTCATTGGAAGAACTGATGCTGAAGCTCAAACTCCAATATTTTGGCCACCTGATGAGAAGAGTTGACTCATTGGAAAAGACCCTTATGCTGGGAGGGATTGGGGGCAGGAGGAGAAGGTGATGACAGAGGATGAGATGGCTGGATGGCATCACTTACTTGATGGAGATGAGTTTGGGTAAACTCCAGGAGTTGTTGATGGACCGGGAGGCCTAGCGGTCTGCAGTTCATGGGGTTGCAAAAATTCGGACACGACTGAGCAACGGAACTGACCTGACCATGTATTCATGTTATTAAACTTATGTTTGACTTTCTCTTATTGATTTGTTTTACATCAATTTCATTTTTAGACTTAGCAGAATTACACAGAAGGGTAAAGGAAAATTCCTTCCTTCTGACACTCAGATTATGGGCATTTTCACATGTGAAAACATCCAATTGTCGATCATCATAAAGCCAGCCCCAGTTGGATTGTGCATGCGTGGGTGCTAAGTTACTTCAGTTGTGTCCAATTTTGTGCAACCCTGGGGACTGTAGCCCACCAGGCTTCTGTCCATGGGATTCTCCAGGCAAGAATTCCAGAGTGGGTTGCCATTTTATCTTCCATGGGATCTTCCTGACCCAGGGATTGAAGCCTAGTCTTTTACATCTCCTACATTGGCAGGCAGCTTCTTTACCACGAGTGCCACCTGGCAAGCCCCCACTTGACAGGAATAGGAAACTTATCTGCTGCTTTGTCTGGCGTGTTTTATTTTGCATTTATAGAGGGATTTTGGTAGTCCCCATTTTCAGGATAAACATACTTTGTATGGCTTTTATCCAGTCCACCAGAATGACTGTTCTCCTGGGAATAAGCTCCTGTGTTTCTGGATCATCTATAGCTACCTGTGATTGTTTTACAGTGAGCTGTGGGTTCTGTATCAACCCAACACGTTTCTCTACTCTGCAGCATTTAAAATAAAAAACACAGGTGCCCAA
This sequence comes from Budorcas taxicolor, assembly GCF_023091745.1. Lineage (NCBI taxonomy): Eukaryota > Metazoa > Chordata > Mammalia > Artiodactyla > Bovidae > Budorcas > Budorcas taxicolor. The sequence goes on along the minus strand of NC_068919.1, from coordinate 38,207,695 downwards.
ATTATTGCAAGGATATTTCAGTCTGATGTTCAAATGAAATATAGGCTTCATGACAGATTAAAAAACTGGCTCTTTGAATCGAGTATAACCAAGGTAGCAATTGATAACATTACCTCTGGCTGTTCACTGAGTCAATACAGAATATTTGAAAACATATCACTGCTATTTTCCTAGAAACTTAAGAGGATTTTCTAACTGTGAACTAGAAGGATATTAGACAATGTGCTATTTGCTCTCACTCAAATGGTGTTTAATTGGCCAAATATACCTCCATTGGGATTTTGGAATAGCTACTACCAGAGACCAGTGCATTACTGGTTTTTATAGCTCACTTTAAATTAATAAACTATTTAGTTGTTCCTAAAATTGATGATGGGGATAAAACAATAAATAAAACATTCTGTTCTATGAGAATTTAAATCTGAGAGAACATAATGTTGATATAAAACAGGAAACAAAAAAATGCAGCTAATTTTCTGGTTTAATCAACTAAAACATAAAATGGATTTCCATTGAAACGATTAAAATAAGATTTTTCTATATACTTACACTTTATTTAAAACAATGGACTATTGAAAGAAATAAAGGCTATATCTTTAGAAATATCAAGAGAAAAATCAAAATCAAGTAGACTTTTTGCGTGTGCTTTTTTCAAGACTCATAGAATTGTATCTGATTGCTATTTGACTACGGAAAATCCCATGGACGGAGGAGGCTGCTAGGCTGCAGTCCATGGGGTCGGGAAGAGTCGGACATGACTGAGCAACTTCACTTTCACTTTTCACTTCCATGCATTGAGAAGGAAATGGCAACCCACTCCAGTGTTCTTGCCTGGAGAATCCCAGGGACGGGGGAACCTGGTGGGCTGCCGTCTATGGGGTCGCACAGAGTCGGACACGACTGAAGCGACTTAGCAGCAGCAGCAGCAGCAGCAGCAGCAGCAGCAGGACCAAGAGAAAAAAGAAAATTACAAAGGAGTCAGTGTTGCTAAAAGACTCTCTAAAATGGAGGCTGGAGGCCATTAAGGAAATGGTACATCTCAGTCTAGATGGAATCTGAGCCTTCGATACTAAATAAATTGTGACAGCCTGTGCCTTAAGGGCAAGTATTTTCTTTTAACATCAGTGAAAGTGTTAGTTGCTCAGTTGTGTCTGACTCTTTGTGACTCCAGAACTATAGGACTGTAGCCCACCAGGCTCCTCAGTCCATGGGATTCTCCAGACAAAAATACTGGAATGAAATGGCAATCCACTCCAATAATCTTGCCAGGAGAATCCTTTAGACAGAGGAATCTGGCAGGCTATAGTCCATGGGGTCACAAAGAATCAAATACAACTGAGTGACCAACACTTCAACATTTCAACCACTCCCTTCTTCAGGGGATCTTCCCCACCAGGGGATCAAACTTGGGTCTCCTGCATTGCAGGCAAATTCTTTACTATCTGAGTCATCAGAGTAGCCCTTTTGCATCAGAGGCAATTGTTATCCTCTCAGAACAACTTTAACAACACTGTTGCTTTAGCCTTTGTAACTCCCTGACTCTTTCTCTTCTCTGGAACATTCTTTCAGTATTACCCAAATCTGTGTTTCCTGAATTGTAATTCCTAAGAGTTCAAAAAAAGATCTTTATTCTTTGCAGCCTTAATACTAATTACTGTTCAACAATTGTAATAATGATCATCATCAGGATAATAGAGAAGGAAAGAAAAAAAATTTTTAACTCAGGTTCCATTAGAGAGGTTCACAATGGAGCACTATGATATTATTATTACATTTACTGTAAGGAAACAATTGTATTGGTCATTATAAACCATTCAAAAAAAAAAAAAAGCACTGTCTCACAACTAGTTTCATTAAAGTTCAAAAGCTGCTCAAGATTGTGTCCAATTCTGAAACCCTTTGGATTGTAGCTTGCCAGGCTCCTCTGTCCATGGGATTTTTCTGTCCAAAGTTCCTATGGGGAAATGCAATGTTAATTGAGACTTTTATATTCACATATAAAATATTTTCCCTAGTCTTCTCTTAGAAGTATTTTAATTGACAATTATGTTTACTGACTCATCTCATACCTTTTTCTACTTTTAATTTACACTTTAAAAACTCAATTTGTCTGAATTGCAGTTTGGGGGGCTCAATTTTAATTTTGTATTTCATTTGCCAATTTTAGATGATAACATTTGGAGGGCAATTATGCCTATTATTTATATAGAATATAATATACTATTTAACAATTTTCTTAATAAAAATGTATGCCTCCCATCTTGTTGATTTTTTTGAAGGCTAATTTTCTGTATTTAGTTATATCTTATTCCCTGATGTGCATAAACATATTTATATTTTCTAGGAGCAAATTATTTTCAAAAACCTATATAATTCAAATTTTGTTAAATAGTTTCTCTGCTGCTGAAGTACCTGAGAAGTTATTAAAATTCCCAATCATTTTTTTCTGTAGTACCTTTAAAGTAAATATACTGCAAATGTATTATGATATGGAACTTGCTTTTAGTTTGGCGAGTAAACTAACACCTAGAAAAAATAAAGGCTGAGATGCAAATCTTTGCTTCAAGATAAAAATTGTGAGGTTCATAGAGAATTTTTACAGAGAAGTTAGATGAAAAAAAAAAAAAAAAGGCTTCCAGGTGGCTCAGCTGGTAAAGAATCCACCTGCAATGCGGGAGACCTGCATTTGATCCCTGGGTTGGGAAGATTCCCTGGAGAAGGGAACGGCTACCCACTCCAGTGTTCTGGCCTGGAGAATTCCATGGACTGTATAGTCCATGGGGTCACAGAGACGAACGCGACTGAGAAGCTTTCACTTTCACTTTCTTTCTTTATATAAAAATTAAGACAGATAGGGAATCACATTTTAGATACAAAATATAATTGTTTATGTAGTGACTACATTTCAGTTAGTATGTTTTTATACGAAGTGATTGTAAAGTGCCCTAAAGTGCACCCATTGCATAACTACAATATGTGTAGTTGGTGTTATCCAAATGTATGTCTGTGCCTGACGTCTCTACAAAACATCTAGGTTAGAAATAAATGAGTGAACTGGTCGCCTTTCTGTTTTATTTAGATAATTAATGTGATATAAAAAATGTTGTCTATGTTCTAAAGATTCATTTTTTTCAACTTTGATCATAGATTGTTCAACTTGTGGTTCTTTGTCTTTGCTTACTTCCCTCCCTGGATAGATCCCAATGAGATCAGAACTGATCTGAAAGTAGAGGGAATTTCATCAAATATTATAACTTCTCTACGTTAGTGAGTTCAGTGCAGTCGTTCAGCCGTGTCCAACTCTTTGTGACCCTATGGACTGCACCATGCCAGGCCTCCCTGTCCATCACCATCTCCCAGAGTCTAAACAAACTCATGTCCATTGAGTTGGTAATGCCATCCAACCACCTCATCTTCTGTTGTCCCCTCCTCCTCCCACCTTCAATCTTTCCCAGCATCAGGGTCTTTTCAAATGAGTCAGCTCTTTGCATCAGGTGGCCAAAGTACTGGAGTTTCAGCTTCAGCATCAGTCCTTCCAATGAATATTCAGAACTGATCTCTCTTAGGATGGAATGGTTGGGTTTCCTTGCAGTCCAAGGGACTCTCAAGAGTCTTCTCCAACACCACAGTTCAAAAGCATCAATTCTTTGGCACTCAGCTTTCTTTATAGTGCAACTTTCACATCCATACATGTCTACTGGAAAAACCATAGCCTTGACTAGATGGACCTTTATTGGCAAAGTAATGTCTCTGCTTTTTAATATGCTGTCTAGGTTGGCTCCTTGCTTCCAAGGAGCAAGTGTCTTTTAATCTCATGGCTGTAGTCATCATCTGATTTTGGAGCCCCCCAAAATAAAGTCTGCCACTGTTTCCACTGTTTCCCCATCTGTTTGCCATGAAATGATGGAACCAGATGCCATGACCTTAGTTTTCTGAAAGTTGAACTTTAAGCCAAAGAAAGGCAATGCCAAAGAATGCTCAAACTACTGCACAATTGCACTCATCTCACATGCTAGTAAAGTAATGCTTAAAATTCTCCAACCCAGGCTTCAGCAATACGTGAACCATGAATTTCCAGATGTTCAAGTTGGTTTTAGAAAAGGCAGAGGAACCAGAGATCAAATTGTCAACATCTGTCGGATCATCGAAAAAGCAAGAGAGTTCCAGAAAAACATCTATTTCTGCTTTCTTGACTATGCCAAAGCCTTTGACTGTGTGGTTCACCACATTAGTGAAGAACCTCATATAACTGAGAACTATCAAATGAGTTAAACTATCTTGATCTTCCAGGTAATTTGCTATTCAAATAAAACATAAATAAATTACTGGTCAAAATAATACAGCTTTATTCAAAAGCACTAATGAATATTTTGGAAGAACATAGCCTCTAAAATTTTTGAGTAGCATAATGACAGTTAAAATAGGGACCAAATAAAATTCGGTTGTTAATACTGATGAAAAGTTTTATATAATTTTTCTTTTATTTAAGAGAAGCATTAAGACTAACTCAAATAACATCTATATTTTTAAAGACAGAATAAATATATTCCCATGCCATGCCAACTGCATTGACATTAATTATGGTTATAATATCTATTTTCTTTATTTATAAAACAGGTATTTTCTGTATCTAGACACAACTGAATCTTGAATATCATTTCTGTATTTAAAAATTCCTACTGTGAAAAATGAACTTTGGATATAATTATACAAATACACAAATCTTCTTGACACTTTCAACTATGTTCATGTTCAGAAACACATTCTTAAAGGCTTAGTCTAGGAACTTCAATTCCACACTTCTCTTGTGAGTAGATATTCATTCACTCAATAAGTAATTATTGATCTCCTGCTCTGTACCAAGGGATAAAATAGGCACTATTATAGGAGGGGGAAAATGCTCTTTGCCCAGGATTACCTCCCAATCCAAAGGCATACATTTTAGCAAATGAGTCACAAGAGAATGAAGTAAATTTTTTTTCAAACAGTAAACAACAAAGTGCCTAAGATCTGCCTGGAGGAATCAAGGATACCTTCATTCAAGAGTTATCACTTGATGTGATAAGTGTGAAGGAATTTGTCAGGCTGAGAGAGAGTCCAGAGCCTTCTAGACTGAAGAAATGGTATCTTGTAACACACAGTGTAGATCCTCTGTGGTGGGTTCCAGGCCCCTGTATATTTGCACAAGATATGCCTTTCTTCAGCTAACCTGCCTGACATCTTTCTCCCACTGTTTCAAAGCTTGCCTCTGTGAAGTCAATTTCAGGCTTCTAACTGACCCTCCACATCTTCAGCTGCATCATAAAACTTGTTTAATGGCCTTATTACAGCTCTTATCTTATCACACTATGCTGTAACTGGTGTTTGGGTATTTATCCTCACAGTTATCTGTTACTCAAGCACCTACCTTAGAGCCTGAGTAGAGTAGATAGTTTCTAGATATAAATGAATGAATGAATGATATTCAGTTCAGCTCAGTTCAGTTGCTCATTTGTGTCCAGCTCTTTGCAACCTCATGGACTGCAGCACACCAGGCCTCCCTGTCCATCACCAACTCCCAGAGTTTACTCAAACTAATGTCCACTGAGTTGGTGATGCCACCCAACTATCTCATTCTCTGTCATCCCCTTTCCCTCCCACCTTCAACCTTTCCCAGCATCACGGTCTTTTCCAAGCATTTGGCTATCAGGTGGCCAAAGTACTGGAGTTTCATCTTAACCATCAGTCCTTCCAATGACTACTCAGGCCTGATTTCCTTTTTTTTTTTTTTTAATTTTTATTTTTACTTTATTTTACTTTACAATACTGTATTGGTTTTATCATACATTGACATGAATCCACCACGGGTGTACATGCATTCCCAAATGGACTTGTTGGATCTCCTTGCTGTCCAAGGGACTCTCAAGAGTCTTCTCCAACACCATAGTTCAAAAGCATCTGAAAGAATGAAGAGATGGAGCCAAAGCAAAAACAACACTCAGTAGTGGATGTAACTGGTGATGGAAGTAAAGTCCGATGCTGTGAAAAGCAATATTGCATAGGAACCTGGAATGTTAAGTCCACGAATCAAGGCAAATTGGAAGTGGTCAAACAGCAGATGGCAAGAGTGAACATCGACATTTTAGGAATCAGCAAACTAAAATGGACTGGAATGGGTGAATTTAACTCAGATGACCATTATATCTACTACTGTGGGCAAGAATCCCTTAGGAGAAATGGAGTAGCCATCATAGTCAACAAAAGAGTCTAAAATGCACCCATGTACTTGGGTGCAGCCTCAAAAACAACAGAAAGTCTGTTCATTTCCAAAGAAAACCATTCAATATCACAGTAATCCATGTCTATGCCCCAACCAATAATGCTAAGAAGCTGAAGTTGAATGGTTCTACAAAGACCTACAAGCCCTTCTAGAACTAACACTCAAAAAAAAAAAAAGTCCTTTTCATTATAACAGACTGGAATGCAAAAGTAGGAAGTCAAGAAATACCTGGAGTAGCAGGCAAATTTGGCCTTGGAGTACAGAATGTAGCAGGGCAAAGGCGAACAGAGTTTTGCAAAGAGAACGCACTGATCATAACAAACACCTTCTTCCAACAACACAGGAGAAGACTCTACACATAGATATCACCAGATGGTCAATACCGAAATCAGACTGATGATATTATTTGCAGCCAAAGATAGAGAAGCTCTATATAGTCAGCAAAAACAAGACCAGGAGCTGACTGTGGCTCAGATCATGAATGATATTAATCCTGCAGAAAGGAGAGAAAATGGGGTCACCTGGATAGATTCAAGGTAAATTTAGAAGAGAAAGACAGATCTTTCTCTGAAGCAAGCCTGGAAATTTCAATAACCATTCATTTTAAATAAGAAAGAAAATAGTGCCCCAAATGTCACACACAATGCTGTTTTCTTTTTTCTTAATTGGAAGGTACATTCTTTGTCTTAATGTAAAAGGAGCAGAAGCTGAGGCAGTGGAACAATGAATAGCAAAGGGAGAATTGTTGAGCAGAAGCCCATGCTTCACTCAAGTTGGAAACATGAATTAGCTGTAGTACTATTCGTCATGGTTGGATATTTTACTCTTTTCATGCTTGATAATTAACACATTCAAATATGTTAATGAGAACTTATCAAGTTACAAAATATTTTATAGAGCATGTTAGCTATATATTATGTAAATATTAAACAAAATCTTGATGCCTTAAAACAACACTTTATCTCCCCCAGTTTCTCTGATGTCAGGAAGTGAGACTGGCCTAGTTGAGTGATCCTGGCTCAGGATCCCTCATGTTTGGACTAGACAAACCATTTCCAAGATGACTCACCTGTGAGCCTTTGTCAACAGGCCTTACACCTGTGCCTCTCTCCACAGGCAGACTGAGTATTCTCATGACATAGCAACTAATTCCCTCAAAGTGGGCCATGAAAGAGAGAGAGAGGGAGAGAAAGAAGGAAGCTTCAGTTTCTTTTATGATCTCATCTAATAAGTCACACACCATTATTTTCACTTAAAAAATTGTTAGAACCAAGTTATTAAATCCATTTCACACTCAAAATAAAGGAATTAAGCTCGACTTTTGAAAGGACTGTCATAATTTTGTAGGCAATTTTCAATCACTACATGGAATTGTAATGGTGAGCAAGGCTTTGCCCTTCGAGATCTACTTCAGTAAGGTGAAAAAATCAACAAAGTCTATGAACAAGATAATTTCAAACTGTTTTACATCTGTGAAAGCAATGAATAGGTATCTATTAATATGTTATTAAAATATGTCATGAAATTAAAAGACACTTGCTCCTTGGAAGAAAAGCTATGACCAACCTAGACAGTTTATTAAAAAGCAGACATTACTTTGTCAACAAAGGTCCATCTAGTCAAAACTATGGTTTTTCCAGTAGTCATGTATAAAGAAAGCTGAGCACTAAAGAATTGATGCTTTTGAACTGTGATGTTGGAGAAGACCCTTGAGAGTCCCCTGGACTGCAAGGAGATCAAACCAGTCCATCCTAAAGGAATCAGTCCTGAATATTCATTGGAAGGACTGATGCTGAAGCTGAAGCTCCAATACTTTGGCCACCTGATGCGAAGAACTGACTCATTGGAAAAGACCCTGATACTGGGAAAAGATTAAAGGCAGGAGGAGAAGGGGATGACAGAGGATGAGATGATTGGTTGGCATCATCAACTTGATGGACATGAGTTTGAGCAAGCTCTGGGAGCTGGTAATGGACAGGGAAGCCTGGTGTGCTGCAGTCCATGGGGTCACAAAGAATTAGACACGACTGAGTGACTGAACTGAACTGGATATGTTATTTGGGATCTAGGAGACAAGACTATTAAACAGACTGAAACTAAGTCCCCCTAAAACCAAGCCCATCTGCTGAGTCTATGACTAACTTCTCTATCCAAAACATTATTCCTTTTCTTGCCCCAAACCCATTCTCCTCTGCTTGGCACTGCAATAAAACTTTCTCTGCTCCAAACTCAGATGCTTTGGTTTGCTGGCCTAACCATGGGTCAGGCATACGAACTTAAATTCAGTAACAAAACTAGTCAGGTGAGACTGCTCTGTGAAGGTTGCATATAATGTAGAGATGAGGAGGGAGAGTAGCTACATGAAGAGCCTGTAAAAGAACTTCTCAAGGAGAGGAACCTATCCAAGGAAACAGCAGGGCCTGTGGCAGAAGTGAGTTAGGTATTAATAGTTTGAGGAAGAGAGCAAAAGCCATACTAAATATGTAAGTGATTCTAGTTGGAGCAGAAGAGATAGGAAAAGATAAGACAATACAGATCTTCTTTTGCTGTCCTGGGAAGGGAAACTTGACTTGATTATGCAATGAGAAGACACTGAAGACCTGGTGTAGGAGAATAAAATGATTGACTAACATTTTAAAAGCCAAAGTAGGAGTAACAGTCATATGAGCATATAACTCCATTCAGAATAAAATTAAAATATTTCTATAAAATTATGTGCAAAATACAGAGTGTGCATCATCTCACTCTTCCCTCATCTCTGTCACAAACAATGACAAAATGTGTTTTTGTAGTTCTTTTTTTCATTTTTAAACTTCTTTTTTAGTTTTACAAAAAGAAGAAGAGCAAGAGAAGTCCAGGAGGATGCAACACTCCTTGCAAATATATCCAGTAATCAAAGAGTATTGGGTGGTTATTTGTCATGCATGCATCATTTTAATGTGAATCATATTTAAATCAAATTTGTTCAGTGAAACTCCCACATTTATCTTCCTGGATACTCAATCATGTGCCTAACTGTAACATTCTAATATGATATATTATATTCACATCCATTCATATCTAAAATCTTAGCAGCCATAACAACTGTCCTTTTCTGACATGTACAGAACTATACACCCAGTCTTAAGAACAGAGGTCACACACCCACATCTTGAAAAATTTCAGAAAGACTTACCAAGGACAAATTTGACACCTTTAAAAATATCAAGCATATGTGTTAATTCTGGAATTCACAGTTGCATACCGATGATAAAGCAAACACATGAAAAAAAAATCTGAAATGTAAAAGCACAATGTATTTAAGCACTTAAAACATTATTTTGAAATAGTAACTGAGTCATGGCTCATAATCAACTTGGAAATTCTCTTTTTTTGTTGTTCTTTCTTTCCGTTCTTCCTCCCTTCTTTCTTCCCTACCTATCTTCCCTCCTTTTCATCTGTTTTGTTCTTTTGTTGTTGTTTTTTTTTTTTTTTGCTCATTTTCTCACCCTCTCTTTCTTCCCTTTGTTGTTCCTTTTCCATCTTGTTCCAAAATGCATTTAAAATGGATTTTAAAAATTTACTCGAAATATGAAAATATCTCAAAAGAAGTTATTTACATATACTCAACAAATATTATTTGGGGCCTATCTTATTTTCAGTAGTTTGCTAATTCATTGGTACTAATATAGTGAACAGAATCAAATGGATTCCTTATGAACATTGTAGGCTAGGTGAGACTAATACTTGGTTAATCACTGTAACTAATGTCTAATATCACATTGATATAAGGGTTCTTAAGGAAAGGGACTCTGTGTGTGAAAATATATAAGAAAGGAATCTAACCAGACTCATAGGTTAGTAGCTTCATTTCAGAAGAAGTGCTTAAACAAAGATTTGCAAAAGAGTAGGAATTAAGTAGATGAAGAGAGATAGGAACAGTGTCCCAGTCAATGACACAAGCCCTGTGCTGCTTTAGGAGATGAGTGGGAGTTGAGGGAAGACTTACAGGGAAAAACAAGATGCATTTGAGGAATTAAAGACCCCTGCAGGCCTATTAGTGAGAAAGATGTACTATTTTGTGGGATAATTCTGCAGCAGGTAACACCGACCACATCTTTTGGATCCTTTTAGGGTTCTTGTTGATGTGTTCATCACATTGATTCTTCTTTAATCAAAACACTAAAACAATTTAAAAACATGCACACACGTATATTAAAACTTAACTCTGCTACAAAATGAGCAATTAGAGAATACAGCTTGACCTGGCTCTCTAGGGCTTCCCTGGTAGCTCAGCTGGTAAAGAATCAGCCTGCAATGTAGAGGATCCCAGTTTGATTCCTGGGTCAGGAAGATCTGCTGGAGAAGGGATAGGCTACCCACTTCGGTATTCTTGGGCTTCCCTGGTGGCTCAGCTGGTAAAGAATCTGCCTGCAATGCAGGAGACCTGGGTTCGATCCCTGGGTTGGGAAGATCGCCTGGAGAAAGAATGGCTACCCACTACAGTATTCTGGCCTGGACAATTCCATGAACTGTATAGCCCATGGGGTCACAAAGAGTTGGACACGACTGAGTGATTTTCACTTCACTTCACTGGCTATCTACTTGTTGCAAATTAAACTGTACTATCCAAAAAGATCTGCTGAAGTCCTAACTCCTGGTACCTCAGAATATAAACTTATTTGGAAATAGGATTACTGCAGATGTAATTAGTTAAAACAAGGTCACACAGGAGTAGGATGGGCCCTAATCCAATAGGATTCGAATCCTTATTTAAAATAAAGGCAGAGACACAGAGAGAAGAAAATGTCTTACGGAGAAACAGAGACACACAGAGATAATATTGTGTGACTGCAAAGGAAAAAATTGGAGTAATGTAGCAGCAAACCACAAAACTTCAATGATCGATGGCTAATAATAGAAATTAGAAGCAAAGAAGAATTCTCCTCTACAGGAGCCTGGCCTTACCAACACTTCCATTCTAGACTTCTAGCCTCCAAAACTAGGCAATACATTTCTCCTGTTTTAAGCTACACACATTGCGGTACTTTGTTACAGAAGCCTTAGGAAATGAATACACCACTCCTGCCTGTCAAGTCTCTAGCTTTGGATTTGTTGTTGTTGCTAATGTTTAGTCACTGAGTAGTCTCTGACTCTTTTGCAACACCATGAACTATAGGCCACCAGGCCTCTCTGTCCATTGGATTTCCCAGGCAAGAAAACTATAGTGGGTTGCCATTTCCTTCTCCAGATCGTCCCAGCCCAGGGACTGAACTCACATCTCCTGCACTGACAGGCAGATTCTTTACCACTGAGCCACCTGGGAAGCCCATCTTTGGATTTATATATGTAGATATAAAATGTTGCCTGCCATATCAGTAAATGATGCTTGCAGCCATCAAACCATCACACTATAGCTGCCCTGACAGTGAACTCTGAGGGAACTCAGGATAGAAACAGGATGCCTGCCATCTCGCAGTTAGCCACTGAAGCCATCATCCCCCCCATTGGTGCACCTGAAAGACTCAGGATGAGAAAGCAGAGGATACTGACCCCAGATAGCTGAAGTACATATCAAAGAAATTATTTCAGTGAGTACTGATTTTTCCATCTTTCCATATATAGATGAACACTAAATTCCTTAAGTTGAGGTATCTGGTTTTCTTTAATTAATAGCAACCTTTTGATGTTCTGATTACTTGGTCTTTGTTGCAAAAACTCCTATATATCCTGCTTCCTCACTCATCTCTTGGGAACAGTCTCTCACTTATCTGAGATCCTATATCTTGGACTGAAGTCCTCAGCTTTGTTTGCTGAATAAAACATAATTCTCAACTTTTAGGTTGTGCACTTTTTTCAGTTGCACAACCTAACAAGTTGAGAATCCCTGGGTTGGGAAGATTCCCTGGAGAAGGAAATGGCAACCCACTCCAGTACTCTTGCCTTGAAAATCCCATGGATGGAGGAGCTTGGTGCAGGCTACTATCCATGGGGTCGCAAAGAGTCGGGCATGACTGAGCGACTTCACTTTTACTTTCAGTTGACATATTCCTCTTGAGGGGAGGCTTACATTTATTTGTTTGTGAGACAAAGAAAGTGTGCAGAAGATGTGAAATATGTATTCTGTCTCTTTTTCAAACTCCCCAACCAGATAAAATATGTCATCCTTAGTGAAGAACATGGAAGGAGAGTGAAGGAAGGGTGGAACCCACCTTCTCATCTTCTAAGAGGTTGGAAGTTTCTCTTTCATCATCTCGGCCAGTAACAAAGAGACACTGCTTCCCTTCGGCCTTGTAATCCTGAAAGATTTGGTGGTTTTATACAGGGCAATTAGAAAAATTTGAAGATTTTTGTATGTTTAATTTTGCTTTGACAGAAGTTATGGTATAGAAGCACATGATTATAATTTTATTTTGAAAAGATCACTTGCCTGCAGTGAGCAGAATGGATTAGAGAGGAACCAACAGGAACATAGATAACCCTTAGAGCTTTAAAAAAGAGATTCTAGGAACCTGTCCTAATATGATTTTACTGGAAGTGAAATAGTTTAATAAGAGAGATTTCAACTTAAAAACCTTCATAATTTGATGACAAATTGAATGAGAACAGGGTGGAGGTGTGAGACATGGTAAATCAGTGAGGAAATTTCAACAAAAGTAAGTGTTGGGACTTTCCTGGTAGTCCAGTGGTTAAGAATCCACTTGCCAAGGAAGGGAACATGGGTTCGATCCCTAGTCTGGGAAGATTCCATGTGCCATCAAGCAACTAAGCTGGGGTACCGCAATTACTGAAGCCTGCGCTCTAGAGCCCATGCTCTGCAACAAGAGAAGCCACTGCAATGAGAAGCGCACACACTGCTGGGAAGAATAGCCCTTGCTCACTGCAACTAGAGAAAAGGCTGCACCGTAGCAAAGATCCAGTGTAGCCATAATAATAAATTAAGAGTTTTTTTTTTTAAGCAGAGGAATGATAAATACAAAATTAAAAAAAAAGTTCTTAAAGACAACAAGAAAAGCAATAAAAATAGGAAGCAGAGTGAGGTTAATTATACATACATTTTATGGTTACATTTTTCTAGATATAGGCTATATTACTACCTCTGAGGTTTTTCAGGGGCCTCCTAGGTGACTCAGTGGTAAAGGATCTGTCTACCAATGCAGAAGACACAGGAGATTGGATTCCATCCCTGGGTCTGGGAGAACCCCTGGAGGAGGAAATGGCAACCCACTCCAGTATTCTTGCCAGGAAATCCCCACGGACAGAGGAGCCTGGTGGGCTATTCAGTCCACAGGGTCACAAAGAGTCAGATACGACTTAGTGACTGAGCACGCATAAGGTTTCTAGAAGATTACTCAAAGAAGGAACAACATAATTTCTTAAAGTGAATCATTTTTTTAAAAGAAGCGTAACTATCCCTGATATCAAGACCCAAGTGATATTATCACCATGATTCTCTATTAAAAAAAAAAACACTATTTCAGTAAATAACATCCTCACCAAAACTTTAGCAATAACTGCATCACCAAGAATCTTAAGCTCAGTTCAAACAAAGGATAAAATCTTCCACTACTTCAAAGTGTAAAATTTGGGGGAAATGTTTTGGCAATCCTACATAAGCAATTACTCTCTCAGTGAAGTGTCAATTTTCTGTGGTTGGAGGTGATATAGTTCTCACAGGAGAATGGACTATAATTCTCCTGTGTGGTTTTAAGTGACTCACCAGAGTTGCTTATGAAAGCTAAACGTGTACCAAGAATATGCATCAAGATGTAGAATAAGAGCCGTTTCTAGATAGAAGGATGTCCCATTACTGCTCAGAAAGTTTCCAGGATAACATCCTTGTCTGGGGGAGAGATGATCACCTAAAAAAAAAAAAAAAATAGAAACAAGTGAAAAAAATAAAGGTGCCTGCACAGATAAACAGAAAACAATGGAGGCCCTTTGGTTCTGTGTATGATAAAACTTGTTGCCACAAAATAAATAAAGGTATATTTTGTATAAAAGAAAAAGTGTAATTTTCAGAAAAAGTAGCTGACAGTGTAGTCACAACTTCCTTGAAAAAGTAAACACTTAGATAAATATGACCAAAATTTTTGATAGTTTGAATTATTAACCAACTCTAGATCTATAGTTATCTTCAATGAAGAATCTAATTTTCTGGCAGTGGAAATGAGAAACTGCATAATTTGCTATACACACAGATGACTCTTATTTGATATGATAACATCTCCGTCAGTTGAATGCATTTGATTTTATGTTTATTATTAAAATTTATAACAATGTAATATTTATGATAAGCAGACAAACATATTTTCAAAGTACCTGTATAAGAAATTTGGACGTCACATAGGTTTCTTTCACTGAAGACCCAAGTAAAAGTAGGCTAAATACTAGCCCTTTGTTTTTACACATAATGAAATCCAGAGTAAAGGTCATTCCGGGGTAAATTAATTCAGGGCTCAATGGTATCCCAGCATGTTCTCATCTTTTTTTCTTGCCCTACTTAGCCAGTGAAGTCTCAGTCTATTAATTAATGAATGATGATTTCTACAATTTTAGGCAACGCATAAGAAACATCATCATCTGATGTTGTACTGGGCTTTTTATTTTTCTCATCTCTTTTGTCTAGCAAAAGAACACTTTCTAAGAAGTAAGATTTTTATCTCATCTCATTGCTTATGTTTGTGACACAGAGCTGTACTTAAACCAATCAATAGCTAGAGTAATAAGACTTTTATGATTGGCTTAGACCACTCATCATTCCCCCCAAGGCCTCAAGGTAAGTAAGGATTATAACCATAACTTCTGAGATCCTGATTGCATGTCAGAAGATTACCCAAAGGAAATTAATTCCTCCTCTTTCCAGTGAGGAAGAATAATGGCAGATGGTGTGCCTACTGGGTGGGAAACCAGAGTGGCTGCCACAATGGATGAAAGCATTCATTATAAGAAATGAGATAGAACGACAATTGAGGACTTCACATATATATTTTATTTTGTTTCTGTTGTAGGGGAAAGATTTTATTCATGACTGTTCACTTGAAGAGACAGAGGAAGAGTGTGAATGCAAAGGAGGGAATAAACGGATTAACTGTTATTCTGGGAGAGTTGTCAGCCCTCAGAAAAACACTTCAGTGATTAATATTGCTCTTGCTGTTGTTTTGCAGTAAGGAGATGGTTTTCTTGCTGATGGGAGTTCAAACTCTAATGTGAAGGTACAGAATGCACTCTTTGTGTTCTCAAGAGTTGTTAGAAGTTGCCAAAATCTGAGAATAAATCCTAGAAGATTAGGAAAAAGGACAAGGTTGGCAGATTTCATTAAAGCTGATTTCTGAGACATTTAAATTCTTCTCTACGATGTAAAAACAATAAAGAGAAATGGTCCCAGTCTAGCCTCCTGCTGCTGCTGCTAAGTTGCTTCAGTCATGTCCGACTCTGTGTGACCCCAGAGGCGACAGCCCACAAGGCTCCCCCATCCCTGGGATTCTCCAGGCAAGAACACCGGAGTGGGTTGCCATTTCTTTCTTCAATGCATGAAAGTGAAAAGTGAAAGTGAAGTCGCTCAGTCGTGTCTGACTCTTAGACTGGGCTTCCCTTGTCACTTGGTTGGTGAAGAATCCACCTGCAATGCAGGACACCTGGGTTCGATCCCTGGGTTGGGAAGATCCCCTGTAGAAGAGAAAGACTACCCACTCCACTATTCTGGCCTGGAGAATTCCATGGACTGTATAGTCCATGAAGTCACCAAGAGTCAGATAAGACTAAGTGACTTTAACTACTACACTATGGATTAGACTAGAATACTGACCATCAGTCAGGTGTCTTTCATATTCTGCTCTCTTGACAATCTTATTAAACTCTGACCTATAGCTCTCATCTATAATAATCTGACTTACACACTGAATAAAATTTCTCTGTTGAACTTCAACCTGTATAACTGAAGGTTATGGATTCTAAATATCCAACTTACTATTGGATATCTTAACATGGATATATTTTTATTAAATCATTCATTCTAATCATTAGAAGAATCAATATCTAGCAATTGTACCGCTGTGGTCCCCATTTTATTACTACTACCTTTTAGAATACATGGAAGTAGTTGCATTTTTCTCCCTCTCTGAAAGATCATTCTGCAGGAAACTTAGAATTTAGATCATTAGGTATTTACCATATGATAGAACCTGTCTTCTTTGAAATAAAAGAATTACTTACCCATTGGTGAATATGTTTAAGAGTTAGTTAGAAGGCTTAAGGGAAAGTAGCCTGTATTTGAAAAGAAATGGTGACAAGAGTGGGAGACTGAATTGACCAAAAACCAGTAAAATAATTTCAGAGGATAACTGGTGCTATCATAAATTTGTAGTGACAATAAACTACTTATTTTGAAGATACATTATTTTTTTTTTCTAGCAACACTACTCAGCCTGTAGTAGAAGTGATCTGGATAGATCCTAAGACAGATTTAAAGTGATTTGTTCTCAAGCAAATATGATGAAATCAAGAAGAACTGACGGAAAAATTAGGGAGAGAATTTGAAGTGGTTAATAGTTCTAAGCTCTGGAGAAACCGGTTTGCTCAGAAGACTAAATGTGAAATGTGGAGGGATCAAGGGATTTAAGTCCTCTACAACAATTTGATGGGGATGAGAAAACTGAATTGGGAGATTGTTGTTGGCTACTGAAATATGGGCATGAAACAACAGAACAGCACAGATCTTAGAAAATCTCAGTTTGTTTAAAGAAAAGTAGGATGTACCACTGAAGATAGTGGGGATAAACTTTACTGCTACTTGCTGTGTTGACAGAACTAAGATTATTCTTGACCTTCGGTTCTTTTTTGGATAGACTTTAGGATGTACATTTTTCTGGGTTTGTGTGTGTGTGTGTGGCGGGGGGGGGGGGGGTTAGTTCATACTTATCATCAGGTTTTCAAGGGATTTGGGAGCCCCAAAATGATAAGGCCAATTAGATTATTAGATGAGTCTATATTTAATGAAAATATTATTTCCACTTTCTTTATGGTTTTCCTACATATGCGTCTGTAATCATCTGGTTTCTTGTCTGTTACTTATTACCTGCTCTAGCTTATTAGCCTTCCTTAGTAAATTTCAGAAGTAATTTTGAGAAGGGTCCAGGACATATATGCCTTGTTTTCTCTTCAATAGTTAACTTTATTTTTCTAAGAATATGTCATTAAATTTGGTAGAGAAAAAAAAATCAATTCCTTTGAAATTTAAATTAATGGAATACAGAATAAGTTTATTTATGTAAGTATACTTAATCAGAAACAACCAAAATATATCTTACTGAAAATGGATCTGAATTTTAAAATTTCCATTGTTCAGTTGCCCAGTCAGGTCTAACTCTTTGTGATCCCATGGACTGAACCATGCCAGGCCTCCCTGTCCCTCACCATCTCCCAAAGTTCGCTAAGTTCATATCTATTGCATCAGTGATGCCACCCAGCCATCTCATCCTCTGATGCCCTCTTCTCCTTCTGCACTCCATCTCTCCCAGCATCAGGGACTTTTCCAATGAGAGTCGGCTGTTCCCATCAGGTGATCAAAGTACTGGAGCTTCTGCTCAAATAGTTGATTCTGAATGCTAAATGTTTACAATAAGACAATACAATAAGAACTAGATTAACTAGAATTTTCCTGCAGACGTATCCTCAGTTTGATTCTAGGAACATTTAAAGGCATTTCCTTTACGTCTCAAAAGATGATTTTATTTTCACTAATTCACGGGGATAATGATGAACAAGGAACCTAAAGGAATATAGAGTTACTTGAAAATACCCAAAAGATACATATTATCGTGTACCTTTGCATAAGAAGAAATTTAGGATGAATTTGGATTTTATAAGCTGTTTCATGGCAAGAAGGAAATGATTCTCAGGAAAGGGAAAGAAGGGGACATTTGTAAGCTAGATATGGAACATTTAGAAAGCTTACCTTTTGTAATGAAAATGTAATACTAAAACTGACAGTTGGTAGATTTTACAAATACCTCAGTGTACAAAAATCCATCAGGAAAGTGACAAAATGATAAAAGAGAATGTTGCACAGTAATATTAGTGAAGATTGAGACTTGTGCTAAAAAAGCTATCGTACCGCTGAGAACATCATTAGAGCTATTAACCAACCAGTATGCAATGCCAAACCCACATACTTGTAGTGATTGATTAGAAAGTAACTGAATTTATACTTGGTGCTCTGGGCCAAAAGAACAGAAACAATATAAACTTCCTACTAGTTACCAGGTTTTGTTTTTGTTTTGTATCAAGGAAGCTTGTACATTTAATGCAATGAAAAAGTCAAGTATCTTCCCCCTACAAAGTCATCAAGATTTTAAAAGGAAGAGGAAATAAAGTAAAAATAAATAGTAATAAGAATCCATGGTACAGAGTAAGCACATGAGCACCTGATATATTTTATTAGTTATGATTATCTTCATTATAATACCTAAAAGTACTCATCACCATTTGAAACAGTGTATGTACATTAATTATCACCACAACTCCAGAAGTATTGTTGGTTTACTTATTTTACAAAGAAGGCATCAGAGGCAAAGAGCAGATAATTAACTTTTCCAGTGGCATCTGGTCAGTAAATGGTAGAACAAGGATGTGGCAGCAATCTAATTGTAGGAAAGATATTTTTTTTAACCACTTTACACTGATGGGCCTGGTCACTGCCCATACAAAACAGAACCTTATTCTAAAAATAAAAACTCTCTCTTAATCTAAGAAATCGAGGAAGGGAGACTAAGTACAAGATGTATGCTATCAATAGTTTTGGGATAGTGCTTTGATATGACAGCCTTTCAAAGGATATAGAAAAAAGTGTATATTACAAATATAAAAAATTTTATAAAATATTAAAATCTTATGAAGAGTTGCAAACACAAGAATAGGGAAAGCAGCATGGTCTTTACAGATAAGCAATAGGAATATTTCACTGTTATGCTAAGTAATCCAAGCCTCCATTCTGAAATAAACCTACTGAAATCCCAACTTTGCTACATAGAAGTCATGTAATCTTAGAAGGGCATTCAGCTTCAACAATGTTATCTATTAAATTGGAACAATAATCTATTTAACCAGGCTATTTTGATGACTGCATGAATTAACATAGTATAAATGCTTAGCAAAATACCTGACAATAAGTAAATAAAATAACCACCACAATTAATAACAATAAAATAGGTGGTTATTCTATTTTTCCCATTTTAGTCAAGCATGGAGATACAAGAAATTAGAGGTTCTTTTATGAGGCAAAAATGTGTTTTAAAATAATATGCTGCTTTCACTGAACTTTTAATCATTTATCGCTTTTAACATTAAAATTGAGTCATATAAGTAAAATAAAATATCAACAAGGACAGAGCGTTAGACTGTTAAAATATTACAGATGCACAAAGCACACAAAAAAACAGTTTATTGTCTTAGACTTGAGACTTTTCTGTACCAAAGAAGAATTTTTTGTTCCAAGTAGGAAATTTTAATTTAGAATTTATCTTTTAATTGAATGCACAGCTCTATTCACAACATCAGAAAGTAGGCCTTACATTATTCTATAAGCTATTCTATAATGCATACTTTAATAAATGGATTGATTTGCAATTAATATTTCCCCAAGCTAAGCTTCATCTTTTTGCTCTCTATGCTTATTTTGGGGCTTCCCTGGTAGGTCAGCTGGTAAAGAATCTGCCTGCAATGCAGGAAACCCCGGGTTGATTCCTAGGTTGGGAAGATCCCCTGGAGGAGAGTATGGCAACCCACTCCAGTATTCTTGCCTGGAGAAGCCCCATGGGCAGAGGAACCTGGCAGGCTATAGTCCATGGGGTCACAAAGAGTCAGACATGACTGAGCAACTAAGCAGAGCAACACAGCAAATGCTTGTTTCAAGAATATTTCAATTTGTATATACTGACAAAAATGACATCGCCTAGGTCTATTTAACAGCATGTGTTTTTTACCTTGCTCTAAACATTTGCATTTGAGTTTTGCTAAAATAAAATATTTAAAATTTATCAAATATTATAGTTTTAAAACTTCATATAAAAATGCCCTATACATATAAGAAACGAATCTCCAGTCCAGGTTCGATACAAGATGCTTGGGGCTGGTGCACTGGGATGACCCAGAGGGATGGTATGGGGAGGGAGGTGGGAGGGGAGTTAAGGATGGGGACCACGTGTACACCCATGGCAGATTCATGTTGATGTATGGCAAAACCAATACAATACTGTAAAGTAATTAGCCTCCAATTAAAATAATAAATTTAAATTTAAAAAAGAACAAATGTTTTCTATTATATATTTTAAAACATTTACTCCAACTTTTTGCCTTTAGTTCCATTAGATCAAATTTCACAGATAAACCAGTACATAAAATCCCATTTTACACTATAATAATTTATTCTTAATAATCAGTTCAGTTCAGTTCAGTCACTCAGCCGTGTCTGACTATTTGCAACACCATGGACTGCAGCACGCCAGGCCTCCCTGTCCATCACCAACTCACAGAGCCTACTCAAACTCATGTCCATCTTGTCAGTGATGCCATCCAACCATCTCATCTTCTGTCATACCCTTAATAATAAACCTTCTTAATAATAAACCTTGCTTAGTCACATTGTTGACAAAGGTTTATATAGTCAAAGCTATAGTTTTTCCAGTAGTCAGGTACAGATGTGAGAGTTGGACCATGAAGAAAGCTGTGAAGTCACTCAGTCATGTCCTACTCTTTGCGACCCCATGGACTGTAGCCTACCAGGCTCCTCTGTCCATGGGATTTTCCAGCAAGAGTACTGGAGTGGGTTACCATTTCCTTCTCTAGGGGATCTTCCCAATCCAGGGATTGAACCTGGGTCTCCTGCATTGCAAACAGATGCTTTACTGTCTGAGCCACCAAGGCTGAGCAACAGTGAATTGATGCTTTTGAACT
This sequence comes from Budorcas taxicolor, assembly GCF_023091745.1. Classification (NCBI taxonomy): domain Eukaryota; kingdom Metazoa; phylum Chordata; class Mammalia; order Artiodactyla; family Bovidae; genus Budorcas; species Budorcas taxicolor. The sequence goes on along the minus strand of NC_068919.1, from coordinate 38,186,505 downwards.
GTGGTGTTGGAGAAGACTCTTGAGAGTCCCTTGGACTGCAAGGAGATCCAACCAGTCTATCCTAAAGGAAATCAATCCTGACTATTCATTGGAAGGACTAAGGCTGAAGCTGAAGCTCCTATACTGGCCACCTAGTGCAAAGAACTGACTCACTAGAAAAGACCCTGATCCTGGGAAAGACTGAAGGCAGGAGAAGGGGATGACAGAGGAGGAGATGGTTGGATGGCATCACCAACTCGATGGACATGAGTTTGAGCAAGCTCCAGGAGTTGGTGATGGACAGGGAGGCCTGGTGTGCTGCAGTTCATGGGGTCACAAAGACTCAGATACAACTTAGTGACTGAACAACAACAACATTTTCTATTGTGCCCAAGGAGAGTCACTGGTTCTATTTTATATTTTCACTTTCTTGATACACAAAGTAGAAGTACTTCAAAATCAGCTTTGTCTGGTACTAAGTTCAGTTCAGTTCAGTTCAGTTGCTCAGTCGTGTCCGACTCTTTGTGACCCCATGAATCGCAGCACGCCAGGCCTCCCTGTCTATCACCAACTCCCGGAGTTCACTCAGACTCACATCCATCGAGTCGGTGATGCCATCCAGCCATCTCATCCTCTGTAGTCCCCTTCTCCTCCTGCCCCCAATCCCTCCCAGCATCACAGTCTTTTCTCATGAGTCAACCCTTCACATGAGGTGGCCAAAGTACTGGAGTTTCAGCTTTAGCATCATTCCTTCCAAAGAAATCCCAGGGCTGATCTCCTTCAAAATGGATTGGTTGGATCTCCTTGCAGTCCAAGGGACTCTCAAGAGTCTTCTCCAACACCACAGTTCAAACGCATCAATTCTTTGGTGCTCAGCCTTCTTCACAGTCCAATGCTCACATCCATACATGACCACTGGAAAAACCATAGCCTTGACTAGACGGACCTTAGTCGGCAAAGTAATGTCTCTGCTTTTGAATATACTGTCTAGGTTGGTCATAACTTTTCTTCCAAGGAGTAAGCGTCTTTTAATTTCATGGCTGCAATCACCATCTACAGTGATTTTGGAGCCCAAAGAAATAAAGTCTGAAAAATAAAGGCTAAATTTTTGTGACAACAGTTCGGAGTTACAGCAAATAATATGAATCCACACATAACAGAGAACTCCTAAGCATTATTTCATGACATGTTTCTTAAACACAATTTTGCCTCATAGACATTCAGTAGTGCTACAAATAGAACTTTAAATTTTACTTGACCAAATAGACAATAATAGAATATAATGCAAGTATCACAATAACAAAGGTGATAAAATTTTATTTGGAAGTTAATATTTTTTGTTTTTCTGTTCCATAATAAAAAAAACCCAGTCAACCTTAAAGGAAATCAGTCCTGAATATTCATTGGAAGGACTGATGCTAAAGCTAAAACTCCAATACTTTGGCCACCTGATGCGAAGAACTGACTCATTAGAAAAGACCCTGACTCTGGGAAAGATTGAAGGCAGAAGGAGAAGGGGAAAAAAGAGGACGAGATAGCTGGATGACATCAACAACTCGATGAACATGAATTTGAGCAAACTTTGGGAGCTGATGATGGACAGGAAAGCTTGGCGTGCTGCAGTCCAGGGGGTTGCAAAGAGTCAAACATGACTGAGCGACTAAACTGAACTGAATCAAAATACCAAAATGTATATTGTTATATTTTTCCACGAAAATGTTCAAACACTGTCTACTTGACTTAGTATGTTTATGGTATAGATTTAATGTATTTGAAAATGTGACTTGCAACTAACTTGTGTTTTTTCCTGCTGTTTCCTGGTTTTAGGGTAGAACAAAATGAATATTAGAACCATTGATATATACAATTTTAGTAAAGAAAAAATCTTGCTAAACTTTTGTTCAATATAGAACTAAATGGTGTGAACAGCACATTAATGCTTAATAACATAAAATCACCAACCCATGACATTAATGAATAAAACAACAGAAAAGTATGTTTTTAAATTTATCTTTCAGTTCATTAATTTAATAAGTGAAAATCAAATTTTGAGCAAGATGTCTAATTTTTATAACAAAAATTTATTATACTCTTAATTATTAGGGAGTAAATAGAGAATTTTACAGGCAAGTAAAATATATGGGAATATAATTAATCACTGCCTTTCAAAATGAAAAAATTAATGCAGACTTTAAGTAATCAGTAGTTCTATTCTTAAACATTTGTATTCTCTTCAAAGTATATATTCAGTGTTGACATTCCTCATGTGAACCTATGCTACTATTATAAATATGTCTTCACCATGACATGAAGACATTGATAAGCATATTCTTTTACATTATTTTAATAAACTTCAATTATTTTAAATGGGTTAGTTGTTTTTAAAAGCAATTACAAAAAAACAGCAGTAAAGAAGACTGACAGGGTCTTTTAGCAAGAAAAGAAATGAATAAATCGTTATTTTTTTAGTACATCATTCTTATTGTGGGCTAAGCCAACCTGCTATAGGAAAGTCAGGAGTTTGAGTTTCTCTTCCTTTTATAATGAATGCCCCTCATTTCCTCTACTTTTGCCTGCTCCAGTCGCTCACTGCTGGTCCACTGAGGAATTCACCTTCAGCCTATACCCTGTGAAGTTCCAGAACAACAGGGGCAATCTTTCTGGAAGAAGGAAATATATGAACTGCAAACCTCTTACTGCCCCATCTGAAGCACTTCTTCCTCAGTCTAGGACTCAGTGTACTCAGAAGGCCCAGTGCACTGCCTCTTCTGGTACATAAATTTTCCTTCTACAAATAACACACTGTCTTGAAAAATAAACATCTGGAAGTTCATGGTTCATGTATTTGCTGAAGCCTGGCTTGGAGGATTTTGAGCGTTACTTTACTAGTGTGTAAGATGAGTGCAATTGTGTGGTAGTCAGAGCATTCTTTGGGATTGCCTTTCTTTGGGATTGGAATGAAAACTCACCTTTTCCAGTCCTGTGGCCACTGCTGAATTTTCCAAATTTGCTGGCATATCTAGTGCAGCACTTTCACAGCATCATCTTTTAGGATCTGAAATAGCTCAACTGGAATTCCATCACCTCCACTAGCTTTGTTTGTAGTGATGCTTCCTAAGGCCCACTTGACTTCACATTCCAGGATGACTGGTTCTAAGTGAGTGAGCATACCATCATGATTATCTGGGTCGTGAAGATCTTTTTGGTACAGTTCTTTTGTGTATTCTTGCCTCCTCTTCTTAATATCTTCTGTTTCTGTTTGAGCATTACCATTTCTGTCCTTTATTGAGCCCATCTTTGCATGAAATTTTCCCTTGGTATGTCTAATTATCTTGAAGAGATCTCTAGTTTTTCCCATTCTGTTGTTTTCCTCTATTTCTTTGCACTGATCACTGAGGAAGGCTTTCTTATCTCTCCTTGCTATTCTTTGAAGCTCTGCATTCAAATGGGTATATTTTCCTTTTCTCCTTTGCTTTTCACTTCCCTTCTTTTCACAGCTACTTGTACTGCCTCCTCACACAGCCATTTTGCATTCTTTCACCGTTTAGAAGTGGTCAAATAGGAGTTGGCAAGAGTGAAAATCAATATTTTAGGAATCAGCAAACTAAAATGGACTGGAATGGGTGAACTTAACTCAGATGACCACTGTATCTACTACTGTGGGCAAGATTCCCTTAGAAGAAATGGAGTAGCCCTCATAGTGAACAAAAGAGTCTGAAATGCAGTGCTTGGGTGCAACCTCAAAAACAACAGGAAGATATCTGTTCATTTCCAAGGCAAATCATTTAATATCACAGTAATCCTAGTCTATGCCCAAACCAGTAATGCTGAAGAAGCTAAAGTTGAACAGTTCTATGAAGACCTACAAGACCTTCTAGAACTAATACCCAAAAAAGGTGTCCTTTTCATTATATGGGACTAAAATGCAAAAGTATGAAGTTAAGAGATACCTGGATTAACAGGCAAATTTGGCCTTGGAGTACAAAAGGAAGCAGGCCAAAAGCTAACAGAGATTTGCCAAGAGAACGCACTGGCCATAGCAAACACCCTCTTCCAACAACACAAGAGATGACTCTACACACGGACATCACCATGGTGATGGTGATGGTCAATACTGAAATCAGATAGATTATAATCTTTGCAGCCAAAGATGGAGAAGCTCTATACAGTCAGCAAAAACAAGACCAGGAGCTGACTGTGGCTCAGATCATGAATTCCTTATTGCCAAATTCAGACTTAAATTGAAGAAAGTAGGGAAAACCACTACACCATTCAGGCATGACCTAAAGAAAATTTCTTATGATTATATAGTGGAAGTGACAAATAGATTCAAGGTATTAAATCTGATAGACAGAGTGCCTGAAGAACTATAGATGGAGGTTCATGACATTGTACAGGAGGCACTGATCAAGACCATCCCCAAGAGAAAGAAATGCAAAAAAGCAAAAGGGCTGTCTGAGGAGGCCTTACAAATAGCTGTGAAAAGAAGAGACACTAAAGGCAAAGGAGAAAAGGGAAGATATACCCATTTGAATGCAGAGTTTGAAAGAATAGCAAGGATAGATAAGAAAGCCTTTCTTAGTTACCAATGCAAAGAAATAAAGGAAAATAATAGAATGGAAAAGACTAGAGATCTCTTCAAGAAAATTAGATATCTCAAGGGAACATTTCATGCAAAGATGGGCCCAATAAAGGACAGAAATGGTATGGACCTAACAGAAGCAGAAGATATTAAGAAGAGGTGGCAAGAATACACACAAGAACTGTACAAAAAAGATCTTCACGACCCAGATAATCATGATGGTGTGATCACTCACTTAGAGCCAGACATCCTGGAATGTGAAGTCAAGTGGGCCTTAGGAAACATCACTACGAGCAAAGCTAGTGGAGATGATGGAATTCCAGTTGAGCTATTTCAAATCTAAAGGATGATGCTGTGAAAGTGCTGCACTCGATATGCCAGCAAATTTGGGAAACTCAGCAGTGGCCACAGGATTGGAAAAGGTGAGTTTTCATTCCAATCCCAAAGAAAGGCAATCCCAAAGAATGCTCAAATTACCACACAATTGCACTCATCTCACACGCTAGCAAAATAATGCTCCAAATTTCTCCAAGCCAGGCTTTAACAGTATGTGAACCATGAACTTCCAGATGTTCAAGCTGGTTTTAGAAAAGGCAGAGGAACCAGAGATCAAATATCTGTTGGATAATCAAAAAAGCAAGAGAGTCCCAGAAAAACATCTACTTCTGCTTTATTGACTATGCAAAAGTCTGTTACTATGTGGATCACAACAAACTGTGGAAAATTCTTCAAGATATGGGAATACCAGACCACCTTACCTGATTCCCGAGAAATCTGTATGCAGGTCAAGAAGCAACAGTTAGAACCAGATGTGGAACAATTGACTGGTTCCAAATTGGGAAAGGAATACATCAAGGCTGTATATTGTCACCCTGCTTATTTAACTTATATGCAGAGTACATCATGTTAAATGCAGGGCTGGATGAAGCACAAGCTGGAATTAAGACTGCCGAGAGAAACATCAATAACCTCAGATATTCAGATGACAGCATCCTTATGGCAGAAAGTAAAGAAGAACTAAAAAGCCTTTTGATGAAAATGAAAGAGGAGAGTGAAAAAGTTAGCTTAAAACTTAACATTCAGAAAACTAAGATCATGGCATCCAGTCCCATCACTTTATGGCAAATAGATTGGAAACAATGGAAACAGATACAGACTTTTTTTTTTTTTTGGCTCCAAAATCACTGCAGATCTTGACTGAAGCCATGAAATTAAAGGATGCTTGCTCCTTGGAAGAAAAGCTATGACCATTCTAGACAGCATATTAAAAAGCAGAGACATTACTTTGCCAAAAAAGGTCCTTCTAGTCAAAGCTATGGTTTTCCCAGTAGTCATGTATGGATGTGAGAGTTGAACTATAAAGAAAGCTGAGTGCCAAAGAATTGATGCTTTTGAACTGTGGTGTTGGAGATGACTCTTGAGAGTCCTCTAGATTGCAAGGAGCTCAAACCAGTCAATCTTAAGGGAAATCAGTCCTGAATATTCATTGGAAGGACTGATGCTGAAACTGAAGCTCCAATACTTTGGCCACCTGATGCGAAGAACTGACTCGTTGGAAAAAACCCTGATGCTGGGAAAGATTAAAGGCAGGAGGAGAAAAGGACAACAGAGTATAAGATGGTTGGATGGCATCATTGATGTGATGGACATGAGTTTGAGCAAGCTCCACGAGTTGGTGACAGACAGGGAAGCTGAAATTCTGCAGTCCATGGGCTTGCAAAGCGTTGGATACAACTGAGTGACTGAACTGAACTGAACACCATCTCTGTGCAAAATAAGCCCTAAATTAAAAAGTCAGGGTAAACATTCCTATTATATAACAGCTCAGATAGGTGCCTTTTCTATCTTTTCATTTTTTTTCTTTTTTTCATTTTAGTTCTCCAGGTTCAGTATCTGAAGCTTTAGCATGTAAGTTAAATTTTTAAATTGACTTCTCTTTCCCCTGAACAAGAACTCTTTGTAGTCATTCTCACTCTACAACAGCTGAATGACAGAATAAATACTTCCCACTCCAGGGTGGAAGTACTTGACTTTATCAGAAATAGATAACTATCACCTCTAAGAAAAAGTCTCAGTCTGCCTGATAGTGAGGTCTAAAAAACCTGCAGAGTCCTTTCTTGACCCTGCTCTTGGTTCTAACTAAAAAAGAAGCTTTGTCAAATATGCCATTCCACCTGTCATTCTACTATCTCTTCACAGGGATGACCTATCACCCCTCTGCTGTTATCCAGAGATACCACATTCTTCCTCTTTCTCTAGCATGTCCACTGGAGAAAAACATTTTTCTTAAAATTCTGTGTATGATTATCTAAACTTGGCTGAAATAAAAGACATAAATTTGACACTTGTGAACCTGTGAGGGGAAAATCTTTCCACTATTAAATATATTGTTTTTATTCCTAAAACAGCTTAATTATGTTTTAATTAGATATTGTGGATAAGAAACATCAATATTAGTTAATACAATCTGGCTGGCTAGAATAATATTTTGATTTTGTTCTGCCTATTTTTAGTTATCATAACCTTGTCCCTCTACATCACACACACACAAGCTAAGAAGTCCCAAGATCTAAAGTTGGCAAGCTGGAGACCCAGGATAGCAGGATAGCTAATGGTGTAGTTCTGGTCTGAATATGAAGATCTGAGAACCAGCAGAACTGACAGTGTAAGTTTCAGTCTGAAAGCTGGCAACCATGAGACACCAGAAGAGCCCATGTTTCAGGTCTATTCTGCAGGCAAGGAAAGACTGTGTTCCAGCTCACCCAACCAGGAAGGAGGAGTTCCTTTCTGTCTACTCTTGGGAGGTTCCACCTTTTATTCTATTCAGGCCATCAAGTGATTGGGGAAGGGTCACCCACACTAGGAAAGGCAATCCTGCTTTACTCAGTCTATTGATTCAAACATTAATCTCATCCAAAAGCATACTTAGAGATGCACCCAGAATAATCTTGACCAAATATCTTGGCACTTTGTGCCCCGGGCAAGTTGACACATGAATTCTCACACCATATCCATCTGACTTGAATGAAATATTCAATAGAACTTAAAGACTTTACTCTGGATATAATAACATGTGGAAGACAGGGTCCATGACAGCCTCACTATAGTATAACGGACAAGAGCTGGGGGGGGTGGATAGCTGCGGTGGGGGATGGTGGGTGGGGGACAGGGGGGAGAACAAAGGGAGGAGGGAGCACTAACGAAACTAAGATCTGGGTTACAGAATGGAGCTGCTCAAGGTGTCCATGGTGAAACACAACAGCCACAACCACGACAACCTGGAAGCAAAATACAGTCACTTTCTGGTCCATCTGGGGTTACAGAATGTAGCTGCTCAAGGTATCCATGGTGAAACGCAACAGCCACAACCACAACAACCTGGAAGCAAAATACAGTCACTTTCTGGTCCATCTGGGGTTACAGAATGTAGCTGCTCAAGGTGTCCATGGTGAAACGCAACAGCCACAACCACAACAACCTGGAAGCAAAATACAGTCACTTTCTGGTCCATCTGGGGTTACAAATATACACTGTTAGCCAGGTCCACTTTGAGAAAAATGACCCAGTATTTGAGGATACCCTATCTTAGTACCATGAGTGGGGAAGCATCAAAGTCATTATTGTAATTTCTCACCCCCAACACAGATTGATGATGCCTTCTCCACTTTAGTGTTCAAAGCTGGCATTGGTGCATGAAGTATAGATGTGGGCTAGGGAGAAGAGAAGCAGAAACCATCCTGCTGCACTGGCTCATTTTCCTGGGCTTGAGAGTACCCTACGAAACCATTCACTTAAGGTAGATGCAATACAGACATGGCTTTCCCTTTAAATCTAGCAATTTTTTTACTTAAAAACAAACAAACAAACAAAAAACAAACCCTTTTTATAGAAGTATAATTTTCACATAAAAAGTACACATCTAGTAAATATAAAAATGAATTTATACCATCTGAGAACACTCCTGTAAGCACAACCAGCTCAAGAAAATAGAACATTACCAGCCCTCAGAAGTACCCCTTAACTCTATCACTAACTTCTTCTCTCCCCCTGTCAAGTGTAACCATTAACATGAAAGGGTAACCATTAACCTAACTTCTAAACTGATGGATTAGTTTTGCCTATTTTGTACCTATTTTAAATAGAAAATATACTAATTAATTGAAAAACAATTTTTAAGAGGAGTATTTTTTTAAAAAATCAAATATATTTTGAACTCACACTATATCACAGTGCTTAAGCAAGTGCCTCAGCCCAGAATGATAGTCTTGTTTTTACATAGTGCCCTCCTTTGTCTGGATTAAGGTCTCTTTCACTCTGCATTGTGTTATTGTGAGTACTTTCTTATTTACCTGAGAGCCCAGCTCGGATATGTTTCTTTTGCCACTTCCCCATTGTAAGCCTTGTGTTCTGTTCCTTTTTCCCAAACGCCCAACTGAATTGCCACAGTCAGAAAAATTTATCCTACTAACAAGGTTAAAACTGCATTTTCTCCTGATTTGGTTTTAAGTGTTAGTGATAAATTTCTTAATTGTCCAGCACTAAGTTAAGGCAAACTTGTTCTCTTACCCTTTTCACGTAATCTGAGTGACATGAGCCTAAATGATATGTAGTTAGTCTAAAACAAAATATGAATCATTTCTTATATGCTTGATAGGGTATATAGGATATATTTAGTAGTTACTAATAAAGACAAAATCACCATGCATTGTTAATCACACAGTTATGTGACAAAATAACAAATAATAATAATTTAGTGTGCTATTTATCCAAGCTATTCCCCCTCAGAAAGACTTAAGTTGAGCATAATGTCAAACTCCTTGAAGGCATAAGTTATGTCAGGCAGAACCAAGGGCAACAAGTAGAAGTAGTTTACAGTACTCCATCAAGAGGTGGTGTGCTGAAATGAAAAAGTATTAGCATGGACTGCAGACCTCCATGCCTGTCAAACAAAGTAATATTTATCTAGCTAAGGTAGTTCCAGAAACTATAGAAAAAGACTCATAAAAAACATATATTTCCTCTCTAGAAGCAAGTAAACTACAAGAAAAGCTGATTCCCACTTTTCTTCCTATCAGAGGTAGACCTTGTTGAAGGTCCCCAGCCTGAGGTTCCAAAAACTAAATGGATAAAAATGAGTATATGTGTCTGCCTCAACAGCTGTTCATTATTAACCATGTTGCAGATCTAATTTTTGTGGCTCATTAGTTGTTATATCAAGACTTTTGTCTAAGCACTTCCATAAAAAAAAAAAAAAAGGTGCCATTCATTCTAGCAGGTTGTAGGGTACTGCCAATGGTCGAGAAAGAAAAGAGGAAGGGAGACTCTGGAAATACAGACACTGAGGGATGATATGGGGTGGGAGGTGGGAGGGGGGTTCATGTTTGGGAACTCATGTACACCCGTGGTGGATTCATGTCAATGTATGGCAAAACCAATACAGTATTGTAAAGTAAAATAAAGTAAAACAAACAAACAAAAAAAAAGTTACCTGTCAGATACTATCAGACGCTACTCAGAAATGTCATCTTTGAATAAACAAAAGAGGGCTCATTTGGGTTCGTGATCAGAAACTCTTCCGTAAGATTTTTCATCACCTAATCTTAAGGAACTATTCAGTTTTCAGTTCAGTAGCTCAGTCATGTCTGACTCTTTGCAATCCCATGGACTGCAGCATGCCAGGGTTCCTTGCCCATCACCAACTCCTACAGCTTGCTAAAACTCAAATTCATTGAGTCAGGCATGCCATCCAACCATCGTGGAAGTTCTGTAATCAAGCCCCATTGGCCTCCAAAGTAAAATTTCCTGGGAACTATTACTTTTATTGAATTTTTATAGCTCTAACTGAATACTGCTGCTGCTGCTACTGCTGCTAAGTTGCTTCAGTCATGTCTGACTCTGTGCAACCCCACAGACGGCAGCCCACCAGGCTCCCCAGTCCCTGGGATTCTCCAGGCAAGAATACTGGAGTGGGTTGCCATTTCCTTCTCCAATACATGAAAGTGAAAAGTGAAAGTGAAGTCGCTCAGTCGTGTCCAACTCTTCGCCACCCCATGGACTGCAGCCTACCAGGCTCCTCCGTCCATGGGATTTTCCAGGCAAGAGTACTGGAGTGGGGTGCCATTGCCTTCTCTGAACTGTGAATGCTACATTGTACCAACTACATTGTACTATGTACCAACATGTACCAAAAGCACATGTTATATTACTACATGTGATTTTGAGTTTTTAGTTATCTGTCATGTTCTTATGAAGTTCTTATCTTCCAAATTAGATTTCCGCACATCTGTTCTTATAATGTTCTCCCACATATCTGGCACAGAGTAGAGAAGGACTGAGCATATGGCACTCAGCAGATCTCTGTTGATTAATTGACTGGATCATTTTAATTCTCTACAAAAATCTTTACTAATTTTAATTTGATCCAAAGTCAACTGAAATTTCAATAAATGTATTTGTAAACAGAGATGTTACGAGGATACTTCTGTTGTGAGAACGTATCTCTATTAATTTTGTAACACTGGCCTTCCACTCTTTGAAAACATTTCAAAACTATACTACCTGTGGCTAACTAAATTAGGTAAAAAGCATGCAATTCATTCACAACCTAGGTTTTATCTTACTTATATCTTAGTTTAAACCTTAATTAAAATCAGAGACTTTGTTAAATAAAGAAATGTCATTCCAAGCACTGAGATTTAATAAGCTTGAGGCTGACAGATTATGCAGCTGTACTCAAGAGAGAGAATCTGATTCACTGTACCACTGCTTGAGTAGGTACTGCCACTGTTATAATTACAAGAGAATGTGTGGGTCTCAGTGTGCCAGACAGTGAAATTCTTTCTGTTTCCTGGGAGGGTAAAGCTATCCATCACACAGTAATGGTAAGTTTGGACTGCAACACAGGATAAATGAGAAGGATGAAAAGTTGTGCTATAATATTTATGTCATATATATTTCAACTTTAAATATTTATGCTGTTAACTTCTTTTATAATAATTAACTGTTAACCATTTGATAACTGTTTTATCATAAGTAAATGTCAGTTGATTACAGCGGTGACAAAAATAATTTGTACAAAATCTAAATGCTACAACATCTAGAATATCAAGAATTATATCTTCTCATAATGATGTTTTATGGAAGAAAAACTGTGTCCTGAAACATATGGTTGGATTTTTTTCAAAATTAGTAAGAGCTGAATTAGTAAACCAGTAATTTGCTTAAGAGTATTATTGCACGTTTATCCTAAGTAGATCATTAATCACTTATTTCCTTAATATTTTATACTCCAAAGCATTAATTTTAGATTTAATTCTATCCACATTTTAATATTAACATTTATTTCTAGGAAGAGCTGAGCGTGAACAAAATCTGTATCATACAGTTTTTCAAAATACTATTTTTTCTTTTGTTAAACATAAGTATTTTATTCATATTAAAAATAACAAAGCAGAAAGTAGAGGCAAAGTACCCAGGCCAGCTCCCCCATTGCAATATGTTATTAATGAGGACACTCTGTACATCTCATGAATTATTTCAATTTGCTTAAAAACAATTGTTAAAATTGGTCCAATGTATATTTTGATACATTCCAATTATGCTATGATTTGGTTTAATCATCTAAAATCTTTTATGAGAGAACACTATAGTTGAATCTTACATAAAATTATCCAGAATATGTTAATCAGTTTAAATAGATATGTATTAAAAGCACTTTCTCCTATTCTATTCTATAGGCAATCTTTTCAGTTTCATGAAGATATCTGGAAGCATAAACTTTTAAAAATGGAGTCCACTGCAACTAGGTTTTTCTTATTACTTATGCATTTATAACCACATTTAAAAACCCTGAAGTTTTACTCCTTTGCTCTCTTCTAAGTGTCTTCTTAGTGTCTCCACTCAGGGAGATAAAAATGAAAAAGAATATTAAGAAAGAGAAAGTAATACATTTACTTAGAAATGAAATGACCTCTAATAGAGCTAATGAAGCTTCAAATTCAAGCACCTTCATTTACACAGGTCCCTTCCAAGGCTCTAGGATGGGCCCTAGTAATGTGTTCACACATTGTTTTTATAAAAATTGCAGTCTCTTCTGCACTCCCACTTCCTTTCCTTCACACTCTGCCTGAGGTCAGACAGTACTGAAACGGCTTTTGTAATCTGGGGTTCTGGCGAAAAGGAAGTTATTAAAGGATGCATTTAGTATGGGCTTAGTATGCACATTTATGTGGTTGACAGTCATATCAACATACAGATTAGTAGCTGCTAGTTGTTCTGGTGTTGAAATTGCTTCTAAGAGTATTCTGATTATTCTGTATGCTGATTCGTCTACCATTGTGATTCAAAAACACATGGTCAAAGAGGTGTTTATTTAAATAACTGACACAGTTGAACGTGTACTATTTTGACACAATTGAAAATATACTATTTTAATTGCAATCTGGAAAGACATTTTGGGACATCTCACTTGGCACAAGTGAAAACAATAGATTTCTCATTTGGCATTGCTTTTACTTATTAAATAACTGAGAAAAAACAGCAAAAACTGATGGACTATAAGATACTGGAATAAAGATAAACAATATCATAGAAAGTTTTCTGTAATCAAGAAACAAATTATTGCCAAAATAAATTTCAGATCCCATCAACAGCTTTAATTAAACAAACATTGTAACAAGTTATAAATAGACCTTTGGATTGTTTCCAAATGCAATTAATAGAGAATAATATATTGTTTGAACTTATTACCAAAAGATTTGAATTTCCAACTGACCTGACATGGAGTGCTGATCTCAGTGAAGACTTGTGAGAAGGTATTAACACTGGTGTGCTGGTACACATAAATAAGTGGCTCTCTGGAAAAACAAACAAACAAACATAAAGAAGCTGATTTCTAGTTCTTGCTAACGGTGTAAATACTTCCATTATAGCCAATCAACCTACCAATACGATATCATTGAGCTCCGAGTTGGAAGCAGATGCATACAATCAGCTCTTATGAGTACAGATGGAATTAGTGGAAGATATCTTCATATCTTCCCAACACCACATTGCAAGGAAGATACCAACTGTATATTGGTTCACAGGAATTGTCCACTAAATTGTGCAGCCAATCATGGCCCCCAAAAAACTGACGTTCTTAGATATATGACAGTTCCTATTTGAAAAAGAAAGATTTCCCTCAATTTGCCAAGAATTTTAAAGATGTACATAGCACTAGTGATATTAGTTATGATGTTGAAAGAAACTTTTGCATTTTATCAATGCAAATTTCAACAATCCTACAGAAGGAGAATGAATTGAGTTTTTATTATTCATAAAAATATTAGAAAACAATGGTCGATAGAGAAAAGACCAAAGAGTATGCAGCCGGAAAATATAAGGAAGAAAGGTTTTCAAGGTGGATCAGGCAATTAATGAAAATATGTTATTTTTGAAATTTGTGTGTTTTAATTTTTGTTTAATAGCTAGTTATAATTTGCAATTTATTTCCTCATTCTAAAATCAATATTTGCTTTGTCTTCAATTTTGTATTAATAATTTGCATCTTTTTTTCTTAAAGAGGACCCTCAGAATTGTATCAGTTTCAGATCCAACAGGCCCTGAAGGGGCCTCATTATTGATTTACAATTCATCCTAGAGCCAGCTTAACTTTCAGATGTTAAGTGAATAGACTGCTGCAGTGTTGCTGACTTCCAATGGCAAATTTTGAGGAAGAAAAAATTTTAGAAAAAGTGTTCACAAACGAGTTGAGTTTTCTTCAAGATCTACCACTTACTAAATCTTATATTTTGGTGAGTATTATGTTTCTGAGTATCAATTCACTTCACTTCATTCCAGTCACTCAGTCGTGTCCGACTCTTTGCAACCCCATGAACCGTAGCACACCAGGCTTCCCTGTCCATCACCAACTCCCAGAGTCCACCCAAACCCATGTCCATTGAGTCAGTGATGCCATCCAACCATCTCATCCTCTGTCATCCCCTTCTCTTCCTGCCCTCAATCTTTCACAGCATCAGGATCTTTTCAAATGAGTCAGCTCTTCACATCAGGTGGCCAAAGTATTGGAATTTCAGCTTCAACATCAGTCCTTCCAAAGAATACCCAGGACCGATCTCCTCTAGGATGGACTGGCTGGATCTCCTTGCAGTTCAGGGGACTCTCAAGAGTCTTCTCCAACACCACAGTTCAAAAGCATCAATTTTTCGGCACTCAGCTTTCTTTATAGTCCAACTCTCACATCCATACATGACCACTGGAAAAACCATAGCCTTGACTAGATGGACCTTTGTTGGCAAAGTAGTCTCTGCTTCTTAATATGCTGTCTGCTGCTGCTGCTGCTGCCAAGTCGCTTCAGTCGTCTCTGACTCTAGGTCATAACTTTCCTTCCAAGGAGTAAGCGTCTTTTAATTTCATGGCTGCAATCACCATCTGCAGTGATTCTGGAGCCCAGAAAAATAAAGTCAACCACTGTTTCCACTGTTTCCCCATCTATTTGAGTGTCAATTATTCACTTTGAAAATCAGGTTAACTTGCCTTTCCATGCCTTGCAAGATAATTATTTTGGGGAAGTAATGTATGGGAAAATATTTTTATAAAGAGATATATGTCATCCCTGAGCTCGGCTTTACTCAATTTATTAGTATATACATGAGTTATGTTGTGGTATTATGGTGAACTTAACAAATGATCTTCAAAACTTACTAAATTTCCAGAAACAACCTGGTAATATAATTTAATTTTGCTAAAATGACCTATTCAAATGAATTTGTTAAGATGCACATTTTTATTAATAAAACACATACAGAAATAGTCTACTTCATTCCATAAAAGATATAAGGTGGCTTTCAAATAAGATGGTGAGAAAATAAAGTCTGGGGATATGCTCTGCTCCTGAATGCCTTTAAATTGCCTATAGAACAATTTAAAAATAGTATTTTACACAACCTGAAAGAAATATGAAACAGCTATCTTCCAGATTGAGTCAGTATTTTACAAATCCTCCCACTGTCCAGTAAAGAATTACAAATTCTTATTTCTTTGAAATCAAGACTTTTACCAAAAACTGGCAGGCATGTCACGGACTTGTTTTGCTCATTTTCATTCGTGCTTTTGCCTGCACCATCACTTTTCCCATGCTGGTCACTAGCACTGTTTGTAGTTAATCTCTGCTTAACTGACTGATAAGAAGACTCATTCTAAAGATTATTTTATCAGAAGCAGTGAGCCTGTATTTAAGCCTAATTAGCTCCTGAATGTTGACCTCAAGTTATCACAGTAAATAAGCTGAAGCTGCCTTTTATACATTTCTGTGGTACTAGCTCTTGAATACATGACTAGCACAATGAAATGGACACATAGAAAGTAAATATATTTATATAAGGATCTGTAGCTAAGCACATTATAAAATGTATTTTGCCATTATTACAAGAATGTGAAAAGCATTCTTACAGAAACAGCTTAAGAAAAGAAAAATCAGGATATAAGAATGGTACATATAAAATTATTGCAAGAAAACACACTCAAATCTTGTTTATGTTTTTGTCATGAATTATATGCTAATTCTTCAATAAATTTGTATTATACTTTTAAGCAGAAAATACTATGACTTTTTAAGCCTATTATATTTTAAGTCTACTAGATAATATAAACCAGATTTCATTCTCCTGTGTGTTTCAATGCCCCATCATTTATTTACAAATGGATTTTTAGATTTCTAGGGGTGAGGAACAGAAATCCCAGAGCTTTTGAGTCAATTACAAAGTGAGAACTCACAGTCCCCAAGACTTTCCTCACTTTTGACACAAAGTGCAAGTTTGGGGGATTTCCAAAAATATCATCTGATTTGATCATTCACTATAAGAATTCACAGAACTCACTGCAGGTGATTATGCTCACAGTTATGGCTTGTTGCTGGGAAAGAAGACAGAGTATATTCAACCAAGGGAGCTTCCATTGCCTTCTCCCCATTGAATCAAGATGCATGACTCTTCTAACATTGATTTGTGACAGAAACAGCAAGGACCTAACCAAAGCAGAAGAGATTAAGAAGAAGTGGCAAGAACATACAGAAAACTATACAAAAAAAGATCTTAATGACCCATATAACCACATTGGTATGGTCCTCACTCAGATCCAGATATCCTGGAGTGTAAAGTCAAGTGAGCCTTAGGAATTATTACTATGAACAAAGCTAGTGGAGGTGATGGAATTCCGGATGAGCTATTTCAAATCCTAAAAGATGATGCTATTAAAGTGCTGCGCTCAATATGCCAGCAAATTTGGAAAACTCAGCAATGGCCACATGCAATGTCACTGGAGAAGACTCTTTGAGAGTCCCTTGGACAACAAGGAGATCAAAACAGTCAATCGTAAAGGAAATCAACCCTTACCATTCATTGAAAGGACTGACGCTGAAGCTGAAGCTTCAATACTTCGGCCACCTGATGCCAAGAGCTGACTCACTGGAAAAGACCCTGATGCTGGGAAAGATTGAAAGCAGGAGAAGAGGGGATCAAAGGATGAGATGGTTGGATGACATTACCAACTCAAAGGACATGAGTTTGAGCAGACTCTGGGAGATAGTGAAGGATGGGAAGCCTGGCTTGCTGAAGTTCATGGGGTCTCAGTGAGGCAGACAGGACTTAGTGACTGAACAAGAACAATACTGCCAACCAGAAAATCTGCCCAAGCCCCAGAGTTTTTATAGAGACTCCATTATACAGCCATGATTGATCGACTGATTGCAAAAGGTTGCTGTAAGTCTCTAAGATAACGATACCTACATCACATTACTGGTCTTTCTGGCACAGTCAGCCCTCACACTAAATCACATTGTCAGACCTGCCAATATGACCAAAGTCCTTGGGCAAAAAAAGACACTAGAAATTACCTCCCAGAAGCTTTGTGAAGTGAAAATCACTCAGTCGTGGTCGACTCTTTGCGACTCCATGAACTATACAGTCCACGGAATTCTCCAGGCCAGAATACTGGGGTGGGTAACCTTTCCCTTCTCCAGGGGATCTTCCCAACCCAGGGATAGAACCCAGGTCTCCCGCATTGCAGGCAGATTCTTAAGCAGCTGAGCCACAAGGGAAGCCCAGAAGCTTTCAGTTTAGTTCAGTTCAGTTCAGTTCAGTCGCTCAGTCATGTCCAACTCTTTGTGACCCCATGGACTGCAGCATGCCAGGCTTCCCTGTCCATAACCAACTCCTGGAGCTTGCGCACTCTCATGTCCATCGAGTTGGTGATGCCATCCAACAACCTCATCCTCTGTCATCTCCTTCTCCTGCCTTCAATCTTTTCCAGTATCAGAGTCTTTTCAAATGAGTCAGTTCTTTGCATCAGGTAGCCAAAATATTGGAGTTTCAGCTTCAGCATCAGTTCTTCCAATGAATATTCAGGACTGATTTCCTTTAGAACTGACTTGTTGGATCTCCTTGAAGTCCAAGGGACTCTCAAGAGTCTTCTCCAACACCACAGTTCAAAAGTATCAACTCTTCAGTGCTCAGCTTTCTTTATAGTCCAATTCTCACATCCATACATGACCACTGGAAAAACCATAGCTTTGACTAGACAGACCTTTGTTGGCAAAGTAATGTCTCTGCTTTTTAATATGCTGTCTAGGTTGGTCATAGCTTTTCTTCCAAGGAGCATGTGTCTTTTAATGTCATGGCTGCAGTCACCATCTGCAGTGATTTTGGAGCTCAAGGAAAATACAGAAAATTGGGCAGGGCCAAATTCTTTATATAGGGATTAAGCAGGTATTTGTTTACCATGTATACCAATTAGCATGGTAATTCATCTCTCATCTACTTCTTAATGTTTGCTGCCCCGGGAAAAAAAACAAAATATGAATGGATTAAAATGTTTGGTAGGTAAAGCAAAGCTTTTTAAAAAGCCTTCCAAAGTCAGTACTTTATCAATTGGAATGCTTATTTTGTAATTAAAGAATGCTTACATCTAATGCTAAGGATTCTTTCATAAAGAAACACTTTTACAAAGAAAATGTTCAGTTCAGACGATAAAGAGGTCATCCATTGAACATACAAGATTCATTCAACTTGAAATACAATTGGGCATCATGATATGTCATGTAATCTCAATATTTAACTAAACATTTGCTTCAAGCATGTCTGTAAACCTAATAAACCACATAAAACTTCATATTAATACTATTGGCAAGAAACTTGGGCATCAGGGATAAAATAACAGCATTTTGCCTTTTAAAATAAATGAATGAAGACTTGGATCTAAAGGAGAGAAAGTCCATGCACTCAATACAAGGGAGGACAAGCTTCATATACAGCACCCTGACCCTAGATCTGTGTTTCTGAAATTTTCAGGCTGAATTAAGCCCTTTAATGAACAGGACCCTGTGAGGCACTCCCAGGACAGACACCTTCCCCACATTCTCTGCTTTAACTCCTCTCTGAAGTACACAGACAATAGTGTATAATGCACATTTCCTGAGTTGTTTTACAGAGGCCAAACTCCTCACCAAATGAAAGAAATTAACTACTTGATGACCAAGAACACAGGGCACCCAGGCCCACTGAAGACCAAGGATTGATAAAGTTAACCCCTATGACACCCCCCTGTTACCAACAACCAATCAGTGAATTGTGTAAGAGTTGATCACTGTAACCAGGGACTCCCCTGCCTCACCTTGCGCTGAAAATGTAAGGAGCATTTGAGCTAAAACCCATCAGGGAGTTTGGAATTTTTGAGCATCACCAGTCCCAGACTACTTGTATGGCACCTTACAACACCGTACTTTGCTTCACACAGCATGGAGTCAATAGACTAGCATTACTACACACTGGAAAGCAGATCCAAGTTTTGGTTTGGTAGCATTAAAAGAGAAGGACTTTTAAATGTATAAGTAGATTATTTATGTTGAGTCAATTAATCTTTAGTATGAAAGTGAAAGTGAAGTTGCTTGGTCGTGTCACATTCTTTGTGCTTCCATGGACTAATTCTCCAGGCCAGAATACTGGCGTGGGTAGCCTTTCCCTTCTCCAGGGGATCTTCCCAACCCAGGGATCGAACCCAGGTCTCTTTTATTGCAGGCAGATTCTTTACTAGCTGAGCCACAAGCAAAGGCCCATCTTTAGTATAGCATTTTTATTTGTATGCTTTTCTATAACATTATGATATTATATATGATAAATTATATCTTTGTTACAGCATTACTTAAATATTTATAATTTTAAAACTACACAGTAACTAATTACCATATAAAGCTGATTAATGGCTTATAAATTCTGTACAAGGATAAGACATGAACAAGTAAAGCTTACAAACTAAACTTAAATTCTAATGAGCATATTTATGCATTATTTCTTCCTGATTTAATCCTCATATATTTTTCCCCCAATTTTATGGAGCAATGTAAAAAAATAAAATCACTCATCGAAGAAGAATTCATCCTATACCACAAAAGCATAAAGGTTAAATATATATACTCAGTTCCTAGATCCAAAATAAAAACAGATTCCCAAAAGGAAATAATCAAAATGTATAAAATATCAGTCAAAGAAGAAAATTCACTAGGCCCCTGGGACTAAACAGTTAAAATCACCTGACTGTGTTTCTATTCAGAGAATGTACATTTCTCAGACAGATAAAGAAGACCATTGTGAATCAGGTGTGTGAGACACCGGCTAAGAGGGACCACCCAAATTGGCTCACGTTGAAGAAAAGGCCAGCATAACCATGACTCTTTTACATTCACTACTCAACTCTAGGAAAATGCAGTCAGGTTGCTCATCTAGACTCTCAAAAATATTGAGATTACAGCTCCCATGGTGAAGTTACTAAAAAACACAGATGAAAACGACTGTTCATCATCAGTGGAGGCTTCACACTTCATTGAGAGCCCAACTGGGAACATGCTCTCTGAATCACAGTATATTGTCAAACACCAAGTGATGAAACGCTACTTAATGACTCAGTGATCAACAATGCAGGTGGTCCCAGCAGCAGGAGAAGGCATTCAGGGTGCATGTCAGTCAATACATTAGACTCCAGTGCATATTCTTGTTTGAGAACAAAATCAGGTTTAGCTCTTTGTGAAATGTTTGAACTGTGAAATCAAAGAAGGAAAGGAAGTACTGCACTGAACTGATACACAGAACTGTTCTTTTCTAGGCAGAGGATACTGGGGATTTGATTGTATTTTTAATACTATACAGTGCTAGTTCTAAGTACATAAAGGCTGCCTTGATTAATAATACATAATCAGTAAGTACAGAATAGTGCAGATTTCTCCTATGGGAATTATGGAACAGGAGTGTGAAACCATGGAGGAAAGACTTCACAGCCCGAATCATTGTCTAAACATGTTTCCCTGCCTGCTTTTTAAGGGCTCCAAGAAAATGATCTCTCCCTACCCATGCCAAAATGCATTATTCTAACATGATTATTAGCTTTAGTCAAATTTGTTTTTTCTATTTTTCTTGGGTATGCACAGCAAAATGGTAGCGTGCTAGAGCCAGCTAACCAGTGACACACAAGAGCTTACTGTGTGTCTCTTGCCATTTCATGTTCATTAATATCATCGTGGTGGCTGAAACTGATAATGGAGTATCTACACTAGAGATATCAACGAGCACTAGTTGGGGGCCCCTCACCTCACTCCCCAAGGGGCAGGTTTGTTAAGCATTGACCAACACAGTTGTCCCTCAGTAGTGCTGGGTACTAATTAAAAAACTGTACTACGGGTCACACAATTTGTCAAAAACAGGAAGCAAAACCAATGATCTAAACGGATTTCTTGTTCTCCTAGATCTAATCAGTCTTATGCAGTTGCCATGCCCCTTTCTCACCTTATTCCTTACTTCACTTTCATATATTCTAATTATTCCTTAAGACATCTCTATTTTATATGCCACTAGTGTCTCCCTTTGCTAAACTTTTATGGCAATTACCAAAGTAAAAAATTTTATAAATGAGATCTAAATTATTTCCCATGTATTTCTTCTTGACCATATTTCAGGTCATTTCAAAGGAGATAAGTTTTAAACTTTGTTGCAAGATTTGCTTAGCATGAAGCACATTTTGGGTACCAGGAGTTGCGAGACAGAGGAACACTCAGAACTTTGGAACTAATTGAGGGGAATGTTTTTAACAGTTAAGTAGAATGGTGTAGCTCAGACATTTTCCACAGGCTCCCCTCTAATAACTGTAGGACTAAGATGAAAGGAGTCTAAACAGAAAACCCCAGTCTGGCTCTCCCCTTCACTTCCCACCCTCTGACTCCAGCCTACAACTGTAAGGGGGCCCATGCTTAAATGTGGTAGGGTGATCAACCCCCTCATTTTGCCTTGGATTGAGGGGTTTGGGGGGATGCAGGACTTCAAAACTGGTACAGTTCCAGGCAAACAGTGATTCGTCATCTTTTGGATTATGGAAAGAGGGTTATGCAAGCAGGTCCAGACAGCCACAGATCTGCTGGTCAGAGATTTCTAGGGTTTTGAAACCACAAAGCATGACCTAGACAGGTGATGGTGAGTGTGTGATAGCACATGAACTGCAGCTGGGTATCTTCCTTTGACCTCACATATTCATCTCTTCCAGAACTATGATATATTCTGGGCATGTAGTAGTAAAAAAAGATACAAGTATGTTTTTAAAGTGAAAGATATTGCAAACATATTCAAGTTACATTCACTTATTTTCTTCAGTGTTGAAAAGCCTTCCTTCCTGACTTCCCTGCATCCATTTTTTTGCCCCTTACAGTCTATCGTGTGTGTGTGCTATACTGCTCACTCATGTCCATCTCTTTGCAACCCCATGGACTGTAACCCGATAGGCTCCTTGGTCTATTGGATTTTGCAGGCAATAATAATGGAGTGGGTTGCCATTTCCTTCTCAAGGGGATCTTCCCAACCCAGGGATGAGGCCTGCATCTCCTTTGACTCCTGCACTGGCTAGCTGACTCTTTACCACTGAGCCACCTGGGAAGCTCCCACTCTAATGACTATATCATATATATCGAGTGATAAAACCTATGTAAAGCTACTCTGTTCTCAAACAGAAGAGCAGGTCACTAACTTGTTCAAATGGCCCTTGTGACATGAAAGCCACCCCCCAGCCCCCGCTACTCCCACTGGACTCACATTATGCCACTCACCCCCTCATTAATAGTCACATGGGCCTTATTCTAACTCCTTCCTTGAATGGTCCATGTTCTTCCCGCTTTACTGTCTCTGCAAAACCAGACTCCATGTGCCCCTATCACTGTGTGAAGCCTGTTTCATTTTTCCTGTCCAATCCTCAGTTAAGACTAGGGTTTCATCCCAGGCTTTCAGACCTCACCTTGCCTTTCCTTTTTGCCATAATCTGTACTTTATAATATGATGACATATTATCTGAATAACATATAATGTATCCTGTAGACTTGTAAACCCAATGAGGGCAGTGCAATGTTACTTGCTGTTATATTTCCACAGATAGTAGTTTATAGAGTAAATAGAACAGCAAAATAAAAAGGCAGAAAAGATGGAAGGAATGGGAATTAAGCAAGCTTCTACATAATGTGGGGAAGTTCACTATACTAGGAGTTTTAACATTTCTACTCTAACATGGGTATTTTACAAAACCTCACTTTAACAGCAGGAGTTTTGTCACAACTTATGTTTCCCTGTTAAAGAGAAAGCACTAGCAGAATACATTCACACTGGAAGGATTTTTTTCCATGATGTCATGGATTTGTGAAAGAGCAAAAAGGAATCAAAACACCCAGAAAAATCCCAATAGAGATTCATGACCCAGATAAACAGGATGGTGTGATCACCATCCTAGAGCCAGATATCCTGGAATGTGATGTCACGTGGGCATTAGGAAACATCACTATGAGCAAAGCTAGTAGAGGTGATGGAATTCCAGTGGAGCTATTTCAAATCCTCAAAGGTGATGCTGTGCAAGTGCTGCACTCAATATGCCAGCAAATTTGGAAAACTCAGCAGGGGCCACAGGACTCAAAAAGGTTAGTTTTCATTCCAATCCCAAAGAAAGGCAATGCCAAAGAATGCTCAAACTACCGCACAATTGCACTCATCTCACACGCTAGTAATGGTCAAAATTCTCCAAGCTAGGCTTCAGCAATATGTGAACCATGAACTTCCAGATGTTCAAGCTGGATTTAGAAAAGGCAGAGGAACCAGAGATCAAATTGTCAATATCTGCTGGATCATCGAAAAAGCAAGAGAGTTCCAGAAAAACATCTACTTCTGCTTTATTGACTATGCCAAAGCCTTTGACTAAGTGGATCACAACAAACTGGAAAATTCTTAAAGAGATGGGAATATCAGGCCACCTGACCTGCGTCTTGAGAAATCTGTATGCAAGTCAGGAAGCAACAGTTAGAATTGGACATAGAACAGACTGGTTCCAAATAGGAAAAGGAGTACGTCAAGGCTGTATATTGTCACCCTGCTTATTTAACTTATGTGCAGAGTACATCATAAGAAATGCTGGACTGGATGAAGCACAAGCTGGAATCAAGATTGCTGGGAGAAATATCAATAACCTCAGATATGCAGATCACACCACTCTTACGGCAGAAAGTGAAGAAGAACTAAAAAGCCTCTTGTTGAAAGTGAAAGAGGAGAGTGAAAAAGTTGGCTTAAAGCTCAACATTCAGAAAACAAAGATCATGGCATCCGGCCCCATCACTTCATGGCAAATAGATAGGGAAACAGTTTTTTGGGCTGCAAAATAACTGCAGGTAGTGACTGCAGCCATGAAATTAAAAGACGCTTGCTTCTCGGAAGAAAAGTTATGGCCAACCTAGACAGCATATTAAAAAGCAGAGACATTACTTTGCTAACAAAGATCCGTCTAGTCAAAGCTATTGTTTTTCCAGTAGTCATGTATGGATGTGAGAGTTGGGACTATAGAAAAAGCTAAGGTCTGAAGAATTTATGCTTTTGAACTATGGTCTTGGGGAAGACTCTTGAGAGTCCCTTGGACTGCAAGGAGATCCAACCAGTCCATTCTAAAGGAGATCGGTCCTGGGAGTTCTTTGGAAGGACTGATGCTAAAGCTGAAACTCCTATACTTTGGCCACCTAATGCAAAGTGCTGACTCATTGGAAAAGACCCTGATGCTGGAAAGATTGAAGGCAGGAGAAGAAGGGGATGACAGAGGGTAAGATGGTTGGATGGCATCAGAGACTCAATGGACATGAGTTTGAGTAAACTCCAGGACTTGGTGATGGACAGGGAGGCCTGTTGTGCTGCAGTCCACAGGATCACGATGAGTCAGACACGACTGAGCAACTGAACTCAACTGATTGACTAATTGTAAATTTCTCCCCTTCATTTCCCTCTTTCCTACACTCTGATCATAATATTTTTATAAAATCAAATAATAGATGAAAACAAACTGTGAAGCTCATTCTCAGTAAGGTGTAAAACATTAATAAAGCATAAATAGTTACTCTTCTTTTTTTTTTTTTCTGTGGCCTTGCCTCCTGGCTTGTGGAATCAGCTCCCTAACCAGCGACAGAACACAGACCGGACAGTGAAAGTGCCAAGTCCTGACAACTGGACCACGGAGGAATTCCCAACAGTTACTTTTTATATAGTTCCCAGAAGCAGCAACATTTGAAAATGCAAACAGCCTTAAAGTTAAAAAGTTTAGTTGGTATTCCAATACTATGGATGACATTTTGACAATAAAATCATTTCACGTGGCCAAATAAATAAAACCAAACTCATGTTTCTAAAGCAATTATCAAGCAACATGCACAACAGATAAATTCTATCTCTTTCTCCCCTCTACTTTCATCTCTTCCTGAGCCTCACCAGGGAGCTCATACCAAGAAACCACTTTATCCATGAAGGTGAGCACATACTCAGACAAATAGCAATTGATCTACAATCGGCAATAGGAGATGTGAGCTCTGGCCTTATTTGAACAAACCAGACACAAAGTGTGTTTACTAGATAGAGAGCCCTTCCTCATTCAAATTCTGGGAAAGTACATCTTTTATACCTATGACAAACCTTACGGCAAACATTCTAGGCTCAAGATAAACAGGAGGAAGGAAACAGCCTTACAGGGCCGCTGCTGGAAAATCCACTGCTTCACCAGGATGCCCGCATGCCAATATATTCAGTAGCCTCTCTGTCCTGCTCATTTTTCAAATCCCCCATACGCATGCGTAGAGTATACCTGCATCTATGGTGGGGATGTTGTGAAAGAGAGTCTTCAAGTCCTCTATGGTTCCCGCACCTAAAGATGGGCAATATACAAATAGCGCATGCGCAGGCGTGAGCGCGAGCGCCTCCTTCACTACTACGCACTGCTGAGATTCTTCTTGTTGTCATGGGCCGCCGCCCTGCCCGTTGTTACCGGTACTGCAAGAATAAGCCTTACCCAAAGTCTCGCTTCTGCCGAGGTGTCCCCGATGCCAAGATCCGCATCTTTGACCTGGGTCGGAAGAAGGCCAAAGTGGATGAGTTCCCACTCTGTGGCCACATGGTGTCTGATGAATACGAGCAGCTCTCTTCTGAAGCCCTAGAGGCCGCCCGAATTTGTGCCAACAAGTACATGGTGAAAAGTTGTGGCAAAGATGGCTTTCACATCCGAGTGCGACTCCATCCATTCCATGTCATCCGCATCAACAAGATGTTGTCCTGTGCTGGGGCTGACAGGCTTCAGACAGGTATGCGAGGTGCCTTTGGAAAGCCCCAGGGTACGGTGGCCCGAGTCCACATTGGTCAAGTCATCATGTCTATCCGCACCAAGCTTCAGAACAAGGAACATGTGATTGAAGCTTTACGCAGGGCCAAGTTCAAGTTCCCTGGGCGCCAGAAGATTCATATCTCCAAGAAGTGGGGCTTTACCAAGTTTAATGCTGATGAATTTGAAGACAAAGTGGCTAAGAAGCGCCTCATTCCCGATGGTTGTGGAGTCAAATATGTCCCCAACCGTGGACCTTTGGACAAGTGGCGAGCTCTGCACTCCTGAGGTCTTTGACAACACTGCCAAATTTGGCCATGCTGGTCTAAATTTTGCTCACCAATAAATTGTATTTACTGGCAAAAAAGTAATTGTTAATTTTTTAATATTTTAAATGTTTAAAAATATCCAATTTTTAAAATTAGACTACTAGAGAAATAATTTTTCTATTAAAATTATCAGAAAGAATTTTAATAACAAATGATAATTTACTTTCAAGTGAACGATTTGTATGCCATTCATAGGGAAAGCTATTGCAGTTCTAATTCACGCTGTTAACCTAGGGAGCCAAGGGAAATATGTAAGAAGTTTTGTTTTTAGAGAAGTCATAAATTACACAGTTATTACCTTGAATAAAAAAGTAGAGAAGAATCTGAGGTTTACAGAAAAGAATTACTGTTATAGAAAATAATAGGAATGAAAATCATGGTAGACATTAGTCGTGTTTCAACTATGATCTCTTTGAAACTAAAAAGTCTATTCTTAAACTTGTTGCTTAGGTTTTCCTTATACATTTCTGCGCATTGTCTTTTAGAACTACCTATCAACTCCAACTATCAGCCTTCGGACAATTGGGGATCACTGCAAAAGATTTCCCCAGACAAGCCTTTCATTATCTCACACTCAAGAGAGGACAATCCAATCTTTTCTTCATCACAGAAAGGTCATAGGATGACATCCAAGTTCATATTGCTTGACCTGAGTCCCAGTAGAATGAACAGAAAAGAAAATGACACTAAATCAGGTATCTGTGCAGATTTAAAAGATCCCAGAGATTATTTGCAAGCTGTCGGTGCTTGCCCTACATTAGAGTTATGTTGTGCATACAAGTGGGGTTTTTAGTTGCTGTTATGTTTTATTTTAGAAAGTACTTAAGCTAAAGTTTCTGGGTCTCTACTAAATTTTAAAATTCTGGTTCTTAATGTTATTTAGTTTTCTAAATTTCAATCCTGCAAACAGTGCCCTCAGTTTTCTATAACTACTCATTTTCAAAGTCATTGTATTTAAGGAAGAAAAGGAATACTAAATAAGCAGTATCGAAAGACATCCTTTTAAAATTATTTTCATTTAGTTAAAATTCCTATGTCAATCTTAAAGTTTGTGTCTGCCTTGATACGTCTTTTCTGCTCTTACTATATTACCTACTTGTGTATTTTTAAGGTAAGTTGCTGTTTTAAGCTATAGCTATTATTATACCTAAACAAGAAGGATGGCAGTGGTTTAGTTGCTTCAGTCCTGTCTGACTCTTTGTGACCCCGTGGACTGTAGCCCACTGGACTCCTCTGTCTGTGGGATTTTCCAAGGAAGAATACTGGAGTGGGTTGCCATTTCCTTTTCCAGGGGATCTTCTCGACCCAGGAATCAAACCTGCCCCTCCTGCATCTCCTGTATTGGCAGGCAGGTTCTTTACTGCTGAGCCACCAGGGAAGCTTAAACAAAAAGAATAGCAGGTACTAAATTACATGAATATATAGAAAGGACCTTTCAGCTTAAGTAGCACTTGACATGTTTTACTTGATATTAATACTTTAAATCTCCTGAAATTTTCTAGGAGATTAAGTACTGTGCAACTTGCAATGAAAGAGCCGGATCTTCTGACTCCTGTCCAGTCCTGTTAATTTTTTACCACATAATCTTTAAAAAAAAAAAAAAAATCCCTCAACTTCAGAAAAATCACAGTGCCAAAGAAAGCACTTCCTTGGTCACATGTTAATACAAATATGATGCAGCTTTGAAAATATTCTCTATCTTCATTATTTATCGTTATCTTTGGTCTCAAACTTTCTAAACATTTTAACCTTCATATGTGGAGCTCTATACTCACTAAATACAGGATGCATAAGCCCATGAATGTCTTTGCTCTAAGAGGTTGGTAACTATGATTGTTATTGTGTATAGATAGGTGAATGAAAGGTGAATTAAAGATGAAAAATTAGTACATTAAACATCTAGTAGGAAGGTGTCATCAAGATTTATTAATTAACTTTTCCCTTCAGTTTCCTATTACAAGCTATTATATATAAATTTTATTTCCTTTAACTTTGATAGAACATTTTCACTTGTTTTTCTTAACAAACAGCATGCTAACTTATGTTCTGCAAGCCATAATTTTGTTTTATCAGCATTTTCCTATTTTCTAGTTATTAAAAATTGATAAGACACTTGAACTGAAATTTAATTTTATATTGTAGAGCTCTTCATTATTTTTCAATTTCTATTCAAAATGGAAAATTTAATTTTGGAACATATGCATTCAGAATTTCATCCACTACTGCAATGAAACAGAACTCTCTGCTTATTTAAAATAAAAATCCAAGTACAGTTGACTAAATTCAAGCAAATATTGCCTTGTAAAACTTTCTGATTTAGTTGTTGGAGTTCTTCAGATTTTATGGAAAATACTGGCTGAATTTCTTAGGAAATAGACCATGTATCATTCCAATTTAGTTTTGAAAAGCATATTTCACCAATAATTATTATATAATCCACCATTTCTTTCCTTCTCTCAAAATGGGGAATTATATTAAGCAAACCCCGCCTAGAATCCTTAATTTTTATGAAAATATACACCAGCTCTTACATGAATTGGTTATCAGTAATATTGGCAGGCATTTTATTTCTACTTTAGCAGCTTTGTACTGCCTGCCCTGACACAATTCAAGTTGGGCTTTCTGTCTCTTAAAGAGTGTCAACTACTGACCTACGGATTGAGATGAGAGATCATTTAGTCCCCATCATCTCCTGCCTTTATATTAATAACATATGCTTTTTTATTTTAGAGTAATGACTTCATTATTTTCCTAAGACTATCTACATATTCTTTTTTTAAGTAAATAATGTAAAAATTAGTAAAGCCAAAAGTATATTGCACCATTAATAATAATTCAATAATTATAGGTTGTTTTTAGGACTATATGAGATAATTCATTGAGAAAATGAATAGGATTGTGGCTTGCACATAAGTACATATGAAATCAATGTTAACTTAAAACAGTTGAATCTAAAGTTATTGTTGTTACATTTGTTCCTGCCTCTCTCTTAATTGTTGTTGCTTGTAGTGTTACTTTTTTCATGATATATAACCTTTATATTCTGTTTTGCAACCATAATTCCCTCTGGTTGTATAATTTCGAGTTCTAGTTTTACTTGGATTCAATATTCTGGTTCGAGTTTTTGTTGTTATATTTAGTTTTATAAATTTCCATTTTCATATTTTTCTATTTTGTCATCTCTTTTTGGAACTTTTTTTGAAAAATGTTATGCTTTACCAGTTATCCTCTACATATGATTATTATTCACTATGGAGATTTGTTTCATTATCTATGTTTTCCTTCCAAACTAGTTATTCTATTTACCTTACCTATGTTTTTCATTCAATATTTATTACTTCTTTCTTTACTTCTCCTCTCCTTTTTCTCAAGAGACTGATTATATAGCTGTCCTGACATTATTTTCATACTACATATGTGTGACATATATACTGTTCTACCCAGACCTCATATTAATTCTGAAAGATTAAATGTTGGAACATCTCTAGTCACCCTTTCACATAGTTTTTGCAGTTTTTGGTTCATTTAGCTTTCTCTTTGGGTGGCATTGTTTGAGGACTGGGTATTGCTATCTATCTTCTTTTCCATACCCTCAGGATGAGAGGGATAAGGATAGGAGAGAAATTGAAGGATTAATAGTTACAGCCTTTGATGGATGACAGATACCTCTTCTGAAATCCCTTTAAATATTCTTACATCACAGCTCACTCCTGTCTTTCAAGCGTGCAGTCTGCTCATCTATCTATGGTGTCTTTCTTATCCTGACCTTGTTCCTATTCAGTGAGGAACCCTAGAAAATGGTATGTCCAAATACTGAGGATCTTTGGTGTTGTTTGGAGCTACACCTGTCCATGGATTTTCCTAGTTTTCCCTTCTGTAACAACTTATATGCACAGTACATTACTCTCCATATTAGGACATTTGTGAGACATTTTACAATTTCATGTTTCTTTAGGAATGCTTCTAAGAGTTTGACGAGGTACATTTCATAAATCATTATTATATAATCTATTATTTCTCCCCACACCTCAGAATATATAATTATACTAATTATATTAAAGCTATTTAGCCAGAATTTTTTCTTAATATATACATTTTATTGAAGTCAAATTTTTAAGTAAAAAAATAGTGCTAGAAGAACACATGAGAATACTGTCTTCATTTTATGTCTTCACTCCTAAATTTATGACATGACCCTTTCCTTGGTGGATTTTAGATGTATTTCTTTTTCTATATCATTCACTTCATTATATACTGGAGAAGGAGATTCTTTGATCCTGTTTTGTTTCAGTTTATTCACCCAGAAGCTGTCTTAATATCATACTAAAAATTATCTACTTCTGGAAATTTTAACTTTAAAACAAATCATGTAGAAATATGCTTCCACATGTTTCGTAGCAGCTCTGGTTATCTTTTACTGGTGTGGATCTCAAATAGTTATAGGTAAAATGACTATGATCATCAGGATGAAGAATTTTTAATATAACATCTAGAAATACAAATTTTGTATATATGTTAATACTGAAAATTTAAATAATATAAATTCTAGAAATATAAATTTTGTGTTCTGCTCATACATGTCTTGACAACTTTTATGTTGTTATGTAATAATTACCCAATCAGCTAATTATCAGAGTTTAATTATATGTTAAAATGTCACCTAAGAGTTATTGATATTTGTATGCTCCAAATACTTAAATAATAGGTCTATATTCATGGTAGCAACTATTGTATTTTTAGAATAATATTATTAAACTCTTCAAATGTCCTATTCATTAAACTCCCTGTTGTCCTAAAATGACTGGTCACTGATGAAGAGAAATATTAGAGATTGTGAAGGAGGATGGTGCCTTTTGCACAAATGCAGAGTTCTTAAAGGAACAAGAATCCTTTCCCCTCTCTGGCTGAATGGAGTAGGGAAAAGGACGTTGAATTGTTAGGAAATGGTGACTTTTTTTTTTTTTGGCCACACCACATGACTTGCAGTCAGTTCTCCAAACAGGGATTGAACCTATCTCCTCATCAGTGAAAGCAGAGTCCGAACCACTGGACAACCAGAGAATTCCCAGTGATGATTTTCTTTTACCTGAATGCTGTGAGTCACTGACCACCATCACCACCACCACCACCAGCACCACCACCATCACAAACAAGAAGATGGTACTGGGGGTGAAGACAGGAAAGAGATGGTGGAACTGAGATAGCGTGTTCGGGGACAGTCCTCAACTTCTAGTATAGTAAGGATAAGACTTAAATATCCCATGATGTGGGGCCATTCTGGTTCTTTATGTAACACTGCTGATTCTATGCCATCGGAGACCTCCTCTGTGGGGGCAGCTAAAGGCATGGAATGAGCCATGCTTTAACCAGATTTCTCTTGAGGGGATTTAATAGGGAGAGGAACTCCAGTCTCTTCTAAAGAACCTACAAAAAGACTCATAAGAGTGAGCATTTGGACATCAGATCCATAAAGAACCAGGAGGCAGTGCTGTAAAGATCACCAGCAGTACTGAAAAGGAACTAGTTTTCTGTGCCTTGAAGTCTTCATTTAACACAGTGAATATTGTCTATGCTCACATTCTGTTGTCAGTAATACATAATCAAGGAATGAAGGAGGGTCAGCTAGGGGAATAAGAGCAGGAAATTTTTTCTTTCCTGCTGTAAGAAACTGAAACTACTAGTCTAGGCTGCTTTAAAGTAACAGATGGGAGGTTTGAATAGGAATTGAAAGTGATTGAAAAGTTACAGATGAGGGTTAGATATTATTAAGGAAACATGCTAATGTAAAAGCAAGATGGTTTCACTGGAACACAGCTGGTAGTTTTTCCAGGAAAATAAAATTTCATGTTCACTTCAATATTTCTCCTGTCAAACCATTTGGATGAAAAAATTCTGCACACCATGCCAGTAAATGCCTGAATTACTAAAATTTAGAAGGCATTGAAATTTCACCAGACTAAAATAAAACCTCATTCAACAAAAAGAAATTTCCATATTGTTTCTAAACAACTTCCATTTACCTGTGGCCCCTCTACTTTTCTATCATATCTGAGCACCTTAAGTGTGAGCATGCTTTAAATTTCTATCACTGAAGCCCATGTTCATGTGGCTCTATTCAAATTACCCATAAACAATGTCTATTAATTTTATTTTCTGTCTAGTTGGTAAGGATTTGATTTATGTACAATGGACTGCTTCAATTTATGAACTACTTGCTCTGTGGTTACAAGTCATGTTCTTGAAGCAACACTGGATTATTGATAAAAATGCCATTTCCGCAGTTTTATATATTTTTCAAGACATTATAAATAATAGAAAATCATCAAAATAAAATAGTATGTACAAAGTCCAAACCTAGTTTATTTAAAAAGCAAATTTAAGGTTATAGAAAATTGATTCTTAACTACATCTAATGACATATTTGTGACAAGTGCCACCAGTACTTATTGAATGAATTAATGAACTTGAGGTCTATCAACCCTCTAACTTCAGAAAACAATTTTAAAATTACATGATAAATTTGAAGAGGCTTGTGCCGTAAGAGAAAGAAATACCACTTTTAGATATCTATACTAGAAAAACCCAATAATGAATCAGAAGATGTATGCAAGAGCTTTTATATCACTGTTCATCATAACAAAAAGTGAAGAAAACCCAAAACTAACTCCTAATTCCTAAGATAAATCCATGAATATAATCACTGGAGTATACTCACAATGGGAGATACATACAGAGTGAAAATATACGAACTACAGATACAGCATAAATAAATCTCTATGAGACTTACATAAGAAATAAAGTGTTCAGTAAAAAAAAATAAAAGAAGACTGTAAATAATGTAATGCACTTTTTTAAGCTAACAAACAAGGAAAACTAGAGGAAAAAAGTATAAAATAAGATAAATCTAGTTTTCTTAAAGGATGCTAAGAACAAAAATTCACGCTAATGGTTGGTTGGGAGGGACATAGCGTGGCGTGGGAGTAATAGACATGGTCTATGGAAGGTACACTCAGGAGATTAAATGATGTTAGCAATTTTTTAATTTATATTTTGGAGTTTTAGTTCAAAGGTATCTATTGTAATTCAAAATGTACAAACCTGTGGCAGACAGACTTTTATGTGACTCTCTAGATTCCTACCTCCAGATATTTCATGCCCATGTATAATCTCTTCCCCTTGAGTGTGGGTAGGACCTGTGACTTATTAATATTTCTAACTAACAAAGTATAACCAAAGTGATGGAATGTCACTCCCAGAACTATGATACTACATATAAGACTATGGTAGGAAAATGTCTATTTTCCTACTAAACTTTTCTGGAGTCTGGTTCTCCTTACTGGTTTTAAAGAAGCAAACTGCTAGGAGTCCTAGAGCTACCAGTAAGTAAGCTGTCAACAAACTGAATGAATCTCTAGGTTGACCCTTCCCAAGTCCAGCCTCCAGGTGAAAACTCAGCCTTAGCCAACACTTTGCAACTTTACAGAAGACTAAGGATAAGCTATGCTCAGATGCCTGACTCACAGCAACTGATAACACAAATGTATATATTTTAAGACCCCAAATTTGTGCTGAACTGTTATGCAATAACAGGTAACTAATAAATAATAGATTGCAATACATATATTCTTAGTTATAGTGTAGTAGAATTTATCAATTTTTTCTTTAGTTGCTAGCATTTTTTCTGTGTTGTTTAAGAAATTATATCTATCCTGATATTGAAATCTAGTACTCTGATTTATTTATAAAGATTAAATTTTACTACTCAGATTTAATCTTTAACCTGTGGAAATCTGTTGTTTTGTATAGTTTACCAAGAGAGCCATTTCTTCCCCATATGACTAGCTAATTATGATAACTTTAAAATATTTTCCCTTTGAAAGCAAGCTTTTGCAGCTCATTATTTTCATTATGTCAGGACTATTCTTGGAACTTTCCCCTTCCAGATAAATTTAATAAACAGCTTGTCAAATTATCACACTCAACAATACCTAATAAGGTTTTTATTGAATTTATAGTAACTTTCTTGAGTAATCTGAGAATTGACATCTCTATGAAAATGAGTCTTCCTCTTTCCAAATTGTACCTCTAATTTATTAGGTCTCCTTTAATGTTTTTCAATATATACTTTATAATTTTCTCCATTATTGTTTTACACATCTTCTGTTAGATTTGCTCTTATAGATGCCTTATGTTTTTCTGTTGGTATTGAAAAGGTTATCTTACGTATTACATTTTAAGAGTGCTCTTTTACTAACTCTTTAATAGTCTTTCTGTTGATTCTCTTGCATATTTTGCATAGACATCAGAATATCTGCTAATATTAATAATTTTGCCATTTGCTTTCAAATATTTATATTTTAATACATTTCTTATTCTTACTGTTGCTTCTACATGATTTAAATCATATGATGATTCTATATGATTTGAATATAAATAGTAAGAGTGAATGGAGAAGGAAATGGCACCCACTCCAGTACTCTTGCCTAGAGAATTCCGTGGACAGAGGAACTTGGTCGGCTGCTGTCCATGGGGTTGCACAGAGTTGGACACGACTGAAGCGACTTAGCAGCAGCAGCAGCAGCAACAGTGAACAATATTTTTACATTAATCTTGAACTTTAAAAAATTGCCTCTAACTTCCCACTTTTAAGGATGATATTCCTTGTATATTTGTGACAGATATTCTTCCATAGGATAAAAAAATTTTGAAATTTTCGATTTTGGCCAAAATTAGCTTCTTTTATTTCTTTTCTTTTTTCTCTCTTCAGTCTTTCAAATCTGAAAGTTGAATATTTTTCATGTCTTTGTGCATCTGTTTAGATGACTTTAAGTTTTTCTGTAGTAATATCTAAATGACGTGGTTTGCATTAATATATGTTTGCATAATAAACCACCCATTTGTTCATGAGATAAATCTAATTTGGTTGTGCAATTTTTTAAACACTCAGCTTGAATAAGTTTGATATTATACTATTATTTTGTGTTCATTTCAAAGATATTCTTGCCTCATAAATTGAGTTAGTATGTACTGTTCCCTCTTTTCTATTTTAGAAGAGACTTATAATACTGTAATAATTTTCCCTGGAATGTTTGTTAGAAGTCTATTTTAAACATTTGATCCTGTTGTGTGTGTGTGTGTTTGTGTGTGTATGTGTGTGTGTGTATGTATGTGTTAGGGAAGATTTTTACCTTAATCTAACTTTTATAGTGCTTAGACAATATTCTGACTTTTATATTTTTGTGGAGATATATATATGTCTATTATATAGGAATATATATATGTATTTTTTTAGATTATATATATATAATCTAAAAAAAAACTAAACACCTGGTTGCTCTATTTAGAGCACTGAAGAAACCAACTGGCATGTGACCCAGACAATAGGGGTACTGAGCCTCTGGTCATGTTGCAATGTAATTAGGCAGAAAAAAATTGCAGAAGCAAATGATTGGAAGGAAAAAATTATATCTAAGGAAATATGACTGAAATTTTTCCATTTACAAATAACCAGAGGGTAAGAGTGCCCAATGCAATATTGAAAAAAACAAATAAAAGCAAAAGCTTTCTACCGAGGCAGGTTTCTAAGCTTGGAATTATAACACAAGAGGGTCAAAACTGTACACAGTCTGGCCAGGCTAACCCTAGGCTACTTCTACTGACTCCAGCTTGGAAAGTGTTCTCAGTCTCTTGAAGCAAAGATAAAATTGAGAGCCAGCAGTTAGCTCCTGTGGCATCGAGATGCCACAGGATACCTGTATGTCATCCTCCACTGAACCTTCCTGGAATGCAATGTGTAGTGCCGGGGTCCAGCCCCAGTGGATCCAGGGTAATTCGAAGGGGAGACGGAATCAGCATCCTAGGAAAAAACTTATTTAATTACAGATATATAGAGAGATTAGAAACAGATAGTGTAGTAGGAAATATTGGTGGAGAAAAAGATGCTGAATAACTTGGTTGACGTGGGATACTAATAAAACTCCAAGACAAGGAATTTGCACCATCTACGTTTGGCCACCGGCGCCCATTTGAATATTGGAGGGTGCCCCCCCTTGGGCTCCCTCTCTCACGGATCTTAGAAGCCAGGGCAAGTAAGCAGATGTGGTGAGCACCCACGCTCCAGATGAGAATTCAGCCAGAAAAATGGGGAGTAAGAAAGAAACGACACAGGGGAATCAGTCTTTTCAGAAACTGATCTGATTTCTTTATTTTTTGCTTATATACCTTTTGTTATGGATAGAGACAAATGGAAATTTTAAAGTCACATAGGGATCAACAGTCCTGACCTTTATCAAAATCAGGTGCTTCACATAAATGTATTAAAAAAGGTCTTAGGGGTTTTACATCATCTTCTGGCTATGAGGCCTGCTTATATTTTACGACCCTCTCTTTCTGATAACGGTCAGTTAACCAGAAAACTTATTTTTTCCAAGGGTGTTTTTTCTTAAACCAGGCGCCACCCTCTGAAGGTACCGGATAAAGTTGCATTCCTATAGGGTGAGGGTGTAGTGGGTTACAACTAAGAAAGGAATTTATTCAACCTAAGGTTAACATGATTAATCTTAAAGGTTAATACTTATTTCTCTTACATGCTAGTTATATTCATTATAAGGTCAGGGAATATGGAGATTTAGCAGCAAACATCAGCACCACAAATGAAAACCCTTCACCAATGTTCCCCTTAGGATCTATTTAGTCTTAAGATAGTGATAAAGTTACATTTTTACATAGCAAGGACACAGTGATTTATAACAAAGTTCAATGATCTATAACAAAAGAGAAAATTCATTAACTCAAAAAGTCTAGTATTGCTAACATCAAAAACTACTATATTCCCTTTTCTATATTCCAAATACGTTAAAAAGCTATAGCTTTTTCTTAAAATAGCAACATTTTCACTACTCCTTTTCTTTATTCCATATGTCTTTCTTCCTTCTTCTTATACATTATTGCTTTAATTTTATAATTAATAATTTCAGTATCTGAGATCATAGAGGATCTAAATTTATTATTTGTTGCTTTTACTTTCATTCTTATTTCATATTGGCTTGTTTTCTTTTAACATTATTTGTTATTTTTAGGTATATCTTACTTAAGTTATTCTCTAGTATACCAAGGTCTACGTTTGGTATTTTTTCCACCAGAAAGGATTTGTAGTGGATTTTTCCTGTTCCCTGGGACACTATCATACTGGAACCAATTTCTTTTGTCATGAGGGATCAAGACTGTGGAGTTCTCAGGCTAAGTTTTCTGACTTTGCTACACATATAGGTTCTGTAAAGATTATATATTATGGTGTGAGTCTGGAAAATATATCCCCTCCACTTTGAATGCTCTAACCATTCACAGGTTTCTGCTTCAGTATCAACTTGCTGCTGTTTGTTTGCTTCTATTTTTAGGTCTCTTGAGATTTCTTGTTTTCTAGACAATCTAGAAATTTGACTAAAGTTAAGATTATAGGCAGAAACTAATTATATTTTATTTGGAAGTACACTTATAGTCTTCCTACTAAGTGGAAATTTTGTGATACTTTAAAATCTGGTGTATGTACCTTGAAAAAAAATACTATGTAACTTAACCCTACTTTATATATGCAGACTTCATAAATATTATAAGGTTTTTAATTCCATTGCCTACTTTCAAAATTTAGATCTAAATTACTGTGTGCAAAGCAATGGCTTTTTACTATGTTATCTTACTCTACAAAAGCTGAAAATATGTTTCTCTTCTTCCTAGGATGCTTGATCACAAAGAAATTTGCATGATATTTACAATGATATTTGCCTTCATTGCAAAATTTGCATGAAGGCAAAAGGAAAGCAACAACAATTATACTCTTGAAGTTGGTGCAGAGTCACAGGCTCCTCTGTAGTTCATGAATGTTGTGTTTGATATGCTGACTCACCTCACTGATGGATGGCAACGTCCTCACTTCAGTTAATAGCCCCTGCTAGATTTCCCCCTTTACTTTCTTTGAGACCCAGGCCAGGCATGTGTGCAATTGTGCTGAAGGGCACAGACTTGTGTTTAGTAACACTGTTGGAATTTGATACACAGACAGACTTGGATTCCAGATTGTTCTTGTGGAGTTCCATTTGCCCTCATGAATTTCATTTGCCTATGGGATCAAGTTTATCCATATTTCTCTTCACTTTGCATTTAGATTTCTCCCTCCCTACTGCCTGTCTTTCTGGCTTGGGATAATTTCAGGGCCCTTGCAAGGAGAGAGGCGGTAGCATCCAGTAGACTTCATTATGGTTCCTGGTTGGTGACATTTGTCTGATCACCCTGCTATCCCCTTCAGAATTATTTTCCCAGCTGTTCTCATTATTCTGAAAACTTTAATTCCTAAAATACATTTCTTATTCCATATTACACTTAGTATATCCTAAGCAAACTCTAGCTGATATAGGAATGATTGTTAAAATCAAGAAGATGTCAAAAATTAGTTTGGTGAAGCTATTGAAAAAGTAAAGCATTTGAAATACCTAGACTTTTATTTGGATTCTGGTTCTGTCCTCTACATACTCTTTCACCTTGAGCAGGTTATAGAAGTTTTCAGAGGCTTATTAAGTTGTCTAAACTTCAAAACAATCCCAACCATAACTGAAGATTATCGTGACAGTTATGAGAGTATGCATTTAACACAGTTATTGTTACATAGTATGCTCAGAATAAGTGTTGCTTATTGTCATCATTTATTAATAAATGATTAGAACTTTAAAGTAGTTCACTGCATATTAGCTATGCTTATTAATATAATTATCCTGACCATGAAGTGAAATCTAAAATATTAATATACTTACTTCTAATTGCAGAATCTCAAAATATTTTTATGTTATTTTAAAAATTCAATTTAAAGTATACATTACACCTATTTTTTTCTGTGTAAGCTCAATAATGATGAAATACTTGAATCCAACTGTGAAAATGTCTAATAGCCTTCATACTCAGTATTCCCTGGTAAGTTAATTCTGATTTTCTACTGAAAGCACCTAAAATTTCTGTGAAATAACTATTGCAGCTTGTACAATTTTGCCATATTTTAACATTTTACTTCCTGTTACTATATTGTTTGAAGCACTTAGATATAACTGTAATTATGTAAACAATTATTTGTGTGGAATATTAAAAATTAATTATTTTAAAGAAATGTAAAAGGTAAAAAAAATTACTATTTCCAACTTATAACTTACAGGAGCATATTGGTATATTTTTTATAGGTTTGATGAACCATGAAAAATTATGATCAAGTTAGAAAAATAATTTTTATTTATCATCACACATTTTAAATGGGATATTAAAATGTAATAATGAACTGTATAAATTAAAGTCATAAAACATATAGACTCCAATCATAAGATCATAAAGAATGCTAGCCTAGACATTGCCTTTCACTTTGGACTTAAGCTTAACCTTACCAAGGCAACCAGTTCACACACAATTACAATAAGTTTTCATGCTAAATTCTGATTTGGAAACATTCTCTCTCTCTCTCTCTCTCTGTATGTGAATATATATGACAACATACACACTTACATTGGAAATTGTCAGTAAGTCAATACCCTAGCAAATTCAGTAGTATCATATTCTATCCAATCTAATAACATACCAATCAACTAAAAGGAAAAAAGAAAAAAATCACTTCTTTTGGAACAAAAAATTTTACATATGAATCATTCACCTAAATATTTATAATGTTTATAAAATTAAGCATTATGTTTTGAATCTTGAGCAGAAAATAAGAATTGCAATACTGATAAATTTTACCCTATAATAAGAAAGAATTAAAATTTACTTTTAGAAGACCTGATTGAGCTTATTAACTGATTACAATAATGTTCTTGAGGGGTCTTATAACAAAAAGCAGTCTGAATAATATAATGAGGCTCATTCTTACCAACAAAAAATGAATGCATTGTTCATGAAAATATGAAGTATCTTTTTAAAAGGTAGATAGTATTCTGTTAAGATAAGTGTCCTTTTGGATCAAATAGTTACTAAGTGAAACTGTGTAGTATACTGAGTATCTATAGTGGGATGTGGCAGACCAAGAGGTACTGAAATGTACAAATAGTCACTAGAATGAGGTTCCAGTTCCAGAGAGTAAAACTTTTAGAGGGTAGAGAATATGGAGACAAGTAACACTTGATAACAAGCCAGTAGAACTGATACAATTTCAAGAAAGTTCTAGGCATCATTATAGGCTGGTGGAGAAAGACTGTGGGGATTCCAAGACCAATGAGGTTTAGCAATCTCAGTGCAAGAAAGGTTTATCAATAGATATTATGACATAATCCCTGAGAATTGGAGTAAGCCACAGGATTTCATCTCCTGATAGACATATTATCAAGAGTAAGATTCTCTTGGGTATTAAAAACAAAAGTGTATTAGACTGGTTATCAATATAGAAATTGATCAACTCAGAGTTGGTATAAATGATCAAAATGAGGTTCATGATTCTGGAATGTATTCTTGCCTTTAAACTTGGGTAGAAAGAGGTTCTTGCTCCAAGCAATGTGCTTTCAGCTGAAGCTGAACCCAGGCTCTGTCCCCTGACATCAAATTAAACCTCAGAAAGAGTTTTGGGTGAAGTAGAAAAGAGTAACTTCATTGTTTTGCCAGGCAAAGGGGACCACTGCTGGCTAAGGCCTGCAAAACAATATGTCCCAACCCAGAGTAGTTTGTGAGGAATTTTATAGTCAAGGAGTGGGGTTACTGATAAGGATCAGGGTGTGTGCAGGGCCCTCATTCCTTCAACCTAGATCACCTGGTGTCAGGTGAGCAAACTGTGACTGTCTCCTGGGATGAAGAGGGCTTCATCATGCAGTGTGGCTGCTGTTGCTCAGTCCTTAAGTCATGTCTGACACTTTGCGACCCCAGGGACTGCAGCATGCCAGGTTCCTCTGACCTCCACTATCTCCTGGAGTTTAGTGTTTCAAATTCCTGTCCATTGAGTCAGTGATGCTGTCTAACCATCTCATCCTCTGCCACCCCCTGCTCCTTTTGCCTTCAGTCTTTCCCAGCATCAGGGTCTTTTCCAATGAATCAGCTCTTCGCATCAGATGGCCAAAGTATTGGAGCTCCATCTTCAACATCAGTTCTTCCAATGAATATTCAAGGTTGATTTCCTTTAGGACTGACTGGTTTCCTTTAGGATCTCCTTGCAGTTCCAGGGACTATCAAATGATTATTGGAAAAGCCTTAGCTTTGACTACATAGACCTTTGTCTGCAAAGCAGTTTTCCTACCGAGGAGCAAGCATCTTTTAATTTCATGGCAGTCATGATCTGAGGTGACTTTGGGGCCCAACGAAAGTAAAATCTGTCACTGCTTTCACTTTTCCCCCTTCTTTTTGCCATGAGGTGATGGGACTGAATGCCATGATCTTAGTTTTCTGAATGTTGAACTTCAAGCCAGCTTTTCACCCTCACCTAGAGGCTGTTTAGTTTCTCTTCACTTTCTGCTATTAGAGGGGGTATCATTTGCATACTTGAGTTTGTTGATATTAATATTTCTCCCAGCAATCTTGATCCCAGCCTGTGATTCATCCAGCCCAGCATTTCACATGATCGTCTCTGCATATAAGTTAAATAGACAAGGTGACAACTAGCTAACTTCTTCCCTTTGGTGGGAGGTTTTGGTTCTGTGGAAGAGCTCAAAGATATTGCTCTGTGTATTACCTGAGGGGGAACCAGGACTCCACCCCAAGATTGTGCTATTGTTTCTTGGCTGCTCCTCCCTTGTCTCTGCATCCCCTTCCTTCCCTGTCCTTTAAAACTTAAGGAGGCTGAACAGAAAGCCTCCCATGCCCAGGAAGCCCAACGGGTCCTGCTCAGTTTCAGTACTATTTTTGCAAGGTACTATAAGTCCCCTACAAATGAACCTTCAAGTTACAAACTTTCAAACATGGGAATGTGCCCTTACATGTCCAATCAGGTAAGGCGTGAGTGAAATCGCAGCTTGTTCTCTGTCTCCTACTGCTAATGATCTTTTGGCTCCACTGTCTCCCGCCACCTCTCGCTCCTCCTCTAGTCAGTAACTCTCTTGTTTGTTGACTCGATGCCAGCCCCTGTATGCCAGCTATTGTACTGTACTACTGTACTTTTCAAGGTACTATACTGTAAGATTTAAAATGTTTATTTTTGTATTTGTTTTTATGTACTATTTGGGTGAAAAGTA
This sequence comes from Budorcas taxicolor, assembly GCF_023091745.1. Lineage (NCBI taxonomy): Eukaryota > Metazoa > Chordata > Mammalia > Artiodactyla > Bovidae > Budorcas > Budorcas taxicolor. The sequence goes on along the minus strand of NC_068919.1, from coordinate 38,143,744 downwards.
TTTTAAACCTATTACATTACAGTACTATATAGCCAACTGTGATAGTTGAGTACCTAGGCTAACTCTGTTGGACTTACAAATTGAACTTACAAATGTGCTGTCAAAATAGAACTCATTCATTTATGGGAAACTTACTGTACAAGCAAGCCTACAATTGTAACAGTGACAAATAAAAGGAAGTGAAGCAAGGTAAGTTGCAAAAACAACAAAATACAATAAATGCAATGTGTTACAATGAGCCACAAGGAAACGTAGTAGATTGATCATTAGGTGTGGCATGCGGGGCTCTTCCAGAGAAGGAGGGACTACATGCTAGAATCTTCTCCAGAAGAGAGGGGAGGAGAATTTATCTAGCCCTCTCCTGCTCCTTACTTTTCTTCAGCAAGTCCCACTCTTGATGGAACGTCTGGTTTATGTTATCTAGTGGCTACTTTGGAAGTCAGATCCCATGTCCTATGCTATCATTTGTATCTGTATTATGTATTTTGTCTAAGTCTGAAAATGGAGGGGTGTTAATCAAGAGGGAAGAAGAGGCTGAAAGGAATTTGAGAAGCCCTACAAGGCTTCTAACCCAATAGAGCAAGCATCTTTGTTCTGCTGATAATTTTATGAATTGACTTTAACATTTACCATTGGCTTTATATTTGCTGTGTGATTCAATAGATACATCATTACATCATATCAGATTAAATAAGTCCTTTTCTAGTCATCATAGAGTTTTATCAAGAATAAATATTATAGAAGACATAGTGATGCCAAATAACCATATAAAAAAAGATTCCATATCATTTGTCATCAGAGAATGCAAATTAAAGCAACAGTAAGATACCACTCACACTTATCAGAATGGCCAAAACCTAGGACACTGACACCAAGTACTGGTAAGGAAGAGGAGCAATGCTGCTGCTGCTGCTGCTGCTGCTGCTGCTGCTGTCGCTTCAGTCGTGTCCGACTCTTGTGTGACCCCATAGACGGCGGCCCACCAGGCTCCCCCGTCCCTGGGATTCTCCAGGCAAGAACACTGGAGTGGGTTGCCATTTCCTTCTCCAATGCATGAAAGTGAAAAGTGAAAGTGAAGTCACTGAGTCGTGTCCAACTCTCAGCGACCCCATGGACTGCAGCCTACCAGGTTCCTCCATCCATGGGATTTTCCAGGCAAGAGTGCTGGAGTGGGGTGCCATTGCCTTCTCCTAAGAGGAGCAATAGGAACTCTCTTCTCATTCATTGCTATTGGGAATGCAAAATGGTGTCTTATTGTGGAACACAGTTTGGAGGTGTCTTACAAAACTAAACTAAAGCAATCATGCTTCTTGGTATTTACCCAAAGGAGTGCAAAACTTGTGTTCACACAAAAACCTAGGTGTGGATATGTATAACAACTTTATTAATAATTGCCAAAACTTGGAAGAAAACAAGATGTTCTTTAGTAGGTGAACAGATAAATAAACTGTAGTATATCCAGACATTTCAATATTATTTCTCCCTGAAAAGAAATGAGCTCTCAAGACATGAAAAGAGATAGAGGAAACTTATATGCATAGGTATATGATTCCAAACGTATGATATTCTGGAAAAGCAAAACTATTGAGATACTAAAAAAGATCATGATTTGTCTGGAGTTAGTGTCAGTGAGGGGTGGTGGTGGAAGGATAAATAGGAGGAGCACAGTGAATTTTCAGGGCAATAAAAATACTCTGTGTGATGTTATAATGATGGGTACATATCATTATAAATTTGTCCAAACCTAGAGAATGTATAATACCGAGTGAATGACAATGAGAACTATGGACTTTGGTTATTATGATGTGTCAATATAGATTCATCAGTTATAATAAATGTCCTCTTCTGGTGGGGGATGTTAATAATGCACAAGGCTATAAATATTAAGGAAGGAGCTATGTGAGAAATCTCTATACTCTCTGTTCAGTTTTTCTGTGACCCTAAAACTTCTATAAAAAAATTGACTTAAAAAAGTGAAGATTGGGGTTTATAAGATTTTAAATACATTCATATACAGGTTATTGGAGGACACTTATTTTCCTCTTCTGGAAATGATTATGTCTTTTGTCTCCTAAAGAGCTAGCAATCAAATGTCTATTGATTTGAGGAAGTTCTACATGTATATCAGATATTAATCTACTATCAAATTTTCAAATTGAATTTAGCACTTACTTTCAGTTATATAAATACTTGATATAGTACAAAAGTAGCATTACAGATCACTGAGTAAATGATGGACTGTTTCAATACGTGGTGGAAGAGCAACTGACAAACTATAGTTTTAAAATGAAATTAACTTTTGTTACTTGTGAATTCATAGAGGATTTATAAAAACATATGGGCTTTCTTGGTAGCTCAGCAGTAAAGAACCTCTCTGCCAATGCAGGAGATGTGGTTTCAACCCCTGGGTCAGGAAGATTCCCTGCAGTGGGAAATGGCAAACCAACTCCAGGATTCTTGCCTGGGAAGTCCCATGGGCAGAGGAGCCTGGTGGGCTACAGTCCATGTGATTGCAAAAGAGTCTGACACAACTTAGAAACTGAACAGTAACAACAATAAAAACATAAACAGAATTTAAAGATTAATTACAAAGAGAAAACATCATGCAGAATAAGAAATGAAAATTGCCTGCATCTTAGAAATGACCTGTTTATCATTCACAGATCCCCTTTCCTACCTCTTCCTTAAAAGGACTCCATTCTGATTTTTATAATTCCTTTGCTTTGCTTTTAAGCTTGCTGTCAATGTTTGTACCTATAGTCATTATATTATACAGTCTTGCCTACTACTTTGTGTACACAAAATCTCAATGAGACTCCACTGTCTACTTGTCTCTATAATCTCAGGTCTTCTTCCTTTCTTTTTTTCTGAGTTGTCTCTCATTAAAGAATGCTGTCCTTATTGCAATAGCCTGAATAGAATCATCTCATTAATGAATTTTGTCTTCTGCAGAACACACACACACAAACACATACACACCATCACACATAGCTTAAAAGTTGAGAAGGTAGAGAGGGGAGAAGAAATGTTTTGAGCAAGAAGAAAGTAGATTTACATACATGAGTGGTGGCTTTGTATGCTTAATTATGATATCATTGTTGAGATAACTTTTACTTTTTCAAAATTGGTAAAATTTTGACTCCTACACAGATATTAATATGAGTGCATGATAGATGTATTAGTTAGTTGTTAATGAAGACAAATGATGTATTCAAAAATAGACATGAGATCCATATCCATTTTTGTGTGATTGTTGTGTGAATTTGGAACTCTGGGCATTTTGAAGCTTGCATTTTTTTAATGGTGACATACTCTCCTGCTGCATTTCAGGGTTGGTTTCAAGACTGTTCTTATTTATCATTATTTGAAAGCCTTTTTATACATGAACACATTTTAATTTGATTTCAGGGAAAGCTTTTGTTTAAACAATTATAAGCCACTTTTGAATTTTATTACAGTTATCATTAGCTTAGAATACCATTTTTGCTAATTTTTTTTAACTTATGGCAGGACCTCAGAAAAAGGTTGGAGTGTGTTTAGGAGAGTGTTCTACTTCCCACTCACTATATATATAAAATACTCTTCTGCTTAAGTTCATTTCCTCATATTTTAGATATTTTTATTTGTTTGTTTTCTAAACAACTCAAAATCAATCCTCCTTTCCTTTGTGGCAATTGAGCTCATATGCCCAGAGCTCATGAGTTTCTATGGGCATCTGGATGTGTTTTGTTTCCCCCATCACTACCATTGAGTAGCTGTGAAAGTTCCTGAAATGTGAGTTTCTTCTTGTGTAAATTTGGAGCAAAGTTAAAAATGAGGTAATCTCTGTAAAGTGCTTCATGTTCTTGTTGTTCAGGCACCCAGTTGAGTCCGACTCTTAGCGACCCCATGGACTGAAGCATGCCAAGCTTCCCTATCCTTCACCACCTCCCAAAGTTTGCCCAAGTTTGTAACCATTACATCAGTGATGCCATCCAGCCATCTCATGCTCTGCTGCCCTCTTTTCCTTCTGCCCTCAATCTTTCCCTGTATCAGGGACTTTTCCAGTGAGTCGGCTGTTTGCATCAGATGACCAAAATACTGGAGCTATAACTTCAGCATCAGTCGTTCTGATGAGCATTCAGGCTTGATTTCCCTTAAGATCTATTGGTTTGATCTCCTTGCTAACCAAGGGGCTCTCAGGAGTTTTCTCCAGCACCACCGTTCAAAGACATCAATTCTTTGGCATTCTCTTTTTTATTTTTTATTTATTTTTAATTTTTATTTTTACTTTATTTTACTTTACAGTACTGTATTGGTTTTGCCATACACTGACATGAATCCACCACGGGTGTACATGCGTTCCCAAACATGAACCCCCCTCCCACCTCCCTCCCCATAACATCTCTCTGGGTCATCCCCGTGCACCAGCCCCAAGCATGCTGTATCCTGCATCGGACATAGACTGGTGATTCGATTCTTACATGATAGTATACATGTTTCAATGCCATTCTCCCAAATCATCCCACCCTCTCCCTCTTCCTCTGAGTCCAAAAGTCCACTATACACATCTGTGTCTTTTTTGCTGTCTTGCATACAGGGTCATCATTGCCATCTTTCTAAATTCCGTATATATGCGTTAGTATACTGTATTGGTGTTTTTCTTTCTGGCTTACTTCACTCTGTATAATCGGCTCCAGTTTCATCCATCTCATCAGAACTGATACAAATGTATTCTTTTTAATGGCTGAGTAATACTCCATTGTGTATATGTACCACAGCTTTCTTATCCATTCATCTGCTGATGGACATCTAGGTTGTTTCCATGCCCTGGCTATTATAAACAGTGCTGTGATGAACATAGGGGTACATGTGTCTCTTTCAATTCTGGTTTCCTCCGTGTGTATGCCCAGCAGTGGGATTGCTGGGTCATAAGGCAGTTCTATTTGCAATTTTTTAAGGAATCTCCACACTGTTCTCCATAATGGCTGTACTAGTTTGCATTCCCACCGACAGTGTAGGAGGGTTCCCTTTTCTCCACACCCTCTCCAGTATTTATTGCTTGCAGATTTTTGGATCGCAGACATTCTGACTGGTGTGAAGTGGTACCTCATTGTGGTCTTGATTTGCATTTCTCTAATAATGAGTGATGTTGAGCATCTTTTCATGTGTTTGTTAGCCATCCGTATGTCTTCTTGGCTTTCTCTTTTTTAAAGTCCAGCTCTCACAACCATACTTAACTACTGGGAAGACTGTAGTGCTTCATAGAGTGATCATAAAATAATAAAAACTAAATAATCATTAGCTGTTGTATCACAGTCATCTGCTTACCCCTTACCCTTGCTCTTGGGCCCTAATGTATCTTTGAAAACAAAATTAGGGGACTAGTTCTACTGGAGAAAATAATAATCATACAATAGTAGCTGATAATTATTGGGAATTCACTATACCCAACTTAATATACTATTATTTTTTGTATGTCTCTTAAATGGAAAATATTTTCCCCCGCATAAAAAACAAATTTAATTTGTAATTTAATCTTTATTTTAATGACGCCTTGAGATATAATCGCACACTATACAATTCACAGATTCGAAGTTCAATCCAGTGGTTTTTGGTATACTTAGTGTTGTGCCGCTATTACCACAAACAGCTATGTATTTTCATCACCCTCAAAAAGAAACCTCGTGCTCATTAGCAATCACTCCCATTTCTCTCCAACCCTCAACTATATATATATATATATATATATATATATATATAGTCATATATATATAGTCTCTCCAACCCTCAACTATATATATATATATATATAGTCATATATATATATATATATATATAGTCTCTCTTAGACACTTTATATAACTGAAATCAAGCAATGTGTGGCTTTTTGTGTCTGGTTTCTTCATATAGCATATTTTCAAGGTTAATGCATATTGCAACATGTATCAGTACTTCATATATATTTTTTTAATTGCTGAATCCTTTCTATGGTAAGGATATACCACATTTTGTTTATTCATTTATTAGCTGGTAGACATTTGAGTTGTTTCAATTTCTGGCTGTTACAAAAATGCTTTAGTGAATATTTGTATATAAGTTTGTGTGGACATATTTTTTATTTCTTCTAGGTATATATCTAGGAGTAGAATTGCTGGTTCATATGATAAGTGTGTGTATAACTTTTTAAATTTTACTAAAATTTTTTGATGTACAAAAAAACTGTATACAACTAATATATACAACTTGATGAATTTGGAGACAAGTATACTTCCAGGAGGGCTTCCTTGGTAGCTCAGCTGGGAAAGAATCAGCCCCCAGTTTGTTTCCTGAGTTGGGAAGTTCCCCTGGGGAAGGGATAGGCTACCCCACTCCAGTATTCTTGGGCTTCTCTGGTTGCTCAGATGGTAAAGAATCTTCCTGCCATGTGGGAGACCTGGGTTTGATTCCTGAGTTGGAAAGATCCCATGGAGTAGGGCATGGCAACCCACTCCAGTATTCTTGCCTGGAGAATCCCCATGGACAGAGGAACTTGGCAGGCTACAGTCCATGGAGTCACAAAGGGTCGGACATGACTGAGCGTCTCAGCACACAGCACAGCGTACTTCCTAGAAACTATCCCCACAATGTAGGCCACATAACTATTTATCTCTTCCAAATGTTTCCATTCACCCTTTTATTTATTGTTATATGTTTTGGTAATAGGAATACAATGTAAGATTTACCTCTTAGAAAGTTTTAAGATATATTAATACAACACATATTTTATGTTAAATGAGAAGAGGAAGATAGAATAAAGTTGCAGATAGGATAATACTGCTAATATCCAAATTTGAGGTTAGGACTTTCCCTGGATTATCCAAATGCTGGCATGGCCCACAGTAAGAGAGAAGGAGGCAGGGGATTCAGAGCTGGAGGGCAGGCTTGTCCATGAGAAAGATTCAGCTGATCATTGCTAGCTTTGTAGAAATAAGGGGACCTCTAGCAAAGGGAAAGATCAAGAAATGGATTGTCTCCAGAGATTTAAGAAAGGAATCCAGCTGCCATCACTTTGATTTTTGCCTGGTGAGACCCACTTTAAATTTCAGGTCTCCAGAACTAGGATAAAATTTGGTTGTTTTAAACCATTAAATGTACACTTAATATTACAGTAGCAGTAGCAAATAAATACAGAGATGACTTGGAGTAGAATGAGGGAAGGGGAAGAAAGAGGAGTGAAGAGTGTGAGGAGATATTTTGGAGCTAATTTCTATAAAACACAATGGTGGACTAGGTAGTGTGGGGATAAGAGAAAAGGATATAAATCAAAATTTTCTCTAGGAAACTTGGTGCTATTAACAGATATGGAAAAGTACTGGATCAGGGGGAAGTATCAAGATTTCCGTTGTGGGCCTATTGTGTTTGGGCTCACTGACATCCTTGGAGACAAGAAGAATCTTCCAATAATAATCTTTTAGGAAAATTCTGAAATTACCATAAAATTACTGGCCTTAAAAAGAAATCCAAATATTTAGTATGACATAGACCAGAGGTTGGCAAGCTTTTCTATAAAGAGCCAGATAGTAAGCATTATAAACTCTGTGGGCCAGATGGTCTTTGACATGACTACTCAACACTATCATGCAGTAGGAAAGCGGCCAGAGACAATGTGGAAACAAATGGGCAAAACTGTGTCAAAGAGAACTTGATTTATGTGATCAGGCTGCAAGTCAGAGCCAGCTCATGGTATGTAGCTCCCCAACCTATGATAGAGACTATCGGAGCATTTATTTGAAATTTCTATTTGCTTAAAAGTGTGCATCACTTCATACAGATCACACTAATATCACAAAAATAGGGGGAAAAAACCTTCATCATGAAAGACATTGCAAGCTAAGCAAATGGCTTATAGATATGATATGTTATTATTGTTAGTAGTAGTAACAGTGTTAACTTTTGTTGCACAGTTACTCTACTTAGAATTTTTCAGGTAATGTCTTATTAAGGGCTTCCCTCGTGGTTCAGACAGTAAAGAATCTGCCTGCAATGCAGGAGACCTGGGTTTAGTCCCTGGGTTGGGAAGATCACCTGGAGGAGGGCATAACAACCCACTCCAGTATTCTTGACTGGAGAATCCCTATAGATAGAGAGGCTTGGTGGGTCTCTAGAGGTCCAAGGGTTGCAAAGAATCGAACACTTCTGATCAACTAAGCATAGCATAGCATATCTTATTTAAGCTTCTCAAAATCCAATGTATTTATTAACATTATATTATCCATAAATTTACAAATGAGGTTAACTGATGGTTCCAGTGGTCATGTATGGATGTGAGAGTTGGACTATAAAGAAAGCTGAGTGCTGAAGAATTGATGCTTTTGAACTGTGGTGCTGGAGAAGATTCTTAAGAGTCCAGAGATCCAACCAGTCAAGTCTAAAGGAAATCAGTCCTGAATATTCATTGGAAGGACTGATGTTGAAGCTGAAACTCCAATACTTTAGCCACCTGATGCAAAGAGCCAACTCATTTGAAAAGACCCTGATGCTGGGAAAGATTGAGGGCAGGAGGAGAGGGGGCCAACAGAGGATGAGATGGTTGGATGGCATCACAGACTCAATGGACATGGGTTTGGGTGAACTCCGGGAGTTTGTGATGGACAGGGAGGCCTGGTGTGATGCGGTTCATGGGGTCACAAAGAGTCAGACACGACTGAGTGACTGAACTGAGGGATTAGTACATTAATCATGGTTTAGAGAATATATCTATTTTTTTGTTGAATAATCCTTCATCCAACCAGTCCATTCTGAAGGAGATCAGCCCTGGGATTTCTTTGGAAGGAATGATGCTAAAGCTGAAACTCCAGTACTCTGGCCACCTCATGTGAAGAGTTGACTTATTGGAAAAAACTCTGATGCTGGGAGGGATTGGGGGCAGGAGGAGAAGGGGACAACAGAGGATGAGATGGCTGGATGGCATCACGGACTCGATGAACATGAGTCTGAGTGAACTCCGGGAGTTTGTGATGGACAGGGAGGCCTGGTGTGCTGCGATTCATGGGGTCGCAAAGAGTCAGACACGACTGAGTGACTGAACTGACTGAACTGATTATTAAAACAACATTTTTGTAGTCAATGAGTGGCAGAGTTGTGAATTTAATACAAATGTGCCAAACCTAGGTGTATCACTTCACCATTGCACAGTGCTGTGGGGTGTGTCAATTTATGAGGTCACACATCCAGAAATCTCTAAGAATTATATGAGTGTTTATAAGAATGTAAAATATATATAAATTTTGGAATGCTCATATAAGGTCCTGTTAAAAATGTAATAAGATGTTTTTAACATCACTAATGCTGGACTGTGAAAACCTCTCATCTGAATTGAATATATTTTTAAATAGACCTAATTAGGATATATATGTAGTTATTTCATTCTGTATAAAGAATGAAAAGACATTTACTTCCATTCTGTGTAAAAGACTTGCAGATATAGGAAGTAATTTTAAATCCTAGACAGTGATTAACTGTCAAAAAAAAAGGAACATATCTCAACCTGTTACCATTTAATATCCTCAAAATACCTCTTCATCTATCTTAAGAGCTGCCCTGCTTACCTCTTTTGTTAAAAAGAAAGGCGTTCATTCATTTTTCAACTAAGTTGTTTCAAATCCTCTCTGAGAAATCAATCTGTGAACCAAATACACTTTTCTTACATTTCTTTTTAAAAAGTGAAACTCATGATTAAACAGGCTAATTTTAGATTAAAAGGCAATATTAATTGAATTTTGTCCAAAAACATTTACTTTTAAGTGAAATGTAGCAGTAGAGTTGGTTTTTCTCTACTCATTTCTTGGAATACAATTGAAAGGATAATGCAATATAAACATATGAAGTTTTAGAATCAGCAGAATTGTGATTTCTAATATTAAATAAAATAGCTGCTGCTGCTGCTGCTAAGTCTCGTCAGTCGTGTCCAACTCTGTGCGACCCCATAGATGGCAGCCCACCACACTCTGCTGTTCCTGGGATTCTCCAGGCAAGAACACTGGAGTGGGTTAAATAAAGTAGCAACAGGACAGATTCCTAATGAGAGCCTATGCATGTTTACAGAGATCTTCTTGTTTACAGCTTTTACTTACACTATTCAACTCAAAATACACTTTCACCTGAATTTTATATTGGGAAAAATCTGTGCAAGAGAAAATCTAAAGTTCAGTATTTGTGGTTAGTCATATCAAAGGAGTCAGTCCTAAAGGGAATCAACCCTGTATATTCATTGGAATGACTGATGCTGAAGCTCCAGTACTTTGGCCACAAGATGTGAAGAGCCAACACATTGGAAAAGACCCTGATTCTGGGAAAGATTGAAGGCAGGAGGAGAAAGGGACAGCCAAGGATGAGATGGTTGGATAGCATCAACGATTCTATGGACATGAGTTTCAGTAATCTCTGGGAGTTGGTGATGGACAGGGAAGGCTGGTGTTCTGCAGTCCATGGGGTCACAAATAGTTGGACACAACTGAGTGACTGAACTGAACTGACCAGCAATATCACGAAAAAAGTTTTTTTTTTTTCTATCAATACCAAAGCTGTTATTTCTGCAAATGTTTCTGATCACTAGCGTGATAAAGAGATTTTGACAAAATAAAATATAACTTTTTTCCTTTAAGACAATATTATCACTTTTAAGATATCACTTGCTTTGAAGGCAGCTGCAACTTCTGTCTATAATGCATTTTAGCTAAAAATTTTGTTATATTTTCCTTCAACAATATAAAGTAGGTTGGGCAAGCCTTATTGATTCATAAAAACAAGGAAATAAATGTGAAAATAGGTGAGCAGCCTTCATTTTGCAGTTAATCTGTATTGCAGAAACCACAACAACATTGTAAAAATTAAAAAAGAAAAAAATATTTTCTAAAAAATGAGCAGAGAAAAAAGATGAGAAAATGGAGTTTTGAGACCTAGTCACTCACTGTTGCCCTGACAATGAGGTGGTGACTTGGAAGAATGCTCCATTGGACCAAACTGTCTTGGATCATACAACAGTTCAAGCTTTTGGAAAATATGATAGAACAGTGAATATAAGCTCAATGGAATTGGCTGGTTGTTAATAAATTGTGTTGACCTCTAAAAAAAAAAACAAAAAAATAAAAACAGAAAACCAGCATATATTCCTGCAACCCTAAGACTGAAAGGCCTAGAAGGATGAGATAGTGGAAAGTGTGTTTGAGGGGTAAGATTTTAGTTCTCAAAAATCTAGATCAGTGTTATTGTGAAAGTAACTAAGTGAGAAATATCAATCAGACAAAGAGTGTTTGCCTAGAGATAGCTAATATGGAAAGAGCAAAACCACTAGATAAGCAAAGGAGGAAAAAAACATTGTCTTGCTCACAGTAATGGCTCAGCAGCTTTCTAGCACACTAAAACTAGCTGTAATCACACATTTTCGTTTGCTGCTCTCTATCACCCTGATGGCCAATTTATCCACAGTAGCATATTTACAGGCCTGTTTGCGAAATTGAAATTCTTCACCGGAGCTGATGCTACATTGCCTCCGAGCACTATAGGATTTAATTGAACCAGCATGAAAGAACTGATGAATGGATTTGCTTGCAATGAAGAAAGTGGTACAGGGCAGAATTTCAATGGAAGATTTTAGCCAATACTTAGTGGCTGGGATACAAAATTGCCGACTACTGAAGTGTTATCTTCCCTCCTTCTCTCTGAGCTTCCATGTGCCTAATTACTATTTTCTCTGCCACATCCTCTTGTTTTTCTTTCCATTTATGTGCTGAGCCATCCTCCCTCATCTCAAATCTGTGTGGCAGGGTCAAATCAGATGTGATTGTAAACCTCCATCTCTTTACTTTACCATGCCTCATTAAAATATCCCCAAAGAATAGCATTTTCAGCTTTCTGCCACTCATAGAGTTATTGAGATGAAACACTGTAAACCAGCTGTAACCAAATTATGAGTACCTTATATATACTTTGTCTTTGGACTGCACAATAAGTACATAATACATTTGTGGCCTATTGCATTCATTTTAAAAATGCCTCTCTCAGCTGTTTAAGTTCTTTGTTCTCCTCTTTAGGTGATTTTCTCTATTAAATATTTACTGTTCCATTGGACTTTTCTCTATTTTCCCACCCTCAGAATCACAATCCCCTTTCCTATCCTGAGACTGCTGATTTTGCCTTGCTTTTCTGAGGTGATATTTATTTAAAATCTCCTAAGAACACAATTATACAAGTATTTCCTGAAAATCAACAATTTCCTAAATATTTGTTTCTAATCATGAGGTTTCAAAGTTCGGTCATCTTCTTGTTCTCCCATTATACATTTCTATTTCCCTTACTATGCGGAATTGTTTTCATTTAATTGCTCTTGTTCCCATGTAATAAAAGCTAACCAGGAGTTATATTTGTTTTCTTTCTGTTTCTTTACTATTGTAATAACTGTTGCTTTTATCTTTGCCTTTTCAGATTTTCCTGAACATCAAAATTGGTTAATAAATCTGGTATTCCTCACTTTATTTGTTGAACTGCATAGCTAATCCATACTTGTTTTCTCTACCATCTTACTACAAGTGGAAATAATTTGTCATTTGTATTTTCTTTCCTTTTCCACTGGATATCATTTTTATCCCATCTTTGTGCTGCCATCTTTGTCTCCCTACATTTCAATGATACAATTGAATTTTGCTTTCACTTAATGCTTCCTGGCTTTACTATTTATTCTTTTTTTTTTTTTCTTTCCGTTTTTCACTCCATTCTACCTTTATAACCCTCTGTTTTGAATATGGCTTCAAATTTGTCCTGATTAAGTGCTGATCTTTCTATGTATTTGTCTTTACGTCTATCTCTATTTCCTCACTTTTTAAAATGTTTCTTGGTCAGTTATGATTTGCTTCAACCCCTTGACCTTTGGATTTGTTGCCTGCCATTTACATCTTCCGGTTTCTTTACTTTTTCATTTACCTGCCAACCTCAACTCCACAAATTCCTATCCTAATTTTATCCTGCAGTTTTTATGCCTCTTTTGTTCACATGCTGCTTTTCAAGTTTAGGACACACATGTTCAATCAAAACATAATTACTACTGAAAATGTCCTCTAGTCATTTACATGGCTCAATGGAACCATATGGCAATCTCCTCTTACACATTAATAAATACATCCATCTAATAGTCTTGACAGCTCTAGGGGTAGAAGTAAGAATGATAAAAATGATATGTAATACAAAATGTCCTTCCTCTTGGCATGGAGACTATCAAAATTACTTTTGAAGTTGTTTAATGTTCAGAAACTCACTTTGTACGTAATCTTGGGAATTTGTTCTTCAGTCATCTGATTTCTTTGCTGTACATTTTATTTATAACCTCTGTCTTTTTCTTTTTCCTAGGAATGAACCAGACAATGAAGGATGCAAAGCATCAGTTTAAGTAGAATTGATATGCTTCAAACTTTCACTTGAAGAAATGTCAGTGTACTTTTTCTCATGTTTTATTTATTTATTTATTTTTGAGAAATATTTACATCCTGAAAAGAAAAAGTAAAGTCTGCTTTTAACCAAGCAAGTAAATATTAAAAACCACAGAGACAAAATGGAGCAAAATAGATAAGGATTCCAATACAGAAAAAATTGGGGGAAAAAAGAGTAATGCTTGGTGATTGAATATGGAACAACACTTCTTTGGATTATTTCTCTTCTAGTCAAACTTGTTTGTTTTTCTTGGAATTTACTTTTATTTCTTGCTTTCTTTCAAAGTTAAATTAATAATCAGTATACAGAGAAAACTCTTGAGAGTCCCTTGGACTGCAAGAAGATCCAACCAGTCCATTCTGAAGATCGGCCCTGGGATTTCTTTGGAAGGAATGATGCTAAAGCTGAAACTCCAGTACTCTGGCCACCTCATGTGAAGAGTTGACTCATTGGAAAAGACTCTGATGCTGGGAGGGACTGGGGGCAGGAGGAGAAGGGGACGACAGAGGATGAGATGGCTGGATGGCATCACTGACTCAATGGACGTGAGTCTGAGTGAACTCCGAGTGTTGGTGATGGACAGGGAGGCCTGGTGTGCTGCGATTCATGGGGTCACAAAGAGTCGGACACGACTGAGCGACTGAACTGAACTGAACATGTTTCTCCTAAATCTTACTACTGGCCATTAAGAACACACGTGTTATATATTAATTGTATAGCCATAAAAATAAGATAGTCAGTACCTATGAAATAATGGGCTTTCCTAAAGCACACAGCTCCAAGAATCCTAATACATTCCTAAGTGATAAAAGCACTAGGGAGCATCTCTTGTTCTAATATTTGATCCTGTCTCTGACACAGGGTTCTTAAACCTTTGTAAATTCCTAAATGATAAGAGCACTAGGAGCATCTTTTTGTTCTAATCAGGTGACTTTGGGTCAGCTGCTTAATGGCTCCTGGGTGGGAGTTAATCACCAGGAAGGCCAAGTCATGATTTAAAGCTCAGAATTTTCAGTCCATCGCAAATACTCCAAAGAAGGGAGTGGGGAATGACAGTAGAATTAATAATTGACTGTGTCTATGTGAGGAAGGTGCTTCTCTGGTGGCCCAGAGGAGCCTGGTGGGCTACAGTCCTTGGGGTTGCAAAGAGTTAGACACAACTTAGTGACTAAAGCCCTCATGCGGGGAAGTCTCCATAAAATCCCAATAGAGCAGGATTTAGAGGGCTTCCAGATTAGTGGTCATATTCACATGCTGGGAGAGTGACACACTGAAAACCCCGTGGAGTTAGATATTCCTGTCCTTGGGACCCTCCCAGGTTTTGCTGTATGTATCTCTTCATCTGGCTATTCATTTGTATCCTAAATCATATCCTTTGAAAAAATGGGTAAACATTAAGTGTGGACTTCCCTGGTGTCTCAGTAGTAAAGAATCCGCTGCAGTGTAGGAGTCACAAGAGATGTAAGTTTGATCCCTAGGTTGGGAAGATCCCCTGGAGGAAGGCATGGCAACCCACTCCAGTAATCTTGTCTGGAGAATCCCCAAGGAAAGAGGAGCCTAGAGGGCTACAATCCACAGGGTCCCAGTCAGACACAACTGAAGTGACTTAGCATGAAAGTGAAAGTGAAAGTCGCTCAGTTGTGTTTCACTCTTTGTTACCCCATGGACTATACAGTCCATGGAATTCTCTAGGTCAAAACACTGGAGTGGGTAGCCTTTCCCTTTTCCAGGGGATCTTCCCAACCCAGGGATCGAACACAGGACTCCCGCATTGCAAGCAGCTTCTTTACCAGCTGAGCCACCAGGGAAGCTCAAGAATACTGGAGTGGGAAGCCTATCCCTTTTCCAGCAGATCTTTGTGAGCAAGGAATCAAACCAGGGTCTCCTGCATTGCAGGAGGATTCTTTACCAACTGAGGCATTAGGGAAGCCTGTGACTTAGCATCAGTTCAGTTCAGTCGCTCAGTCGTGTCTGACTCCTTGTGACCCCATGAACCACAGCATGCCAGGCTTCACTGTCCATCACCAGCTACCGGAGTCCACCCAAACCCATGTCCATTGAGTCAGTGATGCCACCCAACCATCTCATCCTCTTGTGTTCCCTTCTCTTCCTGCCCTCAATCTTTCCCAGCAACAGGGTCTTTTCAAATCAGTCGGTACTTCACATCAGGTGGCCATAGTATTGGAGTTTCAGCTTCAACATCAATCCTACCAATGAACACCCAGGACTGATCTCCTTCAGAATGGACTGGTTGGATCTCCTTGCAGTCCAAGGGACTCTCAAAAGTCTTCTCCAACACCACAGTTCAAAAGCATCAATTCTTCATCTCTCAGCCTTCTTCGCAGTCCAACTCTCACATCCATACATGACCACTGGAAAAACCATAGCCTTGACCAGATGGACCTTTGTTGACAAAGTAATGTCTCTGTTTTTTAATATGCTGTCTAAGTTGGTCATAACTTTCCTTCCAAGGAGTAAGTGTCTTTTAATTTCATGGCTGCAATCACCATCTGCAGTGATTTTGGAGCCCCCAAAAATAAAGTCAGCCACTGTTTCCACTGTTTCCCCATCTATTTGCCATGAAGTGATAAGACCAGATGCCATGATCTTGGTTTTCTGAATGTTGAGCTTTAAGCCAACTTTTTCACTCTCCTCTTTCACTTTCATCAAGAGGCTTTTTAGTTCTTCTTTACTTTTTGCCATAAGGGTGATGTCATCTGCATATCTGAGGTTATTGATATTTCTCCTGGCAATTTTGATTCCAGCTTGTGCTTCCTCCAGCCCAGCGTTTCTTTTGATGTACTCTGAAGATAAGTTAAATAAGCAGGGTGACAATATACAGCCTTGATGTACTCCTTTTCCTATTTGGAACCAGTCTGTTGTTCCATGTCCAGTTCTAACTGTTGCTTCCTGACCTGCATATAGGTTTCTCAAGAGGCAGGTCAGGTGGTCTGATACTCCCATTTCTTTCGGAATTTTCCACAGTTTGTTGTGATCCATACAGTCAAAGGCTTTGGCATAGTCAATAAAGCAGAAATAGATGTTTTTCTGGAACTCTCTTGCTTTTTCGATGATCCAGCAGATGTTGGCAATTGATCTCTGGTTCCTCTGCCTTTTCTAAAACTTGCTTGAACATCAGGGAGTTCACGGTTCACATATTGCTGAAGCCTGCATGCACGTGCACAAATATAAGTGTTCCCTTGAGTTCTATGAGCTGTTCTAACAAATTAGTCAAACCTGAGAAAAGAGTTGAAGGATCCTCTGATTTATGGCCTGTTGGTCAAAAGCACAGGTGATAACTTGGGCTTGCAACTGGCATATGAAGTAAGTGTGTTCATGTGTGTGTGTGTGTGTGTGTGTGTGTGTGTGTGTGTGTGTGTGTGTGTGTGTTGGGGGTGGGGGCAGTGTTAGTGTTATGGGATTGAGTCTTCAGCCTGTGGGATCTGATGCTCTCTCTCAGTAGATAGTATCAGAACTGAGTTAAATTGTAGCATACACACTGATATCCAATAATTACTTGTTGGTATGGGAGAACATTTACACATATTTGGTGACTAGAAGTGTCAGGAGTGAAGTGTTCTTCTCTGTGAAGATAAAGAAGGCATACAGAATAAAGAAATATACAGTAGGTAAGAATAGGGTTTTCCCACATCTGGGAAGGAGATAAACAGAGGTTTTGCTTTATAATGCCACAAAAAGAGGTAATAAAATGGGCTAATCTTAATTTTCACATCCCATAGTAGAGTGTGTGTGTGTGTGTGTCTGTGTGTGTGTGTGTGAAAGGATGAGAAAAGGATGGCAAAAAGGACCAAAGAGAGCTTTTTAAATAAAAGATAAAGTTCCCATGGAAATTATGGGAATTAGAAGAAAATGCAAACAAGTTAAAAGAGGTTTGGGGGTAGGTACCTGAAGTAAAAGGTGTGAAGGAGATTTCATTTGAGTGAATGAGTTCAGGGAGAAAAACAGTGAGTAGACCCAAAAAGATTTTTTAAGGTACAGTGAAAGACCTAAGTCATCTTTAAGTGAGGTTAACATGGGTGGAAACAAACCATTACAAACACTGTACTAGTCAGGATACTTCATGTGTGATTAAATAATTCAGCTCAACGAACACTTCATAAGTGCCTAATAGGAACTATGCTGAGCAAAGATGTAAGCATAAACGTAGACTGTATCCTATGCTTCAGAAGTTTATAGCTAACTCTGATGAACTAAGATATATATGAAGATAAGGAATATGTGACATAATTTGACAAATTCTATATTTCAAATAAAGTACAGAGAATAGTTTGTTGTCATTATTTCCTACTGAGATATGGAGGGAAGTTGATCTTTTCAAAAATATTTATTTATTTGCTTGATTGCACTGGGTCTTAGTTGTAGCACTTGGAATCTTTGATCTTCATTGCAACATACAGGATCCAGTACCCTGACCAGGGTTAGAACCCCAAGGCTCCTGCATTGGGAGCATGGAGTCTTAGCCACTGGACCACCAGGGAAGGCCCTAACGAGGGAAATCTTACAGCATGAAGTTAAATGTGAATTAAATCTTAAAGGATGGGTTAAATTGTGGTTTTGGAAGATGAAAGGAAGAGCATCCCTAATTAAATATATACAGCCAAGACCTAAGTGGTCAAGATCTAAATGGATAAAGTAGTGCTTACCTGTAAGAATTTTAGTGAATAGTTTATTGAAGCTATGCAGACATAATAGGAGGAGGTGATCAGAACTAGACTTATCTCTTACATATTTTATTATGCTGGCCATTTAAAAACTAAGAAAATCTTTGACTCAGGGTATTCATGTAATCATAGTTTTGCATTGGAAATTGTTAGCTGTAGAGGGGATGATAGATTATATGTGGAAGGAGATTAACAATAAGTTGATACAAGAGTTCAAACAAAAGATAATAAGAACAACATTATTTTTTAAATGGAAAGAATTGACTTTTAGAGAATGCAGAATTGATTGAGAATTGAATATATGCATAAGGAGTAAGGGGCTTCCCAAGTGGCGCTAGTGGTAAAGAACCTGCCTGTCAATGCAGGAGGCATAAGAGATTTGGGTTCGATCCCTGGGTTGGGAAGATCTCCTGGAGGAGGGCACAGCAACCCACTCCAGTATTCTTGCCTGGAGAATCCCATGGACAGAGGAGCCTAGTGGACTACAGTCTACAGGGTCACAAGGAGCTGGACATAAGGAGTGAATTAGCACACACACACATAAGGTAAGAGAAAGAAAAATTGACTCAATGTGTCTAAGTTTGACTGGCTGAGAGATGTAATCCTCACTCTTAGACATTGTTTCAATTTAATATTTTAGTTACATGTATTAAATATGGTTGTGTGGTTCCTAGTAATAATATAATTTCAAATTCCTGTGGGAGAACACCCCACATAGTAGTTTAATATAGTTTGTATATACTGTACATACACTTTACTCAAACAGTAAGTCAAGGAATTTTCTTGAAAGGAGATGAACATATTTTAAACTTTTAATAGGCATTTCCTTAGAAAATTATAGATGTGTTGGGATTCCCTTAAAATTATGCAATGATATGAGACATAAAACTATTTTCTCTTAAAAATCACAAGAAAATCTGAAAAACCTTTGAGAACTTCTCAACCCAACTGTACATGCCTACAGATGGGCAAATTGAAATAATTAAAGGCTTCATGTATTTTTGCTTGGAATGTATATGATTGAGAAGAAACATCTGCAATATGTTTTGTGTTGAATTTTCTTACATGTTAATTTCATGTCTTTTTTGCAGGCCTCTGCATGAAACAAAATGCTTTTCTGTGGTTAAGCAGTATAGTACTGTTTGGAAAATATGTATCTCATCAAGATCTAGCCAAGAAAGGGAAAACAAGATGGGACAATGCCTTGAATAGAATAACTTCCAACAGCTAGATATTGATTACTAGAGAGCCAACAAACAACATGCCAAGCAACAGAAACAGCTCCATTACAGCTGTATCCTATGCATGGCTGGAATAAAATAATCCAAAACTGGAGCTGGTTCAGACCAGTGGAGCCCGAGTGCAGGCAAGAGACACTTTTACTGAAGTGCTATCATTGGCCCTGTTAGAATATAGAACCTGAAAGCAACACTATGTGTATGCTTAGCTGATCAGTCATGTCTGACTCTGCAACCCTTTGGACTGTAGCCTTCCAGGCTTCTCTGTCCATGGAATTTTTCAGGAAAGAATACTGGAGTGGGCTGCCATTTCCTCCTCCTGGGAATCTTCCCGACCCAGGGATCAAACCCATATCTCCTGAATTATGCGTCTCCTGCATTGCCTGTGGATTCTTCACCATGCTGAACCATTGGGCAAGACCCTGAAAGCCAGGCTAGGCATTGGTGTAGGAGAAGGACTAAGACAAAACTCTCTCATGTGTGTAGAAAACTACAAAGATAAGCAGGCTGCCTATTTATTAGTGAGTTTGCTTTATGTTGGTCTGTGCTTTGAAGTCCTGAAAGTTTTCTGAGGGTGCAGAAATGACTCCAGGTGATATAAGCACAAGAGCATGGGGGTGAAACTCTACAAAACACTCTCCTTTTTAAATCAGATGATCTTTTGTTAATGTCTTCTCTGTATTTGGTTTCCCTAAAGATTTTGTTTGAAGGAAGGCTTCAAAGGCTAGTTTTATTTTATTTTATTTTTTGGTCTTGTTTTCTCGGAAAACACTAGTTTAGACAGCATAGTGCTGGGAAAACTAATCAAAATGTTAAAATCTAAAGAGGTAGTATTTTCTAATCTCTACATTTGACTTAAGTGAGATGGTGAATTCTTTGGAGAGACAATTAAGGAGTCTCAAGGGGTAAGTAATTCCGGATATTATTGCACTGTATTGTAGTTTTTAAATGTTTACAATTTTGTACAAAAGAAGACAAAGTTATTAACTTGAAGAGTTTTTTTTTTCCCTCCTGAAAGTAGAAAATGATATTCAGAATTACAAGAGTATACTTAAGGCATTAAATATTTGTTTCATTTTTCAAAAGTAAGCAGCAGAATCTTGTCAGTTTTTATGCCAAGAATATTTTCTAGCTCCTTTTTGTCAATTATAATTTTTACAGAGTGATACACACAAGAATACACTGATGCAAACACACATATAGATATAGACACAGGCATTTGCATGCAGGAAAGGAAAGGGAAGAAGGCAGGGAGGACAGAGGGACAGAGAAAGAGGGAATGGGTGAGGTTTAAAGCCATAATTTTGTGAATAAAAATACATTTTTCATTTGCCCATTTTCTCCATAGTGGCTGTACTAGTTTGCATTCCCACCAACAGTGTAAGAGGGTTCCCTTTTCTCCACACCCTCTCCAGCATTTATTGCTTGTAGACTTTTAGATAGCAGCCATTCTGACTGGTGTGAAGTGATACCTCATTGTGGTTTCAATTTACATTTCTCTGATAATGAGTGATGTTGAGCATCTTTTCATGTATTTGTTAGCTATCTGTATGTCTTCTTTGGAGAAATGTCTGTTTAGGTCTTTGGCCCATTTTTTTGATTGGGTCATTTATTTTTCTGGAATTGAGCTGCAGGAGTTGCTTGTATGTTTTTGAGATTAGTTGTTTGTCAGTTGCTTCATTTGCTATTATTTTCTCCCATTCCAAAAGCTGTCTCTTCACCTTGCTTGCAGTTTCTTTAGTTGTGCAGAAGCTTTTAATTTTAATTAGGTCCCATTTGTTTATTTTTGCTTTTATTTCTAGTATTCTGGGAGGTGGGTCATAGAGGATCCTGCTGTGATTTATGTCGGAGAGTGTTTTGCCTATGTTCTCCTCTAGGAGTTTTATAGTTTCTGGTCTTACATTTAGATCTTTAATCCATTTTGAGTTTATTTTTGTGTGTGGTGTTAGCAAGTGTTCTAGTTTCATTCTTTTACAAGTGGTTGACCAGTGTTCCCAGCATCACTTGTTAAAGAAATTGTCTTTAATCCATTGTATATTCTTGCCTCCTTTGTCGGAGATAAGGTGTCCATAGATGTGTGGATTTATCTCTGGGCTTTCTATTTCGTTCCACTGATCTGTATTTCTGTCTTTGTGCCAGTACCATACTGTCTTGATGACTGTGGCTTTGTCGTAGAGCCTGAAGTCAGGCAGGTTGATTCCTCCAGTTCCATTCTTCTTTCTCAAGATTGCTTTGGCTATTTGAGTTTTTTTGTATTTCCATACAAATTGTGAGATTATTTGTTCTAGCTCTGTGAGTGGTTTTAAAAGGACACAAACAACTAGAGGGAAACACTAAGTGGATGAGGTGTTTGTTGTAATCACTGTAATCCCACTACTCCAGTGCCTCAGTAGCTACCCTCTCGACCCATTTTCCTGCTTGTTTTCTGAGTTTGGCAAAAACTATCACTATTAAGATACAAATAGAGGAGATCATGGGCCTTTCCCCCCTCAAAGTAGTTGTTCAGTACATATTTAAACATCTGTGAGAAAAAAACAGAAAGAACATCTTTTCTGCACCTACTTGTGCCAGATGCTTCCATTTTACTGACTTAGACACCTCCTCTGAGATAAGTCTCTTGCCCAATGCACACAGTTTAGAAGAAGCAGAATCTGGATTTGGGCTCAGAACTTGTTGAAGAGAAGGTTCATCTTTTACATGGACTCCCAGTGCCAATCAAAAATAAAATTCAACTAGAAACAAGAATAATTCTGATAATAGACAATTTAAGCACTGTAGCTGGCTTGTTGTTACGTTTGGTTTTGGAAGTATCCCTCCAACCATTTTATACATTTTCATCACCCCTCATCACGTACCATGAGGGAGACATGTGTTTACAGAAGAACTGGAAATGGGATGTACTTCCTAGATAGAACAACCAACAAAAGTTTTGTAAATTCTCAGGACAGATTAAAAATACATTGAAATGATATATCGTTAAATTAAAATGACATATTTTTCATGGCATTGCTTTACTTTTAATTAAGCTTATATATGACTTATTGGTAAAAAAAAAAATAGAAAGAAAAAAAAAGACAACAAAGATTTCATGCTTCTACCAAGATATGATCATCTAAAGCTTACTGGTTCTCTCCTCTGGTGCAAAATTGAACTGGCATGCTTTCATTAAACATAATAATTTCCTTAAATTAAAAAAAAAAAAGTCTTATGCAGTTCCAAATTTCTTTCCTGGGTATTTTCATCTTGAGAACAGCAGATGAATATGAACAAGTTCAAACCTATTTTTATTTTTCAGTAAATCCCAAATGCCTTAGCTTTGCAAACTAATAGCATCCAGAAAGCATGCTGATCTTGGCAGGAAGGAGAATCCTGAGAGAGACGAGGCAGAGTGAAGGAACACAACTCTGGATTTTTGTGAGAAAATTTAAAAGTAATCAGTGCAAATATGAAAACTTTAAGGCTTAACTCTTCCTAATACCAAAATTTGAAACAATACGGGCTTCCCAGGTGGCTCAGTGGTAAAGAATCTGCCTGTCAGTGCAGGAGACTCAAGAGACATGGATTGGATCCCTGGGTTGGGAAAATCCCCTGAAAGAGGAAATTGCAACCCATTCTAGTATTTTTGTCTGGAAAATTCCATGGACAGAGAAGCCTGGTGGGTTACAATCCATGGGCTAGCAAAGAGTTGGACATGACTGAGTGCTGAGCACACATACATACTAAATGAATTAAACTGAATTTCCTTTTAAGCTAGTCAAAACACATTTCAGACTAAAACAAGTTGAAGTGACACAGCAACAAACATCAGGTACACACAGAATCATGAAGAAATAAATAAAATATATTCGTCCAAATCAATATATACATTTTAAAATCAAAGTAACCAAGACTAAGTGTAAAACTATGGAAATTATACAAAATCATTTCCTACTATGACACTCACAGTCTAATTTCGAACTTCACACCACTTTGGTGAGAATGTGTTGTTTGAATTTTGTGACTCAGAGAAACTTATCTTCCAAAAAACTGAAGATTTTATTTATTTTATGGTCCTTCTCTTTTGTGTTTCTAAAAGTAACTGTCATTGTGATTAAATACCTTTTCTCAGTTTGATGTTTGTTCAATTATTTTGGTGCAAGAAAATTTCTTGTAACTACAGTATAAATAATATATATTTTAAATGAACTGAATTTCCCATTGAAAGACTGAATGAATGATAGACATTGCTGATTTTTCCTCACATATAGCTTGGAGTATTGAAATTCCTGGCTGTACTAGGAATAATTCCTTTATTGAAAATAGCGTATTACTCTTTTATGACAGGGGAAGTATATATTCTACATATTTTGAATGCATAACAGAGAACCATTCAAAGGAGACTCCTTTACCATTTGACACAGATGACAATGATAATGATAAGAATGAATTTTCTCTTTGAAAGAGGCATATGGACTCTAAGGAAAGGATAGGTCTTTAATAAAAGCTACAAAGTTAGAGTAAGTAAAATTATAAATGTTCATAAGAGTAATGTTAAAGCAAATTCTATAGCAAAGGACGGACAACACAAAGATATTTCAAGTGAGACAATGGAATTTTTTCTTCAACCCCTATTTGGGGCATATTTCAAGGTTGTAAAGAAAAATGAGGAACAATTCAGTTTACAGCTAATGTTTCAGAAGTTGAAGGCCCAGTGCTATTGATAGATGACTTGGAACCTTATCTTTCAGACAGATGACCTGGGAATGAGCCATGACCTTACCAGAGAAGGCAGGGAGGTAGAAGAGCTCACAATACTGCTCCAAACAGAAATTTCACTGTTTTCATTATCATGATTGTCAAAATATATGAATCTCCTTTTGTATAGTTCCTTGACCCACAAGCAAAAATATGTTAAATATATACTGTTCTTCCCGTCTATGAGTAATATATTAATGTTTATAAAAGAATTACTCACAGCAAAGGGAAATTATTTTAATGCATCAAGCTACATATAAAGTAAAAATCACCAGGAGCAATCACTTATTCACCCAATGGGGAATTAGGTTTACTCTAAAATTATTATTTAGATTATAGTTCCAAGAGAATTTCTTGGAGAAGTTGCAAAGGGAATTTATTGGACCAAATAATTACATAAGCAGTAAGTCCATGGGAGCATATAAAGATCAGAAAAGGTATGTAATATTTGATCTGGATTTATGCGTTTTAGGTCTTTGGTACCTTCAGGTAGCTGTTTGCAAATGGTTGTAGATATTCAGCTATGGAAGTCAAGGTTCTGTTCAACAATCAGTTAACAGACATAACTGAATGTCAGTAATGTGCCTAGAATGCTAAAAAAAACATTGTGACACACTGGTTAATTCAATGGGCTTGGAACTCTGTATACCTAACATGCTAGTGGTAAAGATACGATAGTGACCATGTAATTTGAGAAAAGGGCTACAATCTTAAAAAAGAATTACAAATTGTAGAATCATGAGGCCCAATTCATCTGGAAAATATGAAAGGCATCTCTGAGGATCTAACATTTATAGTGGGACCAGAGAGAAATGTGGGCTGGCAGTGTTTATTTGTATGTTCGATGGTGAGGCCTCAAGCATTGATGGGATTGCCCGGTAGTGGTGTTCAGAGTGAAGACAAAGAAAAGACAGATAAAATAGTTCTTGACTGTTAAGAATACTGTACACAGGAAAGAAAGTGAGTGTAGAACTAACATGTTACAATGTAGGAGGGAAAGCCAGAAATGTAAAGAAAACCAGGAGTGGAATTATAAAAAGGGAAGAAGGAATTAATAAGGATGAGAGCTGTCACAGAATTTAAACAAAAACTGAAAAGAAGCCACTGGGTTTTACAAATGGAGGATAAAAAATGATCCTAATACTGAACAAGAAATTGTGGGATGAGAGATGCTAACGCTATATAGCAGTGGGTTGAGAGATGTGAGAGATGAGAAGATAAATACAACTATTCTCTTCAAAAACTTGACTCTCATGATGCTGCTGGAAGCAGCAACAGTAGTAGAGGTGGAAAAATAAAGAAGACAAAATCCTACTTTTCCTTAATATGTAACAAACTCTTTCAAGTAATTCACATGCATTAATTTATTGAACCTTCAGAGATAAATTAAATAAACTGAATAGTTTGTTTATAGATGAGGAAATTAAGGCATAGAAAGTTTAAGCAATTTCCCCAAAGGTTGTAAAGCTAGTAAGTGGAAGACCAGGAATTTGATCCAGACAGCCTGAGTCCAGAGTCTGTGTTCTTAACTTCTATACCAGTAAAGAAAGAATTGCACAGACTAGTAATTTATTGAATACATACTATGCTAAGCACTTTACATGCATCAGTCACTCAGTCGTATCTGATTCTTTGCGACCTCATGAACTGTAACCCTCCTGGCCCCTCTGTTTCGCGGGAATTTCCCAGCAAGAATGCTAGAGTGGGTTGCCATTTCTTCCTCCAGGGAAAAAATCCACCTCCTGCATTGAAGGTGGATTCTTTACAGCTCAGCTAGAAGCCCTAAGTACTTTACATATCATATCTCAATTAATACTCAGAAGAATCCCATGTGCAGGTGAAATTAATATTCCCACTTTAAAGATAAAGAAACTAAAGCTAAAAAAGTTAGATGAGTAAGTACAGAAGTCATATTCAGGTTTGTCTAATGTCTTATCCACTCCTCCCTGTGTCTTCAAACTCTCTACTCCAAACTTGACTTTGACATAAGAACAAGCTCAAGTACTTTTCATATTTAAATACTCTCCCTACACCCAATATCTCATAATGTTTCTTTTCTTTAGCTTAATGCTACCATTCATCTTTACTAAACTTTGGCTTCCTTGCCTCTAACTGTGAATTGTTGAGCAAGTACTAATTATGATTCTCTGAAGGGACATTATGTCTCTCAGTACCATCATATAGCAATCACTCCTGGAAACTTCAGAAACGAATACAGATTTGTAACAGGTATCATATTATCAAATATGCAGATGTTATCCAACATAAATTATGCCATGGGTATGATGAGTGAGTATGTCACACATTTCTGAGCATACTACCATGAAGTATTACCTAGAACATGCATACATGTGTGCTAAGCCGCTTCAGTCCTGTGCGGTTCTTTGCGACCCTATGGGCTATAGTCCACCAGGCTCCTCTGTCCGTGGAGATTCTCCAGGCAAGAATACTGAAGTGGGTTGCCATGCCCTCCTTCCCAACCCAGGGATCAAACCCATGTCTCTTATGTCTCCTGCACTGGCAGATGTGTTCTTTCCCATTTTCAGTTGAGTGATAATAAAATCTTAGAGAATTCCCCTCTCTTGTAATTTTGAAATTAAATATAATAAGTAGGAGACACTAACTATAAATTTTCAGATGAGATTCACTTTGTCCTTTGAAAGTCAACCATCAGTGATAAAAATATTGGAAAAGAAACTGATTTATATGGAATTTAATTTTGTTTTAATAGATGAACCTTTTGGTCATTGAGAAAAATCACCTGAAAAAATTGATTAAGCCCTAAATTCAGTGTTATCATATAAATAATTTGCTTTGACACTAAATTATCACTTGACTTTTTAGATAGCCTATAAATAAGGTTGTATCTCTACACAGATAACAAGGGAGACAATGTAGTATATTTGTTAAACAAGTAAGTATATGATGCTAGTGATAGTTAATTTGTCAGATGAGCAGTTTAATAACATAATTGATTATAGGTCAATTAAAATGACATTCTTTATAAAGACATTTTGACAGATACTTAAGCATAGAAATTACAGTACTGAGCAGAAGGTATATATTTCTCCTAAAGGTTTCATTTATTTATAGCTATGGGAGAGGAGAGTCTATAAAGACATGCTCCAAGAACTTCTGAGATCCCAGGCTTGTTAAGCAACTGTTCATTTTTGGCTCATTCCAGTTATTAATCTGCAAGTCAAGTATAACACATAAATTCATTACAAGGAACAAGGTGAATGTTGTGTAATATTTAACTTCTGTTTTCCAGATGAAAAGGGTGAAATAGTACAGAAAGTCGCATTTGGCAATGTCGCTGAGTAGTGAGCTAGACAGGATGACCTTTTCAGTCAATGCACATTAAAATTCTATGAAAGTCAATTGTTTGCAATGGAAATGGAATAGGCTTTGGCTTTGTTGTTTGCCAGCTAGAAAACTTTTTGAACCTCAGATTATTCATCAATGAAATGGGGTAGCAATAACAATCAGGGTTGTTGTAAGATTTATAAATTTTGGTAAAAAATTTAAAACTGGGTTTTGAATATTAAATGTTCAAGAGTAGCTATTATTGTGTTTTCACCCAGTGGCTTAATCATTTTAGCATTACAATTTTTCACCTATACATACTTATTTAATGTAATCTCATACTGGTGGTGGAAGTTTAGTTGCTAAGTTGTCTCAGACTCTTGTGATACCTTGGACTGTAAACCACCAGGCTCCTCTGTGCATGGGATTTCCCAGGCAAGAATACTGGAGTGGGTTGCCATTTCCTTCTCCAGAGTATCTTCCCAACCCTGCACTGCAGGTGGATTCTTTACCAACTCAGCCACCAGTGAAGTGAAGTGAAGTCACTCAGTCATGTCCGACTCTTTGCGACCCCATGGACTTCTAGGCTTCTCCGACCATGGGATTCTCCAGGCAAGAATACTGGAGTGGGTTACCGTTTCCTTCTCCAGGGCATCTTCCCGACCCAGGGAACGAACCTGGGTCTCCCGCAATGGAAGCAGACACTTCAACCTCTGAGCCACCAGGGAAACCCCAAATTTAGAATCCATTTTAAACCCCTGTTTAAGATTTTTAGTTACATTTTAAAAATAACCTCTTATTTGAAAGTTTAAGACTTCTGCTGCTGCTGCTGCTAAGTTGCTTCAGTCATGTCCGACTCTGTGCGACCCCATAGACAGCAGCCCACCAGGCTCCCCCGTCCCCGGGATTCTCCAGGCAAGAACACTGGAGTGGGCTGCCATTTCCTTCTCCAATGCATGAAAGTGAAAGTGAAAGTGAAGTCGCTCAGTCATTTCCGACTCTTAGCGACCCCATGGTCTGCAGCCTACCAGGCTCCTCTCTCCATAGGATTTTGCACGCAAGAGTACTGGAGTCGGGTGTCATTGCCTCCTCCATTAAGATGTCTAAGAAATTATAAAAATAGTAGAGTTCTCATATTCCTTTTAATCAACTCCCCCAATATAATATCTCATATACCAATAGTAACTTTGTCAAAACAAGGATATTGATGTTGGTATAAAACATCTAACTAAACCAAATAGTTTTCTACCATGAGCCAAAAATTGTATGCATTTTAACATTATTTTAGTATTGCCATTCCAACATATAATGCTTGGTATCAAATATCAACACTGTATTTACTAGCTGTGTAAACTTGAGTTAGGGATCTTAATTTCCTTTTGCTTTAGTTTCCTTATCTATGAAAAGAGATCATGATAGCCTGCTGTCAGTTGTGTTGGTAAAATGAGTTAATATGTGAGTGCTGGTAATTTGCCTATTGTTTTTCTGCTCCAAAATATTCTATCCTCTGCTTTGTGATGCTGAAACAAGAGCTCTGTAAAGTACGTTTCTTGAACTTTTACACCAAAAGAAGGCCAAACATACACACATGCTTCCTTAGGTTCTACCAATGGAATGTTCACAAAGGAAATTGGAAAGTGGAATGACGCAGTACTCCTAAGGAAGACACTCCTTCTTGTTTTTAAGTCCCCATCAGAATCATTTCATCAGCCAGCTTATAGCAGTCTTAGCTTTCATGGTACCTCTTTGTTAATCAGAGTGCAGCCTTGCTCATCCCTCTTCTCCAGAGTCTGACACAGCCTCCCAATGAACATCTGATTGCCGGGGTCCAGCCCCGGTGGATCCAGGGAATTCGAAGGTGGGGACAGAGTCGGCGTCCTGGAAAAATCTTATTTAATTATAGATATAGAGGGAGATTAGGAACAGATAGTGTAGTAGAAAAAGAGGCTGAATTCAGATGGGAAAACAGGGAGTGAGAAAAGACGACACGGGGGAACCAGTCTTTCCAGAAACTGATCCAATTTCTTTATTTTTCAGGTTTGTTTATATACCTTTTTGTTATACATAGGGATGAATACAGAGTCACGCGGGGGTCAGCAGACCTGACCCTTGTCATAATCAGGTGCTTCATATAAAATCATACAAAAGTCTTATGAGTTTCATCATCTTTTGGCCATGAGGTCTGCTGACATTTTATGGCTCTTTCTGATACCGGTCAGTTAACCAGAAAACTTATTTTTCCAGGGGTGATTTTTTCTTAAATCAATCAGGCGCCACCCTCCAAATAAAGTTGCATTCCTATAGGGTGAGGGTGTAGTGAGTTACAATCAAGAAAGGAATTTACTTAACCTAAGGTTTAACATGATTAATCTTAAAGGTTAATACTTATTTTTCTTATATGCTAGTTATATTCATTAGAAGGGCAGGAATATGGAGATTTAGCAGCAAATATTGGCTCAACAAATGTAAACCCTTCACCAATGTTCCCCTTAAGATCTATTTTGTTTTAAGATAGAGATAAAGTTACATTTTTGCATAGAAAGGACACAGTGATTTATAGTGATTTATAACAAAGTACAGTGATCTATAACAAAAGAGAAGATTCATTAACTCAAAAAGTCTAGTATTGCTAACATCAAAAACTACTATATTTCCTTTTCTATATTCCAAATACATTGATTAATATATTCCCAGGTGCCTAAGGATATGGAGGCCTGATGGCAATCATTGACTCATCAGTGAAAAAAGCCCTATGCTAATACTCCAAACTCTCTGTGCTGTTTATGGCTGAGAGGCTGTCACACAAGCTAGTCTGTCAGCAGAGAGGTTTGACCTGAGACATCCTTGTCACACCCAGGGCAGGGAATTAGCAGTAATTATTGGCAGGACAAATGAAAAAACCCTTCACCAATATAATTCCTAATCAACCTACTAATACTATATTAATGATCTTCTAACTTCTCAAAAGAGTCTGTATTTAGAAAGTTTTAAAACATCCCATGCCTCTCACAGTTGGGAGGCTGTAAACAATCACATGCGGCCGGACGAGCCTGATCAGGCAGGCCAGAGAACCTCCAGAGTTCGTAAGTTGAAACACTCTTATCACGCCCAGGGATTTTTATTAACTGGAGCTGCAAGTTAACTCCTTCTCTGAGAGAAATGGTTATGGGGGAGAGCTCCCTGTAAAGTACTCTGGTTTTGGGGGTAGACGCTCGGGAACAGGGGGTTTCCTGAGGCTTGATCATGCCTTTGCGTATGCCAAGCTTCCTTCCTCATGACCTTTGCCATGGGTGGAGTTCCTCACGCTGGCTCACATCTCTTCTTCAATGTTTGAACATTAGCTGCCCGGTTTTCCCTAAAGAGCCAAGGACTATCCCTGCAGGTCCCTTGAGTCCTAGGTTCTGGTCAAGCAGATTCTGTTGTGTCCTTGTGGTAGTAGATGTTTCATGAAGTTCTCTCCATGAATTCAGCATCCCTTTTGCTCTTTCAGCTTGCTAACACTCTGCAACAAATTCTATACATGGAATATCCTATTTTTGAGATACCTAGTATTTCTTACAGAGAAGGCAGTGGCAACCACTCCAGTACTCTTGCCTGGAAAATCCCATGGATGGAGAAGCCTGGTAGGCTGTAGTCCATGGGGTCGCTAAGAGTTGGACATGACTGAGCGACTTCATTTTCAATTTCACTTTCATGCCTTGGAGAAATAAATGGCAGCCCACTCCAGTGTTGCTGTCTGGAGAATCCCAGGGATGGGGGAGCCTGCTGGGCTGCCGTCTATGGGGTCGCACAGAGTTGGACACTACTGAAGCGGCTTAGAGGCAGCAGCAGCAACAATATTTCTTAACTGGGCCTTAACTACTATAATTTGCAGTAGGAAGAGTCTTCCAGGGGTAGTATTGATTTGCTTCTGTCTTTGACCTTGAAACAAAGACCAGTTTTGGCTGAGCTCTTTGCCAGTGGAAAATAGGATTCTGGTAATCTCTTACATGCAGTGTCATCACATAAATTATCACCCCAAGTAATCTGGATAGAATATCTGTTAGAATCAAGTCTTTAGGAAAGCAAGTGGTTCCAGAACTCAACTATTATTGTAGGAATTCTGATGGTAAGGACTGTGAGGTGTTTTGGCTGCCACTAACTACAGTAGAGAGTTTTTTTTAAAAAAGAAAACAAGAAACCAAGGGGTTTAAACTGTTAATATTATGTCAGAGAACTGGAAGAATTCTATGAAAACTTTAATCTCTAACTTTTTGTAGCCACCATAAATGTATAGCTAAAAGTCAGACCTGTATTTTAAGGTACAGTTTACACAAAATTAAATGATATGCTTCTTTTGTGAATATTGGGGCAATGATTAGGAGTAATGAAATCATAAGACTTGGAATAGTAATATATAGTTGTACAAGGATAGAAATGATAACCTTGAAATGCTAAGCTTTCCTGACCCTCTCTTTCCCATTGAAGCAGCCCAGCCTTTTCTCAGGTGAATGTGGATTTCAATCTTCCTCTACTTGAAGATCCTTGTAATAACTGCAAGGGGAAGATTATTTTACCTAAGGCATATCCCCATTAACTTTCACAAAATACTCAAAAAAAAAAAAAACACCAAAACCAACTAAACAACAAGAACCAAATAAAACAACAATACTTTAGTCTATCCTTGACATTTATCTTATTCTCATAACCCAATGTTAAAATGCTATTGACTCTACCTAAAAAATATATTTAGTTCAGTTCAGTTCAGTTCAGTAGCTCGGTTGTGTCCAACTCTTTGCGACCCCATAAATCGCAGCACGCCAAGCATCCCTGTCCACCACCAACTCCCGGAGTTCACTCAAATTCATGTCCATCGAGTCAGTGATGCCATCCAGCCTATTTAAAATACATCCACTTTTACTCTTGTTCAGAAACACCTCTCTCTCTGTCTCACTTTCTCTTTCTCTCTTTCCTAAATGATTGCAATAAGCATCTAACTCATATCCTTGTTTCTTCCTTTGTCTCTGAATGTTTATTTTTAAATAGCAATGACCTTTTGATAGTTAGACCATCACCTGCTCCTGTTCAAAATCCTCCTCAAAATGGCTCCCCTTTTGTCTATATTGGGATAAAAACAGAAGTCCTTAAAATAGTAAATGATGCCCTATGCCATTAGCTGTGGCCATGCAGGGGCATTGCTGTTTACAATTACAAAGGTTCACCCTTCCCAACAGTACTCCTCACAGCACTAGGACCCTAGACCCTGCTTTATTTTTTCCCCACAGTACATACTTAGGCCTCTCAGAGCAAAGTTTCCACTGGGCAAGCTTGAATAGATAAGAAAGACTTTATTTTAGGCTATTGCAATAGGGGAAACAGACCAAAATGATAATTTAAGCATGGAATATATGGAAAGCATTTGTACTGACAATACTTTACATTTAATATAATATTTTAGAGATTAAGTACTAGTAGGAAAACATCATATGCGTTACCTGAACAACCTTCTTGGTGGAAGTTCTTGGTATTTTATAAGAAAGAAAAATGAGGCTCCCCCAAAATCAAATATTTTGCTCAAGATAAAATGACCAGTTAAATGGGAAAAGGGACTAAAGTGGTAGTTGTTGCAGAGCTCTTAATAAGTGTTGGAGTAAATACCTATGTGACTCAGGAAAGCTTATGCCAGAACTGACTTCTCATTTGTGTGCCTTATCTACTTCTAAACCTCTCTTCTGGTCCTTCATGTAAATGCATACTTCATCGGGAGAAATTTACATTATCACTGTCATCTAATGTTATCTTCATGAAGCAACGCAATCCACATTATTCGAATCCTCATAAGCTTATATTCAGAGTAAGCACATTCCCGTTATGCCTACAAAGAGTTAACCTTATAGATTCTGTTTTAATTTGTTCTAATTCTTAATCAATGAGCTATAAATACTCAAAAGAGCTTTTAAATGAGAGCTACACTTATTTCTCCTTGAGAAAAGAAGTATTACAACATAATCTGACACGCTATGAAATATTCATCATAAAGTAGCCTCTTTGCCTCTAAAAACAAAAAGGGCTAAGGCTTGAATCCCACTTTTTAGCTACAGAAATTAATTTCAAACACATTTTTAAATGCTTAAATATAATTTTTTCTTCATTCTCTGAAACTCTTTAGAGAAAACCCTTTGTGAGTTATGGAGAAAAGACTATTAAAATCACTAAATTGGCCTGAAGTTCAGCAAGCAAGAAGACTTTCACCAGATGCTTTCTGATTGTTCAAACTACTTGAAACAACATTTAAAAAAACAAACATATGGAATAGCATAAAAATTATTTTAGGAGCAATTTTTATCCTTTGAATTTTGAGAAACAAAGTGATGTCTAATAGGTGATAAGACATATGGAAACAAATTAAATAAAACTATTGGAACTGAATGAAATTTTTATTAGATATATAAATCTTCTGTTCTTTTATTAAGTCCTACAAAAATTTATTAAATTTTGTTTGATTTGAGAAATACTGCTGAATTGTAATAAAAAAGATGGATGGATTTTAATCCAGTTTTCATAATGATCCAATGGGTTGATTGCAGCATTTTGATGTAGAGAATATGAAGATATTATAAAAGAAGATTTATTTTTAAAGTACAGTTTTTGAAAGTTATAATAGTTTCTTCAGTATATTCAGCGGCACTAGCCACTAGGTTTTGTCCCTAAAGTTCTCCTTTCAATGATCAATTTTTAATTTAGATGAATTTTAAGGGACACAATTATTTTTTAAAAATCTATCAAAATTTAAATCACATGGAAACATTGCATTTTGATGTATATACTATCATAAATATTATTGCTGTTTACTGTTATTATACTATATAATCCTTTTATTTGATCTCAGGGAAAAACATTTTCTCCATTTTCAACCCAAAATTAACTGTGCTTTTCATAAAGCTCTTATTTGTTTTTTTTTGCATCAACATTGTATATTGTGTGTGCATGTCCCTTAGTCATGTTAAAAAACTTAGTTACATTTATAATTCTAGTAACAGTAAAAGATTATAATATACACCAGTGCCCTGATCATACTGTTGTTTTCCACTAATTACCCAAATCACTCATACCAGATTCCATTTGGAAGAATCTCCTCTCCTCTCTGCTAAGTCACTTCAGTCGTGTCCGACTCTGTGCGACCCCAGAGACGGCAGCCCACCAAGCTCCCCTGTCCCTGGGATTCTCCAGGCAAGAACACTGGAGTGGGCTGCCATTTCCTTCTCCAACACGTGAAAGTGAAGTCGCTCAGTCGTGTCCGACTCTTAGCGACCCCATGGACTGCAGCCTACCAGGCTCCTCTGTCCATGGGATTTTCCAGGCAAGAGCACTAGAGTGGGTTGCCATTGCCTTCTCATTAATTCAATGATACAGACTGAACTGTAACTCTCATCTTCTTTCATCCATCTCCTCTCATTTATTCAACAAATATAGGGTGTGAGTCTTCTACTTGTCAAGCCCTCTTGGAGGTCTTGCAGCTACAGAAATAAACAAAGCAGAGTATCTCTTCCCTTCATAAAACTTACATTTTGGAGACAGAAGAAAGCCAATAAACAAACAAATATATATGTCAAGTGCAACGACATTTACTAAAGAGGTTAAAGGAATATGGAAGTTGGTTGCACATGGTATTCTCAAAAGGCGTCTCTGATTCTGTGACTTGGGGAACCTGTATGAGAAGTGAAGGTCTGAACTATGTAGATATCTGGGGGAATATGCTTGACTTATTCAAGGAAAGCAAGGAGGTCAGTCTTGCTAGAATGAAGTGAAGTAGGGACAGGAATAGAAGAAAAATAACCAGGTTAGTAATATTTTAATAGGTCATAATGAGTACTGGCTTTTCCTCTGAGTAGTTTAGTAAATTGTTGGAAGGTGAGCAGTAGAGTGTTACATTTGACTGATGTTTCTAAGGATCATTCTCAGCACTATGCAGAAAATAGATTTTAGGACATCAGGGGTGAAGAATGGAGATCATCTAGGATATCACTGGAATTATTCAGGCTGCTAGAAATAAAGGTAGCAAGATATGGTTGAATTTTGAGTAAAATTTAGAAATTTTGTTGATGGATTACTGGAATTTAAAAGAAAGAAAAATGTCTCAAAAAAGAAAAATATCTCAAGGATCACATTAGTTTTGGAGCCTGAACAATTAGGAAAATGTAATTGCCATGTATGGAGATGGGTGGGGGGCAGGGAACTGTGGAAAAGGTAGGTTCAGAAAGGGTACCGAGAGTTTGGCTTTGGACTTGCTAAATTTGAGATGCCTGCTAGACTGCCAAGTGATTTCAAATAAGCATTCAAAAGTCAGAAGTACAAGCAAGAATTCCCAAATACAGATGATTTTTAAAGACATGAGACCACAATGACATCATTCAGGAATGTGTATAAAAAGAGAAGACATGGAAACCACATTCAAGCTTACAGTTGGTGAATAAAGGGGGATAAGAAGTATTTTTTTCAATTATGGTTATAACTAGAAGAGCCAAGAGAAAACTAATTTCCTGGCTACAACAGTTGATCAAGTGATGGACATCTTAGTTTGTGTTCCCTTGAAAGCAGAGTCTGAGGTAAGGGTTAGGTAAGGCTCATTTGTTTGGGAGATAATCAGGATGCCAGAGTACAAGAGTGGAGGAATCAAGGACAGATCTACATAAGGGGTACTACTAATCTGGTTACCTCTATGGGAAATTAGGGCTTCTAAGAATTAACTGATGATGGCTAGAGCACTTACACATCGGCTTACTTTTCTGTTGATGGAGGGCAGTTCCCTGGGACATTGACTCACCTATCTCATGAGGCTTCTTATGTGTATGGCTCCTGTGACTTCATGGAGGGTGCTGAGAATGAAAGCAGGAAAAAAATCTGGATTTTGCTCAAGGAGGGATAGTTTCAGAACAAGTCTAAACTTGCATGGAATTGTCTACTGCTATTACAGATGAAACCCCAAAAGTCACCAAGGGAATTAGATTCAGGGATAGGAAATGCCCAAAAGAAACTGCCAAAGTATCTGACCCAAAGTAGCCAGCATTAGTATTTTACCCCTACAGTCACACTTATGGTTTTATGATTGGGTACATGACCCAACTTGAACTCCAGTCTTCTCTATTTTTATTTTAATTTAGTTTACCTCCTTTGCTTTCTGGTTGTGGATTTTTGAGAATGTAAACCCTTGGCCAGGTAAAGCCATTCTGCTAACATGTGAAAAAAACTATTTCAGTAGAAAAAAAATCAATTAAAAAAATCATCTATGAGTGACAAGATAGTCCTTAAAATATTTCTGTCCCATGATCTATTAGCTGAGGATTTTAGAATTGCCCTTATCTTGATGTTTCATGATGCTGGTTTTCTTTAATCTCTGACCTACTCCAGTGTTCTTAACTCATGATTAGCTCAACTTGAGCTGTATTTCTGTGATCAACAATTAAGAGTCCTGACTTATACAAATACTTTTGTTATACATTTAAAACTTTTTTTTCTACTTTTACTTTTATCCTTGTCCCAATTTCCTTAGCTACTCATTCTTATTTAGTCTAATGACATATTTTGAAAATTTGCATAAGCCCACTTTATTTGATAATTTTCTGTGCGACCCCATAGACGGAAGCCCACCAGGCTCCCCTGTCCCTGGGATTCTCCAGGCAAGAACACTGGAGTGGGCTGCCATTTCCTGCTCCAATGCATGAAAGTGAAAAGTGAAAGTGAAGTTGCTCAGTCGTGTCCAAGTCTTCGCGACCCCATGGTCTGCAGCCTACCAGGCTCCTCTGTCCATGGGATTTTCCAGGCAAGAGTACTGGAGTGCCTCCTCTGAAATTATTATACCAGATTATAAACAAATGATTAAAAATTAACTGTTTCCTTCATGATAATAACTTTAAATTAAAATAAAGCACCAAAAATAAAACTCACATGTCATGTTAGCTACAGCTTTGTATTGACTCTAGGGAAAAAACTGTTTAATTTATGGGCAATGTTTTTATTATACACATTATATAAATTTATCATTAAAAATCATAAGATAGGTCTCTTCTTGAAGGCACACAAGTGAGTTAATTTTGTCATTGAGGATAAAAAACTCATAATGCAGTCCCACACACCAGGCCTGAAAGCTGCATAATGTTGAAACTTTAAATACTGGAGAAACAAGTATGTTATAGGAGACTTGATCCTGCAAAGAGAAACAACAACAACAAAAATCTGCCCCCTCATGGATAAGTTGTTTGTGTAGTTAGACAAGCAGATTATTTCAAGATAATGACTATTTTTTCCTGATTAGCCAAATCAGAGTTACATTATATTCAGTTTTAATCCCAATTCAGATAAGTTAATTTTATTTATTATTTCTTTTTCTTGGGGTTAGTTATCTACCCAGGTGATTTATGACGTATTTAAATGATATGCCAGCTCCTGGATGATACTGATGAAGGGGCCTGGAGCAGAGCTGCTAAGAATGTGGTTTCTGGAATCACACTGCCTGGATTGGTGGCCTGGCTCCCCCAACTACTAGTTGTTTTCTAAGGCGAGCTCCTTACTTTCAGCAATATTTATAGGAAAGTGTGGATATTTAATGAGTTAACACATGTAAAACAGTGTCTTCAGTATAATAAGTAGACAATAAATGTTAGGCATTATGTGCTAATGATTAATGATAATGGTGGTCAAGAACATTGTAATTCTATATCACACTGGGCCCTAGGACATTTATTCACTAGGCTTCTGGCAGAACTTAACTATTTTCTAAATTCTATCCTTTTCTCTCCCTTGATTGACTCCCTTATTATATGCTGCTTCTCTTCCAGTAACGTATTCAGAAAGGTCTATGTGCGGTAAAACTTTTTGAGAGTTGGTATCTCTAAAATGAGTTTAATGTGTTCTTTCACTTGAGTGGTTGTTTTCTGGTTGTAAATCCTTGTATCTGTATGTTTTTCTGATATATTTGAACTCCTGCATCAGGATCCTGCTGTGTTCCATGAGTTTGTTCACTCAGATGCCAGTATATCACCTTGTCATCAATTTTTCTGGAGAATACAGACTTCCTTTGTCACTGTTCAGAACTTAGATCAGAGAAAGGGAAACATGGGGGTATATTAGGTGAACCTGTCTTCCAGCTCCTACACCACAGCGACAATGGCATAGACATAGTGTTTAAATGAAGTGGCTCATGACTTTGCTACAGTCCGCATACATCCCAGACTTTGTACCTGGGAGTTTCTGATCAATGCTTCAAAATTCTCTTTGCCTATTTCTTGCAGTACTGAAATGTACCCAGGAAAGGGAAACTGTGCCTTGACTCATTATATACCATTTTGGGGATTGGGACCAAATATGTTATTTGTGTAGAATTTGGAGACTGAAGATTACATCTGTTCTAAGTATAGCATAGATGACATAAACTTTTCTACATCTATTTGTGCTAAGTCATTTCAGTTGTGTCTGACTCTTTGCAACCCAATGGACTACAGGATGCCAGGCTTCCCTGTCCTTCACCATCTCCCAGTGCTAGTTCAAACTCATGTCCATTGAGTAGTGATACCATCCACCTCTGTATGTCCCCTTCTTCTCCTGTCTTCAAACTTTCTCTCCCAGTATCAAGATCTTGTCTAGTGAGTCAGCTCTTTGCATCAGGTAGCCAAAGTATTGGAGTTTCAGCTTCAGTATCAGTCCTTCCAATGAATATTCAGAGTTGATTTCCTTTAGGATGGACTGGTTTGATCTCCTCGCAGTCAAAGGGACTCTCAAGAGTCTTCTCCAACACCACAGTTCAAAAGCATTAATTCTTTGGTGCTTAGCCATCTTTATCGTCCAACTCTCACATCCATACATAACAACTGGAAAAACCATAGCTTTGAATATGTGGACCTTTGTTGGCAAAGTAATGTCTCTGTTTTTTAATATGCTGTCTAGATTTGTCATAGCTTTTCTTCTAAGGAACAAGGGTCTTTAAATTTCATGGCTGCAGTCAGCATCAGCAGTTAGGATACTCTTTTATATTAATATATAAACACTTCTCACTTTAAAAGAGAATCTGGACTCTTCTAGATGTGAACCTAATGAACTGTTGCTATAGATTGGGGTTTATTTACTTGCAAAATGCCTCAATTTCCTGCTCAGGGAGGGAATATTTCCATTGCTATTGTGTATTGCACATATTAGATCATTTCTATGGCAATACTGGCAGAAAACAGGGATATGGGGCTACTTCTTACGGTATTACAAGGAGCAGTCCCTCAGCCTTTCAAAAATGTCCTTGACATTTGTTGATCACCTAGTAGAGCAAAGCCTGTAAGACAGCTCACAAAAATACTTGAAGAATATCTGTATCCTGGTTAAAAAGTATCAGTAGTTCTAGAACTTTCAAAATGATTTTTGTTCATATTCCGTAGAAAAGAAAACAGTGGTGATCAGTTAAATTTTAACAGTGGCTCAGATCTGTGCAATAGTACCCCTGGAAGAAAATGTTGGAATGATAATTTGAGGAAATGGTTCTTCTGCTGTTTATTTTTAATGAGATATAATTTACATGTAACACTATATGTTTAAGGTATACAACATGTAGATATGGTTCATTTATATATTGTGGTATTATCACCATAGCTTTAGTTATACCTCTATTGTATCAATTATCATTTCTTTTTTGAGGTGAAAACATTTATGGTCTAGTCTCTTAGCAACTCTGAAGTACATACTACAATATTAATGACCCTGGGAATCATAGCCCGCCAGCCTCTCTGTCCATGGGATTCTCCAGGCAAGAATACTGGAGTAGGTTGCAATGCCCTTCTCCAGAGAATCTTCCCAACCCAGGGATCGAACCTGTGTCTCTTGCAATTCCTACATAGCACACGGATTCTTTACCAATGAGCCACTGGGGAAACCCTACATACATACATAAATCTCTAAATTAGATAATTTTCTTTCAAACAATAGAAAGCTACTGACAAATTTAGGTAAATAAAGGATCATTATTTGTATATTCAAAAAATTCATATATTCAAAAGAAAAGCTACTGACACAGGCTCAGGCAAGACGGTGTGATACAGCTCTGGAGATTTGGATGTCCAGATTAAAGCACAATCTTACCAGTGTTCACCCATCAGGATGAATCAACTGCAGGCACTTTTAGTCTTAAGCTCAATGCATAATGTTTACATAAGAGCCAATGTTAGGTCTTTCCACCCAAACCACGTGGACTTAAGAGTAGGTGGTTGATTCTGCAGAACATCTGACTATTACCAGAACAATGGGACACTGGACAGCTCAAAGTCATATCAGTCAAGTACAGATATCATTATTTGCCAATTAAAATAATAAAAGTAAATCACATAAAGTTTAGTGTTGTGATGAGAGAATGGATATACTTATATGTTGATAGTAACTTGCCTCAGTATGTTAGAATGGCAGTTTTACTATGTGTTATATGAACTATACAGTCACTCATGTATTTCACCAATAAAGTGTTCCTTAGGAAGTGTACTCCAAGGAATTTAGGTTTCCCAGGTGGCTCAGTGATAAGAATCCACCTGCCAATGCAGGAGATGCAGGAGACATGAGCTCAGTCCCTCGTCGGGAAGAACCCCTGGAAAAGGGAATGGCAACCCACGCCAGTATTATTGCCTGGGAAATCCCATGGACAGAAGAGCCTGGGGGGTTATAGTACAGGGAATCGCAAAGAGATAGACATGACTGAGCATGCACCTCAAGAAATTTATCCCCCACTTCCCTACTCTGTCCTTTGTTTTATTGAAATACTCCTAGAAGTGATATTATCACTGTAGAATAAAAAAATACTCATATGGCCAATAATAAGGCTTGGCTAAGCAAACTACAGGCTTCGCAGGTGGGGCTAGTGGTAAAGAACCTGCCTGCCAATACAAGAGACATCGGTTTGATCCCTGGGTAAGGAAGATCTCCTGGAGGAAGGCTTAGGAACCTACTCTAGTGTTCTTTCCTGAAGTAGCCCGTGGACAGAGGAGCCTAGTGGGACACAGTCCATGGTGTCGCAAAAGAGTCAGACATAATTGAAGCAACTTAGCATGCATGCGAGCTAATTTTTTTATATTTTGCATAATATGAAATTATACCTATGTGAACAATGAAAGCCCTACAAAATAAGTGACTATACTTTTGTTATTTTCTCTTATTTTCTTCTTATAAGTAAATATGTTTATTCAATTTTATGGGCAATGCAGTGCAGTCTGACTTCTAGTATGGCCTGCTGCTGCTGCTGCTAAGTCACTTCAGTTATGTCTGACTCTGTGCGACCCCATAGACGGCAGCCCGCCAGGCTCCTCCGTCCCTGGGATTCTCCAGGCAAGAACACTGGAGTGGGTTGCCATTTCCTTCCCCAATCCATGAAAGTGAAAAGTGAAAGTGAAGTCGCTTAGTCGTGTCCGACTCTTCACGACCCCATGGACTGCAAACTACCAGGCTCTTCCGTCCATGGGCTTTTCCAGGCAAGAGTACTGGAGTGAGGTGCCTTTGCCTTCTCCGCTAGTATGGCCTGCTGCTGCTGCTGCTAAGTCGCTTCAGTCATGTCCGACTCTGTGCGACCCCAGAGATGGCAGCCTACCAGGTTCTTCTGTCCCTGGGATTCTCCAGGCAAGGACACTGGAGTGGGTTGCCATTTCCTTCTCCAAGGCATGAGAGTGAAAAGTGAAAGTGAAGTCGCTCAGTCGTGTCCTACCCTCAGCGACACCAAGGACTACAGCCTACCAGGCTCCTCCATCCATGGGATTTTCCAAGCAAGAATACTGGACTCGGGTGCCATTGCCTTCTCTGAGTATGGCCTAGTAATCTTCTAATAGACCAATCCTCTCTTAGATAGCATCTATAAACACCCAACAAATTTTAAATAGCAACTACTTGAAGACATTCAAAAGTAAACTTGAAAAAGTAGATACTGAGAAGAATTTACTCTTGGATAAAGGGAATGAAAGGAATTGAAAATCTATTGTTATAACTTTTATTCTTAGGTTAGTTACCAGTCTATGCCATGTGGGTTATCTAAAACATCAATGAAAACTGTGTGGTCTTATTGGCTTAAAGGACC
The DNA here is from genome assembly GCF_023091745.1 of Budorcas taxicolor. Lineage (NCBI taxonomy): Eukaryota > Metazoa > Chordata > Mammalia > Artiodactyla > Bovidae > Budorcas > Budorcas taxicolor. The sequence continues at coordinate 38,101,277 of NC_068919.1, read as the reverse complement.
ACAGAATAGAACTTGAAAAAATGCATAACTATATAGAAGAAGATAGTCAGAGAGGGGCAGCACCAAATTCTGTGTCTAATCTGTACCTCAACATCTGGCTGATACCTGACCATATTTATCAGCTTCCAAGTCCTTATATAAATCACCTCACAATGAGTGGTTCAAAACAAGGTAAACTTAATGTCTTACAGTCACAGATGTTACATGTTTGAGAACTGTCTCACTGGACTAAAATCCAGTATATTGCTGCTGTTTAGTCACTAAGTTGTGTCTGACTCTTTGTGAACCCATGAATTGCAGCACACCAGGCTTCCCTGTCCTTTTCTATGTCTCGGAGTTTGCACAAACTCATGTCCATTTTATCAATGATGCCATCCAACCACCTCATTCTTTATCTCCCCCTTCTCCTCCTGCCCTCAGTCCTTTCCAGCATCAGGATTTTTTCCAAAGAGTCGGATTGGAAAAGACTTTGTATCAGCTTCAGCATCAGTCCTTCCAATGAATATTCAGGGTGGATTTCCTTTAGGTTTGACTGGTTTGATCTCCTTGCTATCCAAAGGACTCTAAAGAGTCTCTAGAACCACAATTCAGAAACATCAGTTCTTCAGTGCTCAACAATCTTTATGGTCCAATTCTCACACCCATAAACGACTACTGGGAAAACCATAGCTTTGACTAGATGGACCTTTGTCAGTAAAGTGATGTCTCTGCTGTTTAACATGCTGTCTAGGTTTGTTATCAGAGAAGGCAATGGCACCCCACTCCAGTACTCTTGCCTGGAAAATCCCATGGAAGGAGGAGCCTGGTGGGCTGCAATCCGTGGGGCCGCCAGGAGTCAGACACGACTGAGTGACTTCACTTTCATTTTTCACTTTCATGCATTGGAGAAGGAAATGGCAACCCACTCCAGTGTTGTTGCCTGGAGAACCCCAGGGATGGGAGAGCCTAGTTGGCTGCTGTCTATGGGGTCGCACAGAGTTGGACACAACTGAAGCGACTTAGCAGCAACAGTAGGTTTGTTATAGCTTTCCTTCCAAGGGGCAAGCATCTTTTAATATCAGGCTGCAGATACTATCTGCAGTAGTTTTGGAGCCCAATAAAATCTGTCATTGCTTCCACTTTTTCCCCATCTATTTGTGATGAAGTGATGGGACCGGATGCTATGATCTTAGTTTTTTTTTTGAATGCTGAGTTTCAAGCCAGCTTTTTCACTCTCCTCTTTCACCTTCATCAATAGTCTCTTTAGTTCCTCCTCACTTTGTGCCATTAGAGTGGTGTCATCTGCATATTTGAGGTTGTTGATATTTCTCCCAGCAATCTTGGTTCCAGCTTGTGATTCATCCAGCTTGGCATTTCACATGATGTACTCTGCATATCAGTTAAATATGAGGGTGACAATATACAGCTTTGACATACTCCTTTCCCAATTTGGAACCAGTCCTTGTTCCATGCCTAGTTATGTTACTTCTTGACCAGCATGCAGGTTTCTCAGGAGGCAAGTAAGGTGGTCTGTTACTCCCAGCTCTTTAAGAATTTCCCCCAGTTTGTTGTGATCCACACAATCAAAGGCTTTCACCTACTGAAGCAGAAGTAGATTACTTTTCTGGAATTCCCCTGCTTTTTCTATGCTCCATGAATGTTGGCCATTTGATCTCCGATTCTTCTGCCTTTTCTAAATTCAGCTTGAGCTTCTGGAAGTTTTCAGTTCACATACTGCTGAAGCCTAGTTGAAGGATTTTGAGAATTACCTCTTTAGCATGTGAAATTAGCACAGTTGTACCGTAGTTTGAGCACTTTTTGGCATTGCTCTTCTTTGGGCTTGGAATGAAAACTGATCTTTTCCAGTCCTATGGCAATGTTCTAGAGAAGAATTTATTTGCTTGCCTTTTCCACCTTCTAGAGGCTGTCCACATTCCTTGGCTTTTGGCCATCTTTTTTTATCTTCAAAGTCAGCAATACTGCACTTCTCTGACCATTTTTCTGTAGTAACATCTCTCTGACTCTGATCTTAGCTGGGAAAAGCTCTCTGCTTTCAGGCTACATGTGATTAGACCAGGCATACTTTCAGAAAGCCCTGTACAATTTCTGTAATATATGTAGTGGAAAGAGTTAAGTTGAAGGAAAAGGCCATCAATGCTGGAACACCAAAGACTTCATGCCAGAAAAACAATGATTTCCACAGAAATATGTAAATAATCCCCCCCAATATATCCCAACCTAAGCACAACAGTTGTTAAGAGTAGAGTTTCAGGTGGGGACCTGTGTGAAAATTGTATGGGGACAAACTTAAAATTGAGTGACCTCAGCAAGTGTACCACATGGGCTACTCATCCTTAGATTTTACTGAATCACTCAAAAGGCAAAGCAAGGAATTAGCTATTATAGGATTCTGATATTGCTAATATGAAAATGAGAAGAGGTGAAATCTCTAATTTTATGTTGTTAAAAAATCAGGAGCGAAAGCCACCAAAGTGATTTAGTGTATCTATTTCCCCTAATAACTATAGCTCTTGCTGAATGCAACTACTAAGAAACCACAGCAGAGGCTCTATGATGCAAGCAGGTGAGGGTGTCATCATGATGTAAAGAGAAAACTGAATGGCTTTAGGAAAGTTCTAAGGGCCTAACCACCAGAGAGCTTGGCTGAACATTTAATTTCCAATTATACTTGTTAAGGAAAAGACATTGAATGAATTAAGCTTTAATATTAAACAAGTCTCACTGCCACTCCCTGAAGATAGATGAGATCGTCTTGAGACTCACAAAGGAAAATCAATGAAATATTGACTTATGCAATACAGTAGTCCAAAAAAGTTATCACTATGTCAACGTGACCTACTTTCCCTTAGTCAGAGGTATTCATAACGTGCTAAGCAAGTTTCTCAAAATATACGGGCTCATAGGCCTCTCTGGGCATTCTGATTCTTAAGATAAACCAGTTGTGTCCAGGACATGATTTTGAAGTACAGTATATTTTGAAAATTACTGATATGAATTTTCATTTTCAAATAGAAGCAGAAAATGAAAAATCAATTTGATTCCCCTGTCCAGAAGATCACCTGGAGAAGGAAATGGCAACTCACTCTAGTATTCTTGCCTAGAGAATCCCATGGGCAGAGAAGCCTGGTAGACTTCAGTCCATGGGGTCACAAGAGTTGGACATGACTTAAGGACTAGATCAATGAACACCATGAAGAAAAATCAGGATTCAAAAGAGGAAAACTTAGCTAGTATAGCAGTTGTGGTCCTCAGAGAAGGAGAGATGACACAAAATGGAGAAGGTAATTTTAATAGTTTATGTATTCTTATATGGCTCAAGACATCACTAAATTAAATAACCAGTAAATGTGACATTGTACATGAGACAGGAATCAAGACCACCCCCATGGAAAAGAAATGCGAAAAAGCAAAATGGCTGTCTGGGGAGGCCTTACAAATAGCTGTGAAAAGAAGAGAAGTGAAAAGCAAAGGAGAAAAGGAAAGATATAAGCATCTGAAAGCAGAGTTCCAAAGAAAAACAAGAAGAGATAAGAAAGCCTTCGTCAGCAATCAGAGCAAAGAAATATAGGAAAACAACAGAATGGGAAAGACTGGAGATCTCTTCAAGAAAATTAGAGATACTGAGGGACTATTTCATGCAAAGATGGGCTCGATAAAGGACAGAAATGGTATGGACCTAACAGAAGCAGAAGATATTAAGAAGAGGTGGCAAGAATACACAGAAGAATTGTACAAAAAAGATCTTCACAACCCAGATAATCACGATGGTGTGATCACTCGCCTAGAGCCAGACATCCTGGAATGTGAAGTCAAGTGGGCCTTAGAAAGCATCACTATGAACAAAACTAGTGGAGGTGATGAAATTCCCGTTGAGCTGTTTCAAATCCTGAAAGATGATGCTCTGAAAGTGCTGCACTCAATATGCCAGCAAATTTGGAAAACTTAGCAGTGGCCACAGGACTCAAAAAGGTCAGTTTTCATTCCAATTCCAAAGAAAGGCAATGCCAAAGAATGCTCAAATTACCGCACAATTGCACTCATCTCACATGCTAATAAAGTAATGCTCAAAATTCTCCAAGCCAGACTTCAGCAATACGTGAATCGTGAACTTCCAGATGTTCAAGCTGGTTTTAGAAAAGGCAAGGGAACAAGAGATCAAATTGCCAACATCTGCTGGATCATCGAAAAAGCAAGAGAGTTCCAGCAAAACTTCTGCTTTATTGACTATGCCAAAGCCTCTGACTGTGTGGATCACAATAAACTGGAAAATTCTGAGAGAGATGGGAATACCAGACCACCTGACCTGCCTCTTGAGAAACCTATATGCAGATCAGGAAGCAACAGTTAGAACTAGACATGGAACAACAGACTGGTTCCAAATAGGAAAAGGAGTACGTCAAGGCTGTATATTGTCACCCTGCTTATTCAACTTATATGCAGAGTACATCATGAGAAACACTGGGCTGGAGGAAACACAAGCTGGAATCAAGATTGCCGGGAGAAATATCAATAACCTCAGATATGTAGATGACACCACCCTTATGACAGAAAGTGAAGATGAATTAAAGAACCTTTTGATTAAAGTGAAAGAGGAGAGTGAAAATGTTGGCTTAAAGCTCAACATTCAGAAAACTAAGATCTTGGTATCCAGTCCCATCACTTCGTGGCAAATAGATGGGGAAACAATGGAAATAGTGTCAGACTATTTTGCTCCTAAATAGCTGCAGATGGTGATTGCAGCCCTGATATTAAAAGACGCTTACTCCTTGGAAGGAAAGTTATGACCAACCTAGACATCATATTAAAAAGCAGAGACATTACTTTGTCAACAAAGGTCTGTCTAGTCAAGGCTATGGTTTTTCCAGTGGTCATGTATGGATGTGAGAATTGGAATATAAAGAAAGCTGAGCACTGAAGAATTGATGCTTTTGAACTGTGGTGTTGGAGAAGACTATTGAGAGTCCCTTGGACTGCAAGGAGATCCAACCAGTCCATTCTAAAGGAGATCAGTCCTGGGTGTTCATTGTAAGGACTGATGTTGAAGCTGAAACTCCAATACTTTGGCCACTTGATGCAAAGAGGTGACTCATTTGAAAAGAGCCTGATTCTGGGAAAGATTGAGGGCTGGAGGAGAAGGGGACAACAGAGGATAAGATGGTGGATGGCACCACCGACTCAATGGACATGGGTTTGGGTGAACTCCGGGAGTTGGTGATGGACAAGGAGGCCTGGCATGCTGCGGTTCATGGGGTCACAAAGAGTCAGACACAACTGAGTGACTGAACTGAACTCTATGGCTAGATTAAAAAACTCTGGTAATATAGTTGAAAGCCAGTGTGGTAGAGGAAAACTGAAAAAAAAAAAAACTGGACAAATTATCAAATCAGGAAAAAAATTAGAAAAAGAGAAATCATGAAGCAAGAAAGCAAAAGAAATACAGAAGATTGGAAATTATATAAGAATTAATATCAAGTAAATATGCAATTACAGAAAATGTGCACATATTAAAAACATGTTTTTAAGTGATTCATATTGAATAAAGAGAGAAATATAAAGTTTTTTAAAATGGGATAAAGATGTTAATTCATCAAGATAATCTGATAAGTGTTCAAACTTGCTTTCCTATTTTATTTTTAAATTCTATCAATAGTAGATAGAATAAATAATAAATGAAGTAAAAAACTACTAACAGAATATTATACAGTGTTTATTAAAGTTAAAAAATAATGTCATTTCTGGTTGATGGAGAACAATACATGGAAGAACTTCTGGCATATTTTTACATGGACATCTGATTGTTCTAATTTTTGTCATAAGCATATACCATCTTTAATAACTGTCAAACAAAAATATTTTAATCATAAAAGGAACAACTAAAATGAAAAGACCTCATAAATTATGAAGAATAAATGCAGAAAATTTGAACTAATGAAAAATGATCCATGATTCTTCCAAAAATATAAGCAGTACTAACATTTCAGTGGACTATAATTATATTAATCTCTGTGTTATTAGGTCTAATACAAAGTCTGATACATGGTATCAAAGTCTGATACATGGTAGGTATGCAATACATTTGTTAAATGAAACTGAACTAAGATGATAGTGGACACATATATAAAATTTAGTGTTAAATAAAAAATTCTACATTATGTAATCATTAAAAATATTATTAGCAGTATGTAGCCATCATAAATATATATTTCCTTATTGACTGAGAATCAAGAGTGATGAGAATATTTGGGACACTGTGCTTTTCTAACAAAAAACATTAATTATTTTTCATCTGCTGGTAGTAGCAGTAAACAAGGCAACCAAATTCCTGCCTTCTTAAGATCCTGCGATCTAAAAGGCAGATGTACAATAAACAAATAAAGGAATAATGGAGGAGATAATTATATATTGATGGCAAATTCTATAGCAAATAACTGAGAAAGGCTAGAGTCGGACACGACTGGAGCGACTTAGCAGCAGCAGCAGCAGCATGCTGAGACAGGAATTTAGATGATTCAGGTGTAAAGGCTCAGGGATTCTAGAAGTGGTGACATATTCAAGAAAAACTCACTAGTAATTGGACTTCTCTGGTGGCTCAGATGGTAAAGAATCCATCTGCAATGCAGGAGAGCTGGGTTCAATCCCTGGGTTTGGAATATCCCCTGGAGGAGGGCATGGGCAACCCACTTCAGTAACCCTGTCTGGAGAATCCCCATGGATAGAGGAGCCTGGTGGGCTGCAGTCCATGGGCTAGCAAAGAGTCGCACATAACTGAGCGACTAAGCACAGCACAGTGCTTCTGAGAGGAGGCAAGGGAGGCAAAGTTAGAGAAATGGGCAGAGACCAGGTAATCCAGAAGCTTGCAGCCACAATAAAATATTTGGATTCCAGTGTGACTGGAAGTCACTGAAGGATTTAGCAAGGAGTGACATAACTAGACCTACATGTAACTAAGGTTAGTCTAGCTGCCTTATGGCTTCCAGGGCAGTGATTGCGGCCAAGAACTCGCTGCCAGTGCAGGAGATACAAGCGATGTGCGTCCAATCTCTTTCCAGGGCGGTGATAGCGGCCAAGAACTCGTCTGCCAGTACAGGAGATACAAGCGATGTGCGTCCAATCTCTAGGTCAGAAATGGAGGATGGCGTGGCAGCCTACTCCAGTTTTCTTGCCTGAAGAATCCCATGGATAAAGGATGCTGGCTGGCTGCAGTCCATAGGGTCGCAAAGAATCTAATACAACTGAAGCAACTTGGCATGTGCACCTCTAGTAGCCCTACGGGGTTTCAAACGATGAGAAGTGGAGGCAAAAGCGGAAAATACATGATCAGTAAAGAAGACTCTGCAATAGTCCAAGAGAAATGATGGATGTTCTTGGTTATATGGAAGCCATAGGGTGGGAATACTTGGATGAATTAGAGATGATTGTGAGAAGAGGTCATGATTATCTGTTGGTTATAAAAAAATGAGACAGGAGAGAAAAGAAGCACCTAGGACCATTCACTGAAACATAAATCTAGGAAGAATAACATATTCTGGTAAATGAAGCCACAGTTTATTTTGGAAATATTGAATGTATGATCTTAATTAGACATTCAAATGGGAATGTCAAGTAGACTGTCTCGATTTCAGAGGCAATGTCTGGCCTGTGGATATAAATTTGGGAACTGTCAACACCTAAAGTCATAGTAATAGACACCCATTCCTATAAACACTATGCTAATGTTTAACACATCCCTTTTATTTCCCTATGATTAAGAAAGTCTCTTTGAGTAATATATATGTACAAATGCATATGGTTGATGAAGTTAAGATGTCATGATCTTAGAATTTTATCATTAGGCTCTACATTGCCTTACATCTATTAGATTGACAATAATTTTTTTTGTCTTATGAGAAAATAATTTCACTTTTTGTAAGGAAGACTTTTTTAAGCCTGATTATGACACTTTTAAAGTATATTATTCTACCATTGCACAGTTAGCAAAAAATAACTTCCTATAAATTATTTGATACCTTTCTGAATACTCAAGTAGTTTTTATCTTATTATAAAATTAAAAAGTACTTGGAGAACTTTAATCTTACTTTCTGTGTTTGAAAGACACAGCCAGTTGGTAATACTACAGTTATGATAGCTTCCTTGCTTTATACTCAGTAGAATCTATTCCTGAGAGGAAAGCCTTTGGGTAGGTTTGTTGGTAGTCTCCTTCACTGCTTTCAAGGACAGCTCCCAATCTGGCTTCCCAATAGGCCATTCAGTTCTTTACTTGACCAGGATCCAGACCCCAACAAATCAGTTCCATATCTCCCTCCGACATCTCTCAGCAGTCTGACACGATATTTCAAGTCTGGTTATTGTTGTTCATTTGTTATTGTTATCGACAATTATAGACATCAGATTAGTTTCTGGTTTTGTTCCACCACATTGCTGTAAGTCTATATATTAATCCTAGTCCACAGAAAACAATGACATGTTTAGGAATTTCAATTTTTACTATCTTCAGAAAAAGATTTACTTTCACAACAAAAATGTCAATATCCAAGACAAAGTCAAAGCCCATGAAATCCTAGTACAAAGGCTTATTATTTGTTTAAGCAAGAATACCAACACTTTCCTGAGACATGTTTGCTTAATGTTTACAGAAAAACACTATGATTTATGAAGAATTTTAAAACAGCTTATCTCTATTGTTTTGAGTTATCCTTTTCATTTCAGATCTACAAACCCAAAGAAGTATTCTAAAAAGCAGGTGCTTCCAATATGTTTCTATTTCATTCTTAGGTATGCCAGAAATTTAATTCCAAAAAGGAATTTTTCCTTCTATTTTCACTTAATGTGAGAGAAGGGAATCTTGTTACTGATAGTGCTACTACAGCAAATTTTGCAAATTACAGATTCATGAAGGTAACTTTTGTTATAAAGTTTAAAGGCCTTTGGTCTTTGTTAATTCAAAAATTAATATTGATGTAAATATAAACCAGATTATCCTGAAAAAGCTTTCTGAATTATTCACATGGATATTTTAAATAATAAAGTATTGTTATAGCTAAGTCTCAAGTACAAGTGTACTTGATTAACCATACAAGTTTTAGATTAACTGTTATATATATATATATATATATACATTATACAATATAATATACATTATAATATGTATGCAATATCTGTATATGTGTAATATATGCATATTATAATATGATATATATAATATAATATACACATTATAATATATATACAATATAATACACATATTAGATTTAGTGTTAATGACCACAGAATGCATTATTCAATTACAAATATTGAAGGATGAACTGGTAAACTAATTATGAAAGTTATATTTTGTAATTTTTTTCTTGAAATTTAGAAAAATTAAACTGTTAGCTGTTCACTTAATTTTTTGACCCTCTATGCTGTTCTGTGTACCTGCTATACATATCAGTTATGTGTTTTATCATGTTGAATTCCTTATAGAAGCATTATCAACTGTCTACAGCTATATTAAATTTTTCACCCTCTGATGTTACAGTCATCAATAACTACAACCCATTGATTTATCACCTTTTCCCTACCCTCCTAAGCCATCTTAAATTCCATGGCCAATTACTATAACAGCTCCCTTACATATACTCTTAGATAACTTAGTTATCTTATTCTCACTTTGCCACATTTACTTGGCAAAACTCAAGTCTTGATTTGTACTCCCTCCCACACACACTCATAGCCAGACTGATTACTTTTCCTTGAAATTCAAGGGCAATAGCCTCACAGAGGTCCTTAAGGCTGCTCAGCAAAAATGCTCTCTTGTGCTGGTCCAATATTCTTCTATTCTCATGGACGACTGTACACCGTCTGCTCTTTAAACTACTCACACTCCCCCCCCCGCCCCCGCTCCATTCTAATCATCTTCCAACTTTTGTGAGAATATAGGGTAATCAGAGGAGAACATTCTTAACTTCCATTATCACAGTTACTGAATAACCAGAATCTGTGCCCGTTTCCTCCTTGACCATGGTTGTGTTACTGTTGTACTTATCCAAGACTAACTCCTCTACTTGTGCCCTCTCATGTAATCAAGGACATTGCTCAGAAATTTCTTATGTATTGTTCCGATTATCATACACCTATCTGATAGTTTTTTCCCTCTTAAAAAATGTATCTATTTCACTCTATTTTCTATTAACTGTAGTTCCACAACTGTGCTCTTATTACACCAGTTCCCTTGGAAAGAATGGTCTATATTCACTCTTAAATTTTCCTGCCCATTATCTCTTAAAATTATACCAGCCAGGCTTTCATCCTCACAACTCATAGAAAACGTTGTTTTGGGTGTCACCGGTTCCCCAGGGCTTCCCAGGTGGCTCAGCCGCAAAGAATCTGCTTGCAATGCAGGAGCCACAGGATCCCTGGGTCAGGAAGATCCCCTGGAGGAGCGGATAGTACCCCACTCCAATATTCTTGCCTGGAGAATCCCATGGACAGAGGAGCCTGGTGGGCTACCGACCATGGGGTCACAAAGAGTTGGAGATGACTGAAGAGACTTAGCGTGCGCACACATATGCGCACGCGTGTGTGCGTGCACCCACCCCACCCCCGCACCTCCACCCCCCCACCCCCCACCCGCACCCCCACCCCCACCCGACCCCCGCCACACACACAGTGTCTTCTCCATTGATAGATAGATCCAGTGATTATTTCCTGGTCTTCATCTGGCTTGACTTCAGCAGCCTTTGACACAGATAATCAATCTGCTCTCTGAAATATCTTGTTCACTTCTTACACAGAACACACACTTTTATATGGACTTTGTTTTACTTCAGTGACTACTTCTTCACAAGCTCCTTTACTGATTCTTTATCGCCTCAATCATTTCCTTTGTCCTGCTTCAGGGTTCAGACTCTGAATCTCTTCTCTTTGGATCTCTAATGAATCTAGATAAAATGGTTGATTGGCTCTTGTCCCATTGCTTTAAATGCTGTCTGTACAGTGAAGACTCAAAAAAATTACATCTCTAACCCAGACCTCTCCTTTAACTTCCTAACTTATATAGCTATCTGTCTGCTGAGCACATTGGATGATCTCAATTGTTTAGTCATTCCATATGAAATTGTGCTACCTTGAAAACATTACTTTGATAGAGTCTCATGAGAGGCAAGTAACAAGTATTTTAGATGATTTAGTGAAACATATGCAAGCTAGGTAGATATTCACAGAAAAAATCACACAAAATCAGGGTCCTTCACCACAGTGGATTTTCTGATGTTCCAATGATAAAAGAGTACTTGCTTCCCCACAATTTAAAAAACAGAATATGCTTTCTATAATTTGAATTTTTAGTTTGCTGATATGAGAAAAATGGTATCTTACAATAGTTTTCATTTGAATTACTTCTATAATTGAATTTTAAATTTCATCTCAGGATTTTAGCATTTTTATTTAATTTTTTATTTTAAGAACAATAGAGTTTTGCATTTTTAAAATATAAATTATGCTGATTATACCAAGGGAAGACAATTTGTTCTCACACATAGACAAGAAATCTAAAAGAGAAACATTCAGGGTTCTTGTCCTGCACAGTAGATATTTCAAAGGAAAGGAGAAACTCAGAGAGAGAGGAACTCTTTGATCAGCGTCTTCCTTCTATATGGAAATTCTTCTAAGAGTAAAACTTGGACTTTGTGGATATTATTTAATGCAAGAGGTTTCTTTTATAGATTCCAAACATAGATATTGTATATAGCTGCAATTGTATGGCAAATTGATTTAGTGAGTTGTTTGCTGCAGGTATTTTCCTGGAGGATTTAGTTATTCCCTGGACATTATCAGCAACTTTAAAAATAATATATTATGTACTTCTCTCTGATGACTCACTGCCTCTGGAAAATGCTGTGATCAACTGATCTATTATTTACAAAGAAACAGTTCTTCAATATGTGATGCCTAAACTTTATAGCTGAATGCTGGCATGAAATCATGAACTTTTGTGGTTTGGATACTCATAATCATGTATATAATAAGAAATACTTCAGGAGTTTCTATACTCAGTATTGCAAGTAATCTTGGATTCTAACTACTTATTTTTTCTTCTATTTATCAGCAGAGCTATTTGAAAGCATAATCTGGAAACAAAGGTAAAAAGAAGTCAGGTTATATCTAAGCCACATTATGCATCTCGCTAAGGGTCGGCAGGACTGAGCGACTTCACTTTCACGTTCACTTTCATGCATTGGAGAAGGAAATGGCAACCCACTCCAGTGTTCTTGCCTGGAGAATCCCAGGGACAGCGGGGCCTGGTGGGCTGCCGTCCGTGGGGTCACACAGAGTCAGACATGACTGAAGTGACTTAGCAGCAGCAGCAGCATGCATGCTAAGTCACTTCAGTCCTGTCCGATTCTGTGCAACCCCATGGACTGTAGCTTGCCAAGCCTCTCTGTCCATGTAATTCTCCAGGCAAGAATACTGAAATGGGTTACCATTTCCTTCTCCAGAGGATCTTCCCAACCCAGGGCCAAACTGGCATCTGTTACATCTCCTGCACTGGCAGGCAGGATCTTTACTGCTAGCGCCACCAAACTATAATGCAAGTATAATCTGTCACACACTAGTGACAAACTAATGGCACTTCATATGAGGGAGTTATCACTAATGAAAGGGAATTATGAAAACATAAAATGTACAACATTATAGAGGCAAACATCTATACAGAAAAAGATATAGGATAAAAATGATGAGCAGAGAATATCAGATACAAAAATATAAAAATGTATAGGAAATTGTGAGTACTTCAGTTGTTTTGGAGTCTCAAACACATGGGAGTAGAAAGAGTTTTTGAAAGATAGGTTGAGGGGCATAGTTGTGGAGGGCTTTGGATATGAGGCTGAAGACTGTTTCTTTAAATTGGAATGTGGTAGAGAAGCAACAGAGAAGGCAATGGCAAGCCACTCCAGTACTCTCTCCTGGAAAATCCCATGGACGGAGGAGCCTGGTAGGCTGCAGTCCATGGGGTTGCTAAGAGTTGGACACGACTGAGCGACTTCACTTTCACTTTTCACTTTCATGCACTGGAGAAGGAAATGGCAACCCACACCAGTGTTCTTGCCTTGGGAATCCCAGGGACGGGGGGGAGCCTGGTGGGCTGCCGTCTTTGGGGTCATACAGAGTCGGACATGACTGAAGTGACTTAGCAGCAGCAGCAGAAGCAGCAGAGAAGCAAAGTTTAAGAATACAAAGGCAGATGATGTGAAATATTCTCAGTAATGTAGTAACCTGGGGACAACTTAGACTCATACATTAATCTAGACAATGTAGCCTATTTACAGTAATATGGATTTTGTCCAGGATCATGGCATCAAGAATAAATGTATGATTTGACTATTTCTACCTCAGATCTCTCAAGTCTTACTTGATGCATTTTGAGGTGCACCATTTTTTAGGATTTTTATATCTTTTTAAAGTGATCCCTTTCTCATTAGGAAATTGAATTCATCATTCCCCAGGGTTTTTTGTTCTTAAAACTACTTTGAAATTAATATAGTCATTCCAGTTTTATTTTGCTTAGTATTTGCATAGCATATTTTCCCTATCCTTTTGCTTTTAATATTTTATTTTTTTTAATATTTGAAGTGCTTTTCCCAAAGACTCATATCAGTGGGTCTTGCTTTTTATTCAATCTCCCTGAAGGATTGCCTTTAAATTTCTTACAGTAAGAATCTGATGGTGATAGATTCTATCTATTTTGTGTATCTAAATAAGTTTTATATTGCATTTATTTTTTAAATTTATTTTTAATTGAAGGATAATTGTTTTATAATATTGTGTTGATTTCTGCTATAGATCAATAAGACTCAGTCATAGGTATACATATATTCTTTCCCTCTTGTACCTCCCTCCCATCTCCCACCCCATCCCACCCCTCTTGGTTGTTACAGAGCTCTGGTTTCAGCTCCCTGAGTCATACGGCAAATTTCCATTGGCTATCTATTTTGCATATTGTAGTGTATATGTTACCGAATTTACTCTCTCCATTCACCCCACCCTCCACTTCCTCCCCTGACCCCTGTGTCCATACATCTGTTCTCTATATCTGCATCTCCACTGCTGCCCTACAAATAGGTTTATCAGTATCATCTTTCTAGATTCCATATATATTTGTGCTTAGTCACTCAGTCATGTCCAACTCTTTGTCATCCTATAGACTGCAGCCTGCCGGGTTCCTCTCTCCATGGGAATTCTCCAGGCAAGAATGTTGGAGTGGATTGCCACGCTCTCCTCCAGGGGATCTTCCCAACTCAGGGATCAAACCCAGGTCTCCAGCACTGCAGGCAGATTCTTTACCATCTGAGTCACCAGGGAAGCCCCCATACAATATTTATATTGCATTTACTTTTGAAAGATATTTTCAGTGGATATCTTGGTCATTTGTTCTGTCATAGTAAAATAACATGGATTGGTGATTGAGCAATAAAATTTATTTTCTCACAGTTCTGCAGGCTGAAAGCCCAAGACCAAGGGGATAGCCTGGTTGGTTTCTGGTAAAGGCCATCTCCTTGACTTGCTACATTTTTGCTATATCTTCTCATGGTTGAAAGCATAAACTTTCTGGTGTTTTTCCTCATAGGGGTGCTATTCTCATCATGAGGACCCCACCCCTGTAAACATAATTTAATCCTAATTATCTCCCAAAGTCCCCCATCTCCAAATGCCATCACATTAGGGTGGGAATCCCTTCAGCATTTGTTATCTCTACACTTGTAATCTTTAGCGGCCTTCCTTCCTTCTTTCCCTCAGTCTGGTCTCTCATTCGTACTCCCTAGGATCCACTCCCAATTAAAATAGTTGCACGCAGCATTTCTTTCAGTTCTGCTTTGGGGGAACCTGGGGCAAGACATGAAGGATATAGACCAAATAATCCCCCCAGTAAATATGCAATTAGAAAGAACATACATGCAAAGAGTTTATATTCTCCACATAAATGTATTAATATGATTACAAAGAATATTTTGGAAAGCTATATGGCCATACTGCTGAAGTAGTTCACCAAGTCTAAAGGGTCATGGAAGGAATCTGAGGAAATGATGCCTGAGCCGAGATTTGAAGAAGGCCTTGAGGTTAACAAGGCAAGTTAAGGGGAAATCCAGGCAGAGGGGACAGTATGTGCAGAGACCCTGCGGACAGACAGTGCTGGGAGAAGGAGAAGCGGTCAGTGTGACTGAGATGCAGGGAGCCAGTGATTAGAAAGGAGACCAGGCCCTGCAGGCAGTATGAGTCAATTAAAGATATTGATTATTTTTTAAAAGCCTAGAAGTTCACTTAAGGATTTTAAACAAAGAGCTTTGAAATTTGCTTTTTTGTTTGTTTTAAAGCTACTATGGCCACCTAATATGTACAAAGATAGTAACCATAGAACAACACAAAGCAGTTTCAAGACAAAAATCACTATATATTCCCCAATACTATAATCAAACCAAAAGTTCTTATTTGCTAATTCTCAGCTTCTATTTCCCTATCTGTGAAAAAAGGGGGATCTTTAAAGCTTCCAATTCTAAGTCAGCTGTTTTCATTTTTTATACTTCAACATATGATTTTATGACCTTAGAAAAATTATTTCCTTATTACCTGTATGCTTATTTCAGTCATGTTCGACTCTTTGCAACCCCATAGACTGTAGCTACCAGGCTTCTCTCTCCATGGGATTTCCCAGGCAAGAATACTGGAATGGGTTGCCATTTCCTTCTTCATATTACATGTAGAAACCTAAGTAAAAGTAAATACTAGTTCTGAGTTCCTGGCCTTTATAGCCCTTAGCAACTGCAGACACTAATTAAGGTAACACTTCACTTTTCAGCCTAGAGTTTTTGAATCATTTATATTAAAGTCTTTAACCCCATGAACTTTCAGTAAATATAAGCTTTTATTAACAAATAAGTAACACAAATTCTAAAATTATTTTTCTACTAGATTTAAAACAAGTTGAAGATAAATGGTATGTTTGATATACCTTTATCTTTAGCATGTAGCATAATTCCTTATACGTGGTAATCTTTTAATAGGTGAATTGAATAAGTGAGTAACTGAGTGAATGAATTCTTGCACATCTGAATAAGGACAACCTATTTGGACCTCAGCCAAGTGGGCAGAAATACATTTATTCACATACAGCGTCACTATCAGAGCCATATAGTTTAATCAGCCACCGCCTTAGGTTCTTCCTACTTCTTTCTGTCTTTTCTTTTCCCAGAGAGCTTATTTGGCTCTGCCTCCCCAAAATGCACAGATGATCAGGACTCTTTACTTCAAATGCTATCTACAAATTATGATGGTCCTATCATTTTATAAATTTAAATGCCGATACTTTCACTTTTGTGTCTGTGGTTTTTTCCCTTCTGCCAAGTTAAAATAGAGACCAGAGACACTACCTCTGATTCCATATTTAAAATCACCTTATCTCTATGTGATGCTTTTAAACAAATGTAACAAATATTTTAAAAGGTTGTCTATAATTCAATGCATGTTTTTACACTTTCATATATTAACACTAATTAGAAATCTTTTTTTATTGCATTGCCAAAGTGAAATCTACTTTTCTGCAGATGTTTTCAAGATCTCTATTTAGTTCTACACTCTTGTCCAATATGTCTAGCTGTCCACTAGATGTTTCTGCTTGATTAACTCGGCTCATGGTCAATGGCAGCACTCTTGGAGAGAGGTGTATACATTTATGTTCCACTGTCGCAAGTTGAAGAGAATCCAAAGTATTATTCAGAAAGCACTTCCTATATGATCCTCACAATAATTCTGTAGGGTAACTTATTTCTAGTTATATAAATAAGTTATGATGAAGAAATAAGTATTTAAGGGATTTCTTTGAGAGACCATATATTTCAATGTAAAATTAGCAAATAAACAAGGTCATCTATTTGTAGCTCTTTTGTTCTAGATTCCTCATCCCTCATTACTCTCAAAGAAGACACCAAATTTTTTAAGACACCCGGAAACCTAATGCTACTCACAGTTCCCCAAATGCATCACATAAATTCTCCTTCATATATCCCTGGTCAAAAGAGCCCCTTACTTTGGATTTAAAATCCTTGAAAAACTTTTGGATTTAAAATCATAATGAAAGTATATGAAAAACTGTGAACACCAGGTAAGAAAGGTTTTGAGTTAGGTATGGGAACCATAGGAATTCATGAGTGTTCACATTTAATCTTATGAAATATATGAGGGCTCAAAGTTTAATTAAAATTTCTAATGAAGAGATTAGGTTCCACAACGAAGATTTGCTTTAGAGAATCATGTTCCAGATATTTTAGAAAATGTTGCCAATTCCTGCATCATCTTTTTCTCTCCTTTTAAAATCTGACATGATCTGCAATGAATACAAATACCAGACTTGCCAAGATTTCTGTGTGAATTAAAATCAGGACTTACATTAGGTTTCTCACCTCGCTGTCTCATGCCTGGCTTCTAATCAACAGAGAATTGTATGTCTGTGGCCTCGACTTCCACTTCACTTTGAACCAAAGGGCTCTCTCATGGTTTACAAATATGGTCTGCCAAGTCCTGAGTAT
The DNA here is from genome assembly GCF_023091745.1 of Budorcas taxicolor. Classification (NCBI taxonomy): domain Eukaryota; kingdom Metazoa; phylum Chordata; class Mammalia; order Artiodactyla; family Bovidae; genus Budorcas; species Budorcas taxicolor. The sequence goes on along the minus strand of NC_068919.1, from coordinate 38,083,718 downwards.
GATTTTTCCTGTGGTCATGTATGGATGTGAGAGTTGGACTGTGAAGAAGGCTGAGCGCCGAAGAATTGATGCTTTTGAACTGTGGTGTTGGAGAAGACTCTTGAGAGTCCCTTGGACTGCAAGGAGATCCAACCAGTCCATTCTGAAGGAGATCAGCCCTGGGATTTCTTTGGAAGGAATGATGCTAAAGCTGAAACTCCAGTACTTTGGCCACCTCATGCGAAGAGTTGACTCATTGGAAAAGACTCTGATGCAGGGAGGGATTGGGGGCAGGAGGAGAAGGGGGTGACAGAGGATGAGATGGCTGGATGGCATCACTGACTCGATGGCCGTGAGTCTGAGTGAACTCTGGGAGTTGGTGATGGACAGGGAGGTCTGGCGTGCTGCGATCCATGGGGTCGCAAAGAGTCGGACATGACTGAGCAACTGAACTGAACTGAAGTCCTAAGTAATAAAAGAAACTATAGTCCTGAGGTCCTATCCACTTCTTAAAAAATCCTGAATCTAGAAGGATCTGATTCTGCTCCCCATAGCCTCTAACCACTAAGTGATTATTATAGTAGACAGGTGAATCCTTCATTCCATTCCCGAGCAAGACTGGATGACTCAGAATTTTAGCATTTTCAAAGCTGCCACTACCATGTCTTACTTAGAAGATTAGACTTGTCATAGAAAATTGTAAGTGCTGAAGTACACTTGAAACCACTCTGCCTGTAGAAGAGTGTGTATGTTAAATAATGATACAATGAACCATTTGGCTATCTTCAGGGAACTGAAGTTTTTATGTAGTTTTTATGTATGTTAAATTCCTTCAACCCAGATATATTAGCTCTGGCTTTCTTCATTACCTCTGCTTCCATAAGACAATGACTTAGACATTTGACATCATCTTCCTAGACATGCATAAATTATATTAAAATAGTTGTTTTAAACCATGAAGGTACATAAAATACATTAGTTAAGCTTATTTAAAATTACAAACTTTAGACATTGTATATAGATTATGATTATATAGTGCTGGGTATAGTCTGGTATTTTTTAAGTACCCCAAATGACTCCAGTGGACATGTTCTAGGAACACAGTTTGAGTAACATTAACCTGAAGGTTATATAGTTTAGATACATAATTTTCAATAAACTGATTAATCAAATAATAGTTTATTTGCAAAGTATATCTGTTCAGCATAACTCCTTTTAGATCTCATAGGACGTATCAAGAAGAACATATATTCCAACATGATAGTATAAGATTTTATAAAATGTCATCAATTTCCTTATACATTTTTAGTCATAAACCACCACTAGAAAATCCATATTTTGTTCTTTCATGAAAACATGCAATGGGTATTTAGCGAGTCACTAGAACAAAGGTCTGTCTAGTTAAGGCTATGGTTTTTCCAGTAGTCATGTATGGATGTGAGAGTTGGACTGTGAAGAAAGCTGAGCGCTAAAGAATTGATGCTTTTGAACTGTGGTATTGGAGAAGACTTTTGAGAGTCCCCTGGACTGCAAGGAGATCCAACCAGTCCATTCTAAAGGAGATCAGTCCTGGGTGTTCTTTGGAAGGTATGATGCTAAAGCTGAAACTCCAGTACTTTGGCCACCTCATGCAAAGAGTTGACTCATTGGAAAAGACTCTGATGCTGGGAGGGATTGGGGGCAGGAGGAGAAGGGGACAACAGAGGATGAGATGGCTGGATGGCATCACCGACTCGATGGACTTGAATTTGAGTGAACTCCAGGAGTTGGTGATGGACAGGGAGGCCAGCATGCTGCAATTCACGGGGTCACAGAGTCGGACACGACTGAGCAACTGAATTGAACTGAACTGAACTGAGTATATGTCTAGCAGTATGGTAAATTCTGAACAAGGCTGAAGGGTGATGCTGAAAGTGTTCATTTTAGCCAGATGCTAAAAATGATAGAATGTAAAATTTTGGTTCAAGTGTGAAGAAATACAAAAGATACCCCCCACAAAAAAGAAATCCATCCTTTCTGAATCTCAAGACTATTCCAATAAAGTAATTGATCTAATCTTTCATTTGAAAGTGGCTGCATGCTGTTTAAAAATATAATTAAAGTTAGCAAGTAAGAGAATTACCATCTTAATTATCTCTTATATAGGCACACATATTTAAAACAAGGGTATGATTTAACATATAAGAAGAAAAAGCTGACTCTAATCTTTATGAGTTCTAATAAATTACACAGTAAAGCTTTTATCAGTTTGGCTTACATGTATATTTAATCTCCTTCCTTATTCACTGTGAGTTATTTTTTTTCATTGACATTCTCTTAAAAAGAAAATGTTTGTTATTATTATATTTCAATTTTTCTCATCTTCTTTCAATGGAGGAACTTTTTCTGAGCTGTAGAAGTTTGACTATTTAGATCTCATTTCTACACAAATGGCCTCAAAATGTACACACCTTCTGTGAACATCTCCAAATTTTCCAACAAACTATAGTATAAAGAAACAAATACTATGACAAATATGATAAGAATTATGCACAATTCTTAGCATATCTACTGTGAAATAACTGGAATCACTCTTTATTCACAAAATATAAAAATGATTTCCAGAGTAACAGTTTTATAGAGATGACAGTCAATACAAGACAACTTCACAGTAATCTGATTAATTTGAAATTATCTAGAAAAGCAATCCAAATAACTCAGGCAAATAAATTGTATATTTGCCATCACACACCAGAGTGATACAGCTACAACCAAAGTCTGATTATGAAATAAGTTTAGGCCAGTGACCAAGAAGGGGGAATTCTAGCCTGTGCACTCTGGAAATCAAATATTTTTCTCTTTCCATTGGTGAAAGATTGATTAATATTGTATACTTTATTCAAAATCTCCATTTGTAGCTAAGAATCATCATTTTTTTTAAAGGTCGCATTACAGTAGTTAAATTACTAAGTTGGCTAATTTTCATAGAAATAAAGTTTAACGGTGTTGTGAGTTGAACCATGCCTCCCACCCTCAAAAGATAAGTTCAAGTCCTAACCCTCCAGTACCTGTGAATGTGATCTTATTTGGAAATAGGTCTTTGCAGCTGTAATCAAATTAAGATGTCATCATAAGAATAAGGGTTGGCCCTAAATCCAGTGACAGATTTCCTTATAAGAAGTCCATGCAAAGACTCAGACACACGAGGAGGAAAGATGGTCCTGTGAAGATGGAGACAGAGATGAGCTACAAGCCAAGACCCAGCTACAAGCCAAGAGATGCTGGGGTTGTTAGCAATCACCAGAAGCTAGAGAGATGCAAGCAAAGATCTTGCCTAGAGCCTTCAGGCAGACCCTGCTGTGCTAACACCTTGGTTTCAGATTTTTTGCTTCAAGAATTGAGAGAGAAGAAATTTCTGTCTTAAGCTACCCAATTTGTGGCGATTTGTTAGGACAGCCCTAGGAAACTAATACAGGTGGTTTCTTCTTGCACTTCACAGAAGTATCAGATATCCAACAGAGCATCAGACTCACACTGAAATGTAAATACTGAATTAAACTAGGCTTATTCACCAGCAGAAGGATGAGAAGGATTCAATACATTAGGCAAAGCAATTAAAGCCAAATTTGGGCCTCAATATAAACTACTGCATATCTTAGAACTTTAATAATGACTATTCCACAGAATAGACGTTAAATACATAGACTCATTATTTTCCATCCAATGAGAACCTTGTTATAACTCAAGAATCTGTGTGACTTTTCTGATTACAAAGGACTAAACCTTCAATTCTGAAAATTCTCTAAGTATCCTGTATAATTAATTACTATACTACCAATGGAATTTTTATAACTATAAAAATAGATCAGTTATTTGTTCTAATTGTGATGGTCAACTTAGATTCATGAACTTTAGAGAAAAAGAAAATAATATTTAAATTTTACTTCAATTTTTCATAAATTAAAACTAAAAGCCAGTCTAAACAGATATTAAAGATATCTCCAAACACAGTCTCAATAGTTATATATATATGTATATATATATATATATATATATATATTTTTTTTTTTTTTAATAGGGCTTCTCTGGTGGCTCAGAGAGTAAAAATCTGCCTGTTTGGAGATATCTTTAATGACTGTTTAGATTGGCTTTTAGTTTTAGCATATGAGTAATGATAAATAACTGATTTATTTTTATAGCTATAAAAATTCCATTGGTAGTATGCTGCTGGGCTGCTACTAAGTTGCTTCAGTCGTGTCTGACTCTATGCAACCCCAGAGATGGCAGTTCACCAGGCTTCCCAATCCCTGGGATTCTCCAGGCAAGAACACTGGAGTGGGTTGCCATTTCCTTTGTAATTAATTATATAGGATAATTAGAGAATTTTCAGAATTGAAGATTTAACTAAAGACTTCTTTAAAAATTCTTGAAATTTAGTGATCATTAAATTAATACTATGGCAAAGAATTTACTTCTTTTTTTTTTATTAAAAGTCAAAACTTAAAGTCATTATCCCAACAGAATATTATAACTTTCTTCTAAAAAAAATAAATAGGCCCACTGAGGACTGGCAAGGGTATCCTACAAAGTCAAGGGCATTAACATTGCCAAAGAGCTAAGTAATTCTTTCAAAGTATTCATGAGAGACATTAATGTTGCAAATTAATCATGTAAGGAATCAATTATTTTATGAGTTACTGAGGGTTAGGACCACCTCTTTGATAAAGGAGAAATATCAGACATATGTATGCATCCACGATTTGCGATGATTCAATCTTGGGATAATAAAGGAACATAAAAAGTATCTTTTTATAACACTGTTTTTAGAAAAAAGTTATTACATCTGACCAAAAAAATGTTTATAACTAATCATTGAGGAAATAAAATGTATAATCATGAAATTATGAAAATAAAAATTAACATAAAAGTGACATACCATGAAGAAGATCATATGAAGCTCACAAAATATACTGAAAATATACATGAGACTTTTAAAGGTTAAGCTTAATGCTTAAAGATAATTAAGGAAATACTGCACAGGAGAAAACCACTCTGAAATTAATCACATCATTCTAACTGATTCCCTTCTTTACCGGGATTTAGGCAATGATATGAACATTCTGCATCTGGATTTTGGGAAAGTATTTATGAAATACTTATGAACAAGTGGAAAATTGTGGTCTGAATGCTGATATCATTATGTAAATAGTTTTTACTTAATTTCGGCTTAAGAGTTCTAGTAAAAATAGATAACTTACACACTATCACTTTAGCGTTCTCCATTCAATATTTTTCCAAATTTTTGAATGACTATGTAAAATATATGATTACTAAACGTAAGTTTACTCAAAAATAGAAGTGTTAAAAAAAATAGGGATCAAGTATCAAAAAAAAGGGATCAGTGTGGAAGCAAAGCAAATTTCTTAACTTTGAGTCCTAAAAGCCAATCACTGTAGTCATTTTTGGTAAGAGATTTATATGAGCTGTTTAACTTGAAACGGAGAAAGCAATGGCACCCCACTCCAGTACTCTTGCCTGGAAAATCCCACGGACGGAGGAGCCTGGTAGGCTGCAGTCCCTGGGGTCACTAGGAGTCGGACACGACTGAGCGACTTCACTTTCACTTTTCACTTTTATGCATTGGAGAAAGAAATGGCAACCACTCCAGTATTCTTGCCTGGAGAATCCTAGGGATGGGGGAGCCTGGTGGGCTGCCGTCTATGGGGTCGCATAGAGTCGGACACGACTGAAGTGCCTTAGCAGCAACTTGATAAATTTATGAGTCACCCAAACAGCCAATGGATTTTTAGACTTCACAATTAGAAGACTACACATAAAAACATGGTAATTTCCTCTACTTTAGACTGAATGTACAACTTCGATATTTTTAGTACCCAATAGACAGCCTTAAATGGAGAAGGAAATGGCAACCCACTCCAGTAGTCTTGCCTGGAGAATCCCTTGGCCAGAGGAGCCTTGTGGGCTGCTGTCTATGGGGTTACACAGAGTTGGACACGACTAAAGCGACTTAGCAGCAGCAGCAGCAGACAGCCTTAATGTCACTCTCAGATTAACTAAGTAGTAGACAGGCTTCTTTCTGATTGTAGGTTCCTGACTTCACTTTTCTTAGAACATAAACTTTAGAAAAACTTATAATTGTACATTTTTCTCTGCTCGTTTGAGATGTAAATCTTTTCATAGCCTCTTGCTAGTTTTATTACCCAGGAAGGTCTTTTTCAAGGACCTGGGAGTCAATAGAGTGAAATTTAATCCTTAAAATGGCACTTCTATCTTCCAGTTTCTATAGGAGAATAAGGGCCTATCCTGTGAGCACCATTTAGCAAACATAGATGGCTTCTCCGCATTGACCAACCTTCCCCATAATGTACTCCAGGACTTTTTCACCAGCTCACGTTAGTACTTAAAAATAAACTTTAATGCCTTTTGTTTCAACAGAGCCTCTCTCCTGCTATAACAGCATTGAATAAAGTTTTCTTGCCATTTTAACTTGCCTTGTACAATTTGTCTTTGGTAAAAGCTCTAGGAACCATATATCCAAAAAACCTTTAAACAAATGTACATACACAGGACATACAAAACTGTAGTTAAGGAGCTGAGTGAATTATCACTGAAAACAATGAATATTTCTTCCCTTCCTCTTGTCAGCCTTTTTGTTTTAGTGTAACTTGAGGAAATCCAGTCTCACAAGATCACTTGAGAGCATGTTGTACATCAAGAACCCTAAATTTGTTCATCTTTTAACTAGAAGTGTGTACCCTGTGTCCAATCTCCCTTCATTTCCCCCACTTTCAACACCTGGCAACTACTCGATTTCTCTGAATTTGTTCTTTTTAGATCCCACATGTGAGTGGTATCATACAGAATTTGTTCTTCTCTGTCTGACTTACTTTACTTAGCAAAATGCCCTCAAGTTTCATTCAAGTTATTGCAAATAGAAGGATGTCTTTCTCTCTCACTGAATATTATTCCTTATTATTATGTATCTACATATAGAAAAATGGCAACCCACTCCAGTGTTCTTGCCTGGAGAATCCCAGGGGTGGGGGAGCCTGGTGGGCTGTCATCTATGGAGTCGCACAGAGTCGGACATGACTGAAGTCACTTAGCAGTAGCAGCACATATAGATACATATGTATACCACCTCTTTATCTATGTATATCACCTCTTTCTAATGGAGCTGAGTTTAACACAGTGATTGAATATAGAAATAACTAGCTTGAAATGCAAGGGGTGGAGATGGTTACTGGCAGTGAAAAATTAATTAGGAATTTCTTAGGTTCTGCTTGTTTCCGTTTCATGCAAGTGGTAATACTAGAGCACCCAAAACTCTCAATTTCATGGGAAACTTTGACTCCATAACAAATAATGTACAAATGTTTAGTAAATGTAGATGTTGACATTGTGATGGAAAGGATCCGCTTTACCACTACACTGCAATGGAATGAGGGGTCCCAGTCAGAACCTGAACAATGCCTTGCCTGGAGAGAGAATGCACTGAACTGCTGTGTCTTATTCTGGGATCTTTATAAGGACAGCGAGTTATAGAAAAGAAGCATGAAGGCACTCTCTTTTTAGACTATTTTTCTCTCTTTAAAAGTTGAAATGGATTCTTTGTGAACACAAGGATATAGTAAAAGTAGTAATCCTTTCTAAATTTATTTCCATGATAAGATTTGTGGAGTTATTTTGACAATTATTTTATATTCATAGTAAATAGTAATACAAAATTTCCTCCTAAAAGAGGAAAAAATCCAAACAATATAACAGAGAAACTTGGTGAACTATAAAAATTAGATTATAATAATTTTAAATTATTTTAATGACTTTGTGGTCATTTAAAAACATGAAAGTAAAGTAAAATTTTCAAGCAACCAGAGACTTTTTAAAAATTTATGCACCACAAAATCAAGTTTTGGCACTTTTATTGACATGTGGTAAAGACATAGCCTCACTGATTTAAATGTCTTACCCTTGCATTTAGCATTTTAAAAATATAATAGCTTTTAGCCACTAGATATAAAAACACAGAGCAATTAAATGGACTGAAATAGTTATTTTTAACAGACTGCACAGGTGTATACACATGTGTAAACCCAAGTATAAGACAGAGAGGCTGTTGCATAAAGTGATGGGTGCATATTGTCAATTATAAAAGTCTAAAATAACAGGAAAATGACAGCCAAATTATTTTGACATTTTGTCAGATAACAGTAAAAGTAAGGACTTTATAAATGATAAGCAAACAACTCAATAACTCTAAAATTTTCAGTGTCAAATAAGAGATTCAATATACTTTGATGAAATATAAAGAGAATTATGCATATTATTTCCAGGCCAGGCCATGAGTACGCATGGATGTGTGTATTCAACGGGCAGCAGATTATGCAGCATTTAGTCACTAACACATGAGGGACCATGTGTGAACTTGGTAGATCAGATGCTGTATCACCCTGAGATCTTGGAGTCTGACTTTGTATTGTTTACTTTGAGGTGGGGGTTGAACGCTTCTTTTGTTAAAGAAGGCTCTAAAAGCAAGTGATGACCAGAAGAGCAGATGGATACATGTTCCCAGTTTCTCTTGCAGTTGTGTGTGGTCATGTAACTTGTACTCACTAACAGACTATGACTTAAGATGTGTGCATCAAGGCTAAGGATAAGGCTTTCAGAGGTGAATATGCCTCCTCCATATTCTCTTGGCCTCCTCTGCTTTGCACTGATGTTTGATATTAAAATGTGTCTGCAGTTTACTTGATGGCACAGTAACGTGAAGAAAATAACTGCTTAAACTGTTCTTCCAACTTCTTAGAAAGTAGAAATAACTTCTCAGGAAGAATATGCTTTAGGAGAAAATATAGTAAAACTAAAAGGCAAAAAGAATTGCTGAAGAATGAAAGGAACTAAATTTGATTAAATACTAGAAGTATTTTTATAAATACAAACCCTTCACATTAATAATAATTTTATTATTTTTAAATTAATTTATTTTAATTAGAGGATAATTACTTTACAATATTGTGATGGTTTTTGTAATACATAAACATGAGTTGGCCACAGTAAACATGTGTCCCCCCAATCATGAACCCCCTTCCCACTCTCTCCCCACCCTATCCCTCTGGGTTGTCTCAGAGCACTGACTTTGGGTGCCCTGCTTCATGCATCAAACTTGCACTGGTCGTCTATTTTGCATATGGTAGTATACATGATTCAATACTATTCTCTCAAATCAGCCCACCCTCACCATCTCCCACTGAGTCTAAAAGTCAGTTCTTTACATCTGGGTCTCCTTTACTGCCCTGTATGTAGGATCATTGGTACTGTCTTTCTAAATTCCATATATATTCACTAATATCCAGTATTTGTTTTTTATCTTTCTGACTTCACTCTGTATAATAGACTCCAGGTTCATCCACCTCATAGAACTGACTCAAATGCATTCCTTTTTATAGCTGAGTAACATTTCACTGAGTATATGTACCACAACTTCCATATCCATTCATCTGCTGATGGACATCTAGGTTGCTTCCATGTCCTAGCTATTGTAAAAAGTGCTGCAATGAACATTGGGGTAGATGTGTCTCTTCCAATTCTGATTTCCTCAGGGTTTACACCCAGTGGTGGAATTGCTAGATCATATGGTAGCTTTTATTCCCAGTTTTTTAAGGAAACTACACACTGTTCTCCATAGTGGCTATACCAGTTTGCATTCCCACTGACAGTGTGAGAGGCTTCGCTTTTCTCCACACACTCTTCAGCATTTATTGTTTGTAGACTTTTTGATGATGGCCATTCTGACCAGTGAGAATGAGATGACACCACATAGTAGTTTTGATTTGCATTTCTCTGATAATGAATGATGTTTAACATATTTTCATGTGTTTATTAGCTATCTGTCTGTCTTCTTTGAAGAAACATCTATTTAGGTTTTTTGCCCACTTTTTGATTGGGTTGTTCATTTTTCTGGCATTGAGCTGCTTATATATTTTAGAGACTAATTCTTTGTCAATTGTTTTGTTTGCAGTTATTTTCTCCTTTTCTGAGGGGTAACTGTAGACTTTGAGAACAAGTGAAAGCCAGACAAAAAGTTATCTGACACTGAAGTTGACCCCACACTGTTCCCAACAGTTCCAGAGAAATAATAATTTTAATAATATATTTATAATTTCTAAAGTATTGGATGGGGAAACAGTGGAAACAGTGTCAGATTTTATTTTTGGGGGGCTCCAAAATCACTCCAGATGGTGATTGCAGCAATGAAATTAAAAAACGCTTACTCCTTGGAAGGAAAGTTATGACCAACCTAGATAGCATATTCAAAAGCAGAGACATTACTTTGCCAAATAAGGTCCATCTAGTCAAGGCTATGGTTTTTCCAGTGGTCATGTATGGATGTGAGAGTTGGACTGTGAAGAAAGCTGAGTGCCGGAGAATTGATGCTTTTGAACTGTGGTGTTGGAGAAGACTCTTGAGAGTCCCTTGGACTGCAAGGAGATCCAACCAGTCCATTCTGAAGATCAGCCCTGGGATTTCTTTGGAAGGAATGATGCTAAAGTTGAAACTCCAGTACTTTGGCCACCTCATGTGAAGAGTTGACTCATTGGAAAAAACTCTGAGGCTGGGAGGGATTGGGGACTGGAGGAGAAGGGAATGACAGAGGATGAGATGGCTGGATGGCAGCACTGACTCGATGGACATGAGTCTGAGTGAACTTTGGGAGTTGGTGATGGACAGGTAGGCCTGGCGTGCTGCAATTCATGGGGTTGCAAAGAGTCAGACACGACTGAGCAACTGAACTGAACTGAAGCATATAGTATTATATTTTCTCAGCTCATGACTTGACTTGTCACTATAGTGACAAAGTTAAGCAATGTGGCAGGAATGTTGCAATAACTGATTTGCTATTGTTGTTCAGTCACTCAATCATGTCTTACCCTTTGTGACCCCATGGAGTATAGTATTATAAATATAAAAATTTATTGTAAGATATCTTGTTTATATCTAGCTTGGATAACTCATTAAGACTACAGGGTTCAGAGGAACAAAAAATATTTGGAAGTAGCATAAACTTAATAAATCTTGATGATTGTAAAAAGGTGTTTACCTAAATGTTTCACTAAACATTAATTTAGACATAACCTATGCAGTTTTAAGCTCTAAACTCCAATGATGAATGGACATAATTTTTAACATCAATATATCATTTAGTGATTCAATATTAAATAACTTTCTGGAAAAACATTTAGAAGGATTTCTTTTTGATTCTTTTATATTGTTTATATTGTTTGATTCTTTTATATTGTTTGAACTGTGGTGTTGGAGAAGACTCTTCAGAGTCCCTTGGCCTGCAAGGAGATCAAACTAATCAATCCTAAAGGAAATCAATCCTGAATATTCATTGGAAGGACTGACGCTAAAGCTCTAATACTTTGGCCACCTGATGGAAAGAGCTGACTCATTAGAAAAGACCCTGATGCTGGGACAGATTGCAGGCCAGAGGAGAAGGGGACAACAGAGGATAAGATGGTTGGATGGCATCACTGACTCAATGGACATGAGTTTAAGCAAGCTCCAGGAGTTAGTGATGGACAGGGAAGTCTGGTGTGCTGCAGTCCATGGGGTCACAAAGAGTCAGACATGACTGAGTGACTGAACTGACTGATATTATTTACATTCTGTTATTCTTGACCAGTAGAAGTTGACTGAGCAGTCCTATAATGTACTGTTTATGTGCAAATGACATAAGATGTCTGCTACGATCCTTAACAAGTTCCAATGGCATTTTTCACAGAACTAGAACAATTTTAAAATTTGTATGGAACCACAGAAAAACTTGAACAATAAACAAAATGTTGAGAAAGAAGGAAAAAGGTAAAGGGATCACATGATTTCAAGCCATACTACAAAGTTATAGTATTACAGTAGTTTGGTATTGGCATAGAAACAGACACAGAGATCAATGGAACAGAATTGAGAGCCCATAAATAAACCTACACATATATGGCAATTAATTTACCACAAAGGAGTCAAGGATATGCAATAATTGAAGGACAGTCTTTTCAATAAATGATGGTGGGAAAATTGGACATTTATATGCAGAAGAATGAAACTGGACTACTCTACTATACCATACACAAAAATTTTATCTCAGGATGGATTAAAGACTGAATATAAGACCTGAAACCATAACACTTCTGGAAGAAAATATAACACTTCTAGAAGAAAATATGAGCAGTAAGCTACTCAACATCAGACTTGGTGATGATGTTTTGTATTTGACATCAAAAGCCAATGAAAAAATTAAACAAGTGGTGCTACAACAAACTTGAAAACTCTGCACAGCAAAAGAAACCATCAACAACATGAAAAGGCAACCTCAGGGGGAAGGGACAGTTAAAGAGCCTGTGATGGGCAATGTATACAATGCTATATTTTAAATGGATAACCAACAAGGACCTACGTATAGCTCATAGAACTCTGCTCAATGTTATGTGGCAGTCTGGATGGGAAGGGAATTTGGGGGAGAATGGATACATGTATATGTATGGCTGAGTCCCTTTGCTGTTCACCTGAAACTATCACAACATTGTTAATCGGCTATAGCCCAATAGAAAATAAAAAGGTTTCAAAATAATAGAAACATTGATATACTTTAATAAAATAAAATGTCAATATTCAAATAAAAGAAAAGGTAACCTATGAAATAAGAGAAAATATTTGCAAATTATATATATGACAAAGGGTTAATATCCAAAATATATAAAGAACTCATACAACTCAATATCAATAAAAATAATCCAATTAAAAATGAACAAAAGGTCTGAATAGATAATGTCCCAAAGAAGACATACAAACAGACAGCAAGTACATGAAAAAAAGCACAGCATCATTAATCATCAGAGAAATGAAAATCAGAATCATAGTGAGATATCACCTCACACTTCTTAGAATGGTTATCATTAAAAAGACAATAAATAACAAGTGTTAGCAAGAATATTGAGAAAAGGAAACCCTTGTGCACTGTTAGTGGGAATGTAGATTGCTCCAGCCACTATGAAAAGCATTATGGAGCTTTCTCAAAAAATTAAAAATAAACTTACCATGTGATCTAGCAATTCCACAGCTGAGTATTTACTCAAAGAAAATGGAAACACTAAGTTGTAAAAATATTTGCGTCCCTGTGCTTATTGCAGCATTATTGATGGATGAACGGATAAAGAGACTATGGTGTGTATACACACACACACACGCACACACTCACACACACAGACTAGAATGTTATTTAGTCATGAAAAGAACAAAATTTTGCCATTTGCAACAATATGAATGGACCTCAATAGCATTAGGCTAAATGAAATAAGCCTGAAAGAGGAAGACAGATATCATATGATATCACTTGTATGTGTAAGCTTGAAAAAAAAAAAGTTCATAGATACAGAGAACCGATTGGTAGTAATAGTTGCCAGACATGTGGCATGTAGAGTGGGAGAGAGGGTGAAGGTGTCAAAAGGTACAAACCTCAGGTCATAATATAAAGAAGTCATGGGGATATAATGTATATGGAAACTATAGTTAATAATAGAGGCCTATCTCATTTTATTGTGTTTCACTTTATTGCACTTTACTGAAACTGTGTTTTTCACAATTTGAAGATCTGTGGCAACCCTGCATTTCCCAACAGTATTTGCTCACTTTATATCTGTGTCACATTTTTGTAATTTCTACAATATTTCTAACTTTTTCATTATTATTATATTTGCTATGGTGATCTGTGAACTTTGATGTTAAATTTGTAATTGCTTGTTGGCACCACAAACCATGCTCATAACAGAATTTAATCAATAGATTGTGTATTCTGACTGCTCCATTGACCAGTATTCTCTCATCTCTCTCCCTCTCCTTGGGCTACCCTATTTCCTGAGACACAACAATATTGAAATTAGGCCAGTGAATAAGCCTGTAATGCCTTTTAAGCATTCAAACAAAGAGTTATATGTCCCTCACTTTAAATCGAAAGCTTAGTGAGGAAGTTATGTTGAATGCCCAGATAGGCCAAAAGGTAGCCTCTTGTGCCAGCTACCCAAGTTGTGAATGCAAAGGAAAAGTTCTTGAAGGAAATTAAAAGTGCTGCTCCAATGAACACAGAGTGATCAGAAAGTGGAACTGCCTTATTGCTGACACGGAGAAAGTTTTAGTGGTCTAGATAGGATATCAGCTCAAACACATTACCTTAGAAGCCAACACAATATTGTAAATCAATTATATTCCAATGAAAAATAAATGAAAAAAAACTAATCCAGAGCAAGGCCCCAACTGTCTTCAGTTCTAGGAAGGCTGAGAGGTGACAAAGCTGCAGAAGAAAAATTTAGGGCTAGTGGAGGTTGGTTAATGAGAATTAAGGGAAGAAGAAAGAAAGTGAGGAAAGTGAAGTCACTTGGTTGTGTCCGATTTTTGCGACCCCATGTACTGTAGCCTACCAGGCTCCTCTGTCCATGGGATTTCCAGGCAATAGTACTGGAGTGGATTGCAATTTCCTTCTCCAGGGGATCTTTCCGACCCAGGTCCAGATCTCCCTCATTGTAGATAGATGCCTTAGCGTCTGAGCCACTAGGCTAGTGGAGGTTGGTTAATGAGTAGTGAAGTTAGAAGTTAAGTTGCTCAGTCGTGTCCAACTCTTTGCAACCCCATGGACTGTAGCCCACCAGGCTCCTCCGAGACTGTTAGCTCCACCAGGCTGCTCCGTCCATGGGATTCTCCAGGCAAGAATCCTGGAGTGGGTTGCCATTTCCTTCTCCAGGGGATCTTCCCGACCCAGGGATCGAACCGAGGTCTCCCGCATTAGAAGCAGACGCTTTAACCTCTGAGCCACAAAAGCCACTCTCATATCATAAAAGTGCAAGGTAAAGCACCAAAAGTGATGATGTAGAATCGGCATCATTATCCAGAAAATCTAGCTCACTAATGAAGGTGCCCACACTGAACAACAGATTTTCAGTTTAGATGAAACAGCCTTCTACTGCAAGACTTTCACAGTTAGAGAGGAGAAGTCAGTGCCTGGCTTCAAAGCTGTTTTAAAGAAGTATGAGATGGTTAGATAGCATACTGTCTCAATGCACATGAATATCAGCAAACTCAGGGAGATAGTGGAGGACAGAGGACCTGGCATGCTACTGTCCATTGAATCGCAAGGAGTCAGATATGACTTAGCAATTAAATAACAATGACGACAACAAAAAGTGTTTAACAAAGTTCCATCAAAAAGTCTACCATTAAAAAAATTTATTGAAAAATTAAAATGAAAAATATAGATCTTGAAATTGAAAATTAAGAAAATATGAGAAAGATCAGCAGACTTGGGTGACCCTGAAGCTGAAATAGAAAGTTGAATGAGTAATACCTCGAAATATCAGGAAAAGTTATTAACATAATTCCCTTTTAGAGTTGAAGTTAAAACTGCAATAAACCCATTTAGATCTAAGACTATCAGTGGGAATTGTATGAGCCTTGGCTAATTCTCCACTCATATTTTCTCAAACTTTAAAAAAAAATCCTTGCCTTAGAGGCCTGAGAGTGCAAATTCAGCAGCTCAGTGATGAAGGTTCTTTCTCTTGCACATTCCTGTTAAAGTGCTGCCTGGGTATCATTTCAGTTAGGGCAAATTCAATGGACCAGTGTGCCTTTTGCAATTTGATACGGTAAAATGGAACTGATTAATTCAGTGAGCTTTAAAAATGTCTAGTACAGATGGCTGATCAGTCTTGTCCATTTTCTGTCAATGTTTGCCACACAGATTTGCTCTCTAAATATCTTTCTAGGTTTTCATTAGCATGAAGAGAAAAATCCACATGTTTATGTTTCTGTAAATGCCTGATTAAAAAACAAATTAAGAAAATATATTTATTCTTATATGTAAAGTAAGCTTTGTAGTAATCAAATTGAAGACATAATTTCAATACATTTTATATACATAACATATAGTTTGAGTATACTAGTACAGTTTATATTAAAATGTATTGAACTCAGAGAATAAGATGGCGGAGGAGTAGGTGGACATGGAGTACATATCTCTCCATGGATACATCAGGAATACACCTTTAGACACGGAAGTGCATGCAGAACACCAGATGAGAGCAGACAGGAGTACCTGACCAGCGGAAAAGAATATATAGACCCATGCAAAACTCTGTAGGACAAAGGAACTAGGGGGAAAAACAAGAGTGTTAGTAGGACTGGACCTGCCCTCAGCAGGTGGGGAAACTGAAGCAGGGGTCCAATCCCCACATCGGGGCAATTGTCTGAGTCAGAGGAGAAACATTTAAGGCTGAGAGTGAAAGAGCTGATCTGTGGCAGCCTAAATGGAATGAGAATCAGATAGTCTTTGCTGCAACCGTACATACTCTGGACAGGGATGCAGATCCCCTGGAAGGTACAGAAGCTGGGAGCTGGGGTTTAGGGATTGTGGAGCAATCCCAGGGCAAGGGCTGCTGTTGACTGCAGAGTGACAGATTGAGGGGATGTGAAGGAGGAGATTATGGTGGGAAATGCCTGTGGAGGAAGCCAGGAAGCGATGGAAGCAAGACAATACTGCTAAGTCATGCATAGGGGGTGGAGCCATCACCATAGCTTCTCTCTCCCCACACATCAGCATCAGCAGCTGAACAATACAGAGTCTGGCCATCAAATACCTTACACACTGAACTACAGAGTAGGACCTCACACAGGGTTCCCTTTTAAGTGCCTGATATACACAGTAGGACCCCAGCCAGAGGGACCCCTCTATGTGCCTCATGTCCCGAACAATAGAGAAGGACCCCAGGCAAGGGAGCCCTCTAAGTGCCTGAATGGAGCTACGGAAAAATATTAGCCAAAGAGACCTTCTGATCGCCAGCTCAAGAGGCTCAAAAAAAAAAAAAAAAAAAAAAAAAAAGACTGATAGGGCCATAACTCCTGCAGTGGAGGCAGTTTGTGTCCCTGCACATTTGGCACTGCCAGGGCCCCGCAGTCCAAGCAGCTGCACCACCTTCATGCTCAGCTCTCATTGGGGCAGAGCTGCAACAGGCAAAAAAAGTCTTGGATCTATGCATGTAGGGTTATGACACTTTGGTTGTGTCCAACTCTTTCCAACCCTGTAGACTGTGGCCTGCCAGGCTTCTGTGTCAGGGGGTTTCTCCAGGCAAGAATACTGGAGTGTATTGGCCAATACTAGTTGTTATATCCTTCCAGGGCACTATATTTCCTGCTGCCCTAGCCATCAATGCCCCTGAGTACGCTGAGACCCAAGCAGATGCACCACCTTCACGCCTGGTCCTCACAGGGGCAAACCCAAATCTTCCAGGGCAGAAGCAAACCCCAGTGGATGACCTACATCCAGAGGTGGAAATAAAACCACAATTGAAACCCAGGTGCAGTGTGGCTAAGGAAGAAGACCCAAAACCGTACAAACTGCAGATTAAGTCCACACAATCAACTAGGCAGACTCTGTGTCTATGTAATATATAAAAGGACATTGAGAGCTCCCACAGAAGAAAATGCACTAATTCTGATAGCTGTGGACATTGGAGGCAAGAACACACAGGAGAAAGACCAAACTAGAATCTGAGCTACTCCCGCAGCAGGTCCAGAGATCAGCATAGCGTTGGAGGAAATTCTAGGGAGGTGAGGTGGACTATGAATCCCAGTGAGGGAAAGGACTCTGACAGTTGTGACTCCAAAATACATTTATTATTCTTGTGCTTTGACTTCCTCTCTAGATTCTTTTGGATTTTTTTTTTCTTGTTTTCCCTTTTTTCCTCCCTCTCTAGTGTAGTTGTCGATTTTATTGACACTATGAAATCTTATTAAGCTTTTGGCTCTTTTCCCCCCTCCATGATATTTCTTATTGTTGTTATAAACCTCTACCTCTACTTTGGGCTTCTGCAGATCTGTGGAGCTTTTTTTCTCTCCTTTTTTAATTTTAATTTTTAAACCTATTATTATTTTTTCTACATTTATTTGTTTGCTTTTCCTATTGTTATTTTCCTCTTTCAGTTAACCTTTAATGTATATAAATCTTCTTTGCTACCTCTATTTCACTTCACATATTTATTCTTTCTTTCTTTTCTTTCTTTCCTTTCCTCTCAACATATTTGTTTGTTTTATTTTCATTGCTTTATTCCCCAGTTGACACCTTGATTTAGTTTTGTTTTCCAGTTTGTGTTTTAGTTAGTTTTGTTCATAACTGGTAGATATAATTTTTGGTTTCCTCTGTTTGCTGGGTCAATCTATCTATTGTACTTTATTTTTGTTGGACTGTTTTGATTTTGTTTATGGGTGTATATGTATATGTGTATATTCAGTCACACTTTTTATTGTTGGCATAAACCTCTGTCTTTACTTTGAGCTTTTGCAGTTCTGTGGCATTTTCCTTTTTTTTTCTTTCTTCTTCCCTTTATTTTATTTTCTCTTTTTTTATAAATATAATTTTTAATTTTTAAATATCTATTATATTTTTTCTACATTTATTCCTTTGTTTTTCTTTCCTACTGTTATTTTCCCCCTTGGAGCTAATCTTTAAACATATTTGTTAGTTTTGTTTTCATTACTTTATTCCCCATTTGGCACCTTGTTTTAATTTTGTTTTCCAGTTTGTGCTTTAGTTAGTTTTGTTCTTAACTGGTAAATATAATTTTTTTTAATTTTCTTTGTTTGAAAGATCAATCTACAGTATTTTTGTTGGACTGTTTTGACTTTGCCTATGGGTGTATATTCTACTATTTTATTTATTACTTGCCTGATTTATTTAGCTACCATTTGTCTGGGGTTCATCTTTCATTTCTCATTTTTGGGAATTTGTTTTAATCTCACTTATGCCATAGTCACTGCAGATGGTGACTACAGCCATGACATTAAAAGACGCTTACTCCTTGGAAGAAAAGTTATGACCAACCTAGACAGCATATTCAAAAGCAGAGACATTACTTTGCCAACTAAGGTCTGTCTAGTCAACATTATGGTTTTTCCTGTGGTCATGTATGGATGTGAGAGTTGGACTGTGAAGAAGGCTGAGCACCGAAGAACTGATGCTTTTGAACTGTGGTGTTGGAGAAGACTCTTGAGAGTCACTTGGACTGCCAGGAGATCCAACCAGTCCATTCTAAAGGAGATCAGTCCTGGGTGTTCTTTGGAAGGAATGATGCTAACGCTGAAGCTCCAGTACTTTGGCCACCTCATGCGAAGAGTTGGCTCATTGGAAAAGACTCTGATGCTGGGAGGGATTGGGGACTGGAGGAGAAGGGGACGACAGAGGATGAGATGGCTGAATGGCATCACTGACTCGATGGATGTGAGTTTGAGTGAACTCCAGGAGATGGTGATGGACAGGGAGGCCTGGTGTGTTGCGATTCATGAGGTCACAGAGAGTCAGACATGACTGAGCGACTGAACTGAACTGAACTGAATGCCATAAGAAACCACCTGTTGAATTTTCATTCCTGACCAGAGATCAAGCCTTGAGCCTTAGTAATGGGAGCACTGACTCCAAAACCCTAGATTACAAGAGAACTAACCCTAGGGAGTATCAAACAGTGAGAACTCACACAAAGGAATCCACTTGAATACAAGACCCGGCATCACCCAACCTCAGTATCAACATGTGCAGGATGCCTCATCTAAACAACAAACAAAACAAATATACAAACCTAATCATCAGCAGACAGGATTACCACCTCCCTCAGCTTTGCCCATCAGAGGAAAAGCAAATAAACAAAAAACTCAGCACAAATCTCACCCTATATGAAGCTCACACAAACCACTGGACCAACCTTAGGAGTGCAGAAACCAAAAGGAAGAAAGAATTCAACCTTGAAGCCTGGGAAAAGGAGACCTCAAGCACAGTAAGTTAAAAAAAAAAAAAAAAAGAAAAGGTACGGAAACACTACACAAATGAAGTAACAAACCAGAAACATAGAAGTCCAAATAAATGAAGAGGAAATAGGCAAACTACCTGAAAAAGAATTCAGAATAATGACAGAAAAGATGATCAAAAACCCTGAAAACAAAATGGAGAAAATGCAAGAATCAACTAACAAAGACATAGAAGAATTAAAGAATAAACATATAAACAGCACAACAACTGAAAGTAAAAATACCCTGCTGCTGCTGCTGCTAAGTCACTTCAGTCGTGTCCGACTCTGTGCGACCCCATAGATGACAGCCCACCAGGCTCCCCTGTCCCTGGGATTCTTCAGGCAAGAACACTGGAGTGGGTTACCATTTCCTTCTCCAATGCATGAAAGGAAAAGTAAAAGTGAAGTCACTCAGTCGTGTCCGACCCTCAGCGACCACATGAACTGCAGCCTTCCAGGTTCTTCCATCCATGGGATTTTCCAGGCAAGAGTACTGGAATGGGGTGCCATTGCTAGAAGAGATCAATAGCAGAATATCTGAAGAGAAGAACGAATCAGTGAGCTAGAAGATAAAATGGTGGATATAACTTTTGAAGAGCAGAATAAAGTAAAAAGAATGAAAAAAACTGAAGAAAATCTCAGAGATCTCTGGGACAGTATCAAATGCAACAACCTTTGAATTATAGGGGTCCCAGAAGAAGAAGCGGAGAAGGCAATGGCAACCTTCTCCAGGACACATACTAATCAAACTAACAAAGACTAAACAAAAGGAAAGAATATCAAAAGCAGCAAGGGAAAAGCAACAAGTAACATATAAGGGAAACCCCATACACTTAACAGATGACTTTTCAGCAGAAACTCTGCAGGCCAGAAGGGAATGACAGGATATATTTAAAGTACGGAAAGGGAAAAGTCTACAACCAAGATTATTGTACCCAGCACGGATCTCCTTCAAAATTGATGGAGAAATCAAAAGCTTTTCAGACAAGCAAAAGTTAAGAGAATTCAGTACCACCAAACCAGCTTTACAACAAATGTTAAATGGACTTATATAGTCAAGAAATACAAAAGTAGAAAAAAGATCTACAAAATCAACTCCAAACAAGAAAAATGGCAATAGGAATATATATATATATATATATATATATATATGTATATATATATAAATTATTATTTTAAATGTGAATCAATACTTACTTTAAGTAATTAAATGCTCCAACCAAAAGACACAGATTGGCTGAATGGATACAAAAACAAGACCTATATATATGCTATCTACACAAAACCCACTTCAGATCTAAAGACACATATAAACTATATTCCATGCAAATTGGAAGCAAAAGAAAGCTGGAGTAGCAATACTCATATCAGACAAAATAGACCTTAAAATAAAGAATATTAAAAGAGATAAGGAAGGACCCTATATAATGATCAAGGGATCAATCCAAGAGGAAGACATAATAATTGTAAATATCTGTGTACCCAACATAGGAGCACCTTAATACATAAGACAAACACTATACAGACACAAAAGGAGAAATTGACAGTAACAGAATAAAAGTAGGAGACTTTAACATGTCACTCACACCAATGGACAGATCATCAAAACAGAAGAATAATAAAACACAAGTCTTAAATGATACATTAGATGAGATGGATCTCATTGATATCTTTAGGACATTTCATCCAAATGCAGAAGAATACACCTTCTTCTCAAGTGCACATGGAACATTACCCAGGAAAGACCACATCTTGGGTCACAAATCAAACCTCAGTAAATTTAAGAAAATTGAAATCATATTGAGCATCTTCTCCAACCACAGTGCTATGAGACTAGATATCAATTTCAAGAAAAAAAAATTGTAATAAACACATGCACATGGAGATTAAACAACACATTTTTAAATAACCAAAAGGTTACTGAAGAAATCCCCAAAAGGGTAATCAAAAATTTTCAAGAAACAAATGACAATGAAAACATGGCAACTCAAAACCTATGGGATGCAACAAAACAGTTCTAATAGGGGAGTTTAAAGCAATAGAATCCTACCTCAAGAAACAATAAAAAAAATCAATAGACAACCTAACTTTACACCTAAAACAACTGGGAAAAGAATAACAAAAACTTCCAAAATTAGTAGAAGGAAAGAAATCATAAAGACTGGAGCAGATGATTGAAACTAAAAGCTGGTTTTTTGAGAAGATAAACAAAATTGAAAAACCTTTAGCCAGACTCATCAAGAAAAAAAAGAGAGAGAGAAAGCAAATCAACAAAATTATAAATGAAAAAGGAGAGGTTACAACAGACAATGCAGAAATACAAAGGATTATAGCAGACTATTATGAACAACTATGTGGCAATAAAATGGATAACCTGGAAGAAATGGGACAGATTCTTAGAAGAGTTCAATCTTAAGACTGAGCCAGGAAGAAATAGAAATTATGAACAACCTCATTACAAGCACTGAAACTGAAGCAGAGAACGAAAATTTCCCCAAAAACCAAAGCCCAGGACCAGATGTCTTCACAGGAGAGTTCTAGCAAACATTTATAGAAGAGCTAATGCCTATCCTTCTAAAACACTTTCAAAAAATTGCAGAGGAAGCAACACTTCCAAAGTCATTCTACGAGGCCACCATCACCCTGATACCAAAACTAGACAAAGACAACACAAAACAGGAAACTACAGGCCAATATCACTGATGCACATAGATGCAAAAATCCTCAACAAAATTTTAGCAAACAGAATTCTGCAATACATCAAAAAGCTCATACCCAACTATGATCAAGTTGGGTTTATTCCAAGGATGCAATGATTCTTCAATATATGCAAATCAATCATTGTGATATACCATAATAACAAATTGAAAGATAAAAAACACATGATAATATCATTAGATGCAGAAAAAGCCTTTGACAAAATTCAGCACCCATCGATGTTTAAAACTCTTCAAAAAATGGGCATAGAAGAAACCTACCTGAACATAGTAAAGTCCATATATGATAAGCTAACAACAAACATTATTCTCAGTTGTGAAAAACTGAAAGCATTCCCACTAAGATCAGGAACAAGAAAAGGGTGTCCACTTTCAACACTATTTTTCAACATAGTTTTGGAAGTCCTAGCTATAGCAATCAGAGAAGGAAAAGAAATAAAAGGAATACAGATTGGAAAAGAATTAAAGCTCTCACTGTTTGCGGATGACATGATACTGTACATAGAAACACTAAACATAATATCAGAACATTACTAGAGTTAATTAGTGAATTTAGCAAAGTTGCAGGATACAAAATCAATACACAGAAATCACTTGCATTTCTATATACTAACAACAATGAAAACTCAGAAAGAGAAATTAAGGATTCTTTCACATTCACCGTTGCAACAAAAAGAATTAAGTATCTATAAATAAACTTACCTAAGGAGAAAAAAGAACTGTACACAGAAATCAAATCCCTTATGATTATACAGTGGAAGTGAGAAATAGATTTAAGGGACTAGATCTGATAGATAGAGTGCCTGATGAATGATGGATGGAGGTTTGTGACACTGTACATGAGACAGAGATCAAGACCATCCTCATGGAAAAGAAATGCAAAAAAGCAAAATGGCTGTCTGGGGAGGCCTTACAAATAGCTGTGAAAAGAAGAGAAGCTAAAGGCAAAGGAGAAAAGGAAAGATGTAAGCATCTGAATGCAGAGTTCCAAAGAATAGCAAGGAGAGATAAGAAAGCCTTCCTCAGCAATCAAAGCAAAGAAAGAGAGGAAAAGAACACAATGGGAAAGACTAGAGAGCTCTTCAAGAAAATTAGAGATACCAAGGGAACATTTCATGCAAAGATGGGCTTGATAAAGGACAGAAATGGTATGGACCTTACAGAAGCAGAAGACATTAAGAAGAGGTGGCAAGAATACACACAAGAACTGTACAAAAAAGATCTTCAGGACAAAGATAATCACGATGGTGTGATCACTCACCTAGAGCCAGACATCCTGGAATGTGAAGTCAAGTGGTTCTTAGGAAGCATCACTACAAACAAAGCTACTGGAGGTGATGGAATTCCAGTTGAGCTATTTCAAATCCTGAAAGATGATGCTGTGCAAGTGCTGCACTCAATATGCCAGCAAATTTGGAAAACTCAGCAGGGGCCACATTACTGGAAAAGGTCAGTTTTCATTCCAATCCCAAAGAAAAGCAATGCCAAAGAATGCTCAAACTACTGCACAATTGCACTCATCTCACACACTAGTAAAGTAATGCTCAAAATTATCCAAGCCAGGTTTCAGCAATATGTGAACCGTGAACTTCCAGATGTTCACGCTGGTTTTAAAAAAGGCAGAGGAACCAGAGATCAAATTGCCAACATCTGCTGCATCATGGAAATAGAAAGAGCATTCCAGAAAAACATTTATTTCTGCTTTATTGACTACGCAAAGCCTTTGACTGTGTGGATCACAATAAAATGGGGAAAATTCTGAAAGAGATGAGCATATCAGACCACCTGATCTGCCTCTTGAGAAACCTGTGCACAGGTCAGGAAGCAACAGTTAGAACTGGATATGGAACAACAGACTGGTTCCAAATAGGAAAAGGAGTATATCAAGCCTGTATATTGTGACCTTGCTTATTTAACTTATATGCAGAGTACATCATGAGAAACGCTGGGCTGGAGGAAGCACAGGCTGGAATCAAAATTGCCAGGAGAAATATCAATCACCTCAGATATGCAGATGACACCACACTTTTGGCAGAAAGTGAAGAGGAACTAAAAAGCCTCTTGATGAAAGTGAAAGAGGAGAGTAAAAAAGTTGGCTTAAAGCTCAACATTCAAAAAACGAAGATCATGGCATTTGGACCCTTCACTTCATGGCAAATAGATGGGGAAACAGTGAAAACAGTGTCAGACTTTATTTTGGGGGGCTCCAAAATCACTGCAGATGGTGCTGGCAGCCATGAAAGTAAAAGATGTTTACTCCTTGGAAGGAAAGTTATGACCAACCTCAATAGCATATTCAAAAGCAGAGACATTACTTTGCCAACAAAGGTCTGTCTAGCCAAAGCTATGGTTTTTCAAGTGGTCATGTATGGATGTGAGAGTTGGACTGTGAAGAAACCTGAGCGCCAAAGAATTGATGCTTTTGAACTGTGGTGTTGGAGAAGACCCCTGAGAGTCCCTTGGACTGCAAGGACATCCGACCAGTCCATCCTAAAGGAGACCAGTCCTGGGTGTTCATCGAAAGGACTGAATCTAAAGCTGAAACTCCAATACTTTGGCCACCTCACGTGAAGAGTTGACTCACTGGAAAGACTCTGATGCTGGGAGAGATTGGGAGCAAGAGGAGAAGGGGACGACAGAGGATGAGATGGCTGGATGGCATTACCGACTCGATGGACATGAGTTTGAGTGAACTCTGGGAGATGGTGATGGACAGAGAGGCCTGGCGTGTTGCGATTCATGGGATCGCAAAGAGTCTGACATGATTGAGCGACTAAACTGAATGAGAGAAATCAAAGATGATAAACAGGTGGAGAGATTCCATATTCCTGGGTAGGAAGAATCAATATTGTGAAAATGACCATAGTACAAAGCACAATCTACAGATTCAATGTGATCCCTATCAAATTACCAACGACATTTTTCACAGAACTAAAAACATATTTCACAATTCATATGGAAACATAAAAGATACCAATTAGCCAAAGCAGTCCTGAGAAAGAAGAATGGAACGGGAGGAATCAACCTACCTGATTTCAGAATATACTACAAAGCTACAGTCATCAAAACAGTATGGTACTGGCACAAAAACAGAAATATCGACCAATGGAACAAGATAGTAAGCCCAGAAATAAACCAATTCACCTATGGGTACCTTATTTTTCACAAAGGGGGTAAGACTATACAATGAGGCAAAGACAGCCTCTTCAATAAATAGTGATGGGAAAAATGGACAGCTACATGTAAAAGAATGAAATTAGAATACTTACTAACACCATGAACAAAGATAAACCCAAAATGGATTAAAACCTAAATGTAAGACCGGCAACTATAAAACTCTTAGAGGAAAACATAAGCAGGACACTCGATGACATAAATCAAAAGCAAGGTTCTCTATGACCCTCCTCCTAGAGTAATGGAAATAAAAAACAAAGTAAATAAGTAGGATCTGATTAAACTTAAAATCTTTTGCACAGCAAAGGAAACTATAAGTAAGGTGAAAAGATAACCCTCAGAATGGGAGAAAATAATTGCAAATGAAACACTGACAAAGGATTAATTTCCAAAATATACAAGCAGCTCATACAACTCAATAAAAGAAAAACAAACAACCCAATAAAAAAGTGGGGAAAACACCTATACAGCCATTTATCCAAAGAAGACAGACAAATGGCTAACAAACGCATGAAAAGATGCTCAACATCACTCATTATTGTTGCTGCTGCTAAGTGGCTTCATTCGTGTCTGACTCCGTGAGACCCCGTATACAGCAGCCCACCAGGCTCCTCTGTCACTGGGATTCTCCAGGCAAGAACACTGGAGTGGGTTGTCTGCCACTTCCTTCTCCAATGCATGAAAGTGAAGAGTGAAAGTGAAGTCGCTCAGTAGTGCCCGACTCTTAGCGACCCCATGGACCGCAGCCTACCCGGCTCCTCCGTCCATGGGATTTTCCAGGCAAGAGTACTGGAGTGGGTTGCCTTTGCCTTCTCTGTCACTCATTATTCAGCTCAGTTCAGTCGCTCAGTCGTGTCTGACTCTTTGTGACCCCATGAATCACAGCATGCCAGGCCTCTCTGTCCATCACCAACTCCCGGAGTTCATTCAGACTCACGTCCATCGAGTCAGTGATGCCATCCAGCCATCTCATCCTCTGTCGTCCCCTTCTCCTCCAGTCCCCAATCCCTCCCAGCATCAGAGTCTTTTCCAATGAGCCAACTCTTCGCATGAGGTGGCCAAAGTACTGGTGTTTCAGCTTTAGCATCATTCCTTCCAAAGAAATCCCAGGGTTGATTTCCTTCAGAATGGACTGGTTGGTTGTCCTTGCAGTCCAAGGGACTCTCAAGAGTCTTCTCCAACAACACAGTTCAAAAGCATCAATTCTTTGGCACTCAGCTCTCTTCACAGTCCAACTCTCACATCCATACATGACTACTGGAAAAACCATAGCCTTGACTAGACGGACCTTAGTCGGCAAAGTAATGTCTCTGCTTTTGAGCATGCTATCTTGGTTGGTCATGACTTTCCTTCCAAGGAGTAAGCGTTTTTTAATTTCATGGCTGCCATCACCATCTGCAGTGATTTGGGAGCCCCCAAAAACAAAGTCTGACACTGTTTTCACTGTATCTCCATCTATTTGCCATGAAGTGTGGGTCCAGACGCCATGATGTTCCTTTTCTGAACGTTGAGCCTTAAGCCAACTTTTTTACTCTCCTCTTTCACTTTCATCAAGAGGCTTTTTAGTTCCTCTTCACTTTCTGCCATATGGGTGGTGTCATCTGAATATCTGAGGTTATTGATATTTCTCCCGGCAATCTTGATTCCAGCTTCCGCTTCTTCCTGAAACCCACAGGTCTGAAGCAATAATAGAAAGCACAAAATTAGATTGGTTGATGACTATGCCTAGCATATTTAGAAACCTTTAGCTTTGAGTACTGAAAGGGAAGCTCCATTGTGTACTGGCCATCCACACTCATTGAATTCTATGGGTTTCTTTAACAGCCTCAGCTTCCATGAATCAACCAAAGTTCTGGCATAAAGTCAGGAGTAGTTCCAAAACAAATTCTAGAATATGTATTACTGTATATAAACAACTGCAGACATTTTTTAAATTGGAAAAGGAAAAGAAAAAGTGAAGAGATATTGTACCATGTTACAAAATTGTGAAAATTAAAGAAAGAATAAAAACTGGTGTTCATGTAAAATACCATTTAAATAATATGTTAATTCTGGCTCTTGTCATAATTCTATTGCAAAAGTCAGTGAACAGTTTTCCGAAGGTGATCTTCATTATTTCTAAAACCCATAAGCAAATGATATTATGTTTTAATTTCCTACTTTTCTTTTATTTTTAGGAATTTTGCTTTGACTATATTTCTTATATTAATACACGAATTATTGAATTTAATGTTTCTGACCAACAACTACTTTTAGTCATAATATTTTGTGGTCGTTCAGTCGCTCAGTCATGTCTTACTCTTGTTACCCCATGGAATACAACATGCCAGGTTTCCCTGTCCTTCACTGTATCCTGCAGTTTGCTCAAATCATGTCCATTGAGTCAATGATGCCTTCCAACCATCTCCTCCTCTGTTGCCCCTTCTCCTGCCCTCAATCCTTCCCAGCACCAAGGTCTTTCCCAAAGAGTCAGTTTTTTGCATCAGGTGGCCAAAGTATTGGAGCTCAGGCTTCAGCATCAGTCCTTCCAATGAATATTCAGGGTTGATTTCCTTTAGGATTGACTGGCTTGATCGCAGTATAAGCAGAATCAAATAAATGTATCTGATTATTAGAAGTGAAATGAAAGTATTAGTCACTTAGTCATGTCCCACTCTTTGCTACCCTATGGACTGTAGTCCACTAGTCTCCTCTGTCTATGGAATTCTTCAGGCAAGAATACTGGAATGGGTTTCTATTCCCTTCTTCAAGGGATCTTCCCAACCCAGGGATCAAACCTAGGTCTCCTGCGTTGTAGGCAGATTTTTTACCATCTGAGCCACCAGGATTATTATCTATCATAAATATCTGTTTTTATTTGGGCTATAACAGAGGAATATATAATTAACATTATAAATGAAAAGTTAAATAACAAATAACATATATTGAAGATAATCCTAAAACTATATATGGGTAAATCACTTCTCCACTGAAGCTTTTAAAATTTTCCTATGTAATATAAAAATTAAAATACAAGAAATTAACTAGAAAATGAAATTTCAGAACTAAATAAGCAAGTCCTAGGATAATTGAGTTAAAATATCTATGTCTAATCATCCATGTAAATCACTGGAATAATATGTGTAGGGAGAAATCTAATATTATGAAAGGCCAGCTTCAAATGAGTGCACAAAGAGAAACTAATACTACAATGCAAAAACTGGAAGCATGAAGACAACAGTTCCCACTGGGATGTTGTCAGCTAGAGTACATTAAATAAGACAATAAATCTAAAGAAGCTCTTGTAAAGTTCTTATATAAGGATAAATGTGTTTATCAGTGGTCAGCAATGAACTTTGATGTGTCTGGAATGAGCTGAGACATCATGTATAAAACATAAGATCAACAATGCAGTATACTAGATTTTTGGTGTTCTTTCATTGTTACATTGCAAGGTCCCTTGAATATGTTGAACAAATCTATTAATCATTGCTGCTGAGAGGGCCATTCTACCAGACATGGAAGACTGAATGACTTCTTCCTCTGGCTAATGCAAATAGAATTATATCCAGTAAACAAATCAACTATTACAACTTCCCTTTAATAAATAGTAGAGACATTGAAATATAAACTTAGCAGAGGTTTTGCATTATTCTGAATAGATAACAAAAAATGTCAACTTGAATATATTCACTAGGCATCTACTCTAAGAAATTTTTGAATAGGTCAAGTGGGTGTGAACATGAATTGTAAAATACAAAGCTTTATTCAAACATTAGTCGTGTATTGTAAAAAGCTTCATTAGTTTCTGACCCTTGGGCAGTGGATGGTATGTTTGAATGCAGACGTCAAGATGACATAGTCTGTACTATCAAAAGCCTTAATGAATAATCAGAGAGACATACACATTAATCAACAGTTGAGAGAGCTTGTGGGACTTCCCTGGTGGTCCAGTGGCTAAGACTCTCCTGGGGGCCTGGGTTCAATTCTTGGTCAGGGAACTAGATCCCACATGCTGCAACTAAGACTTCGTGCAGCCAAATAAGTAAATACTTAAAAAATTAAGAAAGCTTATGAAAAGTGTTGTCAGAGGAGTGTGCAAAGGGTGCCCTGGGATACAGAGAAGTGACTATATTGGGCTCGGGGTGAGGGAAAGCTTCTTTGGAGAAGAGAGACTGCTTTAGGAGTTATAGTCATAGAAAACTGGGTATAAGCATTGCGAGTTAATACAAAATTTCTGACCTGAATATTTCCATGTCATAGTGATATTTACTTAACCATGAGTATTGGAAACTGTTGCTTCAATTACACTTTCCAATTTTACCTTTTTATAAGCAAGAAGATTCATGGACTCATTAAAATCCTACATGGAGTGAGAAGACACTAGCAGCTGGACTATGTATAAAAGTCAGCTACTGTAGGAAACATCTGAGCTGCCTTATCTGGGGCCCCTTCAGATTACAACTCCATTTAGAGTTTAGACTTTGCCATTTTGCTTAGACAACCAGTAATCCATGCCCCAACTCACCCCTTCCCATCATACGCAACACTTAATACTAAATTTTCCCTCAAAGACAACCTTAGAACTAAGATGATTCTACTTCCAGTCTGCCTTGAGGAATGCTAGTTAACCCTGGGATGTTCCAACCAAAGTATTAATAAAAACACCTCACTTTCTCCTCTGGAAACTCTTGGGTTAGTCAAAAACACTATATGGCCACTCCATGTAAAATTAACTTGAATTTCTGCCCATTATGTAGTCTTCAGGATGCTGGGGAAAAAAATAAATGCATTGTCACATTCTCCTGATTTTGTTCTGCCGTGCTCCTCAACTACTGGACCAATTCATTGTTCTGAGGCTTACCACTGGTATTTTATTTTCTTCTAATCTAATGCCAATGACCCAGTCTCCACAACAGTAATAAATAATATATAATATGCTAAGAGCATTCGGGTTTGCCTTAGGATAGCAATCCAGTGAACTGTTTACAAGTAGTAAAGATGGATTTTACAATGATGATACAGCTTAATCCTCCAGCTAGATGAATTAAAAATGACACAATATTATCCTTTAGGCTGTTACATAGAATTTAGTGTTATGCCTGAAAACAGAAATAAAGGGGGTTATTTCAATGTCTTTTCCTCAGAGCACTGTCGTAAACTACATTTTAGTACCATGTTTTTATGTACATAACTGCAAGAGAGAAATAAAGTACAAAAAGATAAGACTGCCAGTTATTAGGATCAACAAAAAAAGAAAAATTGCCATGGAGGTTATATATACACACACATATATATATAATATTCATCAGAAATGTAAATATGCATGTATTGCACAATTAGTATCTTTTGGAATGCATGCACGCTAAGTCACTTCAGCTGTGTCCTACTCCTTTTGACCCTATGGATTGACTCCACTGACCATGGGATTCTCTAGGCAAGAATACTGGAGCGGGTTGCCACTTCCTCCTCCAGAGGATCTTCCCAACCCAGGGACTGACCCTGCATCTCTTACACCTCTGCATTCACAGGCAGGTTCTTTACCACTTGCACCACCTGGAAAGCCCATATTTTAGAATAAGAAGAGCATCTAAATTTATCCATGTAATTTCTGGTTCTTAGCATTCTACATGTACAAAAATACATTTTTTTCTCTCAATAAATGTGAATAGTAGGTGATAGTTAATATGGGGAAACTAAAAATGAGAAAAATAAATGATTTGCCCAAGATCACAGAATTTATAAATTGTAGGACAGAACATTCAACTTCCAGACTGTATTTCTAACTACCACAAGTATGACAATTTTTATAGTAAATACTTGGAGTATGATACACAAACAAAAATGTACAGCTCAATGATTTTGTAAAACTGATAAAAAATATATATATATTTGCTTTTCCAGTACCCCAAATAAGAATTAACACTATCTGCACCAGAGAAATTCTGCTTATATTCATCCCTGGTTATATCTAACTGTACTCAGATATAATTACTAGATTAGTGTTGTCAAGTTTTTTTATATTGATGTATAATTGATTTACAATGTTGTATTAATTTCTACTATACAGCAAAGTGACTCAGTTATATACATATATACATTCTTATTTTATGAAAATACTCTTTTCTATATGGTTTGCCCAGAAGATTGGAGATCATTGCCTGTGCTATACAGCAGGATGTTGTTTATCTATTCTAAATGTAATAGTTTGCACCTGCTAACCCCAACCTTCCACTCGATCCCTCCCCTCAAGCCCCTCTCCCTTGGCAACCATGAGTCTGTTCTCTATGTGCATGAATCTATTTCTGTTTCGTAGACAGTTTCATTTGTGTCATAGATTCCACATATAAGTGATATCATATGATATATATCTTTCTCTGACTTACTTCACATAGTATGATAATCTCTAGTTGTATCCATGTTGTTGCAAATGGCATTAAAATGGCTTGTCAGTTTTTTAACTTAATAAAATGGAATTGAATCAAGTGTGACTTTTTTTTTCTTATCATTGTTTGTGAAAATCATCTATTTTATGTATAACAACCAGGGATGTCCAGGTTCCCATGGTAGTTCCATATCTGAGAAAGATGGAGATAAATTAGGACCCTAATTAGACCTGGGATTAGAACTTAAGAGGAAAGGGGGAGGAAATAAGGAAAGAGAAGATATTAGCCTAACAGGAACATGTTCATATACCTGGGTGGGATGCCCCACCGCTGGTGGTGGTGGTTTAGTTGCCAAGTCATGTCTGACTCCTGCAACCTCATGGACTAAAGCCCACCAGTTTCCTCTGTTCATGAGATTTCCCAGGCAAGAATACTGGAGTGGGTTGTGATTTCCTTCTCCATCCCATCTGCCCCACTGTAAGAATTCAAACTGTGTACATTTAAGCATACAAGCAGCAGTGCCCTACAGGCTACTGATGCTCTAGAAAGAAGAGAACGGAAAAATAAACCCCAAATCTGGTGTTCTTAAATGTTGCTTTGGTTTTTGCTTTTCATAGGGGAGGGAGATTTTGTGACCTGCAGAATAGTTCTGGCCAGAGGGTTTGCAGGAAAAGGAGTAGTGGATGCCAGGTAATCCAGCTGCTTTTCTGAGCATTTCCTTGTGCTCCTCACTGGGTACAGGTGGCAGTGATAAAACCAACTGTCAGTGGCTCCGGCAGAGGCCTGAGGGGGTGTGAAAGAAGCCTGAAAGGCAGGGCACCTCCAGGATCGTCTTCAGGATAATTAGTGATTGTGCCACACAAAGATCCATTCTTTGGTTCTATGATTTAACTATTTAAGACAACTCAATCAGTGGAATCATGTAGTATTTGTCTAACACTGGCTTATTTCACTCATCATTATGTCCTCAATTTCACCCATATGCAGAATTTCCTTCTTTTATTATTGCTGAAAAATGTGCACATATATATATATGTCACATTCTTTTCATCACCTTGAAGGACATAAGTTGTTTTCATATCCTGGGTACTGGGAATAATGCTACAATGAACATGGGAGTACAAATATCTCTTTGAGATACTTTTATTTCCTTTGGATATATATGAAGAAGTGGAACTGCTAAATCATATGGTATTTCTACATTGAATTTTTCAGGAATCTCAATACTATTTTCCATAATGACTGTACCAATATTTTATCAATACTTCTTAAAACATACTATCTGCTAGTCTATACATTCATCTGGCAATATTTAACTCCAGAAACTAGATGTATAATATGTGAAAATGTCACCAGGAATTTTTATCTAAATTCCAGCTCTCTTTTCCTAATTTTCATACTTAAATGCCATATAAAAGCAAATAGCTTCTGAGAGAGTAAGCTCAGGGAACCAGCACTTCATAATTCAGTATTCATTTTCCTCCTGTCAAGAGGAACTCAACCGGTCACTAAAGTGAGTTTTATGAAATAATTTACCAAATATTATCTAAAAAGAAAGTTCTCATACTTCACTTGTCAAACACTTCATTTTGCTAGGGTGACTATGTGATCTTTAGAAGCAATACATTTACAGATTATTAATGCCCAGTAGTGCTTGATGCTATGGAAGCACATATGTCAGTCTTGTAAAATATAAAAACCTTATAACTAAATAGTATATGTGGCAAGATGGTGTTGGCTTCCCATCATGGTGTCATATGCAGCTCTGTTGGAAAACGAGGTCTTTCAACTTTGAGAGACAATAACGCAATCAAATTGTCAGGAGATCACTCCAAGTTACCTCCCCCTGTATAGATGCAACCTTATCTTAACATCATTTGTAACAGCCACTAATCTAATGCACAACTAAATCATCACCAAGGCAGCAACTTCTCAAAGGGAAAATAAATTTTCTTTCTTGAAGAGCTGTGCAATACCTGAAAATTGAATTAGAAAGATAAAAGAAATAAAAGAGTAAAAGAGCATCTAGAAGGAAACCTAACAAGGCAATAAAGGGAAGCAGAGTTTATCTGAGGAATATCAGGAGCCCTTTGAGACACTGGTCGAAAGGTAAGCAAATGCTAATTCCTGTGCTCCAAGGCAGAAAAGCTGATTTAGTACCAAAGACTTGTGTCAAGGGCTGGTAATGGTAAAAAGTGAAGAATTTCAGTATTAGAAAAAGAAAGGAGGAAAGAATATTTTCAAAAGTAAAGTAAGTGGGGAAACACATAAAGATGAATTATTGTGCAGTAGGTATAATCTAAGACCTTAGATTACATAGAAGTATTCTTAAAACACAAAGAAATTTGGGGCCTAGACTGAATTTTGATATACCCTAATCTAATTTTTTTTGTAATTTTATAGATAAAGACAACACATCCACATCACTCCCTGAGGCACTAAAACTAAAATATATCAATTACACGGTTGAGACCACAATTAACCCAGAATATTTGGTCATACTTTCAACCTGAAAAATTTATAATCATTCTTTTTGAGTTATCTTATGCATCTTCTCCTCTCTGACAGCTAAATATGCTACTCTTTTTAACACCACTATAACCAGATGATATTTTTTATTTGATTTCTAATATTGCTTAGTACTATGCTATTTACTCTTGAGTCCCTTGGACTGCAAGGAGATCCAACCAGTCCATTCTGAAGGAGATCAACCCTGGGATTTCTTTGGAAGGAAGGATGCTGAAGCTGAAACTCCAGTAGTTTGGCCACCTCATGTGAAGAGTTGACTCATTGGAAAAGACTCTGATGCTGGGAGGGATTGGGGGCAGGAGGAGAAGGGGATGACAGAGGATGAGATGGCTGGATGGCATCACTGACTCGATGGACATGTGTCTGAGTGAACTCCGGGAGTTGGTGATGGACAGGGAGGCCTGGCGTGCTGCGATTCATGGGGTCGCAAAGAGTCGGACACGACTGAGCGACTGAACTGAACTGAACTGATGCTGTTTACTTTCAAAAGACTGCTTGCAACTTGAAGTCCAAAGTTGGTTGATTAATCTTTGATTTTGCTAGAATCCAACATCGTATGTGACACATAGCAAGTGAGCAAGATATTTGTTAAATTTCTACATCTGTTATTATTTAATTTCTATTTAATTTTGTATATTGGAGCCAGGTGAGCCACTTTGGGTTTGCTGACTCCATCAGCAACTTTGGCCTTGGCAGATTCTTGGAGACTTGTTGGTTACTATCCATACTGCCTTAGCGCCTATCACTGCTGGCTCTCGGCCACACTTTAAGTGAGGGCTGGTCATCTTCAGGGAGTCTAACCATCAGGCACTTAGAGAAGCTAATGGTCTGTCTTACTACTTCTGAGTTATGATGAATTCTCCCAACATGGGGCATGAAATTTGGCTTCTGTAGTAGATGCCCCAAGGTATCAGGCAACACAAGCTGCAAATGAAGTTGAGAGATAAAATGAATATGGAGATGAGAAGGGGCTGACAGTACATTTTTCTTCCTTCCTTTATGGCACAGTGGTTCCACTTGACCTGTTGGGAAAAAAAAGACAGCATTTTTTTTGATGCTCTTGGCCAGCTTGGGAACATACCATCTTGTATTTGCTTTCCATTTTTCCCTACTTTATTTCCCTTCTCTCCCTAGATCTTGCTGCTCTAGATTATACCTCCCAATATACCTTAGTATTTATATGTTTGCCACAGGCTATTTTCCAGGGAACTTCATCTATGAGAATTTCAATCTGTAATGATTCCTTTCATTTGAGCTTTGTGAAATTTATGACAAGTTAGTGATATGTCACAATTCAAAGTGACCCCTTTGTGATTTTCTTTGTAAGACGTCAGTTGGATTTTTGTCAAGGTTTTCTTAAAATGGGGATGAACCAACCCTTAACAAGTTTTTATGTTCTGTTGGATTTCATTTTATTCCTAAAAAAAAGTATAAATGTGTGATCATTCTTCATAGTTCTTAATTGGAAAATAAAACATATTTCAGATTGTCTCCCCAAAACTACAAAGAGTGATTCCCTACTTCACTATTTTAATCTTCTGAAAAATGTAATACATTGCTTGAAGCATGAATGCCATGCTTATTGAAATAAGTTGTCTCATGGAATCATATTGTTTTTTTTTAACAAGTACTCCTGTGCAGTTTGTAACTTATTTATATCGAAGTCTTGCAAAATAGCCCATGGCTGTACAAAGGGAGATGAGGATGAAGATACCGTATCTTGTATAGTCTTTGTCACTTCTCAGTCTGTGACAGTTTCATCCTTATAACCTTTAACTTCAGCTTCCATTCTCACTTTCTACAGAGTGCCCCTCCTAACTCTCCTCTATAGAAATTTTGAAGCTACCACTGGCAAGAAGACTAAGCCCTGAGTCCCGTTTATCTCATTTAAACAATAAGAAAGGGTGCTTTGCAAACAAGATAGCTGTAAGAGTTCAATGAGATAAAATATATGAAGATTTTTTATAACTATACAGTATAATGTAATATTATTATTTTATGGAGTTCTTCGATCTTCTGAGTGTGTGTGTGTGTATGCTCAGTCATATCTGATTCTTTGCAACACTAGGGACTGTAGTTCAACAGGCTCCTCTCTCTATGGAATTTTCCAGGCAAGAATCCTGGAGTTGATTGCCATTTCCTACTCCAGGAAATCTTCCCAACACAGCGATCAAACCTGTGTCTCTTGCATTTACTTCATTGGCAAGCAGACTCTTTGCCACTATGCCACCTGGAAAGCCCTCTTGGTTCTTCTAAGTTCTTTATTTACCCTTCCAGTATAATTTCATTAACTCTCAAGTATTCAGTCATCTCCAATATGCCATAGAATTAAAAATGTGTCTCTCAAGATATCTTTACTTCACAATCCACAGAAACCTAAAGCACTTGCTTAAAACAAAGCTAGTTATGTTTTCACCCATGTTGCCCTTCCTTCCCCTCACTTTTCGTTCCAGTGAAAAACCCTAGGTGTCACTCTTGTCATAACTCTCTCTTACCACCTCTCTCTCTCATATAATCAATCACCAAGCCCTGTCAACTCTACCTTATATATAGATTTCAAATCTGGGCATTTATCTCCGTCCTTGTGGTTTCTATCATATTTCATGCCACGAAGAATCAAACCCAAATATCACAACATTCTTCTAAATTTTCTCCACAAAATATTTGAGGGATTATCTTAAACACAGGTATGTATCACTTTGCCTGCTAAAAACTACCCTGTAATAATATCAAACTCTAATATAGTGCTTAATATATGCCAGGCACCATTATAAGCTGCTTAAATATCATACATTATGTAGTTTTCTTGACTATGTGAAGTAGGTACTACTGTCTTTTTTTTTTTTTAACTGATCAATAAACTAAAGCACATACATAACTTGGCAAGGAACACAGAGAGCAATTAAAGTGAACAAAGTCAGGATTCCAAGCCAGACTGTAGCCACATGCACTATTCAGTAAAGCAGCCATACATTCACAGGTGCACGTGTGTGTGTGCATGTGTAGTGTATACACTTGTTGTTCATTCACTGCGTCACATCTGACTCTTTGCAACCCCATGGACTTCTCTGTCCTATGCTGTCTCCCTGAGTTTGCTCAAATTCATGTCCATTGAGTCTGTGATACTATCTAACCATCTCATCCTCTGCTGACCCCTTCACCTTTTGCCCTCAGTCTTTCCCAGCATCAGGTCTTTCCCAATGAGTCAGTTCTTCGCATCAAGTGGCCAAAGTATTGGAGCTTTGGCTTTAGGATCAGTCCTTTCAATGAATAGTCAGGGTTGATTTCCTTTAGAATTGACTGGTTTTATCTCCTTACTGTCCAAGGAATTCTCCAGAGCTTCTCCAGCACCACAATTCAAAAGCCTCAGTCATTTGGTGTTCAGCCTTCTTCATGGTCCAACTATCATATCCGTACATCACTGCTGGAAAAACTATAGCTTTAACTATTTAAACCATTTAAACTATTACTTTAACCATTCCTTTAACTGCCTACAGATCTTTGTAGGCAAAGTGATGTCTCTGCTTTTTAATATGCTGCCTAGGTTTGTAAGTATATGCATATATGTATATATTTAAATATGTATCTATGTGTATATATACATTATTGGTATAAGGACTCATATAACACACACACACAAAAATATATATACATAAATGATGGATTGTGACAATAATTTTTATGCCAGGTCATATATTCACCTCTACATCATATGTTTTTAGTTTTTCCATGTATATATTATTCTCTGTTACTAATACAAGATTTAATTATTTAAAAAATTAATATGAAATCATCTGTAAAGAATGAGCACATGATTTTCAGTCAATATTTCAATCAGTTATCATAACAACATTGTTAAAATTTACACTTTTATCTACATATTACAGATGAGGAATCTGAGAAGGAAAGTTAGCATTTCAAAGGTAACAGAACTAGAAATGTTGATATAAGATTCAAGAATGTGATTTCAAAACTTGTACTTGCTTTTGCTATTTGCTAAACATCATTTTAACTTTTTTTAGAAAGTTTTGATTTCTAAATTCATCTTTTTATTTTATTAAAAAGACATTATACTTAAGAGGTGGTATTTTAAATTATTGGGCTTCTCAATATAATAATTTTAAAGTTTAGTATTTGTATTATTTGTAGCTTATTTAATTGCTATTTTATAGCTAATTTTTTTTTTACAAATAAAAGTACTTTAATGGGCATTAGCAATAAAGAATAATATAGGAAGATAGAAAGTGGAAAAAAGTAAAAAAGTATATTGAGGCTTCCCTAGTAGCTCAGCAGTAAAGAATCTGCCTGCTGTTCAGGAGACGCAGGTTTGATCCTTGGGTTGGGAAAATCCCCTGGAGGAGGCCATAGCAATCCACTCCAGTATTCTCGCCTGGAAAA
Organism: Budorcas taxicolor; assembly: GCF_023091745.1. Classification (NCBI taxonomy): domain Eukaryota; kingdom Metazoa; phylum Chordata; class Mammalia; order Artiodactyla; family Bovidae; genus Budorcas; species Budorcas taxicolor. The sequence goes on along the minus strand of NC_068919.1, from coordinate 38,044,679 downwards.
TCCCTTGGACAGAGAAGCCTAGTGGGCTAAGACCATCGAGTCATAAAGAGTTGGACACAACTGACGTGAGCATGCATACAAGAAATTATATTACTCTGTTAGTCCAGGGAAAAGCCTGTTATCTAGATCTGCACTCTTCAATGTGGTAGCCACTACCTATAGCATCTATTGGGCGTGTGAAATGTGGCTAGTCCAAAATTGTGGATTGTGAAGTACTGGTAGACATAGGTCATTAAATGTACCATTGATCATATTTATATGATTTATTTATATTAATTATATATTGAAAGATAGTACTTTATACCTATTGAATTAAATAAAACATATAATCTTAATAATTATATATTGATGCTTTTGAATTGTGCTGGAGAAGACTCTTGACAGTCCCTTGGACTGCAAGTAGATAAAACCAGTCAATCCTAAAGGAAATAAACCCAGAATATTCACTGGAAAGGCTGATGCTGAAGCTGAAGCTCCAGAACTTTGACCACCTGATGCAAAGAACTGACTCATTTGAAAAATCCTGACGCTGGGAAAGATTGAAGGCAAGTCAGCAGAGGATGAGATGGTTCAATAGCATCACTGACCAATGGACATGAATTTGAGCAAACTCCAGGAGATAGTGAAGGACAGGGAAGCCTGACATGTTGCAGTCCATGGGGTTAAAAAGGGTCGGACACGACTTAGCAACCGAACAACAATTATTAAAATAATTTTCACCTGTTTGTTTTTACTATTTTTAATGTGGCTACTCAGTTCAGTCGTTCAGTTCAGTCACTCAGTTGTGTCCGACTCTTTGTGACCCCATGAATCAGAGCATGCCAGGCCTCCCCTCCATCACCGACTCCCAGAATTTACTCAAACTCATGTCCATCGAGTCAGTAATGCCATTCAGCCATCTCATCCTCTGTCATCCCCTTCTCCTCCTGCCCCCAATCCCTCCCAGCATCACAGTCTTTTCCAATGAGTCAATTCTTCGCATGAGGTGGCCAAAGTACTGGAGTTTCAGCTTTAGCATCATTCCCTCCAAAGAACACCCAGACCTGATCTTCTTTAGAATGGACTGGTTGGATCTCCTTGCAGTCCAAGGGACTCTCAAGTCTTCTCCAACACCACACTTCAAAAGCATCAATTCTTTGGCCCTCAGCTTTCCTCACATTCTAACTCTCACATCCATACATGACCACAGGAAAAACCATAGCCTTGACTAGACGGACCTTTGTTGGCAAAGTAATGTCTCTGCTTTTGAATATGCTATCTAGGTTGGCCATAACTTTTCTTCCAAGGAGTAAGCGTCTTTTAATTTCATGGCTGCAGTTGCCATCTGCAGTGATTTTGGAGCCCCCCAAAATAAAGTCTGACACTGTTTCCACTGTTTCCCCATCTATTTGCCATGAAGTGATGGGTCCATATGCCATGATCTTAGGTTTCAGAATGTTGAGCTTTAAGCCAACTTTTTTACTCTCCTCTTTCACTTTCATCAAGAGGCTTTTTAGTTCCACTTCACTTTCTGCCATAAGGGTGGTGTCATCTGCATATCTGAGGTTATTGATATTTTTCCTGGCAATCTTGATTTCAGCTTATGCTTCTTCAAGCCCAGCGTTTCTCATGATGTACTCTGCATAGAAGTTAAATATGCAGGGTGACAATATACAGCCTTGATGTACTCCTTTTCCTATTTGGAACCAGTCTGTTGTTCCATGTCCAGTTCTAACTGTTGCTTTCTGACCTGCATATAGGTTACTCAAGAGGCAGGTCAAGTGTTCTGGTATTCCCATCTCTTTCAGAATTTTCTACAGTTTATAGTGATCCACACAGTCAAATGCTTTGGCATAGTCAATACACCAGAAATAGATGTTTTTCTGGAATGCTCTTGCTATTTCCATGATCCAGTGGATGTTGGCAATTTGATCTCTGGTTCCTCTGCCTTTTCTAAAACCAGCTTGAACATCTGGAAGTTCATGGTTCATGTATTGCTAAAGCCTGGTTTGGAGAATTTTGAGCATTTCTTTACTAGCATGTGAGATGAGTGCAATTGTGCAGTAGTTTGAGCATTCTTTGGCATTGCCTTTCTTTGGGATTGGAATGAAAACTGACCTTTTCCAGTTCTGTGGCTACTGCTGAGTTTTCCAAATTTGCTGGCATATTGAGTGCGGCACTTTCACAGCATCATCTTCCAGGATTTGAAATAGCTCCACTGGAATTCCATCACCTCGACTAGCTTTGTTCATAGTGATGTTTTCTAAGGCCCACTTGATTTCACATTCCAGGATATCTGGCTCTAGGTGAGTGATCACACCATCATGATTATCTTGGTCATGAAGATCGTTTTTGTACAGTTCTTCTGAGTGTTTTTGACACCTCTTCTTCATATCTTCTTCTTCTGTTAGGTCCATACCATTTCTGTCTTTTATCGAGCCCATCTTTGCATGAAATGTTCCCTTGGTATCTCTAATTTTCTTAGAAGAGATCTCTAGTCTTTCCTATTCTGTTGTTTTCCTCTACTTCTTTGCATTGATCACTGAGAGATCTTTCTTATCTCTCCTTACTATCCTTTGGAACTCTGCATTCAGATGCTTATGTCTTTCCTTTTCTCTTTGCTTTTCATTTCTCTTTTCACAGCTATTTGTAAGGCCTCCTCAGACAGCCATTTTGCTCTTTTGCATTTCTCTTCCATGGGGATGGTCTTGATCCCTGTCTCCTATACAGTGTCATGAACCTCTGTCTATAATTCATCAGGCACTCTGCCTATCAGATCTAGTCCCTTGAATCTATTTCTCACTTCCACTGTATAATCATAAGGGATTTGATTTAGGTCATACCTGAATGGTCTAGTGATTTTCCCTACTTTCTTCAATTTGAGTCTGAATTTGGCAATAAGGAGTTCATGATCTGAGCCACAGTAACTCCCAGTCTTGTTTTTGCCGACTCTATAGAGTTTCTCCATCTTTGGCTGCAAAGGATATAATCAATCTAATTTCAGTGTTGACCATCTGGTGATGTCCATGTGTAGAGTCTTCTCTTGTGTTGTTGGAAAAGGGTGTTTGCTATGATCAATGTGTTCTCTTGGCAAAACTCTATTAGCCTTTGCCCTGTTTCATTCTGTATTCCAATGCCAAATTTGCCTGTTACCCCAGGTTTTCTCTACTTCCTACTTTTGTATTTCAGTCCCCTATAATGAAAAGGACATCTTTTTTGGGTGTTAGTTCTAAAAGGTCTTGTAGATCTTCAGAGAACCATTCAACTTCAGCTTCTTCAGCGTTACTGGTTGGGACATAGGCTTGGATTACTGTGATATTAAATGATTTGCCTGGAAATGAACAAATATCATTCTGTCATGTTTGAGATTGCATCCAAGTACTGCATTTCAGACTCTTGTTGACAATGATGGCTACTCCATTTCTTCTAAAGGATGTAGAAAGCCCACAGTAGTAGATATAATGGTCATCTGAGTTAAATTCACCTATTCCAGTCCATTTTAGTTTGCTTATTCCTAGAGTGTCAACGTTCACTCTTGCCATCTCCTGTTTGACCACTTCCAATTTGCCTTGATTCATGGACCTAACATTCCATGTTCCTATGCAATATTGCTCTCTTTAAATCACAACTGTGGTTGTATTCACGGCTTGCAATCTCCTCCTATTGATAGTGCTCACTAGATTAAGAAAGTTAAGCTGACATATCAATGTTTATTAACAACCATTTTTAGAGGATAAAGGGAAACTGAGTCATTCTAGAGCAATTCCTTTATTAAAAGATGGTAAAAGCTAACTCCAGAGGGGTTAGCTTTGACCAGGATGACATTGATAGTTAAGGAAGAATTATTTAGATGACACAAAGCAATCTCTTCAGTGGGAAATATTTCTCATCTGGTTATTTGTTATCACAGATCATGTCTTCTACATTTTGATCTCACAGTTCTGAAGTGGAAAGACTCCCAGGCTTGCCAAGTGGCTTCTTATTATCTAAAAGCAATGAGAAGGGCTTTTTGGTGAAGAGAGGTTGGGAAAAAGGAAGACAAATTCTGCTTCTGGTCTTTGTTGTAGTATAGGCTTACAATAGCAGTAGGGGTAGAATGTGACCTCAAGATTACTGTCCTTCAGCAGTTCTAGCACATCCAGTGGCTGTGCCTCCAGCTGTGTCACAGGTGGTTTAGATTCCTGCGTCCTCATCTAGAGGTGTTAGTAGGTTTCTGATATCTGGATGTCACCAGATGCAAGGCTGAGGGAGACGAAGTGTGTGCTGAATATGAAAATCAAATAGACAACAATTGCTTTAACACTGTGAGCTATTCTGGACATCTTTAGTTGCACTCTAAGCTTACAGAAGAAGGTATCAAACTCAGGGCTTTAATATTAAGCCCAAGGCAGAATGAGAATACCAAATAGCTTCTAATCACTTATCTTCTGTAGATATGGGGCTAAAATAGCTGGAAAATGAAAAGTCAAAGTTAATGTTGAGGGTTTCATAATTAAAACATTTGTTTTACTTTTTATATTTCTTTGGTGAAAATTATTGCATTACCTGGAAAGCAGTGGAACCCAGTGAGTAGAAAGGTAACTATTTGGGTGGATTCTGGTGACTGAACATCTTGGAATGCTAAATCCCCCCTATGACCCTCTTGTCAGCAAAAGCAGATTCTCTTGTCTTTTTTGAAGAGAATACATTTTCCTTGTGTTTCAGTTATCTTTTGCTTCCAACAAGACTTTGACTTCCAATGCAGGGGGTGCAGGTTCAATCAGAAGCTAGGATGCATTGGGGCCCAAAACTCAAAACATAAACTAGAAGCAATATTGTAACAAATTCAATAAAGACTGTAAAACTAGTCCACATTCAAACAAAAACAATCTTAAAAGAAAAGTTGACAAAGGGGTGGACTGAGCTGGCTGTATGTATCTTACCTGTTCTACACTTGTCCTTTTACATTTGACACTGAACTATTACAGTTAAAAGTCTGCAAGCTGCATTTCCCAGACTCCCTTCAGCTTTCTGATGTTCTGTCATTGTCAGACCCTGGCAGGAAATTTGAAAGCTGGAAGGATGGAGAAGTTTTAGCTCAGGCAGCAGTGATAGATGCTGGTCATTGCTAATGTTGCTACAGGGCAGATGAGACACTGTGGCTGAGAATTCCATGAGTCCCATCATAGTTGAACTTTGGTGCTTGCTTCCAGCTCTGCTCTCTGTGGAGCTCTACCAGCTTCAGCCCTTGCACAGCTGCCCTCCAGCAGCCAGGCAGTAGGTACTGCTTCATGGATTCTAGTCCAGTGGCATTAGTAGCGTTCTGAACTCAAGGTAACGTATATAATCCTTTTTGTTCTGCCAGCACCTCTCCCTTTCCCTAAAGCAGTGTCTTTCTAACTTTGTAACCAATTTCCTGTTTCACTTGCCTTTGTTTTAAGTAGGTAGCATGTCTCTAATTTCCTAGCTGCACTTGATGGATATAACTTCTAAATCATAAAATCATGTTTACATTGAAAGAAAAGCACATATTATAATCAAATCATTTATACCTGATATAATCAGTATATTTTATCATTTTAAGAATGCTAAAACATGCTCAAGAAAAGAATAAATTTGATACACCAATATTTGATGCATGCATGTGAAACTTGGATGCCCAAAGTAAAAGACGCTTACTCCTTGGAAGAAAAGTTATGACCAACCTAGATAGCATATTCATAAGCAGAGACATTACTTTGCCAAATAAGGTCCGTCTAGTCAAGGCTATGGTTTTTCCAGTGGTCATGTATGGATGTGAGAGTTGGACTGTGAAGAAAGCTGAGTGCCAAAGAATTGATGCTTTTGAACTGCGGTGTTGGAGAAGACTCTTGAGAGTCCCTTGGACTGCAAGGAGATCCAACCAGTCCATTCTGAAGATCAGCCCTGGGATTTCTTTGGAAGGAATGATGCTAAAGTTGAAACTCCAGTACTTTGGCCACCTCATGCGAAGAGTTGACTCATTGGAAAAAACTCTGAGGCTGGGAGGGATTGGGGACTGGAGGAGAAGGGGATGACAGAGGATGAGATGGCTGGATGGCATCACTGACTCGATGGACGTGAGTCTGAGTGAACTCCGGGAGTTGGTGATGGACAGGGAGGCCTGGCATGCTCTGATTCATGGGGTCGCAAAGAGTCAGACACAACTTAGTGACTGAACTGAACTTCCCATAAGTAAACATCCTTCATTCTTAAGTGAAAGTGAGTAAGTTTATTTATTTATCTCTTTAATATAGATACTGCCAATATAAACTTTGTCTTCATTGCATGGGTTTAAGGGGAATGTTAAAATCCTCAGTAGCAGGGCTATTCAAAATGGGGTCTGCAAACCAGCGACCATCTGCAGACTATTTCTAACCTGTGAGGAAATAGCTTATTTCAGAATGGAATTACACATACTCTAGCCTTCATAGATGGACTCCCTTGGTGGCTCAGTGGTAAAGAATCCATCTACGACACAGAAGATGCAGGAGACCCAGATCCAATCCCTAGGTTGGGAAGATCCCCTGGAGGAGGGCATGGCAACCCATTTCAGTATTCTTGCCTGGTGAATCCCATAGACAGAGGAGACTGGCAGGTTGCAGTCCATAGGGTCACATAGAATTTGACATGTCTGAAGTGACTTAGCATACATGCATTCTTCATAGAGTCTCTCTCTCCACTCGAAATATTAATGAAATAATCAATTTACATTTGTTGTAAGCTCTAAACCTCCCAAAACAGTGAAAATCAGTTCATAAACTAGTGACTAGGCCTATTATTTAAAAAGGTAATTAAATTTTGGTATCACTGAAATAGCAAAAAGTAGAACCTAGGCAGGTTTCCTTTAGAAAAATTTATTTTATAAATGTATATATATTCTGTTTTTGAAAAAAAAAAAAAAAAAAAGCACACAATGAAATGTGGAATGACTTACCCCTGAAAATAAACTAGTATCTTCAAACCATATGCTTAAGTAATCAGATTGCAGTCCATAACAGTCATCTTCAGTATTTTACAGGAACAGAAATGATTTGATAAAGAGGTAGATACTCAAGAAAAAAATATTTAAATGTCACTTTCTTAAAAAGACACTAAAAAACTGATTTGATTTCACAGAAAATGAAACAAAAGGATATGAAAAATAAAAACTGAGAACAAGGTTGAAGGAGTTATTTTTTTACACAAACATTTCTGTACTTAACTCAGAATAGGATGAAAGAATGGGCAGGATATTTGGAAAAGAATGAAGAACTTTAAATATTAGGATCAGGGAGAATCTTTATGATGTATTATAATATAATAAATACAAATCAGAATTAAATGGATTATTATTTTTATACTCTATTATAGTGGATGATTCCTACTCACAATTTAAACAAATTATCTTGATCACATGTCATTTCTCTAGAAACAAAGAAATACCAATATTATATTCTGTATAAGTAAATTGTTGGGAATACAGTATCACAGTTAAGTAAAAGCAAATTTTCCTAACATACTTGATGTTTGTGTTGTCCCTTTGTACTCATGAGTTCTTTTTCTGAAAATTTGTTCCAGATGCTAACTACATATGAAGCCTGTAATTCTTAAATAATTTCAGCCTATTCTATAAGCTCAAATAAATAGGGCTTTTGATTTAAGATTGTTTAATCTCAAGGAGACCAGTATAGAAAACAGACTAGAAATATGGATGTAGTGACATTCAAAAAGAAACTCTATTCATTTAAAAAGCTAAGCAATGGCAGTTCTCAAAAGATGGCCTCATGATGTGAAATGGAATCAAAGAAATACCACATTCCTTTGAATTTAAGTGAGCTTTTAAATCAGAGGGTAAGGGTATCAAAAACTGTTCTTTGTGAAAGAATGAATATGAGCCGATGCTAATTTTACATCTCTGTTCTCTCAGGAAACTTTAATGTTTAGAGTGAAAAGAAAAATGAAGCTCTCCTCATATTTTAAAATTAAAATTCATACTGACAAAAATATTTTATCTGAAAGTCTGTGTTTTACTGCCAAGTTATCTTGGTTCCAAAGAATAACAACAACAATAATGACTGCAAAAACTGACAACATTTATTGAGTGCATACTATATGCCAGGCATTCCTTTCATACATTTTGCATGTATTAATCCTCAAAGCAACACTGAACAATTATCACCATTTTACAGAAAAAGAAATAAAGTGTTGAGCATTTATCCTAGAAGTCATTGAATTATATTCTTCTGGAAATTGACTGCAAAAAACTTTTCTTCCCTTCCTCAGAATTAGAATGATGTGATACATAAAAAAATAAAATGTATATTCTTCTAAAAGGCTTTAACAGAGCTGTTAAACTGAGACATGAAAGAAAATCTAAATCATAGAAAGAAGTATATGTATTTTTTGAATTAATAACAGAAAATATTTCATATGAATGCATACTCTACAGATAGCTAGAATTGATGCATGCCTTAAAAAAAATTTAAAAAAGACTTTTAGTGAGTGTCAAATTAGAAATAGAAAATAAATCTATTTCATAAAAGAATAATTTAACCACATTAAATCTATTATAAGACCATGAAATATGTTTATGTTTAGACATTAAATTTACTGTATTTCCAAGCATTCATAGCAGAAACGTAAATGAAGGATGATGGCATTGTAACTTTTTCAGGAAAGCCAAATCTTACAAAATAAAGTACTTTCTAGTTTTAACCCTTAAAACAAGTATCTCTAGAAAGACTTACATCAGAATGACAGGAACATAGATTTGCAGACCTGCTTCCCAGTGAAGAAACCATTAACTGGTGAAAATTACTTAAAAATAAAAACAACAGAAACAATCATTCAAAAGTCTCTGAACTGTCACAAAGGAATAGAACAAATGAAAACCATTTAATCATGCAAATCTACTAACTCTCTGTAAGAACAGCTAGTGCATCAGACTAGAGCCATGGCCTTCTCCTTCTGCTCCCCAGTTCAGCATAGTAGGATCTCCACCTTAGGAGAGGTGGCAAGAGACAATGCTCTTCCTCTCCTCAGCTCCCTGTCAAAGACTAGTATCTCACCAGGAAAAGCAGATTGCCAGAATTTCTCAGTCTTTCCATGCCTATTTCTCAGAGGCTAAATTCAGTATGTTTGGCCAATATGTGAGACTCCATTCTTCCACTTGGTGCTTATTCATAAGGCAGAGACTCTACCACAGGCGCCACAGGTCAAGAAAAATGAGGCTACAACATCTTCACCTGAATTTCTTACCATATGAAGGTTCCACAGAAGAGAGGCAAGCTGGGAAGACCAGAGGATACTGCTCCTACTCAGCACCCTGCTCAAGACGTAGGGATGTCACTCCATGAGGCTGGCCACTGTCTTGTCCCTAGCTCTGGGAGAATGAATCAGAAATTTTGCTCAAGGGGAATCATGTTATAGGAACAGAATGCACTGAATCTCATCGCAAAGGATTTGACTTTGCAATGGCACCCCACTCCAGTACTCTTGCCTGGAAAACCCCATGGATGGAGGAGCCTGGTAGGCTGCAGTCCATGGGGTAGCAAAGAGTCGGACACAACTGAGTGACTTCACTTTCAATTTTCACTTTTATGCATTGAGAAGGAAATGGCAACCCACTCCAGTGTTCTTGCCTGGAGAATCCCAGGGATGGGGGGACCTGATAGGCTGCTGTCTATGGGGTTGCACAGGGTCGAACACGACTGAAGCAACTTAGCAGCAGCAGCAGCAGCAGAGCAGAGCAAGGGGAATTTCAAGCCTAAGGGCCTCTCAAACACAATAGAGATTTAGGTGATAAGCAACTAAGAGAAAGCTGGTAGCTCTCTGAGCTCAGAAAGCTAAACTGCTAGTTTAAAAGAGAAAACCATAATTTCTTTTTCTACTTTCTCATTATTAGTGTATAGGAATGCAAGGGATTTCTGTGTGTTGATTTTCTATCCTGCAACTTTACTATATTCATTGATGAGCTCTAGTAATTTTCTGGTGGAGTCTTTAGGGTTTTCCATGTAGAGGATCATGTCATCTGCAAACAGTGAGAGTTTTACTTCTTCTTTTCCAATTTGGATTCCTTTTATTTCTTTTTCTGCTCTGATTGCTGTGGCCAAAACTTCCAGAACTATGTTGAATAGTAGCAGTGAAAGTGGACACCCTTGTCTTGTTCCTGACTTTAGGGGTCCATTCACCATTGCAACGAAAAGAATAAAATACTTAGGAATATATCTACCCAAAGAAACTAAAGACCTGTATATAGAAAACTATAAAACACTGATGAAAGAAATCAAAGAGGACACTAATAGATGGAGAAATATACCATGTTCATGGATCGGAAGAATCAATATAGTGAAAATGAGTATACTACCCAAAGCAATTTACAAATTCAATGCAATCCCTATCAAGCTACCAGCCATATTTTTCACAGAACTAGAACAAATAATTTCAAGATTTGTATGGAAATACAAAAAACCTCGAATTGCCAAAGCAATCTTGAGAAAGAAGAATGGAACTGGAGGAATCAACTTGCCTGACTTCAGGCTCTACTACAAAGCCACAGTCATCAAAACAGTATGGTACTGGCACAAAGACAGAAATATAGATCAATGGAACAAAATAGAAAGCCCAGAGATAAATCCACACGCATATGGACACCTTATCTTTGACAAAGGAGGCAAAAATATACAATGGAGTAAAAACAATCTCTTTAACAAGTGGTGCTGGGAAAACTGGTCAACCACTTGTAAAAGAATGAAACTAGATCACTTTCTAACACTGCACACGAAAATAAACTCTAAATGGATTAAAGATCTAAATGTAAGACCAGAAACTATAAAACTCCTAGAGGAGAACATAGGCAAAACACTCTCAGACATAAATCACAGCAGGATCCTCTATGATCCACCTCCCAGAATGCTGGAAATAAAAGCAAAAATAAACAAACGGGATCTAATTAAAATTAAAAGCTTCTGCACAACAAAGGAAAATATAAGCAAGGTGAAAAGACAGCCTTCTGAATGGGAGAAAATAATAGCAAATGAAGCAACTGACAAACAACTAATCTCAAAAATATACAAGCAACTTATGCAGCTCAATTCCAGAAAAACAAACGACCCAATCAAAAAATGGGCCAAAGAACTAAATAGACATTTCTCTAAAGAAGACATACGGATGGCTAACAAACACATGAAAAGATGCTCAACATCGCTCATTATTAGAGAAATGCAAATCAAAACCACAATGAGGTACCACTTCACACCAGTCAGAATGGCTGCGATCCAAAAATCTGCAAGCAATAAATGCTGGAGAGGGTGTGGAGAAAAGGGAACCCTCCTACACTGTTGGTGGGAATGCAAACTAGTACAGCCACTATGGAGAACAGTGTGGAGATTCCTTAAAAAATTGCAAATAGAACTCCCTTATGACCCAGCAATCCCACTGCTGGGCATACACACCGAGGAAACCAGAATTGAAAGAGACACGTGTACCCCAATGTTCATCGCAGCACTGTTTATAATAGCCAGGGCATGGAAACAACCTAGATGTCCATCAGCAGAGGAATGGATAAGAAAGCTTTGGTACATATACACAATAGAGTATTACTCAGCCGTTAAAAAGAATTCATTTGAATCAGTTCTAATGAGATGGATGAAACTGGAGCCGATTATACAGAGTGAAGTAAGCCAGAAAGAAAAACACCAATACAGTATACTAACACATATATATGGAATTTAGAAAGATGGCAATGACGACCCTGTATGCAAGACAGGAAAAAAGACACAGCTGTGTATAACGGACTTTTGGACTCAGAGGGAGAGGGAGAGGGTGGGATGATTTGGGAGAATGGCATTCTATCATGTATACTATCATGTAAGAATTGAATCGCCAGTCTATGTCTGACACAGGATACAGCATGCTTGGGGCTGGTGCATGGGGATGACCCACAGAGGTGTTATGGGGAGGGAGGTTGGAGGGGGGTTCATGTTTGGGAACACATGTAAGAATTAAAGATTTTAAAATTAAAAAATAAATAAATAAATAATTATTAAAAAAATAAATTAATTTAAAAAAAATAAAAAATAAAAGAGAAAACCATTGACCAGGGAATGATATAGCTAAAAACTTCCATCTGGGGTCAGAACAAATCCCACAGAATGACTTCAAAACCTACTCCTGCAATGGTGTCAACATTTAATTGGATCAGATTGTAAAATCATTTATGGTTCAGAGAAAGGTTAGGAAAAAACAGAGAGAAACTGGCTGGAAAATATGAGGGGCTTAGCCCATTTTGAAATAATCAGTGTATCAAAAGAGAAATCATATGTTAGAAATTAATATAAAAATAGAAAATTATAAAATACTTTGGGATAAATGAAAATAAAGACATACTATATCATCAACTGATGAACAGATCAATAAAATGTGGTGTATTCATGAAATAGAACAGTGTTTATCAATAAAACGTGATTAAGTATTCATACTTGCTACATCACGAGTGAACCTTGAAAACATGCTAAGTGAAAGAAGCCAGTCACTAAAGACCATATTGTGTGATTCTGTGTATATGAAGTGGCCATAGTATGGAAATATATAGAGACAGAAATATATTGAGTAGTTGCCACATGTGTTGGAGATGTTGGTGGAAATGAGGACTGCTAAGTTTTTTTTGGAGGGGGTGATAAAAACATTCTTAAATTTATTGTGATAGTGATTGCATGACTGTGCTTATATTCAAAAATCTCTCAATTTTATACTTTAAATGTCTCAATAATATATTTTTAGAATAATTGTACAAAGGCAATATTGAATTAAATATCTAAATTTACATAGTATAGATATTATCCACAATACACAATTTGTGGCCTACTGAAGCTTATTTTTAAACAAATGCACTGAGTTAATTAAGATTTTGTAGTTAAAATCTAGACATTGTAAGAAACATAATGAAAACAAAGCAGTGGATTTTTGCTTTTAAATGTTTAATACTATTAAATGAATTGCAGAAGAATTTTATGTTTATTCTCATTGTCCTAGAAATTATCCTTTTTAGTATTGTTCTAGGACTTCACTAGAATTTTATAAATTACAGAAAATATTCATAGTTCTTCTGAGTATTTGAGATAAGAAAGCCTTCCTGAGTGATCAATGCAAAGAAATAAAGGAAAACAATAGAATGAGAAAGACTAGCGATCTCTTCAAGAAAATTAGAGATAGCAAGGGAGCTTTTCATGCAAAGATGGCCACAATAAAAGACAGAAATGGTATGGACATAACAGAAGCAGAAGGTATTAAGAAGAGGTGGCAAGAACACATGGAAGAACTGTACAAAAAAGATCTTCATGACACAGATAACACAATGGTGTGATCACTCACCTAGAGCCAGACATCCTGGAACATGAAGTCAAGTGGGCCTTAGGAAGCATCACTATGAACAAAGCTAGTGGAGGTGATGGAATTCCAGTTGAGCTACTTCAAATCCTAAAAGATGATGGTGTGAAAGTGCTACAGTTAATACGCCAGCAAATTTGCAAAACTCAGCAGTAGCCACAGGACTGGAAAAGGTCAGTTTTCATTCTGATCCCCAAAAAAGGCAATGCCAAAGAATATTCAAACTACCACACAATTGCACTCATCTCACATGCTAGCAAAGTAATGCTCAAACTTCTCCAAGTCAGGCTTCAACAGTATATGAACCGTGAACTTCCAGATGTTCAAGCTGGATTTAGAAAAGGCAGAGGAACCAGAGATCAAATTGCCAACATCCATTGGATCATCAAAAATGCAAGAGATTTCCAGAAAAGCATCATCTACTTCTGCTTTACTGACTATGCCAAAGCCTTTCACTGTGTAGATAACAACAAACTGGAAAATTCTGCAAGAGATGTGACTCCTGAGAAATCTGTATGCAGATTAGGAAGCAGTAGTTAGAACTGGACATGGACCAACAGACTGGTTCCAAATCAGGAAAGGAATAGGTCAAGGCTGTATATTGTTACCCTGCTTATTTAATTTATATGCAGAGTATATCATGAGAAATTCTGGACTGGATGAAGCACCAGCTGGAATCAAGACTGCTGGGAAAAATATCAATAACCTCAGATATGCAGATGACACCACCCTTATGGCAGAAAGTGAAGAACTAAAGAGCCTCTTGATGAAAGTGAAAGAAGAGAGTGAAATAGTTGGCTTAAAGCTCAACATTCAGAAAACTAAGATCATGGCAGATGGTCCAATCACTTCATGGCAAATAGATGGGGAAACAGTGGAAACAGTGAGATACTCTATTTTGGGGGGCTCCAAAATCACAGCAGATGGTGACTGCAGCCATGAAATTAAAAGACATTTGCTCTTTTCAAGAAAAATTATGACCAACCTAAACAGCATATTAAAAAGCAGAGACATTACTTTGCCAACAAAGGTCCATCTAGTCAAAGCTATGGTTTTTCCAGTAGTCATGTATGGATGTGAGAGTTGGACTATAAAGAAAGCTGAGAGCTGAAAAATTGATGCTTTTGAAGTGTGGTGTTGGTCAAGACTCTTGAGAGTCCCTTGGACTACAAGGAGATCGAACCAGTCCATCCTAAAGGAAATCAGTCCTGGATATTCATTGGAAGGACTGATGCTGAAGCAGAAACTCCAATACTTAGGCCACCTAATGCAAAGAACAGACTCATTAGAAAAGACTCTGATTCTGGGAAAGGTTAAAGGCAGGAGGAGAAGGGGACAACAGAGGATGAGACGGTTGGTTGGCATCACTGACTCAAAGGACATGAATCTGAGTAAACTCCAGGAGTCAGTGATGTACCTGGAGACCTGGCGTGTTGCAGTCCATGGGGTCACAAAAAGTCAGACAAGACTGAGTGACTGAACTGAACTGAACATTAATGATCCTAGCTGTTATTAATATTTATGTTACCAGTGATAAGAGGATAAAAGTTAGAGAAACAGTAATTGCATATTAAATTAATCAGATAGTGAGTTAAACATGGTTGCTTAGACACATATTTGAATCCTGGTCTCCTCAAACCAGGCTTCCCATGTACCTCAGTGGTAAAGAATCTGCCTGCCAATTCTGGAGACTCATGAGATGCCAGTTGGATCCCTGAGTCAGGAAGATCGCCTAGAGAATGGAATGTTAACACACTCCAGCATTCTTGCCTGAAAAATCCCATGGCAAAGGATTGTGGAGGGCTAAAGCCCATGGGCTCACAAAGAGTCAGACACGACTGAGAATACATGAACATACCCTCCTCAAGCCACACTAACGTGAGAACACAGTTTTCAAAGGTCAAACCCACAGGATAAAGAGATTGGGAAGGAAAAAAGAAGAGACAACTTTAGAACCCAGAAAGAAGAAATGCAGTGGTTAACTTTGCAGATTGGCAAAAGTGATACCCAGCATCTATGTGGAAAGGGTTTTGTGTGAAAGAACTTAATGTTTTCTTGTTTTGTTTTGTTTTTTCCCAGGGTAAGATTTAAAGGGAGAAAATCTAAAACTGAGAAAGAGGATTTGCCAGTAATCCACAGCTACCACAATTGAACACAGCTGTTGGGTACCACTTTGATTTGGCCACTGTGAATGCATTTTTGGTCTTTGTTATTCTATAGCAGGGATCTAGGATTCAGTGTCCCAGATAACATACACATGCTCTAGCTGTCAAGTGGTAGAAATAGGGCATACGGGGCCCTCCTTGGTGGGTGAGCCACGTCTATTCCA
The DNA here is from genome assembly GCF_023091745.1 of Budorcas taxicolor. NCBI lineage: Eukaryota > Metazoa > Chordata > Mammalia > Artiodactyla > Bovidae > Budorcas > Budorcas taxicolor. The sequence continues at coordinate 38,029,006 of NC_068919.1, read as the reverse complement.
ACACTGACACAAATAGAAAGCAGGGGTGGATGCTGAGAAGCAAACATGATGACAGATAATCATGACATGGAATTGTTAGGAAAGTGAAAGTCGCTCAGTCGTGTCCAACTCTTTGGGATCCCATGGACTATACAGTCCATGGAATTCACCAGGCCAGAATACTAGAGTGGGTAGCCTTTCCCTTCTCCAGGGGATCTTCCCAACCAAGGGATCAAACCCAGTTCTCCCACATGTGGATGAATTCTTTACCACCTAAGCAACAAGGGAAGCCCAGGAATATTGGAGTGGTAGCCTATCCCTTCTCCAGAGGATCTTCCTGACCCAGGAATCAAACCAGGGTCTCCTGCATTGCAGGCAGATTCTTTACCACCTGAGCTATCAGGGAAGCCCCCCACCTCCTTAAATAGGAACATACCCTGAATGCTCTCACCATGGTTTAAAGATGATGCACAACTGTCACTTCATCCAGTGTTCAACTAATGAGAAAATCTACTGTGAGTTTAGACCTGAACAATAATTGGCTCCACCTTGGGGTTATTTAAAATTACCGTAGAATATGTAATGTTTTTATTTGAATATGTATTCAAATATGGAAATAGAGTTCTCAAATTAGAGAGAAAGATGAAGAAAGGAACTGAAATATTCTGCAACCATTCTTTGGTTTACAATTCAAGCAGACAATCTGTATTTTGAACAGTATGCTGGATGAGATAACCTTCTTATCAAGACAGAACCAACATATAGGTAAATATTTTATGTAAATAGAAATATGATGGTAAATTCAAGTACTGGGCCAAAAACTGGGAGATGAAAAATAGAAATAACAGAAGGTAAAAGAAGAAAAATCCAGAGTGAGCTATAAAACATCCTGGATTCTAAATATCTTTATAGAACTAAGCATTTTCACCTACTTATTGCTGAAGAAACACTGCAAGCTGGCTGTTTTAGAGTTTCATGCAATCTTTGTTTGATGGTTCAAAATTTATGGTTAAATTTATTGAAGAAGGAAAGGATAACCCACTCCAGTATTCTTGCCTGGGAAATACCATGGGCAGAGGAGCCTGGTGGGTTACAGTACATGGGGTCGCTAGGAGTCGGACATGACTGAGCAACTTCACTTTCACTTTTCACTTTCATGCATTGAAGAAGGAAAGGATAACCCACTCCAGTATCCTTGCCTGGGAAATCCCATGGACAGAGGAGCCTGGTGGGCTACAGTACATGGGGTCGCAAAGTGTCAGTCATGACTGAGCGACTGAGCGCACACAGCACATTATGGAAAATGGATGCAAAGGAACAATGCTTTAGATCTTATTCCTTTATTTGAGGACCTTATGCATCTCTACTTATTGTACCTACCGTCCTGCCCTGGTGCCAATAGGACTAGGAAATATCAAAGCAGGGATGAAGGATCCTGAGAATGGCAAGCCAGTAGCTGACTTCCTCTGGCCTTGCCTGAAGGGGTTGTAGGACTGCAGAAGGAAGATGCATTCACATGGGTATCACTCACTCATCACTGAGGGAGAGGGATACCAGGTGCAATGTTCCACAATGATTAACCGAAGACAGGAACTCCCCATAAGTGCGATCATCTATGTTGTTTCCCAAAATTCACATGTACCTCAAAAAGTGCTGAGAGGAGAGGGTGAACTAACAGAAACCTGGTTTTAGCCATATGTAGGGATTTTTCAATAGAAAAAAGATCAAAGTCTTCAGTGGTGTGTGCCAGCACAGTGATCAGAAAGACTAGTTGAGTTCACTCACATCCCAGCTATTATCAACTTGATGGACCAAACCATACCTGGTAACTGCTGTAAAAATTATATACCCAGACAATCTCTCAGAAAGGAGGAGGTAGAGAAGAGATGAGCAGCGAGGATGTGAGAGAGAGCATAGCTAGGAATTATGTGAAATAAACAGCCAAATAAACCAGATTAGTTACCCTCAAATGATGCTGATACCATTAACTGGCAAGTTTAAATGTGTTTCACCTACTTTCCCTTTCGGCCATCATGGCATATTTAAAAGGAAAGTTTAGTTTGATCATAAAAAAGAAAGCATATTTTCTGAGCATGGAGTAGTAAATGCAGTCCATTTGCCATCACATTACATTTAAAAATTCTGTATTTCTTAATGCTGATTCAAACATACTAAATAAATCCTATGATATCTTTAAAGGCACTTAAGTAAAGAAATCCTCTGGTTATGTCTTTATGTAGATATCTGGACTGGGGATATCTGATCTGACTATTGAAGCCTCTAGCATTATCAGAGCTTCCCTGGTGGCTCAGTGGTAAAAAATGCTCCTGCAATGCAGGAGACACAGCAGACTTGTGTTTGATCCCTGAGCGGGGAAGATCGCCTGGAGGAGGGCATGGCAACCCACTCCAGTATTCTTGCCTGGAGAATCCCATGGACATAGGAGCCTGGCAGGCTATAGTCCAAAAGGTCGCACAGAATCAGACACTGCTGAAGTGACTGACGCTAGCCGTATCCAGCTAAAAGTCCATTTTGCCAAGTCAGATAGTTTTTCCCTCTTATTTTCAAAAATGGCTTTTCAAACATTCTTCATTTTCCTTAACTCAGAGCCCGCAATAGCTATCAGCACCTGCCATGCCCTCACAATTCTCAGAGAAAAGACCCATTCATTAGGAGCGTCAGAATTCCAGATTTACAAGCTTAACACATCTACATCCAAACTTTTTTCTTCTCCTATATTACCATCATGACATTAGACAAACAATAACATCAAATATCATTCACTTGGAATATCAATATATTAGTTCAGTTTGGTTGCTCAGTCGTGTCCAACTCTTTGTGACCCCATGGACTGCAGCATGCCAGGCCTCTCTGTCCATCACCAACTCCCAGAATTTACTCAGATTCATGTCCATTGAGTCCATGATGCCATCCAACCATCTCATCCTCTGTCATCCCCTTCTCCTGCCTTCAATCTTTCCCAGAATCAGGATCTTTCCCAATGAGTCAGTTCTTCGCGTCAGTTGGCCAAAGTATTGGAGTTTCTGCTTCAGCATCAGTCCTTCCAATGAATATTCAGGACTGATTTCCTTTAGGATGGACTGGTTGGATCTCCTTGCAGTCCAATGAACTCCAATACCACAGCTCAAAAGCATCAATTCTTCAGTGCTCAGCTTTCTTTATAGTTCAACTCTCACATCCATACATGACTACTTTCCTTTTAAGATGCTGTCTAGGTTAGTCATAACTCTTCTTCCAAGAAGCAAGCGTCTTTTAATTTCATGGCTTCAGTCACCATCTGCAGTGATTTTGGAGCCCCCCAAAATAAAGTCAGCCACTGTTTCCATTGTTTCCCCATCTATTTGCCATGAAGTAATGGGACCATCTGCCATATCTTAGTTTTCTGAATGTTGAATTTTAAGCCAACTTTTTCCCTCTCTTCCTTCATTTTCATCAAGAGACTTTAGTTCTTTGCTTTCTGCTATAAGAGTGGTGTCATCTGCATATCTGAGGTTATTGATATTTCTCCCAGCAATCTTGATTCCACCTTGTGCTTCATCCAGTCCAGAATTTCTCATGATGTACTCTGCATATAAGTTGAATAAGCAGGGTGATGAGGGTCTGGTTTTTCTGTCCCTGCATTCCAAGACCCTCCTTGGTTTCATCTGCTCTTTTGTCCTTGGATCACCACACTTGCTGGAAATGCAGAGTCTCAGACTGCACCTCAGGTGTACTGACTCACAGTCTGCCTTGTACTAAGAGACTCAGGTGATTTTCATGCACATTGTAAAGAACTGATAAAAGATGTAGTGCCTTTAGCATGAACTGCTCCCACCTGAGACTGTGACTCTCAACCTAACCAATCACTACTTTTCCATCTTCCTTACTGCCACTAATGTAATTTTACAAACCTGTGTTGGGTGAGTTTCCCATTGACAATGTGAATTATGACCAACACCCCACGATTGTGCAGGAACCCAGTGTCTCTGTGTATGTCCATCCCACATTTGTTTCTTTATAAAAAATAATTTTTAGTTATTTTTGACTGTGCTGGGTCTTCGATGCTGTGCGGGCTCTTTTTCTAGTTGTGGCGAGAGGGTGCTACTCTAGTTTTGGTGCAGGGGCTTCTCATTGCCGTGGCTTCTCTCATTGTGGAGTATGGGCTCTAGGGCATGCGGGTTTCATTAGTCACATGCGTGGTCTCAGTAGTTGTGGCTTCTAGGCTCAAGAGCACAGCCTCAGTAGTTGTGGCTCATGGGCTTAGTTGCTTTGTGGCATGTGGGATCTTTCCAGATCAGAGATAGAACCTGTGTCTCCTGCATTGGCGAATGGATTCTTCACCACTGAGCCCTGAGGATAGACCCCCTTGTTTCTTGGTATATCTTTTGCACAAGGTCATTTCAACTATTCAGCATACCAAAGGAATATTTCTTCATGCTTTTGGCCATGATCTGATGTGGACTTGGATGACAGGCAGCCTGAGGATCCATGGTGGGTGAGTATACTCAAGTTCAATGAAACATTTTAGGTGCTTAATGTAATGTTGGTTCACAGTAGGTGATCATCCAACACACGTTTCATCAGCATTTATTATGGAGAAGGTGTTAAAATTAGACCAATCTGGGTGAACTCAACCCAAGAACTTCTATAGTGGGTAGGGCCAGCAGTACTGGTCTGGTCGTAACCAGTAAATGGTCTGTTGCCGTAAATCCATCCCTGAAAGAGTAGGACTCCAGCCAGTGACTGAGTCCACATGTCAGGTCCAACTATTGCAGGGAAAGGATTAATAAGACATATATGAAGTGTTAGAGTCTCAGTCAGTAACTGCATACATTCAGGATAGGGCTACATCCCCAAAAGGAGGAAACTGACACATTAACCTGGAGACCCAGGTAGACAAGCCTTTGGACCCAGGTGGATAAGTAGTGCCATAGAAGGGACATGGGTTCTAGAATCCATGGGTCTAGATGACCTTGAGTACTTTTTCCTCAGATGATCTTCCTAGGCAAATGAAAATGCATGTCCAGGGTCTAAGAAAGGACTTGAGTAAGAGATGCTTAATTAAATGATAGTTACTATTCTGTTTATTTCAAGAGAAAATCATATATATATATATATTTTAATTCAGTTTTAACTGGAAGATAACTGCTTTACAATGTTGTGTTGGTTTCTGCTGTGGGACAGTGTGAATCGGCCAGAAATATACATATATGTACCCTCCGTCTAGTGCCTCCCTCCCATCCCCTTCTGCAATCTCACCTTTCTAGGTCATCACAGAGCAGTCGGTTGAGCTTCCTGTGTTGTACAGCTTCCCACTAGCTATCTGTTTTACACATGGTAATATATATGTTTCAATGCTACTCTCTCAATTTGTCCCACCCTCTCCCCTACTGAGTCTATGTCTTTCTCTATGTCTTCATCTCTATTCCTGACCTGCAAACAGGTTCATCAGTACTTTTTCTAGAGGGAATCATATTCTTACATGAGCCTGTGGACCTCAGGGATGCTCCAGGTTCTTTAAATTCTGACCTGACTGTTTGGAGGGTTGGGTAGCTAGTGTAACACCTTGTTAAGGATCTGAGCAGAAGGAAGGATACATGCACAAAGAGCAAGTGCTTAGTTAGATATATTGGAGGACTTTTATCCACCTCACCCCTTTTTTGTTCTCTTCTGCTGTGATTTGATTATTGTCTTTAGCATAGTGTTTGGATTTTTTTTTTTCTTTTTGTGTGTATATCTATTATAGATTTTTGGTTTGTGATTACCATGAGATTTTTGTATAGTGTTCTGTATATAAATGTAGTTCAGTTCAGTTCAGTTCAGTTCAGTCGCTCAGTCATCCCCGACTCTTTGCGACCCCACGAATTGCAGCACGCCAGGCCTCCCTGTCCATCACCATCTCCCGGAGTTCACTCAAACTCACATCCATCGAGTCAGTGATGCCATCCAGCCATCTCATCCTCTGTCGTCCCCTTCTCCTCCTGCCCCCAATCCCTCCCAGCATCAGAGTCTTTTCCAATGAGTCAACTCTTCGCATGAGGTGGCCAAAGTACTGGAGTTTCAGCTTCAGCATCATTCCTTCCAAAGAAATCCCAGGGTTGATCTCCTTCAGAATGGACTGGTTGGATCTCCTTGCAGTCCAAGGGACTCTCAAGAGTCTTCTCCAACACCACAGTTCAAAAGCATCAATTCTTCGGCACTCAGCTTTCTTTTAAGTTGCTGATCTGTTAATTTCACATTCATTGTATATATATATTTGTATGCTCATCTTACAATTACTAGTTTTGATATCATATTTGTCTATGGATGATTTCTTGCTTTACTGTTTGCCTTTGCCAGTGAGCTTTCCCATTTTATAATTTTCTTGTTTCTAGTTGTGGCCTTTTCTTTTCTGCCTAGAGAAGTTTTTTTAGCATTTGTTGTAAAGTTGGTTTGGCGGTGCTGAATTATTTTAACTTTTTTTTAATTAATACATTTTTAAAAACTTTTAATTATTTTTATCAATTTTTTAATTGAAGCATAGTTGATTGATTACAATGTTGTGTTAATTTCTGCTATACAGTGAAGTGATTCAGTTATACATATATATGCACATTCTTTTTAAAAAATATTCTTCTCCCTTATGGTTAATCATAAGATATTGAGAATAGTTCTCTGTGCTATACAGTAGGACTTTGTTGTTTTTCCATTCTATATCAAAGCTTAACCCCAAACTCCCAGTGCATCCCTTCCCACCCTCCCTTCACCTTGGCAACCATTGATTTGTTTTCTATGGCCATGATTCTCTTTCATAGATAGATTCATTTATGTCATATTTTAGATTCCACATACAAATGATTTCATATTTGTCGTTCTCTTTCTGACATTCTTCACTTAGTATGATAATCTGTAGTTGCATCCATGTTGTTGCATATGGCATTGTTTTCTTCTTTTTATGACTGAGTAGTATCTTTTAGCTTTTGCTTATTTGTAAAGCTTTTGATTTGTCCATCAAACCGGAATGAGATACAGAGGCCAGCTGCTCCCAGGGTAGGTTCTGTCCTGAGATTACAGATTCAGTTCTGCAGGCCCCAGGAGTGCAGGTTTTTTGCTTCTGGGGGTCTACCTGCTGGTGGGCTGGAGGCTGGTCTGGAGACTAGTGCAAGCTTCTTGGTGGAAGGGACCAGTGCCTACTCACTGGTGGTGGAGTTGCATCTTGCCCTTCTGGTGAGCAAGGCCATCTTAAGGGAAGTACTTCCCTGGTGGCTCAGAGGTTAAAGCGTCTGCCTGAAATGCAGGAAACCTGGGTTCTATCCCTGGGTCGGGAAGATCCCCTGGAGAAGGAAACAGCAACCCACTGCAGTATTCTTGCCTGGAGAATCCCATAGACAGAGGAGCCTGGTGGGCTACAGTCCACAGGGTCACAAAGAGTTGGACACGAATAAGAGACTTCACTTTCTTTCTATGGGTTCAAGAAGTCTTTAGGAAGGCTGTCTGCTGATGGGTGGAGCTGTGTTCTCACTCTGTTGTTCAGAGCCTTCAAGCTGTTGGGTAGGTCCAGGTGCTTATGACCCAGGCAACATATCTGCCTTCAGTAAGAGTTCATGTAGTTGACTCTCTTTGATATCTCTGCCACTGGTGTCCGTGTCCCCAGGGTGAGCTTCAGCCACCTGCTACCTCCCAAGAAGAGCTTCCAAGACCAGCAGGTAGGTCTGGCTCAGGCTCCTATGAAGTCACTGCTTTTGCCGTGGGTCCTGGTACACATGAGACCTTGTGTGTGTCCTTCAAGAGTGGAGTCTCTCTTTCCCTCAGTTCTGCGGAGCTCTTTCAATCAAATCCCACTGGCCTTCAAAGCTGAATACTCTGGGGGCTCTTCCTCCTGATGCCGGACCTCTAGGCTGGTGAGACTGACTCCCCAGTTCTGAGTGGGGTTCAGAACTCTCACTCATGTGGGAAAACTTCTGCAATCTAATTGTTCTCCAGTTTGTAGAGAACCCAGGTGGTTCTGGATTTGATTATATTGCAAGTGTTGCCCTTCTAGCATCTTCTTGTGGTTTCTTTTTGTGTCTTTGGACATAGGAGATCTTTTTAGGTAGGTCCCAGTCTTTTGTATCAGTGATTATTCAGCATTAGGTAGGTTCCAGTCTTTTGTATCAGTGATTATTCAGCATTAGTTGTGATTTTGCTGAAATCACATGAGAGGAAGTGAGCTCAGGGGTCCTTCTACTCCAGCATATTGTCCTTCCCAGTTTCTATAGTACTATTCTATACACTGACAACATACAAGACCAATGACTCTTTATTCTTTTTGGTACTCATTGGATTGAGCCAATTCTGTTATCTTAAGAGGTAGTCTGGTCCCAGATTTTTGTAACTTCCTACAGAGTATGGCTTGCTTCGTTCTTTTTTGTCTTCAGATTTATATCAAAATGATAGGAAAAGTCCTATTCAATATCATAGCACATTTCCAAAAGATAAAAACTGGAAATAATAGACATGCCTTCAGTAAAATGGTTAAATAAATCCTTAGGCCTCAATGATATAGAATACTTTTAGTAGTTAATAAGATTGAGGATAACATCTGTGTACTCACACGGAAGAATACTCATATAACATTATTGATAAAAATAGTAATTTAAAACAATTTGTGTCATATATTCTCACTTTTGTAAATAATCCTGTACACTCATATTCATGCATGCACCCCTCTTCTCTACTTTATTATCATAAGGACTTGGGCAAAGTCCTCTCTCTTATCTATAAGAAAAATACATTTTCACAAGATGGAATGATGATAATAGCAAATTAACACATTATTTACTGGGTGGTTTTCTCAGAAACTAATGCCTGTGGCTGGCTATTTGTTATGTAAGTGAATATTGAAACTTTCCAGTCAATAACATTGGAATAACAAAAAACATTAATATGTCTCTGGTCAATGATGTGTTACAACAGTGAAAATATTCTGACATTATAATCAAGAATTAAAGAATATAATTAAAATCTTCCTTTAGAAATCAAAAATGACCACTCAGAAGGAAACATTTTTGCTGTTGGCATGAGAATTGTCAGCTGTTTCCAGTAAGAGATACGTTATCATTATTTTAGTTAAGAGAGGACTGGTTTAAAGCCACTCAGAAGTAAGAAAGAACTCAATGGCTGCATAGCTTCATGTATAATGAAGTAGAATAATTGTATTTAGATTGCATTATACTTCTAGCCCCCTAGGAATCATACCTCACTTCACCAGCAGGTGTCCAATGCTGAGAGCTCTGTAGTTCCCAAGATGGTGATTCAGCAACTTCTGCTTCTGCTTTTTACGTCTGCTGCTTCTTTCAGTGTCCAGCTCCTCTCTATTGCTCCGCTTTGTGGTTTTTGCTTACCTATGGTTTCTGAGGTTTCACTCCTTTGATTTTCTGCCCCTTCTGTATGTTTCTTTGAGTCTGCATTAGTTCACTTCCTGTTAAATCTCTTGGTCAAAATTTAACCCCTGCACCAAAGAGAGATTCATTAGCTCAGTCAGTCACTAGGGTAATTTAGAATCTCTTTGTTTACCTATCAGTGTACACTTGGCTGCCCAGACCCACTGAGTATTGGAAAGCTGTGTAAAGTACAAAAGCATTTTTATTTGCAAAATCCTTCAAAAAGGGATGTGGGTGTGGCAGATATCCCAAGGTTTCTAAGGAGAATTCCATTATCTAGGTTTTTTCTTATATTACATAATAAAAGGTGTTTCACATGCTTCTCCCAGAAGATCATTCTTGTGGTTTATGTGGAAAATTTGTCCTGATATCTGTTTTTTTTGTTAGTAAGGCAAAAATAATTCTAAAAACTCAATTGTGGTATTTGACTTAGCTTTGATTACTAATAAAAATAAATTCACTTGTTTAATATCTGTATGTCAAAAATTAACCCCCTACCAAGGTAGATAATTTAAAGTCACTAAGCAGCATAGAATCTCTTTATGAATACAAGAGCTCCCCCATCACTCCCAGAAATATTTGTTAAGAGTAATCTACTGGACTAAATTTGGATTCAAATAAAAATTCTAATAGTTTGAACATAAAAAATAAATTCTCTTTTTTCTTCTGTGAATTTTATGGTTTTAAAATTTGACTTCCTTTCAAAAATAATCATTAGAGATTGGTCTCTTAACTGCAGTGATTGGTAACCCAATGCCAAAATATTATAATATATTTCTGGTTGTTTAAGAGTTGAAGGAAACAATGGTTACTAAGAATCAATGCAAAACAGTATTGATGGGAAAGTATTGTTTTCTTTGTTTGAAGATCTGTTGATTCAGGGTTGGATTATTTTCAAAGCTATGAAATATTAATATCCAATAAGACCAAAATGATAATATGAATATCAAAATGTAGAAATAGAAACAGGATGGAAATGCCCCTTATCTCAGTTGGCACAATGAAAGTTTATTTCTCACACACAAGCAGTATAATTCATTGTAAGGCAACAGCAGGATAGAGGATGGGAAAAGGAATCTGCTATGGACCCCCAAGCTAAAGGCTGTTCTACTGTCTTCAACACAAGGCTCTTCAATGTGGCTCTGGGTGTGAACTTCTACACTGAATTAGAGGAAACAAGAGAATAGTAATCATTCAGGAGGTTTTTATAAGACAGGCTGCTAACATTCTATAACACCCTCCCCCTTAGTCCATGGCTATCAGTTCAGTTCAGTTCAGTTCAGGCTCTCAATCGTGTGCAACTCTTTGTGACCCCATGGACTGCAGCATACCAGGCTTCCCAGTCCATCACCAACTCCTGGAGCCTGCTCAAACTCATGTCCATCATGTCAGTAATGCCATGCAACCATCTCATCCTCTGTTGTCCCCTTCTCCTCCCACCTTCAATCTTTCCCAGCATCAGGGTCTTTTCAAATGAGTTGGTTCTTTGCATAAGGTGGCCAAAGTATTGGAGTTTCAGCTTCAACATTAGTCCTTCCAATGAACAATCAGGACTGACTTCCTCTAGGATGGACTGGTTGGATCTCCTTGCGGTCCAAGGGACCCTCCAGAGTCTTCTCCATCACCACAACTCAAAAGCATCAATTCTTCAGTGCTCAGCTTTCTTTCTAGTCCAATTCTCACATCCATACATGGCTACTGGAAAAATCATAGCTTTGACTAGATGGACCTTTGTTGGTAAAGTAATATCTCTGCCTTTTAATACGCTGTCTAGATTGGTCATAGCTTTTCTTCCAAGGAGCAAGTGTCTTTTAATTTCATGGCTGCAGTCACCACCTGCAGTGATTTTGGAGCCCAAGAACATAAAGTCTCTCACTGTTTCTTCTGTTTCCCCATCTATTTGCCATGAAGTGATGGGATTGGATGTCATAATCTTAGTTTTCTGAATGTTGAATCTTTTTTTCTGAATGTTGAGGGCCCCCTGAAAAGGGGGCTAGAAAACATTACCTTGTTTTTCTCAAAAAAAAAGAAAAGAAAAGAAAAGAAAAACAGCCCATACTTTCATCTCACTCTACTACTGTAAAGGAGGGCTTCCCTGGTGGCTCAGACAGACCTGGGTTTGATCCCTGGATTGGAATGGCAACCCACTCCAGTATTCTTGCCTGGAGAATCCCATGGACAGAGGAGCCTGGCAGGCTACAGTCTATGGGGTCTCAAAGAGTCGGACATGACTGAGCGACTAAGCACACAAGCACTGTAAAGGGAGACCTACCCGGTTTCCTACCTGCATGTGGAAGAACTCAATACTTCCCTACTCTGTGTCTTCCCTGTGAATCTCCTTTATGACTTATACAAAGCACTTCACTTCTGCTGCTGCTGCTACTGCTAAGTCACTTCAGTCATGTCCAACTCTGTGAGACCCCATAGATGGCAGCCCACCAGGCTCCCCCGTCCCTAGGATTCTCTAGGCAAGAACACTGGAGTGGGTTGCCATTTCCTTCTCCAATGCATGAAAGTGAAAAGTGAAAGTGAAGTCGCTCAGTCGTGTCTGACTCTTTGCGACCTCATGGACTGCAGCCTACCAGGCCACTCTGCCCATGGTTTCTAGAAGGCTGATATTCAAACCTAACCACTCTGGAGCAAACACATCTACCAATATCTTTCCAAGTGTCTCCTGAATGCAGATGTTATTCCATTAAAAATCAACATGAAGAATTCATGTATCTTTTGTAAATCCAAACAGTATTTACAAGATGTATGAACAAAAAAAGCATAACTTGAAGAGATCAAGGTATTCAGCTGAGAATCTCTATAATATGATCTTCCCAACAAATTGGTCTGGTTTTCCTTATGGTGTAAATTGGTATCACAATAACAAACCTGAATTTTAAGCGGCTTATATAATACACATCTGGTCTTTTCTTTCAAGCTTTCACACTCTGCTGCCTGTAAATCAAACAAGGCCCTACAACAATGGGAAAAGCTGAAGGAAATCGGTGATGGGAAATAACAATTACATCACCATCGCTGAATCACCCAACTCTCTGGGGCATCCCACTCCTTTTCCTCAATTCTATCTCCCCTCAAGCCCACAATCACATGCACACAGGAGGGGACTGGGAAGGCTCTGCTCTGGGAGGAAGGGTCAGGGGAGGGACAGAGCATTACCAGTGAGGTCAGAGGGCACGAGGTACTTCCTCTTGTCCAGGTCAGGCACCCTGGCCTTGGGAGCCTTCTCCACGATCACAGGGACTTCACTTCTGGTCACCAAATATTTGGAGGCTGTTCCCCACACCAACAAGCATGCCTCTGATACCAGTTGGGTGTCTTGCAATTCAACTCAATTTTACACTATCTACCCAGAAATAGCATAGCATTAGATCCCATAAATTAAGAGCTCAGTCCCACAAGACTATCCTCCCACCTCAATTCTCACCCCACCTCTACCCCTCAATACACACTTCAGAAGCCAGTCACAAGAACAGACTGACACCTCCTGGCTGTAGCTGAAAGGTTCCAGCAGCTTCCTCCTTGGGTATGATTAATTTGCTAGAGCTGCACACAGAGCTCCAGGCAACACTTGTTTACCAGTTTATTAAAGGATATGATGAAGAATAATACAGATAAGGGGCTGGATGGAAAGGTACATAGAACAAGGACTGGATGGATCCTAAGCACAAGAGCTTCTATGCCCATGGAGTTGGGGTATATGATGTTGCAAGCATGGAGGTGTTTGCTAACCTGGAAGCTCTCTGAACCCCATATTATTGGGATTTTATGGAGGCGTCCTCACCTAGGCATGATCAATTATTAACAATTTCCAGTCCTTTTCCCTTTTCTGGAGGAAGGATGGTAGGTTGGAAATTCCAGGCTTCTAATCATAGCTTGCTAACATCCATTGGATCATCAAAAAAGCAAGAGAGTTCCAGCAAAACATCTGTTTTTGCTTTCTTGACTATGCCAAAACCTTTGACTGTGTGGATCACAATAACCTTTGGAAAATTCTGAAAAAGATAGGTATACCAGACCACCTGACCTGCCTCTTGAGAAACCTGTATGCAGGTGAGGAATTTAGAACTGGGCATGGAACAACAGACTGGTTCCAAATAGGAAAAGGAGTACATTGAGGCTGTATATTGTCACCCTGTTTATTTAACTTATATGCAGAGTACATCATGAGAAATGCTGGGGTGGATGAAGCACAAGCTGGAATCAAGATTGCTGGGAGAAATATCAATAACTTCAGATATGCAGATGACATCACCCTTATGGCAGAGAGTGAAGAAGAACTAAAGAATCTCTTGATGAAAGTGAAAGAAGAGAGTGAAATAGTTGGCTTAAAGCTCAACATTCAGAAAACGAAGATGATGGCATCTGGTCCCATCACTTCATGGCAAATAGATGGGGAAACAGTGGAAACAGTGGCTGACTTTATTTTGGGGGCTTCAAAATCACTGCAGGTGGTGATTGCAGCCATGAAATTAAAAGACACTTACTCCTTGGAAGGAAAGTTATGACCAACCTAGATAGCATATTAAAAAGCAGAGACATTACTTTGTCAACAAAAGTCCATCTAGTCAAGGTTATGATTTTTCCAGTAGTCATGTATGCATGTGAGAGTTGGACTATAAAGAAAGCCGAGCACCAATGAATTGATGCTTTTGAACTGTGGTGTTGCAGAAGACTCTTGAGGGTCCCTTGAACAGCAAGGAGATCTAACCAGTCCATCCTAGAGGAAGTCAGTCCTGATTGTTCGTTGGAAGGACTGATGTTGAAGCTGAAACTACAAAACTTTGGCCACCTAATGCAAAGAGCCGACTCATTTGGAAAGACCCTGATGGTGGTAAAGATTGAGGGCAGGAAGAGAAAGGGACAACAGAGGATGAGATGGTTGGATGGCATCACCAAATCAATGGACATGAGGTTGGGTAAACTCCAGGAGTTGGTGATGGACAGGGAGGCCTGGCGTGCTGCGGTTCACAGGGTTGTAAAGAATTGGACATGATTGAGCAACTGAACTGAACTGAATAATAGCTTGATCTTTCTGGTGACCAGCCCCTATCCAAGAACCCACCAAGAGTTGTCTCGTTAGAATCAAAGATGCTCCCAGTGCTCTTATCACTAAGGAATTTAAAACGGTTTGAGAATCCCTGTCAGGGACAAAGACAGATATTAGAACTACAGCGTTCCTAGAGTTCTTATTACTGAAGAAATTACAAGAGTGCTTAGGAGATCTGTGCCAGCAACTAGGGACAGAGATTATATATGTGTGTGTATATATATATGTGGATTTTTTTCCTATTATCTCACACCCACTTACACTTAGAAAACACTCACTTTCTCTCGGGATGAGCCAATCCAGAAATCTATTCAGTAGTGTCCTCTTTAACTGGTTAAGATGTGGCTCCATATGGCCCAGAAATCATATTTCTCCAGACACCCAATCCAATAATACTGTTCAATCATTTAAACAATTCCACTTTGCATAAATATTTAGTAACATGGGGACATAATCATGATCTGTTAAGTAACAATTAATAATATCTAGCTATCTATAGTATGAACTCAGTTTTATTTGTATTAATGGGGAGAAAGTGAAAAATAGGCCACATGTGCAGTGATTCTTTATGTAATTGAACATTAAAAGTGAGTTTTCCTCTTTGTTCTGCATTTTGAAAGAGGCTGCAGATTCTGAGAAGAGAAACTGAGTTGTTTCTAATGTGCCTTGCATCCTTAAGAGTCACTGAACCTCCTTTGCAGGATTCACAAAGGACATAATTCAAATCCAGTTCTGCTAAACCCAGCCTATTTAGCCCAGCTATGTTCATGGAAGAGGCTGGTGTTTAGGAGGCTGAGAGGACGAGGTAAGGTAAGTTCCCCTCCTGAGAGACTTATTATGCTCTGCACATGGAGATGGCTTCTCATTGCTTCTAGTGAACATTCAGAGGGTAATCTTAGAATGTGAGAGACAAAGTGTGTGTCATTTGACACACTTTACAAACCAAAAGGCAAGGTTATGTGTCTGGAGCATCTCTGATCTGGTAAGGAATAAGAATGTAGTGCTATCTTCAGTGAGTTTAGCACTTCAAATGAAGACTAGGCAAAGGCCTGTGGTTCCCAGGGTCCGAATTTGGACCCTGTCAAAGTGACTGTCTACAGTCACCTTATAAGGGACATAGCCAACAAAACTTCTAGGTACTAATGGAATGAAATGAAAGGGGCACTGCCAGAAAGCCTGAAGAGCAGTCTGAGAAGCCATACAGAGAGAAGGCAGGTCTATATCAGAGATCAGAGTAGTCCTTCTGAAGATAATCTCTGAGAAATCCCAGGATAACTCATGAAAAAGAGCTAGGAATTGTCCACCTGCTATACAGAGAGCCAACCTCAGACTGCAATTGATCCAGCTAATTAAGAGCTTGATCTGTTCACCTGATGTTCTGCCCTGACTCTGGAGGAATCAGAAACAGTATAAGCAGGAGGGAGAGAAGTCAGAGCCAGACAGAGGCAGCCATGCCCTTTGCCAGGATAGGCTCCCCAGTCTGAGGCAGGCAAGCATTCACATTCATGGAAGGTATGAATTTGGAATTTTTGTTTGTGCACTGGATGGAGATTAATTACCTAAAATCTGCTTCTGCAACTAACATGATCAGAGGAGTTGGTAATTTCGAAAATCGTGAAAAAGCAGGGAATCTACCTGGTATTTCATTCTAGGCCCAGAAATTGAAATTAGAGAACTTTAAAAATTATTTTCTGCTTGCAACCTAAGACGATCATCTCATGCCATGAGCTAGTCATATTCACAGTTGCATGGAATTTTGTATTTTTCTACAATGAATAAAAACTATTATAAAGCAGAAAAACTGCCACTGTTTAAATGTGTATAGGTGTATGTGTATGTGGGTATGTATGTGTGTTATGTATGTGTGAATATCCGTGTATCTGATGTCAAGACAAACAATCAATTCAGACAATTCAGTCCAAAATGTCAGACTAGATGTTTGGCATAAGATGGGTATAAACAACTTCAGCATTGACTGAATTTTTAACATTTCAACCAGTTATCTGAATGTCATGGAAATCAAAATGTGGATGTAGTGACCTAAGATCTTTAGCAGGAAGGTTGCGCTTTTTAGAAATTTACATTCCTATGCAGTATAGATTAATTTGCTAACTAAACAATTTCCCCCTGTTTTGCCTTTTAATAATTCACAGGAAGCTCATCGGTTGCAGATGAAATGTTCACAACATTTTGTTTCAAGAAAATATTTTAGCACACGATAGCCTGATTACATTGCAATAAACATTTGCCAAGATTAGAGTACATCTTTCATCCAGTCAAGGCTACAGATTAATTACCTAACATTTTTCTCTCTCCACAAACCACACAAGCTATTTTTGCATTCCCTGTTGAACTATTTACAAAGCCAGAGGTGGTGAAAACAGTGGCAACACTCATAGGACATACTTTTATGATGTACTATGAGCTGTTTGTAGCCTCTAACCTTTGTCTTATACTTCACAGCAAACATATGAAAATATTAACATTTCTGAGATTCTTAAATCTTTCCTTTCTTGTGTCTTTTGTCTCTCAATAATTTTTTTTAAAAAACTTCTATTAAATGTGTGCTGGGATTCCCAGGTGGAGCAGTGGTAAAGAATCTGCCTGCTAATACAGGAGATGGGTTCAATCCCTGGGTTGTAATGATCCCCTGAAATAGAAAATGTCAACCCACTCCAGTATTCTTGCCTGGAAAATTCCATGAACAGAGGAGCCTGGCGGGCTATAGTCCATGGGGTCACAAAGAGTTGGACACAACTGAGCCCATGCACACAGACACAAATATGTGCTATTAACATCTAATAAATACATCTTTATTTTAGGTAATAAGTATACATGAAGGAACAAGAAATGGCTCTTCTCACAAAATATTTAAAGTCTTACTAAGGAAAAAGGCATGCAAATAATTATAATTCAAGCTAATATATACTAAAATGGGGGTGCATGAAGAAGAGAGAGTAACTCTTCATGTTTTCTAGGAGAACCTAGGACAGCTTCATAGGGGAGGCTATACTCTACATTTCATACCTTTTCTGTGAGACTGCTCCCTTTCACTTGCTAATTTTATTTTTTTTTCATTAAATTATTTACATAGTAAACATTAACTCTTTATTCACTTACATTTACTGAGGCCCAACTCTAGGCTAGACAAAGAAATAATGAACTTGCTGTCTTTTTATAGTTAATTTCAGTAATAATGGATTCTTAAATTTTTCTTGAAAGATAGGTTAATATTAAACAACATATTTGGAAGCTATGGGTAAAGTTTGTTTCTAGGCAGCTTAAAAATATTACAAACTCCCTATTTAACTCTAATTTTAGATCCAATTATTGATAATTTCTCAGTATTTTACACATTCTATAATTTATTTCTTTTCCTTCATAAATGAACATATATAGTTAATCCAAAGCACCATGTGACTGGGGGTAAAGATTTTGAAAAGCATGCATGTGTGCTCAGACATGTCTGATTCTTTGCAACTCCGTGGACCGTAGCTGGTCAGGCTCCTCTGTCCTTGGGACTTCTCAGGCAAGAATGCTGGAGATATTGCTGTTTCCTCCTCCTGGGGTCTACCCAACCCAGGGATCGAATACATGTCTCTTACATCTCCTGTATTGGCAGGTGGGTTTTTTTTTACCACTAGTGCCACCTGGGATTCCCTTGAAAACACAGATTTCTGTTTTTGCTAATTCACATTTGGATTATGAGATACTGCACACTATTAATACTTCTCACTAGTGTTGCTTATCCCTAATAAAGAAAAATACAACGTAATGCTCAAATAGTCACATAGACAGGGTCTTTAGACAAATGCGTTGAAACTGATCTTTCTGCTGGCAGACAGTAATGCAACATGTGAGTATCAGTTTGTCCTCTCTAAGTGGGTGGTATTTTTACATTGGCATAAAATCCTTTCTATCATTTAAGAGAATTTTCATCATCTTCCATATATTAATCATAGTAAAGCATAGCAAGTTGGATTTAGAGTAGAAGATATCCCTCAAATCAAACTAATTATATACATTCAGATGATTTCTACTGCACGAAATAAGGAATAATATGGTTACAAAACAGTCTGCTTGTCAGAAAGATTATTTATTTTTATCATCCCAATGGATAATGCCATATGATCTTAAAATATTTCTAATTTTTAATTTAGTAAAAAAATTTAAAGTATCAAAGCTGCATAATTTAAAATCCATTAAACAAATATTTATTCACTGAATACTATGAAGGGGTTAGCTAAACAGGAAAAAAATGCCCTGTTCTTTCTTTCAAAGAAATTTCAGAGTAGAAGGGTATAAATTCAATTATAGGATTAGGAATTCTTTACCACGGAAATACATTAAGACACTCTTCAGAGAATCTAGTGAAATTTCCTTAATACTTAACAGTAGCATCAGATAGAGTTGTGGATAGATTTCTGAAGTCATTTCCCTTTTCTGAAAACAAGAATATATTTAAAACCAACTGATCTTGAAACTATTCAAGCTGCTTTCCTGGCTAGCTTTTTTATCTTCCATCATCTGTCCATTTCTGGGACAATAATTGTTCTTATATGTTTGATCACACCTAGTACTTTTACTGCCTTAGTTCTTTTCCGTTCATAGTATCAAACAATCTTAAAGTTGTATTACAATCACTCCACACATCTGTGATCTCCACAAAATCTAAAACAACATCAAAAACTACACATTTTTCTCTATCAAATAACTGCGCTTTGTCACCATGTCCTATTTTCAAATCCTTCATATACCTCCCTATTTTACCCTTCCATTGATCCTCTCCTGAACTTTTCAGGAAAGATAATTCTAATGTGCAATTCCATTTTTATTCTAAGCCTTTATTCAGGAAACAATTGTAAAGGAAGACAAATTGTCTAAAAATTGTTTTCAATTATTTAAAATGTAATGCTTTTCTCTTCAGACGAACTTTTAATCATTCTCTCTCTGAAGACAGGAGGTATTTCACATGATTGATTTTTCTATCAAGAGTGTTCAATGTCATGAAATTTAGTATAAAATTAAAATTATCTAGCTCTTTGCTATTCATTAATCAGAACCTAATTCATTCTTTGAAGAAGACATAACATTTTCTTTCTTTGGACTAACTAAATATCTGATTGCTTCAAAAAACATTTTGAGTAAGTGAAATTCCTAACCTAAATGGAAAACGCAATCCATCTCAAACTCGCTCATAGTTAGCTTTTATCTTTTTTCCT
The DNA here is from genome assembly GCF_023091745.1 of Budorcas taxicolor. Taxonomy (NCBI): domain Eukaryota; kingdom Metazoa; phylum Chordata; class Mammalia; order Artiodactyla; family Bovidae; genus Budorcas; species Budorcas taxicolor. Next base: position 38,009,345 of record NC_068919.1, on the reverse strand, counting down.
GTAATGGTACAAGTTCATCTATTTCTCTTTCTCTCCTCCTCTCTTCTCACTCTCCATCCCTCTCTTTCTTCATCCTCATTAACTTGTTTTTTCCTCATGGCAGAAGACAAAAGATCTAGAGTTAGAAGGATTATATTTTCTATTTTAAGCCAGGAAAAAAATTAAAAATAAGTGAATAATACATTGACATTTTCAGAATTCCCAGTAAGCGTTTTATTGAATTTAATAGTCTTCAAGTGCAAAAGGATCGTCTTTTACATTTCTGACTAGAAAAGTCGAGATTCAGTTAGAGACTATTCATAGAAACTTAGGTGCATCAATTTTTCTTCCTGGACAGGATTTTAAGAACTGATATAATGACATCATTATAGAGATAAGGTACTGGAGGTTCAGGGGTAAGAAGTGCCTTTCCCCTTGTCATCCAGCTCCCTGGTTCACCATCTGCTGGCAAACAAGATCCAGCTTTGTGCCCCTCCTCAGAGGAGACAGGTTTATCCGGGCTTGGCGATCACGGTTACTCCTCTGCTTCAGGTCACGATTCCTCCATGAACCATGAGGAACATTCAGTGAGGAAGAATTTCCAGAAATTAACTTTGAGCAGTTTGACCCCCAACATGTCCTATATTGTGGGTTGAGCCCACATGGAAAAAGCCTCTGCACTGGTAACCCTTGGCTTTGTAGAATCCAGAATTAAGCAACTAAAGAATATTAGTGTGTTTTTGTGAATCTATACAGGTTTACGAAGGTAATTTACTAGTTTCTCTTACAATAACTAGATAACAGTTTAAATTTTACTAAATATGCTCAGCCATGTCCAACTCTTTGGGACCATAGGGACTGTAGTCCATCAGGCTCCTCTGTCATTTTTGAGACTGCACCCAAGTACTGCATTTCAGACTCTTTTGTTGACTATGAGGGCTACTCCATTTCTTCTGAAGGATTCTTGCCTACAGTAGTAGATGTAGCGGTCATCTGAATTAAATTCGCCCATTCCCATCCATTTTAGTTCACTGATTCCTAAAATGTCGATGTTCACACTTGCCATCGCCTGCTTGACCACATCTAATTTACCTTGATTCATGGACCTAACATTCCAGGTTCTTTTGCAATACTATTCCTTACAGCATCAGGCTTTATTTTTATCACCAGACACATCCACAAGTTAGCATTGTTTCTGCTTTGGCCCAGCTGCTTCACTCTTTCTGGAGCTATTAGTAATTGTTCTCCGCTCTTCCCCAGTAGCATATTGGACACCTTCTGACCTGTGGGACTCATCTTCTGGTGTCATATCTATCCATGGGGTAGATGCCTTTTCATACTATCCATGGGGTTCTCCAGACAAGAATACTGGAGTGGGTTGCCATTCCCTCCTTCAGTGGGCCACGTTTTATCAGAACTCTTCAATATTACCTGCCTGTCTGGGGTGGACCTCCACAGCACGGCTCATAGCTTCACTGAGTTACACAAGCCCTTTCATCATGACAAAGCTGTGATCCATGAAGGGAGTAATAGCCTATAATGGAGTAAAATCTGCCAAAATGCAGCACTATGCTGCATACCTGAAACAAATATAATATTGTAAATCAACTGTACTTTAATAAAAAAGATAGATATATATTGATTTTATAATCAGAAAAAGCTATATATATACATATATATCTCCAAATAGGCTAATGCAGTGTTATAATTATTCACACTTTTGAACATTTGCTTCAAAGTGTGTTAGTTTCTCAGTGATATCCAACTCTTTGTGACCCCATGGACTGTAGCCCACCAGGCTCCTCCATCCATGGGATTTTCCAGGCAAGAATACTGAAGTGGATTGCTCTTTCCTTCTCCAGGGTATTTTCCCAACTCAGAGATCGAATTCAGGTCTCCCGCTTTGCAGGCAGACTTTTTACCAACTGAGCCACCAGTATAAGCATATTAAAAGATATAATGAATTACCTGTTTTAGGAAAATCCACCCTCAAAGACCAATCCAAACTCAAATAGCCCTTTGAACACAAAACGGTACTTCCTTCTAGAGAAATATTACAGTTGGAAACAATTTTATTTAAAATGTTATAATTTGATGGTATAGGGAGGGAGGTGGAAGGGAGGTTCAGGATTGGGAACACATGTACACCCATGGCGGATTTATGTTGATGTGTAGCAAAACCAATACAATATTTTAAAGTAAAAAAAAAAAACAAAAAAAACAGGAAAAATAATAAAATAAAAATAAAAAATGAAAAAAAAATAAAATGTTATAATTTGGAAACTTGAGGCTGGTTAGTTCATTCCCTAGTCTGTGCTTAGTTATATGTTACCTCAATCTGTCTATGCTCCTCTCTACATCAAGTCTCCCAGTGATTATAACTACATTATGGATGGCTTTGTGTTCTATCTTCTAATCTCCTGCTGTTCTTTCATGAACAGGTACTAATGATGATAATAACAATAATAGTAATGATAATAAAATATCTATTACTTACCATATGCATTAGACATCCTAGTACATTGTCTCACTTAATTGTCATTACAACCCAATGGAATATTGCCATCATTTACAAATGAGAAACATGCACAAGATAAATATTTGTCCATGAGGTGGTAGAACCTAGATTCAAAAGAAATCTTTTTTGTGTAAAAGAATGCAATAAACATATCTAAATCCTTTAAACACAAAATTTCTCTTTTGGGAAACATTGAAATCCTTAATGATTGAGGAATGCACGATCTGGTAGCAGTGTGTTTCTGCTGAGTTATACACTCTTTCTGTACCACAGAGCACACAGAGAGATTTGAGTCTAATACTAGATATGACAGAACTTGTATTAAACATGAACATGTTTCATGGGGCATAAAAGCTACTGATTACCTCAACAATGACCGAAGTCAAATCTGCTTCCTTCTTGCACATTCCCCACAGGCACGCCCTTGGCAAACACCACATCTCTAGCACTTCCAAAAAGTCTCCAAGGAAGAATTATAATACTGTATGTTAAAATTCCAAATATTTAAAAATAATTTCTCTTCTTAAAATCATGTCTGACATTTATCTATGAGAATGTGCCACCTGCTGTAATGAACTGATCAGAAGAGAAGGAAGGAAAAGTGAACCAACAGAGCGAGAATAATGGGTTATTGTGAAAATGAATTACCCTGTAGAGCGCACTCAGGAACCTCGACACTGGGAATTAGCCCCTTTGTGTATATGTGTATTCTTTGTATGCTCCCAAAGAATCCAAACTACAGTGTGTGAATATGTGTGTGTGTAAGTGTTCCATCTTAGAGAACTAGTTCCTTAGTCGTTTCCTCACTACCACCTCAAAAGAGAGAGAGAGTGAAAGATACAGAGAAGGAGATTAGATTTGTCTTCAAACCTATTCTGAAAATAGCTTGGCAAAAATTTCAGAGGCCCCAGTACCACTGAAATATAAGCAGTACAGATTTGCATATTTAGAATTGCTCTTTAAAAAATAGATTTATTTCTTTGGCTGCATCAGGTCTTAGTTGCAGCAAGTGGGATCTGTGTTGCATTGTGTGAGATCTTTGGGTGCAGTGCATGGACACTCTAGTTGTGGGTTTGGGCCTCTGGAATGTGTGGACTTAATAACTGCAGTGCATGTGAGTTGCTCTGCGGCATGTGAGATCTTGGTTCTCCAACCGGGAACCATCCCACATCCCCTGCATTGCAAGGTAGATTCTTAACCTCTGGACCACCAGGGAAGTCCCAGCTCTTTAAATTTTGTATTTACAGTACTTTGGCCACCTCATGTGAAGAGTTGACTCATGGGAAAAGACTCTGATGCTGGGAGGGATTGGGGGCAGGAGGAGAAGGGGACGACAGAGGATGAGATGGCTGGATGGCATCACCTACTCGATGGACGTGAGTCTGAGTGAACTCCGGGAGTTGGTGATGGACAGGGAGGCCTGGTGTGCTGCAACTCATGGGGTCGCAAAGAGTCGGACACGACTGAGCGACTGAACTGAACTGAACTGAACTGAATGAGTACTCTAGATTACCTGAGTTAGAAATGTTTTCTTTCCTGTAGGAAGAAGAATTTACTTTTCTTTCCCTTTTTGGGAAAAGATCAATAGACTTGTATAAATATCAACAAATTGTTTTCCAAAAAGTTTAAATTATTTTACTTTTGAACAAGCAGTATGAGAGTTTACCTGTCTCACTGAAGCTTTAAATATTAATATTGTTAATTATTGCTAATTTGATAGTTTAAAAATTTACTTCATTTCTGTTAATTTGCACTTTTTTTCTATCAGAATGAGTACATTTTCATGAATTGATCAATCATATGTATTTCTTCTTTTGCGAACTCTCTCCAGATTTGCCATTTACATTATTTGCGGGTTTTGACACTTTTTTTAGAATATTCTCATAGACTCTAGGTATTATGTGATTGCTTTATTTATTACCAATAGTTAATATTTTATTTTCAACTTGTAATTTTAATTTTTTATTCATACATTTTTAATGTTTTAGATCAAGTCTATTAATTTTTCATTTTATGATACATTCTATCATTTTGACATACAGAATGTTATTCCCATTCAGAAATAAGGCAAACATTCACCTACATTTTTTTCCAGCTTTTTAAACTGTTCATTTTTTTTCAGTTAATACTTTTGCACAATTGGAATTGTTTTGTGAATGTGAGAGAAATGCATCAATTTCTTGCTAATTTCTCAATGTATTTTATTGAATAAAACAAAATTTAACCAATTATGATATTTACTAAAGAAAATCATGTGCACCAGCAGTCAAGTCAGGCATCATCAAAAGGAAGCCATCAGGCAGCCTCCTACAACTTTTCTTAGAAAGGCAATTCCATGATGAATTTGCTGTATTTCAGGGTCTGACTTTCTGCTTGCCATCGTCCAAGTCCTGATTTGTCAACACATCAAAAATAGGTTTTTCTTCTAGGAATGATATATCTAAATCAAATTCACACAGGACTGGTACCCAAAGTCATATGTCAATCAATTTATTTACAGTGAGAAATGTTAACTGCCACAATGACCATGCACTCATGTCACCAGGATCAGTGCTTTTGTTTCAATAAGGCAGAGGGGCACATAGCTCAGAAAATAATTTTTAAAAAAGTGGCTGGGATGGAAATTTCTGGGAAGTCCAATGGTTAGGACTTTGTGCCTTCACTTCCTGGTGGTGGTGGTCAGTAAGTCATGCCTGACTCTTGAGACCCCATGGACTGTAGCTTGCCAGGTTCCTCTGTCCATAGGATTTTCCAGGCAAGAATACTGGAGTGGGTTACCATTTCCTTCTCCAAGGCATTTCCCTGAACCAGGGATTGAATCTGGGTCTCCCACATTCCACGCAGTTTTTTCCCCAACCGAACCACCAAGGAAGCCTTCATTTCCCGGGGCTGGGTTCAATCCTTGGTTGGGGAATTAAGATCCTACAAACCAAGGGACATGGTAAAAAAAACAAACCCCAAAATTGCTTGCTTTATTTGTCATTAGTCAACTGATGCTTTACAATGTACCCAATTGTATGACTACTTTATGGTAATTTTATATGCATAATTGAGTGCTAATTTCACAATTCAGCTCTTTGAGAGTAAGCTAATTTCCAAGTTCTTAAAAATATGATTAACTCTAACAGCAAAATGCTGATAATAATGTTGCTTCTTTTTATCTTTTTCTGTTTGTTTTAAACTCCTGTTTATTCTTAAAATAGTTCCACTTTCTTTTAACTATGTGAGTGCATGTGTGCGAAGTCGGTTCAGTTGTGTCTGACTCTTTATGACTCTATGGACCCTATACAACACTGTAACCTGTCAGGCCCCTCTGCCCATGGGGATTCTCCACTCAGGAATACTGGAGTAAGTAGCCATGCCCTCCTCCAGGGGATCGTCCCAACCCAGGGATAGAACCCACCTCTCTTACCTCTCCTTCATTGTCAGGTGGACTCTTTCCCACTAGCACCACCTGGGAAGCCCTCTTTTAACTACTGCTGCTGCTGCTAAGTCGCTTCAGTCATATCCGACTCTGTGCGACCCCATAGACGGCAGCCCACCAGGCTCCGCCAGTACTGGTTAAATGGGCTTCCTTCATAGCTCAGTATTCTAGCCTGGAGAATCCCATGGATGGAGGAGCCTGGTAGGCTGCAGTCCATGGGGTCGCAAAGAGTCAGACATGACTGAGCGACTTCACTTACTCACTTACTTACATAGCTCAGTTGGTAAAGAATCTGCCTGCAATGCAGGAGACCCTGGTTCAGTTACTCCAGTATTCTGGCCTGGAGAATTCCATGGACTGTATAATCCATGGGGTTGCAAAGAGTCGTGTTTTCATATCTGGTAGGAAAATATTAGTTTTACCCTGCTTCAAACTATTTGTAGCTATTTTTGCCTCTTATTTAAGAACAATTTTAGAAGCACTTTAGTTTTTGAATAAGAAAAAAATGACACTTTGAGATTATTGTTATTTGAGACACTTTGACCTCAAGTTAAATAAATAAATATTAAAACTGAGATCTCTATATTCTTAGGCCTTCCATTCAGAAGAGCATGATTTGTCTTTTCATTGATTCAGTGCTTGTATATTAATAAAATCTTATTTCACTCAGGTTCTACATAATGTTGTACTATTTTATATATTTTATGAGAGTGGGTTATGGACAAGATTTTTTTCACTGTAAATTTTTATTGCTGGTATCCAGAAAAGTTATTCTCAAAAATAGTCATTTGAGATAGTCTTATATCCAGGCCATTTGTTGAAATGTCTCATACTTTATCCATTTATGCCTACTAGGTCCAGTTTCATCCAGATATTTTTATTCATAAACAAAGATTTATGACCAGTTACCAGGCGCAATGTGAACATAATAAGGAACTTATAACCAGTACATGAAGGGAACTTGTCCTAGTGAATGCAAATGAATAAAAAGAAAAATGGATAAAGATATAATATTGAAAAGAGGAAGAATAAATATCTAGCCTAGAGATTCAGTCAGACATGACTAAAGCGACTTAGCAGCAGCAGCAGCAGAGATTCAGTACATTATTTTGTGATGCTTTATGCATTTTCTTCAAGCAACTGTCCTCACCTTCAATTATAGATTTGCTTTTCTTTGCTAATAGATGCAGTTGCTCTATCTCATTTGATTCAGTGTTGCACTTTTTAAAAGACATAATTTTATAATATATAAAATATAATTTTAAAGAGTCATTATCAAAAAGACTTGACTCTAGATATCACTGTTCAGATACCTGAATTTCAGACAGACTGTGATTATGGATAGATCCTACAAGAATCACAGTCAATCCAGTGGAATACAGTCAACTAGTAACCACTGTTTTACCTTTAGCAAGTTTTAAGCTACGATTGATCTCTTTGGATTGAAGATGTTGAAAACATAGAGTGTATAAAAGTAGGTCAAACTTTAGGAAACCATGCATTGTGAACTCAATGGACTTTCTAGGTAGTCCCATGTAGTCCTAGTGGTAAAGAACCTGCCTGCCAAGCAGGAGGTGCAAGTTTGATCTCTGGGTCTGGAAGATTCCCTAGAGTGGGAAATGGCAACCTGCTCCAGTATTCTTGCCTGGAAAATTCCGTGGCCAGAGGAGCCTGGCAGACTTCAGTCCCAAAGGCAGCAAAGAATCAGACATGACTAAGCACACACACACACACGAAATTTTTCACATCGAGGGCCTGAAGAGTACTACATTTAACTAAACAGAATGGGGACTGTTTTCATACAGGAAATCTCTAAAGAGACTGTCTTAATCCATTTACTATGCTGTAACAAAATACCACGGACTGGGAGGCTTAAAAACAACAACATTTTACTTCTTTCAGTTCTAGAAGCTGAAAGTCCAAATTTAGGGTGCCAGCATGGTCAGGTGAGGGCCCTATTCCAAGTTGCAGACTTCTCATTATATAGGTCGGAAGGGGCTGGGAGTCATTTGGAGCCTCTTTTAATAAGGGCACTGACATCATTATGAGGGCTCTGTGCTCATGACCTAATCACCACTCAAAGGGTGACATAAATATACAGGGAATTCCTCGGTGGCTCGGGCTTCCGTGGTGGCTGAGAGGTTAAAGCGTCTGCCCGCAATGTGGGAGACCCGCGTTTGATCCCTGGGTCGTCAAAATCCCATGGAGGGAGGAGCCTGGTAGGCTACAGTACATGGGGTTGCAAAGAGTCGGACATGACTGAGCACCTTCACTTTCAGTTTCCCTGGTGGCTCAGTGGTAAAGAATCTACCTGCAATGCAGGAGACTCAGGTTCAATCCCTAGGTCAAGAAGATCTCCTGAAGAAGGAAATGGCAACCCACTCCAGTATTCTTGCCTGGGAAATCCCATGGACAGGACAACTTGGTGGCCTACAGTCCAGGGGATTGCAAAAGAGTCAGACGTGACTTAGCAACTAAACAATAAATATTCAAACTGTAGAAGATAGACTGATCTTTTTCAAATGAAAATAAACTATCCATTTAATCAATATTAGCCCGTTAAAAAAGACCTGGACCCAGAACATTTTCACATTTCATTGTGCTTTTTTCCTGCAATTTCTCCTTTTGTATATTCATAGAGAAATATATTCATAGGCTAGAAATTGGTCCAGATAATTTACATTCAGCTTTCTATTTTCACATTTCTTTCTAGCCTGATGTGACTAGTATGGCAATTCATATTTGATAGGGTAACAGAATAGTATTATCTGCCCTTTTGTGCCTCTATTTTAGTTACATATAGCAATTGCATGAAAATACAGAAAAAAATTTCAGACGGATGTGGGGAATATTTTTGAGGTATTACAGAACTAGTGGAGAAATTTTATCTGCTGGCTCAGTGGGGATGTAATTCTTTGCTATATTATTGGTACTGCTGTGCTTCTAATTGAAAACAAAATTGAATAATGTTACTTGGCCAGCTTTTGGATGTATGATCAATTTGTATTTTAAAATTTCCTGGCTCAGAGAGGAATCCTATATATTTATTTACTATTTTGCTTTTGAAATTTCTAGAAATGTGTTTATCACCTGAGTGATACTGCAGGTTTTATATTTTGTTATATTATACACAATGTATATTTTTTTAGTTCATGAATTATTTTCAAGAAACATTTTAAATTCTAAGCTGAAATCACAACACACAATCAAATGAGGTGTCAAAATGCTACATCAAGAGCAATGTCACCCCTTTGTTTTTGTTTCATTGCTAAGTCATGTCCCACTCTTTTGCAGCGCCTGCATTGCAGGAGGAATTCTTTACCACAAAGCCACCAGGGAAGCTCCAGTGTAGGAAGCCCCTACTCTGGGCTATCAGCTATCTGTCAAAGATTTAAGTAGCCCCCAAACCAGGAATTCATTTTCTTTTTCTTTTTAAAGAATTACCTATTTACATTTGCTGTTGTTTGCCCAACTCTTTGCGACCCCATGGACTGCAGCAGGCCAAGTCCTTCCTTGTCTTTCACCATCCCATCTCCTGGAGTCTGCTCAAATTCATGTCCTTTGTATTGTGATGCTATCCAACCATCTCGTCCTCTGTCACCCCTTTCTCCTGCTCTCGATCTTTCCCAGCATCAGGGTCTTTTCCCGTAAGTCTGCTCTTCGCATTAGGTGGCTAAAGTGTTGGAGCTTCAGCTTCAGCATCAGTCCTTCCAGTGAATATTCAGGGTTGATTTCCTTTAGGATTGATTGGTTTGATCTCCTTGAGAGTTCTCCTTGAGCAATCTCCTTGAGAGTTCAAGGGACTTCTCAAGAGTTTTCTCCAGCACCACAATTAGAAAGCACCAATTTTTCAGCACTTAGCCTTCCTTATGGTCCAACTCTCATATCTTTACATGACTAATGGAAAAATCATAGCTTTGACTACATGAACTTTTGTCAGCAAAGTGATATCTTTGCTTTTTAATAAGCTGTCTAGGTTTGTCATAGCTTTCCTTCCAAGAAGCAACAAGTGTGTCTTTTAATTTGATGGCTGCAGTCACATCTGCAATGATTTTGGAACCCAAGAAAACAAAATCTGTCACTGCTTCCACATTTCTCCCTTCTATTTGCCATGGAGTAATGGGATGCCATGATCATAGCGTTTTGAATATTGAGTTTTAAGCCAGTTTTTTTCTCTCCTCCTTCACCCTGATCAAGAGCCTCTTTAGTTCCTATTTGCTTTCTGCCATTAGAGTGCTGTCATCTGCGTATGTGAGGTTGTTGATATTTCTGCCGACAGTTTGGATTCCAGCTTATAATTCATCCATCCCGGCATTCGCATGATGTACTCTGCATATAAGTTAAACAAACAAGGTGACAGTATAAACCTTCATTACTCCTTTCCCAATTTGGAACCAATCCACTGTTCCATGTCTAGTTCTCACTCTTGCTTCTTGACCTGCATACATGTTTCACAGGAGGCAGATAAGGTGGTCTGGTATTCCATCCCTTGAAGAATTTTCCACTGTTTGTTGTGATCCACATGGTCAAAGGCTTTAGTCTAGTCAATGAAGCATATGTGTAGATGTTTTTTTCTGGAATTCCCTTGCTTTCTCTATAATCCAGTGAATGTTGGCAATTTGATCTCTGCTTCCTCTTCCTTTTCTAAACTCAGCATGTACATCTAGAAGTTCTTGGTCCATTGCTGAACCCTAGCTTGAAGGATTTTGAGCATAACTTTAGTAGCATGTGAAATGAACACAATTCTACAGTCATTTGAACATTCTTTGGCACTGCCCTTCTTTGAGATTGGAAAGAAAACTGATGTTACTCCAGAATAATCACCATGTTAAGTCATCTACAGACTAAGAATTTAAAATAGTAGCAAGATACAGTGTTATGTAGAGGAATAAATTTTAATCTGGAAATCAAAAGATGTAGGCTATAATCATATTTTCACAGTGAATTACTTGATACTAGATAAATCAGTCCTTCTGGTATTCAGACATCCTCTACAAAATGAAGTGATTGCATAAAGTAATTCACATAAAAATACTTTGACATTCTCATATATCCATGTTCAATGGCTGTTGGATGTTGTACAGCAGAAATCAGAGGTGAAGTGGTCATTAAATTTACCATAATGAATAATCATATGCTTGGGCTTATATTAGGAAATGTTTGAATAAAAAAACTTCGAGATTGTTGAACAAAATTATTTTAGCTCTTCTACTTTCATTTTCTTTTGTAATGATGACTGTGTGATCACATGAATTATGATTAACTTACAAATAATAGTCAACATATTTTACTACACAGCAACATATGGAAAAGTAGCCTTTAAAAAGATTTTTCTAATTGAGAGGTAAATGTAATAAAATTCAAAAGACTGGAGTTTGAACTCCTATTGCCTTCTTTTATGTATAAATAGCCTTCTGAGAAAATGATTTGGCCACTCTAAAGGCAAACTTTGGAATATGTAGTAAGATACAAGAGGACATTTTACTATTACAAAGCCCTGGTTTTGCTGACTGGAACTCTACCATAATACCTCCTGATTCAGAAAAGAGTAAACAGTTTATAAATTGAGCTCTGCTGAAGTAATTGTCTTCATTAGCAGGATTTTCATCTGACCCTGTATTGACCCTGGAGCTCTAATTACATTAAGTTTAAGCATAATCGTGAACATACAGTAAATGAAGAATACATGAACCTGAGTGAATTTACAAAGTTAGCTGTGTAAAAACAGACGCTTAGAGGTCAAACTAAACTAATATGTGAATATATAATGATTTTCACCTCCAGAAATAGAGGTTATTCTCTCTCTGAAAAGTAATTGCTATCATTCTAGCTTCACAAGTATGTGTTGTTATCACTTTGTAAGTCAAACTGATTTCAAATCTTACCCTTCTTTCTATTTTATAATCCTTATCATAGTATTTTATGTTGATCTCTTCTCATTTAAAAATGTACCTATTTTCTTAATGCAGACGCAACTGACCTTGTTCAGTACAATCCTGTTTTTATACAAAATTTTAAGCTTGTGAAGGCATATATAAAAGGAAAATGCTGAAAGCAGTAAATGGTGCTCAGTTTACATTCTCCAACATCAGAATCTCTAAATGTCCCTTCTTACCCCGTAAGTATTCATCTGCGCTTCCTCTTTCCACAATGGTTTCAGCTTCTTTAAAATCCAAGCTGCTTACTATTCTTTCATAGGGTAGAATTCAAGTAAAACTACAATGAAATAAAAGCTTTGCAATGATTATGCAATTCAATCTTCAATTATTATATATGGATGAGGATGTTCATACAGATGATTTTTATTTCTGTTTTATGTTTTAATGTTAAAAGTATTTGTGGAAGTATTAAGTATATTTTAATTCCCTCCTTTACTATTTAGGAGTAATGTTTGGCCATGAATAATGTATATTTACTGACTAGCTCCAGTGTTCTTGCCTGGAGAATCCTGGGGACGGGGAAGCCTGGTGGGGTTCCATCTATGGGGTCGCACAGAGTCGGACATGACTGAAGCGACTTAGCAGCAGCAGCAGCAGCAGCTCCTGGTTTTTCCAGTGGTCATGTATGGATGTGAGTTGGACTGTGAAGAAAGCTGAGCGCCGAAGAATTGATGCTTTTGAACTGTGGTGTTGGAGAAGACTCTTGAGAGTCCCTTGGGCTGCAAGGAGATCCAACCAGTCCATTCTGAAGGAGATCAGCCCTGGGATTTCTTTGGAGGGAATGATGCTAAAGCTGAAACTCCAGTACTTTGGACACCTCATGCGAAGAGTTGACTCATTGGAAAAGACTCTGATGCTGGGAGGGATTGGGGGCAGGAGAAGAAGGGGACGACAGAGGATGAGATGGCTGGATGGCATCACTGATTCGATAGACGTGAGTCTGAGTGAACTCCGGGAGTTGGTGATGGACAGGGAGGCCTGGCGTGCTGCGATTCATGGGGTCTCAAAGAGTCGGACATGACTGAGCGACTGAACTGAACTGAACTGAGCTCCTTTATTGTGAATAATTCAATGAAATTCTTTTGTACTTCAAATAGTTAACTTTCTAATATTCTTTGTATTATCTGATGTATGCTTATAGAGAAATCACCCCAGTAGCTTACTACCAATTATGGTATTAGTGATATGAAAACTAAAGAGCATATAAGAATGATTATAGGAAAGTAATTGTGAGACATTTGAGGTTACTTCTGATGGAATTATTAATTGAAAGGCAAAGAAACTTGATTTATATCAAGCAAAGAGAATCTTCTTAACTCAAAGCTTCAGCCTCATTTATGTATTTTTTTTAACTGGGGTATAGTTGCTTTCCCTGGGTTGGGAAGATCCGCTGGAGAAGGAAATGGCAACCCACTCCAGGACTTTTGCCTGGAAAATCCCATGGACCAAGGAGCCTGTACAGTCCATGGGGTCGCAAAGAGTCGGACACGACTGAGCAACTTCACTTCATAGTTGCTTTACAATGTTGTGTTAGTTTCTGTTGTACAATAAAATAAGTCAGCTATATGTATACATATATCCTCTCCCTCTTGCACCTCCCTCCCACCTCCCGCCTCCATCCCGCCCATCTAGGTCACCACAGAGCACCAAGCTGAGCTCCCTGCACTATACAGCAGGTTCCCAATAGATATCTATTTCACACGTGGCAGTTTACATACATCAATCTCAATCTCTCAATTCATCTCACACAGCCTCTCCCCTCCCTCCATTATTAAAACATTAAATACCTGACAGGAAGTTCCAAACCCATTTGCCAACAATCTAGTCATGTTTACATTTTAACAAAACTATAGCTTTTGTTCTCTCCCAAATCTGAAGTCCAAATGCATTATTTAGCTCTTCAATTTTCTAGCAAAGCACCTGACAACAAAAGAAGACCAGGTTCAGAATATGATAAAACTAGAAAGCACATGCATGAAAGAATGATCACACACCTAACACTGTGCTTGGAACAAAGTTTATAGCATAGTGTTCACTGAACTAATGACCAACATTGATACAATGACCATGAAAGAATGACTTATCCACTTAACAACAGTGACCCTGCATGCAGTGCAAACACATTCAACCACAAGGTTGTTCTAATCCCCAGCACCACAACAAAAACATAAATTAGAACAACTTATGAGCATCTTTGAATTATAATATTGCAGATTTCACTGTTGAATTTTCCTTTCTTTAACTGAAGAATAAAGTGGCTTATTGAAATCTTAATTCATTTCAGCTACTAGCTTAACTCTAGATACTCAAATCTATCCAATAAATAACTGTGTTATTCCTCTGCAGTGCTCACAATAAACAGTTTTATAAGGTCCTGTAAAACAGGCACACATATCATAGAAATATAAAGGTAGGAAAGTCACTTCTGTCACCTAAAAACTATTTTACAGGTGGATTCCTGATTTTTAATAGTATAAAGAGAAATAATTCCACATGCCTTCATTGATACAATGTTTATATTTTATTCATACTGGCAAAAAGGATTAGATTGAGTATATGGAATGCTTTTGTAGGATTAAAAAAAAGACTGTTTCTATAAACATGGCATTTTGAATTCTATCCTGGAGAGATATTTACAAGCAGTGATGCTTCATATTAAATTGTAATGTTTATTTTCCTTAAATTTCCTGTTAGGTATTCTCCTTGTAACTTATTTAAATATCTTAAAGTGTTCTAAGTGAGGATATTTTATAGTTTTCTGCTGCAGATAAAACTCATCTCTCTCTTTTCTTCTGAATGTAGAATATCTAGCCTCTAATCTTTAGAATATATGCATAAATTCTTTGGTGAACATTATCAAGCAACACATTAGCCCTAGACTGTCTGTGTACAAAAATTTGGGCCATGAATGAGACAGTTAAATCAGTTTTTTTTTTTTTTTTCTTGTGTTGAATTTTGTATGTTCTAGCTGTATTGTTCTGGAAATAATGATACTTTTCTTATTGGCTTTGTTTTCCCACTGGATTTGTTTCCTAATGATCTTCTTTCTGATTTAACATTTTTGATAAAAATTGGGAGAGTTGTCAGATGGCCCAGTAATTTATTACAATTCCTTATATTTTTCAATTCTGCGACTTCTCAAATTTAAAGAATTGTAGAAAACTCTGAGTGCATAAAGAATCACTGCATAAGGAGCACCTGAGACTTTGCCTTCTTTTTGGTTGTAGAAACTTTACTTTTGTAAGATGAACATCAAATATGGCTTTACACAATAACATTATAAGCTCTCTAAAAGTATCTCAGATTCCTCCACTGAGACAATAATACTATTCTCTCCTTGTTTTTTTTTTTCATCTTACTAACTTTATTGATCATACTATATACTAATAAAATTATTAATATTTATTTTTAAAAGACATCCTATAACTAAAAAAAGGCCATGAAGTCTGAAAAGAAGCAATGTCAGGAAAATGAAATAAAAATTTATAAATTATTGCCACATTAAAATAAAGTAATATTTAGGAAAAGCTTTGTCAAACTCATAAAAACTGTAGGTATATATAGTGCAAAAAATAAATGTATCACCAAATAATTTTGAAAACAAAAAACAACTACAGAAAATTTCATAGTAGAACAAATTGAAAGAAAATTCAAACAAGCAAATAATGTTGATAAAAGCAGATATTAAAAAATAGATGCAAAAACAAAGATTATATTTTATGCTTGTTCTTTGAAGAAAAAATTACAAATGTCCAGCAGCAATAGTTATAGTGAGTTAAAAGGGGAAGGCATGGATAAATACAATTAAGAATGAAAAAAAAAATCAAATCAAAACTGGTAAATAGAAATGGAAATAGATGTGAAACAATAACCAGAGTAAACTGTATGCCAATAAATTAGAAAACCTAAGTGCAATTGATAGCTTTCCAGGAAATTTTAAATTACCAAATTTGATTCACAAAAGTACAGTGCACTTAAATGAAATATAAACACTAAAGAATTTGAACTTACATTCAAGAATTTCATAAGGGCCTTCAGAAAGACTTTTCTTTGGCATGTTTATCATATCTTCAAGGGCAGTTAATTCATAATTTACACAAAATAATTGACAGAGAAAGTGTGAAAGATGTCCAACTAATTTTCAAAGAAATGTACAACTTTTATGTAAAGTGGAAAATGTGCCAATAACTTGTAAATACAATTAAATTGAAATTTATAAATATAAACCTAAAAACTCCAGATAAAATATCTTTGGATGAAATCAAGAAGAGTGCCAAAAATAATATATCAGGATCAGTTCAGTTCAGTCTCTCAGTGGTGTCCAACCCTTTGTGACCCCATGGATTGCAGCAGGCCAGGCTTCCCTGTTCATCACCAACTCCTGGAGCTTGCTCAATCTCATGTCCATGCAGTCACTAATGCCATCCGACCATCTTATCTTCTGTCGGCCCTTTCTTCTCCTGCCTTCAATATCAGGATAAAGTAGTACTAATCCTCTGACTATAAAAGCAATTCACCTTCACAAATCTATCAATGCAACTTACCTCATCAACAGAAAAATTATTCTACAAAATCCAACAACTCTTCTTGATATTAAAAAAGAAAAACTTAGCAAATCAGCCATATGTGAGATTTCTACTAAAAATTGCAACAAATATACATTTTATACACTTTGTATATTTATGCTTTATCTTTTTACTGAGCTGAACATTTGTCTAATATATATATTTCAAATATCATTAACTTGATTTACTCTCTTTACTTCAGTAATGACTGATTTTATCATTATTAATTTTTTTTCATAATTTTCCCAAGTTTGGAGATTTAATTTGTCTTATATATATATATGTGTGTGTGTGTGTGTGTGTGTGTGTGTGTGAATATGTACATATGTATATGATTAAATGTTTAAGGCTATGTTTTCCTGTGATCATTGGCTTTATGTTTATTTATTTACCTTTGGTTGCATTGGGTCTTCATTGCTGTGTGGGCTTTCTCTAGCTGTGGCAAGTGATGGCTCCTCTCTAGCTGTGGTGCAGATTTGGGGATTTCAGTGCTGCACACTGGTTCAGTAGTTGAGGCATGAGGCTCTAGAGCCACAGGCTCAGTAGTTGTAACACACAAGCTTAGTCACTTCACAGCATGTGGAATCTTCATGGACCAGGGATTGAACCCGTATGCCCTGCCTTGGCAGGAAAATTCTTATCCACTGTACCACCAGGGAAGTCCCATTGACTTTACATTTGAATATTAGATTCTGATATGCAGTGTTTTAATTATTATACTATCATAGGAATTGGTAATTCTCAGACAACTGATGAACTGATTCTCGGTCATATCCAAAGAATTAGTCCATTAAATAGCTATCTTAAAAAAATTTTAAACAACTTTATTAAAAAAGAGTTAGTATTGATTGGTTTGAAAATATAAGCATAAATAAATGGACAGAAATTGGGTTAGAAAGACATTCAAAGGCATATAAATGAGTTGACTATTTGGTAAATTGGCTTTTAAGTTTAGCTGGAGAATGATGGACTATTTAATAATAAGGAGAGTTTGGACATTTGATCGCATATTTGGAAAAAACAAAAGCTAAACTGTTCAAAGCTTTACATCTTTAATTCATCAGAAGCTTGTTAAATACAAATAACAGAGCACAAATATACTAGAAGGAAACAAATGGCTTTATTTTGTAGTGCTGGAATGTGGAAAGTTTTCCTAAAAATGACCCTATATGTACTATATGTAAATAAACATATGAGACTTTATAATGTAAAATTATCCATCTTTACTTAAGAAAGAACTAATGATACAATAAAAAACACTAGTGTCAAGCTGGCATAAAAATTTGAAATGTGCAATTACAAAAATTATTCATATTAACAACATATAGAGATCTCTTACCAATGAATAAAAAAAGAAAAAACAACCCAAAAAAGCTGAGCAAAATGCACTAGCAAAACCAACTTCTGAAAAGTTACTATTTCAGCAATATTTGAGCATTTGCACAAATATATGCTAAATGTGAAGTCAGTGGGCCTTAGGAAGCATCAATACGAACAAAGCTAGTGGAGGTGATGGAGCTCCAGTGGAGCTATTTCAAATCCTAAAAGACGATATAATGAAAGTGCTGCACTCAATATCCAGCAAATTTGGAAAACTCAGCAGTGGCTACAGGACTGGAAAAGGTCAGTTTTCATTACGATCCCAAAGAAAGGCAATGCCAAACAATGCTCAAACTACCACACAATTGTACTCATCTCACATGCTAGTAAAGTAATGCTCAAAATTCTCCAACCCAGGCTTCAGCAATACATGAACCATGAACTTTCAGATGTTCAAGCTGGTTTTAGAAAAGGCAGAGGAACCAGAGATCAAATTGTCAACATCCGCTGGATAATCGAAAAAGCAAGAGTTCCAGAAAAACATCTATTTCTGCTTTATTGACTATGCCAAAGCCTTTGACTGTGTGGATCACAAGAAACTGTGGAAAATTCTGAAAGAGATTGGAATCCCAGACCACCTGACTTGTCTCCTGAGAAACTTGTATGCAGGTCAGGAAGCAATAGTTAGAACTGGACATGGAACAACAGTGGGTTTCCAAATAGGACAAGGAGTACATCAAGGCTGTAGATTGTCACCCTGCTTATTTAACTTCTATGCAGAGTACATCACAAGAAACGCTGGACTGGAGGAAGTACAAGCTGGTATCAAGATTGCTGGGAGAAATGTCAATAATCTCAGCTATGCAGATGACACCACCCTTATGGCAGAAACTGAAGAGGAACTAAAGAGCCTCTTGATGAAAGTGAAAGAGGAGAGTGAAAATGTTGGCTTAAAGCTCAACATTCAGAAAACTAAGATCATGGTATCTGGTCCCATCACTTCATGTCGAATAGATGGGGAAACAGTGGCTGAGTTTATATTTTTGGGCTCCCAAATCACTGCAGATGGTGATTGAGTGCGTGAGTGAAGTCGCTCAGTTGTGTCCGACTCTTTGCGACCCCATGGACTGTAGCAGATGGTGATTGCAGCCATGAAATTAAAAGACGCTTACTCCTTGGAAGAAAAGTTATGACCAACCTAGACAGCATATTCAAAAGCAGAGACATTACTTTGCCAGCAAAGGTCCATCTAGTCAAGGCTATGGTTTTGCCAGTAGTCATGTATGGATGTGAGAGTTGGACTATAAAGAAAGCTGAGCATAGAAGAATTGATGCTCTTGAAGTGTGATGTTGGAGAAGACCCTTAAGAGTCCCTTGGACTGCAAGGAGATCCAACCAGTCCATCCTAAAGGAGATCAGTCCTGGGTGTTCATTGGAAGGACTGATGTTGAAGCTGAAACTCCAATCCTTTGGCCACCTTATGTGAAGAACTGACTCACTGAAAAAGACCCTGATGCTGGGAAACACTGAGGACAGGAGGAGAAGGGGATGTCAGAGATTGAGATGGTTGGATGGCATCACCATCTCAATGGACATGGGTTTGAGTAGACTCTGGGAGTTGGTGATGGACAGGGAGGCCTGGTGTGCTCCAGTTCATGGGGTCGCAAAGAGTTGGACACCACTGAGCGAAGGAACTGAATTGAACTGATAGTTGATCATGTGCACAAATACATACAAGTATACATAAATATATCTACTTATATTCACATATATGGGCTTCCCTGGTGGCCCAGACAGTAAAGAATCTGCCTGCAATGCAGGAGACCTGGTTCAATTCCTGGGTTGGGAAGATCCCCTGGAGAATTAAATGGCAACCCACACCAATATTCTTGCCTGGAGAATTTAATGGACAAAGGAGCCTGGAGGGCTATTCAGTCCCTTGGGTCACAAAGAGTCTGGCATGACTGAGTGACTAACACAAAATAGGATAGGATACACATACACGTATTAATATTCATGTGCTATGGTTACAATAAAAGAACAAAATGAGTGACTTCTTCTGGGGTATACAGTGTGATGGGCAAGGAAGACATTTCTTATCTGATTGTGTCTAATATTTAGTATTTGATATTTTTGCAACATAGATACGTGATTTTAATTTTTTAAATTAAAGGATTAATGTTAAAATATTAGAGTCAGATACTTTGTGATTCATTGTTACTTCCTATATTTCATATCTAGTGGATGTTATGAATCTTCAATGTCTTTATGTATGTATATCTATATTTATATACTTAGAATTTGTAAGATCAGGGAATTAAAATGGAAGGGAGATACTTAAAACTTATTTTTATATATAAGGAAAGGATCATCCATTTTTGTTTCCTCAGCAGAGTTTGGAAAGGAGTTCATGACCCATGAGTTTTTGTTTTTTTTCTTTTGCTTTGCTTTATTTTGGTTCACTGCATAAAACATTCCATTTAGTTCAGTTCAGTTGTTCAGTCATGTCTGACACTTCGTGACCCCATGGACTGCAGCACACCAGGCTTCCCTGTCCATCACCAACTCCCAGAGCCTACTCAAGCTCATGTACATAGAGTCGGTGATGACATCCAACAATCTCATCCTCTGTCATCCCCTTCCCCTCTCACCTTCAATCTTTCCCAGCATCAGGGTCTTTCCCAATGAGTCAGTACTTTGCATCAGGTGGCCAAAGTATTGGAGTTTCTGCTTCAGTATCAGTCCTTCCAATGAATATTGAGGACTGATTTCCTTTAGGATGGACTGGTTTGATCTCCTTGCAGTCCAAGGGACTCTCAAGAGTCTTCTCCAACACCATGGTTCAAAAGCATCAATTCTTCAGCACTCAACTTTGATTATAGTCCAACTCTCACATCCATACATGACTACTAGAAAAGCCATAGCTTTGACTAGACAGACCTTTCTTGGTAAACTAATGTCTCTGCTTTTTAATATGCTGTCTAGTTTGGCCATAACTTTTCTTCCAAGCAGCAGGCATCTTTTAATTTCATGGCTGCAATCACCATCTGCAGTAATTTTGGAGCCAAAGAAAATAAAGTCTCTTACTGTTTCTGTTGTTTCCTCATCTATTTGCCATGAAGTGGTGGGACTGGATGCCATGATCTTCGTTTTCTGAATGTTGAGCTTTAAGCCAACTTTTTCACTCTCCTCTTTCACTTTCAAGAGGCTCTTTAGTTCTTCTTTACTTTCTGCCATAAGGGTGGTGTCATCTGCATATCTGATGTTATTGATATTTCTCCCAGGAATCTTGATTCCAGCTTGTCCTTCATCCAGTCCAGCATTTCACATGATGTACTCTGCATATAAGTTAAATAAGCAGGGTGACAATATACAGCGCTGACATACTCCTTTCCTGATTTTGAGCCAGTCTGTTGTTTCCTGTTCAGTCTTAACTATTGCTTCTTTACCTGCATACAGATTTCTCAGGAGACAGGTCAGGTGGTCTAGTATTCCCATCTCTTTCAGAATTTTCCACAGTTTGTTGTGATCATGAAATATTACAACATAGGAGAATATGATTACTGATATTATGAGAGTGTGAAATGAATGTGGTGAGTAATTGGAGGAAAGCTTTATGTTGAGCTTTGACAGTCACAAAATGTTAGGAAGATGTTTAAGTTAAAAAAATTAAAAATACATTTAATAGCCTTACAGAATATTTGTTGCATTAAAAAGGTCTCTATCAGTTCAGTTCAGTCGCTCAGTCGTATCCGACTCTTTGAGACCCCATGAATCGCAGCACGCCAGGCTTCCCTGTCCATCACCAACTCCCGGAGTCCACTCAAACCCATGTCCATTGAGTCGGTGATGCCAACCAACCATCTCATCCTCTATCGTCCCCTTCTCCTCCTGCCCTCAAACTTTCCCACCATCAGGGTCTTTTCCCATGAGTCAGTGCTTCACATCAGGTGGCCAAAGGATTGGAGTTTCAGTTTCAACATAAGTCCTTCCAATGAACACCCAGGACTGATCTCCTTTAGGATGTACTGGTTGAATCTCCTTGCAGTCCAAGGGACTCTCAAGAGTCTTCTCCAACACCACAGTTCAAAAGCATCAATTCTTTGGCACTCAGCTTTCTTCACAGTCCTACTCTCACATCCATACATGACCACTGGAAAATCCATAGCCTTGACTAGATGGACCTTTGTTGGCAAAGTAATGTCTCTGCTTTTGAAGGTTGGTCATAACTTTCCTTCCAAGGAGTAAGTGTTTTTTAATTTGGTGGCTGCACTCACCATCTGCAGTGATTTTGGAGCCCAGAAATTTTCATAAAATGTTCCCTTGGTCCTCTAATTTTCTTGAAGAGATCTCTAGTCTTTCCCATTCTATTGTTTTCCCTATTTCTTTGCATTGATCACTGAGGAAGGCTTTCTTATCTCTCCTTGCTGTGGAACTCTGCATTCAAATGGATATATCCTTTCTTTTTCTCCTTTGCTTTTTGCTTCCCTTCTTTTATAATTAATACCAAATTATTGTTAAAATAATTTTCTAAAGTATATAAAATTAAATGTGTGGCTATATAATTGACTAACTACATAAATAATCAAAGTTCAATAAAAATATAAAATTTAAAGATTTTAAATAGTTGATTACTAAATTAGTTTTTAAATTATCTGATATCATGACTAATATGCAGTGAATGTTCAGTAACATTAATTTAAAATTGAAAATAATGACTGATATTTACCCTACACTCATTCTGAGCTGGATTTGTGGTAATTATGATACATACATTTTCTTCTTGTCTCATCAGAACCATCCAAGGAATTGCTTTATGGATCAATGATCCCTGACAAGGCTACCATCTAGTGGTGATTAATTTAAGCTTTTGTCAGGTACCATGGAATTATTCTGGCACCCAGGGAAGAAAACTAAGGAATTTTATTAAGTGGACAATATCAGATTGCTGAATAATATCAGAATAGCATATTATACTCAATTAACAATGTTGTAATCTACTTCTGCATATTCAAATATGCTCTATTTTAATAAATTGAGTTAATGGACCTGAACCCTATGAAAATGGAGGATATCTAATGTTGGACACAAATTTTTCAAAAATATATTATTTTTATTAAATCTTTATCATTATTATCTAGATTACAACTATGCTCAATTCACTGGTCATTACAGAAGTTAAAATAATTTTCTTTTATGGATAGTTAAGAAAAAGGAAAAAAGAAAAATCTGAAATAGCTGTTGGGTTAAATGAAGAGAGAAAGAAGATGAAACATCATATTAACACAGAAAACTGATAGTTTTCTCAATCAGTGCCTCTTGAATGCAAATCTGTTGGTATGTAGATTTTCAGACATAGCATATAACAACTTCATAAATCGTTTCCATGAAACAACCCAAATCCCACCCAAAACTCCATACACTTGGAATTGAGCAACTGATCTCATGAGACTTCACAATCAATTACAGAGTACTCTGAAGGGTACCTTTATGCTAGTTTTCTCAGTTAACTACAGCAAGTGTCACCATGGACAGCTTGCTGCAGTTAATTGAATTTGACAGGTTACTTGAGAGCCCTATTCACTAAATGCACTGGGGAACTGGAATGAGCAAAAGGACTGGCCAGGACAGAAAACAGAAGACTCAAGTGGAGAAAAATAATAGTGGAGTCAACATTAAGTAACGGAAATATTTATTCCCCAAAGAAGAGAACACCCAGAGAATACATCAGTGAGATGTCATTTCATTATTCTTAAATTCTTTAGGTTGCCCAATTTGCTTCTATTTTAGATATTTCTGTACTAAGATTGTGTAATTTCAGAGATTGAGAAAATATTTTAAGAGCTACATGAAATTAAAATATACTGTTATTTCATATTTCCAGTTGGCCACATCCAAAGGCCATACAGTTTTAAGTTCAAAATTGATCTCATTTTTCTTCAGCCACTCTAAAATTATTGTTTCCTGTTTTCTGATATTTGTCAAAATGCTAACATCAGAACAACCAATAAGTCCAAACATCCTTTTTGACTTCTTATTTTACTTTTAAAAATCTTTCACTAATACCTTTCAGTAATTACCATTCCTTCTATTGTTTGAATCTCTCTAAAATCCCTTTTCTAATCCTATTTCCATTTCTCTACTTCTGAATCTCAATTGCACTGTGAATATAATAATAATTCTTTAAAGCTTTGTGTCTAATATCCTTGCCTTCATTTTCTGATTCCTCTCTGCTCCTGCCTTTGTGTCCATCTTCTGCACAGTTTCAATGTGAGTCTTTTTCTAAATTGCAGAATTGATTGTTATTTCCATCTCCAGTGAGACTGTTATATTAAATTTAATTGATTAGTCCAGAATACTAAATAGGTACACATGACTGTGCAGTTTTCCTAACAACATTTATTGAAGAAACTGTCTTTTCTCCATTGTATATTCTCGACTCTATTGTCAAAAATTAATTGATCATGTCCATATGGGTTTATTTCTGGGCTCTCTATTCTATCCCATTAGACTATGGGTCTGTTTTTGTGACAGTATCTTACTGTTGAACTAGCTTTGTAATACTCTGTATTACAAGTACTCTGTAATACTTTGTAAAACTAGCTTTGAAATCAGGAACTGTGATACTTCCAGCTTTGCTTTTCTTTCTCCAAATTCCTTTGGCTTAAAAAAACGCAGCCTATGGAATGGAAGAAAATATTTGTAAATCATATATCTAACAAGGAGTTAATATCCAAAATATATTTAGAACTCATAAAATTCAACAGCAGAAAAACAAATCTTAAAATAGAGATCTGAATAGATATTTTTCCAAGGAAGATATTCAGATGGCAAATAGGTACCTGAAAAGATGCTCAATATCATTGATCATCAGAGAAATGGAAATCAAAATCACAATGAGGTACTACCTCACACTTGATAGAATGGCCACACACAAATAATAGATATATTATGATTTCATTTATATGAAGATCAAAGACAGGAAAAATTAATCTGTTTGGCTAGAAATCAAAATGGTGGTTGCTGGAAGGGGACATGAGAATTTTTGGCATCAGAGAAATCTTTTATACCTTGATTGTGATGGTGTTTATTTGAATATATGCATGTGTTAGCACTCAACATTTTGCATATTTTTCTATGTAAATTTAACTTCAGTTGTTCAAAAAGGTTAAACTTTTAAAATTCTGATACTAAAAAAGAAATATAAATTGCACTGTCTATGAAATTGCTCAGTTTTTGTACTAAAGGAAATTTGAGTGAAAAACAGAAATATGCCATTTTTATCTACTGAATAAAAAGATGTAAAATAATAATACTGTGTACATAGGAAGATACCATAATCTTTTAGCGAGACATTAAGTTCACATACTCTTTCTAAAGAACACTTTTCTGAACCAGTAAATCAGCTTAAAAAATAAATTATTTAGACAATTGTTCATATTCCTATATATCCATTGTGGACATTTTTTTATAATACTAAATTATAAACAGTTGAAATTTCTCAAAATTTCATTGATTAACTGAATTAATGCTAAATCATTTGGAAAAAGTCATTAACTGGGTTTTTTAAAATTAAATTTTATTGTTAGAAATTCTCTTGATATAATGTGAAAAAGCAAAAAGTTTAGAGATCAAAAAATACATTTAATGTGATCATAATTTATGAAAAATTGTGCATTCTGATGTTAAAATTTAAAAGCAACTGGAGCAAAACATTCAGTATTTTCTGAGTGATAGAATTACAGTGGGTTTTTATATAATTTTCATATTCTTTTTCATATTCTGATTTCTGAGATAAATATTATTTTCCTAAATTCTTCTATTTATCAACTATTATAGATAAGTACATTTCAAAAACACTTAACTATTTATTGCTGAAATTATGTTGGAACTAAACACTGTTAAGAAATATTTCATTGACCATTTTCCAGACAACCTGTGTGATAATACATTGCATTAGTGGTTCTTGGGAGTTAATACTTATATAGACCTCATCCCAAAGTTTTATGGAAATCCAAGTGGCTAAATTATTATCAAATAATTATTATCGAATTAAAAGACAAATGCCTATGTCAGTATATAAAGTTATGAACATTCAATGGAAGATTTTCCTAAGATTTTCTTATAATTTCGATTTCTCCAATATTAAATTAATCCTCTTTTTTGACTTTTTTTATCAAAGTATAGTTGATTCAGAATGTGAATTTCTGCTATACAGCAAAGTTATTCAATTTTATATATATATATGTATACTTTCTTTTCTACATTCTTTTCCATTATGGTTTATCTCAGGATATTGAATATAGCTCCCTGTGTTAAACAGTAGGACCTTGTTGTTTATCCATTCTATATGTAATAGTTTTCATCTGCTAATCCCAAACTCCCAGTCCATCCCCACCCCACCCCCAACTATTCCTCCCCTTTGGTAACCACAAGTCTGTCTCTATGAGTCTGTTTCTGTTTTGTAGAGAAGTTCACTTGTGTCATATTTTAGATTCCGTATTCTGTGTCGAGTTAAAGATAAGATAATAAAATATTTTACTTTTTAAATGAAGGTTTTTTTCTTGTGTTAAGAACACTTAGGATTTATTCTCTTAATGATTTTCATATATAACTGACAGCAGCGCTAATATTTATACTGCTGTACATTCTTAGTACCTATCATATAACTGGAAGTTTGTGCCTTTTTAAAAACTTATTTTTAATTGGAAGATAATTTCTTTACAATGTCGTGTTCATTTCTGCTGTACGATGAAGTGGAGGAGCTATACATACATCCTCTCCATCTTGAACCTCCCTCCCACCCCCCACCCCCCACCCCCATCCCACCCATCTAGGTTACCACAGAGCACTAAACCAAGCTCCCTGTACTATTCTGCAGGTTCCCACTAGCAATTTGCTTTACATACGCAGTGCACATACCTCAAAACCAATCTCTCAATTCGTCCCGCCGCCCCCCACCTGCGTCCACACATCCATTTTCTATGTCTGTGTCTCTATTGCTGCCCTGCAAATTGGGTCATCTGTACTGTTTTCTAGATTCCATATACATGTGTTAACATACGATTATTTTTCTCTTTCTGACTTACTTCACTTTGTATGACAGACTCTGGGTCCATCCACTCCTCTACAAATGACCCACTTTTGTCCCTTTTTATGGCTCAGCAATATTCCATTGTATATAGGTATGATATCTTTTTTATTCATCTGTCAATGGCCATTTAAGTCACTTCCATGTCCTGGCTAGTGTGCATAGTGCTGCAATGAACACTGAGGTGCATGTGTCTTTTTGCATTAGGGTTTTCTCAGGGTATCTGCTCTGTAGTGGGATTACTGGGTCATATCGTAGTGGAGAAGGAAATGGCAACCCACTCTAGTATTCTTTCCTGGAGAATCCTATGGACAGAGGAGCCTGACAGGCTACAGTCCATGCGGTTGCAAGAGTCGGACGTGATTTATCGACTAAGCCACAGCCATTGTAATGCTATTTTTAGTTTTTTAAAGAGCCTCCATACTATTTTCCATACATTCCCAGCAACAGTACAAGAGGATTCCACGTTTTTCCACATCCTCTCCAGCATTTATTGTTTGCAGATATTTTGATGATGGTCATTCTGACTGGTGTGAGGTGATACTTGATTGTAGCTTTGATTTGCATTTCCCTAATAATTAGTGATATCTTGAGCATCTTTTCATGCACTTCTTGGTGATCTGACTGTCTTCTTTGAAGAAATGTCTATTTAGGGCTTCCACGCATTTTTTGACACTGAACTTCAAGTACCATGCCATGCTAAGTCGCTTCAGTTGTGTCCAACTCTCTGTGACTCCACAGACTGTCACCCACCAAGCTCCTCTGTCCATGGGGATTCTCCAGGCAAGAATACTGTAGTGGGTATCCATTTCCTCCTCCAGGGTACCTTTCTGACCCAGGGATTGAACCCATGCCTCCTGTGGCTCCTGCATTGCAGGCAGATTCTTTATGAGCTTCATGGCTGTTTTTATATTTTGGAGATTACTCCCTTGTCAGCTGCTTCATTTGCAAATATGTTTTCCCATTCTGAGGGTTGTCTCTTCATCTCATGTATGATTTTCTTTGCTGTGCAAACTCTTTTAAGTTCAATTTAGTTCCATTTGTTTATTTTTGTTTTTATTTTCATTACTCTAAGAAGTGAGTCCAAAAGATCTTCTTGTAATGTTTTCCTCTAGGAGTTTTATAGTATCCACTCTTACATTTAGGTCTTTAATCCCTTTTGAGTTTATTTTTGTATATGGTGTTAGTGAGTGTTCTAATTTAATTCTTTTTTTATTTTTGGCTGCACCATGCCACATGTGGGATTTTAGTTCCCTTACCAGGAACTGAACTCATGCCATGTACATTGGAAGTATGGAATCTTAACAGCTAGACCACCAACCAAGGAAGTGCCTCTAATTTCATTCTTTTACATATACTGTTCAGCTTTCCAAGCACTGCTTATTAAAGAGACTGTCTTTTCTGCGCTGTATATGTTTGCCTCCTTTGTCATAAATTAGGTGATCACAGTTGCATGGGTTTCTTCCTTGGCTTTTTATCCTGTTCAATTGATCTGTATTTCTGTTTTCATGCCAGTAACATAGTGTCTTGATTACTGTAGCTTTGAACTCTAATGTGAAATCAGAGAGCCTGATTTCTCCAGCTCTGTTTTTTTTTTTTTTTAAGATTGCTTTGGCTGTTCAGGGTCTTTTGTGATTCCATACAAGTAGTAAAATTTTTTGTTCTAATTCTGTAAAAAATGCCATTGGTAATTTGATAGGAATTGCATTGAATCTGTAAATTGCTTTGGGTAGTACAGTCATTTTCACAATATTGATTCTTCTAATCCAAGAACGTGGTATGTCTCCATCTGTTCGTGTCATGTTTGTATTCTGTCATCAGTATCCTATAGCTTTTCTCAGCACAGATCTTTTGCCTCCTTGGGTAGATTTATTTCTAGGTATTTTATCCTTTTTGTTGCAATGATAATTGGGGTTGTTTCCATAATTTCCCTCTCTGATCTTTTGTTGTTAGTGCATAGGAATGCAAGAGATTTCTGTGCATTATTTTTGTATCCTGCAACTTTATCAAATTCACTACTGAGCTCTAGTAGTTTTTTGGAGGCTTCCTTAGGATTTTTCCTTTCTTTGATCCTTGATTATACTGGAATAAAAAATAAAGGTAATATGAACATTATTAGAGTAGGGAACCTTTAAAATGTATGTTAGGTAATATTGTTCAAAGTTAAATTTCTTGACTGTGATCACACTGAGATTATATAGATTTTTTTCTTCTTGGGAGTTAGTATACTAAATTGTAAGGGTGAAATATTTATTATAAGGTCTGCTACACACTAACAAATGGCTTAAAATAAAGTATCCATTTGTCTTCTGTAAATAAACCATCCAAAACTCAGTGCATTGGCTTAATATAACAATCAGTTATTAATGTCCAAATTTCTGACTGGCAATTGGATCAAAGGTCAGATGGATAATTTTGCTCATTCTCCCTGGTTTATCTCATAATACTGACACCTATCACCTCCTCTGGGAACAGATGATCTGAGATCATCTTATTCACATTCCTAGTGGTTGTCAGGCTGTTGACTAGAGCACCTTGATTTTTCTCTATTTGGCCTCTCAGAAGGTTGGCTAGAACAGGTTCAAATGATAGAAAAATTTTAACATTGAAGAGAGGAAATATGAAAGCCTAGATTCATAACTCATATTATAGCACTTATATGGAATTCTATTGGTCAAAGCAAGACATAAGACCATCCTAGATTCATGGGTTTGGAAACCAACCTCATCTTTTGACATGAGAAGCTGAAAATTTCTGTCATTGTTTTAAACTCACTGTACCATCTATTTGTCTGTTTATCTATTATCTGTGATTATGTAAATATCCATTTATCCCTCTATCCATCTATCCATAGATAAAACAAATATGTCCCTTTTAAACAATTTGTCATTCTGAGTAGAGTTATGAATACTTATTGTATTATACAATTAAAATTTTTAATTGAGGAAAATTAAAAATGAAATAAGATTTAAAAAAATCTTACCTCCTCTTATTATTTCTCTCTGCTTAATTTTTCCCTCATCAATCCTCACATAATAAGAAAATCATTCAAAAGGTATCCTGATTCTGAGGTTCTAGTGAATACATGTATAGGAGGATCTATCCATATATAGGAAGATGTGAATTGGACAAATGTAGTCTTCATTCTACTCTAATTCAATTGCCATGCAGAGTAACCCTGTGGATCAGTTTGCCTAAGATAATTTTTAGAGTAATTTCTGTAATAATTTTACTAATTTGGAGTATATCAAAGAAACTATTTTCTATTAATTCTGTAATGTGACAGATAATAAATGTGCTTATTCTTGTAGTCCTCATTGTAACTGTCTCTACATTTTTCTGTAATAGATTGTTTTCAGATACTATTAAATTCAGTCCAAATTTACTAACATCATACACATTTCTATCACATGTAAATTTATACTTTCTTATAAATGCAAAAGCAGAAATGTGGCCAGTACAAGATAAATTTTAATGCATTTAATTATCACTATAAATACTTAAAAGTATTTAAAATTTATATTTAACTTTGTGGCAGTTTGTACTCTTGTCAATTTATTAAAAGTTAAGGTGGCTTAGATTGTAAAGAATCTGTCTGCAGTGCAGGTTCCATCCCTGGGTTGGAAAGATCCCACTCCAAGAGGTTGGAATGGCTACCCACTTCAGTATTGTTGGCTGGAAAATTCCATGGATAGAGAAGCCTGGAAATCTACAGTCCATGGGCTCACAAAGAGTTGGACATAACTGAGTGACTAACTTTCAAGCTAAAATTATGTTTTTCAGAAGTCCATGCCCTATATGTTCTAGATTAAAGTTGGTAGATAAAGAATTGCTTGCGAATTGGGAGGCAGAAATGAAGCAGCTGCTTTTCCTCTTTGAAGATCATTGGATTAGATGCTGTGAGAGACAGGGAAAAGCAGGTTTCATCTTGTTTTATTCTTATCATGGTGAGCCATGCTGATCAACAGCAATTAAAGCCCACCATCAGATGTTTGTCTGGAGACCTTTAAAAGGAATAGTTATGCAATTTGAATAATTTGCCCTATCCTTTTTCCTTAACTTATTTTACATCCTCATTTTGTTTTGTAGCTGGATGTGCCTGGTTTCCCAGGATCCTCTGAAATTCCTGACTTTGTGCCCGTGTCAGTTATGTAGTAGTACTGATTAGTGACTTTCCCCTGATCTCCCAAATCTCCCTTTCATACCTTTCCTTCTCTAGTCTTTTCCAAATGTTAGGTAGTTAAAATAGGAAACAGGAGTCCAAAATGGTGGTGGCTAAAAGACAAGGAAGGGAAAAGCCCATGAAAATAGAACAAACGAAGGTCAAAGGAAGGTCTGAGGACTGGAGTGAGGACCTCAGGTAGAACAAACAGCACTCCTGGCTAGCCCAGTTTACATAGATCAGGCCTGGGGGAGAGGAAAAAAACACATAAAAAGAGGAGCCAAAGGGCCAGCTCTCTTTCTCCCATGTGCATGCTCTTTGTCTTTCTTTGTCTGCCCCCACCACCCCAACCATACACATGCTCTCATGCACTACCCCCACTCTCTAATCTTCGCATCTTTGGGTCAGTATGCCCTCATGCCTTCAGGATGGATTTTCCTGCTATTTTTCTAAATAAAATAGAGCTGTAACACGGAGCTGTAACACTGATCTGTTGAAGTGCTATAACACTGTCGGTCCAAGACCTGAGAGCTGTGATGCGCCAAGAGCTTTATTGTCCATCACTCCAAATCTTTGTTGTGACGAGACAGAACCAAGGAGAATACACTCGCCTGACACATAATTATGTAAGGTCTTATTCTCATGATCAGACTCTAACAGGTAATTCTCATGATAATTTTTTTTCTTTTTCAAATCCTATTTATAGTTATTATATAAACAATAATTTACCATTTCAGAGTTTTACACAGTGTTGGGGTATAAGACGCTGTACAATATAAAATACAGCAATTGTTCTACTGTTTTTGGTTTTGCTAGATTTCTTCAGAGTATGATTATTCCCATTTTATTTATGGAAATAATTGTAAACTCTTCCTTTCCGTAAGTTTAAGAAATAATTCAGCAGAACAATCCTGTCATTTAATAAACTTTATTTCAAGTGCAATATGGATTGGAAACTTAACTTTGTAAGGCAAATAATTAGTTATGGGAGTTTCCACTTGATAATTAGAAAAGGAGTCAAAGTTCATTTTTACAAAGCCTTAAAGATTCACTTTACGTTAGATAACTTAAAGAAAATCTTTTGTTGTTAAGACTAATTCATTTTTTCTCCTTTGTGTACATTCCTTTGTGATTTTCAAGGTCATAGTTAATACACAATGAACAATACCTTTATTTCACTGGGGGAACATAATAAATGGTAAATTTACACTTAAAAGCAAAAGCTCTGTCTTCAGTATGGTGAGATTCAGTTTCCTTCTTTGTACTTCAATTCCCAGTTCTTTGCATTTCCTCTCCTATACAAGTATTCATTATCACAGGGAGGAAGTCTTGTCACATGCGGTGACAAATCGTTTCATTTATTTAAAATGGAGCTTTGTATTTCACTCCATATGCTAATGCAAACACATCTTTAATGATTAAGAAAAGATAAAATCCTTAACTAGTAGGAGCAGAAATTTCTCAGTGTTCACAGGCTTATAAGCAAACCACATACTGAGCTGCCAATCCAGCTGCCTGAACAGCAATTCCCCTTTAATCAGTGAATCAGTGTGCCAGTAACAACATCAACAACAACAGAAAGTTGTTCCATCTAGTTTCATACTTCGCTTTGTACTTTCACAAAATTTATCCTGGAGGGAATCCCATCATCCCACTGAATCAAAAATGCAGACTTTAGAAATCAAGGCAAGGGTCCTATTCTATCTTTAAATCTAGGCCCAAACCATTTTGCTTATGAATTTGCTAAATCATGATTCTCAGACATACCTTTGGCATTGAATCTTGTCAAATGTTTGCTCCGTAAACATCATCAATACAAGCTGTCAATAGGACAAAGGTTTTTAAGAGTTTACTACTTACTGTGATCAGGGAGACTAACACTGGAGGGGATGTGGGATCTTCCCAGACCAGGAATTGAACCCGTGTCCCTTACATTGCAAGGCACATTCTTGATCACCAGGGAAGTCTAAAGGTGTTTTTTTTTTTTTTTTTTTAATTTCGAAAAGGTTATGGGAATAATGGTGTCCATAGGTCAAGATGTATTATTAATATAAAAGAAGTAAAGCATTGTCTAGCATCCTTTCACTTCCCTTAAATACTTTCTGCTACATCCTTCCAGATCTTTAGCTTCTGAAGTTAACCAGGCTGATCTGTGACTGTTCCAAAGACCATCCCAGATCTGGATGGAAAAGAATAAAGTGTTAGAGTTACCTTTTTTTTTTTTTTTTGGTAGTCAAAGTAAAGTACCATTGTTTTAAAGTAGTAGATAATGGCCAAGGAGAACTCAGCAGTGGAGGAATTCCTAATTGCTCTTTCATACCTGCTTCAAGAGGCTTCCCAGGTGGGCTAGTGGTAAAGAACACACTTGCCAATGCAAGAAACATAAGAGAAACAAGTTAGATCCCTGGGTGGGGAAAATCCCCTGAAGGGAGGGCATGGCAACCCACTCCAGTATTCTTGTCTGGAGAAGCCTATGGACAGAGGAGCCTGGCAGGCTACAGTCCATAGGATCACAAAAAGTTGGACACAACTCAAGTGACTTAGTGTGTGCGTGCACACACACACACAGAGGCACACATACATATATACATACATACCTGGAGAGCTATTTCCTCTAGGAAATCTTGAGTCCTTCACCTTGAATTAGGAATTCCTCCTATGTTCTTTCATGGATTTGTAGTTATCGAACTACAACTTTTTTTTTTTATAACCATAGTTCTTCATATCCTTTACCAGTCTGCTAATCCTTGAAAGTAAACTATGCCTAATGATGCTCAGTATCCACAATATCAAGAAATGCTTCTTGAATAAATAAATGAAGTAATTCATACTGATGTGTGAATTCCTAATTGTCTCCTAAGAATCTAACAATGAAAATACTTCTACTAATTGGAAAGGGAGAAGTTATATACAAATGTTTCTAGATAGTTTTAGATTATTGGATTCATCTGAATAGGAGTATAAAAAGCATGATCACAAGTCAATTTTTAATCACTTGTTATTTAAGAATCAGCAGAAAGACAAGATAGGATTTAAGGACAAGGGAATAATGAATCCAGGGGGAAAGAGGAATCCTGAATTTAAAATATCAAGTTAGAAATATGACGGAGACAATACTAAGACCTTAGGGTGGTTACTTTGAAAAAGTTAAAAAAACAGAGGGTTTTTCACGATCATACACTAATAATCATCTTTCTAATCAGCTCACTAGTACTTTACATTATTTCACTAATATTAACAACAAAATTAACCCATACCAGCACCATAGATGCACAAGAAGTAGAAACAATCTGAACCATTTTACCAGCCATTATTCTGATCATAATTGCTCTCCCATCTTTACGAATCTTATACATGATAGACGAAATCAACAACCCATCCCTCACAGTAAAGACCATGGGACATCAATGATACTGAAGTTATGAATACACGGACTATGAAGACTTGAGCTTCGATTCCTACATAATTCCAACATCAGAATTAAAACCAGGAGAACTACGATTACTAGAAGTTGATAACTGAGTTGTATTGCCCATAGAAATAACAATTCGAATATTAATCTCTTCTGAAGACGTCTTGCACTCATGAGCAGTACCTTCCCTAGGACTAAAAACAGATGCAATTCCAGGTCGTTTAAATCAAGCAACTCTTATGTCAACCCGCCCAGGCCTATTCTATGGTCAATGCTCAGAAATCTGCGGATCAAATCACAGTTTTATACCAATTGTTCTCGAGCTAGTCCCACTAAAACACTTTGAAAAATGATCTGCATCAATATTATAAAATCATCAAGAAGCTATATCAGCGTTAACCTTTTAAGTTAAAGACTGAGAGCATAATACTCTCCTTGATGACATGCCACAACTAGACACATCAACGTGACTTACAATAATTATATCAATGTTCCTAGTTCTCTTTATCATCTTCCAATTAAAAATCTCAAAACACAGCTTCTACTACAGCCCAGAGTTAATAACAACAAAAATACCAAAACAAAACACCCCTTGAGAAACAAAATGAACGAAAATCTATTTGCCTCTTTCATTACCCCTATAATACTAGGCCTTCCCCTTGTTACTCTCATTGTTTTATTTCCTAGCTTACTGTTTCCTACATCAAACAGAGGGTTTTTACAAATTGACATCAAAAGTTAAAAGACATTACATACAAGATTTAGACTTTTATTGCTGTTACTCAAACAAGAATACATTATCTTATAGAACTGAAAAATTACAAGGCAGCTTTATTAGAAAATCTTCTAAAACAATGGTGCACATTGTTCTGCTCTGTGAACCATTTTAAGTCTGCTACAAGGTAGAGAGCTTACACCAGAATGTGAATCACTTATATTTCTAAGATTACTATTTTTGTTCAACTATTTTTCTTCCTAGCAGGACTTTCTTGGTAAAGATTTAGATTCTGGTGAGAGCTCCTTATCCCACTGGGAACCAATGACTTCATGGACCAGCAAGTCATATGGTAGAGGTGGAAGTGCTTTTAAATTGTCTTTTGCTTTTTCCTCATCTGGGTATGGCTCTGGAAGTTTTCTTAATTATTACTATTTTTTTTTTTGGAGAGTGAATACGGGTAAAGAGCTTCATTAGACCTCAGATTGATAATGAATTATAAGTAGAAGCAAACTAAAACAAAACTATACCATAATATTTTTTTTCTTTAAGAATCATATGAGTTTTTCAAAATAAATCCAGGACTGCTGTTGTTTAGTTGCTAAGCTGTGTCCAACTCTTTTGTGTCCAACTCTTTTGTGACTCTTCTGTGACTATAGCCTGCCAGGCTTTTCTGTCCATGAAATTCTCCAGGCAAGAATATGGGAGTGGGTTGTCATTTCCTTCTCCAGGAAATCTTCCCGACTTAGGGATTGGACCTGGGTCCCCTGCGCTGCAGACAGATTCTTTACCACTGAGCCACCTGGGAAACTCAGGACTACTGTAGTGGACTGAATAATAGCCCCCCACAAATGTATGCTCATGTCTCAGTTCCCTAAAGTAACATGTTAATGTTGCCTTGTTTGTATTTAAAAAAAAAAAAAAGATTTTGCAAATGTAATTGAGGTAAGGATTTGAGATGAAGATATCATTCTATATTATCCTGGTGGGCTTTAAATGCAATGACATGTATCCTTATAAAAATACACACAGAAGAGAAAAGAAGAGCAGAGAAGGCAATGTAAAGACAGAGGCAGAGATAGGAGATTAGTCTCAAGTCAAGGAAGCCGGCAGCCACCAGAAGCTAGAAAAAGCTAGGACCAGATCTGACCATTCTGAATTTCAGTCTTCTAGACCAGAAATGTGAGAGAATAATTTTTTGTAATTGTTTAAAGCCACAAAGTACCTGGTATTTTGTTATAGCAACCTCAAACATCTAATAAACTAGTTTTACATATTTTCCAGAATTGAAACTCTGTAAATCGAGATTAACACTAGACAGGTGTAGACAGCTGTACCCAGTAGTATAAAAGACATGTTTCCTTCATGACTGATATCCTATTATGATTCCTTAAATAAAACTTAGTTTCACTTTTATAACCAATGCATTTATCTTATGGCTAACATTAATTTGTGACTGTTACTCAGATAATACTTCTGTTATTACTGATTTCTCATACTGAAATGAAACTCTAAGAACCATCAGCATTGGACAGACTGAAATCTGATAAATTACTTTGAATTATATAAAGTTGCCAATTTTTGTAGTTTCAAAATGGTTGCACACTGGCATTTTCATGTAGCTCAAATTTAATGATAAGTAGGATTTATTCAAGGGAATAAATAAAGCATGGTCTGTAAATACTTGATAGCTTGACTATTATTCCCTTTCTTTAATGGCTTTGTCAAGATTTTTCAGTGGTTTGAGAGTACAATCCTTCGACAGGGACAGTGTCTTCTATGAATAAATCATACACTTCACAACACACTACATAGAGAAGAAATAGAGCAACAGATAAAATAAGCTAGTGAACCGTTAGAGATGCCTGTTCTTGTTCATAAGTTCTCATCACTGGCTGATTTAATTTTCTCTTGGCCAAAATGCTCCTTATTCTGGCGATGTTCTGAAATAAAACCATAAACATTGATGCATGTTCAAACAAAAGTGAGGTCTGGTTCATTAAAAAATGCTTACTAGCTGACAACATACACCCAGCTGGATGTTTTTATATATGATTCAGAGACAAGATATAAACATGAATCATAGAAGGAAAACAACTTGGGACAGTTATCTTCTGGAATACCAAAACACTGCCATCCACAGGCCATTTTCAAAGATTTTTCTGCCTATTATGTATAACTCAAATAAAGATTTCTTTTATCTCAAATGTTAGCAATTCTATCCACTAATGGAAATCCCTATTTTTTTAAATAAAAACTTACAACACAATAAAGCAGTGTGAGAATTTGAATGATATAAACATTTTCATAGCTAAACTATTTCACATATTACACTGATCTGAATTTTTTCAAATATAGATTTAAATAATTTTTGGACTTACAAATGTAGATAAATTATAAAGGATTTGCCATACTTATTTAACTATGGAATTCATGTCTCAAAATACAGCTAAAGTAATTTGAAAAAACACATTAGATAGTAACTATTATATCATATTGAAAGATGTACACTGAGAAACTAAATAGGTGTTTGTGTTCTTAGAAAAAGGGAAACTATACCAAGACATAGAAAATATGTTGAAAAATGAATGGAAACCATCATACCATAAGTTATTATTTGGTATTTTGTGATTAACTCAATGAGTTTCTATGCAGTCATCAATTGAAATTATTTATAGATATCTGATTTTTTTTTAAACTCAACTCTTATTGAAGTTAATTGCTTGAGCCAATTAGTAGGGGTAATCAGAGATTATCATAACTAAAAGTTACTATTAAGATATCTAATTGAAAAACAGAAAGCCATGTGTTTTGTTTGGAGAAAAGAAAATATTTTCCATGCAAAATCTAAAAGCCAAGGAAAAAACCTAATACATTATCATCTCACATTGATCACCCATGGTATTAATATTTCATCTATAATACTTTGACTCTTTCATTTTTCTTCAATTGCCATGGATAGGTACCTGTGTACATGTTATATCTCCCTTGCTAGATTATAAGGTCCTAAATATAAAAAAAAAACAAACTTCTGTTTGTATGTTTATATTCACAAATATCTCAATTTTAAAAATAACACATGCTTAAATACAGAGATGGGGATAAATATAATTTATGATTCCCCTCTCTGGAAAAAAACTGCTGTCAAAATTATGTTATATGTCTTTTGTTTATATATATATTTCTTTTAGAAAAATTAAGTGTTATGTATGCTATTTTTGGATCACTCAGATCTCATTTTCCCTTACAAACAAGATTAATGTAATATATGTCTTTACTGCTTTGTTTCTCCTATGATTGCTGTTTAATAATTAAGATCACTCACTGATTTTTTAAAAGTATGTTTAATCAAGAACATCACCCATTTGTCACACAAGGAAGATGATATTAAGAGGAAAGTTTTCTGTCCTTACACAATATTTAAGATTTTTCCAATTAAAACAACAAAGCAGGCACAAAATCATTGCTCTGCTTTAAAACACTTTTGTAGAAATAGACAAAAAATGTTTTCTAATGTTAACAGCAAAGAATTCCCTCAAAAATATTATGTTTGTTTAAAGATATAGCTTGTCCTCAGTTCAGTTTAGTCGCTCAGTCATGTCCGACTCTTTGAGACCCCATGGACTGCAGCACGCCAGGCCTCCCTATCCATCACCAACTCCCACAATTTACTCAAACTCATGTCCATTGAGTCGGTGATGCCATCCGACCATCTCATCCTCTGTCATATCCTTCTCCTCCTGCCTTCAATCTTTCCCAGCACCAGGGTCTTTTCAAATGAGAGAGCTCTTCACATCACTTCTCAGCTTCAACATCAATTCTTCCAATGAACACTCAGGACTGATCTCCTTTAAGATGGACTGATTGGATCTCTTGCAGTTCAAGGGACTCTCAAGAGTCTTCTCCAACATCACACTTCAAAAGCATCAACTCTTCAGAGCTCAGCTTTCTTTATAATCCAACTCTCTCATCCATACATGACCACTGGAAAAACCATAGCTTTGACTAGATGGACCTTTGTTGGCAAAGTAATGTCTCTGCTTTTTAATATGTTGTCTAAGTTGGTCATAACTTTTCTTCCAAGGAGTAAGTGTCTTTCTATTTCATGGCTGCAGTCACCATCTGCAGTGACTTGGGAACCCCTCCCAAAAATAAAGTCTGCCACTGTTTCCAATGTTTCTCCATCTACTTGCCATGAAGTGATGGGACTGAGTGCCATGATCTTTGTTTTCTGAATGTTGAACTTTAAGCCAACTTTTTCACTCTCCTCTTTCACTTTCATCAAGAGACTCTTTAGTTCCTCTTCACTTTCTGCCATAAGGGTGGTGTCATCTGCATATCTGAGGTTATTGATATTTCTCCTGGTAATCTTGATTCTAGCTTGTGCTTCATCCAGCCCAGCATTTCTTAGGATGTACTCTGCATAGAAGTTAAATAAGCAGGGTGACAATATACAGCCTTGACGTACTCCTTTCCTGATTTGTAACCAGTCTGTTGTTCCATGTCTAGCTCTAATTGTTGCTTCCTGACCTGCATACAGGTTTCTAAGAGGCAGGTCAGGTGGTCTGGGATTCCCATCTCTTTCAGAATTTCCCACAGTTTATTGTGATCCACACAGTCAAAGGCTTTGGCATAGTCAATGAAGCAGAAATAGATGTTTTTCTGGAAGTCTGTTGCTTTTTTTGATGATCCAGCAGATGTTGGCAATTTGACCTCTGGTTCCTCTGGCTTTTCTAAAACCAACTTGAACATCTGGAAGTTCATGGTTCACGTATTGCTGAAGCCTGGCTTGGAGAATTTTGAGCATTACTTTACTAGCGTGTGAGATGAGTACAATTGTGTGGTAGTTTGAGCATTCTTTGGCATTGCTTTTCTTTGGAATTGGAATGAAAACTGGCCTTTTCCAGTCCTGTGGCCACTGCTGAGTTTTCCAAATTTGCTGGCATATTGAATGCAGCACTTTCACTGCATTGTCTTTTAGTATCTGAAATAGCTCAACTGGAATTCCATCACTTCCACTAGCTTTGTCATAATGATACTTCCTAAGGCCCACTTGACCTCACATTCCAGGATGTCTGGCTTTAGGTGAATGACTGTACCAACATGATTATCTGGGTCGTGAAGATCTTTTTTGTACAGTTTTCCTGGGTATTCTTGCCACCTCTTCTTAATACCATCTGCCTCTGTTAGGTCCATACCATTTCTGTCCTTTATCAAGCCCATCTTTGCATGAAATGTTCCCTTGATATCTCTAATTTTTTTGTAGAGATCTCCAGTCTTTCCCATTCTATTTTTTTCCTCCATTTCTTTGCACTGATCACTGAGGAAGGCCTTCTTATCTCTCCTTGCTTGTCCTCAAAACATCATAAAGTAGGTTATCTGCTTAGTGAAATAAATGGTGAGAATGGGAAATACCTCACTACTCGTGGGAAAGGGACTTGTCCAACTAGCAGAATTACCCAAAAATGAAACCAGGAACTCTCAGTGCCTAAGCTGCAAGTTCTTATGTAGGGGAACTGCATATAAGATCAACTTCAGATGGGCCTGGGGCTTCTTTCCATGGACAGAAAAGTATAAACATCTCATGACTCTCCAACCCCCAGGTTCTGGGTAGCTGCCTTTCCAGTGGACTCCTTAAGTGTCTCATCTTCCAAATCCAGATGCCAAGTGTCAAGTTTCTGGCATATTCCCCAACAATAAGGCTGCTTTTTCATATGTAATGTCTTATAAAACTTAGACTAGCAGAAAAGTAACGCCCTTCACTGGAGGACCTACCCATGCTGCATGCCCAGGTAATCCCAAATATCACAAACACAAAACTTTATTTTTTAGTAATAATACAAGGTAGCTCTGCCATTGCTCCAGTGCTCAGTACCAAAACAACACAACTCTAAATCTCATCATTGTCTCTCATGATTAGCATCATACAGATGCTAAATGAATCTCCTCACGTCTTGTCCTCTGTCCTTGGGCCAAAGGCAACTAGTCCAAAGGCAGATGAGTTTAGGGTGAGTAACCTTCTACAGAGTAGCAAAACAGCAACCCATGCTGGAGATATTTCAGGATGAAAAGAGTTTTAATCAAAGGGAATATTTAAGAAAAGAAAGCCAAATTAATTAATTTTAAAACCTTTTATTTCAGAGAGCTAGTACAATTGATTCCTGCATAAAGCACTATATCCTGATGGAAAACACTGAAAGCAGTTTTAAGAGGGGAGTTTCTAGTGACATAAATTTAGGAAACAAGAAAAATCTCAAAGAACCTTTTCTTACAACTAAAGGAACTAGGAAGAGAAAAGAAACAAAACCCAAATTTAGTAAGGGGAAAGAAATCATAAAGATCAGAGCAGAAATAAATGAAATAGAGACTTTAAAATATACATTTTAAAAAGATCACCAAAACCAAGAGATGGTTTTTTGAAAAGATAAAACAAACTTTTAGACAAACTCATCAGGAGAAAGAGAGGGCACAAATCAATAAAATCAGAAAAGAGTTTACCAAAAAAACAGAAAATAGAACTACCATATGATCAAGCAATTCCCCTCCTGGGTATATTTTCAAAGAAAATGTAATCACTAATTTGAAAAGATAACCCCAATGTTTGTAGCAGCCGAAGAATTGATGCTTTTGAACTGTGGTGTTGGAGAAGACTCTTGAGAGTTACTTGAACTGCAAGGAGATCCAGCCAGTCCATTCTGAAGGAGATCAGCCCTGGGATTTCTTTGGAAGGAATGATGCTAAAGCTGAAACTCCAGTACTTTGGCCACCTCATGCGAAGAGTTGACTCACTGGAAAAGACTTTGATGCTGGGAGGGATTGGGGGCAGGAGGAGAAGGGGACGACAGAGGATGAGATGGCTGGATGGCATCACTGACTCGATGGACGTGAATCTGATTGAACTCCAGGAGTTGGTGATGGACAGGGAGGCCTGGCATGCTGCGATTCATGGGATCGCAAAGAGTTGGACACGACTGAGCGGCTGAACTGAACTGAACTGAAGACATAGAAGCAATCTGTGTCCATCAACAGATGAATGAGTAGAGATGTGGTATACGTATATACAAAGTAATAATTATCAGCCATAAAACAGAATGAAACTGCCATTTGCAACAGCATGGATAGGTTTGGAAATTATGCTTAATAAGTCAGTCAGTGAAACACAAATACTGATGTTATATGTTCACTTACACATGGAATCTAAAGAACAAAACTAGTGAATATAACAAAGAAACAGACTCACAGATATAGAAAAAAAAAATTAATTATTACCAGTGGGGAGGTAGAAGGGAGGAGGGACAAGATCAAAGTAGAGGATTAAGAGGTGCAAATGCAAGGATATATTGTAGAGCAGAATGAATATAGCCAATGTTTTATAATAACTTTAATATAATCTTTAAAAATTGTGACTCACTATGATGTACACCTGATATGTATACAGTATTATAAATCAACTGTGCCTCAATAAAAAAAGAACTACTCCCCAGTAGTTATGATCATTCATTTACTTGCTGCCCTTTTTCCTATTCATTGTATAGAGTTACTCATGAATTATTGTGCAGTCACAACAGTTGCACCTGGAAAATGAACAATATTTTGTAATATTGAATATATTAGCTTGAGACGTTATTTAATTTGGTGATCATGCAGACTTCAAATTTTTTAATGTTAAAAATGAAATTTTTCAATTAAAAATGTTTATTTAAAATTTATAATTGGTTAATTAAAATTATATTTAACTTTTTGTTTTAACAGATAATTTTGAATGCTCTAAAGAAAAAACATTTTACAACATACAGAATAGTTTAAATTTTGAAATGTTTGTATTTTACTTTAATGAAAATACTCAAACTTCATATACTTTAAATAAATTACATTTATACTTTAATTCTTTATCTTATTGCTATCAATAGGCTACAAATATTAAAAATTATACCTATAAAAACATGGGTTTTGTTAAAATTAAAGGTAATGAAAATAAATTTAATAGAATAGATAATAGCATGAATTATTCATGTATTTATTCATTACTTCTCTAAATATTGTTGGTGGACCAATATTTCTGCACCTCCAGAAATGCATAATAAGGATTAAATTCTGTTATATTTGATATCTTGCCAATCTTTATTTACATAAGAAACATACACACATTTAAACTTTGTCTTTATGAAGGTATATTTGATAAAACAGAGTAACAGAAAATGTCTTATTTATCTGTTTGTTGCTTTATGCTTCCAAATATTTAGACATTTAGCATACACATATAAAACATGAATTTTTTTCCTTCTCATAGTAGGCTATTCAAACGTAAGGGGTAGACCTGGTTTTAATATACTTTGAAGTGCTTTAACAATTTTTCAGATAAGTAGAAGTTGGTATGGGCTTCCCACATAGCTCAGTTGGTAAAGCATCTGCCTGCAGTGTGGG
The DNA here is from genome assembly GCF_023091745.1 of Budorcas taxicolor. Taxonomy (NCBI): domain Eukaryota; kingdom Metazoa; phylum Chordata; class Mammalia; order Artiodactyla; family Bovidae; genus Budorcas; species Budorcas taxicolor. The sequence goes on along the minus strand of NC_068919.1, from coordinate 37,965,796 downwards.
AGACATGGGTTCAGTTCCTGGGTTGGGAAGTTCCCCTGGAGAAGGAAATGGCAGCCTACTTCTACAGAATTTGGTATATGAGTGCTCTAACCTGTGACAATTTGAAGGCCTTTGACAGAAACAGAAGGTGGCAGGGTAGAAAAATCTTGAGTCACAAATTTTTTTTTGTTATCACAGTTTCTTTTGGCATTTATAATATCCAGCTGCCTGTTGAACATTTGAAAGCAGCTTAATTTCAATCTCTTAGATATTGGTAGACTTTTTTCTTTAAAAAAATTATCTTTTGGAACATTTTACCCAGTCTTATAATTAGAGACCTTTTGGTAATTTTCTAAATGTGATAAAATTCTTTAACCAGAGTGGAAACATATTTTAAAAAATAATTATTTGGCTTGATTTTTTTGGTGGTTTTTTCATTAAAAACATCTTTTATTTCATTTCTCCATTGTGCCCTCCTTTCTGTTCTCCATATTGTCACCTTTCTCTTTCCATGCATCCCCCCATTCAGTGAGACCGGTTGTTATATCTTGACTTAATTTGCCCAGTGGTTCATTAATGAATCACTTTTGTTCATTTAATGGGACTTCCCTGGCAGCTCAGTTGGTAAAGAAGCTGCCTGCAATGCAGGAGACCCAAGTTCAGTCACTGGCTTGGGAAGATCCCCTGGAGAAGGGAATGGCAACCCACTCCAGTATTTTTGCCTGGAGAATTCCATGGACAGAATAGCCTGGTGGGCTGCAGTCCATGGGTCACAAAGAGTCAGACATGACTGAGCAACTAGCACTTTTTTCATTAGTGATCTAAAAGTTTTCTTATCAATACAGATATTTATAATGACTTATTATTCTATCTATTTTCCTTTCCCTTTTTATTTTGTTGCCTTTATGTCAGCTTTTATGGCTTCCTACTTGTTTTACTTAGGCCAACAGCATTATAATTTAGTGGTCCCCAAACTTTTTGGCACAAGGCACCAATTTTATGGAAGACAATTTTTCTACAGACCAGGGAGGGGAGAATGGTTTGGGGATGATTCAAGAACGTTACATTTATTGTGAACTTTCTCTTATTATTACATCAGCTATACCTCAGATCATCAGGATTAAATCCCAGAGGTTGGGGACCCCTGCTATAATTCATGCTTGAAGGAAGCTGATGTAACAAAAGTATTTTCTCCATAATGCATATAACAGACTCCTTGTGCCTAGAACCGTGGACAACACTTAATCACTATGCTTGGGGGTCATTGTACATAGCTGCTGTGCTGTGCTCTGTCATGTCTGACTCTTTGCAACCTCATGGTCTGTAGCCTGCCAGGCTCCTTTGCCCATGGGATTTCTCAGAGAAAATACTGGAATGAGTAGCCATTTCCTTCTCTAGGGGATCTTCCTGGCCAAGGGATTGAACCCAGGTCTCCCACATTGCAGGTGGATTCTTTACCATCTGAGCCACCAGGGAAGCCCATTGTACATAGCTAGGTCACCATTCAAAAGTGCATAAAAATAAAAATCATGACACTAAATAGACAGGAAATAAGATTCTTCTCATTATTGTTGTTTAGTCACTAAGTCGTGTCTAATTTTTTGTGCTTACAGGACTGTAGCTCCTGCAGCTTCCTCTGTCTATGTTATTTCCCAGGCACAAATATTGGAGTGGGTTGCCATTTCCTCCTCCAGGAAATCTTCCAAACCCAAGGACTGAACTTGTGTCTTCTGCATTGTCAGGTGGATTCTTTATCACTGAGCCACCTGGGAAGCCCACCTATTTATAGTTCAGTGCAGTTCAGTCACTCAGTCGTGTCTGAATCTTTGCAACGTCATGGACTGCAGCACACCAGGCTTTCCTTGTCTATCATCAACTCCTAGAGCTTGCTCAAACTCATCTCAGTTTAGTCTGTGATGCCATCCAACCATCTCATCCTCTGTCATCCCCTTCTCCTCCTGCCTTCAATATCTCTCCCAGCATCAGGGTCTTTTCCAATGAGCCAGTTCTTTCCATCCGGTGTCCAAAGTATTGTAGTTTCAGCATTAGCATCAATCCATCCAATGAATATTCAGGACTGATTTCCTTTAAGCTGGACTGGTTTGATCCCCTTGCAGTCCAAGGGACTCTCAAGAGTCTTCTCAAACACCACAGTTCAAAAGCATCAATTCTTCAGTAGTCAGCATTCTTGATGGTCCAACTCTCACATCAATACATGATGTGCTTAGAACCCTGGAAAAACCATAGCTTTGACTAGATGGACCTTTGTTGGCAAAGTGATGTCTCTACTTTTTAATATGTTGTCTAGGTTTGTCATAGCTTTTCTTCCAAGGGACAGACATCTTTTAATTTCACAGCTGCAGTGACCATCTGCAGTGATTTTGGAGCCCCCAAAAAATAAAGTCTGTCACTGTTTCCATTGTTTTCCCATCTGTTTGCCATGAAGTGATGGGACTGGATGCCATGATCTTCGTTTTTTTTTTGTTTTTTTTTTTACCATGTAATAGAAAAACCTGCAATCACTTTTTATTTTTTTTTAACAATTTAAAGTATTTTATTTTTTTTTTTAGTATTGTTTTTTATTTTTTTAATTTTAAAATCTTTAATTCTTACATGTGTTCCCAAACATGAACCCCCCTCCCACCTCCCTCCCCATAACATCTCTGTGGGTCATCCCCATGCACCAGCCCCAAGCATGCTGTATCCTGCGTCAGACATAGACTAGCGATTCAATTCTTACATGATAGTATACATGATAGAATGCCATTCTCCCATATCATCCCACCCTCTCCCTCTCCCTCTGAGTCCAAAAGTCCGTTATACACAGCTGCATCTTTTTTCCTGTCTTGCATACAGGGTCATCATTGCCATCTTTCTGAATTCCATATATATGTGTTAGTATACTGTATTGGTGTTTTTCTTTCTGGCTTACTTCACTCTGTATAATCGGCTCCAGTTTCATCCACCTCATCAGAACTGATTCAAATGAATTCTTTTTAACGGCTGAGTAATACTCCATTGTGTATATGTACCACAGCTTTCTTATCCATTCATCTGCTGATGGACATCTAGGTTGTTTCCATGTCCTGGCTATTATAAACAGTGCTGCGATGAAAGATCTAAATGTAAGACCAGAAACTATAAAACTCCTAGAGGAGAACATAGGCAAAACACTCTCAGACATAAATCACAGCAGGATCCTCTATGATCCACCTCCCAGAATTCTGGAAATAAAAGCAAAAATAAACAAATGGGATCTTCGTTTTTTTAATGCTGAGTTTTAAGCCATCTTTTTCACTTTCCTCTTTCACCTTCATCAGGAGCCTCTTTAGTGTCCTCTTTTCTTTCTGCCATAAGGGTGGTGTCATCTGCATATCTGAGGTTATTGATATTTCTCCCGGCAATCTTGAGTCCAGCTTATGCTTCATCCAGCCTGGCATTTGGCATGATGTACTTTGCTTGATATATTTATAGTAGGAGACCTAAAAATAAGAAGGAAGAATGTTGCTTTGACTTCTACTGGTAGTGTGCCTGTTAGAGTTGAAGTTTTGCTGTGTTCTGTGTGTATCTGCTAATAGTTATTAAAGTCCTGCAAGTATTGATTTGGGGGTTACACATAAATTTAGCAAGTAGGCAAAATCACAAATATTGAATCTATGAGTAATGAGAATCAAATGTATGTTGTTTTCCATTTAACTGCTTTCAAGCTCTTAGCATGCTTGTATTTGAAGTGTGTGTTTTGGAGACAGCATAAGGTTTGGTCTTTCTTTTTTTTAGTTTATTTTGATAATCTCTTTTAATTGAAGTTTTATTTTGTTACTGTCATAATTACTAGTATGGTGGAGTTTTATCTAACACTCTATTATTTGTTCTCTCTTTGACCTCTCTTTTTTGTGCTCCTCTCTTCCATTCTTCTGCATTCTTTAAGATGAATTAAATATTAATGTAGAATTCCAAATGGGAATTTATGTATTAGAGTTTCAGCAGTACTTCATTTATTTTAAAATTTGCTCTTGTGATTACAGTAGGCAACCTTATTATTTCAGTCTATTTAGACTTATTGTCATACCACTTCTTGTAAAGTATACCAACATAGCAATTAAATAGGTCATTGGCCTCCTTCCATCTTTTATACTAGAGGCAGGTAAATGTAACAGGTTTATTTTTTGCCAGTGTGTTTGTTATTGGTGCACAAAGGCAGCCATAGATAGCATATCAAAGAATGGGCATAGCTGCATTCCAATAAAAATATTTACAAAAATAGGCCCTAATATGCTGACTCCTGTTTCACACTTCATGTTATTTGTTATTGTTCAGTTGCTAAGTTGTGTCTGATTCTTTGCAACCCCATGGACTGTAGCACCCAAGGCTCCTCTGTCCTCAACTATCTCCCAGAGTTTGCTCAGATTCATGTCATGCTATAGTTTTCATATATATTAATTCTACATATTGCATAAACCCTACAAGGCCATGGTTTAATATCTCTAATGTATATGTATTTTAAAGAAATTTAAAAAAAACAACAACAGTCTTTTATACTTGTGTGTGTGTGTGTGAAAGTTGCTCAGTTGTGTCTGACTCTTTGTGACCCCATGGACTGTACAATCCATGTAATTCTCTAAGCCAGAATACTGGAGTGAGTAGCCATTCTCTTCTCCAGGGGATCTTCTCAAACCAGGTCTCCCACATTGCAAGTGGATTCTTAACCAGCTGAGCCACCAGGGAAGCCCCATGCTAGTAGGGTTATATTCAAAATCCTTCAAACTAAGTGTCAGCAGTACTTGAACTGAATACTTCCAGATATACAAGCTGGATTTAGAAAAGGCAGAGGAACCAGAGTGGGTAGGCAGAGGAATACTGGAGTGGGTAGCTTATCTCTTCTCTTGTGGATCTTCCAGGCCTAGGAATAAACCTGGGTCTCCTGCATTGCAGGCAGATTCTTTTCCAACTGAGCCTCTTTTCTAGCTTACCAAACAGGGAAGCATCTTTTATACTTACTTATATCTATATGTTTACCATTTCTAGAATGATTCATTACTTCCAGAATATCTGAGTTTTCATTGTATCATTTCCCTTTAGCCTGAAATAACTTCCTTTCATAATTTTGTAGTGTAAGAATACTGATTACAAGTTTTCTTATTTTTTGTTTTAACCTGAAAATATCTTTATTACACTTTAATTTATAAAAGACATTTTATTAATATAAGATAGAGAATTTTGGTTGGATTGATTGTTTTGTGTTGTGTTGTTTCTCCCCAGTTCACATTTTATGATATTTCTTTCACAATTTCTTGCCTTCATGGTTTCTGATAAAAAGCAATTGTTAATTTAATTTTTTTTTTTTTTTTGTATGTCGTATATTGTAGCTTCTGGTTGCATTTTCAGTTTTCTCATCATTTGGATTTTAGCCATTTTATTACAATGGGTCTAGGCCCAGTTTTATTTTTAGTTATTCTTCTTGGGATTTGTTTACTTCTTAAAACTGTTAATTTGTGACTTTCACAAATTTGGAGAATTTTGAAATATTACTTTTTTTAGATGTTTTTTCTACCTCACTATATTTCCCTTCTTCTGGGACTCCAGTTAAACATATGATAAATCTCTTTTGAGTTTTTAATTTTATCTTTTTTTTTCTCTTTGTCTTTAGGTAATTCCTAATGATCTATCTTCAAGTTTACTGACTTCCTCTGTTGTCTCCATTTTTGTGGTGAGCCATTCAGTGAAATTTTCATTGTTGGCGTCTTTTTGGAAGTTTTCTTTGTCTTCATTCATTATGAGGATATTTTCCTTTAGAATCATTATGCAGAGTTAACAGAGTTACTTTAAAATCCTTGTCTGAATAATTAAAATAATTCATATTGGGACTTTCTATGTTGATATTCTTTAAGTTACATATTCCTGGTTACTTTATTGCAAGTCATTTTGGATTGTGTCTGTAACATTGTGAAAATTATGTTGTGCACACCCAGATTATGCTATATTTCCCTGAGAAGTATTGTTATTTATTTTTATTTCAAGAAGCAACTTGATTATTTACAAACTATAAATTATCCTTTTTGGGTAGCAGCTAAAATTTTAGTACAGTTCTTTTATTTTTAGTTAGATCGCTGAGACATTTTTTCCTGTGAGTCAGCCAAAAATTTGAGCACAGTTTATATACACAACATTCAGTCCCCCTGCCCAAGCTGTCTCTTTCCAGAAGCTTGGGTTCACCCAAAGTTTCTGTTCACCACTGTTTCACTCTTCAACAGATATTGTTGCCCAATCTCTGTTCTTTGATTCTTCCTTTGGAGTCTTAGACTCCGAATTGTTAGCTGCAGCTTTCTTCTAGTCTAAAAGCCATAGAAATTAGATTCTCCATTTCCTGTTCTCCTTTACCATGTGCTTATTTTCCTATAGATGTTGAGTGCATTTTTTCCACTTTTTAGTAATTGGGGAAGGGTGTTTTGTTTTGAATTTTTCTCTTTTTTTCTGTCCAGAATCCAGCATTTTTATCTCTAGATGGATCAGTCCAATAACAGCTTGTTCAGTCATACTAAAAGCAGATTTCAAAAACCTGGATTTTTGTTTTTAAACTTTTTGAACTACCTTAATGTTTTCCAGAGTAGCTCCTTCTATTGCAAAATTATTCTTAACAGAGTCCAAATCTATTTTTTTAATTTATAAATCTCTTGTTGCATTAAAAGTGAATATGATTTGCATGTCTCTTAGAAGTCCTAATCAATATTCTCCCCATACACCAAAATATTTCTGCCCTTAAAATTTACAGTAATCACAGAGTGATATAAGGCAATGATGAAATTAATAGCTAAGTTAGAGTTACATGGTGAAGAAGTTTGGTAAAGTGGGAATAAAATGGCTTCAGAATCAAAATGCTTATATTGTGTTTCTCTCTTCCCACTTAATTATTACACGACATTAGGTGAGCTTCTAAATGTTTCTGAGCCTCAGTTTTCTCACTATGAGAGAGAGAGATAGGTATTTTAACGAATTAGCTTAGACAATAGGGCAGGGGACTGGAAAGTTTGAAATTCATAGGGAAGGTTGGCAGACTAGAAACTTAGGCAGTTGCTAATGCTTCAGTTTTGTGGGAAAATTTCTTCTTCTGCAGGAAACTTAAGTTTTTGTTCTAAGGTCTTTTAGTTGATGGGATGAGGCCCACTTACATTACTGATGTTAATCTCTTTAAATTTAGCTAATTGTAGATGTTAACCACAACTTCAAAATACCTTTACAGTAACACCTAGGTTAGTTTCTGATTAAATTACTGGGTATGATCGATAGCCTAGCCAAGTTGACAAGTAAAATTAACTATCACACATGCCATGTTAAGAAAATTAAATATACTAAAAAATATATTGGCTTTTAATGTCATAGTTCTAATGAAGCATTGAGGCCATTATAGGAAAGATTAGAGAGAATTAACAGAGTTCAGTATTCACCGCCTTGACTTGCCTGTGTTTAGAACAGCAGCAGAGCTCCAAATAACTGCCTAGAGCTTGAGCAACCCCAGAGGCTCTCCTTTTCTAAAACCTGATTACTCACCTCTTCCTCAGTACTGTAAAGCTGCTTTTACTTGGATAATAGCACGACTGAATAAGAGGGTACTGACTTTGACCTATTTAGAGTAGAACAATAATCAGAAATTAAATGATGGTCAGTTCCCAAGATAAATGGAAACCAATGTAGCTTACCCAATAGACTTGGGTCAGCTTGCATATCTGAGCAGACTATAAGAGAGGTGTGATTCATTATCAGGAGAATTTTATGGAATGCTGCTTAACTGCAGTAGATATGCCAACCTTGAAAATGGCCACGCGAGATGCTTCACTTCAGAAAAATAATCAAAGTTGCTATCTGAATTAAGTATTGAAATTATTTGGAGGAATGTCAGATTAATACAAATGTCAAATTAATTTTGATCAGATAAAATAAACAAAGCAAAGAATATATCATTTAAAAAATAAGGTGAAAGCTCCTGATTATTTTAATATTGTTAGTCTTAAATTTTTCCATAGAGTGGTTTGCTTATTATGTTCAGTTGATGCATGCACTAATATTGTCAATTCCTAACACAGTAGATGTAAAAGAGGAATGAAATATTGAAGGAATTCAATTCATGTTTACTTTTTTAATGAAAATCTTCATATAAGTCATTAAAACTACTGAAAGTATTTCTCAAAAACATCTCTAATACTACCCATAAATATCAAGTGAAGCACTTTGAAAAACTCCATGCATCAGCACTTCTGCTGTCACTTAACCTCTCTTAATCTCCAGATAGCCCAATGCTCCAGCATGTTTTTTACTGGACTTATAAAGTGTCATGTTCTCTAATATGTCACCTGTGTCAATTATTTGGATATTTTAAATGCTGGAATGACTTTACATAACACCTATTAGAACTGTATGATAAAATCGATATCTAATGGAACTTTGGAAAGAATTGATGTTTAAACATAAACAACACAGTTTAAATAATAGTTATATGTATGCATGGTTATCTGTATACATAAAAACATAACTAATATTTTGAGAGTCAGACACAACTGAGTTACTGAACTGAATTGAACTGTTAATGTAGTATATTAATATATTTTTAATATGTTGAACCATCCTCACATTCCAAAAACAAATCTCACCTGATGATTGTGTATAATTATTTTAATGTGCTGTAGAATTCAGTCTAGTATTTTATTGAGAATTTTTACACCTATATTTATCAAGGATATAACACTTTTTTTTTTCTTAGACTATCTTCATCTGGTTTTGGTAACAGGGAAATGTTGGCCTAATATAATGAATTCTACGGTGCTCCATCTACAAATTTTTGGAAGACGTTGAGAAGGATTGGTGTATTTCTTTAAAAGTTTCATTAAATTATCCAATGAAGGCACCACACCCTGGGAGTATCTTTCCTAGGAAATTTTTGATGATTGATTTACTCTCCTTACTAGTGTAGTGACACGTCTGTTCAAGGTTTTATTTCTTCTTGATTAAATCTTTGTAGGTTGTATGTTTCTAGGAATTTATTAATTTTTTCTAACATCCAATTTGTTGGTATATCTTTTTTCTCCTGTGGTATCAGTTGAAATAGCTCCTCTTGCATTTCTGATATTGTTATTGGAATCTTCTGTTTTTTCAGTCAGCTTTCTAAAGGCTTGTCAATTTTGTTTAAACTATTTTGTTGATTTTTTGGTTTATTTTGCTTTTCTAGTATTATTTTATTCCTTCTGCTGAGCTTAGTTTATTCTTTTTCTGACTGTATGAGGTTTAAAATTAGCTTGTATAATTGAGATCTTTTTTCTTTTTATAGTGTAGGTATTTGCTGATAGAAACTTCTCTCTAAGTACTGCTTTTACTCATGAAACTCATAAATTTTGTTGTTATTTTCATTTTAATTTATCTCAAGATGGTTTCTAAATTCCCTTGTGATTTCTTCTGTGATCCATTGGTTGTTTAATTGTGTTTTTTTAATTTTCACATATTTGTGAATTTTTCTTCTGGTGTTGTTTTCTAGTTTCATGCCATTGTGGTCAGAAAAGAACTTGGTATGATTTTAATTTTCCTAAATTTCTTAAGACTTGTTTTGTTACCTAACATGTGATCTATCATGAAAGAAGTTTTATGTGCACTTAAAAAAAGTGTATTCTTCCATATTGGAGTAGAATATTGTGTAACTGTCCAGTTCAGTTCAGTTCAGTTGCTCAGTCATGTCCGACTCTTTGCGATCCCACGAATTGCAGCATGCCAGGCCTCCCTGTCCATCATCAGCTTCCAGAATTCACCCAAAATCATGTCCATCGAGTTGGTGATGCCATCCAGCCATCTCATCCTCTGTTGTCCCCTTCTTCTCCTGCCCCCAATCCCTCCCAGCATCAGAGTCTTTTCCAATAAGTCAACTCTTCACATGAGGTGGCCGAAGTATTGCAGTTTCAGCTTTAGCATCAGTCCTTCCAATGAACACCCAGGACTGATCTCCTTTAGGATGGACTGGTTGGATCTCCTTGCAGTCCAAGGGACTCTCAAGAGTCTTCTCCAACACCACAGTTCAAAAGCATCAATTCTTCGGCACTCGGCTTTCTTCACAGTCCAACTTTCACATCCATACACAACCACTGGAAAAGCCACAGCCTTGACTAGACAGACCTTTGTTGACAAAGTAATGTCTCTGCTTTTGTATATGCTATCTAGGTTGGTCATAACTTTCCTTCCAAGGAGTAAGTGTCTTTTAATTTCATGGCTAAAGTCACCATCTGCAGTGATTTTGGAGCCCCCAAAAATAAAGACTGACATTGTTTCCTCATCTATTTCCCATGAAGTGATGGGACCAGATGCCATGATGTTAGTTTTCTGAATGTTGAGCTTTAAGCCAACTCTTTCACTCTCCTCTTTCACTTTCATCAAGAGGCTTTCTAGTTCCTTTTCACTTTCTGCCATAAGGGTGGTATCATCTGCATATCTGAGGTTATTAGGTCCAATTAATCTACACTGTTGTTCAAGCGTCGTGTTACCTAACTGAACTTGTAACTGATTGTTCTATCCATTATTAAAGTGAGGAATTGAAATCTACTGCGTTGTGTTACTCTCTATTTCAATTTTGTCAGTGTTTTTACCATTTATTTGGGAACCCATGTTAGGTTCACACATATCTATAATTGTTATATTTTCCTGTTGAATTGATCCTTTTATCATTATATAATATCCTTTGTCTCTTTATAGTTTTTGACTGAAAGTCTGCTTTGTATCATATAAATATTGTCACTCTTGCTTTCTTTTGGTTACTATTTGTATAGAATATCCTTTTCCATCCTTTCAATTTTATTCTGCATGTGTCCTTATATATAAAGTGAATCTCTTGTATACAGTATATAGTTATATCTAGGCTTTTTATCTACTTAGTCTACTCTGTGTTTTGATTTTAAGGAATTTAATCCATATACATTTAAGATAATTACTGCTGAGAAAGAGCTTACTATTGCCATTTTGTGGATTTATTTCTATATTGCTTGCTGGTTATTTGCTCTATTGTTCTTTCATCACTTTCCTGATTTTCTGATTTTCTTTAGATATCTATCTGTGGTCTCTGGGTAGGTCATTGAGCTTCTTTCATACTTATTAAAATTTTTAAGTTAAATATCCACAGTGATTTTGGAGCCAAGAAAATAAAGTCTGACACTGCTTCCAATTTTTCCCCATCTATTTGCCATAAAGTGATGGGACCAATTGCAATGATCTTGGTTTCGTGAATGTTGAGTTTTACGCTAGCTTTTTCATTCTCTTCTTTCACCTTCATCAAGACGCTGTCTAGTTCCTCTTCATATCTGAGGTTGTTGATATTTCTCCCAGCAATCTTGATTCCACCTTGTGCATCATCCAGCCCGGCATTTCACACAATGTTCTTTGCATATAAGTTAAATAATAAGCAGGGTGGCAATATACAACCTTGACGTACTCCTTTCCCAATTTGGAATCAGTCTATTCTTCCATGTGCAGTTCTAACAGTTTCTTCTTGACCTGCATACAGATTTCTCAGAAAGCAGGTAAGGTACTCTGGCATTCCCATCTTTAAGAATTTTCCAGTTTTTTGTGATCCACACAGTGAAAGGCTTTAATGTAGTCAATGAAGCAGAAGTAGGTATTTTTCTGGAATTCCTTTGCTTTCTCTATGATCCAGTGGATGTTGGCAGTTAGACTTCAAGTTCCTCTGTCTTTTCTAAATCCAGCTTGTACACCTGGAAGTTCTCCGTTCATGAATTCTGTCACCTCCACTAGTTTTGTTTGCAGTAATGCTTCTTAAGGTCCACTTGACTTCACATTCCAGGATGTCTAGCTCTAAGTGAGTGACCACACCATCCTGGCTATCTGGGTCATTAAGACCTTTTTGTACAGCTTTTCTGTGTATTCTTGCCACCTCTTCTTAATATAATACCAGTCTTCTGCTTAATATATTCTGCTTCTGTTAGGTGCATACCATTTCATAAGTTTCTTCTTAGGAGCTTGTAATTTCTTGCTCTCTCTTGTGTTTGTCTATAGTACTGCAGGTTCTCTGATGCTGCAACAAGCTGCAGGGCTCTCTGTTCTTAGTTCCTTCTGGGCATCCAAAGCATGCTAGTTTATAAGCAATGCCCTGTGTTAGATGAGGCAGAAACCAGTCCTTCTGGCAGCCCCCTGAAAAGCTGGAAAGTGCATTTATTTTTTCTTCCTGTCAAAAATGGAAGAGGCACCAGTTGGGTTTTTTCTCCCCATAAGCTCAGATTTGTTGGGTTGGGGAAAATGAGATCATGTGTAAAAAATAATAGTTGTTTTATTTATCTTTTTATACAAATTTATTTATTTTAATTGGAGGTTAATTACTTTACAATATTGTATTTATTTTTAGCATTTCAATGCGGCTATTCTTGTCTGGGGCTATTGTGACTTAGCTGGTGTCTGGAGTTCTCATAAATTCTTTTTAGACAGCATATTGTTATTTAAGTTGATGCCTCTCAGGAGAAGAATGTTTGAGAATTTTTTCTCCCATCTTGCTGATGCTACCATGAAAGAATTTCAATATACATAATCAAAATGTGGATAATATTGAATACTTTCTCCCCTAATAGAAAATGCTGAATGAGAATGAGCAGCGTAGTTTGTCTAGAATTAAGCCACAAAGAGAGATATAGTGGCCACAGTGGCTGACCAGTTGAATTTCAATCTTTAAAACTGATGTGAAGAGCCAACTCATTAGGAAAACCCTGATGATGGGAAAGATTGAAGGTAAAAAGAGAAGAGGGCAGCAGAGGATGCAATGGTTAGATAGCATCACCAACTTAATGGACATGAATCTGAGCAAACTCTGGGAGATAGTGAAGGAGAGGGAAGTCTGGCATGCCGCAGTCCATGGAGTCACGAAGAATCAGACATGACTTAGCAACTGAACACACACACACACACAAAATCACCCTATGAGAGAGTAAGTAAATAACATTCCTATTTCTGTTCTTGGTTTTTGACACAGAGAACCCAGTTCAGTCAGATGCTCGATTGTGCCCGACTCTTTGCGACCCCATGAGCGGCAGCATGCCAGGCTTCTCTGTCCATCACCAACTCTCAGAGCTTGCTCAAGCTCATATCCATTGAGTAGGTGATGCCATCCAACCATCTCATCCTCTGGCATCCCCTTCTCCTCCTGCCTTCAGTCTTTCCCTGCATCCAGGATCTTTTCAAGTGAGTCAGTTCTTTGTGTCACGTGGCCAAAGTATTGGAACTTCAGCTTCAGCAGCAGTCCTTCCAATGAATATTCAGGACTGATTTCCTTTAGGGTTGACTGGTTTGATTTCCTTGTAGTCCAAAGGACTCTCAAGAGTCTTCTTGAACACCACAGTTCCAAAGCATCTGTTTTCCAGTGCTCAGCTTTCTTTATGGTCCAACTCTCACACCCATACATGACTACTGGAAAGCCATAGCTTTAACTAGAAGACTTTTGTTGGTTGGTAGAGTAATGTCTCTGCTTTTTAATATGCTATCTAGGTTGGCCATAGCTTTTCTTCCAAAAGCTTTTCTTCTTTTAATTTCATGGCTACAGTGACCACCTGCAGTGATTCTGGAGCCCCCCCAAATAAAGTCTGTCACTGTTTCCGTTGTTTCCCCATCGATTTGCCATGAAGTGATGGGACTGGATGCCATGACCTTAGTTTTTTGAGTGTTCAGTTTTAAGCCAGGTTTACACTCTCCTCTTTCACTTTCATCAAGAGGCTCTTGAGTTCCTCTTTGCTTTCTGCCATAAGGGTAGTGTCATCTGCATGTCTGAGGTTATTGATATTTCTCCAGGCAATCTTGATTCCAGCTTGTGCTTCATCTAGCCCTACATTTAACACGATGTACTCTGCACACAAGCCAAATAAGCAGGGTAACAATATACTGCCCTGATATATTCCTTTTCTAAATTTGAACCAGTTTATTGTTCCATGTACAGTTCTAACTGTTGCTTCCTGACCCGCATACAGGTTTCTCAAGAGGCAGGTAAGGTGGTCTGGTATCCCCATGTCTTTCAGAATTTTCCACAGTTTATTGTGATCCACACAGTCAAAGGCTTTAGCATAGTCAAGGAAAGAGAAGTAGATGTTTTTCTGGAATTCTTGTGCTTTTCTATGATCCAATGGATGTTGTCAATTTAATCTCTGTAACCTCTGCCTTTTCTAAATCCAGCTTAAATGTTTGGAAGTTCTTGGTGGCATAATGTTGAAGCCTAGCTTGGAGAATTTTGAGCATTACTTTGCTAACGTGTGAGATGAGTGCAATTGTGCGGTAGTTTGAACATTCTTTGGCATTGCCTTTCTTTGGGATTGGAATGAAAACTGACCTTTCCCAGTCCTGTGGCCACTGCTGAGTTTTCCAAATTTGCTGGCATATTGAGTGCAGCACTTTCACAGCATCATCTTATAGGATTTAAAATAGCTCAGCTGGAAATCCATCACCTCAAGTAGGTTTGTTCATAGTGATGCTTATTAAGGTCCACTTGACTTTGCATCCCAGGATGTTTGGCTTGAGGTGAGTGATTGCACCATTGTGGTTATCTGGGTCATGAAGATCTTTTTTGTATAGTTCTGTGTATTCTTGTCACTTCTTCTTAATATCTTCTGCTTCTATTAGGTCCATACTGTTTCTGTCCTTTATTGTGTCCATCTTTACATGAGACATTCCTTTGCTATTTCTCATGGTCTAATGGGATGCAACTCTTAACTTGTGGAAACTGATGCTATCTTCAGATAAATAGTGTTAGAATTGAGTTAAATTATAGGATGCACAGCTGGTATCCTATAATTACTTCATGTGGGAAAAACCCCCTACACATCTGGTGTCAGAAGTGTTACTAGTATTGTAGTAATGTGAGCCTTAAAGGAGAAACACATAGGAGAAAAGCTGAGTTTTTCTACGCACATCCTCAGGCAGAAACTGCCATTTTTCTAAGCAGAGGAGTGAAATTCAATGTACTGTGTGATTTTCTTTATTACAGATTCTGTAAAAGGAGCTCAAGCAGATTACTAAATAATTGGAATTTCTTAACTTCAAGCTTACAAAATCTTTTTATATGGCCATAAATTGAATTATTTTTTTTGTTCAGTGCTTATATTTTTTTAATTTGTTTTATTTTATTTTATAGTTGACTTACAATATGGAGTTAGTTTCAGGTGTAAAGCAAAATGATTCACTTATACATTTACATAAATGAATTCTTTTTCAGACTTTTTCTGATATGTTATTAAAGGTTATTGAGTAGAGTCCCTTGTGCTATATACAGTAGGTCCTTGTGAATTATTTTTTATGTAGTAGCATGTATTTATTAATCCCAAACTCTTACTTTATCCCTCCTTCCACATTTCTCCCCTTTGGGAGAAAGACTTATAAGTTCTCTAAGCATGTGAGTATGTTTATTTTGTAAATCAGTTCATTTGTATCATTTCAATTAACTTCCACATCTTATTGATATCATATGATATTTGTCTTTCTCTGTCTGACTTACTTCACTCAGTAGAACAATCTCTAGGTCCATCCATGTTGGTTCAAATGGCATTATTTCATTCTTTTTCATGGATGAATAACATTCCACTGTACATATATGTGGAGAAGGCAATGGCACTCTACTACAGTACTCTTGCCTGGAAAATCCCATGGATGGAGGAGCCTGGTAGGCTGCAGTCCATGGGGTTGCTAAGAGTCAGACACGACTGAGTGACTTCACTTTCACTTTTCACTTTTCACTTTCATGTATTGGAGAAGGAAATGGCAACCCACTCCAGTGTTCTTGCCTGGAGAATCCCAGGGACAGGGGAGCCTGGTGGGCTGCCATCTATGGGGTCACACAGAGTCAGACACGACTGAAGTGACTTAGCAGCAGCAGTACGTATATGTACTACATCTTTATCCATTTATGTACCAATGGACATAGAGTTTTCTTCCATGTCTTGGCTGTTGTAAATAGTGCTGCAGTGAACACTGGAGTGCATGTATCTTTTTAAATTATTACTTAATTCAAAAAGAGTAGGATTGCTGGATCATGTGGTAGTTCTTGGTTTTTTAAGGAACCTCCATATTATTCTTCATGATGGTAATACCAATTTACATGCACACCAAGAGTTTTCAAGGGTTCATTTTTCTCCACACCCTCTCCACAATTAGTTGTCTGTATTTTTAATTCCTATTTATTTTATCCTTTTTGATGTGATGATAAATAGGGTTGTTTCCTTCATTTCTCTTTCTGACCTTTCATTGTTAGTGTATAGGAATGTAAAATATTTCTGTGCATTAACTTTGAATCCTGAAACTTTACCAAATTCATTGATGAGTTCCAGTAGTTTTCTGGTGGCATCTTTAGGATTTGCAAACAGTGACAGTTTTACTACTACTTTTCTAGTTTGGATTCCTTTTCTTTTTCCTTGCTGATTGCTGTACTTCAGCTGCTGGAGCTACGACTTCTAAAACTATTATGTTGAATAATGGTGAGAGTGTACATCCTTGTCTTGTTCTTTGTCTTAGAGGAAATGCTTTCAGATTTTCACTCTTAAGAATGATGTTTGCTGTGGGTTTATTGTATATGGACTTTATTATGTGGAGGTAGGTTCCCTCTGGGCCTGCTTTCTGAAGAGTTTTTATAATAAATGTGTGTTGAATTTTATGAAAAGCTTTTTCTGCATCTATTGAGATGATCATATGATTTTTATCCTTCAATTTGTTAATGTGGTATATCACAGTGATTCATTTGTTAATATTGAAAAATCCTTATACCACTAGGGTAAATCCCACTTTTAATGATTCTTTTACTATATTGTTGGATTTGGCTTGCTAGTATTTTTCTGAAGATTTTTGTTCATCAGTGATATTTGCCTATAATTTTCTTTTTTATAGCATGTTTGTTTAGTTTTGGTGTCAAGGTGATGGTGATGGTGGCCTTATAGGATGAGTTTGGGAGTGTTCTTTCCCCTGCAATTTTTTGGAAGAGTTTCATAAGGACAGGTATTAGGTCTTTTGTAAATGTTTGATAGAATTTGCCTGAGAAGCTAACTGGTTCTTTAATTTAGTTTGTTGGGAATTTTTAATCACAGTGTCAGTTTCAATACTTATGATTGGTATCTTTGTATTTTCTATTTTTTATGGTTAAGTCTTGGGGGATTACCTTTCTAAATATTTGTACATTTCTTCTTGGTTGTCCATTTTATTAGCATATAGTTGCTTGTAATAGTCTCTTGTGGTCCTTCCTTTGTATTTCTGTGGTGTCCACTGTAACTTCTCCTTTTTCATTTCTAATTATATTAATTTGAGCCCTCTCCCTTCTTTTCTTAATGAGTTTTGCTAAATGGTTATCAATTTTGTTTATCTTTTTGAAGAACCAGCTTTTAATTTCATTGATCTTTGCTACTGTTTTCTTTGTCTCTGTTTCATTTATTTCTCCTCTGATTTTTTATTTCTTTCCTTCTACTAACTTTGGGTTTTTTTTGTTGTTGTTCTTTCATTAGTTGTTTTATTTGTAAAGTTTGGTTTTTTAAGATTTCTCTTGCTTCCTGAGATAAGATTGTATTGCTTTGTTCCGCAGCCTTTGATCTATCTTGAAGAATATTCATGTGCACTTAAGAAGTTGTGTATTCTTCTGCTTTCAGATAGAATTTTCTATAAATATCAATTAAGTCCATCTGGCCTAATTATCATTTAAGACCTGTATTCCCTTATTTATTTTCTGTCTTACAATTTTCCCACTGATGTAAGTAGGGTGTTAAGTCCCCTACTATTGTTACTGTCAATTTCTCCTTTTATGGCTGTTAGTGTTTGCCTATATAAGGCAAACTATATAAGTGGATTGCTCCTATATTGGGTATATATATATTTAAAGTTTTTTATCTCCTTCTTAAATTTATGTCTCTTCTTTGCCTCTTATAACAGTCTTTTTTGTTTTAAAGTCTACTTTATCTGATATGCATATTGCTACTCCAGCTTTCTTTTGATTTCCATTTGTATAGAATATCTTCTTCTATCCTCTTACTTTCAGTCTGTATGTGTTCATATGTCTCAAGTGGGTCTCTTGTAGACAGTACAGATATAGGTCTTGTTTTTATATGACTTCAGCAGTTTATGTCTTTTGATTGGAGCATTTTATCAAGTTAAATTAAAGGTAACTATCAAAATGTATATTTTTATTGCCATCTTGTTAATTGCTTTGGATTTGTTTTTGTGGGTCTTTTTCCTTCCCTTCATCTTTTCTGTCTTTTGTGATTTGATGACTATCCTTAGTATCGTTGGCTTCCCTGGTGGCTCAGACAGTAAAGTTTCTGTCTACAATGAGGGAGACCTGGGTTCAATCCCTGGGCTGGACAGATCTCCTGGAGAAGGAAATGGCAACCCACTCCAGTATTCTTGCCTGGAAAATCCCATGGATGGAGCAGCATGGTAGGCTACAGTCCATGGAGTCACAAAGAGTTGGACACGACTGAGTGACTTCACTTTAGTATTGTGTTTGGATTCTTTCCTGTGTGTTACCTACTGTAAATTTTTGGTTTGCAGTTACCATGAACTTTTTTCTTTATATATATATATTTAATTTATTTTTAATTGAAGGATAATTGTTTTACAATATTGTGTTGGTTTCTGCCATATATCAACATGAATCAGCCATAGGCATACATATGTCAGTTTGTGGGTTTCCAACCTGGCAGGTAAGGGATTTGATTCTCTTGTGAAAGTGCCCCTCCTGCTGTCCCACTGTGGCTGCTTCTTTGTCTTTGGGTGTAGAATATCTATTTTGGTAGGTGTGAGTCTTTTCTGTCAATGGTTGTTTAGCAGTTAGTTGTGATTTTGGTGTTTTCATGGGATGAGGTAAGCTCAAATCATTCTATTCTATCATTGTGTCTCTCCTTCAAATATTTCTTTGAGTTATTTTAATTAACTCAGTGAGTAAACATTGTCAGCACCTCCTTCGTGATAGATGCTGTTCCCTGTCCTAGATCAAATAATAGTAGTAATATATGACAGCTAGTTGAAAGTGAAGTGAAAATGAAGCCGCTCAGTCGTGTCCAATTCTTTGCGACAGTAGTAATATAAGACAGCTAGTTAAATAGACTTAAAACATATTTATTTCATGTACCCAAAATTCTTTAAAGCAATTTATGCATCCCTTTTAATTTAATCAGGAAAATTCCCTTTAGATGAGTTCTGTTATTATCTGTTTCATAAATGAGGAAATGAAGTGCAGAATAAAATATAAAGATAAATATAATACAGTCTCCACCATCACAGACCTTACAGTATAATGAAAAGATTTACCAGAAACTATAATGGTTTAGTTTAGCCTGATGTGGCCCAGGGAAATCTTCACAGAAAATGTGATGGGTAATCAGTTCAGCATCTGTAATACAGGGAATTTCTGGAAGATGAGGTGGGAGTGAGGGTGAGATGAGGATGGATTGTGGATGGAAATGTAGGCAGCAGTTAGCATTATAAGCAAAGGAAGTTAACTGCCATAGAAGGAAAATGTAGGACAGTTTCTGATGTTACTGAGAAAACTTGTGTCACCTTGCTCTTCGCTTATTTTTTAAAAAATTCAAATGCGAGGTCAACATCCAAGAAATCCAGTAATCTTTTATCCTATATTTTTAGTATTCATGAAACTTTGATTCACTTAGTCTTCAAAACAACATCTATATATTAATAGTACAACATCTGCAGGCTTTAAAAAAGTTTTGTGTTGCAAGGAGGGTTGTATCATTGTCCTACACAGATAATTTATAGCATTTCATATCCTAAAAGTGCTAACAAACCTCATATAGAAATTCTTCAGGAAACCTCATATAGATAATTCTTCATAGAAAACCTCATATAGAAATTCTGTCTGTTTCAAGCAAGATCACATCTTTCAGACTTTGCTAGGGTTAGAATTGTTAATTTTTAATCAGAAGAGTTTTGCCTACTTTATATGGTTATCTTCTCATATTGCTTACGAAACATGATTATAAAATCTCTTTTATCCATGAGAAGGAATCTAACTTTATTTTAGAAACACTTGTTTCTCTGAAGTGTTTGGGAAATGCTGGGTCAGATGAATGGTGGTATAATTTCTTGAAAAGAGCTTTGAGAGAGAAGCACAGTCATTTACATTAGGACATAAAACTGAGTTATATACAGGGACAGCCAAATCAAAATATCCTGTAGGTGGAATGATCAACAGCTCTTAACCAGATCAAAGTTTAAAATTAATTTGGAAAAAGAGCCATGTTTGAATAAGATGAAGTGTACTTACTTTTTCTCCTTTATAATCATGACTTTTGTACTCTTTTTCTCTTTTCCTTTTAATGCTTATATTTTTATGTAATATACAGTTTTATAATATCCTCTTTTATCTGAAGAATTTGAAACTTTACTGCAAGAACAAACTTTAGCACAGCCTAAGAAATAAAATTGGTTATTTTTGGCTCACTAATTACCCATATAAATTTTTTCATTGCCCTAGGAATAGGGCCCTCCACCTAGTTCTAACTTTAGTTACAACTAGTTTAACTTTAGTCCTTCATTTTAAAACTAAAGTTAATATGAAAACTAATGTTCTCATATGGCTTACAAAACATGATTGTAAAATATCTTTTATCTGTGGGAATCTAACTTTTTAAAGAAACATTTGTTTCTCTGAAGTGTTTGGGAAATGCTGGGTCAGATGTCTTCCACCTAGTTATAACTTTAGTTTTTCGTTTTAAAACTTCCCTCAACCTAGTTCTAACTTTAGTTCTTCACTTTAAAACTAATCTTCTCAGCTAGTATCTTGATAGGATGAAGACCAAAACTGGCTCTTAACAAGATATTGCATAGGTTTTTGGACTTCCCTGGTGGCTCAGACAGTAAAGTGTCTGCCTACAATGCGTCAGACCTGGGTTGATCCCTGAGTCAGGAAGATCCCCTGGAGAAGGCAATGGCAACCCACTCCAGTACTCTTGCCTGAAAATCCCATGGACGGAGGATCCTGGTGGGCTGCACTTTCAGTTCAGTTCAGTCGCTCAGTCGTGTCTGACTCTTTGCGACCCCATGAATCGCAGCACACCAGGCCTCCCTGTCCATCACCAACTCCTGGAGTTCACTCAGACTCGTGGCCATCGAGTCCGTGAGGCCATCCAGCCATCTCATCCTCTGTCGTCCCCTTCTCCTCCTGCTCCCAATCCCTCCCAGCATCAGAGTCTTTTCCAATGAGTCTCAACTCTTCGCATGAGGTGGCCAAAGTACTGGAGTTTCAGCTTTAGCATCATTCCTTCCAAAGAAATCTCAGGGCTGATCTCCTTCAGAATGGACTGGTTGGCTCTCCTTACAGTCCAAGGGACTCTCAAGAGTCTTCTCCAACACCACAGTTCAAACGCATCAATTCTTCGGCACTCAGCCTTCTTCACAGACCAACTCTCACATCCATACATGACCACTGGAAAAACCATAGCCTTGACTAGACAGACCTTAGTCGGCAAAGTAATGTCTCTGCTTTTGAATATGCTATCTAGGTTGGTCATAACTTTCCTTCCAAGGAGTAAGCATCTTTAATTTCATGGCTAAAGTCACCATCTGCAGTGATTTTGAAGCCCCAAACGATAAAGTCTGACACTGTTTCCACTGTTTCACCATCTATTTGCCATGAAGTGATGGGACCGGATGTCATGATCTTCGTTTTCTGAATGTTGAGCTTTAAGCCAACTTTTTCACTCTCCTCTTTCACTTTCATCAAGAGGCTTTTTAGTTCCTCTTCACTTTCTGCCATAAGGGTGGTGTCATCTGCATATCTGAAATTATTGATATTTCTCCCAGCAATCTTGATTCCAGCTTGTGTTTCTTCCAGTCCAGCATTTCTCATGATGTACTCTGCATAGAAGTTAAATAAGCAGGGTGACAATATACAGCCTTGACGTGCTCCTTTTCCTATTTGGAACCAGTCCATTGTTCCATGTCCAGTTCTAACTGTTGCTTCCTGACCTTCATACAGATTTCTCAAGAGGCAGGTCAGGTGGTCTGGTATTCCCATTTCTCTCAGAATTTCCCACAGTTTATTTTGATCCACATGGTCAAAGGCTTTGGCAT
The DNA here is from genome assembly GCF_023091745.1 of Budorcas taxicolor. Classification (NCBI taxonomy): domain Eukaryota; kingdom Metazoa; phylum Chordata; class Mammalia; order Artiodactyla; family Bovidae; genus Budorcas; species Budorcas taxicolor. The sequence continues at coordinate 37,943,743 of NC_068919.1, read as the reverse complement.
AGTCAATAAAGCAGAAATAGATGTTTTTCTGGAATTCTCTTGCTTTTTCCATGATCCAGCAGATGTCGGCAATTTGATGTCTGGTTCCCCTGCCTTTTCTAAAACCAGCTTGAACATCTGGAAGTTCACTCTTCATGTATTGCTGAAGCCTGGCTTGGAGAATTTTGAACATTACTTTACTAGCATGTGAGATGAGTGCAATTGTGTGGTAGTCTGAGCATTCTTTAGCATTGCCTTTCTTTGGGATTGGAACGAAAACTGACCTTTTCCAGTCCTGTGGCTACCGCTGAGTTTTCCAAATTTGCTGGCATATTGAGTGCAGTACTTTCACAGCATCATCTTTCAGGATTTGAAATAGCTCAACTGGAATTCCATCACCTCCACTAGCTTTGTTCGTAGTGATGCTTTCTAAGGCCCACTTGACTTCACATTCCAGGATGTTTGGCTCTAGATGAGTGATCACACCATTGTGATTATCTGAGTCGTGAAGATCTTTTTTGTATAGTTCTGTGTATTCTTGCCACCTCTTCTTAATATCTTCTTCTTCTGTTAGGTCCATACCATTTCTGTCCTTTATCTAGCCCATCTTTGCATGAAATGTTCCCTTGGTATTTCTAATTTTCTTGAAGAGATCTCTAGTCTTTCCCATTCTGTTCTTTTCTTCTATTTCTTTGCATTGATCACTGAAGAAGGCTTTCTTATCTCTCCTTGCTATTCTCTGAACTCTGCATTCAGATGCCTATATCTTTCCTTTCCTCCTTTGCTTTTCACCTCTCTTCTCTTCACAGCTATTTGTAAGGCCTCCCCTGACACCTTTTTTTTTTTTTTTTGCATTTCTTTTCCATGGGGAAGGTCTTGATCCCTGTCTCCTGTACAACGTCATGAACCTCCATCCATAGTTCATCAGGCACTCTATCTAGCAGATGTAGGCCCTTAAATCTATTTCTCACTTCCACTGTATATTCATAAGGGATTTGATTTAGGTCATACCTGAATGGTCTAGTGGTTTTCCCTGCTTTTTTCAATTTATGTCTGAATTTGGTAATAAGGAGTTCATGATCTGAGCCACAGTCAGCTCCTGGTCTTGTTTTTGTTGACTGTATAGAGCTTCTCCATCTTTGGCTGCAAAGAATATAATCAGTCTGATTTTGGTGTTGACTATCTGGTGATGTCCATGTGTAGAGTCATCTCTTGTGTTGTTGGAAAAGGGTGTTTGCTGGCTACACTTTATGGGGTCTCAAAGAGTTGGACATGACTGAGCAACTTCGCTTTCACTTTCACATAGGTTTTTAGGTATCAGAATTTACTGGGACAACTGCTTCATAAGGATATTTCAGGCTAAAATTCTGTCTTATGTAGCTTATGAAATAACATAGTGGGTTCTTGAAAAATCTTTGTGCAGAAATTTTCAATTGATTGTAATTTATATTCTATGATCTATATCATAGGTGTACTTTTAAAGAATTATTTTCTCTTTAATTTTGCACTCTGAGAGTAGAATCAGTGGGATAGTCAAACAATTGGTAAAGTCCAGTAAATTAGCAAACATTTTATCACATGTATAAATTGAAAATCAGTATATTTTTAATGTACAAAATGGTGAAAATTTACACTTTGTTTCATAGAATATTTACTTTTAGGTACATTAATTAAATACTAATTATTTTTCAATTTATACTAAGTGTACATTTATACTAGGTGTAAAACCACAAATAGAATAATCAAAAAATAAAATTATACAAACAATAAATACATACGTCATGTACATAATTACTAATTTACTTTAAAACTCAAAAGAAATTTTGGCTATTCATATTTGTTTTAATTTGACAATTACCTTCTTAGTTAGTTAATTACCATACTACTAATTCCATTTAATTTAGTTTTTGGCTGGGCTGGCTCTTTGCTGTGTGTGGGCGTCACATTGTGGTGGAGTCTCTTGTTGCAGAAGTCAAGGCTCCAGGGCAGGCGGGCTTCAGAAGTTGCTGCACGTGGTCCAGTAGTCATGGCTGGGGAGCTCCAGAGTGCAGGTTCGAGTAGTTGTGGTGCACCGGCTTGGTTTCCCCAGAGCATGTAGGGTTTTCCTAGATAAGGTATCGAACCAGTGTCCCCTGCATTGCAAGGTAGATTCTTAACCACTGGCTCACCAGGGAAGCACTAATTCAATTTTAAATAAAACTTCAGATGATGGCAACCAAAATCTACAGAATGGATTTTTAAAAATATTTACATACAAATAAAAAGTGCTGAGTGAATAATTTTCCAAAACTAGCAGATTATTTTCATTCTTTTGCTAAATAGTTGAAAAACTAACCTGTTAAATATTGAGCAAAGATTAAAAATCAGGAAAAATATGAACTTATAAGGTAACACAGTTGTTTGCTTTTAAAAATAAAAGCTCCTATTACCTAAACCTAGACACTAAATATTCCTCAAAATTAAAAAAAAAAAAAAGTTGGAGGTATTCCTTTAAAAGAATATGTCTTAGTTTAACTGAATTTAGAGTTGTGTGTTAAAATTTGCCTCTTAAAGACCCAATCAGTTGTCTTCTTGTAGTCATTATTTTCATCTACCCAAATGAAGTTTTTTTTTCTTTTTTTTAACTTAATAACAGTCACATTTTCCTGGGAATCTTCTACTTTGGTAACAAGTTTTAAATCTAAAATTTAATTACCAGATCTAAATTCAGATCTCTAAGAGGTGAAGATTTGGCTTTGTCTCAAATCCTGAAGTTCAGACAAACTTTTATAGTTCTGTGTTAAAATAAGTGTTACAGTATGTGCATAAACAATGTTATGGTTACAGTGTAACAATAAAGCACAAGTGTACTCAGTAACTAAAAAGGGGATAAATTGTGAAAATATTTTTGGACCCCAGATAACAGTGACAACTTAATTTTTCATAACTGTTTCCTGTTTGAAAATAACCTAGGACTCCTACAGATTATTAAATTATAATTTCATCCAGATTTAGCCCTAGGGTTTTCAGTAGCAGTTATGGGTTTTTTCTGTTTATGTTCACTCATTGAAATAACTGTGGGAAAAATACTCAGTAGACTTGAGGTATACAGTGGTGAACAAGGTATCAGTTTCCTTTCTTCAAAAGACTTAAAGAGACTGTTTTTGGTTAGTAAATAGATGACTCCAAATGATGTGATAAATGCTCATTAGCTGTAACTATAGGGTGCTACATGAGCACGTAGTGGAACACCAAACTGTCTGATGTTGGCAGGTGCTTTTCACTGGCAATGATGTCTTAGTTGTAGCATCAGAACGTGGATGAGTTATCTAAGTGAAAAGAGAAATTAAAGTAGAATACTTTCAAAGCTATTGGCATAACAGACACATGGCGATTTCTGGAAAAATAAATTAATTCATTATCACTGAAAAATAATTTGAGGTGGATAACAAATGAGATGGAACTGGAGAGCTAACAAATAAGAGATTTGTATTTCATTTTAAGCTCAATGAAAAGATTCAAAGAGATCCCATAATGCATTTGAAGCTTTTAAAAAAGATTACTGTGGCTGTCATATGGAAATATATTTGAGAACAGGAAAATCAAATGCAGAGATTTTTCCTTGATTAAATCCAAGAGAAGAAAAGAACCAGCTATGAAAAAACTGGGGAAATTTAAATATGGACTATATACTGGATTACAGTATTCTTTCAGTGTCAAACTCTCAAAGCATGATGATTGTATTGTGACTATGTAAGAGGATGTCCTAGTTCTTAAAAACAAATGATGGATTATTTAAGAAAGAACAGTTATTAAGTATGCAACTAAATCCTAAAAAATTAAGAGAGGAAAGGCTGGGAGGGGATGAATATATTAAATCTTAACAATTGGTCAATCAAGGTGAAGAGAATGTAGTGGTCAAGAATAGAGAAAGCTATTCTGGTGATCCAGGCATGTGTGTGTGTGTGTGTGTGTGTGTGTGTGTGTACACTTTTTTAAAAATCTGAATGCTAAGAAATTAGCTCTCCCTCGCCTTCTCTTATAAACCACTTGGATTATTTTTTTCTCTCTTATGGTTTTCTGAGAACAAAAATTACTTAAGAGATGATTTAAGTATCTAAGGATAGATCTTAGAACAATTAAAGTACCCAGCAGATGGGCTCAACTCAAAGTAACTCCATCAGCCTGTCATTTGACTTTGTACTGCTATATTTTTATAATTACTACATAGTTGTGAAAGGTCATCCTTATGTACAGTAGGAAAGTGAATGTGGTTCTGGCATTGTGCTTGTGCCATTGGTGATTCTATTGTAGAATATTTGGAGGAAGTCATTTTTGTTTGTTTCAGTAAATGGGAAAGTTTTCATTTGGGGTCTTGTTATCTTAGTTATTGAACAACTCAAATATGTGAAAATACTGCTATTCTGCTGGCAAGTAAAGCAGCACTTAGTGAATGAGCTTCAGACATTAAACAGAATCTGACTGTGTCTCAAACTTGACATAAATTCATACTAAACCTTTAAAAAAATTGAGTTTAGAAATTATTCACTATCTATTTGAAGAAGAACCAACAAATGGCATTTTTCACAGACCAAAACCAAAAAAATTTCAAATTTATATAGAAATATAACAGTATGAAGCTTCCTCAGAAAACAAAAAACAGAAATACCATATAATCAAGCAATTCCACTCCTGAGCTTGTATGCCTGGGAATATAACCAGACAAAATTACAATTCAAAAAATACATGTACCCCTATATTCATAGCAGTACTATTCACAATAATCAAGATACAAAAAAAATAAAAAGTGTCCACTGACAGATGAATGGATAAAGAATGTGTAGTACATGTATGCAATGGAATATTACTCAACCATAAAAAAGAATGAAATAATGTCAGTGGCAGCAACATAGACACAACTAGGGATTATCATACTAAGTGAATTCACTCAGAAGAAGATTGACAAACCCCATATGATTTCATTCATGTGTGGAATCTATCTATGAAACAGACTCACAGACATAAAGAATAGATTTGTGATTGCCACGGGAACAGGGGTTGGAGAAGGGATGGAGAGGGAGTTCAGGCTAAGCAGGTGAAAACTATTGTATATAGAATGAATCAAGCACAAGGTCCTACTATATCACACAGGGAACTATATTCAATATCCTATGATAAACCATAATGGAAAACAGATTTTAAAAATGTGTGCATATATATGTATATCAGAATCAACTTTGCTGTATAGCAAAGATTAACACAACATTGTGAGTCAACTATACTTCAATTATAAAAACAAAAAAGCTGAAAGTACATGGCGAAAGAAATGGGCAGAACACCTCAACAGAAGTTTTTCCAAAAAGACATACATGTGGCCAACAGGCACATGAAAAGATGTTTAACATCTCTAATCATCAGAGAAACATAAACCAAAATAACAAGATGTCTCAAATCTGTCAGAACAGTTGTCATCAAAATGTCTTTATAGGATTCAGTAATCCCTATCATGGGCATATATCTGGTAAAAACAAACATTCTAATTAAAAAAGATACATGTACTCCAATATTCACAGCAATACTATTCACAAAAGCAAAGACATGGAAGCAACCTAAGCATCCATACACAGACACACACACACAAACACAGTGGAGTATTACTCAGCCATAAAGAGACTGAAATAATGCCATTTGCAGCAACATGGATGGACCCAGAGGTTAAGATGTTAAGTGAAGTAAGAGAAAGAAATATATGATATCATTTATATGCAGAATCTAAAAAAGTGATACAAGTGAACTTATTTATTAAAAAAATAGATTCAGACATAGAAAACAAATTTATGGTTACCAAAGGGGAGGGGAGGGATAAATTAGGAATTTTGTATTAAAATTACTATATATAAAATAGATAAACAACAAGGACACACTGTATAAGACAGGGAACTATATTCAATATATTGTAATAAGTTTACAATGGAAAATAATCTGAAAAGAATATGTATGTACATATACATATGTGTGTGTATATATATATATATATATATATATATATATGGATGTGAGAAGTGAACAAGTTGACTGGTTCAAGGCAGGCAAATGTGGGAGGAAGGACACATCTGCTTACAACATAATTTTAAAGATTAGAAACACTCACCTAACATACAATCTTTTGCCTGAAAGAGAAACGTATTGCATGTATCAAAGAGACATCATACAAGTTGTATATCACACAAGAATATATATGTACATATATATATGTATTTGCTGTATATGTGAGACATAATATATCAAGTACTTCACTAAGGGCTTCCCAAGCAGCACAGTGGTAAAGACTCTGCCTGCCAGTGCAGGATACACAAGCAATGTGTGTTCAATCCCTGGGTAAGAAAGATCTCCTGAAGTAGCAAATGGCAACCCACTCCAGCAATCTTGCCTGAAAATTTCATGGACAGAAGACCTGAGAGACTACTGTCTATGGGACTAAAAAGAGTCAGACACAAACAGAGCTACTGAGCACATACACACGTACGTCAATATAAAATGAACTAAAATGAGAAATCAGTCTTGAATACTCATTAGAAGGTCTGATGCTGAAGCTGAAACTCCAATACTTTGGCCACCTGATGAGAAGAACTGACTCATTTGAAAAGACCCTGATGCTGGGAAAAATTGAAGGCGGGAGGAGAAGGGGACGACAGAGGATGAGATGGTTGATGGCATCACCGACTCAATGGACATGAGTTTGAGTGAGCTCCAGGAGCTGGTGACAGACAGGGAGGCCTGGTGTGCTGCAGTCCATGGGGTTGCAAAGAGTTGGACACAACTGTGACTGAACTGAACTGAACGGAAAATAAATTTTGAAAGAAGAATTTAGTCCCTCAACAAGTTATAAAAGTTCACTATTAGTAGTAAAAAGACAGGAAAGAACATGTCATCTTAGACATTCAAAGTTCAACTGGTAATCTTTCGTGTATGTGTGTGCCATATGTATACTAAAGATTCTACCAGTTTGAACAATGGTCCTGCCAGTGGGGGAGAGTAGTAAACACTTACAATGAATTTTCTACCTGCCAGGCATTCTTTTAGGAATTTTACTTGAATAAATTCACCTAGTACTCACCACAGATCTACAATATAGATCAATTATTACAATTTCTATTTTACAGAGAAGAAAGTTGAGTGTAGACAGTTTAAGTTCACAGAGAAAGCATTGGCGTATGACCTCAAACTTGGGCAGTCTGGCTGCTGATTCACAATAGGAAGCAGGGTGTGTCCCTGCTTCCTATTTGACAGAGGTTGGGGAGTTATAAGAGAAAGATCTTGGCAGTTACATTTCCCAATTTTTAAAGATGTGATATGACTTGATAATTTGTGTGATGTCTCTTTGATACATGGAATATATTTCTCTTTCAGGCAAAAGATTGTATGTTGGATGAGTGTTTCTAATTCTTAAAATTACATTGTAAGCAGATGTGTCCTTCCTCCCACCTTTGCTTCCTTGAACCAGTCAACTTGTTCATTTCTCACATACCTAACATCTCTTTACTGAGTTTTATTTTCTTGAAAATTAAGACTAACTTAACATAACTAACTTACATGTTAATCTCTCTGAATAGTTTTCCACATAGGATTTGGTCTTTGGCTTGACAATTATGAATAGCCATTTGCCACTGCTGACGTTTTAGGGACCACTGTAATAGAGCAGTAACTATCAATGCTCATGTTTTTGAATGCAAATAATTCATAAAAGAATGAAAATTGGATCACTGAAATACATTTCTGAAATAATTCTGTTTCATCATCCATGTCTTTTAAAAAAAAATACCTATTTATTTATTTGGTTGTGCTAGGTTTTAGTTGTGGCATGTGGGATCTAGTTCCTTGATCAGAAATTAAACCTGGGCCCCCTGCATTGGGAACATGGTGTCTTAGCCACTGGACCACCAAAGAAGTCCCCTCCATGTCTTTTCCATGGATCTTTATGGACTATTTAAATATACAAATCCTAATAATATGTCAAGTTCATTAGACATAATTAGGTGCAAGTTAATATTACAAATATTAGAATATTTTAAATAGAAATTCATTTTCAAATTAAGCTATTCCTCTCAAAACAGTAATCAAGAGAGTCTCATAATTCAATGAAATAGCTGTTAAAGCTTGTGAACAAAAGCAAAACATAATATTGCAACATTAATGATCTATTTCTCATTCCTAAGCACAAGAGATCAAAACACGAATAAGACATGTGCATTGCTTGTCCGTAAAGAAGCATAAAATAAATAGCAAGGACTGAAAACAAGCAGCATGAGACATCAGTGGGGAATCTACAAGAAATATCCAAATCTATAGTGTGGACTCAGGAAGGGCATCCCAGAAGGAGTAAATACATACATTGAGACCAAGGCAGCTAGACTTTGGACCTACGCTCTAAAAGAGTACAATATTATTCCGTTTGAATTAACACAGAACGATCAGAAAATAGTTAAAAGATTTGCACAATGTCTGCAGGAAGAAATTAAAATTTTCTAATTTAATCATTAAACTCTTCAACTTATTTAGTTCGAAGATATTTAAATCTTAGTTCCAAGGATTCTCATTAAAAGCAAAATTGATGCAAATAGTTGCGTACAGCATTCGAACAGATAATAAATGTTCATTCACACTGAGCAAGCAACCTATAATAGATTATTTTTGTCCAATTTAAACTACATAAAAAGTTAGTGTTCATTAATACTCAGTGCAAGATGAATGTCGGCAATTATAGGAAAATTACAGAAAGAAAAAATTCACTGATTTGGACCTCAATTTGTCACAGAAGATTCCTCTCACCAAATTAAAAAATTCTCTTTTCATTGTCAGAGTGGACTAACGTGGAAGTCATAACTATGTGATTGCAGGCAATCATTTAAGTAGAAAACAGAGTTTTAATTTATGAACTGTCATCTCTCCAGGGGAAAAATATCCCCAGACAGTCAGAAATAATCAAATTTAGCTTCATGAAAAAGAGCACTTATCCACTTTAATTGTATTTTGTTAGTGTAGAAATCTTGAGGGCTAGATGAATGGTTACTCCTCCTCAGAGCCCCTGCACCAGCACACCTCCTAATACAGAAAAGGCACTCAGTAAAACAAAACAGATTCATCAATGATTTTAGTCCTAAATATTTCTAATATTTATAATGATGCAGTTTTCTCTTCAAGGTATTGGATTTTTGTGCTTCTATACATTGCTACCAATTTTAAAGGGAAATTAAGAGAAGCAACATTTAGAAAGCACCAATTAAACACCACTTTTGAATTCTATAGCTTGAAAACTTATTTTCCATCTCCTTTATAATTTTTTCCACATTTTTGTAAAAGTAATGTTAACATTAGTTTTCTTTTATAATCGTATATTTGATATGTACTATAATATATATACACATAAACTTATATATGGTTTAGTCATTAAGTTGTATTTGACTCTTGCAAACCCATGCACTATAGCCCATCAGGCTTCTCTGTCCTCTGTCCATGGAATTTCCCAGGCAAGAATACTATAGTGGGTTGCCATTTCCTTCTCCAAAACTTATATATGTTTGTGTGCAAATATAATAATGTTATTAAATCAAACCTCTAAGGTTTAGACATACATGGATGAGATATCTTTAAGACTGGACATGGGGAGCATCTTATGTCACCTTACTCCTTTTTTAAAAATTCCGTTATCTTTATTATTTTAGCAACTCATTTATAAAAATATTCTTTGATAAAGATAAATCTTATAAGAAGCAAATGAGAACTGGTTTTGAATAAAAAAGAGCATAGTTAAAAATCGGGAGACTAACCAAAGGAAATGCTACAGAAAAACATTTTAAACAAGTACCTCTTTTAAACTACTCACATGTTCACACAGTAGAGAAAGTCTTCCTTGAATATGTGCACTGTTGATTTATAAAGTCATAACTAGGCAGAAAGTAGGACAATTTAATTGGTATGATATAAAACCATTCACTTGCAATTTTATGATTTGGTGAAAAGCACATTCTTCTGAATTTTAAAGGAATCAGTAGCACTATTAGACTATTAGCATTTGTAAATGTCTACACCACTGAATTAAATATAAAGAAATGTTTAGAGACAGGTTAAAAAAATAAAAGTGAACTTTTACAAGACAACAGCATCTCTGACTAGCCTAGAAAACAATCTTTTTACTTTTATAAAAGTGTGCCATCTAAATAGGTTGAAAAGAGGGGTAAAGCAAAATCATCTTGTTAAATTTTGGGTCAAATAACCTACTATGAAATATTCCAAACTATAATTCACAGATTGAGACCCTAAAAAGGCATAGCGATCAAGGGGGAAAAATTATAAATACAAAGGGTACAGAAATGTTTCACAAAGCTGCTGAATGCTATTTCAAATTACTGTTTAAACAGTCAAATCCACCTTCTAGACATAAAATTTGTGTCAGCCTAAGTTTGCTGCAGAGATCCTATGAATATAAAACAATCTTTTTCTTTACTTTTCACAACAAAGACTGTGAGGTTGAAATATTAGCAGCCATTTAAAAAACATGTTATATTATTACTCATCCCTCATGAAAACATTCAGCTTGTATATTTGGAAATATCTGAATAAGTAAAAATGTTTTCAATATTAAGTGTCTCTACAAAATATATCTATGATGAATTTGAAACAACTATGTATTAAATTTCAGCACATCAACTCATTCAACTATATTTTTGAAATATTTTTGAAACTAAATATATATTTTAAAATGTTACTACTTAAAGAAAGTAGAAAAATACCATACCCAAGAAGGAAAACAGAAGTTTTCCAAAGGTATGCTTAGTACACGTCAAATATAGTGAAGTAAATACATGATTTTCTGCATGGAAATCTTTACATATTTCCAAAGATTGAGTATACTTATATACCAAGAAAAAGGTTTTTCATTGATAACTATGAAATATTTAAAGATTTTAGACTTAAAGTTTAATCTAGATAAACTAGTAATTTGAAATCCTCAATTGTTTATGTAAAAAAAGAATGTATAGAAAAAATATATTTACTAAAAATAAATATGATTTTGCAATTTATTAAAATAAAAATACATGTCTTAAGAATCTAGTAAAAATATACCCAACTCACTTTCATTTTAGAAAGTTTTCTTTTTAATTTTCAGGTATGTTTTACTCTTTTTTTTTCAGTTTCTAGTCAATTTACTCATAGATCACAGAGCTTCTGAACATCTTTTGAAGAATTAACTTTGATTTTTCAGTAAATACATTTTCCCAGAGTGGGTACATACACCTGAAAGCAAATTATAGTCCATTTAAATTCCCTGTTTGTCTAATGCTCTGTTTGTCTAAAGTTTGTCTAATAATCTTCAAACAAATAGCATTCCATTGGCTCTATCTTTAGTAAAAACTGGTGATTAGGCATTCATACTAGGAGATAAAGGAGAGAATATGGGTTTTTAGTGACTTATAGGCAAAAAACAAAAAAAGGATATGTTCAAGTAAATCATGCCTGATTGATTTTATTTTCTGTGCACAATTAAAAGAATATATATATTACAGAAGGATAGGCAGAAACCCAGCATGTGTCCTCAGACACAGAAAGTCATAAATATTCCTACTCTATGGGCTTCTATAAAAAAAAAAATAAAGAGATATATTTGTAGCTCAGGGCAGAAATAGAACATCAAGTGATTGATTGAGACTTTATCATTCTTTGTGCACGTGTGTGTGTGTGTCTGTGCACACATGTGTGAGTGTTTCACATACAGTCATGAATTTTTAAATTAAAGATAAATCCTAAAATAATTATTTCTCCAACAGATGTACCTTAAAGTGGTCAAAATTATAAAATACAGTATAACACTCACAGTAATATTCTAGCTTTTATCTTAAGGGAAATTCAGGAAAATGTCAACTGATATGTAACTAACAATCTTGTTACCACCTAGACTAATTCTTTCTGTATTGTTTCCATATTTGTATTTTTTTCTTAGTTATATCAAAAATGCAATTAATGGAGTATGATTTCCATTCAATACAGGAAATTATAACCACTACCTCAAAAATGTTTGTTAAATGAATAAATTATTTACTTGATACCATCCAAAAAGCTTTAAAAAGCTATTCTTCTATAATTTAGCTTCATGATATTCCCCTAGTTATCTTCAAGCATAATTCTATTACTTTCTGCCTGATGTTGAAAAAGTGATTTTTTATGTTGTGAACTACAAAGGAGGACATTTTTAGAACTGCTGAAATATCGCTGTGCAGCGAGAACATCAAATCAAATAGAAATAATGTCACTAAAATATGTACCACATGTGCATCAATATATTGCCCTGGTTTGCATGACTGAATATTACAAAGCATACTCCAGTAACCATGGGTTTTTGAATATTAAGTCTGTGAAGACTAATTGCAATTTATTGAATATGTCAGTGAAGCAGAACTTCAGTAAATCAAGTCCAAGTAGTAGGTAGGTTATAGCACTTTTCCCTTGCTCTTTTTAACCAAATGACAGTTTTCATTTATTTTTTTTTCAATCAGAGAAAGTTACAAATAGTCTAGGAACTAGCTGCAGCGGAAGAGTAATGATTGAAAGACCAGACGATTCTGTTCTATGACCCTTGGCACAAAGATTAAACCCTCTATTTCCAGCAATGCACGATTTCATGCTATTTCAGAGAGCTTGACCCTGAACTGAACTTCTTCAGCCTGTTCGGTTCAACCTGAATTTATAAGAGCAAGTGACGGTCTGTAGAACATAATGAAAAATAAAGAAATAAATAAATAATGGAGGGACAACTGTTTGTTTCACAGCCCTGTCATTGATGTTGAGAAAGGAAAAGCTGTGGGGCTGGTGGATTCAGAAGAAGATGAGCTAGGATTTAACATTTGTAAAGAGCAATCTTTTTGTTACGTACTGATTTGGGGTAAATCTCAAGCAGTGGAAGCAAAAGTCATATTTGGGACAAAAAGGAATGTGGTGCAAAAACAATATAACCAAATAGCTGATTGTGTTCTGTTTATCTGGCACCTTATCAAACGTTATGTTATGTATCTTTCTTAAATTTAATACCATTTTAAATACACAGAATACAATTTTGAAAGTTGGCAAACATAGAATCACCAATTTGGGATATGACTGTTTTAAATTCCTTATAGAAATATTCTTCAATGAATGTTCAGTATTCTTGGGCATAAAATTCCCCAAAGTAACCTGTGCAAAGAAAGCATTGTTGTCTATATATTCCATGAATATTTTTGGCACAGCTTATTAAAAATAGGTGGTCTGGGGCTTCCCTGGTGACTCAGTGATAAAGAATCTGCCTGCCAATCCAGGAGACATGGGTTCACTCCCTGTTCTGGGAGGATCCTGCATGCCCCAGAGCAACTAAGTCGGTGCTTAAATTATTAAAATTAAGCTGTTGATTTCCTTTTGAATCGTAGGTATCTCTTATGGAAACAAATAGAATGCTTTTCCTGAATACTTCCAGGGTCTGATAGATAACATCTTATCATGGAGTAGACCGGGGAAGGTGAAACGGAGTTGCATACATGGCTCGTCTACAGCACACTCAGTACGTGGAGGGCCAGTAGAAGTCATCCATAAATGTTATACCCTATGATGGCCAGTGCTTAGCAAACATATACAAACATATACATCTTTACAAAGTTTATAGTCTAAATAAGGTGATTAAGTATAACACCATTAAAATGAATGATAAATCAGTGGTTCATATTATATGCTATAAAAACAGTTTTAAATATTTTTTACTTCAGTGATTAAAAAATCATTGACAGGATTTCAGCTGCCTATTATAAGATATTTAGGAGTTCAGCTTTTCCTCTTGTGAAATATTTCCAAATGAATAATTTATGAATAAGAAAATCTAGATTATGTGAAGTTCTGGACTATATGTTCCAGTAATGATTAGCTAAGCATGAAAACACCAGTTTTCAAGTACATTCACAAAACAGAATAATAGATATGAAACAGATATATTTGATCAGTTCATGTACTTTTTATAAAATCATAAAATATCATCTTAATTAGTATAAATGGTAACATTAAAAAGAATTAACCTTTACTCACAGGGCTAGTAATTCTGTTATTTGAGAGCTAAAAACGGGGGGGAAAGCAATGGAACTTTGACAAATCATATAAAATGAAATAAATGACTTCTCCATTTATTAATTCGAAAGCCAACTAGTTCAGACTTTTTTGTTTCTCTTTCTTACTCTCTTAGGGTAATATGAAATTAAGTACTATAGTGCAGGTATACCTTGTTTTATTGTGCCTTATATTACTTCACTTAGCTGATACTACACTTAGCTGATGCTTCATAAATTGAAGGTTTGTGGAACTTGAATCTATGGGAGCCATTTTTCCAGGAGCATAATTTTTAATTGAGGTGTGTACATATTTTTAGGCCAAATATTGCACACCTAATAGACTACATTGTTGTTGCTGTGCAGCTGCTCAGACATGTCTGCAACCCCATGGACTGCAGCATACCAGTCTTCCTTGTCCTTCATCATCTCCTGGAGCTTGCTCAAACTCATGTCCATTGAGTTGGTGATGCTATCCAACCATTTTATCCTCTGTCATCCCCTTCTCCTCCCACCTTCAATCTTTCCTAACATCAGGGTCTTTTCTAATGAGTTGGCTCTTCACATCAGGTGGCCAGAGTATTGGAGCATCAGCGTCAGTTCTTCAATGAATATTCAGGACTGATTTCCTGTGGGATTGACTGGTTTGATCTTTTTGCAGTCTGAGGGACTCTCAAGTGTCTTCTCCACACCACAGTTTGAAAGCATCAGTTCTTTGGCACTCAGCCTTCTTTATAGTCCAACTCTCACATCCATACATGACTACTGGAAAAACCATAGCTTTGACTAGATGGACCTTTGTTGGCAAAGTAATGTCTCTGCTTTTTAATATGCTGTCCAGGTTTGTCATAGTTTTTCTTCCAAGGAGGAAGCATCTTTTAATTTCATGGCTGCAGTCACCATCTGCACTGATTTTGGAGCCCCCCAAAATAAAGTCTGTCACTGCTTCCATTTTTCCCCCACCTATTTGCCATGAAGTGATGGGACTGGATGCTGTGATCTTAGTGTTTTTAATGTCGAGTTTTAAGCTAGCTTTTACACTCTCCTCTTTCACTTTCATCAAGAGGCTTTTTAGTTCCTCTTCACTTTCTGCCATAAGGGTGGTGTCATCTGCATATCTGAGGTTATTGATAGTTCTCCTAGCAATCTTGATTCCAGCTTGTGCTTCATCCAACCTCACATTTCACATGATGTACTCTACATGAAGTGAAGTGAAAGTCACTCAGTCATGTCCAACTCTTTACAACCTCATGGACTGTAGCCTGCCAGGCTCCTCTGTCCATGTAATTCTCCAGGCAAGAATACTGGAGTGGGTAGCTGTTCCCTTCTCCAGGGGATATTCCCAACCCAGGGATCGAACCCAGATCTCCCACGTTGCAGGTGGATCCTTTACCAGCTGAGCTACCAGGGAAACCCTCATAAGCAGAGTGACAATATACAGCCTTGAAGTACTCCTTTCCCAATTTGGAACCAGTCCTTTTTTCCATGTCTGGTTCTAACTGTTGCTTCTTGATCTGCATACAGGTTTCTCAGGAGGCAGGTAGGGTGGTCTGATATTCCCATTTCTTGAGGAATTTTCTACAATTTGTTGTGATCCACACAGTCAAAGACTTTGTTGTAGTCAAGAAAGCAGAAGTAGATGTTTTTCTGGAATTCTCTTGCTTTTTCTATGATCCAATGGTCGTTGGCAGTTTGACCTCTGGTTTCTCTGCTTTTTCTAAATCCAACTGGAACATTTGGAAGTTCACTTCATGTACTGTCAAAGCCTAGCTTGGAGAATTTTGAGCATTGCTTTGCTAGTATGTGAGATGAGTGTATATATATGGTAGCTTGAACATTCTTTGGTATTGCCTGTCTTTGGAATTGGAATGAAAATTGACCTTTTCCAGTCCTTTTGCTACTGCTGAGCTTTCTAAATTTGCTGACAGGTTGAGTGCAATGCTCTAACAGCATTGTCTTTTAAGATTTGAAATAGCTCAAGCTAGAATTCCATCACCACCACGAGCTTTGTTTGTAGTGATGCCCACTTGACTTCACAATCCAGGATGTCTGGCTAGGTGAGTTATCATACCATCGTGATTATCTAGGCCATTACAATCTTTTTCTGTACAGTTCTTCTGTGTATTCTTGCCACCTCTTCTTAATATCTTCTGCTCCTGTTGGGTCCATAATGTTTCTGTCCTTTATTGTGCTCATCTTTGCAAGAAATGTTCCCTTGGTATCTCTCATTTTCTTGAAGAGATCTCTAGTCTTTCCCATTCTGTTGTTTTCCTCTATTTCTTTGCATTGATTACTGAGGAAGGCTTTCTTATCTCTTCTTGCTATTCTTGGGAACTCTGCATTCAGATGGATAATCTTTCCTTTTCTCCTTTGCCTTTTGCTTCCCCTTTTCTCAGCTAATAGACTACAGTGTAAGCATAATTTTTGTATGCACTTGGAAATCAAAAAAATCGTATAATTCTATTGCACTGAACTTATTGTGGCTGTCAGGAACCAAGCCTGCAACATCTCTGAGATATGCCTGTACATCTCTGGGTGATATAAATCACAGGCATCTTTCTACCTTTATAAAAGTTAATAAATATATAGACAGAGGACATATGTAATCTGATTTCAGGTTGAACTCATAGTCCAGACTTATGCAATCAGAGTGCCTGTTTCTGCAGTTTACAGTGATTGGTTAAAGAGAAGATGATTTGAGCCAAACAGAGACAGTCAGTCTCTCTCTGAAAGTTGACATACTAAAGTTAGTGGTAAAAGTCTCTTAATATGTAATTCTAAGAGGTAAGACTCACATAATGCTAAAGCTGTCAGAAGACATTGTTTCCTTGTACACATGTGTGCACACATGATAGGAGAGAAAGACTGACTGACTTAAAAGGCAAAAAAAAAAAAACAAAAAAAAAACTGGGGGCAAGTTGAGTTTTAAATATTCCACACTGCTAATCCAGGCACAACTGGGTTGTTGCCATGTTTTGACTTCTCTGTAAAATTCTTATTTTTCATTCTGAAAGCCCTTTAAAAATTGACCTTTCATGTTTAAGACATCAAGACTTCCTTTGTGATACTGTTTTTGTTCTTTAGGCATGTTCATAATCCAGGAAATAAGACATAATTAAAAGGATTTTATGTGTACTTTTTAGAAATGCAAACCCCCAAAATAATTACCAAAAATAGAAAAAAGAACCAGAAGGAAGTATACATATATTACTAATAGTCCAACCCATTTAAAGATCACTGCTTTTTTAAATGGGCATGTCTGAGCTTTTAAAAGATTGTTTTTCAGGGCCCGAGGTAAACTGACATTTTCCCTTCATTTCTGAATGCCACAATTTTACTTCCATAGTATTCTGCAGCTCACTTGTTTCCTTCTTGCTTTCTTACACACACACACACACACACACACACACATCTTGAAGGGGCTCTTATCCTTTTCCAGCAAGTGAAAAATCAATGACATTATATATACATCTATATATATTAAATTCAGAATAAAATTCATTTATTTTACTCACTGTCTATTTCAAACACATCAGAGAGGTGGCATTTCATACCTCTATAATCCAATATATTATTTACTACAAAGTGCAAATGCAACCATCCATAAAATAACACCTTGATAAAGTGTTAAAATATGGTCTGTTCACATGAAAAAAAAAATCTGTTAGAAATAGCAACTACAGATATAGCAACTGGTTCAAACACGGTAAATATTCATCCACTACATAATTTTAAAGTGCAGTGAAAATTATTTGGGCCTTTGAATGATGATTTCAGTAGTTAATTGTTTTAAAATGCTGATGATTTTGATGTAACTCTTACTTAAAATGTTTTAAATGATAATTTACTAATTTGAGCATAAGAGTAAGCTCAAAGAAAACTTTCCAATTAAATAATTATTCAGTTATTGTGGAATACAAGTAAATATCCCATTCCAATATATTCCGCTAACATGTTCATATTAATGAAGCAAAGACTAACTGAGAAATTACAAAAATGAATCATGTGTTAAACCAAAAATTGACACATAAATGAATTACTACAGTAAAATCTGGGAAGGAAAATCAGTAATAAAATATTAAGCTGTTTATTCTGTAGTCATGTACAACGATGCAAAAATACTCTGATTTACTTCAACTCAGTATTGTGACTTTTTGTTAACTACGTAAATAAAGGTCACACAGTTTTTCTGTGTTTACATATAAAATCCAAATAATAATTTGGATACGTATTTCATAAAGTAGTAAATGATGTTCCTATACAAAATACTTTTAAAAAAGGAATTTGTATTTGTTTTGCACCACTTACATCCTAGTCAGAATTCAAAAAGCACTATTTTCAACAGAGATAATTTAAATACAGGGACTTCATTAAACAAGTGTTGGAATAATGAAAAAATAAACATTCAACTGACACAAGATGTAGCTACCATGGCTAGGATTCAGAGAAGAAACAAAACAGTTTGAGGGAGAATTTAAAGAACTCAGGACTAAAGAAAGGATACTCAGACTTCTAAGGAGAGAATTTTTCTTTTTTTTAGTGCCTCAACAGCCAAGAGGAAGGTTTTGTTGAAAGAGAGCTGAGACTTCCACAGAAGGAGCTGGCTGGCTGGCTTTTATGAAAGGTTTTGGTAAACTGATTCTAGGATTATGGAAGAAGCTGGCTACTGTAGCTGTCTACTGTTGTCAAAGCAGTGAACCATCACTAGGGCAACGCTGGCAGAACAGCAAACAAACGGGAAAAAGCAAATCCTTCTTTCTCTTGCCATTCAGTATCCCTTAGTGCTTGTAATTTATAGAATTCCAGCCAACATAAGTGGAAATAGAATTTGTAGAACTCCAGGTAGAGAATCTCAGCTAAGATAAATCTAGAGGTAGGAAGCAGTGGCTTAATTATAGGTGCCTTTAAGTTGTCTGGAACATTTAAATGCCAAGTAATAAAGATTCTTATAAATTTAAAATATTTAAGAATAGTTTATGGCTATTCATTTCTTTCTATGATGTTAGGTTCCATTTTATCAGTGTTATTTTCTCTTTTACTCTTTCTGATGATGATTGTGATTGGATCAGTTAAGAGTCAACCAGAAAAGCAGAACGGCTAAGCTTTAAACACAGGATGGTTAAACAGTGTGAGGCGTTTACTTCTCTTGCTTGGGGTCCACAGGGTGGCAATGAAGCAGGAAAGATGTGTAAAGTGGGGAGAGCAAGACCAAGCTTAAACTCCCAATCCATGGTGTGGAATCCCTCAGCACATCTGGCTGGAAACCAAAAGGATAGACAGGAACCCTGAGTCTCCGAAGCTGTCACGCTTCACAGTGCTAAGAACACCCTGGCCCAGGAGTCAGCAAAGCTAGAGGAGGGGGTGTGTTCCTCTGCCTGCTGCCCCATGGTGAGTGAGGCAGCAGAAAAGTGATAACACCTGAGAGTCACAAAAGCCCTTGTTCCAACCTCCTGAACACGAAATAAATAACTACTGTTCTACTCCCATCCTCCAAATCAGGGCAAAAGTATTTCCTGTATTTAAAAGATCATTATAGAGCTCAAAAGCAACACAGATACACAGAAATGAATTCTTTCAGAGGAAATGAAAAATATTTTGTAAATGAAGGGTGTTGTAAAATGAGAGATTTGTTAAGAGAATATTACAGACTTTGACTTGAAAAAGTTACTTCTTGTTGCTTAAATAACACTAGATCTATAAAATATTTGAGATCTATCATTGTAATTGCCTTAAAATATTTATTTGACCATTTGGTAGCCTTATTCAGTGAAAGGTATGAAAATCGTTCAGTGCAATTGCAAATAAAAAATACCTTATTTAATAACTCCTTCTTCATATAATATCTGTATGATTTAATATAAAAATAACATTGTATACATATATGTATATAATTACCTTTTAATTTTATTTTATTTAGGAAATTATATTTCCATAGTACATATCAATGTAAACACATATATTTTTATAAAAATTTTCCCCAGATGAGAATATTCAGGTGATTTTCCAGGATATAATGCAATTTTTTTGGTGTTTGATTTTATTGCTTGTTATTTTTAGAGATCTATTTTAAGTAGCTCTTCAAACTGAAGCTTTTTTAAAAAGCCCCCAAAAGACTATTAAAGAAAAATAAAATAACACTTTTCTTTTCATGTATCTACAATTATCTATATTTTAAAACATTAAGCTTTAGTGACTGCACAGACTCAGTATTATAAATACCTTGTTTCTAATAAAAAGAAATCACTCAAATCCACTCATGTGAAACGCATTTACTATGCAGTTTTCTTCTTTAATATGTATTCTATATTCCTTTCCTACAGTACGTCCAGGCAAGCCTTTTGAGAATACAGAATATTCTAAATTGATCCCAGCCCATTTTATTTTTGTCCTTCTGTCCTAAGGAATTTGATACAGTTTCCAAGCTTCTCACCATCCCATTAAAAATTAGTAGAGGGAATGTCAGCAGGCACATAACCTTACAAATGCAGGTCTAACTTTGTAAATTAAACATGCTTTGCCTGTATGTATTATTAATTCCTATTTGCTTTTAGGTGTCAGCACATGCATGCTCACAGGCACTATCTTTGCATTTGGAAGTTCTCTGGATTTAGGGGAAAAAGCAAATGACTTATATATGAATCAAAACTATGAATTATGTAAATCAAGCCACCAAGTCAGGGCAAAGAGGAAATTAAAGTTACACTCTAAGGAGCTACTGTGAGAATCTCTTAAAAAAGAAAAGAAAATGCAAGAAAAATTCGGTCTTTAATAAGTAATCCCACTTAACTACAAAGATTTCATTCAACCAACATGACAAGCTCTATTTATATGGAAGTTTCTTTCTCCTAAGTGTTAGTTGCCCAGTCATGCCCAACTCTGCGACCCTGTGGACTGCAGCCCACCAGGCTCTTCTGTCCATGGAATTTTTCCAGGCAAGGATACTGAAGTGGGTTGCCATTTCCTTCTCCAGGGAATCTTCCCGACCCAGGGATAGAACCCAGGTCTCCTGCAATGCAGGCAGATTCTTTACTGACTGAGCTACAAGGGAAGCCCCTTCTTCTTCCTACTCTCAAGATAATTAGATATGAAAGTAGTGTTTGAAGTAAAATCCTAGAGTAAATTATACTAGAAATCTTTGTGATAAACATTTTCTAAAGAACTTAACCTCCAGAAAAAAAAAAAAGCAATAGTAAGGGAGGGGGGGCGGTCAGTAAATTTTCATAAGTGACATGCTAGGATTCTAAGTCAGATTTTGTGACTTCACTTGGGGTTAGGGTTTACACAAACCAAATTTATGTCTTAAGGGGAAAAAAAAAAAAAGAACAATAGACAGAAACAGGGAATAGACAGCAACAGAAGAAACTAGCTACAGAAGGAAGGCCAATTCCAACCTCTTATCCAACGTTCTATTTATTCTTAACACATAATATTGCATTTGTTTTATTTGACATTGGTTACAGAAAATTAGATATATAATGTATAATATGTTAAGTATCATATTATGTAATATATTATGTATCATGTAATATATTTTATATTATTAGTAATAGTTTGATTTGTTTATATACTGAAAAATGATTATCACATTAAGTTTAGTTAACATCTATCACCTCACAAATTTTTTTCCTTGTGATGAGAACGTCAAAGATCTACTCTCTCAGTAATTTTCCAATATACAATGATATTGTTAAACATAGTCACTATACCGTGTAATACATCCCCAGAACATATTTAGAAATAGAAATTCGTATCTTTTGACACCTTTCTCCCACTACCCATCCCCCACTTCTGGCATCCAGCGTGCTTTTCTCTCTGAGTTTGTTTGTTTGTTTTTTTTTCATTTCCAAATGTAAGTGAGATAATTTAGTATTTGTTTTTCTCTAACTGATTCTATTCACTTAGCGTAATGCCATCAAGGTCCATCCATGCTGTCAAAACTAGGAGGATTTCCTTTTTTAATGACTGACCAACTTTTCCTGTATTATTTGGTCCTTTGTATGTTTTCTTTGGAAAAATGTCTATTCAGGTCTTCACCCATATTTTAATAGGATGGTTTTTTTTGTTTGGGGGTTTTTTTGCTTTTGAATTGTATGAGTTCTTTACATATTTGGGGGTACTGAATTTTACATGTATAGTTTCTTTATCCATTCATCTGTCATGGACATTTAAATTGTGTCCATGTCTTAATGTGTTTAATCAGTTCAGTTCAGTTGCTCAGTCGTGTCCGACTCTTTGCAACCCCATGAACCACAGCACACCAGGCCTCCTTGTCCATCACCAACTCCCAGAGTCCACCCAAACCCAATCTATTGAGTCGATGATGCCATCCAACCATCTCATTCTCTGTCATCTCCTTCTTCTCCGGCCCTCAATCTTTCCCAGAATCAGGGTCTGTTCAAATGAGTCAGCTCTACTCATCAGGTGGCCAAGGTATTGGAGTTTCAGCTTCAACATCAGTCCTTCCAAACAACAACCAGGACTGATCTCCTTTAGGATGGAATGGTTAGATCTCCCTGCAAAGGACTCTCAAGAGTCTTCAACACCACAGTTCAAAAGCATCAATTCTTTGGTGCTCAGCTTTCTTCACAGTCCAACTCTCACATCCATACATGACCACTGGAAGAACAATAACCTTGACTAGATGGACCTTTGCTGACAAAGTAATGTCTCTGTTTTATAATATACTGTCTAGGTTGGTCATAACTTTTCTTCCAAGGAATAAGTGTCTTTTAATTTCATGGTTTCAGTCACCATCTGCAGTGATTTTGGAGTCCAGAAAAATAAAGTTAGCCACTGTTTCCACTGTTTCCCCATCTATTTGCCATGGAGTGATGGAACCAGATGCCATGATCTTCGTTTTCTAAATGTTGAGCTTTAAGCCAGCTTTTTCACTCTCCTCTTTCACTTTCATCAAGAGGCTCTTTAGTTCTTCTTCACTTTCTTCCATAAGGGTGGTGTCATCTGCATATCTGAGGTTATTGAAATTTCTCCCAACAATCTTGATTCCAGCTTGTGCTTCCTCCAGCCCAGCATTTCTCATGATGTACTCTGCATATAAGTTAAATAAGCAGGGTGACAGTATACAGCCTTGACGTACTCCTTTTCCTATTTGGAACCAGTCTGTTGTTCCATGTCCAGTTCTAACTGTTGCTTCCTGACTTGCATACAGGTTTCTCAAGAGGCAGATCAGGTGGTCTGGTACTCCCATCTCTTTCAGAATTTTCTACAGTTTGTTGGGATCCACACTGTTAAAGGCTTTGGCATAGTCAATAAAGCAGAAATAGATGTTTTTCTGGTACTCTCTTGCTTTTTCGGTGATCCAGTGGATGCTGGCAATTTCATCTCTGATTCCTCTGCCTTTTCTAAAACCAGGTTGAACATCAGGAAGTTCACAGTTCACGTATTGCTGAAGCCTGGCTTCATCTCTTGGAGAATTTTGAGCATTACTTTCCTAGCGTGTGAGATGAGTGAAATTGTGTGGTAGTTTGAGCATTTTTTGGCATTGCCTTTCTTTGGGATTGGAATGAAAACTGACGTTTTCCAGTCCTGTGGCTATTGCTGAGTTTTCCAAATTTACTGGCATATTGAGTGCAGCACTTTCACAGCATCATCTCTCGGGATTTGAAATAGCTCCACTGGAATTCCATCACCTCTACTAGCTTTGTTCATAGTGATGCTTCCTAAGGCCCACTTGACTTCATATTCTAGGATGTCTGGCTCTAGGTGAGTGATCACACCATTGTGATTATCTGGGTCATGAAGCTTTTTTTTTGTATAGTTCTTCTGTGTATTCTTGCCACCTCTTAATATCTTCTGCTTCTGTTAGGTCCCTAAAACTTCTGTCCTTTATTGAGCCCATCTTCGCATGAAATGTTCCCTTGGTATCTCTAATTTATTGAAGAGATCTCTAGTCTTCCCCATTCTGTTGTTTTCCTCTATTTCTTTGCATTGATTGCTGAGGAAGGCTTTCTTATCTCTCCTTGCTATTCTTTGGAACTCTGCATTCAAATGGGTATATCTTTCCATTTCTCCTTTGGTTTTCACTTCTCTTATTTTCTCAGCTATTTGTAAGGCCTCCCCAAACAGCCATTTTGCTTTTTTGCATTTCTTTTTCTTGGGGATGGTCTTGATTCATGTCTCCTGTACAGTGTCACAAACCTCAATCCATAGTTCATCAGGCACTCTGTCTATCAGATCTAGTCCCTTAAATCTATTTCTCACTTCCACTGTATAATCATAAGGGATTTGATTTAGGTCATACCTGAGTGGCCTGGTGGTTTTCCTTACTTTCTTCAATAGAAGTCTGAATTTGGCAATAAGGAGTTCATGATCTCAGCCACAGTCAGCACCCAGTCTTGTTTTTGCTGACTGTATAGAGCTTCTCCATCTTTGGCTGGAAAGAATATAATCAATCTGATTTCGGTGTTGACCATCTAGTGATGTCCATGTGTAGAGTCTTCTCTTGTGTTGTTGGTAGAGGGTGTTTGCTGTGACCAGTGAGTTCTCTTGGGAAAATTCTATTAGCCTTTGCCCTGTTTCATTCTGTATTCCAAGGCCAAATTTGCCTGTTACTCCAGGTGTTTCTTGACTTTCTACATTTGCATTCCAGTCCCCTATAATGAAAAGGACATCTTTTTTGGGTGTTAGTTCTAAAAGGTCTTGTAGGTCTTCATTGAAGCATTCAACTACAGCTTCTTCAGCATATTGGTTGCGGCATAGACTTGGATTACTGTGATATTGAATGGTTTGCCTAGGAAACGAACAGAGATCATTCTGTCGTTTTTGATATTGCTTCCAAGTACTCCAGTTCAGACTCTTTTGTTGACCATGATGGCTACTCCATTTCTTCTGAGGGATTCCTGCCCACAGTAGTAGATATAATGGTCATCTGAGTTAAATTCACCCATTCCAGTCCAACATAGTTCGCTGATTCCTAGAATGTTGATGTTCATTCCTGCCATCTCCTGTTTGACCACTTCCAATTTGCTTTGATTCATGGACCTAAATTCCAGGTTCCTATGCAATATTGCTCTTTACAGCATCAGACCTTGCTTCTATCACCAGTCCCATCCACAACTGGGTGTTGTTTTTGCTTTGGCTCCATCTCTTCATTCTTTCTGGAGTTATTTCTCCACTGATCTCCTGTAGCATATTGGGCACCTACCGACCTGGAGAGTTCCTCTTTCAGTGTCCTATCTTTTTGCCTTTTCATACTGTTCATGGGGTTCTCAAGGCAAGAATACTGAAGTGGTTTGCCATTCCCTTCTCCAGTGGACCACATTCTGTCAGACCTCTCCACCATGACCCAGTGTGTCTAATGAACATTACTTATTCTTGCAGATATCTCTGAGATAGTTGCAGATACCTGTTTGAGATGGTAATTTTGTTTCCCATGAACATACAGGCAAAAGTAGAATTGCTGGATCATGGTAATTCTAGTTTTAAATTTTTGAGGATTCTCCATACTGTCCATATAGCTGCACTGATTTATATTCTTATCAAGAGTATACAAGTGTACCCTTTTCTCCACGTCCTCACCAACCCTGGTCATCTCTTGTCTTTGTGATGAAAGCCATTGTATTAGTCATGGGGTGATATCTTACTGTGGTTTTAATTTGTATTTCATGATAATTAGTGATGTGGACCATCTTTTCTTGTACCAGTTGGCCCTTCATACGTTTTCTTTGGAAAACTGACTATTCAGTTCCTCTGCCTATTTTTAACCAGATTTGGGAGCTGTTTTGGCTATTATGTTGAATGAGTTCTTTATATGTCTGGGGTACTATTCCATCTCAGATATGATTTACAAAGATCTTCTTGCATTTGGTAGGCTGTCTTTTCATTCTGCTGATGGTTTCCTTCGCTGCGCAGAAGCGTTGTAGTTTGCTGTTGTCCCGCTTATTTACTTTTTCCGGCGCTGCCTTTGCTTTTGGCATGTGGGAAGTCTCTTATCAGCAGTGTAGAGTTGAATCTTGTTGTTGCTGTTGTTTTTCATCCATTCAGTCACTCTATGTCTACTGGAGATTTTAGTCCATTTATATTTAAAGTAATTATCAATAGGTGTGGGACATTTTATTATTTTCTGGCTGCTTTGAGAGTCCTTTGATCTTCTCTTCCTGTTGTCTCTTTGTTGTGATTTGATCATTTTCTGTGGCAGGATGCTCAGATTTCTTTCTTTTTACCCCAACATTTTACTATGTGCCATGTGTGGATAGGCTAACGGTGGACAGTTTGGCAGACATTTCTAATGAACAATGTTTCAAATTTATGGCACCAGTTAAGTGAGGACAGAATCAACCTCAGATAGCAAAGAGTATGACGAAGTGGAGGAAACACTGCAGTCAGGGTTGCCTAAAATAAGCACGGGTTGGTAGGGGAGCTGCTTGGCAAAGCCTGACAGGAGAGTGAGAGGCCATGGCAGCGGGAGTCTTGTAGCTGAGAAAAGACAGAAATGGAAGAGCTTTGCCTCTGCTTTGCACCACATACACTTGGGATAAATTCTAAACTATACATTTTAGTTGTCTATGACAATGGATTAGGAAATTAAACTCTGTGCCTCAGCCCTGTCATCTGTAAAGTGAATAAATAATAATGACCTTAATGTTGTTGGGAAAATTAATTAAGATTATACATGAAAAGAAGTAGCTAAAGCATTTGGCACAGAGCAAATATTCAGTAAAGGACAGCAGTGGTGATAGTACAGATGGTGATAGTGACGATAATTGGAAAAATGAGGCAGTCAGTAAGAGAGGGTAGATTTCAAGAAATATACTATTTCCTGGAGAGGATGCTTCAAATTCAAATAAGAGTGCAGTTTATTAAAAGACTGAGGCACTGGGCAAGTTATCCAGGAAAGAATCCCCCATAGAAAAAACAATGCAGGTTTTAACTGCTTGGAATAAAGATTTGCTCTTGAAAATAACAGAAAGGGTAACTTGGTCTTAGGAATAAGATCTAATAAAACTTTCTAGAAATGGGTCACATGTTAAGGCTAAATTAAAAGCTTATTGGTTGATCTGTACTCTAAGTCTTATTCACTTTTAGTTTATTAAAATCCAACATTAATAACTTTGAACCATGTTAACCAATAGCTAAAGAATGAAGTTAAACCTCAGCAGCTTGACTGTGCATATTTTTCCAGAAATGTGCAGAAGATTGCTGGCATGTACCCTTGAAGAGAAGTGAGTAACATACATAACAGATGATCACCATATTTTTAAGTGGTAGTATTACAGCAGACCTAGTTTGCCATTTGAAGTCTGTGATGCATTTTATTTTTCATTTATATTTGAACCTCACATTTTGTCTATATTTTCTAAATTGAGTCTGTCAGTTCAAAATCTACTTAACAGCATTTTAAGATTAGATGAGTTTTACTGGTGGGGAGTAGATTTCCATTACTAAAAATATCAGAGTAACTTCCTAGTATGGGAACAGCATTTCTTGAAGTCTTAAAATTTGCCAGAAACAAAATGAATATAGCAAGTTTCATATAGTATTGTTTTTGGAAGAAATGCTGCTAAGGGAAATTTGAATAAGGTATGTATATAATAACATCTTATCAATGCTAATTGTCTTATTTTGATAACTGTACTGTGGCTTTGTATAAGAATATCCTTATTTAGGAAATATACACTGAAGAATTAGGGGTAAAAGGCATGATTCTGCAAGTTACTTTCAAAGAGGTCAGAAAATGTGAGAGAAGCAGGGAAAAAGAACCAATAATAAAGAAAACTAGATGAATTAAATGTTAATAAAAACAATAATTCTCCTGGAATCTTGATAGAGAGTACCCCTGTATTATTGGTACTGTATTTGTGGCTTTTCTCTTCTGAAATTACCTCTAACCAACAAGGACCTACTCTATAGCATATTTAGCACAGGGAACTCTATTCATTATTCTATAATAATCTAAATGGGAAAAGAATTTGGAAAAGAGTAGATACATGTATGGGCCTTCCTGGTGGC
Source organism: Budorcas taxicolor (assembly GCF_023091745.1). Lineage (NCBI taxonomy): Eukaryota > Metazoa > Chordata > Mammalia > Artiodactyla > Bovidae > Budorcas > Budorcas taxicolor. Next base: position 37,915,700 of record NC_068919.1, on the reverse strand, counting down.
TTAGTCGGTAAAGAATCCGCCTGCAATGTGGGAGACCCAGGTTCAATCCTTGGTTTGGGAAGATCCCCTGGAAGAGGGCATGGCAACCCACTCCACTATTCTTGCCTGGAGAATCCTCATGGACACAGGAACCTAGTGGGCTGCAGTCTATGCGGTCTCAAAGAGTCGGACATAGCGAAGCACAGCACAGCACAGATACATGTATATGTATAACTGAATCACTTTGCTGTATACTTGAAACTAACACAACATTGTTAATCAATTATGCTCCAATATAAAACAAAACAAAAAAAACAAAACTACTACTCAATACTAGTCTCCCAATGCTATGCTGACCGTATGGGAAATCGTGTGAATATAGATGTAAGACTTGCATACTGCAATATCAGTCATCATATTAATTATTTAGCATGTTTAGTGTGAGAAACCATGTACTATTTTCTAATATTCTAATGGCAGTATGTTATTATGCTATATGTGAGTTAAGCTTACTTTTGAGTCTTCATCAACTTTTTTGACTTCGATTTTTGCCTATTAATGATACCTACATTAGATGCCAGCAAAAGGTCTTGTTAATTTAACAGAAAGAAAATTAATAGTATTCTCGTATATTTTTCTCATTAAATTCACATTATAGGAGTAATGGTTGTTTTAAATGGGCATACTTATTAGTAAGAAAAATGCACACATTAATTTTAAACCCTAATGGCTCTGGTACTTTTTAACTTTTCTAGACATAATTTAGGCACACTTCCATGAATTTCAATTTTCATTTAGCCATGCTTTTTAATGGTCCTGTGGCAAACATAAGACAATGTATAGCAAAGGTCTTTGGAAGGAGACATATAGTTTCTGTGCTGCTATAACACTAGCGAAAGTGAAGTCGCTCAGTCGTGTCCGACTCTTTGCGACCCCATGGACTGTAGCCTATCAGGCTCCTTCCTCCATGGGCTTCTCCAGGCAAGAGTACTGGAGTGGGTTGCCATTTCCTTCTCCAGGGGATCTTCCCCACCCAAGGATTGAACCCAGGTCTCCTGCATTCCAGGCAGATGCTTTAACCTCTGAGCCACCTGGGAAGCTATTATCTGTGATATGCTGCTATTTTATGCTACTTTAACTAAGTATATCTAAAAATATAATGTCCTCAGTGAAAATGGCTATCCACAAAATGACTTTCTCAATATAGTTTTATTTTATCTGGAAAGTCCTATTTACTTTCCTTCTCCACCCCTTTTCTTTTTTCCTTTAAGCATAAAGGCAGTTACATGGAACTCTTTTAGGTATTCTTTTTTTTTCTGTAAAGGGAATAAAATGATATAGAATGAGTCAAAATGTTAATTTAATACTTCATTCCTTTAGTACCCATTTACAGGTTATCACTTGCCATATAAAGAAGTTTGTTGGTATTTTGAAAGCTCGTTGTGTTTGGAATTTATTTTTGCAATTGATGCTGTCATTAACAGACCCCAACGCTTAAGAGGTGCCAGTAAGTAGTTACAGAAAACGTCCACAAGGTGGCAGCAATTTCCCCCAGCCACCTCTGGCTCCTTGGATTTCCTAGCGGCTCAGTTGATAAAGAATCTGCCTGCAATGCAGGAAAGCGGGGGTTTGATACCTGGGGCGAGAAGATCCCCTGGAGAAGGAAATGGTAACCCACTCCAGTATTCTTCCCTGGAGAATTCCATGGACAGAGGAAATTAGTGGGCTACAGTCCATGAAATTAAAAGACGCTTACTCCTTGGAAGAAAAGTTATGACCAACCTAGACAGCATATTCAAAAGCAGAGACATAACTTTGCCAACAAATGTCCGTCTAGTCAAGGCTATGGTTTTTCCAGTAGTCATGTATGGATGTGAGAGTTGGACTGTGAAGAAGGCTGAGCGCCGAAGAATTGATGCTTTTGAACTGTGGTGTTGGCGAAGACTCTTGAGAGTCCCTCGGACTACAAGGAGATCCAACCAGTCCATTCTAAAGGAGATCAGTCCTGGGTGTTCTTTGGAAGGACTGATGCTAAAGCTGAAACTCCAGTACTTTGGCCACCTCATGCGAAGAGTTGACTCATTGGAAAAGACTCTGATGCTGGGAGGGATTGGGGGCAGGAGAAGGGGACGACAGAGGATGAGATGGCTGGATGGAATCACCAATTCGATGGACGTGAGTTTGAGTGAACTCCGGGAGTTGGTGATGGACAGGGAGGCCTGGTGTGCTGCAATTCACGGGGTCGCAAAGGGTCGGACATGACTGAGCGACTGAACTGAACAGTCCATGGGGTCGCAAAGACTTGGACACGACTCTGCGACTAACTTGCACTTGCAGGTTCTATCTTAAAGACAAAGATACAATATGTATATTTTGGGAGGAATTAAATGAAATAATGGATGCTGAACAAATAAAAAGAGCCTAAAATATATTAAACTCTTAAAGAATTTTTAAGGAAAATGTCATCAGGCAAGTCCTCTAAGGGTTTAGAGGATGGTGTAGCCTCGAAAGTTTCACTGGAAGTATAAAACTTGAGTTAGCTATTTAAAAGGCAGGCTTCAGTTAAGCTAAGGTAAAAAAAAGGAACATATTATATGTATAAGTGAGCAAATCATACTGTAGAAGTGGTGAACAGACCAACTCAGCTGAAGTAGAGATGCAGGGGAAAAAGTCTGGGGGCTGATTTAGAGATTTGAATCTTGGATTGCTATATCAAAAAGTTTAAACTTTGTCTTGAGACAAGGAAAAACTGTTGAAGTTTCCTTTTTGACAGGAGGGTGACTTTATTGAAATCAGTGATTAATGTAGATTGGTTTAGAGAAGCATAAAACAGTATGATCTGAAAATTTGAAAGGAATACCATTCAGTTCAGTTCAGTTCAGTCACTCAGTCGTGTCCAGCTCTTTGCTACCCCATGAATCGCAGCACACCAGGCCTCCCTGTCCATCACCAACTCTCAGAGTTCACTCAGACTCACGTCCATCGAGTCAGTGATGCCATCCAGCCATCTCATCCTCTGTTGTCCCCTTCTCCTCCTGCCCCCAATCCCTCCCAGCATCAGAGTTTTTTCCAATGAGTCAACTCTTCTCATGAGGTGGCCAAAGTACTGGAGTTTCAGCTTTAGCATCATTCCTTCCAAAGAAATCCCAGGACTGATCTCCTTCAGAATGGACTGGTTGGTTCTCCTTGCAGTCCAAGGGACTCTCAAGAGTTTCTCCAACACCACAGTTCAAAAGCATCAATTCTTCGGTGTTCAGCCTTGCTCACCGTCCAACTCTCACATCCATACATGACCACAGGAAAAACCATAGCCTTGATTAGACGGACCTTAGTTGGCAAGTAATGTCCCTGCTTTTGAATATGCTGTCTAGGTTGGTCATAACTTTCCTTCCAAGAAGTAAGCATCTTTTAATTTCATGGCTGCAATCACCATCTGCAGTGATTTTGGAGCCCCCCAAAATAAAGTCTGACACTGTTTCCACTGTTTCCCCATCTATTTCCCATGAAGTGATGGGACCAGATGCCATGATCTTCGTTTTCTGAATGTTGAGCTTTAAGCCAACTTTTTCACTCTTTCACTTTCATCAAGAGGCTTTTTAGTTCCTCTTCACTTTCTGCCATATGGGTGGTGTCATCTGCATATCTGAGGTTATTGATATTTCTCCTGGCAATCTTGATTCCAGCTTGTGTTTCTTCCAGTCCAGCATTTCTCATGATGTACTCTGCATAGAAGTTAAATAAACAGGGTGACAATATACAGCCTTGACTCCTATTCCTATTTGGAACCAGTCTGTTAGTCCATGTCCAGTTCTAACTGTTGCATTAGGGAAACAATTCTGCATACATGAATTTTTAAGAGTTTGCCTTTAACATTTGCAAAGGCAAACTATTTGGAACCAGTCTGTTATTCCATGTCCAGTTCTAACTGTTGCATTAGGGAAACAATTCTGCATACATGAATTTTTAAGAGTTTGCCTTTAACATTTGCTGTAAGAAGTGACAATAAGGAATAACTTAACTTGGTCAATGATACAAATTAGTAAAATTAGTATTTGGCTAATTTCGGGGATTATAGAAAAGAAAGTGTCACACAGAATTTGGAGTTTTTTCCTCCTGATCGCTCAAGAGAAAAAATTTTGCCAAAGACAGAAATTACAGAAATCACTGTGGAGAAAGGTACTTTGGTCTAGAAGAGATTTTGGTTCTTAAGATGAGAATGGGTTGAAATGACTGCAGAGACAGTTTGTCTTACAAATCTGGAACTTGAAAGAAATGGTATATAGAAAAAATAAGGATATATATATATATATATATTTATTCTCATGGCAGTGAATGAAGTCTAAAATTTCAGTGCATACCCCTGAGTTAGAGGAAATAGGCTTCCCTGGTGGCTCAGCTGTTAAAGGTCTCTTCCCTGCAAGAGACCTGGTTTTGATCCCTGGGTTGGGAATATCCCTTGGAGAAAAGAAAAGCTGCCCACTCCAGTATTTAGTCCATGGGGTCACAAAGAGTCGGACACGACTGAGCAACTTTCACTAGAGGAACTGGAAAATCCCCAAATGTTAAAGTGGTAAGATAATCTGAATAGTACCATATGACAAAGGCCAGAGTAAGAAAGAATATCAAGAGACAAGGGAGAAGTATGATCTTGGTAACTTATACTGAGTGTCCAGAATATTCCACACACGAAGCCTAATTTTCAGCACCTCATTTAGTACATTCAACAGTCCTGGCAGGAAATATTTTACATCTAACCACACAGCCAATGAGATTATTTTCCTATTCAAGAAATTAGCCTAAAAGCCAAATAGAAGGCAAAAATCATACCTTCTCCCCATTTCAAGTACAGAAAGTCACCATCTATTGAAATAAGCCACATCCCAGTAGCATTATTAAAAACTGCCTTATAGAAATCACGTCCATTCTACCTAGTCCAACACAAGTCAATATAAGAGGACTGCAAAGTAAGGATGTTATTAGATTTTTGGTAAGTGCAGTGGTTATTAGCTACTACCATGCCTCCAAAAACCAAGACAAATGAGCTCCACAGAGAATCACTCATACAAAGAAGGAATCCCTAAACGAAGTGAACACCAGCATTTTGTTATGGGTGAGGGTATCAATTAGGGTTTGAAAGTCTGTACTTGATGATCTGTCCCTGGGCTAACTGATCAGGGGAAAAGAGAACTGGGTTATTTCCCAGGGGACTCTCAAATAAGGATACAACTAGGTGCTCCTCAATAAGTTCTGTTTCCAAAAAAAAAAAAAGAAGAAGAAGAAGAAGGTGAAAGCTAAAAGCCAATGCAATCTGGGTTGTTGGTTAAGAGGGCTAGATAAATTTGGGGCTTCAAGTTTGTTGGGACCCCCATAGCACTGGGATATACAGTGTATATTAGAGGGAGGAGACATGAATGTCACCAGACGAGGTCAGCAGAAAGATGTGGAGGAATAGATAACACAAGCTTGTGGAGAAGCAGCAAGTATAACTCTCCAAAAATCTTAGTGTGACACCTGTTGGAACTGTGGCCTGCTCCCTTTTAGCTGACAGTCACAAAGATAATCAGAATGTGTTTATGCCCAGCAAGGAGGGAGAAACAAGCTTACCAATTGGATATTTTTACACATCCCTCTCTTTCTTCCCTCTATCTCTATCCTGACAATACACCTTAAAGTGGAGAGGAATATGAAGAGGTTTATAAGAAGATTAACCCTGCCTTCCCTTTATCCTAGCCCTAAATCAAGATAAACCTAGTTGGGATAGGCAGCGAGGAAGAGAAGAGGTTGAAATTCAAGGTTTTAACTTAATAGGACTTAATCTCTATACCAAAGTGAACCTGTTCTATTTTGTTTTGTTTTAAAAAAAAGAATTGCAAAGTTATTAAATCTAGCCAGGACATACAAAAGGACTCAATAACAATTGGATGAAAGAAGAGTCCAACATGGTGTATTTGGAAGATTGTTATAGGTATGTGTCTGATATTTAACTATATTTAATAGATAAAGAAGTAATCCTTGTATTTAATTAAACTCTCAATTTGCTATAAATATTGACACATTCTATCTTTCTCCATTACTGGGGCATTTTTCTCCATATGGCAGTTATATAGTACTTTGATATTTTCAAGTCACTGTTAATATTTCCATTCTCTTCTACTTTCTACTAAGTTAATGCTCCAGAACAAATAATTACTTTTTGTATAAATTTCATCTTTTAAAAACTAAAAACTTTTAAAGGATGCTTGACTGGATATTTTAAGGTGACTTGATATACAAAGATAGGGATAAATTATTTAAATTTCAGAGGCTTAATATCTTGACCTAATAAAGCTTCCTTTTAACACTTACTAGGACCACCATTGGCCAACCAAGATGGTCTTAATGATTCCTTCAGATTGACTACCCTTTTGACAGGATTCTTCTTGCTTCTAGGCCTCTGACTTTCCTCTTACTAATGTCCTTAAATTATTAAGACAGTCTAACCACAGAGGTCTCTACTTTTCCTTAACTTAAAGTTATAATTGAATACTTCACTTGCCTCCTTAACATGTCAATCTTTTTAAAGGCCTTTTGCCAATCTTGGATCCTGACACTGTCTTAAGGACCTGGGAGCCATCACACTGAAATGTAATCCTCGAGGAAGATAATATCTCTTCTTCCAGTCTCTGCGGGAGAGCAGGAGCCCCAGCTCAGTAGGTAGTTCACTTCAAATTGTAAATATACTTCTTGTCTCTAAAATATTTAAGAGTTCACTTTTCTGTTAGGGTGAGGTCAGTTAGCAAATGCAGGTAGCTTCTATTCTGCCCCTGACTTCTCATCATCCATCCCTGCTCTTAGAAACTCCCAGGCCCTTTGTTAGCAGAGTTGAGTTCGGGGTGCACCTTAGTCTCTCTCCCCGACTGCAGTAGCCTTGAATAAGGTCTTCCTCACCTGCCTAACTTAGCCAGTGCAGCGTTTGCTTTGACACTGCTCTCCCCCTTCTCTCTACTGTTCTCTAAATTGTGAAATTAAAGAACACTAACTTTCTGTATGTAAAGGATATGTTCAATGCATCACCGATTCAATGGACAGGAACTTGGGCAAACTCTGGAGATGGTGAGGGACAGGGAAGCCTGGCACGCCGCAGTCCATGTGGTTGCAAAGAGTCGGACACGACTTAGTGACTGAACAACACCGTGTAAAGCATATATGCTAAGTCCCTCCCAGACTGATGCCAGTGAAATATTTTGTTAAAAAATGCAAACTAAGAGATGCCTATTCTATTATAAAAGTGGTGTTAGTATTAGTAATAGATTTAGAGGATGTTTTTGAGGGGAAGGGGATTACTAGCCACTGTAATCTATCAAATGCTTAGTACTGGATGCTTTATTCCAACAGTACCATGGATATTTTCTTTCCCACAGCACGTGTAGAACTGATGATTTGACCATTTATATAGCAGCCTAAATATGCATTCACTGGATCCTGACTTCTCTTTTGAGATTGTTCCGGATATTGTAGCATTACCGGAAATCCGTTTTTCTGTTTTCTTTCCTTTTGTGCCTTCCCCCCTCCTTCCCTTGTCTCCTCCTTTCTCTTTCTTGCCGTGGATATTTCAGCCAAGTCTTTTGTTGTCCCTGTAGATCTTCAGCTTTTCTTTTTACCCTGAGAAGCACCTGTGTTAGCTCCTCCGCTCAACATAATTTTCCAAATGTAACTCATTGCTCTAAATGGGAGACAGCATCTCTGAGAGCCTTCTTGTCCACTGACTAGAAACTGAGGAAAATAGTATAAATATCGAGCATATTTGGGTAGTTCAAACAGACATTTTTGGTTCGAAAAGAGTAATGTGGACTTTATAATAACAACAGTATTCACTAATTTCTTAATAAGCGTTAGGCAGTGTTCTAAATGTCTTGTGTGAATTATATGCCTTAACTCCTATAGCTATCCTATGGAATCATTACTTTTATTAGGCCCATTTTATAGATGGGGCTGCCAAGGCACAAAGAGGTCCTCAATGGAGCATTGACTCTGGATTCAAAAACAGACCGTCTGACTCCAGTACCGTATTCTTAGTCTTTCATTTTCTGGTATGGTTCATACAGAACTTTTTTCTGCCTTACACTTGAAATAAGTCATTTATGAAGAGAAAAAGGCCAAGTTTATCCTTTAGAGGGGCTTCCTAGGTGGTGCTGGTGGTAAAGAACCCACCTGCCAGTGAAGAAGACTTTAGGGGTGCAGGCTTGATCCCCAGATTGGGGAGATTCCCTGAAGGAGGGCATGGCAACCCACTCCTGTATTCTTGCCTGGAGAATCCCAAGGACAGAGGGGTGGGCTACTGTCCATAGGCTCACAAAGAGTCAGACACAACTGAAGCGACTTAGCACACATCCTTTAGAGTATTCTTCCTGCCACTTGAAACTCCTCTGTGGGGACAAACTTCCTTTAAGTGTTTTCACCTGCCAAGATTGAAGGCAGAAGGAGAAGAGGGTAGCAGAGGATGAGATGGGTAGATAGCATCACTGAATCAATGGACATGAATTTGAGCAAACTCCGGGAGATGGTGGAGGACAGAAGAGCCTGGTGTTCTACAGTCCATGGGGTCACAAAGAGTCGGATATGACTTAGTGACTAAACGACAACTCCTCTCCCAACCTGTCACACACAATGCCACTACCAGTAGGCAGATGAAAGAGATCTGAACAGGGATCCGTTTTCATGTCTGAAAGCCTATCTCTTGTTCAGTTCTTCTCTATTTCACCAGAGAAAGGAATCTGAAAATCTTACTGAATTCCTTCAGCATGCTGTTCCTTCATTCAGAGACTTACATAGACCTTATGTGCTATTTCATCAGTTTTTTAAAGACAGTATTTAACTCTCTACCTGATTGAAATGTCCACTTAATTCCTATGAGAGTGACATTTTTTGTATTCTGAAAGAAACCTTAAGCTTGTTGTATAACTTTAAACATAACACCCTGAGATGGATTATTTTGTTTCTTGAGCTATGCTATAGATTCATCCCTTCCAAAAGGAAGAAGAAAAATAAAGTCCCTGTGTAATGAAAATGGTTGCAAATATTGCCCAAACAAATAAATGCTAACCGTTATATAAAAGATACAGCTGTACTATGCCATTCTTTCATTTCTTCTTTAAAAGAAAACATTTTTTAAAGTATCCAGAAGAATTTTTTGGCAGCTGGATACACATTCTTCATATTAGATATAAAAACTAACAAAGTAAATATACAATTGAGAAACAAGCAGGAGAGAAATTTAACACACAAATAAGCTCAGAATTCACCCTTGTATAAAGCTGACAAAAATCTAAATTTTGTTCAAATCTAATTAAGTTCAAAGCTCTTAGTTAATAACAGTTACTCTTTAAGTTACCAATTATTTTTTCCTTTAATCTGAATTTTAAGAAAAATTTAAAAACTGATTACACTTATTAATAGCACCTTTGTTTCCCTAAGCTCTGGTATTTATTTCTTACTCAATATTTGTACAAATTAGCTTTCCTGTACATGCTTTCCTGTAATGTACATGTACATTTATTTCTTACTCAATATCTGTACAAATTAGCTTTCCTGTACATGCTTTCCTGTACATGCTCTTGTCCTTTGTTAAAAAACAAAATTTAACTGAGTAAATTTGAATTGGCTTTATTAAGCGATTCATGAATTAGGCAGCATCTCATCTGGCAAACAGAGAAATGAGGTTATACAACATGGAAACCTTTTATAGTGAGAAGGGGAGGGGGTGAGACAAGAAAAGAGTCATCAGCAATTTTAAAAAATTAAAAGTCCTTTGAAGAAAAGTAAAAGTTAAGATGACAGTGGCTTCTCATTGGCCTAGCTGCAGCATTTCCCACTGTCTGGACTTGTTAATGGGCAAGAAGGAAGTCTTCCTTCCTCCTGCTTGGGTAGTAAAGTAGTTGCATACTTCCCATCTTGGAATGCAAGTTACCTCTCTTTCTGGTGGGGCCTGTGACTGATATCTTCCCTTTGCAATAATCAACAGTTTCTTTGGGGTAATTGATGATTGGTAGGGAGAGATCCAGCCAGTCCATTCTGAAGGAGATCAGCCCTGGGATTTCTTTGGAAGGAATGATGCTAAAGCTGAAACTCCAATACTTTGGCCACCTCATGCAAAGAGTTGACTCATTGGAAAAGACTCATGCTGGGAGGGAGTGGGGGCAGGAGGAGAACGGGATGACAGAGGATGAGATGGCTGGATGGCATCACGGACTCGATGGACGTGAGTCTGAGTGAACTCTGAGAGTTGGTGATGTACAGGGAGGCCTGGCGTGCTGTGATTCATGGGGTCGCAAAGAGTCGGACACGACTGAGAGACTGAACTGAACTGAGGGCGTGAGAGCTCCCTCTACTGGTCTCCCTGACTCCAATTTTAGTTGAGGTGTCCTTTCACTCATTTTCACATCTTACACACTTCAGTTTATAACATTAATTGTCAAACCAGAGGAACCAACTTTTGTTTCCTCCAGCAATTAATGTAAGCATTTTTTACCCAGCAATTTAACAAAGCTAACACCTGGCACATAGATTTTGCACTTGAGATAAAACGAAAAGCTATTTCTATTGACAAGATTTTCAGAGAATTACAAAGAAAATAATTTTGAAAAAGAAATCCTAAGTGTACATGACTGCATGGCTAAAATTTCCTTTTAGACGTGACTATAATGTAGTATCTGACTCATTAATGTGGGCTAATAGGAAGTGACAGTATGTCATCCTAGCCCTAGTGACAGGGATATATAGAAAAATGGCTTGTTGGGTAAGCACTGCAATGAGATATTGAGTCAAATATCCAATGTATAGTATTTTTAAAATAGTTAAAGTGCAGCACAGTGTTCAAATTCATCCTCTCTACTAGCTTAGGTCTTGAGCAAATTGGCTAATTTCTCTACGTATAGATTTCCTCACTTGTAAAGTGAAGGACATGGAAGCCTGGCATGCGGCAGTCCACGGAGTCACAAAGAGTCAGACATGACTGAGAGACGGACAGCAGCAACAGAAGTGGATACTTACAGCTCCCTCCTCATAGCATTGCTGTGAAAGGTAGCTTAACAAAATGTGTAAGCATTTAGCACAATGTTTGACACACAAAAGAATAATAAACATTAATTGTAAATTAATGTGGCCATTTTTTCCACATTATCATTGTCACCCTACACACATCTAAACCAAGGACCTAATTGTCTATATCCTTGAAGTGTTCTCTGCCAATATTTTTATATATTTTTTCTCACCAGTAAGCTGACTCTATTTCTTTCTTCTTCCATTTCTTGCATACACATTCTTTGTATATCATGACACACAACTGAATTGAACCTCTCAAGTCTATCTTCAAATCCGCTCAGCCGCTCCCTTGAAAGCGTCTTGGGAGACCATAGAACTTATATTAGATATGATTTTCAAGATATATTTGTATTGAGTCCCCATTTAATTGTTACTACTGAAAAGCAGAGAATGTCGTCCAACCTCATAATTTTCATTTTAATGCTTTCCAGGAATGTGTTATCAGTTTGAAGGTAAAATATTAAGCAACAGTAGCACTCTGCTTCTAGGATAGTAGAATGTGAGCTTATGAAAAGCCTGCTACAGCTAACAACTACAATTTATGATAAAATACAAAGAAAACACATACACTCAACTATCTGAGGTTTAGAAACTGAACAAATCAAAGCAGATTATGAAGAATGGCCCACATTTAGAAGAAAGGGCCAACAATGTTTGAGTTTCCAGGTTTTTTTTTTTTTTTTTTTTTTTGCTTGGCATGAGTGTTGACCATAGCAATACTAAGGATTATATTAGTAAAATAATGACTAAACTAAGGATTGAATGCAGCTGTGAAGGTAAATTTTATGTCAACTTGACTAGATCATGGGGTGCCCAGATACTAGGCTACACATTATTTCTAAGTGTGTCTGTGAAGATGTTTCCAGATGAGATTTACATTAGAAGGTATAGACTGAGTAAAGCAGATTGCTTCCCCAATGTTGATGGGCATCACGTTCTAATGAGGGTCTAAATAGAACAGAGAGATGAAGAAAGGAATATTTATTCTCTCTGCCTGACAGTTGAGCTGGGGCATCAGTCTTCTGTCTTCAGACTGGAACTTACACCATCAGCATTCTTTGTTTTCTTTGTTCTCTGACATTTATATTGAAACTTGAGCTAAAACTAATGCCACCATTTTCCTGGTCCCCAATTTGAAGATGATGGATGTGGAATTTCTCAGGTATACTATGTGAGCCAATTATAATAAATCTATGTATCTATTTATGTATCTTCTACTGGGCCTGTTTCTCTCGAGAACCCAGACTAATATAGGGGCATTGTTAAGCTTTAAAAAAAACCACTTGTAGGCTTCCCTGGTGGTTCAGTAGTAAAGAATCCGCCTGACAATGCAGGAGACATGGGTTCTAACCCTGATCCTGGAAGATCTCACATGCTGGGGAGCAGCTAAGCTCATGCACCGCAACTGTTGAGCCTGTGCTCCAGAGCCAGGGAGCGGCAACTACTGAAGTCCAGGGGCTCTAGTGCCCATGCTCTGCAGCAGGAGAAGCCACCACAGTGAGGAATCCATGCTTGCTGCAACAGGAGACAGTCTGCACAGCAGTGAAGAGCCAGCACAGCCAAAAACAAACAAATAAAGTAATTTTAAAAAATCACTTGTATTTTGTATACTAACAGGAGACAACTGGTAATTAAACTATAAAAACTTCATTTGCAATAGTATTAAAAAACCCCTAAAATTTCAGAAAATGTATACAAGTCATCTCCACTAAAATCTAGAATATATTGCTGAGAGATATTAAAGACCTAAATAAATGAAGAGAGATACTATTTCATTAAGCAGAAAACTGAATATTATTTAAATATATATATAGATGTATATAAAAGCAATCACACCACCACCCTCCAAATTCCAACCAATTTTCTGAAACAAATTGATAAGCTTATTATAAAACTCATATTGAGACGAAAAAGATCCAGAAAAGCCTAACCAATTTTATTAAAATTAAGTTTTGATGACTTACAGTAATTTAAAATAATATAAAGGTATATAATAGTCAAGGCTTTGTGGTGTTAGCATAATGAAGATCATATAGCTCAACTGGGCAATACAGAATACAGAAGATGTTAAAAATATATGATCAAACGATTCTTAAGTAAGATTTTAAGGCAAATTTTTTTCAGGATATCTTAAAACTTTTTGATGAGACAATTGGTATCTGTATTAAAAAAAAAAAAAAAACACTGACATTACATCATACACAGAATTCACTCAAAAAAGAGACTATTCCTAAATGTAAAAGTTAGGACTATAAAACTTTTTGCAAGAAAACTTAAGACAAAATCTTCACAGCCTTAGAGTATGAAACAATTTGTTAAAAAGCATAAAATTAAATATTGAAAAATTGATGTTTGTTAAAATGTGAAATACTTTTCTTGAAAACTCTTTAAGAAAATTAAAAGGAAATCACAGAATGAAAGTAAATATTTGTAATACCGTTTCTTACATGGAACTTGCATTCATAATTTATAAAACAGTCTTACAAAGTACAGGGGATTTTAATACCATGCCTTGTTCATCAAATAAGATATACAAACAGCAATTAAGCAAATGAAAATATGTTCAGCATGCTCAACTGTCAGAGAAATGCAGATTTAAGTCAAAACATGATATCATTATATAGACATTAGGATGCCTAAACTTAAGAGATGTACAATACAACATGCTGTCAAGGATGTGGAATAATTGGCACTCAAATATCTCTGTACAATGGTACAACATGTTGGAAAAGTTTGAAAGTTCTTTTCAAGTTAATTATGCACCTACTATAGGACTCCATGACCAGTGCATTTTCTTGGCAAAACTCTATTAGTCTTTGCCCTGCTTCATTACACATTCTAAGGCCAAATTTGCCTGTTACTTCAGGTGTTTCTTGACTTCCTACTTTTGCATTCCAGTCCCCTATAATGAAAAGAACATCTTTTTTGGGTGTTAGTTCTAAAAGGTCTTGCAAGTCTTTACAAAACCGTTCAACTTGAGCTTCTTCACCGTTACTGGTTGGGGCATAGACTTGGATTACTATGATATTGAATGGTTTGCCTTGGAGACGAACAGAGATCATTCTGTCGTTTTTGAGATTGCATCCAAGTACTGCATTTCGGACTCTTTTGTTGACCTTGATGGCTACTCCATTTCTTCTGAGGGATTCCTGCCCACAGTAGTAGATATAATGGTCATCTGAGTTAAATTCACCCATTCCAGTCCATTTTAGTTCGCTGATTCCTAGAATGTTGACATTCACTCTTGCCATCTGCTGTTTGACCACTTCCAATTTGCCTTGATCCATGGACCTGACATTCCAGGTTCCTATGCAATATTGCTCTTTACAGCATTGGACCTTGCTTCTATTACCAGTCACATTCACAGCTGGGTATTGTTTTTGCTTTGGCTCCATCCCTTCATTCTTTCTGCAGTTATTTCTCCACTGATCTCCAGTAGCATATTGGGCACCTACTGACCTGGGGAGTTCCTCTTTCAGTATCCTATCATTTCGCCTTTTCATACTGTTCATGGGGTTCTCAAGGCAAGAATATTGAAGTGGCTTGCCATTCCCTTCTCCAGTGGACCACATTCTTTCTGCTCTCTCCACCATGACCCGCCCGTCTTGGGTTGCCCCGTGGTCATGGCTTGGTTTCATTGAGTTAGACAAGGCTGTGGTCCTAGTGTGATTAGATTGACTAGTTTTCTGTGAGTATGGTTTCAGTGTGTCTGCCCTCTGATGCCCCTTTGCAACACCTACCATCTTACCTGGGTTTCTCTTACCTTGGGCGTGGGGTATCTCTTCAGGGCTGCTCCAGCAAAGCGCAGCCACTACTCCTTACATTGGACGAGGGGTTATCTCCTTACCGCTGCCCTTCCTGACCTTCAATGTGGGGTGGCTCCTCTAGGCCCTCCTGCGCCCTCTTCCAACAATACAAGAGAAGACTCTACACATGGACATCACCAGATGGTCAACACCGAAATCAGATTGATTATATTCTTTCCAGCCAAAGATGGAGAAGCTCTATACAGTCAACAAAAACAAGACCAGGAGCTGACTGTGGCTCAGATCATGAACTCCTTATTGCCAAATTCAGACTCAAATTGAAGAAAGTAGGGAAAACCGCTAGACCATTCAGGTATGACCTAAATCAAATCCCTTATGATTATACAGTGGAAGTGAGAAATAGATTTAAGGGTCTAGATCTGATAGATAGAGTGCCTGATGAACTATGGAATGAGGTTCGTGACATGGTACAGGAGACAGGGATCAAGACCACCCCCATGGAAAAGAAATGCAAAAACCAAAATGGCTGTTTGGGGAGGCCTTACAAATAGCTGTGAAAAGAAGAGAAGCAAAAAGCAAAGGAGAAAAGGAAAGATATAAGCATCTGAATGCAGAGTTCCAAAGAATAGCAAGGAGAGATAAGAAAGCCTTCTTCAGCAATCAATGCAAAGAAATAGATGAAAACAACAGAATGGGAAAGACTAGAGATGTCTTCAAGAAAATTAGAGATACCAAAGGAACATTTCATGCAAAGATGGGCTTGATAAAGGACAGAAATGGTATGGACCTAACCGAAGCAGAAGATATTAAGAAGAGGTGGCAAGAATACACGGAAGAACTGTACAAAAAAGATCTTCATGACTCAGATAATCATGATGGTGTGATCACTCATCTAGAGCCAGACATCCTGGAATGTGAAGTCAAGTGGGCCTTGGAAAGCATCGCTACGAACAAAGCTAGTGGAGGTGATGGAATTCCAGTTGAGCTGTTTCAAACCCTGAAAGATGATGCTATCAAAGTGCTGCACTCAATATGCCAGCAAATTTGGAAAACTCAGCAGTGGCCACAGGACAGGTGCAGGAGGGCCTAGAGGAGCCATCCCACATTGAAGGTCAGGAACGGTGGTGGTAAGGAGATACCCCTCGTCCAAAATAAGGAGCAGCAGCTGCGCTTTGCTGGAGCAGCCCTGAAGAGATATCCCACGCCCAAGGTAATAGAAACCCAGGTAAGATGGTAGGTGTTGCAAAAGGGCATCAGAGGGCAGACACACTGAAACCATACTCAAAGAAAACTAGTCAATCTAATCACACTAGGACCACAGCCTTGTCTAACTCAATGAAACCAAGCCACAGTTTTCATTCCAATCCCAAAGAAAGGCAATGTCAAAGAATGCTCAAACTATCACACAATTGCACTCATCTCACATGCTAGTAAAGTAATGCTCAAAATTCTCCAAGCTAGGCTTCAGCAATAAGTGAACCGTGAACTTCCTGATGTTCAAGCTGGTTTCAGAAAAGGCAGAGGAACCAGAGATCAAATTGCCAACATCCACTGGATCATGGAAAAAGCAAAAGAGTTCCAGAAAAACATCTATTTCTGCTTGATTGACTATGCCAAAGCCTTTGACTGTGTGGATCACAATAAACTGTGGAAAATTCTGAAAGAGATGGGAATACCAGACCACCTGACCTGCCTCTTGAGAAATCTGTATGCAGGTCAGGAAGCAGCAGTTAGAATGGGACATGGAACAACAGACTGGTTCCAAATAGGAAAAGGAGTACATCAAGGCTGTATATTGTCACCCTGTTTATTTAACTTCTATGCAGAGTACATCATGAGAAACGCTGGACTGAAAGAAACACAAGCTGGAATCAAGATTGCCAGGAGAAATATCAATAACCTCAGATATGCAGATGACACCACCCTTACGGAAAAAAGTGAAGAGGAACTAAAAAGCCTCTTGATGAAAGTGAAAGTGGAGAGTGAAAAAGTTGGCTTAAAGCTCAACATTCAGAAAACGAAGATCATGGCATCTGGTCCCATCACTTCATGGGAAATAGATGGGGAAACAGTGGAAACAGTGTCAGACTTTATTTTGGGGGGCTCCAAAATCACTGCAGATGGTGATTGCAGCCATGAAATTAAAAGATGCTTACTCCTTGAAAGAAAAGTTATGACCAGCCTAAATAGTATATTCGAAAGCAGAGACATTACTTTGCCGACTAAGGTCCATCTACTCAAAGCTATGATTTTTTGTGTGGTCATGTATGGATGTGAGAGTTGGACTGTGAAGGAGGCTGAGCGCCAAAGAATTGATGCTTTTGAAGTGTGGTGTTGGAGAAGACTCTTGAGAGTCCCTTGGACTGCAAGGAGATCTAACCAGTCCATTCTGAAAGAGATCAACCCTGGGATTTCTTTGGAAGGAATGATGCCAAAGCTGAAACTCCAGTACTCTGGCCACCTCATGCGAAGAGTTGACTGCTTGGAAAAGACTCTGATGTTGGGAGGGATTGGGGGCAGGAGGAGAAGGGCATGACAGAGGATGAGATGGCTGGATGGCATCACTGACTCGATGGATGTGAGTCTGAGTGAACTCCGGGAGTTGGTGATGGGCAGGGAGGCCTGGCCTGCTGTGATTCAAGGGGTCGCAAAGAATTGGACATGACTGAGTGACTGAACTGAACTGATCGGACTCCATCGTGCACACTTGTCCAAAAGTAATAAAATCATATGTCTACATAAAATTGTGAATACAGATATTTATAGGAACTTTCATAATACACAATGTTCATAATATGCAAAGCCCTGCAAAAATCCAAATGTCAATGATAAGTGAATGTTGAATACTTGTGAAAACTCAAATGGTTGATAACACTCATCAAGGTAATAAATATCAAAATTATGCCAGATGATTGGAGCCAAACACAAAAGAACGCATATTCATTTTTATAAAAAAATGTTACAATGTGCAAACTAGTTTATAGTGATAAAAAGCAAACCAGTGGTTCCCCCAGGGTCAGGGACAGAGGGACACACAAACTGCAAGGAGTATGTTGAAGTCAGCTTTCTAGTTGGCCTACAAAATTTTCTGCTTCAGGTATTCCTACTCTTGTGGAAACTCCTCCCGCAATCATCAGGGTTGGTCGGTATGACCAATAGGGCATGGCAGAAGTGATGATGTGCCAGTTCCCAGGTTAGAATAGTAGAGACCACGACTTCCGTTGTAGGTCCTTCTTGGTCTCTCTTTAGGTCACCCCCTCTAAGAGTAGTCAGCTGCCATGTCATGTGGAAATTCAGGCAACTCTTGGAGAGGCCCACATAGCAAAGACATGAGCACATTTACCAATGTGGGCTAGTGAGCCACTTTGGACATGAATCACCCAATCACCAGTTGACTTTTACACCGTGGCAGCCAAGGCATTACTTTGATAGCAACTTCATAAGAGACTCTGGAATCCTACTTTCCAGTTAAGGTACTCCTAAATTTCTTACCCACAGAGAGTGTGAGGTAATTAATATTTGTTGTTTAAAGATGCTGAGTTTGGGGATAATTTGTTACACAACAATAAAGAACTAAGATAGATTTTGCTAAGAACTGTAGTGTTACCATCACAAACACTTGCACTATGAACACTGCTTTAGAATAAGGCTGTGAACTTTGAGAATAATGTTAGTAAACACTTGAAGAGGCTTGAAAGCATTATTCATAAAATTTGGACTTTAAGGAGGCTGTCAGTGAGGAGTGAGGAGAATCTTGTTAGAAACTAGAAGAAAAAAGATTATCATGCTGCGGTAAAAAGCTTAGCAAGACTCTCACTTATAATTCTATAGAAGATAGAAAATGTGTCTAATCAACCAAGTGATCTAGCTTAATGTGGTTTTCCATCTACTGAAATCTATGAGCTATCTTGTCCTTTTATGGATCTCTTTCCTATATATAAATTTAAATGTATGAACGCCTGAAATATTTGGGGATTCCTTGGGTTCCTCACTCTCCAGAAAAAACTTTACTGATAACACATTGTTTTTTTAAGTGATAGTAGAAACATAATAGAAAATCTACTGGAAAGCTTTAAAATATAAGTGTTTGAATATTAAACAAATATCCTATTGAAAATATACCAAAGTTTGATTTATCAGAAAAACAACTTGATATTTATCTGCCTATTTATTGAAAAATAGAAAGAATAATCAGAGGCAAATTGAAGAAATTAAATTATTGTTTTTATCTTGGTGTATAAAGAACAAATATGTAAAAACTCCTAAATAATTAAGCTGCTTTGGAACTTTGTAAAAAAAAAAAGAGAAAGTAAAGAGGAAAATAAATTAATTCTCATCCTGAACTCATTTATTTCCGATAAATGAAACTAAATTAAAAAGATCAATCACAAAATAATCATTATTTTTAGGGGTTTTTTTGTTGTTTTTTTAAACTTTCATGTGGTTGTTTATATTAATTGAAAACAAACTTGTAAGCGTGAATATTTTCATGTTTATTTTGGTTCCTAGTGACAAGAATAAAAGAGAGATGTCATACAATCATTTCCTTGAACTAACATGCCATAGCAATTTGAGGAAAAATTATCTTTTCATAACATTTTAATTACCAATGGAATTTGAACAGAATAATATTCACATCAGCTTGTACCATTTAATTCATAATTATGAAGGGATGAACAGCCACTGAAGTTGAACTTGTAAATAACTATATAACCATATCACACAAGGAATAATTTGAAGAAAGGCGAGGGTCAAGTCTTATAAATTAAAATACATTTGGGTCTTCTATCATCTAAACTTATATTGAAGTTAAGAGTAAATAGACTTTGGGCTTCCCTGGTGGCTCAGTGGTAAAGAATTCCCCTGGCAATTCAGGAGACACAGGGTATAAACACTGGCCCGGGAAGATCCCATATGCTGTGCAGCAACTAAGCCCGTGCGCCACAGGAGCCTGTGCTGTGGAGCCTAGGAGCTGCCGCTACTGGAGCCCACTGCGCCCCAGAGCCTGTGCTCCACAATAAAAGAAACCACACAGTGCGAAGCCCGTGCACAGCTAGAGAGTAGCCCCACTCACTACAGCTGGAGAAAAGCCCACGCAACAAGACCCAGCACAGCCAAAATAAGTAAAATAAGGAGTTTACTCTTTAAAATAGAACTAATGAACATCCGTGCTTATTGTGGAATGAAAATGATCTATCATTGTGCTTGCTGGGTGCTTTACATTTATCAAAGGAATCATATTCATATTTACAAAGGCCTGATACTCAGCATACTGAGATTTAATATCAAGGTAGATTTGGAGATGATTTCAGACAGACAACTTGATGTTTACCATTCTTCTCTCGGTATTTTTAAAGTGAGAATGGTTACATGTGACCAGTCATCTGCATAAATGACTTCCTTTCATTCTTTTCCATCCTCCACTAATGGCCTTGGACTTTTGCTATTAAGTAAACTTTCAAAGATTTCTCAGCCTTAACATTATTAGCATTTTAGGCCAAAATGTTTTTTATTTTGAGGGGCTGTGCTATGAATTGTCAGCATGTTTACCAGCATCGCTGGCCTCTACCTACTGGATACTAGAAACCTCTCCCACTCCCTGCAACACATACACACACCATCTCCCCAGTTATCACGATCCAAAATGTCTCCAGACTTTGTCTAATGCCCCGTGGGGCACCTCTTCCTTCAGCTCTTAAGAATCTTCACTCTAGGAGAAAAAGGAGACATTAGAAAGGATGAGATGTATTTTCCCAGTGATTTGCAAAATATCAGTCCCTGAAGCTTTCATAGTTGGACAGCAATGAGTTGGTTAGGACCTAATTTGAATAGCAATATTAAAGAAATTCTTTGTACAGAAAAATATCAATGGTTTCTTTCTTTATACTATCTTGCTTTCCACAAGATGGGAAGATCCTGCTGAGATGGTTAGTTGTGATGTGTTAGAGCCTGTCCACGGGATTCTCCAGGTAAGAATACTGAAGTGGGTTGCCATTCCCTTCTCTAAGGGGTCTTCTTAACCCAGGGATCAAACCCAGGTCTCCTGTATTGCAGGAAGATTCTTTACCATCTGAACCACCAGGGAAGTCCAGATAATTGTGATAGCTGAATTTATAAACTTTGGGAAACTCTACATTTGAATGGGGCCGTGACTTGGCCTGAATCACAAGGCAAGGAACTATTGGTTTAGGGACCATAATATCCCACAATGATTTTCTTTGTTAATAGGTTTAATTATATATCCCTATAATTTATTCAGCTATTCTGAAAGTGATCTACAACATATGTTTTTCCGATTAGTTATACTCAACTGTAAGCTCTTTGATGGCAGGGAATCTGTTTTGTCTGTGAATAGCAAGTATCCTACCCTCATCTTGCTACTGAGACTGCCAGGACCTTTCTTCCTTGCTGCTCACATTCAGTATCATATAACACAAAATAACGGTAGGATTCTTTTCCCATGTGATTCCTCCATAGCCCTGGAATCCTCACCAGAGTGCTCTAGGAAATCTCTCTGGATCTTTTGCAGTTCCTCTATAAAATGAAAACTCTAATTTCTGGCCCATAAGATAAGGATGGACAACAACTAACATTTGCATTATTCTTTAAAAATTTAAAACTCTCTTTTATTTGAGTCTCAAGGAAGCCAGTGATTTATAAAAAGAAAGCCTTCTTATACAGCTGTGAGTGAAGTTCAAGTCCGTGTGACAAGTCCAATGTACCTTTATTCTATAAAGGAAAAACGAAATTCCATATCTTCACTTTTAAATAATATCCATTTTAAAGCAAAATGAAACAATGATGTACTTTGTATATTTCCTTGATGGTATTAACAACAATCTTAATTTAGTAATTTGTTCACTGATTGAATGTCTCCAAACAGCCCTGAGGGCAGAAGACTCACCTAAATAAATGATATTTATGAATTTTGACATATAAACAAAGGTATTTAAGTGGATTTCAGTGAGTCAAAAACAGAATTTTACTGTTTTTACAAAACAAGCCATTTGTATATAACAGGACTCTCAACTTTAAATCAGGCAGTCTTTATCTCAAGAATCACAATTGTCTGGTTGTACTTTAAAAACTGCTGACATCAGAGTTCTGGGGTAGTTAGGTCTTTCTGAGGTGTAACTGGATGAGGGTCAAAGGAAGAAAAACAAACAACAGACAAATCTGACTTAGTACAATTTCTCATAGAGGAGACAGGATTCCAAGGATCACATCTACCTCCCTCAAGTTACTGTGTTATCTTAAAAAGTCCTAAAGGATTTACTCTTGAATTCTTTGGAGAGACGAACTATCAGCAAACAAAGAAAAAGGCTAACAAATTTAAAAATGGAAACCATTATCAACACTAAACCCAATAAAGAAAGATGCTCTGAACCCAAACAGCTCTAAACTTGGTATGGGAACTTAGCTAACAGAAGCACCCGAAGGAGGGACAGAGGGTATTCTCCCATTGTCCGTGAAGAAAGCTGCATGTTTTGCCTTTTGCAGGGCTCTAGAGGACGGAGAAGGCAATGGCACCCCACTACAGTACTCTTGCCTGGAAAATCCCATGGACAGAGGAGCCTGGTGGGCTGCAGTCCATGGGGTCTCTGAGAATTGGACACGACTGAGTGACTTCACTTTGACTTTTCACTTTCGTGCATTGGAGAAGGAAATGGCAACCCACTCCAGTGTTCTTGCCTGGAGAATCCCAGGGATGGCAGAGCCCTACAGGCTGCTGTCTGTGGGGTTGCACAGAGTCGGACATGACTGAAGCGATTTAGCAGCAGAGGACGTGATAGTAATGCATCAGACAGGTACAACTGTGACTTGGCAGAACGACTCTGTGCATACAGGGCTGACAAAGAATGACTTGGCAGTAGCAGTGACAGCTTCAGCACAGGCAGAAAGTACTGCAAAGCGGTGTGGAGGGCAGTGCAATGTGGGTAGTCCCAGAAAGAAGGAAAGTAACGCATGCCACAGGGCAGCATACATATATGCAACATGCCTGAAATACTTCACTTTTCTGGTAGTGTATGCTGCTGTAAAGCACAGGAAGCTCAGCAAAGTTCTCTGTGATAACTGAGGAGGAAGGAGGTCGAAGAGGGAGGGGATATATGTGTGCATATGGACTGTGAAGAAAACTGAGCACTGAAGAATTGATGCTTTTGAACTGTGGTGTTGGAGAAGACTCTTGAGAGTCCCTTGGACTGCAAGGAGATCCAACCAGTCCGTTCTGAAGGAGATCAGCCCTGGGATTTCTTTGGAAGGAATGATGCTAAAGCTGAAACTCCAGTACTTTGGCCACCTCATGCGAAGAGTTGACTCATTGGAAAAGACTCTGGTGCTGGGAGGGATTGGGGGCAGGAGGAGAAGGGGACGACAGAGGATGAAATGGCTGGATGGCATCACGGACTTGAAGGACATGAGTTTGAGTAAACTCCGGGAGTTGGTGATGGACAGGGAGGTCTGGCGTGCTGCGATTCATGGAGTCACAAAGAGTCAAACACGACTGAGTGACTGAACTGAACTGAACTGATGGCTGATTTACTTTGTTGTACAGCAGAAACTAAGACAACATTTTAAACTAATTATATTAAAAAAACAAAACAAAACTTCACTTTTCTTTCCTCAAGTTGATGTGACTTTGGAAATCTATATTGGAGAGAGCTGAATTTATTTAAAGTTTCTTCTTTTTTCTTAAACACTGCTGCTTGCTGCTAAGTAGCTTCAGTCATGTCAGACTCTGTGCGACCCCATAGACGGCAGCCCACCAGGCTCCCCCGTCCCTGGGATTCTCCAGGCAAGAACACTGGAGTGGGTTGCCATTTTCTTCTCCAATGCATGAAAGTGAAAAGTGAAAGTGAAGTCGTTCAGTCATGTCTGATTCTTAGCGACCCCATGGACTGCAGCCTACCAGGCTCCTCCACCCAGGGGATTTTCCAGGCAAGAGTACTGGAGTGGAGTGCCATTGCCTTCTCCGTTCTTAAACACAGTACCCTAAAAATGACATGCAACTAATCTGGCTGCTTTACTTGACTAAAGCTAGGGCTTCCCAGGTGGCGCTAGTGGTAAAGAACATGCCTGCCAGTGCAGGAGATGTGAGAGACACAGGTTTGATCCTTGAGTTGGGAAGATCCCCTGGAGGAGAGCATGGCAATCCAATTCAGTATTCTTGCCTGGAGAATCCCATGAAGAAAGGAGCCTCGTGGGCTACAGTCCATAGGGTCACACACAGTTGGACAGAACTGAAGTGACTTAGCATGCAACGCTAATGAGAATCACTTCAAAAGTGAATGAAGCAAATGGTTTCACTTCACTGGTCAACCTCAAGTCTAAACCATCACTCTGCTGATAATGTCCTTTTGAAATGGAGCAGAGTCCTATGGTCCTTGACCCCAAGATCTCAGCCTGCCTTTTGCCTGCAGAAAAACTTTAGCCAAAGAATAAGTTTAATCAGATAAGTGAAAAAAAAATGCAGAAACAAAGGAAAACAGTCAAATGAGACCAAATATTAATAGTTCAGTCATTAAACAAAGTCAAGGACTTTTAGTACCTCTTCAAGAGCTATAGGTAATGCTCTGACTTCTCTCCTTTTGATCTGTTTTATATATCTTTCAGTATCTTACAGATACTGAAACCCCCAACAAGTGGAAGAAGTTAACTACATGATGACCAGACTGTTGTCAAGAAGACATAAGCTGCCACATTTCTAAGAACTGGACTCAAAGAAATGGAAGCAAACTGACCCTTGAACTGAAGACTAAATGTACATAAACAAGATGATCCTGATAAGACCGCTACAAGATCAATTTCAAGATGACTGTCAGAGCAGACTGTGCTGTTTCTGAATGTAGGTGCCTCCCTTTCTCTATAAAAGCTCTTGCCTACTGATGGTCGGTGTTGAGGGAGTAGGCCTTTGGACAGGAGTCTGCCTCTGCACCCCTCTCCAGCCCTCATCCCCACCAGGTTGCTGGCCTCCAAAATAAAGCAAACTTTCCTTTCCACCATCCTTGCCTCTTTATTGGCTAAGAATAGCAAGCAGTGCGATCCCTACTTTTAGTAACACTTTCTTAAAATAATAGATCTTGATTGATTTCCAAAAGTGCTGCACTCAATATGCCAGAAAATTTGAAAAACTCAGCAGTGGTCACAGAACTGGAAAAGGTCAGTTTTCATTCCAATCCCAAAGAAAGGCAATGCCCAAGAATGCTCAAATAACCACACAATTGCACTCATCTCACACGCTAGGAAAGTAATGCTCAAAATTCTCCAAGACAGGCTTCAGCAATATGTGAACCGTGAACTTCCAGATGTTCAAGCTGGTTTTAGAAAAGGCAGAGGAACCAGAGATCAAATTGGCAACATCCTCTGGATCATGGAAAAAGCAAGAGAGTTCCAGAAAAACGTCTATTTCTGCTTTGTTGACTTTGCCAAAGCCTTTGACTGTGTAGATCACAATAAACTGTAGAAAATTCTGAAAGAGATGGGAATACCAGACCACCTGACCTGCCTCTTGAGAAATCTGTATGCAGGTCAGGAAGCAACAGTTAGAACAGGACATGGAACAACAGACTGGTTCCAAATAGGAAAAGGAGTACGTCAAGGCTGTATATTGTCACCCTGCTTATTTAACTTATATGCAGAGTACATTATGAGAAATGCTGGGCTGGAAGAAGCACAAGCTGGAATCAAGATTATCGGGAGAAATATCAATAACCTCAGATATGCAGATGGCACCACCCTTATGTCAGAAAGTGAAAAGGAACTATAAAGCCTCTTGATGAAAGTGAAAGTGGAGAGTGAACAAGTTGGCTTAAAGCTCAACATTCAGATAATGAAGATCATGGCATCTGGTCCCATTACTTCATGGGAAATAGATGGGGAAACAGTGGAAACAGTGTCAGACTTTACTTTTTTGGGCTCCAAAATCACTGCAGATGGTGGTTGCAGCCATGAAATTAAAAGGCACTTACTCCTTGGAAGGAAAGTTATGACCAACCTAGATGGCATATTCAAAAGCAGAGACATTACTTGCCAACAAAGGTCCATCTAGTCAAGGCTATGGTTTTTCCAGTGGTCATGTATGGATGTGAGAGTCGGACTGTGAAGAAAGCTGAGCACTGAAGAACTGATGCTTTTGAACTGTGGCGTTGGCAAAGACTCTTGAGAGTCCCTTGGACTGCAAGGAGATCCGACCAGTCCATTCTAAAGGAGATTGGTCCTGGGTGTTCTTTGGAAGTACTGATGCTGAAGCTGAAACTGCAATACTTTGGCCACCTCATGCAAAAAGTTGACTCATTAGAAAAGACTCTGATGCTGGGAGGGATTGGGGGCAGGAGGAGAAGGGGACGACAGAGGATGAGATGACAGGATGGCATCACTGACTTGATGGACATGAGTTTGAGTGAACTCCGGGAGTTGGTGATGGACAGGGAGGCCTGGCGTGCTGCAATTCATGGGGTCATAATGAGTTGGACACTACTGAGAGACTGAACTGTACTGAACTGAATCCACATTATTAATTATCTTCTCTTTTTTTGGCTTTGGGAATAGAGTGGTGACAAGACAGCACCTCTTCTCATAAAATGTACATCCTACTAGGAAACCAAGCAAACAAACAAAACAGATAATTTCAGATAAAGCTAAGTACCAAAGCTGAAAAACAAGATTGGCATGTTCAAAGAAGAAGAGAGAGGTCATCGTGGCTAGAGCTTAGTGAGACAAAGAAGAGAGAATTCAGGCTTCAAAGTGAGTCAGGGACAGATCATATGAGGTTTAGAGATCATAATAAAAGGGTAATGAGAAACCATCAAAGAATTTGAGGTAGGGGAATTACATAATTTTATTAGCTCTTCTGTGTGAACACTGGATTTAGGAAGAAATGTGTAGTATTTCCACTAAAACAATGGCAACTTACTCTTTAGAGTCCAACACCGAGGACTGTATAGTTCACACTATTTTTTTTTTCTTCTTTTAAAGATGATTACATTTATTCATTAATGCCAAGCTTAATGACAATATTACAGCTTAACAGTAATAGTAAGAAAAAGAAAATTACTGTCATAACATCATAACCACAATTTCTTATTTCAATATCAATCAAATTTATAACTATGATGCTATAAAATTCAATCATAAGAGAGTATCTGTAATAAGTATAATAGTAATTATTGTGCCATTCATTTTAAGATCAGTAAGACAATTGTCTTATTGACTTGAAGATGTGTGTAAAATCAACCATTCATCATTTTATTACCAATTATTGACAAAAGAAAGCCAATATTGCCTTCAATAAATCAAAGCTTTTGTGATAAATCCAAGTAAAGGCAATTAAGCTTTCAATAATGTATCTTTATAAATTACAAGGTTTCCTATATTTTAGAACTTGAATAATTTGATCCACCGATTGTTGATCACTCACACTTATTTTTACAATGTGAAGTAAATAAATCAATAGTTGCTGTGTTAGAAAATTAGTAAATTCTAGTTTTAATATTTTTTCTACAAATGTTGACACTTGAATGACCTTTTGTAAATCAGACCCTATGTCATTTCTGTTACCTATCCAAACAGAAACATAGTTTGCTCATTTTTTTAATTGAACAAATGTTTGTTGTTATTGTTCTAAGCAAAATTTTAAATTTTAATTTTCTGTAGAAAGACCAAAAGAACATAAATCTTATTTCTGTAGGTGACAGCACAGTTTTGGGAAAGTCATTTCCATAAGAGTAAAATTCTAGAATTCTAAAAAATAATTTATTAAAAGGAAGATTTGCTGCTTTTTATCTTTCAAATACAGAAAAACAACTCTGTAAATTTTGCCAGTGTTTCCTAAAATTGTCTTCAAGTTTGAATAATAGTCCACCGTGATACCTTGGGGCAAAAAATGTACGATGAAAGTAAAATGGGAATTATACATTTTAATGTAACCATTTTACAATTTTAAAGTGAAATCATATGATCTACAAGTTATTTAAATCAACTTCCTGCCTTCAAACATGACGAACTATTTTTAAAACTCAACTTGAGTGTTTGCCATATCAAAGAATTAATGACAAATAACTCACAAGAACAGAAGTATCTGAGCTAAGGGAGAAAGATATTTTGATGTCTAGCATTTCGAATGATAAAGAATCAGACATTATTATCCCCATTTTATAGATAAGAAATATAAGACTCAAATGGTTAAAACACAAGTTGAGAAGCCCAGGTTGATTTAGTCCTATAAATTTTATGGTATTTCCTAAAACACAATTCTGCCATTGCAGCTATTATATATATACTTGTTTATTAAAAATAAATCTTTATATATCCTTAAATAACATTTATATTTTGGCTTATAAGTAAGATGGTTTTATTATACATGTTTTATTATGCTCATGTCTAATATAGGGTAGATACATTGGAAATATACTATTTAATTAGGTGATATAATTTTTCAGTAGGCTTCTACCTATAGAATTAGGCTGTATAAAATTGTGATATTTAAACATTATTTATGTTCATTTAGGAATGAGAGAAAAATATTTCGTGTAACTTGCTATGGTGATTGTGTTGGACATTGCAAAATGAATCAGTCCATTAAAATGTGCATAAATTCCAATAGTTTTTCAGAAAGCCCACCAGAAACTCCTGGAAAGATGTATGCGTGCACTAAGTCACTTCAGTTGTGTCTGACTGTGACCCCATGGACTGTAGCCCACCAGGCTCCTCTGTCCATGGGATTATCCAGGCAAGAACACTGGAGTGGGTTGCCATTTCTTCCGCCTAGGGATCTTCCCAAACCACAGACTGAACCCTTATCTCATTTTGTCTCCTGCATTGGCATATGGGTTCTTTACCACTAGTGATATCTGGGAAGCCCTGAAAGATATACATCCAAGCTAGGGAACACAATGAAACTCAAGTCTCATTCCACTCACATTCAGATCCTTTCAAATCACTTCCAACATGTCTTTTTCATGCTAATTCCCTTCATAAGTCCTCTACTCCAGTGAAATCACATGCTTTGAATTCTTTTCTTTTCTTTTTTTTTTTGGCCCTATGTGTCTTCATCACTGAATGACAACACTCATCTCCTTCTATGCCTGCGTAACTCCTTCCTGCCCTATAAATCTGTGTCAGATATCACTGACCTAACCATGATGCATTTCTTCATAAACTCTTTCTCCTCAGTAATTCAATAGCATTCAAAATTATGTTGGTACTTATATGTGTTTTAGGGCAGATGACTCAGATGGTAAAGAATCTGCCTGCAATGCAGGAGACCTGTGGTTCAATCCCTGGGCCAGGAAGAGCCCCTGGAGAAGGGAACAGCAACTTACTCCAGCATTCTTGCCTGTAGAATTCCATGGACAAAAGAGCCTGGTGGGTTACAGTCCATAGGCTCACAAAAGAGTCAGAAAGACTGAGCAACTAACACTATCACTTTCTATATGTCTTTTGAACAACTAGTATAAGTTAATATTATAAAATAAAAGCATGTAAGACTGTAGTTTATATACATAAATATTACTATTTTTCTATATTATCTTTATACATTAAAACCATAATCACTAAATATTTCTCTAAATATAAATGTATAAAAATTTCTGATTTTCTCTTTATATTCTTTTATGTGTTTTTTAAATATTTCTGTATATTACCATGTATATATTATCTTCATTTCTCTGAAAAAATAATTTTTTTATTTTGTTCACTGACATATCCCCAGTGAATAAACAATGCCAGATGCATACGTAGGGCTCATATTTGTAGCATCCCTACTCAGTAGCTATGTTATGCCAAAAGGCAGAAAACAAAAGCTTAGTCAATGTTAAATACACCCAAGAATTTAAAATTTAAGATTTGCTAATTCAGGATTCCAAATACTCTTTTCATTCTTCCTCAGGTTGTAGGGGACTATGCAGTGTAGAGAAAACGGAATGGGGGAAGGTCCTTTGTTAATGTATAGGTCACTGCTTTGTATATCACCGTGTGTGTGTGTTAGCCACTCAGTCATGTCCAACTCTTTGTGACACTATGGACTGTAGCCCACGAGGCTCCTCTGTCCATGGGATTCTCCAGGCAAGGACTGGAGTGGGTTGCCATTCCCCTTTCCAGGGGATCTATCTTCCTGACCCAGGGACCAAACGCAGGTCTCCTGCATTGCAGGCAGATTCTTCACCATCTGAACTACCAGGGAAGCCCTACTCTCATGATTGTCCTTACATGGATTTGTCAAGATGTTCAGTATTTCTACAAAATCTTGTGAAATAGTCTACAAAGTTGGTGTGGGCACTCCATGCCTACTTGTCTATATTCAAGGGCTCTTTGAAATTCTCATCCCTCTCTTAGTCACAGTTCAGTTCAGTCGCTCAGTCGTGTCCAACTCTGCGACGCCATGAATCACAGCATGCCGGAGCTCCCTGTCCATCACCATCTCCCGGAGTTCACTCAGACTCATGTCCATCGAGTCCGTGATGCCATCCAGCCATTTCATCCTCTGCCGTCCCCTTCTCCTCCTGCCCCTAATTCCTCCCAAGCATCAGGGTCTTTTCCAATGAGTCAACTCTTCGCATGAGGTGGCCAAAGTATTGGAGTTTCAGCTTTAGCATCAGTCCTTCCAAAGAACTCCCAGGACTGATCTCCTTTAGAATGGACTGGTTGGATCTCCTTGCAGTCCAAGGGACTCTCAAGAGTCTTCTCCAATACCACAGTTCAAAAGCATCAATTCTTTGGCACTCAGCTTTCTTCATAGCCCAACTTTCACATCCATACCTGACCACTGGAAAAACCATAGCCTTGACTAGACAGACCTTTGTTGGCAAAGTAATGTCTCTGCTTTTGAATATGCCATCTAGGTTGGTCATAACTTTCCTTCCAAGGAGTAAGTGCCTTTTAATTTCAGAGCTACAATCACCATCTGCAGTGATTTTGGAGCCCAAAAAATTTAAGTCTGACACTGTTTCCACTGTTTCCACTGTTTCCCCTTCTATTTCCCATGAAGTGATGGGACCAGATGCCATGATCTTCATTTTCTGAATGTTGAGCTTTAAGTCAACTTTTTCACTCTCCTCTTTCACTTTCATCAAGAAGCTTTTTAGTTCCTCTTCACTTTCTGCCATAAGGATGATGTCATCTGCATATCTGAGGTTATTGATATTTCTCCCGACAATCTTGATTCCAGCTTGTGCTTCTTCCAGCCCAGCGTTACTCATGATGTACTCTGCATATAAGTTAAATAAGCAGGGTGACAAGATACAGCCTTGGTGTATTCCTTTTCCTCTTTTGAACCAGTCGATTGTTCCATGTCCCTACCTTAAAGAGTATTAAAAAAAAAAAAAGAAAAGACTAACACGTTTGTGCCCTCCAACTCTGAATCTTATGAAGACTCATTCACATAACCCACTACCTAATCCACATTATTAGCCAGCAACTACGTAAACTTTATTGAAACTTCTTACCTCCTACTTTTGCTAGTGCTGTCATTCTCTCTCTTCTTTCTATGAATCATTTCCCTCCTCTACTGTCTGTAACTTGTAGTTTCAGAGCCCCAAAAAGGAGGGATATCAATGAATGAATTCCATGTTGGTATTGTAAGTCATGCCATTAAATAGGGTTTCCTACTTCCTGAGCTCATTTGTACTCATAGTTGGAATGGTAGGAAGAGGAAAGAAGTATTGGCATGAGTGTAAAGATCTGCTGAGTCCACTGACAGTTTTTTCCTTACTGAAAATTTTCTTTAACTGATTATTTACCATAGTTTTGATGTTTTTAACCTCAAAATAGAAGCCTGTCATTGTTTCTTATTCAAAATTATAGATAGAATATAGCAAGACTTCCTTGTACAGGGCTTCAAAATAATAATAGACTTGCATCACACTCATAATTTCTTTCAAAATGTCTGCCTTGTGGACTTAAAGCCAAGTTTCAGAAGCAGATGCATGTTTAACCAATAAGTTTAACCAATAATTGTGATTGTGCAAGGTCAGATCCCTGTAATAAATCACTCATCTTCCCAGGTGGTACTAGTGGTGAAGAATGTGCCTGCCAATGCAAGAGACATAGAGACACAGATTCAATCTCTGGGTCGGGAAGATCGCTTGGAGAAGGAAATGGTAATCCACTCCAGTATCCTTGCCTGGAGAATCCCATGGACAGAGGAGTTTGGTGAGCTACAGTCCTTGTGGCCGTAAAGAGTCTGACACAATGGAGCAACTGAGCACACACACACCTGTATCACACCCAGGGCTCCTGCATCTGGAACAAACTCTGAATGACACACTCCCCTCCTTCCTTTTTTTTTTTTTTTTAACAAATTCCTAGCATGCCTGGTTTTTCTGTTTTTATGTATAAAAATAACTGCAAAAAGAAGGCTTGTTATACATAGCTTGTACCTAATAAGCACTCACTGTTTTACTACACTGACCTTAAAAACAGAAATCGATATAAGCATTAGTGTTCTACACAGTCATGAATCTCTTGATAAATGTGGCCAGGAAAGAGCAAAAGGGTGAAGGGACATTCGAATAACTTTTGGTGCATGAGTAAAACCTGTTAAAAGAATTCTCCAACAAGTATCCATGCTCAGAGAAGAGGCATTCTGGGGTGCCATCATGATAGTGTCATGAAGGAAACTAACAGAAGATTATTTCTCAGGTTTTAAAATCCACTGGACATTTAATGAACATACAAAACAAAAAATGTAGGAGCACAAAAATCTCCATTTTTAAAGGATAAAAATATATTGAAAATTAGTAATAGTCACTAGTAATGGTAATAACAAAAGTGGTCTCATATAAATGTTAGATAAATTGCATGATATTTTTCATCATGACTCCTATATTCAGTTTAATGGCAAATGGCTATAAGTGAATGTCCACACCTGATGGGTTTTGTTTCTTACATTTCTTCTATTAAGTTAGAAAACCCTAACTCACAATAACTCAGCATAAACATTTGGTGGCTTTGTCATATTTCTAGGGATCATTATTTTTTTTTAAATGCCTGAGAATAACACAATGATTTCTCATTGAAGAAAACTTGTCCTCTGTATACACTAATTTGATAAGCATGTTAAATTAGGGAAAATTTGGCCTGGAAAATTGTTTTTTCATATTCTGTGGCCTATAATTCAAATGTGATTTTAAAATATGAATAATAAAGTTTCTGAGGGGAAAAAAACAATGAGTGGTAGGAGTTAAACATTAATCAGAATTATTTCCTTTATTCTTCAGAAACTTTATTGCACATATTTTAAAACAGTGCAATATACAAATGGATTGTAATACAGTCAAACTCTATCTTTAAAATACTGATATATTTAACAAACAAATTCTAGTAGTTTTTCTCTGAAGAAGTAAATCGGATACTTCATGATTCAAAATACATCACTAAGACCCACTAGTATGTCAGTTGAAGATGGCATCAAGATTCTTTTAAAGCCTATTTTCAGCTCAGAAATTATATGAGAATATTTTTCCTTCAAAACCAACAAATTTTAGTCACTGTGCATTTCTTCACACAGTACTCTGAAAAGACACGCAATCATTATCTGAAAGTTGATAATATTCACTATTTTCAGAGCTTTCATCCACACTGAAGAAAATCTCACAGGTAATGCTGTTTGTCATCAGTTCTGAGGAACTAAGTTTCTGTAGACCTGCATATAGATGCTAGCACATTTTGAAAAGGAAAAACCTGCTTTAAAACTTACAACTAAGAGTGCTCCACAAGTGCTGATGCCCTGCCTTCTGATCTTGATGAGCCTTTTCTAGTCTACACACCATGGATCATAAATGGATAATTTAACCAAATAACCAAAATTATCTTGTATCTTGGTTTCCAGTTATAGAAACAGCAATAGTGTTCAGTACTTCTTCATCACATACATGTAGACATGTAAAATTGAGTCTTAGTCTGCTTAACAGTAACTTAATTTAACTGTGAAAGTGTTAGTCATTCAGTCATGTACAACTCTTTGTGACCCTATTGATTGTAGCCCACCAGGCTCTTCTGTCCATGGAATTCTCCAGGCAAGAATACTGGAGTGGATAGCCATTCCCTTTTCAAGGGGATCTTCTGGAACCAGAGATATAACCCAGGTCTCCTTTTTTGCAAGTGGGTTCTTTGAAATCTGAGCCATCAGATCAACTGTAGAAAATATTAAAATCTTTATCCCATCCTCAGTTGATGTTATTCTTCCACATTGAATGTTATTAACATTATGAAACATCCAACGGTGACATCCAATAGAGGATATTTGCTAATAGTAATATTCCTACTTTTTATTCTCAGAGTGATAGTGCTGAAGTGGTAGTTTAAATAGCTCCTTGGTTAAGGAATTGTCCTCCAATTAAAGATAAATTTTAAAAAATAGCTTTTCAGAAGCCTAGGACAGGTATCTATTCATGACATGAATGAATTTTAAAAATACATTATTTCTCTTTATTTTTTCTTTAAATTTTGCTATCTCCCACCCTAATTGTGCAGTAATATTTAAGGAGACAACTGAATAATTTTCTACGGTGAATTTCACTTTGACCATAACTAGAAAAAAACTCAGATGATTTATGAAAAGTCATGTACAGAGCTTTAAAGCTTTTCAAAATTTCATAAAGAAACTATATTTGACACTATCAGTGAATAACTATTGGTTTCCTATCCAATAAAATCTAAAGATTATGAATAAAGCTAGTAGAGGTGATGGAATTCCAGCTGAGCTATTTCAGATCCTAAAAGATGATGCTGTTAAAGTGCTACATTCAACATGCCAGCAAATTTGGAGAACTCAGCAATGGCCACAGGACGGGAAAAGTCAGTTTTCATTACAATCCCAAAGAAGGATAACACCAAAGAATGTTCAAAATACCACAAAATTGCACTCCTTTCCCATGCTAGCAAGGTGATGCTCAAAATCCTTCAAGCTAGGCTTCACCAATATGTGAACTGAGAACTGCCAGATATTCAAGTTGAATTTAGAAAAGACATAAAAACCAGAGATCAAATTGCCAACATTAATTGGATCATAGAAAAGGAAAAGGAATTCCAGAAAAACATCTATTTCTGCTTTATTGACTATGCCAAAGCCTTTGACTGTGTGGATCACAATAAACTGTGGAAAATTTTTAAAGAGATGGGAATACCAGTCTACCTTATTTGCCTCCTGAGAAACTGTATGCGGGTCAAGGAGAAGCAGTTAGAATCGGACATGAAACAACGGACTGGTTCAAAATTGGGAAAGGAATAAGCCAAGGCTGTATATTGTCACCCTGCTTACTTAAATTATATGCACAGTATTTCATGAGAAATACTGGGCTGGATGAAGCTGAAGCAGGAATCAAGATTGCAGGGAGAAATATTAGTAACCTCAGATATGCAGATGAGACCACCCAAATGGTAGGAAGTGAAGAAGAATTAAAGAGCCTCTTGATGGTGAAAAAGGAGAGTGGGAAATAATGGCTTAAAACACAGCATTCAGAAAACTAAGATCAAGGCATCCAGTCCCATCACTTCATGTAAATAGATGGGAAAAAATGGAAAGAGTGACAGTCTATATTTTTGGCGGCTCCAAAATCTCTGGATGGTGACTGAAACCATGAAAGTAAAAGACTCTTGCTCCTTGGAAGAAAAGCTATGACAAACCTAGACAGCACCTTAAAAGGCTTATTAAAAAGAGACATCACTTTGCCAACAAAAGTCTGTATAGTCAAAGCTATGGTTTGTCTAGTGGTGGTGTACCGATGTGAGAGTTGGATCATAAAGAAGGCTGAGTACTGAGGAATTGATGCTTTTATTAAAAAACATTTATTTTTACTTTATTTTACTTTGCAACTGTATTGGTTTTGCCATACATTGACATGAATCCACCACGGGTGTACATGCATCCCCAAATATGAACCCCCCTCCCACTTCCCTCCCCATAACATCACTCTGGGTCATCCCCGTGCACCAGCCCCAAGCATCCTGTATCCTGCATCAAACATAGACTGGCGATTCATTTCTTGCATGATAGTATACATGTTTCAATGCCATTCTCCCAAATCATCCCACCCTCTCCCTCTCCCTCAGAGTCCAAAAGTCTG
Source organism: Budorcas taxicolor (assembly GCF_023091745.1). Taxonomy (NCBI): domain Eukaryota; kingdom Metazoa; phylum Chordata; class Mammalia; order Artiodactyla; family Bovidae; genus Budorcas; species Budorcas taxicolor. The sequence goes on along the minus strand of NC_068919.1, from coordinate 37,879,816 downwards.
CTCTACACATCTGTGTGTCTTTTTTGCTGTCTTGCATACAGGGTCATCATTGCCATCTTTCTAAATTCCATATATATGTGTTAGTATACTGTGTTGGTGTTTTTCTTTCTGGCTTACTTCACTCTGTATAATCAGCTCCAGTTTCATACATCTCATTAGAACTGATTCAAATGTATTCTTTTTAATGGCTGAGTAATACTCCATTGTGTATATGTACCACAGCTTTCTTATCCATTCATCTGCTGATGGACATCTAGGTTGTTTCCATGTCCTGGCTATTATAAACAGTGCTGCAAGGAACATTGGGGTACATGTGTATATTTCAATTCTGGTTTCCTCAGTGTGTATGCCCAGCAGTGGGATTGCTGGGTCACAAGGCAGTTCTATTTGCAATTTTTAAAGGAATCTCCACACTGTTCTGCATAGTAGCTGTACTAGTTTGCATTCCCACCAACAGTGTAGGAGGGTTCCCTTTTCTCCACACCCTCTCCAGCATTTATTGCTTGCAGATTTTTGGATCACAGACATTCTGACTGGTGTGCAGTGGTACCTCACTGTGGTTTTGATTTGCATTTCTCTAATAATGAGTGATGTTGAGCATCTTTTCATGTGTTTGTTAGCCATCCATATGTCTTCTTTGGAGAAATGTCTATTTAGTTCTTTGGCCCATTTTTTTGATTGGATCGTTTATTTCTCTGGAATTGAGCTGCATAAGTTGCTTGTATATTTTTGAGATTAGTTGTTTGTCAGTTGCTTCATTTGCTATTATTTTCTCCCATTCAGAAGGCTGTCTTTTCACCTTGCTTATATTTTCCTTTGTTGTGCAGAAGTTTTTAATTTTAATTAGATCACATTTGTTTATTTTTGCTTTTATTTCCAGAATTCTGGGAGGTGGATCATAGAGGATCCTGCTGTGATTTATGTTGGAGAGTGTTTTGCCTATGTTCTCCTCTACGAGTTTTATAGTTTCTGGTCTTACATTTAGATCTTTAATCCATTTTGAGTTTATTTTTGTGTGTGGTGTTAGAAAGTGATCTAGTTTCATTCTTTTACAAGTGGTTGACCAGTTTTCCCAGCACCACATATTAAAGAGATAGTCTTTACTCCACTGTATATTCTTGCCTCCTTTGTCGAATATAAGGTGTCCATAGGTGTGTGGATTTATCTCTGGGCTTTCTATTTTGCTCCATTGGTCTATATTTCTGTCTGTGCCAGTACCATACTGTCTTGATGACTGTGGCTTTGTAGTAGAGCCTGAAGTCAGGCAAGTTGATTCCTCCAGTTTCATTCTTCTTTCTCAAGATTGCTTTGGCTATTCGAGGTTTTTTGTATTTCCATACAAATCTTGAAATTATTTGTTCTGGTTCTGTGAAAAATACTGCTGGTAGCTTATAGGGATTGCATTGAATTTGTAGATTGCTTTGGGTAGTATACTCATGTTCACTATATTGATTCTTCCAATCCATGAACATGGTATATTTCTCCATCTATTACTATCCTCTTTGATTTCTTTCATCAGTGTTTATAGTTTTCTATATAGCTCTTTAGTTTCTTTAGGTAGATCTATTCTTAAATATTTTATTCTTTTCATTGCAATGGTGAATGGAATTGTTTCCTTAATTTCTTTTTCTACTTTCTCAATATTAGTGTATAGGAATGCAAGGGATTTCTGTGTGTTGATTTTATATCCTGCAACTTTACTATATTCATTGATTAGCTCTAGTAATTTTCTGGTGGAGTCTTTAGGGTTTTCTATGTAGAGGATCATGTCATCTGCAAACAGTGAGAGTTTTACTTCTTTTCCAATTTGGATTACTTTTATTTCTTTTTCTTCTCTGATTGCTGTGGCCAAAACTTCCAGAACTATGTTGAATAGTAGCGGTGAAAGTGGGCACCTTTGTCTTGTTCCTGACTTTAGGGAAAATGCTTTCAATTTTTCACCATTGAGGATAATGTTTGCTGTGGGTTTGTCATACATAGCTTTTATTATGTTGAGTTATGTTCCTTCTATTCCTGCTTTCTGGAGAGTTTTTTTTTTATCATAAATGGATGTTGAATTTTGTGAAAGGCCTTTTCTGCATCTATTGAGATAATCATATGGCTCTTATTTTTCAATTTGTTAATGTGGTGAATTACATTGATTGATTCACGGATATTGAAGAATCCTTGCATCCCTGGGATAAAGCCCACTTGGTCATGGTGTATGATCTTTTTAATGTGTTGTTGGATTCTGATTGCTAGAATTTTGTTGAGGATTTTTGCATCCATGTTCATCAGTGATACTGGCCTGTAGTTTTCTTTTTTTGTAGCATCTTTGTCAGGTTTTGGTATTAGGGTGATGGTGGCCTCATAGAATGAGTTTTGAAGTTTACCTTCCTCTGCAATTTTCTGGAAGAGTTTGAGTAGGATAGGTGTTAGCTCTTCATGAAATTTTTGGTAGAATTCAACTGTGAAGCCATCTGGACCTGGGCTTTTGTTTGCTGGAAGATTTCTGATTACAGTTTCAATTTCCATGCTTGTGATGGGTCTGTTAAGATTTTCTATTTCTTCCTGGCTCAATTTTGGAAAGTTGTACTTTTCTAAGAATTTGTCCATTCCTTCCACGTTGTCCATTTTATTGGCATATAATTGCTGATAGTAGTCTCTTACAATCCTTTGTATTTCTGTGTTGTCTTTTGTGATCTCTCCATTTTCATTTCTAATTTTATTGATTTGATTTTTCTCTCTTTGTTTCTTGATGAGTCTGGCTAATGGTTTGTCAATTTTATTTATCCTCTCAAAGAACCAGCTTTTGGCTTTGTTGATTTTTGCTATGGTCTCTTTTGTTTCTTTTGCATTTATTTCTGCCCTAATTTTTAAGATTTCTTTCCTTCTACTAACTCTGGGGTTCTCCAATTCTTCCTTTTCTAGTTGCTTTAGGTGTAGAGTTAGGTTATTTATTTGACTTTTTTCTTGTTTCTTGAGGTATGCCTGTATTGCTCTGAACTTTCCTCTTAGCACTGCTTTTATAGTGTCCCACAGGTTTTAGGTTGTTGTGTTTTCATTTTCATTAGTTTCTATGCACATTTTGATTTCTTTTTTGATTTCTTCTGTGATTTGTTGGTTATTCAGAAGCGTGTTGTTCAGCCTCCATATGTTGGAATTTTTAATAGTTTTTCTCCTGTAATTGAGATCTAATCTTAATCCATTATGGTCAGAAAAAGATGCTTGGAATGATTTCAATTTTTTTTTAATTTATCAAGGTTAGATTTATAGCCCAGGATGTGATCTATCCTGGAGAAGCTTCCGTGAGCACTTGAGAAAAAGGTGAAATTCATTGTTTTGGGGTGAAATGTCCTATAGATATCAATTAGGTCTAACTGGTCTAATGTATCATTTAAAGTTTGCATTTCTTTGTTAATTTTCTGTTTAGTTGATCTGTCCATAGGTGTGAGTGGGGTATTAAAGTCTTCTGCTATTATTGTGTTATTGTTAATTTCCCCTTTCATACTTGTTAGCATTTGTCTTACATATTGTGGTGCTCCTATGTTGGGTGCATATATATTTATAATTGTTATATCTTCTTCTTGGATTGATCCTTTGATCATTATGTAGTGGCCTCCTTTGTCTCTTTTCACAGCCTTTGTTTTAAAGTCTATTTTATCAGATATGAGTATTGCCACTCCTGCTTCCTTTTGGTCTCTATTTGCGTGGAATATCTTTTTCCAGCCCTTCATTTTCAGTCTGTATGTGTTCCTTGTTTTGAGGTGGGTCTCCTGTAAGCAGCATATAGAGGGGTCTTGTTTTTGTATCCATTCAGCCAGTCTTTGCCTTCTGGTTGGGGCATTCAACCCATTTACATTTAAGGTAATTATTGATAAGTACGATCCCATTACCATTTACTTTATTGTTTTGGGTTCGGGTTTATACACCTTTTTTGTGTTTCCTGTCTAGAGAATATCCTTTAGCATTTGTTGGAGAGCTGGTTCAGTGGTGCTGAATTCTCTCAGCTTCTGCTTGTCTGTAAAGCTTTTGATTTCTCCTTCATATCTGAATGAGATCCTTGCTGGGTACAGTAATCTGGGCTGTAGGTTATTTTCTTTCATCACTTTAAGTATGTCTTGCCATTCTCTCCTGGCCTGAAGAGTTTCTATTGAAAGATCAGCTGTTATCCTTATGGGATTCCCCTTGTGTGTTATTTGTTGTTTTTCCCTTGCTGCTTTTAATATTTGTTCTTTGTGTTTGATCTTTGTTAATTTGTTTAATATGTGTCTTGGGGTGTTTCGCCTTGGGTTTATCCTATTTGGAATTCTCTCGGTTTCTTGGACTTGGGTGATTATTTCCTTCCCCATTTTAGGGAAGTTTTCAACTATTATCTCCTCAAAGATTTTCTCATGGTCTTTCTTTTTGTCTTCTTCTTCTGGGACTCCTATGATTCGAATGTTGGAGCGTTTCATATTGTCCTGGAGGTCTCTGAGATTGTCCTCATTTCTTTTAATTTGTTTTTCTTGTTTCCTCTCTGATTCATTTATATCATTCTATCTTCTATTTCACTAATCCTATCTTCTGCCTCCGTTATTCTATTTGTTGCCTCCAGAGTGTTTCCGATCTCATTTATTGCATTATTCAGTATATATTGACTCTTTTTTATTTCTTCTAGGTCCTTGTTAAACCTTTCTTGCATCTTCTCAGTCCTTGTCTCCAGTCTATTTATCTGTGATTCCATTTTGATTTCAAGATTTTGGATCATTTTCATTATCAATATTCGGAATTCTTTCTCAGGTAGATTCCCTACTTCTTCCTCTTTTTTTTGGTTTGGTGGGCAACTCTCCTGTTCTTTTACCTGCTGAGTATTCCTCTGTCTCTTCATCTTGGTTATATTGCTGCATTTGGGGTGGCCTTTCTATATTCTGGGAATTTGTGGAGTTCTCTTTATATGGAGCTTCCTCACTGTGGGTGGGGTTTTATCAGTGGCTTGTCAAGGTTTCCTGGTTAGGGAGGCTTGTGTTGGAGTTCTGGTGGGTGGAGCTGGGTTTCTTCTCTCTGGAGTGCAATGGAGTGACCAGTAATGGGTTATGAGATGTCAATGTTTTTGGAGTAACTTTGAGCTGCCTGTATATTGAAGCTCAGGGGTGTGTTCCTGTGTTGCTGGAGAATTTGCATGGTATGTCTTGCTCTGGAACTTGCTGGCCCTTGGGTGGAGCTTGGTTTCAGTGTAGGTATGGAGGCGTTTGTTGAGCTCCTATTGATTAATATTTCCTGAATTCAGGAGTTCTCTGATGTTCTCAGGCTTTGGACTTAAGCCTCCTGCTTCTGGTTTTCAGTTTTATTTTTACAGTAGCCTCTAGACTTCTCCATCTATAGAGCACCGATGATAAAACATCTAGGTTAAAGATGAACATCTAGGTCCCACATTGAGGGACACCCAGAGAGGTTCACTGAGTTACATGGAGAAGAGAAGAGGGAGGGGGTAGTTAGAGGTGACTGGAATGAGATGCGGTGGGATCAGAAGAGGAGAGAGCAAGCTAGCCAGTAATCACTTCCTTATGTGTGCTCCACAGTCTGGACCGCTCAGAGGTATTCACAGAGTTATACAGGGAAGAGGAGAGGGAGGAAGTAGACAGAGGTGGCCAGGAGGATAAAAGAGGGAAATGAAAAGGAGAGAGACAAATCCAGCCAGTAACCAGTTCCTTAGGTGTTCTCCACCGTCTGGAACACACAGAGATTTACAGAGTTGGACAGAGAAGAGAAAGGGGAGGGAAGAGACAGAGGCCACCTGGTGGAGAAAAAGCAGGGTCCAAAGGAGGAGAGAGTGGTCAAGCCAGTAATCTCGCTCTTAGGTAAAATTGGGTAGTGAAGTTTGGGTTTTAAATGTACAAAATTCAGAACAAAAACCAAAAAGCAAAGATTAAAAATCTATAGTAGAGGTTGGATTTTTAAAAATACAATATTAAAGAAAAGAAGAAGAAGGAAAAAAAAAAAAAAACAAAGCCAGAAGAATTATTAAAAAACACCAACCGCAACCGCTAGTCTATGTCTGACGCAGGATACAGCATGCTTGGGGCTGGTGCATGGGGATGACCCACAGAGATGTTATGGGGAGGGAGGTGGGAGGGGGGTTCATGTTTGGGAACACATGTAAGAATTAAAGATTTTAAAATTAAAAAATAAATAAATAAATAAATAAATAAATAAATAAAAATCCCCTAAAAAAAAAAAAAAAAAACACCAACAACAACCGCACAAAGACTATATATGGTGTTTGCTTTAAAAAAGTCTTGTTTTTTTAAAGTAATAGTAGGTTATAGAAATAAAAACTAGAGAAGAAATAGAGGACTTAACAATTTTAAAAAGTTAGAAAAGAAGAAAAAACAACCCCACAACAGCATCAACAAAAAAAAAAAAGAAAAAAAAAAGGAATGACTGTAAAAATAGTAAAGATATATCTGGCCCTTTCTCTGGTGTTGTGGGCAGTGTGGGGTCACTTCCAAGGCAGTTCCCTCTGTTTAACTTCTTCTGTTTGCTGGTCTCTTCAGTGCCTGGTTTCCGTCCTGACACGGTGGGGTGGGGGATTGGGGGGCGGACGGTGGTGGACACTTTTTTTTTTAGGCTCACTTGTTCAGTTGCGCTGTGGGGAGGGAGGGATGCTGCAAACAAGTAACACTGTTGTGTGTGCACAGTGTCTCAGCCCCACTGGGCCTGTCCCTGCTTGCGGCGCACAAACCGCTCCAGCTCTACGTTGCTCAGCCGGGAACCGTCTGAGGCCGGCCCTAGGCTGCGTGCACCTCCCCAGTCTAAGCCGCTCAGGTTCAGTGCTCAGGTAGCCCTCAGAGGTGCAGATTCGGTTCGGACTGCATTTTGTGACCTTCCCAGGTCCGAGTATCTCAGGAGTTTGGTGAGTGCGGTGGCTGAGACTTGTCGCCTTTCCTGTCTCTGCTGCTCAGTTTTCTGGGTGTACTGCTGGCGCCCTTTGTGAGGCAGATGGTGACTTTCCAGCATCCCCAGAAGTCTTAGCAAAGAAGCCTGCTTGCAGTTTGGTAGGTAAAGTCTCTCAGGGCTGCGATTGCCCCTTTCCAGCCCTTATGGCTCTGGCTGCCTGTCCCCGGCAGGGGATGGTCTGCAGCTGGCTATTTCCATTCCATCCTTTGTTCTGTGTGTGGTCCTGGCAGTGTCTTATGTTTGAGCTTTTCACGTGGTATCTATCCTACAGTCCAGTTTGCTAGCCCAAGTTAGTTCATTCTGGTTATGCACGGGGTGTTCCTGCCTGATTCTTACAAAGCACTGCAGCCCACACCTCCCGCGCCTCCCTTCCCTGCCCCCACTTGTTAGTGGCAGATGCAGGCGTCTGTGCTGCTTTTCCGCTGGGGGAGTTATTGTTGGGCTTGTAATCTGTTGGTTTTAATTATTTATTTATTTTTCTTTCCTGTTTTGTTGCCCTCTGTGTTTCCAAGGCTTGCCACAGACTAGGCAGGGAGAGTGTTTCCTGGTGTTTGGAAACCTCCCTTCTTAAAATTCCCTTCCCGGGACAGAGCTCCCTCCCCACCTCCTTTGTCTCTTTTTTTGTCTTTTATATTTTTTCCTACCTGTTTTTGAAGACAATGATCTGCTTTTCTGGGTGCCTGATGTCCTCTGCCAGCATTCAGAAGTTGTTTTGTGGAGTTTGCTCAGCGTTGAAATGTTCTTTTGAGGAATTTGTGAGGGAGAAAGTGGTCTCCCCGTTCTATTCCTCCGCCATCTTAGGACCGCCCCTCCAGAACTGATGCTTTTAAACTGTGGTGCTGGAGAAGTCTCTTGAGACTCTCTCAGACTGCAAGGAGATCAAACCAGCCAATCATAAAGAAAATCAACCCTGAATATTCATTGGAAGGACTGATGCTAAAGCTCCAATACTTTGACCATCTGATGCAAAGAGACAACTCATTGGAAAAGACCCTAATGCTGGGAAAGATTGAGGGCAGGAGGAGAAGGATCAGTGGAGTGTTATGCCCAGAGTCTGAGCCCCTAAAACTGAGAGAATAAGGCGTCCACAGCAATGCAAAAGCATGAAGGGGTTTTATTTCTAGCTCGAGCTAGGGCTCCCACCACATCCAATGCAGTGGAGTGGAGCAAGGAGCCCTGAGCCCAGATTCACAGCAGTATTTATAGGTTTTAGAACAGAGAGTTGGCAAGGGCTGATTGGCTGCAGGAGTTTCCTAGTATTTACTAATTGGCTAATCTTTATTGGCTGCAGGGGTTTCCTGGTATTTACTAATTGGTTATTGGCTACAGGGGGATGTCTTTTACGTCCTGATTAACTCAAACCAGGTTATGGGGAGTATGCTGATTAGACAAGTCCTGGCATGCGCGGGGATGACCTCACTGGGCAATGACTCAGCTTTTCCCATGAGTCCTACCTTAGTCCCTGAAGCCTATCATGGCATTTGTTAGGTCCCAACATGGAGAATGAGAATTGGATGGCATCACTGACTCCATGGACATGAGTTTAAGACAACTCTGAGAGATACTGAAGGACAGGGAAGCCTGGAGTGCTACATTCTGGGGAGTCTTAAAGAGTCAGACACAACTGAGTGACTGAACAACAAAAGATATTCATTTTCACTGTTTCCTGTTCAGTTATGTGTGTGAAATAATCACCAGTATAATAGTTATTTTTCCCAGTGTAAGGAGACATTTCCCTATGGGTGTCTCAGATCTCTGCATGCTTTCTGAACAAAGGCATTACCACTTTTTGCTTTGGACTACCTTTTCATATATAGGGCCTCAATTCTGACTAACGATTGGCTTTCTTGTTCCCAGTCAGCTTCACATATCTTAGGAATGATATGTTCAGTATGGTCTCTACATTCACATGTCTGATGTGTAAGTCGGTCGTCTGAAATATCTGGGACAAGGCATTCACCCTGTCCTCAGGTGACGTCTTCACATATCTAGCTTGAGCCTCTTTACAGCATGGGCTTCTTCATAGTACAGTAGTCTCAGGTGGTCAGGCTTCTTACCTGGTGGGTGGTGGTTTCTTCCCTCTGTCTACCTCAAGCAAACATCCCAAAAGGCCAGGGTGAATACTGTGACTCTAAGACCCAACCTTGGGAGTCCCAGAATCCTGGAAGCCCACAGACTTCTATTGGCCAAAGAAGTGGTAAGAGCATTCTAGATATAAGAAAGGGAACCAGTCCTCACTGCTTAATGAGAAAAAAAGCCAAAAATGTGTAGTCGTCTTTATTTTACCACACCCATCTGTACATTCCTGAAACTTGGGAAAAAATTACCTCAGCAGTGCTGAAATGTTTATGATTTAGGTTTGCCATGCCAACACCTTCTTATAAATATATATAACATTTAGTCATTTACTTCCATAATATCTATCCATGGCTCCCTTAATAAATTCTTGGGCTATATAAGTCAATTGAAACCTCTCATGCAATTTCCATATAAGTAAACTGATATTAAGAAATGGCTAGGCTACCTTTACACTCCAGTGTTCTTGCCTGGAGAATCCCAGGGACCGGGGAGCCTGGTGGGCTGCCGTCTATGGGGTCGCGCAGAGTCGGACACGACTGAAGCAACACAGCAGCAGCAGCAGCAGCAGCAGCAGCAGCAGGCTACCTTTAAAGTTTTTGCAGAGGGAATCCTGGAAAACAGCATTTCTAATATTTTCCATGAAAATTTTCAATATAATGATCCGCATTGGTTCCAGTAAAAACCAGCCAAAGCAGAAGTATATCTGGGAAGAAAATTGATAAAAGTGATAAAAATGCAAAGTTATCTTGCCGACTTTAGAACTTTATCAAAGCAGAATAAGACCAAAGAAAAAACTTCCTTAAAACCTCACTTTTGTGGAAGGTAATGGACATGAATAATTGATGAGAAATAAAAATTTAAAAACTAAATTCAATTAGAGATGAAATGAAATGAATTGGAAATATTTAAGAAAAATATCAGGTTTCCCTCGTGGCTCAGTGATAAAGAACCTACCTACCAATGCAGGAAACACAGGTTCAATTCTTGGTCTGAGAAGATCCCATATGGTGCAGAGCAACTAAATCCACGCACCACAACTACTTAACCTGTACTCTAGAGCTGGGGAGGCATAACTGCTGAAGCCCAGGCATCTAGAGCCCATGCTCCACATTAAGAGAAGCCACCGCAATGAGAAGCCCACACATTGAACCTAGAGACTAGCTCTCACTCAACGCAACTAGAGAAAGCTTGCACAGCAAAAAAGGCCCAACACAGCCAAAAATAAAATTTTTTTAAAGGAAAAATATCACACAAAAATTTCATTGATACAATTATTACAAAAGGGAAAGTGAGAAAGTAAATCTAAAGTCACATTATATAATAAAAACATATATTTATAGAGAAAAATGTGGACATAACTCTACACTGACTCATATAGATTCTACTCTCAGCTTGTTTTAATATGCTGTCAAAATTAACATGGGCAAGTCATAACCTCTTCAATCTTTTACTGGTTAATTTAGAATCACAAACACTAAGTATTTTTCCACTTTGCAGACTTTTCTGTATACATATTAAAGTGTGTATATATATATAAATAAATATCCCTTTATAACCTTTATAAAAAACAAGCATACATGTATATGCTGAAGCTTAAACTCCACTACTTTGGCCACCTGATGCAACAACTGACTCATTGGAAAAGACCCTGATGCTGGGCAAGATTGAAGGCAGGAGAAGGGGAAAACAGAGGATGAGATGGTTGGATGGCATCACCAACTCAATGAATGGGAGTTTGAGTAAGCTCTGGGAGATGGTGATGGATAGGAAAGCCTGATGTGCTGCAGTCCATGAGAGTCGCAAAGAGTCAGACATGACTGAGCGATTGAACTGAACTGAACTGATACATGTATATGTACACTTGTACCATGTGTGTGTATATAGTCATACACATATAGGTATGTGTACACCCATATTCACAGATATATAACATTCAATATATAAGGTTCATAAATACTTGAAATGAGTTTATGGATATATAATTTATATGCTGATTTATAAGTAGATACATAGCTTATAGTTGCATAATAGGTCAAACAGTTTGTACTTATAAAATAATGTATTTGTATAACAAAAATTATAAAGATTAAGAATATATATATATATATACTACAGAGTTAATCTTCTTCCTGTCTCAGTCATCTGGTTCAAATTCCTAGAGTAGAGCTGGGATAATAGTTTATGTGTCTTCTCAGAAAGCTTCTGTTTGCATGCATGTGTACACACGCACACATCTATATACATATATTTCAAAATAAATGGAGGCATGTTTTCCAGAGCATCACAAATAGATTTGTTATATTCTTTTCATGACTTATTTCCATAGTTTACCTACAGTATTTTTTATTTTTATGATACGCTGTTATAATTCATTTTCCTTTCAGTTATTTAACTTTTTCTTAATTAATTCTGAGGATTTCACATGTTTTATGTGTGCAATAACTGTGGGGTTGTTTTCAAATTTTGTTTGCCTTCCAATTTTTCATATTAAAAACAATTTTTGCTACATAGTCTTAAAAATTATTGTGTACACACTTTATCTTTTGTCTAATTTGAAAATTCCAAATACCATACTTGCTGCTGCTGCTGCTGCTGCTGCTAAGTCGCTTCAGTCATGTCCGACTCTGTGCGACCCCACAGAGGGCAGCCCACCATGCTCCCTCGTCCCTGGGATTCTCCAGGCAAGAACACTGGAGTGGGTTGCCATTTCCTTCTCCAATGAATGAAAGTGAAAAGTGAAAGTGAAGTCGCTCAGTCGTGTCCAACCCCTAGTGACTCCATGGACTACAGCCCACCAGGCTCTTCCATCCATAACATTTTCCAGGCAGGAGTACTGGAGTGGAGTGCCATTGCCTTCTCTGATGTTATACTTACACTGCTTGATTTCTGACACTCCTTATAGCTTTATCTTTTAAAATTATTACTTGTCATTTCTAAACTTAGAAGACAGATGAATAATCAAGTGACTCTTTCTGAAGTCTCAAAAGGAAACCCAACATATAAAATCCAGGAAACACAACAAAATTTATCCTAAAGTTCTTCAGTGGTGTGTAATGCGTATGAACATTTAGTATCTTGCCTTAAGTCTAAACATTGTACTTCAGTTTATTCTAGTGGCTCTAACAGAAAAGTCATGTTTTCCCTGAACACCATACTCTTATTTATGATTGGAAGCCATATTTCAGTCATTAAAGCAGTAAGTATACTACTGACTTATATATTATATGCCTCGAAGGGTTCTAGGTATGCACATGGTGACAAACAATATAAAATTTAGCTTCTATATATTTAAGGTATAGAATTTCTCATTTGGGGGTGGAGTGGAACAGATTACAAACATTAAAACAACTAGAGAATAAAAACCTTTTGTCTCAGAGTCTAATTATAAATTTTAAGTGATGGGACTTATCTATGAGGGTAAACTTAGATGAGGAGAACATCCTAGAGTTTGAGCAGTAAATTAACTTATTTTTATTCTGTAGATAGGAAGAAAATAAGTTTGGAAGTAAAGGGGATTTAGAAAAAAAAAATGAATTAGGGTACATGTGAAATTAACCTTCCTAGACTGTGATTTTGTGCTGAAAATTAAGAGCAAAGATAGAGGTTAGGCAGAGTCTTAAGTTGTATGGAAGGAAGGAAAGATCCACATATGTTTTTTAGATATTGCATGATAAATTTTAGAGAGATTAGGTTTACCATTTCAATGTGATATATATCAGAGAGGGAGCTAGAAGAGGGGAAATCCATTGTTTTAGTGACATTTGTGCCTTAGCTGGCAAATACCTCATATAAATTAATGATGGTAGAAATAGGGCAAGATGATAAAAGTCTTAAGTCATTACAATGATTTGAGAATGAGTCAAAACTAAAGCCGAGCATCATGGTTTAATCTATATTCTATGTATTGAGAAGAATGTTAATTGCAAAAAGAATGTAGTTTTAGGAAATAAATGATGTATCTGTTATGTTCTAGTGTGGAAGGATATTGCTTTTCTTTTAATTTGATGCTTTTCTAATTTTGACATAAGTAATAACATTTTCAAGTTGTTTTATGGTAGTTGTAATGTGGCTTAAACCACTGAGTAAAATTTGTATTTAATTGGAATAGTGGGCTAACTTTCTGCAAACTGCCTTTGATGATTAGAAACAGGCAGCATATCTCTCATATTTGGCACAAAAGCATCTTTAGACATTTTCTTCACCTAAATTAAGTCAGAAGAATTGTTTAGGAAATATTCAAAAGGCTTTTTTAAGGTTGCAAGTCTTTTCTCAGGGTGTCTTTTGGACAAAGATATTTTCTTCTCTTTTGTCTTGTAGAAAGTGAGAGAAGTAAGAAATTTACTAAATATTTGCCTTCCTACTTTCTAAATATTATTCATGAAAATATGAAAAAATGTCTAGCAATATAATCTGTCTCTGAAAATCTTCCTCCCCAATGTTATTTTATGGGAAATTATGCGTGTTTGCCAGTAGCCTTGATGCCCACCTTAAAGTTAGGCCTATTCTCATAATATCTCTCCTTTCAATCAATTCAAAATATTCTACAATCATCTACTGCTAGGAATTACATGAATATAAAGAAATAAAAATTACAAGTTTAACTTTCAGAACCTATTAAATATTCAACCTATTCAATTCCTATGTCCTTTTAATACAGTGGGAATTTAAAATTCACCATAAGTGCCCATTTTGATAAGCATTCTCTTAATTGATGATGGAAACATTCACACTCACAAGTGAGTAATATTGATAGGGATTTCTATGAGTTTCAAAGAAAAAAGATCAAACGTATATTCTCTCTCTCTCTCTCTCTCTTTTTTTTTGCCATGATGAGACACGTGGAATTTTAGTTCTCCACCAGGGATCAAATCTCTGTCCCCTCTGCGGTGGAAGCACAGAGTCTTAACCACTGGGCTGCCAAGATTTTATATATACACTCTTCTTATATCTAAACTTTGCTTCATGTGTAACATTTTTTAAAATTTGCCAGCAATTCTATAATGACTAGTTATCCCACTTTGCCCAGGAATGAGAGACTTTCTGAGACTTTTAGTTTTAAAACTAAGCTGATTACCCTATAAGACTGGACTACTTTATTATGCTATTTTTATATATTCTGGTTAAGCAGCAGAGATACCAAATGCTGGTAACATGTCTTCCTTGCTTTTATGTTTTACTTTTTCATTCATCCAAGAATCATGTTTCTTTTCAAAGTACACTACAAATTTCTAAATTGTATTAACAGGTATTTTTCCTTCATAGGAATATTATGGAGAAAAGTTAGAAGCTCCTAACTCGTCTAGATGAGTGAGAACTTACATCAAGTTCATCCGGCTACGGTAGTCACAGACAAGAAAAGGGAGACAAAACAGCATCTCTTTCCTTTTGCAGTCTTATGGAATAAGCAAGAGCAGTGGATTTTTTAAATGATTAAAAAAAAAAAAACTCACGTTGTATTGTAAAGCATATGCTAGGGTTTATTTCTTTAAAGTGTTAGAAGCCATCAATATGGAAGGGAAAGACTTTTTATGAATAATGTATGTTCATGACATTGAAATGTACTTTATCAAAACACTGACATTAGAAAACATGGGATTTTCAACAGGCATTTTAATTAAGATCTCCCTGGCAGGTTTACAAGTGTAAATATCAGCAAAAAGACTTCACTTGTACCAAATTTATCAATTCCTATATTTAGCCTCTTCAATAACCCTCTAGTGTTGCTCACTATTATGATTCTGATACTAGCTAAAAACCATTTTTGGAATGCTGTGCTGATAACATAAAAATGCAAAATTTTAGAAATTCATATTCTAAATTACTTATTGCTGCTGCTGCTGCTAAGTCGCTTCAGTCGTGTCCGACTCTGTGCAACCCCATAGACGGCAGCCCACCAGGCTCCACCATCCTTGGGATTCTCCAGGCAAGAACACTGGAGTGGGTTGCCATTTCCTTCTCCAATGCATGAAAGTGAAAAGTGAAAGTGAAGTCGCTCAGTCGTATCCGACCCTTAGTGACCCCATGGACTGCAGCCTACCAGGCTCCTCTGCCCATAGGATTTTCCAGGCAAGAGTACTGGAGTGGGTTGCCATTTCCTTCTCCAAATGACTTATTAAGATTATCTAAACCAGCAAACTTCAGTATTCCCAAGTTCTTAACACTTTAGTTTATTCAAAATACTAGATAGAAAGCCCAGAGATAAATGCACATACCTATGGGCATCTTATTTTTAACAAAGGGCCCAAGAATATACAATAGAGAAAAACAGCCTCTTCAATAAGTGCTGCTGGGAAAACTGGACAGTTACATATAAAAGAATGAAACTAGAATACTTTCTAACACCATACAGAAAAATAAACTCAAAATGTATTAAAGATTTAAATGTAAGGCCAGAAACTAAAAAGCTCTTGGAGGAAAATATAGGCCAATACACTCTTTGACATGCATCCCAGCAAGATCCTCTTTGACCCACCTCCCAGAGTAATGGAAATAAAAATGAAAGTAAACAAATGCGACTTAATTAAACTTAAAAGCTTTTGCACAGCAAAGGAAACAATAAACAAGATTAAAAAGCAACCCTCAGAATGGGAGAAAATAATGGCAAATGAAACAACTGACAAAGAATTAATCTCCAAAATATACAAGCAGCTCAATACCAGAAAAATAAACAGTCCAGTCAAAAAATGAGCATAAGACCTAAATAGACATTTCTCCAAAGAAGACATATAGATGGGTAACAGACACATGAAAAGATGCTCAACATCACTCATTATTAGAGAAATTCAAATCAAACTACAATAAGGTATCACCTCACACCGGTCAGAATGACCATCATTAAAAAAATCTGTAAACAGTAAATGAGAGGATGTAGAGAAAAGGGAACATTTTTGCACTGTTGGTGGGAATGTAAATTGATACAACCACTATGGAAAACAGTATCAGTTCCGTTCAGTCGCCAGTTGTGTCGACTCTTTGCGACCCTATGGAGAACAGTATGGAGGTTCCTTTTAAAAACTAGGAACAGAATTATCATATGAATACCAGACCACCTGACCTGCCTCTTGAGAAACCTATACGCAGGTCAGGAAGTAATAGTTAGAACTGGAAATGGAACAACGGACTGGTTCCAAATAGGAAAAGGAGTATGTCAAGGCTGTGTATTGTCACCCTGCTTATTTAACTTCTATGCAGAGTACATCATGAGAAACGCTGAAGTGGAAGAAGCACAAGCTCGAATCAAGGTTGCCGGGAGAAATATCAATAACCTCAGATATGCAGATGACTCCACCCTTATGGCAGAAAGTGAAGAGGAACTAAAAAGCCTCTTGATGAAAGTGAAAGAGGCGAGTGGAAAAGTTGGCTTAAAGCTCAGCATTCAGAAAACAAAGATCATGGCATCTGGTCCCATCACTTCATGGGAAATTGATGGGGAAACAGTGGAAACAGTGTCAGACTTTATTTTAGGAGGCTCCAAAATCACTGCAGATGGTGATTGCAGCCATGAAATAAAAGATGCTTTCTCCTTGGAAGGAAAGTTATGACTTACCTAGATGGCATATTGAAAAGCAGAGACATTACTTTGCCAACAAAGGTCCATCTAGTCAAGGCTATGGTTTTTCCAGTGGTCATTCATGGATGTGAGTGTGGGACTGTGAAGAAAGCTGAGCACTGAAGAATTGATGCTTTTGGCCTGTGGTGTTGGAGAAGACTCTTGAGAGTCCCCTGGACTGCAAGGAGATCCAACCAGTCCATTCTAAAAGAGATCAGGTCTGGGTGTTCATTGGAAGGACTGATGTTAAAGCTGAAACTCCAATACTTTGGCTACCTCATATGAAGAGTTGACTCATTGGAAAAGACCCTGATGCTGGGAGGGATTGGGGGCAGGAGGAGAAGGGGACAACAGAGGATGAGATGGCTGGATGGCATCACTGTCTCGATGGACATGAGTTTGAGTGAACTCCAGGAGTTGGTGATGGACAGGGAGGCTGGGCATGCTGTGATTCATGGGCTCACAAAGAGTCAGACACAACTGAGCGACTGAACTGAACTGATGACCCAGCAATCTCACTGCTGGGCATATTCCTGAGAAAACCATAACTGAAAGAGACGCATATACCCCAACGTTCATTCCAGCACTTTTTGCAATAGCTAGGACATGGAAGCAGCCTAGATATCCATTGACAGATGAATGGATACAGACATTGTGGTACATATACAAAATGGAATGTTACTTGGCTTTAAAAAAAAGAACACATTTAAATTAGTCTCAGTAAAATGGATGAACCTAGAGACTATTGTACAGAGTGAAGTAAGTTAGACAAATATTGTATATTAATACATGTGTATGGAATCTAGAAAGATGTTACTGATGAACCTATTTGCAGGGCAGCAGTAGAAATACAGACATGGAGAAGACACTTGTGGACATACTGTGGGAGGGAGAGAGCAGGGCCAATTGAGAGAGTAGCATGGAAACATATGCAATCTGCTGTGTTACACAGGGAGCTCAGCCCAGTGCTCTGTGACAACCTTGAGGGATGGGAGATGGGAGGGTGGTTCCAGAGGGAGGGAACATATGTATGCCTTTGGTTGATACATGTTGATGTGTGGCAAAAACCAGCACAATATTGTAAAGCAAATATCTTACAATAAAAAATTGTTTTTTAACATGTTTATTATATAGTTAACCTAAACTGAATTTAAGCCTAATAGAGTACAAAACCACAAAATCTTATATAGAAATTTATTTGTGATAAAACACCATTATAATTTATCAATTATGTTCTTATAATACTAATTGCATTGTATCATATTCTTCTTCATATACTCTTTTCCCCCAGACATTCCCTGTCACTAAAAATTAAAGCCCAGGATTTTTAGCTTTTTGTAAAGCTCTAACCTAGATGTCTTCATCTGCTTCACCACTTAAAACTTCTGCTCTGAATTCTATGAACAGTCCATTTTAGAGTCTATAGATTAGGGTTTTCAGCATTCTCAGATATATTGGGTAACTCAATTCTTCTCTGCATCAAACCAAATATCAAGGTATGACTCAAATCACTTTCTCAATAACATTTATATAACAATTTCATCTGAAATGCTCTCTTCTTCCTCTGTATTCTCATATCAAGAAATACATATTCATTTGCTGAAAAATCCATGCTTCTTAAGACATCTGTGATATATTTCTTTTTAGTTATCAGTAAAAGCATATAATAGATATCTAATAAAGGTTAATGGTTTTAGAAAAGGCAGAAGAACCAGAGACCAAATTGCCAACATCCACTGGATCATGGAAAAAACAAGAGAGTTCCAGAAAAACATCTATTTCTGCTTTATGGACTATGTCAAAGCCTTTGACAGTGTGGATCACAAGAAACTGTGGAAAATTCTGAAAGAGATGGGAATACCAGACAACTTGACCTGCCTCTTGAGAAACCTATATGCAGGTCAGGAAGCAACAGTTAGAACTGGACATGGAACAGACTGGTTCCAAATAGGAAAAGGAGTATGTCAAGGCTGTGTATTGTCACCCTGCTTATTTAACTTCTATGCAGAGTACATCATAAGAAACGCTGGACTGGAAGAAGCACAACCTGGAATCAAGATTGCCAGGAGAAACATCAATAACCTCAGATATGCAGATGATACCACCCTTATGGCAGAAAGTGAAGAGGAACTAAAAAGCCTCTTGATGAAAGTGAAAGAGTGAAAAAGTTGGCTTAAAGCTCAACATTCAGAAAACGAAGATCATGGCATCTGGTCCCATCACTTCATGGGAAATTGATAGGGAAACAGGGGAAACAGTGTCAGACTTTATTTTTTGGGCTCCAAAATCACTGCAGATGGTGATTGCAGCCATGAAATTAAAAGATGCTTACTCCTTGGAAGGAAAGTTATGACCAAACCTAGATAGCATATTCAAAAGCAAAGGCATTACTTTGCCAACAAAGGTCTGTCTAGTCAAGGCTATGATTTTTCCAGTGGTCATGTATGGATGTGAGAGTTGGACTGTGAAGAAAGCTGAGCACAAAAGAATTGATGCTTTTGGACTGTGGTGTTGGTGAAGACTCTTGAGAATCCCTTGGACTGCAAGGAGATCCAACCAGTCCATTCTAAAGGAGATCAGCCCTGGGTGTTCATTGGAAGGACTGATGCTAAAGCTGAAACTCCAGTACTTTGGCCATCTCATGCGAAGAGTTGACTCACTGGAAAAGATTCTGATGCTGGGAGGGATTGGTGGCAGGAGGAAAAGGGGAAAACAGAGGATGAGATGGCTGGATGTCATCACTGACTTGACGGACGTGAGTTTGAGTGAACTCCGGGTGTTGGTGACGGACAGGGGACCTGGCGTGCTGCGATTCATGGGGTCGCAGAGAGTTGGACACGACTGAGCGACTGAACTGAACTGTAAGGTTAATGTGTTAACATATAGAAGTACAACTAAACTGTGATAATAATAAGAGTTTATTATCTACAAGTGATTTGGTAGAGTTGTCAATTGTTCAAAGTAGATGTATATATATAAAACCTTTTGATATATTTTTGAAAATTTGGCAGAAGAGAGAAAGTGACACTTTTCTACTCACAATGTGGAGCAATTTAATTTGCTGTATTCAAAACAGAGGTGATTTGTAGAGATGATACAGGTTTCTCTGTCATTAAGAGACCATTTTCTTTATTTCTCTTAATTGCAATTCTAAATATAGGTAAGGTTGGGTATTTGAACAAAAGATTATTGATTGAAGAATTCTGTGTAATTACCAAAAAGTAAAAACAATTTTCATCAGTTGCTGAAGTAATATATAAACTATGACATATTCATAGACTATTATGTTAATGAAAACTAATCAATGAATATATCAATATATATTTCAAAATTTTAATGTTGAGTGATATATATATATTTCAAAAAACATTAAAAATTAAACAAGATATATGCTTTAGCTATCTCTACATAAGTATATAAGTTAAAAACTAATTTTTTAAAACTGAATATATATGGTATAATTGAGAAGGAAAAACTATTTAAATGTTTCTATATTATTTTTACTTTGAGGTAAAAACACAAATTAAAGTTTATTAATATCTGGATAAAGTCTAGGCATGTTTCTTTTGTTATTACTGAAATATTTCAATATTTTTATATAATTCAAAATAAAAATATTTTGCTCCTCAAAAAATTAGTGCCTATGCATGTTGTTGTTGTTATTTAGTCACTAAGTCATGTCTAATTCTTTGGGACCCCATGATCTGTAGCCTGCCAGGCTCCTCTGTCCATGGAATTTTCCCAGGCAAGAATACTGGAGTGGGTTCAATTTTCCCGTCCCAGGGATTGAACCCATGCTTCCTGCATTGACAGGCAGATTCTTTACCACTGAGCCACCAGGGAAACCCAATGCCTATGCATACATTGAGAAAATTCTCATTTAACTCAAACACCAACCCTTTCTGTTTGTATGACAGGTGTTAATTCTGATGATTTCCCAAAGGTCACATAAGGAGTAAAAGATCCAGATCCAGATAATAAATCTGAAGGCTTGGTCCTATTCTAATGCTTCTTTTATCAAATCAGGCTCAAGCATGTTATATATTATTTTATATTACCTGCATATATATATATTTTTTATCATTTTCACCAGAAGCCTAGCAAAAAATAGAGTGGAGAACTCTATCATAATAAAGAGTGCTTAGAGAAGGAGAAAGCAGATTGGTGTCAGTGATTTAAAATAGACAACAGAGTAAATGTAAAGTTTTCAGATATTTTGTACCAGTTTAAAAAGAAAAAAAAAAGGTCAACCTGGAAAGGTAGAAAAACATTGTTGAGAAAAAAATTAAAAGTGAAGATTGATGATGAAGTGATAAGGGACTTCCTTGTTATTATAAATTAGTTTAAACATCTCATGTGGAGGGGATTAAGGGTATTTGTTTAAGTGAGACCATGGAACTGATATTGATATATATATTTATACATATATGAATATAGAGGGGGTTTCCCTGGTGGTTCAGTAGTAAAGAACCCACCTGTCAATGCAGGAGATGCAAAAGACATGGGTTCTGTCCCTGGGTTGGGAAGATTCCCTGGAGTAGGAAGTGGCAACCCACTTCTGTATTCTTGCCTGGAGAATCCCCATGGACAGAGGAGCCTGGTGGGTTATAATCCATGGGCTTGCAAAGAGTCAGACACGACTGAGCAACTAAGCACACACATAAGTATGAATATACACAGTTGACCCTTGAACAGCAGAGGTCCACTCGTACAAGTATTTTTTTCAATAAGTTTGTGTCATGTTATGTTGTTAGTCACTCAGTCATGTCCAACTCTTTTCCCATTGACTGTAGCCCACCAGGCTCCTCTGACCATGGAATTCTGTAGATAAAAATACTAGAGTGGGTAGTCATTCCCTTCTCCAGGGAATCTTCCTGACCTGAGGATTGAACTCAGGTCTCCTGCATTGCAGGCAGATTCTTTACCATCTGAGTCACCAATGAATCCCATGTTTGTACTACAGTACTGCACAGTCTGCAGTTGTTTGCATTCACAGATGCAGGGCCATGGGTAAGGAGGGCTGACAATAGTTATATGCAGATTTTCAACTGTGCAGAGGGTCAGCACTACTAACACTGGCTTTGCTCGAGGGTCAACTACACACACTGATTATAAATATATATATATATATATCAGATATACATGCTATGTGTAAATAGAGAGCATGAGATTGGCAAGGAATAAAATGATAACCAGTATTGATATTTTGCACATTTTTTTCACTTAATCCTCTCAATAGAGGAATAACACTGGCACAAAATGGCTTAAATTATTCAAATTCACATAACTTTTGAGCAATAGAGATGGGATTCAAGCCCAGACAACTTGACTTCAGAGCCCTAATTCTCCTGCAATCTTTCTTCCTATTTTCAAAAGGCCTATTTTGAAAAGCATTGAGATCAGTAATTTTGACACCGATTCCTGGCAAATGTTGAATTGATTGTCACAGAAATAATCTGTGGGTTCCTAGAGTGTTAATTTATATGGTCGACTAAGCTGCTATGGAAAAGCCTGCCTCACCTGATATAAACACTTACAAATGCTGGACACAATATAAAAAATCATTACCCTGTACAAGGAATAAAGCAGGCACTCTTCATCACATGCTTATAATGAACAATTTCGCCCATAATGACCAAATGCAGCGTCCATGAATTTTCTAATTAACCACAGGTGAAACCTAGTCATTTTGACACTGCCATAAATATCACTAGCAACCGTGTCCCTCTTGTGAGATAAATTTCCTAGAAGGCCATCATTACAGTTGAGCAGAACACCATCGTCAATTGAATTTGGGGAGGTACATAAACTCGGTGCATACAATTTCCAACAAGCCAGCACAGAAATTTTAAGCTCATGCTGACAACACAAGCATATCAGATCTATAAAACTGGTAGCCTCAAAAGATTTCCTCAGTAAAAACTGGCCTAGAAAAATTGCTAACTGGCTGAGGAAAACTAAGGAGTCCCATGGAAGTGGCAAAGGCTGTGAATAGAAGCAGCAAAACTCACTTATGGATGATAAAAATCCCAGGCTAATTTCTAAAGTTATTCTCTTCACAGAGTTTGCTCAGAGCAAAAAAAAAAAAAAAAAAAGTCTCTTTAGGTCATCCACAATGTACCATACAGAGCTGGGCATAAAAAAGAAATGACCCTTGCCAGAGATAAGTTGATGTTCAAAATCACAGATCGCACAGGATGACAAACTACCATGAAGGAAAAAGCCAACAGATAAAAAAAAAAAAAAAAAAAAAAGATTATTAGAATCACCATAATAAAAGAATAATATTTAAAATGTATGTGATCCTTAAAATATCTATACAACTAAGGAAAACAGATGTTCTAGAAATTAAATAGTACAGTTACTAAAATTTTAAAACTTAAAGTGATTTCCAGTTTTCAGTTTAAACTCCACCGTAAATATTGAAAATAATGTTTTTTACCTTAATAAGAAAAATGCACAAAAACATCCATACACTTTCCTAAAATCATGAGAAAGAAACTTACAGGGCAATGAGCTAACATAACATCTGGGAAGAACAGTTGCCTGTCTGCAGGGAAAAACAGAATATGAGCCCTGGCCTAGCTGAAACAGTTATCAGATAACAATAAGAAGAACTTAGCAAGAAAATAAACTGGTAGTATGCACACTGGCAAAGAAAATGCAAAAAATGAAAAAGAAATTCAAACAAGCAAAATGGCTGTCTAACGAGGCCTTACAAATATCTGTGAAAAGAAGAGAAGCAAAAAGCAAAGGAGAAAAGGAAAGATACAAGCATCTGAATGCAGAGTTCCAAAGAATAGCAAGGAGAGATAAGAAAGCCTTCCTCAGCGATCAATGCAAAGAAATAGAGGAAAACACACAATGGGAAAAACTAGAGATCTCTTAAAGAAAATTAGAGACATCAAGGGAAAAAGCAAGAGAGTTCCAGAAAAACATCTATTTCTGCTTTATGGACTATGCCAAAGCCTTTGACTGTGTGGATCACAAGAAACTGTGGAAAATTCTGAAAGAGATGGGAATACCAGACCACCTGACCTGCCTCTTGAGAAACCTATATGCAGGTCAGGAAGCAACATTTAGAACTGGACATGGAACAACAGACTGGTTCCAAATGGGAAAAGGAGTATGTCAAGGCTGTATATTGTCACCCTGCTTATTTAACTTCTATGCTGAGTACATCATGAGAAATGCTGGGCTGGAAGAAGCACACCTGGAATCAAGATAGCTGGGAAAAACATCAATAACCTCAGATATGCAGATGACACCACCCTTATGGCAGAAAGTGAAGAGGAACTAAAAAGTCTCTTGATGAAAGTGAAAGAGAAGAGTGAAAAAGTTGGCTTAAAGCTCAACATTCAGAAAATGAAGATCATGGCATCTGGTCCCATAACTTCATGGGAAACTGATGGGGAAACAGTGGAAACAGTGTCAGACTTTATTTTGGGGGGGCTCCAAAGTCACTGAAGATGGTGATTGCAGTCATGAAATTAAAAGTCACTGACTCCTTGGCAGAAAAGTTATTACCAACCTAGATAGCATATTGAAAAGCAGAGACATTTTGCCAACAAAGGTCCATCTAGTCAAGGCTATGGTTTTTCCAGTGGTCATGTATGGATGTGAGAATTGGACTGTGAAGAAAGCTGAGTGCCAAAGTATTGATGCTTTTAAACTGTGGTGTTGGCAAAGACTCTTGAGAGTCCCTTGGACTGCAAGGAGTTCCAACCAGTCCATTCTAGAGGAGATCAGCCCTGGGTGTTCTTTGGAAGGAATGATGCTGAAGCTGAAACTCCAATACTTTGGCCACCTCATGCGAAGAGTTGACTCATTGGAAAAGACTCTGATGCTGGGAGGGATTGGGGGCAGGAGGAGAAGGGCATGACAGAGGATGAGATGGCTGGATGGCATCACTAACTCGATGGACATGAGTCTGAGTGAACTCCGGGAGTTGGTGATGGACAGGGAGACTTGGCGTGCTGCGATTCATGGGGTTGCAAAGAGTCGAACACAACTGAGCAACTGAACTGAACTGAACTGATGCACACTGGCAGGTGAGCATGGTAAGTGCAGATATAGGAGGAGCTCAAATTTTCTTTCAAGCTCTCTTTAAGTAACCCTCAGCAAGTGCTCCTAGAAGAGACTAGAGAGAGTTCTGTGAAAACTCACAAGCTGGTACAGAAAAGAGAAGGGAAATAGTAGCTGTGGTGGAAGTGGTACAAATCTCCAAGTTGAACAGGATACTGAAGAGTTTAATGTAGATTAACATCCATTACAATAGATGTCTGAACAAAGAATCTCATTACAGATTAAAGGGGACTTACATAATGATAAACTGGGCAATTCTCCAAGAAGACAAAAATCCAAACATATGTGCAACATATATGCGACTTAGCAGCAGCAGCAGCAGAAATCACTAACAGAAAAATATATGGAAAATCCACAAATGTTTGGAAATTAAACTTTGGCAATTACATAGTACACTATCAAATAACATGGGATCAAGAAATAGGTCTCAAAAGAGACAAAATTTTTTTTTTGCTGAATGAAAATGAAGCAAAAATTTATGGAATGAGGGGAGAATAAAATGGCGGAGGAGTAGGTGGACTTGGAGTACATCTCTCTTCATGGATACATCAGGAATACACCTTCAGGCATAGAAGTGCATGCAGAACATCAGCTGGGAGCAGACGGGAGTACCTGACCAGCAGTAAAGAATATTTAGAACCATGCAAAAACACGGTAGCATGAAGGAACTAGGGAAAAAACAGGAGTGTTACTAAGA
The DNA here is from genome assembly GCF_023091745.1 of Budorcas taxicolor. Lineage (NCBI taxonomy): Eukaryota > Metazoa > Chordata > Mammalia > Artiodactyla > Bovidae > Budorcas > Budorcas taxicolor. Next base: position 37,854,488 of record NC_068919.1, on the reverse strand, counting down.
CTGGACCTGTCCTCGGTGGGTTGGGGAACTGAAGCAGGGGTCAGATCCCCACATTGAGACAATTGTCTGAGTCAGAGAAGAAACATTCAAGGCTGAGTGTGAAACAGCTGATCTGTGTCAGCCTAAATGGAATGAGAATCAGACAGTCCTCACTGCCGCCATATGAACTCTGGACAGGGATGCAGGTCCCCTCAAAGGTGCAGTGGCTGGGAGGTGGAGCTTAGGGATTGTGGAGCAATCCCAGTGTGAGGGCTGCTGTTGACTGTGGAGAGAGACAGACCTAGGGGATATGAGGGAGGAGATTGTGGTGGGAAATGCCTGTGGAGTAAAGCCAGGCAACCATGGAAGCAAGGTGATACTGCTGAGTCATGCATAGGGGGTGGAGCCATCACTATAGCTTCTTTCTCCCCACATGCCAGCATTGGCACCTGAACAATAGAGAAAATGGCCCATCAAGCACCTGACACAGCTAATTAAAGAGTAGGACCCCACCCAGGGTGCCCCTTAAGTGCCTGACGTGTAGATCTACAGAGTAGGACCCCAACCAGGGGGGGCTCTTCTATGCCTGTTGTGTGGAACAACAGAGAAGTAACCCAGGCAAGGGAGCCTTCTAGGTGCCTGAATGGATGGAGCTATGGAGAAAGACTAGCCAGAGGCCTTCTGGTCGCCAGCTACCAGAGGCTTGAAAAAATACTCTGATAGGACCATAACTCCTGGACCTGAGGCTGTTCATGTCCCTGAACACTTGGCATTCCCAGGGTCCCCACGACCCAAGAAGCTGTGCCACCTTCACGTTCAGCCCTCACTGGGACAGAGCTGCCACACGCCAAAAAAAAAAAAGTCTGCGTCTATGCATGTGGGTTTCTTCTGTCATGTCCCACTCTTTGAAACCCTGTGGACTGTGGCCTGCCAGGCTTCTCTATCGGGGCGGGGGGTGGGGGTGGGGTGGTTCTCCAGACAAGAATACTGGAGTGTATTAACCAATTCAGGTTGCCATACCCTTCTCAGTTCAGTTCAGTTGCTGAGTCGGGTCCGACTCTTTGCGACCCCATGAATCGCAGCACGCCAGTCTTCCCTGTCCATCACTATCTCTCAGAGTTCACTCAGACTCACGTCCATCGAGTCAGTGATGCCACCAGCCATTTCATCCTCTGTCGTCCCCTTCTCCTCCTGCCTCCAATCCCTCCCAGCATCAGAGTCTTTTCCAATGAGTCAACTATTTGCATGAGGTGGCCAAAGTATTGGAGTTTCAGCTTTAGCATCATTCCCTCCAAAGAAATCCCAGGGATGATCTCCTTCAGAATGGACTGGTTGGAACTCCTTGCAGTCCAAGGGATTCTCAAGAGTCTTCTCCAACACCACACTTCAAAAGCATCAATTCTTCAGTGCTCAGCTTTCTTCACAGTCCAACTCTCACATCCACACTTGACCACAGGAAAAACCACAGTCTTGACTAGATGGATCTTTGTTGGCAAAGTAATGTCTCTGGTTTTCAACGTGCCATCTAGGTTGGTCATAGCTTTTCTTCCAAGGAGTAAGTGTCTTTTAATTTCATGGCTGCAATCACCATCTGCAGTGATTTTGGAGCCCCCCAAAATAAAGTCTGACACTGTTTCTACTGTTTCCCCATCAATTTCCCATGAAGTGATGGGGCCAGATGCCATGATATTCGTTTTCTGATTATTGAGCTTTAAGCCAACTTTTTCACTCTCCACTTTCACTTTCATCAAGTGGCTTTTTAGTTCCTCTTCACTTTCTGCCATAAGGGTGGTGTCATCTGCATATCTGAGGTTATTGATGTTTCTCCCGGCAATCTTGATTCCAGGTTGTGCTTCTTCCAGCCCAGCATTTCTCATGATGTACTCTGCATATAAATTAATTAAGCAGGGTGAAAATATGCAGCCTTGACGTACTCCTTTTCCTATTTGGAACCAGTCTGTTGTTCCATGTCCAGTTCTAACTGTTGCTTCCTGACCTGCATATAGGTTTCTCAAGAGGCAGGTCAGGTGGTCTGGTATTCCTATCTCTTTCAGAATTTTCCACAGTTTATTGTGATCCACACAGTCAAAGGCTTTGACATAGTCCATAAAGCAGAAATAGATGTTTTTTTGGAACTCCCTTGTTTTTTCCATGATCCAGCGGATGTTGGCAATTTGATCTCTGATTCCTCTGCCTTTTCTAAAACCAACTTGAACATTTGGAAGTTCATGGTTCATGTATTGCTGAAGCCTGGCTTGGATAATTTTGAGCATTCCTTTACTAGGGTGTGAGATGAGTGCAATTGTGCGGTAGTTTGAGCATTCTTTGGCATTGCCTTTCTTTGGGATTGCTAGAGCGCTATATTTCCTGCTGCCCTAGCCACCAATGCCCCTGAATACCTGGTGCTGACAGAAGCCCTGCGACCAAAGAAGCTGTACCACCTCCACACCTGGCCCTAATAGGAGCAATCCCAAGTCCTCCAGGGTAGCCTCAGGATCAAACCTGAGTGGATGATCCACATGCACAGGTGGATATAAAACTGCAATTGAACCCCAGGGGCAGTGTGGCTAACAAAGAAGATCCAAAACCTTCCCACCAACTACAAGCTGTAGATTCAGTTCAGTTCAGTCGCTCAGTCATGTCCAACTCTTTACGATCCCATGGACTGCAACACACTCTGACCATCACCAACTCCTGGAGTCCACTTAAACTCATGTTCATCGAGTCAGTGATGCAATCCAACCATCTCTTCCTCTGTCGTCCCCTTCTCCTCCTGCATTCAATCTTTCGCAACATCAGGGTCCTTTCAAATAAGTCAGTTCTTTGCATCAGATGGCCAAAGTACTGGAGTTTCAGCTTCAACATCAGTCCTTCCAATGAACACTCAGGATTGATCACCTTTAGGATGGACTGGTTGGATCTCCCTGCAGTTCAAAGGACTCTCAAGCGTCTTCTCCAACACCACTGTTCAAAATCATCAATTCTTTGGCACTCAGCTTTCTTTATAGTCCAACTCTCACATCCAAACATGACTACTGGAAAAGCCAGAGCCTTGACTAGATGGACCTTTGTTGGCAAAGTAATGTTTCTGCTTTTTAATATGCTGTCTAGGTTGGTCATAACTTTCCTTCCAAGGAGTAAGTGTCTTTTAATTTCATGGCCACACACACCATCTGCAGTGATTTTGGAGCCCCCCAAAATAGTCAGCCACTGTTTCCACTGTCTCCCCATCTATTTGCCATGAAGTGATGGGATCAGATACCATGATCTTAGTTTCCTGAATGTTGAGCTTTAAGCCAACTTTTTCACTCTCCTCTTTCACTTTCAACAAGAGGTTCTTCAGTTCTTCTTCACTTTCTGCCATAAGGGCAGTGTCATCTGCATATCTGAAGTTATTGATATTTCTCCCAGCAATCTTGATTCCAGCTTCTGCTTCATCCAGCCCAGCATTTCTCATGATGTACTCTGCAGAGAAATCAAATAAGCAGGATGACAATATACAGCCTTGATGTACTCCTTTTCCTGTTTGGAACCAATCTGTTGTTCCATGTCCAGTTCTAATTGTTGCTTCCTGACCTGCATACAGATTTCTCAAGAGTCAGGTCAAGTGGTCTGGTATTCCCATCTCTTTCAAAATTGTCTGTAGTTTGTTATGATCCACACAAACAAAGGCTTTGGCATAGTCAATGAAGCAGAAATAGCTGTAGATTAAATCCACACAATCAAGTAGTCAGACTCTGTGTCTGTGAAATCTATGAAAGGATATTCAGAGTTCCCACAAAAGAAAATTCACTAGTTCTGATAGCTGTACCTTGGAGGCAAGAACACAAGTAGTAGGATCAGATCAGAATCTGAGCTGCCCCCACAGCAGGTCCAGAGACGAGTACAGTGTTGGAGGGCCTCCTAGGGAGGTGAAGTGGACTGTGACTCCCAGCAAGGGAAAGGATGCTGACAGCAATGACTCAAGAAAAACATTTTTCATTCTTATGTTTTGACTTGCAGTTTCTTTTGGATTTTTTTTTTTCTTTTTTCCCCCTACCCTCATTGTAGCTGTTGATTTTATTAGCATTATGAAATCTAATTAATCTTTTGAGCTTCTTGTATTTTGTTTTCAATCACACTTTATTGTTGGTATAAACCTCTGCTTCTCCATTGGGCTTTTGCAGTTCTATGGAGCTTTCCTTTTTTTTTCCTCTCTCTCTCTTCCTTTTTTTTTCTTTTCTCCTTTTTTAATTTTAATTTTTAATATCTACACCTATTAGCATATTTTCAGCATTTATTCCTTTGTTTGCTTTTCCTACTGTTTTTCCCCCTTGCAGTTAATCTTTAATGTATATTTATTTTCTTCAACTACCTCTACTTAAATTTTCATATCTATTCTTTCTTTCCTTTCTTCTCAAAATATTTATTTTGTTTTCATTGCTTTATTCCCCACTTGGCACCTTGCGTTAGTTTTGTTTTCTAGTTTGTGCTTTAGTTAGTCTTGTTCTTAACTTGGTAGATAAAATTTTTGGTTTCTTCTGTTCATCAGGTCAAACTATTGTACTTTATTTTTGTTGGACTTTTTTATTTTGCTTATGGGTATATATGTATATGTGTATATTCCATTATTTTAATTATTATTTGCTTGATTTTGTAACTGCCATTACCTGGGGTTCATCTTTGGTTGCTCATTTTTGGGTATTTGCTTTAATCTCACTTAATGCCATAACAAATCACTTGTGGAATCATCATTCCTGACCAGAGATCGAGCCCTGAGTCTTTGGAGTGGGAGCACTGACTCCAAGATCCTAGACTACCAGAGATCTAACCCTATGGAGTATCAAATAGTGAGAACTCACACAAAGGAAACCACCTGAATACAAGACCTGGCATCACCCAACTGCCAGTAGCAGCCTGTGCAGGACACATCATCTAAACAACAAACAAAACAAAAATACAAACCCAATCATCAGTAGACAGGATTACCACCTCACTCAGACCTGCCCATCAGAGGAAAAAAAAGAAAAAAAGAACTCAGCACAAATCTAACCTATATAAAGCTTACACAAACCATTGCATCAACCTAAGAAGGCAGAAACCAAAAGGAAGAAAGAATTCAACCTTGAAGCCTTGGAAAAGGAGACCTCAAACACAATAAGTTTTAAAAAATAATAATAATAAGGCAGAGAAATACTGCATAAATGAAGGAACAAGTTAGAAACACAGAAGTCCAAATAAATGAAGAGGAGATAGGCAAATTACCTAAAAAAGAATTCAGAATAATGATAGTAAATATGATCAAAAGCCTTGAAAACAAAATGGAGAAAATGCAAGAATCAATTAACAAAGACATAGAAGAATTAAAGAACAAACATACAGAGACAAACAGCACAATTACTGAAAGTAAAAATACTTCAGAAGGAATCAACAGCAGGATATCTGAAGCAGAATAATGAATCACTGAGCTGGAAGATAAAATGGTGGCAAAAATTTTCTAAAGAACAGAATAAAGTAAAAAGAATGAAAAGAACTGAGGACAGTCTCAGAGACCTCTGGGACAATATCAAATACACCAACATTTGAATTATAGGGGTCCCAGAAGAAAAAGAGAAAAAGAAAAGGTATGAGAAAATTTTTGAAGAGATTATAGTTGAAAATATCCCCAACATGGGAAAAGAAATAGTCAGTCAAGAGTCCCATACAGGATAAACCCAAGGAGAAACATGCAAAGACACATAATAATCAAACTACCAAAGACTAAGCACACAGAAGGAATATTAAAAGCAGCAAGGGAAAGCAATGAGTAACATACAAGGGAAACCCCATATGTTTAACAGCTGATCTTTCAGCAGAAACTCTTCAGGCCAGAAGGAAATGGCAGGATACATTTAAAGGACTGAAAGGGAAAAACCTATAACCAAGTTTATTGTACCCAGCAAGGATCTCATTCAAAACAGACATAGAGAGTAGACTTGTGGACATGGGGAGAGGGGAGGAGAGGTGAGATGTATGGAAAGAGTAACATGGAAATTTACATTACCATCTGTAAAATAGAATACAGCAAATTCCCATTCCAATGGGAATTTGCTGTATATTTCAGGAAACTCAAACAGAGGCTCTGTATCAATCTAGAGGGGTGGGATGGGGTGGGAGATGGGAGGGAAGTTAAAAAAGAGGCGATATATGTATACCTATAGCTGATTCATGTTGAGGTTTGACAGAAAACAACAAAATTCCGAAAAAGCAATGATCCTTCAATTAAAAAAGAATAAATTAAAAAAATTATGGAATGTAATTAAAGCAGTACTGAGAAGGAAAGTTAGCATTTAATGCTTCTGTTTTTAAGAAGAAAAAGAAGAAAGATCTCAAAAGAGTATTTTGAGCTTCTACTTTAGGAACTAGAAAAAGACAAGCACTTATACCCTAAGCAATCAGAAAAAAGCAGATCATAAGGATAAAAGTAAAATGTAATGAAATTTTAAAAAGAAAAATAACAGGGATCAATTAAACAAGAAGTTAGTTCTTTGAAAAGATTAATAAAGTAGATGAAACTCTAGCAAGATTAATGAAATTTTTTACAAAATTGAAAAGAAAATGAAGACAAAATTAGCAACACCAGGAATGAAAAATAAAGCCTTACTTCAGAATCCATACACAATAAAAGATAGTAATAGAATACTATTAAATATGGTTTTCCATAATTTGAGAATTTTGTTAAAATGGACTGATTTTAGGAAAGACACAATCTATCTAATCTTACTAAGAGACAATAGACAACTTAAATGATAAAGAAATTTAACTTGTAATAAAAAACTTAGTTTTAAAAAATCCTCCTAAGACTGGAGGTATTTAGTGGTAAACTTCACCAAACTTTTAAGGAGAATAGCACCAATGCCATACAATATCTTTTAGAAAATTAAAGAGTAAAACACTTCTCAACAAATTGTAAAAGACCAACACTATTATAATATTAAAACTAGACCTAGACATTATAATAAAGCCACAGATCAAGATCCCTCATGAATATGAATGTAAAACTCTTCACAAACTATTTTGACAAATGTATTTCAAAAAACATATAAAAAGGGTAGCACATTATAAGAAAAGGGAGTTTATCCTAAGACTATAAGGCTTCAAGACTATAAGGTTCAAGATTCAAGAACTGATCAATAAAGTTAACAATATTAGCGGCATATTAAAAAATAAAAATCATGATCAGTTCAATAGGTGTAGAAAAACATTTGACAAAAATTCAATATCTACTCATGAAAATAAAGCCACATATCAGGAATAGAAGGAAACTACCTTAATTTATTAAAGGACATACATGAACATATTAAACACATCATAATTTTGGTGAAAGACTGAATGTTCTCACCCAAGATAGGAAACAAGGAAATATAATACTGGAAGTCTTAATTAAGATTAAAGGGATATGGGGTTGAAAAGAAACAAATTACAATGTCTCTCTTCATAAATGTGATTATCTCCATATAAAATCCCAGATATCCTTACAGATTCAGAATCAATAAGTAAATTTTTAAAAGTTTCAAGATAAAATGTTACTATATTTCTACATACTAGAAATAAGTAATAGATATTTTAAAGACAAAAATGCCACCATTTTCAATAGAACCAAAATAATGAAATACTTACATATTTACTAAAAACACATGCAGGTGTCCATGTTTTGCCCACGGTCTGCTGCACATGGTGAGGTGCTTCTCCAGGATCTTGCTCCAGACAAGCTATGGTCCAGCCCTGGAGCATCCTGCCCCTGGACCAAACCCTCTCTAGGATGGCCAAGAGTTAGAGCATCCCTTCTTTTTGAGAGATTAAGCCCTGGTCCTTTGGAGTGGGAGCACTGACTCCAAGATCCTAGACTACCAGAGAACTAACCCTAGGTAGTATCAAATAGTGAGAACTCACACAAAGGAAACCACTTGAATACAAGACCTAGCATCACCCAACCACCAGTAGCACCTTGTACAGGATACCTCATCTGAACAACAAACAGAACAAAAATACAAACCCAATCAACAGCATACAGAATTACCACCTCACTCAGCCCTGCCAATCAGAGAAATAATAAACAAACAAACAAAAACTCAGCACAAATCCCACCATAGATATATGAAGTTTACACAAACCACTGGACAAACCTTAGGAATGCAGAAACCAAAAGGAAGAAAGAATTCAACCTTGAAGCCTGGGAAAAGGAGACCTCAAACACAATAAGTCAAAACAACAACAAAAAAAGAAAAGGCAGAGAAATACTACACAAATGAAGGAACAAACTAGAAACACAGAAGTTCAAATAAATGAAGAGGAAATAGGCAAACTACCTGAAAAAGAATTCAGAAGCATTTGAGTCAGTTCTGATGAGATGGATGAACCTAGAACCTATTATACAGAGTGAAGCGAGTCAGAAACAGAAAGATAAATATCATATTCTAATACATATATACAGAATCTAGAAAATGGTGCCAAAGAAGTTATTTATAGGTCGGCAATGGAGAAATAGACATAGAGAATAGACTTATGGACATGGGGAGAGGGGAGGAAAGGATGAGCTGTATGGAAAGAGTAACATGGAAACTTAAAAAAAATACATGTAGGTTTCTATATGCTTGAAATTATGTATTTATTGAAATAAATCAAAGAAGACTAAAATAAAGCAAAAGCTATTCTGTATTCATAGGTTGGGAGACTGATTAAGAACTCAAATCTCTACAAGTTAAACTAGAAATTAAATGTAATATCAAAATTCCAATGAAAATTTTTCTTTTAAATATATATCAACAATCTGATTCTAAAATTTATGTGGAAAGACAAGTTAGAATAATAAAAATAACTTTTAAAAAGAATTAAAAAGTTAGATGACTCATACTTTCAGATATCAAGGCTTACTAAAAATCTAGATTAATTAAGACAGCAAGCTATTCACTAAATCATAGATCAATGGAACAGAATAGAAAACCTAGAAATTGACTCATGCAAATGTAATCGGTTGATTTTTTAACCACTATATAATGGATACTAACAGATTTTTGGAGAAAGACATTTCAGTAAAGAAAGGATAATCTTTTCAACAACCGGAACTTGAAAATTGGATGTCCATATGCACAAAAATGAATTTCAACTCATGCCTTGAATCTTATAAAGTTAACTTAAAATGTAGCACAGACAAATTTAAAAAATAAAACTAAAAAATTATAGATAAAAATTCAGGGAAAATATGCATAAGCTTTGTTTAGATTAAGAATATTTAGATATAACAAAAGCATGATCCACAATAAGTGGACTCTATAAAAATCTAACTATTTTAATGCCATTAAAGAGTTATGATAATGAAAAGACACATACTGAAGCAATAACAATTCTACTCTTAACAAAGAGAAATGAAACTTATGTCCACACAAAACATGCATGTAAATGTTTCTAACAGTTTTATCTATAACTGCCAAAAACTGCTAACAACAAGGATGTTCTTCCCATTGAATGGTTAAGTAACCTATGTGAGATACTACTCACAATGTAATACCAATCAGAAAACCAAAAGAAAAAAAAAGAAAAGAAAATCAAAAGGAACAAACTATTGATTCATACAACATGAATGAATCTTAAACACACTTCGTAAAGTGAAAGAAAATAGATCCAAAAAAATCCACATCAAAGTTTCTCAGTTTGTGCATTATTGAATTTCGGGGCTGAGTAATTGTGTACTGTAGAGTATTTAGGAGCAATCCTGATGCTCTTAAAGTGCTGCAATCACTTTGCCAGTAAATTTGGAAACTCAGCAGTGGCCACAGGACTGGAAAAGGTCAGTTTTCATTCCAATCCCAAAGAAGGGTGATGCCAAAGCATGTTCAAACTATCACACAATTGCTCTCATTTCCCATGTTAGCAAGGTAATGCTCAAAATCCTTCAAGGTAGGCTTCAACAATACATGAACTGATAACTTTCAGATATACTATACAAGCTCAAAAAGGAAGCTGTCTTTAGAAAAGACATAGGAACCAGAGATCAAATTGCCAACATCCTTTCAATCATAGAGAAAGCAAGGGAACTCCAAAAAAACAATTTACTTCTGCTTCACTGACTATGACTTTGACTGTGTGGATCAAAAAAAACTGGAAAATTCTTAAAGAGATGGGAAAACCAGACCACCTTACGGGCAGCCTGAGAAACCTGTATACAGGTTAGGAAGCAACAATTAGAATCTTACGTGGAACAATAGGCTGGTTCAAAATTGGAAAAAGAGTACATTAAGACTGTATATTGTCACCCTGCTTATTTAACTATTTTGCAGAGTGCATCATGGGAAATGCTGGGTTGAATGAAGCTCAAGTTGGAATCAAGATGGCTGGGAGAAATATCAACAGCCTCAGATATGTAGATGACACCACCCTAATGGCAGAAAGCGAAGAGGAACTAAAGAGCCTCCTGATGAAGGTGAAAGAGGAGAGTGAAGAAACTGGCTTAAAACTCAGAATTCAAAAAACTGAGATCATGGCATCCGGTCCCATCCCTTCACAGCAAATAGATGGGAAAAAGTGAAAACAGTGTCAGGTTGCATTTTCTTAGGCTCCAAAATCACACTGGATGGTGACTGTAGCCATGAAATTAAAAGACTCCTGCTCCTTGGAAGAAAAGCATTAACAAACCTAGACCGCATATTAAAAAGCAGTGACATTACTTTTCTGACAGAGGTACATTATTTTCAAAGCTATGGTTTTTCCAATTGTCATGTACAGATGTGAGAGTTGGACCATGGAGAAGGCTGAGTGCCAAAGATGTGATTCGAACTGTGGTGTTGGAGAAGACTCTTGAGAGTCCCTTGGACTACAAGGAGATCAACCAGTCAATTCTAAAGGAAGTCAGTCCTGAATATTCATTGGAAGGACTGATGCTGAAGCTGAAGCTCTAATACCTCAGCCATCTGATGTGAAGAGCCAACTTTTGGAAAAGACTCTGATTCAGGGAAGTATTGAGGGTAGGAGGAGAAGAGGCAACAGAGGATGAGATGAGTGGATGGCATCATTGACTCAATGGACATGAGTTTGAGCAAACTTCAGGAGATGGTGAAGGACAGGAAAGCCTGGAGAGCTGCAGTCCATGGGTCGCAAACAGTTGGAGACAACTGAGGACCTGAACAGCCACTGACCTCCATGCGCTAGAGGCCAGTAACACCACTTCCACTACAGTCAACAAAAACACCTCCGGACATTGCTAAATACTCCTTGCAAACAAAATTTTCCTTCATTGAGAACCAGTGGTCAGCATATTGTATATTTCTATTTCTATGACATTCCTGGAAAAAGCCAAATAAGTGAGATATAAAACAAATCAGTACTTGCCATAGATTTGGGGAAAACAAAGTGGTTAACTACAAGGGAATGTATGGGGAGACTTCAGTGTGACTGTTTTGTGCCAAGACTATGTTGGTGGATATATTACTCCATGCATTTTTCAAGCTTATGCCCCAAAGAGTGAATTTTACTGTTTGTAAATTTAAAATAATTTTTTTTAAAATGGGACATAAATACAAATTCAAATACAAACCGAGATATAAGAACCTAAATTTATTACAGATAATTAACGAACCACAATGTAGAGGGTGGGAAAGAAAAAACTAATTATGGAAAATGTGCTAAGTCACTTCAGCCATGTCCAACTCTTTACAACTACACGGACTCTTGCCTGCCAGGCTACACTGTCCATGCGATTCTCCAGCAGGAATATTGGAATAGGTTGCCATGCCCTCCTCCAGGGGATCCTCCCAGCCCAGGGATCGAACCCACATCTCTTACCTCTCCTGCATTGGCAGGCAGGTTCTTTACCACTAACTCCACCTGGGAAGTCCCAAGGTGGAGCTAGTGGTAAAATCTGGAAAATAGTACTTTGAATAATATGAGGCTAAAGATAAAAAGAATAGTAGACAAGTAGTGTGCTATACTTAGTAAATTTGTTTCTCAAATGCATATGAGTTATGAGTTCTGAAGTGAATTTATGTATACAATGGGGCTAAAAAAGTAAGTTAATTGCTGATAATGAGAGCCTAGTTTCTTGATGTCAGAGAAAGAAATAAAATGTTAAAGTAAAAGTTTAGAATAAGACCTTTGGAGTTGAACTGTAAGTGGAAATATTATGAACTCATGGTTATTAATACACATATACAAATATTTAAATACAGAAATGAAACTAAATATGTTTATGTGCATGCACTTAATAGAATTTTAGTATGTGAAAAGTTCTAGAATCAATGATACCCCAGCAGCAATGAGCACACCAAGCATTCAGATCTTAGTGTTTATAGAGCTCTTTCCAATAAAAAGAATTTGAGATTCCTAGAGAAGTATTAATTTCAGGTCTAGTGAAAGAAAAATACAAAATTAGTCTGGAGGATCTTATGGTTTCAAAAGGAAAATAATGTTCAGAAAGAAAAGAGGACAGAAAACTATATGAAAAGCGCCAATGACCAGCCTGGACAAATCTGAGCAAAAAGATGAATAATGATAGTATTAGATTATAAACCATAGAATAATATAAATACTCATGCATGCAACTAGTATAAATAATTAGATAAGTAAACAGATGTGAGAGAAGAGACAGTTCTTCCTTATAAAAATAAATCCAATCAATAAATGTATAAAAATGAAGAAAACTTTAAAAATTTCTACTAGGACTCTCCAACAATTATTATTGATGGCAAGATAAAATTATTATGCAGCCTTTTGAGTAGAAATAAGATCTAGGATATTGGTATAGTGTCAAAGTATCTCTCCCCAGATAGTTATTAATATAATACATAATGTAGAAACAGTAACATTAGAGTGTTTTAACCTGACATATACCATATCAAATAAGCAGTCAAAGTTAGCATCACCTAAATCAGAAAGAGAAAAATCAACATCATATATTCATGTATATATGTGGAATCTAGAAATACAGTACAGATGAACCTATTTGCAAAGCAGAAATAGGTACACAGACATAGAGAATAAACATATGAACACCAAGCGGGGAGAAGGCAGGTGGCATAAATTGGGATTGCCATATACAGACTACTATGATTACAATAGATAACTCATGAGAACCTACTGTATAGCACAGGAGAAAGGAAAAAGAAGTTATGATCTGTTGGTAGGACATATATTAAACTAACCTTAAAAATTCATTGCAATATATATTAGGTCAGACAAATACTCTTTGATTCCACTTATAAGAGATACTTAGAATAGTTAAATTCATAGAATCAGAAAATACATTGGTAGATGCGAGGGGTTGGAAGGGTGCAGAGCGGGAATGGGGAGTTAATGTTTAATGGGGACAGAGTTTCAGTTTCAGTTCAGTCGCTCAGTCCTATCCGACTCTTTGCGACCCCATGAATCACAGCACACCAGGCCTCCCTGTCCATCACCAACTCCCGGAGTTCACTCAGACTCACGTCCATCCAGTCGGTGATGCCATTCAGCCATGTCATCCTCTGTCGTCCCCTTCTCCTCCAGCCCCCAATCCCTCCCAGCATCAGAGTCTTTTCCAATGAGTCAACTCCTCTCATGAGGTGGCCAAAGTACTGGAGTTTCAGCTTTAGCATCATTCCTTCCAAAGAACTCCCAGGGCTGATCTCCTTCAGAATGGACTAGTTGGATCTCCTTGCAGTCCAAGGGACTCTCAAGAGTCTTCGCCAACACCACAGTTCAAAAGCATCAATTCTTCGGCACTCAGCTTTCTTCACAGTCCAACTCTCACATCCATACGTGACCACTGGAAAAACCATAGCCTTGACTAAACGGACCTTTATTGGCAAAGTAATGTCTCTGCTTTTGAATATGCTGTCTAGCTTGGTCATAACTTTTCTTCCAAGGAGTAAGCGCCTTTTAATTTCATGGCTGCAGTCACCATCTGCAGGGATTTTGGAGCCCCCAAAGATAAAGTCTGACACTGTTTCCACTGTTTCAGTTTAGGAAGGTGAAAAATTCAGGAGGTAGACTATGGTGAGAATTGCACAGCAATGTGAATGTATTTAGTGCCACTGAACTTTATGGTTAAAATAGTGTGTTTTACATGATGTGACTTTAACCACAATTCTAAAACAAATGTTTTAAATGTTAACATCATCGATTATGACATCTAATGTTTTGTACCCAGTGATATGATGTACTGAGAACACATCCCTTCTGTGATATTCTTATCAAAAATATATAACCTCAACCTAATCATATTGAAACATCAGGCAAGATAAGCCTTGACATCTCATCCAGAAAAAAAAAGAAAAAGAAAATGGTGGAGAGTAGTAATGACTTAATAGTTTTATGTTACTCTAATTTGCACCTAGAAAACTGAAACCAGGGACAACTAATTTGATGACCCTGTGCATGTGAGTGGATCACTGAGCCAGGCTTGTCAGCACTGCACTTGGCAGAGGAAGAAGGTAAGCCCTCTTCTCTACTCTCCCTTTAAAATACACTGGGGAAAAGTACATGAAAAAATATTTTTTCAGGTATGCATGTGTGCTTTTCTTTCTCCACATCCTTTTAAAAACGACCCAATTCTTTTTAACCCAAGATTACTCAGGTTCATTAAAAAGACAAAACAAAACAAAAACTGTGGGACTACTGATTCTCTGAAACCTTTTAAATGTCTCAGAGGCAGGCAGAGAAGTCACTAAGCATTAGAGAAAAACTCATTTCTTTTTGTACTCACTTCAGAAGGTGAACTGAAAGTTACCTTCAATTGAATATTCACTTTCAACATCAAGGCCCAGTGAAAGACTCTGAAACTGGATTTGGATATATTTAATTAGAGCTAAGTTCTTTCAAGGACTTTAGATCCTTCTGGTAAAGATCTAATAAAATAGCGTTAGAATGAAGCATTTGGATATTTTAAGCTCAGCAAATAGCCTGTTCAATTATTAAGCCTTTCTCAGTCCCTTAAACTATAATCAATAATCCCTCCATCCCCTGGGCTCATCTCAACTCTAGAATTTATATATCACTTAATGTATTATACCTTGACCCCACCCTTAGTATATAAGCCTGATCTCATCTACTAGACTTTATATTTCTTAAAGTCAGAGGAGTCTTATCTACCTAAACTGTCACAATGCTTTGACTAATGCCTTGTATATATTGGAGGACAGATAAAGATCCACTGAATAAATAAATCATCAGTAGTTTTATTAACATTTCTTTTTTAAATATAAATTTATTTATTTTAACTGAAGATTAATTACTTTACAATATTGTATTGGTTTTGCCATACATCAACGTGAATCCACCACAGGTATACATGTGTTCCCCATCCTGAACCCCCCTCCCTACCATTTCTTGCAAGATAATTGCTATCTCTATCTCTATGTCTATACTTTTACTGATATCTAGTATCTACCTACCTAGATATAAATATAGATAGATATGTATATATATAAATGGTTTAGACACAAACTTGCATCTGAATTACTTCTTAGTATTTGATTATTGAGGGCTTCCCAGGTGGCAACAGTGGTAAAGAACCTGCCTGCCAATGCAGGAGACATAAGAGACATTAGTCTGATCCCTGGGTAGGGAAGTTCCCCTGGAGGAGAGCATGGCAACCCACTCCAGTATTCTTGCCTGGAGAATCTAATGGACAGAGGAGCAGAGGAGACTGGCTGGCTACGGGGTCACAAAGAGTTGGACACAACTGATGGGACTTAGTATGCACATATCAAACTGTTGTGTCTCTAAGAATACGCAATATATATAAGTTAAAGTTTTAGTGGTTCTGCTATAATAACAGGTTTTAACTCAGATTTAGAGAGGGATGCAACAGTGTTACAGCAAACATTTACACAAAGCCATTGTTTTAGAAGTTTTAAATAAAAGATCAAAGGAAATTCATGTATTTAATCATTTACAAATTAATGAATTGATACTTTTGGCAAATCAAGGAATGAAATATTTAGTAGAATATGAACTCTGGAGGGGAAGAATTCCTGTTTTATTCTTTGATGTGTTTTTAGAGGCTGGACGAGTGCTTGGAACATAATGGGATATCACTAAATTCTTCTAAAGTGAAGGAATGTATGAACTCTAAAAAATAGATAAAAATAGAAAACAAAAATAAACAGAAAATAGATAAAATAGATAAAAATAGAAAATAGCTATAGATATAAATCAGAAAACATTTTCCTGCAAACCTTCTTTATTCTCTAATAAGAAGCAATAATTATATATTGCCTATATGGATTCTTTGCTACAAAAATGTTTTTATTAAATTTTTCTTCAGCTTCCAGAAGATATTCAATTTGACCCTATCCCAATCTTAGTAAAGGAAGACAAAAGATGCTCATCTACAGAGAGAATCCGATCACTACTTTTCCACTTAGAGGTGAAAGGCTTCCTTTTGACAGACAAAATGATTGACAATGATAATATCTGATTATAACTTTTTTTCTAATTAGGGGGTATAAGGAGTTTTTCTCTCCTCTCAGCTAGCATGCCCTGATTTTTTATGATAAGTATAAAGGTATATTCTTTATAAAATAAAGATTGCCCTTTCTATTTGTTCACTTTTTGCATATATTATCTCTTGAGAATAGATATTGTTCTGACACATATTAATTTGGATTTCTGTAAGTTCACAGATGAAGGAAACATGTCACAGAGCATAAGGCCCAAAACTGCACTGGTTCTGCTCAGATGGTCCTAACTAAGAACCATTTCAACTCATAGGCAACCTTTCTTTGCTTACATCAAAATATCAGAAACATTAACCAGTGTAGATATGGCAAACATAATGAAACACTTTTTAAATGCTACCATTTTGATATCATTTTATATGATACACACTGGAGTGGAAAATGGAAAACCCAGTTGTTGTTCAGTAGACCTAACACCCAGTCACAACTTTGTCAATTATTTGCTGTTTTATGCAGCCCAGAAAAGAGTCTCTTTCTACATCACTTTGCTTATTTGTAAAGAGATAGAATTATTTTCTCTCTATAAGCAGTAGCAAATGCTAAAACTTATATGAATCAATCATTTTCAGTAGAATACCTAACAGTGACTAATTACATGGATATATACCGTATCCTATGGTATATTTGAATGGGTATTTGAGTACCCAAATGGGATATACCCATTCAAATGCAGAGTTCCAAAGAATAGCAAGGAGAGATAAGAAAGCCTTCCTCAGTGATCAATGCAAGGAAATAGAGGAAAAAAATAGAATGGGAAAGACTAGAGATCTCTTCAAGAAAATTAGAGATACCAAGGGAACATTTCATGCAAAGATGGGCACAATAAAGGACAGAAACGACATGGATGTAAAAGAAACAGAGGATATTAAGAAGAGGTGGCAAGAATACACAGAAGAATTATACAAAAAAATATCTTCATGAACCAGATACCCAATATGGTGTGATCACTCACCTAGAGCCAGATATCCTGGAATGTAAAGTCAAGTGGGTCTTAGGAAGCATCACTATGAATAAGCTAGTGAAGGTGGTGGAATTCCAGTTGAGTTATTTCTAATCCTAAAAGATGATGCTTTGAAAGTGCTGCACTCAATATGTCAGCAAATTTGGAAAACTCAGCAGTGGCCACAGGACTGGAAAAGGTCAGGCTTCATTCCAATCCCAAAGAAAGGCAATGCCAAAGAATGTCCAGACTACCGCACAATTGAACTCATCTCACACACTAGTACAGTAATGCTCAAAATTCTCCAAGCCAGGCCTAAGCAGTACATGAACCATGAAATTCCAGATGTTCAAGCTGGATTTATACAAGGCCAAGGAACCAGAGATCAAATTGCTAACATCTGTAGGATCAAAGAAAAGGCAAGAGAATTCCAGAAAAACATATGCTTATTGATTATGCCAACACCTTTGCCTGTGTGGATCACAGCAAACTGTGGAAAATTCTGAAAGAGACGGGAATGACAGACCACCTTACCTGCCTCCTGAGAAATCTGTATGCAGGTCAAGAAATAACAGTTAGAACCGGACATTGAACAATGGACTGGTTACAAATTGGGAAAGGAGTACGTCAAGGCTGTATATTGTCACCCTGTTTATTTAACTTATATGCAGAGTACATCATGCAAAATGCTGGGCTGGATGAAGCACAAGCTGGAATCAAGAATGCTGGGAGAAATATCAATGAACTCAGATACACAGATGCCACCACTCTTATTGCAGAAATTAAACAGGAACTGAAGAGCCTCTTGATGAAGGTGAAAGAGGATAGTGAAAAAGCTGGCTTAAAACTGAACATTCAGAAAACTAAGATCATGGCATCCAGTCCCGTCACTTCATGGCAAATAGATTGGGAAACAATGGAGACAGTGACAGACTTTATTTGGGGGGGGGCTCCAAAATCACTGCAGATGGTTACTGCAGCCATGAAATTAAAAATTAATTAATTAATTAATTATGATCAACCTAGACAGCATATTAGAAAGCAGAGACATTACTTTGCTGACAAAGGTCCATCTAGTCAAAGCTATAGTTTTTCCAGTAGTCATGTATGGATGTGAGAGTTGGACTATAAAGAAAGCTGACATTAATTAAGATTTAAGTTTGGATTAAATTTGGCTTTTCTTCAGAAATGCCTTGATATTTAGGGTTAAAAAAATAATGTGAACTTTATATTTCTTTGAGTCAATTTTGGAGGACAAATGTAAGTGATAGAAAGAAAACTGAGGGACTTCTCTGGAAGCCCAGTGGTTAAGATTTCACCCTCCAATACAGAGGGTGCAAGTTTGATCCCTGTTTGGGGAGCTAAGATCCCACATGCCTCTCGGCCAAAACACCAAAACATGAAACAGAAGCAATATTATAACAAGTTCAATAAAGACATTTTAAATAGTCCACACTAAGCAAACAAACAAAAAATACTTTAAAAAAGAAAGGAAAGAAAGCTTAATAGTCAGTTTGATCTATATTTAAATTGCAATGTTACAACTTATAAGCTGTCTTTGGAGGAGGCTAATATTATTTTAACACAATTTCCTTATTGTAAAATGAAAGTAATTCCAATCACACAGGTTTTAGTTTGCCCAAATTTTTAAGACGGGTGTACACTGGGAAGAAAAAACAGGGCTATCTCAATTAGATTTAGAAAACTACATTAAACTGACTTAAATAGGCTTCATCAATAAAGTCCTTAATAGCATCTTCAATATATTAATGTAATATTATAAACTCTAATAATGTACATAGCATTTCCTACATATTTTCTACCAGAAAACACTGTGCCCTTAATTTGAAAATATTGTACTGCAGTTTGCTGTCTCTCTGTAACTGATACAGATTGTAAGAAGACCAATACACATATAAGAGGATTTAGAAATGTTTAAATAATAGTGCTTAAGCAAACTCTTGATTACCTACAGGGTGCAGGTGTAGAAATATCCCTGCTGCTGGGTGTGCTTCTTCATTCTTCTCATTCTTTGTTGTGTGTCTTAGGGGAAGAAAAGCACTTTTAGGTAATTGTGTTCTACTGTTATTATTGGGCATAATTCTTGAATGATGCTTTTTGAAGAAGCAACAACACAACAATTATAGCATGAAAAATAAAAAGGAATCAGTTCAGTTCAGTCGCTCAGTCATGTCTGACTCTGTGACCCCATGGACTGCAGCATGCTAGGCTTCCCTGTCCATCACCAACTCCCGGAGCTTGTCCAAACTCATGTCCATTGAGTCGATGATGCCATCCAACCATCTCATCCTCTGTTGTCCCCTTCTCCTCCCACCTTCAATCTTTCCCAGCATCAGGGTCTTTTCAAATAAGTCAGTTCTTTATAACAGGTGGCCAAAGTATTGGAGTTCCAGCTTCAGCATCAGTCCTTCCAATGAATATTTAGGACTGATTTCCTTTAGGATGGACTGGCTGGATCTCCTCACAGTCCAAGGGACTCTCATGAGCCTTCTCCAACACCACAGTTCAAAAGCATCAGTTCTTCGGTGCTCAGTTTTCTTTATAGTACTACTCTCACATCCATACATGGCTATTGGAAAAACCATAGCTTTCACTAAATAGACCTTGGTTGGCAAGGTAATGTCTCTGCTTTTTAATATGCTCTCTAGGTTGGTCATAACTTTCCTTCCAAAGAGTAAGCGTCTTTTAATTTCGTGGCTGCAGTTACCATCTGCAGTGATTTTGGAGCCTCCCAAAATAAAGTCTGTCACTGTTTCCATTGTATCCTAATATATTTGCCATGAAGTAATGGGACTGGATGCCATGATCTTTGTTTTCTGAATGTGGAGCTTTAAGCCAACTTTTTCCCTCTCCTCTTTCACTTTCATCAAGAGGCTCTTTAGTTCTTCACTTTCTGCCATAAGGGTGGTATCATCTGCATATCTGAGGTTATTGATATTTTTCCCGGCAATCTTGATTCCAGCTGTGCTTCTTCCAGCCCAGCGTTTCTCATGATGTACTCTGCATATAAGTTAAATAAGCACAACTGAGCGACTTCACTTTCACTTTTCACTTTCATGCATTGGAGAGGAAATGGCAACCCATTCCAGTGTTATTGCCTGGAGAATCCCAGGGATGGGGGAGCCTGGTGGGCTGCCGTCTCTGGGGGTCGCACAGAGTCGGACACGACTGAAGTGACTTAGCAGTAGCAGCAGCAAGCAGAATGACAATATACAGCCTTGATGTACTCCTTTTCCTATTTGGAATCAGTCTATTGCTCTATGTCCAGTTCTAACTGTTGTTTCATGACCTGCATACAGGTTTCTCAAGTGGCAGGTCAGGTGGTCTGGCATTCCCATCTCTTGAAGAATTTTCCAAAGTTTGTTGTGATCCACACAGTCGAAGGCTTTGGCATAGATAGTAAATCAAAAATAGATGTTTTTCTGGAACTCTCTTGCTTTTCGATGATCCAATGGGTGCTGGCAATTTTATCTCTGGTTCTTCTGCCTTTACTAAAACTGGCTTGAATATCTGGAAGTTCATGGTTCACGTACTGTTGAGGCCTGGATTGGAGAATTTTGAGCATTACTTTGCTAACATGTGAGATGAATGCAATTGTGCAGTAGCTTGAGCAGTTTTTGGCATTGCCTTTCCTAGGGATTGGAATGAAAACTGACCTTTTCCAGTCCTGTGGCCATCGCTGAGTTTTCCAAATTTGCTGGCATATTGAGTACAGCACTTTCAAAGCATCATCTTTCAGGATTTGAAATAACTCAACTGGATTTCCATCACCTCCACTAGCTTTTTATATAGTGATGCTTCCTAAGGTGCACTTCCTTCACATTTCCGGATGTCTGGCTCTAGATGAGTGATCACACCATTGTGATATCTGGGTCATGAAGATGTTTTTTCTACAGTTTTTCTATGTATTCTTGCCACCTCTTCTTAATATCTTCTGCTTCTGTTAGGTCCAGACCATTTCTGTCCTTTATCGAGCCCATCTTTGCATGAAATATTCCCTTGGTATCTCTAATTTTCTTGAAGACATCTCTAGTCTTCCCAACTCTATTTTTTCCCCTATTTCTTTGCACTGATCACTGAGGAATCTTTTCTTATCTCTCCTTGCCATTCTTTGGAACTATGCATTAAGATGCTTGTATCTTTCCTTAGTTTCCTTTGTTTTTGGCTTCTCTTCTTTACATAGCTATTTATAAGGCCTCCTCAGACAGCCATTTTGACTTTTGCATTTCTTATCTTGGGGATCGTCTTGATCCCTGTCTCCTGTACAATGTCATGAACCTCCATCCATAGCTCATCAGGCACACTGTTGATCAGATCTAGTCCCTTATCTATTTCTCACTTCCACTGTATAATCGTTAGGAATTTGATATAGGTCATACCTGAATGCTGTAGTGGTTTTCCCCACTTTCTTCAATTTAATTCTGAATTTGGCAGTAAGGAGTTCACAATCTGAGCCACAGTCTGCTCCCAGTCTTGTTTTTTGTGTCTATATAGAGCTTCTCCCTCTTTGACTGAAAAGAATATAACCAATCTGATTTTGGTGTTGGCCATCTGGTGATGTCCATGTGGAGAGTCTTCTCTTGTGTTGTTGGAAGAGGGTATTTGCTATTACCAGTGTGTTCTCTTGGCAGAACTCTATTAGGCTTTGCCCTACTTCATTCTGTACTCAAAGGCCAAATTTGCCTGTTACTCCAGGTGATTACTGACTTTTTGCATTCCAGTCCCCTATAATGAAAAGGACATCTTGTTTGGGTGTTAATTCTAGAAGGTCTTATAGATCTTCATAGAACCATTCAACTTCAGCATCTTCAGCCTTACTGGTTGGGGCATAGACTTGGATTACTGTGATATTGAATGGTTTGCCTTGGAAATGAACAGAGATCATTCTGTTGTTTTTGAGATTGCATCCAAGTACTGCATCCAGACTCTTTTGTTGACTAAGATGGCTACTCCATTTCTTCTAAGGGATTCCTGCCCACAGTAATAGATATAATGGTCATCTGATATAATTCACCCATTCCAGTTCATTTTAGTTTACTGATTCTTAAAGTTCAACATTCAGAAAACAAAGATTATGGCATCCTGTCTCATCACTTCATAGCAAATAGATGGAGAAACAGTGGAAACAGTGGCAGATTTTATCTTTTGGGGATCCAAAAGCACTGCAGATGGTTACTGCAGTCATGAAATAAAAAGATGCTTACTCCTTGGAAGTAAAGTTATGATCAATGTAGATAGCATGTTAAAAACCAGTGACATTACTTTGTCAACAAAGGTCTGTCTAGTCAAGGCTATTGTTTTTCCAGTAGTCATGTATGGATGTGAGAGTTGGACTATAAAGAAAGTTGAGGGCCAAAGAATTGATGCTTTTGAACTGTGGTGTTGGAGAAGACTCTTGAGAGTCCCTTGGACTGCCAGGAGATCCAAATAGTCCATCCAAAGGAAATCAGTCCTGAATGTTCATTTGAAGGACTGATGTTGAAGCTGAAACTCCAATACTTTGACCACCTAATGATAAGATAAGTAAGTAGATAAGATAAGTAAGGAGCAGCGGCTGTGTTTTGCTGGAGCAGCCCTGAAGAGATACCCCACGCCCAAGGTAAGAGAAGCCCAAATAAGATGGTAGGTATTGCAAGAGGGCATCAGAGGACAGACACACTGAAACAATACTCACAGAAAACTAGTCAATCTAATCACACTAGGACCACAGACTTGTCTAACTCAATGAAACTAAGCCATGCCTGCGGGGCAATTCAAGACAGGCAGGTCATGGTGGATACGTCTGACAGAATGTGGTCCACTGGAGAAGGGAATGGCAAGCCACTTCAATATTCTTGCCTTGAGAACCTCATGAACTGTATGAAAAGGCAAAATGATAGGATACTGAAAGAGGAACTCCCCAGGTCAACACGCTACTGGAGATCAGTGGAGAAATAACTCTAGAAAGAATGAAGGGATGGAGCCAAAGCAAAAACAATACCCAGTTGTGGATGTGACTGGTGATAGAAGCAAGGTCCATGCTGTAAAGAGCAATATTGCATAGGTACCTGGAATGTCAAGTCCATGAATCAAGGCAAATTGGAAGTGGTCAAACAAGAGATGGCAAGAGTGAACATCGACATTCTAGGAATCAGCAAACTAAAATGGACTGGAATGGGTGAATTTAACTCAGATGACCATTATATCTACTACTATGGGCAGGAATCCCTCAGAAGAAATGGAGTAGCCATCATGGTCAACAAGGAGTCCAAAATGCAGTAATGGATGCAATCTCAAAAACAACAGAATGATCTCTGTTCATTTCCAAGGCAAATCATTCAATATCACAGTAATCCAAGCCTATGCCCCAACCAGTAACGCTGAAGAAACTGAACTTGAACGGTTCTATGAAGACCTACAAGACCTTTTAGAACTAACACCCAAAAAAGATGTCCTTTTCATTATAGGGGACCAGAATGCAAAAGTAGGAAGTCAAGAAACACCTGGCTGCTAAGCTGCTAAGTCGCATCAATCGTGTCCGATTCTGTGCGACCCCACAGATGGCAACTGACCAGGCTCCGCCATCCCTGGGATTCTCCAGGCAAGAACACTGGAGTGGGTTGCCATTTTCTTCTCCAATGCATGAAAGTGAAAAGTGAAAGTGAAGTCACTGAGTCGCAGGCAAATTTGGCCTTGGAATACAGAATGAAACAGGGCAAAGTCTAATAAAACTTTGCCAAGAGAATGCACTGGTCATAGCAAACACCCTCTTCCAACAACACAAGAGAAGGCTCTACCCATGGACATCACCAGATGGTCAACACCGAAATCAGATTGATTATATTCTTTCCAGCCAAAGATGGAGAAGCTCTATACAGTCAGCAAAAACAAGACCAAGAGCTGACTGTGGCTCAGATCATGAGCTCATTTCAGAATTCTGACTTAAATTGAAGAAAGCAGGGAAAACCACTAGACTATTCAGGTATGATCTAAATCAAATCCCTTATGATTATACAGTGGAAGTGAGAAGTAGATTTAAGGGACTAGATGTGATAGATAGAGTGCGTGATGAACTATGGACTGAGGTTCATGACATTGTACAGGAGACAGGGATGAAGACCATCCCCATGGAAAAGAAATGCAAAAAAGCAAAGTGGCTGTATGAGGAGACCTTAAAAAGAGCTGTTAAAGAAGAGAAGTGAAAAGCAAAGGAGTTCTATTTGCAATTTTTTAAGGAATCTCCACACTGTTCTCCATAGTGGCTGTACTAGTTTGCATTCCCACCAACAGTGGAGGACGGTTCCCTTTTCTCCACACCCTCTCCAGCATTTATTGCTTGCTGACTTTTGGATCGCAGACATTCTGACTGGTATGAAGTGGTATCTCATTGTGGTTTTGATTTGCATTTCTCTAATAATGAGTGATGTTGAGCATCTTTTCATGTGTTTGTTAGCCATCTGTATGTCTTCTTTAGAGAAATGTCTATTTAGTTCTTTGGCCCATTTTTGGATTGGATCGTTTATTTCTCTGGAATTGAGCTGCATAAGTTGCTTGTATATTTTTGAGATTAGTTGTCAGTCACTTCATTTGCTATTATTTTCTCCCATTCAGAAGGCTGTCTTTTCATCTTGCTTACATTTTCCTTTGTTGTTCAGAAGCTTTTAATTTTAATTAGATCCCATTTGTTTATTTTTGCTTTTATTTCCAGCATTCTGGGAGGTAGATCATAGAGGATCCTGCTGTGATTTATGTCGGAGAGTGTTTTGCCTGTGTTCTCCTCTAGGAGTTTTATAGTTTCTGGTCTTACATTTAGATCTTTAATCCATTCTGAGTTTATTTTCGTGTGCAGTGTTAGAAAGTGATCTAGTTTCATTCTTTTACAAGTGGTTGACCGGTTTTCCCAGCACTACTTGTTAAAGATATTATCTTTACTCCATTGTATATTCTTGCCTCCTTTGTCGAAGATAAGTTGTCTATATGCATGTGGATTTATCTCTGGGCTTTCTATTTTGTTCCATTGATCTATATTTCTGTCTTTGTGCCAGTACCATACTGTCTTGATGACTGTGGCTTTGTAGTAGAGCCTGAAGTCAGGCAAGTTGATTCCTCCACTTCCATTCTTCTTAACAGAATTGAAAGAGACACATGTACCCCAATGTTCATCGCAGCACTGTTTATAATAGTCAGGACATGGAAACAACCTAGATGTTCATCAACAGATGAATGGATAAGAAAGCTGTGGTACATATACACAATGGAGTATTACTCAGCCATTAAAAAGAATACATTTGAATCAGTTCTGATGAGATGGATGAAACTGGAGCTGATTATACAGAGTGAAGTAAGCCAGAAAGAAAAACACCAATACAGTATACTAACACATATATATGAAATTTAGAAAGATGGCAATGATGACCCTGTATGCAAGACAGCAAAAGACACACAGATGTGTAGAGCAGACTTTTGGACTCAGAGGGAGAGGGAGAGGGTGGGATGATTTGGGAGAATGGCATTGAAACATGTATACTATCATGTAAGAAACGAATCGCCAGTCTATGTTTGATGCAGGATACAGGATGCTTGGGGCTGGTGCACGGGGATGACCCAGAGAGATGTTATAGGGAGGGAGGTGGGAGGGGGGGTTCATATTTGGGAACGCATGTACACCCATGGTGGATTCATGTCAATGTATGGCAAAACCAACACAGTATTGTAAAGTAAAATAAAGTAAAAATAAAAAAAGCAATGGAGAAGGAAAGATATAAGCATCCGAATGCAGAGTTCCCAAGAATAACAAGGAAAGATAAGAAAGACTTCCTCAGCGATCAGTGCAAAGAAATAGAGGAAAAGAAAAGAATGGGAAAGACTAGAGATTTCTTCAAGAAAATTACAGATACCAAGGGAAAATTTCATGCAAATATGGACTCCATAAAGGACAGAAATAGTATGGACCTAACAGAAGAAGAAGATATTAAGAAGAGGTGGCAAGAATACACAGAAGAACTGTACAAAAAAGATCTTCATGACCCAGATAATCACGATGGTGTAAACACTCATCTAGAGCCAGACATCCTAGAATGTGAAGTCAAGTGGGCCTTAAAAGCATCACTACAAACAAACCTAGTGGAGATGATGGAATTCCAGTTGAGCTATTTCAAATTCTGAAAGATGATGCTGTGAAAGTGCTACACTCAATATGCCAGCAAATTTGGAAAACTCAACAGTGGCCACAGGACTGGAAAAGGGCAGTTTTCATTCCAATCCCAAAGAAAGGCAATAGCAAAGAATGCTCAAACTACCACACAATTGCACTCATCTCACATGCTAGTAAAATAATGCTCAAAATTCTCCAAGCCAGGCTTCAGCAATACGTGAAGAGTGAACTCCCTGATGTTCAAGCTGGTTTTAGAAAAGGCAGAGAAACCAGAGATCAAATTGCCAACATCCGCTGGATCATGGAAAAAGCAAGAGAGTTCCAGAAAAACATCTATTTTTGCTTTATTGACCATGCCAAAGCTTTTGACTGTGTGGATCACAAAAACTGTGGAAAATTCTAAAAGAGATGGAAATACCAGACCACCTGACCTACCTCTTGAGAAATGTATACGCAGGTCAGGAAGCAACAGTTAGAACCGGACATGGAACAAAAGACTGGTTCCATATAGGAAAAGGAGTACGTCAAGGCTGTATATTGTCACCCTGCTTATTTAACTTCTATGCAGAGTACATCATGAGATACGCTGGACTGGAAGAAACACAAGCTGGAATCAAGATTGCCAGGAGAAATATCAATAACCTCAGATATGCAGATGACACCACCCTTATGGCAGAAAGTGAAGAGGAATTGAGAAGTCTCTTGATGAAAGTGAGTAGAGAGTGAAAAAGTTGGCTTAAAGCTCAACATTCAGAAAACGAAGATCATGGCATCCAGTCCCATCACTTTATGGGAAAGAGATGCGGAAACAGTGGAAGCAGTGTCAGACTTTATTTTGGGGGGCTCCAAAATCACTGCAGATGTTGACTGCAGCCATGAAGTTAAAAGTCGCTTACTCCTTGGAAAGAGCAATATTGCATAGGAATCTGCAAATTGGAAGCAGTCAAACAAGAGATGGCAAGAGTGAACGTCAACGTTCTAGGAATCAGTGAACTAAAATGGACCGGAATGGGTGAATTTAACTCAGATGACCATTATATCTATTACTGTGGGCAGGAATCCCTCAGAAGAAATGGAGTAGCCATCATGATCAACAAAAGAGTCCGAAATGCAGTACTTGAATGCAATCTCAAAAATGACAGAATGATCTCTGTTTGTCTCCAAGGCAAACCATTCAATATCACAGTTATCCAAGTCTATGCCCCAACCAGTAACACTGAAGAAACTGAAGCTGAACGGTTTTATGAAGATCTACAAGATCTTTTAGAACTAACACCTAAACAAGATGGCCTTTTCATTATAGGGGACTGGAATGCAAAAGTAGGGAGTCAAGAAACAGCTGGAGTAACAGGCAAATTTAGCCTTGGAATGCAGAATGAAGCAGGGCAAAGACTAATAGAGTTTTGCCAAGAAAATGCACTGGTCATAGCAAACACCCTCTACCAACAACACAAGAGAAGACTCTACTCATGGACATCACCAGATGGTCAACACTGAAATCAGGTTGATTATATTCTTTCCAGCCAAAGATGGAGAAGCTCTATACAGTCAACAAAAACAAGACCAGGAGCTGACTGTGGCTCAGATCATGAACTCCTGATTGCCAAATTCAGACTTAAATTGAAGAAAGTAGGGAAAACCGCTAGACCATTCAGGTATGACCTAAATCAAATCCCTTATGATTAGACAGTGGAAGTGAGTAGTAGATTTAAGGGTCTAGATCTGATAGCTAGAGTGCCTGATGAACTGTGGACTGAGGTTCATGACATTGTACAGGAGACAGGGATCAAGACCATTCCCATGGAAAAGAAATGCAAAAAAGCAAAATGGCTGTCTGGGGAGGCCTTACAAATAGCTGTGAAAAGAAGAGACATGAAAAGCAAAGGAGAAAAGGAAAGATATAAGCATCTGAATGCAGAGCTCTGAAAAATAGCAAGGAGAAATAAGAAAGCCTTCTTCAGCGATCAGTGCAAAGAAACAGAGGAAAACAACAGATTGGGAAAGACTAGAGATCTCCTCAAGAAAATTAGAGATACCAAGGGAACATTTCATGCAAAGATGGGCTCGAGAAAGGACAGAAATGGTATGGACCTAACAGAAGCAGAAGATATTAAGAAGAGGTGTCAAGAATGCACGGAAGAACTGTACAAAAAAGATCCTCACGACCCAGATAATCATGATGATATGATAACTAATCTAGAGCCAGACATCTTGGAATGTGAAGTCAAGTGGGCCTTAGAAAGCATCACTACGAACAAAGCTAGTGGAGGTGGTGGAATTCCAGTTGAGCTGTTTCAAATCCTGAAAGATGATGCTGTGAAAGTGCTACACTCAATATGCCAGCAAATTTGGAAAACTCAACAGTGGCCACAGGACTGGAAAAGGTCAGTTTCATTCCAATTCCAAAGAAAGGCAATGCCAAAGAATGCTCAAACTACCACACAATTGCACTCATCTCACATGCTAGTAAAGTAATGCTCAAAATTCTCCAAGCCAGACTTCAGCAATACGTGAACCGTGAACTCCCTGATGTTCAAGCTGGTTTTAGAAAAGGCAGAGAAACCAGAGATCAAATTGCCAACATCCGCTGGATCATGGAAAAAGCAAGAGAGTTCCAGAAAAACATCTATTTCTGCTTTATGGACTATGCCAAAGCCTTTGACTGTGTGGATCACAATAAACTGTGGAAGATTCTGAAAGAGATGGGAATACCAGACCACCTGATCTGCCTCTTGAGAAACCTGTATGCAGGTCAGGAAGCAACAGCTAGAACTGGACATGGAACGACAGACTGGTTCCAAATAGGAAAAGGAGTACGTCAAGGCTGTATATTGTCACCCTGCTTATTTAACTTCTATGCTAGTACATCATGAGAAACACTGGACTGGAAGAAACACAAGCTGGAATCAAGATTGCCGGGAGAAATATCAACAACCTCAGATATGCAGATGACACCACCCTTATGGCAGAAAGTGAAGAGGAACTCAAAAGCCTCTTGATGAAAGTGAAAGAGGAGAGTGAAAAAGTTGGCTTAAAGCTCAACATTCAGAAAATGAAGATCATGGCATCCAGTCCCATCACTTTATGGGAAATAGATGCGGAAACAGTGGAAACAGTGTCAGACTTTATTTTTTGGGGCTCCAAAATCACTGCAGATGGTGACTGCAGTCATGAAATTAAAAGACGCTTAATCCTTGGAAGAAAAGTTATGAGCAATCTAGATAGTATATTCAAAAGCAGAGACATTAGTTTGCCGACTAAGGTCTGCCTAGTCAAGGTTCTGGTTTTTCCAGTAGTCATGTATGGATGTGAGAGTTGGACTGTGAAGAAGGCTGAGCACCGAAGAATTGATGCGTTAGAACTGTGGTGTTGGAGAAGACTCTTGAGGGTCCCTTGGACTGCAAGGAGATCCAACTAGTCTATTCTTAAGGAGATCAACCCTGGGATTTCTTTGGAAGGAATGATGCTAAAGCTGAAGCTCCAGTACTTTGGCCACTTCATGCGAAGAGTTGACTCATTGGAAAAGACTCTGATGCTGGGAAATATTGGGGGCAGGAGGAGAAGGGGACGACCCAGGATTAGATGGCTGGATGGCATCACGGACTCTATGGACGTGAGTCTGAGTGAACTCCGCGAGATGGTGATGGACAGGGAGGCCTGGCGTGCTGCAATTCATGGGGTAGCAAAGAGTCAGACAGGACTGAGTGACTGAACTGAACTGAACTCTCTAATTAATTATCCCAAAATTTAGTAAGTGCAAAAGAATTATCTTAAACTTTCAATGGGTTAAGAATCAGATAGTGGCTTAGCTGGGTGTTTCTGATAAGGGTCCTTCAAGAGCCTGCTATACAGGTGTCAGCTGGGACTCTAGTTTTCCCAGGAATTGTCTATAGCGAGATCTCTTATAGACTCACATGTGTGGCTTCTGGGAGCTTTTAGAAGTTCTGCTTCCAAGCTTGCTCACATGAAACTCTCCCCAGGGCGTCCTCAAAACCTGGCAAAGTCCTTCAGTTTGGGCATTCCAAGAGAGTGAGAAAAAGCACCAAGACAGATGCCAAAGACTTTTTATAGCCTATTTTGGAAGCAGCATCCCATCATTTCTTCCATATTCTGTTTAGAAGCAAGTCAGCAAATTCAGTGTGCACTCAAGGGGAGGGGATTTCATAAAAGCCCGAATACTAGGAACTAAGGACTCTTGGGGGCTATTTTAGAGGATGCCCACCATAGTATGCATTACCTCTGAAACTATATCCTCAGCAAAAACACTCTATCATATTTCTCCAAATTTTTAAACTCTGAAGTTCTCCTGCTTGTATTTTTCTAACTACATAATCATAGACCTATAATAAAACAAGACAAGCAGAATAGCTAATTCCTCATTTTTTGCTTAGTTGATAACTGGCCTTTACAAAAGATGAACAAGTATGCAAAAGCTAGTGAGTTCAATCTTCCTGAAGCATATATTTTTTTGGTGTATAGCAGCTCCCTGCTATTAAGATAAGAAATAAAATGAAACTGAGCTTTCAACGTTGCCTGTGAGGCAAGCATTTTTTCCCTCTGCTACTCTCTTTATGAAATGTAGATGCAAGAGTAAAATCAATGCTTCTTCTATAACAAAACCTGAGTGAATGCCTGGTGCCTACATTTAGAAACCCCAGTGCATACATTTTTCATCTTTATTTTACTATATATAATGAATGTAAACTTAGGAAGCTAAGTTACAATGTTATTTTATTTCTACATGTGTGATACAATTGCATTTTGTGAGCAATTAGTTTTTCATGTACTCTGATTTGTTAATGGAAAACTAATTTATTTCCTACCTAGCACAGAAATGAGGGAAAAATCAATTCTACAAAGGTAGTGAAATTTTAATAATTTCTTTTTAAAAACAGTAAAGGAAACTCAATTTCATAAATATTTAAATCCTACTTTCCTTTAAAAAAGTAGCGGTTCTAAGCAATGGTATTCAAACAGCCTGCTCTATCTCAATTCTTGTTTGGTTTACCAAGGATTTAGATTTTCTTCAAAGAAATAATTAGTTTCATTTAATCATTTCTTAACCTTGAAAGAATAATCATACTAGCATCATATAACATAAAAATAAAATGTGAAACAATATTTTAACAATAATCTAGAAAAGTGTAAAAAAAAACTTATAGGACTTATGAGAGTGTGTCAGACCTGGTTTTATTTTTCAATTAAATTTAGATCAAAAATATATAAACATACTTTAAAAGGCAAATAGCACTACCGAGTTTATAACAGAACGTAGCTATTTCCTATTTCTCTCTTCCCAGTCTATCAGTCTTATTCTCCAAACAGAGGGAATATCCCCTAACATACTTTTAGTTGTCTCTTCAGGCTTTTAACATTCTTGTGTGCTGTTTCTTATGTTTTCGATTTTAGGCAGTTATTTAGTTTTAAATGGAAAATGATAATTTGTTCTTTTACAAATAACACTCACCCCACAGACAGAAACACAAGAACTCAGACACATGTACATAGTCCCTATAGCTTCCTAATGAAGTTTTATCATGACATTTAACTAAAGCAGTGTGCAGTGCTTGCAAAGTTCTGATTAACAGTGAGACTAAGTGGTATACTATGATTGCAACTCTTTTACAATGTTTTGTTTCTCCTGAAGAAAATAATTGCTGTATTACTTTTCATTTCCTATCCCATAAATTCAGATGCATTTACAAATTCCTGCTAGTGTGTTTTGAGCTACATAAATGTGTATGATATATCTACTGGGAAATACATAGGATGATGTGTAGTGTTTTTGTCACTTGAGTCTTATTTCTCCAGGTTCCACTCAGAAATTGTTTCATTCAGGGGAAATTTTTATCTGCAACTGCCAAAATTTGTCAGGACAAGATGCTAAGTTAAAAGCCGTACAACTTTACATTCAGATGTATTATGTGTGTGGCATTGCGTATACAAGTAAATGCTCTTAAAACACAAGAATTCAGATAAATTGAATTTTTTGCACAATCTTTATAAGAAAATTGTCATGTATTTAAAATTATGAATTCTATATTATCCAGTACATTCCTGACTGAAGAGAATTTCCATTTATTTCTGTGCTTTGATGAGAATTGGATGTTTTGCTACAGTTTACATGCATGATATTTGATAGATTTTTCTGCCTCTGTAAATTTCACATCCTCCATCTCCTTTCCTACCTAGACCCTTCTGGTGTCAGTTGTAAAAGAACATACTCTTACTGTGATAAACCTCTAGCTCTGAACTTTGATGCCACTAAGGCAGTTAGCATAATGGTAAGAGGAGATTACTAGAAGCTATTCTTACACTTGCAGCTGGCAAAACTTTAAATACACATGAAAATGACATAAGCCTCATACACAAATCCTTGGTTGTATTAGTCACCCAGTCATGTTCAACTCTTTATGATCCCATGGACTGTAGATCTCCAGGCTCCTCTGTCCATGGAATTCTCCAGGCAAGAATACTGGAGTGGATTTCCATTCCCTTCTCCAGGTGGTCTTCCCAACCCAGGAATCAAACCCAGCTCCTACATTTTAGATGGATTAGTCACCATCTGAGCTATTGGGGAAGCCCTAAGTATATCCTACTAACAGCTTCTTCTCAGCTGAATCCCAAAAATGCCTCCAGCCGAATTGCTCAAGCACTACTCCACAAGAAAATGTTAGTGTCAACCAACAGTGGTTATCTTTCTTTCAGATTTTTACAAAATCATTTGGTTATGCCACCACGTTGCTAGGGCCCTTTCTATTCATTGAAACAGGGACTTGTGCAAATGAGGAATTCTAAAGTTGAAGATTTCATTAACTTTTAGTAAATCCACTGATCCCCCACCCCCTGCTATTTTTATTAAGCAGATGTACCAGGGGCTTCCTTAGAAAAGATCAGGGAAATTTAACACTTGAGTCCTTGCATGTCTAAAGATGCTTTCACTTTTACATGTCATTATTAGTTGGTTGTGCACAGAATTCTAGGTTGAAAATCATTTTCCCTCGGAACTTCAAAGGTATATTGAGAAGTTCAATGTCATTCTAAATCTAGATCCTTCTATGTGATCAGCTTTATATATATATATATATTTTTTTTTTTTTTTTCTTTCAGGATGATTTTAGGATTTGTTGTAGGTTGAATTGTATCCTCTTAAAATTCATATGTAAAATTCTTATCCCCACTATTTCAGAATATGACCTTTTTTGGAAGTAGTGGCATTCTGAATATAATTACTGAAGTCAATAGGGTCGGCTCTAATCCAATATGGTTGATGTTCTTATAGAAAGTGAAAATTAGAACACAGAGATAAACACAGATGGGGGCAGGTAATATGAAAAGAAGCCAAGCAGAGTGGCCTAGAACTGGTCCTTCCTGCAGAGCCCTTGAAAGAAACCAGTTCTGCCAATATCTTGACAATACGTTTTTTTAAAGTCACTCAGTTTGGGGTATTTTCTTACAGAAGCCCAGGAAAAAAAAATACAGAAACTTCTGTTAATTATCAGTGCTCTAAAATTAGATCATATGAGATTTTACTTTATTTTTTTCTGATCTCCCTTTTAATATGGAAATACATGACCTTCACTTTGAGGACTTTTTTTTTAAATTTTTTTAATAAGCTGTTACCCTCAATTTTCTGTTGTGTTTTTTTTTTTTCCCCCCTGAAATTTATGTTCACATCTGAATTGAAATTCTTGGTTTAATCCTTTAACTTTATAGTTTGAAACTTATGTGTTCTATATCATTTTTTTTTAAACCACTTACTGAGTAGTTTCCTCAATTTTACATTCTAGCCCTTCTTTGAATATATTTCTACTGTATTAGTTTCAATCTCTAAGTCTTGTTTCCTAACTGTTCCTTCTGTCACATCATCCTGGATTTGTTGCTGTATCTTCTTTTCCTTTTTTTTTTTTTTTTTTAATTTTAAATTCAGAAGATAGGAGGTTTGGATTGGGATCAGTTTGGCAGATCTAACTGGTCTTGGCTTCTTATTGCTCATGTATGGGTGATCAGCTCCTGAGTGATTTAGGGATATTTTTCTGCTTCACATGTTACTTCATACTCCAAAAGGCCAGTCAAAAAGTGTTCACATGAAGTTGGGCATCATTTCTCTCCACGGATTTGCTTTTGAGTGCTCTGGATCATGTTTGGATCCCTAACACTCCACTGAAATTCTCTTGTGTAAGGTACCAATGGTTTCACATTGCTAAGCAAAATGATGCTATCATAATCTTATCTTACTTAAACTATCAGGAGTTGCTCAAATATTTCTAATTAAGTTTTTCAATATAAATTTATTTATTTATTTTTTTAATGTTGAATCCAGTTAGAAGGACTACATTTTCTAATACATCTCTGGGTGATCCCTGTAAGTCTCCTTTGTTGGTTGTTCCTTATTATTATAGCTTTAAATATTGATGTGCAACAGACTTTAGTCCTTTAGAGTTCTTACCTTTTTAATTTGTACTATGTCCTTTTGTCATATCCAGTCTCAGGACTTGGGAAAATCCTAGTAACTGGATGACCTCCAAATTTATCTCCAACCAAGTTTTCTTGCCTAAACTCCAGACTCTTACATCCAGTTGCCTACCCAACATGTCAACTTGAATGTCCAAGAGGGTTCTCAGAGTTACATTTATAGATTGAGCTCCTTAGAGTCCCACCACTCAAGCCTGTTCCTCTTGCAGCCTTCCCCATTTCCTACAAGGGCAACCTCACTTCTCTCATTTCTCAAATGAAAAACTTTGCAATCCACCATGACATTTTTTATTGCTTTACAGTTTATATCTAATCAATCACTATAGCCTGTTGGTGCTAACTTCAAAATATATCCATAATCTCACTATTTTTCTCAATACCCAATTCTATATTCCCTGTGAAATCGTGTACTTTTTCTAGAGTATAGTAATAGCCTCCTGAATATTCTCCTTATTCCAGCTTTGCCCAGATCCCATCATTGTCTATTCATAAAGCATCCAGAATAATCTCTTTAAAATATGACCAATACCATGTCACTCATTTGCTCAAACTCTGGTAGTATCTTCTCAACTCATTGAAAGTAGTAGTCAATTTACATTATTTTTTAATCTTTTTTGAGATATAATTGACATATATCCTTGTGCAAGTTTAAGGTGTAAAACGTTGATTTGCTATATTTATATATTGCAACATGATTACCACTGTAGTGTTAATTAATACCTTCATTATGTCACATAATTATTTCTTTTCTGTAGTGAGAACAATTAAAATCTAGTCTCTTAGCAACTCTGAAGTTTATAATACGGTAGTGTTGACTTAATCACTATGCTGGTGACTGGAACTCTAGGATTTATTTGTCTGTTAGTTGAAAGTTTATATCCTTAAACAATCTCTTCAATTCCTCCCCGACCTCTGGTAGTCACCATTCTACTTTTGTTACAAGTTTGTTTGTTTGTTTTAAGATTCCACATATAAATTATAGCTCATAGCATATTTGCCTGTTTGGTTTATCTCACTTAGCTTAATGCCCTCAAGGTTCATCTATGTCCCTTTACAATATCATGAAAAAAGATAAGTTTCCAAGGAATATATCTTACATATGATGTAAAACTTACATAAAGTCATAAAAGAGGACCAGAGTAAACTTTGGAAGACCTGGATCTAGTCCATGTTTATAAATGGGAAAATCCTTATAAGAGAGAAAGAATAAAATATCTCCAAAAATTGATCTGCTTTTTTCTGGTTAAAATCTTTAATAGATAGAAGAGAAAGTGGCAAAAATAATCAAGCCCTCTGAAAAATAATATCAAGGATGATATCATATGTTAAGATCTAACATAAATCTATATCACTAAAATATTGAGTTATTAATAGAGTGTTATAATACTGACCAATGCTAGAAGAGAGTGACTGGAAATAAACAACCAAAAGTTTACACATGACAAAAGTATATATTGTTTTCCATCAAGAAAAGAGTATGCCAATTCATACACTTATAAAAAATTCAGATAGATTATGGACTTAAGTACAAAAGTGTCAGGAGCCGTGTTGGGCATTACTGACAAAATGGAGGCACAGCCCCAACCCCCTCTCCTCATCTTGCAGGCATGGTCCTGGGATGAAGGAGCTAGGCCTTGTGATTCTGACTTGTTCTTTTCTTTCTTTGGTTGAGTTGGCTAGAAAGAATGTTAAGGTGCTTGAGAGAAGCATGAGAAAGCACAAAGCCTTCTGCAGTTGTGCCCAGAAAATAATTTATAAAATAATCATTGACATTTGTTCAAGGATCTTTATGAAGAATGTCCCAGGATGAGCACGTAGGCTGCAGCTTGAAGCCATGGGAAGTATTGTTATCTGAGACCTGTTTGTGAGGGAAATATTTATGGCAAAAGAAGTTTGCTGAGTTTAGGGTTTAGGGATAATTAAGAATAGGATGTGAGAGTTGGCCTGTGAAGAAGGCTGAGCGCCAAAGAATTGATGCGTTTGAACTGTGGTGTTGGAGAAGACTCTTGAGAGTCCCTTGGACTGCAAGGAGATCCAACCAGTCCATTCTGAAGGAGATCAACCCTGGGATTTCTTTGGAAGGAATGATGCTAAAGCTGAAGCTCCAGCACTTTGGACACCTGATGTGAAGAACTGACTCATTGGAAAAGACTGTGATGCTGGGAGGGACTGGGGGCAGGAGGAGAAGGGGATGAATCAGGATGAGATGGCTGGATGGCATCACTGACTCGATGGACATGAGTCTGAGTGAACTCCGGGAAATGGTGGTGGACAGGGAGTCCTGGCCTGCTGTGATTCATGGGGTCGCAAAGAATCAGACACGACTGAGCGACTGAACTGAACTGAGAAGCCTTTTTAGGAGATAGTGATCTTAAGATGCTAGGGGCAAACAGGATTTAGAAAGATAAGAGATAAACTGAGGAATGTAGCATGAGTTACAATGTAATCACAAGATAAGTATAGGACACATAAGAAGAAGTAGATAATAGTAAAGCTGATTCTGAGAGAATTGCTGAAGCAGGAACTCTGTTTGTAGGGCAACAATGATTTCTGGAGACAGTAAATCTGGGTGAGGGAAACTGAAAATGTCAAATCTCTGACCTAATGCTTTTGTCAAAGTATAAAAGAGAACCTGAACCTTGAAATAAACATGTAGTTCCCTACTGTGAGTCAGAGGCTAAGTCATCGTCCACCGACACTGCTCACCCCTTCAGGCTGATTCCCTGGATACTGGAGCTGACTCTGGCACAAAAGACAAAAGTAGGAAAGGTAAAAATTTTAAACTCTTAGACATTACACCACAAAACTCCTAGAAGAGGTCATAGCCAAGACAACCTTTAACATAAATCCAATGTTTTCTTAGGTCAGTCTTCCAAGGCAATAGAAATAAAAGCAAAAATAAACAAATGAGATGTAATCAAACTCATAAACTTTTATTAAAAAAAGAAAAAGAAGAAGAAGAAGAAGAAAGACAGCTTACAGAATGGTAGAATAGAAGCTGGTATGGCCACTATGGAAAACAGTATGAAGGTTCCTCAGAAAACTAAAAATAGGATTACCATAGGATCCATCAGTCACACTCTTGGGCATATGCACAGACAAACAATTCAAAAATTATGCACCCCTATGTGAAGAAGGCTGAGGGCCGAAGAACAGATGCGTTTGAACTGTGGTGTTGGAGAAGACTCTTGAGAGTCCCTTGGACTACAAGGAGATCCAACCAGTCCATTCTAGAGGAGATCAGCCCTCGGTGTTCTTTGGAAGGAATGATGCTGAAGCTGAAACTCCAGTACTGTGGCCACCTCATGCAAAGAGTTGACTCATTGGAAAAGACTCTGATGCTGGGAGGGATTGGGAGCAGGAGGAGAAGGGGACGACAGAGGATGAGATGGCTTGATGGCATCACTCACTCGATGGATGTGATAAATATCCAACTTCTCCATAACCACTGTTAGTTTTAAAATTGGTTATTTCAAAATGAATATCAGCAAATAACATCTGTACCTCTGCCACACATCTACACATTTCAAAAGCTGCTGACATTCTACATGTTTTAGATTTTTGAAAATCACTGTTTACTTATGCAGTTTGCAACTTAAAACACACTGAAAAAAAGTGAAGCCTTAAATGTATTTGTATTTTTAAAAAAATTATAAAACAGATTATATTAAAAGAAAATATGGCCAAGATCATGACTCCTACCCTTTTTTTATTGCTTTCAATGTTTTTCTCCAATTGCATAGAGTTTTTTGAATTCTCAATTACACTTATTTTCATTACTGCTCTTTGTTTTAGCTTAGCTTTTTGAAATTTTTTACTGTGTGCCAAGGAATATAAAACTGGGATACACAAATAAGAAAACATTAGTAACACTATATTTTCATCAAGTATCTCTAAAATGTTCCCATGTCTGCAATACTGTTTTGATAGGAGGCTCATTTACAGAAAATCAATCTACTTTTAATTATAATGTCTAAAGTGATACAATTTCTGTCAATACTTTCTGAGAAATATACATGACAAAAGAAAGTACATGGTTAATGGAAGCAAAAAAGGATTTAGAGACCTTGAAGCATATCAATAATTTTGGATTTCTTCCAGGAACTAATCATGAAAACAATCATAAAAATAATTCTGATTTTAATTTTGCTCTAGTCATTTTCATTATATTCAAAAGGGCTGAGTTCTAATGTTTGTGATTCAAAATGCATTAACAAAAGGCAAAGAATTATCTCTAAAGCTTATTGCACCAAAACGTTTTCCTGGGTTGTTGACAATATGTTCTGTTGAAAAGGTTCACATGTTTATGCATCAAACACTTATCATCTGAGTTAATTTAAGCATGAAGCAGAAAACGCTTTTTGGAGCACTTGTCACTTGGGCCTTTTTCATTTCTTTGTGGTGATTCACAGCACATACTGTTTGTGACAGCCACTGGGTAGCTAATAACTGAATGGATTTTCAAGTTTGAGATGTCTCATGAGCTTCTTGTCTCATGAGGCCAAAGTATGTAGTTATTAAAGCTACCAGGCTGCTGTTGGTACAGTGGAAAGAAAAATTAACAGATGAGAAGAGCAAGAGCAGATGGGGGAAGGAGTGTCTTTTAATTGGGGAAAGACATCTCCAGTAGTATTTTCCCTAAGCTCTGCTGTCAGAGAACCCGTCATCACACCATGACAGGATTGGACTCCACCAACGATTCTGTGATGCTGTAACAGTAGCCTTGAAAAACAGAAACAGTACCACTTAATATCTGGTATTAAGTGATAAAATACCCATGTAGGCAAAAAGTTTAATTAAATAACATTCTATTTGAGGGCAGAAGCCACAGATAAAAGTAACTGAAGCTCTGACATGGTCTTTAAAAGGCTGAAATAATTAAATTGTGCACATATCAAAGCATTTGAAATCTCATACCTTATTGATATAAAGTCTCCCTTCTTATAAACTATTGTATATTTCAGATATTTAGTTATTTCAATTTTCTGAAGGAAACACATTTTAAAAAATTACATAATGACCAGTTTATTCTACAAGGTAACAAATAGTTAATTTCTCAATTATAAGCACAAATATATATGAGATTCTTTCTCCTTCCTTGCTGCTGCTGCTGCTGCTAAGTCACTTCAGTCATGTCCAATGCTGTGCGACCCCATAGACAGCAGCCCACCAGGCTCCCCCATCCCTGGGATTCTCCAGGCAAGAACACTGGAGTGGGTTGCCATTTCCTTCTCCAATGCATGAAAGGAAAAGTGAAAGTGAAGTCATTCAGTTGTGTCCGACTCTTAGCAACCCCATGGACTGCAGCCAACCAGGCTCCTCCGTCCATGAGATTTTCCAGGCAAGAGTACTGGAGTGGGGTGCCATTGCCTTCTCTGTTCTCCTTCCTTAGAGCTAACTAACTGGTAAATATTACTGATTACTCTGAAAAGAGGTGAGCCTGATGTTATTTGCAAGGTGAAACAACTCCATTTCTGAG
The DNA here is from genome assembly GCF_023091745.1 of Budorcas taxicolor. Lineage (NCBI taxonomy): Eukaryota > Metazoa > Chordata > Mammalia > Artiodactyla > Bovidae > Budorcas > Budorcas taxicolor. The sequence continues at coordinate 37,814,013 of NC_068919.1, read as the reverse complement.
TTTTTAGGGGACTATGTATGTTCTTTTCTACATGTTATATTTTCACAAGTTTTCATAAAAGGGCAGTTTTTATTCCAATCCAAAAGAAGGGCAATACCAAAATATGTTCAAACTATTGCACAATTGTGCTCATTTCACTTGCTAGCAAGGTAATGCTCAAAATTCTTCCAGCTAGGCTTCAACAATACATGAACTGAGAACTTATAGATGTACAAGCTGGATTTCGGAAAGGCAGAAGAACCACAGATCAAATTACCAACATCCGTTGGATCATAGAAAAAGCAAGGGAATTGCAGAAAAAGATCTACTTCTGCTTGTATGCATCACAACAAACTGTGGAAAATTCTTCAAAAGATGGGAATACCAGAACACCCTACCTGCCTCCAGAGAAATCTGTATGCAATGGTTAGAGAAGCAATGGTTAGAACTGGACATGGAACAATGGACTGGTTCAAAACTGAAAAGGGAGTATGTCAAGGCTGTATATTGTCTCCCTGCTTCTTTAACTTCTATGCAGAGTACATCATGCAAAATGTCAGGCTGAATGAAGCACAAGCTGGAATCAGGATTGCTGGGAATAATATCAGTAATCTCAGATATACAGATGACACCACCATAATTGCAGAAAGTGAAGAGGAACTAAAGAGCCTCTTGATGAAGGTGAAAAGAGGAGAGTGAAAAAGCTGGCTTAAAACTTATCATTCAAAAGGCTAAGATTATGGCACCTGGTCCCATCACTTCATGGCAAACAGATGAGGGAAAAATGGAAGCAGTGACAGACTTTATTTTCTTGAGCTCCAAAATCGCTGCAGATGGTGACTGCAACCATGATACTAAAAGATATTTCCTCCTTGGAAGGAAAGCTATGACAAACTTAGACAACATATTAAAAATCAGACACATCACTTGGCTGACAAAGGTCCACCTAGTCAAAACTATGGTTTTTCCAGTAGTCATGTATGGATGTGAGAGTTGGATGAAAAAGAAGGCTGAACCCTGAAGAACTGATGCTTTTGAACTGTGGAGCTGGAGAAGACTCTTGAGTCCCTTGGATATCAAGAAGATCAAACCAGTCAATCCGAAAGAAATCAACCCTGAATATTCAATGGAAAGACTGATGCTGAAGCTGAAGCTCCAATACTTTGGCCACATGATGCAAAAAGCCAATTCACTGGAAAAGACATTGAAGTTGGGAAAGATTGAGGGCAGGAGGAGAAGAGGGCAACAGAGGATGAAATAGTTGGATGGCATCATTGACTCAATGAACGTGAGTCTTAGCAAACTCTGGGATATTGTGAAGGACAGGGAAGCCTGCAGTGCTGCAGTCCATGGGGTTGCAAAGAGTCAGACACAACTGAGTGATTGAACAACAATAATAATTAATAAAATGGATTCAATCTTTCATTACCTATGAAATCAAATTAATAAGCTTTCATCTTGGAAGTTAACTTATACTGATATAATTTCAAGTCTTCAAAGTTAATTCAATATAATATGTGCACATTGTTAAGAAGACCAGTGTGACTCTCTCAATAACTTCTGAATTTCCCAGTTTGGCATGCAAACAGTCAGAAAAATGAGAGTATCATCTTTCAAGAATTTGAAAAAGGATATTCCATTTCAAATTACTTGCAAAGTATTTCAAAAATATTTTCAAATGATCTCTAGGTCTCTTATGTCTTTGGACCAAAGCAATTATAAAATAGGGGAAAATAAAATCAAGTATACTATGGAAATGATTGCTTGCAGGATGTCTGTTTATGAACATATAATGCCAATGGAAGGAATTACCTAAACTGGGGAGGAAGAGGGAAGAAAGAAAATATATAATAAAGTCACTAAGCAAGGTAGTACATTTTGGCCAATTTTTTAGTTTAAAGAGATGAGTGATAAACTATTAAAAAGTGGAAATATACAGAATACACCTTGAGATAACATGAACTTTGAGTTTGTATAAAAAGTCAAGGAATGCAGTAGATCATGTGAACATGCAATGGCCATTCCTGCAAGTCCTCCTTTCACCATCTCAAGCACAGGATTTGATCACCCATGTGTAAATGCAACTGAGAGTAAGATCAGGTTCAGTGTGGGAAATGTCTGGATGCATATGCATAGTTACTTGCAGTCACCAAGTGATTAAGTAGGTTACCAGATGAGTTGCAATTTGTGAAGAAGTTTCTTTTCTTGACCTGTGGTTGACTCTCTCCAGTATAAAAATCCTTCTGTATTTGCTCTTCAGAAAAAAATAAATAAAATTCCTAACAAAAAATAATAACAAAACTGCCAAATTCCAAATCTTAATAGCAGTTTGAGAAATTTTCCACTTCAGTTCAGTTCAGTTCAGTGACTCAGTGGTGTCCAACTCTTTGCGACCCCATGAACTGCAGCACGCCAGGCCTCCTTGTCCAGCACCAACTCCCAGAGTTCACCTAAACTCACGTTCATTGTGTTGGTATGCCATTCACTATCTCATCCTCTGTTGTCCCCTTCTCTTCCTGCCCTCAATTTACCCCAGCATAAGGCTGTTTCAAATGAGTCAGCTCTTTGCATCAGGTGGCCAAAGTACTGGAGTCTCAGCTTCAACATCAGTCCTTCCAATGAACACCCCGGACTGATCTCCTTTAGGATGGACTGGTTGGATCTCCTTGTAGTCCAAGGACTCTCAAGAGTCTTCTCCCACACCACACTTCAAAAGCATCAATTCTTCGGCACTCAGCTTTCTTTATAGTCCAACTCTCACATCCACACGTGACTACTGGAAAAACCATAGCCTTGACTAGACAGACCTTTGTTGGCAAAGTAATGTCTCTGCTCTTTAATATGCTGTCTGGGTTGGTCATAACTTTCCTTCCAAGGAGTAGTGTTTTTTAATTTCATGCTTGCAATCACCATCTACAGTGATTTTGAGCCCCCCCCCCAAAATAAAGTCTGCCATTGTTTCCACTGTTTCTTCATCCATTTGCCATGAAGTGATGGGACCAGATGCCATGATCTTAGATTTCTGAATGCTGAGCTTTAAGCTAACTTTTTCACTCTCCTCTTTCACTTTCATTAAGAGGCTCTTTAGTTCTTCTTCACTTTCTGCCATAAGAGTGGTGTCATCTGCATATCTGAGATTATTGATATTTCTCCCTGCAATCTTGATTCCAGCTTGTGCTTCTCATGATGTACTCTGTGTATAAGTTAAATAAGCAGGTGAGAATATACAGCCTTGATGTACTCCTTTTCCTATTTGGAGCCAGTCTGTTGTGCCATGTCCAGTTCTAACTGTTGCTTTTTGACCTGCATACAGGTTTCTCAAGAGGCAGGTCAGGTGGTCTGGTATTCCCATCTCTTTCAGAATTTTCCACGGCCTTGTCTAACTCAATGAAACTAAGCCATGCTGTGTGGGGCCACAAGAGACAGACAGGTCATGGTGGAGAGGTCTGACAGAATGTGGTCCACTGGAGAAGGTAATGGCAAACCACTTCAGTATTCTTGCCTTGAGAACCCCATGAACAGTATGAAAAGGCAAAAGATAGGACACTGAAAGATGAATTCCCAGGTTGGTAGGTGCCTAATATGCTACTGGAGATCAGTGGAGAAATAACTCCAGAAAGAATGAAGGGATGAAGCCAAAGCAAAAACAACACCCAGTTGTGGATGGGACTCATGATAGAAGCAAGGTCTGATGTTGTAAAGAGCAATATTGCATAGGAACCTGGAATTTAGGTCCATGAATCAAGGCAAATTGGAAGTGGTCAAACAGGAGATGGCAAGCGTGAACGTCGACATTCTAGAAATCAGCAAACTAAAATGGCCTGGAATGGGTGAATTTAACTCAGATGACCATTATATCTACTACTTTGGGCAGGAATCCCTTAGAAGAAACAGAGTAGCCATCCTAGTCAACAAAAGAGTCCAAAATGCAGTACTTGGATGCAATCTCAAAAATGACAGAATGATCTCTGTTCATTTCCAAGGCAAACCATTCAGCATCATGGTAATCCAAGTCCATGCTCTGAACAGTAACACTGAAGAAGCTGAAGTTGAATGGTTTTATGAAAACCTACAAGACTTTCTAGAACTAACACCCAAACAAGATGTCCTTTTCATTATAGAGGACTGGAATGCAAAAGTAGAAAGTCAAGAAACACCTGGAGTAACAGGTAAACTTGGCTTTGGTGTACTGAATAAAGCAGGGCAAATGTTAACAGAGTTTTGCCAAGAGAACTCACTGGTTATAGCAAATACCCTCTTCCAACAACACAAGAGAAGGCTCTACACATGGAAATCACCAGATGACCAACACTGAAATCAGATTGATTATATTCTTTGCAGCCAAAGATGGAGAAGCTCTATACAGTCAGGAAAAACAAAACCAGGAGCTGACTGTGGCTCAGATCATGAACTCCTTATTACCAAATTAAGACTTAAATTGAAGAAAGTAGGGAAAACCACTAGACCATTTGGGTGTGACCTAAATCAAATTCCTTATGATTAGACAGTGGAAGTGAGAAATAGATTTAAGGGGCTAGATCTGATAGACAGAGTGCCCGACGAACTATAAATGGAGATTCATGACATTGTACAGGAGACAGGGATCAAGACCATCCCCATGGAAAAGAAATGCAAAAAGGAAAAGTGGCTGTCTGAGGGGACCTTACAAATAGCTGTGAAAAGAAGGGAAGTGAAAAGCAAAGGAGAAAAGGAAAGATATAAGCATCTGAAAGCAGAGTTCCAAAGAATAGCAAGGAGAGATAAGAAAGCCTTCCTCAGCGATCAATGCAAAGAAATAGAGGAAAAGAACAGAATGGGAAAGACTAGAGATCTCTTCAAGAAAATTAGAGATCCCAAGGGAACATTTCATGCAAAGATGGGCTCAATGAAGGACAAAAATGTTATGGACCTAACAGAAACAGAAGATATTAAGAAGAGGTGGCAAGAATACACAGAACTGTACAAAACATCTTCATGACCCAGATATCACGATGGTGTAATCACTCACCTAGAGCCATACATCCTGAAATGTGAAGTCAAGTAGGCCTTAGGAAGCATCACTACAAACAAAGCTATTGAAGATGATGGAATCCAGCTGAGCTATTTCAAATCCATAAAGATGATGCTGTGAAAGTGCTGAACTGAATATGCCAGCAAATTTGGAAAACTCAGCAGTGGCCACAGGACTGGAAAAGGTCAGTTTTCATTCCAATCCCAAAGAAAGGCAATGCCAAAGAATGCTCAAACTACCGCACAATTGCACTCATCTCAAACCCTAGTAAAGTAATGCTCAAAATTTTCCATGCCAGGTTTCAGCAATACATGAACCATGAACTTCCAGATGTTCAAGTTGGTTTTAGAAAAGGCCAAGGAACCAGAGATCAAATTGCCAACATCAGCTGGATCATCGAAAAAGCAAGAAAGTCCTGCAAACATTTATTTCCAGTTTATTGACTATGCCAAAGCCTTTGACTGTGTGGACCACAATAAACTGTGGAGAATTTTCCACTTACATGAGCAAATGTTCCTTTTCTTTTCTTCCATCTTGACAGTGATACAATATTCTTAATATTTGTTTTAAATATATATTTGTTTTCCCATGGGCTTTAGCATACAAGGAATATTCATGTAAATAAAAGCTTCTATTTAGAGATGCTGGTAAACTTCCTCCATTTATCACTAGATAACTTTAAATATTAAACTTTTATGTCCTTTCCATATATTTTACTGGTTTATTTTAGTCAATGAAAGGTTTCTTTTTATAGTACATGTCAGTAGACCCCCCACTCCACGCATATTTAAAATTGCTATGTAATACATGTGTTTTTATTATTAAAATAATGCTATTTTATTCAGGTCTACACTATTCAACCTATTTGTATTATCTCCTATTTTACCTAGAAAGAAGCGATGAGCTTTCCTCCCCAGTTGCCATCTTGCGCCTGTTTGCTTTAGCAAGAATCAGTCGTCTGGGAATTGGATACCATTGCAACTATGTACTTTCAACTCTTATTTTGGCCCTGTGTCTCAAAGCACTGAGAAAGAACAAAGGATTGCCTGATTTGTCTTGGGGCCAAACTTCATTGACTGACCCAAAAAATACATTGAAATTAAAAATCCTTCTAACCAAACTGAAACAGCATTTTGAAGGGAATGAATATAAGCATTGATTTTATACCTGGAAGCTAACCTCTATGCCCATTTATTAGTTTCACCTTATCCATAGTCCCTTGAGAAGAAAGAAATAGAAAGCTGCAATTTCTAGAGGCTAGAATCAGACAATAAACAAATTGATCAGCATACGGTTTCAGATTTTGATTTCCTGAGGCTGGAAGAAGGAAAATCAGATAAACAGCTTAAAAATTCTAAGAGAAAAATGAAGACTTAGTGATGGGAATCCTAAGGGATTTCACAGGCATTTGTGACTAACCTAATACATTAAAGGGGAAAAGAAATCTTGAAGACCCTTTGTATCAATGAGTACTAAATCTACCTATTCATTATAAATGGCCTTAGGAACTTCTATAATGTGCTAATGCTTAGACACCATGTCCCAGAAATTCTAATGGACTGTGTTTGGAATGATGCTCAGGAATAGCATTTTTTTTTTTAAAGCTCATTGGTGATTCTATTTTGCAGGCAGGGTTGAGAATCATTGTTCTAAATCACCAGATAAGAATTACCTTGGGGTCTTATAAAATGCAAAATTGGATTCAGTAGCTCTGTGGTGGAACCTGATAGCCTAACAAACTCCAGGATAAAGCCGCTGCTACCATTATTGTACACATGTGACAAGCAAAAGTCCTCTATTCTAATGAATTTTCATTCCTTCTGGAGGGAAGGTACTGTATAGGATACATACCTGTTCTGGTCTATTGACCAGCAGGTTGTATATTTTCCTCTTAAATCTAAAAATGTTTCTTTTTTAACTTCTATAAACTGACCCTTTCAGCATTTATCCCTCAAAGTAACACATCACTCATGTGTATATACATATATATAATTCATTAACTGCTATGTGTTATTGCTGGGTTTCCCCAGAAAGGAGGCAAAGACTGAAATTAGTATGTGGGGAGTAATAAGAGACTACTCTTGGAATCAGCAGCTACGGGAAGGGAAAAAAGTAGAAGGGACAGGGAGAAGATGGTCAATGGGAACAGGCCTTTATGTTCCTGAATTGAAGAGTCACTGGCTCTTCAGTTCAGCCCACAGCAGTGCGGGCTGCAGTGGGTGCTAAGCTGCTTTAGTCATGTACGACTGTTTGCGATCCCATGGACTGTAGCCTGCCAGGGTCTTCTGTGCATGGTATTCTCCAGGCAACAATAATGGAGTGGATTGCCATGCCCTCCTCCAGGGGATATTCCCAACACAGGGATCGAACCAGCATCTCTTACATCCCCTGCGTTGACAGGCAGGCTCTTTACCACTAGCACCACCTGGGAAGCCCTCAGGATGGGAATATGACTTTGGGTGAGATGACAACTGAAGGTTATCTGATAGTACTGCTCCCCAGAGGCTGAGAGAGTAACTCCTTCAGTCTTAAAGAAGGATCTGAGAGTGCAGCACAGAGTTCACTAAAGTCTATTTCTTTGCTTCTTGATATCTTTATAAATTCTGGGAATGGCTCATAGAAGATGGTGGCTGTCTTCTCATTCTAGTGGAAACTTAGAAAAGGATGATTCCTGGGACAAATGACAGTCATCAGCATGGCATCTGCTCTCAGGATTATAACTGACATCATAGCAGTCTTCTACCATCCACTGTAGATTCTTCTCTCCTAAACTAGCACCTCTACTTGTCTCAGTAACTTACTGGGTAGTATGGCATAGTACCTCATCCTTGAGAGATCTGAGCCTTGGACATTATGTTCCCAGGTTGTGGCTGCTACAGCTGTCCACTTACTATTAAAATTGTATAAGGAACTACCAAGAACTTCCTAAGTAGATGAACATATTCTTCCCTATCCCTATTGTGTAATAGCAGTCCTACCTTCTGATAATGCAAGTCAACTGTCCCTTCCAGGATGATGAATCCCCTTCTCATGTGTCAGTCCCTGAACAGGGGAAGTCCAAAGTTCCACACAGATGACACAGACTATAGTTTGAAAAAGCCATTGCTGTGTCCATGGTGAACCTGTTGTATACCTTGGAGAAAAAAGAATTTTAAACCCTCAGAACCCAAGGCACACTTAAAAAGAATATGTATTCTCCTGTTGATGGTTAGGAGTTTGATATCTATATGCATTTATTTTGTCCTCAAAGTAAACATGAGGTATCTGGATCAGGGAAGATGATTAATACAACAGCACATTTGTTCCCCATACCTCATTTTCCCCCTTCCAGGTGATTTGAAAGCCAGGTGGTTGGGCCTGCAAGTGCACAAAAGATGTTTTCTTCCCCAAAGGAGAGAAAATCCAGACTTATAATTCTGGGAACATATATGGGTTACACACCACTCAGCTGCCATTCTCTCCTCCAGAGAGACAGAAATAAACTTTATCTTCCTGGGATAAACAAAACTTCACCGGGAAGTAAAGAAAAGTTTCCTGATTTTTAACCCTTTGGGATGTAAATAAATGGCAGCAGATTTTATTTGCCTTCATAATATAAATACACACCACTAGGAAATTTTTCAATCTCTCCAGAGGTCTCTATCTATTCAGTCATCTAATTTCCAGATTTGTCAGCTGAGATCCAGGTACAGAAAAACCGAGAAATGATAATCACAAAATTGAGAACAGAGCTCCCCTTTGGAGAAAGGAGATGAAAAAGAATATGATGGGATACACACAAGGCTTCAAAATATCACTAATGTTCCATTTGTTAACCTGGGCACATGAGTTTCATGTTTTGTTTTGTTTTTAGGCTCTGTATAGTTTATATTTCTGTATAGGTATAAAATATGTGAAATACATAGTACATTTAAAAGTTTTGAAGAATATCAGGACTAGTTTTCCATGCCTCATGTTGCTTTTTATTTACATTACCAGCAAAAATCCTCACTCACAATTCATGCCACACTACTTTATACATCTCCTAACTTGACAACATCTATCACAGCTCCTCAAGCATCCCAGTGTTTTTCAGGTTGGTCTGAAATCCAGGGTCAGCTATCCCCATTCAATCATCATCATCACTTTATCTTGTTGCCTTAACTGAGGAGTCCACAAACTATAGCCTGCAGGTCAAATTCAGCTGGATGCCTGTTTTTTATAAATAAATTTTACTGAATCATTCATTCAATTACATACAGTCTATGTCTGCTTTCCCACTTTAAGAGGAGAGCTGAGTAGTTGTCCAGTTCAGTCCAGTCACTCAGTCATGTCTGAGTCTTTGTGACCCCACGAATCGCAGCATGCCAGGCCTCCCTGTCCATCACCAACTCCTGGAGTTCACTCAAACTCACGTCCATCAAGTCAGTGATGCCATCCAGCCATCTCATCCTCTGTCGTCCCCTTCTCCTCATGTCCCCAATCCCTCCCAGCATCACAGTCTTTTCCAATGAGTCAACTCTTTGCATGAGTTGGCCAAAGTACTGGAGTTTCAGCTTTAGCATCATTCCTTCCAAAGAACACTCAGGACTGATCCCCTTCAGAATGGACTGTTTGGATCTCCTTGCAGTCCAAGGGACTCTCAAGAGTCTTCTCCAACACCACAGTTCAAACGCATCAATTCTTCGGCGCTCAGCTTCCTTCACAGTCCAACTCTCACACCCATACGTGACCACAGGAAAAACCATAGCCTTGACTAGACGGACCTTTGTTGGCAAAGTAATGTCTCTGCTTTTCAATATGCTATCTAGGTTGGTCATAACTTTTCTTAGCAGAGACCAAATGGTTTACAAGGCCTAAAATATTTGCTATGTGGCTCTGTAGAGAAAAAGTTTGCCAAGTCCTGCCTCCTCTAAATCCTGGTTCTTTCCTGTGGTCACCGCCTCCACCTAGGCCCCTCAAGACAAGGCTGTTTTTAACAATTTTCCCTTCATATGTGCCTCACAACCAGAAGATAACACAAGGGTGTTATTGACACTTCTAAACCATGCTTCTTCCTTCTTCTTTTTAAAAACACAAAATTTGTAGAAATGCAGGTTGGCCTAGAGTCTGTCGTACAGAGTGAGGTAAGTCAGAAAGAAGAAAACAAATGTCATATATTAACACATATTTGAGGAATTTAGAAAAATGGTACAGATGAACCTATTTGCAGGGCAGGAATAGAGATGCAGACATAGAGATCAGACTTGTGGACATGAGGTGGAGAATGGAAGGGTGGGATGAATTAGGAGACTGGGACTGACATATATACACTACCAAGTGTAAAACACATAGCCATGAGAACCTGCTGGAGAGTGCAAGGAGCTCAGCTCTGTGTTCTGTGATGACCTAGATGGATAGGATGAGGGTGGGGGTCAGAGAGAGGTCCAAGAGGGAGGGGATATATGCATACATATAGCTGATTGACTCTGTTATACAACAGAAACTAACACAACATTGTAAAGCAACAATATCCCAATTAAAAAAAAAAACACAAATATACACATAAAATATTTGATACTCATGCCATTGCCCAATATATTTACTTAGCCATAACCCTGAAAGACCTCTCACAGATGAATCTACCATTCAGATTACTGCCAGCCAACCCTACTGTGATTGTAAATTTGACCATGCCATTATCAACAATCTCACTAACTCACCTTAAGTGCAGCATCCCTCTCTCTGGCCAGGCTATCTCACCCTTCCATTTAATTTATTCTACAGCCCACACTATAGTATTATTTCAATGTTAGCTACACTGTTTCACTCTTCACTACCCATCCCAACTGCCTTTGAAGTCTAGTTTCCTTCTCTAATTAACCTAATGTAGTACTTCTCAAAATTTAGTGTGTCTTCGAATCCCCTGAGGATCTTACTAAAAAGGCAGATACTTAGTAGGCCTGAGGTGGGATCTGAGCTTTTCTCATTTTCAACTTTCCAACCCAGGAAGGCCATTGTTGCTGGTCCTCAGATCACAGTAGCAAGAACCTAAATGTCATGTTGCATACTTTAAGAGAAGTTAGAGGGAAGATTAATCAATGGGAGGTGTTGAGTTTAGTGAGTTATTTCTGAGTCTGCAAAAGTGTAATGCTCTTTGTGTTTGCTAAGTGTTGCCCATTGAAGTTAAGTTCCTTTTTTCCTCTAGAAACAGAGATAAGAACTTTATCTTCCCTGATGGTACTTCAAGGGGATGGCCCCCAGATCCTTTAGAATGTCATTCATCGGTTATAAAACTGGCAAAAGCCTTTCAAAAGATTTACATCTTAAGGGGAATTTACAAGTGTTCTAAAGTAAATGCTATAGAAAAATGGAGATCAGGAGCTTAGAGTCAAAAGTCAGTCTAAAGTTTAGCCAACCTGAGGGGAATTTTAAAGCCTTCTTGGTCAACTGCCTTCCATTTATCTCCCTTTTTAACTTCTCACTTGACTCAGTCACCGACCAATCTCCCTCTTTCTCTCAGACACACACACACACACAGACTAATATTTAACAGTCTGGTATAAAATTATTTCCCCCAAAATCCTACTCCCATTTCTACTCCAATTATTTTCTGTGTCAGTAAATGCTACCACCATTTACACCAAATGTTCAACCAAAAACCTAGAAGAAATCATTATTTCCTCTCTAAACCTTCATATCAAATTCATCAGCAAGTCCTACATAGGTCTTTTTCAAAAATATATTCTTCACCCATCCACTTATCTCCATTTCTATTTCTCCAACAGTAATATAAGTAAGACAAGGATTCATTAACTCTCATCGGACTATCACAATATCCTGCTAAGTAGCTTTACTAACACTGTTCAAATGATCATTTCTATTAGATTTCCCTGTTAAAGGCATTATTAACCTTTATGTAGCAATATATGATTACCAGTCACAAGTTATTAGAGTCAGCCTTTATTCTTAAAAACTAAGAAATACCAATAAATTTAAAAAGCTATGATCAATTTTTGACATAATATTTTATGTTTTTTACAAAGTAAAATATTTTACAATAATCAAGGCTATTTCAAATTAACAGTTTCAGAAACAACTCAGTTTAAGATATCTGTCTTTATCTCCATTCCAAAATTGTTAGATGATAGATCTGTTCTCTTACCTCTTATCAGAAAACTATCCCCAAACTACAAATGTTTGCTAAATACACTGGAGTTTTTTCATAGTAATTATGAGGATAGGTGAAAGGTAGTTCTAGAAAAGTAATATGACTGATCAGATAGAATGCTTATAGATTTAAAGATTCAACAGTATAAAGATGTCATACTACCAAAAGTGATTTATTAAATCAATTCAATCATTAAAATTCCATATTTGATGAATATAAGCAGATTCTAAAATGTATTTAATTTCTCAAAGGACTAGAATAAATAAGTTACTGCTGAGGAATAAGGTAGAGGAAGGACTGGTTTTCCAAATATCAAGATTTTCTGTGAAGCAAAATAATTAAGACAGTTGAGACTTCACTGTAGCGTAGAAATCAGACCAATTAAGTAAAATAGAGGTCCCAGAAACAGACATTATGTCCACAATAGAAACAGGGACATTTGACATATGTTGGAGATGACACTAAAGGGCAGTAAGAAGCATGGTCTTTTGAAGTGATTCTGTTAGGAAAACAGTATGTCAATTGTGGGAAAAAAATTTATTATGCCAAAATAAACCCCAACAAAACAAACAAAAAAACCAGTCATCACCATGTAACATTTTGTTCCAAAGAGATCTTAATTTTTTAGATTTTTAAGTCATGTTATAGATAATTTTAGAACTAAGAATAAAGAGATATTTACAGGTTATTTTATTGGAAATTTTAATAAAGATTTAAACACAACTGAAAGTGAAAGTGGCTCAGTCATTTCTGACTCTTTGCGACACTATTGGCTATACAGTCCATGGAATTCTCCAGGCCAGAATAGTGGAGTGGGTAGCCTTTCCCTTCTCCAGGGGATCTTCCCAACCCAGGGACTGAACCCAGGTCTCCTGCATTGCAGGCAGATTCTTTACCAGCTGAGCTATAAACAGGGTTAGTCCAGATTTATTTCTATATTTTCCTAGTTTTGGAGATATATGCCAAAAATGCACAATATCTTCTGAATAAACCAACTTCTCATTATTGCAATGTATGAATGACAAACATATCATTTGTGAATATTGGTTCCAGATTTTGATTATGCCTCTAATCAAAGGCATAATCATTTGATAATGCCTCATTTCAAATTCGCTATTACTTCTCATTCTTCTTTTAGCACTTATATAATCAATATCCAGTGTAAAAGATTTTTGAAAGTTTAACAGCTCAGAGTGTTTTTATTTTGCTCCAAAATTAGACTGCAGTCTCAGTTTTAGATTTATCAATACGAACTAGATTGATGAAACCAGTGGATTTTATTTCATGTCTGCAACATCTTTTTCCTTCCAATGTCTTTCTCTAATATTACTCTCAGCATTTGTCCACTTATGAGCATTTCAAGAACATTTTGGTGAATAAACATAATAAAAGATGGAGGAATATTATCACACATACTTTCCAAAAAGTTTAGATTCTTTGCTAATTGAAGTACAGTTGAAAACAGTTTTATATTGGTTAAGTGCACAATATAGTGATTTGATTTTACATACAAATGTCAATTTGTATATATTATAAATTGATTATCACAATAAGTCCAGTAACCATCCTTCAATATATGAAACTATTGCTATATTATTATCTATATTCCCTATCCTGTAATTATATCCCTGTGACTTGAAGTTTATACCTCTGAATCCCTTTCACCTATTTTGCCTAATCTTCCCATCCCCCTTCCCTCTGGCAACCAAGTTTCCTGTATCTAGGTGTCTGCTCTGTTTTGTTTGTTCGTTTGTTTTGCTTTATAAATTCTACATGTATGTGAAATCATACACTATCTGCCTTTCCTTGTCTGACAGTGTAATATCCTCTAGGTTGATTCTAAATATCTCCATATTCTTGTTGCAAAATTTTGTGTGATGCTGTCACTCCAATTGAATGACTGAGTGAGAATGTCATATTTTCCTTTTTATCCTTAAAAATATACTTCAGTTGTTGATTCTTGAATTTGAGAAAGTTCATCTAAGATGTCATAATCTGAAGACTCAGCTGAGATTGTGCTTATAAAAGCTATTTTATCAATATTATTAAAAGCCCAGAGTTTACTGTGGTGCTGCCTCATCTTCTGATTTATCTCCTGATTCAAATATTTGTGAAAATTCTTCTTTCATAAATTTTCTTCTCTTCACCATTATGAGCAGAAAGTTCTCAGCTAGGCTTAAGAATGGTAAGGCAATACTACAGAGATGATGTTTCAAATAATTTTTATATGTTTTGAGAAATAGTTATAATATTTTAGACAAGGAAATAAGAAAATAAGAACAAATAAATGGTGAAGGTTTCTTTCCAGCATAAGCCTTGTAGAAAAAAACCACTATTCTTTTTCTTTATTATATCAGGCTTTTTTTTAAAGCATCAATGGTAATAAATGATGAGCAATGAAATAATTTCCTAGATCTGATAGACAGAGTTCCTGATGAACTATGGAATGAGGTTTCTGACATTGTACAGGAGACAGGGATCAAGACCATCCCCATGGAAAAGAAATGCAAAAAAGCGAAATGGCTGTCTGAGGAGGCCTTACAAATAGCTGTGAAAAGAAGAGAGGCTAAAAGCAAAGGAGAAAAGGAAAGATACAAGCATCTGAATGCAGAGTTCCAGAGAATAGCAAGAAGAGATAAGAAAGCCTTCTTCAGCGATCAATGCAAAGAAAGAGAGGAAAACAACAGAATGGGAAAGACTAGAGATCTGCTCGATAAAGGACAGAAATGGTATGGACCTAACAGAAGCAGAAGATATTAAGAAGAGGTGGCAAGAATACACAGAAGAATTGTACAAAAAAGATCTTCATGACCCGGATAATCAGGATGGTGTGATCACTCATCTAGAGGAAGATATCCTGGAATGTGAAGTCAAGTGGGCCTTAGAAAGCATCACCACGAACAAAGCTAGTGGAGGTGATGACATTCCAGTTGAGCTATTTCAAATCCTGAAAGATGATGCTGTGAAAGTGCTACACTCAATATGCCAGCAAATTTGGAAAACTCAGCAATGGCCACAGGACTGGAAAAGGTCAGTTTTCATTCCAATTACAAAGAAAGGCAATGCCAAAGAATGCTCAAACTACCACACAATTGCACTCATCTCACATGCTAGTAAAGTAATGCTCAAAATTTTCCCAGCTAGGCTTCAGCAATATGTGAACTGCGAACTTCCTAATGTTCAAGCTGGTTTTAGAAAAGGCAGAGAAACCAGAGATCAAATTGCCAACATCCGCTGGATCATGGAAAAAGCAAGAGAGTTCTGGAAAAACATCTATTTCTGCTTTATTGACTATGCCAAGCCTTTGACTGTGTGGATCACAATAAACTGTGGAGAATTCTGAAAGAGATGGGAATACCAGACCACCTGACCTGCCTCTTGAGAAATCTGTATGCAGGTCAGGAAGCAACAGGTAGAACTGGACATGGAACAACAGACTGGTTCCTAATAGGAAAAGGAGTACGTCAAGGCTGTATATTGTCACCCTGCTTATTTAAGTTATATGCAGAGTACATCATGAAAACGCTGGACTGGAAGAAACACAAGCTGGAATCAAGATAGCTGGGAGAAATATCAATAACCTCAGATATGCAGATGACACCACCCTTACGGCAGAAAGTGAAGAGGAGCTAAAAAGCCTCTTGATGAAAGTGAAAGAGGAGAGTGAAAAAGTTGGCTTAAAGCTCAACATTTAGAAAATGAAGATCATGGCATCCGGGCCCATCACTTCATGGGAAATAGATGGGGAAACAGTGGAAACAGGGTCAGACTTTATTTTGGGGGCTCCAAAATCACTGCAGATGGTGACTGCAGCCATGAAATTAAAAGACACTTACTCCTTGGAAGAAAAGTTATGACCAACCTAGATAGCATATTCAAAAGCAGAGACATTTCTTTGTCGACTAAGGTCCGTCTAGTCAAGTCTATGGTTTTTCCAGTCGTCATGTATGGATGTGAGAGTTGGACTGTGAAGAAGGCTGAGCACCAAAGAATTGATGCTTTTGAACTGTGGTGTTTGAGAAGACTCTTGAGAGTCCCTTGGACTGCAAGGAGATCCAACCAGTCCATTCTAAAGGAGATCAGCCCTGGGTGTTCTTTGGAAGGAATAATGCTAAAGCTGAAACTCCTGTACTTTGGCCACCTCATGCGAAGAGTTGACTCACTGCAAAAGAATCTGATGCTGGGAGGGATTGGGGGCAGGAGGAGAAAGGGAGACAGAGGATTAGATGGCTGGATGGCATCATCGACTTGATGGATGTGAATCTGAGGGAACTCTGGGAGATGGTGATGGACAGGGAGGCTTGGCGTGCTTCGATTCATGGGGTCGCAAAGAGTCAGACACGACTGAGCGACTGAACTGAACTGAACTGAACTGATGATAAAATAGCCAGGTGTTTCAAGATATAATAAAATAAGATCATTGAGATCCTATTATGTAACCTTAATTTATAAAGGGATTCAGTGTATCAGACTACAGATAGCATGAGTTTTGTTTATTAAAAATACTTTTTATTCTTTGGAAGATATTTAATAAAAAATAAAGTCCCTAAAATATCAGTCTTTATATACAGTTGAAAACAGTCAAAAAAGAAACTCAAAAACTAGAAATGAGTTCAATGAATGCTGATGTTGTCTCAAATGTTAATTTGAGTTCCAAACTTTCTTAAAGGAATTAAAAACTTCAATGTGAAAAATAAAGCACTAATGCTTTTAGAACATGCTCTATAAGAATCTTTACGATCTAACTTACCTGGGACTTGTCCTGGGCTTTGAAGTTTTAAAAGATCTCCAGTGGATTCACCAGGCTTCCCTTGTGGCTCAGAATTAAAAAAATCTGCCTGCAATGTAAGAAACTTAGCAGGAGTTGCAGGTTCCATCCCTGGGTCAGAAAGATCCTCTGGAAAAAGAAATGGCAGTGGACTCCAGCACTCTTGTCTGGAAAATCCCCAGGATAGAGGACGTTGGGGGGCTATAGTCCATTGGATCACAAAAAGTTGGACACAACTTTGTGACTTTCTTTGTGACTAAACAAACAAGAGTTGATTCTAACAGGCAGACAAGCTTGAGCAACAGTTAGCCCAGGGAGAATTTTTATTTTTTATTTTTATAAAGATCAAAGTTATACTTGTCAGCCTTTTGCTTTTAAATGCATCCTTTCCTTTTTTTTTTCTGCTTTCATTAAGCAATCATTTAAGAAAGCATACTAGATAAGCCATCCTGAGGAAGTTTATATTAATGCATGTCTTTAATTTGCTCTAATATTGCTATATGTCTGTATCTCTATCTGACGCAGACAGACATATCATTATATATTATGAAGACACATAAGAACATTTACATTTATATTCCAATAATCATCTATGGGAAACAAATATCAGTACAGAACTGAAAATGTACATTTGAAATCACTTTGAAAAGCTAAAAAGAATATATTCATTTTGGCATGATCATACATATTCTATTTTTGTGGTAACAATAGTTCAACTCATAAGGAGCCACTTTTTAAAAAAGTAGCTGGGTGCTGAGAAAGGAGAGAGATTTTTCTCTTCTGAGTTTCAGCAAAATATACTTAATTATGCCATGTTTAAATTTCCGTCATTGCAATTCCATCAGACAATAGCATTGCTGTGATTAAAAGATGAGTCAGAGAGATAAAATGAAAATTGAAACAGGAAATGTCTTCAGATTAGAAGCATGGTTGCCTTGCCTCCCTTGAACTGATTAGACATAATCATTTGAAATGTTCTCTTCTGTTGCACTGAAAAGGCAGCTCATTGTCACCAGAATCAATCAGTCAGAGGTGAAAAACAGGCCAAATCTATAACAGAATAATAGGCAATGGAAATAACTTCTTATTTTAGAGAGACCAATGATCAAATGGGAGGAGGAAATGGTAACCCTCTCCACTATTCTTGCCTGAAGAACCCCATAGACATAGGAGCCTGGCAGGCTGCAGGGTATGGGGTCACACAGAGTTGGACACGACTGAGTGACTAAACAGCATGATCAAATGAGATCCTGAAAATTACTGCTAACCAAAAGAATTAGGGTCTGCTAATACACAAACTAGACTTCCATATATATTTTATATATGACAACATGTCCAAATTCCCTTATATATGTTGCTTCATGAATTACATTGCATAAGGAATCGGATGCCATACAACTGCTATATTATTGTGTATCTGTCATTTTCTATTTCTTTTGTGGAATATTAAGTCTTCAACATATGGATATCAGCAGGACTACAATGACAATTTCATTTTACCCTTTCAAGAGACGTTTTATTTTAGGAACAATAATAACCAATCAACAAAAAAAGAAAACAATCTTTACTAATGATTGTGTTCATGGCACATTAAGAAATGTGTGTGTTGATGTGGAGGAGTTAGATCTCATGATGGGTAATGAGCAGATTAAAAAAAAATGCAGACAGACATATCATTATATAATATGAAGACACATAATACATTATTAGGAAGTTGACTGGCAAAAAACCACCACCGGCCCGAGATGAGAGAATGGTGGTCTGATGTAAAATATTAAGGCTGTATTGAAACTATCTTTTTCTCCTCATTTAGTGGTGTGATATACACAAAGTGAAAAAGTGAGTGTTAGTCACTGCAACATCATGGACTATAGCCTGCCAGGCTCTTCTGTCCATGGAATTCTCCAGGTGAGAATACTGAAGTGGGTAGCCACACAGGGATTGAAACTGGCAGGCAGATTCTTAACAGTCTGAGCCACCCAAAAAGCCCAGTGTGACACACACTGGGGTGAAAAAAAAAAGGCAGATGTATTGAGTTGGCCAAAAATTTCATTTGGGTTTTTCTGTAACATTTTGTGGAAAAACCTGAACTAACTGTCTGGCCAACTCAATACAAAAAGCTGAATTTAAGTTCTGTAACACTATAGAACCCTAAACTATATCTCTAACAAAACATGGAAGATGGATGTAATTCTGTCACTTGCCAAAGCCATCAGAGCACTATGCAAGTAGAATACGTCCATCAGCACCTGGAGAGGTCAGCAGCGTGTAAACTTCACTGGTAGATCTCCAGCTCATAAACCACAGAATAACAAGCTCCAAGTTATGTAAATTTATTCAGTTTAATTCAGTTCAGTAGCTCAGTTGTGTCTGACTCTTTGTGACCCCATGGACTGCAGCATGCCAGGCCTCCCTGACCATCACTAACTCCTGGAGTTGTAAGTTTATTAGGAAGTAAGAATATATGAATATTTAAATATATTTAAACATATAACTTTGTGTCCTATTTTTATAAAAAAATTAAAAATTTTTTTAAGCTTTGGGATTTTTTTCCTCATTTCCAATCTCGGTTGATTTTTTTTTTTTTTTTGCATTTTTTTATCTACTATAATCAAACTTTCCAGATATTTGCTGGCTTTTTTCTTTTAATTATTCATTCAATAGACTAGTTATTAGTCATTCCTCTATTCTGCTTTTTCTTTTCTAATCAATGTGTCATTTTATATTTTATCCAATTCCATAAGTTTTTATAAGGTTTCATCTTTTTTAAAACTTTGAGGAGTTAACTTAATACATCCATCTTTTATTAAAGCAATTTTAAAGGCAAGAAATTATGGATAATATTTGGGTTGCCTTCTATTAATTTCAAAATGCAGTGCCATTATCTTTCTTTTCAAAAAATACTTTTATATAACAAATATTGTTTTATTCAAGGGTCTGTTTAAACAGATATAATTTAACTATATCATTTTAAAATTTTTTTAAAAAGGTAGATCATATGATCAACAGGCACAGAAAGGACTGTCATACAGTGCTGCCCACCTCATAGCTACATGAGTCAATTCTTTGGTCATTTTCATTTTCATGTCACTATAGGAGAGGTGTGGTTTTATTATCTATGCAGTCCAGCTAAATGCCTGTCAGTATTACAGTAGCTATTAAAGACTACTGAATAATCTTCAGTCCAACTGGTTTCTTCCAAATATCTGAAAACGTGAAGGATTTGTGGAAAATTTATGCAAGAACCTTAAGTTCTTTAAGCATTATCTCTAATAGAAGCCAGTTAATGTTAAGTGTAAATATATTAAAATATATTCTCATTTATAATATGTCCCATCATGATTCATCAAGAGAGATGTTTTCATGGTTATCATTGCAACTGATTAGTAAAAATCCATCTTTTGGGTTTGGATCAACAATGAGCAGAGCATTTATTTGTGTTTGAAGAGACATAATAGACAACCTGCTCTGCCATAAGGCAAGCTAAGTTTGAATAATTTTTTTTTCCTTGTCTTTTTCTGACTTTACCCCTGCTACACCCTATCAGTGATTCATCATTCACTATTTCAGGTACACTGGGGGCATTATAACAGGAACATGGCTATTTGAATGGTACACAAAGAATGTATAGCTTCAAATGGAACCTGAGGATTAATATCACTAATTTTTATAGTTCAAATAAAGTTAATTATTAAATTATTTAAGATATGTAAGTAAATAAGGATATTTATGGTTAGATAGAACTAAAATAGACTTTATTTTTAAGATGTTAAGAAACATCTAACATCATACTTTCAATATTAATATCTTAGATAATTTAATTTATAATAATTAGTAGCATGATTATTAAAATAGTCATGTGTTATGGTACATTATAGTTTTAGAAGATACAATCTCCAAATGCAAATGGTTTAATTACACTTATTCACAGAAATTGTATCATATTGCCTTTAGTCCATTTAAAAAGTGAGATAAATGTTCTTTGAAAAATCTTATATTCTTGATATGTAACAAAATCCAAATAGTGTGTTTAAAAGTTAAAAGAAGCTAATTACCAGTCCCTTGAAAGTCTTTTTGAAAATAGCTTTTAAAGCTTGCCAGATAAGTAGCAGCTTGCCCAAAAGGGAAATAGAAAAATTATTCATAAAGTGGCATTTTACATCTAGGAATCTTTCCTGGAAATTAAAAGTCGTTTGGAGAGATTCAAAGGCTTTGGGGAAATGGGCAATAAATTGTAAACATCTTCCTAGATTATGGGACAATGTAAGGTCATTTTCAATTTTAAATGAGGAAATTGTTTTGGAAAAAAATTGAAAAAGATTGCATTGATATATATTAAATAAAGTTTAATTTCAGTTCCTACAGGAAATAGGTACTCACATTTAATAGCTATTACTTTTAAATTTATTATAATATATTCATTTATAATTATACATCTATGTATTTGTTTTTGTGTTTGTGTATGTGTGTGCGTATATATATATCCATCCATATTTAGGGTAAATTATTTCCACTTTGAAATATAAAAATTGATGAAATCATGTGTCTAGAAATTATAGATAATTCCAAAAGACACATAGAAAAAAATATATATCAAGGGGTAATATGGAAATAAAATTGTAATGAGGAGTCCCCTGTCCCACCAGGAGTTATAAATCCTGAATATAAAGCAAAAAACAGTTCCTTGAAGACAATGGAGAGTGAACAAAAGCTGCAGACTGGAAAACCATAACAAGATATAATTCAGTTCAGTTCAGTTCAGTTCAGTCGCTCAGTCGTGTCTGACTCTTTGTGATCCCATGAATCGCAGCACGCCAGGCCTGCCTGTCCATCACCAACTCCCAGAATTCACTCAAACTCATGTCCATCAAGTCAGTGATGCCATCCAGGCATCTCATCTTCTGTCGTCCTCTTCTCCTCCTGCCCCCAATCCCTCCCAGCATCAGGGTCTTTTCCAATGAATCAACTCTTTGCATGAGGTGGCCAAAGTATTGCAGTTTCAGCTTTAGCATCAGTCCTTCCAGTGAACACTCAGGACTGATCTCCTTTAGGATGGACTGGTTGGATCTCCTTGCAGTCCAAGGGACTCTCAAGAGTCTTCTCCAACACCACAGTTCAACAGCATCAATTCTTCAGTGCTCAGCTTTCTTCACAGTCCAACTCTCACATCCATACATGACCACAGGAAAAACCATAGCCTTGACTAGACGGACCTTTGTTGCCAAAGTAAGGTCTCTGCTTTTGAATATGCTATCTAAGTTGGTCATAATTTCCCTTCCAAGGAGTAAGTGTCTTTTAATTTCATGGCTGCAGTCACCTTCTGCAGTGATTTTGGAGCCCCCAGAAATAAAGTCTGACACTGTTTCCACTGTTTCCTCATCTATTTCCCATGAAGTGATGGGACCAGATGCCATGATCTTCATTTTCTGAATGTTGAGCTTTAAGCCAACTTTTTCACTCTCCTCTTCCACTTTCATCAAGAGGCTTTTTAGTTCCTCTTCACTTTTTGCCATATGGGTGGTGTCATCTGCATATCTGGGGTTATTGATAGAATATTATAAACAGACTTTGTTCCTTTTTGGAACAAAATCTTTAATTTGTAGGAGCAAAGATAAAAACTGTCAATCTTAAAGTATGGAGAAAAAACAACTTCAATAGGGAGAAAGAGGTGTAATAAAGTGTCCTGTGCCCAAAACTACATATGAAGGAGTGTCAAGAGCAACTGTGAAGGCCATAGTTCCATTATTCAGGGGCTGGTGGGGCCAAGATTAAGACATAATCAAGCTACCAGAAAACACTCACCACTGTGCCATTTACACCTGGGTTAACAAATACAAACTAAGTAAAGCTTGGGACCTAAGGGACAGAAGTGAGAAGCAAAAATCATGCAGGATCAGTGCAAAGGAAAGACTGAAAGCTGAAGGTAGAGCTGACACTGAGAAATGATAAACTGGTCTCCACCCTAAACAACCTCAAGCAAACTGGGCCCCACCCTAAGCCAAAGGTATTGCTGGCAGAATTTGAAGCCTGTGGTGCACTGTGGGTAACTACAGCTACAACAAATTCCAAACCCTGCCCAAGCCCTTACTGTATTGATTCAAACATCTACACTAAAGGCTGAGGGAAAGGAAAGGTATACCCAGATCATTGTAAGTAGCAAAAATGTCTTTCAAAAAAGAAAAGGACAAATAAAGATTTTTTTTCAGATAAGCAAAAATGGAAGATATGCACTTCCAGAACATATACAGTAAAAGAAATGTTAAAGGAAACTTCTTAGACAGAAGGACTATAACACCAGACAGCAATATAAGAATCTGTACAGTAGAATAAAGAGCATTGGAATAAATGAAGATAAAATATATTTTATTTTTGCTTATTCTTTATCACTCTATACCATAACTATGTGATTAAAAATAGTATGGAAGACTTGTATGTCTACAGTATATATAAGAAAATGCATGCCAACCGTAATACAAAGGATTGCTACTGCTGCTGCTAAGTCGCTTCAGTCGTGTCCGACTCTGTGCAACCCCAGAGACAGCAGCCCACCAGGCTCCCCAGTCCCTGGGATTATCCAGGCAAGAACATTGGAATGGGTTGCCATTTCCTTCTCCAGTGCGTGAAAGTGAAAAGTAAAAGTGAAGTCGCTCAGTCGTGTCCAACTCCTAGCAACCCCATGGACTGCAGCCTACCAGGCTCCTCCACCCATGGGATTTTCCAGGCAAGAGTACTGGAGTCCTATAGACTAAGCCTGACTTTTTTCCAAAGAAAAATGACATAATCAAAAAACACCAAGGTATTTTCACTTGGCAATCAAGGAGGCCTACTTTTAATTTTCATTTCATTCTTTTAAATAAATATGCTTGTACACCCATGGCAGATTCATGTCAATGTATGGTAAAACCAATACAATATGGTAAAGTAATTACCCTCCAATTAAAATAAATAAATTTATATTAAAAAATAAATATGCTTAAGTAGTTGTTATTTTTTATAAAGCAACTGAAGAACTGATATATTATTTACATTTAATGTGCTAAAAGTGGTATCTTATGGGATGGGAAGGAGGAATTAGAAATATACTCTTGTAAATCCCTTATGCTATATGTGAAAGTGAAAGTCACTCAGTCATGTCCAACTCTTTGTGACCCCATGGACTATACAGGCCATGAAATTCTCCAGGCCAGAATACTGGAGTGGGTAGCCATCCCCTTCTCCAGGGGATCTTCCCAACCCAGGGATTGAATCCATGTCTCCCACATTGCAGGCAGATTTTTTACCAGCTGACCCACCATGGAAACCCATACTATATGTGAAGTAGTTTATTATTTGAAAGTAGAATGATTAATTAAAGATGTATATTGTAGACCACGGAGCAACCACTAAAAAATTTATCTACTAACTTGACCTAATGACATTGAAAACATATTTTATCCAACAATAGCAGATATACATTCTTTCAAATACATATGAAACAGTTACCAAAACAGATTATATTCTGGGCCATAAAAGAAATCAACACAAACTTAAAAGAATAGAAGGAATGCAAAGTGTGTTTTCAGTAATATAATTAGGCTATAATTATACAATTGTAAAAAGCTGTTTGGAAAAATCCCATGAATACTTGGAAATTAAACAGTACCCTTCCAAAAAACCTACTCTACTCATCAGAGGAAATATTAATATGAACTCAATTTTTAGCTGAGTGAAAATAAAAATATAACACATCAAATTTTCTGGGGTACAGCTAAAGTAATGCTTATAGAAAAATGTTTGGCATTACATACCTATATCAGAAAGGAAATAAAGAGTTAAATAGTAATTTATACTTCCACAATAAGAAATTAGATAAACAAGGGCAAACTAAACCAAAATCAAGCAATAAGAAGAGCAACAAGAAAGAGCAGAAATGAAGGCAGCATGGTATTATCCAAATGATAAACACATCAATCAATGGAGAGCCCAAAATAGACCCATACTGTCAACCGATATGTATATATATTAAGCATAAAGGGAAGTCAACAGATAAAGAACAATGTTTACAAGAAATGCTGCTTGAAAATTTTGACATCCATTTATCTAATACATAATAATGTACCTCAATTCATATCTTACACTTTATGCAAAAATTAACTTAAATTGTGTTAGACCCTTGGGACTTCCCTGGAAGTCAGTGGTTAAAACTCTCTGCTCCCAATGCAGGGGGCACAAGTTCAATCCTTGTTTGGGGGACTAAGATTCCACATGCTGTGCACTGGAGCCTCCCCCACCCCACCCCCAGAAAAAAAGTTGTGTAGTCTTAAATGTAAACTGTAAAAGTATCAACCATCTAGACAAAATTATGATAGAAAATCTTTATGGTCCTAAGAGGTAGCTTTTGAATTCAGCACTGAGGGGGAGAGATCAAAGATGGTGGAGTAACAGGACATGAAGTTCACCTCTTCCCACAATTACATCAAAAATACATCTAAAAAAAATACATCTGTGTATGAAACTATTCTCATAGAATATATACTGAATACTGGCAGAAAATCTTAGACTTCAGAAGAACAATAAAAACTCCATATCACCAGGTAGAACAAAAGAAAAAAGAATCAGGATGGGACCTATGTCCCTGAAAGGAGCTGTGAAAGAAGAAATGTTCTCAGGGAAGTCCTTTCATCAGTGGAGAGATCAGCAGTGGCAGAAGAAGAGCTTTGGAGCCTCAGAGGAGATCACAGTACCCAGTTTAAAAAAGCCAGAACAGTGAGAAATCTGCACAGAGGATCGGTACAATCACCCTGCACTCCCCAGACTGAGATGCTCCTTTGCTGGTGCAGTCAGGAGCTGGGTGCTGAGCTTCAGCATCAAAGATCAGACCCAGGGAGGGAACTGGGGTTGGCTGTGTGGAAACAGCCTAAAGGGGCTGAAGTTTGGTGCAACCACAATTAAGGGTATGTGCAAAAAAATCCCAGCCTAGTTTAGAGATTAGCCACCATTGTTTTGGGGGATGGGGAAGGGGAAGGACCTGCCACTGTAGCCATTTCCTTTGTGCAGGCTCTCAGGCAACAGGACATGGCCTCCATGAGCTCCAGGATTGGTCATGAGCTGCTGCATTGCAGGCTGTGGGGTGCATGCAAGCAGCCACCACTACCCTCCTGCGCTGCTGGAGCAGTCTCAAGCCGCCTCCATTGTCATGTTTCCAGGGGCACAAGAGCCACCACCATCACCTAGAGTCTGAGGAAACAGCTGCCTAATGGGGAAGAGCTGCCAAATCTCAACAAAGGGATAAGAGATGGCACCCACTGAGGAAAGAGGTGGCAGGCATCCTTACTAAAAGCAGCTCTTGCACCAAAAATATTAAACCCAAACAAGCTATACAAAGGATCACTCCCACATATATATAGACCTCTAAGGCTACAGTAAACAATTGTTTGTCCTAAAGTTACAGAATAGGAGGAATACAATAAAATGAAGAAGCAGAGGAACCACTCTTAAGGAACAAGATAACTGAACAAATAACAAAAAACATTACTGAAAGAATAGTGAAATGAATATCTTCAGTCTAACACAATGACTTCAACAAGGAGATAATGAAAATGCTGAAGAAATTAACAAAGGCTATCAATAGAAATGTGGAGTACTGTAAAAAGAAACTAGAAAACTGAGGCAAGAAAAATCAGAAGACTCATCTGCTGAAACAAAAGCTTTGCTAAAGGAAAAGGATAGCAGAATGAATGATACAGGAGAATGAATAAATGATCTAGAAGATAGAATAATGGAAATCACCCAACCTGAAGAGCAGACAGGAATTCAAAAAAAAAGGAAAGCAATATAAAAGACCTATGACATAATATAAAGTGTGACAACTTACACATAAGAGGGGTCCCAGAAGGGGAAGAAAAAGAAAAGGGGATTGAAAATGTTTTTGAAGAAATTATGGCTGAAAAAGTCCCAAACCAAAGAAGGAAACAGAAATTCAATATAGGAAGCACAGAGGCTCCCAAAAAAGATAAACCCAAACAGACCTATATCAAGACATATTGTGACAAAAATAGCAAAAGTTAAAGAATTCTAAAGGCAACAAGGAAAAAACAGAGTTACTTACAATGGAACCTTCAAAAGGCTGTCAGTTTTCTCTACAGAACCATTGTAGTCCAGACAGTGAGGCAAGATACATTCAAAATCCTAAAAGGGAACTAAGAATACTCTACTTAGCAAGATTATCATTGAGAATAGAAGGAAAGATAAAGAATTTTAGGCAAGCAAAACCTAAAACAATACAGCAATGTTAAAACTATCATTCAGGTAGGACCTAAATCAAATCCCTTATGATTATACAGTGGAAGTGAGAAATAGATTTAAGGGCCTAGATCTGAAAGATAGAGTGCCTGATGAACTATGGAATGAAGTTCGTGACATTGTGCAGGAGACAGGGATCAAGACCATCCCCATGGAAAAGAAATGCAAAAAAGCAAAATGGCTGTCGGGGGAGGCCTTACAAATAGCTGTGAAGAGAAGAGAGGCGAAAAGCAACGGAGAAAAGGAAAGATATAGGCATCTAAATGCAGAGTTCCAAAGAATAGCAAGAAGAGATAAGAAAGCCTTCTTCAGCGATCAATGCAAAGAAATAGAGGAAAACAACAGATTAGAGAAAAGACTAGAGATCTCTTCAAGAAAATTAGAGATCCCAAGGGAACATTTCATCCAAAGATGGGCTCGATAAAGGACAGAAATGGTCTGGACCTAACAGAAGCAGAAGATATTAAGAAGAGATGGCAAGAATACACAGAAGAATTGTACAAAAAAGATCTTCATGACCCAGATAGTCATGATGATGTGATAACTAATCTAGAACCAGACATCTTGGAATGTGAAGTCAAGTGGGCTTTAGAAAGCATCACTACGAACAAAGCTAATGGAGGTGATGGAATTCCAATTGAGCTGTTTCACCTGAAAGGTAATGCTGTGAAAGTGCTGCACTCAATATGCCAGCAAATTTGGAAAACTCAGCAATGGCCACAGGACTGGAAAAGGTCAGTTTTCATTCCAATTCCAAAGAAAGGCAATGCCAAAGAATGTTCAAACTACTGCACAATTGCACTCATCTCACATGCTAGTAAAGTAATGCTCAAAATTCTCCAAGCCAGACTTCAGCAATACGTGAACCGTGAACTCCCTGATGTTTAATCTGGTTTTAGAAGAGGCCGAGGAACCAGAGATCAAATTGCCAACATCCGCTGGATCATGGAAAAAGCAAGAGAGTTCCAGGAAAACATCTATTTCTGCTTTATTGACTATGCCAAGCCTTTGACTGTGTGGATCACAATAAACTGTGGAAAATTCTGAAAGAGATGGGAATACCAGACCACTTGACCTGCCTCTTGAGAAAGCTATGTGCAGGTCAGGAAGCAACAGTTAGAACTGGACATGGAACACCAGATTGGCTCCAAATAGGAAAAGGAGTACATCAAGGCTGTATATTGTCACCCTGCTTATTTAAGTTATATGCAGAGTACATCATGAGAAACACTGGACTGGAAGAAACGCAAGCTGAAATCAAGATTGCCGGGAGAAATATCAATAACCTCAGATATGCAGATGACACCACCCTTATTGCAGAAAGTGAAGAGGAGCTAAAAAGCCTCTTGATGAAAGTGAAAGAGGAGAGCAAAAAAGTTGGCTTAAAGCTCAACATTCAGAAAATGAAGATCATGGCATCTGGTCCCATCACTTCATGGGAAATAGATGGGGAAACAGTGGAAACAGTGTCAGACTTTATTTTTTTGGGCTCCAGAATCACTGCAGATAGTGACTGCAGCCATGAAGTTAAAAGATGCTTATTCCTTGAAAGGAAAGTTATGACCAACCTAGATAGCATATTCAAAAGCAGAGACATTACTTTGCCAACTAAGGTCTGTCTAGTCAAGGCTATGGTTTTTCCTGTGATCACGTATGGATGTGAGAGTTGGACTGTGAAGAAGGCTGAGTGCCAAAGAATTGATGCTTTTGAACTGTGGTGTTGGAGAAGACTCCTGAGAGTCCCTTGGACTGCAAGGAGATCCAACCAGCCCATTCTGAAGAAGATCAACCCTGGGTGTTCTTTGGAAGGAATGAGGCTAAAGTGGAAACTCCAGTACTTGGCCACCTCATGCGAAGAGTTGACTCCTTGGAAAAGACTCTGATGCTGGGAGGGATTGGGAGCAGGAGGAGAAGGGGACAACTGAGGATGAAATGGCTGGATGGCATCACGGACTCGATGAACGTAAGTCTGAGTGAACTCCGGGAGATGGTGATGAACAGGGAGGCCTGGCATGCTGCGATTCATGGGGTCGCAAAGAGTCGGACACGACTGAGCGACTGAACTGAACTGAAACCTATTTTAAAGGAAATATTAAAAA
The DNA here is from genome assembly GCF_023091745.1 of Budorcas taxicolor. Classification (NCBI taxonomy): domain Eukaryota; kingdom Metazoa; phylum Chordata; class Mammalia; order Artiodactyla; family Bovidae; genus Budorcas; species Budorcas taxicolor. The sequence goes on along the minus strand of NC_068919.1, from coordinate 37,784,746 downwards.
ATATTCTCTAAACAGAAAAGAAGCAATAATACACAGAAAAGAGGAAAGTACAATCACAACATAAACCACTTGAGCCAGTAAACAGATTGATGACCAAGATAACCATAATGGCATGGCCACTCACCTAGAGTCAGACATCCTAGAATATGAAGTCAAGAGGGCCTTTGGAAGCATTGCTATGAAAAAGCTAGTGGAGGTGATGGAATTCAGCTGAGCTATTTTGAATTTTAAAAGATGATGCTGTTAAAGTGCTATACTCAATATGATAGCAAATTTTGAAATTCAGAAGTGGCCACAAAGCTGAAAAAGGTCAATTTTATTCCAATTCCAAAGAAGGGCAATGCCAAAGAATGTTCAGACTACTGCAGACTTGTACTCATTTCCCATGTAGCAAGGTAATGCTCAAAATCCTTCAAGCTAGGCTTCAATAATACATGTTGAGAACTTCCAGATTTAGAAAGAACAGAGGAACAAGAGATCAAACTTCCAGCTTCCATTGGATCATAGAAAAAGTAAGGGAATTCCAGAAAAATGATCTTCTTTTTCTTCACTGACTATGCTAAAGCCTTTGACTGTGTGGGTCAAAAAAACTGTAGAAAATTCTTAAAGAGATGAGAATGCCAGACCACCTAACCTGCTTCCTGAGAAACCTGTATGCAGTACAAGAAGCAACAATTAGAACTGGACATGAAAAAACAGACTGGTTACAAATTGGGAAAGGAATACATCAAGCCTGCATATTGTCACCCTGCTTATTTAACTTATATGCAGAGTACCTCATATGAAAAGCTGGGCTGGATGACTCACAAGCTAGAATGAAGATTTCTGGGAAAAATATCAACAACTTCAGATATGCAGATGCTACCACTTTAATGGCAGAAACTGAAGAGGAACTGAAGAGCCTCTTGAACAAGGTGAATGAAGAGAGTGAAAAAGCTGCCTTAAAACTCAACATTCAAAAAACTGAAATCATGGCATCTGGTCCACCACTTCATGGCAAATAGATGGTGAAAAAGTGGAAACAGTAACAGACTTCATTTTCTTGGGCTCCCAAATCACAGCAGACAGTGACTGCAACCATGAAATTAAAAGACACTTGCTCCTTGGAAGAAAAACTATGACAAACTTAGCATATTATAAAGCAGAGAAATCACTTTGCCAACAAAAGACTGTATAGTCAAAGCTATAATTTTTCCAGTAGTCATGTATGAATGTGAAAGTTGGACCATAAGAGAAGGCTGAGCACAAAGATTTGCTTTTGAACTGTGGTGCTGAAGACTCTTGAAAGTCCCTGGTACAACAATGATATAAAAAACCCAGTTAATCCTAACGGAAATCAACCCTGAATATCCTTTGGAAGTACTGGTGCTGAAGCTGAAGCCCAATAATTGGCCACCTGATCTGAAGAACTGATTCACTGGAAAAGACCCTGATGCTGGAAAAAACTGAGGGCAAGAGGAGAAGGGGGTGTCATAGGATGAGATGTTTGGATGTCATCACTGACTGAATGGACATGAGTTTGAACAAATTCAGGGAGATAGTGAAGGACAGGAAGCTTCACCTGCTGCACTTCATGGGATTGCAAAGAGTTGGGATGACTTAGCAACTGAACAACAACACATTAAAAAAAATTAAGACATTTTAATGAAAATGATGATGATCACATGAACAGCAAAAGGATAAACATGAACATGTAAAAGAGAACATAAAATGTAGGGGAGGAGAGTAAGAAAACAGATTTTTTTTTTTTTTTTAAGAATGGGTGTGAGCCCATATGACTACCAGAGATTAACAAAACCAAAAAGGAGAAAGCACAAGTTTAAAATAAAAGATAATCATCAAACCACCAAAAAGAGGAAAGGAACAAAGAAGAAACACAGAATTGACTAGAAAACAAGGTTTAAAATGGCAAGAAATGCTTACCTATCAATGATTACTTAAATGTCAATAGCATAAATGCTCCAATCAAAAGACATGAAGGGCAGACTGGATTAAAAAACAAGAGCCTATAATATGCTGCCTATGAAAGACCCACATGAGGGTAAAGTACACGTGTGGATAAAAAGTGAGGGGATGGGAAAAGATATTTCATGTAAGTGGAAATAACTAATAAGAAATTAGTTTTCAAACTACTGACATCAGGCAAAATTGACTTTAAAACAAAGACCATAAAGAAAGAGAAAGAAAGATTATAATGTGTTAAAAGGATCAATAAAAGAAAAGGACTTTTATACTCTTCAACCTATATTCATAGCTCACTCACATCAATGAACAGATCTTCTAGACAGAAAATCAATAAGGCAACAGAGATCCTAAATGTTACAACTGAACAGTTAGACTTAATTTTTATTTCCAGAACATTAGTGAAAGTTGCTCAGCTGTGTCTGACTCTTTGTGACCCTATAGGCTATACAGTCCGCAGAATTCTCCAGGCCAGAATACTGGAGCAGGTAGCCATTCCCTTCTTCAGGATAGCTTCTCAACCCAGGGACTGAACACAGGTCTCCCAAATTGCAGGCAGATTCTTTACCAGGCTGAGCCACTAGGGAGGCCGTTTTCAGGACATTATATCCCCCAAAACCCAGAACACACATTCTTCTCAAGTGCCCATGAAATATTATCTATGATTGACCACACACTGGGGCACAAAATAAGCCTGTACAAACTTAAGAGTACTAGAAGTCCCCTACATACAAACATTCAAGTTGTGAACTTTCATTCAAGATGTGAATAGGCATTTGCATGTCCAATCATATAGATTAGTTCACGTGCCTGGTATACATAGTCACATCCATGTGAATGTGAATGTGCTTTCATGTACTTAACTGTATAGTACTGTAGAGAGTATAGTAGTACAGTATCTATTTCAGGTCCAGGGTGTTCAGAAGCCAACAAACTATATACAAATGAATTCAACCACCTAGAAGAAATGAATGAGTTTCTAGAACTATATAGCCAACCAAAATTGAACCAGGAAGAAACAGAACTGACCAATCACTAAAAGCCATGAAATTAAAAGACGCTTACTCCTTGGAAGGAAAGTTATGACCAACCTAGATAGCATATTGAAAAGCAGAGACATTACTTTGTCAACAAAGCTCCGTCTAGTCAAGGCTATGGCTTTTCCAGTGGTCAGGTATGGATGTGAGAGTTGGACTGTGAAGAAAGCTGAGCCCCGAAGAATTGATGCTTTTGAACTGTGGTGTTGGAGAAGACTCCTGAGAGCCCCTTGGACTGCAAGGAGATCCAACCAGTCCATTCTAAAGGAGATCAGCCCTGGGTGTTCTTTGGAAGGAATGATGCTAAAGCTAAAACTCCAGTACTTTGACCACCTCATGCGAAGAGTTGACTCATTGGAAAAGACTCTGATGCTGGGGGAGATTGGGGGCAGGAGGAGAAGGGGACGACAGAGGATGAGATGGCTGGATGGTATCACCAACTAGATGGATGTGAGTTTGAGTGAACTTCAGGAGATGGTGATGGACAGGGAGGCCTGGCGTGCTGTGATTCATGGGGTCACAAAGAGTTGAACATGACTGAGCAACTGAACTGAACTGAACTGAATCACTAAAAGTGAGATAGAATCTGTAATTAAACAAACAAACAGCAATCAAAAAAGACCCTGATACTGAGAAAGATTGAGGGCAGGAGGAGAAGAGGGCAACAGAAGGTGAGATGGTTAAATGGCATCACCAACTCAATGGACATGAATTTGAGCAAACTCCAGGAAATAGTGCAGAACAAGGAAGCCTGGGGCACTGCAGTCCATGGGGTCACAAAAAGTTAGATACAACTTAGTGACTGAACAACAACAAACACATATCAGGATTAACAGTTGAATCCTACCAGATATACAAAGAACTTATACTGATTTTTCTCAAATTCTTCCAAAAGATTGAAGAGGAGGGAACACTTCCAAAGAAATTCTATGCATCCACCATTACCCTAATGCCAAAATCATACAAAGCAATCACTAAAACAGAAAATTACAAGCCAATATCTTTAATGAATATAAATGCAAAAACTCTCAACACAATATTAGCAAACCAAATCCAACAACAAATAACAAAGATCATACACCATGAATGAGTGGTTAATTTCAAATTCAAAAGAATAGTTCAATATATGCAAGTAAATCAAAGCTATATACCTCCTAAACAAAAGACAAAAACCACATGATCATCCAAAGAGATGAAATAGAAGCATATGACAAAATTCAATATACATTTATGATAAAAACTCTTACCAAAGTGAGTATAGAAGGAATATAGAAAATATAATAAAAGCTATTTATGACAAACCCACAGACAATATAATACTCAATGGTGAAAAATTGAAAGCCTTTCCTGCTAAAACCTGGAATAAGACAAGGATGCCCATTCTCACTTCATAGTGCTGAAAGTCCTAGCTAGAACAATCATACAAGAAAAAGAAATAAGGGTTACCAAATTGAAGGGAAGAGGTAAAATTGTCATTATATGTAAATGACATGATACTATATACAGAAAATCCTAAAGACTCTACAAAAACAAAGAAAACAACTAAATTGGTTGTACTTCTTTATAATAACAAATATTAAAAAGGGAATGTTAAAAGATATATATATTTTAAAATCACATCCCTAAAAATAAAATACTTAGAAATAAACCTGACTGAAGAGGTGAAAGACCTGAAGGGTCTTCAACTATTGACAACTGTAAAATATTAATGAAGGAAACTGAAAATGATTTAAAGAAATGGAAAGATATCACATGCTCTTGGATTAGAAGGATTAATATTGTTAAAATGGCCATGTTATAGAAAGCAATCTACAGATTTAACACAATCCCCATCAAATTACCCATGACATTTCTAACAGAACTAGAAAAAAGAATTCTGAAATTCATATGGAGCCATAAAAGATCCAGAATGGCCAAAGCAATCCTAAAGAAACAAGAGCAAAGCAGACTTCAGACAATACTACAAAGCTACAGTAACCAAAACGGCACAGTATTAACACAAAAGCAGACATAAAGATGAATGGAACAGGATAGTCCAGAAATAAAGCCAACACAATTAATCATCAACAAAGGAGGCAAGAATATGCAAAGGAAAAAGACAGTCTCTTCAGCAGGTGGTGTTGGCAAAGTTAGACAGCCATATGTAAGTCATTGAAATTAGACCACACCCTCACACTAAATGCAGAAATAGGCTCAAAATGGCTTAAGCCTTTAAACATAAGACATGACACCATAAAACTCCTTGATGAGGTCATAGGCAAAACATTCTCTGACATAAATAGTATTGATGTTTTCTTAGGTGAGTCTTGCAAGACAATAGAAATAAAAACAAAAATTAACAAATAGGACCTAATCAAACTTAACAAGGTTTTGCACAGCAAAGGAAACCATAAGCAAAACAAAAAGACAACCTACAGAATAGGAGAAAATATTTGCAAATGATGTGACCAACAAAGGCTTAATTTTGAAAATAAACAAACATACAATTCAACAAAAACAAAAAATCAATTTAAGCAGAATACCTAAACAGACATTTCTCCAAAGAAAATGTACAGATGGCCAATAAATACATGAAAAGATGTTCAAAATCACTAATTAGAGAAATGCAAATCAAAACCACAAGTAACCAGCTTACACTAGTCAGAATGGCCATCATCAAATGCTGGAGAGGGTGTGGAGAAAAGGGAAACCTCCTATCCTGTTGGTGGGAACACAATTTTGTGCAGCCACTATGAAAAATAGTAAAATAGTATGGAGGTTCTTCAGAAAACTAAAAATAGGATTACCATATGACTCAACAACCCTACTCCTGAGCACATATTCAAAGGAAACTACAATTCAAAAAGATACATGCATCCCTATGCTCATAAAGTAGTATTCACAATAGCCACGACATAGAAACAACCTAAATGTCCAGTGACAGACAAATGGATAAAAGCTAATTGGTACATGTATAGAATAGGATCCTGCTGCTGCTGCTGCTAAGTCGCTTCAGTCGTGTCCGACTCTGTGCGACCCCATAGACAGAAGCCCACCAGGCCCCCCCGTTCCTGGGATTCTCCAGGCAGGAACACTGGAGTGGGTTGCCATTTCCGTCTCCAGTGCATGAAAGTGAAAAGTGAAAGGGAAGTCTCTCAGTCGTGTCCGACTCTTAGCGACCCTATGGACTGCAGCCCACCAGGCTCCTCCGTCCATGGGATTCTCCAGGCAAGAGTACTGGAGTGGGATGCCGTTGCCTTCTCCGGAATAGGATCCTACTCCTCCATAAAAAAGTATTAAATAATTCCATTTGGAGCAACATGGATGTAACTAGAGATTATCAGACTTAGTGAAGTAAATCAGGAAGAGAAAGACAAACACAATATGATATCACTTATATGTGGAATCTAAAACGTGATACAAATGAACCTGTCTATGACACAGAAACAGACTCAGGGAGATGGAGAGCAGACTTGTGGTTGCCAAGGCGGAGGGGGTTGGGAAGGATAGAGTGGGTGGTTTGTGTTAGCAGATGCAGGCTATTACATACAGAATGTGTAAACAAGACTGTATAACACAGGGAACTATATTCAGTATCCTATGATAATAGTGGAAAATAATATTTTAAAAAAGAATGTGTGTGTGTATGTGTGTGTGAGTGTGTGTGTGTATAAAACTGAATCACTTTGCTGTAGAGAGGAAATTACCACAACACTACAACAAACCCAAGTAAAAATAAGTAAAACACTGAAAGCACCACTCATAAAAGAAAATATAAATTATACTCTCTGTCTGTGAAAGACATTGTTACAAAATTTAAAAAATAAGTGCACACTGGACAATAATATTTGTAAAACACAAAGAGTTCTGACATATGACTTGTATTCAGAAAGTGTAATAAATCAATTAAATGTGGTAAAAAGAAAATAAAAAAGAAACCCTAAACTGAAACTTTATCAAAGAAAGTATGTGTTTATTTTTGCTAGCAAAGTAAGACTTTGTTATATTAAAAAGACTGAGAAATTTTTGAGACAGAGGAGTTCATGATGTGGCAAAACTGAGTATCAGGATTATTAGTGTTGTGTGGTTTTCATAAATAAAGCTACTAGGTCCTAGGAAGATGGGAAACAAGACATCATTCAATAACAATCATTCTAAGAATCTGTTAGAAAATAAAACAGCTCCTAGCAGTTTCCAGTACACACATCTGGGGAGTCCCCAAGTAGCTGATCAGATTCTGAAAAGACATCAAGAAGCAGAAGGATATGTGACAGCAGTTCTCTCATCATCTCTGATTCTTCCAGCAAAAATTCTAGTAATGAAATTGGCCCCAAACCAAGAGATTTACCACCAAATCTAAGATCAAATCATTTAGAAGTCACCCACCAGTGAAATGGTTACCAGATGTGCAGCTGATCTGAAAACTTTATTCTGAAATTGCTTTTTAGTCTTTCCTTATTATGCTCGTTTCAAAACATATTGGTGCCTACATGGTAGTCATCTCACTCAAATCATTTCCATTCACTTGAAAATATTAACTGTTACCTAGTACATATCAGGTAGAACATTTTAAATTGCAAGTACCAAGAAAGAGCAATAGGCCATTAATAACAACTAGATCTGAATTAACATTAAAGTTCATTCTTGCACAAAACTGAGTAAGTCCCTTGTTTGCTGCTGCTAAGTTACTTCAGTCGTGTCCGACTCTGTGCGACCCCATAGACGGCAGCCCATCAGGCTCCCCCGTCCCTGGGATTCTCCAGGCAAGAACACTGGAGTGGGTTGTCATTTCCTTCTCCAATTCATGAAAGTGAAAAGTGAAAGTGAAGTTGCTCAGTCGTGCCTGTCCCTTGTTTAGTAAATGGCTTTGTTAAGTCCTATCCGTTTAATGTTTATTGGGGTTGGTTTTGAGTTCGGACCTAGGTGGGTGCTTCTTGAGCTTCAGTGCCTGTGAATTCTTTCAGACCTAGTTAATGTGCAGATTTCACTGCAGTAATTCTGAGGTAGGGCCCAAGATTTTGCATTTCTAGCAGGCTCCAATGAATGCAGATACTGCTCATCTGTGGAACACACTTGGAATTTTAAGAGCATAGAATATCAAGTGCTTCTCAACACTGAATATTCCCATACTTGAAGACACTGCTACTGTAGGTCTAGGGTTCAAGACTAGGTTGCAATAAGTGCGAAAAATATTTGTAGCTTTAAATACAGTTTTAATCTCAGGGTTCTTACTTAGTATCATCATATTAAAAAAAAAGCTTTAATTATAGACTAGAAAATTTACTTTAGAAAGTACTAATAAGAATAAATTTTAGCAAAATTCCTTTAAAAACTGTGAAAATAAATATCACGCATAAGAAAACCCCTTTTGAAGTTCAGATATGTGATATATTTGAAATTTCATTTAGGAACAATTTTACATTGGAAGATCATGGTATCAAACTCTCCGTCATTTTACGTTAGCAACTAACACATAATATTTTAAAGATTGTTATCTACTTGTCAAAAATTATTAAATTTTAGGTGAATAAGGTATTATGAATGAATCTCTCTTCAATTGTTGGCCACCTCTGAGTTTAGAAATGAAGTTAGTTTTTCAGGGATAATTTATTCATTGATTTTATTTGTGTTCTCTCTATTTCAGAATATAAAATAGCAACCCATCATAAGTGGAATTAGAAATGCCATTTCTTTAGCATAATGATCATTCGGGCAATGAAAGAAAAGCCAAACAATTGCCTAGTTCTATCTAACTTGTTTCTTCTGCTCATAATGATACCTTGTAGTTTTCTAAACTATTATTGGAACAGAATTTTATTTTTCACTTTAAGCGATTTTTTCTTTTTTTCTAAACCTGTTTTTTTCTTAAAATATGTATAATTTACCTTTAAAATGGATTTTTTCACCACCTTATAATTTTATTTTTTATATGGATATATGTGTATATATCATATGTAGATACATACACTAACACATACATACAAATATAGAATATTTTAAAATAAAATTACTTTTACTGTGAAAAGCAATTTGGCAGTGCTTCAAAAGTTAAACCTAGAGTTACTTACTACAGGATCCACCAACCCCCTCATTCCCAGCAAAATGAAAATCCCTCCAAGCAAAATGAAACCATCCACTCAAAAAATGTATACAAAATGTTTCATAGTGGAATTGTTCACAATAGCCATAATGCATAAACAGCTCAAATGCCTAACTGATGAATGGATAAACACTTGTGGTGTACAGATACAATAGAGTATTAATTGGTCATATTAAGGTGTTGAATTTTGATATATCCTGCAACATGAATAAACTTTGAAAACTTTCTGCTGAGTGAATGAAGCCAGTCACAGATCACATATCATATAATTACATTTATATGGAACATTTAGATAAGGAAAACATGTAGAGATCAAAAGTCGGGCTCTGGGGGATGAGATGTGACTGCTAATAGCTACAGAATTTTGTTTTGGGGTGATGAAAACATTCTAAAATTAGATAACTACACAGCTTTGTGAAATACAAGAAAACATTGAATTATACACTTTCTGTGGATGAACTGTATGGTATGTGAAATATATTTCAATAAAAATAATATATATATATATATATTTTAAAAATTATTCTACACACCGAGGAAACCAGAATTGAAAGAGATATGTGTACCCCAATGTTCATCGCAGCACTGTTTATAATAGCCAGGACAAGGAAGCAACCTAGATGTCCATCAGCAGATGAATAGATAAGAAAGCTGTGGTACATATACACAATGGAGTATTACTCAGCCATTAAAAAGAATACATTTGAATCAGTTCTAATGAGGTGGATGAAACTGGAGCCTATTATACACAATGAAGTAAGCCAGAAAGAAAACTACCAATACAGTATACTAACTCATATATGTGGAATTTAGAAAGATGGTAATGATAACCCTGTATGCGAGACAGCAAAAGAGATACAAACGCATAGATGATTTGGGAGAATGGCATTGAAACATGTATAATATCATATATGAAATGAATCGCCAGTCTAGGTGCGATGCATGATTCTGGATGCTTGGGGCTGGTGTACTGAGACAACCCAGAGGGCTGGTACGGGGAGGAAACAGGGAGGGGGGTTCAGGATGGGGAACATGTGTATACCTGTGGTGGATTCATGTTGATGTATGGCAAAACCAATACAATATTGTAAAGTAACTAACCTCCAATTAAAATAAATAACTTTACACTAAAAAATAATAAAATAAAATAAATAGAAAAAATACTTTTACTTGAAGAACTGTATATATCCAAGGGGAAAAAAAATACTTAAATACAAATTTCTCCTATTCGCTTTACAGGGCTTTTTTTTTTTTTTTTTTTTGTCAAGATCCCTTATTCATTAGTCATTCAGTCACGTCTATTTCTTTGTGGCCCCATGGATTGTAGCTTGCCAGGCTCCTCTGTCCATGGAATTTTCCAGGCAAGAATAATGGCATATATTCTCTTAGTACTTACAAGCAGGGCTACTTGTACATACAAGTGTTCACTACATAGTGACCACACCATGTGAATTTCATAAAAGCATAACTTTAAAATGATCTATCTCCACTCAAAATGGATTAAAGATCTAAATGTAAGACCAGAAACTATAAAACTCCTAGAGGAGAACATAGGCAAAACACTCTCAGACATAAATCACAGCAGGGTCTTCTATGATCCACCTCCCAGAACTCTGGAAATAAAAGCAAAAATAAACAAATGGGATCTAATTAAAATTAAAAGCTTCTGCACAACAAAGGAAAATATAAGCAAGGTGAAAAGACAGCCTTCTGAATGGGAGAAAATAATAGCAAATGAAGCAACTGACAAACAACTAATCTCAAAAATATACAAGCAACTTATGCAGCTCAATTCCAGAAAAATAAACAACCCAATCAAAAAATGGGCCAAAGAACTAAATAGACATTTCTCCAAAGAAGACATATGGATGGCTAACAAACACATGAAAAGATGCTCAACATCACTCATTATTAGAGAAATGCAAATCAAAACCACCATGAGGTACCACTTCACACCAGTCAGAATGGCTGCGATCCAAAAATCTGTAAGCAATAAATGCTGGAGAGGGTGTGGAGAAAAGGGAACCCTCCTACACTGTTGGTGGGAATGCAAACTAGTACAGCCACTCTGGAGAACAGTGTGGAGATTCCTTAAAAAATTGCAAATAGAACTACCGTATGACCCAGCAATCCCACTGCTGGGCATACACACCGAGGAAACCAGAATAGAGAGACACGTGTACCCCAATGTTCATCGCAGCACTGTTTATAATAGCCAGGGCATGGAAACAACCTAGATGTCCATCAGCAGATGAATGGATAAGAAAGCTTTGGTACATATACACAATGGAGTATTACTCAGCTGTAAAAAGAGTTCATTTGATTCAGTTCTGATGAGATGGATGAAACTGGAGCCGATTATACAGAGTGAAGTAAGCCAGAAAGAAAAACACCAATACAGTATACTAACACATATATATGGAATTTAGAAAGATGGCAATGACGACCCTGTATGCAAGACAGGAAAAAAGACACAGCTGTGTATAACAGACTTTTGGACTCAGAGGGAGAGGGAGAGGGTGGGATGACTTGGGAGAATGGCATTCTATCATGTATACTATCATGTAAGAATTGAATCGCCAGTCTATGTCTGACGCAGGATACAGCATGCTTGGGGCTGGTGCATGGGGATGACCCACAGAGATGTTATGGGGAGGGTGGTGGGAGGGGGGTTCATGTTTGGGAACACATGTAAGAATTAAAGATTTTAAAATTAAAAAAATAAAAAATAAAATGATCTATCTCCTAGTTTGTTTAGCAATATTGTCATCTTAAACCTCTAATTTTGTCTTTAAATGTGTATACAGTATATTTAAATACATTCTCCATTAGCTATTTATTACTTTTACATTAAAGCTAAAGCATGATAAAACAAAGGTGGAAAGTAAAATTCTCATTTTATGGCAAAACAAGAAAAATTTAAACTTAAAAACATTCTCTGCCCTATGGCCTTCTCTCTCCCTTCTACTGGGCCTTAAACCTCCCACATCAGCAGAAATATCTGCTCATAAAAAGCATATTCTTCTAGCACCAATAAGACAACTCCTTAAAAGATAACATTCCTTTTGGTCTTTTAAAGAGTCACATGACACCACTTTGTACTTGCAGACCTCTGAGTCAAAAAGCTTATATAATGGTGTTTTGACATCTAATGGATGTTCTTAAAGCTTTCTGAAATGCTGTTCCCAGATTATGATCCTTAATTTGGCTCAAACAAAACTTTTTTTCTTTCTTAGGTTGCTTTTCATCAACAAAGACAATGAAACTTATTACACAGTATTAATAATGTGCTCATGCTCAGTTGTTAAGTCATGTCAGACTCTTTGCAATCCCATGGACTGCAGCCACCAGGCTCCTCTGTCCATGGGATTTACCAGGCAAAAATACTGGAATGGGTTGCCATTTCCTTTTCCAGGGGGTCTTTCAGACCTGGAGATTGAACCCATGTCCCCTGTCTCCAGCACTGGTAGGCAACTTCTTTACAGGTGAACCATAGGAAGCCCAATAATACGATATAATTATTCAATTCAATCTCATATCATCTGAAATATAATATTTGCCTATATAATTTATTAAACTAAAATATAACATCACTACTCTGGGAGTCAACTTAAGAAGCAGATCATTTACAAATATATTAAGCTGTAGAGACCATAAAATTATATAAAATAAAATGGATACAGGAGATGTTTCACTTTTTTTTTGACATGGTAATCAGAGCCAACTCTTGGATATGTTTGTTTGGCTTATACTGAATGTCAGTTCAGCTCAGTTCAGTCACTCAGTAGTGTCTGACTCTTTGTGACCCCATGAATCGCACCACGCCAGGCCTCCCAGTCCATCACCAACTCCCAGAGTTCACTCAAACTCATGTCCATCGAGTCAGTGATGCCATCCAGCCATCTCATCCTCTGTTGTCCCCTTATCTTCCTGCCCCCAATCCCTCCCAGCATCAGAGTCTTTTCCAATGAGTCAACTCTTCTCATGAGGTGGCCAAAGTACTGGAGTTTCAGCCTCAGCATCAGTTCTTCCAATGAACACCCAGGACTGATTTCTTTTAGAATGGACTGGTTGGATCTCCATGCAGTTCAAAGGACTCTCAAGAGTCTTCTCCAACACCACAGTTCAAAAGCATCAATCCTTCGGGGCTCAGCTTTCTTCACAGTCCAACTCTCACATCCATACATGACCACTGGAAAAACCATAGCCTTAATTAGATGGACCTTTGTTGGCAAAGTAATGTCTCTGCTTGTGAATATGCTATCTAGGTTGGTCATAACTTTCCTTCCAAGGAGTAAGCATCTTTTAATTTCATGGCTGCAATCACCATCTGCAGTGATTTTCAGTTCAGTTCAGTCACTCAGTCGTGTCCGACTCTTTGCGACCCATGAATCTCAGCACGCCAGGCCTCCCTGTCCATCACCATCTCCCAGAGTTCACCCAGACTCACGTCCATTGAGTCCATGATGCCATCCAGCCATCTTATCCTCAGTCGTCCCCTTTTCCTCCTGCCCCCAATCCCTCCCAGCATCACAGTCTTTTCCAATGAGTCAACTGTTTGCATGAGGTGGCCAGAGTACTGGAGCTTCAGCTTTAGCATCATCCCTTCCAAAGAAATCCCAGGGTTGATCTCCTTCAAAATGGACTTGTTGGATCTCCTTGCAGTTCAAAGGACTCTCAAGAGTCTTCTCCAACACCACAGTTCAAAAGCAGCAATTCTTCGGCACTCAGCCTTTTTCACAGTCCAACTCACATCCATACATGACCACAGGAAAAACCATAGCCTTGACTAGACAGACCTTAGTCTGTAAAGTAATGTCTCTGCTTTTGAATATACTATCTAGGTTGGCCATAACCTTTCTTCCAAGGAGTAAGCGTCTTTTAATTTCATGGCTGTAGTCACCATCTGCAGTGATTTTGTAGCCCAAAAAAATAAAGTCTGACACTGTTTCCACTGTTTCCCCATCTATTTCCCATGAAGTGATGGGACCGGATATTTTAGAGCCCCAGAAAATAAAGTCTGACAATGTTTCCCCATCTATTTCCCATGAAGTGATGGTACCAGATGCCATGATCTTCGTTTTCTGAATGTTGAGCTTTAAGCTAGTTTTTTCACTCTCCTCTTTCACTTTACTCAAGAAGCTTTTTAGTTCCTCTTCACTTTCTGCCATAATGGTAGTGTAGTCATTATTTCATCAGTGTTTTTTCTTCAGTGGATACTTTATAGCATTGCATACATAGCCTGGATGCATTTACATATTTGTTGCATCAACAAAGTTACTCTCATGTAAATATATACAAACCGCTTTTCCCCTTCAAGATATTTTAATAAACTTTATTTTCAAATAATATTTTGCAATTTCTGAGCCTCTCTGAATTCTCTATGTTTTCAATCAGCTAAATGAAAATTATCCTTATTCTTAACCCAACTATTTACAAATAGTGAAATAAAATTTCATCCTTGATTCATTGTACAGTTACACCTGTATATAGTCATGTTATGGCATTCTGACATTCAGAGTTCATATTATTGAATATCATATTTCATTTCACCTGCAGTGTTCATTGCACATGACCTTATATACACTGTTAGCATCACATAAACTATATAATACTATAATAGTATTAGTCACTCAGTCATGTCAAACTCTTTGCAATGCGATAGGCTAGCCTGCCAGGCTCCTCTGTTCATGGAACTCTCTAGGCAAGAACCTTCTTCAGGGGATTTTCCCAACCCAGGGATCGAACCCAGGTCTCCTGCACTGCAGGTGGATTCTTTACCATCTAAGCCACCAGAGAAGCTTGATAATACTAATACATTTTTCCAATTTAATAAATTGTTCCTAGTTAAAGGGGGTGGGGGGTTCCCTGGTGGTTCAGAAGGTATAGAATCCTCTTGCAGTGCGGGAGACCTGGGTTCAATCCTGGATTGGGAAGATCCCCAGGAGGAGGGCATGGGAACCTACTCCAGTATTCTTGCCTAGAGAGTTCCATGAACTGAGGAGCCTGGCAGGCTACAGTCTGTGGGGTTCCAAAGAGCTGGATGTGACTGAATGACTAAGTGCACACAGTCTAAAAGTCTAGGCTAAGTAATATTAGTCATTGTTTTACTGCTGAATGTCTCAGAACTGCCAATATGTTAATGTACATTATGACTTCTCAAGAGGAAGATTTTCCAGGATTCCTCAAATAAGACTTCAGTTAGCACAATTTAGGAAATGTTTTGTGGTAGAGACATGTTAGTATAGATCTGATAGATATAGGCTTTAGATCACTCCTAGAGGACTGTTTGCAACCCTTGACACACATTTTAAGAGAGAAGGAAACTGTTATTTGTTGAGAATAGAGGAATTATGATGGCAACTGGGCTACATATTTGGTGAACAGAGGTACTGAAATTAATTAGTGTCTAAAGGAGAAAACAGAGTTTTTACTTTAGAGTTCGTAAGCTAGTTGTTCAAAAGTGTAAAAGACTTCTTGGGAAAGAATGGATTTCTTTGTTAATGAAAGTATGAAAACATATACAAATTTATTATTTTTTCTTAGACCACTGAAGAGAATACAGGGGTCAAATAAAATGTGACAAAAATATATTTTCAAGCTTTCAGTTCAGTTCAATCATTCAGTTGTGTCCGACTCTTTGTGACCCCATGAATCGCAGCACACCAGGCTTCCCTGTCCATCACCAACTCCCGGAGTTCACTCAGACTCATGTCCATCGAGTCGGTGATGCCATTCAGCCATCTCATCCTCTGTCGTCCCCTTCTCCTCCTGCCCCCAATCCCTCCCAGCATCAGTCTTTTCCAATGAGTCAACCCTTCGCATGAGGTGGCCAAAGTACTGGAGTTTCACCTTTAGCATCATTCCTTCCAAAGAAATCCCAGGGCTGATCTCCTTCAGAGTGGACTGGTTCTATGATTCTATAGTCCAGAAATAAAAAACCTTTCTATTTTGTAATATGTTGATTGTTCACATATTCTAAGTAGACAGGAAAAAATTAGTTATCTTCTTTAATCAACATGTAAATCTGAAGAGATAATAAACATCAAAATCCTAGTAAACCCAATGGTTTTGGGGTCTTATCCAAATGAATTAATTCCCTCCTCCTTTGATTCTACTTGACCTTTTATGAAAAAACAAACATTGCCAGATTGTTAGGTTTGAAATTGCTATAGAAAATTAGTATAATTCTGAAACAATAGATGGATGGGAAATATTATAATTATCTCAAAAGACTAAGCCAAGATTGACATTTTAATAAATGATGTTGGGACAACAGGACAGCTGTTTAGAAAAACTTGAAATCATATCCTATAAGTTAACATACAGCTACACAATTTCTAAGAGAAATGAGACACTGAATTCCTGTTACCTGACTGTATGGGAAAGTTTTCAGACTATAAATCAAAATACAGAAGTAATAAATGAATAAACTAATAAATTTGACTACAAATTTTTAAAGTGTATACTTTTATATTGCTAAAAATATCTCAAAGTCAAATATAAACAAAAAACTCAGAGAAAATATTTGTAAAATATATCACAGACAAAAGACAAGATCTATTATATATAAAAATCAAGGTTGTTTTTTAATTGAGACAATAAGGAATCCAGTTTTTAGTCAAAATGGAATAAAAAAGATCAGAATATTCTCCCATTGGAAACAACTATGACAAAACATTTGACTCAATGACACTCAAATTACTGGACATCAGAAGTTGAATGACAGAATCCCTAAAAGACTAGAAGCAACCTAAATGAGCTTGACAATTGTCCCAGGTGACATCATGGAGAAAGTTTCTGGGGGGTAATGAAGGAAAGAGTGCCTACGCCAATACAGTTGTCTCTCTGGTTGAAGAATGGAGCCAGGATCTAAGGAAGCCTAGAGAGCTTCACAAGGCAATTTCATGAGACAGAGTACTAGACAGAGAGAGCTGCCTAGCTGTCTACCATTGAGGAGAGGATGTCATTGATTGATCAGAAGACAGTCTCTATCAATATACTGAAAACTGATTAGCTCATTTGTGTGAGGAAACTAAGGCCTAGAATCACCTAAAGAGACTATAAGAAAAAGGGAACAGAGTTCATATAGGGCTTATGAAAATTCCTGTTCTCACCAGCTTGAATAAAAAGAAAAAAAAAAAAAAAACACCTTGTAACTAATAGGACAACAGCTATAGTAGTAAGAGTCTTGCCTCAGTAGTGGGAAAGATTATCCTTAGTCTAAACACAGTTTTTTTTTTTTTTCACTTAACAAACATTAAGACCCAAATGATCAAACTTTTTCTAAGTAATCTGGTCATGTTCCAGAAAAAAAGGTGAAAGATATTTATAGGAGAACAAAATTTCCCTACACATAAAAATATAAAATTCATAATGTCCAGAATCTAACAAAAAATATCACTAGGAATACAAAAACTACAACACAAAATACAAAATGAAAATACCTCCCCAAATGAGGAGGGGAAAAAAATCCATTCAAACTGACCCAGAAAATGATAGAATTAGTACTCAAGAAAGTTACTACATATTCAAAAATTAGAGGAAAGACTGAATACGTAAAGGAGAAACATGGATGATGTAAAAAAAAGTCTCAAATCAAAAATCTTGGTGTGAAAACAAACAAAATGTCACAGATAAAAAATATACTGGATGGGATTAATGATAGGTTAAATATTATAGTTAAGAAGATGAGAGAACTTAAAGATGTAGCAATAGAACACTCTAAAATGAAACACAGGAAAAAGAAAAAACCTTGAAAGCTGTATTTTCTGGGCCAAATCCAACCATGCTTGCTTGTCTCCATATTATTTATGGTTGCTTTACCAGTGTAGAAGTAGAGTTGAGCAGTTTTTGACAAAGACTATAGACTCACAAAGTCAAAAATATATACATCTGGCTCTTTACAGAAAAGTTTGCAAACCCTGGTTCTAGCCAACACAATAAGACACAGAAGATAATGAAAATAATGATGGGTGTGAGGATAAGAGTAGCAGAAGTATAATATTTGCTTAGGAAGAAATAAAATTCACATTCATAGAAAATATAATAATTTATAGAAAATTTCACTGAATCTACTAAGCTACCATAAATGAACACATGAATTCAGCAAAATTATTGGATAAAATATTAATATATACTAACTTTAGCTACATATCTATAAACTGGCAGTGAATAATCAGAAGTTAAAGTTATAAAAACAATACATTTGCATTAATAATGCAAAATATTTAGGAATAAAGCTGACAAAGATACGGTCAGTACACTGAAAACCACAAAACTTTGCTGAGAGGAGCAAAAGAAAATTTAAATGGCAAGAGGGAATTGGCTAGAAGGGTCATGAGTGATTTTTTGGGTGAATGGAAATATCCTATTTCTTGATTATGGTGGTGGCTGCATGACTGTGTCAAAGCTCAGCACATGTATACACATGTCTATACACATGTCTATACACAGTCTAAAGGGTGAATATTATCATATTATAACTTAATAAACTTGTCTCAAATAAGTCTTATTTTCTTTAAAGTGCCAAAGTCATGAACAGAAAATTAAAAATAAAAAAAATGAAATTAAACATATAAATGATGTAAACCTATGGTCAGAGATATAAAAATTAAAACTATAGTACAATGCAATTCCTCATCTATCAGAGTAGCCAAAATTAAAAAGTTAGGCTATAGGAAAACTGATATTATCATACATCATGGAGAGGAAAAAATCATGGACAAATCTGGCAATAACTAACAAACTATAGGCTCTTTGTTCTTCTTCACTGAAATTCCATTTCTAGGAATTTACCTTGAAGATACAAACACCTCAATATAAAATACCTATGCATGGGGTTATATATTGCAGGATTGTTATTGAACAACACAGAAAACCATTAAATGTCCAAACATAGAATTTTGCCTGAGTATACTGTGGTACATAAGCATAAAAAATACTATGCATATTTTAAAAATAAGGAGTAACTATAGAAATTAATGGGGAATGATTTCAAAGATATATATTAAGTGTAAAGAGCAATGTTCAAACGAACATCCATACCCACCCATCCACCCACACTTGTGTGGAAAAAAGAAGAAAATATGCATAAGTTTCTTATTTAGCAGACTGAACCTGAAGGACTCGACTTCCAGTAATGATGTCATGAGGTAGTATTGTAATTCTCTCTGCAGAAAACTAATATAAAATTGGAAAATATTATTTAACATCACCATTTCAGGCGCCAAAAAGAACTAAAAAATTCACATAACAACGTGAGAAGTGTTTATTCATGATAATTCATCTGTGTTTTTCGAGCACACAGAGCTTGTGATATTCTTGCCTCATTATCCTACCTCACTTATAGATGAAAAACTGACAGCTTTACCAGCCAGAGGTACTGAATACCTTTTGAGGCAAGAATCAGGAGCTTCCAGTATTTTTAAAAGGCAGATTTTAGAAATGAGAGACCTGAAGACTGAGAAAATGAACTTACCACATAAGACTCCTTGGCTGAAGGCTAAATACATACACCTAAGGGAGATCAGGGACGGGGGAGCCTGGTGGGCTGCCGTCTATGGGGTTGCACAGAGTCGGACATGACTGAAGCAACTTAGCAGCAGCAGCAGCAGCAGCAGCAGCAAGGGAGATCCTTGAAGCCCAGTGAAAAGTGGGCTTCATGTCTCATGTCTGGGGAGACATGAGAATATTCTGTCTCTTTTTGAATGTGTTCCTGAAGTCACACACACACCTCAGAGAGCAAAGGGTAAATGAAGACTTAATTGCTTGAAGTATCTGAGATTAAACCTTGACTAACTTTAAAGTATGCAGGAAGAAGCTATGCTATTGCAGGGAAAAAAAAACAACACAGAGACGGAGTACCATTGGTAGACAGATTTCACAGTATGAGTCCAGAAATTTTCATTGCCTGTTAGACAACTAAAAAATAAAGCAAGTAAACAAATAAAAATACATAAATTCTCAGAAAAATAGGATCAGAGCTTGCTGTACTCTATTGTTCACAAGGTCCACTTTTCCAATAATTTTTAACTGTGCAAAGAAATATGGAATTTTCAAGAACAATCAGGGGAAAGAAAAAGGAGCCAACAAGAATAACTGAACGTCTGAGTGTGATGCTGTATTGAGCAGACAAAGACTTCAAGAAGCTTTTATATATATGCTCAAAACAAATAATTATAAGATAATGCATTAAGAGTTAGTGAACAAATAGAGTATCTCATTAGAGAAATAGAAACTATGAAATAATCAAATGGAAATTTTAGAGTTGAAAAACACAATAAAAATTCTCCAGATGGGATTGACAGCAAATTTAAGATGTCAGAGACAGACTTTTTGAATTTCAAAGCAGAATAACAGTAATTGTGTAACATCAAAAACAAAAGAAAAATTGCTTGAAGAAAAATGAAAGAATCTCAGAAATATGTGACACAAGATCAAGCATTCCACAGCAAACTAAAGTGGAGTTCCAGAAGAAGGAAAGAGAGAGCAGCAGAAAATTACTTGAGGAAAAAATGGCCTAAACATCTCCAACTTGCTATAGAACAACAAATTTCAGATTTAAGAAATTTAACAAATCTCATGTAGGAAAGATACAAAGGAAATCAATCATAGATCCATCACAGTCAAAGTGCTGAAAGCTAAGATACAATATCAAGAGCAAAAGAAAATTAATACAAAACATTTAAGGCAGTGAGTATTATTAATGACTGGCACTCCATCAAAAACAATGGATGCCAGAAGAATGATATATTAAAGTAATGAAAGAAAAAAATTAACTGTCAAGTAAGAATTTAATAGCCAATGAAATTATCTTTCAAAAATTAAGGGGTAGAAACAGACATTTCTAGTTAAAAAAAACCTGAATTTGTTGCTACCAGATCTCTGCTGTAGGAAATGCTGCAGGAGTTCTTGAGACTGAAGAAAAATGCAACAAAATGTAATCTGGATCCACAAGAAGGAATAAAGTCATTGGCAATAGTAAATATGAAGGTTAATATTAAAGTATATGTTTAGTTTCCTTTGCTGTGTAAAAGCTTTTAAGTTTAACCAGGTCCCACTTGTTCATTTTTGTTTTTATTTCCTTTACTCTAGGAGGTTGGTCAAAGAGGATATTGCTGTGATTTATCTCAAGGAGTGTGTAACACTTCCCTGGTGGCTCAGTTGGTAAAGAAGTTGCCTGCAACAAAGGACACCCAGGTTTGATTCCTGGGTCTGGAAAATCCCCTGGAGGGTGAGTGTCAACCCATTCTAGTATTCTTGCCTGGAGAATCCACGGACAGAGGAGCATGGCAAGCTACTGTCCATGGGGTTGCAAGGAGTCAGACACGACTGAGTGACTAACACTTCCTCTTCCATTGATCTACAATGGAAGACTAGTCAGCCATAAAAAGGAACACATCTGAGTCAGTTCTAATAAGGTGGATGAAACTAGAGCCTGTTATACACAGTGAAGTAAGTCAGAAAGAGAAAAGCAAATATCATATATTAATGCATATATATAATCTAGAAAAATGGTACTGATGAACTTATCTGCAGGGCGGGAATAGAGACAAAGACTCAGAGAACAGACTTTGGACATAGCAAGGGACAGAGATGGTGGGACAAATTGAGAAAGTAGCATTGAAACATATATACATTACCATATATAAAACAGATAGCTAGTGAGAAGTTGCTGTATAACACAAGGAGCTCAACGTAGTACTCTGTGACAACCTAGAGGGGTGGGAGCAGGGAAGATGAGGGTGAGGTCTAAGAGAGAGTGGACATATGTATAGATATGACTGATTCATGCTGTTTTATGGCAGAAGCCAACAGAATATTATAAAACAATTATCCTCTAATTAAAAGTAAAAATTTTTAAAGCATATGCACAGTGTTTTCTTCTTTTGCTTTCTTTTAAAGCCATAAGATTGTTTAAAACAAAAATTATGAAAATATATTTTTGGAGTTGATTCTGCATATGCATGTAATACCTACCACGATAACAGAAAAGAAACAGGAAATGAAACTAAACTGGTACAAAGTTTTTATATTTTAATGGAAGCAAATATGTATCCCTTTGAAGGATGTTGTGATAAATTAAATGTATATTATAAGCCTCAGAGCAATTATTAAAAACAATGCAAATAAGAACAAATAAAAATTTAATAGAGGGATTAAAATTATAATAAAATATTTTTACACAAAAGAAAGTAGTAAGGAAGGAACAGAGGAACAAAGTTATGATATAAAATAAATACTAAGATGGCAAAAAATCAATCATATCAATAACTACTGTTTATGGTTTAAATAACATAGTACAAAAGGCAAGTATTGTTAGACTAGATTAAAAAAGAAACCTCCAACCACATGTTCTCTGAGAGATTCATATTAAAAGCAAACACACCAGGATTGAAAGTTACAGAATGAAAACATAAATCAAAGGAAAGAGGAGCAATTATATTTACATCAGAAAATATAGGTTTTAGAACAAGAAATATTAGTACAGATAAAGATGGAGATTTTCATGATTGTCCAAAAGTCGATACAGCAGGAAGATGTAACAATTATAAACATGCCCAATGTCTAAGCTTCAAAATACATGAAACAAAAACTTAGAAAATTAAAAGAAAAATTAAAGAAATAGACATTTATAGATGAAGATATCAATACTCTTTTCTTAATAACTGATGGAAAACATAGTTAGAAAATCAGTAAGAATATAGAAAACTTGAAAACTATATCAGCCTGTATGACCTAACTGATAGATGTAGAACACTTTACCCAACAACACAAATGTGTATGTTTATTGCAAAGAGCCAAGGAAAATTCACCACAATAGAACATATGCTGGGTCATAAAACAAATCTTGATAGATTTAAAAGGTCTTGCATAAAACACCAGCCAAAGTGACTTACAAGGAAATTAAAAATTTTAATAGCTGTGTATCAAGATTGCAGGTTAAAAGATCAAAACATGCAATTGTATTTTATTAACTTTTATTTCTATATTCTAACCAAAAGCTTACTAAAATGAAATTAATACACAGATTCCTTTCATAAGAGCATAAATGTAAAAGTTGCATATTTAACAAAAACATTATAAAACCTATAACCTGAAAACAACAAAACTCTGTTGCAAGAAATTAAAGAAGACCAAAATAAATGGAGAGATGTATCGTGTCCACAAACTGGAAGACTTCATAAATGTTAAGATGTCAAATTTCCTGAAATTTTTATAGACTCTACAAATAAACCAAAAAAGTCCAAACTCCAGCAACCTTTTGCATAAAATGACAAATTGACTCTAAAACTTTTGGAGAAATGCAAAGCATACAGTATATTCAAAACAATTTTGAAAAAGAATAATAAAGTGGGGGAATCTACTACCTGATTCTAAGACTTACTATGAATCTACAGTGGAAGCCTGACATGATGCAGTCCATGGAGTCACAAAGAGTCGGACATGACTGAGTGACAGAACTGACTGAGAGTAATCAAGATAATATAATATTGGTGTAAAGATTACAGCAATACTATATTGTCTTGAAAGATGTCATACATATACATACTTACTATATAAATTTATATATCATGTACACACACATACACACACATATGCCTATTGTGTGCTAAGACACTTCAGTCATGTCTAACTCTCTGCAACCCTATGGACCATAACCCACCTCCTCAGTCCAAGGGATTCTGCAAGCAAGAATACTGGAGTGGGTTGCCATGCCCTCCCACAGGGGATCTTCCCAACCCAGAAATCAAATCAGCATCTCTTACATCTCCTGCACTGGCAGGTGAATTCTTTACCACTAGTGCCAACTGGGAAGACTATATGCTTATTAGCAGAACATATAGAGTCAAAAAGAAATCCATACAAGGTCAAGTGATTTTCTCAAAAGATGCCAGATAACTCACAGGTATTATTTCACAACCTCAGGAGTTCCCCAGGTGAATTTGAAACTGGTCCTCAAACATAAAGGGGGAGAAAAGACCAAAGAAAGCAGACTGCACCAGATTGGCGGGTGGTAGGTTTAATAAACAAGGGAACTTACACATGAGGCTTATCTTGAATGGCAGCAAGATGAGTAGATATCTGTACTCACCTTCAGAATTTTAAAAGTTTATATAGAGGCCTTACCTGTGAGAGTTGGACTGTGAAGAAAGCTGAGTGCCAAAGAATTGATGCTTTTGAACTGTTATGTTGGAGAAGACTCTTGAGAGTCCCTTGCATTGCAAGGAGATCCAACCAGTTCATTCTGAAGGAGATCAGCCCTGGGATTTCTTTGGGAGGAATGATGCTAAAGCTGAAACTCTAGTACTTTGGCCACCTCATGCGAAGAGTTGACTCATTGGAAAAGACTCTGATGATGGGAGGGATTGGGGGCAGGAAGACAAGGGGACGACAGAGTATGAGATGGCTGGATGGCATCACTGACTCGATGGACGTGAGTCTGAGTGAACTCCGGGAGTTGGTGATGGACAGGGAGGCCTGGTGTGCTGCGATTCATGGGGTCGCAAAGAGTTGGACACGACTGAGCTGCTGAACTGAACTACCTGGGTTCAGTCATGTATACTGTCAAGATGATCTCAACACCACCATATTATCTCAGGGTGATTGAGATATGTATTATCAAAGTATCAGTGCTAAACTTTCTGATTTTCATAATTATCTTATGATTTTAAAAGAAACATATACAACATACTATAAGAAATAAAAAGTTGTAAAGACATAGCTATAAAGCAAATATATCAAAATGAAAAAATTGGTGAATCTGAGTAAAGGATATACTGAAAAGCTTTATGTATTATTATTATTATATTTTGTAAGTTCAAAATTATTTTAAAATAAAAATTTTTTAAAAACCAATAATCATATTTTAGGTATCACAAAACCCAAGATATTTCAACAATTGAGAGGGAAATCTTAAGGAAAGTCAATTTGTGAAAAAAAAAAAAAAAAACAATCAAAACCAAAACATAAAAAAAAATTAATGTAAGGAAATAGCAGGCTTTTGTCACCTTAATAAAATATGAGTAAAAATATGAATATAAGCCTCATGAGAAAGAAAATATTATATGAAAATAATTTTTCTTTTACATTCCAAAGGGTTGAGCAACAATCTATATGTGGGTAGATAAAGATAATCAATGAGTGTAGCCGAAAGGCATAGATTTTTTTTCTGTGTCAAAATAGTCTGTTAAATTTTTAACCTTTGAAGAAAATGTTTGTATGTGGAACATTCTCAAATTAAAGTTTATCCCACTACATTGTGTTAGAATAATACCTCATAATATATCATTAAATTAAAAGATATACACTTTACTAATTAACCTCAATACCCAGCTGTTCTCTAAAATGGTTTGGAGTTCATGCACAGAAATTAGTGTTCTGATGCATTTATATATACTTATAGTAATCTTACTTGTTATAACCAAATATTTTAATCATGTCAGTGCTCATATTTATTAACTAAAACACATGAGCTTGGGCATAGAATATAAAAAGAAAGTTTCTTAAAATTATGGGATAGAAATGGGATAAAAGAAAATGTTCCTTTCATCCTCTGTGTTAAATAATATTATAATTAAATTTAGAGTTGTGACTTCAGTTCAGTTCAGTTGCTCAGTCATGTCTGACTCTTTGAGACCCCATGGACTGCCACACGCCAGGCTTCCCTGTCCATCACCAACTCCCAGAGCTTGCTCAAGCTCATGTGCATTGAGTCAGTGATGCCATCCAACCATCTCATCTTCTGTCGTCCCCTTCTCCTGCCTTCAATCTCTCCCAGTATTAGGGTCTTTTCTAATGAGTTAGTTCTTCACATCAGTTGTCCAAAGTATTGGAGCTTTAGCTTCAGCATCAGTTCTTCCAATGAATATTCAGGACTGAGTCCCTTTATGATTGACTGGCTTGTTAATCCCCTTGCAGTCCAAGAGACTCAAGAGTCTTCAAAACCACAGTTCAAAAGCATCAATTCTTTGGTGTTCAGCTTTCTTTATGGTCCAACTATCACATCCATACATGACTACTGGAAAAACCATAGCTTTAACTAGATGGACGATTGTTGGCAAAGCAATGTCTCTGATTTTAATTATGCTGTCTAGGATTTTCATAGTTTTTCCTCCAAGGAGCAAGAGTCTTTTAATTTAATGGCTGCAGTCACCATTTGCAGTGATTTTTTTGGAGCCCCCAAAAATAAAGTCTGTCACTGCTTCCATTGTTTCCCCATCTATTTGCCATGAAATGATGGTACCAGATGCCATGATCTTAGTTTTTTGAATGTTGAGTTTTAAACCAGCTTTTTCACTTTCCTCTCACTTTCATCAAGAGGCTCTGTAGTTCCTCTTCACTTTCTGCCATGAGTGGCGTCAATTGAATATCTGAGGTTATTGATATTTCTTCCAGTAATCTTGATTTCAGCTTGTGCTTCATCTAGTCCAGCATTTCACATGATGTACTCTGCATATAAGTTAAATAAGCAGGGTGACAATATACAGACTTGACATACTCCTTTCCCACATTTGAAGCTGTCTGTTGTTCCATGTCTGGTTCTAACTGTTGCTTCTTGACCTGCATACAGATTTCTCAGGGAGCAGGTAAGGTGGTCTGGTATTTCCATCTCTTTTGACTGGAAGAAACACAAGCTGGAATCAAGATTGCTGGGAAAATATCAATAACCACAGATATGCAGATGATACCACCCTTATGGCAGAAAGTGAAGAGGAGCTAAAAAGCCTCTTGATGAAAGTGAAAGAGGAGAGTGAAAAAGTTGGCTTAAAGCTCAACATTCAGAAAACTAAGATCATGGCATCCGGTCCCATCACTTCATGGGAAATAGATGGGGAAACAGTGGAAACAGTGTCAGACTTTATTTTTTTGGGCTCCAAAATCACTGCAGATGTTGACTGCAGTCATGAAATTAAAAGACACTTACTCCTTGGAAGGAAAGTTATGACCAACCTAGACGGTATATTCAAAAGCAGAGACATTACTTTGCCGACTAAAGTCCATCTAGTCAAGGCTATGGTTTTTCCTGTGGTCATGTATGGATATGAGAGTTGGACTGTGAAGAAGGCTGAGCACCGAAGAATTGATACTTTTGAACTGTGGTGTTGGAGAAGACTCTTGAGAGTCCCTTGGACTGCAAAGAGATCCAACCAATCCATTCTGAAGGATATCAACCCTGGGATTTCTTTGGAAGGAATGGTGCTAAAGCTGAAGCTCCAGTACTCAGGCCACCTCATGCGAAGAGTTGACTCAGTGGAAAAGACTGTGATGCTGGGAGGGATTGGGGGCAGGAGGAGAAGGGGGCAACCGAGGATGAGATGGCTGGATGGCATCACTAACTCGATGGACGTGAGTCTGAGTGAACTCCGGGAGTTGGTGATGGACAGGGAGGCCTGGCGTGCTGCGATTCATGGGTCGCAAAGAGTCAGACACGACTGAGCGACTGAACTGAACTAAAGATATCTGACTGGTACTTAGAAAATTAATGAAGTTAGATGTATGAAACACAGTTCAAGGGCCTTTAACAAGGAAGCAGAGAAAACAAAAATGTACTCATATCTCCAACTTCTGTTTAATGCTCCCTTATCTATACCATGCAATGGCAAAGTAAAATGGCAGTGTTAGTCCCTCAGTGGTGTCCAACTCTTTGTGATGCCGTGAACTATAACCTCCCAGGCTCTCTGTCCATGGAATTCTCCAGGCAAGAGTACAGGAGTGGGTATCCATTCCCTTCTCCAGGGGATCTTCCTGACCCAGGGATCGAATCCAGGTCTCCCGCATTGCAGGCAGATTCTTTACCATCTGAGCCACAAGGGAAGCCCATCTATACCATACTTACTCTTCACTGAAGTTAAACATCCTATAGACAAAATTCTAACAGATATAGAAATACTTCATAAATTATTTATGAGTCCATGTTTTTGCTGTTTCACGGAAGTAATTTTTAATCTGGTGAAACATTTACAATAGAATATCTTGTATTAAAAATCAGGGAAATAATTTTTATGCTTTTATTATAATAATATAAAAAATTAAAATGCATTAAATCTCATACTAAAATATTTACATTTCAGATCATCAAATTTACATTTTCTTAATACGCCCCATTAGAGCATGTGCTTTAATGTAGAGAAACATTTTCCATTTGAAAAGCCTACTCTTAATCTGCTATTATTGAGATATTGAGCACAGAGCACCAAATGACCTTGAGACCAGTGAAATTTACTATGAGCTGGTATTAACAGATCTACCAAATAACAAGACTGGGTGTAGATGGTAGAAAAACACAGAATATGGTGAAAACAATGTATTTGTAAACATGCTCAAATGCATGCCAGTTTGCCTACCTCTTCAGCAGTGCTGCTTCTCCATCAGTTCACACCAATGGCCTCTATGTTTCTTATAATAAACTAAAGTAAAACAGAATGAATGATTCGCAAATGCGACAGTGCAGTATGTTGGCTGAAGCCAGAAATGGATGACTGCTTCCCTTAAAGGGCAGACCAGACGGACTTGATTATAGATTTATGTGAAAGAAAAGTTGGCCTTATGTGGATTTATAATAACTCTTGGGGAATGGTATCAGGTTGGTTAGTGGGCCAAAAACCTGAAAGGACCATAATTGTAAGACTGGGGACAAGAAAGTCTAGGAAAGAAGTATGTGGATCCATATATGGAAGAGTGCACAAACATGTGTCTTTATAACTCATAACACCAACCATAGAAGATACACTTCAGAGAACAGAGAATGGCCTGTCATGATGATATCAGACAGATACTCTCAACAGCCACTCCAGTGATTTCACTGTGGGCCCATAAAAAGGAGGATTATGTTTGTAAAAATGGTAGGTGCTAATGAGTTTATAACATAGATTTCCTCTTACTATGTTGATCCAGCTATTGATCCTACTGAATAAACAATCTGTCAACAGCTAAGACTGATTTTGAGTCCCTTTCATAGCACCATTCTTCAGGGGGGTCATCCAACTATCTGGTGATGTCAATTACATTATACACTTTCAACCCTGAAAGGGTCAGTGAAACTCCCTCATGAGAATTGATAAATACTCCAGATGTGATACTCTGGATTACTCAACAATACAAATGACATAGGTCAGCCAAAGATCAGCTGGCTAAAGGTAATAAACTCTAGAATGAGGTCTGAAAAAGGGAGATTGGAAGTAATAATTATGGCCAAAGTACCATTTATAGTTCAACCTTATAATTCTCTATATACTTCTAAAATATACTGCAAATAGCTAGAACAATTGCAAATACCTTGAACAATTAGACCTGCAACTTCCTCTCCTTAGAAGGAGAAGTAAGGGCAACATATTCTTATTCTACAAACTATAACTGGGCATCACTGAAATATGGAAGAGCATCTGAGTAGTCCATTGAATAAATTGTATCACATCAAATTCTCATGTCTCCTTTGCATTGCTTGGCTTTACCTGCTTCCTGATTCCTCAAGCATTTGTTTAATGGAGTGCTCTAACTCCATTGCTCTGACCTCATCTCTCTATATTCCTAAACATTGCAAGGTTTCCCAGAGTGACGGCCAGGCTCTAAGTATCAATTACCCAAGCAGAAGAGGAGCTCCAACAACTATGACCCCGGGAGCCTAGACTGATCCTACCCACAGAGACTTTGTCTTGTACCACTAATTCCAGAATCAAATGAAGTGCCATGCCGAAGGTCATGATTCTGGATTCCTTAGCAGCTATCTGGGAGGTGCAGGCAATACAATCTGGAAAGGTGAGGGAATGAACACCCTTTGGGCAGATTTTGACCCATGAGAGGCAGTATATGAAGGAGCCATGGAATGAATTCCTCTTATTTGCTCTCCAGAGGTTATTTTGAGGCACAGTATCTCCAGATGGCCTATACAGAGACTTTGCGTGACTAAGAACATAGTTGTATTTATAAAACTGTAGCCACTTTAGTAATATACCAGCATTTGATTTTCTCTTATGCCTCATTTCCTTTTTCTTCCACAATTGCTTTTCTGTATTTGTACTCCTCAATAAAGCATCAAACCGAATATTTTTCTCAAACTGAAGCTAAGACACATTAGGATAAAATAATATTTCTTTATTCTACACTTCCAAGAAATTTTATAGGCAAAAATGAAGTGGCTGTCCTACCAAAGCTTTAGGATTACAGATGATTCTATTTATCTATAGCTGCAGAACAAAAACTTCAAAACTTCATGGCTTAAAGAATGAATTACTATTACTCATAGGTCTAAAAGTTGACTGAATTCTGGGATATTATCACTTGGGGTTTCTCTTGTAGTCACAGTCAAATATCAGTTGGGGCTATGGCCATCTCAAGGCTTGACTGGAATAAGCATATAAAATATCTCATATAAGTGGTTGGTAGTTGCTGACTGTCAGGAGCTCCACTGGGGTTGTCTACTAGAGTGTCCACACATGACCCCCAGTGGTTAGTTCGAAATTCTCAGTTTGGTAATCTGGTATCCAGAGGGAGCATCATATGAGTGAAAGTACCAAGAGGTAAGGATTCTCCGTATCAGTAAAGTGACTCATTGGAAATGGATACACTATCTCTCTGTCATACTGCATTCTGCTACAGTGACATATTAATGTCTAGCATTTTGTTGTTCAATCACTCAATCCTGCCTGATTCTTTCAGACCCCATGGACTGCAGCACCCCAGGCTTCCCTGTCCTTGACCATCTCCCAGAGCTTGCTCAAACTCATGTCCATTAGTGGGTGTTGCCATCCAACCATCTCAACCTGTGGCCTCGCTTTCTCCTCCTACCTTCAATCTTTCCCAGCATCAGGGTCTTTTCCAGTGAGCCAGCTCTTCACATCAGGTGGCCAAAGTATTGGAGCTTCAGCATCAGTCTTTCCAATAAATGTTCAGGGTTGATTTTCTTTAGGATTGGCTGGTTTGATCTCCTTTCTGTGCAAGGGACTCTCAAGGGTCTTCTCCAACAATGCAGTTCAAAAGCATCAGTTCTTCAATGCTCAGCTTTCTTTATGGTCCAACTCTCAGAGCCATACATGACTACTGGAAAAACCATAGATTTGACTATACAGACATTTGTTGGCAAAGTAATGTCTCTGCTTTTAAATACACTGTTTAGATTTGTCATAGCTTTCTGCTTTCCTCCCAAGGAGCAAGCATCTTCTAATTTCATGGCTGCAGTCACTGTTCACAGTGATTTTGGAGTCCCCCAAAATAAAGTCACTGTTTCCATTTCTATTTGCCTAGCATAGACATGAGCAAAAGAGGAGAGGGGATGTAAAGCCATAAGTGAGGAGTTCCTTCTACTGCAGACATTTACAATAAGAGAGAACATTTCCTCTCCTTAAACATACACTTTTTCATAGACCAAAAAAAAAAAAGTTCTATTTCTTACCACATAGTTCTTCTATTTTGGTAATTCTCAACTTTAAATATATTTCTTGGCATTAAGTGCACTATCTAGATTATTACAATACTATATATATTTTTACCATAGGATTTTAAAGATTTAAAGATTTTGCTTGAGCATACCTCATGAGTTTTCGCCTTCAACAGTTAAAGATGTACTGGCACCAAGTACATTGAAAGATGGGGACACAGGGTACAATCATAAACTATTTAAAATTTTTCTCTTGATAAATTTTGTAAACCATTCTTTTGGACTCACTCATTAACCCTGAAAGAAAATTAGGCAGTTCCCAATTTTTACATCTTAGAAAATTAAAATTCCTTTAACCATTTTAGTCCCCATTCAGTCAGTATCATGCAAGAATTTAGACTATCTAGCCCAGTGTGAAAACCATACTTCCAAACTTCATTCACAATTAATATTTCTCTCCTTTCATATGGGCTTGCGGAAGCCAACATTTAGAAAAGGGTCACAGAGACCTTATTTTCTCTCCTAGAATCCCCTTTTCTCTTTCCTCAGTTTTCTAACCTGTTTTTTACCCCTCCAGCATGGGGGTTTCCTAGGTAGCTCAAATGGTAAAGAATCTACCTGCAATGTGGGAGACCTGGGTTCGATCCATGGGTTGGGAAGATCCCCTGGAGAAGGGCATGGGATCCCACTCAACTTTTTGTGCCTAGATAATCCCATAGACTTCCAGATGTTCAAGCTGGTTTTAGAAAAGGCAGAGGAATCAGAGATCAAATTGCCAACATCCGATGGATCATCAAAAGAGCAAGAGAGTTCCAGAAAAATATCTATTTCTGCTTTATTGAATATGTCAAAGCCTTCGACTGTGTGGATCACAATAAACTGTGGAAAATTCTGAAAGAGATGGGAATACCAGAACAACTGACCTGCCCCTTGAGAAACCTATATACAGATCAGGAAGCAACAGCTAAAACTGGACATGGAACAACAGACTGGTTCCAAATAGGAAAAGGAGTACGTCAAGGCTGTATATTGTCACCCTGTTTATTTAACTTCTATGCAGAGTACATCATGAAAAATGCTGGGCTGGAAGAAGCACAAGATGGAATCAAGATTGCTGGGAGAAATATCAATAACCTCAGATATGCAGATGACACCACCCTTATGGCAGAAAGTGAAGAGGAACTAAAAAGCCTCTTGATGAAAGTGAAAGTGGAGAGTGAAAAAGTTGGCTTAAAGCTCAACATTCAGAAAACTAAGATCATGAATTTGGTCCCATCACTTCATGGCAAATAGATGGGGAAACAGTGGAAACAGTGGCTGACTTTATCTTTGGGGGCTCCAAAATCACTGCAGATGGTGATTGCAGCCATTAAACTAGAAGATGCTTGCTCCTTGGAAGGAAAGTTATGACCAACATAGACATCATATTAAAAAGCAGAGACATTACTTTGCCAACAAAGGTCCATCTAGTCGAAGCTATAGTTTTTCCAGTACTCCTTTTTCATGTACAGATGTGAGAGTTGGACTATAAAGAAAGCTGAGCACCAAACAATTGATGCTTTTGAACTGTGGTGTTGGAGAAGACTCTTGAGAGTTCCTTGGATTGCAAGGATATCCAACCAGTTCATCCTAAAGGAGATCAGTACTGGGTGTTCACTTGAGGGACTGATGTTGAAGCTGAAACTCCAATACTCTGGCCACCTGATGCAGAGAGCAGACTCATTTAAAAAGCCCCTGGTGCTGGGAAAGATTGGGGCAGGAGGAGAAGGGGATGACAGAGGATGAGATGGTTGGATGGCATCACCGACACAATGGACATGTGTTTGTGTGGGCTCTGGGAGTTGGTGATGGACAGGGAGGCCTGGAGTACTGCCGTTTATGCGGTTGCAGAGTCAGACCCAACTGAGCAACTGAACTGAATCCCGTAGACAGAGGAGCCTGGTGGGCTACGGTCCATGGGGTTGCAAAGAGCTGGACACGACTGAGTGGCTAACTTTCACTTAGCAGTCTGAGACAAAGCTAGAGGAGAAGGAACAATCTTACTTGATTGGTACTGTTTCAGGTGGCTTCAAGGTTTTAAAAGCTAATCTTTCACAGAGAAATTTTGTGGGTTATGGATACGATTGTGCTTGTCAAGGATGTATTGTCTGCAGCATCCTAGATGCATGTTAATGTGACTGCCCTCTTTGGTCATTTGCAATGCTCACCTCAGGCCATGGCCAGTCAGTCATAGAAATTTTCTAAACTCTTTCTGCTGAGGTCTTCACAAGTTTCCATATGTAGCCCTCTTGTTCAGGACTTGAGAAGAACTAAGTCCAGCCTCAACATGACCTACACATAGGATCATGTTAAATAGGACTAATGGCCCACTCTCACTGTGACTGTAGAAGCTTTCCAAGGACAATCCTCTACTCTATAATCATGAGTTACAGGAGTCAGCCTGCTGTCATTTACATTTTTATGACCATAATTCACTGTCTCCCAAACTCCAAGTTTCTGTGATTTCATATGAAATTGAAAAAAAAAAAAAAAGTTGATACTAATATCTCAACCTCTCCAAAATAATCCCATGTACAATGCACAGCCTATCAACCTAAACTATAAATAAGTGGTCAATTACGATTCATAAAACTCTTAGTCATCTCATTGATGGCGTTGCTTAGAGTCCAGCACTTGCTTTGCTTTGGAAAGTGAAAAGAATGGCCAGCTATCATTATGTGGCAAAGGACATCTTAGACTTAGTTCTGGTCTTTCTTTTTTTTAACTTTTTAATTAATTAATTTATTTTACTTTACAATATTGTATTGGTTTTGCCATACATTGACCTGAATCCACCATGAGTGCACATGTGTTCCCCATCCTGAACCCCCCACCACCACCTCCCTCTCCATTCCATCCCTCTGGGTCATCCCAGTGCGCCAGCACGGAGCACCCTGCATCATGCATCAAACCTGGACTGGAGATTCATTTCACATATGATATTTTACATGTTTCAATGCCATTCTCCCATATCATCCCGCCCTTGGCCTCTCCCACAGAGTCCAAAAGACTGTTCAATACATCTGTGTCTCTTGCTGTCTCGCATACAGGGTTATCGTTACCTTCTTTCTAAGTTCTATATATATATGTGTGTGTTAGTATACTGTATTGGTGTTTTTCTTTCTGGCTTACTTCAGTCTGTATGATAGGCTCCAGTTTCATCCACCTCATTAGAACTGATTCAAACATATTCTTTTTAATGGCTGAGTAATATTCCATTGTGTATATGTACCACAGCTTTCTTATCCATTCATCTGCTGATGAACATCTAGTTCTAGTCTTTCTTCCTAAATCTAAACTTAGGAGGAAAATCCTAATTAATATCCTGTACATAAAATGACAGTGAGACCAAGAAAGACAGAAAATTAACATTTAAGTGAAATGTCTCAAAGCAGTCACCTATAAAAGCAGCAGCTGGTGTCTACTGTGATATATCTGACTATCTCTAA
Source organism: Budorcas taxicolor (assembly GCF_023091745.1). Lineage (NCBI taxonomy): Eukaryota > Metazoa > Chordata > Mammalia > Artiodactyla > Bovidae > Budorcas > Budorcas taxicolor. Next base: position 37,749,802 of record NC_068919.1, on the reverse strand, counting down.
TTTGAGGAAGTAGATAATTTAAATAGCAGATACGTATATTGCAGTTACAGGAAACAGGGTACACACTGTCATTACAGTTTGCATATCAGCTCCTTAAGAGTTTGGCTAGCAAGGATCTATCCCATGTAGAATGCTCATTTTTTTGTAAATCTATAACATTTTAATTTTTTGTTTTATTTTAATCTAGGAGCCATACCCTGGGGTGTGGCTACCTCGACATTATTGTCAGCCTTATTGCATTGCTTTCCTATTGATATGCACTAACTATGATCCAGCATACCAAATAAAAATATATTTGAATAGATCTGTTTTATAAATGTTAGTGGTCATATACCTGAGAGTGGAAATATATTCTATAATGGAATTCTATAATTTACAGATAATATTAAATAGATTTTAAAATTATAATTTATATGGTTCCATCAAATACTTAACAAAACTAAAAATAATTTTATTTTTTATTCTTCCAAATAAACTTAACTAAACTTTACTTAGTTGTTTATGCATCTTTTGAATAAGTAATTGGAGATTTTACCCCTTGCACTCACATTTCACAGCTGACAGCTCAACTACAACTCAGAGTAAAAGGTTGAGTAAACTGGGAAATGTTCATTTGTTTTTCCTGTATTTTACCTTTCCTATAATATACTGTGATAACAGAAAAGTATATAAGATATGTAAATTTCTCATTGACTAAATAAGCAGTGATTTAGTAGTTCTAGAAATTTTTAAATTGCTAATAATTGCTAATAAAGACCTATTACATTTATCATCTATCAGGTTTATCAATCTTTGTTGATAGAAATAGACTTTATTTGAACTGACAAAATACTGTTTTTACTTGTTTTTCTTAGGAGTAAATCTTTTGAAAATAGTTTTTGTCCTCTAATCCACCCTTTCTCCTGTGGCTCACAGATTCTATCTAACAACCTGTTCTGCTACCCACAGGCAGTTGTGTCTTCTGAGTGTCTGGAAATTTTATTCTGCTATTTCTCTGACTGTTAACCTTCAGGGATTATATACCCAATTTTATTTTTTATCCTCAGCCAAACATTATTTATTTATCCAGCTCTCATTCATTCTCTATGAATAAAAAACAAAATAAATTATAAAATACTATAAATGAAACAATTGCAAGAATTCCTTATTTAATTATTATTACTGTTTCTTTCCAGACTGTATGCAAAATTTTAAACTATCTTAGTAAGAATTGTCTCATAGGATACCAGATTGTCTCATAGGATATAAGACACAAGTTGTATCTTATATTGGAGGGGTGGGGATGAGTGAGAAGACCTGATGCTGACAATGGAAAATCTCATTTGAGATCCCCTGTGTGACTATACACCTCCAGGCAAGATTCCTAACCTTTTCAGTTTCAGCATCTCCAAAGGAGTATAATGGGGCTGTTTCAGTTCAGTTCAGTTGCTCAGTTGTGTCCAGCTCTTTGAGACCCCATCGACTGCTGCACACCAGGCTTCCCTGTCCATCACCAACTCCTGGAGCTTACTGAAATTCATGTCCATCGAGTTGGTGATGCCATCCAATCATCTCATCCTTTGTCATCACCTTCTCCTCCCACCTTCAATCTTTCCCAGCATCAGACTCTTTTCCAGTGAGTCAGTTCTTTGCATCAGGTGGCCAAAGTATTAGAGTTTCAGCTTCAGCATCAGACCTTCCAATGAATATTCAGGACTGATTTTCTTTAGGATAGACTGGTTGAACCTACTTGCAGTCTAAGGAACTCTCAAGAGTCTTCTCCAACACCACAGTTCGAAGTCATCAATTCTTTGGCACTCAGCTTTCTTTATAGTCCAACTCTGACATCTCTACATAACTACTGGAAAAACCATAGCTTTGACTAGGCAGACCTTTGTTGGTGAAGTAACATCTCTGCTTTTTAATATGCTATCCAGGTTCTTCATAGCTTTTCTTCCAAGGAATGGGGCTGTTACAAAGAGTAAATTCCTGATATTGGATGCTACCTAGCTTTTGGTAGGTCCTCGGATATAACATATTTTATTCTCTTACATAACCCGTCCAATATTTTCCTGTGTGTGTGTGTGTGTGTGTGTGTGTGTGTGTGTGTGTGTGTGTGTGTGTAAATGGGAAGGGATAGTGTTGAACTACTTTTATTATGAATTTCAGAGCTCACTGACCTATGGCTTGTTTTTAGGGTAATCCAGACAGGTAAGTTTCCCCCTCGGTCAGTCTCTCCCATCAACAACCTTCCATAAGCCACTTGTCCTTTTCCATCAGAGGGCAGACAGACTGAAAACCACAATCACAGAAAACTAACCAATCTGATCACATGGCCTACAGCCTAGTCTAACTCAATGAAACTATGAACCATGTTGTGTAGGGCCATCCAACACAGACGGGTCATGGTGGAGAATTCTGACAAAAACGTGGTCCACTGGAGAAGGGAATGCCAAACCACTTCAGTTCCAGCCTTGAGAACGACATGAACAGTATGAAAAGGCAAAAAGATAGGACACTGAAAGATGAACTCCCCGGGTCAGTAGGTGCCCAGTATGCTGCTGGAGATCAGTGGAGAAATAACTCCAGAAGGATTGAAGAGACGGAGCCAAAGCTAAAACAACACTCAGGTATGGATGTGACTGGTGATGGAAGTAAAGTCTAAAGCTGTAAAGAGCAATACTGCGTAGGAACTTGAAATATTAGGTCCATGAATCAAGGCAAATTGGAAGTGGTCAAACAGGAGATGGCAAAAGTGAACATCGACATTTTAAAAATTAGTAAAACACAATGGACTGGAACTTGTGAATTTAACTTAGATGACCATTATATCTACTACTGTGGGCAAGAATCCTTTAGAAGAAATGGAGTAGCCATCATAGTCAATAAGAGCCGAAATGCAGTACTTGGAATGCAATCTCAAAAATGACAGAATGATCTCTGTTTGATTAAATACCACAGTAATATAAATCTATGCACTGACCAATAATGCTGAAGAAGCTGAAGTTGAACGATTCTCTGCAGACCTACAAGAACTTCTAGAACTAACATCCAAAAAAGATGTTCTTTTATTATAGGGGACTGGAATGCGAAAGTAGGAAGTCAAGAAATACGTGGAGTAACAGGCAAATTTGGCCTTGGAGTGCAGAATGAAGCAGGGCAAAGGCTAACAGAGTTTTGCCAAGAGAATGCACTCATCATAGCAAACACCCTCTTCCAACAACACAAGAGAAGACTCTACACATGGACACACCAAATGGTCAATACTGAAATCAGATAGATCATATTCTTTGTAGCTAAAATTGGAGAAGCTCTATACATACAATCAGCAAAAACAAGACCAAGAGCTGACTGTGACTCAGATCATGAATTCCTTATTGCCAAATTCAGACTTAAATTGAAGAAAGAAAGTGGGGAAAACCACTAGACCATTCAGGTATGACCTAAATCAAATCCCTTATGACTATACAGTGGAAGTGAGAAATAGATTCAAGGGATTAGATCTGATAGACAGAGTGCCTGAAGAACTATGGATGGATGCTCATGACATTGTACAGCAGGCAGTGATCAAGACCATCCCAAGAAAAAGAAATGCAAAAAGGCAAAATGGTTGTCTGAGAAAGCCTTACAAATAGCTGAGAAAAGAAGAGAAGCTAAAGGCAAAGGAGAAAAGGAAAGATAAACCCATCTGAATGCAGAGTTACAAAAAATAGCAAGAAGAGATAATGAAGCCTTCATCAGTGATCTATGTAAAGAAATGGAGGAAAATAATAGAAGGGGAAAGACTACAGATCTCTTCAAGAAAATTAGAGACAGCAAGGGATCATTTCATGTAAAGATGGGCACAATAAAGGACAGAAATGGTATGGACCTAACAGAAGCAGAAGATATTAAGAAGAGGTGGCAAGAATACACTGAAGTACTATACAAAAAAATTATTCGACCCAGATAACCACAATGGTGTGATTACTCACCTAGAGCTAGATGTCCTAGAATGAGAAGTCAAGTGGGCCTTAGGAAGGATCACTACGAACAAAGCTAGTGGAGGTGATGGAAATCCAGTTGAGCTATTTCAAATCCTGAAAGATGATGCTGTGAATGTGCTGCACTCAATACGCCAGCAAATCTGGAAAACTCAGTAGTGGCCACAGGACTAGAAAAGGTCAGTTTTCATTTCAATCCCAAAGAAAGGCAATGCCAAAGAATGCACAAACTACTGCACAATTGCATTCATCTCACATGATAGCAAAGTAATGCTCAAAATTCTCCAAGCCAGGATTCAGCAATATGTGAATGATGAAGTTGCAGATGTTCAAGCTGGTGTTAGAAAAGGCAGAGGAACCAGAGATCAAATTGCCAACATCCTCTGGATCATGGAAAAAGCAAGAGAGTTCCAGTAAAATATCTATTTCAGTTTTACTGACTACACCAAAGCCTTTGACTGTGTGGATTACAACAAACTGTGAAAAATTCTTCAAGAGATGGGAATACCAGACCGTTTGACCTGCCTCCTGAGAAATCTGTATGCAGGTCAAGAAGCAACAGTTAGAACTGGACATGGAACAACAGACTGGTTCCAAATAGGAAAAGCAGTACATCAAGGCTGTATGTTGTCACCCAGCTTGTTTAACTTATATGCAGAGTACATTATAAGAAATGCTGGACTGGAAGAAGCACAAGCTGGAATCAAGATTGCTGGAAGAAATATCAATAGCCTCAGATATGCAGATAACACCACCGTTATGGCAGAAAGTGAAGAAGAATTAAAGAGTCTCTTGATGAAAGTGAAAGAAGAGAGTAAAAAAGTTGGCTTAAAGCTCAACATTCAGAAAACTAAGATCATGGCACCTGATCCCCTCACTTCATGGCAAATAGATGGGGGAAACAGTGTATACCATGACAGACTTTATTTTGAGGGGCTCCAAAACCAGTGCAAATGGTGACTGCAGCCATGAAATTAAAAGACGCTTGCTCCTTGGAAGAAAAGTTATGACCCATCTAGACAGCTTATTTAAAAGCAGAGACATTACTTTGCCAACAAAGGTCCGTCTATTCAAGGCTATGGTTTTTCCAGTGGTCATGTATGGATGTGAGAGTTGGACTATAAAGAAAGTTGAGCACTTAAGAACTGATGCTTTTAAACTGTGGTGTTGGAGAAGACTCTTGAGAGTCTCTTGGACTGCAAGGAGACCCAACCTGTCCTGAATATTCATTGGAAGGACTGATGCTAAAGCTGAAACTCCAATCCTTTGGCCACCTGATGCAAAAAACACTAACTCATTGGATAAGACCCTGATGCTGGGAAAGGCTGAAGGCTGGAGAAGGGAATGACAAAGGATGAGGTGGTTGGATGGCATCATTTTCTCAATGGGCATGAGTTTGAGTAAACCCCAGGAGCTGGTGAGGGACAGGTAGGCCTGGCATGCCTCAGTCCATGGGGTTGCAAAGATTTGGACACGACTGAGCAACTTACGAGAACTGAACAGACAGGTTATATATACTCAATATATATTCAAAAGTAATTGCTACATTCAATAGTAGTATATATTCAAACGCATCTGAACCACTCTTATAGTTGAGGTTTAAAACACAGTTTCATAACACAGTAGTTCTTTGACATGGTCTGGGAACTCAGTAAAGCTCTAGCTAAATTCATGTTTTAAGTTTGTTTTTTCTGTTACAACAATTAAAGATTTTATAAAGCACTGCTTTTCCCCATTTATAAACCATTTAAAAATTTGTAAAGCTGGCTGTACCTGGGAAATAATAAAGTGCCTTAAAAAAGGCTTCAGAAATGTTAAAGTTGACACTTTACAATATGTAGAAAAAATTGAGGTGAAAATTGTGATGTAATTTGGATGCAGAGTGAATAAATTCCTACATTTAAGCATCAAAGCCAAATTGCAGATATTTTCACAAAGAACTCTAAGGAAAAAGAAAGGGTGACTTATGGGTATCATTTAATTAAAAGCTTGTCCTCTGAAGTCATACTGATTTATCATTTCTTAGCCCTGGCACTTATATTGAAAAAGACAAATAGCTTAGTGCCTTCCCGCTGGAGTTCCACTTTGGAGCTGACATATTCTTATGCACAAGAAACAGTGAAGGATTATTTAAATCTGGGGTTCATTTCCTAACACACGAGCCAACCATGGAAAAGTTATATAAATATGTCATATAAGAAATACTTTTTCTCATTAATCAAGTTTTCCCAACAGGCACAAAATGTGACAACACATTGTCTTGATTAGGTTCAAAATCTGCCATAAAAGATCTATTTTTATGGTACCTAAGGCTTTCAATTTAATTCAAAATCATTAGAATAAAAACTGTCTAAGAAAACAAACAAAAATTCTACTAATTATTTTCAGGATTACATAAAATTAATGTGGATTTTTTTTTCATATGAAGTCTCATTTATCCTTAGGGAGATTAACAAGGAAAAAATACATAATTATAAGATCTGGCTCAAATGATCCCCACAAAATCATTATCACCAACACACTTTTTAAACATGGGTATATGAATATACAAGTACACATATAAAATACAGGTTTGTTAATGACATAGAATTTATACTTTTATCTCCAAGCACACCAAGAGCCCAGGCTTACTCATCTATGTCTATAGTCAAGAATGCTTGGAGCTCCTAACAGATAGTTTTGGACTTCTGTGGACCACTGACCCCTGATAAAATTTCTGCAATGGAGATACACTTATAAACTTATTCACAGATACTTATTTAGTATTTATTATATACATTCCCCTTTTGTTGTGTAGAATACAAAGAAAAGAAAGTATTCCTTTAAGGAACTAAAAAATCAGTTACGGCACCCAACAGACTCCTCTGTCCCTGGAATTCTCCAGGCAAGAATACTGGAGTGGGTTGCCATTTTCTTCTCCAATGCATGAAAGTGAAAAATGAAAGTGAAGTCACTCAGTCATGTCCAGCTCTTAGCGACCCCATGGACTGTAGCCTGCCAGGTGCCTCCATCCATGGGATTCTCCAGGCAAGAGTACTAGAGTGGGTTGCCATTGCCTTCTCCAAGGGATCACTGCAGACCATCTCAAAAGGCAGTCTGCCACACTCTGTTAGAGAAATCTCACTCTCCACTTCAACAGACTTATCAATATATTGACTCAATAATAAGAGGTCTCTTCCTAAGAAGGGATCCAATTGCTAAGAAAAATATTTATTCATTACATCACCAACTCACATTCATACACAGAATCACTTATGCCCACATGCACATACCACCTGAAAATACATCAAAGAATATATATACCAGACATGAAGATAATCATCTTATATAGAAAATGATTTTCCTCTTTACAGTAGGATTCAAATAGGGCCATTTTAAACAGAAAACACTCCTGTATATATTATTACCAGAATATACAATTTATAAACACAATTTCAGATACATTTCAATTATAAGAAAGCTGAGCACTGAAGAATTGATGCTTTTGAACTGTGGTGTTGGAGAAGACTCTTGAGAGTCCCTTGGACTGCAAGGAGATCCAACCAGTCCATTCTAAAGGAGATCGGTCCTGGGTATTCTTTGGAAGGAATGATGCTAAACCTAAACTCCAGTACTTTGGCCACCTCATGCGAAGAGTTGACTCATTGGAAAAGACTCTGATGCTAGGAAGGATTGGGGGCAGGAGGAGAAGGGGACAACAGAGGATGAGATGGCTGGATGGCATCACGGACTTGATGGACGTGGGCCTGAGTGAACTCTGGGAGTTTGTAATGGACAGGGAGGCCTGGCGTGCTGCAATTCATGGGGTCGCAAAGAGTCAGACATCATTGAGCGACTGAACTGAATTGAACTGAACTGAAGAACAAGAGTTCAAATTTTTAAATGATTTCCATGCCAAGTTATATCAATCAATTATTATGTTTTCATATAATATGTAAACTTTTCTTAGAGTTCTGGTAAAGTCAAAATATAAAATGATTAGATGAGAACTTTCTGAAATGGAGGTTGCTTATTGAAAGCTTTAGTTAATATTCCTTAGCAAGCACAACATCAGTATGTTAACTCTGACAAGTAGAAATAATGGCTTGTCTATTCATCAGCCCAGTGACTGATTCTGGCTTCTGAGAAAAAATCAGAACAACCTGTTAACCTTAGAAAGATGTTTCATTTCCTTATACTCCCATATTTGCATCACATAAGCAAAGACAGAAAGACCAGTCTGTGAAACAGAAGAGAAATAAACTGAAAATAAAAATGGAAGCATGAATGACTTTAACAGCTACTTCATATTCATCTAATGGTTTGTCACACTGAACACCTGGAATTGTGTGTGAAAAGTACAGAAATTTTACTGTTACACTTGCTTCTATCAAGTTTATATGTCTCTGGTTACCTAGCAGTATGGAGACAAAATTGAAAAAAGGAAATAAGACATCCAGGAAATATGACATTGTGCTTGCAAAACAATTAGAAGCAGCAAAAGATGACAATTAAGGAAACATCACCAATGCCTAAATGCTGAAACTAGGAATCATTCCAATATTATGCTACAGAAATTTAGGATATCTTGCTAATACAATATACAAAAAAAAAAAAAAAATACAAACAAGAACAGAAATAAATGATGTTAAAAGTGAAAGAGGACGTGGTGAAATGATATAAAATTACTTTTTACCAAAAGCAGAGCATTTTGATAGAATATAAATATGAGTTACCTTTTTCTAAAAAAAGACAATAACAATAAAGACAAAGAGGAAAACTGGGACTATAATTTCCTTCACCCACTTAGGGAAATAAAGTTTGGATAGTACAATCCTTTTCTTTAGAGAGCAATTCAATTATTAATATTCTAATTGAAGGAATTGGGCAAAAGAGCTTTCCTTATACATCTGGAAGACATTCTCCATGCCCAAAGTATAGAGCTAGCCATGCCCTGACATATTCATGAATTCAGGCACTCATTTATTCATTATGTCTGGGCTCACCACAATGTGAAGCAGTCAAAAAATGTGAAAGCCTTCATTCAAAAGTAAGAAATATTTGCTCAATTGGATAGAACTGGCACTGAATTTCTGTGCTTTCAAGATTCACATAAAGTAAAACAGGACAAAGACAAAAATGTTGCCTGGAAATTTCTATGGCCACACTCACCTTTCTAAACCATGTAGTTTAGTGAATATCATCCTTCAATTTACAGAATTTCAATAAAAGCTCTAACTAAAGGATTCAAGCTATATCTTGGTAAGGGGCTTCCCTTGTAGTTCAGTTGGCAAAGAATCTGCTTGCAATGCAGAAGACCAAGGTTCTATTCCTGGGTCGGGAAGATCCCCTGGAGAAGGAAATGGCAAACCACTCCAGTATTCTTGCCTTCAGAATCCCATGGACAGAGGAACCTAGGAGGCTTGAGTCCATGGTGTTGAAAGAGTCAGACACGACTTAGCAACTAAACCACCACTATATCTTGGTAACATGCAAAGATGGGCACAATAAAGGACAGAAATGGTATGGACCTAAAAGAAGCAGAAGATATTAAAAAGAGGTGGCAAGAATACACTGAAGAACTATACAAAAAAGATCTTCATGACCCAGATAACCACGATAGTGTGATCACTCACTTAGAGCCAGACACCCTGGAACGAGAAGTCAATGGACCTTAGAAAGCATCACTATGAACAAAGGTAGTGGAGGTGATGGAAATCCAGGTGAGCTATTTCAAATCCTGAAAGATGATGCTGTGAAAGTGCTGCACTCAATATGTCAGCAAATTTGGAAAACTCAGCAGTGGCCACAGAGCTGGAAAAGGTCAGTTTTCATTCCAATCTCAAAGAAAGGCAATGCCAAAGGATGTTCAAACTACCACACAATTGCTCTCATCTTACATGCTACCAAAGTAATGTTCAAAATCCTACAAGTCAGGCTTTTTCAGTACATGAACTGTGAACTTCCAGATGTTTGAGCTGAGTTTAGAGAAGGCAGAGGAACCAGAGATCAAATTGCCAACATCCATTGGATCATCAAAAAAACAAGAGAGTTCCCAAAAAACTGCTTTATAGACTACACCAAAGCATTTGATTGTGTGGATCACAACAAACTTTGGAAAATTCTTCAAGAGATGGGAATATCACACCACCTTACCTGGTCCCTGAGAAATCTGTATGCAGGTCAAGAAGCAACAGTTAGAACTGGACATGGAACAACAGACTGGTTCCAAATAGGGATAGGAATACGTCAAGACTGTATATTGTCACCCTGCTTATTTAACTTATATGCAGAGCACATCATGAGAAACGCTGGACTGGATGAAGCACAAGCTGGAATCAAGATTGCCAGAAGAAATATCAATAACTTCAGCTATGCAGATGACACCACCCTTATGGCAGAAAGTGAAGAAGAACTAAAGAGCCTCTTGATGAAAGAGAAAGAGGAGAGTAAAAGAGTTGGCTTAAAACTCAAAATTCCGAAAACTAAGATTATGGCATCTGCTTCCTTCACTTCATGGCAAGTAGATGGGGAAACAGTGACAGACTTTATTTTTGTGGGGCTCTAAAATCACTGCAGATGGCGACTGCAGCCATGATATTAAAAGAGGCTTACTTCTTGGAAGAAAAGCTATGACTCACCTAGACAGCTTATTTAAAAGCAGAGACATTACTTTGCCAACAATGGTCCATCTGGTCAAAGCTATGGTTTTTCCAGTAGTCATGTATGGATGTGAGTGTTGGACTATAAAGAAAGCTGAGCACCAAAGAACTGATGCTTTTGACCTGTCATATTGGAGAAGACTCTTGAGAGATCCTTGGAGTACAAGGAGATCCAACCAGTCAATCCTAAAGGAAATCAGTCCTGAATATTCATGGGAAGGACTGATGATGAAGCTGAAACTCATAAGAACTGACTCATTTGATAAGACCCTGATGCTGGGAAAGATTGAAGGCAGGAGAAGCATCTGACAGAGGATGAGATGGTTGGATGGCATCACCAACTTGATGGACATGAGTTTGATTAAGCTCTGGGAGTTGGCGATGGACAGGGAAGCCTGGTGTGCTGTGGTCCATGTGGTCACAAAGAGTCGGACACAAAGAGTACTGAATTGGACTGATATCTTGGTAAATAGAAAGGGAAGCCAAGAAAATTCTATCCCAAGTATTTTTTTTTTAATATAAACATTGGACAGAAATTACTCCATTGACAGCAATGAGGAATTATGGAAATGAATTAAAAATATGTACATTGCATATTGTTGTTGCTATCGTTCAGTCACCAAGTCTCTTATTTGACTAAGACTTCATGGACTGTATCATGCCAGGCTCCTCTGTCCTCCACTGTCTCCTGGAATTTGCTCAAATGCATGTTCTCTGAGTTGGTGATGCTACCTAACTACCTGCCACCCTCTTCTCAATTTTTCCCAACATCAGGGTTTTTTTAAATTGCAAATAAAGAATCAAATCAGGAGATGATGAATCTCTGAGAACTGGAAAACAGATAAAAGGTCTAATTGAATGAGCACTCAGAAATAATAAAAAAATAAGCTCAACAATGCAGAAAACCAATCAAAAATGTGAAGAAGACAAAATCACTATTAAAATCATTTATAATGCAAAGCAAAGGAAATGATAGATGAAAGAGGTATTAGAAAGACCTCAAAGACTAACACTAAGATAAAAATCAAAATGTCTTAGATAACTGGAAAAAATAACAGATAAACCAGAAACAATAAAATAGCATTTATATCTAATTAAGAAAAGAAAATGATCAAAATAATAAAATTTTAAAATAACATTATTTTTTAAATATCTGAGGGAAAAAAAATTGAATGTGCAAATCCCAGGGGCTCCTATGTAACTAGAAAAGATAATGAACTTAATTCAATTAAAAATTAATAAACAAGAGAGTAGAACCAGTGACTTTATTGAATTCCTGGGATAAACACAAAAATCTTATCTCAAAACAGAAAACAGTCCACTTGCAAAAGATTTAGTCTAAAAAATCAAACTCATCTTAAACTCCTCCTGTACATCATTAGACATCATATGTTATTGTCCATGTTTGAAGTCAACAAAAAGGAATCCAAGATCATACACTCAAAAATATACCAAATCTATCTGAAAATACTATTCAACTAAACTTAATCTGATTAATCCAAGTGAACATTTGGTCAATGGAGGAAGAAATCTTGCTACAAAAATCCTTGCAATGAATACTGACTCAGAAAAATATATATATATATATATAAATAACTGTCACTCTAAGGTCTGAAATATTTAAGTTAATTTAAGTTTTCCTGGCACTTCTACTATTCTTTTTTCATTATCTGTTATTCATAGACTGCACAGAGCAGGTCCTGTGATGGGCCCCTCTTAGTGAAAACTGAGATGTGTAGACACGTGGTGTGAGAAGAGTAAATGTTCACTATTCAACATTAATAATTTTCCCTTATCAACTTTATGATCATTTCGTTAACATGACATGGGGCAGCAGTAGGGGGGCATGGTTTTATTTTAATAGGAGACTGATTATTTAATGTGACTATTTCTTTTCTAGAATTATCCAAGTAGTAGACAAATTTATTCTAGGTGACCTACATATGGAAACAATCTTCTTTGTAGATGCAGACATAAAAGTGATGCTAGGAAAATATATATTTCCTACAAAGATGCTTACCAAAGTATAAGCCACAACTACTGCCTATTATTGTGGTGCATGTATGTCTGTGTATATGTGCATTTTTTGAACAGCATAAACTAACAACTCTTGTTTGTTTCCCCTTCTTCAGCAGAGTAATTATATTTGTACTTAATTCTGAGCTTGTTACATATAATATTTTGCCAAATATGATTATTTAAAGTCATTTTCACATGGCTTAACATCATAAATATTGACTATATAAGAATACAGACCATATTTACCTAAAATGAGGATTTTGATCCAAATACATGAGAATTTGAAATTGAAAATATGCAAAACTCTAATTTAGTCCAAGATCTTCAGGAGCATCTGATGGATGTAACTTGTCATCACTGCCAATGCACTCAGTTTAGACTTTGATTTCAAGATTTATTCTCTACTGTATGTCAGATTTTAGTCACTGCTGTGGGCAATCAAATTATAATAATCAACCTATAAACCAAAACCAAAAGGATAATAATCCTGTACTGTCTAATCTTCTTTCTGTCTCTCTGGTATTTGTTTTCTAGAAACAAAAACAAAACAACCACATAATGAATCACTGACAATACAAAATTCTCTAAAAACTTTCTTCATACTCCTGTAGTCATCTCTTCCACCCCCCCACCCCACCAAGAACCCTGTGATTAAACAGACTAAAGTGACCTCAAGAGTCATTGAGCACATTTAAATCATTCTCCTCTGCATACTTTGTTTTTATTACAAAATTACTGTTTTCAGCAACCTCTAGTTAAATGTTACTTGTATCCAAAGGTATGTGGGTAAGTGTCCCGCTCACTCCCCTAATAAAAAGACAAGTATTCTCTGAAAAGTTAAATAATGGTATTGCTTCCTTTTTGGTTTTCTTTCTCTTTTCTTTCCTCCATGTATTTCTTTTTTTCATTCTCCTCTCTCTCTTCCCTTCATCCTTCCTTCCCCTCCTCCCTACCTTCTGTCTATCCTCTTTCCTTTCTCCCTCTCAATCTAAAACTATTATGTGGCCTGAACAAGTCAGGAGTCTTTGTGGGGATGGAGCAGTGGTACAGGTCTGGGGATGAAAATACCCAAATAGAGTGAAAAGCATTTGGGAGGAAGAGCATCAGAGACTATACACATGTTATCAGAGTTTATGAGAAGAGTATATGACAGGAGCATAGAGTGGTGTCTCAGAGCCTGAACAGAAAGAGCAAGGGTCTGAGAAAGAGAAAAACAGTGCTGAGAAAACATCCTGACTGGTTGCTAGAGCCCACAGAGAGGGAGGGTGCCTTTGCAAAGGGAATGGCAGCTGTGACAGTGGAAAACTGGATTATATGATGGGAACGGCAACTCAGTAGTAAACATACTGTGGATGAATGGAGCTAGATTTCTTATTATTTAAAGAGGAGGTTCAGTTCCGCTCAGTTCAGTCATTCTGCCATGTCTGGCTATTTGTGACCTGATGAACTGCAGCATGCCAGTCTTCCCTTTCCGTCACCAACTCCCAGATCTTCCCAAACTCGTGTCATTAAGTCGGTGATGCCATCCAACCGTCTCATCTTCTGTTGTCCCCTTCTCCCACCTTCAATTTTTACCATCATCAGGATCTTTTCATATGAGTCAGCTCTTTGCAGCTCAACATCAGTCATTCCAATGAATATTCAGGACTGATTTCTTTTAGGATTGACTAATCTTCCACTCCAAGATTCTCTCAAGAGTCTTCTATAACACCACAGTTTGAAAGCACCAATTTTTCAGCTCTCAGCTTTCTTTATAGTCCAAATCTCACATCCATACATGACTACTGGAAAAACCATAGTTTTGACTAGACAGACCTTTCTTGGCAAAGTAATGTCTCTGCTTCTTAATATGCTGTCTAGGTTGGTCATAGCTTTTCTTCCAAAGAAAGAAATATCTTTTAATTTCATGGCTGCAGTCACCATCTGCAGTGATGTTGGACCCCCCCCAAAAAATACTTTCTCACTGTTTCCATTGTTTATCTATTTGTCATGAAGTGATGGAACTGGATGCCATGATCTTAGTTTTCTGAATTTTGAGTTGTAAGCCAACTTTTTCACTCTCCTCTTTCACATTCATCATGAGGCTCTTTAGTTCTTCTTTGCTTTCTGTCATAAAGTGGTGTCATCTGCATATCTGAGGTTATTGATATTTCTTCGGCAACCTTGATTCCAGTTTGTGCTTCATCCAGCCAGGAAATTTTCATGATGCACTCTGCATATAAGTAAAATAAGCAGGGTGACAATATACAGCCTTGACGTACATTTTTAACGATTTGGAACCAGTCTGTGGTTCCATGTCCAGTACTAATTGTTGCTTCTTGGCTTCAGCAATACGTGAACCGTGAACTCCCTGATGTTCAAGCTCGTTTTAGAAAAGGCAGAGGAACCAGAGATCAAATTGCCAACATCCACTGGATCATGGAAAAAGCAAGAGAGTTCCAGAAAAACATCTATTTCTGCTTTATTAACTATGCCAAAGCCTTTGACTGTGTGGATCACAATAAACTGTGGAAAATTCTGAGAGAGATGGGAATACCAGACCACCTAACCTGCCTCTTGAGAAACCTATATACAGGTCAGGAAGCAAAAGTTAGAACTGGACATGGAACAACAGACTGGTTCCAAATAGGAAAAGGAGTACGTCAAGGCTGTATATTGTCACCCTGTTTATTTAACTTCTATGCAGAGTACATCATGAGAAACGCTGGGCTGGAAGAAACACAAGCTGGAATCAAGATTGCGGGGAGAAATATCAATAACCTCAGATATGCAGATGACACCACCCTTATGGCAGAAAGTGAAGAGGAAGTAAAAAGACTCTTGATGAGAGAAGAGAGTGAAAAAGTTGGCTTAAAGCTCAGCATTCAGAAAACGAAGATCATGGCATCTGGTCCCATCACTTCATGGGAAATAGATGGGGAAACAGTGAAAACAGTGTCAGACTTTATTTTGGGGGGCTCCAAAATCACTGCAGATGGTGACTGCAGCCATGAAATTAAAAGACGCTTACTCCTTGGAAGGAAAGTTATGACCAACCTAGATAGCATATTCAAAAGCAGAGACATTACTTTGCCGACTAAGGTCCATCTAGTCAAGGCTATGGTTTTTCCAGTGGTCATGTATGGATGTGAGAGTTGGAGTGTGAAGAAGGCTGAGCACCAAAGAATTGATGCTTTTGAACTGTGGTGTTGGAGAAGACTCTTGAGAGTCCCTTGGACTGCAATGAGACCCAACCAGTCCATTCTGAAGGAGATCAACCCTGGGATTTCTTTGGAAGGAATGATGCTAAAGTGGAAACTCCAGTACTTTGGCCACCTCATGCGAAGAGTTGACTCCTTGGAAAAGACTCTGATGTAGGGAGGAATTAGGGGCAGGAGAAGAAGGGGGTGTCAGAGGATGAGATGGCTGGATGGCATCACGGACTCGATTAACGTGAGTCTGAGTGAACTCCGGGAGATGGTGATGGACAGGGAGGCCTGGCATGCTGTGATTCATGGGGTCGCAAAGAGTCGGACATGACTGAGTGACTGAACTGAACTGAACTGACCTGCATACAGATTTCTCAGGAGGCAGGTCTGGTAGTCTGGTATTCCCTTCCCATCTCTTGAAGATTTTTCCAGTTTGTTGTGATCCACACAATCAAAGGTTTTGGCTTAGTCAATAAAGCAGAAATAGATGTTTTTCTGGAAATCTCTTCTTTTTCAAGGTCCAGCATATGTTGGCAATTTGATCTCTGGTTCCTCTGTCTTTTCTAAATCCAGCTTGAAACCTGGAATTTCATAGTTCATGTACTGCTGAAGCCTGACTTGGAGGATTTTGAGTATTACTTTGCTAGCATGTGAGATGAGTGTAATTGTGCAATAGTTTGAACATTCTTTGGCATTTCCTTTCTTTGGAATTGGAATGAAAACTGATCTTTGCCAGTCCTGTGGCCACTGCTGAGTTTTCCAAATTTGCTGGCTTATTGAATGCAGCATTTTCACAGTATCATCTTTTAGGATTTGAAATAGTTCAACTGAAATTCCATCACCTCCAATAGCCTTGTTCGTAGTGATGCTTCCTAAGGCCCACTTGACTTCACATTCCAGGATGTCTGGCCCTAGGTGAGTGATCACATCATTGTGGTAATCTGAGTCATGAAGATCTTTTTTTGTATATTACTTCAGTGCATTCTTGCCACCTCTTCTTAATATCTTCTGCTTCTTAATATCTAAGGTCCATACCATTTCTGTCCTTTATCGTGCCCATCTTTGCAAGAAATGTTCCCTTGATATCACTAATTTTCTTGAGGAGATCTCTAGTCTTTCCCATCTATTGTTTTCCTCTGTTTCTTTGCATTGACCACCGAAGGAGGCTATCTTACCTCTCCAAGCTATTATTTGGAACTCTCCATTCAAATGGGTATCAGTTTAGTTCAGTCACTCAATGTGTCTGATTCTCTACGACCTCATGAACCGCAGCATGCCAGGCCTCCCAGTCCATCACCAACTCCCAGAGTCCACTCAAACCCATGTCCATTGAGTCAGTGATGCCATTCAACATATCATCCTCTATCATCCCCTTCTCCTCCTGCCCTCAATCTTTCCCAGCATCAGGGTCTTTACCAATTAGTCAACTCTTCGCATCAGGTGGCCAAAGGATTGGAGTTTCAGCTTCAGCATCAGACCTTCCAAGGAACACAAAGGACTGATTGATCTCCTTTAGGATGGGCTGGTTTGATCTCCTTGCAGTCCAAGGGACTTTCAAGAGTCTTCTCCAACACCACAGTTCAAAAGCATCAATCCTTCAGAGCTCAGCTTTCTTCACAGTCCAACTCTCACATTCATACATGACTACTGGAAAAACCATAGCCTTGACTAGATGGACCTTTGTTGGCAAAGTAATGTCTCTGCTTTTGAATATGCTGTCTAGGTTGGTCATAACTTTCCTTCCAAGGAGTAAGCGTCTTTTAATTTCATGGCTGCAGTCACCATCTGCAGTGATTTTGGAGCCCCCAAAAATAAAGTCTGACACTGTTTCCACTGTTTCCCCGTCTATTTCCCAAGAAGTGATGGGACCAGATGCCATGATCTTAGTTTTCTGAATGTTGAGCTCTAAGCCCACTTTTTCACTCTCCTCTTTCACTTTCAAGAGGCTTTTTACTTCCTCTTCACTTTCTGCCATAAGGGTGGTGTCATCTGCATATCTGAGGTTATTGATATTTCTCCCGGCAATCTTGATTCCAGCTTGTGCTTCTTCCAGCCCAGCTTTTCTTATGATGTACTATGCTTAGAAGTTAAATAAGCAGGATGACAATATACAGCCTTGACGTACTCCTTTTCCTATTTGGAACCAGTCTGTTGTTCCATGTCCAGTTCTAACTGTTGCTTCCTGACCTGCGTATAGGTAGATCACAATAAACTAAGGAAAATTCTGAAAGAGATGGGAAGACCAGAACACCTGACCTGCCTCTTGAGAAACCTACAAAGGTCCATATAGTCAAAGCTATGGTTTTTCCAATAGTCATGTATGGATGTGAGAGTTGGACTGTGAAGAAAGCTGAGCGCCAAAAAATTGATTCTTTAGAACTGTGGTGTTGGAGAATACTCTTGAGAGCCCCTCAGACTGCAAGGAGTTCCAACCAGTCCATCCTAAAGGAGATCGGTCCTGGGTGTTCATTGGAAGGACTGATGCTGAGGCTAAAACATCAATACTTTGGTCACCTGATGCAAAGAGTTGACACATTGGAAAAGACCCTGATGCTCGGAGGGAATAGGGGCAGGAGGAGAAGGGGACGACAGAGGATGAGATTCTGGATGGCATCACCGACTCGATGCGCATGAATTTGTGTGAACTCTGGGAGTTGGTGATTGACAGGGAGGCCTGGCGTGCTGCAATTCATGGGGTTGCAAAGAGTCAGACACAACTTAGCGACTGAACTGAACTGAACTGTGACCCATGCCATCAGTTTGATCAGTTTTCTGTGACAGTGTTTTTCATTCTGTCTGCCCTCTGATGGATAAAGATAAAAGGCTTATGGAAGCTTCCTGATGGGAAAGACTGACTGAGTGGGTATCGTGTCTTGTTCTGATAGGCAGGGCCATGCTCAATAAATCTTTAATCCGATTTTCTGTTGATGGCTAGAGTTGTGTTCCTTCCCTATATTTTGACCTGAGGCCAAACGATCTTGGAGGTAATAAAGGTAATAGTGTTGTCCTTTAAAAGATTCCATGCAGGCACTACCACACTCAGTGTCCTCTTCCTGCAGCAGGTCACTGCTGACCCACACCTCTGCTGGAGACTCCTGAACACTCACAGGCAAGTCTGAGTCAGTCTCTTCTAGGGTCACACTGCTCATTTCTCCTGGGTCTTGGTGCACACAAGGTTTTGTTTGTGCCCTCCAAGAGTCTGTTTTCCCAGTCCTGTGTAAGTTTTGGCAGCTCTATGGTGGAGTTAATGGTGACCTCCCCAAAGATGGCTTATGCCCTAACCAAGTCTGTCTCACCCAGAGTCCCTGCCGCTGAAGAAAAGCACTGCTGACCCATACCTCCACAGGAGACACTCAAACACTCAAAGGCATGTCAGGCTTAGTCTCTTTGGGGACTCCTGTTGTGCACAAGATTTCGTTTGAGCTCTGTGAGCATCTCTGGCAGGTATGGTGTTTATTCTAAACGTGATTTCACCCCTCCTACTGTCTTGCTGGGGCTTCTCCTCTGCCCTTGGCTGGGTTATCTTTTTTTGGTGCAATCCAACATTCTCCTAGTGACAGTTGTTCAGCAGTGAGTTGTAATTTTGGAGTTTTCGGAGGAGAAGAGGAGCACACGTCCTTCTACTTCACCATCTTGTAGATCCTTATACTCTCTGGAAAAAAGGAGAAAAGTCACTGTATTGGAGTGTAGGTAGGTGGGCCATGCTCATAGGGAGATAGGGAAGCAGGAAGATGAGATAAGCCTTTGTAGAATTAAGGAAAATCCTATTAAAGAAAAGTGAGTACAGTTAGGAAAGAGATATGTGTAATCACATACATTTCATGCCTTGCTGCTGCTGCTAAGTCGCTTCAGTTGTGTCTGACTCTGTGCAAGCCCATAGACAGCAGCCCACCAGGCTCCCCCGTCCCTGGGACTCTCCAGGCAAGAACACTGGAGTGGGTTGCCGTTTCCTTCTCCAATGTATGAAAGTGAAAAGTGAAAGTGAAGTCGCTCAGCCGTGTCTGACTCCCAGCGACCTCATGGATTGCAGCCTACCAGGCTCCTCCACCCATGGGATTTTCCAGGCAGAGTACTGTAGTGGGTTACCATTGCCTTCTCTGCATTTCATACCTTGGAGGAATCCAATTTTTGAAAACTTCTTCTGAAAGGATTATCTAAAATATAAGTAGCAATTAAGGCAACTTAATGGATTTGTTCTCCAGCAAAGAGGAAAAGAAAATAAGCAATTAAGAAGGAAGGAAGGAAATAGGAAAGAGGAGGTTAAAAATATAGGAAAGGAGAAAATTAAAATAAATTTTGTGTGGATTAAGTATTTGGGGTATCAGTTTGAATAGGAGATTATTAGTATGAATTTGTGTTTTTTAATAGAGAAATCTACTGGAATTCAAGGTATTAGTGAAATCATATGGTTTTAAATCTATAAAGATATAGAATTAAGTATGTGTAAAAAGGAAGGGTGTGTGTGTGTATGTATGTATGTGTGGTAGCTTTGTAGAGTTGCATGGCCAGAGAAAAACATCTCAATGGTGATGACCACAGCAAGATCACAGATCCTGGTTTTTAAACAGTATTCTCTACTAAAAGGAAGTAGAACTCCTTGTAGAAATGGCTGAGTCTGGGCCTTAGGCTGGGAAAGGACAAGATTATCCTGGAACATCTGGTGCCAGAAAGCAAGGAAGTGCTTAATTACGGGGCATATCAGAACAAAAATAGAAACAAAACAAAGCAAGTTAATAACTCAAAAGCCAGTGTTCACACTGACTGAATCTGGATATGTGGGCAGCAAAGTAAACAGTGATAATAGTCAGAAACATATAATTCAATAAGCAAAACAAAAATCCATTAGATCATACTGACATTAATTTTTTAAAAGAAATCTTACTTACAGTGAAATGCAAATTAATAAATAAGAGAAGGAATAGTAGTTTAGAAAATCATCATTGGAAAATTATAACAAAAAGTAGTTCAGCCAACAAACATCAATGTAAGCTAAACCTAGAAGGTGAAATTTTGAGGGGAAATAGAATATTTATACACTTTCAAATTACCTCCCCTCAAAATACTTATTAAATATAGAGGGAAAACACTAACTCTACAGTGAAAAAATGGGAATGTCACCACTTTACACAAATCACCAAAATTATCAACACCAGTAATGCGACAAGTCATTTGCCGCATGATAGGATTCTATGAGCATTAACACCATCATGTCAGTGATAGCACTGCATAAGCTGAATGCAATTATGAGAAAGCATCAAAAAAACCCAAGCTGAGGGTTGTATTATGATTACATAGGAAATTCCCCTTTTTGTACGTAATAAGAAGTCAAGTGTATTTGAGGATGGTGGAGCATTGTACTAGCAGTTTTTCCTCAAAAGATTCAGGAGACGTATTATAATATTCTTTTGTGTATGTGTGTGTAAATTTGAAGTTATTTAAAACTAAAAAGAAGAAAACAATATAATATACTTTATTCTACCTATACTTTTCAGAGTGTTGCTATGAATTGCTAAGTCCTGTCCAAGTCCTTTGCGATCCCATGGACTATAAGCCTGTCAGGCCCCTCTGTCCATGGATTTCTCAAGCAAGAATATTGAAGTGGGTTACCATTTTCTTCTCCAAGGGATCTTCCCGACCCAGATACTGGACCCATATTTCTTGTGTCTCTTGCACTGCAGACGGATTCTTTCCCATTGAGCCACTTGGGAAGCCTCAGTTCAGTTCAGTTCAGTTCAGTCGGTCAGTCGTGTCCGACTCTTTGCGACTCCATGAATTGCAGCACCCCAGGCCTCTCTGACCATCACCAACTCCCCGAGTTTACTCAAACTTACGTCCATGTTTACTCAAACTTAAGTCCATCGAGTTGGTGATGCCATGCAGCCATCTCACCCTCTGTCATCCCCTTTTCATCCTGCCCCCAATTCCTCCCAGCATCAGAGTCTTTTCCAATGAGTCAACTCTTCGCATGAGGAGGCCAAAGTACTGGAGTTTCAGCTTCAGCATCATTCCTTCCAATGAACACCCAGGGCTGATCCCCCTTAAAATGGACAGGTTGGATCTCCTTCCAGTCCAAGGGACTCTCAAGAGTCTTCTCCAACACCACAGTTCAAAAGCATCAATTCTTTAGCACTCAGCTTTCTTCACATTCCAACTCTCACATCCATACATGACCACTGGAAAAACCATAGCCTTGACTAGACAGACCTTAGTTGGCAAAGTAATGTCTCTGCTTTTCAATATGCTATCTAGGTTGGTCATAACTTTTCTTCCAAGGAGTAAGCGTCTTTTAATTTCATGGCTGCTGTCACCATCTGCAGTGATTTTGGAGCCCCAAAAAATAAAGTCTGACACTGTTTCCACTGTTTCCCCATCTATTTCCCATGAAGTGATGGGACCAGATGCCATGATCTTCGTTTTCTGAATGCTGAGGTTTAAGCCAACTTTTTCACTCTCCTCTTTCATCAAGAGGCTTTTGAGTTCCTCTTCACTTTCTGCCATAAGGGTGGTGTCATCTGCATATCTGAGGTTATTGATATTTCTCCCGGCAATCTTGATTCCAGCTTGTGCTTCTTCCAGTCCAGCGTTTCTCATGATGTACTCTGCATAGAAGTTAAATAAACAGGGTGACAATATACAGCCTTGACGTACTCCTTTTCCTATTTGGAACCAGTCTGTTGTTCCATGTCCAGTTCTAACTGTTGCTTCCTGACCTGTATATAGGTTTCTCAAGAGGCAGGTTAGGTGGTCTGGTATTCCCATCTCTTTCAGAATTTTCCACAGTTTATTGTGATCCACACAGTCAAAGGCTTTGGCATAGTTAATAAATCAGAAATAGATGTTTTTCTGGAACTCTCTTGCTTTTACCATGATCCAGCGGATGTTGGCGATTTGATCTCTGGTTTCTGTGCCTTTTCTAAAGCCAGCTTGAACATCTGGAATTTCATGGTTCACATATTGCTGAAGCCTGGCTTGGAGAATTTTGAGCATTACTTTACTAGCATGTGAGATGACTGCAGTTGTGCGGTAGTTTGAGCATTCTTTGGCATTGCTTTTCTTTGAGATCAGGATGAAAACTGACCTTTTCTAGTCCTGTGGCCACTGCTGAGTTTTCCAAATTAGCTGGCATATTGAGTGCAGCACTTTCAAAGCATCATCTTTCAGGATCTGAAATAGCTCTACTGGAATTCCATCACTTCCACTAGCTTTATTTGTAGTGATGCTTTCTAAGGCCCACTTGACTTCACATTCCAGGATGTCTGGCTCTAGGTGAGTGATCACACCATTGGGTCGACCCCATGATTATCTGGGTAGTGAAGCTCTTTTTTGTACAGTTCTTCTGTGTATTCTTGCCGCCTCTTCTTAATATCTTCTGCTTCTGGTAGGACCAGACCATTTCTGTCCTTTATCGAGCCCATCTTTGCATGAAATGTTCCCTTGGTGTCTCTAATTTTCTTGAAGAGATCTCTAGTCTCTATATCTTTGCATTGATCGCTGAGGAAGGCTTTCTTATCTCTCCTTGCCATTCTTTGGAATTCTGCATTCAGATACTTATATCTTTCCTTTCCTCCTTTGCTTTTCACTTCTCTTCTTTTCACAGCTATTTGTAAGGCCTCCCCAGACAGCCATTTTGCTTTTTTGCATTTCTTTTCCTTGGGGATGGTCTTGATCCCTGTCTCCTATACAATGTCACGAACCTCATTCCATAGTTCCATCAGGCACTCTATCTATCAAATCTAGTCTCTTAAATCTATTTCTCACTTGTACTGTATAATCATAAGGTATTTGATTTAAGTCAAAGCTGAATAGTCTATTGGCTTTCCCTACTTTCTTCAATTTATGTCTAAATTTAGCAATAAAGAGCTCATGATCTGAGTCACCGTCAGCTCTTGGTCTTGTTTTTGCTGACTGTATAGAGCTTCTCCATCTTTGGCTGCAAAGAATATAATCAGTCTGATTTCGGTGTTGACCATCTGGTGATGTCTATGTGTAAAGTCTTCTCTTGTGTTGTTGGAAGAGGGTGTTTGCTATGACCAGCGCATTCTCTTGGCAAAATTCTATTCGCCTTTGCCTTGTTTCATTCCATATTCCAAGGCCAAATTTGCCTGTTACTCCAGGTGTTTCTTGACTTCCTACTTTTGCATTCCAGTCCCCTATAATGAAAAGGATATCTTTTTTGGGTGTTAGTTCTAAAAGGTCTTCATAGAACCATTCAACTTCATCTTCTTCAGCGTTACTGGTTGGGGCATAGACCGGATAACTGTGATATTGAATAGTTTGCCTTGGAAATGAACAGAGATCACTCTGTTGTTTTTGAGATTGCATCCAAGTACTCCATTTCACACTCTTCTGTGGACCATGATGGCTACTCCATTTCTTCTGATGGATTCCTGCCCATAGTAGTAGATATAATGGTCATCTGAGTTAAATTCACCCATTCTAGTCCATTTTAGTTCGCTGATTCCTAGGATGTCAATGTTCACTCTTGCCATCTCCTGTCTGACCACTTCCAATTTGCCTTGATTCATAGACCTAACGTTCCAGGTTGCTATGCAATATTGCTCTTTACAGCATTGGACCTTGCTTCTATCACCAGTCACATCCACAACTGGGTATTGTTTTTGCTTTGGCTCCATCTCTTCATTCTTTCTGGAGTTAGTTCTCCACTGATCTCGGGTAGCATATTGGAATACCTGGGGAGTTCCTCTTTCAGTATCCTATCATTTTGCCTTTTCATACTGTTTGTGGGGTTTTCAAGGCAAGAATGCTGAAGTGGTTTGCCATTCCCTTCTCCAGTGGACCACATTCTGTCAGACCTCTCCACCATAACCTGCCCATCTTGGGTGGCCCCACAGGTATGGCTTAGTTTCATTGAGTTAGACAAGGCTGTTCCTAGTGTGATTAGATTGACTAGTTTTCTGTGATTATGGCTTCAGTGTGTCTCCCCTCACCCTCTCGCAACACCTACTGTCTTACTTGGGTTTCTCTTACCTTGGGTGTGGGATATCTCTTCACGGTTGCTCCAGCAAAGCGCAGCCACTGCTCCTTAGTTGGTGATGGACAGGGAGGCCTGGCATGCTGCAATTCATGGGGTCGCAAAGAGTCAGACACGACTGAGCGACTGAACTGAACTGAACTGAGAAGAGCTTTTATTCTACATAATTTTAAGAATAATATAGATTAATAATCAATTACTGGTCTTGAGGAATCCAAACTAGCTTTTTGTTGTCCACTTGAGAAATTATTGGTAGGTAGAGAGAATTTCCAATTTTAAGCCAGTGGTCCTTAAAAATTACATGCCAGAGGAAAGCTCAGAGACCTTTTTTTTTTTTTTTTTTTTTTTGTTAAACCAATAGAAGATAATGAAGAGAGAATATCACATTAACTCAGAATAGAGTCACTGTTTCCAGTTCTAAGAATAACTCATTGAAAGGTTTTTAATTTAATTGACAGTATATATACATAATTCAGCAGAGATGATAACCATAGGATAACAGAATTGGAGATGAAAAATCTCAACATGGTGCCAACAAGAGAGGACATCATTTATCTCCTTGAATTTGGGTGTTCTGCTAAGTTAGATGTGAAAACCTCCTACAAAAATACTGCATAAGTGGAAGATATATTTTTTAAAATTATTCAAGCAAAAATACATTTTCAAGGAGGGATGCCATTAAGATTTTGTACTGATAATCTCTAAGTTCCAGAAGCTATAACAGGTTTCATTAAATGTTTAACTCTTTAGCTTCCTTCATGCATCAGGTTAGCCAAAACTGGAAAGTAAAGCATTTTAGACTCTTCCATTCCTCAGTTCAGTGCCCTCCTGACTTATGTTTTTATATCATAAAACCTTAGAAGTCAAGCTTAGTCTCAAATCCACTCTTATCTATTCTTATTAGTGAGTGAGTGAAAGTCGCTCAGTCATGTCTGACTCTTTGCGACCCCATGGACTGTAACCCACAAGAGTCCTCTGTCTATGGAAATCTTCAGGCAAGAATTCTGGAGTTGGTTACCATTTTCTTCTCCAGGAGATCTTCTCAACCCAGGGATTGAACCTGGGTCTCCTGCATTTTAGGCAGATTCTTTACCATCTGAGCCACCAGAGAAGCCCAAACAGGTTTCTAATTAACTCCTTAATATAAAGGAATTGGAAGTTAAAGAATGTAACTTTAATATTTTCCAGTAATAACTGTATTTGGAAGTCAGATGTATGACAGTTCTCTGAGAAAGGTGTAAATCTTCAACAAGTACAGCATCAGGGACCTGAGCTGATCATTCTCCATCCCCATTAACTATTTCTTGTGGTTGCATAGCTGGAAGTTAACATAGATATGAAAATAATTCCTAACACAATACAACACACAACCATCAAACACTTGATAAGTATTTACTATCAATTTTGAAAATTGTCTATCTTTTTTACCACAATCTGGTAAATTATTTTAATTGTTCCAGTGTTTATAACTGTACAGTTATTGCAATAACTTTTATCAATATCTTTGTGCCTCAGTTTATCAGTAAAAGAAAGAAATTACTAAATAGGACAATGTTTTAATAGTTTTAAAAGCATTCCAGTTAGGACATCAACAATCTGTTGCAATAAACAACAAGGTCCAACTGTTTACAACAGAGAACTATATTCAATATCCTATGATGAACCATAATGGAAACAAATATAATAGGAATGTATATACATACATCTATAACTGAAGCACTTTGTTGTACAGCAGAAATTAACACAATATTGTAAATAAACTATAATTAAAAGTTTGTTGAATAGTTTTGTTAATATTTTGTCATCAATTTATCATTAACTATAACTGATTTAAATGAATACTGTCAATATCTTCAGAAAGGAAGAGTCTAAAATGTTTCTGCTTTCCAATGTTTGCATTAATTTGAAGAAATTTGGGACAGAAGATTTTAGTATGCTGGTTTCTGTTCTCTCTAACAATCTTCCAACTAGACCTGGCCAGATAAACCAGTTCTGCCAGTGAGAAATAGCAGAAATTAACAACTAGAATTTCCAAAGGAAGCTTTTTAAAAAAGAGACAGCTTTGGCAGGCTGGCAGCAGTCTATCTTTCTATTTGTCTGGTATGTGGACATGATGCCTATAGGTTGAACAGTCATTTTGCACCAGTGCTAACAAGCATCAGGGTAAGGAACACATGCCAAAGATGGAGAAACAGAAAGGTAGAATGTGTCTGGCTTCCCTGATGGTATTTTGGGGGAGAGTTTGCCTTTTCCAGGTCTTCTTACTGCTATGAGATTAAAACATTTTTCTCATTTAAACTATAGTTCCTTGGGCTTTATGTTATTTATTTCTAAATACAATCCTAACTGATGCAATATAAAATGACCTGTTTTTATTACACAACCTAATATGAAACAGTTAATCCTCAGCAGTAGGAAAACAACAGCTATAACAGAAATTCCTCCTTAGCACAACCAAAATGTCAACAGAGAACTACACACTTATCAGATAGCCAGGAAAATTTAGTTCAAGTTTTTCTATCTCATAATTTTTGATTCTCTAGATTTTTATTTTTAAATTAAATATAGGTAGGTATTGTAATAAGAATTAATATTCCATAGCATAAAATGTTCTGCCATTGCTTTGCTACTCTTCTCTGCTCACTTTCTATTCTTTGGATTCTCCTCTAGAGCTTCAAATTCTCTTTCAATTTATCAGAGTGGTTTCTTTCTTTCTTTATAAAACTACTTTGAGCCAATAAACAGGCCCTAGGGACTCAGTTTCTATAGCAAGGACTAAATCTATTTTCCAACCATATATGGCTCTTTGCCTAAGAGAAATTTTATATAAATGAAATCCTTCCTTTCTAAGTGCTTATGCAATAGCAATGAGCTACTGTAATGTTCTCATTGTGCTAGCATCCAGTATGCTCTCATAGAGAATGGGTGAGAATACATACTTATTTCTTTCATATTGGTAGGTTTTTCTGCCATACCCTTCTGTTCAATTTCCTGCATTGAAAAGAACAAAAGCAAAGGGGAAAATATGCACATCACAGCCAAACCACATTGTCTTTTGCAGAGAGCAAAATGGCTACCCAGTCTTAGCAAAAAAGAAAAAAAAAAAAAAAGTAGACATTTCCTTTACCCATGCAAGCACGAAATGACAAAACCAGTATAATACGATATAGGTAGATAAAAGATCAATAGAAAAATTATTTCTTCTTTCAGAAATTAAATGAAGTGAAAGCGTTAGTCATTCAGTCATGTCCAACTGTTTGCGACCCCATGTACTGTAGTCCACCAGGCTCCTCTGACCATGGAATTCTCCAGGTAAGAATACTGGAGTGAGAGGTCATTTCTTCTCCAGCAGATCTTCCCTTCCCAGCTTCCCAATCCAACTCAGGTTTCCTGCATTACAGGCAGATTCTTTACTGTCTGAGCCACGAAATAATTTGCTGTAAACTTGCAGCATGATCAGCCACTCAACTCTCCAACTTCCTTAAGTAATTCAAACTGTGAAAAGTATATTACGACGGCTTTTACTAGAATATCTCAATTATGCTGAATGATTGCTTTTTTTTCTATGTGCATCTGTGCATTAAACCAACTAATCAGTGTTCACATACAGTTTCCATATATCTGAGGTATTTATATCTTCAGTTGAATATAGAAAATGGCTAAACACCAGATTTCTTCACCTGTACTCTTTGCCCTAGACTTGCAGTGCCTTAACTTTTGAAGTCACTCTCAAGTAAACATTTCAAAAATGTTTTAGAGAATATAATGACTTTAAAATTTTGCTTTGGAAATCTAAAAATAAAAATCTGTTCTTTAACGTGGGTGTTTTTATTTTATTGCTTTTCCAGGTAGCACAGTGGCAGAGAATCTGCAGCCAACATAGGAAGTGCAGAAGATACAGGTTTGATCTCTGGGTTGGGGGGATCTCCTAGAGAAGGAAATGGTAAACCCACTCCAGTATTCTTGCCTGGAAAATTCCATGGACAGAGGAGCCTGGCAGGCTACAGCAAGGTGTCAAACATGACTGAGTGAGCACACACACGTAATCCTTATCTTTATCAAGTTGCAGCCAACTGATAAAAACTTTGTGAACTGACACCAGTTTTGGCTTAGTATTATGGGGTTGGAAAGCTAGGTTCATAAACAATCTCATACAGTGTTAATGCATCAAGATTGTATATTTACATTTAAAAATATATAATAGAATTTTTTTCCTGTTGGGTTTGAGTTTCTCAAGCTTACCAGCAGTCCATTTTTCTGTTCCTACTACTTAATTACTGTCTGTGTTTGCCCCTTTTGGTAGCAATCTGGAGTTTCAAGTCTCTCTTTATCACTCTATACAAAGTTATCTTTTCCAAAGATAATGGTAGTTCAGTTCAGTTCAGTTGCTCAGCTGTGTCCAACTCTTTGCGACCCCATGAATCGCAACACCCCAGGCCTCCCTGTTCATCACCAACTCCCAGAGTTCACTCAGACTCACGTCATCGAGTCAGTGATGCCATCCAGCCATCTCATTCTCTGTCGTCCCCTTCTCCTCCTGCCCCCAATCCCTCCCAGCATCACGGTCTTTTCCAATGAGTCAACTCTTCGCATGAGGTGGCCAAAGTACTGGAGTTTCAGCTTTAGCATCATTCCTTTCAAAGAAATCCCAGGGCTGATCTCCTTCAGAATGGACTGGTTGGATCTCCTTGCAGTCCAAGGGACTCGCAAGAGTCTTCTCCAACACCACACTTCAAAAGCATCAATTCTTTGGCTCTCAGCCTTCACAGTCCAACTCTCACATCCATACATGACCACTGGAAAAACCATAGCCTTGACTAGACAGACCTTAGTTGGCAAAGTAATGTCTCTGCTTTTGAATATGCTATCTAGGTTGGTCATAACTTTTCTTCCAAGGAGTAAGTGTCTTTTAATTTCATGGCTGAAGTCACCATCTGTAGTGATTTTGGAGCCCCCCAAAATAAAGTCTGACACTGTTTCTACTGTTTACCCATCTATTTCCCATGAAGTGATGTGACCAGATGCCATGATCTTCATTTTCTGAATGTTGAGCTTTAAGCCAACTTTTTCACTTTCCTCCTTCACTTTCATCAAGACGCTTTTTAGCTCCTCTTCACTTTCTGCCATAAGGGTGGTGTCATCTGCATACCTGAGGTTATTGATATTTCTCCCAGCAATCTTGATTCCAGCTTGTGTTTCTTCCAGTCCAGCATTTCTCATGATGTACTCTGCATATAAGTTAAATAAGCAGAGTGACAATATACAGCCTTGACGTACTCCTTTTCCAATTTGGAACCAGATAATGGTAGTAAATAGTATTAATTACTCATCAACTATATAAAGAACATTTCAGCTTAAATTTTCAGAGTATTTTCAGCTTGATTTTCAAGATTTCTAGACTGTATATACAAACTGTAAAGAAGGTTAAAAAGAAAAAAAAAGAAAACCACCTACCTCTCTTAATGTGTATCTTTAATATAATAAAATGACTTTGTAAAGAGATTTTTACTCACACTTTGGAGTCACATAGATCTGATTTATATTCTTTTCTGTTATTTTCGTATATGAGTTTGAGTTTCCTTGTGATTGCATTTTTGAGAAAAAAAAAACTGAGGAGATTTCATAAATAGTTCTCAATAAGTTGCTTTGAATAGGCTATGACCTCAATAAATTGATCAAGCAACAAAAAGGAAGAATTTTAATTTGAGTGTGGGGCCACAAAGTTTGCAGAAATTTGGCCCCTGATGAAGGAAAGCTGTATAAAGTAAAACCTCAAGTAGAATCCTGGTTTGCAAGCCACTTTCAAATAAGTTATTCTCACTTATCAACTATACAGTAAAACAGTCCTTCTCAGATGTAACATTTCAACCAGTGCCAGTCCAGGAATTGTTTGATATTATTTCAAAATGCAACAAGCATAAATAATGAAAGTAGTATTTAGAAACTCTACAGTAATTTCTTATCCTTATGACATAAAATTGTTGTGCTTACTTCATCAGTGATCATATAACAAATTATCTGTGGTCAGGCACCCATTTATGGAACTCACTGTGAATAGCACAAACACCATATGTAAGCCCCTCTCTGTCTCTATTATAAAACATTTGTAAGTTCAATTTGCTCAATAGATTTGTTTGCTTTTTGTTTATTTTTTTTCTTTTTAAATAGTTGTGTATGGGCAACCTGAAGAAATCTTATTTAGCTGTGAATAAAACATTCATCCTAATACAAAGACTTAAATTGCTAAGAAGACAAGACAATTGCTAAGAAGACAAGATACACTTCAATACACATGGATTAATATCAATTGCATGTGCTTCATTGGATTAGATGTGAGGGGCTTATATGCAGACTAGCAAACATCAGAATTCAATATATGTTGCAAATATTAATTCAAAAATAAGAAACTCAATATTAACAAATCAAATAAGGAAAATCAATCCCATGGAAAATAACTCTAAAATGTTTATAAAGTAACAAGCTATTGTCTTAAGGGTGATTCTATATATTGATTCTTGTTTTCTTCTAAAGAATTGATAAATGGTAATTCTAACAACCTCTAGTGTATAGCTCTTCAGTTGACTTAAACTTTATTTTCCTTCTAGCCACAGTGATATAAGTGGGTAGCCCAGCTATGTAGGAAAATAGTGCAGAGAAACTGAAGAGTTAATTAGGTTTTTCAGTATGGATAATAATAGTACCCTGAAACATATAGGATAAAGCTGCAGTGGTTATCAATCTTCATGATAAAATGATCTGCAGCTAGGAGTGAGGAAAGGAATTTGACCATACTCTGCAGTTTTTGTGGATACAAAAGAACACCATTTTCATTTATATTCTAAACATGAAGCTCTTACAGTACCACAAGTACTCGGAAACCCATAGACATCTCCTGCACTCTTTTTTTTCTTTTTTACTTTACAATATTGTATCGATTTTGCCACACATCAACATGAATCCGCCACGGGTGTACACGTGTTCCCAATCCTAAATTCCCCTCCTACCTCCCCCCACACACCATCCCTCCGCGTCATCCCAGTGCACCAGCCCCAAGCATCTTACACCCTGCATCAAACCTGGACTGGCGATCCGTTTCTTGTATGATATTATACATGTTTCAATGCCATTCTCCCAAATCATCTCACCCTCTCCCAAGCTATAGAAAACAGAATAACGAACCCTCCTCTACCTGAAGACATTCATGTCGTAATCCCCCAAACTGGGAATAAATTCCCCTACATGACAAAAAACAAAAAGGACTTTACAGATGTGATTAAGTTAAAGGTCTTAAAATGAGATTATCCTGGATCATATGGATGGTCAAAAATGTGATCACAAGGGTTCTTATGAGAGTAGATCAGAAGCATCAGAAACTGAGAACGAAAAGAAGAATGAACAGAGGTTGGAGTAATGAGCTGTGAACTGGAGGAAGGGGCCAGGATGCAAGAATTCCAAGAGGTCTCTAAAGCTGAAAAAAGTAAAGAAAAGGATTCTCCCCTAGAGCTTCCAAAAGAAATATAGCTCTGCTTCAGTTCAGTTCAGTTCAGTTGCTCAGTCGTGTCCGACTCTGCAGCACGCGAGGACTCCCTGTCCATCACCAGCTCCCGGAGTTCACTCAAACTCACGTCCATCGAGTCGGTGAAGCCATCCAGCCATCTTATCATCTGTTGTCCCTTTTTCTCCTGCCCCCAATCCCTCCCAGCATCAGAGTCTTTTCCAATGAGTCAAATCTTCACATGAGGTGGCCAAAGTACTGGAGTTTCAGATTTAGTATCAATCCCTCCAAAGAACATCCAGGACTGATCTCCTTTAGAATGGACTGGTTGGATCTCCTGGCAGTCCAACGGACTCTCAAGAGTCTTCTCCAACACCACACTTCAAAAGCAGCAATTCTTCGGCGCTCAGCCTTCTTCACAGTCCAACTCTCGCATTCATACATGACCAATGGAAAACCCATAGCCTTGACTAGACAGACGTTTGTTGGCAAAGTAATGTCTCTGCTTTTGAATATGCTATCTAGGTTGGTCATAACTTTCCTTCCAAGGAGTAAGCGTCTTTTAATTTCATGGCTGCAGTCACCATCTGCAGTGATTTTGGAGCCCAAAAAAATAAAGTCTGACACTGCTTCCACTGTTTCCCCATCTATTTCCCATGAAGTGATATGACCAGATGCCATCATCTTCGTTTTCTACATGTTGAGCTTTAAGCCAACTTTTTCACTCTCTTCTTTCACTTTCATCAAGAGGCTTTTTAGCTCCTCTTCACTTTCTGCCATAAGGGTGGTGTCATCTGCATATCTGAGGTTATTGATATTTCTCCCGGCAATCTTGATTCCAGCTTGTGCTTCTTCCAGTCCAGCGTTTCTCATGATGTACTCTGCATAGAAGTTAAATAAGAAGGGTGACAATATACAGCCTTGACGTTCTCCTTTTCCTATTTGGAGCCAATCTGTTGTTCCATGTCCAGTTCTAACTGTTGCTTCCTGACCTGCATATAGGTTTCTCAAGAGGCAGGTCAGGTGGTCTGGCATTCCCATATCTTTCAGAATTTTCCACAGTTTATTGTGATCCACACAGTCAAAGGTTTTGGCAGAGTCAATAAAGCAGAAATAGATGTTTTTCTGGAACTCTCTTGCTTTTTCCATAATCCAGTGGATGTTGGCGATCTGATGTCTGGTTCCTCTGCCTTTTCTAAAAGCAGCTTGAACATCTGAAAATTCACAGTTCACATATTGCTAAAGCCTGGCTTGCAGAATTTTAGCATTACTTTATAAGCATGTGAGATGAGTGCAATTGTGCGGTAGTTTGAACATTCTTTGGCATTGCCTTTCTTTAGGATTGGAATGAAAACTGACTTTTCCAGTCCTATGGCCACTGCTGAGTTTTCCAAATGTGCTGGCATATTGAGTGCAGCACTTTCACAGCATCATCTTTCAGGATTTGAAACAGCTCAAATGGAATTCCATCACCTCCACTAGCTTTGTTCGTAGTAATGCTTTCTAAGGCCCACTTGACTTCACATTCCAGGAAGTCTGGCTCTAGGTGAGTGATCACACCATCGTGATTATCTGGGTCATGAAGGTCTTTTTTGTACAGTTCTTCTGTGTATTCTTGCCACCTCTTCTTAATATCATCTGCTTCTGTTAGGTCCATACCATTTCTGTCCTTTCTCGAGCCCATCTTTGCATGAAATATTCCCTTGGTATCTCTAATTTTCTTGAAGAAATAGCTCTGCTTACACCTTTATAATTGGAGAAGGCAATGGCACCCCGCTCCAGTACTCTTGCCTGGAAAATCCCATGGACAGAGGAACCTGGAAGGCTGCAGTTCATGGGGTCACTAACAGTCGGACAGGACTGAGCGACTTCATTTTCACTTTTCACTTTCATGCATTGGAGAAGGAAATGGCAGCCCACCTCCAGTGTTCTTGCCTGGAGAATCCCAGGGACAGGGGAGCCTGGTGGGCTGCCATCTACGGGGTCGCACAGAGTCAGACACGACTGACGTGACTTAGCAGCAGCTGCAGCACACCTTTATAATAGGCTATAAGGTCATTTTGGACTTTTGAGCTCCCAAACTGAAAGGTAAAAAACTTATATTGCTTTAAGCACAGAGTTTATGGTAATTTATTACAGAAGCATTAGGAAATACATAGTTGAGATAAAACTAAATCATCAGATGAAATGACTATTATTGTTGAGAGAAAGAGAGATCATTTTCTTTTGAAATCATTAACATCTACCTATAATTTATTTCTGAGTGGAATAAATAATTTTAACCAACTCTTTTTTTAATCAAAGTCATTTCAACTATCTTCAAGAACTTTGTGTTTACCATTGTAGGTATCACAATTTCCTCACATGACCACATAAAGGAATCCATTCAGAAATTCACCCAAGTAACAGGTAAAACCCTAAATCCTGAGCATGGCATATAAGTACACAGTTGGTACTCAGTAAATATTTGAAAATGTTGTCCCTATAATTTTGCAGGCTTAAATTATATCACATTTGATTTTCTTACAATACCATGTTTTTTAAATCAAGAATTCAAGCTTAATTTTTCAAAAGGAATCATTATCTATACAACATTCTAAAAATTATACGCTTGCCTGCTGTATCAATTTAGGAAGATAGACATTCATGAAGCAGGATAACACAGAAACCAAATCACATCTAACTTTGTATCATGTTATAATAACTATTTAAATATGATTTCCTTTTTAATGGCACTCTAATCAAAAGCTAGTTGGGGGTTACATTTTTCACAAGCATCTTTTGGTCATCTGGAGGTTTCAGTATGATAAACTAAATTCTATTCACCAATATTTCGTGCCCCTCCTTGAAGGAAGATTAGGCTTGTTACCACAAAAATAGGTGCTTCAGCAAACTGTGAACAGAAGTGAGGCAGTCATTTCCGAGAAGAATGATTAAGAATCAGCCCATGTGTCACCATGCTCATCCTATTCTCAATGACTGGCAGTGGCTGTTCAGACAGCCTGCTTGCCTGAGCAAAGCCTTCAGCTGATTCACATAAAATGCAGCATGAACAGGAAGCAAGTCTTTGAGGTTTGGGAGGCATGTGTTATAAACTACTGAGATTTGGAGAGTCCAGGATAATCTATGGAGAAGGCAATGGCACCCCACTCCAGTACTCTTGCCTGGAAAATCCCATGGACAGAGGAACCTGAAAGGCTGCTGTTCATGGGGTCGCTGAGGGTTGGGCATGACTGAGGGACTTCACTTTCACTCTTCACTTTCATGCACTGGAGAAGGAAATGGCAACCCACTCCAGTGTTCTTGCCTGGAGAATCCCAGGGACCAGGGAGCCTGGTGGGCTGCTGTCTATGGGGTCTCACAGAGTCGGACACGACTGAAGTGACTTAGCAGCAGCAGCAGCAGGGGGAGAAACTACTGAATACAAGCTCAGTGTAATACCTTCATAATCACTTCTTCCATGATTTTATAACTGGAACATCTTCTCAAAGAATTTTAAGGTACTATTTGTAAATTTGAGTCTGTAATTTTTCCTCAGTGAAAAACTAAGCATATGTTATCTGAACAACTTGTGTTTAGAAGATATTGTTTCAGCTCCTACTGTTAGATATCATTCAGCAATTGGTTTTAAAAAATGAGTCCTACATGGATCCATAATAATTAGTTCCAGTCAGATCAGAGTTCATATATTCACAAGAAATTATCAAAATTGGCTCTAAAAGTGGTTGTGGTACAATTCTGAATGGTGACTAAAATATTTAGTAATTATTCCTTCTCAGTGGCTGAGGCCAGCATATTTAGCCACAACTGACTTGTAAATCTGTCAGCCATTTTCCCCTCTAAAACCAATAAGTACACATCCACTTAGGAATTTGTTTTGGATTTATCTGCATTGACCAAGCACTCAAACTATGAGTGAACAAGTGCTGAGATGAATTTTGAACATTTTTATGATCTTCAGACTAGCATTTAAAGTCTGATATAGACAGCTTATCCACACACTTAAAGCTTCTCTTTTCTACTTTCTTACACATAAAAAAGATTTTAAATTAAATAACAAATGAATTAGAAATTTCACATAGAGTATAAACATGAGTGATCTGAAATGAATCACCACTTAGTTCATTGATCCAAAATAATATAGAAAATTCCTTTATTCATCAATACTATATGCAAAAGAAAACCAAAACCCCTAGACCTAGAAATCATTAGACCAAAAAGAAATTCAAGATGTTAAAATTTTTGAATTGTAGCTAAATTAGCAATGAGACTCTTTATTCTGAGGCTTCTCTGCATTAGCTATCAACACTATTACTTTTATCATTATTTTAAATGCATAACAAATAAATAGCATTTTTGAGTCTCAAAATACATATGGCAACATCAACACCATCAAATTTAACTCTTCTGTGGTAGAATAGTAATGGCAGATCTGACTATTCATTTCTAATCAGTCTCAGAAATGCTATGTGTACTAAGCAATGATACTCAGAACCGACTATATCAGAATTGCCTGAGACTATATAAAAATATAGATAAAGGTATAAATGGAAATATACTATAGATAAAGATATGTATATACCTAGATCTCAACCCATTCCTCTTGCCTGGGAAATCCCAAGGACAGAAGGAGCCTGGTGGGGCTACAGCCCCTGTGGTCACAAAAGAGTCAAAAAGGACTTAGAGACTAAACAATAACAACAAACTCTCTCTCTTGACCTCAGTCGCTTTAAAGAAAGAGATCAATCCATCCAGATGAAGATATATAGATGCTGTCTGTATGTATGATCTGCTGCTAAGTCACTTCAGTCATGTCCGACTCAATGTGACCCCATAGACTCCAGCCCACCAGGCTCCCTCATCCCTGGGATTCTCCAGGCAAGAACTCTGGGGTGGATTGCCATTTCTTTCTCCAGCGCATGAAAGTGAAGAGTGAAAGTGAACTCCCTCAGTCATGCGCAACCCTCAGCGACCCCATGGACTGCAGCCTTCCAGGCTCCTGCATCCATGGGATTTTCCAGGCAAGAGTGCTGGAGTGGGGTGCCATCGCCTTCTCCGTATATGATCTAGATAATTCTATTTCTTTCTCTAGATATTTAGAGATAGCTACACGATGAGTGATAGGTAGATAGACAGACTCCACACACCTCACACACCCCTACTTTTCTCACTTCAATTATTAGGAGAGATTCTAAGAGAGCTAATTCTTAGGTAGGAGGAAGGGGTCCAGGGCCTTCGAGGAGGAGAAAGGGGTCCTGGGCTCTTAAGGAGCAAAGGACAAACTTTTTTTCTATACTACTTTGTCTTAGTCACAGAGG
Organism: Budorcas taxicolor; assembly: GCF_023091745.1. Lineage (NCBI taxonomy): Eukaryota > Metazoa > Chordata > Mammalia > Artiodactyla > Bovidae > Budorcas > Budorcas taxicolor. The sequence goes on along the minus strand of NC_068919.1, from coordinate 37,712,187 downwards.
ACACAAATATTTTTTCTTAAAGTCTGAGTTGTTATGACAACAAACTTTAACCTTCTTTAAGTCTAGGGCTGATGACTACAACAAGGAAACAACTCATCTTAAACTATAATATATCCTGCTTGAGGACATGTTTCTCCTTCTTAACAGGAAACTTCTAACTAATCCTTTCATTTTAAAATCCATATTGTGGAAGTAGGTCTGGTAAGACCTTTCTATTGTTAGTTTAGAAAGTGAAGTCACTCAGTGGTGTCCAACACATTGCGAACCCATGGACTGTAGCCTATCAGGCTCCTCTGTCCATGGGATTTTCCAGGCAATAGTCCTGGAGTGGACTGCCATTTCCTTCTCCAGGGGATTGTTAGTTTAAGATCTTATTAACTTAAGATGTATGTTGTGGGAATTCAGTTCAGTCGCTCAGTCGTGTCCGACTCTTTGAGACCCCATGAATCGCAGCACGCCAGGCCTCCCTGTCCATCACCATCTCCCGGAGCTCACTCAGACTCACGTCCATCGAGTCCGTGATGCCATACAGCCATCTCATCCTCTGTCGTCCCCTTCTCCTCCAGTCCCCAATCCCTCCCAGCATCACAGTCTTTTCCAATAAGTCAACTCTTCTCATGAGGTGGCCAAAGTACCGGAGCTTCAGCTTTAGCATCATTCCTTCCAAAGAAATCCCAGGGTTGATCTCCTTCAGAATGGATTGGTTCGATCTCCTTGCAGTCCAAGGGACTCTCAAGAGTCTTCTTCAACACCACAGTTCAAAAGCATCAATTCTTCGGTGCTCAGCCTTCTTCACAGTCCAACTCTCACATCCATACATGACAACAGGAAAAACCATAGCCTTGACTAGACGGACGTTAGTTGGCAAAGTAATGTCTCTGCTTTTAAATATACTATCCAGATTCGTCATAATTTTTCTTCCAAGGAGTAAGTGTCTTTTAATTTCATGGCTGCAGTAACTATCTGCAGTGATTTGGGAGCCCCCCAAAATAAAGTCTGACACTGTTTCTACAGTTTCCCCATCTATTTCCCATGAAGTGATGGGACCAGATGCCATGATCTTCGTTTTCTACATGTTGAGCTTTAAGCCAACTTTTTCACTCTCCTCTTTCACTTTCATCAAGAGGCTCTTTAGCTCCTCTTCACTTTCTGCCATAAGGGTGGTGTCATCTGCATATCTGAGGTTATTGATATTTCTCCCAGCAATCTTGATTCCAGCTTGTGTTTCTTCCAACCCAGCATTTCTCATGATGTACTCTGCATAGAAGTTAAATAAGCAGGGTGACATTATACAGCCTTGACGTTCTCCTTTTCCTATTTGGAGCCAATCTGTTGTTCCATGTCCAGTTCTAACTGTTGCTTCCTGACCTGCATACAGATTTCTCAAGAGGCATGTCAGGTGGTCTGGTATTCCCATCTTTCCCAGAATTTTCCACAGTTTATTGTGATCCACACAAAGGCTTTGGCATAGTCAATAAAGCAGAAATAGATGTTTTTCTGGAACTCTCTTGCTTTTTCCATGATCCAGCAGATGTTGTGGGAGTAGGTCTGGTAAAAGTATACAAGGCCTTGATTAGACTAGCTAAGGGCACACGCTCCAGCCCCATTCTGCTTTCTATGTCAGAAGCTTTCTCTGGCCTTTTGCACTTTAATAAAAGTCTGCTACACAAAAGCACTTGAGTGATCAATCCTGGTCCCTGGTCCTGAAGCTAAATCTTCTTTGGAGGTCATAAATCTGGCATCATTCATGGGAAGCTATCAATTCCATGACTTCTGCTTATCAAGTTTACTTGTAAATTAGAAGAATGGTCAGAACTCTAAATAATTCTCACTGAGTAGAGCTAGAGAGAATGAGAAATATATATTTTTCATAAGATCCCCAAGTATCCCTGTGCATGCGTCCATGCTTAGTTGCTTCAGTCATAGTCTGACTCTTTGCGACCCCATGGACTGTAGCCTGCCAGGGAACTCTGTCCATGGGGATTCTCCAGGCAAAAATATGGGAGTGGGTTGCCATGCCCTTCTCCAGGGGATATTCCTGACCCAGGGATCAAACCCTCATCTCTTATGTCTCCTGCATTGGCAGGCAGGTTCTTTACCATTAGCACTACCTGGGAAGCTCCAAGTGTCCCTGACATACAGCCGAATCTGGAAACCTATACATTAGAGTACATGACAATTCTCAGGAAATTTTGTCCTTTTAATTGTATTACTCAATGTAGAATTTACAGGTTTTGTTCCACAAGTAAGAAACAGAAAACATGTGTTTAGGCATATAATCTCAGATGTTAGATATAAAGTCTAGGTGTGTTGGCTACGTTCAGATTTGTGCATGCTCAGTCACTAAATTGTGTCTTACTCTTTGTGACCCCATGAACTGTGGTATGCCAGGCTCCTCTGTCTATGGGATTTCCCAGGCAAGAGTACTGGAGTGGGTTGCCATTTCCTTCTCCAGGGCATCTTCCCAATCCAGGGATCTAACCTGTGTCTCTTGTGACTCCTGTGTTGGCAGGCAGATTCTTTACCGCTGAGCCAACATGGAAGCCCTATGTTCATATTCATTTCAGTTCAGTCCTCGGTCATGTACGACTCTTTGTGACCCCATGAATCATAGCTCACCAGGCCTCCCTGTCCACCACCACTAGCAGAGTTCACCCAAACTCATGTGCATCAAGTCAGTGATGCCATCCAGCCATCTCATCCTCTGTTGTCCCCTTCTCCTCCTGCCCCCAATCCCTCCCAGCATCAGGGTCTTTCCCAGTGAGTCAACTCTTCACATCAAGTGGCCAAAGTATTGGGTTTCAGCCTCAGCATCAGTCCTTCCAATGAAAACCCAGGACTGATCTCCTTTACAATGGACTGGTTGGATCTCCTTGCAGTCCAAGAGACTCTCAAGAGTCTTCTCCAACACCACATCAAAAGAATCAATTCTTCGGCTCTCAGCTTTCTTCACAGTCCAACTCTCACATCCGTACATGACCACTGGAAAAACTATAGCCTTGACTAGATGGACCTTTGTTAGCAAAGTAATATCTCTGCTTTTTAATATGCTATCTAGGTTGGTCATAACTTTCCTTCCAAGGAGTTAAGCGTCTTTTAAGTAGGAAGTCAAAAAACACCTCTAGTAACAGGCAAATTTGGCCTTGGAATGTGGAATGAAGCGGGGCAAAGACTAATAGAGTGTTGCCAAGAAAATGCACTGGTCATAGCAAACACCGTCTTCCAAAAACACAAGAGAAGACTCTACTCATGGACATAACCAGATGGTCAACACCGAAATCAGATTGATTATATTCTTTCCAGCCAAAGATGGAGAAGCTCTATACAGTCAACAAAAACAAGACCAGGAGCTGACTGTGGCTCAGATCATGAATTCCTTATTGCCAAATTCAGACTCAAATTGGAGAAAGTAGGGAAAACCACTAGACCATTCAGGTATGACCTAAATCATCCCTTATGATTATACAGTGGAAGTGAGAAATAGATTTAAGGGCCTAGATCTGATAGATAGAGTGCCTGATGAACTATGGAATGAGGTTAGTGACATTGTACAGGAGACAGGGATCAAGACCATCCCCATGGAAAAGAAATGCAAAAAAGCAAAATGGTTGTCTGGGGAGGCCTTACAAATAGCTGTGAAAAGAAAAGAGGCAAAAAGCAAAGGAGAAAAGGAAAGATATAAGCATCTGAATGCAGAGTTCCAAAGAACAGCAAGGAGAGATAAGAAAGCCTTCTTCAGTGATCAATGCAAAGAAATAAAGGAAAACAACAGAATGGGAAAGACTAGAGATCTCGTCAAGAAAATTGGAGATACCAAGGGAACATTTCATGCAAAGATGGGCTCGATAAAGGACAGAAATGGTATGGACCTAACAGAAGCAGACGATATTAAGAAGAGGCGGCAAGAATACACGGAAGAACTGTACAAAAAAGATCTTCATGACCCAGATAATCATGATGATGTGATCACTCATCTAGAGCCAGACATCTTGGAATGTGAAGTCAAGTGGGCCTTAGAAAGCATCACTATCAACAAAGCTAGTGGACGTGATGGATTCCATTTGAGCTGTTTCAAATCCTGAAAGATGATGCTGTGAAAGTGCTGCAGTCAGTATGCCAACAAATTTGGAAAACTCAGCAGTGGCCACAGAACTGGAAAAGGTCAGTTTTCATTCCACTTCCAAAGAAAGGCAATGCTAAAGAATGCTTAAACTACCACACAATTGCACTCATCTCACATGCTAGTTAAGTAATGCTAAAAATCTCCAAGCCAGGCTTCAGCAATACGTGAAGAGTGAACTTCCTGATGTTCAAGCTGGTTTTAGAAAAGGCAGAGGAACCAGAGATCAAATTGCCAACATCCGTTGGATCATGGAAAAAACAAGAGAGTTCCAGAAAAACATCTATTTCTGCTTTATTGACTATGCCAAAGCCTTTGATTGTGTGGATCACAATAAACTGTGGAAGATTCTGAAAGAGATGGGAATACCAGACCACCTGACCTGCCTCTTGAGAAATCTGTATGCAGGTCAGGAAGCAACAGTTAGAACTAGACATGGAACAATAGATTGGCTCCAAAGAGGAAAAGGAGTACGTCAAGGCTGTATATTGTCTCCCTGCTTATTTAACTTCTATGCAAAGTACATCATGAGAAACGCTGGACTGGAAGAAACACAAGCTGAAATCAGTATTGCCAGGAGAAATATCAATAACCTCAGATATGCAGATGACACCACCCTTATGGCAGAAAGTGAAGAGGAACTAAAAAGCTTCTTGATGAAAGTGAAAGAGGAGAGTGAAAAAGTTGGCTTAAAGCTCAACATTCAGAGAACGAAGATCATGGCATCCGGTCCCATCACTTCATGGGAAATTGATGGGGAAACCGTAGAAACAGTGTCAGACGTTATTTGTTTGGGCTCCCAAATCACTGCAGATAGTTACTGCAGTCATGAAATTAAAAGACACTTACTCCTTGGAAGAAAAGTTATGACCATAGCATATTCAAAAGCAGAGACATTACTTTGCAACAAAGGTCTGTCTAGTCAAGGCTATGGTTTTTCCTGTTGTCATGTATGGATGTGAGAGTTGGACTGTGAAGAAGGCTGAGTGCCAAAGAATTGATGCTTTTGAACTGTGATGTTGGAGAAGACTCTTGAGAGTCCCTTGGACTGCAAGGAGATCCAACCAGTCCATTCTGAAGGAGATCAGCCCTGGGATTTCTTTGGAAGGAATGATGCTAAAGCTGAAAGTCCAGTACTTTGGCCACCTCATGTGAAGAGTTGACTCATTGGAAAAGACTCTGATGCTGGGAGGGATTGGGGGCAGGAGGAGAAGGGGACGACCGAGGATGAGATGGCTTGATGGCATCACTGACTCGATGGACATGAGTCTGAGTGACCTCCGGAAGTTGGTGATGGACAGGGGGCCTGGCGTGCTGCGATTCATGAGGTCGCAAAGGGTCGGACACGACTGAGCGGCTGAACTGAACTGAACTGAACTGAATTTCATGGCTACAATCACGATCTGCAGTGATTTTGGAGCCCAAAAAGTAAAGTCTGACACTACTTTCACTGTTTCCCCATCTATTTGCCATGAAGTGGTGGGACCAGATGTTATAATCTTAGTTTTCTGAATGTTGACCTTAAGCCAACTTTTTCACTCTCCTCTTTCACTTTCATCAAGAGGCTTTTTAGTTCCTCTTCACTTTTGCCATAAGAGTGGTGTCATCTGCATATCTGAGATTATTCATATTTCTCCCAGCAATCTTGATTCCAGCTTATGCTTCCTCCAGCCCAGTGTCTCTCATGATGTACTCTGCATATGAGTTAAATAAGCAGGGTGACAATATACAGCCTTGACATACTCCTTTTCCTATTTGGAACCAGTCTGTTGTTCCATGTCCAGTTCTAACTGTTGCTTCCTGACCTGCATTCAGGTTTCTCAAGAGGCAGGTCAGGTGGTCTGGTATGCCCATCTCTTTCAGAATTTTCCAGTTTATTGTGATCCACACAATCAAACGCTTTGGCATAGTCAATAAAGCAGAAATAGTTGTTTTTCTGGAACTCTCTTGCTTTTTTGATGATTCAGCGGATGTTGGCAATTTGATCTCTGGTTCCTCTGCCTTTTCTAAAACCAGCTTGAACACCTGGAAGTTCACAGTTGACACACTGCTGAAGCCTGGCATGGAGAACTTTGAGCATTACTTTACTAGTGTGTGAGATGATTGCAATTGTGCAGTAGTTTGAGCATTCTTTGTCATTGCCTTTCTTTGTGATTGGAATGAAAACTGACCTTTTCCAGTCCTGTGGCCACTGCTGAGTTTTCCAAATTTGCTGGCATATTGAGTGCAGCACTTTCACAGCATCATCTTTCAGGATTTGAAATAGCTCAACTAATTTTTTACCTCAACTAACTTTGTTGTAGTGATGCTTCCTAAGGCCCACTTGACTTCACATTCCCGGATGTCTGGCTTTAGGTGAGTGATCACACCATCATGATTATCTGGGTCATGAGGATCTTTTGTACAGTAAGTCTCATATAATTAAGCATCATTTCTGGGAGGAAAATTTTTCTAGATTCTGTGGCTCAAATACCAGTTACAATGATATATGACAGATTAACGAGAGAAAAAGTATTTTACTGTATTTATAAGAAATCCCCATAAAGATAAGAGACTGAAGAGGGAGTTAGGCAATTGAGATACAAAACATCTTGCACTGAAAAAAAGGGGTAGGGGTTTGAGATACAAAAAGGAAGACAATTCACAGGAATGTGAGAGGAGGAAGTGTTTGGTAAACAAAGTTTAACCTGTTATGAAAATAAGTTTCTTAGGTAAAAATTTATTTTTAGTTTTACCTCTCTTCCAGTTATAGGCCCCCTTTCCAATGTAAATTTTTTTTATTATTGCATTTTCCCTACAAATAAAGAAATTTAAATTTCTTTTAGATATTTACATGGGAAGTAAAGAGGTTTTCCTGGGTCAGCTGGTCTTGATTGCCTTTAGCTCAAAATAATCCTCAAGGGAAACTGGCAAATTTTGGGGACACTTATTCTGAACCCCTTCACCATTGAATAAGTACTTTTCATGTAAACACTACGTATCATTTAAGTGCAATTATTCTTATGCTACAGATAAGACATACGCCCCATTTTGTAAGCAAATAAGGTACTTGTCCCCAGAGAAAGAGAACCAGGCATGGCTTTCTTGACTAAAGAGAAGGCATTTTGGGATGGAGCCATTTTGTGATCTAAGCCAGGCCATAATGCTTTCCCTTGAGCAGGTCCCAGTAATCAATGATGTTAAAGGAAGTAAGGGAAAGCAGAAACAAAGGAAAAGCAATCAAAAAGCAATAGTTTGGTGATAAAACCAGTCCTAGTTTCTGATTCATGTCTTTGAGTTCTGCTAGAACTAAGGCCTCCCTGATGCTGATATTTGCAACTTCAGTCAACTAAAGCTGGGACCCTGTTGACCTTGACCCCAGTTCTTTGCTGAATTCTCCTCTGACCAAGTCCCTTCATGAATATGCATGTACCCTTAGCTTAAAATGTACCCAGTTTTGCTGTTTGGAGAGACATTTTTTGGGGAAAGATCCGTCAGTGTTCTTAGTTGCTCCAAATAACAATAGATTCTTCTTTGTCCCTGTCTTTAGCTCAATGCTCACCAAGAGGTAAACCCACTTTTATTATAATTTCTCATTAACACAGAAAAGAAAAGATGCTACAAAATGATATATGACTTGGTGCCAGATCTACATACAGCAATCAAGATACATTTCAAAATAAATAGGTATTTGAGAACAGTTAGGAAGAGAGTGATTTTAGAATAAAGATGTTTTTACTGCTTTTAAACACACACATAGAATAGTGAGAGTTGTTTTTCAGTTCTATACTTACATGTATATAAACATATAAAAATGAAGCTTGGCAGATGTATGTTAAGTTCATAAGAATAAGGAAACTATGGGACTGAGGATGGGAATTACAGTGAAAATAACAATAAAAAGAGAACAAATAAAGCATCTTACACAGATGAGTATAACAGCATTTCATGAAACAGTAGAATCAACTTAATTCTATGAATCTGAGTTTAAAATGTTAGAAATTAATATCTGTAATATGAAAATGGAAAGCTTTTATTTCTCACACCATAGTACTTGCTTACACTAGTGTAACTGAGCAGGACCTTAAAGGGCCTTCTTGGGACAGACCCCTCTCCCCATGTCCTTTGCCTGCCTCTTGTTTGTAGAAAAGTTGCAGTCTCCCAGGGCTCCCTTGAGTTCACAAAAGCCTGGCTCAAGAATTAATGACTGAAAGTGAGACTGAGCAGGGCCATGTGGGGCTCCTGCCACAGAAGCCTTTCTGTGTTCTCACTTCCTATCTGCAGGGAACAGACTTCAGCCTCCATGACCTGCCCTGAATCCCAAAAGGTATTCTGAACAGTTGCTAATCAGGGATGGGAGGGGATGCAGAGACAAGAAGGACATCACTTGAGGTCAGATTAAAGGAACCAGAGAAGCTCGTGAGGAGACCACCTGAGGCCATATTAAAGGAGTGCAGGCCCTGCACACACTTTGATCCTTATCAACAACTCTGCCACTTAACCACTGCTAGAAAACTACTCACCAAATCCCCTTGTTTTTGAAGCATAAGCCCACTGTCTCCCCTTTGCCTGACAAAGCAAACAAAGCAATTAAGCTGTTTTTTACTACCTCACCCCAAACTCTGTCTCTGAGATTCAATTTGGCACCCATGCACAGAGGCTTGAGGGGAGGGAGGTGGAAGGGGAACTCAGGATAGGGGGGACACATGTATATTTATGACCAATTCATGTTGGTGTATGGCAAAAACCATCACAATATTGTAAAGTAATTATCCTCCAATTAAAATAAACAAATTAGTTTAACAAAATGTTTAAAAAATTAGTATGTGAACATGCAGCAACAAAAATAGTAGTTGCACCAGGAGAACTGGTAAGGATTTAAGCAGTAAATCAGCCATAAAGCAGTCAGAAGGTCTTTGGTTCTTCTCTAAAGTGGCTACATTACATAATAGCACTTGGTGCACATTTCTGAGTTGTTTTGCAGATGCTAAACCCTTCACCAAATGGAAGACATTAACAACTTGATGACCACGAGAATGTAGCCCCTGGATCCACTGATGCCTAAAGATTGATAATTTTACTCCCTTTGACAGTGTCCTGTTTCCTCATCAACCAGAGAATTGTGCACGATCTGATCACTTGCCTTTAAACTACCCCCCACCACACTTGCCTTTAAAAATGCCTTCCTGAAACCCATCAGGGTGTTTGGGTTTTTTGAGCATTTGCTGCCTTGGACTCCTTGTCTGACGCCTGCAATATCATTAAATAAGGGCTGTATGTCTCAAGAACCTCATATAGGAAAAAAGATGGTAAACCTAAAGATAGGTAATTGGGTCTACATAAAAAGTCAGAAAAAAAATGGACAGAGCTTGTGAAAGAAGGGGAAAGGAGGTTGGATGTCTAAGATGAGAGCAGGGAGTCAGGGGAGGGAGGGAGAACAGAGCATGGCCAGGAACTGGAGCCTGAAGACAAAGGTGGCCAGGGGAAAAATGCCAGTGTGATACCCAGCAGACTTTTTTTTTTTTTTTTACAAGAAAATATTTTAATATTCAATTTTAGTTTTGTAGTGCTTCAACATAAACACCTATCTTGCTCTGAAAATTTGCAAGCAAATTCAGCCCAATCTTGGTGCTATTTAAAGATAAAGAAGGCTGATTTTCAAAGCTTAGAGAAGCCTACACCGAGCAAAGAAATTCCACAAATGGAACTAATTCCAAAATAGCAGGGCTAGAAAAGAAGGCAGGAGAAATATGTCTGTTCCCTGTACCTTATCCTCATATGTGTAACCCATATTCCTCCACCACCAATTACTCTGGGAGAGATTAAGAGAAAGTCCAAGTTCACATGTGAATTAGAGGAATGCCAGGACCTTTTAATTCTATAATAAGCTTTTACATATTGCCTCATGTGATTCTCACATATACACATTGAAGATTAGAATATGATAATTCAGGTGAGAGAAATGGCTATGGAAACTGTGACATATTTAGGTATAAATAAAAGCTAAACAATTTAATATAAATCTTCTAATTTACCATGTAATTTTAATCTTCCATGTTCTCTTAGCTACACTACCTCCAAAAGTTACTAGGGAAGAAATACACACCATTTTCAAACTAAAACTTTAAATGTTCTATTTTTTTTTTTTTTTATGAGGGTGGGTAAACAAGCTCCTTAAGAGTTTATTTTAAACACAAGATAGCATTCTTTTCCTGATCTGTGAGCATATTTTAGAGGTTGTGCTGTTCCTTATTATTCCAGTAACAGAATGCTGTAAATAGAGTCTAAGATGGTTCTGCTTCAACAAATGGCTCTGCTAAAGTCATAACACAGATCCAATATGCATTGACTTTGCATGACAGGAATATAAAAATACCTCTCAGAGGCTAAAATTGAATAAATACATAGTACAACAGGGACTATATACATGTTTCAAATCTATATTTATAGGTAAAATTAGATAAAAACTTGGCAAGTATTTCTCAAATTCATAAAGCAGACTTATTAAATTAATTAAATCTAAATTTGACTAAATTAACAAGTCAATTTGATCAAAATAGATCTTATTTCTATAGATAGATACAATCTTAGTGACAGTTAATTTTATCAAATCCTAATATATGCCTAAAGCCCTTAAAACCCATGTCTACCAAGAGTCTAGGATTTAAATTCTGAGGGGCATACTATTCTCTAATAGAACCTACTATCTGTGAGAAGACAAAATAAGAAGTGCATGACATCTAGTGGTAGCGGCTGCAATGACAGTTATTTGGAACTTTATTTTTAAAGGCATACCTTGAAGATATTGTCTGCAATGAGGGAGACCTGAGTTCGATCCCTGGGTGAGAGAGATGCCCTGGAGAAGGGTATGACAACCTACTCCAGTGTTCTTGCTTGCAGAATTTCATGGACAAAGCCTGGCAGTCTACACTCCATAGAGTCACAAAGAGTCAGGCTCAACTGAGTGACTTTCACTTCACTTCACTTGAAGATATCAAGGGTTCAGTTCCAGGCCACTGCAATAAAGCAAATACGGCAATAGAGAGTCACATAATTTTTTCTATTTTCCAGTGCATTTAAAAGTTAAGAACATGGAACCCTCTTACACTGTTGGTGGGAATGCAAACTAGTACAGCCACTATGGAGAACAGTGTGGTGATTCCTTAAAAAACTGGAAATAGAACTGCCATATGACCCAGCAATCCCACTGCTGGACATACACCGAGGAAACCAGAATTGAAAGAGACACGTGTACCCCAATGTTCATCGCAGCACTGTTTATAATAGCCAGGACATGGAAGCAACCTAGACATCCATCAGCAGATGAATAGATAAGAAAGCTGTGGTACATATACACAATGGAGTATTACTCAGCCATTAAAAAGAATACATTTGAATCAGTTCTAATGAGATGGATGAAACTGGAGCCAATTATACAGAGTGAAGTAAGGCAGAAAGAGAAACACCAATACAGTATACTGACACATATAGAAGTACAGAATGAAGCAGGGCAAAGGCCAGTAGAGTTTTGCCAAGAGAATGCACTGGTCATAGCAACCATCCTCTTCCAACAGCACAAGAGAAGACTCTACCCATGGACATCACCAGATGGTCAACACCGAAATCAGACTGATTATATTCTTTGCAGCCAAAGATGGAGAAGCTCTATACAGTCAACAAAAACAAGACCAGGAGCTGACTGTGGCTCAGATCATGAACTCCTTATTGCCAAATTCAGACTTAAATTGAAGAAAGTAGGGAAAACCACTACACCATTCAGGTATGACCTAAATCATCCCTTATGATTATACAGTGGAAGTGAGAAATAGATTTAAGGGCCTAGATCTGATAGAGTGCCTGACGAACTTTGGACGGAGGTTCGTAACATTGTATAGGAGACAGGGATCAAGACCATCCCCAAGGAAAAGAAATGCAAAAAAGCAAAATGGTTGTCTGGGGAGGTCTTACAAATAGCTGTGAAAAGAAGAAAAGTGAAAAGCAAAGGAGAAAAGGAAAGATATAAGCATCCGAATGCAGAGTTCCAAAGAATAGCAAGGAGATAAAACAAAGCCTTCCTCAGCAATCAATGCAAAGAAATAGAGGAAAAGAACAGAATGGGAAAGACTAGAGATCTCGTCAAGAAAATTAGAGATACCAAGGGAACATTTCATGCAAAGATGGGCTCGAGAAAGGACAGAAATGGTATGGACCTAACAGAAGCAGAAGATATTAAGAAGAGGTGGCAAGAATACACAGAAGAACTGTACAAAAAAGATCTTCACGACCCAGATAATCACGATGGTGTAATCACTCACCTAAGAGCCAGACAAGTGGGCCTTAGAAAACATCACTATGAACAAAGCTAGTGGAGGTGATGGAATTCCATTTGAGCTATTTCAAATCCTGAAAGATGATGCTGTGAAAGTGCTGCACTCAATATGCCAGCAAATTTGGAAAACTCAACAGTGGCCACAGGACTGGAAAAGGTCAGTTTTCATTCCAATTCCGAAGAAAGGCAATGCCAAAGAATGCTCAAACTATCACACAATTGCACTCATCTCACACGCTAGTAAAGTAATGATCAAAATTCTCCAAACCAGGCTTCAGCAATACATGAACCATGAACTTCCAGATGTTCAAGCTGGTTTTAGAAAAGGCAGAGGAACCAGAGATCAAATTGCCAACATCCGCTGGATCATGGAAAAAACAAGAGAGTTCCAGAAAAACATCTATTTCTGCTTTATTGACTATGCCAAAGCCTTTGACTGTGTGGATCACAATAAACTGTGGAAAATTCTGAAAGAGATGGGAATACCAGACCACTTGACCTGCCTCTTGAGAAATCTGTATGCAGGTCAAGAATCAACAATTAGAACTGGACATGGAACAACAGACTGGTTCCAAATAGGAAAAGGAGTATGTCAAGGCTGTATAGTGTCACCCTGCTTATTTAACTTATATGCAGAGTACATCATGAGAAATGCTGGGCTGGATGAAGCACAAGCTGGATTCAAGATTGCCCGGAGAAATATCAGTAACCTCAGATATGCAGATGATACCACCCTTATTGCAGAAAGTGAAGAGGACCTAATAAGCCTCTTGATGAAAGTGAAAGAGGAGAGTGAAAAAGTTGGCTTAGAGCTCAACATTCAGAAAACTAAGATCATGGCATCTGGCCCCATCACATCATGGCAAATAGATGGGGAAATAGTGGAAACATTGTCAGACTTTATTTTGGGGGGCTCCAAAATCACCGCAGATGGTGATTGCAGCCAGGAAATTAAAAGACGCTTACTCCTTGGAAGGAAAGTTATGACCAACCTAGATAGCATATTCAAAAGCAGAGACATTACTTTGCCAACAAAGGTCCGTCTAGTTAAGGCTATGGTGTTTCCAGTGGTCATATATGTATGGATGCGAGAGTTGGATTGTGATGAAAGCTGAGCGCCGAAGAATTGATGCTTTTGAACTGTGGTGTTGGAGAAGACTCTTGAGAGCCCCTCGGACTGCAAGGAGATCCTAAAAAGTCCATCCTAAAAGAGATCAGTCCTGGGTGCTCTTTGGAACGACTGATGCTAAAGCTGAAACTCCAATACTTTGGCCACCTCATGCGAAGAGTTGACTCATTTGAAAAGACCCCGATGCTGGGAGGGATTGGGGGCAGGAGAAGAAGGGGACGACAGAGGATGAGATGGCTGGATGGCATCACCAACTCGATGTACATGAGTTTGAGTGAACTCCGCTAGTTGGTGATGGACAGGGAGGCCTGGTGTGCTGTGATTCATGGGGTTGCAAAGAGTCAGACACGACTGAGCAACTGAACTGAAGTGAAGTGAATACATATATATGGAAATTAGAAAGATGGTAACAATAACTCTGTATGCGAGACAGCAAAAAAGACACAGATGTATAGAACAGTCTTTTGGACTCTGTGGGAGAGGGAGAGGTTGGGATGATTTAGGTGAATGGCATTGAAACATGTATAATATCATATTTGAAACAAATCGCCAGTCCAGGTTCAATGCATGATACAGGATGCTCGGGGCTGGTGCACTGGGATGACCCGGAGGGATGGTATAGGGAAGGAGGTGGGAGAGTGTTTCAGGATGGGGAACACGTGTACACCCGTGGTGGATCCATGTTGATGTATGGCAAAACCAATACAATATTATAAAGCAATTAGCCTCCAATTAAAATAATAAATTTATATTAAAAAACAAACAAAGGAAATATTAAAAAAAAACTATGGGGTAATATAAATCTTAATGTTTAATTCCAGGAGAATGTAAATTAAGAACTTCCCCATTTTGTTTTCTTTTGCCAGATAATTCACACGAAATGTCTTAAATTTTTGTACCCTATTAAAATAAATTGTGAACTGCCAAAAAAAAAAGAGTTATGTTATACTATACTGTAGTTTATTAAGTTTTCAATATCAGTGAGCCTAAAGAAATGTACATATCTTTATTTAAAAATAATAACCACCATCTGAGCTTTAAATGTCATAATCTTTTTGCAATAGTGTCACCACTGTCACATCAAAGACCACTGATCACAGGTCATCAAAACAAATATAATAATAATGAAAATTTTGAATATTTTGAGGATTACAAAAATGTGACACAGAGGCATGAAGTGAGCAAATGCTGCTGGAAAAATGGCCCCAGTAGACTTGCTCATTCAGGGTCTGCCATAAAACTTCAGTGTTTATGAAAATTGCAAGATCTATGAAGCACAATAAAGCAAAGTGCAATAAAATGAAATCTGTCTATAATACAGTTCTGTACAGGTGAAGAAGAAGAAGTGAAGTGAAGTTGCTCAGTCGTGTCCGACTCTTTGCGACCCCATGGACTGTAGCCTACCAGGCTCCTCGGTCCATGGGATTTTCCAGGCAAGAATACTAGAGTGGGTTGCCATTTCCTTCTCCAGGGGATCTTCCCGACCTAGGAATCGAACCCAGGTCTCCCGCATTGTTGGCAGTCGCTTTATCATCTGAGGTACCAGGGAAGCCCCTCTGTACAGGTAGGTTTGAGCTAATAATTTACAATTTCTTTTTTTTTTTTTTTCCCCTCATTACTGCCATTATAGATTCATGACATATGAAAGCTCTATGGTCTTTTTACACAACTTGGTAGTTCAGATGGTAGTTCAGATCCATACCTCAAAAAAAGGCACAGCATGTTTTTTCCCCAAACACCTTTTTCCCTTTGATTGTTTTGTCTAAGTATATTGCTTCTGAATACCATAGAATCAACCTATTTCTCATCTGATAAAATCAGTTACTTCCCATATTTTAATAGATTGAAAATTGCTTCAAAGGTAACATGTTAAAACTGAAATCTTATATTTCATTTGCCTTTTTACACAGTTTATGGGGTTCTCATGGCAAGTATACTGTGGTGGTTTGCCATCATCACCGATGCAATAGACATGAACTTGGGCAAACTCCAGGAGAAGGTGAGGGACAGGGAAGCCTGGTGCGCTGCAGTCCATGGAGGCACGAAAGTTGGACATGACTTGGTGACTGAAGGACAACATATTTCATTTTAGGTGCAAGCCATTCTAGTTAAACAAATAAGAAAGAGCCTCACCTTTATTACTTAGAGCTCTTATTTTCAAGCCAATCAATATATTTGTGGAAAAAAAATACAAATGCATGAAGAAACTTAGGGGAAGAGCATTCAGTGATGAAAATAAAATTAACAACAACTAATATTTATTGTAAGCATATCATCTTCTAGGTAAGTGTGACATAAGTGATTTATCTATATCTTTCATTTAATTCTCACAAAAGCTCTTTGAGATAAGGTACTGTCTTTATCTGCATTTCTGTATGAGAACACGGAGATTGAAAAGATGAGGCAACTTGTCTAAGATCACAGAAAAAGGGTTAAGGAATTGTCTGACTCCAGACATGGAGTCAAATCATTTCAAATATGATTTCACTAACTCATTCATTCTTTCTTTAATTTATTCAACAATATTTATCAAGCACTTAGAATGTGCTAAGAAACTTTCTTTATGCAGGGAACATATTAATAAGACAGAAACACATATTTAAGCAGAAACTTTATGGAAGTTAAGAACAAGCCTTCTTAGTCTCTAGGAAACCAAAGTGAAGAGCAATATTTATAAACAATAACAACAGCAACAATACAAACAAAGAGGAGGAAAAGAAGGAGAAAATGACAATTTCAGTGGAGTATAAGAGAGGAGAGTAAAGAGGAAACCTCTTGGCATACATTACTTCAGTTACTCCTGTGATTTAAGCACCTTGGGACCAGTGACAAGATGACACATTTTTTGCAAGGTGGCTTTAATATTATTTATTACAAATTCTAGGAAGTATTCCAGAAATACTCCTTTCACTTTATCTGGTTCCCCTATGGAGTATCTTCCCCAGTGGCCATCACATATTTGATGTTTGGGCACTGCATATTTTTCTCTCCTTAGAACTCTGTTCAAAGCAAGTAATAATTCTAGTGAATGCAAATGTGCATGTTTGAGCTGATAAGGATTAAAAGACAATCAGCAGTCATAGAAGACAGACCTTTCAAGCAAACTGATGACATCTTTCTCTTTCTTTGACTTTATACTTCATTGCTTATTGATTTAAAAAATAGGTTATAAGATTAGCATATGGAAGAAAGACACTGAAACTATTTTTTATGGGCACTTATTCAACAACTAATTAGATATTGGATGAAAGTTATTTCTTTCAATTTGCTAAATATGTTTCCCTGTTGGGGTTAAGAATTCCAGTTAACAACTCTATTTTTAGCTGATAGAAAGTGTTCAAAGGGCTGCACCAGCTTGCCCCACAGTCTATGTGATTCTGTGGATAAATCACCATGAGTAAAGCCATGCAATCTTAAAATGATCTATCACAACTGAAAATCAATGTATCAAGCACATAAAATAGTGTAAGATAATTCGCTTGCCAAGTGATAAATTACACATGCATATCAATGCCACATGTAATGCAATGCTCATAAAAAGTAAGCTTAAAATTCTTAAAGTATATGATTAATGAAACTATCTGAAAAATATATATTATACTGCTAACACTAACCAATATATTTTACTCAGAGTTTTATGCTTCTGAGAAGTGGCATTTACATATACAGTATCAACATTGCAGATAAATCAGGATTTCTTGCACTGAAGTCCAATTCTTTGGGTAGTGATTCATGTTTCACTTTTAAAAATTGTGATTTACACTAATGTATTTCTCATAAAATATTTAATACTCCCTACAATTATTGCCAAAACTATGTTCTAACCCTCTCTATCAAGATGTCCACAGCAATGCTTCCCAAAGCAATAATAAATTTGTGAACTTTGATATTTTACAATAAAGCAACAATATTTCAAACAGAAAATTCTTGTACTACAAACCTGAGCCTCCTCCTCGGCCTTCCCATCTGCTATAGATATCCATGCTGATTATGCATAGGGCGGGAAGAATTTACTCATTTAATTTGATTTTGGGTCTATTCCATTTCACTTTCTTCACTAACCATAGTATTCACAAACGTAACCAAAAACAGCCTTTGGGGGAATTCTTTTTAATTTTTGTTTTACTTTACAATACTGTACTGGTTTTGCCATACATTGACATGAATCTGCCACGGGTGTACATGAGTTCCCAATCCTGAACTGCACCCCCCCCACACACACACCACTCTCCCCATATCATCTCTCTGGGTCATCCCAGTGCACCAGCCCCATATGACACATATCTTACTGACACATATATATGGAATTTAGAAATATGGTAATGATACAGGATACAGGATTCTTGGGGGAATTGTAATTAACAGCTATTGACAGTCTTGAAGCTTACCTGAACCACATACTCCTGGAAAGAAGTGATGGTTAAGAAAAAATCTCCCGGTGGGAACTTCCCGGGTGGTCCATGGGTTAGGACTCCATGCTTCCAAAGCAGGGGCCAGGGTTCAATCCCTGGTCAGGAAAATAGACCCCATATGCTACAACTAAAGATCCTGCCTGCTGCAACTAAGACCCTGTGCAGTCAAATAAATAAAAAAGGAAAAAAGAAGAAGAAATAGAAATATCCCATTGCTTTGTGTCCCAGGAAACAATTACTGCAAAGAATCACTCCTCTCTATGTGACTTAGATAATATTATTCCTCTTGTTTACCAATGGCAAGGCCAGAATTAGACTCTCCAAATCCCAGTCACTGTTCCATAAACGATTAGCTGAACTGTGTATCCTTGCCAACTAGTCTGGATTAAATGTTCCCTAATTTAAATTGATCCACCTTTAGTCATGCTTCAGCATGTCCCTCAGGATCCTAAACTCTGGCCCATCCTTGAGCATAATAAATCATTAGAATACTGAACAACCTCCCCTTCATTGCTCCTCCTGGGAACCAGCTGACCACAAGGAAAGACATTTCTTGGTCAACTATCCCACCATGTCACCTACTAATCCTCCACACCTAGTTATCTCTAGCCACATGTATTCCTCCCTATAAAAGCCTTTTCTGCCTGACTTTGAGATACTTAGAGCTCTCCTGAGTGGGCATGTCCTCCCTATTGCAATAGTATTAGCTGCTCAGCCACGTTCAACTCTTTGTGACCGATGGACTGCAGCCCATCAGGTTCCTCTGTTTAGGGAATTCTCCAGGCAAGAATACTGGAGTGGGTTGCCATTCCTTTCTCCAGGGAATCTTCCCATTCCATGGACTGAACCCAGGTCTCCTGCATTGCAGCAGATTCTTTACCATCTGAGCCATCAAGGAAACCCATCACAATAGTTCTCCTTCCCCCACTACAATAGACTTCTAGAACAAAGTCTCTCCTTACCAAAGTCAAGATTTGTTTGTTTATTCAACAGCATCAAAAATATAGAAAATAAACCATTGCTACTGACAGCTGAATATTTTTCTCTTTAATTGCTACATTAGAACATTGTTTTTTGTTTTTGTTTTTGTTTTAGTAACAGCCTTACTGAAATACACTACATATAACATAGAATTTACCCTTTTAAAGTACATAATGGGCTTCTTCCCAGGTGGCGCAGTGGTCAAAAAAGCCACCTTCAATTCGGGAGACCTGGGTTTGATCCCTGGTTCGGGAAGATCCCCTGGAGAAGGAAATGGCAACCTACTCCAGTATTCTTGCCTGATAAATTCCATGGACAGAGGAGCCTGGTGGGCTACAGTCCATGGGGTCACAAAGAGTCAGAAATGACTGAGTGACTTCACTTTCACTTTTACTACATGAGAGTCCATGAACAAGGCAATCTGATCTAGCAGGGGGAGATGGGAATTTATCGGAGAAAATTTTCCTGAAAACAAAACAAACCATTTGGTATGACCTCCAGTTAACTTGGAAAAGATCAGAAGTGAATTGATCTGGAGATCTGGAAAGAACCTCCATGAATAGGAAACAGTAAATGCCTATGGGCCAGAATGAGGTTACTAGGTCTGGGTCAAGAAGAGCTACAGATCAGTGTGGTCTGCAGTCAGAATGAACAAGACAGTTACACGATGCAGGACTGCAACATGTCAAGTATTTGGGGTTTTCTCCCAAGAACAAAGGGAAGCTGTTGAACAGTTTTCTGCAGGGCAGTGACAAAATGAGATTTGCATTTTAAACAGATCGTTCTGGCTCTACTGCTGAGAAGAGATTGGAGCGGAGCAAGAGAGGCTGCAAGAGCACTATTAAGGCTACATTTTCAGTCCAGTGATTTGGATCTGAAATGGTTTTTCATCATAACTATATAATATAATGTTCTTGTTATTTATGTTCTTCCTCAGAGAGAAGCAGTTTCATAATATGATGTCCTCAGACTTTGGTTTTGGCCATCCAAATTTGAAAGGCACTATATTGCCTGTTGGCAGAAAAACCTTTCCCAGAACTCCTGTGTATTGGGTGAATTTGGCAAGTTTCATGGCAGACCATCTGTGCAAAAATTCTCTGCTTTTCTAGCATATCTAGTTCTGTGGTCCCATTCGGAATTGCCTCAAAATGCTGTTTCATTATTTCACTTTAATGTCAAGCAGAGGAAACAAAAATTAAGAGCCTCTTTAAAAGGTTTACACTCAGCAAATTTAAATTTTGCTCCTTTATTTTTATCAGTATAATTTCTGAAATAGGTGGTGCTAATTACCAATTGATATGTGTTGAACATATAATTTTTAAACTTCAACTTCTTCTAAAGTTTCTCATATTAATAATTAAATCAATGATTCTATGAGAGGCCTTCCCTATTTCTTTCTGGCCCTTTCTATAAGTGTGAAATATAGCAAATCAGGCAGATTTTGTATTTACTTGCAATAAATATCTACACTTCTATAATGAATTGTTGTAGACTTAAGTCTTCAATGTAGTATCCTAAAAAATCAATATGGTAAAGATATTGTAAATAAGAACATAGAGCTAACAAGTTATTCACAAGATATGTTTCTGTGAATAAAGAAATAACGGACATGAATTTCTGAAAAAGAAGTCCAATTTAAGTTTAGTATTTTTCTTACAAAAGCAGTACAAATTATTAACTCATGCTTTTCCAAATCACAAGTAAAAAATACATTGTGTGTATTGTTTTCAAATTTGGAATTCATAATTTAGCACTTAATCCATAAATAAAATTCAGTGTTACAATTTAGGGTATTATTTCATATTTCTAGTTATTTCTAGAATAAAATAAGTATTTCCAAGCATTCAAAAGTGTTCATAAAGTAAGTTTAATGACGGTGCCTTATATGCATTGTTGTTAGTCGCTAAGTCATGCTCCACTCTTTTGTGACCCCATGAACTGCAACCCACCAGTTTCTTCTCCATGTGATTTCCCAGGCAAACATACTGAAGTGGGTTGCCATTTCCTTCTCCAGGGGATTTTCCCAACCCAGGGATAGAACCTGCATTTCCTACATTGGCAGGAGGATTCTTTATCACTGAGCCACCAGGGAAGTCCCACATTATACATATATAATCTAAAATTTTCAATGACTGAAAATAAATATTAGATTATTTCCTCAACCCGCAGCAGGCTAAACCTTATTGAGTTTTTTTAGCTAGGTCCATTGGTAGATGGATTGCAAGTACACGAGTACAGAAAAAAGAATAGAACTTTCCAGAGAGCTCTAATTGTAGGAGGAAAAGCCTGAAGTGTCATAGTTATACTTAGAAAAGGGAGGAGAGAGAGAGGGACTAGAAATAATTTTAGAAGGGAAAGACAGAGTGAAAGTAGAAAGATTATTACAAGAGTCATCCTGTGAAAGGAACCATGGTGGAAGTCTGGCATTTAAAGAGGATTTTTATGATGTCCACTCTTCTCCACTGTATCATGGAAATTTCATTAAAAATATACATCCTCCATTAAGGTTTTAGGAGTCAGGTATATGCTTTTGTGTATGTATTTATGTGTTTCTCTTTGAGTGTGTGCTGTGGGGCAGGGAATTACGTAAAGTCTGCCTAGACTGAACCCTGGGAATTCCAGTTGCTCTTGGGCTAAATTCAAGAAATATAAAAAGAAGCAAAGGTATTTTTTTTTTTGTTTTAATCAACCTGTTAGATTTGGTTTGCAAAGTTAAAATAAATCATTACCAGGTTAAACCTAGGGAGTGGTTTGGGTCAAAAAGTTTTATCTCTAATACACCAGTAGTTAGAAACCTCGCTCTATCGATCAGGATGCAGAGATCTTGCTCACATGATTGAGTCAGTCAATTTTGGCATATATAAATGGGAATGAGAAAATGATAAAACCAGGGATATAAGGATTAAAGTGGATAACAGATATGAAATTCTCAGCATAGTGTTTGGAACATAGTAATTGCTCAATAAATGGTGGATTGTCTTATTTTAATTAACTTCCCTGGTGGCTCAGTGATACAGAATCCTCCTGCCAATGTAGGAAATGCAGGTTCTATCCCTGGGTTGGGAAAATCCCCTGGAGAAGGAAATGGCAACCCACTTCAGTATGTTTGCCTTCTTGTATATGCTGCTTTAAGACTTTGTTTTTTCTAAATAATATGACTTCCTCAAAATCAGATAATAGTTCAGAATAGTATAGTACATGTTCAAGTACCTGGAAAAGGTCAGTGTTCACTTCAATACCAAAGAAAGGCAGTACCAAAGAATGTTCAAACCACCGCAGCACTCATTTCACATGCTAGCCAAGTAATGCTCAAAATTCTCCAAGCTAGACTTCAACAGTACATGAACCTAGAACTTCCAGATTTTCAAACTGGATTTAGAAAAGGCAAAGGAACTAGAAATCAAATGGCCAGCATCTGCTGGATCGTAGAAAAAGCAAGAGAATTCCAGAAAAACATCTACTTCTGCTTCATTGACTGTGCTAAAGCCTTTGACTGTGTGGATCACAACAAAATGTGGAAAATTCTTCAAGAGATGGGAATACTAGACCATCTGACCTGACTCCTGAGAAATCTGTATGAAGGTCAAGGAGCAACAGTTAGAACCAGACATGGAACAATGGACAGATTCTAAATTGGGAAAGGAGTACATCAAGGCTGTGTATTGTCATTATGCTTTTTAACTTATGTGCAGAGTGCATCATGTGAAATGCCAGACTGGATGAAGCACAAGCTCAAATCAATATTGCTGGAAGAAATATCAATAACCTCTGATATGTAGAGGACACTACCCTTATGGCAGAAAGTGAAGAGGAATTAAAGAGCCTCTTGATGAAGGTGAAAAAGGGGAGTGAAAAAATGGATTAAAACTCAACATTCAAAAAACTAAGATCATGGCATCTGGTCCCATCACTTCATGGCAAACAGATGGGGAAACAATGGAGACAGTTACAATTTTTTTTTTTTTTTTTTTTTTGTCTCCAGAATTACTGCAGATGGTGACTTCAGCCATGAAATTAAAAGATGCTTGCTCCTTGGAAGAAAAGCTATGACCAACCTAGATGGCATATTGAAAAGCAGAGACATTACGTTGCTGACTAAGGTATGTATGGTGGAAGCTATGGTTTTTCCAGTCATCACGTATGAATGTGAGAACTGGACCATAAAGAAGGCTGAGCCCCAAAAAATTGATTCTTTTGCACTGTGGTGTTGGAGAAGACTCTTGAGAGTCCCTTGGACTGCAAGGAAATCAAACCAGTCAATCCTAAAGTAAATCACTCCTGAAAATTCATTGGAAGGACTGATGAAACTGAAGCTCCAATACCTTGGCCACAGGATGTGAAGAGCTGAGTCATAGGAAAGACCCTGATGCTGGGAAAGATTGAAGGCAGGAGAAGTGGACAAAAGAGCAGGAGATGTATGGATGGGATCACCAGCTCAATGGACATGAGTTTAAGCTGGCTCCAGGAGATGTTGTAGGATAGGGAAGCCTGGTTTGCTGCAGTCCATGGAGTTACAAAAAGTTGGACATGACTGAGTCACTGAATAACCCACTCAAGTATTTATGTTGGTAGACAGGCATCAGCCATTCCTTAGCTACCTTTGTAAGACACAAAGTACTTCATGTTATTATATAGATAGATAGATACACACACACACACACACACATATTATTGGGTTAGCCAAGAAAGTTCAATAAACCTTTTTGGCCAACTCAGTATACAATATGTATTGTGTATATTGCTGTAACGCCATATATAAAACACATTCATATATAGGTCAAAGGCTACACACAGCACAGAGAATTTAATAGGCACTTTTGCTGTTTAGAAACATCCATGGTAAACAAAGGGCTTCCCTTGTGGCTCAGATGGTAAAGAATCTGCCTGCAATGCAGGAGACCCAGGTTTGATCCCTGGGTTGGGACGATCCTCTGGAGAAGGGAATGGCAACCCATTCCAGAATTCTTGCCTGGAGAATCCCGTGGACAGAAGAGCCTGGAGGAGTACAGTCCATGGGGTCTCAAAGGGTGGGACACGACTGAGCAACTAATACTTTCACTTTCGTGGTACAAATATCACTATTCTACTTAGATTCCCCAAACCATCCCACACATATCAATAATATCATATTCTTCACAATGAAACATGACTATTCTTACATTCTAGTCTTCATAGGTCAATTTCTAATCATCCTCTTTTCCTACGCTCTCCTCTGTGAAAGTCTGGTGACAAATTTTGTCCAAAGTCAACCCTCTGTTGCAGTAGTTTTCTCCTTACCTTTCATCCTCCACCTCACCCTCACCTCTGCCATCACTTTTCCTTTCAGTAGAATTTGTTCTATGTATTCTCTCTCTCTTCAGATATTTCATCTCATGGATAATGGGGAGAAAAATACTTTTGTATATATTTCATAAAATAATTTATATCAAAAACATTTTCTAATTAAAAAAATTGTTCTTCCTTTGTTCACACTGAAAATTCCTATTAACAAATGCTACCTAGTCTACGAAGACTCTATGATTCCATTAGGGGGAGTTAGAAACTATGTTCTCCATGCTTCCAAAGAATGATGTGTATAATTTCATTATCTTCTGATTTCTTTATGCACCCAAAATGCAAGCATTTTATTGGCAGACTGTGTCCTGAAGCATTTCATATCTTCCACCTTTCCCCCTTTACTTTGTGTCCACTTGTCACAGGTTGTGCTATATCTGCAGTATGAGAAGCCTCAACCTTTCTTTAATTTGAGATTAGATTATATTTTCACAAAAATAATCTCAATTTTTCTTGTATGAATTGCTCTTGGATGTCTGTGTGTTTTCTTATATCCCACTGACCAGAACTCCTTGTTAACACCAATCATATGCTTTTTCCTGGACCTCAAAGAAAGAATTTAGACTATTAGGGCTATTAACAATGTATATTTAAATAGTTTTGTGTGTGTGTATGTATTTCTTTTTTCTTTCTAGAATATGAGCTTTTTGATACCATTAAAATTAGGTCCCAATTAAGACTCAGTTTAAATTCTGTTCTTTTTCTGTCCCTTCTATTTTGTTTTCTGAGTTAATATCATCATGTCTTTGGTTTCAGTTGCCCCCTATATGTGTGTCCTATCCATTCAGGCTGATCTAATAAAATACCATAGATTGGGTAGCTTATAATCAACTGATCTGTATTTTTCATCATTCTGGAGGGTGGGACGTCCAGCACCTAGGCACTAGCATAACTGAACTCCAGTGAAGGCTCTCTCCGTTTATAGCTGGCATCTTCTCACTCTGTCCCTACATAGAATAGGCTAGAGAATCTCTCTTGATCATCTTTTCCAAGGCATTCAGTTCAGTTCAGTTGCTCAGTCATGTCCTACTCTTTGTGACCCCATGAATCGCAACACGCCAGGCTTCCCTGTCCCTCACCAACTCCCAGAGTTCACTCAAAATCATGTCCATCGAGTAGATGATGCCATCCAGCCATCTCATCCTGTCATCCCCTTCTCCTCCTGCCCCCAATCCCTCCCAGGATCAGGGCCTTTTCCAATGAGTTAACTCTTTGCATCAGGTGGCCAAAGTATTGGAGTTTCAGCTTCAGCATCATTCCTTCCAAAGAACACCCAGGACTGATCTCCTTTAGAATGGACTGCTTGGATCTCCTTGCAGTCCAAGGGACTCTCAAGAGTCTTCTCCAACACCACAGTTCAAAAGCATCAATTCTTTGGCATTCAACTTTCTTCACAGTGCAATATCCAAGGCATTACACACCTTCAAATGACCCACCTCCTAGTACCATCTTCTTTGGAGGTTAGGATTTCAACGTATAAGTTTGGGGAGACACAAACATTCATATCATAGAAACAGATGAATCACAATCTGTATTTCCAATTTAGACTTTCTTTATCTACTCTAGACCAACTCAGAATTGGTGATTTCTATTCTACTATGTTTTGTGATATCCCCTGCCCCAGGATACATTTTGAACCTGATTTTTCCAAAAATGAACTTACAACAGTCTACAAAACCTTTCCTGTACTCAGCATTCTCCCAGTGCTTACTTTCTTAATTAATGGCATATAATTTTGCTAGTTAAATATATCAGACACTTTGGGTCAGCCTTTACTTCCATATGCAACCATCACCAAGTCCTATTGATTTTACTTACTAAATATATATTTTTCATTATCTGGAGGCTGGGAAGTCCAGGATCAAGCCACTGGCCTTGTATAATTCTCTCTTCCAACTGTACAGATATCCTTAAATAAGTAACCATTCTCTTTTCTTAGGCATTCTATCCTAAGTTTTGTGCCTACTTCCAATATGGACTCCCATTAATAAATTCTCCAGAATTATCTTGTAGCCAGGATTATCTTCTCAAAGCATACAGGTAAAGAATTCACCTCTGCTTAAAACATTTCAATGGTTTGCCCTTTTCTTAAAATTAAATCAAAACTCTATAATTTGTCCTATAATTTTCAAAAAGGTCTAGCTCATTAGACACACTAGCCTTCTGTCTAAAAGTTAGATGTCATAAGAAGTCAAATAATGTAAATATAGTTTCAGATATTAGGTTACTAATTTTTTTCAAGTGTTGCTCAAAAGTTGTTATTCTCATCTGTTATACAAGCTCTGCTAGTAACTGTTAATATCTCTGAGCTATCAATTGTACTCAATAATTCATCATTATTTTCTAAAATCAGAGTAAATAAGGTCAGAATAAATAGAATGCCATCAATTAATTCATTTTTACATGGAGTTTTCTCACATGGACAATTTAATGCATTATGATATTCTATATGGAAAAGTTCTCAGCTGAGTAACTGATAAACCTTAGCTATTCTATAAAAATATACCTACATTCTAATAGTCTTTGTTTTTTAAAGAGACTGGACTAAATGGAGGTGCATTATTTGACTGCTGAGCATAACGTCAGGATCTTTATTCAAGTTTATTTGAAAGCAAACTGATTCATTTAAAAATTCATGCATCTCATAGTGGTGAACTGTGTTGATTTTGATTGGGTTTACTTCGCCTATGTTAAAAGAAAGACCTCATGGCATTTGCTTTGCCTCACATGGAAATTAACTTAAGACACAGCCTGCTGGTTTTCAGTGAAACAGAAGTAATTGCTTATTAAATGAGCTTTAAAGCCATGCTATACCTTGATTAAATGTTCTTTATTTTAAATCTGTTGTAACATTATTCATTAACTAATGTGGTTCGAAATAAAGAATTTTGTATCATGCAGTTTTACTTGTTTTAATGTAATCATCTGAAATTCTATTCAATAATTTACTTTATTAAAATTCTTTAGAGACAAGAACCATATGCACATTTTTCACATTTCGTAGAAAGTTTCTAAAGTTCTCTAGAAGAAAATAAGATATTATCAATTTATTTTCCAACACAAATAATACTTGGAAACAGAATGTAGGTTTCAAAAACATGGTGTGAAGAAAGTACTCATTGAGAGCAAACTCCCAAGCACCTATTGTAGCTATAACTGTTCATTTCTGTCTAATGAATTTATGAAATATCTTTAATTTCTGAAAAATTTACTTAACTCACATGAGTAATTAAAGCCTGAAGTTACATTCTACTCTCTAAGATAACATAAATAACCCAATATAAGTATTGTTGGACTGCAATGGATTCAAAGCATAGTTATAAAAATATAGAGGTTCAGTAACATTCACTGCAAAAAAAATCAACATTTGGGAGTTGACAGGGGAGTTTCTCCCACTATGTAAATACTGATATGTGGTTTTATAAGGAATATTTAAACTTTTTTTCCTGCTAATATGTGATGACAATCTATTCTAGCCTAGAAGTATAGGTAAAACTCCCTTCCTAAAATTGATGAAAATGTGATATCTAACTGGTTTTTCAAGCTCTTTATTTTAACATTGACATTTATATAAAATTAAAGCATGTGTTCAGAGAAAGAGGTCCCAGTCCTGGAACTGAAACATTTTGTGAAGAAATGAGAAGCTGGAGCCAGCCTCCAACTGTGCTGTTCCTTGCAAACACCAGTGCTGTGGCCGGTAGTTGCTTTCACCACTGCCTCCTATTATCCTGTTTTCATTTGTTTGTTTTTTCCCATTGGATTTATTATATCTTCCTTCAATCTTTTGCCACTGTTCTTTTCTTAAGGATGGAAAATCAGATATTTTTACCTTGTTTTCAAATTCCTATCACATACTCAATACTTACTTTATTGTGCTCCCTCTATGCCTCCTTTTGTCATGGATGATAGTGTCAAATACAGTTGGGCTGTGCTTTTACATATTATTGTTAAAAGTTCCACCCAACAAAAATCCATACAAGATATTGTGTAATCTAAAATGAGGAAAAAGACTTGTATTTTAGTTTTATATATTTTTTCCATATATAAATTTAAAAGGGCTTAGATGAGTGCAACATCCAATGGTAAGTGGTATTGTTTAGTTTTATAACAACTAATTTTTCTATATGTAAAACGTTTAAAGTGCATGGAATGAGGTGTACCAATATTATAAAATACAATAATAGTTTTATTTAAGTTATATCTGGCTGAATATCTGGCTATTTTAAATATTCATCAATTGCTGCTGCTGCTGCTAAGTCGATTCAGTCGTGTCTGACTCTGTGCGACCCCATAGACGGCAGCCCACCAGGCTCCCCCGTCCCTGGGATTCTCCAGGCAAGAACACTGGAGTGGGTTGCCATTTCCTTCTCCAATGCATGAAAGTGAAAAGTGAAAGTGAAGTTGCTCAGTCGTGTCTGACTCTTGGCAACCCCATGGACTGCAGCCCACCAGGCTCCTCCGTCCATGGGATTTTCCAGGCAAGAGTACTGGAGTGGGGTGCCACCACCTTCTCCCAATTGGGAGGCCTTCAAAACACACATTTGTGAGTATATAAAATATTCAATTAATTTTACAGAGAGATATTCAAAAGTCTATCCTTGGAAATAATCAATCTCATGTGGCAAACACACTTTAGAGGTATGAATTTTATCAGAGAATCAGACTAATAAAAGCAAGCTGCTATTCCAGATATTTTTCTTTGGCTATTTAAGAGCTTTATATTTTAACCTCTCTTTCGGGGTGTGTCCAGCTACAGGTTTTTCAGAACATATTTGATTACAGTTTTAGATAAGAGCAGAGTCCATTGTTTTTAGCATACAGCAGGCACAAAATTAATGTTAAGTGAACAAATGGACATTCACTTGGATGGATAAATAATCCTCCTTGAATGATATTTACATAGTCTCCTTGCCTTCAGTCTTTCCCCAACTCTAAGTCATTATTGGACACTATTACATCAATCTCCTTGGTATGTTATCACAAGATTTTTTTTGAAAAAAAGCCTGAGTTTCATAAAGCCATAAAGCATAGACTCTAGTATGACAGTCATGGTTCTCCATAAAATAAACCCACATTTGTTTTTCATATATATCGTTCACTATTCCCCTACAGGAATCTTTGATCCACACAAACTGATATACTCAGTGTCTCTCCAATTTTTTCAAGTTGTTTTCTTCTCTACCTTCATGCTTTGGCACACTACTTTCTAAACCCTAATCGTCCTTTAAAGAACTGTTGAGATTCTTAATCTTGAGCAAAGCTTTGCTGACAATCACAAGGCTGTCCTCAGGAGGAGTGTTTAGGAATCACTACCTGAGCCCTGTGTTTTTTAAGTCTCCAAGGATGCAGGGGAAGGACCTAGTCTTACACATATTACCCAACCATCAAGCCCCCATCATGAGGGATAGAGCTGGACTGTTCATATGCAACTAATACCACCTCAACCAACACCCAGCCCACCAGTGAGCATTGCCTACTGTTAATCCAAAATGTATTCTTTCTATCCACTAATGGCTGCTCCTTAGCATGATCTGCCACCATCACTTGCATGGATGATGGCAGGGCCTCCAGTCTGGTGCTCATCTATTCCCCATTCCTTACCAATGCTCCCCCTCACTGCCGATTCCATTCTCAAAGTCATCCAAGTGTTTTATTAAATGTGAATCTGACAGATTTAAATATAAACTTGATAGCTTCTAGAATCTTTAATATGCCAATAACTTCCTAGCATATTTAGAATGAAGAACAAACTTCTCTCCGTGACATATGAGGCTGTAGTGAGTTGGTCTCTAGTTGCCTAGACTATCCTCAATTTCAGTTCCCACCCTTCTCTCCTTGCTTTTGATGTAGTTACATGAGATTTTCACTGTTCATAGAACACAGCAACTCAGACACATCTTGGGGAATTTACACTTTCAGTTCCACTGAGCTATAGTTTTCCACCTACCAAATTTAACATGGCCATCTCATTGATGTCTTTTGGATCCCTACCTGCTGTTTGTTTCTGAGAGAAGACCTCCTTAAGCAATGTCCCTGACACACATACCGACACCACTTTCTTTCATATCCTTTACTTTGGAACGTTTACTACTACTGAAATAGTACTATGATGTTTACTTTTTTTTTTTTTTCCTGTCTATATTGACTGGATTTTGAGTTCAAAGAGAACTAAGACACTGTGGGTCTTGTTAACTTCTATATCTTCAATACTTAGATCAGCATTTTTCATAAGACAGTGGACAGTCAAAAAATGTTTTTTGAAAACCTAAATGGGAAAAAATAGATGAAAGAATTAGATAAAATTGCTCATGTAAAAGCAGTTCATATACTCTTTAAAATTATGTTAATATCACAACCATCTATTTGATACTCAGCTAAATATTGCCTTGTACTCATTGTTATAACATTATGGTATCTTAAATTCTTTCATTTATTCGTTCAGTTAAAATTATTAAATGGTACTATGGGCTTCGAGAGATACAACAGTAAATTCTACAGATTCATTACCAACATCAGGTAGGTGGGACGTACTGGAATCCAGCCTAGGTTGGGGTAGGGGCAGCAGTTAGGAAAGTCTTTCCAGAGGACCTAACATTCAAATGGAGATCTGAAAAATGAACAGGAAGCAACAAATCAGGCACTGACGTGGATGAGGTAGAAGAATAACATGTTTACTAACTTCTTTATCCCTCATGTGACCCAGCAATGTCCTCTGAACCAGAACTAGAATATAAAGAAAATAGATACAGCATATAGACAATAAATAGTGACTGCTATATTTGGTCTCCTATTCTTTAAAGGGCCATGATGTGGAGGGATGATGCAGAAAAGAATAAAAAAATATTTATTAATGCCCATTACATGCCAAATTCTAGGCCATCAGTTTTCACAAGAATAATTTTATTTTATTCTCTTGACGGCTGTTTCGAAGGCTGAGCCTCATCAGGTTTTATTGACCCTCATAAATTATACTTACAGCTGAAGCTCTAACTGGGTGTATTCTGACTCTTGAAAATCCATGCTCCTTTCTGTTACCTAACTGGGTCAGTAGTTCTCAATCAGACTGTACATTAGAAACAGGAAACTGAGGCTACGCTTGAGACCAATAAAATTAGAGTACCTGGGCGTGGAACCCAGGCTTCAATAGCAGCTAAAGTTTCTCAGCTGAATTTGATGTGCAGCCAAGTTTGAAAAAATCACCTGTTTAGGCCAAGAACAAATCTCCAGCTAGTTTAATTAATTCACTTTGGCTTTCTCATTCATATTTCTGTCTTCAACCAAGATGTCACCTAAACCACAATAAGCAAAGAAAAAAAAAATTCTCTTCTTTGGCATGGCCTCTTTAATGCATTAGTCCTGAAAAGCCAACTGTGAAGGTTAAAACAGCATAACTAATAATTAAGCCACTTTTGTCTCTCAACATACTACATACTGTGTCTGTTTTAATAATTCCTGGCTCCACCAACATATGCTATCAGATTTAATTCTCTATGGTCTGGCACTACATATTTTTAGTAACCTTAGCTTCCGAAGAAGAACAGAAGAAAGTAACACCATTTACATATCTACAGGAACATGATTTATTTAAGTTTGCAAAAGAATATCACAGGAGAATTCGTAAAACTTAAAAATTCATTTTTTTTATGCTTGCTACAACAAAGGATCAGCTGGCACTTAACAAAAATTCTGTGGTATATATTATTATTAGATAAGGCTTTTGCAGCATAATATAAAAGAGGTTAACAGTGCTGGTAGCCATTGTTCTCA
Organism: Budorcas taxicolor; assembly: GCF_023091745.1. Classification (NCBI taxonomy): domain Eukaryota; kingdom Metazoa; phylum Chordata; class Mammalia; order Artiodactyla; family Bovidae; genus Budorcas; species Budorcas taxicolor. The sequence goes on along the minus strand of NC_068919.1, from coordinate 37,680,136 downwards.
AATGAATCAATATTCTCCTACTGCCCTGGGCTACAAAATATTTTCCTGGCTTAAAGAAAATATGTGATCCTTGTCTTACAGTTGTCATTGTGGAATTTAATACCACAGGCAGTAGACTCTGTAAATAAATACCCAATATAAATGCCCTCAAAGTCCCTTGAGATAAAGCAATGAGTCATATTTTAGAAAAGTATTTTTCACCAGTCAATACATATCCTGATCTTTGGATCATCATATCAGTTCCTATGATTGATAACTCCTTAGCACAGAGATCACTGAAAATTAAAACTATATGATGTCATTATGTGACCCTCTAACCCAATGATTCCTCTTTCCTCTGTATTATATCCATACTCATTAATCATGAACTTGATTTATTATTGGGAATATTTGAGACAGAGATAGAATAATTTATCTTGTAAAAAGTGATTTGCTACACAAAGATGTTTTTAGCAGCTTTATTCACAATTACTAAGACTTGGAAATAACTAAGATATCCTCCATTATATGGAAAGATAAACTGTGGTACATCCAGACAATAGAATGTTATGCAGTGCTAACAAGAAAAGAGCTATCAAGTCATGAAAAAACAAGGAGGAATCTTATTTTTAAATACATATGACTAAATGAAAACAAGACAATCTGAAAAGACTATATATTTGTGTGATTCCAATTGTATGAATTGGAAAAGGCAAAACTATGAAAACAATAAAAAGATCAGAGGTTTCCAGGGGGTAGGGTGTAGTAGGGGGATGAACAGGTGTAGCATAGTGGATTTTTAGAGCAGTAAAAATATACTGTATGACTCTATACTGGTGGATTGATGTCATTACACATTTATCCAAACCCATAAAATGTACAACACTAAGAATGCAACCCGATGTAAACTATAGACTTTAGGTGATTATGATACACAATGTAGTTCATCAGTTGTAGCAAATGCACCATTGTGGTAGGGGGTGTTGATAATCAGGGAAGCTATGCATGTGTGGAGGAAGGGGGTGTATGGGAAATCGCTAGGGGTGTATGGGAAATCGCTATATTATCCTCTCAATTTTACTGCAAACCTAAAAACTGAGTCTACAAAACAATTATATATACAACATAATATATATATTATATATAGGAATGAACTACAGAGATACACCTCAACATAGAGGAATCTCACAAACATACATACTGCACAATTGCATTTATATTAAGTTCAAAAGCAGGCAAATCTAAATTATGGTTTTAGAACAAATATTTATTATCTCCCACGTGTGAGGTTTTATGGTGATAAAATTTAAAAACTGTGGTGTTAAAAATTAGGATAGTACTTACCTTTGGGGAGAAGAAGAGATAGTGACTGCACGGGACTCTATGGTCTATGTTGCTGATAATGTAACATTTCTTGAGCTGAATTTTGACTACTGGGATATCTTTACTTCAGGGTACTTTATTGTTTATTAATTGTGTGTATGTAAGATTGTGTTGGTCAGTTCATTGTCTCTTTTCACCATTTTGTTCACATCATCCCTACTGGAAAAATTAAATGGTTTTTTAAGGAAGTCATCATTACATATCAGGTTGTGGAGTAAGCAGGGCTGCGATGAGAATAAGAAAAGTTTTATCCATAGTTTTAAAATGCTTATAATATGATTATTTTATACTTATAAATAAAATAACACTATGATTATAAATAATTGATTTAATGTATTCATTTGGGAAGTCTTGATATTAATTAGAAACACTTTTGGTGGCTAACCTAACATATATAACAAAGCTGCATTTCTTTTAAAAATATCCCAATGAAGACTCTCTCTTAACTCTTAACTAAACTTTAGTCTTCATAGCTTAATCTGAATCTGAAAGTATTAAAAAATTTATTATATAAATTCAGCAGTATGAAACAAATGTAAAAATACCTCAAAGGTTAATCTTAGATCATATTTTAAAGATCATCAAAATTACACTGACCTTAGCCATTTTATAGCACTCTCATCTTTTGACTAAAGAAAATTCTCTTGATTTGTCACTTAACACTAAAAATTATATATGATTAAGCAAGATTTGACCAAGAAGTGACGGGTCAGATTTTCTCATGGTATGTTGAAAATGTGGAACTGCTACATTGCATCTGCAAACTGTGACACTGACCCAGACATGTATCGGGGCAGAACTGATGTCATCTGTCTCTAAACAATGGAGAACAATTCTCAGCATGTGGCCTAGAGGCTATATTATGCTGATGACAAAATCGCCAACATTTATTGCTTGAGATCAATTCAATAATACAATAGGATTAACCATACATGCCCCCACTTTTATTAAGCATTATTTGCTTATTCACTTCTATAACATCACTGCTTTGTTGCTGTTTTTAGCCTTCTTATTCTATCCTCCCTTCTTACTCCTTTCACTGGACTGGCTACACTTTAGATATTTGGTCTGCATCTGTGTGTGTGATGCTCCAAATATAAGAAATGTTTTCTCTGAATTAGACTAGCCACATTAGTATGGGCTTCCTTTTATAGGCAATTTCCATTTATTCTGTAGTTAAAATATATTCTGGAATATCATCAAACAGAAAAGAGAGAAATGAGACATTTCTTTGTGCTGAAATGTAGCATTCTTTTGTTTCTTCTTCCACACCATATTTTACTGTTTTTCTGTGTATATTAAACTTGTACCAATCGTGTTTTAAACAGTAGTTGCCATGCCAAGCAATGGAGATAAAAATATAAGGGAGAAGACATGATTGTGAAATAGACAAAGATCAACACAAATACAGACAAAATAGGTATAATAAAGTGTTACAGTTGATGAAATAGATTAATGAGCTATAATTATGGCAAATGGATGAGGATCCTCATATGAGGATAAGGAGAGATTTCAAATAAAGGTTAAAACCTGAAAGCAGCATAGGTTTTCATTAGCTGAAAGGTGAGATATGATAATCTAGACATACAGCGTAGCTTAAATATAATCAAGATCTGAAGTAGTCTTGCTGTGGATGGTAATTCCCAGTTGCAAGAGCAAAGACTGTGACTCTCTGGATTAGAGAAAGGAATATAATAATGAATGTGGTCACTAGATATATATAAGCTTGGAGAAATAGGGAGGACACATTGTTGAGACTGTGTATGTTGTTTTAAGGGGTTTCATCTCTTGTTGTAGAAAATCAAAAGACATTGAAGCATCTTAAGCAGGGGAATAATATAGCCAGCTATCTCTGGCAGCAGTGCAGAGGGAAGACTGGATTGGAATAAGGTTCTAATGAAATGATCCTATTGAAAGGCCTGAAGGTAAACAAAGCTTTGTAAATACAGAGAAGAAAATGGAAAGTAGAGATGTCAAGGAAAAAGAATATGCAAAATTTAGTGATCATAGCAGGTGGGAGTAGGAATCTTGGGAGAAATCTAAGATGACACCTGAGCTTTTAGCTTGAGTGATTTTGTTTTCTATTTGATTCATCTGCTCTGGTCATGTATTTTTCTATTTTCCTGCTTTCTTTTGGATTAACTGATTATTTAGTTAAAGATATTTTTATCAAATTTACTGATTTACTATTACACTGATTTCTAGTGTTTTCTTTATTTAAGACAATAGTTCTCAACTTTTGAAATAAGGGGACATTTGGAAATGCCTGAAGACACTTTAGTTTCACAGTTAAAGGAGTGCTACTTGCATCTAAAAGATGATGCTGTTAAAGTGCTACACTCAATATGCCAGCAAATTTGGAAAACTCAGTAGTGGCCACAGTACTGGAAAAGGTTAGTTTTCATTTCAATCCCAAAGAAATGCAATGACAAAGAATGTTCAAACTACTGCCCAATTGCAATAATCTCACACCCTAGCAAAGTAATGTTCAAAATTCTCCAAGCTAGGCTTCACCAGTACATGAACTGAGAACTTCCAGATGTTCAAGCTGGATTTAGAAAAAGCAGAGATCAAACTGCCAACATCCACTGGATCATAGAAAAAGCCATAGAGTTCCAGAAAAACATCTACTTCTGCTTTGCTGACTATGCCAAAGCCTTTGACTTGTGTGGATCACAATAAACTGTGGAAAATTCTGAAAGAGATGGGAATACCAGACCACCTGACCTGCCTCCTGAGAAACCTGTATGCAAGTCAAGAAGCAACAGTTAAAACTGGACATGGAATAGACTGGTTCCAAATTGCGAAAGGAGTATGTCAAGGTTGTATATTGCCACCCTGTTTATTTAACTTATATCCAGATTATATCATGGTGAAATGCCGGGCTAGATGAAGCATAAACTGGAATCAAGATTGCTGGGAGAAATATCAATAATCTCAGAAATGCAGATAACACTACCCTATGGCAGAAAGCAAAGAGGAACTAAAGAGCCTCTTGTAGTCAGTGAAAGAGTAGAGTGAAAAAACTGGCTTAAAACTCACCATTCAAAAAACTAAGATCATGGCATCCAGGTCCATCAATTCATGGCAAGCAGATAGAGAAACAATGGAAACAGTGATAGACTTTATTTTGGGGGGCTCCCAAATCACTGCAGATGGTGGCTGTAGCCATGAAAGTAAAAGACACTTGCTCTTTGGAAGAAAAGCTATGATCAACCTAGACAGCATTTATGAAGCAGAGACATTACTTTGCCAACAAAGGTCTGTCTAGTCAAAGCTATGGTTTTTCCAGTAGTCATGTATGGATGTGATAGTTGGAGTATAAGCTGAGCACCAAAGAACTGATGCTTTTGAACTGTGCTGTTGGAGAAGACGCTTGAGAGTCTCTTGGACTGCAAGGAGATCAAACGAGTCAATCCTAAAGGATATCAGTCCTGAATATTTACTGGAAGGACTGATGCTGAAGCTGAAGCTCCAATACCTTGGCCACCTCATGGGAAGAACTGATTCCTTGAAAAAGAGTTGAAAAAGAGTGAAAGCAGGAGGAGAAGAGGACGACAAAGGATGAGATGGTTGGATGGCGTCACTGACTCCATAGACATGAGTTTGAGCAAGCTCTGGGAGTTGGTGATGGACAGGGAAGCCTGGCGTGCAACCATCCATGGGGTCACAAAGAGTTGGACAGAATTGAGTGACTGAACTGAAAACTGAACTGAACTTGCATCTAGGGGCCAGTCAGAGATGCTATTAGACATCCTACACTGTATAGCACAGTCCTCAACAACAGTGATTTATCCAGCCCCAAATATTAACAGTTCTGAGGCTGAAAATAATGTATATAAAATACATATTTAGCTTATCAGAGGCTACCTTCCTATAATATTAATGTACTTCACACATAGGTTAAAAACCTTATATCACCATGCTTTCCTTCTCTATCCCCCTCCCCCTCAACACACTGCTTTTTTGGTATTATTGTCATATTCTAATTCTACTACTTTTATAAATGGAAAATGTATTTTTATTTGCTTTAAATAGTCCTTTTAACTTTTCAGATGTTATTTTATATCTGTTTCCTCAGTTCAGTTCAGTTCAGTCGCTCAGTCATGTCCGACTCTTTGCGACCCCATGAATCGCAGCACGCCAGCATCACCAACTCTGTTTCCTAGGTACACATTATTTAAAATATGCAGTTGCTATTAAAAGACATATTTTTAATTGTTTCCAAAGCCACACTTAAAAACCTGAAGCCTGAGAAGTTTACTAATTTGTTATGTTTTCACACTCGTTATCAGTCAGCAAGACATCACATTGGTGATCTGCCCCAATCACTAGTCTAGCTAAATAAATGGATCTGCTGTCCTGTATTCAATGCGTTGCATCTTTTAAGTATGACTTGACTTTTCACCAACTCTTCCTACAAATGTGAAGCTGCTAGGTTATGTATCTTTAAAACTGCAGCAGTTTCCTTGAAATATACCATATGTCACCAAGTTAAATATTAAGGCATTTTAGCATTTTATCTTACATTCCATGTTTTTAAATATTTATATTTTTCAAAATTAAAAATTATATCATACTTTTATTATTTAGTACATGCATTTTTGTTGCTTCAGGCTTTAATGTAAATACACTTGCTAATTTTAGTTTATTACTAAATACATTTCTTTTATTGAGCTTATATTTTGAAGTATTATACATTTAACATTTTGTAGAGAAAAAGTAACAGTTCTATTAGAATTAATAAAAATATAGAATCTTAATTTTTTAAAAATTTTGAAGTATATTGATTTTATAAAAAAGTGAACATTAAAAATAGGGAACACTGTTAGGGCTTAAAATCTTAATCCATTGCAAAATATTAAAAAGACTCATTTTCTTTTAACACAGAAACTGAATCTTGAACTCTTGTGCATGTCATGATCGCTTCACATTACAGTTCCAGTAAGGTGATCTTACTAAGAATCTGTTGAAAGCAGCTTTGGTCCTTAATGTCACTGCCCCTCTACTTTATGACTGAGATAGTGAGCACTTTAGAAATCAAGGCTGGGAATGACTATTCTTTGCATATACAATCATCCTTTTATTGAAAAAAAATACTTTTTTCTGATCCAATGTCCTTTGCCTATGTACAGTTTTAGTTTTTCTTCTAGTTTCTGACAAAACAAAAATTTTCAAAAGGTCCGGAATAATTATTAGGTAACAACAACAACAAAAAGCTCTTCTCTGCCTTCAACTGCCTATGAACAAAATAACTTGAATCTTAATGTTCCTATAAACAATTCATTTGCTTAAAATCTTAAATTGCTTTAGTATTAAAGTGGACTTTTATGTTTTTTAGCTATTTATGGTTATTTGAGCAAAACAATATTTTAATTCTTCTGTCTTCATTATATAATTTTCTCTTACACAATATTATAGCCCCTTTCAAAATATTTGATGTACTATAGTAAATATTTATAGTATTTGATGTATTATACTGCCCATTTTTAATGTTACTGCAATGAACAGGTTACCTACATCAACAAACTTAAAGATAATAATAATGGAAATGTTTTTAAAAACAATAATGTTTGTTTTTACACTTGATACATTGATTAGACCATATTAACAAAGATAATACAATCAAGCGTTTAAAAACACATGAAATCTTGCCAAGTTTTATATAAAACAAAATATATGAATTATCTAGTTATAGAGGAATTGAACAAGATCTCTTCATGGAAGTTATACCTGTAATCATAGTAGAATCTATATCTGGAAATGATGGTACTTCTCCAGAAAATGCCTGTATCCATAGTTGCACACTGAACATGGTTTTTTAAGAGTTGGATTGATTTGTTTATGAAAAACAGAAAATGGAACTAAACTGTCTTAAAGAATAAGGAGAATTAACTGGTTTGGGTAACTGAAACTAACGTTAAGTTTCTATAAACAGAATAGCTTGCTCAGAACTTCAGCAGACTAGGAAATGTAGCCTTCCCAGAAAATTTATCATTCGCTAATGTCTCAGCTTTTCTGACTCCAAACTGCCTAGTTCTTCAAAACAAGGCCCTGAATACTTTGCCCCTATTCAGTTCAGTTCAGTCGCTCAGTCGTGTCTGACTCTGCGACCCCATGAATCGCAGCACGCCAGGCCTCCCTGTCCATCAACAACACCTAGAGTACACCCAGACTCACGTCCATCGAGTCAGTGATGCCATCCAGCCATCTCATCCTCTGTCGTCCCCTTCTCCTCCTGCCCCCAATGCCTCCCAGCATCAGAGTGTTTCCAAGTGAATGAACTCTTCGCATGAGGTGGCCAAAGTACTGGAGTGTCAGCTTTAGCATCATTCCTTCCAAAGAAATGCCAGGGCTGATCTCCTTCAGAATGGATTGGTTGGATCTCCATGCAGTCCAAGGGACTCTCAAGAGTCTTCTCCAACACCACAGTTCAAAAGCATCAATTCTTCAGTGCTCAGCCTTCTTCACAGTCCAACTCTCGCATCCATACATGACCACAGGAAAAATCATAACCTTAATTAGATGGACCTTAGTCAGCAAAGTAATGTCTCTGCTTTTGAATATGCTATCTAGGTTGGTCATAACTTTCCTTCCAAGAAGTAAGCGTCTTTTAATTTCATGGCTGCAGTCACCATCTGCAGTGATTTTGGAGCCCAAAAAAATAAAGTCTGACACTGTTTCCACTGTTTCCCCATCTATTTCCCATGAAGTGATGGGACCGGATGCCATGATCTTCATTTTCTGAATGTTGAGCTTTAGGCCAACTTTTTCACTCTCGTCTTTCACTTTCATCAAGAGGCTTTTTAGTTCTTCTTCACTTTCTGCCATAAGGGTGATATCATCTGCATATCTGAGGTTATTGATATTTCTCCCGGCAATCTTGAATCCAGCTTGTGCTTCTTCCAGCCCAGCGTTTCTCATGATGTACTCTGCATAGAAGTTAAATAAGCAGGGTGACAATATACAGCCTTGACGTACTCCTTTTCCTATTTGGAACCAGTCTGTTGTTCCATGTCCAGTTGTAACTGTTGCTTCCTGACCTGCATACAGATTTCTCAAGAGGTAGGTCAGGTTGTCTGTCATTCCCATCTCTTTCAGAATTTTTCACAGTTTATTGTGATCCACACAGTCAAAGGCTTTGGCATAGTCAATAAAGCAGAAATATGTTTTTCTGGAACTCTCTTGCTTTTTTGATGATCCAGTGGATGTTAGCAATCTGATCTCTGGTTCCTCTGCCTTTTCTAAAACCAGCTTGAACATCAGGAAGTTCACAGTTCATGTATTGCTGAAGCCTAGCTTGGAGAATTTTGAGCATTACTCTACTAGCACGTGAGATGAGTGCAACTGTGCGGTAGTTTGAACATTCTTTGGCATTGCCTTTCTTTGGGATTGGGATGAAAACTGACCTTTTCCATTCCTGTGGCCACTGCTGAGTTTTCCAAATTTTTTGGCATATTGAGTGCAGCACTTTCACAGCATCATCTTTCAGGATTTAAAATAGCTCAACTGGAATTCCATCACCTCCACTAGCTTTGTTCGTGGTGATGCTTTCTAAGGCCCACTTGACTTCACATTCTGGGATGACTGGCTCTAGATGAGTGATCACACCATCATGATTATCTGGGTCGTGAAGGTCTTTTTTGTACAGTTCTTCTGTGTATTCTTGCCACCAGTTCTTAATATCTTCTGCTTCTGTTAGGTCCATACCATATCTGTCCTTTATCAAGCCCATCTTTGCATGAAATTTTCCCTTGGGATCTCTAATTTTCTTGAAGAGATCTCTAGTCTTTCCCATTCTGTTGATTTCATCTATTTCTTTGCATTGATCACTGAAGAAGGCTTTCTTATCTCTTCTTTCTATTCTTTGGAACTCTGCATTCAGATGCTTATATCTTTCCTTTTCTCCTTTGCTTTTCACCTCTCTTCTTTTCACAGCTATTTGTAAGGCCTCCCCAGACAGCCATTTTGCTTTTTTGCATTTCTTTTCCTTGGGGATGGTCTTGATCCCTGTCTCCTGTACAATGTCATGAACCTCATTCCATAGTTCATCAGGCACTCTATCTATCAGATCTAGGCCCTTAAATCTATTTCTCACTTCCACTGTATAATCATAAGGGATTTGATTTACATCATTCCTGAATGGTCTAGCAGTTTTCCCTACTTTCTTCAATTTGAGTCTCAATTTGGTAATAAGGAGTTCATGATCTGAGCCACAGTCAGCTCCTGGTCTTGTTTTTGTTGACTGTATAGAGCTTCTCCATCTTTGGCTGCAAAGAATATAATCAATCTGATTTCAGTGTTCGTCATCTGGTGATGTCTGGTGTGTAGAGTCTTCTCTTGTGTTTTTGGAAGAGGGTGTTTGCTATGACCAGTGCATTTTCTTGGCAAAACTCTATTAGTCTTTGCCCTGCTTCATTCCACATTCCAAGGCCAAATTTGCCTGTTACTCCAGGTGTTTCTTGACTTCCTACTTTTGCATTCCAGTCCCCTATAATGAAAAGGACATCTTGTTTGGGTGTTAGTTCTAAAAGGTTGTAGGTCTTCATAGAACCGTTCAACTTCATCTTCTTCAGCATTACTGGCTGGGACATAGACTTGGATAACTGTGATATTGAATGGTTTGCCTTGGAAACAAACAGAGATCATTCTGTCATTTTTGAGTTGCATCCAAGTACTGCATTTCAGACTCTTTTGTTGACCGTGATGGCTACTCCATTTCTTCTGAGGGATTCCTGCCCACAGTAGTAGATATAATGGTCATCTGAGTTAAATTCACCCATTCCAGTCCATTTTAGTTCACTGATTCCTAGAATGTCAACATTCACTCTTGCCATCTCTTGTTTGAACACTTCCAATTTGCCTTGATTCATGGACCTAACATTCCAGGTTCCTATACAATATTGCTCTTTACAGCATCGGACCTTGCTTCTGTCACCAGTCACATCCACAGGTGGGTATTGTTTTTGCTTTGGCTCCATCCCTTCATTCTTTCTGGAGTTATTTCTCCACTGATCTCCAGTAGCATATTGGGCACCTACCAACTTGGGGAGCTCCTCTTTCAGTATTCTATCATTTTGCCTTTTCATACTGTTCATGGGGTTCTCAAGGCAAGAATACTGAACTGGCTTGCCATTCCCTTCTCCAGTGGACCACATTCTGTCAGGCCTCTCCACCATGACCTGCCCATCTTGGGTTGCCCCGCAGGAATGACTTAGTTTCATTGAGTTAGACAAGGCTGTGGTCCTAGTGTGATTAGATTGACTAGTTTTCTGTGAGTATGGTTTCAGTGTGTCTGCCCTCTGATGCCCTCTTGCAACACCTACCATCTTACTTGGGTTTCTCTTACCTTGGGGGTGGGGTATCTCTTCATGGCTGCTCCAGCAAAGCCCAGCCACTGCTCCTTACCTTGGACGAGGGGTATCTCCTCATTGCCGCCCTTCCTGATCTTCAACGTGGGATAGCTCCTCTAGGCCCTCCTGCGCCAGCGCAGCCACCGCTCCTTGGACTTCGGGTTGCTCCTCCCGGCCGTTCCTGCGCTGTTGCAGCCTGAAGCTCTCGGCCACTGCCCCTGACCTCGGACGTGGGGTAGCTCTGCTCTGCCACCCTCTTTCTCAAAGGATAAAGATGCCTTTTTTATAGTCGTTGAATGAAACGTTCCCAAGTATCCCATTCTCCTGCCTGCTGATAATCTCACCTTTTCCTGCTGTCAAAGTGTAATTTAAAAAAGTCAAAAACATGATTCATGTAAATAGATACAGAACAACCACGTGTTAAAATTTATGTAATTAATTAATGAAGAACAAGCCAAATGGTAAAGCTAATTCAAAAAATTTAAGAGGCCAAGTATTTTCAGTGAATAAAAGCAATGCAAAGAACAAGTAAACATAGTTAAATAACATCTCTCTCTCTTTTTTTTATTTTTCCTGACACATAAGTATGTGTATATTCTAAGAGCTCACCAGGAAAATATATAAAGGGATCTTACAAAGTAAGGGTAGAGATTTTAAGACAAACTTTATTTGACTTATCTATGCTTATCATGTTTTCTCTAGCTGGTCCAGTTCTACATCAGAAAGGGTTACATTGGAAGACAGTAAGGAAAGAGAAAGCCAGAGAAATCTAATTGATAAAATCTTTGTAAAATCACTTTTCTTTAAAATTTGCATAGATACTCACAACATGAGATATGCCATTTGATCAGTGAAATATCACAAATTATTTTTCTAAGAATGTCAAGCTAATTTTAATATGTACATCTAACCTTAGGAACTACAGTTATGGGAAAATCTATTTACATATTAAAGAAAGAATATACATTGGAAGAACTGATGCTGAAGCTGAAGCTCCAATACTTTGGCCACCTGATGTGAAGAGTTGACTCATTAGAAAAGACCCTGATGCTGGGAAAGATTGAAGGTGGGAGGAGAAGGGGATGACAGAGTATGAGATGGTTGGATGGCATCACTGACTCAATGGACATGAATTTGCACAAGCTCTGGGAGATGGTGAAGGACATGGGAGCCTGGCATGCTGCAGTCCACGGGGTCACAAACTGTCAGACAGAACTGAGCAAATGAACAATTTGCTTTATTTAAGTTAACTTAAATATTATAAGATGTATGTATCTTAAGAAAAGAGTAGCATGAATTTGACAAATGTCTATACTCATGTAATCAATTTCCCAATCAAGAAATAGAACATTTCTATCAATCCAGTGATTTCATTTCACTTTCCAATAAAGCTCTGCTCCTGGAGCCAACCACTAACATGGTTTGTATTACCACAGATTAATTCTGCCTACATGAATTATATATAAATGGAGTCACTTCTTTATTCAACATGTTTTAAAAATTCATCTATCTTATCATATGTCTCTGGTTCACTAATTTGCACTGCTACATGTTATTCTATTGAAATTCACATACCAGAATTTATCTATTTAACTGTTGATGGTCATTTGGGTTACTTCCAGCACTGAGCTATTATAAATAAAGTTGATAATTAGTCATGTACAATTTTTCTATGACATGTCTTCATTACTTTTGAGCAAATACCAAGGTATGGAATAAATAGGTCATAGTGTAGTAGTACGATTTTTCTGCAAAAAATTGCCAAAATGTGTTCTAAAAGACTTGATTGTTTTACACTCCCACCAGCAATAAATGAAAATTACTTTTGCTCCACATCCTTGCCAACATTTTGTGTTGTCAGTTTTCCAACTTTAGTTACCAAATGAACAGTTAGCAATATCTCATTGTACTTTTTATTTGCATTTCCCTGTTAAGAGTTTTTTCATGCAAATTTTATGCAGCAAAATATTTTTAGAAGGGTCTACTCAAATATTTCTTTTTATATGACCATTTGCATTATAATTATTATTGATTTGTAGAGTTTTTTTTTTTTTAATATAGCCTGGATATGAGTTCCTCATCAGATACATGTTTATAAATGCTTTCTCCCAGTTTGTGATTTATCTACACATTTTATTAATGACATGCTTTGCTGAAGCCTTAAGTCCGTTGGATATCCTTATGAGAAAGATGATAGAAATAGCAAAAAAACTTTCTAAGTATGAATATATCTGCATATTCAAAGCTCGATGAATTTTAAAAAAATTTTAGTCATGGTAGTGTCTAAAAATAAAAGATTGAAGACAATTTTGGAAGGGAGAACTTAAAGGCTTTAGGAAAGAGGTGCAAATGGAGGTAAAAGGAGGCCACAAATGAGAGGTGTCACAATTTGAGCTTCAAGTTGAGCAGGAGGGGAAGGTAATAATGTATAGGCAGAAGTGGTATTCCAACTGAGGGAAAATTTACTGTGGCAGTAAGACTAGCAGGAAAAACACATGTGAAGAATCTCCTCCAAAGGGGGAGAAGAACCTTGAGGCCCTCTGCTCCCATTTTTACCCCTTGCACTATAAGGAATGAGTAAAGGCCCATCTCCAAATAATTGGAGGTGGCAAATCATTAAAAATATAAAGTCAGATTTAGCCACAGTTTAACTCAGTATCAGACAAGTAGAGACAAAAAGAGGTTGCTTTACACCCCAGGTAGGTGATGAGAGTAAGATTTGCATGTGTTTGTGTGTGTGTGTTCAGTCGTGTCCGACTCTGCGACCCCATGGACTATATAGCCCACCAGGCTCCTCTGTCCATGAAATTTTCCAGGCAGGAATACTGGAGTGAGTTGCCATTTCCTTCTCCAGGGGATCTTCTTGACCCAGGGATTGAACCCATGTCTCTTGTGTCTCCTGCATTACAGGAAGTTTCTTTACCTTTCCACATGCATGCATAAGGCAATTTCCATAAAAAGTAATGATGTCACTGGGGAGAAAAGCATTAAACATAGAAAGCTTAAAAAAAATCATAAAATGGGACAAGCTCTGATCCAAGACCAAACCACTCTTTGGAATTCTTTTGAGTTCCTGGATCTAATTCCCCTACCCACTTCCCACACAACACCAAGCAATTCTCTGGCACCAGAATAGTGTTAAAAATTCAACTCGATTCTGACACCATCTAACTAAAGAGAGCATCAGATTCCACACTTGAAGTGCTCAGTAGCACAAGATTGCCCCTACCCTGCTTCCAAGTCCAAGTTGTTGCCTGTACTTCTGACCAATTGGCTAAAAATCAAAGGTGTCCATGCCTTCCTCCTCGGGCTCAACTAATTTGCTACAGCTGCTCACAGAACTCAGAGCAAGTTTACTAACTAGATTTCTGTTTTATTATAAAAGGATATAATTTAGGAACAGCCAGGTGGAAGAGATGCAAACAGCAAGGTAGGTAGGAAAGGGAAAAAATATTCCATGCCCTCTCCAGCCAGGCACTTTTTCACCAACCCGGAAGCTCTCCACGGTCCTTTTTGCAGTTTCATGGAGCCTTTATCGCATAGGTACAACTGATTAAATCATTGGCTATAAGCAATCAATTCAACCTCCAGTTCTTCTTCTCTCTCCTGAGGCTGAGAGCACCAAAGGTAAGAGAAGACAATTTTGGTTGTTTCTAAATATTCCAACTCTTTAATTATGGGGTTGGTTGTTTCCCCAACCAACTGCCCTCATCCTTTGGCTACCTAAAGACTTTCCAAAAGTCATCTCATTAACATAACAAGACACCTTCATTGCTCCTATCACAGGAAAGATCAAAGGTCAAGTGTATATTTCTTACTATAAATCATAATATGACAAAAAGTTTTCAAAGAAGAGAATCACAAGCTGGCTTGGACAGGCAGTCATGTGCTTCCAGAAGGACATGCCATTGGTTCTACCTGTGGTTGGGCAAATGTTAATGTTAACTTAAAAGAAAAATATTCAAAATGAGAATTGTGAGTTTAAGTTGTATTCAGGATTTAATCCTCAGCACAGGACTAGAGCCCAGAAGACAGTCACTCAGTTAAGCCTGAGTGACTGCTCTGAAGAACTAGGGGAAAAGCCAGTTTATATGTGACTTTCAGCTAGGAAATACATGCAGCTAATCATGAATCTTGGTAAGATTGCTGCTAATCAAAAAGAATAGATATCTCAAAAATTTTAGAGCTTTTTTATGAATGAAAAGAAAGAAAGTGAAGTCACTTAGTCAAGTCTGACTGTTTGCAACCCCATGGACTGTAGCCTGCCAGGAACCTCTGTCCCTGGAATTTTCCAAGCAAGAATATTTGAGTGGATTGCCAAGCCCTCCTCTAGGGGATCTTCCCAACCCAGGGATTGAACCAGGGTCTCCAGCACTTCAGGAAGACTCTTTACCATCTGAGCCACCAGGGAAGCCCTTTTTATGGGAAGATGCAAAAACTTGAGGTCATTAAAATTCTTCCTAAGGTATCTAAGGGTCTGCTTGTCCAAAGCACAAAATGCCTCATCCTGTCTTTCATCCTGAAGCCCTTTCAGGGTGCACTGTTGGGCAGCACTGTAGCGGGTTACACCTTAGCCTTTGCAGAGCTGGGCTGTGAGCAGCGCTCTTTGTCTTAGTGATCTTAATTTTTTGTGTGTGTGTCCATATTGGACAGGAGCAATTAGGATGAAAGGAGAAAAAACTTCAGGGGTAAAGCATTCTCTTAGGATCTATTTCTTATCAATAAAAAGGTTATTTATTGAGTACATTAATTTTCTAAGATAATTGTTGATTTAAACATAGACATGAGGTAATTTTTTCTTACAAGAAAATTATGAAGCAATTTCTTCTTATCTAAAACTAATGTTTTTTATATATGTCAATAGAGAATTTTTTTCCATAATATAAAAGTCTATCTTGAAACCTTGACTCTTTTCTTACTAGCTATACAGCTTTATTGATTTGTGTTGTGAGATATATAATTAAAGCATGCATTATAAATACTGTATCATTTGATGAAATAGATTGTCTTCATACAAAATGCTTTATTTTCAAAATGACATTGACCTTTTTGTTCCTGATCCAATGAAATGCATCCTGAAAAGGATACAAGAAGTGGTTTGTCTTTCAATACATTTAAGTTAAAGTCTGAATTCTACAACTATTATTTAAACATATACTATTTGTCTTCTTTTAAGCTACATTTTTTTTTATCACCAACACTGTGCAAGATACTTTTGAAGGAAGGTGCTTTTAATATAATGTCTCATTTAATTCTTACAACATCTTTATGACTAAAGTTCAGAGAAGTTAGATTTTTCCCTAATAGTACAGAGCTGCAAACTAAAACTCAGAGAAGTGAAATAGCATCTCCGTCTACCAATCTGACTAAACACAAGATCCTCTCTCAAAACGTTAACTCATGAATTAATGAATTTTCATATAGGAATCATGTGTATTAATCTTCTATAATTTTGAAATTATTTCAAAATTAACATAAAAACTTTTAAAAAGTAGTAAAAGTCATCCATATAAAGTATTGCCATGCATTCATTTTAGTGTTTGAAAGGCTGAGTTCATCACTGATTGTTGCATAATACATAACCAATATTTGTAATATTACCTTCCAAAGTAATAGAAATACTTTGCATGTAAATAATATTCTTTTCAAATTATTTACAATTTTGTTTGCTGTTTTAGATATTTTCTGACATAATATTGAAATGTTCTGCAAAGAATATCCATTTTGTAGTCATTTTAATAGAAAAAGCCCCCAGATTTTAAAAGAGCTCATTAATATCTTGTATGTACATGAAACAGATTTAGTGCCTATAGCTGTAGTCCTTGTTCTTAAATTACCATGAATGATATGCTGCTAATTATAGATCAAAGGAATATTTCTTTTATAGTTCCTTTTCTCCCTAAGGTTATATTTTCTCACTGAAGAGGATGATATGTAAAATTGGCGGTTATGAAATAATACTTACATAAAATCATCTCTGAAAATAATGTAAGAGTTACTGTAGATCAAGTGGAGAAAGATTTTCCCCAAGAGGTATAATCACCACAAAGACTTTCTAGAGGATGATGGTCTTTCTTTCCAAGGAATGGCCTCAATTTCTTTTTTTAAATGCCAGCTGAAGAAGAGCAATATTTATTTTTCTCTCGCCTTAATGCCAGCAGTAATTGAACATACACAAAAGTTCATAAATAGTTAAAATATTCTTAGTTTTACCATAGCTTTTCATATGTCAAGTAGAGGGTAACTATTTTAATTTGTTAACTTAGTCCAAATTTGTTACTGAATATTTTAACATTTAAAAAACCGGATGATATTTTATATGTAAATAATACATTAATTAAACATTATTATTTACTTTTTAATTGTTGGTGTGACCATTCAGAGATTTATTAGATAGGGGTGATCTTGTTCATGTGAGAAAATTAGCAGTTATTAGATACCTATCCTAGTTTTAATACCTTATATACATTAAAATATGGAAAAATTGGTTTATAATCAATATGCCTTAAAACTGAAAGTACATAAAACTAACTTATACTGTCTTTATCACTTTCCTAAGAGAAAATTTCCCAGGAGGACAGTTAGACTATTCCAACTCTTCAGCTTTATTCTTACTTTATGGAAAATAACCAACTCTATGGAATGAAGACTTACGTCTGATGTACAGTCCTATACTTTACTACTTGTTTGACCTAAGTTACTAAATTTTTCATAACTTCTGATTCCTAATAAATAAAATAGGAGTATTATACATATTGGCTTCACTGATAGCTCAGTTGGTAAAGAATCCACCTTCAATGCAGGAGACCCCAGTTTGATTTCTGGGTCGGGAATATCCACTGGAGAAGGGATAGGTTACCCACTCCAGTATTCTTGAGCTTACCCTGTGGCTCAGCTGGCAAAAAATCCACCTGCAAAGCAGGAGACCTGGGTTCAATCCCTGGGTTGGGAAGATCCCCTGGAGAAGGGAAAAGCTATCCACTCCAGTATTCTAGCCTAGAGAATTCCATGGACTGTAGAGTCCTTGGGGTCACAAGTAGTCAGACACGACTGAGTGACTGAAAAATATATATATATACATATTACATACATCTGTTTTCAATATTGTCTCTCATAAATCAGTATTAAATTATGTATAGAAACAATACAATGTCTGGCGTGTGATAATACTCAAAAGTAGTTATGGATATTATTATTTTTTTCTTTCTCTCAGGTGAAATGTGCAATTAATTGTGCTTACAGTCTGAGATTAGCTATATTCACCTCAAGCAATATTTTTGTCTTTAATCCTCTCCCTTCTTGTTTCCTTCAACATTTGTTCAACTGCCTAAGAAAATTATCTTCCCTTGTGTGTTTTTCTTCCTATTCTATTAATAGTTTTAACTTTTTTTAAATAACAGAAATTACTGTCACCAAATACTGGTGCTTTTGATATACCAGTTTATTGGAAAATAAATTCATAAGCTTTTAGATAATATGACAGCAATGTCTTACTAATCCAAGGCAGTATATATGAATACTTTTCATGCCAGAGACTTGTATAGTTAATATGTAAGAAATAGAGATTTCAACTTAAAATGCCCTTAACAATAAGGGGAATTTTTTGTTCAAGAACAAAAAATAAAATAAAATTATTATGTAGCACAAAGGTGAACCCAGATTAACAATTTCAGTGAAGGACCTAGTGTTTTCCATAGCTTCACTCTGCCTTTTCTATCACCAGCTTTGTTTAAAAGCTTGTTCCACTTATGATCATAAGATGACTAGCAATAGCAATCTGTTATCTGCTTCTTGGACAGCCAGCAGGAAAATAAGTGTCTCCCCCTAAACTAGTATTTCTGAAATTTAATGTGCATGTGGGTCACCTGGGCAGGTATTTTGTTGAATTGAAAATACAGATTCAGTAGGTCTTCAGGTTCAAAATCCTGAATTTCAAACAAGCTCTCAAGTGAGGTCAAAGCTGTTAGTACGTGGATCACACTTAGAGTAGCAAAGCTTCAAACCAGTGATCCTCGGAATGTGATCTTCCAATTAGCAGAGTAATGAAAATTCTTAGGCCTCATCTATGACCCCAGAAATTCTAGGGATGAGGTTCAGAAATCTGTATTTTAACAAATCTGCTAGACGATTCTGATGCACACCAAGTTTGAAACCCACTGACCTAAATGATACATAAAAGACCTGGGTTTGCTCTTATGGAAACCTGGTGACTGCCAGGCACTGACAAACTTCAGCCTGATATACTTATTCACCATTTCTGAGCCAACCACCAGGCAATAACATTGGAATAATCCTAATTAGTCTTTAAAAATCGAACTGTTCTTGTACCTGGAGGTGAGATTTATACTTCATGATGACAACGCAATAAAAAAAGTGAGAAATGGCAGCTGTGGGAAAAAATGACATTTTCCATTGGGTTTCAGCATAAACCCCTGGGAATAAACTGTGTAACAGCGAAATTGATCTAAGAATCAAAATAATTCAACAAATGGTTACTAAATGCTTACTAAACCCTGTATGTGCATGCTTAGTCATTCAGTTACGTCCAACTCTTTGTGACCCCATGGACTTCAGCCCGCCAGGCTCCACTGTCCATGCAGATTCTCCAGGCAAGAAGACTGGATGGGTTGCCATGCCCTCCACCAACCCCTTGAATAAGAAGCATTAAATTAGGTATCGTGAGACATAAAAGGTAAGACACAATATAACTGAGAAAGTGTGAACCAAGGGACACTCATCAGTCTCACACCTATGTAAATGTTAACGTGATCCCCAAATTACTGACCACAAGACAGTGGGGCCTGAGCTGGAACTTGATGCACACATAGAAACTAGATATCAGGAGGGGAAGAGACAGACACCTTAGGTTAAGTGAACTGCAAGGACTTGGATATAAAGATTCAGAAGACAAAGGAAAACCCAACTAGCCTTTCTAAAAAAGATTGCTTGAGGAACTAAAATAGTTCAGATACAGTTGGGCCAAATTATGGAAATCCATTAATGTTATGTTTTGAAATCTAGAGCAACCCTATTAGGTAGATATTGTTATCCATATTTTAAAACTGATACACTGGAAGATAAATTAATCTGTTAGGCTCACATAGCTAGGAAATGACAAATTGGAGTGTAATCTGGGGAAGTGGAAGTTAGGAGAGAATAATTATGGCATTAAGGCAGTAATCCAGACTTTTAAAGGAAAGTGTAGGCCAGGGTAGTGGCAGAGAAAATTACACAGGAATGCAGACTGGTGGGTAACTCATAGAAACTTATTTTTAAACTGGAAATATTACCAAGGGAGAACAAAATTAGTACCAAATGTGAGGGAAAGAAGTAAATTACAAGAAAGAATCATGAATTCCAAGTAGGACTCATCATGGGAATATAAGAAATATATATGTTAGGAGACATCCCTGCTGGTAGAGTAGGTGGGAATCCACCTGCTAATGCAGGGAACATGGATTTAATCTCCGATTTGGGAAAATTCCACACACCGTGGAAAACTAAAGTTCATGTGCTACAAAAATTGTAACCCACATGCTCTAGGGCCTGCGAGCCACAACTAACGGGCCCCTGTTCTGCAACTACTAAAGTCTGAAAACCTGAGCCTGTGTTCCACAATAAGAGAAGCTACCACAATGAGAAGCCTGTACCGCACAACAAAGAGTAGCCCCCACTCACTGCAACTAAAGAAGCTCACATGCACCAATGAACATGCAGCACAACCAAAAATAAAATTAATAAATTAATTAAAAAAGGAATATAAATGCTAGAAAGAGCTCAGATTGGGATTTTTTTAAAAAGTGACTTTGTATATTCTTAAGTAATAGACATTTGAGTGAAATATAAGAAAATAGAATCTAGAGGTTCTATTATGGGCTTTATCAATAGATAATATGAGCTGAAACTCTAGCTCTGTCTATAGGCTTAAGTAGTCTGGCCAATTTCTATTAATTTTAGTTGGGTTTTATTTACAAATGGGGTTAATGATAATAATAATATGGGAACTGAGAACTTTCAGATGTACAAGCTGGATTTAGAAAAGGCAGAGGAACCAGAGGTCAAATTGCCGTCATCCGTTGGATCATAGAAAAAGCAAAGGAATGCCAAAAAAATCTACTTCTGCTTCACTGATTATGCTAAAGCTTTTGACTGTGTGGATCAAAACAAACTGTGGAAAATTCTTCAAGAGATGGGAATACCAGACCACCTTACCTGTCTCCTGAGAAATCTATATGCAGGAAAAGAAGAAACAGCTAGAACCAGACATGGAAAAAAATGGACTGATTCCAAACTGGGAAAGGAACATGTCAAGGCTGTATATTGTCACCCTGCTTATTTAACTTATATGCAGAGTACATCATGAGATGTACTGAGAAGCTACCACTGGAAGCTGGAAGAAGCACAAGCTGGAATCAAGATTGCCGGGAGAAATATCAATAACCTCAGATATGCAGATGACACCACCCTTATGGCAGAAAGTGAAGAGGAACTAAAAAGCTTCTTGATGAAACTGAAAGAGGAGAGTGGAAAAGTTGGCTTAAAGCTAAATGTTCAGAAAACTAAGATCATGGCGTTTGGTCTCATCACTTCATGGGAAATAGATGGGGGAAAGCGGAAGCAGTGACAGACTTGATTTTCTTGGCTCCATAATCACTGCAGATGGTGACTGTAGCCATGAAATTAAAAGACACTTGCTCCTTGGAAGAAGAGCTATGACAAACCTAGACAGCATATTCAAAGCATATAACTTTACTGACAAAGTTCTATATAGTCAAAGCTATGGTTTCTCCACTGGTCATGTATGGATGTGAGAGTTGGACCATAAAGAAGGCTAAGTACTGAAGAATTAATGCTTTCAAACTGTGGTGCTAGAGAAAACTCTTGAGAGTCCTTTGGACAGCAAGGAGATCAAGCCAGTCAATCCTAAAGGAAATCAACCCTGAATATTCATTGGAACAACTGATGCTGAAGCTGAAATTCCAGTACTTTGGCCACTTGATGTGAAAAATGAACTCATTGGAAAATACTCAAATGCTGGGCAAGATTGAAGGCAGGAGGAGAAGGGGACAACAGAGGATAATATCACTGGATGGCATCATTGACTCAGTGGACATGAGTGTGAGAAAACTCAAGGAGATCATGAAGGACAGGGAAGTCTGGCATGTTGCAGTTCCTGGGGTCACAAAGAGTTGGACATGACATCGACTGAACAACAACAGTAACAAACATTGCTATCTTGAAAAGTAAACAAAATAATGAATGTAAAGTACTTGGAAATATTCCTTCTACTTGACACATGCCCAATGGATATAAGTTTTTCTTATATTTTTATTGTTAATAAATGTCTAGATGATGCTTTTAGATTTAATAGTATAATTTAAATCCACAAATATAAAAATTGAGCTCAGGTAATGAATGAAGACTCCATGGAAGAAGTTTAAGCAGGAACAAAGCAAAAATTATAACAGTCAACAATCCACATTGTTGTGAATATAGAAGAAATCAGGAATGAAAATAAACAGCTCTCTAATTTTAATAAAATTGTTACCAAACCAAACTTGGGTCTATTAGCTCATATGCAGTAAAGCCAATCTACTGACATTGAGCTGTGGTGAAGGAAAGTGCAGCACTTACTTCAGGGGCAAAACAAGGAGTCCAGGGGAGCTAATGTTCAGAAAAAAAAAAAAAAACCTTCTGAGTGGTTTCAAGAAGCATTTTTAAAGGCAAGGTGAATGAAGGAATTTATCTAGGTATGATCAGTTAGTGCACAATTCTGTTTGATGGTGAGGTAACAGGGTGTCGTCACAAGGGTTAAAACTGCTATCCTCAGGCTGCAACAGGTCTGCAGGCTACATGCTCATGGTTACCATTTGGTGGAGGCTTTAGTAATTGCAGTACAGTTGCAGGAATATGCGTAATATACTCTTATCTATGTACTTCAGGAAGGAACGAAAGATTCTGTGACTGCCATATTGCTTATTTATTGTTTAAGTTGATACCAGTTCTCCTGGCCCAACTGTCAGTTTTGTCACCATGTGTTCACATCCTTTCGATCATTAATTCTTGATCAGGGAAGGCATGGAAGACTACAGCTTTTTCACAAACAAAAGACAGGCAGATGAAACGGGGAGAGCAGTCTCCTGGGAAGGCACTATAGGGTTCTTGTTCCATACAGTTAACAGGTACTGACATAAAGAAATAGAGCCAAGACCAGCTATGTAGGAAAGGCTAGTACTTGTTGAGCACTTATATGTGCTAAACATTAGTATATACTATTTCATTTATCTAACAGCCCATTCTATTATTATCTCCATTTTATAAGTGGGGACATTGAGGTATTTTATAAATTGGTCCAAGTTGCACAGCTTATATATGATAGAGCAAAGATCTGTCCACAGACAATCTTACACTAGAATCCAGATGCTTAGACACTATGCTATACTCTGTAATCCAAGCTACATACAAAGAAATATGTAAAAAATACAGCTAAGTTGCCTTCAACAAGTCTCTTTAACACCCCATTAGAATGAAAGTATTTGATGGTTTAAATGAAACAATTATGTAGCCTTACTCTATCTTACATCTTATACCTATCTAAGATGTGTTAGATATCTTAATAACTTTAAACTCATCCCAACATAATGGTAGAGGGAAGGTAATTTAAAATTCATATATGTAACTTGACACTTTTGAGTTACTGCATTTTCTTCTTCAAGGAAACCAGGGCTTAGAAACATTTATTATGGAGAATAAAAGCTTCAGTTGATAGGAAAACATCAGAGACCCTACAGCTACAACTAAAATATAATTCTGCTGAAATCTGTAAATAATAATGTAAAACTCAAGAGAGTTTTATAATAATATTTTGCCTGTGTATAATAACTTTTCTTGAAATATCTCAGTGGATCTTATTATGAATCATAATTATAATTAAGCTTCAGAATATCCCTCTTATATTGTTTTGGTTTTTTACCTTGAGAGGTAGTAGGAGGAATACTAATTTTTCAGGGTCACTGAAAGAGTCAGAGGTGGAAGTAGGAATGGAATAAAGGTTTCTTATTCAAGTCATCTGATAAATATCACCATGGGTTTACAAATGGTTTGGCAAAGAACATTAAAGTGTCAGAAAAAATCATAATTGAAGAAAAGAAGTATACCACAGGGAAATCAAAGAAAGCAACTTTGAAAGTTTTCATTTGTGAAACTTAAGAATATTCCTGCCTCTACACTCTCCACATGCATCCTACTTGTTCCATAAATCAAAGTAATAAAGAAATTAGGGGGAAAAAAGCTTAAATTGGACTTCCTCTGAATATCTGTATATCTAACTGAAATCCCAGTGATCGGTGATCAGAAATCTCTCTCTCTGTAAGATGAGAAAACTAGTAGAGTATATATTCTATATAGAAACCCAGTAGGAAATATATTGTTTTTTTTTAGTTTTTTTGAGTTTGAAATAGTATAATCATTGAAACCTAAAACAAAAATAAAATTAAAGGTAAATATATAATTAAAAAGTTTTAGTTGTAGAAAACAAGATTTTTATGGAATCTTCACATCAATATATAAAAAGTAATTTTAATTTGGTTTCATAATTTAAATAAAAGCCAAGAATTGTTACATCCCAGAAATAGATAACATTCTATAAAGGTAAGATACCTTACATACACTACACTCAATTTCAACTACTTAGCCCTCCCTTTTATAGGTCTTTCAGTGGACACAGTAAAGGATTAATAAGGTAAACATTTACAGGTAAGAAAAAGTTAAATAAATTTCCATTATTTTGTAACCCTGTGCATTGGTTTTACTCACTATGTTTTAAAGTACTCATAATGATATGGGGTGGGGCTTCCACCTGTCAATGCCGGAGATGCAGGTTTGATCCCTGGGTCAGAAAGATTCCCTGGAGGAGAAAATCGCAACCCACTCCAATATTCTTGCCTGAGAAACCCCTTACAGTCCATGGGATTGCAAAAGAGTCAGACACAAGCAGCAATTAAAACAACAAAGATATGAAGCAAAAATTAGCTCTTTTACTCACCAAATTAAAGAATGGAAACATAGCTTTATCACATTTGTACATATAAAAACAACATAAAAATCTCATGCATGTAAAAATCAACATAAAATTAAGAACAAAAATATTAATATTAACACATTCCATTTATTTAATTAAATTTAGAAATTATTCTCTAATAGATATCACATGGTATTATCAAGATGCTAACACTTTAATGGAGATTAAAGATAATTTTTTCTCAAATTTTCTCAAAGATCAGATTTGTCTAAATACTCAGGATTAGTTAGGGTAGAGTTAGGATGAACTCCAAGGTTATAACTTTTTCCACTATAAATTGTAACTTGTTTCTTTTTCTTTCTGCATAAATTCATTTAAGAAACATAGGTATCATCAAATCACCAGTTAGATATCTTTTTCCCAAATGCTATCACAATTTTCTGCTTCTATCTCATTTTAACTGATGAAATGAGTGTCGGATAATGAAAGTTCATAAGAGCAAAGGAGATTCCTGAGAATAAATGTGATTGCAACAATCATACAATGCCCTAAAAAAGATACAAAAGAATGATTCATAAGAATTCCCTGAATAAACTGTTTTTTTTTTCCTTTTCAACATAAAACCTTTTCAATCCTAGCCACTTTGCAATCAGTTCAATTTCTCTGGACACTCTTTGAAGGACAAAAAGTCAAATCATTTTGCAGTTTTCTGCAAAATCTAATTTTACCCACACAGCATAATTTATACTTATTTAATTAACAAAATACTAGCCATCCAACCTTCAAACTGACACATTGGTGCCAAAAAGAAAACGTATTTTAATCCATCAGTAAAAAGAATAATTTCAGGTAATATTACCTGAGCAATTTCTTTGTGAGAGGGACCACACTAAGTTTTACATGTCATTTGGTGGTGTGGGTATAGTGGTTAGCAACTCTGACAATTGAATCTGATTGTAATAAAGGTGATCCTATCATACATTAAAAACATTCCATGTCTAAATAAATCCCTACATTACTTGAGAGGCTTCTCTAGATCCTCAGATATATTTGACATGTTATTTTATTTTTTCTAAATCTATCATTCATAATTAGTTCTTGAAAATATTAAATACAATACTGAAGTTTGATCAGTGTGGTAAGGCAAATTATAGAGGGTCCCCACCGTTATGATTATCACCCTCTAGTGTCAATGTCCTGTATAATCCAGGCCCCTCCCACACAGGTAAGCCATGTGAATATGATAGTTTAAGGTAGAATACCACTCCTATGATCAGGTTATGAAATATGGTAAAAGTTGACAAATTTTGCAAAAGTAATTAAAGCCTTTAATCAGCTGACATTAAATTAATTAGAAGGGAGATTATCCTAAGGGAGCCTGACTTGCTCAGGCAAACCCTTTAAAGAAATTAGGAGTGGAGGGATTTTAGAAGTTGAAGTAATTCAGTACAGCAGAGAAATGCTCCTTCTGGCCTTGAAGAAGCTAACAGCCATACTGTGAACTACAGGTGAAAATGACCATGTGGCAAGGTCCTGAGGATGACCTCTAAGAAATAAGTGTCATTTCTGGTCAACAATATGTAAGTAAGCTGGATCTTAAGTCCTATAACAAGAAGCTGATTTCTGTAACCAAAAGTAAATTCAGAAAGGGTCTTTGGACCTCAGATGATATTGTAGTCTAGCCAAAACCTTGATTTCAGCCTGGTGAGATCCTCAACAGGGGAGGATCCTAAGCAGATGGTGCATCTACCCATAATACTGGTCCACAGAAACTGAGATAAGAAATTTGTGCTGTCTTAAGCCACTAAATTATAAAATTTGTTACTCTACTCAGCAACAGAAACTAATAGAACTAGTAATCTAATTTCTGATACAATTCTAAAACATTTAGATTGACTTGGGACCTGGGTATACCTCCACTCTCATCTATTGAGTAAAATACTTAGGGAAATACTTTTGTGATTAGAGTTCAGATTGGTAAGGTTACATTACATTTACATTAAATGAATTTTATAAAATTAGCTTGTGTGTCCCATTAAGAGTGTACACTTAACAAAAACCCAATAATGTACTAATTTTTATCCTAACATTTAAATATCAACAAATTGCAAATAATAGTGCTATGTATTTTGCTGGATACTCTTGTAGGGAAAAAGAAGGGATTATAACCAGCCCTAAATGAGTTTCTAATCTGATTTAAAAGGAGCAACTAACTTAAAATTTAGAAAGTGACTTTATATACAATTATTAAGCAATAACCATTCACAACACTCACTGGCATCCTGTTTCTCTTATTCATCACCACTGTGAGATGAGAGAAGACAGGTACTTGTCTCTTAGCTCAAAGTAGCCATGTTATAGAATTTTGCTCATCAAGATTCAAGTAGAACTTCCCTGGTGGTCCAGTGGTTAAGAGTCTGCCTGCAAATGTAGGGAATACAAGTTCAATCCCTGGTCTGGGAAGACTCCATATTCATGGGGCAACTAAGCCCATGCACCACCACAACTGAGAGCCCACGTGCCCTAGAGCCCATGCTCCATGAGAAAAGAAGCCACCACAACGAGGTCAACATATCACAAGTAGAGAGTAGCCCCCCTTGCTGCAACTAGAGAAAACCCTCATGTAACAATGAAGACCCAGCACAGTCAAAAATAAACAAGCAAGCAAACAAATAAAATTCAAATGGAACTCTGCTGCTACTAGTCTATTCATCAGTTTATTCCTTTCTGGAGTATAAATATCATACTTGGGATTGTGGCAACCATTTTTCAGCCATAAGGGAAAAGCCAAGAAATTTTTCAAATATGTCAAATATCTATCTCTACACTTAACTTTCAGTGGAGAAAGAAATACTGTTTTGGTTGATGTTAGTTGAGTTTTCCACTGCTTGTTGCAAAAGTTTTCATAACTACCATATTACAATTTCAAAGGCACTGTGCATTTGCACAGAGTAGAGCCCAAGAGTCTCAAAATCTATTGTCACAAGTGAAAAGGCAGTACAGAGTGGGAAAATCTCAGGTCTATTTCCCATTTTCTCATCTCTTCATCTATGCATACTAAGCATTAAGGTCTTATTTACTTTATTGTACTATCTAAGCTTATAAACCAGAGATCAAATTGCCAACATCTGCTGGATCACCGAAAAAGCAAGAGAGTTCCAGAAAAACATCTATTTCTGATTGTTGACTATGCCAAAGCCTTTGACTGTGTGGATGACAATAAACTATGGAAAATTCTGAAAGAGATGGGAATACCAGACCACCTCACTTGCCTCTTGAGAAACCTATATGCAGATCAGGAAGCAACAATTAGAACTGGACATGGAACAATAGACAGGTTCCAAATAGGAAAAGGAGTACGTCAAGGCTGTATATTGTCACCCGACTTATTTAACTTCTATGCAGAGTACATCATGAGAAACGCTGGGCTGGAAGAAGCACAAGCTGGAATCAAGATTGCCGGGAGAGATATCAATAACCTCAGATATGCAGATGACACCTCCCTAATGGCAGAAAGTGAAGAGGAACTAAAGAGCCTCTTGATGAAAGTAAAAGAGGAGAGTGAAAAAGTTGGCTTAAAGCTCAACATTCAGAAAATGAAGATCATGGCATCTGGTCTCATCACTTCATGGGAAATAGATGGGGAAACAGTGGAAACAGTTTCAGACTATTTTGGGGGGCTCCAAAATCACTGCAGATGGTGATTGCAGCCATTAAATTAAAAGACACTTACTCCTTGGAAGGAAAGTTATGACCAACATAGATTGACCAGCATATTGAAAGTTATGACCAGCATATTGAAAAGCAGAGACATTACTTTGCCAACAAAGGTCCGTCTAGTCAAGGCTAGGGTTTTTCCAGTGGTCATGTATGGATGTGAGAGCTGGACTGTGAAGAAAGCTGAGCGCCGAAGAAATGATGCTTTTGAACTGTGGTGTTGAAGACTCCTGAGAGTCCCTTGAACTGCAAGGAGATCCAACCAGTCCATTCTAAAGGAGATCAGCCCTGGGTGTTCTTTGGAGGGAATGATGCTAAAGCTGAAGCTCCAGTACTTTGGCCACCTCATGCGAGGAGTTGACTCATTGGAAAAGACTCTGATGCTGGGAGGGATTGGGACAGGAGGAGAAAGGAACAACAGAGAATGAGATGGCTGGATGGCATCACCAACTCAATGGCATCACCGACTCGATGGATGTGAGTTTGAGTGAACTCCAGGAGTTGGTGATAACCAGGGAGGCCTGGTGTGCTGCGATTCATGGGGTTGCAAAGAGTCGGACACGAATCAGCAACTGAACTGAACTGAAGCTTATAAAAGAATTAAAGGTATCGAGGAAGAAAACTCAACTATTTTCTGTTTAATCACATAAAATGTGACTCTTTATATATTTTTTTTTAAAAATTAAAATGAGGAAAAGCTTTAGCAATAGCTATTCAAAGCACTTTTTAGTTTGTTTTATCTAATTGAAAGGTTTTTTGTATCCTTCATTCTTTCAAAAACAGGGCTTGATGACTTACAGAAATATGTATTTTATTACACCAAGTAATGATAATACATGATAAATCTAAAAATGTAATTAGAAGCAAAAATACCATTATATTCTGTGTAATAACTAATGATAACCTGTGTTCAATTCTTAACTTCTTAAATAAGAGTAACAAAGCCAGCCTATATCCAGTGGCTAATAATATACCAACCATTCAGAAGTGCCATAACTTCTATTTCTGAGATTGAGCAAAATTTCTCTCAGTCTCAGAAGAAACACTCACTGTATGATGCCTGCACATCACTTTAGAAAGCACCCTATCATGAAAGTCCACAGCCCATTCTTAAGAGCTGGTGCTCTTGAAGCATTTGAAGGGATAGTTCCACAAATGGCTTTTGTATATAAAAATCTCATTAAATCAATAAATAAATATTAAAACCTTTAAATGAATAATGTGCAAATAATATGAATCTTTGATATTTATATTGAGGACAGTAGATGTCTTATATATAGAAAAAATTCATACATACTAGAAATCAAACATATGCAAATTAATGAAAGAAAATATGTATTTTCTTTACTACTGATTTTTTAAATAAATAATAATAGATTGATTACAGTACAACTTAAATTCAATCACTCTCTGTTACAGAGCAAATTGTACATTTTTTGGAAAAAATATTTTGCCATCTGTATTTTGGAGCCCTAAAAGTGTTTACCTCTTTTGACTCAGAAATTTACTTGAAGAAAACTTCCCTAAAATATTGAAGTCAAATTTTGAGATGACTTTTTTTGTAATACTAGTTACAACAGAAAACACTTAAAAGTACCTTAAAGTCTAAGAGAAAGTTAGTTCTCCTTTAGGATGTTTGTTTAAAATGCTTAAAGTTATTTGGTAAGTATTTATATCTTAAGAGAAAAACAACTCTGATACATACTTTAGAGTTACATTATAATTTACAACTATTTTAGGATATACACATACAAATATAGATATTTAAATATAAATATGTAAAATACAATTAAAAATAATATGGAGTGTTTAATGCAAATAAGATTATAAATTTATAACTACAATAATAGTATAGGACTTAGTAAACTATCGTAAAAGTGGAGAATGGAAACAAATTATAGGTGTAGCACATAATAAATAACTGATAATGTTGCTGATATTGTTTTATGCTGTTTTTTTTTTTTTTTAAAGCCTGAAATGACATCAAGCAAAAATACCGGTCGTCATGATGTTTGGTTAATAGATATTTATAGCTAATTTTTAACATCTACCTACTTTCAAGTTAAAATCTTCTAAAAAGAGAAAATATTACTTCTAAGGAAAAGTTAAACTTTACCTAAGGAGAAATCACTTCAGTTCAGTTCAGTCTCTCAGTCACGTCCAACTCTTTGCAACCCCATCAATTGCAGCACACCAGGCCTCCCTGTCCATTTCCTGGAGTTCACTCAAACTTATGTCCATCAAGTCGGTGATGCCATCCAGCCATCTCATCCTCTGTCGTCCCCTTCTCCTCCTGCCACCAATCCCTCCCAGCATCAGAGTCTTTTTCAATGAGTCAACTCTTCGCATGAGGTGGCCAAAGTATTGAAGTTTCAGCTTTAGCAACAGTCCTTCCAATGAACACCCAGGACTGACCTCCTTTAGAATGGACTGGTTGGATCTCCTTGCAGTCCAAGGGACTCTCAAGAGTCTTCTCCAACACCACAGTTCAAAAGCATCAATTCTTGGTGCTCAGCTTTCTTCACAGTCCAACTCTCACATCCATACATGACCACTGGAAAAACCATAGCCCTGACTAGACGGACCTTTGTTGGCAAAGTAATGTCTCTGCTTTTCAATATGCTGTTTAGGTTGGTCATAAGTTTCCTTCCAAGGAGTAAGTGTCTTAATTTAATGGCTGCAATCACCATCTGCAGTGATTTTGGAGCCCCCAAAAATAAAGTCTGACACTGTTTCCCCATTCATTTGCCATGAAGTGATGGGACCGGATGTCATGATCTTCGTTTTCTGAATGTTGAGCTTTAAGCCAACTTTTTACTCTCCTCTTTCACTTTCATCAAGAGGCTTTTTAGTTCCTCTTCACTTTCTGCCATAAGGGTAGTGTCATCTGCATATCTGAGGTTATTGATATTTCTCCCAGCTATCTTGATTCCAGCTTGTGCTTCTTCCACCCCAGCATTTCTCATGATGTACTCTGCATAGAAGTTAAATAAGCAAGGTGACAATATACAGCCTTGACGTACTCCTTTTCCTATTTGGCACCAGTCTGTTTTTCCATGTCTAGTTCTAACTGTTGCTTCCTGACCTGCATATAGGTTTCTCAAGAGGCAGGTGAGGTGGTCTGGTATTCCAATCTCTTTCAGAATTTTCCAGTTTATTGTGATCCACACAGTCAAAGGCTTTGACATAGTCAATAAAGCAGAAATAGATGTTTTTCTGGAACTCTCTTGTTTTTTCCATGATCCAGCAGATGTTGGCAATTTGATCTCTGGTTCCTCTGCCTTTTCTAAAACCAGCTTGAACATCTGGAAGTTCATAATTCACGTATTGCTAAAGCCTGGCTTGGAGAATTTTGAGCATTATACAATATTAAAACCTCATATTTTTCTTCTCCCTTCTTCATTAAAAATCACAGTGTATTGGCTTGTTTATTATGGTACAGCTCTTTTAGCAATTTGCTCTAAGTTAAGAATGCCAGTTAATTTAACCCTTAAAAAAGAACATATGCATTAAACTGATTCAATTTACAATTATAAAAGTCCTTGTCCCCCACTCACAAATCCACCCAAGAGAATATAAATTCTTTGGGATAAGTTTGACTTAAAGATGAACATCTAGAATAAAAACCTACTGCTATAGTACAAGAAAATTTAGGAAGAACATAGAATTTTCAAAGTTCCATTCAATTATATATATGTGTATATATATATATATATATATATATATATATATATGAGCAATTTTTATGGACTAGAGGTCTAAAATACCTAATCAAGGAGTTTTGATCACAAAACACTATGAGCACAGCATGAGAGCACAGTCTGAGCACATACTCGGTCCCAATTCTAAGTTAAAGTTATGTGTAAGGTGCAAAAAGCTGACAAAGACAATAATTTGTACAGTAAAACCATATCTCTTACAGAAGCAGGGTCAAATCATAGCTGTGTTCAAAGCAAAGCAATGCTAACTCAAAAAAGTAAAACAAAACAAAAAATATATATATATTTATTCCTGTCCTAAACATGAAATCAGTAACCTCAGATATGCAGATAACACCATCCTTATGCCAGAAAAAGAAGAAGAACTAAAGATCCTCTTGATGAAAGTGAAAGAGGATAGTGAAAAAGTTGGCTTAAAACTCAACATTCGAAAAACTAAGATCATGGCTTCCAGTTCCATCACTTCATGGCAAATAGATGAGGAAACAATGGAAACAGTGACAGATATTTATTTTTTGAGGTTCCAAAAAGACACTTGTTCCTTGGAAGAAAAGCTATGAAAAACTTAGACAGCATATTAAAAAGTAGAGACGTTACTTTACCAACAAAGGTCCATCTAGTCAAAGCCATTGTTTTTCCAATAGTCATGTATGGATGTGAGAGTTGGACTGTAAAGAAAGCTGAGTGCTGAAGAATTGATGCTTTTGATTTGTGGTGTTTGAGAAGACTCTTGAGAGTTCCTTGGACTGCAAGGAGGTTAAACCAGTCCATCCTAAAAGAAATCAGTCCTGAATATTCATTGGAAGGACTGATGCTGAAGCTGAAACTCCAATACTTTGGCCATATGATGCAAAGAACTGACTCATTAGAAAAGACCCTGATGCTGAGAAAGATTGAAGGCTGGAGGAGAAGGGGAAAGCAGAGGATGAGATGGCTGGATGGCATCACTGATGGCGATGGATATGAGTTTGAGTATGCTCCAGAAGTTGGTTACGGACAGGGAAGCTTGGCGTGCTGCAGTCCATGGGGTCGCAAAGAGTAGGACACGTCTGAGTGACTGAACTGATCCAGAAAATGAGATAAACTTCAGGAAAGCAGAATTCTAGTCAATATTGATTACAAGTGGGAATACAGTAGAGAAAATAACAACAAAATTTAATTCTATTTAGGTAAAACTTTTGAGATTCCCTTGGATAGCAAGGAGATCAAACCAGTCAATGCTAAATGAAATCAATCCTGAATATTCACTAGAAGGACTGATGCTGATACTGAAGCTAAAATACATTGGCCACCTGATGGGAAAGCCAACTCATTGGAAAAGACCCTGATGCTGGGAAAGATTGAAGGCAGGAGGAGAAGGGGGTGACAGAGGACAAGATGGTTGGATGGCATCACCAACTCAATGGACACGAGTTTGAGCAAACTCTGGGAGATAGTGAAGGAAAGGGAAGCCTAGCAGTCATGGGGTAGCAAAGAGTCAGACAGGACTGAGGGACTGAATAGCAAACCTTTTGAAGGTTATTCAATTTTAAAATAGAAACATTCAGAAGTGATTATCCATTTGTGATGTCATGAGATCACTTATCATAATTATAAAAGTAACATCAATCGCTAAGGGTAATGTTAGTATTTTTAAAACTAAATGTGATAAGCAGAGCTATTATAGGCAGCTGAGACAGAGTACAGACTTCCATATGGAGAGATATTCATATTCCAGAGTAAAGAATAGGCTAGTAAGAACTCAGTATTGAACTTTTGAATTAATGTGTGTTAATTAAGTTCATTTTTTTTAAAGGAACATATAAACAATTTTCTATCTCATTTCTGAAAACATCAAGAATTAAAATACTTCAAGGATAGTACAGATATAATGCTTTCTTTAATGTCAAGGAGAAATGCAAATTTAAATGCATTTCACCTGATTTTATTTTCCTCCAAACGATACTTTAAATTGCTCAGAAATACCAAATTGGGCCAAGTAGTTAAAATGATCATGATTATTTCATTATCTTATAAAGTGAAAACAAGAGATACCACACACAGTCTATGCATATTTAAGAGGAAGAGATTGATAGAGTGTTACTTACAAATGTCTAAAATTAAAAATAAAACCTCTGACACATGTCTGATTCTCAGTTGACTCATATGTTACTAACATAGCTCAGTGAGTCTTGCATCTTTACATATCAGTAAATATGTAAAGAATCACTAGCATTATAGGAGAGAACACTTTAAAAAGAATTTCACAGTACCAGAAACCCAGGTCTCATTTTTCTGACAGTAAACATTTCAATAATGGATGAAAATCCTCATCATCTATAGAACTGCTACTTGAATGAAGGAATTGTTTTTGATTACTGAATTCAAACTATTTTGAGTCCAGTCCAACTAACATTTTTCACTGTGGTAAATATTGGGGGGTACAAAGATGAATATTACCCAACACTTTGTACTAAAAAAAAAACAAGGAAAAGGGCAAAACTATATAATAAATGTTCAAGGCACAAACTCTTTAGATTGTTTGAGCTTACATTTTTGGAAAGACCACCTTATTTCTTCTTAAGTGCAAAGTAAAAAACTTTGCACTTAAAAATTGAGATTTTTTTTTTCCCCCTACTGGCTATCTGGTTATGAAGTATGGAAAGACTAGAATTGACTTAGAAGTTCCTAAAACTAGTGTCTTTCAAAGAAATAAAAATGTAGAGAAATGACATTTCACACACACACACACACACACACACACTCATTAACAACAAAAATCACCTAATTCTGATGGATCTGGTCAAGATTTGAAATAATAATTAGATCATAATAATTCCTTATAACTTTCTTCTTAGTTTCCAACCATTATTATAAGGAGAAATAAGAATTTATTGTCACTCTAGCAATAGTTGAAGTAATATAAGAAATTTTATTATCAGTGATAACAAAGAAAATAAGTTTACTATGAACCAGTTTAAAATGAGGAATAAAAGACACACATAATCAGCTACAACCTCTGGATGTGACCAGGAAAGACTGGTGATTTTTATTACATTTCACAGACAAACATATGAACATTTACCATGGTTTCTTGACCCCCACTAACTTAGGCACTTGATTTTATTAGCAAACTGAGAAGGATTTCATCTCTCACGAGGGTTCCCCAAAACTGAAATGACTAATGCATAAAGTCATGCTGTGGTTTAATTGATTTACAATGAGAAACATGCCTCTCCTGGGAGGTGGCTAAACCACATGGTCAGATCTAGACAAGAGCCAATTTCTACACAGATGAATACTTGTCAGGCATAAGATCAGAACAAAGAGAGATTAATGCAGTAATTATGGCATCCAGGTGAGACTGGAATGAGCTTGCCAATGAGACTGGGAAACTGATACCCCTTGAATAGGATTCTCTTCCCCTAGACAGTGATTGTATAGGCACTGTTAATGTTCATTCATTGCTGATGGGAATGAAAATATTACAACCACTTCAGAACACAGTTTGGCAGCTTCTTACAAAGGTAAATACAGTCCTATCATATGTTACAGGTTGAATTGTGTTCCCCTCAAACTTACATGTTGAGGCCCTAGTCCCCATTACCTTAAAATAGGAACTTACTTGAGAATAGAACCATAACAGATATAATGAGCTAAGATGAGGTCATACTCCAGTAGGGTGGGGCCCTAATTCCATATGACTGGTGTCCTTAAAAAAGAGACATTTGGATATAGACATACATGCAGAGAAAATGACAAATGGAAATGAAGGTCAATTTCAAAGTAATCCTTCGGTTCGGTTCAGTCGCTCAGTCATGTCCGACTCTTTGAGACCCCATGAATCACAGCATACCAGGCCTCCCTGTCCATCATCATCTTCCGGAGTTCACTCAGACTCACGTCCATTGAGTCCGTGATGCCATCCAGCCATCTCATCCTGGGTCGTCCCCTTCTCCTCCTGCCCCCAATCTCTCCCAGCATCAGAGTCTTTTCCAAGGAGTCAACTCTTCGCATGAGGTGTCCAAAGTACTGGAGTTTCAGCTTTAGCATCATTCCTTCCAAAGAAATCCCAGGGTTGATCTCCTTCAGAATGGACTGGTTGGATCTCCTTGCAGTCCAAGGGACCCTCAAGAGTCTTCTCCAACAAGCCAAATAATGCCAAAGATTGCCAGCAACCCACCAAAAGCTAGGGCAAGGCATGAAAATTCTTCCTCACAGGCTTTAGCAGGAATCAAGCCTCCCAGCACCTTGATCTTGTCCTAAAAGGGGCTGGTTTCCAGTATCATATCTGATAGAGAAATGCAACTATAGAAAATGAGCACTGTTAAAAATGTTAAATACTGCTTAAAAAGTTTTTTTCTTTTTTTTAAAGGAACAATTTTCCATCATGGCTGCACTAATTTACATTTCTATGAACAGTATGCAAAGGTTCCCTGTTCTCTACATCCTTGTTAACATTTGTCATCTCTTGCCTTCTTGATAACAACCATTCCAACAGGTGTGATAAACTACGACATCTGGTTACATACACAAAGAAAGCACAAACAGGGTATCAAAAAGATATCTGCACTCTCATGTTTATTGCAGCATTATTTACAATAGCCAAGGTATGAAACAAACCTAAGTGTCCAATGATGGATGAATAGCTAAAGGAGACGTGAGAAAAAAAAAAAAAATATATATATATATATATATATATTTATATATATATACACACACACAAAAGCATTTGCCAAAGCCTTAGACTTCTGCTTTATTGACTACGCCAAAGTCTTTGACTGTGTGGATCACAACAAACAGTGGAAATTTCCTAAACAGAGGGGAATCCCAGACCCCCTGAACTGCCTCCCGAGAAATCTGTATGGAGGTCAAGAAGCTACAATTAGAACAGGATGTGGAACAACAGACTGGTTCCAAATCATGAAAGGAGTATGTCAAGTCTGTATATTGTCACCCTGCTTATTTAACTTATATGCAGAGTACATCATGTGAAATGCCAGACTGGATGAAGCACAAGCTGGAATCAAGATTTCTGGGAGAAATATCAATAACCTCAGATATGCAGATGACACCACCCTTATGACAGAAAGCGAAGAAGAACTAAAGAACCTCTTGATGAAAGTGAAAGCAGAGAGTGAAAAGCTGGCTTAAAACTCAACCTTTAGAAAACTAAGATCGTGGCATCCGATCCCATCACTTCATGGCAAACAGATGAGGAAACAATGGAAACAGTGACAGATATTTATTTTGGGGGGCTCCAAAATCACTGCAGATAGTAAGTGCAGTCATGAAATTAAAAGACATTCGTTTCTTGGAAAAAAAGCTATGACCAACCTACACAGCATGTTCAAAAGCAGAAACATTACTTTGTGAACAAAGGTCTGTCTAGTCAAAGCTATGGTTTTTCCAGTAGTTATTTTTGGATGTGAGAGTTGGACTATAAAGAAAGCTGACTGCCAAAGAATCGATGCTTTTGAACTGTGGTGTTGGAGAAGAATCTTGAGAGTCCCTTGGACTGCAAGGACATCAAACCAATCCATCCTAAAGGAAATCAGTCCTAAATATTCTTTGGAAGGACCGATGTTGAAGCTGAAGTTCCAATCCTTGGCCACCTGATGTGAAGAAGTGACTCATTGGAAAAGACCCTGATGCTGGGAAAGATTGAAGGCAGGAGAAGAAGGGGATTACAGAGGATGAGCTGGTTGGATGGCCTCACCGACTCAATGGACATGAGTTTGAGTATGCTCCAGAAGTTCGTGATGGACAGGGAAGCCTAGCGTGCGGCAGTCCATGAGGTCACAAAGAGTTGGACACGACTGAGTGACTGAACTGAACTGATAGACACAAAATAACAATATGTACTGATATAGACCAAAATAGTAATTGTTATAATATTTAGATTTGGGCATTTGAGATTTTTTTTGCTTGCTTCAGAACCTGATTTCTTTGGCAGTACACAGAGAGTAATTATCATAACACAAAAATTACATATTCAACTTCATTAAGATTAAAATCTTCTACTTATTGAGTAACTCCATATTCAGGCTACCACTTTTTTTTTCAGCCTCTTGCAGAAATACAAGAGACTGGCATTTTCCCTAATCAGATGAAGTGTTTTCAGGATTCTTTCTGAAAGTGAAAGTGTTAGTTGCTCAGTTGTGTCTTACTCTTCGTGACCCCATGAGCTGTTGCCCTCCATGGCTCCTCTGTCCACGGGATTCTCCAGGCAAGAATACTGGAGTAGGTTGCCATTCCCTTCTCTAGGTGATCTTCCTGACCCTGAGTCTCCTGCATTGCAGGCAGATTCTTTACCATCTGAGCCACCAGGGAAGCCTGATTCTTTCTGAGAGGGAGTATTCTTTGTCCTAGCAATGTCACACCTCATGCATTTCTGCTACATTATACAGTGCTATTATTCAGTACTTTTCTTCCTTCTGTATTAAAGCTGTACTCTGTTAGTATCAATGCTTTTTTGGGTTTTTCTTGTGGCATGGTCTGGCTTTTACTTGTCTCTACACTTGGGTCTTTAAAGTAGAGCCAGTCAAAATTATGCATCTACAATTCCAGATGTTATCTCTATAGTTAGATGTTTCATCAAACATAAATGATTACAGCAAATGTCATGTAAAGAAATTCTACTATTATCACATAGCAAAAGGGTGAGCTACTGCTCAGCATACTAAGTTGTCTAATCAGTATACTGAAAGTATGTTTATATATTTATAATTTTGTTTTACTTTTTAGTTCAGCTTTTCATGATATCATCTTCTTGAGTCTGCTTAATATGATTTATTTAAACATGGGATTATGTGGGAAATATAATTGCTTAGCACTTTCTGGAATGGTTTATGTAAGATCACTTCTTCCAAAGATCACAAGATGAGAGAGCTTTCAGATGTGTGCCGCTGCTTTTCCTACTGTATTATTGACTTTCTGACATCCAAAGGGCAACTGGCTCTTCTTTCTATATTGACTTGCTTAGTGCAGGAGTCCTACTTTTTTCAAATTATCAATGTGCTTTTTCTTTTCTTGCAGTGTTTTTTCTAAAAGGTGTATAATTACAGACTGCAATTTTGCCTTTTCATTTTTAAAATGGATACATTTTTTCTATAATTAAGCCTCAGATTCTCTGCTTCATATATTGAGGATTGACAAAGTACCAAGAGAAGTAATTTTAGAACAAAGGAATGCTGTGGTGACATATGGTATCATAATAATATGATTGATTGGAAAAATATTAAACAATCAAGAATTCAGGTGGGTATCAAAAATAATCCCATTATTTAGAGTTGTTGTTTTGTTTTGTTTTATTTTTTCCATCAGCCCTAAACTGATTATTATCTGTTTGACTATATAGGTGTTCTATATTTCAAACTAGGGCTTCCCTGGTGGCTCAGTGGATAAAAGAATTCACCTGTCAATGCAAGAGATGCAGGTTCAATCCCTGCTCCAGGAAGATCTCCTGGAGAAGGAAATAGCAACCCATTCCAGTATTCTTGCCTGTAAAACCCCATGGACAGAGGAGGCTGGTGGGCTACAGTCCAGGGGGTCTCAAAGAGTCACATACAACTTAGTAATTGAAAAGAAACGACAAAAAATTTTCAAACTACAAGTACAAAGAGGAAGTTTGCTCATATTCTTTCTCCTCAAATATTAATAGGTTATGAAATAAGATGTTATGAAATTCAAAGAAAATATAACATAAAAAGCTGGTGAGAAGAGCTGTGTAGGTTTATGTCAAGGGAACATAAATCAGCAGAGTGTGGGTACCTAGATGCTTCATCTCACCCCACACTCCATCACCACTTAGTTACTTGAATCATTCATTAATGTATCTGGATCTCAAGGTCGTATCTGTAAGAAGGGCGTAACAATGCCTGTCTGTCTGAAGAAAAAGGGTTGACTCTCTCAGAGTTGGTCCAAATATGGGATTTTGTGAATAGAAAAGAAGGAAAAAGTCTTATGGTTAATTTATCGAAGTGAAACAAAATTTTTTCAAAACATCATTTCAATTCTGTAAAACTAAGTGAAAAAATAAGTATACAAGAGAACCTTTATACAGATTCACATAAGTAATGTGTACTATTTATATAGCATTTAAGGATGAATTATATGCAATGGTAATTATGAATTTAATATATATTTTATACAAATATATAACGCAGTCAATCATCTGTCCACTGGGAAAGAAACAATGGAAGAAACATTTCTTGTATTAACACTGGTCCTCAATGAATGACAGAACTATGTATAGTTTTCATTTTCATATGTTCTTCTATATTTTTGAAATTTTCTATAGTGATTAAATATTCTTTTGATTAATCTATTTTTATTCATTTTTATTCATCTTGGTATATATACCCACACCTGAAATTATATATAATAATAAAAAATAGTTAGAAGGGAACTTAAGCCTAAGACGTTGGAGACTTGATGATTCTCAATAATGGGAAGATTGTTAAATAGATTATTTTATTATTCTCTTTCCATTAGAAGATAATTTAAATAAATGTACTGATGAGTTTTAATAAAATTAAATTAAGTTAGCAACATAAAATAAGTAAAATACCACATAATATATTAACATATACAATCTTTGAAAGTGAAAAGTGAAAGTTGCTGCTTCTAAGTCACTTCAGTCATGTCTGACTCTGTGCGACCCCACAGATGGCAGCCCACTAGGCTCCTCTGTCCCCGGGATTCTTCAGGCAAGAATACTCGAGTGGGTTGCCATTTCCTTCTCCAATTCATGAAAGTGAAAAGTGAAAGTGAAGTCGCTCAGTGAGTTGTAGCCAAATCTTTGTGACCTCATGGACTGACTGTAGCTTGCCAGGCTCCACTATCCTTGGAATTCTCCAGGCAAGAATACTGGAATGGGTTGCCATTCCCTTCCCCAAGGGATCTTCAAAACACCTGAGATAGAACTCAGGTCTCCCTCATTGCAGGCAGATTCTTTACAGTCTGATCACTTTCTTGAAAATTCCTTTCATATAATCCTTAAAATATATATAGATATATATAAAATCTTTATATAATATATAACCTTTAACATGTATAATCTTTATATACAAAATATTTAATATATATTAAAAATAAAAGATGTCCTTTTCATCATCAGTTCAGTTCAGTTCAGTCGCTCAGTCATGTCCGACTCTTTGAGACCCCATGAATCGCAGCACGCCAGGCCTCCCTGTCCATCACCAACTCCTGGAGTTCACTCAAACTCATGTGCTTCGAGTCGGTGATACCATCCAGCCATCTTATCCTGTGTCGTCCCCTTCTCCTCCTGCCCCCAATCCCTCCCAGCATCAGCGTCTTTTCCAATAAGTCAACTCTTCGCATGAGGTGGCCAAAGTATTGGAGTTTCAGCCTCAGCATCAGTCCTTCCAATGAACACCCAGGACTGATCTCCTTTAGGATGGACTGGTTGGATCTCCTTGCAGTCCAAGGGACTCTCAAGAGTCTTCTCCAACACCACAGTTCATCATAGGGGACTGAAATGCAAAAGTAGGAAGTCAAGAGATACCTGGAGTAACAGGCAACATTGCCCTTGGAATACAAAATGAAGCAGGGCAAAGGCTAACAAAGTTTAGCCAAGAGAACACACTGCTCACAGCAAACACACTCTTCCAACAACAAAAGAGACAACTCTACATATGAACATTACCAAATGGTCAATACTGAAATCAGATTGATTATATTCTTTGCAGCCAAGGATGGAGAAGCTCTATACAGTCAGCAAAAACAAGACTGAGAGTTGACTGTGGCTCAGATCATGAACTCTTTATTGCTAAATTCAGACTTAAACTGAAGAATGCAATTGTGCAGTAGTTTGAATATTTGTTGGCATTGCCTTTTGATTTCAGTTCAGTTTAGTTCAGTTCAGTAGCTCAGTCGTGTCTGACTCTTTGTGACCCCATGAATCGCAGCACACCAGGCCTCCCTGTCCATCACCAACTCCTGGAGTTCACTCAGATTCACATCCATCAAGTCAGTGATGCCATCCAGCCATCTTATCCTCTGTCGTCCCCTTCTCCTCCTGCCCCCAATCCCTCCCAGCATCACAGTCTTTTCCAGCGAGTCAACCCTTCACATGAGGTGGCCAAAGTACTGGAGTTTCAGCTTTAGCATCATTCCTTCCAAAAAAATCCCAGGGCTGATCTCCTTAAGAGTAGACTGGTTGGATCTCCTTGCAGTCCAAGGGACTCTCAAGAGTCTTCTCGAACACCACAGTTCAACAGCATCAATTCTTCAGTGCTAAGCTTTCTTCACAGTCCAACTCTCACATCCATACATGACCACAGGAAAAACCATAGCCTTAGCTAGACAGACCTTGGTCGGCAAAGTAATGTCTCTGCTTTTGAATATGCTATCTAGGTTGGTCATAACTTTCCTTCCAAGGAGTAAGCGTCTTTTAATTTCATGGCTGCAGTCGCCATCTGCAGTGATTTTGGAGCCCAAAAAAATAAAGTCTGACACTGTTTCCACTGTTTCCCCATCTATTTCCCATGAAGTGATGGGACTGGATGCCATGATCTTTGTTTTCTGAATGTTCAGCTTTAGGCCAACTTTTTCAGTCTCCACTTTCACTTTCATCAAGAGGCTTTTTAGTTCCTCTTCACTTTCTGCCATAAGGGTGGTGTCATCTGCATATCTGAAGTTATTGATATTTCTCCCAGCAATCTTGATTCTATCTTTTGCTTCTTCCAGCCCAGCGTTTCTCATGATGTACTCTGCATAGAAGTTAAATAAGCAGGGTGACAATATACAGCCTTGACGTACTCCTTTTCCTATTTGGAACCAGTCTGTTGTTCCATGTCCAGTTCTAACTGTTGCTTCCTGACCTGCATACAGATTTCTCAAGAGGCAAGTGAGGTGGTCTGGTATTCCCATCTCTTTCAGAATTTTCCACAGTTTATTGTGATCCACACAGTCAAAGGCTTTAAATCCCTTATGATTATGCAGTAGAAGTGACAAATAAATTCAAGGGATAAGAGCTGACAGAGTGCTGATGAACTATGGACGGAGGTTAGTGACTTTGTAGAGGAGGCAGTGATCAAAACCATCCCCAAGAAAAAGAAATGCAAAAAGGCAAAATAGTTCTCTGTCGAGGCCTTACAAATAGCTGAGAAAAGAAGAGAAGGCAAAGGTAAAGGAGAAAAGGAAAGATACACCCATCTGAATGCAGAGTTCCATAGAAAAGCAAGGAAAGGTAAGAGAGCCTTCGTCAGTGATCAGTGAAAAGAGGGATGGAAACAACAGAATGGAAAAGACTAGAGATCTCTTCAAGAAAATCGGAGATACCAAGGAAACATTTCATGCAAAGATGGATACAATAAAGGACAGAAATGGTATGGACATAAGAGAAGCAGAAGATATTAAGAAGACATGGCAAGAACACACAGAAGAACTATACAAAAAAGATCTTCAGGATCCAGATAACTATGATGGTGTAATCACTCACCTAGAGCCAGACATCCTAGAACGCAAAGTCAAGTGGGCCTTAGGAAGCAACACTACAAACAAAGTGGAGGTGATGGAATTCCAGTTGAGCTATTTCAAATCCTAAAAGATGATGCTGTGAAAGTGCCACACCCAATATGCCAGCAAATTTGGAAAACTCAGCAATGGTCACAGGACTGTAAAAGATCAGTTTTCATTCCAATCCCAATGAATGTTCAAATTACTGCACAATTGCACTCATTTCACATGCTAGGCAAGTAATGCTCAAAATTCTCCAAGTTAGGCTTCAACAGTACATGAACCAAGAACTTCCAGATGTTCAAGCTGGATTTAGAAAAGCCAGAGGAACCAGAGATTAAATTGGCAACATCTGTTCACTCATAGAAAAAGCAACAGACTTCCAGAAAAAAATCTGCTTTATTGACTACACCAAAGCCTTTGACTATGTGGATCACAACATGCTGTGGAAAATTCTTAAAGAAATGGGAATACCAAACCATCTGACCTGCTACCTGAGATATATAGGTCAAGAAGTAATGGTTAAAACCACACATGGAACAATGGACCAGTTCAAAATTGTGAAAGGAGTCCCACAAGGCTATATATTGTCACCCTGACTGCTTAACTTATATGAAGAGTACATCATGTGAAATGCTGGGCTGGATGAAGCACAAGCATGAATCAAGATTGCAGGAAGAAATATCAATAACCTCAGATATACAGATGACACCACATTTCTGGCAGAAAATAAGAGGAACTAAAGAGCCCCTTGATGAAAGTGAGAGAGGAATGAAAGAGTTGGCTTAAAATTCAACTTTCATAAAACAAAGATCATGGCATCTGGTCCCATCACTTCATAGCAAATAGATGGGGAAACAATGAAAACAGAGAGACTTTATTTTCTTGGGCTCCAAAATCACTGCAGATGGTGACTACAGCCATGAAATTAAAAGATTCTTGCTCCTTGGAAGAAAAGCTATGACAAATCTAGACAGCATATTAAAAAGCAGAAACATTACTTTGCCAACAAAGATCTATCTATTCAAAGCTATGTATTTCCAGTAGTGATGTATGGATATGAGAATTGGACCATAAAGAAAGCTGAGCACTGGAGAACTGATGCTTTTGAACTGTGGTGTTGGAGAAGACTCTTGAGAGTCTCTTGGACTGCAAAGAGATCAAAGCAGTCAATCCTAAAGGAAATCAATCCTGAATATTTACTGGAAGGACTGATGCTGAAGCTGAAACTCCAGTACTTTGG
This sequence comes from Budorcas taxicolor, assembly GCF_023091745.1. NCBI lineage: Eukaryota > Metazoa > Chordata > Mammalia > Artiodactyla > Bovidae > Budorcas > Budorcas taxicolor. The sequence goes on along the minus strand of NC_068919.1, from coordinate 37,635,259 downwards.
CCATCTGATGTGAAGAACTGACTCATTGGTAAAGACCTTGATGTTGGGAAAGATTGAAGGCAGGAGGAGAAGGGGACCACAGAAAATGAGATGGTTGGATGGCATCACCGACTGAATGGACATGAGTTTGAGCAAGCTCCAGGAGCTGGTGATGGACAGGGAAGCCAGGTGTGCTGCAGTCCATGGGGTCACAAAGAGTTGGACATGACTGTGTGACTGAACGGCACTGAATGTATATAATACCCAATAATATTATATGAGAAAAATAATATTGAGTTTTTCTTTTTTCAGATATTTATTATTATTATATTATAGTTATTTCCATAGGGAAGCAAAGTCATCATAACATGAAAATTTCTCATTCATCCCCTTTTGATATTTACAAATATGAACAAAAATAGAAATAAAAACTGGGTATTGCTTAATCATTTTTACCTTTCAGGACTCTGTTTTATGATTTGAAAAGCATTAATCTAAATTATTTAAGCATATATATATGCATTTCAAACTCAAGATAGTTGAACCAAAAAGTCTATGCATATTTATGAAGTTCCATAAGTCCTTAAAAACAATACATGAAACATATAGTCCTTAAGGAGACTTTCATCTTTAAATAAATAATACTACCCTGAATTAGCAGCTTATTCTCTTGGTTAATACTCTTTTTGTCTGTGGGCCAGAAAATTTCAATACAGGATGGGCGGAGACATATACATTCATTTAGCTATGGAAACTTTATATTTGTTTCTATGAAAAAAAATTCTTATCTCATCCAAAGAAATCAGTGTCACTAGTAGTAGAGGTATAATTGTAGACTTGTATGCACTGGGGATAGGTGTTATATTAATAGATATGTAGATATATACTGTTCACACCAAGTATAAGGCTTCAATCAATGTGATGCAAATAATCCTAATGAACAATGACTACTAAACCTTGAAAAATGTTGACAAAATATAGTCCTTTAAAAAGAAAAGGCAGAGTAACAGGGAAAACTGTATAACTCAAAAAAAGGCAAGAGCTTTATTCCTTATGCAAAGATATGTGAAAAGTTTTATCCTAGAATTATAACATTATCATAATATTGAAACAAAATTATATCAGAGAGATTCCTTCTGCAAGTTAAATTGAATACAGACCAAATCATTTGACAAATTCTATAGCAGAAAGTATTTGAACTACTCTAACTTGTATTTTACTTCTATATGTGTGTTTATATCATATTGTCTGGTCTCTCTTAAAACTCCTGAAAAATTGGTAGAGTTTATCTTAAGCGTTATATTTCTAATTTATCACTTTCCCATCATGTTCTTGCTCTTGTTCTTTTGAGAGAGTTAATATATTCAAATGGACAAAATTCTAAATATAATGTTATTTTGTATTTAAGTTGTAAACATAATAAGAAAAGTGTCTATATAAAGTAGGATAAAAGATAAAGGCAACCTCTGACCATCAGGTCACAATCCAGAGGGTGTGTGAATTGAGGAGTATCTGTGAGGCACACTGGCCACAAACTGAAATGTGCTACTCCTTGAACACAAATGTCAGAGAATGTGATGAAAGGACGTCCCAGATAACCTGTAATTAGAACTATATTTATATATTGTTGTTCAGTTACTGAGTCATGTCCGACTCTTTGCGACTCCATGGACTGAAGCAAGCCAGGCATGATATAAAATATAGTGACCCAATATTTATATAGTATATAAATAAATGCTTCCATTTACCAAAATCCCCCTTCCACCTCTATATTATTTCTATTTTAACAATATCCCAAATAGATGCACCATTATTCATCATCTTTGAATATTCATCTTTGAATAATAGTATATCTAGAGCAGTATTAAAATAATATAAATAAAAGAACAATAACCAAAATGAACTTAAATAACATCTATCCATTCATGGGGTTGCAAAGAGTCAGACAAGACTGAGCAACTGAACTGATCTGAACTGATCCATATATATAGGAGCAAAAGCATATGGGTGGAACATGTGGGAAACAAAAATGGCAAATGGAAAAATTATAATATATATTAAAAATCTATTTTAAATTATTTGAAATAAATCTAAGCAAATGCATGACTAATCATTGCAAACAATATGCAAACACTGTAAACCCTGGCAAGATTAAAGGAGTAAATATAAATTGGAAATTATGTGAAGATTATGTCACAAAGAAGGTGAGGGTAAATACATACTCAATTCCTTTCATTTCATGCTTGAAGACAGTAGATATCTGCTCCAAACTAAAAAATTTATTAAGAAAATAAAAATTAATTACCTCAATATATCAATATTTTGCACATATTTTGACCATTACAAAGGTATTTTTAAAATAATATCTCATTATAATGAGATAAAAAACATATAAAAAATAAATAAGGAGACTTAAAAAAATAAAGACAGGAATTTATACAGCTTAATTTCAGATGGTTTTTCTTCTTTCAAATGCCATCAAATAAAACTTTACTAGTTTGGGAAAAAATTCTTGTATGTAGTCAAATTATTTTATCAATATTTAGCTGTCTGTATATATGCATAGAAAGAAGACTAAAATTACAGTCATCAAACTTTAAATATTCACCTCTCCATCATGGAATTTGGGGATGATACATTTATTTATATATAGTTAACCCTTGAACAACAGACTGGTTCCAAATAGGAAAAGGAGTACATCAAGGCTGTATATTGTCACCCTGCTTATTTAACTTCTATGCAGAGTACATCATGAGAAACGCTGGGCTGGAAGAAGCACAAGCTGGAATCAAGATTGCTGGGAGAAATATCAATAACCTTAGATATGCAGATGACACCACCCTTATGGCAGACAGTGAAGAGGAACTAAAAAGCCTCTTGATGAAAGTGAAAGAGGAGAGTGAAAAAGTTAGCTTAAAGCTCAACATTCAGAAAACGAAGATCATGGCATCTAGTCCCATCACTTCATGGGAAATAGATGGGGAAACAGTGAAAACAGTGTTAGACTTTATTTTGGGGGGCTCCAAAATCACTGCAGATGGTGACTGCAGCCATGGAATTTTAAGACGCTTCCCTGGTGGCTCAGACGGTAAAGCGTCTGCCTGCAACGCGGGAGACCCAGGTTCAATTCCTGGATCCAGAAGATCCCCTAGAGAAGGAAATGGCAGTCCACTCCAGCACTCTTGCCTGGAAACTCCCATGGACGGAGGAGCCTGATAGGCTACAGTCCATGGGGTCACGAAGAGTCGGACACGACTGAGCGACTTCACTTCACTTCTCCTTGGAAGAAAAGTTATGACCAACCTACATAGCATATTGGAAAGCAGAGACATTACTTTGCCAACAAAGGCCCGTCTAGTCAAGGCTATGGTTTTTCCAGTGGTCATGTATGGATGTGAGAGTTGGACTGTAAAGAAAGCTGAGCGCTGAAGAATTGATGTTTTTGAACTGTTATGTTGGAGAAGACTCTTGAGAGTCCCTTGGACAGCAAGGAGATCCAACCAGTCCATTGTAAAGGAGATCAGCCCTGGGTGTTCTTTGGAAGGAATGATGCTAAAGCTGAAACTCCTGTACTTTGGCCACCTCATGCGAATAGTTGACTCAGTGGAAAAGACTGTGATGCTGGGAGGGATTGGGGGCAGGAGGAAAAGGGGACGCCAGAGGATGAGTTGGCTGGATAGCATCACTGACTCGATGGACATGAATTTGAATGAACTCCAGGAGTTGGTGATGGACAGGAGGCCTGGCGTGCTGCAATTCATGGGGTCACAGAGTCGGACATGACTGAGCGACTGAACTGAACTGAACTGAACCCTTGAACAATGCAGGAGTTACGGATAGATACCAGTAAAGTCAAAATTCCTAATGTTGCTATCTCTGCCTCAAAAACAAAAGAATTAATGCAGTAAATGAGTCACCCAAAGGCAGGAAGTTGAAACAGTTTGGATAGAATCATAGCTAAAACCCTAGTTCTTTTGGTTACATATACTTTGATCTCCAATCAAACAAACTTTTCCCCACAATTAGTAATTTAAAGATTCATAAAAGCAAAGTACAGGTACTATCTTTACAGGGAAAAAAAATCCATGTATAAGTATATTCACAAAGTTCAAACTCCTGTTGTTCAAGGATCAGCTGTAATGTTCTTGTTGTCTGCATTTTATAGAATTATAAAATACAATGCTATAAAACTATTTTAATAAGGTAAAAAATCTAGTTTTAAACAGCTTTTAGTTGAATGAATATACTCATAAACACAGAATCATACAGAACATTCTTAAATAGAGTCAACTCTAGTGCCTAATCTAAAATTACTATCAAATACCATATACCTATATGCAAAATGAAGGTCCCCGAACCCATGGATTTGCTGCTTCAAACATAATATGAGTGCTTGATAGCTGCTGAGTATCCTCAGAATTTTATATAAATAAATTGCTTTATAATAATTAACAAGAAACTCATTGGATTATTATTGCAGAAAGGAAATCAACTTGATTTATTTTAGTATTCTAAAGCAGTTTTTTAAAAACCAAGTTAGTATAGAAACATTCATTTTTGAAGTTTGCATTATAGTGAGGATAAGTAAAGTACAAAAATGAGTAAAGATCAAATACAAACAGACTGGAAGGCAAGAGTCCAGGGAAAATGATGCCAAATGTTCATACCATGGGCTTCACGCATTCCTAGATGTCTGCCCATCAGTTAATCAGAAACTAGCAATTAGTTTAAAATGAAGTGAGGAGTGACCAAATTTCAGAAAAATCTGTAAATTAGTCTTTATTTTTCATTCTGATTTCTTTCAGAAACTGAAGTTTTGAACTTTCTGATTCAGTTCAGTTGCTCTGTTGTGTCTGACTCTTTGTGACCCCATAGACTGCAGCACGCCAAGCCTCCCTGTCCATCACCAACTCCTGGAGTTTACTCAAACTCATGTCCATCGAGTCAGTGATGCCATCCAACCATCTCATCCTCTGTCGTCCCCTTCTCCTCTTGCTTTCAATCTTTCCCAGCATCGAGATCTTTTCCAATGAGTCAGTTCTTCACATCAGGTGGCCAAATTACTAGAGTTTCAGCTTCAGTATCAGTCCTTCCAATGAATATTCAGGACTGATTTCCCTTAAGTTTGACTGGTTGGATCTCCTTGCAGTCCAAGGAATTCTCAAGAGTCTTCTCCAACTCCACAATTCAAAAGCATCAATTCTTCGGTGATCAGCTTTCTTTATCGGAGAAGGCAATGGCACCCCACTCCAGCACTCTTGCCTGGAAAATCCCATGGACGGAGGAGCCTAGTGGGCTCCTGAGTGACACGACTGAGTGACTTCACTTTCACTTTTCAGTTTCATGCATTGGAGAAGGAAATGGCAACCCACTCCAGTGTTCTTGCCTGGAGAATCCCAGGGACGGGGGAGGCTGCTGGGCTGCAGTCTATGGGGTCGCACAGAGTCGGACACGACTGAAGTGACTTAGCAGCATACATGACTATTGGAAAAACCATCATAGCCTTGACTAGATGGACCTTTGTTAGCAAAGTAATGTCCCTGCTTTTTAATATGCTGTCTATGTTGGTAATAGCTTTTCTTCCAAGGAGTAAGTGTCTTTTAATTTCATGGCTGCTGTCACCATCTGCAGTGATTTTGGAGCCCCCCAAAATTAAGTCTGTCACTGTTTCCATTGTTTCCCCATCTATTTGCCATGAAGTGATGGGACCAAACTGCAGTTTTGAACTTTTTGATTACTTTAGATACAGTATTTTAAAATACCAAAAGATAAGTATAAAAATCTTTTTTCTCATAGCTGAGAAGTTATGCATATGTTAAGAAATACAGCAAATATATATAAGCAATGGAGTGTGTTATAGCATATATATTAAGAATTTAAATAGCCTGCTTGTACATGGGAACTTTTCAGTTACCTAAGAAGATTGGTTGTGGAAGAATATACAAGCTGAGTCACACCCTACACTGGCTGTTGGTGTAAATGAGAAACCTGGAAAACATAGAATCAAAAGGCAGGGTAAAATATTGGTTTTTAGCACTTCAGGGATGTTAAGCATGGAAGACCATCAATGTTAACTTCGCATGCAGAGTTGCATGCTGTCAAGCAATCTCCTTTAATCACATACATAAGCCAGCTCACCAATACCCATTTACAAAAGAGGAAAAATGAGGCAGTTTCAAATTTTGATATAAAGAATAATTCATTTTTCATCCTCTAAAACAAGCCAGTGAGTCTCTAGCTTTGTGTGAAGAGTGGCTTAAATCTGAGTGTGATCATCTGCTATGAGTTATTGTTAGACATAATCAGTAAGTAAAACAAAACCAAAACACACAGACACCTATATGTCTGATTCTTTGCCACCCCCATAGACTGTAGCCTGCCTGGCCGCTTTGTCTATGGAATTCTCCAGGCAGGAATACTGGAGTGGGCTGACATTCCCTTCTCCAGGGGATCTTCCCAACTAACCCATGGATCAAACCCAGGTCTCCTGCATTGCAGGCAGATTCTTTACTGTCTGAGCCACCAGGGAAATCCATATATATAACTACTATTAGTCAAGAGAGCCAAATATATATGTTATAAATTTATTCCAAAATTTAAAAATTATTGTAATCTTGGTTACATTGACTATATGGGAACTTGTAAGTTATATCCATAAATATTAAAATCATATACAGCACTACTTTATGAACCATAAAATAGAAAATTCAAATACCACATCCCTACAAAATCTACTAATTTGCTCATTCAAAGATTTTTTTTTAATCAACAACTTTGAAACATCTATTCAAAAAGTGTTTCTCTTCAGCTGAATCAGAATAGAAACAAATGAATTTTGAATTTTAAAAGCAAATGCAAATATATGAATCCTTTTAAATAAGTCAAGTCAACAAAGCATTCAAATTACACAGGATTTTTAATGTTCTTTAAAAATGACCTAATCCTAATGTTTTAATTCAGCATTCCAAGCGAGTTCAAAGTGTGACTTAAGTTTCATTTGCTTTTCTATACCTATACAAGTCCTTCACATATAGGTTGGGGCATTCACAATGTTTGTTGACTGAGTCGATGCTATTTCGACCATACCTTTTATTGGCAAACACAGCACTACCATATTTAGAATATTATGTTATGTTTATATTCAAGATAAAACAAAACAGGCAGTTGTATTACAAATATGATAGAGTAGTCCAGTGGGTCTTCATTAGATAACACACATGCAGTAATCAAAGAATAAAGACCAGATTTGCATGGTTTAAATATTCAGGACTAAATGAGACCATATTAATAATGTACTACCTTTTTATAATTTTCTGTAATATATACTTAAACTTATTCTACATTGATTACAATCCTTAAAAACAATCAATATTTAGAATACTGATTTATTTTTTATTAAATTGACTGTCTTAAATGTTGAATTTGTTACATACATAAATGTAACTGTAGAAAAAGACATAGCAATCAATAAATATAGTCACAAAACATATATAGAAAAGTCTGATTTTCCCAGAACTTGTAATGTAACAAGATCATGAGTTGACTATGGCTCAGATCATGAAATCCTTATTGCAAAATTCAGGCTTAAATTGAGGAAAGTAGGGAAAACCACTAGGTCATTCAGGTGTGACCTAAATTAAATCCCTTATGATTATACAGTAGAAGTGACAAATAAATTCAAGGGATAAGATCTGACAGACAGAGTGCCTGAAGAATTATTGATGGAGGTTAGTGACACCATACAGGAGGTGGTTATCAAAACCATCCCCAAGAAAAAGAAATGCAAAAAGGTAAAATGGTTCTTTGAGGAGGCTTTACAAATAGCTGAAAAAAGAAGAGAAGCAAAGGCAACGGAGAAAAGGAAAGATACACCCATCTGAATGCAGAGTTCCAAAGAAAAGCAAGGAGAGGTAAGAAAGCCTTCCTCAGTGATCAGTGAAAAGAGGGATGAAAACAACAGAATGGAAAAGACTAGAGATCTCTTCAAGAAAATCAAAAATACCAAGGGAACACTTCATGCAAAGGTGGGCACAATAAAGGGCAGAAATGGTATCGACCTAAGAGAGGCAGAAGATATTAAGAAGAGGCGGCACGAATACACAACCAGAACTATACATAAACTGTATTAATGACTCAGATAACCTCGATGGGGTGATTACCCACCTAGAATCAGACAACCTGGAGTGTGAGGTCAAGTGGGCCTTAGGAAGCATTACTATGAATAAAACTAATGGAGGTGATAGAATTCCAGCTGAGCTATTTCAAAATCTAAGTGATGATGCTGTGAAAGTGCTGCACTCAATATGCTAGCACATTTGTAAATTCAGCAGTAATCCCAGGACTGGAAAAGGTCAGTTTTTGTTCCTATCCCAAAGAAGGGCAAAGAGAAAGAATGTTCAAACTACCACACAGTTCAGTTCAGTCACTCAGTCGTATCCAACTCTGCAACCCCATGGACTGCAGCACACCAGGCTTCCCTGTCCATCACCAAATCTGGAGCTTGCTCAAACTCATGTCCATCAAGTCAGTGATACCATACAATCATCTCATCCTCCATAATCCCCTTCTCCTCCCACCTTCAGTCTTTCCCAGTATCAGTGTCTTTTCCAATGAGTCAGAATTTTTGCATCATATGGCCAAAGATTTGGAGTTTCAGCTTCAGCATCAGTCCTTACTTGAATATTCAGGATTGATTTCCTCTAGGATTAACTGGCTGGATATCCTTGCAATCTAAGAGACTCTCAAGAGTCTTCTCCAATACCACAGTCCAAAAGCATCAGTTCTTCAGTGCTCAGCTTTCTTTATAGTCCAGATCTCACATCAATACATGACTACGGGAGAAACCATAGCTTTGACTAGGTGGACCTTTATTGGTAAAGTAATGTCTCTGCTTTTTAATACGCTGTCTTGGTTGGTAATAGCTTTTCTTCCAAGAAGCAAGCGTCTTTTAATTTCATGGCTGTAGTCACCATTTTCAGTGATTTTGGAGCCCGAAAAAATAAAGTCTGTCACTGTCTCCATTTTTTCCACATCTACAGCCATGAAGTGATGGGACCAGAAGCCTTGATGTTAGCTTTCTGAATGTTCAGTTTTAAGGCAGCTTTCACTCTCCACTTTCACTTTCATCAAGAGGTTCTTTAATTCTTCTTCACTTTCTGCCATAAGTGTGGTGTCATCTGCATATCTGAGGTTACTTATATTTCCCCTCACAATCTTGATTCCAACTTGTGCTTCATCCAGCCCTGCATTTCACATGATATACTCTGTATATAAGTTAAATAAACAGGGTTACAATATACAACCTTGACGTACTTCTTTCCCGATTTGGAACCAGTCTGTTGTTCCATTGCACTCATTTCACATGCTATCAAGGTAATGCTCAAAATCCTTCAAGCTAGGCTTCAGCAGTATGTGAAATGAGAAATTCCAGATGTACAAGCTGGATTTAGAAAAGGCAGAGGAACCAGATATCAAATTGCCATCATTCATTGGATCATAGAAAAAGCATGAGAATTTCAGAAAATCATCTACTTCTGCTTTATTAACTACTCTAAAGCCTTTGATTGTGTGGGTCACAACAAACTGTGGAAAATACTTAAAAAGATGGGAATACTGGATCACCTTACTTGCCTCCTGCGAAACTTGTATGCAGCTCAAGAAGCAAGTTAAAACCAGACATGGAACAACTGACTGATTCCAAATTGGGAAAGCAGTATGTCAAGACTGTACATTGTCACCTTGCTTATGTAACTTATATGCAGAATACATCATGCAAAATGCTGGGCTGGATGAAGCACAAGCTGGAATTAAGATTCCCAGGTGAAATATCAATAACCTCAGATATTCAGATAACACTATCTTAATGGCAGAAAGCAAAGAGAAATTAAAGAGCCTCTTGATGAAGGTGAAAGAGGAGAGTACTGAAGCTGGCTTAAAACTCAATATTCAGAAAACTAAGATCATGGCATCTGGTCCTACAACTTCATGGCAAAAAGATGGAGAAAAAATGGAAACTTTATTTCCATGGACTTTATTTTCTTGGGCTCCAAAATTAGTGCAGATGGTGACTTCATCCATGAAATTAAAAGATGCTTAGTCCTAGGAAGAAAAGCTATGACAAACCTAGACAGCATATTAAAAAGAAGAAACATGACTTTGCCAACAAATGTCCGTCTAGTCAAGGCTATGGTTTTTTCCAGTAGTCACATATGGATGTGAGAGCTGGACAATAAAAACAATGGGCACTGAAGAACTGATGCCTTTGAAACGTAGTGCTGGAGAAGACTCTTTAGAGTCCTTTGGGCAGCAAAGAGATTAAACCAGTAAATCCTAAAGGAAATCAGTCCCGAATATTCATTAGAAGGACTGATGCTGAAGCTGAAACTCCAATACTTTGGCCACCTGATGCAAAGAACTGACTCTTTGGAAAAGACCCTGATGCTGGGAAAGATTGAAGGCAGGAGGAGAAGGGGACAACAGAGGCTGAGATGGTTGAATGGCATCACCAACTTGATGGACATGAGTTTGAGCAAGCTCAAGGAGTTGATGATTGACAGGGAAGCCTGGAGTGCTGCAGTTCATGGGGTCCCAAAGAGCTGAACACAACTGAGTGACTGAACCAGCTGTCACTTAATATAATTTATAGTTTCCTATTTGATATTAGAAACTAAAGACACCTGGATATCCATATTGTTCTAGTATGTATTTCCCTGTGTCATGATTTGGTACATGGATTATACATGGTCCGCTGAATTAATTTTAATACTTCTAAATTTCTAGTCTTTAAGATTTGTAATGCAAATTCAGTCTTTATTAAATGTCAGAAGCACAAACTTCTAACAACTGCCATAAGTCTGAATACATGTAAGTTCCTTTGTTAAATTTTGAAATCAAGGTAAAAATTAATTCTAGTTGTAGAGGATGAATTCAAGAAATCACTGGTGCATTTTAATGACTGACAAAAGTAAGAGGATAAAAACAATATTAATTTTCAGAGATTTCTATGCTCAAGTAAACATAAAAATATGTAATTATATTTACAGGGCTAGGCTGTGTAGAAAGATAAGGGATAATTGCATTCAGGCCTGATGGGAAAAAGACCACACAAATTATGCAGGTTTTGTATGTTAACAGAATTGTAATATTAGAAATTCAATCAAATGTTAATTAATTACAAGAAAAAGTACTATCTATGAATGTGTTACAGCAAGAAAATCTATATATTTTACAAGAATTGAAAATACTTTCATTTGTCCCTATTATAATTTCTTATGTCATACATAAGTATGGCATAATTAGTCTTTCACATCAGGCAGATAATTAAGATTTAAATAATATTTACGCAGCTTTCCTAGGCAGGTAAAATATAAACTATGAGAATTAATTCCTAGTTTTTACACAGGTATTATTTCCATTGTACTACAAAATTATGAGTTAGATTTTTCTTATAGTTTCTAATACTATTGCTATTGGTCAGTTGCTGTAGTGTCCGATGCTTTGCCACCCCAGGGACTGCAGCAGTCCAGGCTTCCCTGTCCTTAACCATCTCCTGAAACTTGCTCAAACTCATGTTGATGAGTTTATATATCTCCACAGTATTTTTTATGGACGCTAAACAATACATTCTATAGAATCATGTATTAATTGAAAGAAGTGACGTGAAAGTATTATCACTAAGTCATGTCGACTCTGCAATCCCATGATGTTTAGCCCACCAGGATACTGGTAACTAAAGTCTCTAGTTTTTCTTTCAGTTCAGTTCATTTAAGTCACTCAGTCATGTCAGTCTGCGACTGCACGGACTGCATCACACAGGGCTTCCCTGACCATCGCAATACCTGGAGCTTGCTCAAACTCATGTCCATTAAGTCAGTGATGCCATCCAACCATCTCATCCTCTGCAATCCCCTTCTCTCGTGCCTTCAATCTTTCCCAGCATCAGGGTCTTTTCCTTTATTTATTTATTTATTTTATTTATTTATTTTAATTTTAAAATCTTTAATTCTTACATGCGTTCCCAAACATGAACCCCCCTCCCACCTCCCTCCCCATAACATCTCTGTGGGTCATCCCCATGCACCAGCCCCAAGCATGCTGTATCCTGCGTCAGACATAGACTGGCGATTCAATTCTTACATGATAGTATACGTGTTAGAATGCCATTCTCCCAAGTCATCCCACCCTCTCCCTCTCCCTCTGAGTCCAAAAGTCCATTATACACATCTGTGTCTTTTTTCCTGTCTTGCATACAGGGTCGTCATTGCCATCTTTCTAAATTCCATATATATGTGTTAGTATACTGTATTGGTGTTTTTCTTTCTGGCTTACTTCACTCTGTATAATCGGCTCCAGTTTCATCCATCTCATCAGAACTGATTCAAATGAATTCTTTTTAACGGCTGAGTAATACTCCATTGTGTATATGTACGACAGCTTTCTTATCCATTCATCTGCTGATGGACATCTAGGTTGTTTCCATATCCTGGCTATTATAAACAGTGCTGCAAGGAACATTGGGGTACATGTGTCTCTTTCTATTCTGGTTTCCTCGGTGTGTATGCCCAGCAGTGGGATTGCTGGGTCATACGGTAGTTCTATTTGCAATTTTTTAAGGAATCTCCACACTGTTCTCCAGAGTGGCTGTACTAGTTTGCATTCCCACCAACAGTGTAGGAGGGTTCCCTTTTCTCCACACCCTCTCCAGCATTTATTGCTTACAGATTTTTGGATCGCAGCCATTCTGACTGGTGTGAAGTGGTACCTCATTGTGGTTTTGATTTGCATTTCTCTAATAATGAGTGATGTTGAGCATCTTTTCATGTGTTTGTTAGCCATCCATATGTCTTCTTTGGAGAAATGTCTATTTAGTTCTTTGGCCCATTTTTGGATTGGGTCGTTTATTTCTCTGGAATTGAGCTGCATAAGTTGCTTGTATATTTTTGAGATTAGTTGTTTGTCAGTTGCTTCATTTGCTATTATTTTCTCCCATTCAGAAGGCTGTCTTTTCACCTTGCTTATATTTTCCTTTGTTGTGCAGAAGCTTTTAATATTAATTAGATCCCATTTGTTTATTTTTGCTTTTATTTCCAGAATTCTGGGAGGTGGATCATAGAGGATCCTGCTGTGATTTATGTCGGAGAGTGTTTTGCCTATGTTCTCCTCTAGGAGTTTTATAGTTTCTGGTCTTACATTTAGATCTTTAATCCATTTTGAGTTTATTTTCGTGTGCAGTGTTAGAAAGTGATCTAGTTTCATTCTTTTACAAGTGGTTGACCAGTTTTCCCAGCACCACTTGTTAAAGAGATTGTCTTTACTCCATTGTATATTCTTGCCTCCTTTGTCAAAGATAAGGTGTCCATATGTGTGTGGATTTATCTCTGGGCTTTCTATTTTGTTCCATTGATCTATATGTCTGTCTTTGTGCCAGTACCATACTGTTTTGATGACTGTGGCTTTGTAGTAGAGCCTGAAGTCAGGCAAGCTGATTCCTCCTGTTCCATTCTTATTTCTCAAGATTGCTTTGGCAATTCGAGGTTTTTTGTATTTCCATACAAATCTTGAAATTATTTGTTCTAGTTCTGTGAAAAATATGGCTGGTAGCTTGATAGGGATTGCACTGAATTTTCCAATGAGTCAGGTCTTTGCATCAGGTGGCCAAAGTATTGGAGTTTCAGCTTCAACATTAGTCCTTCCAGTATTCAGGACTGATTTCCTTTAGGATTGACTGGTTTGATTTCCTTGCAATCCAAGGGAGCCTCAAGAGTCTTCTCCAACACCACAGGTCAAAAGCATCAATTCCTCAGTGCTCAGCTTTCTTTATAGTCCAGCTCTCACATTCATACATGACTACTAGTAAAAACATAGCTTTGACTAAGTGGACCTTTGTTGGTAAAGTAATGTCTCTGCTTTTTAATATGCTGTCTAGGTTTGTCATAGCTTTTCTTCCAAGGAGCAAGAATCTTTTAATTTCATGGCTGTAGTCACCATCTGCAGTGATTTTGGAGGCCAAGAAAATAAAGGCTCTCACTGTTTCCATCATTTCCCCATCTATTTTCCATGAACTGATGGGGCCGGATGCCATAAGCTTAATTTTCTGAATGTTGAATTTTAAGCCAACTTTTTCACTCTCCACTTTCTCTTTCATCAAGAGGCTCTTTAGTGTTTCTTTGCATTCTGCCATAAGTGTTATGTCATCTGCGTATCTGAGGTTATTGATATTTCTCCTGGCAATCTTGATTCCAGCTTGTGCTTCATCCAGCCTGGCCTTTCTCATGATGTACTCTGCATATAAGTTAAATAAGCAGGGAGACAACATACAGGCTTGATGTACTCCTTTCCCAATTTGGAACCAACCTGTTGTTCCATGTCCAGTTCTAACTGTTGCTTCCTGACCTGCATAAGCAGGTAAGGTGGTCTGGTATCTCTTTAAGAATTTTAAGAATTCTCTTAAAATTAAAGAAATCTCTTTAGGAATTTTCCACAGTTTTTTGTGATCCACATAGTCAAGGCTTTGGCATAGTTAATAAAGCAGAAGTAGATGTTTTTTCTGGAACTCTTTTGCTTTTTTGAGGATACAACGGATGTTGGCAATTTAATCTCTGGTTCCTCTGGGTTTTCTAAATCCAGCTTGAACATCTGGAAGTTCACAGTTCATGTATTGATGAAACCTGGCTTGGAGAATTATGAGCATCACTTTACTAGCGTGTGAGATGAGTGCAATTGTGCAGTAGTTTGAACATTCTTTGGCATTGCCTTTCTTAGGGACTGGAATGAAAACTGACATTTTCCAGTCCTGTGGCCACTGCTCAGTTTTCCAGATTTGCTGGCATATTGAGTACAGCACTTTCAAAGCATCATCTTTTAGGTTTTTAGATAGCTCAGCTGGAATTCCATCACCTCTACCTGCTTTGTTTGTAATGATGCTTTCTAAGGCCCACTTGAGTTCGTATTCCAGGATGTCTGGCTCTAGATGAGTGATCACACCATCATGATTATCTGGGTCATGAAGATCTTTTTTCTATATTTCTTCTGTGTATTCTTGCCACTTCTTCTTAACATCTTCTGCTACTCTTAGGTCTATACAATTTCTGTCCTTTATTGTCCTATAATGTTCCCTTGGTATCTTTAATTTTCTTGAAGAGATCTCTAGTCTTTCCCATTCTGTTATTTTCCTTTATTTCTTTGCATTGACCACTGAGGAAATCTTTCTTACCTCTCCTTGGTATTCTTTGGAATTCTGCATTCAAATGGGTATATCTTTCCTTTTCTCCTTTGCCTTTTACTTTTCTTCTTTTCTCAGCTATTTGTGAGAACCATTTTACCTTTTTGCATTTCTTTTTCATAGGGATGATCTTGATCACTGCCTTCTATACAATGTCATGAACCTCTGTCCATAGTGTTTCAGGCACTCTGGCACTCTTTCTATCAGATCGAATCCCTCAAATCTATTTGTCACTTCCACTGTATAATCATAAGGGGTTTGATTTAGGTCATACCCTAATGGTCTAGTGGTTTTCCCTACTTTCTTCAATTTAAGTCTGAATTTGGCAATAAGCAGTTCATGATCTGAGCCATAGTCAGTTCCTGGTCTTGTTTTTGCTGTATAGAGCTTTCCATCTTCAGCTGCAAAGAATATAATCAGTCTGATTTTAGTGTTGACCATCTGGTGATGTCCATGTGTAGTCTTCTCTTGTGTTGTTGGAAGAGGGTGTTTTCTATGACTAGTGTGTTCTCTTGGCAAAACTCTGTGAGCCTTTTCCCTGCTTCATTTTTTACTCCAAGGCCAAATTTGCCTTACTCCAGGTAATCTCTTGACTTTCGACTTTTGCATTCTAGTTCCCTATAATGAAAAGGACGTCTTTTGGGGGTGTTACGTTCTAGAAGGTCTTGTAGGTCTTCATAGTTTTTATTTACAGTTCAAAAAATTTAATAAAACCCTACAGAGTTTCATTTTTTGCCAGGTTCATTTCAAAACACTTTATAAATAATACTTGTTCAGTCTTCATAACAACACTATCTCCATTTTACATTCAAGAAAACTGAGGCACAGAGAAACTATATTAATTGCTTAAGGCTTATATCAACACACAGTTAAGAAGTGAGAAAGTGGCTTTCAAACAGAGGCAGTCTGGTTTCTAGAGTCCTTGATCTCTATTCTACGTCTTTGAATCACAAGTTGAGAAAAAAAACTTTGTTTCTAGCTTTTGCTCACTGGTTGTTCAAATTCCACCACTACTGTTGTTCAGCTGTGTCTGACTCTTCACGACCCCACGGAGTACAGCACGCCAGGCTTCTGTGTCCTTCACCATCTCCCCGAATTTGCCCAAGTTCCATTACTTTATTATAATATACATTTATTACTTTCATTCCCTGTGATAGTAGAAAATAGTATAGAGGTGTCTGTATTATAGCATGTGAAAATCTGCTTATTGATTTAATAAAAATCATTGTGGAAATCATGCCAACAGGGCAGAATTAATCTAATTGTCAAATTTGCATTATGATAGAGAAAATATTGCAATATGTCTGAAATCCAGCTGTCTATGTGGTTTTCTGCTATTTACTTTGGTTTCACTTTGAGTTTCTTTCCACCTTTTTGAGGAGAATTCTTAGGCCATTAATTTAGAGTTTGTTTTCTTAATCTAATCATTTAAAACTATATATTTTCCCATATGCACTGCATTAGTAGCAAACTACATTATTTTCATACGGCATGTAGCCTTGTCAATCAGATCCAACTATTTTCTAATTTTCTTATGATTTGTTTCTTGACCCATGAATTATTCAGATACGTTGTATTTAATGTTTTCCTGGATAACTTATTGTTAATTATTTCTGAGTAAGTTCCAAGATCTGCTGCAGAAGGGATAGGCTATCCACTCCAGTCTTCTTGGGCTTCCCTGGTGGCTCAGCTGGCAAAGAATCCACCTGTAATGCAGGAGGCCTGGTTTTGATTCTGGATTGGGAAGATCCCCTGGAAAAGTGAAAGGCTACCCACTCCAATATTCTGGCCTGGAGAATTCCATGGACTGTATAGTCCATGGGGTCACAAAGAGCTGGACACAATTGAGCAACTTTCACTTTCACTTTCAAGTTCCATCGTGGTCACAAAGTATACTGTGTACATATATTTTCTGCCTTTTTCCTCTTAAAATCCCTTAGAAAGGGCAATGTTTGCCAGAGGGTATGTGATTGATTTTGAATGTAAAATGAAAAGTACTTTACTGAATAAAGTCAACTCTCAGTTATTATATTTGATATTGTAGGAGTGAAAATAGTCACCAATTAAATGCTAGCTGAATGAGTAACCAACTAGCTTTTGTCCTCTTATAAGTGGGCTGCCATGCAATATGAGTGCAAATTTCATAATTTTTATTTTTCTGTTTTGAGTGATGGTGAGGTCTCAAGAATAAGATGAAGTTGTTATTGACTTTTATGTTCTCCAAAATATTCAATCCTCCAGGAAGAATTGCCTGCACTTGATATTTTTCAATGATGGCTCAAAGCCCATGACATTTCTAAGCCGTTAAGGTCATAGCATCTTTTCTTTTTTTAAGAATAAAAGGAGAATATGCTGTGACCCAAGGGACGTATTAAACATATAGGTATCTTCCATTGTAAAGAAAAATGCTTTTTATATGCAGAAATAGTTTTTGAAAATATTGTCTTAAGAGGAAGGAAAAGTCCTTAGATACTGCTATTTGACCTCATCATCGTTACTAATGAAAAACATTGCTACTGCTGCTGCTAAGTCGCTTCAGTCGTGTCCGACTCTGTGCAACCCCATAGACGGCAGCCCAGCAGGCTCCCCCGTCCCTGGGATTCTCCAGACAAGAACACTGGAGTGGGTTGCCATTTCCTTCTCCAATGCATGAAAGTGAAAAGTGAAAGTGAAGTTGCTCAGTCGTGTCCGACTCTTAGCGATTCCATGGACTGCAGCCTACCAGGCTCCTCCGTCCATGGGATTTTCCAGGCAAGAGTACTGGAGTGGAGTGCCATTGCCTTCTCCGATGAAAAACATTGCTTGTCTCCAAATAAATAAATGCTTACTGCTAAACACCCTAGGGCATTGCTACAAGGCTCTCTGGTGCCAGCTGGGAAGCTACTCCATCACAGATCAACCTCATCACAAATCTGCTCTTCTGACAGCCTGGTCCTCTCCCTGAAGTCTCTATCCTCAGGGTCCCCAGTAGGGATACTGTGTATGACACCATAGCCATATTTTAGGTCAGATAATCCCAAACTTGCTCTTTAAATTTGGTGAAAATCCTTCCAGGTTTATCATTTCCTGATGTAGTAAGTGACACATAGAAGGACATTTTTCTAAATAAAACAAGGAGTACATTTTAATTGAAAATGTATGGTATTCAGGAATAGACTTAACAGACATAGAAAACAAACTTATGGTTACCTGAGTGGAAGCAGGGAGGGATAAATTAGGAATTAGGGCTTAACAGATACACACTGCTGCTGCTGCTGCTAAGTCGCTTCAGTCATGTCCGACTCTGTGCGACCCCATAGATGGAAGCCCACCAGGCTCCCCCATCCCCAGGATTCTCCAGGCAAGAATACTGGAGTGGGTTGCCATTTCCTTCTCCAATGCATGAAAGTGAAAAGTGAAAGGGAAGATACACACTACTATACATAAAATAGGTAAACAAATGAGGAGCGACTACCATAGAACAAGAAACTATATTCAATTTCTTGTAATAACCTGTAATGAAAAGATTCTCATAAAGAATATCTATATATGTATATGTGTAACTGAATCACTTTGCTGTACACCTGAAACACTGTAAATCAACTATACTTCAATTAAAAAGGGTAAAATATTAATTATAAAAGCAATCATTATGCTACAAAGCTCAATCTCTTTAAGCTTTTGTCTATATCCCTCTAAAGTATAATAACCTCTATCTCACAAATGTGTTGTAAAAACTAAATAAGATAATAAATCTGATAACAGTTTGTAACCTATGTTCTAAATGTTAATCTTAAACTTTCAGTTACACTAAAGAGAGAGCAACCATTGAGGATATACACTAAACTACATCTCAAATGTTTATGAAGTAGAAATTTTAGTCAGTAAATAAAGTGATTAAAAAGTAAATGTATTTTTTAATGAAGATTGGTTTTTGATTTACAAAATATGCCCTGCAATATTAATCAAATCCTAGAAAGATAACTTGATAAAGAGAACTGCAAAAATTTCTAAACAATCTCGATCATGTTAAAATAATTTTGGAACAAAACAAACATTTTTTTAAATGAAAGAGATTTATACCATGCTAAGGATAATCTCATTTGTACAAGGCTGTATAAAAAATTCTGAAAGAAATCTGTAAATGCATAAAAACTGAATCAAGTATTTTTAAAGTGGCATTATCAGTTTTAAATTGCTTCCCTAGCGTCTCAGAACATAAAGAATCCATCTGCAATGCAGGAGACCTGGGTTTGATCCCTGGGTTGGGAAGATCCCCTGGAGAAAGGAAAGACTATCCACTCTAGTACTCTTGCCTGGAGAATTCCATGGTCAGAGCATACAGTCCATGGGTTTGCCAAGAGTCAGACATGACTGAGTGACTAACACTTTCACGTTTAGTTTTAATAGGTATATTTTATACATTAATATAAATTATTAAATATTATCGTTTGTTTTAGAAAAATTAGCATTTCATATTTATATCTTAGGATATAAAAACATTTTTACACTGATGTAAATTAGTAAGTTATTATTTAGGCAAACACTTCATGTGATCTAAATATAACCTAAGACATTAGTAACAGATTATGTCCATCCTTAACTTCATCTACTCCTTGCCCCATGTTTTATAAAGTGATCAGTGTCGAGCTGGCTATATGCAAGTTCAGCACAGAAGCATGATAAGCGTAAACTGTTTTCTTTTTGATAATTAAAGGAGTGTTAGAGCTAGTGTGAGGAAAGTGTTTTGCTTGCTTTTCTTTTTTTTAAAATTTAAATTTATTTATTTTAGTTGGAGGCTAATTACTTTACAATATTGTATTGGTTCTGCCACATATCAACATGAATCCACCACAGGCATACACGTGTTCCGCATCCTGAACCCCCTCCCACCTCCCTCCCCATACCATCCCTCTGGGTCATCCCAGGACACCAGCCCCAAGGATCCTATAACAAACTTGGACTGGCGATTTGTTTCTTATATGATATTATACATGTTTCCATGCCATTCCCCCAAATCATCCCACCCTCTCCCTATCCCACAGAGTCCAAAAGACTGTTCTATACATCTATGACTCTTTTGCTATTTTGCATACAGGGTTATCATTACAATCTTTCTAAATTCCATATATATGCGTCAGTATACTGTATTGATGTTTTTCTTTCTGGCTTACTTCACTCTGTATAATAGGCTCCGGTTTCATCCACCTCATTAGAACTGATTCAAATGTATTCTTTTTAATGGCTGAGTAATACTCCATTGTGTATATGTACCACAGCTTTCTTATCCATTCATCCAGACATTTCTCCAAAGACATACAGATGGCTAACAAACAAATGAAAAGATGCTCAACATCACTCATTATCAGAGAAATTCAAATCAAAACCACAATGAGGTACCATTTCATGCCAGTCAGAATGGCTGTGATCCAAAAGTCTACAAGCAATAAATGCTGGAGAAGGTGTGGAGAAAAGGGAACCCTCTTACACTGTTGGTGGAAATGCAAACTAGTTCAGCCACTATGGAGAACAGTGTGGAGATTCCTTAGAAAACTACAAATAGAACTGCCTTATGACCCAGCAATCCTACTGCTGGGCATACACACCAAGGAAACCAGAACTGAAAGAGACACGTGTACCCCAATGTTCATCGCAGCACTGTCCATTAGCAGTTTGAGCAATGGAGATACCAAGGGGAGGCTCTCGGTTTATTTGGTTTTATGTATAATGCTAAAACCAAAAATGTTGTTAAGTAGTTCATCTCTCACCCAGAATATAGCTTACCTACCTAAAATAATCTTACCTACTTAAAAATAAGCTTACCTACTTAAAAAGAATCCTTGAAATTATTTTTCCTTGATCAATGCAGTCATTTGAGCTAGTTCTCTCTAATGACTATATGTTACAGTCACTGGATCTGCTGCACCGTGTCAAATTTTGCAAGATCAAGACTACCTGGAGCTATTTATTCTAGACAACAAGGTTCTTAAAGACAGTGACAGATTCTAATTCTTATATCATGATATATCACATCAATTTAATGATCATTATTAGGGAGTCCACAATGTATGCTTTCTCCTTGGGTAACTAATTCTCAGCCAAGATAATTGTATCCTTGAGAAATAATGGCAACATCATACTTGATATATCTATAATCAATATTTAATACCTAAAACAGTAGCCTAAGCAAGCTGTTATTCCTAGAGATGACTTTCTAGAAAAGAATGTATTTATGAAGAATCTGGAATTAGAAGTGTCTCTAACATGAAAGGAGATTTCTTTTTTTTTCCAGTATCCTGAACGGAGAAATAGGATAGGGAACTTTCTTATAATATTTTATCCTATGCCAGATTTACTGAGACTGCCATCTCTTAACAGTAAAGCTATCCCCTAAGAACTGATGGATCCAGATCTTAGTTTGTTATAAACAAGACACAGTTTTAGGCTGTTTTGTTCTGTCATTGTCCACTTCTTAACTATCTAGGGGATCAGCCTTGTTTTACTCCAGAACCTCTTATCCATTGTGGAGTAATATGAACTAGCTGTTGTTTGAAAAAAAAAAGCAAACTTTTTAAATTGTATTGCCTGCATATCTCATTTAACTAACTAAATAGAACTATTACACATTTGGCATTTTAACTCTTCACTGAATGAGGGAATCTCCCAATTCTTAGAATGAGTCATTCTTCACTAGAATTTTTTTCTGCCTAGGTTGTAACTTATTCAAAATTCCTGAAAGCTAACATAATTAATACCAAGTAAATCTACAAAGTAAATCAAGTAAATGAGATTGGCACATTCACTTAATAACAATGGTCATATAAATTGCAACTCAGTGCTTATAACAGCTAGTTAATTTAGAACACTAGAAACATCTTAAGGATTTGCATTGTGAAAATTAAATAAACAAGTCTGACAAACTTTTATTCTTCAACAAGTTCTTTTGCTGCTGGGGATAGTGAAGTATTTTCCGGAGGATCCCTACAGTAAAAGAACAGTAGAAGGAAGTGCTGTCAATGTACTGAAACACTGCACTATCATTCCTACAGTATTTAATAGAAATTTAGCATAATTATATATTTTATTTTCATAAGCTTTATTGAATAATTTTGTTAGAATTTAGTTATATTACTTGAGAGGATATATTTTTATATAAAAATTTTTGATTTTTTAATTTTAATAAGCAATATTGGACTAACATAAAACTCTGACTATAACACTCAATTACTCTTATGCTCTACTTTTTAAAGATTAGAACTATGAGATAAGGTCATGCCCATATTATCCTAAGTAAATAACTCGATTAATTGGTAAGGATTCAAGGAATCAGGTAACTTCACGTTATAAGGAAAATTAGCATCATCTTCCATGTATTTACTGAACATAATTTTTCTTCCTACAGCATTTATTAACTTCCACTGGCCTTCAAATAGACATAGTCATTAATAGGCTATCACTTATTTTATGATTAAATAGGTTTCTCAGTTATCATTGAAGTTAGCTTTTAGGGAAAAGCCATATATTAATGACTTGCTTCACTTTCAAAAACATTTCTTAAGTACTTAACAGAAACCAACCATAATACTTACAGTAGATACACAAAAAAGAAGCCAAAATTTTTTTCTCTACCTTCAAAAAGCTTACATATAATAGAAAAGATAGTTCAACCAATTTATCATTTCTAATGTGATATTAAGCTGAAGATATGCATAGGGTTCTATGGGAGAGCAGAAGAGCATAAGAGAGAATATGCTACGTGCTTAGCTGCTCAGTCCTGTCTGACTCTGTGTGACACCAACTGTAACCTTCCAGGTTCCCCTGTCCAAGGAATTCTCTAGGCAAGAATACTGGAGTGGGTTGCCTTTTCTACTCCAGGGGATCTTCCTGAGGCAGGGACTGAACCCACATCTCTGGAATTGGAGCCTGATTCTTTCCACTGCATCACCTAGGAAGCCCATAATAGAGAACAGGGATGAATTAAAATTGTAATCAATAATTACTTCTAAGCTTAAAGGTTACCATATCATCAGAAAATGGAAAACCCAGATTTTGAAATCAGATTATTCTGACATTATGATCATACTGTAAACTACTCATTAAATTTAGGGTGTTTGGAATTGACATGTAACACACTGCTATATTCAAAATGGATAATCAATAAGGACCTACTGTATAGCACAGATAATGCTGCTAAATATTATGTAACAACTTCAATGGGAAAATAATTTGAAAAAAGGTAGATACACGTATATGTATAACTGAATCATTTTGCTGCACTCCTGAAACTAACGCAATATTGTTAATCAACTATACTCCAATATAAAATAAAAAGCTAAAAAAAATCAATTTCCATATGATTAACATTTTTAAATTCTAAAGATATAAAATATATTTTAAAGATAAACACATGATTCAATGTTAAGTTTCATCTTGTTGATTTCAAATATTCCAAAACACAAAAAATAATTTTGAATACAAATTTTGTTACATTTTGTCTTAACAATCTCTTGCATCTAAAATCCAAATTCTATGACAATTGTATTTCCTTCTAATTCTGAAGATGTACTCTTCCAAGGAAAATGCAATATAGAAGTCCTTTATAGATTCTTCTCCACTTTGTCCTGGAGAGATTAATGTTCTATATTCTATTGTTTAACCCACTATACAAAACCAATACTTCACCCTCTTACTCAAAATAAATCTCTTTGTCAAATGCTTAAAAAATGATCATGTTTATAATATTCCCTGCTCAGTTGCATAATGCTTTTACCACACACAACAAAACTGAGGTTAATTTGGCATGACATTTTCTTCAGAGCTGTTATTGGCTTTTTTCCACATTCCTTCACTTCATGTCACATTCTTTCCTAAGGCCTCATAAACCTTCTGCCAGATGAGTACTCAGAGAATATGTTAAGGGATTAATTTAAGCTGTTGCCCTTTTAGTTAATCAGAGTAACATTTACCGATGTCCCAATTTTCTGGCCCTTGTCCCCCTCTCCAGGAAATCACAAAGATTACTAACTAAAATTACAAGGGCAATTATCTAAATTTCTTTAGGGCCCTGCATTTTTTTCTTATTTGGCAGTAAATGCATGTAAATTTATTATAAGCTTCTCAACTAATTTAGAATAAATTTTTCTTCAAAAGTTTGTTTATTCTTTCCTGTATAATTTCAAGACCCTTCTTAGAGGAGAAAATGGAAGAAATATTATTTTGGTAATTATTCTTCATCATGAGGTCTGTATCCTTTTCACTATAGATGTGATCTTTTTTCTCCCTTTTGGCCTTCTGTAGAATTGAATATAATCATTTCATTGCTAAGTTATCTTTTTCAACTCAAGCCTCAACTAGTTTTAAGCTGTGTCTTTCCTGAGATGATCCAAATATGTTTTTACTACCATTTAGAATTTTTCACTTGGAGAAGGTCTCTGCTCTATCTTTTCTAAATGTTATTTAGAATTTTTTTCTTTTTTTTAATTTTCTTTTTTCTTTTTAAAATTATTTATTATTATTATTTTTTTTTTTTTTTACTTTACAATACTGTATCGGTTTTGCCATACATTGACATGAATCCACCTCAGGTGTACATGAGTTCCCAACCCTGAACCCCCCTCCCACCTCCCTCCCCATATCATCTCTCTGGGTCATCCTTAGATCTTCAAAGAATTCCTTATACAGTCCCACTGGTTTCCTTAGATACTCTTTATATTTCTAAATGTACTCCCCATCAGTCCCAGCTGCCACTCCATTACACACAAACACACAGAAGGACACATTACTCATTGGTTTCAGTATCATGGATCTCACTGAGCAATCTGTAGTATTTGTCTGTAATTCCATTACTCTTTGTTTGCCTTTTATAGCACTAATTCTCTTCCACTGGGATTCTACTTTCATGCTGAAGATTTACAAAAATAAATTCCCTTTATTAAAAATTTCCTTAGAATAGAATTTACATCACCACCATTGATATAATTATACCAAATTGCAATGGTACATGTGAAATTGAATTTGCTTTCCTTTTCTTAATTTTTTTATTCACTGGTATGCAGATATATGAGGCCATAAATATCATTCACTATCAGTTTTCTTGTTATTTTCATTAGGAGCTGGCACTTAGGAACTAGCAAAATGCATCTTCCTATAAGTTGTTTCATACTATGCCAAATATATTTCTATTCTTTAAAACTAGGGCTGAATGATCAAATTGGAAGTGAAGCAATAATTCAGATTAGAGTAGGTGACATCAAGGAGCCTAAGTGAACAATTGTGGCATCAGCAGATTATAGAAGCAGGAAATTGTGTTGGGAAAACATAACTAAAATAAAAAAATTTCTTTCAAATCAGAAAACCTCTCAACAGAGATGGACAATTGTATTATTGAATAAGCATTAAACCAGAATATAACATGCATCACAGGCAATCCACCAAGAGATTGTAGTTACAGAAAGAAATTTCACTCTTCAAATAGCCAAACAAGTTCAGCTCATATACATGTGTGTCAAGATAAACAATAACTAGTCTTCACTTAAGAAGTATTGACAGCATCCATTTATTACATGTAGTTGATAATTGGAGTGATTAACTGTGTTAATTGATTTTAAACAAGAAAAAATACACTGTCCCTATATTTATGACAGAAAGTAGATATTTTGCAACTTTGAGCCAAGTGTCTGTAGAAGGCAGACTCCTTACAAAACTTGGGGGGGGGGGGTTCTATCTCCCTTGAAGTTTATATTTCAAAGATATGGCTCACAAGTCCTTCGGAAAAGCTTTCTGAACCAGCTTTTTAGTTTTTTAAAAGTTCTGCAAACATTTCAAAGACCCAAAGAAAGAACTTATAATTTTTAAAATATAATGCAAGTGTTCTTAGTAAAGGGCATGAAAGGAAATCTCTTCCCTTGTTTATTCTAGGGGAATTAAGCCTCCTGTTGTTATTTTGTATTTGTCTTTAGAGTAGGCAAAGGTATCCACAGAAAGACTGACCACTGGAAACAGAAACTGGAGTTTAGGAACTGGTTATGGTATAAGAAAGGAAAAATAACCTAAATACTGAAAATGGTGTACAAGATTTGATAAGGAAGGGCCCATTTTGGGATTGGGATAAAAGGAGAGATTGTATTAGGCAAATCAAGTTAATTTAGAAGTTTGGAGCTACTGGTCCAGAACTTATTTCATTCCATCTAAATAGGAGAAGGCTTAATCCCAGAACCTATGGTGGAGTGAATCTTCATGAGTGACAAACAAGATCCAGGGTGAGTTGATGAGTCTGGAAATGGGGAATCAAATATCTATATGTGTGTGTGTGTGTGTATGTATATATACACACACATACATGTATATGTATTTTGAATACACAGTTTTGTGATTTTAGCTAGAATTTTATCTCTCCTTTCTTAAAAAGTTAACTTGATTAAATTATTTATCAGTCAACCAAATCTTCTTTCAGAAATTTCATTTTCATTCTATAACAGCACTTTTCATTTTTATTTCATCAGCTAATTTAGAAAATTAAATCATTTGCTTTAATTATACTGATATAGTTGTTCACCCACTATTGCATCTATTCTTTTAAACAGACTTAAAAAGAGGTGGAAACACCACCTGCTCTCTCAAATTCCCTTGCTTCCTTCTCAGAAATTCACTAAAGTTTCATATCCTATTGTAATGGACTTTGTAATTTTTCCCTACATGAAACAGTAATAAGTGTGAGCTTTTATAATGAAAAACAAGAATCTCATCATTTGAATACATGCATTCAATTCAAAGAGCCTGCTTTTCACTTGGCTTTAGCAGACTGTCATATGTCCCTTAAGGGGGAAAATAACCAAACACATACATACTGCCAAGGTCTCATTACTACTGTGTCAAATTTCCTCTCAAATTCCAGGTTCTGCAAATTCATTTCTTATTGTTTGACTTGAAACAACCATTCTGTTAAATTCTCTAGAATCATGCTCCTCCTGGTATTGGATAAAGACATTGGAAACTGCTCACTATCGCTGTGTAACAAAATGGAGATGATAATGATGGTACTTATTACGTAATATTGCTGTGACTTTTGCTTGAGAGTATACACATAGGGAGTCGGATCATAAAAAACGGATGAGCATCAAAGAACTGATGCTTTTGAACTGTGGTGCTGGAGAAGACTCCTGAGAATTCCCTGGACAGCAAGGAGATCAAACCAGTCAATCCTAAGGGAAATCAACCCTGACTATACACTGGAACGAGTGATGCTGAAGCTCCAGTACTTTGACTACCTGATGTGAAGAGCCAACTCAATGGAAAAGACCCTGATGCTGGGAAAGGTGAGGGCAGAAGGAGAAGAGGGCAACAGAGAGTAAGATGTTTGGATGGCATCATTGACACAATGGACATGAGTTTGTAGCAAACTCTGAGAGATAGTGAAGGACAGGGAAGCCTGGTGTGCTGCAGTCATGGGGTCGCAAAGAGTCAAACATTATTTAGTGATTGAACAACAAAAAGTGCTGAATATAGGACCTAGAGACTAGTGAGAGCTCAAAGTAATTCAAGTATATGACCCAAGCACTGATACCAAAGAAGTTGAAGTTGATCAGTTCTATGAAAATCCACAACACCTCCTAGAATGGACACCAAAAAAGAGATTTCCTAGTCATCAGAGGGGATTGCAATCCAAAAGTAGAAAGTCAAGAGATACCTGGAGTTACAGACAAGTTTGGCCTTGGAATACAAAATAAAGCAGGGCAGAGGCTAATAGAATTCTGCCAAGAGAATGCATTGGTCATAGTAAACATACGGACATCACCAAATGGTCAATATCAAATCAGATTGAATACATTCTCTGTAGCCAAAGATGGAGAAGTTCTATACAGTCAGCAAAAACAAGACCTGGCTGTGGCTCAGATCATCAGCTCCATATAGCAAAATTCGGGCTTAAACTAAAGAAAGCAGAGACCAGTCATTTTTGACCTAAATCAAATCCCCTATTGCTCCTTGGAAGAAAAGCAATGACAAATCTAGACAGCATATTAAAAACCTGCCTGACTTCAGGCTCTACTACAAAGCCACAGTCATCAAAACAGTATGGTACTGGCACAAAGACAGAAATATAGATCAATGGAACAAAATAGAAAGCCCAGAGATAAATCCACACACCTATGGACACCTTATCTTCGACAAAGGAGGCAAGAATATACAATGGAGTAAAGACAATCTCTTTAACAAGTGGTGCTGGGAAAACTGGTCAACCACTTGTAACAGAATGAAACTAGATCACTTTCTAACACCACACACAAAAATAAACTCAAAATGGATTAAAGATCTAAATGTAAGACCAGAAACTATAAAAATCCTAGAGGAGAACATAGGCAAAACACTCTCAGACATAAATCACAGCAAGATCCTCTATGATCCACCTCCCAGAATACTGGAAATAAATGCAAAAATAAACAAATGGGACCTAATTAAAATTAAAAGCTTCTGAACAACAAAGGAAACTATAAGCAAGGTGAAAAGACAGCCTACGGAATGGGAGAAAATAATAGCAAATGAAGCAACTGACAACTAATCTCAAAAATATACAAGCAACTTATGCAGCTCAATTCCAGAAAAATAAACAACCCAATCAAAAAATGGGCCAAAGAATTAAATAGACATTTCTCCAAAGAAGACATACAGATGGCTAACAAACACATGAAAAGATGCTCAACATCACTCATTATCAGAGAAATGCAAATAAAGACCACAATGAGGTACCACTTCACACCAGTCAGAATGGCTGCTATCCAAAAGTTTACAAGCAATAAATGCTGGAAAGGGTGTGGAGAAAAGGGAACCCTCTTACACTGTTGGTGGGAATGCAAACTAGTTCAGCCATTATGGAGAACAGTGTGGAGATTCCTTAAAAAACTGCAAATAGAACTGCCTTATGACCCAGCAATCCCACTGCTGGGCATACACACCAAGGAAACCAGAATTGAAAGAGACACGTGTACCCCAATGTTCATCGCAGCACTGTTTATAATAGCCAGGACATGGAAGCAACCTAGATGTCCATCAGCAGATGAATGGATAAGAAAGCTATGGTACATATACACAATGGAGTATTACTCAGCCATTAAAAAGAATACATTTGAATCAGTTCTAATGAGATGGATGAAACTGGAGCCTATTATACAGAGTGAAGTAAGCCAGAAAGAAAAACACCAATACAGTATACTAACACATATATATGGAATTTAGAAAGATGGTAATGATAACCCTATATGCAAGACACCAAAAGAGACACAGATATAAAAAACAGACTTTTGGACTCTGTGGGAGAGGGAAAGGGTGGGATGATTTGGGAGAATGGCATTGAAACATGTATACTATCATGTAAGAAATGAATTGCTAGTCTAGGTTCGATACAGGATACAGGATGCTTGGGGCTGGTGCACTGGGATGACCCAGAGAGATGATATGGGGAGGGTGGTGGGAGGGGGCTTCAGGGTTGGGAACTCATGTATACCTGTGGTAGATTCATATCAATGTATGGCAAAACCAATACAGTATTGTAAAGTAAAAATATATTTATATAAATAAATAAATAAATTTAAAAAAATCATAAAAGGAAGCATATAGAAACAAAGCTTAAAAAAAAAAAATTCACCTGACAATGCAGGGGACATGGGTTCAATAAAATTAAAAATAAATAAATAAAAATAAAAAGCAGAGACATTACTTTACCAACAAAGGTCCGTCTAGTCAAAGCTATGCTTTTTCCAATAGTCATGTATGGATGTGAGAGTTGGGCTATAAAGAAAGCTGAGCTCTGAAGAATTGATGCTTTTGAACTGTGATGTTGGAAAAGACTCTTGAGAGTCCCTTGGACTGCAAGGAGATCAAACCAGTCCATCCTAAAGGAAATCACTGAAAGGACTAATACTGAAACTGAAGCTCGAACGTTTTGGCCAGCTGATGTGAAGAACTGACTTCTTAGAAAACACCCTGGTTCTGGGAAAGATTGAAGGCAAGAGGAGAAGGGTACGACAGAAGATGAGATGGTTGGATGGCATCACCAACTCAATGGACATGTGTTTGAGCAAGCTCTGGAAGTTGGTGGACAGGGAAGCCTGGCACACTGCAGTCCATGGGGTTACAAAGAGTCAGACAGGACTGAGGGACTGAACTGACTGATGATTATACAGTGAGGTGATGAATAGATTTAAGGGATTCGAGCTGGTAACAAAGTGCCTGAAGAGCTATGGATAGAGGTTGATGATATTGCTCAGGGGGCAGTGAACAAAAGCATACAAAGAGAAAGAAATGCAAGAAGACAAAGTGGTTGCCTAAGGAGGCTTTACAAAGAGCTGAGAATAGAAAAGAAGTGAATAGCAAGGGAAAAAAGGGAAAAGTATATCCAACTGAATGCAGAGTTCCAGAGATATAGCAAGGAGAGACAAGAAGGCCTTCTTCAACAAACAATGCAAAGAGAGGAAAACAACAGAAGGGGAAGGACTAGAGATCTCTTCAAAAAAATTGCAGATATGAAAGGAAAATTTCATGCAAAGATGGGCACAATAAAGGACAGAAAAGGTAAAGGAAGACTTAACTAAAGACAATTTCAAGACGGGTATTGCAATAGGGGAAAGAGGTGGGGTTCAACTCTGAATATAGCCAAGACAGCTGGGGATTTATAGCCAGTGAACAGAGAACGGGGTCAGTGAATGGAAACTTGCTAAAGATAAGTTATCAAATATAAGAAAATTCTTGCTAAAATGGCCTAACAGGATTCTTGCTAAAAAGAGACCAAGAACATAGGTATTAAATGTGGGGGATGAGGAACTTGATCAGATATCAAGGGGGACTATATAAAAAGAGTGGGAGAATTACAGCTAAACTAACTTCTCAGGATCTTGCTAAAACTGGCTTAGGCAGGTCAAAGAAGGATGGGGCCAAGACTGAGACCTAGCAGAGATGAAAGCTCAAAGGAACCTGATTAAAGTTTGGTCAAGGAGTGAGTCTTTGTCATATATTGTGAGCTACTACAATACCATTCCATGTGTTCACATTTTAGCCTAAATCTACTTGAAAAAGAGCCAAGAATATCTGTATTTTTTCAATGATTAGTATCAACAAAAGAAACTTTTTAAAAATTACTTCATCTACTTTCCTATGGGGTTTAAGTTATAAATAGCTAATGAGATTTGTTTGGGCTTCCCAGGTGGCAATAGCGGTAAAGAACTTGCCCCCCAACGCAGGAGAAATAAGAGACACGGGGTTGATCCCTCCATCAGGAAGATCCCCTAGAGAAGGGCACAGCAACCTACTCCAGTATTCTTACCTGGCAAATCCCATGGATAGAGGAGGCTGGAGGGCTACTGTCCACAGGATTGCAAAGAGTTGGACACGACTGAAGCGAATGAGCACCGAATGAGTTTTGTTGATTATTCAGTTCAGCTCAGTTCAGTCGCTCAGTCGTGTCCGACTCTTTCCGACCCCATGAATTGCAGCACGCCAGGCCTCCCTGTCCATCACCAACTCCCCGAGTTCATTCAGACTCATGTCCATCGAGTCAGTGATGCCATCCAGCCATCTCATCCTCTGTCGTCCCCTTCTCCTCCTGCTCCGAATCCCTCCCAGCATCAGAGTCTTTTCCAATGAGTCAACTCTTCACATGAGGTGGCCAAAGTACTAGAGTTTCAGCTTTAGCATCATTCCTTCCAAAGAAATCCCATGGCTGATCTCCATGTTGATTATTAAAATATCAATTATCCCTCCTAGAAGACACAGACAGACACATGTGTGCACATACATACACACAGATTAAAAGGGTTCTTTGGTCAAAGGGTAGTTTGGGATATACTACATAATGTATCACTCTTCTGAAAGCCCAACATTGCTACATCTATAAGGCTATGAGAGATCCTTTCGTTAAAAAATTAGTGGAAAAGAGTAAAGGAAAAAAGCAAACCTCTAAATTTTACTGAATCCAATATTTCTCAATCTCTTTCCCTTGCAGGGACTTTGTCTTTACATCTGTTGATATCTGTAAGTCAATCTTTCCTTATGGAAAGATTGGCCCAAGCATGACAAACATTTTAAAAGAGCCCTCAAGTACAAAGAGTAAGGACTTTTATATTAAGTCATACATATCTAATATCTAGCAGCCTAAGCTTCCACTAATATTTCTTGAGCAACTATTTAACAGATTCATGCCAAAATTTTACAAAATTCAAAATTTTTATTAATGCCAAAATTTACATCAGCTGATAAAAGTAGAATGATTTTTCCAGATATGGTTTTGCAAAATACATGGAAACATCAGTCACATGTACATTCTCTATGTCAACTGTCCATAAAAGTAGATAACACATAAAGCAGTTTCATATAAAGGCCATTTTCTGTGAATCTAAAACTATATCAATAGAGATGTATCTTATAGTAAATATACTGAGTTTACTGATGATCATACTTAATGTATTCTAAGATTGAAGTTAATTGCACATGTACTTGAACTAGACTGGTTTAATCATGTATGAGCTTGAGTGCTACATAAGTGTTTTCATTTTCCTTTGGTAGGGGTAATGATTATGCTTAAAATAATGTCTGATATATCATAAGTACTATGTAACTGTTGGGCAAAATATAAAAATTAAAAAGCATAACTTGAGCAATCAAGAGTTAGTAATATTTAAGTATTTTAAAACAGCCCTTGACAACTGTAGGATAGTAGTTAATTCATAATCGGATTATTTGACATGTAATTGAAGTACTGTGTCTCAATGTTGTCAGTTTAGAAGAAACTGTGAACTGATATGTGGAAGAAAACTTCTCCTATGACAGTTTGGAAGCCTTATTTATAGTCTCATTATATGGAAGGTGAGCATATTTTAGATGCAGAAGTAATTCTGAAGAGAATCAATATATTCCCACCAAAGAAAATTGGCTTGATTATTCGAATAATAAATTGAGACCATATAATTCTACTATATAAAACAAAAAATATATACATGATTTTTCACTGAAAAAATTTAGGACATATATTATTAATCAATCAGCAGACTCTAGTATAAGAGAAACTTGGCATGACACTTGGAGAACATCTGACTTTTAATATAATAGTTTCTGCTTTTTACCCTTCCCTGGTGGCTCAGATGGTAAAGCGTCTGCCTGCAATGCGGGAGACCCAGGTTCGATTCCTGGGTCGGGAAGATCCTCTGGAGAAGGAAATGGCAATCCACTCCAGCACTCTTGCCTGGAAAATCCCATGGACGGAGGAGTCTGATAGGCTACAGTCCATGGGGTCGCAAAGAGTCGGACACGACTGAGTGACTTCACTTTCACTTTCAGTAACATGAAAAATATTCTAAATATTATTGTAAGCTGACCATTTGAATGGGATTCTTAAGAAATATATTTAAGTAACTAAGTTGAAAAGTTTATTTTTTATGCAGATTCAGTTGTTTCATAAGTCCATGTTCTTTGAGATAATTTAAATCATCAGCATAGATGATATTTTTTAATGGGCTCAATTCTAATTCCTTCAAGACTAATAAATTGTTTCTATTTAAATTAGGAGAAAAACTACTCAAATGTTCATTTCTTCTGAGATTGATATGGATTGGTGCTATTTTATAACCTTGACTTACATTATTTTTCACAATAAAGCATATCTACTTCAACATCACTCATATATTTTGCAATAATATTTCTAATAATCTAGCACAGACTCACAAATATTCTCATTCTAGAATCCTACTTCTCTTTCTAGAATTTTCTTTAGTACCATGGTCTGCACAGAGGACTTCCACCAGCACTGGTCATCCTTTTTTTCCCCAATACTGTTGCCTAGAAACTCCCTCCTACTCAAGAAGATATTTACCTCCCAAGACTACAATACAAATAACTTTCAAGATGACAACTACCTGTTTTTTTTTAACCAGTACATGGAGATACACTGAGTGACAAAGGCTAGAGAACTGTACCACTAACATAACATACATGCATTTTTCAAAGAATTTTGTTGACATAATGATCATATTGTGTTGATGAATTCATAAAAATAATTTTAGTGGAGAGGATTCCATGCCATGTGAGAAAGTATAACACCCAGACAGGCAGGTAGGGAAGATAAATGGGGTGAGTCAGGACCACATTTTACTTTCAGCATCAAAGCAGTTAGAATCCACAATTTAACCCAAAGTAGAAATACATATTTTTTGTTCGCTCTCAAATATATTTTGGGCAAAATGACGGCAATTGTCATGTGTAAAATTTGGAATGTATGCCAGTCAACTGTGATAACATGTTTTGAAGATTAATATTAACTAGCTGTCTATAGGGTCGCACCGAGTAGGACATGACTGAAGCGACTTAGCAGCAGCAGCAGCAGCAGCAGTAACCAACAAATCCATAAATTCTTGGGTTTCACTGTATTCTTCATTCCCCACTTATCTTTTTTTTCCTACTGAATTTTAAGAATGGTAATGGCTCTGAGAAAATTACAGTTGTCTTTAAAAAACAAGTCAGTTTAGCAAACTCATCCATTATTGGCTTATCTTCATTCTTGGGTACTTGAACTCCTGTGAAAAGCTTATATATGGAACAAAGTCACCTTTGTTACAATTAAAGCAGAATCTGTAATGAATTTCTCAATTAAAGGATAACTCACTCAATTCTATTCCTAAAGAA
Source organism: Budorcas taxicolor (assembly GCF_023091745.1). NCBI lineage: Eukaryota > Metazoa > Chordata > Mammalia > Artiodactyla > Bovidae > Budorcas > Budorcas taxicolor. The sequence goes on along the minus strand of NC_068919.1, from coordinate 37,600,419 downwards.
AAATATGGCTTATATGCAAACTTCTGATAGCAAGAATGACAGCCATACTAAGCCAGTATAAGATGTAAACATACATTTGTATACTTATACCCTGCTAGAGAGTACTTGCTTAAATACTAGAAAAGTGGTGAAAAGAAGTTCTGCGTTGGTGCTCTGCATGACTATTCCTTTGAACAAATATGATTCCAGTCTGCCAATGCCTAATGTTTCACTCATTCATTTCAATAGTAAGCATGATATATGCCATATAGATTTCCTTCCACCTAGTTTTTTCAAACAGTTTATTGAGATGCAATTTATATACCATAAATTCGCTGGTTTTAAGTGAGCAACTCAATGATTCTTAGTGAATTTACAGAATTGTGCAACCATCAGCATAATTCAGTTTTAGAACATTTGTATCATTCTCATAACCAAATGCCAGACACTCACATGCACTATGTCCACTACTAATCTGAAAGGTGGATTTTATTAAGCTTTTTATTAAAATTTATGACAAATAAGTTGCTTGCAGTCCCACAACAGAGTCAGAAGCCAGCAGAAACAGAATTCAAATCGAGATTAATGCCAAAATCCAAGATCAGCTCATGACATATGCCATCACACCCCTATTTCTCCTTATAAACTCCTGCTGCCTTATGCCATCCACTCCTCCCAGCTCCCCAGTCTCACACAGTAATAAGCACACAAAAATATTCAGAAAGGGCTTATTGCTTGAAATGAAATTCAACTTCATTGAATTGAATTCATTTGGATTCATTGAATTGAATTCATTCATTTCATTGAATTCATTTCAAAGCTTATTGCTTTGAAATTCAAAGTGTTTAAGTACTGCATCAATTCAAGAATTTGAGAAATCTTTCTCTGAATGAACAACAATAATAAGTTAACTAATTAATTAAGCAATTACTCTCCCATGTATGAATCAGATTAAGGGTCTCTAAGAAGAGTGTATCTGGCTTGACAAGTTTTCAAGTGGGTTTTGGAAACAAACTTTTTATGTTCACAGAAAATTCAAGTTGTAAAAAATCCTTTAGCCAATAAAACACAATGACTAAAGGTGTCATCAATTTGTTAAAACCACATCAACTATATTCAGGGGATGATAGAAATGATTACTGAAGAAATTTAAAATCTAAGCATTTTAATTCCCTTTAAAAAATGTAAGACAATATGGAAAACTGATGAAAAATCTGTTTATGGTAACCACTCATACAAATGCTAGTGGGTCTGTGAACTAGGAATCTTTTCAATCTTTGCCCAAGTTTCAGAAAAATCTGTGTAAGAACTACAGAAAATATGCCCATCTCAAAATTTCTACTACTTTAACAATCACAAAATGAAATAAAATGGAAATTTTGATACTCTTGAATATGTGCAATTCAATCTGAGTCCACTGACATTATATTTAAAAGCAGAAGCAAATATCTCCATACAGGAGATCCAGCTAAATCAGAAAGCTTCCTTTAGTTCATCAAATGTGTATAAACTATCTTTTGAACTTTCTTAACATTGAAAATATATAAAAAGCCCAGCAAAAATTTCCCAGTCCCTACAGCTCTGTTCCTGTAGAAAATATTTTCTTTGAGTTGTTGATAGCACAAAACATAATCATTTTAGTATCACATACTAAACAGTGAAAGCAAATCCCAATCTACATTTCTGTCCCTATGCTTAGCCCCAGGCAACAAGTCTACTTTCTGTTTCATATATATTTCCCTATTTTGGACAAACCAAACAAATGAAATAATACAACATGGGATCTTTTTTATTTTCACATAATATTTTTGAGGTTCATCCAAACTGTATCATGTATCAATATTTCATTCATTTATATTGCTAAGTAGTATTCCTTTAACACTGAGTTTTAAAACTTAAATTGTGAGCAGAAAGACACAATTATCTTTAGAAATGAACTCAGTTCCTCTAGTCTGTCTCTTTTTCAACGTAAATCAGAAAAAAATTTATGAGAGATTGTTTTTTCTTTACAATCACAAACATATTTATAAAGGGATGCAAGGGATTATTTATATTTAAGTACTTTAATGCAAATTGTTGTATTAATTTTTAATTAAATAAATATATAAATATTCACAGCAGTTCCCTCATGTAGCCTTCCTCAGAGCAGAATTTTTTACTATGATATTCTAAATGTGAGACTCATCTAGTAATTTTGTTAACTCTCTGGTTTACAAAATATTTCAACAAGTCACTGTCAGAGTCCTAACTCAAGAGGAAATAGTTACTGCAGAATCATGTAATGTCTTTGAGGCCTTTCATTCTTTAAATACATATCATGTAATTAAGCTCATCACATTTATAAAAAATAAGCAAGGTTGAATGTCTATGATCATGTTATATTTAATTAAATCTATTAGTAAATTCAAATATCTATGGCACTATGGAAAATGCAGTTATTAATACATTATTAAAAGTGATTATGAGAGAGTACTAAACAAAATCTACTTCCCCTTACCTGTGATAAATGTTATATGCTTTTTCTACAGTCTATTTGAAATATTAAGATATAATTTCATCATTTTTGAAATTCTATTTTACTTCTCACAGCAATTGTTTTAATACTTCACTCTCTTTTAGCACACAAACTCATGTTCATTCTTGACATTCAACAGACAACACTGTCTCCTATTTAAAATGAAATCACAGCATTCAATGTAAATTACTAAATTTCCTGGTTCTTTCATCGAATCTTCCCAGGTCTTAATTGCATTTTCTTGTGCAATGTGGTTTGTCTCCAATAGTCACTCTAACATCTTTTTCACTTCTATTCGTCTCTTCTGTCCATAAACAATTACACAATATATTTCCTTTATTGAAAATCGTAACATTTCACAATATACTGCTTGAACTTGCTTACTTGCCTTTAACTTGTAAATTCCTTATTGAATAGACTATCTCTCTTTTCTTCTTCCCTGTTGGTCCTTAACTGCATACAACATGGCTTTTTTCAAAATATCTCTTGCATCTGTCTTCATAGTGGTCCAGAATGAATGCCTAATTGACAAATTTGAAAATATTTTCTCAATCTTCAACTTTCTTGAACAGGTAACTGTTGATTAAAATTATTGATTTTTTTTCCCCTTGAATCTTGACTTTTTCCTTATTGAGCCTTGTTATGTACACCTTGTTCTCCCTACTATCTCCCTTCCTGCTTTCTCTCTCCCTCTCTTTTGTTAGCCACTTTCCCTTAACCTATCTCTTAAATATAGATTCTCCTAGCTCTATGTTCAGCCCACTTTCTTCCTCTGTAAAAGGAGTTTTCTGAACAAATACCTAAATATATACATATATATATTCAATATACACACAAACATTTGCCTACTTTAAAGGGGTTCAATAAGACCTGAAACACAGCCTCCATAAACATTCTATAAACCCTAGGTTAAGGAACTGTACTGCAAAAGAATCCCTGCTACAAGCTCTGTTTCAGAACCTGATCCACATTTTTGTCCTGATATCTAAATGAAACTTCAAAACTAACATCACTGAAGCTTTTATTGATCTCAGACTCCCACATTCCCTATTACATGTGGGATAGATACTAAGATGTATGGTCAGGTCCTCATACTATATATACTCAAAACCAATTTTATTATCTGCCACCCAGAACCAACTGCCCTGAATTATGAATTTCTTAGTGTTTTAATATTTTTATCAAAATGAAATATACAAAAAGGTACAATCCATAAATACACTGTGAACAGCTCATTGAGTTTTCACAAACATACTGGTTAAGTGCCATTTGATTTTCTCTTTTCTTTATCCTATCAAGCCTTAGAAATTATAAGAAAGAAGGCCCAAACAATCAATAGCATTTTTTACTTTATAGTGAGGGTTCAAGGACAAGAGAGCATTCAATTGGGTTATTGCAGGATTACTGAAATTCAGAAAAAAGGACAGGATTTTATAGTTAAAGTCTTAGTTATAATAGTGAAGTACTGAATGACCCTGAAGAGCTCTTAATACTCTAAGACTCAGGGTTTTTATTTTCATTTTTAATTTATATATAAGAAATCCATCCCCTTTGTTGCATGGTTCTATGAGTTTTGGCAAATCCATAATAGTTATGTAGCCACAGTCACAATCAGAATACAGTACAATTCCATACTCCTCCTCCCAAATTCCCTCTTCTTATCCCTTGGAAGTGAAACTTTAAGCTCAACCTCAACCTCAGAAAACTGATCTATTTCTCATTGTATAGTTTTGCTTTTTCCAGAATGTCATGTAGGTGTGAAATCATTTTAGTCTGGTTTCCTTCACTTAGCATAATGCATCTGAAATTCACTCACATGGCTGCATATAACAGTAGTTCATTCCTTTTATTACTGAGTGGTATTTCACTGAATGGCCCACAGTTTGTTTATCCATTTCCCCAGCTAAGGGTCTTTGGGTTATTTCAGTTTGGGAGTGATCCTACCGAAAACTTCTATAGTCACATACAGGTTTTTTTTGTTTTGTTTTGGTTTTTAACATAGGTTACCATTTTACTTTGGCAAATAGTAGAATTACTGGATTGCACTGTAAATGTGTGTTTAGCCTCAGAAGAAACTTCCAAACTGCAGACTGTTTTCCAGAGTGGCCATATAATCTTGCTTTCCCACTAGCTGCCTTCCAGCTGTTCTGCATCTTTACCAGTAGGCTGACAGTCATTTTGGTTTGTTTGCTTTTGCTCTTCCAATCTATGTGTGTTGGTAACTTACTACGGTTTTAGTTTGCATTTCTATAACACTTAATGATACTAAGTATCATTTAATGTGCTTATTTGATATCTGTATATCTTTGGTGAAGCCCAGTTCAAACTGAAATTTCCTTTGGTAGCATGCCATTTGTTTTTTCTCCCCATTTTTTCTAGCCTTATTGAGATATAATTGACATGCAACATTATATAAGTTGAAGGTGTACAATGTATACATCTATAGACTGAAATGATTACTATAATAAGGTTAGTTAATGCCTCCATCACCTCACTTAATTAGCATTTGTGTGGGTGTGTGGTGAGAACATTTAAAATCTACTCGTCTATGCAGCAATCTGATTCATCTTTCCAAGTCTGATCTTGACAGATTCCAGCCAGCTTCATTCAGGTCTTACTACCGTAACTGCAGTTCAAGCACCATAATTGCCGTACCTTATTTATGGGACACCTAGTTTACCTTGTATGCTGCTGCTGCTGCTGCTAAGTCGCTTCAGTCGTGTCCAACCCTGTGCGACCCCATAGACGGCAGTCCACCAGGCTCCCCCGTCCCTGGGATTCTCCAGGCAAGAACACTGGAGTTGGTTGCCATTTCCTTCTCCAATGCATGAAAGTGAAAAGTGAAAGGGAAGTCGCTCACTCGTGTCCAACTCTTCGCAACCCCATGGACTGCAGCCTACCAGGCTCCTCCATCCATGGGATTTTCCAGGCAAGAGTATTGTGATATATTTACACTTTTCCCCATCACACTAACTAGATTATTATTTTTGCCATAACTTCTAGCACAGAGCCTTAAAATATATTTACTAGAAAAATGAATTATAACCAATGTTCATGTATGTTTATTGGTTTTTGCAGAGTAGTATTTTTTTAACTCTATTAGTTGTGGCAGTTAAAATCATGGTCACGAAGTAGCATCCCAGATATCACAGAATCTAATCTATAATATATAAACAGGTCAGCAGGAAAAGCAATCTCAACTTGGGGCAGAAATAAGCAGCTTATACTCCTTTCCCGTCTCATCTGAAGAGAATAAGAGCAATACAATAGGGAAACAATGGAGTAACTGACATATCATTTTTGTAATATCCCAGCAATGACTTTACAATACTATCAATTGTATCACAAATTGCTCTATGTGTGTGGGCATGTGTTAGGTAGGGTTTGAATGATTTAATAGGTATAATATTTTTGTAGAACCATAGTGGTACCAAGAATGGTTTAATCTTCAGGGATCTTGGTCTGCTAATAATTTGGCCAGATGTTTAAGTATGGAAACATTAAGATGGCAAGATTGGTTCTGGGGAAAAATTAGTGGATGGCATTCTTAGACTGCGATCATTATTTAAGGATATGTATGTGTTAGCAATAGGCTCAGCAATAGATCATCACTAAAAATGAGGTTCTCAATAACCCAATGGATAAGATAGTTCATTTTGCAGATGCTGGTCAGCATCTTTCAGCAGTTACTCCAATATTTCCCTATGGCTCATGAACAGAAACTCAGTTCACTAGTATGGAAGTTATGCAGACCTTGTTATTAACTACCACTACCACGAAATAGTCAATTATGGAAGGGGTGGTAATGTTTCTTCACTGAAATATACCTATTCTGAATACAGATGGTCTTCCATGCTGACATTCCTGCAACATGATCATTAATTTATTTTAAGCTCATTCATGGTTATATTCTCCCAAGAGTATAATTTGTTTTACAGGAAAATAAAAAAGTGAGAAAATTAACTGATAAATTCACTGACACATTTTTCATCACCCAAAACACCTGGTCTTAAAATAATAGAAATGGAAAAAAAAAAAAAAAATGGTTGCTGGGGTTAGGGTCGGCACTAGCTTAAGTGTTAGGAAAAATAAGTGGACACATGACTATAAAAGGTCAATATCTGGGACCCTTATACTGGTGTGTGTTGTTTGGTACTTTGATTATGGTGATAGATACATGACCCTAGATATATAATAAAATTGCGTAGAACTAAACATACATATGCAAAAAGTAAAACTGGGGAAATATAAATAAGATTGGTGAAGTATATCAATATCCTGGCTGTGATAGTGCACTGTGGCTTTGCCAGAGGTTACTCTTGGGGAAACTTTGGAAAAATGTACAGAGGATCTAACTGTATTATTTTTTAATAACTGCATGTGAATTTACAATTATCTCAAAATAAAAAGTTTAATTAAAATTTTTTAAAAACACCTGGTCTTATTGAAAGATTGACTAGCATATTGAAGATTTCATTTCAGTGCCTCTGAAGGCTACACTGGAATATTGAAATATTATCGCGTAGGATGGGATGTATGCTCAAGTGCGAGAGGCCATCTTACATCTAACTGTGAAAACACGTACTTCCCAACCATCTAACCTTAGGCTTTAATGTTGAGAAGGCTTAGTACACAAGGAATAAATACATCCATCAGGGGAAAAATAAGGAAATAAAGAAGTATTTTAATCTTTCGTAAATTGCCTGGTTAATTTTTCCCCCTAGAGATACAAGAGTTCTCAAACATTAGAAGCACATTAGCACCAAGCTTGTCATTACATGTTGCTTTTAAAATTACTTAGCAGTCTTTTTCCCTCAAGTCAGAGATCAATGATATCTTGTACTCTATTAAAATTATGCCAAATGATTAATTATCATAGATATATTTCAATTATGGCAGAATTATTGAACATTATGATATTAAAATTTTTTACTAAGCAAATAAATAAACAAACTTTTGAGATTAAATAGAAAATTGCTTCATCTCTCTGGGGACAGAAAATATACAGATAAAAAACAATAAGAAACAAAATAAAATGTACATAAAAAAGTAGAAAATGAGTACATTAAGAGGGCAAAAGGAGAAGAGATAATTATAAACTGCCTTTGCTTTAGCAAGAAGATGGGATCTGAGAGATTTTCAGAATTAATGTCACAAAAAAAAAAAAAAAAAAAGTAGTGGGTAAAGGCACCCAGGCAAAAGGAACTAAATGAGCACAGAACAAATACATAGCACATTCCCAGAGATCGATAAAGGGGATAAGGGGGAAACAGACAGACAGGATCAGAGACAGTCACCTTCAAGGGGAAAGAGGAAAAACAAAGAATGTAAAAAAAAAAAAAAAAATAGCCAAAGGTGGAGGGAGATTATAGAACAAAGAAGAAAATAGAAGGGTACTAAGTGACACAAACACATACGACTTGGTGAAGGGTAAAGGAGGTTTGGTGACCTACTGCATTGTTGAAAGACAGGTCATGAGTGGGACTATGGAGAAGAATAACAATTCATATGTTAAGGTCTTGTATCTCTAGGGGGAAAAATTAACCAGGCAATTTACGAAAGATTAAAATACTTTTTTATTTCCTTATTTTTCTCCTGACGGATGTATTTATTCCTTGTGTACTAAGCCAATTTTTATATTTGAGAGGACTCTACAAAGGTAATGTTGTCTTAAACACTGCCATGAAGAATTTTTTATGTGCCTAGGAAAGAGGTTTCATCAATGTCTAATACGTTATTTTATCTGATAGGAAAATGTAGAATTTGCTGTTATGGATCTTTTCAGAACTGGAGTGACCATTTTACCCTCATCCCATTCCCCAAATGGATTATCTTTTGTTCAGTATGTACACAATTTAAATTACCTGATTCTGCATTCATCTAACTGGCTGATATAGATAGTTCTCAGAATGTCTGACAATATTTCTAGTAAGCATCAGACATGATAGGGAGAAAGGTACTGATGGAGCAAAAGACTGAAATGTCACTTTGGATCAGTGCACAGCATGATTCAAGGTTGTACAGACAGAGGAGCTTTGAGGAGCTATTACAATTGTGTGTGTCGATATCTTGAAGTGCAATATGGATCTAAATTGGCCACTCTTTTTTTTAAAACTTATTGATGTGCTTACTTCAGCCTTTCCCATGAGAAATTTTATGGTAAGAACAAGGATTTCTTAGTAGAATGAATTATGATTAATAATTTAATTATTTGAGACAAAAGTCAACATGAAGATTTATTACTTTATTTTAATGACTGAGAGATATTTCCTATTATTACAAGGGCTAGACAAATCAGTCTAAAATCATACATACACACACAGACACAATACCTATAAAAAATAAACAATTCAATACATTAAGCAGCATACATAACCTTAGAAATTCACAACTGATATACTGATAAGATCCCACGTGACTCCAAATTTGTAATATCATTTAGGATTCATACATATATATATATAAATTTGCCTTTTACTGAAAATAGTGTATGAAATTCTTTTATTGGTAGTGTGTTTCTGCAAATTAATCATTGCAACTCTTGTAGTTTCTCTTTTATAAAGTAAGTTGATGTGTTATTTGGTACGTGGATATTCATAACTATTATATCTTCAATGTGAACAGTAGCTACTAGCATTAGAAAGTGCCATTTATATTAACTTTAATGCTTTTTAGTTTGAATTCTACCTTGACATTAGAATTGTAACCCCTTTCATATGGTTTATTTTGCTAGTATTTCTTTGTCCATTCTTTTGTTCAGCTTTTATGATGTATTATTTTAGCTGTATTTTGATACAACACACTATTCAGACTTTCTCTGCAGATCTTTCAATAGATGGGTTAACTCCATTAATATTTATTTGGTATGACTGACATGACTGCTTTCAATCCTGTCATATAGATTTATGTTTCTGTTCCTATATTCTGTCTTTATGTCCCTAGCCCTCTATTTTGTTATTCATCCTTTTGCTCTGTGTCAATTTTAATGATATATTTTAATCTCTCATCTCTTACCTAGATAACAATATGTGAACCTCTTTTGCAACTCTTCCTTTCACTTCTCTCCCCATTTTTTTACTTTCATCATTTTCTTCTGTCATAACATACATTTATACATGATGATTCCAACCTCATGCCACTTTTGTTTTGATCTTAAAACTATATGTAATATAGTAAACATTCACCAGTCAGTTCAGTTCAGTCACTCAGTCGTGTCCAACTCTTTGCAACCACATGGACTGCAGCATGCCAGGCATCTCTGTCCACCACCAACTCCCAGAGCTTACTCAAATTCAGGTGATCATGTCAGTGATCCCATCAAATGATCTCATCCTCTGTTGTCCCCTTCTCCTCCTCCTTCAATCTTTCCCAGAAGCAGGGTGAATTCAAATGAGTCAGCTCTTCACATCACGTGCCTAAAGATTGGAGTTTCAGCTTCACCATCTGTCCCTCCAATGAATATTCAGGACTGATTTCCTTTAGGATGGACTGGTTGGATCTTCTTGTAGTTCAAGGGATTCTCAAGAGTCTTCTCCAACTCCACAGTGCAAAGGCATCAATCCTTCAGCACTCAGCTTTCCTTGTAGCACAACTCTCTCATTCTTACATGACTACTGGAAAAACCAGAGCTTTGACTAGATGGACCATTGTTGCCAAACTAATGTCTCTGCTTTTTAATATGCTGTCTAGGTTGGTCATAACTTTTCTTCCAAGAAGCAAGTTTCTTTTAATTTCATGGCTGCAATCTCTGTCTGTGGTGATTTTAGACCACAAAAACATTGTTTCCATTGTTTCCCCATCAACTTGCCATGAAGTGATGGACCCATGATACCATGATAGTAGTTTACTGAATGTTGAGCTTTAAGCCAATTTTTTCACTCTACTCTTTCACTTTCATCAAGAGGCTCTTTAGTTCTTCTTCGCTTTCTGCCATAAGGTTGGTGTCATCTGCATATCTGAGGTTATTGATATTTCTCCCAGTAATCTTGATTCCAGCTTGAGCTTCATCCAGCCGAGCATTTCTTATGATGTACTCTGCATATAAGTTAAATAAGCAGGGTGACAATATACAGCCTTGAAGTAATGCTTTCCCAATTTGGAACCAGACTGTTGTTCCATGTCCAGTACTAACTGTTACTTCTTTACCTGTATACAGGTTTCTCAGGAGGCGGGTCAGGTGTTCTGGTATTCCCATCTCTTTAAGAATTTTCCACAGTTTGTGGTGATCCACACAGTCAAAGGCTTTGGCGCAGTCAATAAAGCAGAACTAGATGTTTTTTTCTGAAATTCTCTTGCATTTTCAATGATCCAGCAGATGGTGGCAATATGATCTCTGGTTCCTGTGTGTTTTCTAAATCCAGCTTGAACGGAAGTTCATAGTTCAAGTACTGTTGAAGCTTGACTTGGAGAATTTTGAGCATTACTTTACTAGCATATGAGATGAGTGCAATTATGCAGTAGTTTGGACTTTCTTTGGCATTGTCTTTCTTTGGGATTGGAATGAAAACTGACATTTTCCAGTCCTGTGGCCACTGCTGAGCTTTCCAAATTTGCTGGCACATTGAGTACAGCAATTTAACAGCATCATCTTTAGGATTTGAAATAGCTCAGCTGGAATTTCATCACCTCCACTAGCTTTGTTTGTAGTGATGCTTCCTAAGGCCCACTTGACTTCACATTCCAGGATGTCTGGCTCTAGGTGAGTGATCATACCATCGTGATTATCTGGGTCATGAAGATCTTTTTTGTACAGTCATTCTGTGTTTTCTTGCCACCTCTCCTTAATATCTTCTGCTTCTTAATATCTTCTGTTAGGTCCATACCATTTCTGTCCTTTATCGAGCCCATCTTTTCATGAAATGTTCTTTTGGTATGTCTAATTTTCTTGAAGAGATCTCTAGTCTTTCCCATTCTATTGTTTCCCTCTATTTCTTTGCATTGATCACTGAGGAAGCCTTTCTTATCTCTTGCTGCTATTCTTTGGAACTGTGCATTCAAATAGGTATATCATTCCTTTTCTCCTTTGCCTTTCATATCTTTTCTTTTCTCAGCGATTTGCCAGGCCTCCTTGGACAACCATTTTGCCTTTTTGCATTTCTTATTCCTGGGGATAATCTTGATCCCTGCCTCCCATACAATGTCATGAACCTCTGTCCATAGTTCTTCAGGCACTCTATTTGTCAGATCTAATCCCTTGAATCTATATGTCACTTCCACTGTATAAACATAAGGAATGCCAAAGAATACTCAAACTACTGCACAATTGCACTCATCTCACACACTAGTAAAGTAATGCTTAAAATTCTCCAAGCGGGGCTTCAGCAGTACATGAACCATGAACTTCCAGATGTTCAAGCTGGTTTTAGAAAAGGCAGAGGAACCAGAGATCAAATTGCCAACATTGCTGGATCATTGACAGAGAAGGCAATGGCACCCCACTCCAGTACTCTTGTCTGGGAAATCCCATGGATGGAAGAGCCTCATAGGCTACAGTCCTTGGGGTTGCTAAGAGTCGGACATGACTGAGCAACTTCACTTTCACTTTTCACTTTCATTCATTGGAGAAGGAAATGGCAACCCACTCCAGTGTTCTTGCTTGGAGAATTCCAGGGACAGAGGAGCCTGGTGGGCTTCCGCCTATGGGGTCGCACAGAGTTGGACAAGACTGACACGACTTAGCAGCAACAGCAGCAGCGGGACCATCAAAAAAAGCAAGAGAGTTCCAGAAAAACATCTATTTCTGCTTTATTCACTATGCCAAAGCCTTTGACTGTGTGGATCACAATAAACTGTGGAAAATTCTGAGAGAGATGGGAATACCAGACCACCTGACCTGCCTCTTGAGAAACCTATATGCAGGTCAGGAAGCAACAGTTAGAACTGGACGTGGAACAACAGACTGGTTCCAAATAGGAAAAGGAGTACGTCAAGGCTGTATATTGTCACCCTGCTTATTTAACTTTTATGCAGAGTACATCATGAGAAACGCTGGGCTGGAAGAAGCACAAGCTGGAATCAAGATTGCTGGGAGAAATATCAATAACCTCAGATATGCAGATGACACCACCCTTATGGCAGAAAGTGAAGAGGAACTAAAGAGCCTCTTGATGAAAGTAAAAAAGGAGAGTGAAAAAGTTGGCTTAAAGCTCAACATCCAGAAAACCAAGATCATGGCATCTGGTCCCATCACTTCATGGGAAATAGATGGGGAAACAGTGAAAACAGTGTCAGATTTTATTTTGGGGGGCTCCAAAATCACTGCAGATGGTGACTGCAGCCATGAAATTAAAAGACGCTTACTCCTTGGAAGAAAAGTTATGACCAACCTAGATAGCATATTCAAAAGCAGAGACATTACTTTGCCGACTAAGGTCCGTCTAGTCAAGGCTATGGTTTTTCCTTTGGTCATGTATGGATGTGAGAGTTGGACTGTGAAGAAGGCTGAGCGCCAAAGAATTGATGCTTTTGAACTGTGGTGTTGGAGAAGACTCTTGAGATTCCTTGGACTGCAAGGAGATCCAACTAGTCCATTCTAAAGGAGATCGGTCCTGGGTGTTCTTTGGAAGGAATGATGCTAAAGCTGAAACTCCAATACTTTGGCCACCTCATGCGAAGAATTGACTCATTGGAACAGACTGTGATGCTGGGAGGGATTGGGGGCAGGAGGAGAAGGGGACGACAGAGGATGAGATGGCTGGATGGCATCACCAAATCAATGGACATGAGTTTGAGTGAACTCCAGCAATTGGTGATGGACGGGGAGGACTGGCGTGCTGCAATTCATGGGGTTGCAAAGAGTCGGACACTACTGAGTGACTGAACTGAAATGAACTGAACTGAACTGAATGGTCTAGTGGTTTCCCCTACTTTCTTCAACTTCAGTCTGAATTTGGCAATAAGGAGTTCATGATCTGAGCCACAGTCAGCTCCTAGTCTTGTTTTTGCTGTCTGTTTAGAACATCTGCCTCTTTGGCTGCAAAGAATATAATCAATCTTATTTGGGTATTTCATACTGCTCATGGGGTTCTCAAGGCAAGAATACTGAAGTGGTTTGCCATTCCTTTCTCCAGTGGATTGCATTTTGTCAGTACTCTCCACCATGACCCGTCCATCTTGGGTGGCCCTACATGACATGGCTCATAATTTCATTGAGTTAGACAAGGCTGTGTTCCATGAGATTGGATTGTTTAGTTCTGATTGTGGTTTTCATTCTCTCTGCCCTCTGATGGAGAAGGATAAGAGGTGTATGGAAGCTACCTGATGGGAGATACTGACTGAGGGGGAAACTGAGTCTTGTTCTGATGGACAGGGCCATGCTCAGTATATCTTTAATCCAATTTTCTGTTGTTGAGTGTGGTTGTATTCCCTCCCTGTTGTTTGACCTGAGGCCAAACACTGTTGCAGGTAATGAAGATCATGGCAACTTCCTTCAAAAATTTCCATGCAGGCACTGCCACCCTCAGTGTCCCCGACCCTGTAGCTGGCCACTGCCAACCCACGCCTCTGCTGGAGACTCCTGGACACTCACAGGCAAGTCTGGGTCAGTCTCTGGTGGGGTCCCTGCTCCTTTCTCCTGGGTCCTGGTGCCCACAAGGTTTTGTATGTACCCTCCAAGAGTATGTTTCCCCAGTCCTGTGTAAATTCTGGCGACTCTATGGTGGGGTTAGTGGCAACCTCCTCCAAGAGGGCTTATGTCACACCTAGGTCTACTGCACCCAGAGCTCCTGCCCCTGCAGCAGGCCACTGCTGACCCATACCCCCACAGGAGATACTCAAACCCAGTTCTGGCTCAGCCTCTGTGGGGTCTCAGGGTCCTGGTGCACACAAGGTTTGTTTGAGCCCTCCGGGCATTTCTGGCAGGTATGCAGTTTGATTCTAAACACGATTTCACCCCTCCTACCATCTCACTGGGGCTTCTCCTTTGCCCTTGGACATGGGGTATATTTCTTTGGTGAGATCAAACATTCTCCTGTCAATGGTTGTTCAGCATTGAGTCATAATTTTGGAGTTCTCGAAGGAGAAGATGAGCGCACATCCTTCTACTCCACCATCTGGCAGCATGGACTTCACCATTAGTGACTTGTTTATCTTTTCCCATTCATTTCTTGGATTAAACTTACAAAACTCATATCTAGTAGATTCCTAAAAAAGAACTAATGTGTACTGTGTTTATTGGGTGCTTCTATATGTAGAACTGTTTTTGTTTTTATATAGCCTTAATATCCAAAGAACATACTGGTAAATATAAAACACAGTTGATTCTTGTTATTCATGTTAGTTTTGTTTTATAAAATCGTCATGAATGCTGCATTAGTGACTATTGAATCACTGCAGTAGGAAAAATACAGGGTAAATTTCTTATGAACTTTTGGTCAGAACATTTACATCAACTGATCAATTGTAATCTTGTTTTACTTTCTACTTCTAACCCTTTTCAATGCCCTAACTACTTGCCTCATGGGCTGGGGGTGGCAGGGAAGCTATCAGAAGAAAATATTTACATTTTTCCTCTGCCAAGCTTATCTTCATGTGTCCCCATATGACTCTGAAATCTCTCCTTGTATTGATATGATGAATAGGCAGTTATTACTCTATTAAGATCTTCTATTTGTGCACTAGACACCATCTCATCTTATTTACTTGGAAATTCTCTCTTGAAAATACTGCCCTCTTTATTTCATCAGAGATTTTTTCCCCTCTATGGATCATTCCCATAAGCTTACAAATATATTATAATACCTTTAAACAGAAAATGCTGTCTATGATTCCATAGCCACTTCAACTTACATCACACTACTTAACATTCTCAAAAGTGTTATGCATGCTTAATGTCATATTCTCTCTTTCCCATTACATCTGTCCCAATTAATCTTTCATCCCAAAATCCAAACAAACTTGCTTATGTCAAGATTATTAATGACACATACATTGCTAAATCCAATGGTCAATTCTTCATGCTTATCTTATTTTAACTCTCAGCAATATTTACATATTTGACAGTTCCTCCTTCTTGAAGTATTAATATACATGTTTTTAAATCAGTGAATTTTTCCCTTACAGTCCAAGGGATTCTCAAGAGTCTTCTCTAACACCACAGTTCAAAAGCACCAATTCTTCAGTGCTCAGATTTCTTCACAGTTCAAACCTCACATCCATACACGACCACAGGAAAAACCATAGCCTTGACTTGACTAGAATGGACCTTTGTTGGCAACGTAATATCTCTGCTTTTGAATATGCTATCTAGGTTGGTCATAACTTTCCTTTCAAGGAGTAAGCGTCTTTTAATTTCATGGCTGCAATCACCATTTTTTTTGTATTAATTCTATGATATTTTGCTTTATATTTTTGATGCTTGGTTATTTCTGGACAAAAGGTTTATACAATTATTCTATCTTTTTGTGACATCTATGCCAATATAAATGAAGCCTTTTACCATATTTAATTTTGTTTTCTTGAATCATATTCAGTCTAGTATTGAAATCCCTCATGCTTTTTTATCTGATTGTGCTCTTGTATTTACTTAATATATTTTTACCTATTTTTAATGGTTCATCTTTATGTGTAATTTGTTTTATATGACTCTTTCAAAAGTATTATGAGATTGAAGCTTATTGTTTTAATTCAAATACTATTTAAGTTGTATTAAATAGTAAATTCATTTATATTTTGATAACTTTTATCTATCAAAGCTTGCCTTGTAGCTCAGTTGGTAAACAATCTGCTTGTAATGCAAGAGACCAAGGTTCAATTCCTGGGTCAGGAAGATCCCCTGAAGAAGGAAATGGCAACCCACTCCAGTATTCTTGACTGGAGAACCCCATGGACAAAGGAACCTGGCAGGCTACAGTCCATGGGGTTGCAAGAGTCAGACACAATTTAATGACTAAACTACTTCTATCTTTTCTCATTTATTTTATTGTCTTTGCTTCTTTACTTTTCTTCTTTATATTTTCTTCTCTTTAACATCTTAGGCCAAATTTATTACCATATCTGATAAGGTCATGAATGGTCAGATTCTCATCTACTTTACCTCATTTCTTCATTGATCATTTTTATGTCATTTCACATTTTTAATGGCATATATCTATAGATGGATAGATAGATATCTCCTTCATGTATCACAGCCTTGTCATGGTGAAGGGGCTTGTATTACTCATGAAGCTATAAGCCATGCAATGCAGGGGCACCCAAAACTGACAGGTCATACTGAAGAGTTCTGACAAAATGTGGTCCACTGGAGGAGAAAATGGCAAACCACTCCAGTATTCTTGCTGCAAGAACCCCCATGAACAGTATGAAAAGGCAAAAATAAATGACTTCAGAAGGTAAGCCTCCCAGTTTGGAAAGTGCCCAATATGCTACTGGGGAAAAACAGAGGGCAATTATTATTAGCTATGAATTTGAGCCTGCTGCAGTCCATGGGGTCACAAAGAGTCTGACACAACTTAGCAATTGAACCATATAAAAATATATTAACAAATATATATTACATATAGTTTTAAAAAAAGATGTCCTTTATAATTTTGTAAATTTATCAAAATATTATTTAACCATTTTTTAAAATATGACATTCAACATACTCATCTTTTGAGTTTACTCCACATGGTAAGGAATTAAAAGAAACTCCTATTCCTATTAATTAAAAGAAAATACTGATTCCTATTCTTCCACTTTAAGATTCGGCTCTCATTCAGCTTGAGTATATCTGCAAATAACTTTTTAAAGAGCTTGCATATTTTATGTGTTTTTGCATGTCTGATAATGTCTGTTGCATTCGTATGAAAGACACATTAGCTGGGTAAAATTAATAGAACAAACTATATAAATGTTCCATTAGATTCTGGAACTTTAAGGAGAGAATGTCTGATACAAATCTAACTTTTTTCCTCAGTAATATTTTCACTCAGAAATGTATAGGTTTTGTTCTCTATCTTTAAAATTCAAATATTTGTCAGACACATCTAATTTGTGGCTCTCTTTTCATTGATTTTTGCCTAGAGCAAGGTGAATTTTCAATCTGGACAGTCAGATCTTTTTCAGTTTATGACACTTTTCTTCAATATTAGGTATGATCATTTTCTCTCTTCAGTTTTATTGTTCTCAATTATACAATTACTTAAAAAAATCAAGAAGCTTTTTCCTCCACACTGATCACATTCTTTGTCCTGTTTCTTCTCTGACTTTTTCTACTGCATCTAAGAGACTCTCAAGTTTGGACTCTACAACTCTGCTATTTCAGAATGACAGTTCTCTCCTTAGGGTCATCATTGTGGGTTTTCACTTTTCTACTACACTTTTAGTTTTCAAAAATCCATCCTTGGGTGATTCATCTCTCAGTTTAACCTTATGGTATGTTTATTTCTGCATTTTTTTAACCCGCATCACTTGCTCCTATTTCATAGATGGAATAATGCCTTTGCTGCATAGAGTGAATAATAACAATGTATTCTCTGAAACTGCCTTTGTTTCTTCACCATAAAAATTTTAGAGTTGTGCATTACTTATTCTTAAACATGATTTTCCCCTTTTTCTGGTTCAATGATATTGCATTTTAGCTATAAATTGCATGTGTGTGCAAACATATCTACATATACACACATATATTCTTTCCTCCTCTCTCCCCTCTTTCTCCTGGTCCTCCCCCTCTTCCCACTCTTTTCTCCACTTCTTCTTACTCTCCTTCTTTTAACTCATTTTCAGGGGAGTTAAATCTATTTGTATTCTATGTTTAACCACAAGCAGAATGTATAGTTAAGCTTCATCCTGTTTTCCTGTACTTTTGGGTGCTGATCAGCTTTCAGTTCAATACTTGCTGTTTTGGTATTCATTTGGTTCTCCTCTGACAAATTTATTAGTAACTTATTCTATTCCACAATCTAGTTAGCTGATATTTTGAACTGAGTACACTGAAGCACACAACGTACAGAAAGCCTTGCCTCTAGGGCTCTATATGTTCCACTACAGTGGCTTGCTTGGGAGAATTTAAACTTTCATAAAGAAGCTCAATCCTTACAGCTTTTTCTACCTAAAGCTCTGTTGTATTCTGTATGCTACAAAATCTGAAGGTCTATTAAAAAGAGTCACTGAAGAGGGAAAACTTGTGGTGAAAGAAAGCATTACTTGGGCCCAATTAAAAAAAAAAAAAATGCCAAAATAGCATGGTAAAAGTATGAGATTTCAAAAAACATAACTTAGCATATTAAGATAGAGAAGAAAAAATATTATTTTAGACATATATATATAAAACTATCATATGAGTTCTCTGTATGTGTCAATTCACTCAGTCATTCATTTATCAATAGCTTATTGAGAAACTACTTTATGCCAACTACTATTTTTTTGTGCTGGGATATAGTAGTGACAAAAAATATAATTTCTTACTTAATTTATAGTTCAGACAGCCATTAACCAGGTAATCAGACTAAGGAATATTAAATTAGACATTAAAATAAATATTTTGAGTGAATGATTCATAAAGGACCAAGTTGGCAGGTGGGGATTAGAAAATATATCCCTAAGGAAGTCTATCTTTTATCTACATTAATAGAATTTTATATAATATAGAAAGTCACAAACACAGTTGAGTGACAATGTCAGATAAATATTGCATATGTGTGTATAATTCTGAGTATTATTTTCCCTTTCAGAGTAAGCAAATATAGGTTTTAGAGTTTTCACATCATAAGGTAATTTTAATTCTCCTGTTAATTTTCTTTTGATGGTGGAAAACAAATTTATGTTAAGGAAAACTTATTTGCAAAAATAAGTTAGTTCTAAGTCTTTCCTCAAGACTTTCTAAAACTAATATGGACAAACCCGAGTTAAAGAGATGTTAATTCAACCAAATCTCAATACATTTGCATTCTTATTCTAATCAGCCTATCAGCTTGATGGTATACAAACAGCTCTGCAAAGAAACCAGGTCACATCTTTCACATTTTATTTTCACAAATAATGTAGAATTTCAGTGATTATAGTTGAAATGTGGCATTCAGATTAGCCTTTGCAAACACTGATGTATTCAGGTAAACCAATATTGATAATGCCCAAACAAGCTTAAGTAAATTTTCATTAATTTTTTAAAAATGTTTTGAGGGGAGAAGTGGTGACTATAAAGCAAAGCCCCACCATAGGCAATAATATTTATGGTGCAAAATTGAAAGCACAATTACTATTAGCTGCAGTGTAATAATTGTTGTTCACTAATATCTTAGGAAAAGAGAGAAAAATTGCACAAAATAAAATCTCATGTACATAGCACACAGACTTGCGTTTGGCCACAGCCTTGCTTAATTTATAGACACACCTCAGTGCATGTATTTGTGCATGTGTGTTATTGGGGATGAGGACAGTGGCTATGACAACAAATCCTGTGGATGTTGGTTGTTTCTGATATTCAATTCTGACTGTCCAGCATGTTGAGACTTAAGGACCAAGTCTAACTAGAGCTGTGGAATAGAGGCAGAAAATCAAGTTCTATAGTCCAGAAATCTGGGTTAAGTTTCACTTCCTGATTTATTCCTCGTAGTGTGAGCTATGAAAAATTTATTTTCTTCTCTGAATGTCAATATCTCCTCTGTATAAATTGGGGCTAAAATTTTTGTCTATTCAATATTTTTCATAGGAATTTTATGAGCACCACATGAGATCATAGGTGTGAAAGTACACTGTTGATGGCCATGTGTCACATAATTGCTTGCTTAATTCATTAAATGTGAATAGTTGCCTCTACTATGCCCTTTACTCCTTAGCCATAAGGTTTGATGCTCTGGAAGATTCATGAATACCATGAGGAGATGAAGAGACAGGGTAAATCAGATTCAATAAATGTCTTCCAGTATATGTTTAAAAATTAAGTCACCTATTTTCTAGGCTTAGACCCGTTTATCATACATTTTATGTGGTTACATACTAACCTTAAAACTAAACCTTGAACCTCCTGAGAACAGGGACCTTATCTTTCATCTTCCATTCAAGACTACATATACAAAGAATTTAATGTCATCCTGTTGATAGGCAGATTTCAATACATAGTATCTGTTTGGTATTTATAATTTAAGTGTTATGAATATAAAAAATATTAATAATATATCAAGGATATGTATCTCTATACACTTGGAAAACTGTTTATTTGTAAGGATTTATTCACTTCTTTATTCAACTTATTAGCTACTGATCACAGACACTTTGATTGGCAATTGGAGTTCACTCTGGTCCAAGCCATCATCATCTCTTGGTTGGATTACTGCGATCATCTTCCTGCATCTTACTTTGACTCTTTCAGATCATCAGTATGGCAGCCAGTGTGATGTTTTAAATATAAAAATCATATCATATCACTTCTCTTTTCAAAACTCAGTGACAGCCCCTTTTTTGTTCCCAGCCACGCCCGCCTTCTCACTATTCCAGGCAGATATCAGTCATGATCCTGTGATAGAGCTTTTTGTGTTGCCTGTTCTCCCTGAATATAGCACTATTCTCCCAAGGAACTGTTTTACTGACTTTATTGCCACTTCAAGTGTTTATTTAAATGAGGTCTACCTTGACCATGTTAATATTGGAACATACACTCTCTGCTACCATACAGTCCTCATCAACTTTATCCTGTTCTCCTTTTTCCAATAGCATTTATTATCTTCTAACATACTATCCCTTATTTATTTTCGTGGGAATTTTCTATTGCCTGTCTCCTCCTACTAGGATGTGAGCTTCAGGTTGGCGGGGATATTCGCTTTGTTCACTAATATATCCCAAATGCCTGGGGCTTCCCAGTTGGCACTAGTGGTAAAGAATCCACCTGCCAATGCAGATGTGAGACCCAAGCCCAATCCCTGAGCCAAGAAGAGCCCCTGGAGCAGGAAGTGACACCCTCTCCAGTATTCTTGCCCAGAGAAGTCTTTGGACAGAAGAGCTTGGTGAGCTACTGTCCATGGGGTCACAAAGAGTCACACAACAGAGTACATATCCCAAATGCTTAGGGAACTGTGCTTGGCACAGAACAGCCACTCATGAGGTTCCTCGACCTCCAGTCAGGTTATGTGCACTCTCTAAGGAAAAGCATGCAGTGAGGGTGAATGAAAAGTAAACACTCTTTAAACAAAAGGAATAAACATACTTTATCTCTTCTTCCATCTCTGTTTATGTCTGTTTTACACTCTCTCAGGAACAATATTTTAACTTGATATAAAATTCTCCTCTAACAAGTATTTACTATCTGTACTTTGATGATGACATTCCATTTCTTCTATCACCTAATTTTTATGCTAGGAAGTCTGCTTCAAGACTAATTGTTGTTCCATTGTAGGTCATCTTTTTCTTCTAGTTACTTTTTGGCTTTCTTTATCATTGATGTTCTAGTTTCTCTAAGATGTATCTATGTGTGGATTTATTTCCATGTGTCTTCTTTAGAGTTGATTTTAGTTCCTATATCTGATGGTATACCATTATCATTTCAAATGTTCTTTTTCATCCTATTTTCTACTTATAGAATTCCTATTAAACATATGATGAACTTCCACATTCTATTTTTCCTGCTGCTTATGTCTCACTTTTTCCATCTCTTTAACACCCTGTACCTCTAGGCTCATGCCCATGCCATTCCCTTTCCCCTGAATAGCTGTGCTCTCCTGTTCACCCACTGAACTCATACTTAAAGAGGTAGCTAAAAGGCCTGTTTAGAACCATCTCTGAACAGCTGTGAGTAGCTGAATAGCTGTGAAAGTGCTGCACTCAATATGTCAGTAAATTTGGAAAATTCAGCAGTGGCCACAAGACTGGAAAAGGTCAGTTTTCATTCCAATCCCAAAGAAAGGCAATGCCAAAGAATGCTCAAACTACCACACAATTGCACTCATCTCACACACTAGTAAAGTAATGCTCAAAATTCTCCAAGCCAGGATTTAGTAATACGTGAACTGTGAACTTCCAGATGTGCAAACTGGTTTTAGAAAAGCCAGAGGAACAAGAGATCAAATTGCCAACATCTGCTGGATCATCAAAAAAGCAAGAGAGTTCCAGAAAAACATCTGTTTCTGCTTTATTGACTATGCCAAAGCCTTTGACTGTGTGGATCACAATAAACTGTGGAAAATTCTGAAAGAGATGGGAATACCAGACCACCTGACCTGTCTTTTGAGAAATCTGAATGCAGGTCAGGAAGCAACAGTTAGAACTGGACATGGAACAACAGACTGGTTCCAAATAGGAAAAGGAGTATGTCAAGGCTGTATATTGTCACCCTGCTTATTTACCTTATATGCAGAGTACATCATGAGAAACGCTGGGCTGGAAGAAGCACAAGCTGGAATCAACATTGCCGGGAGAAATATCAATTACCTCAGATATGCAGATGACACCACCCTTATGGCAGAAAGTGAAGAAGAACTAAAGAGCCTCTTGATGAAAGTGAAGAGGAGAGTGGAAAAGTTGGCTTAAAGCTCAACATTCAGAAAACTAAGATCATGGCATCTGGTCCCAAAACTTCATGGCAAATAGATGGGGAAACAGTGGAAACAATATCAGACTGTATTTTTGGGGGCTCCAAAATCACTGCAGATGATGATTGCAGCCATGAAATTAAAAGACCCTTACTGTTTGGAAGGAAAGTTATGATCAACCTAGACAGCATATTGAAAAGCAGAGACATTACTTTGCCAACAAAGGTCTGTCTAGTCAAGGCTATGGTTTTTCCAGTAGTCATGTATGGATGTGAGAGTTAGACTTTGAAGAAAGCTGAGCGCCAAAGAATTGATGCTTTTGAACTGTGGTGTCGGAGAAGACTCTTGAGAGTCCCTTGGACTGCAAGGAGATCCAACTAGTCCATCCTAAAGGATACAAGTCCTGGGTGTTCATTGGAAGCACTGATGTTGAAGCTGAAACTCCTCCAATACTTTGGCCAGCTGATGAGAAGAGCTGACTCATTGGAAAAGACCCTGATGCTGGAAAAGATTGAGAGCCGGAGGACAAGGGGACGACAGAGGATGAGATGGTTGGATGGCATCACCGACTCGATGGAATGGGTGAGTGGACCCTGGGAGTTGGTGATGGACAGGGAGGCCTGGTGTTCTGCGGTTCATGGGGTCACAAAGAGTCAGACACAACGGGGTGACTGAACTGAACTGAGTAGCACAAGCCTCACCTTAATTTCTTTCATACTACTATCCAGTGAACTTATGTACATTTTTAAATGAGGTGTTGTTTAAAAGAAGCTTCTCAGATTTGTACACGTTTTCCTAAATTTTTACCTGAAGAGTATTTGTTTTGCTGTCCAACTACTTGCTTACAGTTTTGTTTTATGAGTATTTTACTTTAATGAGCATTTTTTACTTCTAAGGGCTTCCCTTGTGGCTCAGACAGTAAAGAAACTGCCTGCAATGCAGGAGACCTGGCTTCAACCCCTGGTCGGGAAGATCCCCTGGAGAAAGAAATGGCAACCCACGCCAGTATTCTTGCCTGAAAAATTCCATGGGCAGAGGCGCCTGGAGGGCTATAGTCTATCAAGTTGCAAAGAATCAGACACACTGAGCGAATAACACTTTACTTCTAGAAGAGTATTTGGTTGAGTTTCAAATATTCCTCTTCTTTTTATCATGGTATCTTATTATTGTTCTCAGTTGGTATCTTTACAACTTAAAACATATTTATTTCATACTTCTAGGGGGGTTTAACTCTGCTATACCTGCCCTTTACTGATTCTTGATTACTGATTTTTGTGACCTTGAATTTTGGATTGTGGGTTTATACTCAATTGAGCTGTATCTGTCAGAAGGCTGTTCTGCCTGGTTGAGAGCATGACCCTCCCAGGTGTGCATGTGTGTGGCTGAAACACAGTGTAAACCTGGATGAGTATTGAAGACAAAGCTGAAGAGGATAGTCAAAGCTGACTGTGAGGAAACCTCTTTATGCTGATGGGTTGAAATTGTAAAATTTCAATCAAGGTAAGAACACCAGCAGATATGCACTGTATAAAGTGCACTATGACGATAATCAATATGAAAGGTGGATTGACAAGGAAGGGATTGAGAGGCCAATACAGTAAAACAGGCCATAAAATAATAGATGCTTAAACTAAAGCGAAAAGTGAAAGTGATGTCGCTCAGTCGTGTCCGACTCTTAGCGACCCCATGGACTGCAGCCCACCAGGCTCCTTCACCCATTGGATTTTCCAGGCAAGGGTACTGGGGTCGGGTGCCATTGCCTTCTCCGAAACTAAAGCACTGGCAATGTGAATGAAGGAGGATGGACATACTTAAGCAATAATTAGGAGAGATACAAACAACTGCAGGACTTGTGATTCAATAAGAAAGAAAACTATAGAATTACCCTCAGGTTTCTAATTTGAGCACCAGTGTGTTTACCTAAGATGCAAACTGCATAGGCGTATATTTGATACAAAGATAACATACTCATCTTAGAAAAGTTAGATGTGAAATGCCTATGAGACATTTTGGTAAAGTAACCTTCCCCTCAACACACAAACACATGCAAATACTCACATATATTTATTTTACTCAGACACACAAGCTTGGAATTTTGCCATTTGAATGCCAAGACAGGTACTACCCTGGGAAAATTAGAACCTTCCACCAAGGTTACTTCTCTCCTTCTCAGTTCAAACGATATTTAGAAGATATCTGAGCAAAAGTTAAGAGAATCACCTCCCACAGCCCCATGACCAGAGATTCTGATCTCACTAGATCCAATGTGATTCAGGAATCAGCACTTTAACAGCTATCTTAGCTGATTTTGGGGCTTCTCAGGTGGTGCAGTAATCCCATGGACGGAGGAGCCTGGTGGGCTACAGTCCACAGGGTCGCAAAGAGTCGGACACGACTGAGTGACTTCACTTCACTTGGGCTTCCCTGGTGGCTCAGAGGTTAAAGCGTCTGCCTGCAATGAAGGAGACCTGGGTTCGATCCCTGGGTCGGGAAGATCCCCTGGAGAAGGAAATGGCAACCCACTCCAGTATTCTTGCCTGGAAAATTCTATGGACACAGAGGTCTGGTGGGCGATAGTCCACAGGGCCACAAAGAGTCAGACACGACTGAGCAACTGAGCACAGCACAGCACCAGCTGATCATGATGTAGTTAGTAACTCCACTGAATGCCCATCACAAAACACTGGACAGGCCCCTCCTGTTCTTAAAAGGACACCTATAGTCTCAATTCCTTGGAATACTCCCTGATTTGAATCTTAATGTTGCAATAGCCAGAGAATTTCCATACTTTCCCTGTTGCTGAAGTCACGGTCATGCAACATTTTGCTGGGAACTGCACATAGAAGTTGTGTTATAGTATTTCACCAGCTAGTGAGCAAGTAGCCAGAGCCAATGTGAGTGTCAGACATCAAGCTCTATACAACCTATGAAACTGATCCAAATAAACAACCTAGTTGAAATCACTGGTATCATATATCAACCTGTCATAACACCAATAAAGCATCAACAGAAAGTAGTTCTCTGGGTTTGGGATAGTGGAAACTGTCAAATGTGCAGTGGTGACAGAAAAGAGAATTTTATCAGAAAGAAATGATGGATGTGAAAAGAAATGCTTGGCTTTTCAACAAATGGTGTCAGAACAACCAGACATCCTTACACAGAAAGATGATTCTAGAGACAGCCTTACGTCTTTCACAATAACTTAACGTAAAATGGACTATCAGCCTAAAGGTAAAATGCAAAACTACAGAACTCCTAGAAGACACC
The DNA here is from genome assembly GCF_023091745.1 of Budorcas taxicolor. NCBI lineage: Eukaryota > Metazoa > Chordata > Mammalia > Artiodactyla > Bovidae > Budorcas > Budorcas taxicolor. The sequence continues at coordinate 37,574,220 of NC_068919.1, read as the reverse complement.
GCAGGAAATCTAAGTGACCTTGGGTTTGGTGAAGGTTTACATACAACACCAAAGGATGATCCATGAAAGAAAAACTTGATAAATTGAATTTCACTAAAACTGAAAACTTCTGTTTTGTGAAAGACACTGTTAAAAGGATGAAAAGCCAGGCCATAGAGAAATTATTTGCAAAATATCTATCTGATAAGGGCTGGTATTCAAAACATATAAAGAACCCTTAAAACTAAGCAAAAAGAAAGCAAACAAACTAATTTTAAAAAGGCCAAAAGCTCTGAGCAGACTTGTCACCAAAGATACAAATACGGTAAATAAGCAAATGAAATAATGCTAACCATCGTATATCACTATGAAAATACAACTTACAACAATAATGAGATACCACCACACACTTATTAGGATGGCTAAAATCCATAGTACTGACAACCCCAAATGCTGACAAGGATGTGGAGCAACAGAAGCTCATTTATCGCTACTGGGAATGAAAATTGGTACAGCCACTTTGGAAGACAGTTTGGTGTTTCATGTAAAAATTTCAGGAAGAAATTATACACATATGGAGTGGGGAGTGGCAATAAATAAAACTAGAATAGAATGGAACAGTAGCTTGGTTCTACAAGACTTCAAATACCAGGTGGAAAACTATATTAAACCAGTTTGTAATAGATTGTGAGCTAAAGAGATCCACAATCTCTTTTTTTCACTTATAAAGAAGTCTCAGTTGAAAAACACTGTGAAAGATGAGTTGGAATAGACAAAGGGGCAAAAAAGCGACAGAAAATAAATATTTAATCATAGATTATCATTGAATTTAAAGATCACCAAAAGCCCTCTATAACATGCAGTCCAAACTGTGATGAGCCCATTAGTACATTTTGAGGAAAAGGCTCTGACTGTTGGAATCTCCTTTTTATTAGTTTCTGCTCATTCTTCTTAATCCTACTTTTTAGATTTATACAGAATAATCTAACATTTGATCCTCATGACAGAACTACAATTTTTCTTTAAGAAGCAATTATGTCTGTACCAAGATGAGTACTATCAATAGTTTTGAATATTCCTTATATGTATTTAATTTGTTCATCCATGGCCAGAAATAAAACAGGCTGTCTATGTTTCCTGAAGATTGATGTTTAGAAGTTAAACCTCATTAAGTTTTGCCTAGGAAACAGAAGAGCAAGCTCCTGTTTCCACATTCTAAATCTGATAATTCTATCACTACAGTTCAACCTCTGCTAACATTTTTTTGAGCATTGACTATATCCGAAGTTTCATGGCAAGCACTGCACATGCAAAATCTTACTCAGTTTTCACAACACCCCCTAAGAAGTAGGTACTATTATTGTCACCTTAAAGAAAAGAAAACTCAGGTCAAAAGAGATTAAGACCACATATCTTGAAAGGGTAGAGTTGGGACAAAAACACGTTTCAGTTCAGTCCAGTTCAGTTCAGTCGCTCAGTCATGTCCGACTCTTTGCAACCCCATGAATCGCAGCATGCCAGGCCTCCCTGTCCATCACCAACTCCTGGAGTTCACTCAGACTCACGTCCATCGAGTCAGTGATGCCATCCAGCCATCTCATCCTCTGTCCTCCCCTTCTCCTCCTGCCCCCAATCCCTCCCAGCATCAGAGTCTTTTCCAATGAGTCAACTCTTCGCCTGAGGTGGCAAGAAATCCCAGGGCTTCCAAAGAAATCCCAGTGCTGATCTCCTAAAGGCCATGCTCCTATAATGACCTGTGTTCCTTCTCTTTAGATTACACCAGCATTTCTTTTTCTGTCGTTCTTTTCTTTTCCTTTTTTTCTTTTTCTTTTAGCTTTTCCTTTCCTTCCTTCTTTCCCCTCCTTCCTTACATCTCTCCTCTTCCTTCTTTTCTTTCTTTCTTCCTCCTTTCCTCCCTCTCCCCCTCTTTCTTTCTCAGAGAGGAGGCAGTAATATTATTCAGCTAACTCATGCTGCTGCTGCTAAGTTGCTTCAGTCGTGTCCGACTTTGTACAACCCCATAGACGGCAGCCCACCAGTCTCCCCCATCCCTGGGATTCTCCAGGCAAGAACACTGGAGTGGGTTGCCATTTCCTTCTCCCAGCTAACTCATAGCATCCTAAAATTAGTGGTTATAAAACCTGGGTACATGTATGAATCAACTTGAAAACTTTTAAAAACATGCTTGGGCATTATTCCATACCAAATAGCATAAATTTCTGAGGGTGGATCCTATGTGAAAGTGAAAGTGAAGTCATTCAGTCGTGTCCGACTCTTTCTGACCCCGTGGACTGCAGTGCACCAGGCTCCTCTGTCCATGGGATTCTCCAGGCAAGAATAATGGAGTGGGTTGCCATTTCCTTCTCCAGGGGATCTTCCCAACCCAGGGATTGAACCCAGGTCTCCTGCATTGCAGGCAGACACTTTAACCTCTGAGCCGCCAGGGAAGCCCTGAGACACTTAAAACTCCACCCAGATGATTGTCATATGTAGTCTGAGTCAAGATCTACCGCCTTAAGTCCTTTTTACACATGCTACTAAGTACAGTCTATTTTATACCTAAGTAGCTGATTTGAAGATACAAATACAAGACCTAACATATGTCACAATTAAACTTTATCTTACTGGACTTGGTCCATTATTCGAGCCTGTCAAGATCTTTATGGAACCTGACTCTGTAACCCAGAATATTTTCTAACCTTCCTAGTTTCATGCCATCTAAAAATGTCACAAGGATTCCTTTGATATTTTTATTTAAATTTTAAAGAAAGTCAGTGAACAGGAAACAGCCTTCAAGCATGTTGGTTTGATATCCTTACACACAGGCATCCAAATATAAATTTACATAATTATGTTTGCCTCTGATTCATTTCCTCATTTTGTTCACAGGAATGCCATTAATAACCTTTAAAAAGACTTGGTAAAATACAAATATACTCTTGGTAGCACATTTGTCTGTTCTTCCAATTAACAGCCCTCTAACAAAAAGAATTACTGTGTTTCTGCTATGACTTATTCCTAGTCACTTATTCCTAGTCTCATTCTTCCTCCCTAAAAATCCTCTTGCACATGTACCCCATCTCAGAGTCTTCCTCCCAAGGAACTCAACCTACAGCACACAAGGCTCAGTCTGGGTCTGAAACTCGCAGACCAGGATAATGGGAGGGTGTGAGGCCCTGAGAAGAAGGGCGAAAAACTGAGCAATAAGATGGCAGTGGACACACACCATGGAATAACCATATTTAGGGGCCTGGTAGAAAAAGTTGTGCATTGAAAGGTGACTGTAGATTTGGGACAAAGCAATGTAATTGACAACAAAGGTCCGTCTAGTCAAGGCTATGGTTTTTCCTGTGGTCATGTATGGATGTGAGAGTTGGACTCTGAAGAAGGCTGAGTGCCGAAGAATTGATGCTTTTGAACTGTGGTGTTGGAGAAGACTCTTGAGAGTCCCTTGGACTTCAAGGAGATCCAACCAGTCCATTCTGAGGGAGATCAGTCCTGGGTGTTCTTTGAAACGACTGATGCTAAAGCTGAAACTCCAATACTTTGGCCACTTGATGCGAAGAGTTGACTCATTGGAAAAGACTCTGATACTGGGAGGGATTGGGGGCAGGAGGAGAAGGGGATGACCGAGGATGAGATGGCTGGATGGCATCACCGACTCGATGGACGTGAGTCTGAGTGAACTCTGGGAGATGGTGATGGATGGACAGGGAGGCCTGGCATGCTGCGATTCATGGGGTCGCAAAGAGTCAGATACGACTGAGCAACCAAACTGAACTGAATTGAATGTAAAGAGTGGAGTGTCATAGCGGCCAAAGTAGAAACAATTCTAAGAAGGCAGGTGTCACCAGTATCAAATGCTGTGTGAAGGTTGAGGAGAATGACAGTTAAGCAAAGCTGGCATCTCTGCTTCTATGCCTACCCACTGGAGGTGTTTCAGGACATGCTTTTGGGATCAAAACCTGTAGAAGGGAAGGAAAGGTGTAGAACTGGTAGAAAAGAAGCTGCTGCGGTCGTGATACAGTCTCAAGGGAAGAGAGCTGACCCTGCAAGAAGTTCTGAAGGTGAAGTTGGTGTAAGAGAGATGGGCCTTTGTGTTCCACTTTTGATCAGTCACTAATTACGGGTATCCTAGGAAAGAAGCAATGGTCTGACTACCCACAGTTCTCCACAGAGCAACCTTGGTGACCTTTAAAACAAAATTTAGATCATGTAACCTCTCTAAGTTCTCCAAAGGTGTCTACACATGCTACTCAGACTGACTGATCTGGTCTCTCTCTGACCTGACTGCCCCTCCCATTCACAAGCTTATTTCTCCCGGTCTAGCCTTCAGGTTTACGTCTTTAATCAGCCGGATGAATTCCTACCTCAATGCCTTTCCACATGCTGTTCCTTCTACCTTATTTAATCTTCACACTAACTTCACTTCGTTCATGTCACTCCCTCAGAAACTCCATTCTGCATTAGACTAAAGTAGCTCCACCCCTGACGGTCTGGTCTCTGCCACTGACTGAGTTTTCCTCAGTAGCAGTTATTATTTCCAGACTGAGTAGTGTAGTTATATAACATGAATATCTAAAAATAATAAATTAATATTACACATAAATAGGTGAATCTTTGCCCTCAGCTGAGCTTAATACTTCCCTAGGTTGAAAAGATCCCCTGGAGAAGAAAATGGCAACCCACTCCAGCATTCTTACCTGGAGAATTCCATGGACAGAGCAGCCTTGTGGGTTACAGTCCATGGGGTCTCAAAGAGTCAGACACGACTGAGAAACAAACACCTTCAAACTCAACACCAAAGTTGGCCTGGAATTCATCACATACTATGCTTTGGCAATGACATTTATTAATATAAAAGACTTTATGTTTAAAGTTTTAGTTAATGATATGCACTAGATGAATGAGTCTACAATAAGTCTTATATCTTGAGAAAAAGAAGGAAAATGGAATCATTTTGTTTCCCATCAAAAAGAGGAATTATTATTTTCCTCAAATCCACTCAGATTTGTTGACTGTTGTGTAAAATATTGAACCATATAGTACCATATCATTTTAATATAGTACCATATCATTTTAATACAGAGGGAGCCAACTTGTTCTGACTTCATTGCATTATACTTTATACAAGTGAAAATTTCATTTTATCACAAATACTGTCTTTTTTTCTTTCATAAAATATGTTTTTTTATTTATTACTTATATCCACTGCTGGAATATAAGCTCCATTATAGGAGTAACTCTGTCTTGTTCACTACTAGCCTTGTTCACTTAGTACTAGGAAGAGTCTGGAACATAGAAGGCATTAAATAAATTGTTTTCAAACAAATGTTGAATTTCTTCTCTAGGAACTTTGAGAAATATGTTTTAGAAGAATTGCAAAAGTAAAAGCAGAAATGCAGAGGCCTACTACATGAGCAGGCAATAACAATGTGAAGCCAAATAATCTAGTCTAGAAGAAAGATACTTATCAATTAAAGGAAGGAGAGAGAGTCCTGGTATGACAGAGAAGGAAAGTTTCCCTACTGAAAGGGATGAGAAGGGATATTTGGGTGTATCTATACTGAGATGGACTCCCCTGGTAGCTCAGCTGGTATAGAATCTGCCTGCAAAGTGGGAGACCCTAGTTTGATTCTTAGGTTGGGAAGATCTCCAGAAGGGATAGGCTACCCACTCCAGTATTCTTGCCTGGAGAATCCCCATACACAAAGGAGCCTGGCAGGCTACAGTCCATGGTATGCAAAGAGTTGGACATGACTGAGTGACTAAGCACACCAGAGCACATACTGAGAGAAGTTATTAAATGAATGGGAGGAATAAACAGTCAAATAAGGAGGCATTCTATTGTTCAAGACTCTTTGCTATGGAAATTCACATTGAACTAAATTGGACAAAAATAAATGAATAGCTTGTCTCAAATCATCAAATTGAAGGAAGAAGTATGGTGTTGTCTTCAAAAGTTAAAATTAGTAATATGTATATTGTCAATATATTTCCTTTTTCTCACTAAACTCATTTTCTCTGTCTTTCAGACAGTTCCATCATTACCTACTGTAGACTTACTTTCTTCACATGCATATAAGTACCAGTGGCTCCTAAACTGATACCCTTATAACTGAGCAGGATCCTATGGGGTCTTCCAGGGACAGCCATCCCCTTCCCTACCCCATGTTTGCTGCCCGCTTCTTGTTTGTGAAAAAGCTTTAGTCTCCCAGGTCTCCCCTGAATCACAAAAGGCTGGTTCAAGAATGAGTGATTGAAAGAATGTGAACATGTAACAACAAAAAAATAGCAGTTGGGCCAGGAAAACTTGTAATGATTTCAATGATAAGTCAACTATATAGCAGTCACAGAATCTTTAGTTCTTCCCTGAAGGACGTAGATAACAATGTCTGATACACATTCCTGCATTGTTTCACAGATACTAAAACCTTCACTAGGTGGAAGAAGTTAACTGCATGATGATCATGAGTGGATAGCCTCGACAGACTGGAGCCTGAGGACTGATGATACTAATCCCTGTGACATCACCCTGCTACCTCACCATGAACCAGTAAGAGAACTGTGCATGAACTGATCACACAGCTCGAGACTCTCTCCCTCCTTTGCCTTTAAAAGTGCTGTAGACACAAAAGGGGAAGGAGAGGGTGGGATGAATTAAGAGTAGCATGGAAACATCATAGGTACAATTAGATCACCGGTAGAAATTTGCCGTATGATGCAGAGAGCTCAAATTGGGTGCTCTATGACAACATAGAGGAGTGGGATAGGGTGGTAGGTGGGAGGAACATTCTAGAGAGAGGTGACATATATATATCTATGACTGATCATGTTGATATATGGCAGAAACCAACACAGTGTTGTAAAGCAATCATCCTCCAATTAAAAATAATTATTTTTTAAAGTGCTTTCTTGAAATCTATCATAGAGTTCAGGTCTTTTGAGCATTAGCCTCATGTACTCCTTGCTTGGGCTTCCCAGGTGGCTCAGTGGTAAAGAACCTTCCTGTCAATGCAGAAGAAATGAGTTTGATCCCCAAGTCATGAAGATCCCCTGGAGAAGGAAATGGCAACCCACTCCAGTATGCTTGCCTGGGAAATTCCATGGGCAGAGGATCCTGGCAGGTTAAAGTCCATGAGGCCGCAGAGTTGGACATGACTTGGCAACTAAACTACCACCACCCTTCCTTGTTTGGCACCCTGCAATAAGCACTGCACTTTCTTTTACCATAACCTGATGTCAGTCAATTGGCCCTACTGCATGTGGGCAAGCAGATGCAAGTTTGGTTTGGTAATACCCGCACAATTTTTTAACGAGTGGAAAGGATTTGTTCTCCAGAACCTGATTGCAAAACAGTGAGAAAATCTGTTTGGCCCTCCTTGGGTCAGATGCTTACCCATGGGCAAATCACTGTGATGAAGGAAGAAGGACTTGCAAGAGTATGAGTCCCCTTTGAAACAAAAAGTCAAAGAAAAGACAAAAGTAGCTCCTCTTAAGAAGGAATGCATACAAAATGACTTAAAGAGATCGCAACTTTCATACAAAATTTAATAAAAAGCAGTTTGTCTAAACATACTGGCATTTTCAAGTGACACTATTAATCACAATTTTAGATATATGGAAAAGAAAGGCAATGACTTTAAGGGATGACTATAACTAAACCCACTGAAGGACATAACCTAGCAGCAGAGTGTTGTGAAATCTCTTCTAATGGGCTTTCAATTTCTAGTGTAAACCAGGCTTAGTAACAATTCCAGGAAATGAAATATCAAAAAAATGTATCTTGAAAGAAATATTGATTTATCTGAGTGAAAACTTTTTCAGAACTACACCCACATACAAAACAGCAAGCTATGTATTTTTTCTTTGATTTCCTTTGGTACCCAAAGTTCTGATCCCTAATCATGCAAATTACCAGCTTTTTTCTTACTCCATCTTTAATTGTTACATTCAATATTATCAATTCCAAATTTTTTTTTGATGGAAAATTGTTCTTCTCCTCAGGCTCATGCTTATCACCCATATTAAATCTTTATGTTTCTATTTCTTAAATGTCTCTAGTTGTATAAAATTGTCTGCAAACAATTAAAGTTAATTAAGATAATTTATCACTTGAAAGTAAAGCCATCTTATCAGCAGGTATCAGCTATCAAGTATTATTTGTTCAGCAAACAAAGAGTAAGTTTCTGGGAAAAGAGTCAGCCCTAGTTACCATGGAAGGCACAAGTAGGAAGGGAAAAATTTAAAAAAAAAGGATCCTTTCCTAATTCTTCCAGTTTGGAGGAGGTGTTATATTTTCAGAGTCATTAGATGCAATTAGCTAATCATGCTTCTCTAGCAGCTTATTTTGCAACACAACACTATGGATAATTTACACTTTGGCAATCTTCTTGCATATGAATTATGATAAAATTCTATAAAAACAGCAAGTCTTTTAACTGCCAAAAAAGCTCTCTAACCAGATTCCTTTGGAAATTAAATTTTTTTTAGTGTATACAACATGGTAATATTCATTATCAACAGTTATACCAACTTTAGATATGCTCCTGTGTGGGTTTCTTATATAAATAAGCAATTTAAGAAGAATTGAAAATTCTGAGATTTTCTCTGAGTATAAGACAGCCTAGTAAGGTATTACATACTTTTAAAATTTATGAGATGGGCAAGAGAAACCTTCTGAAGAGGACAGGAAAGAAACTTACCAGAATACCAAGTACACTGTAAAATTGTAATAAATGGTGATAGCATTATGAGTATTAATGTTAGGAGGTGAAAGAATATTTTAATTTTTGGAAAAATTTCCTGGCTGATGAAACAAATGGTTCTAAAACTTCATAAATTAAAATTTTCATATCAAATTTGTCCTATAGAGAAGAAGAAAAATACTTTTTCCTCTACTCTTCTGAGTTCTTAGCTGAGATCCTTGTAATAAGACAGATTAACAAGAGAAAAACAAACAGGAGTCCATTAACATAAATACCTCATGTATACGTAGGAGATAGCCATGGAAAAATGAGTGACTCCCTGAGGTAATTTTGAATTCAGGCTGAAATAACATCTTAATAGGGAAAGGGGAGGCCTCTTAGGGGAGCATATATAGTTTTTAGGAAAGGTGAAGGAACTCTTAGAAGAACAGATGGGAGCTATGATTTGCTCTTGTTGTTCAGTTGCTAAGTCATTTTAGACTCTTTGCAACACCCTGGGCTGCAGCACTCCAGGATCCCCTGTCCTTCACTATTTCCCAGAATTGGCTCAAATGCCGATCCTTTGAGTTGGTGATGCTATCTAGCCAACTAATTCTCTGCTGCTCCCTTCTCTTTTTGCCTTCCATCTTTCCCAGCATCCAATCTTTTCCAGTGAGTCAGCTGTTTGCATCAAATGGTCAGAGTACTGGAGCTTCAGCTTCAGCATCAGTCCTTCCAATGAATATTCTTTTCTATTTGCCTTGAAGTTACAGGGCCGGATGCCATGATCTAAGGTTTTTGAATGTTGAGGTTCAAACCAGCTTTTTTACTCTTCTCTTTCACTCCCATCAAGAGGCTCTTTAGTTCCTCTTCACTTTCGGCCACTTGAGTAGTATTATCTGCATATCTGGTCCCATCAGTTCGTGGCAAATAGAAGGGGGAAAAGTAGAAGCAGTGACATTTTCTTGGGCTCCAAAATCACTATGGACTGTGACTGCAGCCATGAAATTTAAAGATGTTTGCTCTTTGGAAGGAAAACTGACAAACCTAGACAGTGTATTAAAAAGCAGAGACATCAATTTGCCAACAAAGGTCCATACAGTCAAAGTTATGATTTTTCCAGTAGTCATGTATAGATATGAGAGTTGGACCATTAAAGAAGGCTGAGTACCAAACAAAAGATACTTTCAAACTGTGGTGCTGGAGAAGACTCTTCAGAGTCCCTTGGACAGCAAAGAGATCAAACCAGTCAATCCTAAAGGAAATCAACTTTTAATAGTCATTGGAAGAACTGATGAGGTACCTGAAGTTCCAATACTTTGGCCACCTGATTCAAAGAGCTGGTTCATTGAAAAAGACTCAGATGCTGGGAAAGACTGGGGCAAAAGGAGAAGTGGGCAGCAGAGGATGAGATGGTGAGATATTAATAACATCACCGACTCAATGGACATGAATTTGAGCAAACTTCAGGAGATAATAGAGGACAAATGAGCCTGGTGTGCAGCAGTCCATGGGGTCACAAAGAGTCAGACATGACTTAGTGACTGAACAACAACATTTTAATATGAGTTGCCAAGGAAAATGCAACACGGTCAAACAGTAGATGGAACAATCCATTATTTATACGGAGGTTAGACAAAGCAAGGTCATCTTCAGTAATGGACATCAGTCCTTCATGGCTAGCAAGTCCCTCCTGGTCATCAACACAGGACTTAAAAATCAGTCTCTATTTTAAAACAAGATGTTGAACTATGTTCAAATACCGTTTTACTTTCTACAATTTAAGAGAAGTTTCTTTTTTATACTGAAATAGAGTGATTAGCTTTTAATTTGTATCAATTTTTATTTGGATCCACTGTTAAATAATTTTGAAACTGAACTCTCATGTCTTCAACAGTAATAGAAAATATTTTCCACATTAAGCAATGTTCTACATGTGTCAAAGAAAGAATCATAAAATCTTTTCAGACAGCTACTTATTTTCTGGAGGAATTCTTTTTTATTGTGTAGAGAACTAATGAAGAAGCATGAGAAAGCCACCTACATTATGGTCCAAATTTTTATGTAGCTGACAAAATCCTAAGGGCATCTTAAAAGCAAATATACATGGGAAATTAGACCTATCAAATCTGAAACAGATGAATTTGAAAAATACTGATCCATTCAGAAAAGAAGTCACTTTCCCCAAGCTTTTCCATTTTCAGTTTGGCATGATCTAGGATTACAAAATGCTGAAAGCATCAATGTTTAATTCATCTTGAAAGTACTTGGAGACTAAGCACAGTAAAAATTCTTGTGAAAGTATAAGCAACAAATATTTACAGCCCAAATTTGGTGTTACTGATTGCAATGTTCAAAGTAAACAAACTCCCTATTATTAAATCCCCAAAACAGATTTAACTGTTAAAACACAACCCCAAAAAAGAGGTACACTGTTTAATTAGGTCTTTGTGTAAATGTTGTATATTTGCACTTATAAAGGCCTTAGCCCATCAGGGTAAACTGACTTAATGCTATGCTAAAACTGCTAAAAGGCAATGAGGAACAGTCATTTTAAAAATTAATTTGAAACAATTTCTGAATGTGCCATGGGAAAACAAAAGTCATTAGACAGTATTATTAATATTCACAGCAGCTGTTGCACAATCATGCAGCAAGTCTCGATGTTCAAACTTGCTTTCTAATATAGTATCTTCAAATATTCTATTAGTCTATAGTTCATCATATACCAGGAAGCTGCAAAGAGCTTTAATTTCAATTTCTTATCAGTTTATCAGATTGTCCACAGAGAAGTGTTTGCTCAACATGTTTGGGATAAATTATTTTTCAGTTACCTTAAAGAAACCTACCAAAAAGCCTACCGTTACTTCCAAACGCACTCCTGTAAACAAGTTGAGATTACTTTTTCCCATCTGCCTGACTTCTCTGTTCAGTATGTCCAGGCAGCCCTTAGCTTATAAAGCATAATCTTCTACTGTATCTTCAGTAGATACAGTAGGTACATCAGTTACCTATGCTTTTATTTATGCTGCTTTCACCCTTAAACAATATCCAAAGTATCTGCAGTTATCTACACAAACTGAAATGTTTGTATTAAATCTTACAGTTGAAAATATACATCAATGTATATGACTGGCCAAACTGGCTCTAGGTTAGACTTGGCCTAGACTTGGGTCTAGTCAGGTTCAGTCCAGCATTTAAGATCTTATTCTCTTGCTTGAACTCAATAGAAAGTAAGATAATTCCTTCCCAAGGAAACATTTCCTTTTTTTTTTTTTTAATAGTTTTTTATTTTTTTAATTTTAAAATCTTTAATTCTTACATGTGTTCCCAAACATGAACCCCCCTCCCACCACCCTCCCCATAACATCTCTGTGGGTCATCCCCATGCACCAGCCCCAAGCATGCTGTATCCTGCGTCAGACATAGACTGGTGATTCAATTCTTACATGATAGTATACATGATAGAATGCCATTCTCCCAAATCATCCCACCCTCTCCCTCTCCCTCTGAGTCCAAAAGTCCATTATACACAGCTGTGTCTTTTTTCCTGTCTTGCATACAGGGTCGTCATTGCCATCTTTCTAAATTCCATATATATGTGTTAGTATACTGTATTGGTGTTTTTCTTTCTGGCTTACTTCACTCTGTATAATAGGCTCCAGTTTCATCCATCTCATTAGAACTGATTCAAATGAATTCTTTTTAATGGCTGAGTAATACTCCATTGTGTATATGTACCAAAGCTTTCTTATCCATTCATCTGCTGATGGACATCTAGGTTGTTTCCATGTCCTGGCTATTATAAAGAGTGCTGCGATGAACATTGGGGTACATGTGTCTCTTTCAATTCTGGTTTCCTTGATGTGTATGCCCATCAGTGGGATTGCTGGGTCATAAGGGAGTTCTATTTGCAATTTTTTAAGGAATCTCCACACTGTTCTCCATAGTGGCTGTACTAGTTTGCATTCCCACCAACAGTGTAGGAGGGTTCCCTTTTCTCCACACCCTCTCCAGCATTTATTGCTTGCAGATTTTTGGATCGCAGCCATTCTGACTGGTGTGAAGTGGTACCTCATTGTGGTTTTGATTTGCATTTCTCTGATAATGAGTGATGTTGAGCATCTTTTCATGTGTTTGTTAGCCATCCGTATGTCTTCTTTGGAGAAATGTCTATTTAGTTCTTTCCTTTTATGAATCATTTTAACACTCTCGAAACCAAGATTTCAAAATCACCTCTTCCTTCTGGGACTCCCTCATGGCTCAGACAGTAAACAATATGCCTGCAGTGCAGGAGACCTGGGTTTGATCCCCAGGTTGATCGGGAAGATCCCCTGGAGAAAGGAACAGCTACCCACTTCAGTATTCTGGCATGGGGAATTCCATGGACTGTATAAGTCCATGCGGTAGCAAAGAGTCAGACACAACTGAATGACTTTCACTTCACTTCACTTCTTCCTTCTAGTGGACTTTATCATTTTGTTTCTTACAAATCAGCTGTAACTTTTATTGCTAATATTTTTCTTCTGAAACACCTTTTCTTACATCTGTTTTATAGTAGTTTCCTAAGTATTTCAGTAGGCTCAAACAAAAATTTTAAAAGATAAAACTTTTTTAAAAGATTTTTATCTATACAACAATATAAATGCATTTTTGTTAACAGACGCTTGCATACATGTAAAACTGGCCCAGGACCCTGGATTTTAAGAAAGTTATAGAGTAAAAGGATCCAAATACAGTAACAGGATAAAATCCTAAAATAATTCTTTTAGAGTTCATTATTATGTGTGTAATAGTAATCATCTTGTTTTAAAACGATGTTAAAGATGTATGCTTATATAAACTATCTGGCTTAATATACCTAGTAATATGTTAACTATGAGTGTTCATAAGTCAATAGTCTGTTCTAGGTCAGTGCAAATTAAAGAAAAGGTTTATTCTTTATTAAGAGTGCTGAAGATAATCTATGAATAAGAATAGAAAAGATCCTGAAGGAGAACAAGATGGCAGAGGAGTAGGTGGACGTGGAGTACATCTCTCTCCACGGATCCATCAGGAATACACCTCAGACACAGAAGCGCATGCGGAACACCAGCTCAGCGTGGACAGGAGTACCTGACCAGAGGAAAAGAAGATAGAGAACCACGCAGGAGGAACTAGGGGAGAAACAGGAGTGTCATAGGACTGGACCTGCCCTCGGCAGGTGGGGGAAGCAGGGGTCTGATCACCACAGGGCAATTGTCTGAGTCAAAGGTCTGATCCCCACATTGGGGCAATTGTCTAAGTCAGGGGTCTGATCGCCACATCAGGGCAATTGTCTGAGTCAGGGGTCTGATCCCCACATTGGGGCAATTGTCTAAGTCAGGGGTCTGATCCCCACATGGGGCCAACTGTCTGAGTCAGAGGAGAAGTATTTAAGGCTGAGAGTGAAACAGCTGATCTGTGGCAGCCTAACTGGAATGAGAATCAGACAGTCCTTGCCGCAGCCATACATACTCCAGGCAGAGACTCGGGTCCCCTGGAAGGTGCAGTGTCTGGGAGCTGGAGTTTGGGGAGGGTGGAGTGATCCCAGGGTGAGGGCCGCTGTTGACAGTGGAGAGACCGATCGAGGAGAGGTGAGGGAGGAGTTTTTGGTAAGAAATGGCTGTGGAGGAAAGCGGGCAGCCATGGAAGCAAGGTGATTCTGCTGAGTCACACGTAGGGGTTGGAGCCATTGAGAGGGTAACAGGCAGGAAGGCCAGGGGTCTCCAAACAGGGGAAATAGGCTTCAAGGGCCAGACATTTTTTATCTCTCCCTTAAGTGGCAGGGGGAAATAAACTCTCTATGGAAATGTTTTTTTCTTAAGCTATGCTAATGAAATTATGCTTTGGAATTTGCCTTTCTTCAAAATGGTTCCACATAAGACTAACTTTTTTTTTCCTTTTCTCAAACCTTGGGCTGATAATAGTTCAACAAACCAGCATTCATATCAATTGTTTTATGGCTGGGGGATGACACATCTTGTGCCATCCTATCTCAAAAATGCGTATTGTGGGAGAGGGGCCTGGTGAAACTCCATCAGCCTTGAGGTGTCTCTCTTATCTGACTTCTAACAGATATAAAACAGCTGGCAAAACTAGCAGGGTGGCACTCTCCATCCCCCTTCTGATTGTCTATGTCAGAAACTTTCTCTGTCCCTTTTCATACTTTAATAAAACTCTGCTACACAAAAGCTCTTGAGTGATCAAGACTGGTCCCTGATCCCGAAGATAAATATTCTTCTTCGAAGATCACAAATCCAACACCATTCACCGTAAGCTATCACCATCACCATAGCCTCTCTCTCCCTACATGCCAGCATTGGCAGCTGAACAATAGAGAGGCTGGCCCATCAAATGCCTGATGCACTGAACTACAGGGCAGGACCTCACCAAGGGTGCCCCTTTAAGTGCCTGATCCACTGATCTACAGAGTAGGACCCCAGGCAGGGGGGCCCCTCTATGTGCCTGAATGGTCAGAGCTACAGAGAAAGACTGGCCAAAGAGGTCTTTCCATCGCCAGCTACAAGAGGCTCAAAAAAAGCCTCTGATAGGGCCATAACTCCTGCAGCAGAGGCAGTCCATGTCCTTGCATACTTGGTGCTACCAGGGTCCCTGCAAGCCAAGCAGCTGCACCATCTTCACCCTCAACTCTCACAGGGGCAGAGCTGCCACAAGGCAAAAAAATGTCTCATATTTATGCACCCAGGGTCACTTCAGTATGTCCAACTCTTTGCGACCCTGTAAATTGTAGCCTGCCAGGCTTCTCTGTTAGGGAAGGAGGTTCTCCAGGCAAAAATACTGGAGCATATCGGCCAATACTTGTTGCCATACCCTTCTAGATCACTATATTTCCTGCTGCCCTAGCCACCAACTCCCGTAAGTACCTAGTGCTGCCAGAACCCCTGCGACCCAGGCAGCTGCACCACCTCCACACCTGGCCCTCATAGTGGCAAACCCAAGTCCTCCAGGGCAGCCTCAAGAACAAACCCCAGTGGATGACCTACACGCAGAGGTGGAAATAAAACCACAATTGAAACCCAGGGGCAGTGTGGCTAAGGAAGACCCAAAACCTTCCCATCAACTGTACAAGCTGCAGATTAAATCCACATGGTCAACTAGGCAGACTCTGTGTCTATGGAATATATAAAAGGTCATTGAGAGCTTCCACAAAAGAAAACATACTAGTTCTGACAGCTGTGACATTGGAGGCAAGAACAAAAAGGAGTAGGACCAGATTACAATCTGAGCTGCCTCCACAGCAGGTGTAGAGATCAGTACAGTGTTGGAGGGCATCCTAGGGATGTGAGGTGCACTGTGACTCTCAGAGAGGGAAATAACTCAGACAGCAATGACTCAAGAAAAACATTTCTTATTCTTATGTTTTACTTTCTCTGTAGAGTCTTCTGGATTTTTTTCTTTCTTTTTTTTTCTTTCACCCTCCATTGTAGTTGTCAATTTTATTGGCACTATGAAGTTTCATTAAGCCTCTACATTGGGTTTTTGCCTTCTGTGAAGTTTTCCTTTTTTATTTTTTTCTTTTCTATTTTTTTACTTAATTTTTAATTTTTCAAAGCTATTATTATTTTTTTCTAAATTTATTCCTTTGTTTGCTTTTCCTACTGTTCTTTTCCCCTTGCAGTTAATCTTTAATGTATATAAATCTTCATCTGCCTCTATTTAATTTTGCATATCTATTCTTTCTTTCCCTTCCTCTCAACATTTTATTAGTTTTGCTTTCATTGCTTTATTCCCCAACTGGCAGCTTGACTAGTTTTGTTTTCCAGTTTGTGCTTTAGTTAGCTCTTAACTGGTAAACATGCTTTTTTATTTACTTTGTTTGCTGGGTCAATCAACTGTACTTTATTTTTTTGGACTGTTTTCACTTTTCTCATGGGTGGATATGTATACGTGTATATTCCATTATTTTAAGTATTATTTGTCTGATTTTGTGACTGCCATTTGCCCGAGGTTCATCTCTGGTTTCTCATTTTTGGATATTTCTTTCAATCTCACTTCATGCCGTAACAAACCACTTACGGAATCTTCATTCGTGAACAGAGATCAGGCCTTGTGCCTTTGGAGTGGGAGCACTGAATCCAAGACCCTAGACCACCAGAGAACTAACCCTAGGGAGTATCAAATAGTGAGAATTCAGACGAAGGTAACCACTTGAACAAGACCTGGCATCACCAACCACCAGTAGCACACTTTGCAGAAGGCCTCATCTAAACAACAAACAAAACAAAAATACAAACCCAATCATCAGCAGACAGGATTACCATTTCACTCAGCCTTGCCCATCAGAGGAAAAACAAACAAACAAAAACTCACCACAAATCTCACCCTATAGGAAGCTGACACAAATCACTGGACCAATCTTTGCAGTGCTGAAGGCTCAGTCATGTCTAACACTTTGCGACCCCATGTAGAACAACATGCCAGGTCTTCCTGTCCATTGCCAGCTCCCAAAGTTTACTCAAACTCATGTCCATTGAGTCGATGATGCCATCCAACCGTTTATCCTCTGTTTTCCCCTTCTCCTCCCACCTTCAATCTTTCAAAGCATCAAGGTCTTTTGAACGAGTCAATTCTTTGCATCAGGTGGCAAAAGTATGGGAGTTTGAGCTTCAACATCAGTTCTTCTAATGAATATTTAGGACTGATTTCCTTTAGGATGGACTGATTGGTATTCTGTGCAGTCCAAGGGACTCTCAAGAGTCTTCTCCAACACCACAGTTCAAAAGCATCAATTCTTCAGCACTCAGCTTTCTTCACAGTTCAACTCTCACATCCATATGTAACTACTAGAAAAACCATAGCCTTGACTAGACGGACCTTCGTTAGCAAACTAATGTCTCTGCTTTTTAATATGCTGTTGGACTTCCCTGGTGGCTCAGATGGTAAAGCAACTGTCTACAATGCGGGAGACCTGGGTTTGAGCCCTGGATTGGGAAGATTCCCTGGAGAAGGAAATGGCAATCCACTCCAGGACTATTGCCTGGAAAATCCCATGGACAGAGGAGCCTGGTAGGCTACAGTCCATGGGGTCACAAAGAGTTGGACACAACTGAGCAACTTCAATACTTCACTACTACTAGATTGGTAATGACTTTTATTCAAAGGAGTAGGTGTCTTTTAATTTCACGTCTGCAGTCACCATCTGCACTGATTTTGGAGCCCACAAAATAAAGTCTGTCACTGTTTCCACTGTTTCCCCATCTATTTGCCATGAAGTGATGGGACCAGATGCCATGATCTTAGTTTTCTGAATGTTGAGCTTTAAGCCAACTTTTTCACTCTCCTCTTTCACTTTCATCAAGAGGCTCCTTAGTTCCTCTTCACTTTGTGCCATAAGGGTGGTGTCATCTGCATATCTGAGGTCATTGATGTTTCTCCCGGCAATCTTGATTCCAGCTTGTGCTTCATCCAGCCCAGCGTTACTCATGATGTACTCTGCATATAAGTTAAAAAAGCAGGGTGACAATATACAGCCTTGACATATTCCTTTCCTGATTTGGAACCAGTCTGTTGTTCCATGTCCAGTCCTAACTGTTACTTCCTGACCTGCATACAGATTTCTCAAGAGACAGGTCAGGTGGTCTGGTATTCCCATCTCTTTCAGAATTTTCCAGAGTTTGTGGTGATCCACACAGTCAAAAGTTTTAGCATACTCAATAAAGCAGAAGTAGATGTTTTCCTGGAACTTTCTTGCTTTTTCTATGATCCAGCAGATGTTGGCAATTTGATCTCTTGTTCCTCTGCCTTTTTTAAACTCAGCTTAAACATCTGGAAGTTCATGGTTCACGTACTGCTAAAGCCTGGCTTGGAGAATTTCCAGCAATACTTTACTAGAGCGTGAGATGAATGCAATTGTGTGGTAGTTTGGGCATTCTTTGGCATTGCCTTTCTTTGGGATTGGAATGAAAACTGACCTTTTCCAGTCCTGTGGCCACTGCTGAGTTTTCCAGATTTGCTGGCATATTGAACGCAGCACTTTAACAGCATCACCTTTCAGGATTTGAAATAGCTCAACTGGAATTCCATCACCCCCACTAGCTTTGTTAGTAGTGAGGCTTCCTAAAACCCACTTACTTTGCATCACAGATATCTGGCTGTAGGTACTTGATCATACCATCGTGATTATCTGGGTCGTGAAGATCTGTTTTGGTTAGTTCTTCTGTGTATTCTTGCCACCTCTTCCTAATATCTTCTGCTTCTGTTAGGTCCATATCATTTCTGTCCTTTATTGAGCTTATTTTTGCATGAAATGTTCCCTTGGTATCCCTAATTTTCTTGAAGAGATCTCTAGTTTCTCCCATTCTATTGATTTCCTCTTTTTCTTTGCACTGATCACTGAGGAAAGTTTTCTTACCTCTCCTTGCTGTTCTTTGGAACTCTGCATTCAAATGGGTATATCTTTTCTTTTCTCCTTTTCTTTTTGCTTCTATTCTTTTCACAGCTATTTGTAAGGCCTCTTCAGATAGCTATTGTGCTTTTTTAATTTATTTTTCTTGGGGATGGTCTTGATCCCTGTCTCCTGTACAATGTCACAAACCTACGTCCATAGCTCTTCAGGCACTCTGTATATCAGATTTAATCCCTTGAGTCTATTTCTCACTTACAGTTTATAATCATAAGGGATTTGATTTAGGTCATACCTGAATGGTCTAGTGGTTTTCCCCACTTTCTTCAATTTAAGTCTGAATGTGGCAAAAGGAGTTCATGATTTGAGCCACAGTCAGCTGCCAGTCTTATTTTTGCTGACTGTATAGAGCTTCTCCATCTTTGGCTGCAAAGAATACAATCAATCTGATTTTGGTATTGACCACCTGGTGATATCCATGTGCAGAGTCTTCTCTTTTGTTGTTGGAAAAAGGTGTTTGCTCTGACCTGTGTGTTCTCTTGGCAAAACTCTATTAGCCTTTGCCCTGCTTCATTCTATACTCCAAGGCTAAATTTGCCTGTTGCTCCAGGTATCTCTTGATTTGCTACTTTTGCATTCCAGTCCCCTATAGTGAAAAAAGACATCTTTTTTGGATGTTCATTCCATAAGGTCTTGTATGTCTTCACTGAACCATTCAAATTCACCTTCTTCAGCATTGCTGGTCAGGGCATAGGCTTGGATTACCATGATATTGAATGATTTGCCTTGGAAATGAACAGAGATCATTCTGTCTTTTTTGAGATTGCATCCAAGTACTGTATTTCAGACTGTTTTGTTGACTATGATGGCTATTCCATTTCTCCTAAGGGATTCCTGCCCACAGTAGTAGATATAATGGTTATTTGAGTTAAATTCACCCATTCCAGTTCATTTTAGTTCACTGATTCCTAAAATGTCAACATTCACTCTTGTCATATCCTGTTTGACCACTTCCAATTTGCCTTGATTCATGGACCTAATATTCCAGGTTCCTACACAAAATTGCTCTTTTTACATCATCAGACTTTGCTTCTGTCACCAGTCACATGCACAACTGAGTGTTGTTTTTGCTTTGGCTCTGTCTCTTCATTCTTGATAGAGTTATTTCTCCACTTATCTCCAGTATAATATTGGGCACCTCCTGACCTGGGGAGTTCATCTTTCAGTGTCCTATCTTTTTGCCTTTTCATACTGCTCATGGGGTTCTCAAGGCAAGAATGCTTAAGTCGTTTGCCATTCCCTTCTCCAGTGGACCATGTTTTTTCAGAACTCTCCACCATGACCCATCCGTCTTGGGTGCTCCTTCATGTCATGGCTCATACTTTCATTGAATTAGACAAGGCTGTGGTCCACGTGATCAGATTGGTTAATCTGTGTTGCACTTTTCAGTGTCTGCAAACCTTAGGAGGGCAGAAACCAAAAGGAAGAAAGAATTCAACCTTGATGCCTGGGAAAAGGAGACCTCAAACCCAAGAAGTTAAATGTTCCTACACAAATGAAGGAACAAACTAGAAACAAAGAAGTCCAAATAAATGAAGAGGAAATAGGTAAACTACCTGGAAAAGAATTCAGAATAATGATAGTAAAGATGATCAAAAACCTATAAAACAAAATAGAGAAAATGCAAGAATCAACTAACAAAGATCTAGAAGAATTAAAGAATAAAAAAACAGAGACAAACAACACAATTATTGAAATTAAAAATACTCAAGAAGTAATAAATAACAGAATATCTGAAGCAGAAAAACGAATCAGTGAGCTGGAAAATCAAATGGTGGAATAACTTCTGAAGAGCAGAATATAGTAAAAAGAATGTAAAGGACTGAAGATAGTCTCAGAGACCTCTGGGACAATATCAAACATACCAACATTCGAATTATAGGGGTCCCAGAAGAGGAGAAAAAGAAAGGGTATAAGAAAATTTTTGAAGGTATTATAGTTGAAAATTTCCCCAACATGGAAAAGGAAATAGCCAATCAAGTCCAAGAAGCACAAAGAGTCCCATACAGGATAAACCCAAGGAGAAACATGCCAAGACACATACTAATCAAACTAACAAAAACTAAACAGAAACAAAGAATATTAAAAGCAGCAAGGGAAAAGCAACAAGTAACATACAAGGGGAGCCCCATATGCTTAACAGCTGATCTTTCAGCAGAAACTCTGCAGGCCAGAAGGGAATGGCAGGATATATTTAAAGTACTGAAAGAAAAAAAAAAAAAAAAAAAAACTACAATCAAGATTACTGTACCAGGCAAGAATCGCATTCAAAATTGATGAAGAAATAAGAAGCTTTTCAGACAAGCAAAAGTTAAGAGAATTCAGTACCACCAAATCAGCTTTACAACAAATGCTAAAGGGACTTATATAGTAAAGAAATACAAGAGAAGAGAAAAGATCTACAAAATAAACACCAAATAATTAAGAAAATGCAATAGGAATATATATATCAATAATTACTTTAAATGCAAATGGATTAAATGCTCCAACCAAAAGACACAGACTGGCTGAATGGATACAAAAACAAGACCCATATCTATGCTGTCTACAAGAAACTCACTTCAAACTTAAAGACTCATATAGACTGAAAGTGAGAGGATGGAAAAATATATTCCATGAAAATGGGGAGCAAAAGAAAACTGGAGTAGCAATTCTCATATCAGACAAAATATACCTTAAAATAAAGAAGATTACAAGAAATAAGGAAGGACACTACATAATGATCAAGGAATCAATCCAAGAGGACGATATAACAATTGTAAATATCTATGGATGAAACATAGAAGCACCTCAATGTATAAGACAAACACTAACAGACATAAAAGGAGAAATTGGCAGTAACACAATAATAGTAGGATACTTTAACAGCCCACTCACACCAATGGACAGATCATCAAAACAGAAAATTAATAAGGAAACACAAGTCTTAAGTGATGCATTAGATGAGATGTATTTCATTGTTATCTTCAGGACATTCCATCCAAATGCAGAAGAACACACCTTCTTCTTAAGGGCACATAGAACATTTTCCAGGATAGACCACATCTTTGGTCACAAATCAAACCTGAGTAAACTTAAGAAAATTGAAATCATGTTAAGCATCTTCTCTAACCACAACACTATGGGACTAGATGTCAATTACAAGAAAAAAAAAATGTAAGAAACACAAACATGTGGAGATTAGATAACACATTTCTAAATAACCAACAGGTTACTGAATAAATCAAAAGAGAAATCAAAAAATTTCTAGAAAAAAAAATGACAATGAAAACACAACACAAAACCTGTGGGATGCAGCAAACACAGTTCTAAGAGGGAAGTTTACAGCAATAAAAACCTACCTCAAAAAAACCAAGAAAAACATTGAGTAGACAACCTAACTTTATACCTAAAACAACTGGGAAAAGAAGAACAAAAAAATCCCCCAAAAAAATTAGTAGAAAGAAAGAAATCATAAAGATCCAAGCAGAAATAAGTGAAAAAGAAATGAAAGAAAGAATAGAAAGATTAATAAAGCTAAAAGCTGGTTCTTTGAAAAGATAAACAAAATTGGCAAGCCTTTAGGCAGACTCATCAAGAAAAAAAGAGAGAAGAATCAAATCAACAAAATTAGAAATTAAAAAGGAGTGGTTACAACAGACAATGCAGAAATACAAAGAACTGTAAGTGACAATTATGAACAACTATATGGCAATAAAATGGATAACCTGGAAGAAATGAATAGATTCTTAGAAAAGTTCAATTTTTGAAAACTGAACCAGGAAGAAATAGAAATTATGAAAAACCCATTAAAAGCACTGAAATTGAAGCTGTGATCAAAAATCTCCCCAAAAACAAAAACCTGGGGCCAGATGGCTTCACAGGAGAATTCTATCAAACATTTAGAGAAGAGCTAATGCCCAGCCTTCTAAAACTCTTTCCAAAAAATTGCAGAGGAGGGAGCACTTCCAAACTCATTCTACAAGGCTACCATCACCCTGATACCAAAACCAGACAAAGGCAACAACAACAGAAAGAAAATTACAGGCCAATATCACTGATGAACATAGATGCCAAAATCCTCAACAAAAGTTTAGCAAACAGAATTCAGCAACACGTCACAAAGCTCGTACATCATGGTCAAGTTGGATTTATTCCAGGGATGCAAGAATTCTTCAATATATGAAAATCAATCAACGTGATACATCATATTAACAAATTGAAAGATAAAAACCATATGATCATCTCAATAGGTGCAGAAAAAGCCTTTGACAAAATTCAGCACCTATTTATGATTAAAACTCTTCAAAAAATGGGCACTGAAGAAACCTATATCAACATAGTAAAGGCCATGTATGATAAGCCTACAATAAACATTATTCTCAATGGTGAAAAACTGAAAGCATTCCCCCTAAGATCAGGAACAAGACAAGGGTGTCCACTTTCACCACTATTTTCCAACATAGTTCTAGAAGTCCAAGCTGCAGCAATCAGAGAATAAAAAGAAATAAAAGAATCCAGATCAGAAAAGAACGAAAGCTCTCACTGCTTGCAGATGACATGATACTATACATAGAAAACCCTAAAGATAGTATCAGAAAATTACTAGAGCTAATCAGTGAATTTAGCAAAGTTGCAGGATACAAAATCAATACACAGAAATCACTTACATTTCTATATATTAACAATGAAAAATCAGAAAGACAATCAAGGAATCAATCCCTTTCACCATTGCAACAAAAAGAATTAAATATCTAGGAATAAACTTACCTAAGGAGACAAAAGAACTGTGCACAGAAAATTATAAGACACTAATGAAAGAAATAAAAGACACATAGATGGAGAGATATTCCATGATCCTGGATAGGAAGAATCAATATTGTGAAAATGACTACACTACCAAATGCAATCTACAGATTCAATGTGATCCCTATCAAACTACCAAAGGCATTTTTCACAGAACTAGAACAAAAAAATTCACAATTCTTATGGAAACACAAAAGACCTTGGCTAGCCAAAGCAGTCCTGAGAAAGAAGAATGGAGCTGGAGGATTCAACCTTCCTGACTTCAGATTATACTACAAAGCTACAGCCATCAAGACAATATGGCACTGGCACAAAAACAGAAATATTGACCAATGGAACACAATAGAAAGCCCAGAAATAAATCCATGCACCTATGGGTAACTTATTTTTGACAAAGGAGGCAAGAATATACAACAGGGCAATGACAGCCTCTTCAATAAATGGTGCTGGGAAAACTGAACAGCTACATATAAAAGAATGAAATTAGAATACTTCCTAACACCATACACAAAGATAAATTCAAAATGGATTAAAGGCTGAAATGTAAGAACAGAAACTATAAAACTTGTAGAGGAAAACATAGGCAGAACACTCGATGACATAAATCAAAGCAAGATCTTCTATGACCCACCTCCTAGAGTAATGGAAATAAAAACAAAGTAAACAAGTGGGACCTGATTAAGCTTAAAAGCTTTTGCACAGCAAAGGAAACTATAAGCAAGGTGAAAAGACAGCCCTCCGAATGGGAGAAAATAATAGCAAATGAAACAACTGACAAAGGATTAATTTCTAAAATATACAAGTAGCTCATAAACATAATGCCAGAAAAACAAACAATCCAATCAAAAAGTAGGGAAAAGACGTAAATTGACCTTTTGCCAAAGAAGACATACAGATGGCTAACAAACACATGAAAAGATGCTCAACGTCACTCATTATTAGAGAAATGCAAATCAAAACTACAATGAGATATCACCTCACACCAGTCAGAATGGCCATCATCAAAATGTCTACAAACAATAAAAGTGGGAGGAGGTGTAGAGAAAAGAGAACGCTCTTGCACTGTTAGTGGGAATGTAAATTGATACAGCCACTTTGGAAGATGGTATGGAGATTCCTTTAAAAACTAGGGATTAAACTACCATCAGTTCAGTTCAGTTGCTCAGTCATGTCTGACTCTTTGTGACGCCATGAACCACAGCACGCCAGGCCTCCTTATCCATAACCAACTCTGGAAGTCCACTCAAACCCATGTCCATTGAGTCAGTGATGCCATCCAACCATCTCATCCTCTGTCGTCCCCTTTTCCTCCTGACCTCAATCTTTTCCAGCATCAGGGTCTTTTCCAATGAGTCAGCTCTTCACATCAGGTGATCAAAACATTGGAGTTTCAGTTTCAACATCAGTCCTTCCAATGGACACCCAGGACTGATCTCCTTTAGGATAGACTCTTTGGATCTCCTTGCAGTCCAAGGGAGTCTCAAGAGTCTTCTCCAACACCACAGTTCCAAATCCTCAATTCTTCGGTGCTCAGCTTTCTCTATAGTCCAACTCTCACATCCATACATGACCACTGGAAAAACCATAGCTTTGACCAGACGGACCTTTGTTGACAAAGTAATGTCTCTGCTTTTTAATATGCTGTCTAGGTTGGTTATAACCTTCCTTCCAAGAAGTAAGCATCTTTTAATTTCATGGCTGCAATCACCATCTACAGTGATTTTGGAGCCCCCTCAAAATAAAGTCAGCCACTGTTTCCACTGTTTCCCCATCTATTTGCCATGAAATGATGGGACCAGATGCCATGATCTTAGTTTTCTGAATGTTGAGCTTTAAGCCAAATTTTTCGCTCTCCTCTTTCACTTTTGTCAAGAGGCTCTTTAGTTCTCTTTCACTTTCTGCCATAAGGGTGGTGTCATCTGTATATCTAAGGTTGTTGATATTTCTCCCAGCAATCTTGATTCCAGATTGTGCTTCCTCCAGCCCAGCGTTTCTCGTGATGTACTCTGCATATAAATTAAATATGCAGGGTGACAATATACAGCTTTGACGTACTCCTTTTCCTATTTGGAACCAGTCTGTTGTTCCATGTCCAGTTCCAATTGTTGCTTTCTGATCTGCATTCAGGTTTCTCAAGAGGTGTGTGAGGTGGTCTGTTATTTCCATCTCTTTCAGAATTTTCCACAGTTTATTGTGATCCACACAGTCAAAGGCGTTGGTATAGTCAATAAAGCAAAAATAGATGCTTTTCTGGAACTCTCTTGCCTTTTTGATGATTCATCAGATGTTGGCAATTGATCTCTGGTTCCTCTGCCTTTTCTAAAACGTGCGTGAACATCTGGAACTTCACAGTTCACGTATTGCTGAAGCCTGGCTTGGAGAATTTTAAGCATCACTTTACTCTATGACCCAGAAATACCACTCCTAGGCACATACCCTGAGGAAAATTGAAAAAGAGACATGTATCCCATTGTTCATTGCAGCACTATTTACAAGAGTTAGAACATGGAATCAACCTAGATGTCCGTAGACAGATAAATGCATAAAGTTGTGGTACACATACACAATGGAATATTACTCAGCCATAAAAAGGAACACATTTGAGTCAGTCCTGATTTGGTGGATGAACCTAGAAACTATTATAGAGTGATAGTGATAGTGAAGCTCAGTCATGTCCAGCTCTTTGCAACCCCATGGACTGTAGCCTACCAGGCTCCTCTGTCCATGGGATTTTCCAGGCAATAGTCCTGGAGTGGATTGCCATTTCCTTCTCCTGGGGATCTTCCCAATCCAGGGCTCAAACCCAGGTCTCCCGCATTGTAGACAGACGCTTTACTGTCTGAGCCACCAGGGAAGTCCATTATAGAGTGAAGTGAGTCAGAAAGAGAAAGATAAATATTGTATTCTAATGCATATATATGGAATCTAGAAAAATGGTACTGAAGAATTTTTATTTACAGGGCTGCAGTGGAAAAACAGACATAGAGAATAGACTTATGGACACAGACATAGAGAATAGACTTATGGACATGGGGAGAGGGGAGGAGAGAGCAAGATGTATGGAAAGAGTAACATGGAAACTTACATGACCATATGCAAAATAGATAGGCAACAGGAATTAGCTGTATTGCTCAGGAAACTCAAACATGGGCTCTATATCAATCTAGAGGGGTGGGATTGTGTGGGAGATGGGATAGGGGTTAAAAATGCGGGGATATATGTATACCTATGGCTGATTCATGTTGAGGTTTGACAGAAAACAAAATTCTGTAAAGCAATTATCCTCCAAAAAGAATAAATTAAAGAAAAGAATCATTCGAAGATAGCTTTAAAGACACTTGAGACACTAGCTGCAGAACCCCCAGTATAGAATTGCAAAGTGAGTGAGCTTGCAACGTAGACCATGTCGTTAGTCACGACTTGGCCTTTATCAGTGCCTATAATATGACACATCAAGCATCTCCCACATGCTTATCTCATTTCTTACAAAAACTCTGTAGGGTGACCCTATTTTAACAGCACCACATTATTCTTTTTCCTTTTCTCCCCTCCTCTCTCTTTTTTCCCAGCAAACTCAGTACTTTTATCTAAACCACACTGCCTTCATAAGACAGAATGAAAGATAGTTTCCAAGTCTGGGAGGAAACTGCCATTCACAAACAACAGAAGATTTTATGTACTTTTATCCAAACCACACTGCCTTCATAAGGCAGAATGAAAGATAGTTTCTAAGTCTGGGAGGAAACTGCCATTCACAAGCAACAGAGGATTAGGACAGGAGTTTGTCAGAGAAAGGAACAAAGGAAGCAATAGAAATAAATGATCCTAGAAATTTCTGGCTGCAAGGACACTGTTCTGGTATCCAGTCCAAAGCTATGAAACCCCAACAGTGGTCTAAGTTTGCCCCCAAAGTGAGGCAAGTATGAGTACAATCAGACAGTCTGGAGGTAGCATTAAAAAATGGCACTGAATTGCTCTTCTGAGAAGTGTCAAGACTGCTGTTAAATTATCACACTGCAAAGAGCTCTTTGTCCTGATTCTTGATGTGCAAATCTAGGTGTACATTAAATAAATGTGACACACTGATAGGTTAGAAAATGGCTATTATTATCTATGAAAGTAAAGATATTTATGAAGTTTTGTGAAGTGCTTCAAGAGACCCCCAGAGGCACTGTGGCAAATAAAAATTGTTAATAATGTTACTTTGGATTTACATAACGCCTTGCTCCAAACCCTAGAAACCCTCTTGCATTTACTTATTTAATGTCTTTAATTTGTTTCTTCTGAAGACCCTAATTCCTTAAGTTTTGAGCATAAACTTAAATTATAAGGCTTCAGATTTCAAAAGATGGCAATCCTTCTAAATCATTTACTTGTACAATAAATATAGCATTTCTATGAGATGAAATAAGTTATGAAAGTGGCCACAATCAGACACAAAATTTGGTCAGCATCCCAAAGCACCTGCTTGTAATCCAAAGCAATGTTTCACCTGCTTTTTGTTTGTTTCTTCTTGGTTTTTGTTTTTGTTTTGTTTTCTAACATGTGTCTCTTTTCTAACAGAGCATTTAATGAAACTGACTGGTATAACCCTAATATTCTGTATTTTAAATTATTATTGTTATCAAACTGATCAGTTCAGTTCAGTTCAGTCGCTCGGTCGTGTCTGACTCTTTGCGACCCCATGAATCACAGCACTCCAGGCCTCCCTGTCCATCACCAACTCCTGGAGTTCACTCAAACTCATGTGCATCGAGTCAGTGATGCCATCCAGCCATCTCATCCTCTGTCGTTCCCTTCTCCTCCTGTCCCCAATCCCTCCCAGTACCAGAGTCTTTTCCAATGAGTCAACTCTTCCCATGAGGGGGCCAAAGTATTGGAGTTTCAGCTTTAGCATCAGTCCTTCTAATGAACACCCAGGACTGATTTCCTTTAGAATGGACTGGTTGGATCTCTTTACAGTCCAAGTCACTCTCAAGAGTCTTCTCCAACACCACAGTTTAAAAGCATCAATTCTTCGGCGCTCAGCTCTGTTTATAGTCCAACTCTCACATTCATACATGACCACTAGAAAAACCATAGCCTTGACTAGATGGACCTTTGTTGGCAAAGTAATGTCTCTGCTTTTGAATATGCTATCTAGGTTGGTCATAACTTTCCTTCCAAGGAGTAAGCATCATAAAATAGGCCAAATCAAGTTTAACCTTAAATATTAAACTGTAAATAAGAAAAAGTTGTAATATAACTTAATGCTCATTCCCTACAAGCAAATGAATTGCCTACGGTAGATAGAAATTGAAAATTTGAAGGTTACTTCTTTATCAATAGAATTTTTCTGCTAAATAACATTTTCCTGCTAAAGATATGAATGATCCAATTTTTTTAACAAAAATAACCATTTTTAAAAGTGATTTCAAGTTATTTTTAAGTAAAGCACAACTTTATTTGAAACTTTAAAAAACAAATATATGGTATTTTGTACTGTGTTTTATACAAAAATTGAGAAATTACCTAAGAAACTGTTCTTTAGTCAACAAGGTGTGTCTGACTCTTTTGCAATCCCATGGACTGTAGCTGGCCAGACTTCTCTGTTCTTGGGATTCTCCTGGCAAGAACATTAGAGTGAGAGCCTTTTCCTTCTCCAGGGGATTTTCCTGACTCAGGGATCAAACCCATGTCTCCTGCATTGGCAGGTGGATTTTTTACCACTGAGCCACAAGGAATACCCTCACCTAAGAAATTATTTTCCTATAAATGCTCTATTTGAATATCATAGAAGAGGTATAAGAGAAATGTACCAGTAAATAGCAGGGACTGGAAGAAGTTGGTACATCAAAGAGGTGTTTGCTGCAATTTTGCTGTTTCAGAGTCTTAACTGTTTATGCTCCAGTGGCTTAACATGGTAAGCATTATTTCTCACTTACACCACTTTGGGTAGCCTCAAGAACTGCTGGGTCCAACTGAGATATTCTGAGCATGGCTCCAGGCTATGGCTTGTGTTCAGGTTACTCCTTATGTCTTCTCATCCTCCTTGGATGATAGGTACATTCAGGCATCACCTTCTCGTGGCAGATGGCAGAAGTGTGAGAGGACAAGCCAAAACGTGGACACAGAGTAAAGTCTCTGTTCCTATTACACCTACTAATACTCTGTTTGCCAAAGCAAGCTGCATGGAGAAGCCCAGAGTCAATGGTGTGGGGAAAATATACCTGATTTATTCTAGTGAGACTTTGCAGAATTGCAAAGTGACATAGCAAAGAGTGTGCATGAATAATTCTTTTCCTGAGAGGAGTGAAGGACTGGGAACAATAACCCAATATACTATTTTGGGGAAATCGCCATTCCCGTATTTCTTGAAGAATAATGTCGGCCTGCCTAATCATGTGTTTTCAGAAATGCAAACACTTTCAGTCTTACTATATGACATGAAGAGATTTGTTTCTTGTGGGGACCTAGGAAACTAAATGCTTGGGTTAACTTTCCCGTTCATTTCTGTAGTTCAGAATCAGAGAGAAAAATTTCCCAAAGAAAAACAAACAAAAAAATTATTTGTGGTAAAAGTGAAAATAGACAGTAAGCAATAAGCTCTAGATATTCAAATCAGTTGTTTTTGGAGGCTCCTTCACTGAAATATTCATTAATATCTCTATCTATGTCTCTCAAACTAAAACAAAGATTTTCCAAAAAAAAATAGAGTAAAATATAACTGAAAATGTAAATATCCTACTTATGTTCTTAATGAGTTCATAAATACTGCACTAAAATTTTATATAAGAATACTAAATTATTATATCAAATAAATTCTAGATAGCTTCTTCTTATATCATTTACCGTAGCAATAACAATGAACATATTTAATCTGTATAACTAAAACAGTGACATGAAGACGTTTTCTTTGGTACATCATAAGTGTTCATCAAGACATTTATATCCAACAGACTGATTCCAAGTACAAGTAATCTGTGTTCTGTTCTATAATGCTTATCTTCTATGAGTATCTTAACTTAGCAGAAAATACTTAGGCAGTAACATGTTCCACTAAAGCCATTTCTAGTAACATTACATAAGTGGAATATCACAGATAACAACAGCTTTAAGTACAAATGAGTTAAAAGGTATAAATGTCCCTTATATGATGCTCCAAACTCTTGCCCTGATTAATTGCAATATAGTCTTTTTGCTTGATTTACCTCATAATATTTTAAAGAATTTCCAGACATATTTTTATACACCTAGGAAATGGCAATGATGTACTTCAATGACATCAGTGATATCCAGATAAGCAATACAGAGGCAAATATCTGGAGGATAGAAGCTGTAATGATTAGTTTTGATCATCACACTATCTTGATATGCAAAGATGTTACACTTCCATTGCCTCTCATGACTCAAAGTTCTGGAAAAATTTCACAGAAGAAAGGTTACCATGATCTCCATCTGTGAGACATTCCATGAAAGGAGGCCACAAAAATTGTCTCGGGATAGTAGGAGGCTTGTGTCTGATTTATTAAATTTCCCAAAGCATATGTGCATGTAGAATAGTCAGGTTTGAACTGGTGAAAAGTATCCACCATGGTACTAGTAACCAACAACTTCCAACTCTTCAAACTATTTTGTCTATCAAGATGATAATCTCTTAGTGAGTTTCCTCTTCAGATCTTATTTTCTATTATCTGACAAAAGCTAAAGACTACTCCATTCCATATAATATTTTATATACCCAAACTACACTGGGTCAGAGTAAAAGAGTTTATAAGTTAATAGCTACAAACAGAAATGTAGAGCAATCAGTAGTACTGAAGTCCCAATTTAACTTGATATGTTTGAGGAAAGATAGGATTTAACTTGACAATTCAATGTCTTGGCTACAGATGACCAACAAAATGTTGGATAACATTCATATTACACTCATCAGTGCATGATTTTTACATGCATAAATGCTTCTTGAAATTTAAGAGCTCATGTTTACTCATGTAAAAATACACTGGTAGCCATAATCATAGTTTCCCCTGGACATTTTCTTTCCACATCTAACTTCCTCCCTGAAAATGTGACTCTACAATGACAAGCTTTCCTACATATAAGCAATCGTAAGAACATTTTGACTTTTGATAAAGTTCAATAAAATAAAGCCTATTATTATCACTTTAAACAAAATTTAAATGAAGTCAGGAAATGGTTGAGTTTTAAGCAATATATAATATATATGTATATATACAAACGTGCACATATATATACATACATATATGTGTGTGTATATGTATATATATATATATATATATATATATATATATATATAAACTATTGAATGAATGGTGACTTGGGTTCATGGATTGAATAAGTTCAACTTATTAGACCACATGAAACTATTTCATTAATGCATGAAGTGTTGCAAAAATTATTCATCTGGAGTGAGATTCATTGTATTTTCCCAATGGGACAAAGTTTTTATTTTACATGTAGGATATTCCCCAATTTTTTTCAATACATATTTAGTGGATGTGTACCATGTGTCAAGTAAAGAACAGGTAGGTTGCGAGAAACAGCCTAGCCAGAGAAAACAGCATGTGAATAAAATCAAATAAATATATGAGAATAAAGATTTCAGGTTGTTTAATAGAGCAGAAGATGAGAATGAGAGAGAAGGAGTGACAATAAATTAGGCCGTTTACAAGGATCAGAAAATGGTAGAAATTTTAAGAAGCTTGAACTTTGTCTTAAGCATAATGGAAAATCATTGAAGTAGGATATGCAGGTAAATGACAAGACTAAATGTGTATTTTAGAAAGATTACTGAAGTATAGAGGGTAGATTAGAGGGAATGAAATGAAACAAAGGATACTAGCCAAAAGGTTACATAATCTACACAGAAGAAGTTATATAGGATTAAAATTAGCATACTGGGAAAGAGAGAAGTTGGAAAGTAGAAGCTGTATTTTGGAGGTAGCATCAATACAATTAGGTGATTACTTGGATTATAGGATAAGAGGCATAGAGAGACCACACCTCGGTTTGGATATCAAACAGAGGAGTGTATGGTGTATGACTCACAGGTAGAGGTATCCAAAAATGAGTTATATGTTGTGTGAGGAGGAGGAGGAGTGTGATGGGGCATACATGAAACCAAACGGCTATGGATTTCCATGTGGAAATATCCAATAAGTAGATGGAGTCTGCTGATGCTGCTAAGTCTCTTCAGTCGTGTCCGACTCTGTGCGACCCCATAGACGGCAGCCCACCAGGCTCCCCCGTCCCTGGGATTCTCCAGGCAAGAACACTGGAGTGAGTTGCCATTTCCTTCTCCAATGCATGAAAGCGAAAAGTGAAAGTGAAGTCGCTCAGTCCCGTCCGACTCTTCACGACCCCATGGACTATAGCCTACCAGGCTCCTCCATCCATGGGATTTTCCAGGCAAGAGTACTGGAGTGGGGTGCCATTGCCTTCTCCAGATGGAGTATAAACTCTAGTAAGAAAACTGGGCTAGGAACATCCACATGAGCATCATTAACATAGCTGTATTACTGGAAGCTCTGGAGTAAGCAAGATAACCCAGAATGGATGTTCAAGAGAAGAGTCCTAGGGTATAGAATGGAATCCCCAAATTATCCAACACTTTAAGAAAGAAAGGAGTAAGGATGCACCAATGGGCATTGATAAGTTGGGGCCAGAGAGGCAGACAGAACACCAGGACAAGATGTTGTGCACCCACACACACACACACACACACACACACACAATGAGTTTGTTTCTAGATTGGTAGTGAATCTGTTAGGAGGCTAAATATAATGATGGATTAGTATCTACTGTATTTTGTAACATGGAATTCGTAGTTTAACTTTATAAAATGAATACCAATGAAGTTGTGTGGGCAGCAACTAGATTGCAACGGTTTTAGAAATTAACCATTCCTAAATGAAAGAGATGATTATATAGTGGAGGTGATGCATAAATTCAAGAGACTAGACCTGGTAGACAGAGTGCCTGAAGAACGACAGACAGACATTCATAACATTTTACAGGAGGAAGTGACCAAAGCCATCCCAAAGAAAATGAAATGTAAGAAGGCAAGGTGGTAGTCTAAGGAGGCTTTGCAAATAGCTGATGAAAGAAGAGAAACAAAAAGCAAGGGAGAGAGGGAAAGACACACTGAACTAAATGCAGAGTTCTAGAGAATAGCAAAGAGAGCTAAGAAGGCATTTTTCAATGAACAATGCAAACAAGTAAAGGAAAATAATAGAAATGGGGAAGACTAGAGATCCCTTCAAGAAAACTGGAGATATCAAGAGAACATTTCATGCAAGGATGGGCACTATTAAAGACAGAAATGGTAAAGACCTAACAGAGGCTGAAGAGATTAAGAAAAGGTGGCAAGAATACACAGAACTATACAAATAAGGTTTAATGACTCAGATAACCACGATGATGTAGTCAATCACTTGGAGCCACACATCCTGGAGTCTGAAGTCAAGTAGGCCTTAGGAAGCATTACTCAAACAAGGCTAGTGAAGGTGACGGAATTTCAGCTGAGTTATTTAAGATTCTAAAAGAGAATTCTGTCAACGTGCTGCACTAAATATGTTGGCAAATTTGGAAAATTTAGCAGTGGCTATAGGAATGGACAATGTCAGTTTTCGTTCCAATTCCAAAGAAGGGCAGTATCAAAGAATGTTTAAACTACCACACAATTGTTCTCATTTCACATGCTAGTAAGATTACGCTCAAAATCCTTCAACCTTGGCTTCAACAGTATGCAAACCAAGAACTTTCAGATGTTCAAGCTGGATTTAGAAAAGGCAGAGGAATCAGAGAGCAAATTGCCAATGTTTGTGGATCATAGAGAATCCAAGTGAATTCTAGAAAAGCATCTATTTCTGCCACATTGACTATGCTAAAGACTTTGTGTGGATCACAACAAACTGGAAAATTCCTAAAGAAATGGGAAATATCAGACCACCTTACCTTTCTCCTGAGAAACCTGTATGTGGGTCAAGAAACAACAGCTAGAACCTTACATTGAACAACTGATTGGTTCAAAATCACAATAGAAGGAAAATAAGGTTGTATATTGTCACCCTGTTTACTTAACTTATATGAGGAGTACATTATACAAAATGCCAGGCTGGATGAAGCACAAGCTGGAATCGATTGTCAGGAGAAATATCAACAACTTCAGATATGCAGATGATATCACTCTAATGGTAGAAAGTGAAGGGGAACTAAAGAGCTCTTGATGAAGGTGGAAAAGGAGAGTGAAAAATCTGGCTTAAAACAATATTCAGAAAACTAAGATCATGGCATCGGTTCCCATCACTTCATGGCATAAAGAAGGGGAAAAGTGGAAGCAGTGACAGATTTTATTTTCCTGGGCTCCAAAATCACTGTGGCTGGTGATGGAAGCCCTGAAATTAAAAGACTCTAGCTCCTTGGAAGGAAAGCTATGACCAATCTATACAGCATATTAGAAAGCTAATCATTTTGCTGACAAAGGTCTGTAAAATCAAAGCTATATATATATATATATATATATTTTTTTTTTCCCCAGTAGTCACGTATGGATATGAGAGTTGGACCATAAGGAATGCTGAGTGCTGGAGAATGGATGCTTTTGAATTGTGGTGCTGGAGAAAACTTTTGAGAGTCCCTTGGCCTGCAAGGAGATCAAACCAGTTAATCCTAAAGGAAATCAGCCTTGAATATTCATTGGAAGGACTCATGCTGATGCTGAAGCTCCAAGACTTTGGTCACCTGATGCGAAGAACTGACTCAGTGAAAGAGACCCTAATGCTAGGAAGGGGACAGCAGAGGATGAGATGGTTGGTAGCATCACTGACTCAATGGACATGAATTTGAGCAAAGTCTAGGAGATAGTCAAGGAGAGGGAAGTCTGGCATGCTTCAGTCCGTGGGGTTGCAAAGAATCAGACACAACCTAGCGACTAAAGTGAGCGAGTGAAGTCGCTCAGTCATGTCCGACCCTTTGCGACTCCGTGGACTGTAGCCTACCAGGCTCCTCCATCCATGGGATTCTCCAGGCAAGAATACTGGAGTGGGTTGCCATTTCCTTCTCCAGGGGGTCTTCCTGACCCAGGGATTGAACCTGGGTCTCCCACATTGCAAGCAGACACTTTAACCTCTGAGCCACTGAACACACACAAAAATGAATGAAAAGGAGGAAGCTGAGCCAGGAGACAAGTTCCACAATCACACTAGAAGAAAGAACAGCAATTGAGATGGCAAGGATATAAAACAAAAATTATATTGCTTTGTTCTAAAGTTAGGTGATTTTTATTTCAATCACTTACCATACTAGCATATTCTTTGGAAGATTTGCACTTCACTACATGCAAAGCAATTAAAAATCTATCTCAGGAGTAGTGGAAATAAGAAGCCCTAAAATGCTATAACACTGCTGTCAACTCCTGTATCTGTAACATCTAAAAATATTATAAAACCCCCAAAAAGGTTGTTTCACAGGACTTAGGCTTTAAAGTTAGTAGATTAGTAAAAAATAAAATATATGGCTAACAGAAAACCTTTGTATTATCAGTAACCTCATTTACTTAAACTTCAATACCAGATTATAAATGGTCTTTGGAACATGCCTTATTTTCAAAGTCATATTTTGCCTGATCTCTGGCCAGTAAAACTCTTTTCTAGTTATGTAAGATGTTTTGTTTTGTTTTTTCTGTTTTTCAGAATAAGCCCATTCCTATTACATATATCTTTATAATAAATTTTGTTTTGTTTCTAAAATAGTTTCATTTATTAATTTATGTGTTAAACTCATTTATTCATTGATTCACTCTGTCTTTCTTAAGTGTCACTATGTACAACATACTGTGATAGGGCTGAAGATTTTGTGAGTAAATTAGAAAAAATTATTTCTTTTTCTTATGAAGTTTAGAGTTTAGGGATGATGGCTACATGGTACATGTAAATTCAAAGAGAAGGAATGTTAACAAGTTTTATTGATGTATATAACGGGGTTATTTAGTCTACTTTGAAGACTTATGGAAGAGTATGAATGGCCAGAGGACATCATAACCTCATAAGCTTGTATGAAAATGTAAAACTATAATTGTATTATACACCTTTACTTCACATGAATCTATATTAGAATTAATCACAGTAATCAAACCCTTATAAAATTATTTGTAATGAAAGAAGCTCATTATAGTTACCAGTTACCAGAAAGGAGATTGTATAATTAATGTAATATGAAAAGCTAAAAAAAACTGGGATTCTTTAGAAATAAGATGTGGATAATTGCTTTTCTGGTGAATTGAGTGCTAAGAGTTTTTACTGCAATGTCACATCTGAACTGAAATTTTATTTTTTGGATAATCATGTACTTTAATAGCCTACAGGAATATAATCTGAAAGATCCCTCATTGTTCTTACTGTAAATGTAACATTTGAGAGGCAGGCATTCTAATCACTTTTCCGTGCAACTGAAAGAAAAGCCAAGGTAGATATTTTAAATATAGAGGTACTTTAAATTTCTTTTTAAATTCACTCTTTGATTTGTTTTTTAGGTAGGACTGCCACCTGCTCTACTATTATTTAAATGTTGGCAGTGATTTAAACATAGGGGAAATTTTACAACGGGGACCTAACCCTTCTTATAAATCATCCCAGGGAACACATATTTTAGCTTGTCATTTCACAGGAAGATATTATTAAAAGTGAGCTTGGTACAACACACAATTCAAAACAGATTTGTTGCTGATGCCTTCAACATGCATTACATTTTCATTAGTTGCTGACAGAGGTGGAGGTGGGAAGTAGCACTAGCTGATTCATCTGCCTGAATGAAAATTGCTTTCCCTTCAGCTAAGAGCAAGTCAGCTGTTTTTCTTCATTAATACTAGATGTGTGCATTTCCACAGGAGCTCTTCTCTGTTAATGGGTATAGGAATGATAGATTCATTGGTTAGACACATTGGTGGAACTAACATAGTTATTGTGTTAACTTTTGTCCCTAAGAGGTCTTTCACCAAGTTTTAAAGATATTAACATTTTTGAAACACCACTAACACATTTTACTTTCCTGCTCCCTCCCCTCCCCATTTCTTCCCCCCACCCTCCCTTTCCTTTCTCTTTTACTTAATAAATCCCATTGGCTTCCTATAAATAGATATTATTGAGTTTATTTATATTCTTTTCCAATGATATTTTGGGGTGACTCTCAACAAAATGCATATCAAGTAATTTAGTAAATTAAAGACACACTATTATGGTGAAGGCACATATATGTGAAATGAACATGGTCACTGAGTAAATCTGTAGTTTTGCCCAGTACTTTCTGGCATCCTGGCAAAAAATAGAAAGCAAATTATGTAGTTCTTATGACCAAAAAGGAACCAATACACCATCATCTCAGGAGACAGAAAATTCTTCCTGTCATAAATTCCAAAGAAATTTCTCACATGAAAAATGATGTAGAAATGATACAATGCATACAACTAATGAAATAATTAGCAGCTATAAAACAAAGCACACAATGATTTCATCATGATGTTCCTTTAAAAATGAATTGGGTTTAACGTTGCTGTTTAGTCACTAAGTCCTGTCCAACTCTTTTGTGACCCTACAGATTGTAGCTCACCAGACTCCTCTATCCATGGGATTTCCCAGGCAAGAATACCATAATGGGTTACTAATTTCCTTTTCCCGGGGATCTTCTGACCCAGAGATCAAAACTGCATCTCTTGCACTGGCAGGTGGATTCTTTGCCACTGAACCACCAGGGAAGCCTGAAGTGGATTTATCATTTACTTAAATCCTTACCCTTTGTTTGGGTTCTAGGGCCATTATGTAAAGAGTTAATATACATGGCTTAGGTGAAAACACCCTAATTTTGGTTTCATGGGTACATAGTATTTTTAAATTTATACATACCTCGAAAGGTCAGTTGTTATCTACATAGTAAAAATGTAAATGAATTTTATTTCCCAGCATACATCTCTTACTTTTTAAAAAAAAAGCTTAGTAAATTTCCCTAATAAAAAACAAAATATAGTTATATTTCAAGCACAATTATTCTGTGCCAGTATTATGGAAGCAGTGAGAGATTTTATTTTCTTGAGCTCCAAAATCACTGGGAACAGTGACTACAGTCACAAAATTAAATGATGCTTGTTCCTTGAAAGGAAATCTATGACAAACATGGACTGTGAAAAACAAAAGAGCTATCAGGTCCATATAGTCAAAGCTATGGTTTTTCCCAGTAGTCATATATGGATGTGAGAGTTGGACCATAAAGAAGACTGAGAGCTGAAGAATCGATACTTTCAAACTGTGGTGCTGGAGAAGAGTCTTGAGAGTCCCTTAAACTGCCAAGAGATCAAGCCAGTCAATCCTAAAGGAAATCAACCATGAATATTTACTGGAAGTATTGCTGCTAAAACTGAAGCTCTAATTCTTTGGCCACCTGATGCAAAGAGCCAACTTATTGGAAAAGACCCTGATGCTAGGCAAGACTGAAGGCAAAATAAGAAGGTGCTGGCAGAAAATGAGATGATTATATAGCATCATGTACTTAATGAACAAGAATTTAAGCTAATTCTGGGAGATGGTGTAGGACAGGTGAGCCTGGCTTGCTACATACAGTCCATGGGGTCTCAAAGAGTGGGACCCGACTTAGTGACTGAACAACATCAACAGGACATCTGAAATCATACTGCACTGTGACTCCCTGAAATGCTCTTGTGTTATAAAATAAAACAGGGAAAAACAAAACATACACCTGAGGAAATGACTTACATCTTTTACACTGACAGTAGATGGCAACTTTTTAAAGTAATCTTTCTTTATCCTCCTACCTTATATGAAAAGAGATACATTTATAATATGTTGTTTATAACCTGCCTCCCCTCACCCAGTTCCATACGTTAGACTCAATACAAGATTTAGAGCAGAGGGGTAGGGACAATAAAAACAATAATTGAATTTTCACTTGTAGGAATGAGTCGTTTCTATCAATCACATATTTAGCACTCTACTTCAGTCTAAAAAATTAATATGATATATACGCCCCATTTTAAAGAGTATGTATGAGGGAAATTC
Source organism: Budorcas taxicolor (assembly GCF_023091745.1). NCBI lineage: Eukaryota > Metazoa > Chordata > Mammalia > Artiodactyla > Bovidae > Budorcas > Budorcas taxicolor. Next base: position 37,534,258 of record NC_068919.1, on the reverse strand, counting down.
TTATAGAATAGAAACTTAACAACAGAGAAAAGTCTTCCTTTCCTAATAAATTTTATCTTTAAGACTGTATCAGTAGGTGGTGTCCGCAGCAGTGGGTGGGGGAAGATAGTGGAGGTTGGTAAGGGTACTGAGAGTACTGCCTGGCCAAGGAGAGCCTGTCGTGCTTCCACTGCTCAAGTGTCAGGACACGGAGCAGTGCCCAGAGTACTCCTTGACCAGCCCTGAGATCAGCCGCCACTGCCACTACCATGGCTACTGTTTGGGGGAAAAGCCAATTCTGACTCCATGTTGGAAATGTTTCTCTGACTTGCTCTTCATTGGTTTTGTTATTATAATCATACATACTGGCCTGCCTCAGAGAATCCTGCTTCTCTGCCTGCTGGTTAAACTAAAATGCCTTTGTTCAGAACCCTGCTCACCTGTAGATGGCAGGAAGGAAGAAATTAACACATCCCCTGCCTGAGGCTTGCCATTCTAGGAGACATTTACAAGATTAATGGCTTTTTTACTTTGTTTCCTCGCCTCCTCCATCTCTGATCTATAACAGAACATGGCATCCAAACCCCAGACAAGATGGTTATTTTGAGACATATCTTCTCAGGTCAGCACAGGAGGTGGACTGGGTAACTCTACCAGCTGGTGGGTGAGGGGCACTTCACGCTGTGGGGGCTTGAGGCTGAAGGTGGCTGGACCAGCCAGGAGGAGCAGTTGCGGCTGGATGCCATAGAGAAGTTTGGCTTCAGCAACTGGGAGAATATGACTACTCAGGTTGGAGCTTCCAGAACTCCCCAGCAAGTGACGGCCGAGCAGCAGCAGCTGGGCTACATGCTGCTGAGGGATGACTACTGCACTGAGTGTGACCAGGATGTGGAGGCACTCATTCGCTGGCTTTCCATCAACTCTCACAGCAATCAAGCAGAAGCACACGCACATGGACATGCACATGCAGAAGCTCAAGGAGCTGCAGCAGCGCAAGATCATCACCCGTGACTATGACCTAGTGCCCACCTTCCTGGGCAAGGACAAGAACGAGAGAGAGGAGGTGGCCAAGCACAAAGTCACCAAGGGGTAGAAGGAGCTGCAACTGAAGCTGTGGTTACTCTCCCAGTTCACGTCCTGCAAGAAATTCCGCTATCTGTTCGAGAACATGCAGAAGGAGAAGAGGCTGTGCACTAAGATCTGGGGGCTGCAGTGGTAACGGAGCTACAGCATCACGAAGATGGAGGAGGCAGCCGAGTAAGAGGCAACCTGGCGCAAAAGTGAGAGGAGGAAGGAGAACAAGAACCTAGGCAGCTCCAAGCACAGCAAGAACTTTAAGGATGGCAAGCTTGCCGCTATTAAGAACCTGCCTGTCTTCAAGCTCTTGAAGACTTGGGATAAGGTGCTCTGCAGCTCGCTGAACCTCAGCCCCACATGCTATGTGACTGTGAAGGCCATCGTCATCAAGGGCCACCTCCAGGAAAGGCAGAGCATCCGCCCCCAAGAGCAACCTTCCCAGCTACCGGGAAACATTCTTAAGGATTCTAAACTTCCTCACTCAGGGAGAGTGGGTGGATATCCAGGGCTGCTTCCTGAAGCCAAGTTGCTGAGAAAGCTGGAATGATGGTATAAAGCTTATGAGTCAAAAGGACCAGGGGAGGGGAAGTAGGGAAGGGAGGGGAAGTAGGGAAGAGAGAGAAAGCTTTTTTCCCCATTGTTGCTCTTTTTTAAACAAATTGAGGGCTTGTTGTAGGATAGAAATTCTTTTTATGGTCCTCTGAAGAAGCAATAGTAACAATCTTAGGTCAAGGGGGAGACAAATACATGTATATTTTATTAATAACTTAGCCCTAAACATAGTACTTTAAGATGATTGCCTTTAAGTGTTCAGTTTGTAGAATATTATGATGAGATTGGGAAATTTCCTTTTATTTGTGTTTATTTCCACTGGTATATAACTGTTGTGCTGTCCCTGTCTGGCCACCAGCTTCACCCTCTGACCTAAGATCCACCCACTGCCCAACAGCCACCCATGACAACGGGCACAGCCACATGGCACTTTAGGTGGGAACAGAGCAGGGCAGATGGAAAAGAGGCTGGGGAAGGGCAGGATGGGCATCCACAGCAACTTGTGAAGAGGAATCTGGTATTGAACAATTTGGCCAAACAGAGCTTCCCTGTGACCACTGGCAGTGGCAGAGTTTGAGCCTGGAGCTCTGAAATCCAACTGCTGGGGAGCTCACTGTTGGAGGCACAATGATGCTCAGCAGGCTCCCCAGGGTCTAGAGGGATGCAGGGCCCAGTGCAGACTGCCAGGTGCTGAGCCTCCCCTCCTGGGGAGGCTGCTGCTCTTAGAACTTGCTGCTCTTAGAACTCGTGTGCATCTTACTTGGAAGAACTCATTTTAGAAAGTTCACAACCGAGAGTTCGGGCATTAGCTCCCTCCAGGGTTTACACCCCACTGGCAAGTACCCCTTTCACTGAGAATGGCCATGGATCTTACCTGAGTGGTGTGTGGGGTTAGGCGCTTGGCTGGTGAGGGCTAGAGAAACCCCTGGAGGCCTTAAATCCTGGGCACCGCTTCTTTGGTTAACTGTCTTGACCCATTCAGGGGTGTTTTGCCAAGCCCTATTTAGAGATGTCCAAGGTAAGGAGCAGCAGCTGCACTTTACAGGAGCAGCTGTGAAGAGATACCCCACGACCAAGGTAAGAGAAACCCAAGTAAGACGGTAGGAGCCGAGAGAGAGCATCAAAGGGCAGACAGACTGAAACCACAATCACAGACAACTAGCCAATCTGATCACATGGACCACAACCTTGTCTAACTCAATGAAACTAAGCCATGCCGTGTGGGGCCACCCAAGATGGATGGTCATGGTAGAGAGGTTTGACAGAAAGTGGTGACAGAATGTGGTCCATTGGAGAAGGGAATGGTAAACCACTTCAGTATTCTTGCCTTGAGAACCCTATGAACAGTATGAAAAGGCAAAAAGATATGACACTGAAAGATGAACTCCCCAGGTCAGTAGGTGCCCAATATGCTACTGGAGATCAGTGGAGAAATAACTCCAGAAAGAATGAAGGGATGGAGCTAAAGCAAAAAAAAGAAAATACCCAGTTGTGGATGTGACTGGTGATAGAAGCAAGGTCTGATGCTGTAAAGAGAAAAATTGCATAGGAATCTAGAATGTTAGGTCCATGAATCAAGGCAAATTGGAAGTGGTCAAACAAGAGATGGCAAGAGTGAACGTCAACATTCTAGGAATCAGTGAACTAAAATGGACTGGAATGGGTGAATTTAAGTCAGATGACCATTATATCTACTACTTTGGGCAGAAATCCCTTAGAATAAATGGACTAGCCATCGTGGTCAACAAAACAGTCTGAAATGCAGTACTTGGATGAAATCTCAAAGATGACAGAATGATCTCTGTTCGTTTCTAAGGTAAACCATTCAATATCAGGGCAATCCAAGTCTATGCCCCGACCAATAACGCTGAAGAAGCTGAAGTTGAACGGTTCTATGAAGACCTACAAGACCTTTCTAGAACTAACACCCAAAAGAGATGTCATTTTCATTATAAGGACTGGAATGAAAAAGTAGGAAGTCAATAAACACCTGGAGTAACAGGCAAATTTGGCCTTGGAGTACAGAACGAAGCAAGGCAAAGACCAAAAGAGTTTCATCAAGAGAACTCAATGGTCACAGCAAACACCCTCTTCCAACAACAAAAGAGAAGACTCTACACATGGACATCATCAGATGGCTAATATCGAAATCAGACTGATTATATTCTTTGCAGCCAAAGATGGAGAAGCACTGTACAGTCAGCAAAAACAAGACCGGGAGCTGACTATGGCTCAGATCATGAACTCCTTATAGCAAAATTCAGACTTAAATTGAAGAAAGCAGGGAAACCCACTAGACCATTCAGGTATGATGTAAATCAAATCCATTGTGACTATACAGTGGAAGTGAGAAATAGATTTAAGGGACTAGATCTGATAGACAGAGTGCCTGATGAATTATGGACGGAGGTTTGTGACATTGTACAAGAGACAGTAATCAAGACCATCCCCAAGAAAAAGAAATGCAAAAAGGCAAAATAGCTGTCAAAGGAGGCCTTACAAATAGCTGTGAAAAGAAGAGAAGCAAAAGGAAAAGGAGAAAAGGAAAGATATAAGCATTTGAATGCAGAGTTCCAAAGAATAGCAAGGCGAGATAAGAAAGCCTTCTTCAGGAATCAAAGCAAAGAAATAGAGGAAAACAACAGAATGGGAAAGACTAGAGACTAATTTTCTCTTCAAGAAAATTAGAGATACCATGGGAACATTTCATGCAAAGATGGACTCAATAAAGGACAGAAATGGTATGGACCTAACAGAAGCAGAAGATATTAACAAGAGGTGGCAAGAATACCCTGAACTGTACAAAAAAGATCTTCACAACCCAGATAATCACGATGGTGTGATCACTCATCTAGAGCCAGACATCCTGGAATGTGAAGTCAAGTGGGCCTTAGAAAGCATCACTACGAACAAAGCTAGTGGAGGTGATGGAATTCCATTTGAGCTGTTTCAAATCCTGAAAGATGATGCTGTGAAAGTGCTGCACTAATATGTCAGCAAACTTGGAAAACTCAGTGGCCACAGGCTTGGAAAAAGGCCAGTTTTCATTCCAGTCCCAAAGAAAGGCAATGCCAAAGAATGCTCAAACTACCGCACAATTGTACTCATCTCACATGCTAGTAAAGTAATGCTCAAAATTCTCCAAGCCATGCTTTAGCAATAGCTGAAGCATGAACTTCCAGATGTTCAAGCTGGTTTTAGAAAAGGCAGAGGAACCAGAGATCAAACTGCCAACATCTGCTGAATCATGGAAAAAAGCAAGAGATTTCCAGAAAAACATCTATTTTTGCTTTATTGACTATGACAAAGCCTTTGACTGTGTGGATCACAATAAACTGTGGAAAATTCTGAAAGAGATGGGAATAACAGACCACCTGACTGCCTTTTGAGAAACCTGTATGCAGGTCAAGAAGCAACAGTTGGAACTGGACATGGAACAACAGATGGTTCCAAATAGGAGAAGGAGTATGTCAAGGCTATATGTTGTCACCCTGCTTATTTAATTTACATGCATAGTACATCATGAGAAATGCTGGGTTAGAAGAAGCACAAGCTGGAATCAAGATTGCCGGGAGAAATATCAATAACCTCAGATATGCAGATGACACCACCCTTATGGCAAAAAGTGAAAGAGAACTAAAGAGCCTCGTGATGAAAGTGAAAGAGGAGAGTGAAAAAGTTGGCTTAAAGCTCAAAATTCAGAAAACTAAGATCATAGCATCCAGTCCCATCATTTCATGGCAAATAGATGGGGAAACAGTGGAAACAGCGTCAGACTTTACTTTTGGGGGCTCCAAAATCACTGCAGATGGTGATTGCAGCCATTAAATTAAGACACTTACTCTTTGAAAGGAAAGTTTCGACCAACCTAGACAGCATATTCAAAAGCAGAAACATCACTTTGTCAACAATGGTCCGTCTTGTCAAGGGTAGTTTTTCCAGTAATCATGTGTGTATGTGAGAGTTGGACTCTAGGGAAAGCTGAGTGCCTAAAACTGATGCTTTTGAACTTTGGTGTTGGAGAAGACTCTTGAGAGTCCCTTGGACTGCAAGGAGATTCAACCAGTCCATTCTAATGGAGATCAGCCCTGGGTGTTCACTGGAAGGACTGATGTTGAAGCTGAGACTCCAATACTTTGGCCACCTGATGCGAAGAGCTGACTCATTTGAAAAGACCCTGATGCTGCAAAGGGCTGAGGGCAGGAGGAGAAGGGGATGACAGAGGATGAGATGACAGAGGATGGCATCACCGACTCAATGGACATGAATTTGGGTGAAGTCTGGGAGTTGTTAATGGACAGGGAGGGCTGGCGTGTTGTGGTTCATGGGGTTGCAAAGAGTCGGACACGACTGAGCGACTGAACTGAACTGATTTAGAGATGTTCTCAAGGGCAGTCTTTTATGGACATGCAGGGCACCTTCCTGCTGGAACTTGAGGAGTCCTTTGTCTTCCAGCTCCTGGTGGTTCTGTGTCCAAGGCCCCGCCCTAGATTGGGTGGAGTGGCCACACACCATTCCTCCCCATGCTCATCCTGCCTCCCCTCCCATGTAGCTATCAAGACTGTTTACCTCCCAGAATATTTTGGCTTGAAGTTACATTAAAGCGAAGTTATTTGGGGGGAAAAAAAAACCTAATCATTTCCAACTTTTTCTTTCTTTTTACATTATTCTGCCTCCTAGGGTAAACTCTCAGCATTAAATAAACACTTCAAATATATTTTGTATGACTTTAGTTGTAAACTGCTTTACATGCTGGCAGAGCAGTGCTCCCGTGACCTGACAACAAGCCCAGGACTTCTTTCTGACCATAAGTAGAGGGCACTGGTGTCCATCCTGAGCAGCCCCTCCATGCTGTCCCTTAGAAGGATAACCATGGCTGAAAAGTGTGGACACTTGTCTATGGTGAGCAGAGATGGAGATGGCGCTGTGTTCTTACAGTTGGACAGTGGTTCTCACCTGGGCTTCCTGGACTAGCAGCACAAGCATCCCCTGGAATGTGCTAGAACTTCAGGGACTTGGGCCCCGTCCAGTCCTCAGAAACTCTAGGAGTGGGGCCTTCCAGGTGACTGGGATGCCAGCTAAAGTTTGAGAACTACTGGCTTTAGTTACTGCTGTGCTGTTGATTTTCTACATCAGATTCCCAGTATGGTGAGGTTTTAAATTTAGTCTTATTTTTATATAAAATAATTGCCAGACTTTCATTAAGTTAGAGAAGCAAAAGCACCCTGTAAATTCAGGGCCCTAGCTGAGAGCTGTCGAATGAAATAAGTTTTTTGGTTTTTTTTAAATAATATATATGCAAAGCAAACTTTTGCAGAGCTTTAGGCTCTAGACCCAAACTTGCTGATTGATCTGGGTTCCTGTCCACTGACTTAGCTGATTAGTTAGACAAGTTCCTTAAATGCTCTTGCCTCTAGATCTCTTATGTATAAAATGTGATAGTCTGTAATTTATAGCACTGTTGGGACAAGTAAGGTAAAGCATTCAGAATAGTGCCCAGAGTAAGTGGATTGAAAATGTTAGACAGTTTACAGTGATTCATAGTATTTCATACAGGAAACTATAGGTTTTCCTCTAAAGATGATGAGGGAAATAATAACAATTTCAGATCAGGAGTTGTATTTTGGAATGGTACTGTCCAGGTGATACATGGAAATAGGTGTGTTGGTGAGGGCCGAGTTGGAGTTATTTTATGGACTCAGGAATGTAGGCAAGTGGAGTGCCTGCTACTGTCATTTAGAGAAAAGAGAAAAGAGAGGCTAAAGGTTGTTCGCTGTGAAAGAAGGGACCACAAAACAATAAATATCTTTCCCTAAATGCCAATAGCTCCCTAGTTGAGACACATTACCACAGGAACCCAGCTTTAAGACACAATGAAAAGTCTCTATAGCTGAAGAGGCAGCTTTTAAATTATTATTATCTTTAAGGTTATATAACGTGTGTCTTGAGAAACAGAACACTAACATGAAAATGGCTTAAATGGTATGGTAGAGAAAAATATCAGCAGGCATTTTTATATATTCATTTTCAACTAGTTACTCAAGAAGAGTGTTCTTACACAAACCTAGTGAGTCAGGAAAACAACTCTATTGAAGTTTACAGAAGTAAATTCAGTATGCCCATAGCATGGCTTAGTATGCCACCTGGGTTTAAATATAAAACTACAACAGCCTCTCTTTAGGAAATAAAGTAGGTAAGCAAATACATTTTTTGAATTATTGGAAACAAAACAATTTTTGAGATGTAAAAAATTTTTATTTATTGGTTTGAAGGCTAAACACATTTTTTCCCTAAAGAATATTTGTGTATTGTGAATTGTTGGTAATCACATTAATTGCAAGGCTTTTCTCTGATCCAATTAATTATTATTTTCCATTACTAACACCAGTTGGTGGCTGTCCTAGACTTAAAAGCTGAGAAATAAACATTTCTTGACCTACAGATAAGAAGCTTAACAGTAAATTGAGATAGAGAAAATTTTTCTTGTTGGAAGGTGCATTCAAGTAAGCTATTCTTCAAGGTAAAAGAGATTTATTTTTTTAATATGTTGAGTTCTAAAAAAAATATATACAACAGCACTATCCAATAGAAATATAAGCTACATATGCAAGGCATACAACTAATTTTAAATCTTAAGTTTAAAATTTTTCTAGTAGCCATATTAAAGTTAAAAAAAATAGGTGAGATTAACTCACTAATTTCAATAATATATTTTATATATCCAAAATTCTATTTCAAAATACAATCAATATAAAACTGTTGATATATTCTTTGTTTATACTGAGTCTTCAAAATCCAATATGTCTTTTACACTTAAGGCACATCTCCATGTGCACTAGCCACATTTCAAGTGCTCAGTAGCCTTAGGTGGTTAGAGGCTACTGTACTGGACAGCAGAGGTCTTGAGGGTCTTCATCCCCTACCAACTCTTTCCAAATCTTTTGCGTATTTTGTTTTAAGGATATACATGCCTTCATATATCCTACTGAGTTTTAAAAACTTAATGAAGAACCAAATAGTTATTGTAGATACCAGCTCATTATTACTCTCTCTGACCTCAAGAATCTCACATAACAATGAAAGAAGTAAAACATATATAGAAATAACCATAAGACACAGAATATGATGAATAAATTAAGAATTAAAAAATGATGCCATAGAATGTATGTCCTGAAACAATATTTCTTCCATGCCTCTGTTTTGCATCATCTTCCTCCCTATTCATATTTCCACATCAAATCATTTCTTCTCACTGTATAAATAAGTGATAATGGGAATTTAATTTATCATGGTTTCAATGAAGTTAAATAAAATCAAATATAATCCTCATTTTAATAATCACATGAACCTAGGGAACTCTAGAATATATTTTATATGATAAAAAACATATATTCCAAAATAAAAAAATCAATGCTAGCAATCATCCAGAGAACATTATAAAGAAAAATAAAGAAGAAAAAACTCATTAGGAATAATTTACTCCCAAAGAAATTGTTATGGCATCATTATCTTCCACTTCCTAGTTCTTAGTTGGTAGAAAATAGTCATTCATTGTTACCAATATCAAGTTCTACAGGAAATTTCTGACTGAGTAGTTCCTCCTCCTGCCAAGTCTGTGTACTCCTTTTGTGATGTTATACACAGGAATTCTATTATGTCCTCTTTTTGTATACATAAATACTCTTAGCAACAAGAAAAAAAGCTGAATGGATTTACTCTGTGCTGTCTCTGAGATTTAAAGCTTATCTGTAAGAGGTATATGTAAATGCCAATGTTTAATTCAAGAGTTATTCAACTGAGGACCTTTAAGAATGAACAGATATGTTTGCATCTCACATAAGTGGGGAACCACTTGGGGATACAACTTGCAGCTGAATGTCAAACATTATAACTGGACTGTTTTCTTGTACTTGAAGTACAAAAGACCTGTTTCACATATCCTTCTGTTATTTATACTAAATGAATGATGCTTGGAGTATTTACTGTTGGAGGGTACGGTGTCTCCCAGATTATTTACTCAGCAGGCATGAATTGGGAAAGGAGGGAAGATCCAATGGCCAAATTTCTGTGGATATGAAGTAGGGTTTCCCAAAGTGTTGAGGACAGAGATTCAGACTATAGAGTTTTGAGAAAGAAGGTCCTCTTTGAGAGGTAGGAACACCTACCTGGAGAGCATTATGGCTAGGAACTAGATTGAGTCCATAAGAGAACTCCCACAGGTGGGGTTTAACCCCTGTATGCTTGCCATCAGAATAAGGAAAGAGTCATATTTAGAAAACAGTTTTAAACGTGGAAACCATTATGTATTTATTTCACACTTCAGTGAAATCTGACACACCTGGCCAACCTTCAGTTGTCGTTGGTGGAAGAGCAACGGAATGGAACAAAGAAGGAGAGATGTGGCTTGCTTTGTATCCATCTCCTCAGCCCAGGCCCGCACATAGCACATAGTGGGAGGAGTGGCAGGCTGCTGGAGTTTGGGAATCCTGCACAAAAGAAGGGCTGGGCCTCGGTGAAGTTAGAGACCACATGGAGGCGCATGAACCCCGGGATGGCATTTTCAGATATGGGCCAGAAATGGATATAGAACAACCTTCCTTTTTCTTATATATTCAAAGGAGGGTACTTTTATTAGAGAGATGATGTGGCATGTAAAAGGGAGGCTGGAGGAAGATGCACCTACCTTACACTACTGTTATCCATAATTAGGACAAGATAGTGATGAACAAGTTGAGCTCTTAAGTTAGGACAGATGTATGTTTATATCCCATCTCTACCAATAAATAGCTGTGTGAACTGAGGCAAGTATCTGCTCTTGGTTTTCCATCAATAGAAGGGAAATAATATTGATATCTCTTTTGTAATGTTGTGAGAAATAAATAATACATAAGTTTTAAGTATAGTACCTATCACAGAGTCAAATGTTTAATATTATCTAATATTGCAATTGGTCTTTTTACTTTAGTCTTTATATTTTTATGTTTATATACTGACTGTTTAGTACATTAACACTCAGAAAATAATTTGGTATATCATGTTGAATAAATATATTTCCATGCTGTGGAGAGGGAAAAAAGAAATTGACCATTAAGGGGATGTTCTGAAATATAAAAGCAAAAGACTCTTACTTTCAGCTGAAGTTTCTGGTACTTAAGAATTCTCTATTCAAGTTGTAAATTACTTTCAAACTATATTTCTTTAATTTTTAATTATCAGTAATCACTGACCCTGAGAAAATGTGAGCCATATATAAGAAGTCACCTTTAGAGAGGTTGTAGTTGAAACACGTAAATAAATCTAGGAAACATGAAGACAGCCAAGACAGGGTAAACAAGAGACAGACTAGAAGTTCTAGAGAGCTGAAGAATAAAAAGAAGCACAGTATGTTAGAAGCAAAAAGAGAACTTCAAGGAAGAAAAGATAATTAGTTTCAAATTCTACAGAGAGAAGAGAACTGGCAGGATTGTTAAATTAAATTTGACAAAATGCTATATTGAAAGAATTTTTTCAAATAACCAGAAAGTTTTATAAATATCAGTATTAGGCTATTTTCCAAGAACTTTGAAAAGGTGGGAATAGATAGTGAAAAAATAAACCACAGGAGGTAAGTAAGGGAAAGGATATTTTTGGTACACAGGAAAGCCAATCAGTTTGGAGGTGGAAGGAAATTTGCAGGTTGGCACTAAGGTTTTAAGGACTTCCAAGTGTTTTTAGTACCTGAAGGGACATAAAACCACTGAACTCAAGAAAGGGGCCCCAACATCTCAGTAATAAATCTTACAAACAATCTAAATACAAAAAGGAGCAAGCATGTGTTTCTCACCCTCTGTTCAGTGTGGGCCTATCTGCTTGGGGTTGTGCATAACAGTTCCCAATTCACAAACCAAAGCCATCAATATCATTTATCTGGATTTACTATCTTTGACAAGGCTGCGCAGACTTATAGGTCCCTTCGGTTTCCTTCCTAAACTCCCTGTTCTGAAAAACAGTACATCCTCTTAACAATCAAAGAAATTTCTCTTCAACTAGTACCAGAGAGAAACTAGTGGTACAATTTGTTTTTCCTCTTTGAATTTCGTAAAATATACAAAGGTTTTGAAAAGGGTTGAGAGAATCTTTCATCCTGCCCCCTCCCCCATATCAGTTATAATACTCATATTAAGCTTTTTAGAGAAGTATCTTCAGAGTGATCATAATCATCAACCTTAATGTGTGTCTTAGAAGATGGAAACTTAGACTGAGTGACACGTCCAAGGAAATTAGCCACTGGACAGCAAAGCTCCTCACTGAATCTGTGCTTTCTAACTGTTGGTCAAGGGTTTTCGAATTAACCAGACTGTCTCTTAGTTTTTGAAATGACTAAATTCTTAGTGATGTGCATGCTCAGTCTCTCAATGTGTCCAACTCTTTGTAACCCCATGGACTACAGCCTGCCAGACTCCTCTGAATATGAGATTTTCTAGGCAAGAATGCTGGAGTGGGTTGCCATATCCTACCCTAAGGGATCTTCCTGACCCAGGAATTGAACCCACATTTCCTGAGTCTCCTGCAGTAGCAGACATATTCTTTACCACTGAGCCACCAGGGAAGTACAAGACACAAATTGCGGAATGTTTTACTGGAGAACTGAATCTTCCTATTATCCATGAATATATTTCTAGTAGGCAAGATTCTCTTCAATCCTTCCTACTTTAGACCTTGACACAAACTGTTTGCTCTTTCAAGAAAAATTATCCTGTTTTTCCTGAAACCCATCATATGATAACGTCTCCTCACATTTCATACAGAAAACTGCTTTTTTATGTAGAATTCTGTAACATTCAGACACAAGTTACCATGCTTTCTATTTCTATACCATGTTTTAATGATTATTTGTGGATCATTATTTAAAGTCAGTCTTACAGACTGGACTTCAGCTATGTGCATCCTTTTTCTGTTCTTCAAAAATGCCAAGTGCACTCCTGCCTCAGGGCCATTGTGCTTGGTCTTCCCTCTACGTGGAAATTTCTTTCCTCAGATGTCCACCCTCTTCCTCCGTCCCTGCTACAATGTTACTAAGGGAAAGCCTGACCATGCTAATATAAAATCTCCTTCTCCCTGTTCCATCACTCAATATTTCCTTGATTCTGCTTTAATATTCTTTATAATGATTATTACCATCATCTATATTATTATTATTAAATATGTATATATATACATATATACTTAATATATCAGTATATATATAAAGCTTCCAGGTGGTGCAAGTGGTAAAGAACTTGCCTGTTAATACAGGAGATGTAAGAGACATGGGTTTGATCCCTGGGTTGGGAAGATCTCCTGGAGGAAGGCATGGTAACCCACTCGAGTATTCTTGCCTGGAGAATCCTATGGATGGAGGAGCCTGGCGGGTTATAGTCCATAGGGTTGCAAAGAGTTTGATATGATTGAAATGACTTAGCATATATATAAATATATATATATATATATACACATATATATATGTATACACACACACACATTCTAAAAAATGTTGCTGTCTTTCTTCTACAACTAGAATAGAAGCTTCATAAGAATTGAAACTGAGCTGTTTTTACATTGCTATTTCCCTAGGATCTACAAAAATGCTTGATACATAGAACATGCTCAATAAATACTATAGCTGTTGAATGTATTACTAGATTAGTCATACTTCCTATTTCACATTTCTGTTTCGATTACTTGTACAAAATCAACACACTAAAAAGTGAACTGTGAATTTAAATTCATATTCTATATTCACACTGAATTTCATTTACTAATACATTCAAAATGTTTTTCAAAATTGGAATTTTTTTCAGCATTATTTTACAAATTTATAAACTACATTGAGAAGTTGATTTTCTTGTAAGCTGGAGATAAAATGAATTACATCAATAACAGCAAAAAAAGTTAGACAAAAGCAGTATAATCCAAATGAACTAAAACATGTTTCCTGAGATGGTAAAAGTAAAAGAGCATTGCTCAGTCGTGTCCAACTCTTTGTGACCCCATGGACTATACAGTCCACGGAATTCTCTAGGCCAGAATACTGGAGTGGATAGCCTTTCCCCTCTCCAAGGGATCTTCCCAACCCAAGAATTGAATCCAGGTCTCCCACATTGCAGGCACATTCTTTGCCAGCTGAGCCACAAGGGAAGACCTTAGATGAATGTTAGCTAAATTATCAATTCAGTGCCTATGGTCTATGTGCAGCCTTAAAAATGCAATCATTTAGAAAAAAATGATGTCTTCATAAAATCATCATCTCACATTTCAGATTTATTATGGATATGTAAATAAAAATTGTTTCAACTTCTTTTCTTCTAAAATGACCAAAATACCCAGCCCATTTGCTAGACAACCAGTGGTTTAACAGATTAGAGTAGATATTTTTAAAATAAGAGCTTCCCTGGTGGGCTCAGATGGTAAAGAAACTCCCTACAATGCAGGAGACCCGGGTTCAATCCCTGGGTCCAGAAGATCCCCTGGAGAAGGGTATGGCAACCCAATCCAGTATTCTTGCCTGGAGAATTCCACAGACAGAGGAGCCTGGTGGGCTATAATTCATAGGGTCTCAATGAGTCAGACACAACTGAGCAGCTAACACTTTCACTTTCCCATATAAAAACCTAGCTCAGTTCAATAATCCATGGCTCCTTATTATCTCAGGTTTTGCATTTTTTTTAAAGCATGTTTTATAGATAATATGTCTGTCACTTGTTTCATCAGGATATTGATGACAGCTATATCCAGTCAGCCACTTCAACTAGACAACTAATAATCAATTATTACAGAACATTCGGCTGGGGAAAAATGGACTGGACTTTAGATGGAGAAGATTATTTTATTGTAAAGTTATTCAAAAGAAGAGAAACATGGGTAATAAAAATTCAAGAGAGAGGCATACTTAGAACATTTTTTCCAGACCATGAATTATTTCATAGGATATAAATGAATAAAACATATGAAATAGCTTTCCTACACTACAAAGTTAAAATTTGTATAAATGCATATAAATATAATATAAATATATAAATAAATACAGATATAAATGCATTTATATCCATTTATTCATATGCTTATTCATCTATTCAGAAAATAATTGGAAAACTGTTACACGCTAAGCACTAGGGATCTACGAATGAAAAAGATCATCCTTGAGTAGAAAGGTCATACTACAGACTCTCTCTTCTTAAACATTTATTTTTCTGCTGATATTTTCCTGTCAGTGTTCTACTCAAATATCTTTACTATAAAGTATCAAAATAATCTTTTGAATTCCAGAGAAGGTATCATATATATGTGATTATACGGTTATTTTTAGGGGTTTCTTTTTTGTCACTAATTATAACAATAGTTTACCAATTAGAAATAGCTTATTCAAAAAAAGATTTATAACTACTATTCATAAATAAATCTAGGCTAAGACCGCAGAATAAAAGAATCCACCTAGTAAGTATTCTAATGTGATTCAAAGGACACATATTAGAAAGGTAGCAGCCCACATGCAAAAGTAGTAAAGGAGAATTACATTGCTTAATGGTTTGATGGATGTGTGGACTATCTATTTGAATGTTTAAATGGCAGTGTTTTGCAAATGGAATGCATTAGTGCTTAAGCACCAATATCACCTGAATAAATCCAAGCTTATAAGAGAACAAGCCTGGATACTCTCTTTGTATATGTATAA
The DNA here is from genome assembly GCF_023091745.1 of Budorcas taxicolor. Classification (NCBI taxonomy): domain Eukaryota; kingdom Metazoa; phylum Chordata; class Mammalia; order Artiodactyla; family Bovidae; genus Budorcas; species Budorcas taxicolor. The sequence continues at coordinate 37,518,960 of NC_068919.1, read as the reverse complement.
TCCAGGTGATTTTCTACAGATAATGTGACACAATATTCCTTTCTTCCTGAAACATGCTGCTGGCTAAATAAAGCAAGAAAGTATCCCCTGTTCTTGCTAAATTGAAACATGTGTAATAACTGTGCACCTTCTAACAAAAAAAGACATCAAGGAAAGTTTGAGTTTAGTACTTTTCAATTTTGTTTGAATAAGAGTATAGAAATAAATTATTTTCTTTCTTCCTTTATCTACTTATATTGAATTTTGAATACTTAGTGTTTGGCTGTCTATAAACATTAAAATATTACTATAGCCAAAATCATCACTTTCACATTAACAACAACACTTTCACATTAATATATACTCTTTCATAAGCCGATTGTCTAAAATTCTTACTTGAGGTTTGCTCTCAGCCATGACAGATTAGTTAATACTAGGCTATCTCTCCCATGAAAACTTCTAAACTAGAAAAAAATGTATGCAGTCCATTAAAGAATATTTGAGAGAGGAGACAAACAAATGGAATGCTTGATAGTGGATTATATCTTGGACAAGGGGATTAAGAAAACTTACATGACAAAAGTTTAATATGTAATGTGATTAAATAAATAAAACATCAATATAAAAATTTTCCTTTGAAATTTATACTGTAGCTATGTAACAGAATATCTTTCTTCCTAGTGCTGCTGCTGCTAAGTCGCTTCAGTCGTGTCCGACTCTGTGCAACCCCATAGACGGCAGCCCACCAGGCTCCTCCATCCCTGGGATTCTCTAGGCAAGAATACTGGAGTGGGTCGCCATTCTTCCTAGTAAATGCATACTGTTTAGTAGTAAAAGAGCATCGCTCAATTATGCCTAACTCTTTGTGACCCCATGGACTATACAGTCTATGGAATTCTCCAGGCCACAGTACTGGAGTGGGTAGCCTTTCCCTTCTCCAGGGGATCTTCCCAACCCAGGGATTGAACTCAGGTCTTCCATGTTGCAGGCAGATTCTTTACCATCTGAGCCACAAGGGAACCCCAAGAATACTGGAGTGAGTAACCTATCCCTTCTTAGTGGATCTTCCCGACCCAGGAATTGAACCGGGGTCTCCTGTATTGCAGGTGGATTCTTTACCAACTGAGCTATCAGGGAAGCACTAAAAGAGCATTATATCTCCAATTTATTGTCAGTGATTTAGGGAAAATATATAACTATATTAAGCCCTGTGTATCTGTGTGTAGTACCTGTGTTTTAATGTGTGTATATAGAGAGAGAATGATAAAGCAAACAGAAATGCAAAATATATAAACAAATATTGAATCTGAGTGAGAATGTTTAGAATTTAATTGTACTGTTTCTTACAATTTCAAACTAAGTTTCAAATTATGTAAAAAAATTAGAAAGAAAAATTCTTACTTTGTAACAGAAGTGTGTCTATGAAAAAATTTATACATGATACAAAAAATATCTAGAAACCAAAAAGGGTGTTTTAATAGATATCTCAAGGAATTTCTGAACATTGTGACAGAGTATCTAAGCCTACTACTTGATGAAAAATGCCCAGGAAAATAGATTCAAAAAAGATAATACGAGATCCACAGGAATAAAATTCAAATTCAAATTGCAGCCTATGCGGTAAAGAATTAAATATACAAGCAAGAATTTCTATTGTTTAGGCTTTGATGAATGAAGTATTTATTTTTAAACTGAAATTTCTGAGTAAGATAGCTACTTTTCTCAACTGAATTTTGCTAGCACCAGTTAGGATTTAATATTTATATTATTTTTATTCACATCTATTATGAAGATGGACATTGATCAATGATGTAATTATTTATTCCAGAATGAAATTAACTTGTATCTAAATGGACACTATATGGGTCCATCACTCAGGAATGTACAATTTAGACTGAACAATAAAATTATGCTTTGCCTCCATCATACACAGAAGCCCAATTTTATTAGGCCTTCAATTGCCGTTACACATCATTACCCAACTGGCTAAGCTACTAGCCCATGAGTTTCAAAGAAACGCATGGGATTTTGCCACATAACTCCTACCAACAAAATTCTTGCTTTGTGCAATGAAACTATAGGGTTCATAGATTTTTGGAATGGAAATGTCTCATTAGATCATCCAGTTCATTATTTTGAAAGATTATTACTCATTATATGGTCTCTATTCCCAAGTGGTTTACCCAGTCAGATTTTTAACTTCTGTGCCATTACAACGTGCTCTGCTGACTTCTGAAGACCACTTTATAATGCCCCACGGATTTCTTTATAGCCTACATGTATATTTTCCTCAAAGAACTTAAAGGATCAAGTTCTAAATTTTCTTTTATCTCCATAAAAACTGAATCTCTCCACTGAATTTTTAAATATTGTTCTCCAGAGTAAAATTTCACAGCAAAATCAATTTTAATTTATTGCAACTCCATGAATCACAGCACGCCAGGCCTCCCTGTCCATCACCAGCTCTGCAGTTCACTCAAACTCACGTCCATTGAGTTGGTGATGCCATCCAGCCATCTCATCCTCTGTCATCCCCTTCTCCTCCTGCCCCCAATCCCTCCCAGCATCAGAGTCTTTTCCAATGAGTCAACACTTCACATGAGGTGGCCAAAGTACTGGAGTTTCAGCTCTAGCATCATTCCTTCCAAAGAAATTCCAGGGCTGATCTCCTTCAGAATGGACTGGTTGGATCTCCTTGCAGTCCAAGGGACTCTCAAGAGTCTTCTCCAACACCACAGTTCAAAAGCAGCGATTCTTTGGTGCTCAGCCTTCTTCACAGTTCAACTCTCACATCCATACATGACCACAGGAAAAATCATAGCCTTGACTAGATGGACTTTTGTTGGCAAAGCAATGTCTTTGCTTTTCAATATGCTATCTAGCTTGGTCATAACTTTCCTTCTAAGGAGTAAGCATCTTTTAATTTCATGGCTGCAAGTCACCATCTGCAGTGATTTTGGAGCCCAAAGAAATAAAGTCTGACACTGTTTCCACTGTTTCCCCGTCTATTCCCCATGAAGTGATGGGACCAGATGCCATGATCTTCGTTTTCTGAATGTTGAGCTTTAAGCCAACTTTTTCACTCTCCTCTTTCACTTTCATCAAGAGGCTTTTTAGTTCTTCTTCACTTTCTGCCATAAGGGTGATGTCATCTGCATATTGATATTTCTCCCGGCAATCTTGATTCCAGCTTGTGTTTCTTCCAGTCCAGCGTTTCTCATGATGTACTCTGCATATAAGTTAAATAAGCAGGATGACAATATACAGCCTTAACGTACTCCTTTTCCTATTTGGAACCAGTCTGTTGTTTCATGTCCAGTTCTAATTGTTGCTTCCTGACCTGCATACAGGCTTCTCAAGAGGCAGGTCAGGTGGTCTGGTATTCCCATATCTTTCAGTTTCCTCAAATCAAATGAGATTTGAGAAATCTTATATCACATCTTTATGTCAAAACTAATGGGGCAAATTTTATTTATTTCAGTCACATTTTTGCATTATTTATGAACTGGCATTTTAGAAACTGTCTTGTATTCTTATTTAAGTCTTACCTCTAATCATGGGTTCCACAAAAGGATCTGAGATCAAGTATTATAGTCACCATCAAAGCATTCTAACAATTAGTAATCGAGTTTCACTATTAGTTAGGCTATGGTTTTTCCAGTAGTCATGTATGGTTGTGAGAGTTGGACCATGAAGAAAGCTGAGTGTGGAAGAATTGATGCTTTTGGACTGTGGTGTTGAAGACTCTTGAGAGTCCTTTGGAATGCAAGGAGATCCAACCAGTCCATTCTAAAGGAGATCATTCCTGGATGTTCATTGGAAGGACTGATGTTGAAGCTGAAACTCCAATACTTTGGCCACCTCATGCAAAGAGTTGACTCATTGGAAAAGACCCTAATGCTGGGAAGGATTAGGGGCAGGAGGAGAAGGGGACGACAGGGAATGAGATGGCTGGATGGTATCACCAACTCGATGGACATGGGTTTGGGTAGACTCTGGTAGTTGGTGATGGACAGGGAGGCCTGGCACACTGTGATTCACGGGGTCGCAAAGTGTCGGAAACTGCTGAGCGACTGAACTGAACTGACTGATTTCTATTATTCTCATATTAGTGTAATACAAATATAATCTTGTGATTGTGTCTGGAAAACATTAGTGCTCTCTTAGAGAATATAAATTTAATCTAATTATTTGGCTTTCATTTTTAATCATCCTGAAATATTTATTTTCAAGTGTTCTAAATAGTGTATTAATTAAATTATTTAATTTCTATTTTCTTAAATATATTTTAATTTAATCCATAAAGGATATCTCAATATATTCTCTGTTAATAATAGTACAAAACATGTATTCTTACTACAGTGCAGGACATATAATATTTAAGAGAAAAAATTAAGGAAAATAGTTAAATCTCAATCATGTATGAAGTAACAAAATAACACAATCCTTTCCCTGACTCTTAAGAAAAAAATTCAAACCCACAGTTATGAATTTCTGACAAAAGTTTACAGAAAATCTGCATTTTAATTGATAAATTTATAATCATATTTAATCATAAGGATAGCTCTCTGTTAAATAGAAGCTGTAGGAAATATCTAAAGTAGAAAGCAAATAAGAAGCTCCACAGTAATCTTCAGTTGCAGACAATAATTCTACCACAGAATAATAGACCAAACTCATGAATTATCAGTATTTTTAGGAAAGTCAAGACACTAAAATAGAACCAACAAATACAATATGCAGAATTTACATCTAAGGAAAGAGACTTAAAAGAGTAATCATAACAGTAATATAAAACAAATGCATTTCATATGTGCATAAAGATAAAGAATGAAGCATATTCACAATGAAGTACAGTAATAAAGCAGGAAAAGTTAAGAAAAGCATCACTTACAAAGGTATAAATTTAATTTAAATTTAATTGTTGAATTTAAAATGTCCTCAGATTTTTAAATGGCAGAATGGACACAAAGATGTAGTGTCTTTGAAGTTCAATCTGAAAAATCATTCCTAAATATCATTAATACCATAAAAGTTGACAAATAAGAAAAGTATCAAGAAGTTTCAATATCTTTTACTTACTCTCTAAAATGAAGACTTACTAATGAGATTTTACTTTCCAAAATAAATGTGAAGAAAGAAGACCATGAGCATCTACTAATGAGGTCACACAAGCCAGCTTCTTGGTTCAGAGAGCACAATGGAGGGCAAAGACAAGTCCGTCAGGAGGGACAGTTTCCACACAATGGACTTTGTCCAGTTCTAATTGGATTGTCTCTTTCTTGCTGCCTTGCAAGGTACAAAATTTTTTTGTCTTCTCCCAGTTTGTAGCTGACATTTTAACTCTCTTTGTAGTCCCTTTCCACCCACAGAATGACTTGATTTTTATAGAATTATAATTAGAACATTTCTCTCTACATTGTTTTTCTTTTTAATTAAGTTGTCTGTGCATGCTGAGTCATGTCTGACTCTTTACAACCCCATGGACTATAGCCCACCAGGTTCCTTTGTCCATGATATTTTCCAGGCAAGAATATTAGAGTGGGTTGCCATTTCCTCTTCCAGGCAAGCTTCCCGACCCAGGGATCAAACCCACATATCCTGTGTCTCCTGCATTGGTAGACAGATTCTCTACCACTGAGCCACCTGGGAAGCCCCTTTTACTAAATTATTCTAATTCAATATTTTTGTAATCCACACAGAAAGCATCTGCTTGTCTCATTCTACAGATTAATAAAACAGCCTTCAAGAGAACAAATAACACATCTGTGAATTTTCATTCAGACATTTTGAATGCAAAGCCTATACTCTTACATTTTATGCTATATGACCCATATTGAATAGTTTGCTGTACATAGCTGTACAATTATACATCTCTAAAACTCCTCAATTTAGACTTACAGTATCAGACTGTATATATTTGAAATTTTGATGAATATTGCCAAATCTCTTTCCTTATCTTTCTACTCACTTGTTATCTTTGAGTACTATCATTTAAAAGGAATAATATGCTAATCTTATAAGTTTAAGTGACGTTATGATATTATCTTAATTTGTATACATTTAGTTATGAGTTAAGTTAAACATATCAAGATTTGTGGACAAATAGTTATTTTTTTCCCCCTGGGGGATTTTTTTTTAAATATATTTTCTCCTCTTTCTACTTGGCAGGTATTCTTTTTTTTCAGTACTGATTTGAAAATTAAAAATATTTCCTCCTTGTCAATACCTGTTGCCTTCACTGCCATTTTGTTTTTATTTTCATGTTATTTATTGTTTTTGACAAATGAAAGATAACATTTCTATGTAATTTATTACTTTTTTCTTTATAATTTTCTTTTATGGATTTTGTAACATACAAAATTCTGTTATGTTATTGCTGCTATTGCAAATGGTATTTTTATTATATTTTAACTGATTATTAATTATTGTGTGTAAGCTTTTGAAAAATAATCATGTGTCTATCTCCTTAATCAAATTATTTTATTATTTCTTATAGGTTGTTCAGTTTTTCCTCCTAGGGTAGCAAGTACAAATCATATCATTTAGAATAATTAGAATTTTGCTTCTTTCCATTGATTTTTTTCTATGAACTAATTGCATGGCATAGCAATTTTAGAATAATGTTAAGTGATAGTGAAAGTAACAGTCATTCTTTTTGACCTTTATGGTAGTGGGAATTACTCTAATGTTTTGCCACTATGTGAAGTATTGTCTTTCATTTTGAGATACACTTCAATATTTTGTCCAAATCCATCAGTTTTTTTTTCATAAAGAATTTTTTAAAAAATAGATGTTAATGTTTCTCAAATGTTTCACTAATATTCCACTGTATATATTTATAAAATATATTATATAATCAGTTTGACTTCCTATTTGTCAAATATAACATTATATTACCATTAATTTCCAGTTCTAAGATAACTGTATCGTTAGTTAAACATTGTATTCTGTGGATATAGCAAAATTTATTTTAAAACTCTCCTGTTGTACATCTGGATAATTTCCAATTTTCTTCTATTATAAATCAATATTGCAGGACCATTCTACCTTTCTAGATTCTACTTTTGCATATGCTATCCTCTTTTCTGACTGTATTTCCTCATCTTCCTATCTAAAAATCATCTACTCACTTTTGAACACCCAGCTTGTCAGTTTTGAATATATACATGCTATCTTTATAAATGTACTCTCTTTTCAGTCGTCTCATAGTAATTTGTTTATGAGTCTGCTATGACATTTGTTAATTTATGGTATCATTAATTTCTCTGAATGTCAACCCCTGTGAGACCACCGGATCAATTACATCATCAATTTTCTCTTATTCATTGATCTTTTCCTAATACCTACCTCAGCATCTAACACAGAATAGGCCATCAAAAACAGCTGTGTAATATTAAATGATCAGATGAAATAGTGAATAAAAAAAGGATTGAATAAAGAAACATGACTAGAAAGACGATGCAGGACCATGTTGATAAAGGTTATGCAGGTTCTTTAAAGATGTCTGGAAGTTAGTTGTAGATAATTATGAGCCAATGAAGTGTTGAGCAAGTTAGTGCCATGGTTATCATGAATTTATCTTTACCATCACTTTTGTATTCACAATCTATCCGCTTCTCATAAACATCTTTTGTGTGCTGTGCTTAGTCTCTCAGTCGTGTCTATCTCTTTGCAGCCCCATGGAGCCTGCCAGGCTCCTCTATCCATGGGGATTCTCCAGGCAAGAATACTGGAGTGGATTAGCACACAACACAAAACCAGGTAGGTCTAACACATGTGTAGCATAGAAACACAAAACCAAGTAAGTCCAAATTCCATCACAGAAGTGACTTGTTACAATGGAAGAATTTAATAATTCAATATAATTTTTGATACTAATAATGGAAACAGCAATAAGAATGATCATTTAATGGATGCCTTCTCTAAAGAAACAATGAAATACCAGATTGTTTTAAAATATTTATATAAAAACCTATTAAATATAGATTTAATTCCAATTAAAGAGAAAAAAATACAGATTTAAAAAGAATAAATAGGCTACATAGGGCCTCACTGATTAAAAATCAGTGGAACTACTATCCAAACCCAAATATACTTGATTCTGAAGTTAATCTGTCATCTCTTATGGCCCAAACACAATTCTAATCTGTTTTACATCTCACTACAACAGCATGTTTTCTTTTAAAAGTAAACCATTATATTCAATTTACTCCATATAATTTCATATAATCTATTTAATAAATGATTTCAAGATCTTTATAAAAATAATTTCTGAGAACATAAAGTAACTTTTCTGAGGTTGCAAATTAGACCAATTTATTAAAAGAGCTAACGCAGTTAAATGTCAATTCATCTCCTAATTATTGTTAATCTATTAACTCTTTCATTTTGAAAGAAAAAAAGCAGTTCAGGTCTCAATTATTGTAATAAACTTGCTCAGAATAAAGCTTTGAGTAAGGGCAGTTCATGAGATAATTGCTTCTCTTCTCTTGGTTTGGTACTTCCTTCAAGGTGGACAAAGTTCTGGTCACACAAGAGAGATGGAAATGTTCCCTAATGCCCTAGTCACAGGCATTAAGGGAAAAAAAAGCTACAAAAACAAAGATCTTAAGTGCAATGGGCACATTACTTCAAGTAATTTTCCTGAAAATTTTGGAGTGTTATGCTCTTAAGATGTCAAATATATGGTATTTCTATCACAAAGAATTTTACAAAATTGTTTTAGAAAGAGACTATTGTAATTGGGGACTCATAAATATCTTATGGGGAACTTAAGATACAAAATGCATGGTTGCTAAGAAAAGCTATATAAAGAGGGTGTATTGATTACATATTTATTATAATTTTTCAAATAGTATAGTGTCTTTTTGAATAACACTGCGAAAAATAAGTTTTTATGCCAAAGCCCACTTAATTAGCTTTTCTGTATACATTATCATGCCACAGAATTACTGATGAGTTTTTTATGTATTCCATTTATAAAACATAATTTCAAGAGCTTATCGTCAAGCTATCATTCAAATCATTAATGTTATACTGTTCTCTCCCTTGAGAATAATCAAAATGTACTTTTTCTAATCCTTGAATAAGTTTTTTTTTTAAGTCTATGCTAAGCTATTATATTACTGAATACACTAACAAATAGCAGCAGCCTGATGATTCTGTAGATAATTTATGTAAGAATTTGCCAAATGTCCCCTGTAGAAATTCTTCTCTTAAATGTGATGGGTGCTTTGGGAAAATTATTTTAGAATCAAAGTCGGTTCCCTGTTTTCTGAAGTGAATGACTTTTTAATTCCCTAGGGCAAAATAGCCTTTTGTGAGTTTTGAATAATGCTTTTCTAAGGCAGTGCTTATAATTATGCTCAAGCATCAGTGAAGAAGAAGAAAATAAAATCAGACAATGAGAATAGAATGTCAGAGCATTAAGCTGTCAACATATTTATGTTCCCAAGATTAGTCACATTAGGACATTATATTTAAAGACCAGAATAAAGTTCAGTGAGAGCTGTAAGTCTTTAAATTTCTGCCAAAGCTTTTAGGAAATTAAATGGAAAATGCATTGTTTCAGCTTAGAATCACTTTGTAAGATGAAAGCTTTCAATGCTTTCAAGTTTAGACCTATATAAGAACAAACCTTCCCTCTAAAATTCCATCATCTTTCCTATTTATGACCCTAAGGTCAGAAATGCTTCTCCCTATTATTGCAATTCTATCAAATTCAGCAAACTGATCCCGGAAAAACACATTTATAGAGCAGGATCTCTCACTCAGGAAAAGTTGACAGATGAGGACAAAATGGATTATACTATAATTTGTTAATGTATTTTCTTAATCATTTAGTAATGACACTGAACTATAGAAGCCCTTCTACTCCTTTAAAAAAGAAGTACTAGTCTAAAATGGGTACATATTTTCTAAATTAAATAGGAGGAAATCATACTGCCCAATCTTATTGTTTGAATTATCTTTTCCATGAGTTATCCCATTCATAAATGTTCAAGATATTCCTTAAAAGATAAGATTAGTAAAATCATATTTTGTAAACTAAATCATATTGTCTACCTAAGACAATAATATTTAAGAAAGATCTTCCTAAAGACATGTGAGACTGGAGAATTCACTGTAGGAGAATGGAGGACAACAGAGAGGTTCCTATTTCTAACTCTACTACTTTTCAGAATAATCTGGGGCAAGAACATGAATGCCTGTATGCTACTGCTTCACCTAATGTAAAATGAAGGAGTTTATACTAATCAGAGATGGCAAATAGGTTTTTATTTATTGGTCAATTCTTAATTAATAGACGTGGTTACATGAAGTACACGTTGAAAATTAATCAGAGGCTATGTGACCTTGAAGATCAGAAGGTGAGAGTGTGATAGATTAGAATCATCTGCCTAATCATGGGATGGGTCAGTGGTGACGTCTATGCCTGAAAACAATCATCTGTAGGCTATAGGACAGCCAAATCTCTCCTAGATATGTCTATAAACGAAGTAGCTCTTAGATGCACTTCAGGGACTACAATAGAGAAAGAAATAAGATTAAGATATTAAGGTTCCAATTGCTTACACACACACACTCTTCAATCAGTACACCTCTTTAAATTTTCTTTCAGGTTATTTTATATGTCGTGCTTTTAAATGAAATTCTCAATTCAGTCATTCCACTGCACACCTACACTAACACTTTAAATCACTGTATCAGAGTAAAAGATAAATTTATTTTTATGAAATTGTAGCAGGTTTCTTATAAATAGATGCTATGGAAAACAATTCTATGTGATTGAAAAAATTTAAGCTCTCCCAGCTCCCAAAGTCTGAGGTAATTAAAGAGAGATTCTAAAGGGAAAGTGGTCAATTCATTTCTCACCCCATGAATGGGCTCTGAGGTCCAACCACTGCTGTCCCTGTAATCCTCTTAAAATTAGAGATTATCTTTCCACTGACATCATTGGAGAATCCAGGTTTTATTTTGTGATATATTTTGGTATGTGTTTCCAGGAGTGAAATTAGTAAGTGATCCTCAATAAAAAGATGAATGTTGAAGATAAGAGCTGAGACTGTAGGGCTGAGCCATTTTCTGAAGAGGGTTTCTTTCAAATCTTAAAAATGTGAAGTTATTTAAAAGAATCAAAAGTTTCTCTTGCACAAGAATGTCAATAAACAGATGGAATGGGCTATAGTGTATTCAACCTCATTTTGTCATAAGAAAAAAATACTGAAAAGAACTAAACAAATTAAGTTATATAATAAGTATTATAAAAGATAATTATCGAGACATAAAATAAGAGATCCTAATGTAATTTCTGGGAGAAATAAGAAATTCTGGGACGACCCAGAGGGATGGTACGGGGAGGGAGGAGGGAGGGGGGTTCAGGGTAGGGAACACGTGTATACCTGTGGTGGATTCATGTTGATGTATGGCAAAACCAATACAATATTGTAAATTAATTAACCTCCAATTAAAATAAATAAATTTATATTAAAAATTAAAAAATAAACTTATTGTGATAACCAAAAAATAAAAAAATAAATTCTTCATGAGAAAAAAGATCATAAATGTGAACAGTTTACCAGGTAAAAAAGATAGGGAAGAATACAGTTAGGTGAGAAAGCCATGCACTCATAGTGGTGGAGCTTCTACATAAGGTGAAATGGAAGAAGTACAGGAGTAAATGGAGAAGTTAGAGCAAATGGAGAAGGCCAGAAGATTATAGGAAATGAGACTGGTGACTTAGAGCTCTTATTTTAAAGAACTTTGGAATGATATGGGATTCAACTAACGCAACAGATACATTTTAAGCAACTAAATGATTTGATCAGATTTAAAGCAATGTTATCTGTGTATATATATGAGATTTTAAATAGAAAATGTCCTTTTTTTGTTTTCTGATTACTATGAGAATAATATAAATTTAGGCATATTTTCATCCTTAAGGTGCTAAAAAGAACAGAGTTGTGAAAAAATAGATTATTGTTATTCTCAGAGTGTCCAGGCAATTTTCTAGTTGGATTTCAATTTTTAATATTTTTCCACAGAGAAATATGATATCAGTCAAGATGAGAAAGCAGAATTATGTTGACACTGCCTAAATAATTGCAGCATTGTAATAAATATGAAACCAGTGAGTCTGTATCCTTATAATAATATCATACACAATTATGGATTAATTGAAATTCTTATAATTGTATTATGCAAATGCCTGTGCTGAAAATTCTTTCTAAAAATACATGTGGGGGGAATATTTAGCAGCTGTATTTCTAAACCACCGGCTAACTAGAAGTAATAGCACAATATTTGACTATACTTAAGTGCAATATGAAAACACAAGGCAAAACTAGAAAACAAAAAAGTTGACTCGAATCTACTCCAGTTTCAAAGTCATTACCAGAAGTATTGTATCTAAACAGGTAATATTCCACTACGCTCATTTTGAGACCATGTCTGGCAACTACATTTTTCCCATTATGGCAACTGCTTTAAAATCTATAGTGATATAACTGATGTACTGTCTTTAGCAACTTGAGTTACAAAGCAAGGTCAGAGCAACCATTCATGAAATCATGGAAATCCATCTTTCTTCCCAGCACCAGATTCCTTCCTATGATGAGAACTTTATTTTGTGCTATGGAAGTGGAAGTGTCAGTCACTCAGTCATGACTGACTCTTTGCAACCTTATGGACTCTAGCCTGCCAGGCTCCTCTGTCCATGGAATTCTCTAGGCAAGAATACAGGAGTGGGTAGCCATTCCCTCTTCCAAGGGATCTTTCCGACCCAGGGATTGAACCTGAGTCTCCTGAATTGCAGGCAGATTCTTTACCATCTGAGTTACCAGGGAAGCCCCATTTTGTGCTAAGCCAAATATAAATGAGGGTGCTTGTCATTTCTACAGTACTCAGTCCTGCATATATTTCCTCAAACAAAGGGAGGAAAACAACTGACTTATCTGGCAAACACCACTGATCTCTGCGGGACTGTCTGAAAGTAGTCTCCTAACATATGGGGAACTTCCCTCTATATTATTCTAAATTATAAAAGCTGCCTTACAGGTGTATGTGATGCATATCCTTTCACTTGACACAATAGTCATTGCCTAACTATTACCATAATGTGTGTATCATGGTACCAGGGTGGCTGTGTATGGAAAGGAACCAAAATACAACCTCAAAAAACCTCTTCCTTGAGCCATTTCTTCATAAGACACCTTGAGTTGATTCTTTATCATCTGGCTCACTAGAGTCGTTTCTCCCCTAATTGAATGAAGGGTCTTTGCTGGCTTTGGGGAGCCTTTTGTATAACATGTCATTTTCCTATAGTTGGGGTCATCTCAGTCCATAGTGACATTATAACGGCTTTGAACAGCAAAATAAAAGGTTCTCCATAGCAGTCTTCCAAAAACAGTCCTTAGCCTCTCTGCAAATTTGCAGCTCACAATCTCAAAACACTCTAATTCTTGGGCCTTTGAAAATTTAACTCAACATAGCTACAAAGCTGGAATTGAAGTCTGCATATTTCACCCTGAAATAGTTTGTATTTGTTCATTTTTTATGTAATATTCAAAATGAACCACGTAGATAGATAAATAGTTATTTCGTTGTAGAAACAGGGAATCAAGAAACCAAGCACCACACTCAGAGAGTTGGAGAACTCAGGTTTATTATGCTGGCAGGCCCAGAGGAGTTAACACTCCAAGCTCTGAGCCCCAAACAAAGAGGGTACAAAGTTTTTATAGACAGACTAGAGTGGGCAACACTAGCTACTAATAGGCTGGTTTAAACTAAGGGGTTTCACGGGCACAGGAACAGCAGTCAAGACAGGGAGGGGGATGTCTGACCTTTACATGGACAGGCATGATTAAGCAGATTTGCAGGGTCTGGGCAATTGCAAAGACAAGGGTGAGTGAGATAAGCTCCAGTTCCTAGTATTGTAAGTCCCCACTTTCTGAGACTATGTGACCTGCACAATCCAGACTTTACAAGGAGCAAGCTGAGTTACAGAGGCAGAATGAGCAGGAGGTTATGTAAAATTTTAACTTTTCCTCCTCAATTTCAAGAGGACTTAATGTCTTCATATCTAGAAACAGAAGTGGCTGCCAACTTCCTTTAAAAAAATACAGATAATAATACTAACAATAAAGAGGACAATGACCACTTATTTGAAGTTTCAGAATAGGTATTCAACAAATATTTGATGATCAACTAATAAAGACAATGTGAGATTATAAAGTAGTCCAAGTACAATATGCACACTACTGTTTATTTTTTCAATTTTTAGCCAGGATTAAAAAACACACAAAATTTCATTAAATATGTTATCAGCTTGAGGGTTGAAGGTTTGATTATAACTATATTTCTAACTGGAGTATTATAAACAGACAAGATCTGAGATTCTTCTAAAGCAATGATTTCTAAATGACAGTGAAATGTACAAAAATGGAGAAGAAATGAAAGATCAGTCCTAGAGACACATATCAGGGTATCATTTGCATGTGGATGATGAAGAACTAGCACTTACTTGGCATTGCAGACCAGGAGCCTAGAAAAAGTTCTGCCTCCTTCTTGTCCAGTTATAATTACCAAAGAATTTATTTTAAGAAAATATTTCAGAGAAAGAAAAAGCTGTTTACTGATGGATATTAATAAAAATAAATAAATAATAAATAAATAAGAGACAGACAACACCAAATGCTGGCAAGGATGTGGAGGAAGAGGAACTCTCATTCATTGCTGGTAGGCATACAAAATGGTATGGCCACTCTGGAAGACAGACTGGCAGTTTTTAACAAAATTAATATACTCTAACCATACCAATTCAGTGATTATGCTCTTTGGTATTTACATGAATAAATTGAAAACTTATGCACAAACAAAAGTTTGTATATGGATATTTATTAGCATCTTTGTTCACAATCACCAAAAGTTTGAAGGATACAAGTTGTCCTTTAGTAGATGAATGGATGAACAGTAATGCACCCATACAATGGAAAATTATTCAATCCCCCAAAATTATATATTAAGTTATGAAAAGACATGAAGGAACCTTAAATACATATTAGTATGTATCCACATTAATACATATTATTAAGTATTCATAGTAATACGTATTACTAACTTAAAGAAGCCAATTTGAAATGGCTGCATACCATGAGTCCCAGTGATATGACGTTTTGGAAAAGGCAAAAACTATGAAGATGGTATAAAGATCAGCTATTGCCAAGAGCTGAAGGGAATGAATGTGTGGGCACTGAGGATTTTTGAGGCAGTGACACTATTTTATATGCTATATGTCATTATAATGACAACTCTGAGCAAACACATGTCTTGTGTTTGTCAAAACCCATAAAATGTTCCCTCATAGCTCAGTTGGTAAAGAATCCACCTGCAATGCAGGAGACCCCTGTTCAATTCCTGGGTCGGGAAGATCCACTGGAGAAGGACTAGGCTACCCACTCCAGGATTCTTGGACTTTCCTTGTGGTTCAGCTGGTAAACAATCTGCCTGCAGTGTGGGAGACCTGGGTTCAATCCCTGGGTTGGGAAGATCCCCTGAGGAAGGGAAAGGCTACCCACACCAGTATTCTGGCCTGGAGAATTCCATGGACTGTATAGTCCATGGGGTCACAAAGAGTCAGACACAACTTAGCAACTTTCACTTTCACACTTCACATAAAATGTTCAATACCAATAATGAATCCTAACATAAACTGTAAACTGTGGACTCTGGGTGATAATGCTGTGTCAGTGTAGGTTCATCAACTGTAACAAATGTGCTACTCTGGTGCAAGGTGTTGATAGCTGGGAAGGCTGGGGATGGGGAGAGGTATCAGAGGGTAAATAGAAACTGTACTTTCCATTCATAATTATTGTGAACCTAAAACTGCTCTAAAAAATAAAGCCCATTTGAGAAAAAATAAGAAACATCCATATGATGTATCCTAAGCATCAGAATAATTAGTATACACTGGCCTAACATCAAGATTATGAATCATATAGTAACATATGAAATGTTTTACAACACAGTAAGGAAAAGATCTAAATCCCAAGGTTTATATTTTATATGATTATAGCTATGAAAAAATCTATAAATAGAAATCCTTAAAGGGAACATGGACTTTTTGAGTAATTTAAGTGAAAATGGGAATTTAGGTCATTTTTGTTGCATTAACTTCTTGCAATTACTGTACTATATTGTTCAGAATAAATGTATTTCCAGAGGACCATGTATTGTAAGGTTCTTTCAATTGATATTTCAGTGAGAAATAATATCAGTGCTCACTGTGGATAAATAGTCGTACTTTATTTGAGGACCCAGAATTATGATTTTCAACCAATAGTAAAAGAACATTAGCATATTATACATATTGCTGATTCACTTTGTTGTACAACAGAAACTAATGTAACACTGTAAAGCAATTATACTCCATTAAAAAAAAAGTGAAAATGAAACTTCCATTGTGAAAAGAAAAAAGAACATTAATTAAACACCACAAACACTATCAGGCCCTACAGATACAACTGTGAGCAAAATATGATATGGTTTTTACTTTCATGGACCTAGCATACTTGAGCAAGAAAGGGTAAAAGAATATATAGGTTAGATGATAAAAATTTACCATTGTATATATTCTACAAAAATGAAACATACAAAACTTATCTTAAAAACAAATAAGCCCAAACACCTATGGGCACCTTACCTATGACAAAGGAAGCAAGAATGTACAATGGAGAAGAGACAGCCTCTTCAGTAAATGGTGCTGGGAAAACTGGACAGCTACACATAAAAGAATGAAAATAGAACACTTCTTAACACCATCAGTTCAGTTCAGTTCAGTCGCTCAGTCAAGTCCAACTCTTTGTGATCCCATGAACTGCAGCAAGCCAGGCTTCCCTATCTATCACCAACTCCCATGAGTCCACCCCATGTCCATTGAGTCGGTAATGTCATCCAACCATCTCATCCTCTGTCGTCCCCTTCTCCTCCTGCCCTCAATCTTTCCCAGCATCAGAGTCGTTCCAAATGAGTCAGCTCTTAACATCAGGTGGCCAAAATATTGGAGTTTCAGCTTCAACATCAGTCCTACCAATTAACACCCAGGACTGATCTCCTTTAGGATGGACTGGTTGGATCTCCTTGCAGTCCAAGGGACTCTCAAGAGTCTTCTCCAGCACCATAGTTCAAAAGCATCAGTTCTTCCATGCTCAGCTTTCTTTATAGTCCAACTCTCACATCCAGACATGACCACTGGAAAAACCGTAGCCTTGACTAGAAAGAGCTTTGTTGACAAAATAATGTCTCTGCTTTTTAATATGCTATCTAGGTTGGTCATAACTTTCCTTCCAAGGAGTAAGCATCTTTTAATTTCATGGCTAAGGCTTAAATGTAAGATCAGAAAATATAAAGCCTTTAGAGGAAACCATGGGCAGTGTACTCTTGACATAAATCACAGCAAGATCCTTTTTGACCCACCTCCTAGATTAATGGAAATAAAAACAAAAATAAACAAATGGGACCTAATAAAACTTTTGCACAGCAAAGAAAACAATAAACAAGACTAAAAGACAATTCTCAGAATGGGATAAAATAATTGCAAATGAAGCAACTGACAAAGGATTAATCTCCAAAATATATAAGCAGCACATACAGCTCAATATCAGAAAAACAAATAGCCCAATTAAAAAAATGAGCAGAAGACTGAAACAGTTATTTCTCCAAAGAAGACATACAGATGGTCAACAAACACATGAGAAAATGTTCAACACTGTTCATTATTAGAGAAATGCAAATCAAAGCTACACTGAGGTATTACCACACACCGGTCAGAATGACCATTATCAAAAAAATCTACACACAATAAATGCTGGAAATAGTGTAGATAAAAGGGAACCTTCTTGCACAATTGGTAGGAATGTAAATTGATGCAATCACTATGGACAACAGTATGGAGATTCCTTAAGAAACTAGGAATTAAAACTACCAAATGACCCAGCAATCCCACTACTGGGCATATACCTGAAAAAAACATAATTGAAAAAGATGCACGTACTCCAGTGTTCATTGCAGCACTATTTACAATAACTAGGACATGGAAGCAACCTAGATGTCTGTCAACAGATAAATGGATAAATAAAGTGTGGTACATATATACAATGGACTATTACTCAGCCATAGAAAAAAATGAATTTGAGTCCATTCTAGTGAGGTGAATGAACCTAGAGCCTGTAATACAGAGTGAAGCAAGTCAGGAAGATAAACAAATATTATATAGTATCACATACCTATTCACAGGGAAGAAATAGAGACACTGACACAGAATACAGACTTGTGGACACAGTGTGGGAAAGAGAGGGTGGGACGAATTTAAGAGAGTAGCATTGAAACATATACATTACCAAATGTAAAACAGATAGCTAGGGGGAAGTTGCTATATAATACAGAGTGTGCAACCCACTACTCTATAACAACCTAGAGGGATGGAAGGGAGTTTCAGGAAGAATGGCACGTATGTATACCTATGGCAGATTCATACTATTGTATGGCAGAAACCGACACATCATAAAGCAATTATCCTCCAATGAAAAAAAATTTTAAGATCTAAGTTGTCACATAAATATAATATAATTTTATGTGAAAAAAATAAATCAGGGAAGGGAAATAGGAAATGCTTGGTGAGAACAGTGTATATATTTAAGTGAGATGTGAAGACTCATTGAGAGAGATGGTCTCTAACATTGCCATATATTCATTTACTACTCATGTATTCATTTGCTCATCCCTACTTTACTGTTGTTTTATTTTGAAGGAAAAAAAGCTTCACAATAAGTTAAAAGAATATTAAAATGAGTAACCGCATAGTTTTCACCTGGAGTCCTCAATTATTAACATTTTGGCACATTTGCTTTCTTGTAAAACTGTTTTTGCTTTGTGTGTTGGTATAGGATATCATAAGATGTTCCATTATCTCCTGCTTCACTAAAGAGTTTTAGTTGCTTTAAACAGTAATGATTTATTATTTCACATGACTCTGTAGTCTGAGATTTAGGCAAGTTCAACTGATTTTTCTGTTTGGCGTACATGACACGAGCTGAGTTCACTCATGGCTGCATTCAGATGAGAGTTAACTGAGAGGAATACACAAAATGATGTCTCACTTCATAGGACCTTTCTCCATGTGGTCATCAATCACTTGAGAGTGTAGCCTGAATTTCTTAAAATATAGAAGTTGGGATCCAAGAGCAAAGGCTGAAGGTTCTTGGATGAGGAAACTTAAACTCAAGCCAAAAACCTTGCCTGGGAATGGATACTGTCCTGCTTCTGCTGCAGTCTATTGTCAGAGCAATTCACAAGGCTGACCTAGGTTCAGGGACTAGGGAATGAATTTTGCTTCATAATGGAAGGAGAGGGAAAGAATTTGTGGCC
The DNA here is from genome assembly GCF_023091745.1 of Budorcas taxicolor. Classification (NCBI taxonomy): domain Eukaryota; kingdom Metazoa; phylum Chordata; class Mammalia; order Artiodactyla; family Bovidae; genus Budorcas; species Budorcas taxicolor. The sequence goes on along the minus strand of NC_068919.1, from coordinate 37,499,556 downwards.
ATTTCAATTCTATTATATCAAGGATCAGTCACTGCATTAAGTTGCTGCTTTGCTGTATCCAACTTTAATTTAGAACTGCTTTTTTTTTTCACTTTTAGACAATATATTTCAATAAACTGTATTCATTATTCTTTGTGATGCACAAATAATCTCACAGTTGCCTAGAAGGTGCTTCCTTGACTTCTATGTTCATTAAATATAGGGTTAAATATATGTTCATTCATTAGAAGGACTGATTTTGTCATTGGAAGGGCTGATGCTGAAGCTCCAATATTTTGGCCACCTGATGTGAAGAGCTCACTCCTTGGGAAAGACCCTGATGCTGGGAAAGATTGAAAGCAGGAGGAAAAGAGGTCAACAGAGGATAAGATGGTTCAATGGCACCATCAATGCAATGGACATGAGTTTCAGCAAACTCTGGGAGATAGCAAAGGACAGGGAAGCCTGGTGTGCTGCAGTCCATGGAGTCACAAAGAGTTGGACACAACTTACCCACTGAACTCTAAAAAAGATGTTCTGCATATGTCATGCATTGTTTTCTTATTCTTATAAAAGTGTTGAACACACAGAGGACAGCTTTTCACAGTATTTATTTTTTTTTTTTCATTTTTAGACAAAGACAGTGCCAAAGTTTTTATATGTACAGGGGGGAAAAGAGCAAATAATAGATATCTTTAATCTAGTACAGTTCAGTTCAGTCTCTCAGTTGTGTCCAACTCTTTGTGACTCCATGAACTGCAGCACACCAGGCCTCCCTGTCCATCACCAACTCCCAGAGTTCACTCAGGCTCACGTCCATCAAGTCAGTGATGCCATCCAGCCATCTCATCCTTTGTCGTCCACTTCTTCTCCTGCCCCCAATCCCTCCCAGCATCAGAGTCTTTTACAATGAGTCAACTCTTCACAAGAGGTGGCCAAAGTACTGGAGTTTCAGCTTTAGTGTCATTCCTTCCAAAGAAATCCCAGGGCTGATCTCCTTCAGAATGGACTAGTTGAATCTCCTTGCAATCCAAGGGACTCTCAAGAGTCTTCTCCAACACCACAGTTCAAAAGTATCATCTTCGGTGCTCAGCTTTCTTCACAGTCCAACTCTCACATCCATACATGTCCACTGGAAAAACCATAGCCTTGACTAGACGGACCTTAGTCGGCAAAGTAATGTCTCTGCTTTTCAATATGTTATCTAGGTTGGTGATAACTTTCCTTCCAAGGAGTAAGCATCCTTTAATTTCATGGCTGCAGTCACCATCCACAGTGATTTTGGAGCCCAAAAAATTAAAGTCTGACACTGTTTCCACTGTTTCCCCATCTATTTCCCAAGAAGTGATGGGACCAGATGCCATGATCTTCGTTTTCTGAATGTTGAGCTTTAAGCCAACTTTTTCATTCTCCTCTTTCACTTTCATCAAGAGGCTTTTTAGTTCCTCTTCACTTTCTGCCATAAGGGTGGTGTCATCTGCATATCTGAGGTGACTGATATTTCTCCCGGCAATCTTGATTCCAGCTTGTGTTTCTTCCAGTCCAAAGTTTCTCATGATGTACTCTGCATAGAAGTTAAATAAGAAGGGTGACAATATACAGCCTTGATGCACTCCTTTTCCTATTTGGAGCCAGTCTGTTGTTCCATATCCAGTTCTAACTGTTGCTTCCTGACCTGCATACAGATTTCTCAAGAGGCAGGTAAGGTGGTCTGGTATTCCCCTCTCTTTCAGAATTTTCCACAGTTTATAGTGATCCACACAGTCAAAGGCTTTAACATAGTCAATAAAGCAGAAATAGATATTTTTCTGGAACTTTCTTGCATTTTCCATGATCCTGCGGATGTTAGCAATTTGTTCTCTGGTTACTCTGCCTTTTCTAAGACCAGCTTGAACATCAGGAAATTCACAGTTCACGTATTGCTGAAGCTTAGCTTAGAGAATTTTGAGCATTACTTTACTAGCATGTGAGATGAGTGCAATTGTGCAGTAGTTTGAGCACTCTTTGGCCTTTCTTTGGGATTGGAATGAAAACTGACCTTTTCCAGTCCTGTGGCTACCGCTGAGTTTTCCAAATTTGTTGGCATATTGAGTGCAGCACTTTCACAGCATCATCTTTTAGGATTTGAAATAGCTCAACTGGAATTCCATCACCTCCACTAGCTTTGTTCGTAGTGATGCTTTCTAAGGCCCACTTGACTTCACATTCCAGGATGTCTGGCTCTAGATGAGTGATCACACCATCGTGATTATCTGGGTTGTGAAGATCTTTTTTGTACAGTTCTTCTGTGTATTCTCACCACCTCTTCTTAATATCTTCTGCTTCTGTTAGGTCCATACCATGTCTGTCCTTTATCGAGGCCATCTTTGCATGAAATGTTCCCTTGGGATCTCTAATTTTCTTGAAGAGATCTCTAGTCTTTCCCATTCTGTTGTTTTCCTCTGTTTCTTTGCATTGATCGCTGAGAAAGGCTTTCTTATCTCTTCTTTCTATTCTCTGGAACTCTGCATTCAGATGTTTATATCTTTCCTTTTCTCCTTTGCTTTTCATCTCTCTTCTTTTCACAGCTTTTTGTAAGGCCTCACCAGACAGCCATTTTGCTTTTTTGCATTTCTTTTCCATGGGGATGGTCTTGATCCCTGTCTCCTGTACAATGTCATGAACCTTATTCCATAGTTCATCAGGCACTCTATCTGTCAGATCTACACCCTTAAATCTATTTCTCACTTCCACTGTATAAGCATAAGGGATTTGATTTAGGTCATACCTGAATGGTCTAGTGATTTTCCCTACTTTCTTCAATTTAAGTCTGAATTTGGTAATAAGGGGTTCATGATCTGAGCCACAGTCAGCTCCTGGTCTTGTTTTTGTTGACTGTATAGAGCTTCTCCATCTTTGGTTGCAAAGGATATAATCAATCTGATTTCGGTGTTGACCATCTGGTGATGTCCATGTGTAGAGTCTTCTCTTGTGTTCTTGGAAGTGGGAGTTTGCTATGACCAGTGCATTTTCTTGGCATAACTCTGTTAGTCTTTGCCCTGCTTCATTCCACATTCCAAGGCCAAATTTGCCTGTTACTCCAGGTGTTTCTTGACTTCCTACTTTTGCATTCCAGTCCCCTATAATGAAAAGAACATCTTTTGGGGGTGTTAGTTCTAAAAGGTCTTGTAGGTGTTCATAGAACCGTTCAACTTCAGCTTCTTCAGCATTACTGGTTGGGGCATAGACTTGGATTACTGTGATATTGAATGGTTTGCCTTGGAAATGAACAGAGATCATTCTGTCATTTTTGAGTTGCATCCAAGTACTGCATTTCAGACTCTTTTGTTGACCATGATGGCGACTCCATTTCTTCTGATGGATTCCTGCCCACAATAGTAGATATAATGGTCATCTGAGTTAAATTCACCCATTCCAGTCCATTTTAGTTCGCTGATTCCTAGAATGTAGACGTTCACTCTTGCCATCTCTTGTTTGACCACTTCCAATTTGCCTTGATTCATGGACCTGACATTCCAGGTTCCTATGCAATATTGCTTTTTACAGCATCAGACCTTGCTTCTATCACCAGTCACATCCACAGCTGGGTATTGTTTTTGCTTTGGCTCCATCCCTTCATTCTTTCTGGAGTTATTTCTCCACTAATCTCCAGTAGCGTGTTGGGAACCTACCAACCTGGGGAGTTCCTCTTTCAGTATCTTATCATTTTGCCTTATCATACTCTTCATGGAGTTCTCAAGGCAAGAATACTGAAGTGGTTTGCCATCCCCTTCTCCAGTGGACCACATTCTGTCAGACCTCTCCACCATGACCCACCCATCTTGGGTTGCCCTGCGGGCATGGCTTAGTTTTATTGAGTTAGACAAGGCTGTGGTCCTAGTGTGATTAGATTGACTAGTTTTCTGTGAGTATGGTTTCAGTGTGTCTGCTCTCTGATGCCCTCTTGCAACATCTACCATCTTACTTGGGTTTCTCTTATCTTGGATGTGGGGTATCTCTTCATGGCTGCTTCAGCAAAGCACAGCCGCTGCTCCTTACCTTGGACGAAGGGTATCTCCTCACCACCACCCTTCCTGACCTTAATCTAGTTAGGAATGTAGAAAAAGAATTCTCCAAGTAGAAGATATGACCTTAGTTCAGAAGGATAAATCAATCTTAATTAGGAAGAAAAGGGATGAAAAAGCACTCCAAACAGAGTGTTCCAAACGTGCATTCCCTGGTAGCTCAGGTGGTGAAGAATCCTCCTGCAATGCAGGAGACTCTGGTTTGATTCCTGAGTTAGGAAGATCCGCTGGAGAAGGGATAGGTTACTCACTCCAGTACTCTTGGGCTTCCCTGGTGACTCAGTGATATGAATCCACCTGCCATGTGGGAGACCTGAGTTCAATCCCTGGGTTGGGAATATCCCCTGGAGAAGGGAACGTATCCACTCCAGTATTCTTTCCTGGAGTATTCCTTGGACAGAGAAGCCTGGCAGGCTACAGTCCATGGGGTCACAAAGAGTCACACATGACTGAGCAACTTTCACTTCACCTGAAACATGTAAAAATGTCTGAGGGTGAAAATAACAGGATATATGGATAAGATTTAGACAAAGTTGATATAACTACAGAAAGAATTGAGGTTTGAAAGAGAGGTAGGGCCTAGCCAATGCAGGGCTTCAAGGACATGTTGAAGATTGTCATCCTAAGGATGACATAGGAGGCATTTCAGAGTCCTACACAAAAGACTGGAATATTTTAGGCTAAGGTGGCAGAGATGGACAAAAGTAACAGATCTGAGATGTAAACAAAATTCATCTAGTGAATTGACCACAGACAGATAAATTAAAGAGCTTAATAGGTCACAGTTAAGCTATCTTAGCATGTCCTGGAGGGATGTTCTAAAGTTCTTTCCCAAACTGCCACCATCTTCATATTCCACCTCTTCCTTTCTGCTACATATGTTCCATTCACATGGAACCATTTACCATTTCCTAAACATGGTTCACTCTAAAATATCTACTTTTTCCCTTACACTGTTTATACATTTTCGCTCAAGATTTACTAGCTTAAATTTTACCTCTTCTGTGAGTTTATTTAAATTTTATTTATATAGATTTATTTGCTCTCAAGAACACCATTGAAAACTTTTCTGTGCCTTACCAGATGTTATAGACTGAACTGTGTCCTGTCAAATTTTATATGTTGAAGCCCTAACTCCCCAGTGCCTTAAAAAGTGACTGCATTTGCCAATAGGGACTTTATATAACTAAGTTTAAATGAGGTAATCAGGATGGGACCCTAATCCAATTGGCCTGGTTTCCTTAAAAGACACAACAGGGATGCACGTTCACAGAGGAAAGTTCATGGGAAGACAAAGGAAAAAAGACAGCCATTGCAAGTCAAGATGAGAGACCTCAGGAGAAACCAAACTTGCTGACACCTTGATTTGGACTTCTAGTGTCTAGAACTGACATGCCTGTGTTACTCCAGGAGTATTCAAAGTCAATCGTCCATTATGTGTCTAAGGTCATTAGAATATGGAAATTTGGTTCTGAAACTTACCTCAAAATAAATATTGGAAATTATTTAAAGTAGCACTCATTTTTTCTTTTATGCTAACAAATGTCTCAACAGAAATCTCTTGCCCTTTTCTGAAGTTGAACCTGGAGAAATATCAGCTGACCAGTTCTGAAGCTAAGATAAGTGGACAACTAAAACTTATTAGATGTCTTAAGTCATTGGTCAATTGTCAGTTCATTGACAAAGAGAAGAAAATGAAGTAAAATAGTTTTCCATAAAATTGATGTCTATCTTCAAAACCAGTTAGAACAGTATTTTATAACATTTGTGAATTAGCAATCTTGGTATAAAGTTAATAGTAAACTTTATTACTAAATCAAATGTTTCATGATAAATGGAATTCAGAGATAATCTCTCAAACATCTTTTTGCCCAATAGCAACAACAAATAACATTATGTGAGCTGTGCACTCTTTGGTTAATGCAGTTATAATGTCTTTCCTATTATAGTTTGAAAAGCAAAATGATGAACAAACAGGAAACAGACCAGTATTGGGAAGGGGGCAAAGGAGATTATCCCCAATAGGTAGTAACCAAAAATTTTTCAGGTAACCAAAAATTGACTGCATACAGAGTCTGCATCTTGCTAATTTCTAGTAATGATTCTTAAATGTGGCAGTTCTCCATTTATATTAGCCTTGAAATTGGTCAGCTGATTTTTCTCCAGGTTCAACTTCAGAAAATGTAATGGACAACTGACTTTGGCTATTCCTGGAATGACACAGGCTTTTATTTTGGAATGTTATTTATTTTCTATGGAATCCCTCAGAAGAAATGGAGTAGCCATCGTGATCAACTAAAGAGTCCAAAAAACAGTACTTGGATGCAACTTCAAAAACAACAGAATGATCTCTGTTCATTTCCAAGGCAAACCATTCAATATCACAGTAATCCAAGTCTATGCCACAACCAGTAATGCTGAAGAAGCTGAAGTTGAATGCTTTTATAAAGACCTACAAGACCTTTTAGAACTAACACCCCAAAAAGATGTTCTTTTCATTATAGGGGACTGGAATGCAAAAGTAGGAAGTCAAGAAACACCTGGAGTAACAGGCAATTTGGCCTTGGAATGCAGAATGAAGCAGGGCAAAGACTAATAGAGTTTTGCCAAGAAAATGCACTGGTCATAGCAAACTCCCACTTCCAAGAACACAAGAGAAGACTCTACACATGGACATCACCAGATAGTCAACACCGAAATCAGATTGATTATATTCTTTGCAGCCAAAGGTGGAGAAGCTCTATACAGTCAACAAAAACAAGACCAGGAGCTGACTGTGGCTCAGATCATGAAATCCATATTACCAAATTCAGACTTAAATTGAAGAAAGAAGGGTAAACCACTGGACCATTCAGGTATGACCTAAATCAAATCCCTTATGCTTATACAGTGGAAGTGAGAAATAGATTTAAGGGACTAGATCGGATAGATAGCATTCCTGATGAATTATGGATGAAAGTTTGTGACAATGTACAGGAGACAGGGATCAAGACCATTCCCATGGAAAAGGAATGCAAAAAAGCAAAGTGGCTGTTGGAGGAGGCCTTACAAATAGCTGTGAAAAGAAGAGAGATGAAAAGCAAAGGAGAAAAGGAAAGATATAAACATCTGAATGCAGAGTTCCAGAGAATAGAAAGAAGAGATAAGAAAGCCTTCCTCAGCAATCAGTGCAAAGAAATAGAGGCAAACAATAGAATGGGAAAGACTAGAGGTCTCTTCAAGAAAATTAGAGATCCCAAGGGAACATTTCATGCAAAGATGGGCTTGATAAAGGACAGAAATGATATGGACCTAACAGAAGCAGAAGATATTAAGAAGAGGTGGCAAAATACACAGAAGAACTGTACAAAAAAGTTCACCGCTACCAAGATAATCACGATGGTGTGTTCACTCATCTAGAGCCAGACATCCTGGAATGTGAAGTCAAGTGGGCCTTAGAAAGCATCACTACGAACAAAGCTAGTGGAGGTGATGGAATTCCAGTTGAGCTATTTCAAATCCTAAAAGATGATGCTGTGAAAGTGCTGCACTCAATATGCCAGCAAATTTGGAAAACTCAGCAGTGGCCACAGGACTGGAAAAGGTCAGTTTTCATTCCAATCCCAAAGAAAGGCAATGCCAAAGAATGCTCAAACTATTGCACAATTGCACTCATCTCACATGCCCTGGGATTACTTTGGAAGGAATAATGCTAAAACCAGTCCATTCTGAAGGAGATCAGCCCTGGGTGTTCTTTGCAAGGAATGATGCTAAAGCTGAAACTCCAGTACTTTGGCCACCTCATGCGAAGAGTTGACTCATTGCAAAAGACTCTGATGCTGGGAGGGATTGGGGGCAGGAGGAGAAGGGGACGACAGAGGATGAGATGGCAGGATGGCATCACTGACTCGATGGACGTGAGTCAGTGAACTCTGGAAGTTGGTGATGGACAGGGAGGCCTGGCATGCTGCGATTCATGGGGTTGCAAAGAGTCAGACATGACTGAGCGACTGAACTGAACTGAACTGCACACGCTAGTAAAGTAATGCTCAAAATTCTCCAAGCCAGGCTTCAGCAATACATGAACTATGAACTTCCAGATGTTCAAGCTGGTTTTCAAAAAGGCAGAGGAACCAGAGATCAAATTGCCAACTTCCGCTGGATCACGGTAAAAGCAAGAGAGTTCCAAAAAAACATCTATTTCTGATTTATTGACTATGCCAAAGCCTTTGACTGTGTGGATCACAATAAACTGTGGAAAATTCTGAAAGAGATGGAATACCAGACCACCTGACCTGCCTCTTGAGAAGCCTGTATGCAGGTCAGGAAGCAACAGTTAGAACTGGACATGGAACAACAGACTGGTTCCAAATAGGAAAAGGAGTACATCAAGGCTGTATATTGTCACCTTGCTTATTTAACTTATATGCAGAGTACATCATGAGAAACACTGGGCTGGAGAAAGCACAAGGTGGAATCAAGATTGCCAGGAGAAATATCAGTAACCTCAGATATGCAAATGACCCCATCCTTATGGCAGAAAGTGAAGAGGAACTAAAAAGCTTCTTGATGAAAGTGAAAGTGGAGAGTGAAAATTTTGGCTTACAGCTCAACATTCAAAAAATGAAGATCATGGCATCTGGTCCCATCACTTCATGGCAAACAACTGGTGGAAACAGTGGCAGACTTTATTTTGGGAGGCTCCAAAATCACTGCAGATGGTGACTGCAGCCATGAAATTAAAAGACACTCATTCCTTGGAACAAAATTTATGACCAACCTAGATATCATATTCAAAAGCAGAGACATTACTTTGCCGACTAAGGTCCGTCTAGTCAAGTCTATGGTTTTTCCTGTGGTCATGTATGGATGTGAGAGTTGGACTGTGAAGAAGGCTGAGCGCCGAAGAATCGATGCTTTTGAGCTGTGGTGTTGGAGAAGACTCTTGAGAGTCCCTTGGACTGCAAGGAGATCCAACTAGTCCATTCTGAAGGAGATCAGCCCTGGGATATCTTTGGAAGGAATGATGCTAAAGCTGAAACTCCAGTATTTTGGCCACCTCATGTGAAATGTTGACTCATTGGGAAAAGACTCTGATGCCGGGAGGGATTGGGGGCAGGAGGAGAAGGGGACGACAGAGGATGAGATGGCTGGATGGCATCACTGACTTGAGGGACATGAGTCTGAGTGAACTCTGGGAGCTGGTGATGGGCAGTGAGGCCTGGCTATTCATGGGGTACAAAGAGTCTGACACGACTGAGCAACTGAACTGATCTGAACTGAACCTTCTACATACATGTTTAGGTAACTTGGATTTTTTATTTTTGGTGTCAGCCTCCATGAAGTATTTTTAATCAGCTTAAATGCCAATTATAAAAGTACTGTACTTTGAAACATTTAATCTCCAATTCAAATATTTTCACTTTAAAATCTACAAACAGTGAGAGTTTTACTTCTTCTTTTCCAATTTGGATCCCTTTTATTTCTTTTTCTGCTCTGATTGCTGTGGCCAAAACTTCCAGAACTATGTTGAATAGTAATGGTGAAAGTGGGCACCCTTGTCTTGTTCCTGACTTTAGGGGAAATGCTTTCAATTTTTCACCATTGAGGATAATGTTTGCTGTGGGTTTGTCATATATAGCTTTTATTATGTTGAGGTATGTTCCTTCTATTCTTGCTTTCTGGAGAGTTTTTATCATAAATGGATGTTGAATTTTGTCAAAGGCTTTCTCTGATTGAGATAATCATATGGTCTTTATTTTTCAATTTGTTAATGTGGTGAATTACATTGATTGATTTGTGGATATTGAAGAATCCTTGCATCCCTGGGTTAAAGCCCACTTGGTCATGGTGTATGATCTTTTTAATGTGTTGTTGGATTCTGATTGCTAGAATTTTGTTAAGGATTTTTGCATCTATGTTCAACAGTGATGTTGGCCTGTAGTTTTCTTTTTTTGTGGCATCTTTGTCAGGTTTTGGTATTAGGGTGATGGTGGCCTCATAGAATGAGTTTGGAAGTTTACCTTCCTCTGCAATTTTCTGGAAGAGTTTGAGTAGGATAGACCAGAAACTATAAAACTCCTAGAAGAGAACATAGGCAAAACACAGCAGGATCCTCTCTGACACATCTCCCAGAATATTGGAAATAAAAGCAAAACTAAACAAATGGGACCTAATTAAAATTAAAAGCTTCTGCACAAAGGAAACTATAAGCAAGGTGAAAAGACAGCCTTCAGAATTGAAGAAAATAATGGCAAATGAAGCAACTGACAAACAACTAATGTCAAAAATATACAAGCAACTCCTACAGCTCAATTTCAGAAAAATAAACGACCCAATCAAAAAATGGGCCGAAGAACTAAACAGACATTTCTCCAAAGAAGACATATGGATGGCTAACAAACACATGAAAAGATGTTCAATGTCACTCATTATCAGAGAAATGCAAATCAAAACCACAATGAGGTACCATTTCACGCTAGTCAGAATGGATGCAATCCAAAAGTCTACAAGCAATAAATGCTGGAAAGGGTGTGGAGAAAAGGGAACCCTCTTACACTGTTGGTGGGAATGCAAACTAGTACAGCCACTATGGAGAACAGTGTGGAGATTCCTTAAAAAACTGGAAATAGAACTGCCTTATGACCCAGCAATCCCACTGCTGGGCATACACACCGAGGAAATCAGAATTGGAAGAGACACATGTACCCCAATGTTCATCGCAGCACTGTTTATAATAGCCAGGACATGGAAGCAACCCAGATGTCCATCAGCAGATGAATGGATAAGAAAGCTGTGGTACATATACACAATGGAGTATTACTCAGCCATTAAAAAGAATACATTTGAATCAGTTCTAATGAGATGGATGAAACTGGAACCTCTTATACAGAGTGAAGTAAGCCAGAAAGAAAAATATCAATACAGTATACTAACACGTATATATGGAATTTAGAAAGATGGTAATGATAACCCTATATGCGAGACAGCAAAAGAGACACAGATGTATAGAACAGTCTTTGGGACTCTGTGGGAGAGGGAGAGGGTGGGATGATTTGGGAGAATGGCATTGAAACATGTATAATATCATATATGAAATGAGTTGCCAGCCCAGGTTCAATGCATGATACTGGATGCTTGGGGCTGGTGTACTGGAATGACCCAGAGGGATGGTATGGAGAGGGAGGAGGGAGGGGTGTTCAGGAAGGGGAACACGTGTATACCTGTGGCAGATACATGTTGCTGTATGGCAAAACCAATACAATATTAAAGTAATTAACCTCCAATTAAAATAAATAAATTTATATTAAAAAATAAAATAAAATCTACAATAACAAATCAAAAATAGCCTGGCTGAATTCACATGTGATTATTGCAATGGCTTCCTCTCCAGTCATTTTTCTAGCTCTAATATTTTAACATCAAAACAACTGATCCCACATCTTATTTCCTATTTGTTTAAAGTTTATGTGAAATCCTCTTCAATGTTTTCATATGCGGGGATTGAAGAGATGAAGGAAAGGTGCAACCTATTATGTCTTGCTTCAGTTTTGTTTTTATTATTATTTTTTTTTTTCTAGCTCAACTTTCTAGAAAAAGAAAATAATTTGTGATCCATACACCCACTGGATGGAAAGATTTCACATCAGGCAATAGCATCTGTACAAGGATTGTATATTAAACTATCAGACGGGGTAGGCAAGCAGTCTAAGCTATTTTTAGTGTAAAAATATTTTAGAAATAATTTTTCATAGATTTTTAACCCTTAGAAATATTTCACTGACCATTTCAGTGCTACATGAAGAATTACTAAAATTTTCAGTAAACTGTTCCACATGTCAGAATATCTTTCATGCTTATCATTATTAGCCCATTAGTCTGCAAATTTGAGGTCATTTTGTTGACTCCATTTTATCAGCCACCATTTATTTCTTTATTCATATCTGCTGCTTGTCTGCACAGACACTGGGCACCTATGCTCAAGAAGACCTAGTCAACATTGAAAAATATACTATATAAATTAGCTTTAATAGTATACCCTCAACATGCTATTTTAAGTGACTACAGATTCCATTTTTATCTGCTACACTATAGCCTGAATCACTAAACCTTTTACTGTACAGAGAGCATGAAGCCAAGTTTCACAGAGATTTTTTTTAATAACACAGGCTTCATGACACATTTATTAATAACTATGCATCCTGAAATAAGCAAAGTTATTATTGCAATATGATCTCCATAGTGCAAACAAGTAAAATATTTTTAAAAACCCATGCTGTACACACAGCAGGTTCATTGGAGTAAGAATGGATTCATATGTGCACAAAATTTAGACAAGTATGAAAAACATCTCTCACTTTGTAATTTTTGCTTTTCTTTCTATTCTTTAACTTCCTCAGGAAAGACTGAAAAATATTTTTGTAAGATCTGATAAGCCTTGCATTTTTTGTCTTCTTTTCTCTGACAGTGAGAAATTTTACACAAAAATGAGAAAAGCATTTCTAATAAGTAATGTGTTGCTAAGGGCAGCCCAAACTGTCCAAAAATAAATTGCAGTGAATCACATGCTGTTTTCAATGATTAAAGAATTTAAGGGTACTAAGAGCAATACGTGAACCATGAACTTGCAGATGTTCAAGCTGGTTTTTGGAAAGGCAGAGGAACCAGAGATCAAATTGTCAATATCCGATGGATCATTGAAAAAGCAAGAGAGTTCCAGAAAAACATCTATTTCTGATTTATTGACTATGCCAAAGCCTTTGACTGTGTGGATCACAATAAACTGTGGAAAATTCTGAAAGAGGTGGGAATACCAGACCACCTGACCTGCCTCTTGAGAAACCTGTATGCAGGTCAGGAAGCAACAGTTAGAACTGGACATGGAACAACAGACTGGTTCCAAATCGGAAAAGGAGTACATCAAGGCTGTATATTGTTACCCTGCTTACTTAACTTATATGCAGAGTACATCATGAGAAACGCTGGGCTGGAGGAAGCACAAGGTGGAATCAAGATTGCCAGGAGAAATATCAATAACCTCAGATATGCAGATGACACCACCCTTATGGCAGAAAGTGAAGAGGAACTAAAAAGCCTCTTGATGAAAGTGAAAGAGGAGAGTGAAAAAGTTGGCTTAAAGCTCAACATCAGAAAACTAAGATCATGGCATACAGTTCCATCACTTCATGGCAAATAGCTGGGGAAACAGTGGAAACAGTGGCTGACTATATTTCTCTGGACTCCAAAATCACTGCAGACAGTGATTGCAGACGTGAAATTAAAAGATGCTTACTCCTTGAAAGGAAAGTTATGACCAACTTAGAGAGCATATTCAAAAGCAGAGACATTACTTTGTCAACAAAGGTCTGTCTAGTCAAGGCTATGGTTTTTCCAGTGGTCGTGTATGGATGTGAGAGTTGGGCTGTGAAGAAAGCTGAGCGCCGAAGAATTGATGCTTTTGAACTGTAGTGTTGGAGAAGACTCTTGAGAGTCCCTTGGACTTCAAGGAGATCCAACCAGTCCATTGTAAAGGAGATCAGTCCTGGGTGTTCTTTGAAAGGACTGATGCTAAAGCTGAAAGTCCAATACTTTGGCCACCTCATGTGAAGAGTTGACTCATTGGAAAAGACTCTGATGCTAGGAAAGATTGAGGGCAGGAGGAGAAGGGGAGAAGAGAGGATGAGATGGCTGGATGGCATCACCAACTCGATGGACATGAGTCTGAGTGAACTCTGGGAGTTGGTGATGGACAGGGAGGCCTGGTGTGCTGCGATTCATGGGGTCGCAAAGAGTTGGACACGACTGAGCGATTGAACTGAACTGATGGAATTTAGAACGATGGTAATAATGATCCTATATGCGAGACTGCGAAAGAGACACAGATGTAAGGAACATACTGTTGGACTCTGTAGGAGAAGGCGAGGGCAGGATGATTTGACAGAATAACATTGAAACATGTATATTATCATATGTGAAATAGATCGCCAGTCCAGGTTCAATGCATGAGGCAGGATGCTCAGGGCTGGTGCCTGGGATGACCCTGAGAGATGGGATGGGGAGGGAGGGTCAGGATGGGGAACACGTACACCCATGGCTGATTCATGTGAGTGTATGTCAAAAACCGCTACAATATTGTAAAGTAATTAGCCTCCAATTAAATTTAAAAAATAAAAAATAATATATTCAGTCATTTAAAATTAATCTATGTAGTCATGGTTATTTCCAAAGGAAATAAAAAGTGATAGGTGCTCTCTTCTATGGATTTAGAGGAAGTTTATAAAATGCAACCATCATAATAAATACACTTTTTATTACTCTTTTATTGTCTACCCTGTAGCCCAAAATAACTCATGTTCTTTCCAAGTACAAAATACATTCAACCTTCTGAAGTTTGCCAAAAGTTTCATTCCATTACAGCAACAGGTCACAGTCTAAATTTTCATAATCTCATCAACTCACAGTCCAAAACCTAAATCAGACCCATGGAAAGATGAGTCCTCTCCATAATTAAGGACAGCTGCTAAGGAATAATTCATCTCCATCTACTGACATATGAAACTAAAGAAACAAGTTAGCTGACTACATCTGACACAACTCAAATGTAGTTGAAACAAAGAGTAATAGTTACAAAAATTCCAGTTCAAAGATTGGAGAGGTGAATGTGAAAAAGACATAATAGTTCTGAATTCCAGCTGGAAAAATGTTAGATTTTTCTGGATTAAGTTTCAAACTCTGGGAAATTTTTCTAGTGATTCTCAGCTCTACCTTCTGGGCTCTTGGCTCTGCCCTTAGAGTCATCCTTCCATTTTCATGAAAGACAGTTCATTTTTCATAACTTTCCCAAAAAAAACTAAATCGTAAACCGCATAATGTTTTAAGTGACAGAAGAATTTGTCTTCTTAAATCAAATATTTTCTCAATCTTCTAAATATTTGCATAATATTCCATTATATAAATGTAACCATTTTTAATTTAACTAGTCCATAGCAATGATTATTTTGATTGCTAATAAATTTTCTTAATTAGAAACAATGTTGTAATTAGCATCCTTGTGTATGTGTGTGTATATATATATATATATATGTGAAATATAGGTATATACATAGATACATCTACGTAATTATACAAGTATTTGCAGTGAAACAGGCTGGGACGTAGGACCTTTGCTATAGTGCTTGCACCTGGACAAACATCTCCTAAAGTAACAAAATACAAAGAAACTATAAGGGTCTAAAAACAACCATGTGCATACACAGTTGGGTCAAATTATGGACAATAAGAGTTAAAAAGACCAAAAGCCCAACTGCTACTTCTGAGAAGCTGGGAGCCAAAGAAGTGTACTGCGGATGCACCGGCAGATAATACCACCAGAGGGGTGGGCAGGCCATCTAAGCCACCCCTCTGGCCTGACCTCTGGACCCACCCCTACCATCACCCCATATAAGAAACCAACTTGCCCACCTAAGTAAGTGAGCTTGGGAACCTGTTACTTGTTTCCCTCCCCACTGCTGCAGCAGAAACTCCAATGAAACGTTGCCTGAATTTCTTATCTGGCCTCTTACCAATTTCTATTGATTAAGGAACACCAGGAACTCTGATCAGTAACAGTAGGATAAATTCCTAGAAATGAAATAACTGGGGTAAATGTTTTGCTCATTTAAAATTTTAATACATATTACAAAATTATTCTTAAAGGAGTTAAACCAATTTATATTCCTACCTGTTAGTCATAGTTTCTGTGTTCCACAAACTCTGCGTAATATTTTTTAAAAATAAACCTATCATGTTTCAACATTATGCAAAATTGTATATTTCATTATGTTTTAGTTTGCATTTTAAACTACTGGTAAATTTTAGCAATGCTATTGTATTAACTTCTTTGTAAACATACATGCATGTCTTTTGTTCTCCTGTCTTTGAGGTGGTTGATCCTTTTCATGTTGATTTATATAAGCTTTTATATAGCAAGAAAACTGCCCCTTGTCATATGTATCATTAATGTATTCAAGTTTGTTTCATTATTAAAATTTTGTACAAGTAAATTTTATTAATATAACTATGTAAAATGTATAGATGTGTTCTTACTCATATGGGAAACACTGATCATAAAATTTTATTAAATAGGCCATGTTAAATCCCAATAGAGAACACTGACTGTTCTTGATTCTGATATTGATGGATACTGTAATAAATTAACCTGAGACATTCAATCTTATCAGCAATTCTTAGGGGTTTTCTCAAGGCTCTGCTCTAAGGTGTTGGCAAGAAATTGAGTCTTTAACAAAGAAGGACCATTTCAAAGCTTTGGTAGAAAAGCAGGTATTGGATATGCTAAACTATTCTGCAGTGAGTAGAATTTTGCTTGTTTGGAGTTCTAGAAAAAAAAAAAAAACTGGCTAAACTAGTTCCAAGAACTCAGGTAACCAGGTAAGCTGTGGTCATTACCATGTATGGACCACAGTGAGCTGGCACCAGGTAATAAATTTTCAGAACTCTTTTTAGTCTGGAACCAGATGATATTAGAAAGGATAATGGTAAACCAAGGTCCAGAAGGACAAGAAATAATCAAAAGGACTGAATTAAATGAGAAAGATTAATTGTGTTTATTTGTTTTAGAACACTGTTGGCATTTAAATTTTTTTCTATCTCCTGACAAGCATCTCTGGAAGTCATTTATCTTACTGATATATCTCTAAATCTCACTTTAGACATACACTTTTTTTTTGGTTTTGTTTTTTAGATTCTTTGGCAGTTTGAATGTAATTTTTATTATTTTGATAAACTGACAGAATAGTCTTGAGTAATTAACTCATAATAATAATGAAAACATTTCAAAAATAAAAAGATTCTGATCCTCCTACAAAATGAAAACATTTTGAAGCAATAATAATAATAATTGGTATAATAAAGTATTCATTCAATAAATATATTTGAATTTCTACTTATACAAGGTAGTTATCAGACTAAAAGAATACAGAGAAAAGTAAGGCATAAAATTTCCTTTTTTCTTTGCTGCTCTGCCCAGCTTGTGGGAATTTAGTCCCTGGACCAAGGATTGAACCCCAGGCTTGTGGCAGTGAAAGCCTAGAGTCCTAACAACTAGATCATCAGGGAACTCCCATAAATGAACCTATTTACAAAACAGAAAAGAGTCACAGAAGCAGAAGACAAACAGTTACCAAGTAAGAGAGAGGGGAGGGAAAAACTAAAAGACTGGGATTGACATAAATACTACTATACATAAGAGATTACTCTACTTAGTATTCTGCAATGACTTGTATGGGAGCAGGACCTGAAAAAGAGTGGTGGTGGTTTAGTCGCAAAGTCGTGTCCAACTCTTGTGATCCCACAGACTGTAGCTCGCCAGGTCCTCTGTCCACGAAATTTTCCAGGCAAGAATACTGGAGTGGGTTCCCATTTTCTTCTCCAGGTTATCTTCCTGATCCAAGGATCTAACCCAGGTCTCCTGCATTGCAGGTTGTCTCCTGCACTGCAGGAAGATTTTTATGGACTGAGAGCTACCAGTGGATATATTTATCTATCTAAATAAACATACAACAGATTCATTTTGCTGTATAGCAGAAACTAACACAATATTGGAAATCAATTATACTCCAATAAAAATTAATTTTAAAAAGCATAAAATAATCTTGTCTTCACTGAACTGACATTCTGATAACAGGAGACAGATAATATTTAAGTCAGTAGACAAGTAATCAAGAACATTTTCCAATGTAAAAAGTATTTGGAAGGATGCCAACGAGATTAAAGAACCTGGAAAAACAAATAGACAAATCAAGGAAAATCTATTTAATGAGCTGTGACCTGAAAATGATAAATATTCAGCTGTATAAAGATGCTAAGAAAGAATAACAAAATAAATCTTAGACAAATTAGAACATCAATGTTTTAAAAGAAAGAAAATATTTAAAAAATAGAAAAATACATGAATACTGCATATTCTAAGCATAAAAAACAAAGTAAAACACATATGAATAAAATTTTGATGGATCTGACTGCCTGAAATATGATATTTTACCTGTGGGAAAGTGTAACCAGAAGGAAAAGCAATAAACTGGACAAAGCATTTGCTGTGGCTATAACTGAAATAAAATATTGCTGTTAATATATAAATATGTTATAAATAAATTCTAAAAGACATAATAATTTCTTAATAATAATAAATTCTTATTTCCCAGTAGAAAGTGGCCAAAATACATGGAAAGGAAATTCACAAAGGAAAAACAAAAAGAAACCATGTCTAAAATACTCAAATTCTAAGTTAATCATATGAGCAGTAAACCAGTTACATATAACTACAAAGATAAAATGTGATGTTTTAAGTATGAATAAAAATCTTAGACATTTCTTCCAAAGAAAACACACATGGCCAACAGGCACATGAAAAGATGCTCAGCACCATTAATCACCAAACAAAGGTATATCAAATCACAAGATATCAAGGCTTTGCTGGTGGTCAGTGGTAAAAAATCTGCCTGGTAGCACTATTTACAATAGCCAGAACATGGAAGCAACCTAGATGTCCATTGACAGATGAATAAAGAAGCTGTTGTACACACACAAGCACATGCACACACACACGCATGTGCACACACACACACACATATACATATAAATACACGCATTCAGTGAATATTACTCAACCATTGAAAAGAATGAATTTGAGTCCGTTCTAGTGATGTGGATGAACCTAGAACCTGTTGTACAGAGTGAAGTCAGAAAGACAAAAACAAATCATATATTAATGCATATATATGGAATGTAGAAAAATGGTACTGATGAACCTATTTGCAAGGCAACATTAGTGACACAGACATAGAGAAGAGACCTGTGGACACAATGAGAAAAGGAGAGGGTGGGACAAATTGAGAGAATAGCATTAAAACATATACATTACCATATGTAAAATAGCCAGTAGAAATTAGCTGTATGACACTGGGAGCTCCACCTGGTTTTCTGTGACAACCTAGATGGGTGAGATGGGGTGAGAAGTGGGAGGGAGTTTCAAAGGAAAGGGGACATATGTATACTTATGCCAATTCATGTTGATATATGGCAGAAGACAACACAACATCGTAAAGCAATTATCCTCCAATTAAAAATTAATTAATTAATTTTTTTAAAAGAAGAGTCCACCTGCCAATGAAGGAGACATAGGTTCAACTCCTGATCCAGCAAGATCCCACATGCCATGGAGCAACTAAGCCCATGCAACCCAACTACTGAGGCTGTGCTCTAGCGTCCGGGAGCTACAATCATTGAGCCCATGCGTCCCAACTACAGACGCCCGTGCATCCTAGACTCCGAGCTCTGCAACTGGAGAAGCCACCACAATTAGAAGCCTGTGCACTGAACCTAGAGTAGCCCCCACTTGCCACAGCTAGAGAAAAGCTTGCACAGCAATGATATTTGATATTTTGATTTATTATTATTTTGAGTTATGGTAGTACTTTTCAGATATTCTTAATTTTTCTTTAATGACAAGTTATGAGTTTGCTATATTAGTTTATGATCATTTTAATATTTGCTAAACATTATGAGATGCATGCTATAAGCATTTAAAGCTACTCCTATATAGTTCAAGTTTCTATGAAATCTGCTATACAGATTTGTATATGTAGATATAGCCCTTATTTACATATACATTATTTGTCAGAAAGAACCACTCTAAGTGTTTACTTTTTTTTATCTAGCACATCCGTCTCTCATGGTAAGTGAACTAAAAGCTAAGCTGATAGTTCACAAAATCCTCTGAAGTAAATTCATTTTAGGTTGCTCTCCCAATTCATTTTTGCACATGACATGTTTTACAGAGGACATCAAAGTCATGTTTTCATTTGGTGTGAATTAAAAAAGATAAAATACAAAATCCAGCAGCATAAAAATCTAAACATCTTGTTGATGTGCCATTTAACAAAGCTATTTATAATCTCATATTTTACTCAGAGCAATCATATGTCATATTTTGAGATTTCCTTGTTTGTGGATGGAGGAAAGTCTGAAAAACACTCAATTAATCTTTGTGTAAGTAGTGTGATATATGGGGGAAAAAATGTGGACTTCAGATGGGTGAGGGTTTCAACACCATCTTGAATACTTAACCTCCTCAAATGACAATCTTCTTAGCCATTAAAACACAAAAATTTGATTTTGCAAGGTTGTTTTGAAGACTTAATGAGATAAGATGGGTAAAGTGCATAGCAAGTGACTAGTGTGCAATGTAGAAACAGACTCTCCGACAGGGAGTTGTAGGTAATCATGAACTTACAAAATCTAATATTGCAAATAATAATAATAATCCTTTACATTAAGAAAATTATTTTATATATATTGTCATAACAGTACAATGATGAAAACTTTGTAATGATGTAAAATGTAAAACTTCACATTTTACAAAAAGAAAAATGAGGGACAGAAAGTTTACCTAAACTGAGAGCAGTGTGATGACATAATAAAATTAAAATTTAGTCTTTTTTAGAATATTTGCAACACCCCCAAAAGAAACTCCATACCCATTATCAGTCACTCTCCATTCCTCTACAATTTTCCCACCTTCTAAAGAAAATGTTTAACTATTTTCATCTCTATGTTGCTGCTGCTAAGTTGCTACAGTCGTGCCCGACTCTGTGTGACCCCCAGAGATGGCAGCCCACCAGGCTCCCCTGTCCCTGGGATTCCCCAGGCAAGAACACTGGAGTGGGTTGCCATTTCCTTCTCCAATACATGAAAGTGACAAGTGAAAGTGAAGTCGCTCAGTCGTATCCGACTCTTTGAGACCCCATGTGGGTTGCCATTGCCTTCTCTGTTTCATCTCTATAGAGCTGCTTAAACTAGACATTTCTCATAAATGAAGAGTGGCTTTTTGTGAGTGGCTTTTCACCTAGCACAATGGTTTGATGTTGCAACATGTATCATTCTGTTTTGACTGACAAATAATAACCATTCTATGAATATACCATATTTTGTTTATTCATCAGTAGAAGAGTATTTGACAGGTCTGCTGCTCTCTACCCCATTATCCATTCTGTCTTCCCTCTTACTAACTAAGCTCTTCTCATTGTGGAGAATGATAATTTTGCTTGATAGAAAACATTTCTAATCCATTTTGCAGATTAGTTGGCCACATAACATAACTAGAATCAATTAGTCAAAGATTAAAGTTGTTGAGTGGAGCTTTAGTGCCTTAAAAGATACTATCAAGAAAGTAAAAAGATAACCTTCAGAATGGGGAAATTATTTGCAAATTATATACCCAATAAAAGACTTGTATCTAGAACATGTAAGGGACTCTTACAACTCAACAACAAAAAGACAACTCAATTTAAAAATAGGCAAAGGTTTTGAATAGACATTTCTTCAAATAAGACATATCCAAGTTACCAAGAAGTACATGAAAAGATATCCAGCATCATTAGTCATTAGGGAAATGCAAAATCAAACCGCAATTAGGTACCATGTCACAAGCACTAAGATGGCTATATTAAAAAAGACACACAATGAGTTGCCAGTGATACTGAGAAACTGGAATTCTTTTGCATTGCTGATGGGAATGTAAAATGATGCATTCACTTTGGAAAGCATTTGGCAGGTTTTCAAAAAGTTGAACATAGATTTACTATATGGCAGAAAGTGAAGAACTAAAGAACTTCTTGATGAAAGTGAAAGAGGAGAGTGGAAAAAGTTGGCTTAAAGCTTAACATTCAGAAAACCAAGATCATGGCATCCAGTTCCATCACTTCATGGCAAATAGTGGAAACAGTGGCTGACTTTATTTTTCTGGGCTCCAAAATCACTGCAGATGGTGATTGCAGCCATGAAATTAAAAGATGCTTACTCCTTGGAAGGAAAGTTATGATCAACCTAGACAGCATATTAAAAAACAGAGATATTACTTTGTCCACAAAGGTCTATCTAGTCAAGGTTATGATTTTTCCAGTGGTCATGTATGGATATGACAGTTGGACTCTAAAGAAATCTAAACACCAAATAATTGATGCTTTTGAAATGTGGTGTTGGAAAAGACTCTTGAGAGTCCCTTGGACTGCAAGGAGATCCGACCAATCCATCCTAAAGGAGATCAGTCCTGGGTGTTCACTGGAAGGACTGATGTTGAAGCTGAAACTCCAATACTTTGGCCACCTGATGTGAAGAGCTTACTCATTTGGAAAGACCCTCATGCTGGGAAAGATTGACGGCAGGACAAGAAGGGGACAACAGAGGATGAAATGGTTAGATGGCATCACCGACTCAATGGATATGAGTTTGAGTAAACTCCGGGAGTTGGTGATGGACAGGGAGGCCTGGCTGCTGCAACTCATGGGGTTGCAAAGAGTCAGACACGACTGAGCAACTGAACTGAAAAAGACAGGTATATATGGTAGAAGGAAAATATAACTCTTACACACTAACACTACAGTGGTCGTTGTAAATGTTACTATTGCACTTCTCATGTTTGTGTCTATAAAGAGTGCTGGATTTGCTGCAGGTAAGCATGTTTCACTTTTGAAATAAATATTTCTGTTTAATCCATTGTTCCAGTTTGTATAGCATAATTTATACTCATCTTATTCATCAACATATTCAAGAAAATTTTTTCATTTCCAGCAAGATCAGTGAATTTTTGCCATGGATCCTATATGAGATATATGAGATTATGTCAACTTATATTTAGTACATAGTGTTTAGAGAAAAGTTACTGAATCCAAATTGAAATGTAATTAATATCATAGTTAACACGACTGAGTGACTTCACTTTTACTTTTCACCTGCATGCATTGGAGAAGGAAATGGCAACCCACTCCAGTGTTCCTGCCTGGAGAATCCCAGGGACGGGGGAGCCTCGTGGGCTGCCGTCTCTGGGGTCACACAGAGTCAGACATGACTGAAGCAACTTAGCAGCAGCAACATATTGTTATATTCAGAACAACAAAATGTATTTACGTGAAGGATCAGCCTATGAAAGATACCAAAATTTTATCTATTCAAGAATGTAATACAGGAATACATAAAGAAATTTTAGTATAGGTTAAATCCTATAAATTTGATAATTTGGAGAAAAATCTGATGCATTTTTTCTTAAATTTGAAATAATTTTTATGCCAAAATGTGCAACATCAAGAACATGTCCTAAAAAGGATGTGTGAAGTGTCATATGATAAACCAAGATTTCTTTAAATTGGCAAAGTTCTTAAATGCCATTGTGCACATATATAAGTCATGGCCTACTCTTTATGACTGTATGGACTGTAGCCTGCCAGACTCTTCTGTCCATGGAATTATCCAGGCAAGAATATTGGAATAGGTCATACCTTCCTCCAGGGGATTTTCCTGACCCTGGGATTGAACCCACATCCCTTAGGTCTCCTACATTTGCAAGCAGGCTCTTTACCACTAGAGCCACCTGGGAAGCCCACTTGGACACCATTATGTAACATCAGTTCATCCTTTTGAAACATCCTGCCTTCATTGAATTGTTATAAATTCACAGTGCTTTATCTTCCAATGTACACAATAAAATACACCATGATAAGAGTTGCAAAACATTTACATTTAATAGAATTCTAGTCTCAGAAATGAATATAAATGTGCTTTCTGCTAACATATGACTTGTAACATCTGCAGTATATTGGATTGGCCCCAAACTTCATTCAACTTTTTCTGTAACATTCAACAGAAAACTTCAAACAGTTTTTTGGCCAACCCAATATATAAATTGTGGAGAAGAATTTTATATAGTATACAATTCTAACCATTGTTATACTAATTTTATAGTCACATTCACCCAGTTTAAACACACTGATCATATGGTCTATTATTTGTGTTTGACACATTGACTTCTCTGAAGTCTACTTGGAGAATCTACAGCATCTCAGTATGTTATGAAGGCATATATTTATTTAAACTATTAAGTAAATTAGGAAAAATACAACATATTTTTAGTTTATTCTCTTTACCCTTTTCAACTTCTACTTTAAATCTTTTTTCCTTCTTTGACACAAAGGTTTGTTTTTTTCCTTTAACTCTGGAAAAGTAGTAAATGACTTCTCTGGAGTTTTCAATATTAGGTATCTATAAATGACATATAAATACTTAAAATATACTTTGCTAGCCAGTCATAGTGTTCCAATTACAAGACTGATAATAACCAGATAGACATGACAAGACCGTGTAGGAACTATCTGAATGTAGATGTGGTGAATTATTTTATTATCTCATATCTAAATACAATTTAAAGGGAGCTGTATTGTTTCATTGATGAGAGTAAAATTTTTAATATCTTAGAAATGCTTATCAAACATGTGTTTCACAGATATTTTTCAAAGTCACAGACAATGCATCCACTACAAAGAAGAGCTCTATGTCAGTGGGCTCTGGAATCAGAAAATCCTATGTTCAAATCCTCATTTATCATGTAATCCTGGTAAAATCAATCAACTTCTCAAGATAAATATCTCACTTGTAAAGTAGGAGTAATATTACATACTTACTTCGTGGTATTGTTGGGAGGATTAGTTGCAAACACAAGTGTAAAGAGTTAAGCAAGTGCCTAACCAAGGATAAACACTTAATAAATGTTAGACTTTCTTTTCATCAGAAGGCTTAGAGATAGACATGACAGTAAAATAAGCAAATTCTGACTTTAAGACTATTAAGATAATAAAGAGAACTATCAAGGATCTTTTAAAATTTCCTGTGTCTTCCCAAAATAGGTAAAACTGTTTCTCTAATAGGCTAGGTATTAACCTTATATCTCAACAGATTCACTTGCCTCTTTGTTGAACTTCAACTTCCTGTTGCTTCCACATATGATTTAATAGCTAGAAGCATCTTGCTTAAGAAAGAAGAGTTTCTATTTCCAGAGGAGTGAAGAGCTTTCAACTCAAAATTCATGACATGAAAATCAAAATCCTTCACTATTGCGCCATCTTGATCATGTTTATCCTCCTGAGCTTATGGTTCAATATATTGGATTCTTTCATATTAATTTCTTGCTGGTTAACTCTTACCAGAATGCAAAACAAAAGAGCATAGGTTTGAAATGAAGAACTTAATTTTAGGTCTTGGCTCCAGCATTGTTCTTGAGCATCAGGCTCTACATTTGTGAAAAAATAACTACCCTTCCTCCATAACAGGAGAAAGTCAATGTTCATGTGATGGAGAAAGTAAAAGACATTGAAGATATGACATGAAAAACATTTTAGACAAAGCTTAGACTGTTAGAGAATTCCAGGCAAGCAGTCAAGTCAGGGTGAAGGGTGCCATGAAGAGGGAAGCTTATGCTTTAGTTTTATAGTACTATAAACCTAATATAGGATATCTCTTCTGCTACTAAGATTTTTTTCCTGTTTTTACTAAAATGTTCTAATTTTAAACTAGGTAAGATCAACAATTAAATAAAAGTCAAAACTCACCAATCCCATCTACAAAAGCTTCCATAGGCTCCTTTTACTTTTCTGTGTATGTGTGTGTGCATGTACATACAAGCATATCCATTTGTTTATCTAAAACTAAGGCTGATTTTAATTACATGGACACTTTTACTTGTATATTTTTGTCTGTTTGCTTTGTCACTCTTATTATGGAAAGTATTTCACTTTTCTTTATGACTCCTCGTTATCCTAAAGTGTTTCAAGTAACAGTGTTTTTAAAATATAATTTCCTCTTGGAATTTGGTAAAGGAAGCAGATATATTGGTAAATATATAATTTTTCTTGACATTCATTTTCAAATTTTAAAAATAAACTAGGAATTCTAGTTTCCTGAGCACTCAGTTTTCACTAGAACACACAGTGACAATTCCAGAACAAACTTAAGGCAGAAATACTTGTTTTGTGATATTCAAACTTTTTAAAAGTTTTACTTGTATATTATATCATTATGTAAGCAATACACATGTATTGTTTAAAAAATAGTAGAAACTAAAGGGAAGTTAAAAAGAATCACCTCTAATTCTAACCACAGATTTTGCAGTATATGTTTCACAATTTTTACGTGCATGAATATACCATACTTTTTAAGTGCAATCATATTACTCCTAGCTTTATAATTAGTTTATTTCACTTATATGTGCTGTCTCTTCATGACAATAACCATGTATGTATATAGTAATTATAATGCCTTCATTATATATTGCAGATACCAAATTTTATTTACCAATTCAACAAAACTGGACATTTACATTGCTTTTTTATATAAACAATATTATGATAAATATATCCAAATCTTTGAATGATTGTCCAATTAATTCCCTTAGGATAAGTGTCTAACATCAGAATTACTTATGCCAAAGACTTATCTTTTTAGCTTTTTAGTGTAGTTTGACAAAATCCTCCAAAATGTTTCACTTTATTTTCACTCTTAACAGCAGGGCTGAAGAGAGCCTCTTTTCTATATTCTCGCCAATACTGAGTTGTTGTTTTTTTAATTATCTATATATGGACTATCTTGCTTAACTCACATATCATTTATTACTATTAAGGTTGCTCTTAGCTAGCCACTTGATCTTGTTCTATAAAATGCCATTTCCCATCCTTTGCTTATTTTTTCAAATGGTTTTCTTTGTATTGCTTAATAAAGAACTTTTTATGTGTTAATGTAGATAACCTTTTATTTTGTATTATATATTTGTTTTTCAAGGTTTTCTCCTTTTAAGTTTATTTACTGTAGTTTTTGATATATAGAGGTCATAAAATCATATATACCACTCATGTTATTGTTTCTGTTAACAAGGTCTTCTCAGTGCTATGACAGAAATATATATATATATATATATATACATACATACATATATAGTGGAGAACCTCAAGTCTCCTTGGGTTTGAGAGTCAGAGTTAGTGTCCCCTGCCTAGGACCCTTGGTTGGTATGAGAGCACACCTGTTACACATCCAAGGCTGCTCTGCTTCTCAAACACAACATTTAGCAAGCTGTACTACCAATGTCCGCTTACTTTTCTGTCTCCACCTCAGACTATAAGCTCCTTTAGGTTATGAACAGGCTTACCTATATATTGGCATAAATGGAAACTTTGCTAAGTTAGCACTCTCAGTTATTGTTTAGCAGCATTCATAACCTGTGTTTGAACCTGCTGGCATAAGTTGCATTAATCCTGCATTACTGATACAAATATTTAATTACATAAGCACTTGAAAACCATTGTACTTCTCAAAAATATGTCATAATTATATTAGTTATACAAATGCTATGTTAATATTGGCTGCTTCTCAAGAGAGAAATTATCTATTTTTTACATTTCTGGATCATCATTTTATTTCATTAACTGAGAATAACTGAGAATTGTAAATAAATGAATCAACAAATAAATACACAGTTCATAATCAAGGACCTCTAAACAAAATATATATCATATATATATCAAACAAAATATATATCATTATATATCATAATTGCTCTAAATTTCCTGAAATTAATTTAAAATATTTTAGTTTCTCTATCCATATTATGATAGGACAGACCATAAAGAAGATTTCTAGTTTAATTTCTGCATTCATTATTGTGTCATATTGAAATAACCCAAGGAACCTACAATATTTAAATTTTAAAATAACCATAAATGCCATGCTATCAAACACTTTACAGCAAAAGCATTTAGTCTCAAGTTGCCAATGAATTTTTATATTTTTTGTTAAATCATGGACTCATATGTATAAATAGCCTAGTGCAATGCTGGACAGAAGAATAATAAAAACAGATGGAAGACATTTTCAGTTGAATGACCTTTTAGTTCACAGGCTTGAATAAGGCTGAATCTAGTTATGCAAAATAACTAGTGGTACTTCTGAGCACCTGTTCAGTCTTCTAATGTACTTAATCTTTGCTTCTAGGTTGTTGAGAATAACTGTGTTCTGTGATGGGAGGCAGATGTGACTTGATGTTGATGTGGCTGTACAAGTTTATTCTAGTAAATTCTCTAGGGTAAAAAATGTACAACCTTGAAGATGACAAACATTTGCTTCCAGCCTTTTCTCACTATGGAAGAAAACTTAAATGAGGAGAGTAAATGCTATATTTATTTTTCATCTTTTAGCATGAGAGACAACAGCAAAATCAAATTGGGTTTGTTCACAATTTTTAATTACATATACAAGATTAAGAGTATGTTAAAGTCACTTTTAGCAAACTAAAACACTGATTTATTTAACAGAAGAGGACAGTAGCTCAGCTGCTAGAGTCAGTATCCCCAAACCCAAATCTTGGTTCCAGCTGTTTACTGTATTAGCTGTATGAACTTGGAAAAGTTCCTGAAATTCTAAGTCTTCTTGGCTATAAAATGGGATTTATAATACTATTAATCATTACCTCAATTCTTTAGACACTTAATGTTAACAATTTTCATAATGCACATTTAAGCATTCAATAATTATCCATTATTAAGGTTATTTATTATGTGAATGAAAGCCTAAATTATAACAGCTTCATGAATTCTTATGTATCCTTCAAAATCCAGATCAAAAGTCACTAGTTTTGAGAATCTTTCTTACCCAGAGAAGATCTAATTTTCTATTCATCTACACTTCTATTTATTCATTATCAGTTAATATGAAATTAATTCATTGGATTACTATTTCAAGAAGCATTTGGGTTAGGGTTCAGTTCAGTTCAGTCACTCAGTTATGTCCGACTCTTTGCGACCCCATGAATCGCAGCACACCAGGCCTCCCTGTCCATCACCAACTCCCGGAGTCCACTCAGACTCACATCCATCGAGTCAGTGATGCCATCCAGCCATCTCATCCTCTGTCATCCCCTTCTCCTCCTGACCCCAAATCCCTCCCAGCATCAGAGTCTTTTCCAATGAGTCAACTCTTCGCATGAGGTGGCCCGAGTACTGGAACCCTTCAAATAGGATTCCTTGAGGAGCACCAAGTATTCACAGTTCCATTAATTTGGGGGCTTTTGCTTTATGGAAAGAAGTGGCCAGGCAAAACCATTAGTGTAATTATGGAGATATAGCAAGTCTGTATATAAAAGGAAAAAATGAATAAATGAGGTGGCAGAGAGACTTGGGAAACCTTGGAGAGAAAAACCTGTACACTAGAAGAAATCTGTTAACTTTCTGGCATATATTGTGCAATGTGAGCCCTCTTCTCCACTAAATATTTAGTAAAATATCTATTTCTTATCAAAACCTTGTCAAGTTTGATGGGTTTGGAACAGTGGTATAACAAAGTACCATGTTCATCCTGAATAGTTCAAAGAGAGAAAGAAGATCACCAATGAGCGTTCTGACATCTGCCTATTTCCATGGCTAGCCTGTGAATTCTTGCAGCTGAGACAAAGTTTTTGATAGCTGATCCCTGCCAAAAGGTCTAAACACGTGCTAGGGATTAGAAGAAAAGTTCCTGTGTGTCTTTAACCATTCCAAACTATGAAATCCTATCTTCCATTAGTATTGTAAGATGAACTTGTAAATGTAGTCATATTATTCCTTTAAAAGGAAGTGAGATTCTGATAATATACCTAAACTGATCACAAACACATATAAACAGAAATACCCATGATCACATACATAAATAAGAAAATATTAACCTATTTTTAAGCTTTATATAAAGTTTTCAAAAAATTTGGAGTTTGAACATGGCATTCTAAAGGCTGATTTTTAGAGCCAGGGTTTATGTTAAAAACCAAACAGTGTTTATGTTAAAAAAATTAGTAATTACACAGGTATTTTCCAACATTCTTTAGTTAAATACACCAAACATATTCTTTGCCTGCTAAATATTATGCCTATTTCAGTTGGGTGGGACTGGTGAAGCTAAAGCAAAATTAAGGGCTCAAGAGTGCTAAAGGTAGGTGAAAAAACATAAAATATACCATTAGGGCAGAGGCAAACTACAGAAGCAAACCTAAACCCATTGCAGTACATGTTTTTGTTTGCTCTTTTTCTAAAGTATAATTGACTTTTTTATATTAGTTTCAGGTATATAGCATAGTAACAATATTTTTATACATTATGTTCCACACAAAGCTATGATAATACTATTGACTATTTTTCCTGTGCTGAACATTACATCCTTGTGACTTATTTACTCTATTTCCTCCATCCCACACCCCATTCCCCTCTGGCAATCAACAGTTTGTTCTCTGCATCTATGTCCGTTGTTGTTCTTCAGATTCAACATATAAATGAAAATGTATGTCTTTCTCTGACTTATTATTTCACTTAGTATAATACCATGTGTGTCCATCTATGTTGTCACAAATGGCAAGATTTCATCCTTTTTTTATGGTATATGCACACACAATGAAATACTACTCACAATTATTCACAATTTCTTTATTCATTCATCTTTTGATGGACACTTAGGTTGCTTCCATATCTTGACTATTGAAAATAATGCTACAGTGAATATGGGGGTGCATATCGCTTTTCAAATTAGTGTTTTTCTTTTCTTTAGATAAATACCCAAAAACGGAACTGCTGGGTAATGTGGTAGTTCTATTTTTAATTTTTTGAGGAATCTCCATACTGTTTTTCAGAGTGGCTGCACCAATTTACATTCCCAACAACAGTGCACAAGCATCTCTTTTTCTCCACATCTCTGAATTCCAGGTAAAGTTTTTAAAATTACTTCTAAAAATAGTTATTCTTACCAATTTATTACAAAAATCCTTTGGTACTTACAATTAAAACATTAACACCTCTTGCACACCTAATTATATCATGGCAGATTTGTCAATATATACAATGACAACCCACTCCAGTGTTCTTGCCTGGAGAATCCCAGGGACAGCAGAGCCTCGTGGGCTGCCGTCTATGGGGTCGCACAGAGTCAGACATGACTGAAGTGACTTAGCAGTAGCACACTTTCAATAACATAGACAGACTTGCTAGATTGTGTTTGTTTTGTCCATTGTCTACCAATGAATTTAGGCAAGGATACTTTTAGCTACAGCAGGAAGAAAATTAAGGAATGAGACCAGTAATATGGTACTCCACTTGGGATGGTTAAAACCACACAATGTCTCAACACATGGCTTGGCCACTTGACTGAACTCATATTCAAAGTGCCATCAGTTTTGCTATTTAAAGCTGCTGAACCAAAGTTGATGAAACCAGCATCCATGGAAAGCAAAGAATTCTGGAGCTACTCATTCCTGACACTCCACAAGACATTTTAGAGATGAGCAAACAACTAGGAAAGGTAAAAAGTCACACACATGACTTTTAATGTTTCCAGTGTGTGCATATTCTAGGAACATCCATGCCTACACCCAACTGCAATGCTATCTCTAAAGGCTTAAGACTACATAACTGAACAAAATTGTCACATCTTTTAAAATTACTAGCTGCAGGAGTTTGGTTTTGTGTTTTTTTTTTGTTTTTTTTTTTTGTCTTCAATCAACCAAAGCCTTTTATATTAGGATCCTACTACCTGGCTTTGGGATGATGACAATATATTAATAGCTTGGTCACTTCAATTACAGCATTTTGTCTGTCGTTTTCCTCTCATGCACTTAATGCCTGCTTTGTACAAGATGAAAGACACTTAGTGCAAATGCCCCTTGAAAACGAACACAAATAAGTTCACATAGTCAAAAATTAAAGACAGACAATCTTTCATTTCTACCTGTTTGTATCCTTTTGTCTGAGTGCTCCATTAGTCCCTCTCATCTGAAGTTTCAAATAAAGAAAATGCAATGCCACCTTTAAGTATAATTAGAATGGATAAATGAACAGAAAAGGAAGAAGCATTCATAGTCATTAATTGTCCTAACAGGTTCAATCTTGAAAACATGAATAATGGATATTCTAAACAAAAGAGAAAGTGCACATTATGCTTAGAAGCAAAGTAAAAATCAGTGAGAGGATTGTCAGACAGGAGAAAAATACATGGTGCACATTGCTAGGCATCACAGAAATATATGCTCCCTCCTTATGACATTGTTATCATAATGGAATGACAGCCATACTGGTAGTAAGCTTTGGGTTTGAGAGAGTGAGTTCTGGAAAACTCCACTTACTGAGAGGGCAATTATTAAGATGCTAAATTCTTTTCTTAGACTGTGTTTACATATTCTAATCATTTGATCATTTTTTGTTTGGTTAAAAAGAGATTCTGTTTTTTGTATGTGTTAAAAGATAAAGTGAAGTGTATGAAAGTTTTTGAGTTCATTTAGGCAGCACCAAACTGAAAGTGGTTACGAGTGTTCTACCCAAAGAAGCTTAGAGAGACTTTTACAGAGAAAAGGCAGAAGCAAAGCAAGGAAAATGATTGGCTATAGGATTGGAGGCAGGAGGAGAAGGGGACAACAGAGGATGAGATGGCTGGATGGCATCACTGACTCGATGGACGTGAGTCTGAGTGAACTCCGGGAGTTGGTGATGGACAGGGAGGCCTGGCATGCTGCGATTCATGGGGTCGCAAAGAGTCAGACACGACTGAGCGACAGAACTGAACTGAGCTGAACTGAACTGAAAAGCCTAGTTAGCTGTGATTGGCTGTCCTTTGAATTCATAATATTGAGGCATTTGAAGGCTTAGATTTTGGTTGGCTCCTGTAGAGCCGGAGTCCAACTTTCTGCGACCCTACGGACCTGTAGCCTGCCAGGCTCCTCTGTCCATGGGATTCTCCAGGCAGGAACACTGGAGGGGGTTGCCATTTCCGTCTCCAATGCATGAAAGTGAAAAGTGAAAGTGAAGTCGCTCAGTTGTGTCCGACTCTTAGCGACCCCACGGACTGCAGCCTACCAGGCTCCTCTGTCCATGGGATTTCCCAGGCAAGAGTACTGGAGTGGGGTGCCATTATCTTCTCCACTCCTGTTGGCTACCACAGCGTTAAAGCCACCTCAGTCTAATGGCTTTCATGCTTAATTAACACATACGTGCTGTGTTTGTGTATCTGTGATTATGTAGGCAAACTTTTCAAGTAGGCTCAGTTGCTAGCATTCTGGTAAAGAATTTATAGCAAGAGATGAGGGAGCAACTGCACATCCAAAGACAAAATCCGTAATTTTTTTTCCTATCAGAGAAACAGTGTGGTGAGGGAATTAAGACTTGTTAAGCCTTATTCCTGGGGGGCTCAGATCTCAGCTGTGTCACATTCTCTGTGCTCTTGACCAAATTGTTTTTTCAGTATGCCTGTTTCCTTTGCAAACTGAGGATGTTAGTAGGTAGCTAATGGGATTTTGTGAGGAATGAATGATTGAATATACAAGCACTTGCTTGAAACAGTGCATAGCCCAAGGCAAACATCTCTTACCTATCGGAATAAATATAAAATATCATGATGATACATAGTACTGACAGCTGTGTTCTGGTTGATGTTAGAAGGTGGCATTAAGTTTTTACATGATACTCCAGAATTCAAGTAATCTATCCAGAGTCTGAAGGGAAAGGTGTTTGAAAAATATAAAAATACTAAAGATTATTATTTATACTACAGGACTGATACATTGAGCTGGCAATAGTAGGTTTTCAGTTCAATTGCTCAGTTGTGTCCGATTCTTTGTGACTCCATGAACTGCACTAGGCCAGGCCTCCCTGTCCATCACCAACGACTGGAGTTTACCCAAACTCATGTTCATTGAGTGGGTAATACCATCTAACCATCTCATCCTCTGTCATTTCCCCTTCTCCTCCTGCCTTCAATCTTTCCCAACATCAGGGTCTTTTCAAATGAGTCAACTCTTCACAAGAGGTGGCCAAAATATTGGAGTTTCAGCTTCAACATCAGTCCTTCCAATAAACACCCAGGACTGATCTCCTTTAGGATGGACTGGTTGGATCTCCTGGCAGTCCAAGTGATTCTCAAGAGTCTTCTCCAACACCACAGTTCAAATCAACAATTCCTCAGCACTCAGCTTTCTTTATGGTCCAACTCTCACATCCATACATGACCACAGGAAAAACCATAGCCTTGACTAGACAGACATTTGTTGGTAAAGTAATGTCTCTTCTTTTTAATATGCTATCTAGGTTGGTCATAATTTCCTTCCAAGTAGTAAGCGTCTTTTAATTTCATGGCTGAAATCACAATCTGCAGTGATTTTGGAACCCCCCAAATAAAGTCAGCCACTGTTTCCACTGTTTCCCCATCTATTTCCCATGAAGTGATGGGACCGGATGCCATGATCTTAGTTTTCTGAATGTTGAGCTTTAAGCCAACTTTTTCACTCTCCTCTTTCACTTTCATCAAGAAGTTCTTTAGTTCTTCTTCAGTTTCTGCCATAAGGATGGTGTCATCTGCATATCTGAGGTTACTGAAATTTCTCCTGGCAATCTTGATTCCAGCTTGTGCTTCCTCCAGCCCAGCATTTCTCATGATATACTCTGCATATAAGTTAAATAAGTAGGGTGACAATATACAGCCTTAACATACTCCTTTTCCTATTTGGAACCAGTCTGTTGTTCCATGTCCAGTTCTAACAGTTGCTTCTTTACCTGCATACAGGTTTCTGAGGCAGGTCAGGTGGTCTGGTATTCCCATCTCTTTCAGAATTTTCCACAGTTTATTGTGATCCACATAGCCAAAGGCTTTGGCATAGTCAATAAATCAGAAATAGATATTTTTCTGGAACTCTCTTACTTTCTCAATGATCCAGCGGATGCTGGCAATTTGATCTCTTGTTCCTCTGCCTTTTCTAAAACCAGCTTGAATATCAGGAAGTTTATGGTTCATGTATTGCTGAAGCCTGGCTTGCAGAATTTTGAGCATTACTTTAGTAGTGTGTGAGATAAGTGCAATTGTGCGGTAGTTTGAACATTCTTTGACATTGCCTTTCTTTGGGATTGGAATGAAAACTGACCTTTTCCAGACCTGTGGCCAGTGCTGAGTTTTCCAAATTTGCTGGCATACTGATTGCTGTACTTTCACAACATCATCTTTCAGGATTTGAAATAGATCAACTGGAATTTCATCACCTCCACTAGCTTTGTTTGTAGTGATGCTTTCTAAGGCCCACTTGACTTCACATTCCAGGGTGTCTGGCTCTAGGTGAGTGATCACACCATCATGATTATCTTCATCTTGAAGATCTTTTTTGTACAGTTCTTCTGTGTATTCTTGCCATCTTTTCTTAATATCTTCTGCTTCTGTTAGGTCCATACCATTTCTGTCCTTTATTGAGCCCATCTTTGCATGAAATTTTCCCTTGGTATCTCTAATTTTCTTGAAGAGACCTCTAGCAGATTTTACCAAGACCCTAAAGATAAGCTTTTATAATATAATAGAGCCCATGGGGACATTGCTTTTCCTGTTATCTCTGAGTCTTTCTAGTTTTAGTTTGAAATATTCAGTAAATCAAATTTCATGTAAACTGATAGCCAAATGTAAAATGGGTAAGTCTAAAGTGCCTAATTAATTTTGATATGCCTCTTGTCTTGCATTTCAGGAATTCATCAATAGACAAAAAGTGACAAGTTTTCACCATAAGTAGAGAACTAGCCCTACATGGAGAATCATTTTGGAGTACGTCTTAACATAATGGTCTTTATTAGTAAGCAGGTTTCTCCCTCTTGCCTCCACCCACCATCAAGACAATGAAGCAAGGCCAATGAGGAATTAGAAGATGTGACTTAGTCAGAGATCTACCAGGCATGAAGAGGAAGGAGGAAGTAAAGTATACCCTAATTTTTCCATCCTGTGGATTTTGGAAGGAAAAAGCTAAATGGAGAGAAATTGAGGAAAGCATGCTTCTATTCCTATCTCTTATTCTAGTTTAAACCTGATGTGTTCTGTGAAAGGGGAGTAGGGGGCAAACTATAGAAATATCCAGATAGGAATAGGGAAGCATGCCCTGGACATGGCATGAGGGAGTCTATAAGCTCCTAAGAGACATCCTTCAGGGACTTTAGTAAGACACTTATTATGACATGGGAATAACAAGTTTCCACAATTGCCATAGGGAACATACAAAGGTGCCAATGGGCTTCCCAGGTGGCACTGGTAATAAAGAACATGCCTGCTAGTGTAGGAGACTGTGCAGAGACTTGGATTTGATCCTAGGTTGGAAAGATCCCCTGGAGGAGGGCATAACAATTCACTACAGTATTCTTGCCTGGATAATTCCATGCACAGAGGAGCCTGGTGGGCTACAGTCTGCAGGGCTGCAAAGAATCAAACATGACTGAAGTGGCTTAGCATGCACATAAAGCTGCCAATGGTGACACAGAAGACTGCAGTTGAGAAAAGCAGCCAGTGGCAGAGACCCAATATCAGAAGGCAAGGGCCAAATTAGCCCTCATGGACCATTACATTCCAAAAGGCAAAGTGACACACACAGACCAGCAGAGCAAGTTCAGAGATGGAGCTGACAGGGCCAGCCCTCCTAGATGGACAAGGGCCAGGTTACACAGACTGAAACCTCTCTCCAGTGTTGCTGGGTATCAACTCACTGCCCCCCAGCTCCCCAAAGACTTGAACACATTCAGGGTGCTTAAGACCAAAAGAGACTAACATATTTTTAAGCTTTAGTTGAAAATACACTTCTATACCTCTATGCAACACTGCCCCCAATCCAGCTAGTGGGGTTTATATTAATAATTAAATCAGATATAGAAAACAGAGAAACTATATCTTCTTTCTTGGTATCAGTGTTCATAAAAAATGTGACCCCTTACACTCCTTCACCATGAAAGGCAATTGAACTGAAATACATGAAAATTGATTTTCTCCAAACTATCAAATGGCCAAATGTGTTCTCACTTAAGAGTCAAATAGTGGCTTTTCTTAGTACAAAGAAATACTTTGTACTATTGTACTTTTCATCTTTACATAAGATGAAAAAACTTATGTATCTTTCAATAAATGGAGAATTGAGATTGTTTTAGGTTTTGGTTGGTTTAGGGAGATCGGTTTCGAGGTGTTTTAGACTTAGTCAGAGCTTTTGGTTTCCTTAGATACATAAAGTGTCCAAGGATTCCCAGGTTAGAATTTTCATGCAATTTATAAGCAGTGGGAACTCAGGGGCCAAGAGTGAACATTTGGTTTGCATTACTTAGCATGCTATGCTGTGCTGGAATTAGTTGTTCAGTCATGTCCAACTATTTGCAACTCCATAGACTAGCCATACAGGCTCCTCTGTTCATGGGGATTCTCCAGGCAAGAATACTGGAGTGGGTTGCCATGCCCTCCTCCAGGAGATCTTCCCAACCCAGAGATTGAACCAGGTCTCCCGCATTGCAGGCAGATTCTTTACCATATAAGCCACCAAGGGAGCCCAAGAATACTGGAATGGGCAGCCTACCCCTTTTCCAGTGGATCTTCCCAACTCAGAAATCGAACCAGGGTCTGCTGCACTGCAGGCAGATTCTTTATCAGCTGAGCTACCAGGGAAGTCCATTTAACATGCTGGTTTCCCCTTAAACAGTCTACAAAACAGATGAAAAAAAAAAAAAAACTTTTTTAACTTTTCTTTTTACTGAATATTGCTTAACAAATCTTTTCCTAGAAAAAATGGGAATCATATTTCTCATTTTGAATTATAACCTCTGATACTTACCCAATGAAAAGCCAAGATTATTATAATCCATGAAGAAAAAGGGAGAAAAAATACTCTTAAATATTCCAATATGACTCATATAAAATTTAGCCAGATTGTCTTAAATAACTATAAGATATCCCTACAATTTTTTTAAGTAAATAAAAACAAAGATAATTTTGTGTTGGTTTAGGGAGATGGATTGTTTACTTTTCTTACTAAATATCCAAAATAGGTTACCTAAACTGTCATATATAATATTATATATATTCTGAATATTTTTCAGAATTATACTATGGAAAGAATACAGATTTAACAGAATAGTGTTGATTCAAGTTCAATAGGACACAAATTTAATATATTCACAACTCACAATTTCAAAGACATTAATATCCAATGAGTGTATTAATTAAGAGAATATGAGTTTTTCAACATTTAAGGTAAAAGAGAAACACAGTAACAGGTAGATATGAAAGCTCGGTCTCTAGAGTTGAGTCTTAAGAGTCCAGCAGGCTTTACTGGGATAGAGATATCAGTCATATCTTCTCATGGCTTTCAGCCATCCCTGAAGGACTACAGCAAACCTAATAGGCCAATGAGAAGTTTAAAGCCAGATGTTCTTGGTATGTATGGAGCCATGTCCACATCAGAAGTCGGGCAATTCTTGACTCCTTTGACTCCTTGTTTGTTAAAACCTTGTATCGGTCTATATGCTCACGGTCTTATCTGTCTCCTTCCAATACATGCAAGAAGGGCATGATTTGTAATAAAATCAAAAAATAATAAATGAGATGTTATTTTTTATACCCAACTTCATCTTTCTCTTGGGTATCTATAAATAGAAATTTTAAGGAATATCATTAAAAATGACTAAGGGTCAAATTCATAATTAATAACATGACTCATCAAGTGATAAAAAATTTTTATGCATGCAGGATAGAGAATATTCATACTATATTTGGCCTTGCCACAAGCAAAATCTATTTTCAAATCCCCTATTCTTTTTTCCTTTTTTTGTAACTTTTGTCTTCTTACTCACTCTTGACTCACTGCATTGTTTTATTGATTCTGAGCTCATGAATCATAAAGGAACCTACATCAGCTGTTCATGGATGGTATTGTGGTTAGAAAGGTCAATATATTCTTCAGCTGAAAGCTAGGCAGAAGCAATAGAGGAAAAAAAAATTTGAAGATACTCCTCGGAGGTAAAATTCTAAGAAACAGACTCTTCTCACCTACCTGTATTCTTTTACAAATAGACACATTCTTGGTGTATTTGAATGTCTGTTTTAACTCATGCCAGGAAAATCACTTTATAAGAATTGTTCAAGTCTTTGTCTTAGTGTTAAAGTAGAAGATTCTTAAAAATTTTATGCGTGACCCAGAAAAATCATCAAACAACCTGGAATTCAGCATTAATCCACTAACACTATGTTATATTTAATGTGGGAAAAAAGAACCTCAGGTTTATAGTTTCCAAGATTTAAAAAGTGACCAAGTTTAAAAACTGTACTAACTAGTATCCATTTGCAACAAACGACAGCATTGGTCTACAGCAGAAACTTGGATCAAGATAAGTTAAGTAGATTGTTAGAATTATGATTATTGTAGTCATGGTTGAAGAAATATTCCTCTATAATTCTATAGCTTTAAAAAAATTTTATAGGATGCTACGCTCAAACTGATAAGATAGTAAGTATAACAGCCTTTTATCACATATTTTATATATGATATCATACATTTTTTATGATATATGTACTAAAAAAAATGTACTAAGATGTAGTACATAGACATTTTAAACATAGACATTTCATCCACATAGTCAGGCATAGTCCCTAGGAATCGTGGAATAAATATCACTTTCAAAGTGGCCTGCTGTTGCTGTTTAGCCATTAAGTCGTGTCTGACTTCGAGACCCCATGGACTATAGTCCACCTGGTTTCTCTGTCCATGGGATTTCTCACGGAAAATTATTGGAGTGGGTTGCCATTCTCTTCTCCAAAAGTAGCCTGATACAGGGATAAATTTATGAAATTTCAGTTTGCCAAGGAAATCTTTGGCATTTATCCCAACACATCCTAAAATGTCCATGGTACATATTCAAAAGTACACATACCTGTACCTTACAGTACAGTCTGCTGTAATTCACCAAGTACTCATTTCTATCATTTTCAATTTGTTCAGTTCTTTTTTATTCATTACCAAGCAACTTTGCCATACAGTTTATACTAACTTTAACTAAAAGATATGACTATTTAATGAACATCTGTGTTTAAAGAAATAAATAAATTAAATATTACACCTTCAGTTCAGTTCAGTCACTCAGTCGTGTCTGACTCTTTGCGACCCCATGGACTGCAGCACACCAGGCCTCCCTGTCCATCACCAACTCCCAGAGATTACCCAAACTCATGTCCGTTGAGTCAGTGATGCCATCCAACCATCTCATCCTCTGTCGTCCCCTTCTCCTCCTGCCCTCAATCTTTCCCAGCATCAGGGTCTTTTCAAATGAGTCAGCTCTTTGCATCAGGTACCCAAAGTATTGGAGGTTCAGCTTCAACATCAGTCCTTCCAATGAGCACTCAGGACTATCTCCTTTAGGATTAACTGGTTGGATCTCCTTGCAGTCCAAGGGACTCTCAAGAGTCTTTTCCAATATTATACCTTACCTTTTGCTATTAGGGATGTGTTAAAGCTAACAAAAAAGATATTATCTCTGGCAATATAGGGCATGGCAACCCACTCCAGTATCCTTGCCTGGATAATCCCATGGACAGAGGAATCTGGCAGGCTACATTCCATACACACAGTTGGACATGACTGAAGTGACTTAGCACACATGCATGCACACACTGATTCCAGAACTCACACTTAACCACTGAGCTACTTTGCACTGTGTTTTAGAAAGATGGCATCAGTGTAAATTGTACTTTGAAAAGAGGTGGACGGATACATTGTCACGGCAATTAGGAAGCTCTAACAGAGATTGAGATAATGAAGTTCTAAGTGGAAAAGGAATTAAATGGGGTAAGGATTCAAAGGAAAGAGATTAAAAGCCAGCTCAGAGATTTAAGGGTATTGATAAAATAGCTCCACAAAATTCAGTTTAAATCAGGTCTGTTAAACTGTCACTGAGATAAAGAAAACATTTAGGATCAGGTAGACTAGTGTCCCGGAGAAGGCAATGGCACCCCACTCCAGTATTCTTTCCTGGAAAATCCCATGGACGGAGGAGCCTGGTAGGCTGCAGTCCATGGGGTCGCTGAGTCAGACATGACTGAGCAACTTCCCTGTCACTTTTCACTTTCATGCACTGGAGAAGGAAATGGCAACCCACTCCAGTGTTCTTGCCTGGAGAACCCAGGGACGGGGGAGCCTGGTGGGCTGCCGTCTCTGGGGTCGCACAGAATCAGACACGACTGAAGCGACTTAGCAGCAGCAGCAGCAGACTAGTGTCCACCCCCTGATTTTTTATTTACTAGCTGTGCATCATCGGAACAGGAATTTAACCACACAGAGCTTTGCTTAATTGTCTGTAAAATGGGAGAAGGCTTAATCTCATGAAAATGTCATGAAAATTAAATAAAGGAATAAATTTCACAACATCTATCATAATGTCTAATGTATGGTGAGTGAAAGTCACTCAGTCGTGTCCAACTCTTGGTGACCCCATGGACTACAATTCCATGGAATTCTCCAGGCCAGAATACTGGAGTGGGTAGCCTTTCCCTTCTCCAAGGGATCTTTCCTACACAGGGATCAAACACAGGCAGGCAGGTTCTTTACTAGCTGAGGCATAAATGAAGCCCCTAACGCATGGCATGCTTTCTCAAATCAAGGTTATAATCCAGGTTCAACAAATGTGGATTATGTTTCATTCTAATGCTGTCTCTCCCAAAAGAGTATGTAAGGGAGCTTGTATGCTACACACTGATTCTTTACAAAGATAAATATGAAAGTCATTCTACGTGTACAGATGACACTGGTTTGAATATGCACGTCATGACCCAGCTTCCTGGTGACATAAAAGTTTAGGAATGATTTTGGGAACTAGTAATTTTAGGGGAAGGGCATGTGTGAGATTTTATGTCTCCTCTTAATGCTCTTTTCTTTGTGCCTTCAAACCAAGTCCTTGAGATTTATTTTCTTTACTTATAACAAATAATTAAATCATTGCTGTTTTCCTCTGCTCATGTAATGTCAAAGGTTAACATTTATTTTGTTGTTAACGAATTGAGAAAGGGTGCTAAATGAGAAACTACACAAAACTGATTTATAAACCAAAAATTACCTCTCCTTATTTAGGAGAAAAGTGTATGCACAAAGTTTAAATCTGTCTAAACAATATGGGTATACAAACTAGAAATATTTAATAGCACAAAGGATATGAATTTAAATTCATTCCATTTGTCACATAGATAAATATTTTTAAGTCAAAAAAGAGCTTCATCAGAAAATAATGGGAAAACTCTGAAATATCAGCATTAGAGTACTTTGACAGGAATATTTATTTTCCTTAATTATAATAGCTTTTCTCTGATTTTCAAATACAATATGATTTGCAAAGCATGAAAGCCACATTGAAATTTTATAATGGAAAATAAAACCACTGATCACTACTTCCCTGAATATTTCCAAATTAAAAATGTCAGGTTAGAAATATATACATGATAAGACAAATAGATTGTAATTATGGAAAGTCTTAAAAGACTTTCATTTCCTTATCTGAGGTCTTTAAAAGTAGACCCATCAACCATCTCAAACACATCCTCTCTTGCATCCTAAATGAATTAAAGGAAAAAGAAAAATTCAGCCTTGACAGCCCAAAAAAGATGGGTAGGCCTCAAACTTTCACATTTGTAATAATGCATTCTCTTTTCTAATAGCAAGCTACAATTTACTTTTTTAATCCAAATTAGCTTTGCTTAAAGGTCAAATAGACAATGTTGTTAGAAACAGCAGGAATGATATTTCCAACACTAATGCTTTGCTTCTGCAATGTGATAAAATTCATATTAACCATAGAAATTAAGGACACAGCATAGCTACTTTAAATATTGCTATTCTAGAAAAAATTTGTAGCTAGACATACACATCAAAAAATCACTAATAGTAGCACTGACATATATATACTACATATGTAAAATAGGTAATGAGTGGGGAGCTGCTATATAACACAGGGAGCGTAGCCTGGTGTTCTGTGATAGCCTAGATGGGTGGTATGGGCTTAAGAGGGAGAGGGTACATATATCATTATGAGTGATTTGCATTGCTATACAGTAGAAACCAACACAACACTGCAAAGCAATTATCCTCCAATTAAAACTTTAAAAAAAAAATTTTAACAAATAGCTACTGCTAGTAAATATGACCATGCTATCAGAATACCGCTGATGAGTTTCAATGCAAGATATTCATTTGAAACATACATTTCTTTGTGGCTTAGAAATAAAGTTTTCCTTCTTTGGAGAATTAATTTATACTCCCAAGTGTCCTTCTTTCAATCTTTATAAATATCTTTCATTATGAGATATATACACTGAGAAGAATGCACAATACACAGATTCTCATTTAAAAAATTAAGATAATATAGCTATAACCACCTCTGAGATTAAGAAATAGAACCTTTGTTGCACTGCTAAAGCACACTCTTTTCTCCTTCCCAGTCAAAACTACCTACTTTTGTCCAGAGCTGAGTCGGACACAACTGAAGTGACTTAGCAGCAGCAACCACTTTCTTGACTTCTATAATAAATTTTTTCTTGGTTCTTATTATGATTTTACCATTGTTATAATTCCCTAAAACATATTATTTCATTTTGCCTACTCTTCTGCTTTATATAAATGGGATCTATTCTATATATTCTTCTGAGAATTTCATAATTGCTCGACATTATGTTTGATTATCTGCGCTATTGTGTGCACAGGTTTTGAGTTAATACTAAGCTCTTAAAGTGAATTGAAGAGTTTTTCTCTTTCTATTCTCCAGAGGATTCTGTGCAAGATTAGGATTGCTTTTTTTTTTTTGAATGTTTTTGAAAAATTTTTCAGGAAAAATTATTATGTAGTAATGATAATAATTCATTAATTGTTTCATATACTTGTAAAATTTAATTATTATAAATATTAACTGTGCTATGTGTATCAATAAAGGCACATATTAACTTGGTTTGGAATAGAGTTCAGTCTGTTTTTGTTGTTGTTGCTTTTTTCTCTCTTTTTTAAAAAAATGATCACGGTTTTTAAAAATTCTTTAGTGATTTATGATTTTTAAAAGTTTCACACACAT
Source organism: Budorcas taxicolor (assembly GCF_023091745.1). Classification (NCBI taxonomy): domain Eukaryota; kingdom Metazoa; phylum Chordata; class Mammalia; order Artiodactyla; family Bovidae; genus Budorcas; species Budorcas taxicolor. The sequence goes on along the minus strand of NC_068919.1, from coordinate 37,455,785 downwards.
GATTTCATATAATCCCATAGTAACTCATACTTTCCCCCTACCCCAATGTTGATTATGTACACCCCTCTCCCTTTCCTCTCTCCATTGGTAACCACTAGTTTGTTCTCTGTATATGTGAGTCTGCTTCATTTTTGTTTTATTCACTAGTTTTTTGTACTTTTAGATTACACATATAAGTAATATCATAAAGCATGTGTCTTTTTCTTGACTTATTTCACTTGGCATAATGCCCTCCAAGTCTATCCATGTCATTGCAAATGGCAAAATTTCATTATTTTTATGGCTGAATAGTATTCCGTTATATATATAGATACACACACATTTTCTTTATCCATTCATCTCTTGATGGACACTTACTTTGTTTCCATATCTTGGCAATTGTAAATAATGCTGCTATGAACATTGAGGAACACGTATCTTTCTGATAGTGATTTTGGCTTTTTCATATATATATCCAGGAGGTCATGCTAGGTCATGTGGTAGTTCTATTTGTATTATTCTGAGAAATTTGTATACTGTTTTCCCTAGTGGCCGCACCAATTTACATTCCCACCAGCAGTGTATGAGGGTCTTCTTTTCTCCATATCCTCTCCAACATTTGTTTCCCATGGTCTTTTTGATGATAATCATTCTGACAGGTGTGAAGTGATGTCTCACCATATTTTTGATTTGCATTTCCCCGATGTTTAGCCATGTTGAGCATCTTTTCATGTGCCTATTGTCCATGTGCATGCCCTCTTTGGAAAAATGTTTCTTCAGTTTTCCTGCCTTTTTTTAAATTGAGGTGTTTTATGTTGAGTTGTATGACCTATTAATATTTATATTTCCAGATATTAATCCCTTATTGGTCATATTATTTGCAAATATTTCTCCCATTCAGTAGGTTGTCTTTTCATTTTGTCAATGGTTTCCTTTGCTGTGCAAAATCTTTTTTTTTTTTTTTAATTTTTATTTTTACTTTATTTTACTTTACGATACTGTATTGGTTTTGCCATACATTGACATGAATCCACCATGGGTATACATGCGTTCCCAAACATGAACCCCCCACCCACCTCCCTCCCCATAACATCTCTCTGGGTCATCACCGTGCACCAGCCCCAAGCATGCTGTATCCTGCATCAGACATAGACTGGTGATTTGATTCTTACATGATAGTATACCTGTTACAATGCCATTCTACCAAATCATCCCACCCTCTCCCTCTCCCTCTGAGTCCAAAAGTCCTTCGGAAGAATCAATATAGTGAAAATGAGTATACTACCCAAAGCAATTTACAAATTCAATGTTGTGCAAAATCTTTTAAATTTAATTCGGTCTTACTTGTTTACTTTTGCTTTTATTTTCTTTGCTTTAGGAGATGTATCCAAAACAATACTGCTGCAATTTATGTCAAAGAGTATTCTGCCTATGTTTTCCTCTTGGAGTTTTAGAGTATCTGACTTTATATTTATGTCTTTAATCCATTTTATTTTTGCAAATGGTATTAAGGAATGTTCTAATTTCATTCTTTTACATGTAGCTGTCCAGTCTTCCTCGTACCACTTATTGAAGAGACTGTCTTATCTCCATTATATATTCTTACCTCCTTCATTGTAGATTAATTGACCATAAGTGTGAGGGCTTATGTCTGGGCTCTCCATTTTGTTCCATTGATCTCTGTGTCAGCTTTCGTGTGAGTGATTGGTTGGCTTTTAATTGAGTAGGTCTTTCTTTGACTTTTACAGCTATTTAAAGGAGTAGACTAATAAGTAGAAAAGGTTTGATTATTTCAGTATAAAGATAAAAAGCTTTTCTTCCACTAAATAAGTGAATATAGAAACTTATAGTTTTTAAGGTCTGTTTTTAAATAACTTGTGTGGATATTTTATTTTTATCATAAAATGATAATGTAATACCCCTTTCAGTATCAAATACTGAGTCATATTCATCTGCTTACTCTATCATAATGCTGAGGACTCAGAGTCCATCTTTTCATGTTTTGGTGGAATTTCATATTATCCCAAAAGGGATAATCCCAATACCAAAATCAGTCTCATGGTGCATTGTAAGAGATAGAAATGCCTGTTAAATAAAAATGTGTCAAAACACTGATGGCCAACATGATTGAGGCCCAAAATTAATACAACTATCAAAAATTGAACTAGTAAGTCATGAATTTGTGAATCTATTTAATATCTTGCATTTCATGTTTTCAACTTCTTTGTGCTCTGATTTCATTTTTAAAGTAAATCCCTCCTGAATTAAATTAACTTTTAACAACTTCATAGAAAACAGTATCCTCATCTATCAACAGGGTCTTTTTTATTTTGGAAACATAAAATACTTGCCTCTATTATAATTTGAATAATGAATTACACAATATCATTGGATAGTTTCAAAGACTTAAGTAGATTTTTGTCAAAGGTCTATACATATATTTCCCCCAAGGGAAAAATTAAAGTGTGGTGTAAATCACAGACACGTAAACCTAATAGCAATTAAAATAAAATACTGGCCATATTAATTATCAGGTACTCCAGTAAAAGACTAAATAAACAAATGAAGGTTAGAGGAAATGAAAATTCTGCATAATTCTATTTGGGGATAGTGCTAACAGTCATGTCAAAGCCAAGGCCAGTGTACATCATGTTCATTTTTATTCCATCTTGGAAGAAATTAATCACTTTAAAGTGGCTACCACTGTCAAACAAAAGGTTATAGATCTTTTCAAAATTGTTAGTTTATCAAGAGAAAATAGTCCTCATCTTAACCAGAGAGAGATATTTTTGTGATCACAACATAACTACCTCACAATCTGTCAAAATATAGAAAACTTCATGGCACAGAAATCACATTCCTTTTACTCATATTTTTCTCTCAATAGCCCTTTCTTGCATCTTTTCAACAATCTGAATTTAAGCCTATACCCTATAAATAAAAGTATCCCTGAAATAATTCCCTATACTTAAGTAAAATAAACAGAGCATCAGAATTTTTCTCCTAAGAAAAATCATTATATAAATTTATAAAAGAGCTTTTTAAAAGGGAATGTCTTTCAACAATTTTATGTATTACTCCATTAAGTAATTCAAGGGAGTCAAGTTTCAGGCTGACTTAAAAAGTGAGAAAATACATGTGAAACTTTTACATCACATCCCTGTTCTCACATCCTCTAGACCTATAAAGATGGCAAAATTATTGTGAAAGCCTAGATGCCTAATGTCACCATCTAGCCTTTCTCAAATTAGAAAAAAAAAAAAAAATCCAAGAGAGCTAAGTGGGTTTCTACCTATTGTGAAGCCTTATCCCTTATTTAAGCATTAAGTCCCCACTGATAGGAATGAAGTTGCAACATCAACCACTAGGAAGCTCTTCTCTTGCTCTTAAGAATTGGAAGGTATACAGTCCAACCTAACTTTGCCTCTGATGGAATGCAGCATAGATTCAAGCACTAAATACAATTCACACTCACCTATGATAATTTTCATAGAGTAAATTAGGGCCTGCCTCTACACGATTTTTATGTATTTGGAAGAATCAGATTCATAGTCATCACTTTCAATGTTTAGTTCTGTGAAGAACAGGGCATTTCCTTTAGTTTTGACATCCATATGTAATTAATTTATAGGCATTCAATACTGATCATTTGTACTTAAGGTATCTAAATTTTCCTTAGCCTCTGTTTAATGTTTGTTAATACATTCACCCCTTATTGCCTTCTGGTGCCTCAGTGTACTCTGAATAGTAAGGATTTCTACTGTATCCCAAAATCTAACACTAAATTTTCAGTGAGTTCATTGAGTATAGAAATTATACCAATACCAATGTAAAAACTTACAAACTATTTAAGATGACCTCTACCCAACATTCTAGAAGACAATTTTAGTTTCTTAGTTAGAAATATAGATTATTATTGCTGACAATTCAACATCATCCAACTATTTTTTTCTGATGATCCCAACAGTCTAGAGTTTAACAATTTCCCAAGACAAAAAGCTGTGCTTGAATATTGTTCTATAATTTATTTACTCTTTGTGTGACCACCAATAGGTTCTTTAACTAAATTAAATTTTATTTTTCTCATATATAAATTCTTCATATTTGTATTATCTCACTTGTTTACTACACTAGATGGAACTTCCAGTACAACATGATTATAGAAATGATGAGATTAAACATACATACCTTATCTATATTTTTAGGGGGAAAGTGTTTGAAATTATCAGTGAGTTTTAGCTGTAGTGTTTTGTGGAATAACAGGAATATATTAATTAGAAAATTTCTCAATATTTTAAGCCATTCCATCCCTTTAATCTCATTGTTACATGAGTTATAATGTTTTATTTAAAATGATATAACCAAGAAAATAAAATGATAAGTCACAGTTTAGTGATATTTTTAAAGTCACTTTAAAAGCTGAAAAATACAGTTTTTTGTTTTTAGTTGATGGAATAATATGCACCACAAAGTCCATTATTCTTTCCAGAAAACCTACATCATTTATCCCTTTCAATTATCAAGCATTTCAATTTCCTCCGATAATTTTATCCCAAAATTAAAATGCATGTTGATGAGATATAATCCTTAGTTTTTGTTTTGTTTTGTTTTGTTTCCTGTTGGGCTGCTCAGAACTGAGAGAATTTAAAACCTTATTCTTCCCAGCTTGATTGAACCCATGAGAAAATGTTCTTCCTTCTTAAAAGATCAGTATAAAATATTATCCACAGGAACACCAAGCTCACATGTGAATATACTATCCCTCCATTATTAACAAAGATAAATTACTACCTCATTATTTCTCCCTGCACGACAAATCAGCTCTACTTTTTAGGCTGCTTCAGATCCACATATGTCTTAAAGGATTGTTCTTTCATTTATGTTTTAGGTACTCAATAATTCTGAATCTTGATTTAATTTGGTGGTCTTCTCAGAGAATAGCATATGTGCTAAATGAAATTTCCTGCAATCAACTGAGGTGCCAAATCTCTCTATTTTAAGACAGTTCCTTCTCTTTTTCGAATGATATAAAAACAAAAGTTGTAAGTTCTTTGAATTTGACAGTAAAATCTGCAGTTGCTTCTGATGGTGTGAGACACTATTAGTCAAGTTTCTCTGATTCATATTGCTTACTTCCTTAATACTAGAAATTAGCATGATTTAGAGTTCATTATAAAAAAAGTAGGTAGGGGAGAGTATTCTAGGTTTTTGGAAAATAAGTGGTCATCTGAATTTTAATATCTTCAAATACTATTTAAAAATCAGATCACTTGAGAGCAAACAGAACCATCTGTAATCCATGCCTATAGTACAGATGATAGAACATACTAGAAAACTTAAATTGCATGTATACAGGGGAAATAAACATCCCAAACCAGGAGAACCAGCTCTAGAGTCCAGGATGGACCAGAAAGTCAGGCAAACATCATGCCAAAAATAGAGCTCTGTGCACCTAGGAGTAAAAAATGAGAAATAAAATAATCACCATCCTCAAGAAAGATGGCTGCCCTTTTGGGGACAAAATACTGAGAAGAATCTCATACCTTTGACTCAGAAAAAATGGCTACAGAAAAACTGAAGGCAGGGGAGTTAAAAGAATGTGAATTGCAGTTTTGGGAAAGCACAACTTTGTAAGAAGAGGGAAGAGACTTTTAAAAGTGCTTCTTTAGTGAAGCAAAAGAAAGAAACAGGCAGTAGAGTTTAAAGATCCTACAAAAGCAAATCACAAGGCTAGAAGATACTCCCTGAAGTCACCATATAGTAAAGAACCTGAATGCTATACTAATAAAAGAGCACAGTCCTATACAAAAACACAAAGAAAGACCTTCTAATTTCTCACACCTGCAGAGATGGCATCACCTGTTAACTATTGATCCAGGAAATATAATTTTGGGAAAAAAGAGAAAATCCATACAAGTAAAGTTATACAAAGTCACTGTAAACTGAAAATGAGAATCAAAAGAGTTCATTGGATAAAAACTCTCCCCTTAAAATCAACCATGAAATAAAAGGATAAATATAATACAACATGGCAATCTGAATTAAATATCATTAAATAAGCATTTATAGAGATGAAAATTCTAAATCTGAAAGGAGAAACAGATAAAACTAGAAAATGTGAAATTATAAGATTTGAATTCAAGAAGAAAACTGAAGGAAAAGCAATTATCTCAGATTTGGAAAATGAAGGATTAATTAGAAAGTGCCAAAGGGTTTTGATAAGCCATGACTGAAAACTGGACATGGAACAATGGACTGGTTCAAAATTGGGAAAGGAGTATGTCAAGGTTGTATATTGTCATCCTGCTTATTTGACTTACATACAGAGTACATCATGCAAAATTCTAGGCTGGATGAAGCACAAGCTGGAATCAAGGTTGCCAGGAGAAATATCAATAACCTCAGGTATGTGGATGGCACCATCCTTATGACAGAAAGTGATGAAGAACTAAAAACCTCTTGATGAAAGTGAAAGAGGAGAGTGAAAAAGTTGGCTTAAAACTCGATATCAGAAAGCTAAGATCATGGTATTCAGTCCCATCACTTCATGGCAAATAGATGGTGAAACAGTAACAGACTTTATATTGGGGGGCTCCAAAATCACTGCAGATGGTGACTGCAACCATGAAATTAAGAGACACTTGGTCCTTGGAAGAAAAGCTATGACTAACCTAGACAGCATATTTAGAAGCAGAGTCATTACTTTGTCAACAAAGGTCTATCTAGTCAGAGCTATGGTTTTTCCAGTAGTCATGTATGGATGTGAGAATTGGACCATAAAGAAGGCTGAGCACCAAAAGAACTGATGCTGTTGAACTGTGATGTTGGATAAGACTCTTGCAAGTCCCTTGGACTGCAAGGAGATCCAACTAGTCCATCCTAAAGAAAATCAGTCCTGAATATTCATTGGAAGGACTGCTGCTGAAGCTGAAGTTCCAATACTTTGCCCATCTGATGCGAAGAGCTGACTTATTATAAAATACCTTGATGCCGGGAAAGATTGAAGTCAGGAGGAGAAGGGGACGACAGAGAATGAGATAGTTGGATGGCATTACCAACTCAATGGACATGAGTTTGAGCAAGCTCCAGGAGTTAGTGATGGACAGGGAAGCCTAGCGTGCTATAGTCCATGGGGTTAGAGTCAGACATGACTAAGTGATGGAACTGAACTGAACTGTAATGAAAAAAGCCAAAATAACAGAACACAAAATAAAAACATAAAAGTATCAGAGAGAAATTAATAGATTGGAAGATAGGTGAAGAGCATCCAACATATTTATAGGAGCCCCAATGAAAAAAACCAAACCAAAAATGAAGACAGTAATGCAGAACCCCAAAATATATCCACATAAATATGTCCAACTCATTTCTGACAAATTTTCAAAAGTAATTCAATGGAGGAAGGGTAGTTTTTACAACAAATAATGCTGGAGTAATTGAACATCCAAAGGCAAAAAAATAAGCATTGAAGTAAATCTTATGCCTTATATAAAATGGATCATATATTTAAATATAAAACTATAAAACTTTTATGAGAAGATCAGATAAAATCTATAGAACTCAAGATTAGTTCTTGGATTTGAAAACAAAAAGCACAGTCCATAACCTGTTTTGTAAAAGTTGCTGTTAAGAGAATGAAGATAAGCCACAAACTAGGAGAAACTGCAAATCTCATAACAAAGGACTCATACCTATAATACAGAAAGAATTACCTATATGTAAGAGTAAGAAAATAAGTAATCCAATTAGAAAATGAGCCAAGGAATTGAACTTCATTAAACACAGTGGGAAATAAGCACATGAAAATGTGTAAAACATCATTAACTCTTATGGAAATACAAATTATGAGATACTATAACAGACCTGCAGCCATGAAATTAAGACGCTTACTCCTTGGAAGAAAAGTTATGACCAATCTAGATAGCATATTCAAAAGCAGAGACATTACTTTGCCGACTAAGGTCCATATAGTCAAGGCTATGGTTTTTCCAGTAGTCATATATGGATGTGAGAGTTGGACTGTGAAGAAGGCTGAGCACCAAAGAATTGATGCTTTTATACACCCGTGGTGGATTCATGTCAATGTATGGCAAAACCAATACAGTATTGTAAAGTAAAATAAAGTAAAAATAAAATTAAAAAAAAATAAAATAAAAATACATGCTTAACATATAAATAAATAAATAAATAAACTGTGGTGTTGGAGAAGACTCTTGAGAGTCCCTTGGACTGCAAGGGGATCCAACCAGTCCATTCTGAAGGACATCAGCCCTGGGATTTCTTTGGAAGGAATGACGCTAAAGCTGAAACTCCAGTACTTTGGCCACCTCATGCAAAGAGTTGACTCTTTGGAAAAGGTTTTCATGCTGGGAGCAATTGGGGACAGGAGGAGAAGGGGATGACAGAGGATGAGATGGCTGGATGGCATCACTGACTCGATGGACGTGAATCTGAGTGAACTCTGGGAGTTGGTGATGGACAGGGAGGTCTGGTGTGCTGCGATTCATGGGGTCACAAAGATTGGACACGACTGAGAGACTGAACTGAACTGAACTGATAACAGACCTATTAGAATGACTATAATGAGATTATAAATATTTTTCATTCTTTCCTTTAAAAAAAAATACTAACAGTGCTAAATTCTGATGAAGATGCATAGAAATTTGATCTCTTACACACTGATACTACAGATGTAAAATGCTACAACTACTTTGAAAATTAGCCTAATATCATCAACCAAATAATTAGCTCGATTTTTTAATAAATTCATTGTAGATCTCTAGTTATCTGTCCCGCTAGTCAAACTGAATTACCTGGTATACTTTCCAAAGCTCTGTCCACTGAGAGATTTTCTTATAGGACTGTTCTTCAGGAAAACATCAGAGAGGGATTGCAGTGCTGCAGCTGAACCATCTGTTGACCAAGCCCAGCTATGTTTTTTGTGAGTCCATGTATCATAGAGAACTCTCTATGTAGTCACAGGTAGAGACTAAGAGAGGCAGGAGACAATGTAACCAGATTAGACGATTATGGCACCTGGGCCACTTACTCATGCAATTCACTTGTCCCTTCACTGCTTGCTCAAGCCTGATCTGGTTTATGCTACTTCTATTTGATGATGGAGTGTTCCTATGCATGCACACATTTATGGCTAGTTCACGACAGGGTAACTGAGTGGACAGTTATCCAGCATTGAATAGTTACTGTCTGCAGCTTTAGAAATTCCCAGAGGATAGCACACTTTGTTCCAAAATCCCAGGAGCCTGTGCTATGGTTCACTGTTAGAAACGTACTGAAGGTCTGCTACAGCTTTCTGCCACAGACATTTCATCCACCATTGCATTTACTGAGACACATGTTCCAAATACAGAGCAGCTGGCATAGAAACTTGCAGCTACTGCAAATTCTCCTCTTATTCTGGGCATTACTCAAAATCATTAGTCTTTCAGTTACTTCATAAAGAGAGTAGCTTTCCCAAAATGCATATGTTGCATCAAAAATCCAAAGCTTTCCTAGGCATTGTCTCTCTTTCTTGGCAGTAGGATGGCCCACATGCAGCAAATTTTCATTACCTTGTAAGAGGTTTATCAACATAATGCAGATCATTGAGCCTTTAGAAATGTTATGGAGGTGACATGTCTCTGAAGTTTCATAGAATTTATTTTCTATTCATAATAATCCATGCATGAGGGTCGGAGGCTCCTCCAATGGCTCAGATGGTAAAGAATCTGCCTGCAATGCAGGAAACCCGGGTTCGAACTCTGGGTCAGGAGGACTCCCATCCCCTGGAGAAGAGAATGGCTACCCACTCCAGTATTCTTGCCTACAGAATTCCATGTACAGAGGAGCCTGGCAGGACACAGTCCATGGCATCGCAGAGTCAGACACAAATGAGTGACTAATACTTTTCACTTTTTCACTTGGAGTAGTTGCTACTTCTGATCACCAGGTCTATTAAGCATAGTGTCATAAATGTAATATACCTTCTACTATGGATTTCTGTTAAAGGAAGCAATCAAATTCACTGTAGATTACATTTTGACATAGAGCTGGAGAGTCGATGTGGTCCTGAGTTAGGACACTGAAGGTATAATGTTGGCTCTACCTAGTAAAAACAACCAGCCTCTGATAGTACTCACTAGCAGGTAACAAGAAGCACTTCCCATATTTGCATAAAGAGTACCAAAAGATATGTGAGTTTGATCTAGCAGATGAATTTAAAAAAGCATATCTGGATGAGCACCTACAATTGGATTCATCACCTTCTTAAGCTTATGGTAATCCATTCTTCAAGGTTCCATCTGTCTTCTGCACAGACCAAATAGGCAAGTCGTGTTAAGTAGCAGGAGTACCACCTCTACATTTTTCAAGTCCTGGGTAAATGTCCTGATCTCTAAAATACCTACAAATGTGGTATTGCTTTAATTTGACTATTTTAGAAGGTACAGGTAGTATATCAGTCAAGGTTCTCCAGAAAAACAGAATCAATAGGACATATATATGTGAGTGTGAATGTATGTATTGTTCGCATGTTTGTGTACCCACAAACACACACAGCAAGTTAGCTATAGACTCCTGCAAATCTATTTAAGTTCTTGGAACATCATGATTAACTACCCAATGGTAAGAACACTGCCGTTCAAATTATTTGGTCGTTGCTTCAGATCAGCTATTCATTATAATATTCATGACCATCTTGTCTTTGGTGATAAAGTCCTATCACTTGCAGAGATACTGTCATCCACATGGAATTCAGGAAATTCAGTTGATTTCAACAATTTCTACTGTAATTTTTGCCTGAAAGAAAAACCAGCACACACCAAACACATACTCACAGAGTAAGAGAAGAACAAGAGCAACAGAGAGGGACAGATGGGGTAAGATTACATCTTTTCCTCAAAAGCACATGAGATTACATCCTCAAGGACAATAAAAATTGACCATTTATTAGGCAATTAAAAAAAATCTCAGAGTGATAAGGTAGCAATACAAAAATTCTTTGCTCAGATTATAACAAATTTAGAAATTAATAACAAAATCAAAAAAGTACTCACAATTGGGAATATGAAAACTTTTGCATTAAACAACTCTTGTTTTAAAGAGATTCAATTATAGCATTTCTAAAATATAATGATAGCAAATGTATTTTATTCAATGATCAGCTTCAAGTTCTTAAGTTTTTATGGTGATAAAATTGAAAAATAAAATAAAAATGAATTAAAGTCCCAAATAAAATATAGAAAAATAATATTCTATGAGTATCTACTATATGTCAGGTATTCTTGGCAACTTTATTATTAAAGCCATTCACTGAGTATTTCGTCTGCCCAGGCACTACACTAGGTATATTTAAAACATATCCCATTTCATGCTTATAATAATTTCATGTGGTAGCATTATTCCCATTTTGAAGATGAAGAAAATGAAACCCAGAATAATTTATCCAAGATCTGTAGCTAATAAGAGAACCAGGGTTTCAGAGATCCATCTGACTTCCCAACATTTGTTCTCAGCCTTACTCTCAGCATACTTACTGTGGCAGTGCCTGAGATGATATTTATGGTATTATTTACAACACATGATTATGTTTGAACAATTAAACACAATTGAGGGAATGTAGTTTCTGTTGCCTACCCTAATTTTTAGCCTATATTTCTTACATGTTTAAATTTGAGAACATGCAACTTTAGCACTTAGGGAGAAAAAGGATCTCTAAAAGCACCTTAAAACATTCATTAAAAAATGCTTCATGACCAATAAAGAATTAAACATCATTTAGTGTGCCAGAGGTTACAATGACAGCCAAAATTTACTCTCATGCCACTCATCTGAATTTATGTGACTTTCTGTTTTTAAAAAATCCTCAGAAATCATACAAATTCAGTTTTAAATAATAAATTGACCCTTTGTGCTAAAATGCATATGATTTGCTAACTTCACTCAAATGTATAGAGCCTCCACCTGGCATGTCAATAGACTCACATCTGGTTGTTTCATAAAATATGAGACAGGTTTCCTTTCTGTTCCTAAAGTACTGGCATTCCAGTGTGAAAATATGAATTGTAAGTAGACTATGTATCAAATGTGCATCATGGCAATGCTATAGGAATGTGATTGTGCCACCTAAAATCTCTTATTACAGGTAAGTACTAGGATTTAAAATATTCAGTGTAAAGCACTTTAACATCAGTTGCAAACCAGTAGTAGTGTTAATCGCTCAGTCATGTCTGACTCTTTGCAACTCCCATGGACTGTAGCCCACCAGGCTCCTCTGTCCATGGGATTTTCCAGGCAAGAATACCAGAGTGGGTTGCTAATTCCTTCTCCTAAAATGTGAAAGAGTCCATGGTAGGAATAGTAGGAGACACTGTTCAAACTGATGTGGTCATTTCTTTCACATCCTATTGAGATGCCATCTGTCTTAGTCCATTCAGGCTACTATAATACCATGACTGAATAGTTTATAAACAACATAAATTTCTCACAGTTTAGGAGGCTGAAAAATTCCAAGATCAAGGCACCAGCATGGTTGTATTCTGGTGAACAGTTCTGGGTTGCAGCTTCTCACTGTGTCCTTACATAGTGAATGGGATAAGGGATCTCTATGGGATCTCTCTTTCAATAACACTAAATATTCATTAAAAGGACTGATACTGAAGGTTAAGTTCCAATACTTTGGCCAACCGATGCAAAGAGCTGACTCAGAAAAGACCCTGATGCTGGGAAAGATTTGAAGGCAGGAGAAGAAGGGGGTGACAGATGATAAGATGGTTGGATGGCATCACTGACTGAATGGACATGAGTTTGAGCAAGCCCCAGGAGATGGTGAAATACAGGGAAGCCTGGCATGCTGCAGTCCATGGGGCAGCAAAGAGTCAAACACAACTGAGTGACTGAACAACAACAAAATTCATTAGTCTTTTCCCTTATGACCTAAAAGCTTCCCAAAGGCTCCAACTTCTATCACATTGGTCATTAAGATTTCAACATAAGAATTTTGAGGAGTACACAAACAGTCAGAACATAGCACCAGCCTATTGCACGTCTCTAAAAGGACAATGACCACCCTTCTCTTCCAATTATGTTAATTCTAGTAGTCCAAGTGAATTCTTCATAGAATTGATGGTCCTCATAGTGGAGGCTCCTAGAAACCAGACTTTCATAAGATAATATAAAAATCAATTTAGCAAAACATGCCTATGCACAATCCATATGAATATACAGTTAAGATCCAGAGGCCTCAAGGTAATGCAGCAATATTTAATGGAGAACTATGGCATAGAAATCTAGAGAGCTGAATATATTTTCACTCAACCATGAATACAATATGACCATGAAGAAGGTATTTAGCTAACCACAGTTTACCTTTTCTGAACTATCCCATGAAGAACAAAATTATATATAATCTTCAAGGTTTGATTGAGTTATGAGATTCTATTGTATATGATTCTTGGCAAGATGGCAAAAGAACATGGCTGGTTATCTCCCTATTTGAAATCAAGTTTGGAGAAAGTATGACTTCCAGAAAGAACTATAAATTCAAAGAACTAGAAAGAGAAGGCACCCAATACTGGGAAGAAAAGCTTTTTGAACAGTTTTACAGGGATTGCATTCAGTTCAGTCCAGTCACTCAGTCATGTCCGACTCTTTGCAAACCCATGAATCACAGCATGCCAGGCCTCCCTCTCCATCACCAACTGCCAGAGTCTACCCAAATCCATGTCCATTGAGTCGGTGATGCCATCCAACCATCTCATCCTCTGTCGTCCCCTTCTCCTCCTGCCTTCAATCTTTCCCAGCATCAGGGTCTTCTCAAATGAGTCAGCTCTTTGCATTAAGTGGCCAAAGTATTGGAGTTTCAGCTTCAACATCAGTCCTATCAATGAACACCCAGGACTGATCTCCTTTGGGATGGACTGGTTGGATCTCCTTGCAGTCCAAGGGACTCTCAAGAGTCTTCTCCAACACCACAATTCAAAAGCATCAATTCTTCAGCGCTCAGCCTTTTTCACAGTACAACTTTCACATCCATACATGACCACAGGAAAAACCATAGCCTTGACTAGACGGACCTTAGTCGGCAAAGTAATGTCTCTGCTTTTGAATATACTATCTAGGTTGGTCATAACTTTCCTTTCAAGGAATAAGCATCTTTTAATTTCATAGTTGTAATCACCATCTGCAGTGATCTTGGAGCCCAGAAAAATAAAGTCAGCCACTGTTTCCACTGTTTCCCCAGCTATTTCCCATAAAGTGATGGAACCGGATGCCATGATCATAGTTTTTTGAATGTTCAGCTTTAAGCCTACTTTTTCACTCTCCTCTTTCACTTTCATCAAGAGGTTCTTTAGTTCCTCTTCACTTTCTGCCATAAGGGTGGTGTCATCTGTATATCTGAAGTGATTGATACTTCTCCCAGCAATCTTGATTCCAGCTTGTGCTTCCTCCAGCCCAGCATTTATCATGATGTACTCTGCATATAAGTTAAATAAACAAGGTGACAGTATGCAGCCTTGGCGTACTCCTTTTCCTATTTGGAACCAGTCTGTTGTTCCATGTCCAGTTCTAACTGTTGCTTCCTGACCTGCATACAGATTTCTCAAGAGGCAGGTCAGGTGGTCTGGTATTTCCATCTCTTTCAAAATTTTCCACAGTTTATTATGATCCACACAGTCAAAGGCTTTGGCATAGTCAATAAAGCAGAAATAGATGTTTTTCTGGAACTCTCTTGATTTTTCCATGATCCAGCAGAAGTTGGCAATTTGATCTCTGGTTCCTCTGCCTTTTCTAAAACCAGCTTGAACATCTGGAAGTTCATGGTTCACATATTGCTGAAACCTAGCTTGGAGAATTTGAGCATTACTTTACTAGCTTGTGAGAGGAGTGCAATTGTGCAGTAGTTTGAGCATTCCTTGGCATTGCCTTTCTTTGGGATTGGGATTGCATTACTTTTGGACAATTACTACCCAAAATATTACCACAGGTATTATTAACAACAGCCCAGAATACTGGTGGAGGTGTACACAGAGGTGCTGTGAAGGCAAAACAAAAGTCCTGCAGGGAAGAGGAGAGGTCCCACCAGCTGCCCACTTCCTCATCCATTCTTTGTACTTCAACTAGCAGAGCTGGGGAATAACATAGTCAGAGGATAGTGTCCCTTCAGTGCTCCCTCTACCTCTGGGTTTAAAGGTAAAACTCTGCACAGAGGAATTACCCGGCAGAGTGAGAGCAAATGAAAGCCACTAACAGTAGTTTCATCAGTTGAAACCATTTATTCTAGGGCATATAAGCTCACTCTCTTTAAACTATATAGGACTGACATAAACTAGGGCCCTTTCATAGTTTGGAGTACCAGAAAGAACTCACAGACAGAAAGAGTATCAGAAAGAACTAGCTCAGAGGCAAGATAACTAAACAGCTGATGAGGAAAACAACTTTGAAAAGTTTGAAATTTAGGATATTCAGCTTGGAATAGAATTATTAGAAGAGACAGACCAAGAACTGAAGTAAGAATGATGAACGCACATAAAGAGATAAAGGTATTAGCATATAAAAAGAATAAGAAATTATTAACAATAGAATCTGCTGAGCCATCAGGGAAGCCAGGAGTTTTCAGGTATAAAAATAATAGTTGGACAAAGGAAACACTTTAGATGGGACACAGGCAAAGATGCAGCCTCGAGATTTTCTGGCAAAGAAACAATAAGCCCTCTAAAGATTCAGATAGTTTATTAACTTATATACACAGTGAAAATAAGAGTGGTCAAAGGTTCTAGCTCTCTGCATCACTTATCGCACAGGATGGCTCTGAAAATAGAGGATATAGGACTGTAACATAAATGACAGGACACACTGCTGTTAAGAAGCCATGCTACAGCTAATTAGTTTAATAGCCTCATATACACCCGAGGATAAGTGAAGCGGGCATTTTCATAACTTCACTGGAACCAGGAAAGTGATGAGAAACTGCATCATGACAGGTTCCTTGATAGTTAGAGATGAGTGGGAAATGATCACAAGCTCTCCCAGTTTCATATTCTAGGTGGATGAGAGAGCATTCTGTCAAGACTCAGATCAACTATGGTTTAAGCTTTTTCCCCATGACCTATGTGGAGACATGCAGGGTTGTCAGGGTGTCATAGTAGAGTCATAGTAGAGAATGTGCCTACAAATAGCATATATAAAAGAAAGTAAAGAAACAGGGATAGCATAAATAGAAATGCCAGTGTTTGGATAATAAGAGATAAAGAAAGAAGAGTAAAAATGGAGAGGAGGAAATAATTGAAGAAATAATGGATAAATTTTATAGAGTTAAAGAAAGTTAAAGATCTCAGATTGAAAACAAATCTAATAATGTTTAAATAAGGAAAGGGAATGGAAAAATCACCTGTGAAGATGAAAGAGGAAATTGGAGAATAACAAAAAGATTTTGAAAGTGTCTAAAGACAAAGAGCAGTTAACCAACAACAAAAATTCAAGTTTACATTCAACTTTCCAACAAATATGTGAAATAACTGCCAATCTTGTAATTCCATGTCTAGCAAGAATACCTTTCAAAAACAAACACAAACTAAAAATGTTTTCAGAAAAAATAAAAGCTGATGGAACAGAATTTCAACACTTCAGTCTAATAAAAGTGATTATAAAGAGAAATACATAATGTGGAAAGGAATAAAGAACATCAAAAAGGGTAACTATAGGATAAATATAAAGTAACATTGACTATAGTTTTTGCCTATTCAAAAGTCTGAGAATGTTTGACCTGAATTATTAGTGTTGGCATGTTTAGTTGTGTCTGAATCTTTGTGACCCTATGGATTGCAATCCACCAGTCTCCTCTCTCCACAGAATTTTCCCAGCAAGAATATTGGAGTAGGTTGCCATTTCCTTCTCCAGGGAATTTTCCTGACCCAGGGATTGGACCCACATCTCTTGCATCTCCTGCACTGGCAGGTGGGTTCTTTACCACCACACCACCTGGAAAGCAAGCAGGTTTCTCTAAAATGTGAGGTTTTCCATACCTCTTTGGACTCAACTTTGGGCCCTAGCCATCAATTCCAGATGAGTAGAAAAATAATGAATATTATCCCTCTCTTGGGAAGATCCTCTGGTGGAGGGTATGGCAACCCATTCCAATATTCTTGCCTGGAGAATCCCATGGACAGAGGAATCTGATGGGCTACAGTACACAGGGTCACAAGGAGTCAGACACAACTAAAGCAATTTAGCACACAGACATGCATGTATTCTTATAAAAGCCCTCAAAACACATGAGACAACATTTCAAATATATACAAAATTAATAAGAAAACCAACTTGTACCCGAAAGAGAAGAGAAGATTCTTTTATCCCAGAACTTTCAGAGTATAGATTTGATGAAGGAAGACAACCTGAGTTGAGCTTAAAGAAGAGTTATGCTATCAATGAAGAAGCAGAGGTAGGATAGTTCATGTTTTTGCAGTAACACGTTTTTACGTGTTTTTGATAGTAATTTGCAGTGCATATATTTGAAGACTTGTTGGAAGTAGAAGCAAAGAAATTGGATGGACTGAAATGAAAAATTATTAAACCTGAGTGATAAGGAAAATAATAAAAGAATTTTAACAAATCAAAGAAGTGTGGTAGAGGAACTAAGAGTAATATAAAGTTTTTAGTTTGAGACAAGTTCAACTTCATGTGATGGCAATGAATAAATTCAGTAATTAAAGAAAGACACTATCCATTTGTTTATTTTTGTTTTTGTTTCTATTTCTCTAAGAAGTGGGCCAAAAAAGATCTTGCTGCATTTTATGTCAAAAAGTGTTCTACCTACATTTTCCTGTAAGAGTTTTATACTATCTAGCCTTACCTTTAGGTCTTTAATCCATTTTGAGTTTATTTTTGCCTGTGGTGTTAGGGAGTGTTCTAATTTCATTCTTTTACATGTAGCTGTCCAGTTTCCCCAGCACCACTTATTGAAGAGACTGCCTTTTCTCCATTGTATATTCTGACCACTTTTATGGGTATATCTCTGAGATTTCTATACTTTTCCACTGATCTGTTTTTATGCCAGTACCATACTGTCTTGATTACTATAGCATTGCAGTATACCCTGAAGTCAAGGAGCCTGATTCCTCCAGCTTTTTTTCTTTCTCAAGATTGCTTTTGGTTATTCAGTGTCTTCTGTATATCCAAACAAATTATTAAAACTTTTTTTTATTCTATGAAAAATGTCATTGATAATTTGATAGAGATTTCTTTGAATCTGTATAATGCTTTGGGTAATAAGAGTCATTTTCACAAATAAGCAAATGAAACCTAATTAAAGATAAAAGCTTTTGCCCAGCAAAGGAAACCATAAACAAAATTAAAATTACCCTCAGAATGGAAGACAAAGCAACTGACAGGGGATTAATCTCCAAATTACATAAACAGCTCATATACTAAAAATCAAACAACTCAATGAAAATATGGGTGGGAGATCTAAACAGACTTTTCTCCAAAGAAGACATACAGATGGTCAACATGAAAAGATGTTCAACATCACTAATTATGAGATGCAAATCAAAACTACAATGTAGTATCATCTCATACCAGTCAGAATTGCCATTATTAAAAAATCTACAAACAGTAAATGTTGGAGAGCATGTGGAGACAAGGGAATACCCTACACTGTTGGTAGGAATGTAAATTATAGAGAACAGTATAGAGGTTTCTCAAAAACTAAAAACAGGACTACCATATGACTGAGCAATCCCACTCTTGGGCATATACCTGGAGAAAATCATAATTCAAAAAGATACATGCACCCTAAAGTTCATTGTAGCACTATTTACAATAGCCAGGACATGCTGCTTCTGCTGCTGCTAAGTCACTTCAGTTGTGTCTGACTCTGCGACCCCATAGACAGCAGCCCACCAGGCTCCCCCATCCCTGGGATTCTCCAGGCAAGAACACTGGAGTGGGTTGCCATTTCCTTCTCCAATGCATGAAAGCGAAAAGTGAAAGTGAAGTTGCTCAGTCGTGTCCGACTCTTAGCGACCTCATGGACTGCAGCCAACCAGGCTCCTCCACCCATGGGATTTTCCAGGCAAGAGTACTGGAGTGGGGTGCCATTGCCTTCTCCGTGCCTTCTCCTAGATAACCTTTAACTGAAAGGAAAAAAAAAACCTCTGGAAGGATTTTAAATCTGCATATTAAATACTGGAAGAAAGCAAAGGGAAAAGAAAGTAGGATAGCATTTGGGCCACTAACATCTAGCACAGAGAACACTGGAGAGCTTCAGAGGGTCTCTTCAAGTATTCAGCTGAGTACACAGAGTATACATGAGTTTACTACCAGGGTATGCATAGTGTATGCATAAAAGTCCAAGAATAGAATCATCTGAAAGGATTAGAGGTAACTGCCCAGTACTCAGGAAGGTCTGCAGATGGTGCTTACTCCCACAAGCCAGTTAGAAAATATCATAATTACATAAGACACTGGGTAGAGCATAGGGAGGTTTTGCTCCAGAAGTGGGGAACTATTAGCTCCAAACTGAGTACCGTTCCAGTGTCACTTTTTAAAAAATCTTAATAGTAAGACCCCAAAGGATCAACTGTCTCTACATATTTTAAGTATTGGTGGTGTTCAGTTTCTCAGTTGTGTCCGACTCTTTGTGACTCCATGGACTGCAACACACTTGGCTTCCCTGTCCATTATAACCAAAAACAAAGGCCAAAATCTTATCAGGCATTCAAAGAAGGAGGAAAACACTACCCATTAAGAAAGGGGAAAAAAGACAATCCAATTAAAGACATAGATGTCAGTAGACAAGAACATTACAAGTTATCAAAATCATATGCCACATGTTCACAAGGTGGAGACATGAATGATATTAACAAAAAAGACTCAAATTAAAATTCTACAGATGAATGTTACAATGTGTAAAATAGCAAATACACTGGGGAAGAGATTAATGGCAAATGAGACACTGTATAAGAAAACATGCATGACTTGGAAAATAGCAATCAAACCTTTCAAAGTGAAGAAAAGAAAATAGAATCTAAAATATGAAAAGAAAAGCAGTGAGTTGCAGGATAACTTTACAAAAATGAGTATAAATGTAATGAAGTCTCTGAAAGAGAGTTATGCTGGAGAGGTGCAGAAAATATTAAAGAAATAATATATGATTATACACAATACCCAATATATGAAAACAACCTGTGTCCATTGACAGGTAAATAGCTAAAGAAAATGTGGCATATATTCACAAAAAATATCATTCAGCCATTAAAAGAAATAAAGAAATTCTCTTTTGTGACAACGTGGATGAACCTTGAAGGAATATGCTAAATGAAACAAGTCAGAAAGACAAGTGCTATATGTTCTCACTTATATGTGTAACCTAAAATTGCTGAGTTCACTGAAATAAAGGATAGAATGGTGCTTTCTGGGACTAGCAGAGATGTTGGTCAAAGGATACAAACTTCCAGTTTGAGGTTTTACATCATAGTGACTATAGCTAACAATATTGTATTATATATCTGAAAGTTGTTTAGAGAGTAAATCTTAAGTTAAGATCACACACAAAAATGGTAATTAGATTAGGAAATGAAAGTGTTAATTAACTGGACTGTAGTAATCATTTCATAATATATAGGAATATAAAAAAGTATCATGTTTCATATCTTAAACTTCAATAATACTTCAATGAAGTTTATTCAATAGTTATTATTCAGTAATAATTCAATAAAGCTGAACAAAGAAAAATAAATAAAATCTATACACCAAGATTCAAGAGCTTCAGCAAAACCCAATCACACACACACACAAACATACATACACAGACACAGACACACAGACACACACACACACACACACACACCACTCCAAGGTACATTATAAGTCACAATCAGAACAAAAGAAAATCTCCAAAGCAACTAGAGACAAACTCCATAGAACAAAGGTAAGAAGACAGCAGATTTCTTATTATAAAAGAAACAATATCAAATGATAAAATAGTAGAGAAACATATATAAAGTACTGAAAAAAAGTTAACTTAGAATTCTAAACCTAGAAAAACATATCTGAGAAACGAAGATAAAATAGACTTTTTACAAACATACAAATTCTGAAGGAATTCATCAGACAGAAAATGGTACCAAATGGAAGAACAGAACTAAGCAAAGACATAAGGAACACTGGGAATATAACTGCAGAGGCAAATTTATTAAAATTTCCTTATTGTTCACATTTCTTTAAAATGTAACTGCCTGTTTACAAAACTAAAAATAATATTGTGTGGGTGCTAAAGGAAAATGAATGACAATACATGAAGTTGGAAGTAGGGGAGTAGGGGAAAGGTATACTATGATAACTCAGAGATATAAAGATAACTTAAAACTATAAAGCATGAGCCAGCAACCAAATAAAGCATAAGTAAAATAAATGAACAAAAGACATAAAAATGGAACCATAAAAAATTCAAATAATTCAAAAGTAGGTGGAAAAGAGATTTAAAAGGAACAAAGAATAGATGGGACAAATGGAAAGCAAATTATGAGGTAATAGATTTCCATGTGAATAATTATTACATCATGTGAATAACATCAAATGCAAATGGTACAAATATCCCCAATAAAAGGGACAGATTATTACACTGGAGTTTTAAAAAAGCAAGATCTGATTTCTACCCACTACTGCATCAATCAAGTCTAACCAGGGAAGCATCACGTGTGTACGTGTGTGTGTGTGTGTGTGTGTGTGTGTGTGTGTTTAGGGCAGGCACTTAAGAAAGGAAGATCACAATTAATACAGAATTCCATGTACACTAACCAAAGCTATTGGTCACAGGTAGAATTTCTTCTCTTCCCGGTAGAAACATTATGCAGGCACTCAGATAACCCAAGATAATTTCCCTTAACTTTAATGATCAATGACTTTAACTGTCCCCACAGAACTCATTCACAGCTACCCCTAGGTTCAGATGATTTGGAAATGAAGTCTAGTCAAGTTGATGTTTAATTTGTGAAATATAGCTAAATCATTATTACTTATTTAAAAATTACAGTACTAAATTCCTACATCAGAAATGAAAAAAGGTTTCCAGTCAATTATCTCAAGTACTGCTTTAAGAAACTAAAAATAAATAAATAAGCTAACAGTAAGCAGAGAAAGGAAATAGTAAAGATCATAGTTGTTGTGGTTGGTCAGTCACCAAGTCAGGTCTGACTCTTTGCGACCCTAGCACTGCAGCACGCAAGGCTTCTCAGTCCATCACTGTCTCCCTGAGTTTGCTCAAACTTAAGTCCATCTAGTCAATGATGCAATCCAACCATCTCATCCTCTGTCGCCCCCTTCTCCTCTTGCCTTCAATCTTTCCCAGCATCAGGCTTTTTCCCAATGAGTCAGCTCTTCACATCAGATGGCCGAAATATTGGAGCTTCAGCAACAGTCCTTCCAATGAATATTCAAGGACTGATTTCCTTTAGGATTGACTGGTTTGGTCTCCTTGCTGCCCAGGGGACACTGAAGAGTCTTCTCTAGCACCACAGTTCAAAAATGTCAATTCTTCAGCACTCAGCCTTCTTCATAGTCCAACTCTCACATCCATACACGAGTACTGGAAAAATCATAGCTTTGATTATGCGAACCTTTGTCGGCAAAATGATGTCTCTGCTTTTTAATACAATGTCTAGGTTTGTCATAGCTATTCATCCAAGGGGTAAGAATCTTTTAATTTTGTGACTGCAGTCACTGTCCGCATTGATCTTGGAACCCAAGAAAGTGAAATCTGACACTGTTTCCACATTTTCCCCATCTATTTGCCATGAAGTGATAGGAACAAATACCCTGTAATCTTACTTTTTTGAATGCTGAGTTTTAAGCCAGGATTTTCCTGGTGGCTCAGATGGTAAAGAATCTGCCTGTCATATGGGAGACCCAGGTTCGATCCCTGAGTCAGGAAGATACCCTGGAGAAGGGAATGAAAACCCACTAGAGTATTCTTGCCTGGAGAATTCCACGGACAGAGGAGCCTGATGGACTACAATCTATGGGATTGTGAAGAATCAAACTCTAGTGAGAGACTTTCACTTTTCACTCTCTTTCATTTTCATCAAGAGGCTCTTTAGTTCCTCTTCACTTCCTGTCATTTAAGTGGTATCATCTGCATATTTGAGGTTGTTGATATTTCTCCTGGCAAGCTTGATTCCAGTTTATGACTCATCCAGCCCGGCATTACACATAGCAATCATAAAAATCATAGTAGTCATTAATAAAATGGAAACGCTATGCACACACGCTAAGTCACTTCAGTCATGTCTGACTCTGTGTGACCCTATGGACAGCAGCCCTCCAGGCTCCTCTGTCCACAGGATTCTCCAGGCAAGAATACTGGAGTGGGTTGCCATTTCCTTCTCCAATGCATGCATGCATGCTAAGTAGCTTCAGTCATGTCCGACTCTGTGTGACCCCATGGATAGCAGCCCACCAGGCTGCTCTGTCCACAGGATTCTCCAGGTGAGAATACTGGAGTGGGTTGCCATTTCCTTCTCCAGTAAAATGGAAAACAGAAAAACAATTGGAAAATATCAAAATCAACCAAAAACTAGATATATGGAAAAAACGAATAAATAGTAAGTTAGTCTACCAATAGTGATCAGAGAAAAAAGAGAGGACACTAACTTTACTATCAATAATGAAAGAGTGGACATCACTATAGATTCCAAACATGTTATAAAATAATAAAGAAAAATTATGAAGACTTCTATGCCAGTAACTTTGACAACTTTAGGCAAAATTGACAAATTTATTGAAAGAGGCAAAAACATCAAATCTAAGTCAAAATGAGAAAGATAATAGGGTTCGTCTATTAAAGAAAATTAATTTGTAGCTTAAAACATTCCTATCAAGAAGACTCAAAGAGCAGACAGCTTCATTTGTAAAGTCTCCTGAACATTTAAGGAAGAAAGAATACCTAATTTTCACAAACTTTCCAGAAAACTTAAGGAGGGAACTCTCCTCAACTCATTATATCTACTCAGACTAACCCTACACAAAGCCATTGCCAAAAAAAAAAAAAAAGGAAGAAAGAAAAAAAAAGAAAACTATAGATAAATAT
Organism: Budorcas taxicolor; assembly: GCF_023091745.1. NCBI lineage: Eukaryota > Metazoa > Chordata > Mammalia > Artiodactyla > Bovidae > Budorcas > Budorcas taxicolor. The sequence continues at coordinate 37,431,724 of NC_068919.1, read as the reverse complement.
CTCTCGTGAAAAGTAATATGAAAGAGTTATTCACTCAGTTGTGTCCAACTCTTTGCAACCCCATGGACTGTAGCCCACTAGGCTACCCTGTCCATGGAATTCTCCAGGCAAGAATACTAGAATCAGTAGCCATTCCTTTCTCCAGATCTTTCTGACCCAGGGACTGAACCTGTGTCTCCCACATTGCAGATTTCTTACAATCTGAGCCACCAGGGAAGCCCCAAATATCTCTCATAAACCTAAATTTAAAACTTGTAAGCAAATTTTTTAAATTGAATCCAATAATATATAAAATGGATAATACATAACACCCCAACTTTTTATCTCAGAAGCAGAAGGTTGGTCTAACATTCAAAAGTCAATCAATATAGTTCACCAAATATATCAAAACTTTGATAAAATCCAATGTTTATTTCAAATAGGAACTTTTAGTAAAGTAGGAATAGAAACTTTAACCTGTCAAAGCATCAGCTAAAAACCTAGAGCTAATCAAACTTAGTAGCAAAATGATAATTCCCCCAAGACTGATAACAAGATTAGGATTCTACTGTCATCAGTTCTTTTCAACATTTTTATTATTGATTTTAATCCATGCAAAGGGGCAACAAAAAAGCCATCTAGATTTGAAAAATAGCATTGACATATCTCTACTCTAGGGTACCATGAACATCTATTTTAAAAATCCAATGGAATATACAAAAATCCACTAGAATATATAATTTTAGCATACTTGCAGGATACAAGATTACATGCAAAATTAATTGAATATACTAGCAATGTTCAATTAGGAATTTAAAACAATATCATTTATAATGCATCAAATATGTGAAATACTTGAGTATAAAATATGACAAAAAATGTCACAATGGCCAGATTTTAAAAAACACAGAACACTGACAAAACCAAAATAGTAAATGGAGAGATATACTGCATTCATGATTTAGAAGACATGCTATTGTTAAAATGTCATTTTTATTCAAATTGATTTGTTAAGTCTCCTCACATACAATCCCAATCTCAGCAGCCACTTTAAAAATAGAAATTGACAAACTGATCTTAATATCTACGTGGAATTGCAAAGGACTAGGTTAGGCAAAACAAGAACAATATTGAAAGACTACCTGGTTTCAAGATTTGCTGTAAAAGTACAATAATCAGATAGTGTGGTACTGGCAGAATTATAAACAAAACAACAAATTAGTCAAATGTACATAGTAGATTCCAGAAATAGATCCATACACCATATGGAAAGCTGAGTTTTGACAAAGGTATTCAATAGTGAACAGAATCGTTTTAACAAATGGTGCTAACACAATTGGATATCTATTTGCAAATAATAAAACAATCATTGAATGCAAAATTAACCCCCAAAAAAGATCATATAACTCAAAAAGAAAATCTGAAACTAAGAATTTTTAGAAAAAATGTTGGAGAAACCTTGGATTTGCAAATTTGGATTATTCAAATATGTGTTAGATAACAAACAAAAATGCATGAGCCACAAAAGGACAAATTGAGAAATAAGAATTAATTAAAATTTAATGGTTTTCAAAAGACTATTACAAGACTGAAAAGACAAATCACACATTTGGGGAAAATATAAGTGTACCATATAAACAAAGATGAAGATACATAGAAACAAAGATAAGCACATGAAAACATACTCAATATCATTAGTAATTAGGTACACACAAGTTAGAACAACAATGTGATAACATTACACACATTTCTTCTTCCATTCTGCAGTAAACCTCTCAGAAAAAAAAATTTGACTTATATGGTTTAGAGTTTTAGAATAGGCAAAGAAAAAACTGATAATTTTTTGTCCAATATTATTCTGAGGATATATATTCCAAATTATGCTAAAGTATTTCTTTAGATATAAAATTTTATAAAACAAATTGATTTTATGAGTATTTTTATGCTATAATTAGAAGTATTATCATAAAAATTTAAAAAATTCTGATACTGAATTTACCGTCTGACACAAAAACAATCTTAAGGATAGGAGTCTGAGTGGTATTCATATGTGTGTCTAGTGCTTAGCAACATTTGTAAAGCACATAGATGTGGAAACAAACCTTGAATATGGTTCCCATTGAAGCCCACACCTCCTGAAATTGACACCCCACCCTGTACCAAGGTTGACCTATGTAGCCAACAGAATACAGCAGATGTGATTAATGTCACTTCCAAAATCAGTTATAAAAGACACTTTATCTTTTGTTTGGAGTATGTTGTCTTTCTTTTCCATCTTTTGATCTAGAAAAAGGCAACACTTACATCATGAACAGCCCCACATGAGATATTCATTTTTCTACCAATAGCCACTGAATGAGCCTGGAAACTGATTTTCCAATTCAGCCAAGCTCTCAGGTGACTGCAGCCCTAGCTGATATTTGACTGCAACATTATAAGAGATCTTAAACCAGAACCATCTAACTAAACTTCTTTCAGATTCCTAACTCTCAGAAAGTGTAAAATAAGTGTTTGTTTAGAAAAAGATTCACAGAGTTAGAAAATGAACTTATGGTTGCCACGGGGAAGGGATAGTTAGAGAGTTTGGGATGGAAATTGTACACACCACTATATTTAAAATGAATAACTAACAAGGCACTACTGTACTGGATTAAAGATTTACTGAGCATGGCCTGCCCACCAGAGCAAGACCCAGTTTTCCCCACATGGCTGTCCCACCCACCAGGAAGCTTCCACAAGCCTCTTATCTTCATCCATCAGAAGGCAGACAGAATGAAAACCACCATCACAGGAAACTAACCAAACTGATCAAATGGATCACAGCCTTGTCTAACTCAATGAAACTATGAGCCATGTAGGGCCACCCAAGATAAACAAGTCATGGTGGAGAGTTCTGACTAAACCTGGTCCACTGAAGAAAAGAATGGCAAACCACTTCAGCATTCTTGCCTTGAAAACCCTATGAACAGTATGGAAAGGCCAAAAGATAGGACACTGAAAGATGAATTCCCCAGGTCGGTAGGTGCCCAATATGCTACTGGAGAAGAGCAGGAAATAGCTCCAGAAGGAATGACGAGGCTGAGCCAAAGCAGAAACAATGTCCAGTTATGGATGTATCTGGTGGTAAAAATAAAGTTCGATGCTGTAAAAAACAGTATTGCATAGGAACCTGGAATGTTAGGTCCACGAATCAAGATAAATTGGAAGTCGTCAAACAGGAGATGGCAAGAATAAACATCAACATTTGAGGAATCAGTGAACTAAAATGGACCAAAATGGACAAATTTAATTCAGATGACCATTATATCTACCACTGTGGGCAAGAAGGACTTAGAAGAAACGAAGTAGCCCTCATAGTCAACAAGAGAGTGTGAAACACAGTACTTGGGTACAATGACAAAAACAACAGAATGATCTCTGTTCATTTCCAAGGCAAGCCATTCAGTATCACAGTAATCCAAGTCTATGCCCCAACCACTAATGCCAAAAAGCTGAATGGTTCTATGAAGACCTACAAGAACTTCTAGAACTAACACCAAAAACAAACAAACAAACTTCTTTTTCATCTTAGGGGACTGGAATGCAAAAGTAGGAAGTCAAGAGAAACCTATAGTAACAGGTAAGTTTGGCCCCGGAGTATAAAATGAAGCAGGGCAAAGGCTAACAGAGTTTTGCCAAGAGAACACACTGGCCATAGCAAACAGCCTCTTCCAACAACAAAAGAGATGACCCTACACGTGGACATCACCAGATCATCAATACTGAAATAAAATTGATTATATTCTTTGCAGATGAAGGAGAAGCTCTATAAGTCAGTAAAAACAAGACTGGGAGCTGACTGTGGCTCAGATCATGAACTCCTTATTACAAAATTTAGACTTAAATTGAAGAAAGTAGGGAAAAGCACTAGGCCATTTAGGTATGACCTAAATAAAATCCCTTACCATTATATAGTGGAAGTGACACATAGATTCAAAGAATTAGATCTAATAGACAGAGTGCCTGAAGAACTATGGATGGAGGTTCATAACATTGTACATGAGACAGTGATCAAAACCATCCTCAAGGAAAAAAAGGCAAAAATGCAAAATGGTTGTCTGCTGCTGCTGCTGCTAAGTTGCTTCAGTCATATCCGACTCTGTGCAACCCCATAGACGGCAGCCCACCAGGCTTCCCCATTCCTGTGATTCTCCAGGCAAGAGTACTGGAGTGGGTTGCCATTTCCTTCTCCAATGCATGAAAGTGAAAAGTGAATGGTTGTCTAAGGAGGCCTTAAAAATAGCTGAAAAAAGAAGAGAAGCTAAAGGCAAATGAGAAAAGGAAAGATATACCCATCTGAATGCAGAGTTCCAAAGAATGGCATGGAGAGATAAGAAAGCCCTCCTCCGTAAACAATGCAAAGAAATAGAGGAAAACAATAGAATAGGAAAGACTAGAGATCTCTTTAAGAAAATTTAAAAAACCAAGGGAAGATTTCATGAAACGATGGGCACAATAAAGGACAGAAATTGTATGGACCCAGAAGAAGCAGAAGATATTAAGAAGAGATGGCAAGAATACACAGAAGAACTATACAATAAAGATCTTAATGACCCAGATAACCACAATGATGTGATTACTCTCCTAGAGCCAGACGTTTTGGAATGCGAAGTCAAGTGGACCTCAGGAAGCAGCACTATGAGTGAAGCTAGTGGAGGTGATGGAATTCCAGTTGAGCTATTTCAAATCCTAAAAGATGATGCTTTTAAAGTGCTTCCCTCAATATGACAGGAGATTTGGAAGACTCAGCAATGGCCACAGGATTGGGAAATGTTAGTTTTCATTCCCATTCCAAAGAAGGGCAGTACCAAAGAATGTTCAAACTACCACACAATTGCATTCATTTCACATGCTAGCAAAGTAATGCTCAAAATTCTCCAAGCTAGGTTTCAACAATGCATTAAACAAGAACTCCCAGAAATTCAAGTTGGATTTGTAAAAGGCAGAGATCTGTTTGCCAACATCTACTGGATCATAGAGAAAGCGAGAGATTTTCAGAAAACCATCTACTTCTGCTTCACTGACTATGCTAAAGCCTTTGACTATGTGGATCACAACAAACTGTGGAAAATTCTTCAAGAGATGGGAATACCAGACCACTTTACCTGCCTCCTGAGAAATCTGTATGCAGGTCAAGAAGCAACAGTTAGAACTGGACATGGAACAACAGACTGGTTCCAAATCAGGAAAGGAGTACATCAAGGGTGTATATTTTCACCCTGCTTATTTAACTTATATGCAGAGTATCATGGGAAATGCTTGGCTGGAAGAAGCACAAGCTGGAATCAAGATTGCTGGGAGAAATATCAACAACCTCAGATATGCAGATGACACCACCCTTTATGGCAGAAAGCAAAGAGGAACCAAAGAGCCTCTTGATGAAAGTGAAAGAGGAGAGTGGAAAAGCTGGCTTAAAAACTCAATATTCAAAAAACTAAGATCAAAGCCTATCATCCCATCACTTTATGTCAAACAGATGGGGAAATCAATGGGAACAGTGACAGACTTTCTTTTCTTGGGCTCCAAAATCACTGCAGATGACTACACAGCCATGAAATTAAAAGATGCTTGCTCCTTGGAAGAAAAGCTAAGACAAACCAAGATAGTATATTAAAAAGCAAACATTACTTTGCTGACAAAGATCTGAATAGTCAAAGCTATGTTTTTTCCAGTTGTCATGTATGGATGTGAGAGTTGGACTATAAACAAGGATGAATGGCAAAGAATTGCTGCTTTTGAACTGTGGTGCTGGAGAAGACTCTTGAGAGTCCCTTAGACTGTGAGGAGATCCAACCAGTCCATCCTAAAGGAGATCCCCCTTGAATATTCATTGGAAGGACTCATGCTGAAGCTGAAACTCCAGTACTTTGGCCACCTGATGTGAAGAGCTGACTCATTTGGAAAGACCCTGATGCTGGGAAAGATTGAAGGTACGAGGAGAAGGGGACGACAGAGGACTAGGTAGTTGGATGACATCACCAATCAACAGACATGAGTTTGAGCAAACTCAGGGAAATGGTGAAGGACAAGGAAGCCTGGCGTGCTGCAGTCCATGGGATCACAGAGTGTCGGATACGACTGAGTGACTGAAGAACAACCTACTTTATCAGTTCAGTTCAGTTCCATCGCTCAGTCGTGTCTGACTCTTTGCGACCCTGTATTTGGGGATAATATGTTGTAAAGGAATGGGTAACTGAAGCAGTTGATGAGTGATTTTTCCTGATTAAACAAATAAATGAACAAATAAGCATTTTCAAGTAAACTATAACTTTCAGTGATTGATTAATCTAAAAAAATTGAATAATTCCAGGGCCACTAAAATCCCTAATTCATACATATATGTTTTGAAACAGGACAGACAAACTAAGTTATGGCAGTATTTCTATTTTAATTCAAATGAGTAGTTGTTTAAGTCTTAATTTTATTTTCTTATATCTGAAAGTGATTTTTTAAAAATAGGATCTTACTATTTGAATCACTCTCTGCTCCCCATCAGAATCTCTAGTCTAATGATGAGTACAAGATAATAAGTGCAAGTTTCATTTCAACCCTTATCTGTATTTCCTGTTGTATAAGCAAAAAGAAAAAATGTGAGCAAAGAGAACATATTATGGTCAGTATGTTCCAACTTAAAAATAAGATATATCTTTACAGTTAGCTATCTGATTATTTTCTTAGAAAACAAAAATTTATTTATTGAAACATATATCAGTCTACATCTACCAAAATTAGCTCTGCATGCTCTTTATCAGGGACTTCCCTGGTGGCTCAGATGGTAAAGAATCTGCCTGCAATGCATTTCTTTTCCAGGTGCATAAACCCTTATTTTAAAAGAAAGAAAAATTTAGACCTCAAAAACTTTCATATTAATATGATATAGAATCCTTCATGCAAGTCAGACAAATGTGTTTTAAAAGAGTTCTTCATTATACCAGAACCATGAAACACAATCAGTTTCCAAACTGTGATTCACATCCAATTTAAAATATTTTTCTATTATATACATACTTGGTGACACTCTCTTTTTCAACTTTGAGAATAAAAATTACAGAGAGAAAAGATAGAAAGCAAGCAAAGATTAATAGGATCCAACTTCAGTAGTTTGATATTTTCTCAGTTGCTAAAATAAATCAACAAATAGGTCAGGAAAGCCACCATCTCATCTTAAAAGCATCAACCATAGAGTATAATGGGATTTATGCATATCAAAGCAGCAGGCTGAAAATGCCAACAGATAGCACACTGTCATTTAACAGGAACAAAAAAGAGCACCACTATCCACTATACAAAACAAATTAAATGGAAGATCACAGCTATTTAAAGGGTTTGCATAAAAGTACAATCAATTTAACTTTAGTAGAATTGTAGTCTGATTTTTCACTAGACTTAATATATTCATTCAAAGCCATTACTTTAACAATATATGAGTAGAATTCACTTACTAGCAGTGACAAATGTGTTTATTTATAGCCTAGTTGTTTATCGATATTTCATTTTATTTTCTCCTTGTAAAATGCATCCATTATAGATAGTGCTTCTAGACATGTGTGAATACAATTAAATATAAATCTATATCTTCCCAAAAGACAAAAACTAAAATAAGGCATATTAGATACCAAAGCCAGATGAATTTAATTGTAATATGTATCTGACCTCTTCAATTTGCTTCAGAACATCTAAAATGGCCACAGTTTCAGAAGGTGGTTAGGACATAGGGTTCCTAGACTGTAAACAGCATTGAAATTGCTGAAGGAAAAAAAATGAAGTTTTCAGTTCAGTGCTTTAGATGAAAACTTATAATTGGGAAAACAAACTTTAACACCTTTTTACATATATTTGAGCATTCTCCTTTCTCACCAGAAACAAGCATAGTGACTTTCCCTCCATAAATCCCATTTTGGCTTCTTCAGATTCTTCTGATTCCATACAAATTCTCTAAATGATCTTTGCTTTCTCCCCTTAAGCTGACTTTCAAACACCCTCACTTCTTTGTTTTATAAGGTATAAATGCACACAGTGTGATTAAATTTACTAACATAAATATGTGAAGGACTGCCATCATTTCAACCTTTGAGAGGATTTAGCAAAGAAAGATTCTCTTTAGAAAAAAGGTGACTAATCAGTCTCTTAAAAACATGTGGTATTCTCCAAAGAAGACATACAGATGACTAAAAAGCACCTGAAAAGATGCTTTTAACATCAGTAATTATTAGAGAAATGCAAATCAAAACTACATTGAGGTATCACCTCACAATGATCAGAATGGCCATCATCAGAGAGTCTACAAACAATAAATGCTAGAGAGAGTGGGGAAAAGGAAACCCTTCCTACACTGTTGGTAGTGATGCAAACTGGTATAGCCACTGGGGAGAACGACATGGAGGTTCCTTAAAAAACTGAAAATAGAACTACCATATGATCCAATAACTGGAGGTGGGCACAGCATGGCTGGAGAATCCCATGAACAGAGGAGCCTGGCAGGCTGTAGCCCATAGGGTCTCATAGAATCAGACACAACTGAAGAGATAGCACACACACACACGATCCAACAATCCCACTCCAGGACATATATGTGGAGAAAACCATAAGTTGAAAAGATACATGCACCCCAATGTTTATTGCAGCATTATTCACAGTAGCAGTACATGGAAGCAACCTTAATGTCCATCAACAGAGGAATGAATAAAGAAGATATGGTGCATATACACAATGGAATATTACTCAGTGTCAGACAGAAAAAGGCAAATACCATATGATATCACTTATACGTGGAATCTAAGAAAAGCTACAAATGAACTTATCTCCAAAACTGAGATAGAGTTACAGACGTAGAAAAGAAACTTATGGTTACTGGGGGGTTGGGATAAATTGGAAGACTGGATTGACACATACATACTGCTATATATAACACAGATAACTGATAAGGTTCTACTGTTTAGCACAGGGAACCCTCTGTAATGGCCTATATGGGAAAAGAGTCTAAAAAAGAAAAGATGTATCTATATGCATAGCAGATTCACTCTGCTGTACACTTGAAGCTAACACAACATAGTAAATCAGTTATACGCCAATAAAATTTCAAAAAGAAATATGGTATTTAGTAGCCCCTAGGTTCACCTTCAATCACCAGGTTTACATTGCCCACTAAATATAGTGAAAAGCCTTCTTAAAATATTCCATTTAAATCTAGGTCAAGATATGTAGTCTTTTAAAATAAAGCTAATTAAAATAACCCTTGAATATGGGAGTTAAGACAAAACTGTATGGTTCACTGAAGACCAGAGAAGCACTCTCAAGTGTCTGCCTGAAGGTTTAGCAGCATGGAAATTTGATTTCATTCTCTCTTGATATTGATTCTTGACTTGTCAAGATAAAATATGTAAAAGAACCTTGTACTGGGTACCTACACATGACACCACATTTATTATAACAAATCTATCAGGTATGCATTATTATACCAATTTTTTATAAAATGGAACTGAAGCTCAGAAAGATTAAGTAATCTATCTAAAATAGCATAATTAATAACAAAGAGATTCATAATCATGAAAATCACTTCAAAGCTTAAACAGTCTCTCCATCCCAGTATGCATCTTCCCTCTTACCTTAAAACATATATTAAAATGGCTTTTAAATTACCAGTTTAAGTAAATCACCATAAGCCTACAGTTGTATCATTCTGGTACACTGGAACTTCACGATTCCCTTTTATGCACTAGTAAGATTTTCTTCTGTATTTCAGTGTGACAGACCAGTTCTGTCTTCAAATGTTCAAAATATGCTGTTAATTACCTATTTCCCAAAGAAATATGTGCTTTTGTAAATAATAAATTTAAAATGTACTTTGGAAGATCATTTGAAAGTTGCATAGCTACAGCTTTAAAAAAAAAAGATCTATCCATATATTTCTCTCTTTTTGCATATTACTAAAAAATATGAATTACCATAATATAAGTGCCCAGTGTAAAAATACTACTATCTTAGCTAACTAGTTTTATCTGTTTCTTTTTATATAATTTCTACCAAGTACTTAATGCCTCTGCTAATAATGTCAAGGGCAATTTATGAAAGATAATCATGTATTTCATATCAATGGTGCAAATCAAATGCAAACTTTTGAGTTTGCAAAATGATTCAACCAAAGCAAGAAAGAATATTAAGGGTGGATTAGTATAGAGAAAGCAACAACAAGACAAAAAACTGAGTAGTAATTGATAGTTCAGAAATAAATAATTTTATTTTTAAAATAAGATTAGATCAAAGGAAATTGAATCAAAGGCAATCAGTTGTGAAAGATGAGTAAACATATGGAATAAGAAATTATACTTTACCACATAAATATTTAAATATAAAAGAAACATTTTTATCCATTGCAACCAAGTGACATATATTATTGAGAAAAAGAAAATACAACTGTATATAAACATCTTGACTTCTCATTAGATTCCATGAAATATTAAAATTGAAAATAAAAATTATTATTTTATAATGATTAATTTATAACAGTTAATCTTTTAATTTATAACCATTTTAAATTTATTGTTCATTTAGTACAGTCTCTATTAAAACATGCACTTTACTCATTTTTATTAAACCTAAATACAAATAAGTTACATTTAACTTAGTGATTAAAGTTACAGTAATTTCTACAAGATTTTACTACACTCCTAAAATAGTTTCAACTTTTGTCACTCATTGGATGGCTTGCATGAGTCCAAATTTGATGCAACCAGTATTTTGAATTAATTTATGGATTCTTGCCATTTGTGAAGAGATGGTAGTAACAGCCATTCTAGTTTTAGTCATAACTCTCAGTTTCAGTTTAATTTTGTAATTGAATTTAGAACCAACTTTTCTCAATTATTCTTAGTAAGGAAGAGACTTCAGAGGATTTTGGCTTCTCAAAAGCATAACTTATTGCATGAAATTATTTACAAACTGTGACTTTTAGCAAAGACATTGTCACATTTCCTGACTGTCTATAGGAGGCAGTGTCTTATCATGATGCCTCTCTGGTCCAGATCTGAAGAAGAGAAGACAGGAAAACTTGCGAGTTTCTTTCATTAACTTTGAGACGTGTCATCCTGAGTTTTATAATTATTCCAAAATATATAATCTTCAAAATGAGACAAATCTTCAGGATATAAATGTAGTGCTTTCAATCTACTATGTGATATAAAATTTGATTTTATCCTTTACTCAGATACATAGGTTACATTTCTCTTTTCTACAGAAGGAAACTTTTTGACAACATGTCTAGCAATTACTTATTCAAGAATTCCAGATTATTCCTTAAGATAGCAGAATTATAGCTATCTCTGGGTCAAGCTTAGGATTCTTTTAATAACAGTATCAAATTTTCCATAAGGAGTTTGTGATCATACGTTCTCTAGCCTTTTAATTTTTTCTCTTGAGAAAGATTATCTGGGCTAAACCTCAGTTCAGTTCAGTTCAGTTGCTCAGTCGTGTCCGACTCTTTGCGACCCCATGAATCGCAGCACGCCAGGTCTCCCTGTCCATCACCAACTCCCGGAGTTCACCCAAACTCATGTCCATCAAGTCGGTGATGCCATCCAGCCATCTCATCCTCTGTTGTCCCTTTCTCCTCCTGCCCCCAGTCCCTCCCAGCATTAGGGTCTTTTCCAATGAGTCAACTCTTTGCATCAGGAGGCCAAAGTATTGGAGTTTCAGCTTCAGCATCAGTCCTTCCAATGAATACCCAGGGCTGATCTCCTTTAGAATGGACTGGTTGGATCTCCTTGCAGTCCAAGGGACTCTCAAGAGTCTTCTCCAACACCACAGTTCAAAAGCATCAATTCTTCAGCACTCAGCTTTCTTCACAGTCCAACTCTCACATCCATACATGACTACTGGAAAAACCATAGCCTTGACTAGACGGACCTTTGTTGGCAAAGTAATATCTCTGTATGTTATCTAGGTTGGTTATAACTTTCCTTCCAAGGAGTAAGCATCTTTTAATTTCATGGCTGCAATCACCATCTGCAGTGATTTTTGAGCCCAAAAAAATAAAGTCTGACACTGCTTCCACTGTTTCCCTATCTACTTCCCATGAAGTGATGGGACCAGATGCCATGATCTTCGTTTTCTGAATGTTGAGCTTTAAGTCTACCTTTTCACTCTCCTCTTTGACTTCCATCAAGAGGCTCTTTAGCTCCTCTTTACTTTCTGCCATAAGGGTGGTCTCATCTGCATATATGAGGTTATTGATATTTCTCCCAGCAATCTTGATTCCAGCTTGCGCTTCTTCCAGCCCAGCATTTCTCATGATGTACTCTGCATAGAAGTTAAATAAACAGGGTGACAATATACAGCCTTGACGTACTCCTTTTCCTATTTGGAACCAATCTGTTGTTCCACGTCCAGTTCTAACTGTTGCTTCCTGACTTGCATATAGGTTTCTCAAGAGGCAGGTCAGGTGGTCTGGGATTCCCATCTCTTTCAGAATTAGTTTTATTCAAAAACAGAACCAGAAAAGAATATTGAAAATATGGCTCTGCACTTTTTAAAAGCAGTTTTTATCGAATGTAGTATACACAAAGCACCTGAAATGCAATCCTATATTTTCTATAACTCAGTTAAGATCAAATTCAGGAGCTACATTGAGTCTTTATTCAAGTCACTTTCTGAGACAAGGTGAGTTGTATTAACTATACCATAGTGCCTGCCCTTCAAGTGCTCAGCGTCTAATTTTATGAAGACCATTATACAATGCCTACATGTCCCTTGAAAAACGATATTGGTTGAATGGAGGAGTGGAGTCCCTGGCCCACCTCTATGAATTCTGATCTGTACGGTATGGCTGGAGAAATGTTTCAGGTGGGGTAGGGGGACGTGCTAACTGCTTAGAAAACAAAGCACACACTGAGACTAAATACTCTGCCCATAACTTATACACATCTTCCTTTTAGTCTCTTATCTAGGATAGGCAGCACTTACCAAAAGCAATGGAGAAAAAATTTAAAAAAAGCTTCTCCTATGTTATTTCATACTAGAACTCTAAATTATATCATACTAGAGCCAATGCACGGATACAGATTCTCAGAAATCTTTCCCAAAAGTACTCTTGTACTTCTTTACGTTAGTAACCATTACCATCAAATGAATATTTTGAGAGCTACATCCTTGAGAGGTACTTATGATTTACCTTAGTGCTATGAAAATCTGGATGATAATGTTGTCCCCTAGATTCTCATTCTGTGCAGTTTCCTAATTTCCAGTCTATATGCATGGCAGTTTTCTCCATCATGTAATGAAAAGGCATTACAACAAAGTCCCTCTGGAAGTTAAATAGAAAAGCCATGCTTCCACAAACTTGGCATATTTCATGGAATTGATGCCTACTAACACACTGCATTTTAAGCCAATTACTCTAATGGTTCTCAAAGAATGTGTTTGAATATCATCATTCTGCATTATTCTCAAGAGCCAGTCTTTATGTACAGTGACTACATATATTCTTAAACAACAGATGCCTTAGGTGGAAGCTGAGCCTGTCATAAAGTATCTGCCACCTGCTTTTGCCCATAATTATTCCCTTAATAGCTTACTACCTGTGGGCACTGTGAGCCACCAAAGAGAAGTGTCATTCCCAAAAGTATCACCACACTAACAATACATATAAGGTTGGCATCGGAAAGCCAGATGAATAGCATTTCCCAGAACACTGCTGCAATATGTCATTTTTTAAAATGCCATGTTAGCAGATATGACTTTGGGAATTGGCTTAATAACAATAATAACAATAAAAATGGTTAGCATTTAGCAAGGAAAGTGTTTTTCCTCTCAAAGGGCCCACAAGTGCTTCAGACTCAGAAATGCAGTCATCTCTAAGAAGGGTGATGGCACTCAGCGCAGTAACAAAAGCTCAGAAAATGATCAAGGAGAGCAACACAAACCCTCATCTAAAAGAGACACCATAAGCTTTTTATTTTCCACATGGAGTGATATAACCTTGGATTTTCATCTCCATAGAAGGGTGCCAATACATCAAAAAATAGGCTTTTATATTCCACTGTAGGTACAAACTATTCAGTGGTAAGGAAAATTGACCTTGCAGCTATGGAGTTCAGGTTTAGAAAGTATCAAAATGGATCCAAATCACCTTGGCATACTTTTTTACTACCCAGGATCTCAGCATAGCCATCCTATTATAGGGACGTACTGTTAAAATATGAGCCAAGTGGGTTTGTACTTTAAAGACAGAGAGGTAATGAAGATTGAATTGCTGGATAATTCTGAGCCTTACAGACTATGGTCACAGAAAAGGTTTCATCATGATGGCAAATGGCTTTTTTGATCCTGCTGAATGAAACTGCCATAGTTGAGGCTGGCTGAACTCTTGGGCTCACTTATTATAGTCCGGTATAGTAGTGGCTCTGAGTATGTTTTCTCTGATACAAACCATGAAATGCTTGTACATAAGTGATTCTCAAGAAAATGCTTTTCTTAAGCCATGAATACTTATTTTCTCTTATTTAACATAAAAGTGTCTTAAGTACTTATTTTTGAGGTATCTATTGGCAAATTTGATCTGAAATTATTTTGATTTAGTACATACCAGGCAGCAACAGTTAGAATTAGACATGGAAAAACAGACTGGTTCAAAATTGGGAAAAGAGTACATAAAGCTGTATATTGTCACCTTGCTTATTTAAATTACATGCAGAGTACATCATTCAAAATGCCAGGCTGGATGAAACACAAACTGAAATCAAGGTTGCTGGGAGCAATAACTTCAGATATGCAGATGACACCACCCGTATGGTAGAAAATGAAGAAAAACTAAAGAGCCTCTTAATGAACGTGAAAGAGTAGAGTAAAAAAGCTGGCTTAAAACTCAACATTCAAAAGCTAAGATCATGGCATCCAGCCCCATCACTTCAAAGCAAATAGATGGGGAAACAATGGAAACAATGACAGACTTTATTTTCTTGGGCTCCAAAATCACTGCAGATGGTGACTGCAGCTATAAAATTAAAACACACTTGATCCTTCGAAGAAAAGCTATGACAAATCTAGACAGTATATTAAAAAGCAGAAATATCACTTTGCTGACAAAGGTCCATATAGTCAATGTTATGGTTTTTCCAGTAGTCATGTATGGATGTTGAATATTGGACCATAAAGAAGGCTGAGTGCCAAAGAATTGAATCTTTTGAACTGAGGTGCTGGAGAAGACTCTTGGGAGTCCATTAGACTGCAAGGAGATCAAACCAGTCAGTTCTAAAGGAAATCAACCAACCCTGAATATTCATTGGAAGGACTGATGCTGAAGCCAAAGTTCCAATATTTGGCCACCTGATGGGAAGAGCTGACCCATTGGAAAAGACCCTGATGCTGGAAAAGACTGAGGGTAGGAGGAGAGGTGGGCAACAGAAGATTAGATGGTTGGATGTTATCATTGATTCAATGGACATGACTTTGAGCAAACTCTGGGAGATCGTGAAGGACAGGGAAGCCTGGCATACTGCAGTCCATAGGGTTTCAAAGAGTCAGACACAACTGAGCAACTGAACAACAAGTACATATCATACTATTAAAATGACTTAGCCATTTGGCCCTCTGACTTTGTTTATAACCACAAATTAACCATATAAAATGAATTTCTTTGAAAATCTTTGACATTTCCCAATAGGTTTCCAATTTTCAGGAATATTCCACTATTTAGACAATATGATATCTTATTTTTCTTTTCTGCCCAACCTCATTCTTGAAAAACTGACAGTCCATCTAATATTTTTTCCTCCAAATATAAATTTTATTCTTGAAAATGTATGTATTGACCCATTGATGGCAGAACAAGCATATACATGAAGTTTCACACACTAGTTTCTTTTACTGTCTCTCTGACACTTGACAGGAATTTGTCTCTGGAACTGACAACGGTAATTCGTATCCTAGGAATAAATTTCACGACCCAGAGACCTATAGCATTATAATCTAGCAGAGCTGATCCAACCTTAGTTGGCCTGGGGCCTTGCCCAATGAATGAAAATCTCTAAAGCTGGGGGCCTGTATCTTCAAAACTCTCCATAAGAATAGATCTATCAGTTAAAATTTATATAAGCACACATGCATGCAAAGTCATGTCTGACTCTTTCCGACCCTATGGACCAGAGCCCACCAGGCTCCTCTGTCCATGGGATTTTCCAGGCAAGAATACAAGAGTGTATTTCCATTTCCTGCTCCAGGGGATCTTTCCAACCCAGGGATTGAACTCACGTCTCTTACATCTCCTGCGTGGGAGGTGGGTTCTTTACCACTTCCCAAGCACCACTTGGAAAACCTATATAATTGTTAGTAATAAAAACATGAACTAAGTGTGCTTAAACAAAGTGAAAAGTTACTTTTTTTCTGTTCTTCTTTTAGACGTTAGGAGAAAGGGAAGGCCCAGCTGGTACAGAAGCACGACCAAAACAGTGGAGCCTCAGGCTCCTTTCTCATGCTCTGCCATATTTAATCATGGCTCCTGTCCTCGAGGTCACTTGGAGAATCAAAGTAGCAACTCAAATGCTTCCCCGTTACAGACAAGAAACAGGAGAAGAGATTAGGAAAAAATGAAGCAATTCCAAGTTGAAGAATTTCCCTTTAAACATCCTTCCCAGTATTCCAGACAATATTTATACATACATTTAATAGCAGAGTTTATACAAGAGACTTTATATTTTATACATGTTGTCACACCTGGCCACTCTTATATCCCAAATAAAACTGGGTCCACTTTCTAGGGAAGACAAAGAGAATGAATACTGGATAGGCAATTACTAATCACTCCTCCAAATTATTATCAGATTTGAAAAGTAGAGGAGGTTCCAGTTCAATATGATGACATGGGATTCTCCTGAACTCACCTCCTCACACAGATACCTTGAATCTACCATTCTATATGATACAATTCCCTCTTAAAGAAACCCAGAAACAAGTTCAGTGGCCCCTTCACAGCAAGTGAAAAAGAAAATACACACCTCACACACATCAAAACCAGTAGGAACACTGAGACCATTCTCACCAGAAACACCATTCCCAGAATACTGCCATACAGTTTGGAGGGAGCTGCCACATCCCAGCTTTTCCATGAGGAGTAAAGGGGGTTTGAACCTCTCATCTGGTACTACAACTTTAAAGACTCCACCTAAGGGATGGGCCCCCAAAACAACTAGCTCTGAAAGCCAATGGAGCTTAGAGTCTACAAGACTATATAAAAAATGCAATAAATAAATTAAAAATGCAAAAAATCTGTTCTGACCAGTTCTCATTTGATAGGCATCTAAAGGCTAACTGTGATCCTCCACAGAGACTGGGAAGGCAGCAGACATTATGTTCCTCTTTTCATTTAAGACTCCTCGGTTCAGTTCAGTCACTCAGTCATGCCTGGCTCTTTGCGACCCTGTGGACTGCAGCATGCCAGGCTTCCCTGTCCATCACCACCTCCCAGAGCTTGTTCAAACTCATGTTTATCATGTCGGTGATACCATCCAACCATCTCATCTTCTATCTTCCCACACACTGCCAATATCATCCTGAAATAACCTTGTAAAGATATCTGGGAATGAAGCTCTCTTGACTGCTACAAAAGGGACAGCACCTGGATTACCTGGCTCTAATAACAAAGAGACTTACATTCATAAGCCCCACAGGAATATAACAAAGTTATTAATTGACACAGGAGCACCCCTCCATATACTCCTGGACCCAGCATAAAGTAACAAAAATCCCATCTCACCATTTCTCCTAGGAAGGGTAAAATAATTATGTATTTTCCTACAGCTTCCATCAGCCTCAATCAAAATGCTGACCAAAATCCTCCACTTTGGGACACTGACAGGTCTTACCACATCCTCAGCTACTGGATGCCACTAAGAACAAAGAAGGCATCTTTGACAGACAATCACAGATATTTGAGAGATAACCAAGAGTTTGGGCTAAACCAATTGATAAATTTCATCCTCTACACAAGATTACTCAATCAAGATTGAGAGACAAAGCTATGTCATCTAATGCACAGAAACCAACATAGAGAGTAAAGGAAAATGAAGAAACAGAGACACGTGCCTTCCAAAAAAGAACAAGATAATATTCCAGTGAAATGGAAAAAAAATACCTAATAAGAGTTCAAAATAACAGTTATGAAGATACTCACTGAGACCAGGAGAACAATGCATGACACAGAGGTGAAGAATAGAATAACTGAACTGAAAAATTCAATCCCTGAATTCAGGGCAGACTAGATCTAGCAGAATAAAGGAGCGGCAAGCTCAAAGGGAATTAGAATTCAAGCAGAGAAGGGAAGAGAAAAACCAAACAATAAGTGTTGGCAAGGACCCTTTGTACAATGTTGGTGGGAATGTAAATTGGAGAGTCACTACGAAAAACATTATGGAAGCTCCTCAATAAACAAAAAGTGGAACCATCATGTGATTCAGTGATTCCTTTCCTAGGTATATAGACAGAAAAAAGTGAAAACACTAATTTGAAAAGATATATGCACCTCAATGTTCATAGCAGCATTATTTACAATAGCCAAGCCATGGAAAATACCTTGATGCTGGGAAAGATTGATGGAAAGAGGAGAAGGGGACAACAGAGGATGAGATGGTTGGATGGCATCACTGACTCAATGAACATGAGTTTGAGTGAACTCTGGAGATAATAAAAGACAAGGAAGGCTGGTATGCTGCAGTCCACAGAGTCACAAAGAGTTGAACACAACTGAGCAATTGAACAACAACAAATGACATGGAAATAACCCAAGTGCCCTATCGGTGTATGAATGGATAAAGAAATGTGGTGTACACAAACACACAGGAATATTACACAGCCATAAAAATGAATTCTTACCATTTGTAGCAATGTGGATGGACCTAAATAATATTATGCTTAGTGAAGTAAGTCACATAGAAAAGAATACTGTATGATATCAATTATATGTAGGATCTAAAAATAATATAAATAATGTATATGCAAAACAGACACAGATTCACTGATAAAGAAAACAAACTAGTGATTACCAGTGGGGATAGGAAAGGAAGAAGGGGCAAATTTGGGGTATGGGATTAAAAGATACAAGCTAGCAATACTGTGTATAAAATAGATCAGCAACAGGAGATGCTGCATAGCACTGGGAATTACAGCCAATGTCTTGTAATAACTTTGAATATAACCGGTAAAATCACTGAATCAATGTTTACCTGAAATATAATGCTGTAAATCAACTATACTTAAATTTTAAAAGTCAACGGAACAGAACAGAGAGACAAGAAATAAACTATACATATATCATCAATTATTTTTGACAAAGGAGCTAAGAACAAATAATGGAGATTGGAGAGTCTCTTCAATAAACGGTGCTGGAAAAACAGGATAGCTGCATGCAACAGAATGAAAGAGAACCCCTATCTTATACCATACACAAAAATCAGCCAAAAATGAATTAAAGACTTGAATGTGAGACATGAAATCATAAAACTCCGAGAAGAAAATATAATCAGTCAGCTCCTTGACATCAGTCTTGGTGATGACTTTTGGATCTGATACCAAAAGCAAAGTCAAAAAAAGAGAAAATAAATACATGGGGTCATATCCAATTAAAATGCTCTACACAGCAAACAAAACCATCAACAACAAAATAAAAAGGCAGCCTACCAAAGGGGAGAAAGCATTTCCAAACCGTAGACATGATGTGGGTTAATATCCAAAAAATATAACAAAGTCATACAACTCAATAGCAAAAACATAGTCCAATTTAAAAATGGGCAAGGACTGAATAGAGATTTTTACCAATCCATTAGATACATGAAGAGGTGTTCAACATAAGTATTCATCAGGGACATGCACATCAAAGCCATAATGAGATATCACCTTATACCTGTTAGAATGGTTGTTATCAGACAGACAAGAAAAAAAATAAGTGTTGGGAAGGACGCGAAGGAAAGAAAACATTTGTGCACTACTAGTAGGTGTAAACCAGTGCAGCCACTGCAGAAAACACTAGGGAGGGTCCTTAATTTTTTTAAAAAATAGAACTATCATATGAACCAGTAAGTCTCATTTCTAGGTAAATTTCCATAAGAAATGAAAACAGGAAATTGAAGACGTATCTGCACTCCCATTTTCACTAGAGTGTTATTCACAGTAGACAAGATGCGGAAACAACCTAAATGTCAACAGTAGAAGAATGCATAAAGAAATGTGCTATATGTATGCAATGGACTATTATTCACCCATGAGAAAAAAAGATAATCCTGCTGCTTACTACAACACAGATGGAACTTGAGGACACTATGCTAAGTGAAATAAGCCAAAGATAGAACTGCATGGTATGAATCACATGTGGAATCTGGAAAAGAAAACAAAAGTCAAAATCATAGAAACAGAGAGTAGATTGTTGGTTACCAGGGGATGGAAGGTAGGGAAATTACAGCGAGGTTGCTCAAAGGGTACTAACTTTGAGCTATAAGATATATAAAGTCTAAGGATCTAATTACAAAAAATAAAGGCTAAATGAAGCACAAGCTGGAATCAAGATTGCCAGGAGAAATATCAATAACCTCAGATATGCAGATGATACCACCCTTATGGCAGAAAGCCAAGAACTAAAGAGCCTCCTGATGAAAGTAAAAGAGTGAGTGAAAAAGCTGGTTTAAAACTCAACACTCAAAAAACAAAGATCATGGCATCTGGTCCCATCACTTCATGGCAAACAGATGGGGAAAAAATGGAAACAGTGACAGACTTTACTTTTTGGGGCTCCAAAATCACTGCAGATGGTGACTGCAGCCATGAAATTAAAAGACACTTGCTCCTTGGAAGAAAATCTATGACAATCCTAGACAGCATACTAAAAAACAGAGACATTACTTTGCTGACAAAGGCCCATCTAGTCAAAGCTATGGTTTTTCCAGTAATCATATATGGATGTGAGAGCTGGACTATAAAGAAAGCTGAGCACTGAAGAATTGATGCTTTTGAACTGTGGTGTTGGAGAAGACTCTTGAGAGTCCCTTGTATGCAAGGAACTCAAAACAGTCAATGCTAAAGGAAATCAGTCCTGAATATTCAGTGGAAGGACTGATACTGAAGTTGAAACTCCAAACTTTGGCCACCTGATGTGAAGAACTGACTCACTGAAAAGCCCCCAGTGCTGGGAAGGATTAAAGGCAAGAGGAGAAGGGGACAACAGAGGATGAGATGGTTGTATGGCATCATTGACTGGATGGACATGAGTTTGAGCAAGCTGGGAGTTGCTAATAGACAGGTAACCTGGCATGCTACAGTACATAGGGTCACAAAGAATTGGACACGACTGAAGAATTGATGAACTGTGGTGTTGGAGAAGACTCTTGAGAGTCCCTTGGGCTGCAAGGAGATCCAACCAGTCCATTCTGAAGATCAGCCCTGGGTGTTCTTTGGAAGGAATGATGCTGAAGCTGAAACTCCAGTACTTTGGCCACCTCATGCGAAGAGTTGACTCCTTGGAAAAGACTCTGATGCTGGGAGGGATTGGGGGCAGGAGGAGAAGGGGACGACAGAGGATGAGATGGCTGGATGGCATCACCGACTTGATGAACGTGAGTTTGAGTGAACTCCGGGAGTTGGTGATGGACAGGGAGGTCTGGTGTGCTGCGATTCATGGGGTCGCAGAGTCAGACATGACTGAGCGACTCGACTGAACTGAAGGATCTAATGTATACATGGTGACTATTTACTTTATTGTAAATTTGAAATCTCCTGAGATGGTAGGACTTATATGTTCTTAGGAAAAAGAAAAAGATTAATATGTGAGGTTATACACACATTCAGAAACTAAATGGGGGGATCCTTTCTCAGTGTGCACATATGTCAAATCATCGTAATGTACATTTTAAACATCTTACTGTGTTTGTCAATTATACTCAATAAAACTGGGGGGAAGAAAAAAATCAGTCCTCTAGTTCACTTAAGTAATAGTGATTAGCTAATGGACTTTTCTATCATAAATTGTTATATAGTTGAATCAAATAATACTAGCACTAATTAGTACTGAACACTTACTAACTAGTACTGAACAGCTTGTCAAGTACTCACCTAAGAACTTTACATGATGTCATTTAATCCTCACTCAAATCCTATGAAATACCTTCCATTATTAAACTCATTTATGTGCTGAGGAAACAGGCACAGAAAGGTTTAGTAGTTTGTCCCAAATCACATAGCTTGCAATTTGTAGAGGTTTGGGCCTTAGATATCCATCAAACAAGACAGTTTAACCAAATTACACACTTTTTCATGACACGCATTGCAAAAGTTCTGAGTATCTTTCATATAATTATAACAAAGGCAGAGCAAGTTTACTGCTTTTCTAGACACCAGCTATTTGCTGCCTTGAAACCCTCATTTTGAAATCTCAAAAAGGCAAAAACTGTAATTTATCTTGATAAGAGAAAATTCCCCTAAGAAAAACTGACAACTTTACAGAGCTATTAAGATATTTTCATGTCAAAATAATTTTTAGCCCACAGAAATTGCCTTTTCTAGTAACATCCCTGAGGTAAATCTGCCAAAATTACTTAGGTTTATAATGCATGCTTTCTTACCATCCCCCCATCTGTAAAACTATTTTTCACAGCACTTAAAGATGACCCTTTAAATTAGTAGAATTGGATGTTACTGAAAAATTCAATGGATTCAGTCTACTGTAGCTAGAAAATGACTTTTTATAAATACAGGCAAACACAATTCTATTATCACTAACATGTCAGTCTTTCACTATTGCAGTGGATGGAGTCCAGCAAATTTTTTTGTAGTATCAAGCTGTCCATATAACCCATCACATATAACATGAGAACATTCTATCATTTTGGACATGTTTCTCTGTCATGAAAAACATTGTGAAATTGCCTAATCTCTTGAGAATTAGTGTAATCATTTATGAAAATAGGTTAGGATAAATGAGCCTTAGCTTCATTGGCTCAGCAGTAAAGAATCTGGCTGCCAATGCAGGAGACACAGGTTCAATCCCAGAGTCAGGAAGAGCCTCTGCAGGAGCAAATGGCAACCTAATCCAGTATTCTTGCCTGGGAAATCCCATGGACAGAGGAGCCTGCCAGACTATAGTTGATGGGGTTACAAGAGTCAGACACAGCTTAGCAACTATAAAACAACAACAAAAATAAGCCTCAAGCTTTCTTTGAGCTCCACAATTCTGTGATTTTGTGGCCTTGCCTTAAACACAATATTCTCCAGTGATATGCACACCACTTGTGAGGGCTCAGTATACATGGCATCATTGGACAAATAGATGTTTGAATGCTAAATTAAATGAATAGAGATGGTTAGAGAGAAGGAAAACATATTTATTTACAAAGTAGTTTTCTTACCCAGAAGAAATGTATATTAACTAAACTTTTATATTTTTTAATCCCTTAACACATAACTTCCTCAAACATAGCTTTATATATTTTTTAACTTTTTATTATGGAATTCAAACACAAACGAAAAATAAAAACACAATGAATGTCCTCATGCCCATCACCCAAGTGAAAAACATTATGTTGCTACCGTTCTTTACAATAAAACATTCTTTTTATTAAAAAAAAAGCAAATCTTAGATATAACATATTACTCATAAATAAAAGTTAAAATTAACTATATTGAAGATAAATTCTGCTTTCTAATTTACCATAGAAATTGGAATATTCTACCCCAGTTGACTTGCTGGCGATTCATCTATTATTCTCTGCTTATTTTAAATGCAGTCAGAATCATAATGAAAATTTCCCTTAAAAATCTAAACTTTTACATAGCATTTGTACTTTCAGAAGGATTTGAGAGGGATAAGGATGTTTAGCCTGTAATTTTCATTAATCCTACAGACAAACAATTCAGTTGGTATAAACCAAAGAAGAGAGTGATAAAAATTCAGGAGAGGAAAGTGGAATAAATTTCTGAATCAGATCTGTATAAAATTTATTTTTTACCTTATTTAAATTCCAGACCCCAAACACAACTATATTACATTAAGCTCCACATTCAGCTTATAGCTCCAAACACACTTTCAAAGCTAACTATAAATATTTAAAAGTTATCCACCTTTCATAATTGACTGTATTTCTATTCCTACTTATCATCAAAGAAAATAGTAAAATAAACTAAACTCTGTGGGTACACTTCTTACTTTGCTCACTCCTTCATACCCTTATCTATCTATTCTTTCTTGGGATTATTTTATTGGATTGGCCAAAACCCAAAATATTATAGAAAAACCTGAAATTTTTGGCAAACCCAATATTTGTAGTTCAAAATTCTGGTTAAATATCATTAATTATTAAACATGCCTCCCTGGTAGCTCAGCTGGTAAAGAATCCACCTGTAATGCAGGAGACCCAGATTCAGTTCCCAGGTTAGGAAGATCTGCTGGAGAAGGGATAAGCTACCAACTCCAGTATTCTTGAACTTCCCTGGTGGCTCAGCTGGTAAAGAACCTGCCTGCATTGTGGAAGAACTGGGATTGATTCCTGGGTTGGGAAGATCCCCTGGAGAAGGGAACTGCTACCCACTCCAGTATTCTGGCCTGGAAGAATTTGGCCTCGCAAACAGTTGGACATGACTGAGTGACTTTCACTCACTTTCATTTCACAAATAACCCAGTAAACTCAGAAACATCCTTTCTTATTGATTGCTAAATTGTCTTTGATTAACTCAGTTATTTCTTCCTGAACTATGCAGATCAACACAATGTCAAATGAAATGGATTTTATACTATGCAAACTGTTCATTATAAGTAAAAAGCACTAAGATGCACAACAGATATGTTAATACACTGTATAAGTTTGCTGAGCAGCATTCTTCATGTAGCCAAAAGTGGAAACAACCCAAGTGTCCATTAACAGGCAAATGGATAGATACCATATAGCAATAAAAATGAGGTGACATAATGCAGCATCATAAATAATCATATACACACAAGTACTGATCTAAAGCAGCAACAAAAGAATATGTGTACACATACCTGGATGCATATAGACAAAAATACAATTTCACTAACAAAAAGTTCAAAAATAGGAAAACCTAAGCTCATTTTCCCTGTCTCAGTGGTAAAGAACCCGCTACCAATGTAGGAGACATGGGTTTGATCCCTGGGTTGGGAAGATCCCCTGGAGATGGAAATAGCAAACCACTCCAGTATTCTTGCCTGGGAAATCCCATGGACAGAGGAGCCTGGCCAGCTACAGCCCATGGGGTTGCTAGGAGTCAGACAGGACTTAGCAATGAAAACAGCAACAAGCTCATTTTAATTCTAGCTGCTGTAATGTTCTATTTCTTTATCTGAAAGATGATTTTCTGGGCATTTTCCTAATAACTAAGTGCATATGTACATATGTACTTCATGTTCTCCTCAGTATGTTCTCCTCAAAATATTTTATTTCACTGTAAAATTTTTAAATTATGTTGACCTCAGATGCTCCAATGTATATCTTCCCTTGTTATTACTTAAGTAATAATATCCATGTGGTTATGAGTTTTAACATTTTTAATATAAGAATTTTTAAATGTAGCTTTAAAATATATTTTAACATACAGAATAGCAGAAAGGGTACAAGATTAAAGTTTTAATTTTTATCATATTTACTTCAGATTAATATTTTTAAAAATAAAATTATAAATGTAGCTAAAACTACTGTCTTATTCATTTCTCTTCCCTCCCTCCTGAGATAATCATTTTTCATTTTTGTGAAACTAGGGAGTATCATTACAACATGTAATTTTAAAAACTCACGTATTTAACTTTAACTATAAATAATATAGAAAATAGGTTTTAAATTTATATAAGCTATCACATTCAGCTATATTTTTGTACCTAATTTTAGTTTGCTTCCAAATTATGCTTTTGATATTTATGTTAATGAATGTTCTTGTTTCTTTTCCATTTGATTTAATAAAGAATATTCTATTGCACCAATTAAACAGTCTATTAATCCATTCCTTTATTAAAGGATAATTTATTCTACTTGTTTGCTATGACAATGCAGTAACAAAATTTTACATGTCTCTTGTATACATGTTAAAACACTTCAAGGATTAAAAAAAAATTAAACATCAATAAAATAAAATCTAAATCACTCATTATCTCACCATCACAGATTCTTGCTTTAAATACATCTATACAGCCTATTTTTTCAGACATAATGAAATTGGGAAATTGTATAACATATATCCATACACATATGGTGGTTCTATATTCTGCTTTTTACTTATAATGAACAATTTTACATAGCATAAAATAGCCTTTAGAAACATGCTCACTAGTGGCTACATTGTGTTCTTTTATACAGTTCAGTTCAGTTCATTTTAGTCGCTAATAGATCATAATTTAATTTATAAAACTGTTTCTTGTCATTAGACATGTAGCTATTTCCAGTTATTCTGTTCTCTCTCCTGTTTCCTAGGCCAACCTAGCTTTCTTTCAGGTGCTTCCATATAACTGCTTCTTTCCTGCATCAGAGCCTCTATATATATGGTTCATTCTTCTTTCCTAAACTTTTCACATGGCTGGTTTCTTCTCATTTTTGAGATCTCAATATCAATATCTGCTAGCAAAAGAGATGTTCTCTAACAGCTCTTTTTAAATTACTATTCTCTTTTGGGTGCTTTTTTTTTTCTTTTCCCAAATAATATTTAATCTAATTGCATAACTATTTTTTAATATATCTTTATTTTGTGTCTCTCTATGAGGTCAAGGACAAACTTATTCTTGATCACCTTCAGTATTGAACACTATGCATCTATACAAGTTGTGTGCTATATAATTATATTAATAGGAGGAACATTCATTTCATAGTTATTATATTGGGTTGGTTCAAAATTTTCATTTAGGTTTTTCTATAAGATGTTATGGAAAAACCCAATTGAACACTTTGGCCAACCCAATAAATTCATATTTTTGTTATAACAATGTTCAAGCAGAAGGCCATAGAGTATCTTGAGAAAGTAGTCCCTTTAAATTTCAATCAGTGTTAGCTTTGTGATACTCAATAGCTGTTCAGTGAATAAATGAACTCATAGCTTACTGGCTATTTCCAGCACCAATATTCTTCATGTCTTCTTTCTCTCCACAGTTCCCCAGAACTCCCTATTGCCCTGATGTTCACCACACTAGATGAGTGCAGGAAACACAAACACAAAATCTTTGTGGTATTTAGCTCAAGGTCATAATCTGGTATACAAAAAGATTGTATGCAATGCTACATATTTTTGATACTTTAAAATGTGAAGCATAAATCACATGAACATTTAATTAACTCAGTAAAAAGAACTTAAGTAGGTGATCAACATGTAAAGAGGGTTTAAGAGGTTTAAGATTTCTGTTCAGCTTGCACAAAACTAAGAATATACTGTGCTTGTTGTAGTAAAGCTGTTTTGGTGGTACTGAATTCTCTTAACTTTGTCTTGTCTGTAAAGCTTTTGATCTTAAATGCAAAGCCCAGTACTCTTGCCTGGAAAATCCCATGGACAGAGGAGCCTGGTGCGCTGCAGTCCATGGGGTCACAAAGAGTCAGACACAACTGAATGACTTCACTTTCACTTTTCACTTTCATGCATTGGAGAAGGAAATGTAAACCCACTCCAGTGTTCTTGCCTGGAGAATCCCAGGGACAGCAGAGCCTGGTGGGCTGCCATCTATGGGGTGGCACAGAGTCGGACATGACTGAAGTGACTTAGCAGCAGCAAAACAATTAAGAAAATGGTAATAGGACCATACAAATCAATAATTGTCATAACTGTAAATGGATTAAATGCACCAACCAAAAGACATAGACTGGATGGGCAATGAGAACATGTTCATGCATGCACTTCCACTTACCACATCACTCTACTTAACCCCCCAAATTGTATCCAGTTATTCTATAGTTAGGTTAATAATGTTTCCATTATGGCTTGAAATTGTAATTATCTTTTATTTTTTGTCTGGCTCTTTATTGTGAAAACTGATATACATTTGTTACTATTGTGGAAAAATAAAAGATTTTCTGCAAATGAAAAAAGGACTGTGTACATTACTTGTATAATTAAAAACATTTTGTTAGTTCAAAAAAAAAGAATACAATGTGCTTTGAGGGCATTGTTTTCATACTGATTATCTACAAATTAAATTTCATTATCTATTAAAAAAATTATCAAAGATTGGTTAATATTGAAGTTACAAATTTTGCCCAATTGTGAGAATACTATGCACTTACCCTTTTTTAAACCACAAGAATCTACTCCATTTTCATTAAAGCAAACACCATAATATGATTGTAAAACCAAGAATAGTAAAGATATATCTAGCCCACTAAGAATAAGACTCTTTCTACATCTGACAGTACGAAAAATAAACTTTGGCAGCTATATTTCAGCTATGATAGGAACTTTCTGACAGCTTTCCTCTCCACTGCTCATAAGTAGAGGATTTAAATGAATTGATGTCAGGTGGATTAGTCAGAATCTGTTCAAAATGACAGAAAATCATGTCTGTACAGCTAACTTAAACTCTCAATATTAGTCTAAAGAACAGGAGAATGCCTTGTATTTAAAAACTGAGTGAATGTTTTAATATCCAATATATTTTTTTGAGAAAAGTAGGCATTACCCCTAATTTGGGGGGGAATTGATAGAGCTCAATTACAATACTAGGGCAAAGTAAAATAAGGTCATAGTTTACATGCTTATGCAGTTGAGTTTTTACCTTGTAGACTCATAATTGATTAGGATCAGATGCAACAAAATAGAAGTTTCATAAAAAGTAACTTAAAATGTCATTTTAAAGAATAACAAAGATCCTTTAAGATAAAATAAAGCAATTGCTGTATTTTATGGATAAGAGATGAGGTGAGGAACAGAGAAATGAAGAGTTATCTAAGAAATATGATGAGTTAATTTCAGAGTCAGAAGAATATTTTTTAAGTAATTGCTTTTAAAAATTTATATGATGGTATTAAAACCTGACATTTAAGATTTTCTAACATTGAACTTTAAATATTTGGGGAGTCAAGTGACATGATCCAAGCTTCATTAAATATTCTGGGGAGTCATGTGACATGATTCAAGCTCCATATGATTTATAGGGCTTCAGTGTATAGGATGTACTGGAATGAGGACAGATGGGAAATGGGAAACCAAGTAGGAGGATATTACAGTAGTCAAGCAAAGCAAGTAACAAAGGAAAAATTATGGTGAATTAAGTTAAAAATTGACAAATCACTGGATCTGGCAAACAAGAAATAACATTCCAAACAAAGGATTCCTCAGAGTATTAGGAGCAGAAGCCATATGGTACTACACTGGGGAATATATGGGAAGGGTAAAAATGAAATCAGTGACTCTGGAATACATTCAAGACTTCCTAAAAGTTAACTGAAAGTGAGAAATAAGAGAATATCTGGGAGGCAGAGAAATTTTTGTGTGTTAAATATGGTCACACTGGCAGACCAGTAGAGACGGTAATAAAAAGGAAAGGGGATAGATGATAGTGTATGTTATTTGGAAAGGAAAGAGGTGTTCCTTTCCATCTAAGCCAGAGAAATGATAGAGAAAACAAAGATGATTCAAGGCTGGTGATTTTTCTTTTCTGAGAAAGAAAGGCATGGACTTGGTAAAGTCAGGAAAAATAATGATAGGAAAGGGAATTGAAGAGAGTAAAAATAATTTAAAATATTTACACACATTGGACAGTGACAGCAAAGGACAGGGAAGCCAGGAGTGCTGCAGTCCATGGGGTTGCAAAATGCTGGACACAACTGAGCGACTAAACAACAAATACACATTGGGAACTTCCTTTTCAACTAGACCATTCATACTCTAATATTCACTTTTTCCACAGAGAAAGCCCCTGACATATGAAAAGCAGTGACTAGGACTGAGAGACTCCAAGATGGCCCCAACAATCTTCACCCGCTGCTATTCATGCCTTGCGTAATCCCTTCCCTTTAAGAGTGGACAGGGCCTGTGGCTTGATTCTAATGAATATGACTAAGGTGGACATGGTGTCACTTCTGTTATCATGTTACAAAAGGCTGTGACTTTCATCATTCTAGTAGTCTGTCTCCCTTGCTGGCATTATTGAAAAAAGCTACCGTTTTGTGAGCTGCCCCATGGTGACAGTCACTTGTTAAGGAACTGAGGATGGACTCTTTTGGCTTATTAATTATACTTCTTTTAAAACTATTGCAGTTGTTACCCTAGAGTTTACAGTATACATTTTTAACTAATGAAAGTCCTCTTTCAAATAGTGCTCTTCTTCTCCACATGTAGTGATACTTAATACAGAGTGCTCCATTTCCTCCCTCCTATCCCTTGCACCAACTCCCCAACAAAACCGTTACGACTATTACTTTATCTTTTAATCAAATGTTTTTTTAAAAGATCTTATCTTATCTTATATATCTCTTCTGATGCTTGTTTTCAGATTTAAATTTGTAATCTATCATTTTCCTTCTCCCTCAGGAATTTCTGTTAACAGCACTTGCAGGCCAGGTCTACTAGATATGAAGTTTCCCAGGTTTTGTCTGAGAATGTCTTAAAGCTCCTTCACTTTTGAAGGATTATTTCAGTGGATATAGAATTCTAGGAAGGTAATATTTTTTCTTTCATCACTTTAAATATTTCACTCCACTCTCTTCTCACTCACACGGCTTCTGATTACAGTGCAATGAAACTGTTAGTCCTTGTTCCTCTATGAGTAAAGTATAGTTAACATTTTCCTCTGATTTCTTTCAAGATCTTCTCTTGTCTTTGGTTTTCAGCAGTCTGAATAAGATATGCCTGGGCATAATTTTGCTTTGTTTTGTCAGTATTCATCCTTTTTACTGTTCTGAACTTTCTGGACCAATGGTTTTACATCTGTTGCTAATTTTGGAAGTTCTCAGATAATATTACTTAAAATATTTCTTCTGCTGTTTTTGCTCTTCTCCATATGGTACATTAATTATACATATGTTACACTTTGAAATTTTCCCATAGTTCTGGTATGTGTATTTTATTTTCCTTTGTTTTAAATCCTTTTTTCCTTCACATTTCAGTCTGGAAAGTTTCTTAGACCCATCATTAAGCACACTGACTCTTTCCTCAGCTGTATCATGTCTTCTAATGAACTCATCATAGGCATAATTTGTTTGCTTTATATATATGTTAAAATTCCCTACCATTTTCTTTCAGATCCTTTGAGATTTTCCATTTATCCGATTACATTATCTCTTCTTCCATTCTGCATTTCTTTTCCATTAGATCCCTACATGAAATCATATACATATTTTTAAATTTCCTGTCTATTACTTCCAACATCTGTGTTATGTCTGAGTCTGATTTCTGATGATTGTTTTAGGTCTTCTAATTCATTCTCTCTGGCCTTTTAGGGTGCCCTGTTATTTTTTGTTGAATGCCAGGCATCTTATTGGGCCTGAAGTGAGGTAAATAGGCCTCTAATGTAAAGATTTACACTAATCTGGGTAATAATTGGGCCTTGTTTAATTTTTCATACAGCTATAGGTGCCAGAAGTTTCAATTTCCCTTGCATTTTGTTTTTGTCTTCTATCTTTTGTATTCCTTAAGTATTCTTCCTCAGAAACAGTAGGTTTTGATTACTGCAACTTCAGACTATACTACAAAGCTACAATAATCAAAATAATATATAATGCTGTCATAAAAACAGACATAGATAAATGGAACAGAATAGAGAGACCAGACACAAACCCTCACACTTATGGTCAATTAATCTATGACAAAGAGGCAAGAATATACAATGGAGAAAAGACAGTATCTTCAATAAATAGTGCTGATAAAAATAAATAGTTCCACATAAAAGAATGAAATTAGAGCTTTATCTAATATCATATGCAAAAATAAATTCAAAATAGATTAAAGATCTAAATGTAAGACCTGAAACCATGAAACTCCTAGAAGAAAACTTAGGCAGAACACTCCTGATATAAATCACAGCACTATTTTTGAGATGTCTTCCAAGGCAAAAGAAATAAAAGCAAAAATAAACAAATGGGACCTAATTAAACTTAAAAGCTTTTGTACAGCAGAGTAAACTATTGACAAAACAAAAAGACAACTTATGGAATGGAAGAAAATAATTTCAACTGATGCAATAAATAAGGAATTAATATCCAAAATATATAAACAACTCAACATCAAAAAAAAAAAAAAAACCCAATTTTAAAAATGGGCAGAAGTCCTCCATTGACATTTTCCCATAGAATACATAGAGGGCTAATCAGCACATGAAAAGATGCTAAACATCATTATTTGCCAGGGTCCAGCCCCGGTGGATCCAGGGTAGTTCAAAGCAGGGATGGCATTGGCATCTGAGGAATTAATTGTTTAATTAAAGATATGGAGTGAGATTAGAAAGAAATAGTGTAGTAGGAAAATCAGTGGAAAAAAGAGGCTGAATAACTTGGTTGATGCAGAGAACCAATAAAACTCCGAGACAAGAAGTTTGCACCACCTACGTAGGCCACAGGCATCTTCCCAGTCTCCCGAAGGAGTGGGGACACAAAGTGCCCTCCTGTTCAGATATTAGAAGCCCAGGCAAAATTAGTAGGCTTGGCGAGCCTCCGCACTCCAGATGGGAATTCAGCCAGAAAAGAAGAGAACGAGAAAAGACCACACAGGGGAAACCAGTCTTTTTAGGAACTGGTCCGTTTCTTTATTTTCCAGGTCCACTTTCATACTTTCAGTTATACACAGAGATAAATATAAGAAAGAGTCACACAGGGTCAGCTGCTCCGACCCTTATCTAAAGACAGTGTTCTCAGCATATCTTTGTTCTTACAAGGGTCTTACATTTGTTTTACAATATCTTCTGGTCTGGAGACCAATTAACATTTTATGGCCCCATCTTTCTTTCTATTGATAAATAGATCTATTTATCAATTTCTATTTAGTCAATCAGAAAACTTGTTTCCCCTTAAGATCTACTTAGTCTTAAGATAGTGATAAAGTTACATTCTTACATAGCAAGGACACAGTGATTTATAACAAAGAAAGAGGAGTACAATGATCTATAACAAAGAGAAAATTCATTAACTCAAAAATCTAGTATTGCTAACATCCAAACTACTATATTTCTTTTTCTACATTCCAATTACTAGTGGCTCAGAGGTTAAAGCATCTGCCTGGAATGCTGGAGACCTGGGTTCGATCCCTGGGTCGGGAAGATCCCCTGGAGAAGGAAATAGCAACCCACTCCAGTACTCTTGCCTGGAGAATCCCATGGAGGGAGGAGCCTGGTAGGCTACAGTCCATGGGGTCGCAAAGAGTTGGACACGACTGAGCGACTTCACACACACACACACACACACAATTACATCGATTAACATACTCCCAGGTGCCTAAGGATATGGAGGCCTGGCAGCAATCATTAACTCAGCAATGAAACCCTTCACCAACATGATTTTTATCTTTAGAAAAACCCTATGCTAACTAAGACTTTCAAAATACTCCAAACTCTGTTTTGTTTGTGGTTGAGAGGTTGTAAACAATCATGTACATAGTAGCAAGAGTGTGGATAATCCTGTCACAAGCTAGTTTGCCAGCAGAGAGGTTTTTGGACTGAAACACCCTTGTCACGCCCAGGAGATTTATTAACTGGAGTCCTAAGTTAACTCCTTTTCAGAGAGAGGTGGTGGGGGATAGCCCCCCATATAATGTCAGAAGAGTAGGCGAAAAGCACAATGCAGTAAGGCAGGCAGACTCTGGTTTGGGGGCAGATGCACGAGCAGATCCAGCGAGGCTCCCTTAAGGCCCAACTCGCCTTTGCCTGTCGGACCCCTTAACCTCATGACCTTTGCCACGGGCGGGGCTCCCGGCAATTAATCATCAGAGAAATGCAAAACAAAACCACAATGAGATATTATCTCACTCTTGTCAGAATGGCTATCATCAAAAAGTCTACAAATAACAAAAGTTTGAGAGGATGTGGACAAAAGGGAATCCTCATACACTGCTGGTAGAAATGTAAATTGGTGATACTACTGTAAAAAAACAGTATGGAGGTTTTTAAAAACACTATAAATAGAACTACCAACTCTATCTATCAACTCTACTACTGGTTATTTATCTGTAAAAACAAAAACAGTATTAATAATTTGAAAAGACACATACACTCCATGTAAAAAAAAGATAACATAGCAGTATTATTTACAATTTCCAAAATATGAAGCAATCTAACTATCCATCGAAAGATCAATAAATAAAGAAGATATGGTAATATACACACAATGGAATACTAATCAGTCATTAAAAAGAATGAAATGTTGCCATTTTCAACAACATAGATGGACTTGAAATTCCTGTAATATTATCACTCCAAAAATTAGTATTTTCTTATATGTTTTGAATAAAATTTAGTAATATTTTAACTAGAATTTAATCATACTATATTTTTATACTTAAAGTCATATTGTGAGCATTTTTCCCATGCCTTTAAACATGCTTCACACCTTATTTTTAATAGTTTTATAATAGCACAGCAGCCTCTGATTTCATTGAAAAATTTCTAAAGGTAGAATTTCTATTTTGAAGAGCATGAATATTTGCACAGTTATTTATACACAGTCAGCCTCTAAACACAGATAAATACAAAGATTATAACAACTTACATTCCCAACAGAAATTAAAGTACTCATACTCTTCAAAATTGTTTTTTTAAATCACTGATAATTTAATTAAAAAGTCATTGTATGTTTTTAATTAACATTTAATTATTATGTAGTAGGATATTAATGATCTAGTTAATCAAGCATTACTCTCAGGACAATCTTGAAAACTTTTAGGTTTTAACACTTGCCTGTTTAATTCTGTGACTGATCATTTTAGACACATCTCTTGATAAAAATTCTGAAAACACAGAAACACAACTAAATGCATGAATGATTGAGCCTGGAAGAAAGTGTAAAACCCTTCTACTATACTCACAGCTGCACTTCAAGGCATAGATATTATTACTTTCTTGAAGGAATGGCCTTCCCTGGCGGCTCAGAGGTTAAAGCATCTGCTTGTAATGCAGGAGACCTGGGTTCGATCCCTGGGTCGGGAAGATCCCCTGGAGAAAGAAATGGCAATCTACTTCAGTATTCTTGCCTGGAGAATCCCATGGATGGAGGAGCCTGGTGGGCTACAGTCTATGGGGTCGCAAAGAGTCGGACACGACTGAGCGACTTCACTTTCACTTTCACTTGAAGACTCTGGAAGCCAGCTGTGCCTTCACTTTAAATATATCTGAATTTTCTATCTGTTCCTATCTTGTACCAGATTCACTTAAAAAATATATTTTAGAGGAAAAGTTAACATGAATTACAAGAAATGCAGACACTTGATACATTCTGTCTTCCCCCTAAACTCTTCCTAACAAAGTAAAAGTGAAGTCACTCAGTCCTGTCGGACTCTTTGCGACCCCGTAGACTGTAGCCCATCAGGCTCCTCCGTCCATGGGATTCTCCAGGCAAGAATACTGCTGCTTCTTATATTGATTAACTTTTGCCTTGCTGTTGCCAGCTGAGTCAAAATCAGCAGAATATAAGATTTATATACTTTTCAAAAATAAGAAATTTTCCAATAGTAATTTTCCATTATTATATAATTCTCTTTTTAAAATAAGGTTTAGTATAGTACTATGATGCAGTTTTATTTCAATTATTCCACATGAATTTATTGAATGTCAGGAACTACCTGAAACATTAAATACAAAGATAAGTAAGACATGTTTCCAGCTATTTAGGGAAATTTTCATCTATAAGTTTAGCATTTATATGAGAACCTATTCTGCTAAATTCAAGAAGGTCTCTTCTTGGTCTAAAGAAAGCAAAAAGAAAATGAACGTCATTGTTTCATATTGCAGGGGTGCATACTGCACTCCTGTGAAAGGAGCCAGTTCACTTGCTCTTGGCTGCTCTATGCCATATTTCTTAAAATTGTAGCATATTATCTTATTTAGGCAATTTGTCATTTTAACTACACTAGTCATTACTTGCTTAATAATTATTTGACAGTATTTTAAATTTACTATTGGAAAATAGGTTGAAGCAATATGTAAAAGAAAATTTCAGAGTATCATTACATTTTGTTTTATTAGTAACTGCTCTAAGTTCTACATTGTAGAAGTAACTTTAGTATAACTAATTCCATTTAGTTTGCTATTCTTATTTTATTCTTTTCTTAGTAAAATTAAAACCAAATTTTTTTCCAATACAGCTCCCTTTAATAAATTTTTACTCTTTAGTACAGCCAGATTTAAAATACATGTACCATGTTTCAAACTATGCAAAGATAAGATAAGAATATTTAGAATTTTCATGAACTTTGTACAGTTTAAATTTTTGCTTTGTAGCATTTCTTTACAAATTGTGTTTATATTTTATAAGTACATCTTGATGTTTTAAGTTTCCACCTTAACACCAAGGAAAGAATCTCAATAAGTACAATCCCATTTGCTAAAAGTTTAGGTAAACAAGACTAATCTTGACAGCTAGAAGTGTAAAGGTATAGACTCATTGATTCACATATATTTTCCTCCTTTCACTTAACCCTTTTATCAGCATCAAAAGGTTTTTTCCTTACAAGAAAAAGTTTCCCAAACAAAATCAGTTATGACACAAAATAAGTATCAAGGTAAGAATCATGAATGATTGACAGCTAAGCATTCTCCCAAAGGGACGTTCAATTATATATTTTAGTAATTCTGTTTACACATCTGATATCAATTCAAAACATAACTATCTGCTTGAACCTCTGCTTTTATCATTAATAAAATATTTTATGCAATTGAAATTTCTACATCTTACATTCTACAACAGAAAAGAACTGGTCATATTTTGAGCAGCCATAAGGTCACAAAGAGTCAGACATGACTGAGCAACTTTCACTTTCACAATCAAGATGCTAAGACTAATTTAAGCTAAGAACTGATTATTGTTTATAATGGAATGATCAGATATCACTAGTTACTGAATATGGAAATAACATGACACTCCTTGGATACATGCTTAGAGTTAAGGAATTGCTGCTGTTTTATAGTGTTCTTCAGCTCAGTTCAGTTCAGTCACTCAGTCATGTCCGACTCTTTGCGACCCCATGAATCGCAGCACCCAGGCCTCCCTGTCCATCACCAACTCCCGGAGTTCACTCAGACTCACATCCATTGAGTCAGTGATGCCATCCAGACATCTCATCCTCGGTCGTCCTCTTCTCCTCCTGCCCCTAATCCCTCCCAGCATCAGAGTCTTTCCAATGAGTCAACTCTTTGCATGAGGTGGCCAAAGTACTGGAGTTTCAGCTTTAGCATCATTCCTTCCAAAGAAATCCCAGGGCTGATCTCCTTCAGAATGGACTGGTTGGATCTCCTTGCAATCCAAGGGACTCTCAAGAGTCTTCTCCAACACCACAGTTCAAAAGCATCAATTCTTTGGCGCTCAGCTTTCTTCACAGTCCAATTCTCACATCCATACATGACCACAGGAAAAATCATAATGTTCTTAGGTAACAGTAATAAGAGAATATTGAGCAAGGAAAATTCTATCCTATTAGAAAGAATTTCATTGCAATGTACATTTAGATAAACTGTGAAATATTTATTGTAAAAGATGAGTATACAACCTAAAAATAAAAATGGTTCCTTAACAAATGCAAACATAGCCAAAGTTTAAAAGGAATTATATAGAAAGCTTTATTTTTGAAATTTAAATAATTACTTTTACATTTTCCTTTCAATGACATAACTATCATTTTTTTTAACCAGATATGACAGGTGGCAAAGATATTAAGATCTGGAATAGTTATCTGAGTTCAACTGGCTTGGTGAATTTGAGAAGCCAATTAATCCTCTATGCCTCAGTTTCTTTCTCATTACCATCGAATGATATAACAGCACCTATTCTATCTATTTGTGGTGAAGATGAAATATGGTACTACATGTAAAACATTTAGATTTCTGCCTCAGCACATAGAACGTACTCAATAAAAACAGCTATCAAATATATACATATACTGTTCTAGTTAACTCATGCTGCTGTAAGAAAATATGACACACTGGGTGGTTTAAAAAACTATGAGTTTATTTCTCATAGTTTCAGAGGCTGGAAAGTCCAAAATCAAGGTGCTCACAGGTTAGGGGTCTGGTAAGGGCCCTCTTCCTGATTTGCAGAGGCTTGTCTTCCCCTCACATCCTTATGTATCCTTCCCTTGGTGCTTGGATGAGGGAAGAAAGAGAGATCCCCTGTCTCTCTTTTTACAAGGATCCCACCTTCATGACCTAATCTAACTTTCACTACTTCTCAAAGCCTCCACCTCCAAAGACAATTACATTGGTAATTAGGGCTTCAACATCTGAATTTCAGGGAGATATATGCAGTTCATAGCATATACAAATATCTGACATATATATATATATATATATATATGATACACAACTAATAAGATATGTAAATAAGAATGAGGAAAATTTCTTTGAACTAGAAACTGAAATTTCATTAATATATATGTGCTTAGTATACAACTAGGCATTGAATAAATTATTATTGCTATTATTATTGAATATCATTATTATAACTTAATAATATATATTATTATTGACAAAATATTAACTTATTCTTTATACATGTTTCTCATAATCTGACTCAGTTTTGTTCTTAAATTTTATTTCAAAACTTTTAAGGCTTATAAAAGATGATACCCACATGGTTGACCAAGTATCTGACATTCCACTGGATATAATCTAAATTCATAAAAAGATTGAAAATATACACTTGTATTAGAAAAACTGTACTTGCCCAAAATAAATAGGATATACTGTGGCATCTTCTATATAGGCCATTTCATTAATAATATGGTTACAAGTAAATTTCAAAATATTCAAAGAACAAAAAAGTTATAAATATTTCATGACAGGTTCAGGTTATTCAATCACATTTACATAGAGTTCAGTAATCCACAGGCCAGACAGAAGTAATGACACTTGGCGTCAAAGTGTCAAAAGATTCACCAGATAAGGAAAAAAATAACCCCATTTTATTTAAGCAGGGGGTTAATGTTCAGCACACTTTGTCTCCCTGGAAAGGTAATGATTTCAGTGCAATTACCCCTCAGCTGTCAGAATCCAAAGGTCAGATTTGACCACTTGCTATTTTTAAATGCACTTACTGGGCCTATCTATCAGCTAGACTGAAATTTGCAGTAACTGTACAACTAATTTTGAGTCCTGGCAAGAAAGGAGGGAATCATGAAACAGAAACTATAACTTAACCTGTGAAATGGAAGTCAATAACACATATAATATGCTAGGTAGTTATGAAATATTGAAGTTTGGAAATTGAAATTCTACTTATCTCCAGTTAATGAGAAGGTAAATAACTTTAATCTACCAGAGAATCAGAAAAAAGTATTTGTTCCCCAAATTACTTTTAACTCAAAGAATTTTTGTTTGTTTTATTGTTTCTGTGTCTCTTTCTTTCTATAACCTCAAACAGCAGATTATTTAATCCTTCTTGGAGTTGTACTCCAAAAAGAATTCAGTCTCCTTCACAAATTACCTGAGGTATAAATTCCATAAGATACTTATGTTCTTAGGTTGTATACAATTTTTTTCAACCAATAACTTGAAATATCCCTCCTCTTCAAGAGTTAAGGTGTAACTAGCCTTTCCACTGACAAATATCTGTTCCAAACTTTTACTTTCCTAAAGGTAAAGGGGTTCTCTACCCTCTTTGTCTTATTTACAGCATGATTGAGGTACATCCATACCTCTCATGGAGTTTTTGTCAGTGACACTGAAGCATATGAAAAAGCAGAGCTTTTATTTTGCCAACAAAGGTCCTTCTACTCAAAGCTATGGTTTTTCCAGTAGTCATGTATGGATGTGAGAGTTGGACCATAAAGAAAGCTGAGTGCCAAAGAACTGATGCTTTTGAACTGTGGTGTTGGATAAAACTCTTGAGAGTCCTTTGACTGCAAGGAGATTACCAGTCAATCCTAAAGGAAATCAGTCCTGAATACTCATTGGAAGGACTGATGCTGAAGCTAAAGCTCCAATACTTTGGCCACCTGATGGGAAGAACTGACTCAGTGGGAAAGATCCTGATGTTGGAAAGATTGAAGGCAGGAGGAAAAGGGAACAAGAGAGGATGAGATGGTTGGATGGCATCACCAGCTTGATGGACATGAGTTTGAGCAAGCTCTGAGAGTTGGTGATGGACAGGGAAGCCTGGCATGCTGCAGTCCATGGGGTCGCAAATAGTCAGACACGACTGAGCAACTGAACTGACTGATGTATAATTTACACTAGATAAAATCCACCTATTTTAAGTGTATAAGTTGATGGATTCAGGGAATTATACACAGTTATATAACCATCACTACAAAAATACAGAAAAATTCCAGCACCATAAAACATTTCCTCTGTCTCTGTCCCTTAGAGTCAATCACCTCCCTTGATATCACCTACCTGATCCCTGGTAAACAGGATACAGATTGGTAATGATATAACATTAGTATGATCTTAGCCAAAGGCTTCCTGTTTTTCATATCTTGTTTTATATTAGAAAGTGTGCATGTGTTTGTTAAATACTCCAGTTAAAATGAAGAGAAAGATTGGATTAATAATAGGGGTTTACTGAAAGGGTACACAGCAGTTCTCCTCTAATGCTTGGCCATCCTGATATCTCCCTCCACATCCACACTTCTCATGGAGGTTTTGTCAGTGGCACTGCTAGCAGTGTTCTCTCTCACTTCCCTTCGTGAGTACTGATGTTGAGGTACTGAGTTTCTTTGGTCATTGCTGATTCAGACGCTATTGTGTCTTGGGTTTCTTTGGACTGAGTTTGCTCAGTAATGGTAAATCTTTAACTTTACCATTAACTGCTTCTGTTACATTCCTGGATATTTCTGTCTACACTCTTAATCACCAACCAGACAGACTTCTCTGCACTTTCCAGTCTTAATTCCAGGGAAAATAGGCTGCCTGATTTAACAAAATATGTTCCACACTTGAAATATTTGAAGGAATACAAATTCTTCATGGGTTAGGTTCAGTTCAGTTCAGTCGCTCAGTCATGTCTGACTCTTTGCGACCCCATGGACTGCAGCACACCAGGCTTCCCTGTCCAACACCAACTCCCGGAGTTTACTCAAACTCATAGATTGAGTCAGTGATGCTATCCAACTATCTCATCCTCTGACATGCCCTTCTCCTCCCACCTTCAATCGTTCCCAGCATCAGTCTTTTCTAATGAGTCAGTTCTTCACATCAGGTGGCCAAAGTACTGAAGTTTCAGCTTCAGCATCAGTCCTTCCAAAGAACACCCAGGACTGATCTCCTTTAGAATGGACTGGTTGGATCTCCTACTGTCCAAGGGACTCTCAAGAGTCTTCTCCAACACCACAGTTCAAAAGCATCAATTCTTTGGCACTCAACTTTCTTTATAGACCAACTCTCACATCCATACATGAATACTGGAAAAACCATAGCTTTGAGTAGAAGGACCTTTGTTGGCAAAGTAATGTTTCTGCTTTTGAATATGCTGTCTAGGTTGGCCATAACTTTCCTTTCAAAGAGTAAGTGTCTTCTAATTTCATGGCTGCAATCACCATCTGCAGTGATTTTGGAGCCCAAAAAAAGTAGTCTGTCACTGTTTCCACTGTTTCCCCATCAATTTGCCGTGAAGTAATGGGACCAGATGCCATGATCTTAGTTTTCTGAATGTTGAGCTTTAAGCCAACTTTTTCACTCTCCTCTTTCACTTTCATCAAGAGGCTCTTTAGTTCCTCTTCACTTTCTGCCATAAGGGTGGTGTCATCTGCATATCTGAGGTTATAGATATTTCTCCTGGCAATCTTGATTCCAGCTGTGGTTCATCCATTCAGCATTTTCCATGATGTACTCTGCATAGAAGTTAAATAAGCAGAGTGACAATATACAGCCTTGATGTACTCCTTTCCCTACTTGGAACCAGTCTGTTGTCTAGTTCTAACTGTTGCTTCTTGACCTGCATACAGATTTCTCAGGAGGTAGGTCAAGTGGTCTGATATTCCCATCTTTTTAAGCACCACTGCTCAAGTCATAGTGCAGGACCCCTTCTCTGAACAGAGAAAAGGAAGAGTTACTGAGAACATATCTGAAACAAATATTCATGTGTGTTTTCACATGTACATGCATATGACACCACACTACCACACATTGGAAGTTGATAGCATTTTGCCTGTTTATTTTAATATATTTAACATTTAATGAGAAATGCTCTAAGTGAATGTAGAGCCCTAACCTACAGTAAGTAACTCAGCAATATACTCCTTTGTAAAGTCTGCACATTTGTAACCATGATACTTCATTTTTTTTTTACTGTACAGTAGCAATAATCTAACCAATTTTATTAAATTTACTATTGTAATTTTTTGTATTTAAACATTTAAATATATTGAGGTAAAGCTTTTCATGACATTTTCTAATGATCACAGCATCTGAATCATGTTCTATGTCATTTCTAATATTGCTTTCTTTAGTGCCTCATTTATTTCCTTTGCATATTTTACTGAATATTTTGCAATTTTGTTATTCTACTCAAAGAAGCAACTTTTTATCCATGTTTATTCTTCTTAATGAATGTATGTATTTATTATTTTCTTCTTTCCATTTTCACTTTGTTTTTGCTTTTTAGTTTTATTAGTGTTTTATGTTTAGAAATGAATAATTAAGCATTATATGTCATAATCTTTCTTAATTTCAAATTTTTTCATAATTTTTATAAGTGAATTTATATTCACTAATAATGTTATACTGCTTTAGCTATATCCTGTTTTTTTCTAACTTAAATTTATTTATTTTAATTGGAGGCTAATTACTTTACAATATTGTATTGGTTTTGCCATACATATTCTGAATTATGTAAGTAATGCCTGGAAAAATATATCATGGTATATACTCAATGGTGAGCATATATAATAATATGTCAAAACCTAAGTTTGTGCAGTTCTAGTTGGAGCAGTTGTGATACAGTAGGTGCTAACTAGGGAACTTGGCAATCATTTCTGAATTCATAGATCCGTAGATTCATGTCTTCTAGAGACATGAACATTAAGAGAACCACTCCCAGATATACAGTTTGAGGAAGTATAGAGTGGGGCCTAGGGTTCTATATTATAAAAAAAATTTAAGTGACTGAAGTGTGAAGCCATGTTTTCATGGCCTAGGAAATCACTGTAGTCACTTGGACTCACTTCATCCACTTTTTCCTGGTTTGAACATCACAAATGAAGCCTAATCATGACTTAATCTTTCTGGTGATCAGCCCCAAGGCAGGATCCCACAAAGATTTGCTTCACTAGAACAGCAATCAAAAATTCCTATCACTCAGAAAATTTCAAGGGATTTAAGGACTCTGTGTCACATGCTCCTATAACATAGGAAATTATAAGAGTTATCGGAACTCTATGTCAAGATGAAATACTAGAACACGAGATTCCACGGGTACCCTGACATACAAAGTTTTAGGAGCTTGTGTAAGAAATGAGGGGCAAAAAAAAGAAATGAGGGGCAGAGACCAAGATATATTTCTTATTATTTCATAGATCATTAAATCTGAGCTTTAAAATTAGAATAAACTTAAAATAATTTTAACAGTATATGGATAAATTATATTTGCCTGTTTACTAATAATTACTTTTTATTTAATAATTTTACTATATTCAGGGCACTTAGCTTCATATTATCTTATTTAAATTTCACACAATACTAATGACTAAGCTGTATTTATTATCTTTACATTAGAGAGGGAAAACAAAACATGAAAGGTTAAGAAACTCCCCCAAAGTAGGACAGGGACAGGCAGTCTGATGCCAGGGCTCATCCCTCCTAAGAAGATGCTGTTTTAATTTATATTTATTAACAATGTTATGTGCCTAACAATTAACTTGGGCACAGAGGTAATTAATTAAGTTTACTACATACAACTCAGAAGCATACAATTCATCACAAAGCATACCCTTCTTCACTAATGATTAATAACACATCTAGTTAGTATGGTTGGGCTTCCCTGGTGACTCAGAGGTAAAGAAACTGCCTACAATGCAGGAGACACAAATTCAATCCCTGGGTTTGGAAGGTCCCCTGGAGAAGGAAATGGCAACCCACTTCAGTATTCTTGCATGGGAAATTCCATGGAAAGAGGAGCCAGGCAGGCTACAATTCATGGAGCTGCAAGAGTCAGACATGACTTAGTGACTAAACGCACACACACAATCAATATGGTTAGAGTGGAATTCCTGTCTAAATTCTTGGATCCCATACTTCTCTCTGACTTGCACTGCCTGCTTACTGAACTACATGCTAACT
The DNA here is from genome assembly GCF_023091745.1 of Budorcas taxicolor. NCBI lineage: Eukaryota > Metazoa > Chordata > Mammalia > Artiodactyla > Bovidae > Budorcas > Budorcas taxicolor. The sequence goes on along the minus strand of NC_068919.1, from coordinate 37,387,347 downwards.
TTTGATGGCAGTCAACAGGAGCTTTCAGATGTCCTCTGCATTAGTACACTTCAGATTATTAAAGATTAAGGTTTGCAATTCTTACCAAGAACAGTTTTCACAACTGTTGCAATTACTGTCTTATTGTCATTATGGTTATTTTGATTAAGGGAAGGCAAAGGTTAACAAAATTCATCCCCCTTCTGCATGAAAATCTGATATCTGGTTAACTTTCTAGCTCAGTTTTTTTTTAACTGATAAATGTAGACCATTGACTTTATTATTAGGCAATTTTTCATACAGTAAAAATGATCACTGACGGGGAGATTGCATCTGGACTTTATAAATACTTTGTGGAAAGCCATAACTTTAAGCATTTTCTGCTTCTCATTATTAGGTGTGTCACATTTGCCACATAATTCTCCAGCTCAGAATTCCACCTGCTTTAGAGTACTGCCCAACCCTGAAGGAATTTGGATTTGCAATTTTTAGTCATCTTCCATCCATGGGAGGGATTTTTATTATCTGACTGAGATTGGAGACAGACTTAGTGAAGCTCTCTATCAAACTAGACCCTAAAACAAAATGAGAGATTTAAGAATTTTTTTTCCTTCCATTCTCTTTTTTAGATGTACACTTACCGTATCTAGGGAACAAAGCTAGTGGAGATGATGGAATTCCAGTTGAGCTATTTCAAATTCTGAAAGATGATGCTGTGAAAGCACTGCACTCAATATGCCAGCAAATTTGGAAAATTCTGCAGTAGCCATAGGACTGGAAAAGGTCAGTTTTCATTCCAATCCCAAAGAAAGGCAATGCCAAAGAATGCTCAAACTACCACACAATTGCACTCATCTCACACGCTAGTTAAGTAATGCTCAAAATTCTCCAAGCCAGGCTTCAGCAGTATGTGAACCATGAACTTCCAGATGTTCAAGCTGGTTTTAGAAAAGGAAGAGGAACCAGAGATCAAATTGCCAATATCTGCTGGATCATGGAAAAAGGAAGAGAGTTCCAGAAAAACATCTATTTCTGCTTTATTGACTATGCCAAAGCCTTTGGCTGTGTGGATTACAACAAACTGTGGAAAATTTTGAAAGAGATAGGAATACCAGACCACCTGACTTGCCTCTTGAGAAACCTATATGCAGGTCAGGAAGCAACAGTTAGAACTGGACATGGAACAACAGACTGGTTCCAAATAGGAAAAGGAGTACGTCAAGGCTGTATATTGTCACCCTACTTATTTAACTTCTATGCAGAGTACATCATGAGAAACGCTGGGCTGGAAGAAGCACAAACTGGAATTAAGATTGCTGGGAGAAATATCAATAACCTCAGATATGCAGATGACACCACCCTTATGGCAGAAAGTGAAGAAGAACTAAAGAGCTCCTTGAAAATGAAAGAGGAGAGTGAAAAAGTTGGCTTAAAGCTCAACATTCAGAAAACTAAGATCATGGCATCCAGTCCCATCACTTCATGGCAAATAGATGGGAAAACAGTGAAAATAATGTCAGATTTTATTTTTTGGGATCCAAAATTACTGCAGATGGTGATTGAAGCCATGAAATTAAAAGACGCTTCCTCCTTGGAAGGAAAGTTATGACCAACCTAGATAGCATATTCAAAAGCAGAGACATTACTTTGGCAACAAAGGTCCATCTAGTCAAGGCTATGCTTTTTCCAGTGGTCATGTATGGAAGTGAGAGTTGGACTATAAAGAAAGCTGAGCACTGAAGAATTGATGCTTTTGAACTGTGGTGCTGGAGAAGACTCTTGCAAGTCCCTTGGACTGCAAGGAGATCCAACCAGTCCATTCCTTCATTGGAAGGACTGATGCTGAAGCTGAAACTCCAATACTTTGGCCACATCATGTGAAGAGTTGACTCATTGGAAAAGACTCTGATGCTGGGAGGGATTGGGGGAAGGAGGAGAAGGGGACGACAGAGGATGAAATGGCTGGATGGCATCACAGACTCAATGGACATGAGTTTGGGTGTACTCCGGGAGTTGGTGATGGACAGGGAAGCCTGGCGGGCTGTGATTCATGGGGTTGCAAAGAGTCGGACAGAACTGAGTGACTGAAATGAACTGAATGACTTCATTAACTTACACATATAAAGCTACAGCATGAACTTTAGAATGGTTTAGAACAGCAAGAATAAGTGTAAAGGTCATATTAAAGATTATAAAGTACAGCATGTTTATAAGTTTTTCAAAATTATTTTGACATGTCCTGAATGAATTTGCTTACTTTTAATAACACTTCTTGTTCTCATAATGAGTTCTCAATATAATCCAGAATGAAATACAGTAAGTGCCTTTCAGGGGAATGAGTTCCATTTATAAGAGCATGTTCATAAGTACAATTTGTTTGTAAGTCCAACAAAGTTAGCCTTGGTACCCAACTAACATAATCGGCTACATGGTACTGTACTGTAATGGCGTTATAATATTTTCCACAAAAACAATACATTGTAAAAAAATGCAAAATAAAGAAAATATTTTTAATCTTATGGTACAGGATCTTGAAAAGGACAGTAGTACAGTATAACAACTGGCATATAGCGACTGGCATCGAGTCAACAGGCAAAAAGAGTTACTGACTGGAGGAGGGAGAGGAGCTGGGAGATGGTAGGGAGAGGAGCTGGGAGATGGTAGAGCTGAAGGACTGTCAGCAGTAGGAGGCAAAGGGCAAGTTGCAATTTCACTTATATCTGACCTTGATGAAACAGGTTCTGGTTCCCTTGCTGGATTCAATTCTGTCTAGCCTCTTGAAAAATTTATCCAATGATGTCTGAGTAGTAATTCTTTTTTTCTTGTCCTCGATGACATGATAACACTGGTTTGAATTCTGAATGGCTGCTGCAACCTTCATGTACTCCCCCCATTCAGGTCCTATGCCTCAAAAACTAACAATGCCTCCTCAAATAAAGAAAACCCCCTTGCCATTTCCTATGTCATGAATAGTGACATCAGCCACATCACCACTGTTCTTATGCTTGCTTCTGGACATTCTGGGCTTGAAACAAAGATACTATACTACTGTATTCTATACAGCACTGCATGTTAAAGTACACAAAAGCACAGCCACTTGTAGAGGAAGCACACATGTGGCAATGAACACCAGATGCATGAACTAACTTACATGACTGGACATGTGAATGCAGGTTCACATCTTTCAAAGTTTGCAATTTGAAGGTTTGAATATAGGGGACTCACTGGAGTTAAACACATTTTTTTCCAATTTCATCGAATACTCATAACAAATTTTAAATAATACAAAGCTTAGGGCTAGGACTGATGACTTCAGCAAAATTACACTGAGTAGATCGAGTTTACTCTCACTTTATAAAACAGCATTTTAAGGGAAAGAAGTAACAAAAAGTATCCTGCTATTTAGAGAATAGTCTAAATTCATGGTGGAAAAATCAGACCCATCCATTCTTTCAGTTATTGTAATACTATCACTTTGCATATATTCACATAGTCTTCAGTTCAATTCAGTTCAGTCGCTCAGTCATGTCCGACTCTTTGTGACCCCATGAATCAAGGCACAACAGGCCTCCATGTCCACCACGAACTCCTGGAGTTTACCCAAACTCATGTCCATCGAGTCGATGATGCCATCCAGCCATCTCATCCTCTGTCATCCTCTTCTCCTCCTACCCCCAATCCCTCCCAGCATCAGGGTCTTTTCCAGTGAGTCAACTCTTCGCATCAGGCAGCCAAAGTATCAGAGTTTCAGCTTCAGCATCAGTCCTTCCAAAGAACACCCTGGACTGATCTCCTTTTGGATGGACTGGTTGGATCTCTTTGCAGTCCAAGGGACTCTCAAGTCTTCCCCAACACCACAGTTCAAAAGCATCAATTCTTCGACGCTCAGCTTTCTTCACAGTCCAACTCTCACATCCATACATGACCACTGGAAAAACCATAGCCTTGACTAGACGCACCTTTGTTAGCAAAATAATGTTTCTGCTTTTCAATATGTTATCTAGGTTGGTATCACTTTCCTTCCAAGGAGTAAGTGAAGTTAAGTCGCTCAGTCGTGTCCGACTCTTTGCGACCCCATGGACTGTAGCCTACAATGCTCCTCCGTCCATGAGATTTTCCAGGCAAGAGTGCTGGAGTGGGTTGCCATTTCCTTCTCCAAGGAGTAAGTGTCTTTTAATTTCATGGCTTCACTCACCATCAGCAGTGATTTTGGAGCCCCCGAAAATAAAGTCTGACATTGATTTCACTGTTTCCTCATCTATTTCCCATGAAGTGATGGGACCAGATGCCATGATCTTAGTTTTCTGAATGTTGAGCTTTAAGCCAACTTTTTCACTCTCCTCTTTCACTTTCATCAAGAGGCTTTTTAGTTCCTCTTCACTTTCTGCCATAGGGTGGTATCAACTGCATATCTGAGGTTATTGATATTTCTCCTGGCAATCTTGATTCCAGTTTGTGCTTCTTCCAGCCCAGCGTTTCTCATGATGTACTCTGCATAGAAGTTAAATAAGCAGGGTGACAATATACAGCCTTGACGTACTCCTTTTCCTATTTGGAACCAGTCTGTTGTTCCATGTCCAGTTCTAACTGTTGCTTCCTGACCTGCATATAGGTTTCTCAAGAGGCAAGTCAGGTGGTCTGGTATTCCCATCTCTTTCAGAATTTTTCACAGTTTGTTGTAATCCACACAGTCAAAGGCTTTGGCATAGTCAATAAAGCAGAAGTAGATGTTTTTCTGGAACTCTCTTGCTTTTTCTATGATCCATCAGGTGTCGGCAATTTGATCACTGGTTCCTCTGCCTTTTCTAAAACCAGCTTGAACATCTGGAATTTCATGGTTCACGTATTGCTGAAGCCTGGCTTGGAGAATTTTGAGCATTGCTTAACTAGCATGTGAGATGAGTGCATTTGTGCAGTAGTTAGAGAACTGTAAAACTGTTTATCTTAGAAATAGAATTCAAATTATTAAACAGAATATTTCCCTCCAGTATAAATCAACACAATACTTATGACTTCTATTGTAATAAGTAAATTTGTTCAATATGCAGATCAAATTCCAATGTTAATTAACATCTTTGTAGAAAACCCTGAATAATAATATTCAGAGTTTAAATTATAATTTATATGAACATTGATTTCTATGTTAATAAATAACTTTCTCATAATTAGTTTCATTTTAATTGGTATGGTAATAATTTTATGTAATCAAGAATTTTGGTTGTGAAAAATTTGAGCCACTAAAACTTAAAATCTAAAAGAGAAGTACAAAGCTTAAGTTGAATTAGCTAAGAGAAGCAACAAGTGGCTCAAAATAGAAGAATTAAAGAGAGAAAGAAAGAAAAAGGTGGTTTTAATAAAAGGCAAAAAAAAATCAGAGATGCAGGGAGGTTGCCCACTGTGGGACTGGGAGAGAGGAATAACTTTTTACTCCTTATTCTTGAGCAGAATATATTTTGTGGATACAGCTAAAAGCATCATTAAATTTCCTAAGACATTAGGCCCTTCTTCTTTCCTGGTAAAAAGCCTCTTGATGAAAGCGAAAGTTAGCTTAAAGCTCAACATTCAGAAAACTAAGATCATGTCATCTGTTCCCATCACTTCATGGCAAATAGATGGGGAAACAGTGGAAACAGTGGCAGACATTATTTTGGGGGGCTCCAAAATCACTGCAAATGGTGATTGAAGCCATGAAATTAAAAGACACTTACTCCTTGGAAGGAAAGTGATGACCAACCTAGATAGCATATTCAAAAGCAGAGACATCACTTTGTCAACAAAGGTCTGTCTAGTCAAGGCTATGGTTCTTCCCGTGGTCATGTATGGATGTGAGAGTTGGACTGTGAAGAAAGCTGAGCATCGAAGAATTGATGCTTTTGAACTGTGGTGTTGGGGAAGACTCTTGAGAGTCCCTTGGACTGCAAGGAGATCCAACCAGTCCATTCTGAAGGAGATCAGTCCTGGGTGTTCATTGGAAGGGATGATGCTAAAGCTGAAACTCCAATACTTTGGCCACCTCATGTGAAGAGTTGATTCATTGGAAAAGACTCTGATGCTGGGAGGGATTGGGGGCAGGAGAAGGGGACGACAGAGGATGAGATGGCTGGATGGCATCATCGACTCAATGGACATGAGTTTGGGTGAACTCCAGGAGTTGTTGATGGACAGGGAAGCCTGGCGTGCTGTGATTCACAGGGTCACAAAGAGTCAGACATGACTGAGTGACTGAACTGAACTGAACTCCTGTCCTGGAATCCGGGCACAAGCAGCTACTGATGAAGAAAAGGGAGAAAAAAAATTAGAAAAAATTCCAGTTTAAATAATGGCCCATACCCAACCATAAAAAAGAATGAAATAATGCCATTTGCAGTGACATGGATTGATTTAGAGATAATCATACTAGGTGAAGGAAGTCAGAGAAAGACAAATGTATGATATGACTTATTTGTGAAATCTGAAACAATGATATCAATGAACTTACTTACAAAACAGAAACATACAGTCATAGAGAACAATCTTATCTGTTACCAAAGGAGAAAAGCAGGAAGAGAGAAAAATCAGGAGTTTGGGATTAAGAGAAATACACTAGTATATGCACACAATTATACACAAATAGATAAACAATAAGGACTGACCATACAGCACAGGGAACTATATTCACTACCTTGTAATAGCCTATAATGGAAATATATATCACTTTTCTGTACACCTAAAACTAACACAACATTGTAAGTCAACTATACTCCAATAAAAAACTAAAAACAGCAACAAAATCAATGGCCCAGCTGCTTGCCTAAAATCGACAGACGTGAAGCTGGCAGACTTTTAGCTAGGGGGCCTCAGTGTTGGGGCTGATGATACTATGCTAAAGGCATTTTTCATGCAGTTGCCTAGAGCCATGAGTGCAAACAACATTTTGAGAGAAACAATAGATCTATTTATAGTTGATGCTGCAGCAACACTCCTCAAATTAAGGCAATTTACAGAATTTTTCAGGCATAACCAATTCATTAGTTCACAGACCTTTTTAATTCCCTGACTAACATGCTAATTATTCCCAGCATGACCAGATGACAGGCACAGGTTGACAATGGAGCATAAGAAGACAAGGGTAATGGCAGAATTTAGGATATGTGTATGGATCAACTGGGGATCTTGGCGAAAAGCAGATTATTACTTTTTAATTTAATTTTTATTTTATATTGGAGGCCCTCCAAGACCTTCAGGTAGGCCTGGCCCAGGCTCCTACAGAGTCACTGCTTTGCCTGAGTCCCAGGGCACATGTAATCTTGGGTGCATCCTCCCAGAGCGGAGTTTGTGTTTCACCTAGTCCTGTGGGGCTCCTGCACACAAGACCCACTGCCCTTCAAAGCCAAATGCTCTGGGGGCTCCTCCTCAGCCAGACCCTCAGGCTGGAGACCCTGATATGGGGACTCAGTTCTCAATCCTGTGTGAAAACCTCTGTGAGATCATTATTTTCCAGTTTGTGGGTTGGCCACTTGGTGGATACCAGATTTGATTATGTTGCGAAAGTGTGTCTCTACCATCTCGCTGTGGCTTCTTCTTTGTCTTTGGATGTGAAATATCTTTTTGTAGGTTCCGGTCTATTTTGTAGATAGCTGTTCAGTAGTTAGATGTGATTTGGTGTTTCTCTGAGAGGAGGTGAACTCAAGCCCTTCTACTCCATCATCTTGTCTTCTTTCTAATTCGATCAATGGATTGCTTGCTTGCTTGCTAGCTCACTTGCTAAGTCACTTCAGTTGTGTCCGACTCTGTGCAACCCCATAGACAGCAGCCCACCAGGCTCCCCCATCCCTGGGAGTCTCCAGGCAAGAACACTGGAGTGGGTTGCCATTTCCTTCTCCAATGTATGAAAGTGAAAAGTGAAAGTGAAGTCACTCAGTCGTGTCTGACTCTTAGCGACCCCATGGTCTGCAGCCCACCAGGCTCCTCTATCCATGGGATCTTCCAGGCAAGAGTACTGGAGTGGGGTGCCATTGCCTTCTCCTCGATGAATGGATTATTTCACTGGAAAAGTGAATTGTGGTGACCCTTGGTTATCTGATGCCAGCAGAATGTCTCTGGGACCCTCAGTCACACAGCAGCGACCCAAGCAGCAGTGAGTGCTGGACTCAGGTTTCCTCAAGGTTTAAGTGCAAACTGAAGCAGGCATGGACCTATGACTAGGAGGGTCACAAGAAGTAGGTGACCTCAGTTTCTTATTTCATTAATTTTTATATTAGACTGGGCTCATTCAGCTATAAGTGATAGAATTCTAACATTTTCAGATAACCTGAATAAAAGAGATCGTGCCAGCACAAGTCATCCATGCTAGCTCCAGGCTTGTGGCACACACAGTCCACTCAAACAGATTCTCATTCAGCAGGTCTGGGGCTATGCCTAAGGTTCTGTGTTTCTAACAAACTGCCAGGTAATTCCAATATTACTGGTCCTTGGAACACATTTTGAATGGGCTCAGAGAATAGAAACAATTTCTAGGAATAAGAAAAAAAATTCTTGGCTTTAGGTATGGACTAATACAAAAGATAGGATAACATACAAATTCTTTTGTTAAAATACAGCAAGAACACAGCCAAACATCAGTATGTTGCAACATGATTCTGGTCCTGAAACAGGATCGCTGTTAGAAAAGAAGTGAAAAAAATAAGATAACTCAAAAGTACAAAAAGTCAAGAGTTTGTGACACCATGTATAAAGCAAATGAAAGCCACACATACAGATAATAGGTTGCTGCAGAATATATTATATAAATAATAGCACAAATGATGATCTACAAATTCTATTATCACCACTGTGCAGAACTTAGAAAGTCTTGCTTGCAAGGTTGGCCCTTGACTGGCATCTGGGATCTTGGATTTAAAGGGGATTTCTCTACCATTTTGAGAACTGATGAATCACTCACCAGGCCTAAACTCTGTTTAAAAAATGTGGTTTAAGCTGAATATATACTTCATGCCTGGGAGATTAGAAATTTGGTATAGCCTAGGTAGAAGGTGACAAAATGACCAGCCCCCAGTAAAAATTCTTGACACTGCATCTAATGAGTTTCTGTGATAGACAACATTTCAAACAATCATCACAACTCAGCGCTGGGGTGCTAAATGTCATCCTCTGTGACTCTACTAGAAGAGGACTCTTTATAAACTTACATCTGACTACATTGAGACTTTGATCCATGCACCTTTCCCTTTGATGATTTTTTTAAGCCCTTTTGCGGTAATATAATGTAGCTGTGAGTATAAACTCTATCTTGGGTTCTGTAAGTCCTCCAAGAGAATTACCAAACCATGGAAAATTTTTGAGGACACCTGACATGCCATTTAGAGTCATAATACATAAAATAACTATGGACGAAAGTGAAACTCTGAATTTAGTTTATGCAAATATCCTTCAACCTCACACCCCAATAGCACTAATAGTCATCTGTGCTTAACAATTATGGCTCCTTGACAGTCTTCACTTTTCTCACTACCAATCTCTGCTCTATTTTCAAACCCTGCACTTCAAACACTGCCTACCTTCTTACCATTTACATCATGGATCCTATTTCTAATTTAATCTAATTCCCCAAATCTCACCTAGTTAATCTTTTTTTCCCATGTTACTTCTATCCTCATTTCTTACTAAAATACTCAGATTTGTTATTTAAGTAAATAGCTATTAGAAACATATTATATACTAATAGGATAAAGACTAAATTTTTTTTATTTTTTTATTGAAATATAGTTGATTTACAGTGCTTCAGATGTACAAAGTGATTCAGTTATATATTCTTTTCCAGGTTTTTCTCCATTGTAAGTTATTACAAGATATTGAATATAGTTCCTGTTCTATACAGTCAGTCCTTGTTATTTATCTATTTTACAAATAATAGTGTATATCTCTTTATCCTAAATTTCTAATTGATCCCACCCTACCTTTACCATTTGGTAACCATAAGTTTGCTTTAAATGTAACTGAGTCTGTTTCTGTTTTGTAAGTTCATCTGTGTCATTTTTTTAGATGTTGCACTTCAGTTCAGTTCAGTTCAGTCGCTCGGTCATATCTGACTCTTTGCAACCCCATGAATCGCAGCACGCCAGGCCTCCCTGTCCATCACCAACTCCCGGAGTTCACTCAGACTCATGTCCATCGAGTCAGTGATGCCATCCAGCCATCTCATCCTCGTTCGTCCCCTTCTCCTCCTGCCCCCAATCCCTCCCAGCATCAGAGTCTTTGCCAATGAGTCAACTCTTCGCATGAGGTGGCCAAAGTACTGGAGTTTCAGCTTTAGCATCATTCCTTCCAAAGAAATCCCAGGGCTGATCTCCTTCAGGATGGACTGGTTGGATCTCCTTGCAGTCCAAGGGACTCTCAAGAGTCTTCTCCAACACCACAGTTCAAAAGCATCAATTCTTTGGCACTCGGCTTTCTTCACAGTCCAACTCTCACATCCATACATGACCACAGGAAAAACCATAGCCTTGATTAGATGGACCTTTGTTGCCAAAGTAATGTCTCTGCTTTTATATGCTATCTAGGTTGGTCATAACTTTTCTTCCAAGGAGTAAGCGTTTTTTAATTTCATGGCTGCAGTCACCATCTGCAGTGATTTTAGAGCCCCAAAAACTAAAGTCTGCCACTGTTTCCACTGTTTCCCCATCTATTTCCCATGAAGTGATGGGACTGGATGCCATGATCTTCGTTTTCTGAATGTTGAGCTTTAAGCCAACTTTTTCACTCTCCTCTTTGACTTTCATGAAGAGGCTCTTTAGTTTTTCTTCACTTTCTGCCATAAGGGTGGTGTCATCTGCATATCTGAGGTTATTGATATCTCTCCCAGCAATCTTGATTCTACCTTGTGCTTCTTCCAGCCCAGCATTTCTCATGATGTACTCTGCATAGAAGTTAAATAAGCAGGGTGACAATATACAGCCTTGATGTACTCCTTTTCCTATTTGGAACCAGTCTGTTGTTCCACGTCCAGTTCTAACTGTTGCTTCCCGACCTGCATACAGATTTCTCAAGAGGCAGGTTAGGTGGTCTGGTATTCCCATCTCTTTCAGAATTTTGCACTTATGTGTTATCAAATGATATTTATCTTTTCCTGTCTGACTTACTTAGGGTGATAAGCTCTAGATCCATCCATGTTTCTCCAAGTGACATTATTTCATTTTTTATAGCTGAATAATATTCCATTGTGTGTATCACATCTTTATCCATTCATTTGTTGATGAACATTTCAGTTGCTTCCATGTCTTAGCTATCATAAGTAGCACTGCTATGAACATTGAGGTGCATATATCTTTTCTAATTAAGAGTTGCTGTTTTTACAGATATATACCCAAAAGTCAGATTTCAGGATCATATAATAAATCTTTTTGTAGACTTTTTGAAAGACTAAAATCTTAACATGATTTATATGGCCCTAAATTGGCCAGAAGTGGCCTATTGTCCCAGTTTTACCTTATATCCCTTTCTCTGAGTTCCAACTACGTTGCCTTCTTTCTATTGCTCAGATGCACCTAATTGTTTACCAGATCAACACATCGTCTCTCTGCCTGAAATGTCATCTCTCTTTCCCTTGTTTAAAGCTAATTCTTCCTCCATATCTCAGCTCAATAGGAAGCCGCTCCTTTTATATGCCTCCATAGCATCATGGATGCTCTATGACATGGTGTCCATTATACTTACAGTTGACGTTAGTTTGTATTATTATCAGATAAATGCCTTTATGAGATGAGACACTCTACAAAAGTGGGGATTATGTCTTTTTTCTTGGCAGTTACTCTACTGTGCTTAAATAACCTGAAACATGCTAAGAGCAAAGTATCTGTAAATGAAGAAATGAATTAATGTAGTCACTGTCCTAGATAACATAGCAGATAAGAAGGTAAATAAAATGCAAAGTATTTCTCTAAGGGAATTCTACCTACAAGGTGAAATAAGTAAATATAGGTTACTGAACATAAGAAGATGATATTTGTAAATGGAGATAGAAGGAAATAGAAACATTTTATAAAAAGGAAAGAAATAATGCAATGTAAATGAATCCCTTGTCCTAGTTCTTTCCACAGCAAACATTCTATCCAAAGCTCCACATCCTATCTAGCCTGCACTCAAGAATCTTAACTAACCTTCTATCTTTCATTCTTGTTCCTGTGGCTTCAAAAATTTCCCCTAAGTTCAGTGTATATATACAAACAAATATATGCATATACACACACATATACATCATATATCGGAGAAAGCAATGGCACCCCACTCCAGTTCTTGCCTGGAAAATCCCATGGACGGAGGAGCCTGGTGCGCTGCAGTCCATGGGGTCGCTAAGAGTAGGACAGGACTGAGCAACTTCACTTTCACTTTTCATTTTCATGCATCGCAGAAGGAAATGGCAACCCACTCCAGTGTTCTTGCCTGGAGAATCCCAGGGACGTGGGAACCTGGTGGGCTGCCATCTATGGGGTCGCACAGAGTTGGACACAACTGAAGCAACTTAGCAGTAGCAGCAGCGTACATCGTATATATATAATATATACAGTGTTTAGTTGTGTCCAAATCTTTGCAATCCTATGGACTGCAGCCCACAAGGCTCCTCTGTCCATGGGATTTTCCTGGCAAGAATTTTGGAGGGGGTTACCATTTCCTCCCCCAGAGGATCTTCCTGACCCAGGGATCACACACACACATCTCTTGTGTCTCCCTACATTGGCAGGCAGATTCTTTACCACTGAGCCACCTGGGCAGGCATTCTAACCTGCACTCAAGCATCTTACCTAAACTTCTATCTTTCATTCTTGCCTTCTGCCCCTTCAAAAATTTCACCTACATTCAGAAAGGAATATCTTAATAAAATGGGATTATAATAACACCTCTCTACTTAAAACAACTAACAACTTTGTAGGCCAGAAGGCAAATCAGTTTGTATGACTATGTTAAGTAGGTGAGAATTAAAAGAAAGATGAACAGTCCCATAATTCTGCATTGTTACATGCTCATGTCCCCAAATGCTGGCATTCTGTCAATTACAAGGACAAGAGCAATATAAGCAGAATCTATGATCCCTTGCAAGCTCTTTGTGCCACTAAAATTCCACCTACAGGAGTAACAGTTTGAAGAGTAGAGAGAGAGGTTGTCTAACAGTCCCAGTGCCTGCTAGAAAACTGGGTGACCACTTTGAGGTTCCCTGTAGGCTTCTCTTTGCTCTTAGAATAAAATCCCAAAGTGTCATTATAACCTACAGAGAAATGATCATTTGACACTGTGGTAATTTACCAGTCCCATTACTCATCACTTACTTGTCACTGTACTCTAGACTCACTGATTACTTTCAGTTCCTACAAAATCATGTTGTTTCCTTCCTTGGGTTTTTCTCTCAAGTTGTTCTTTCTGCCTAGAAAGATATCTTCCATATGCATTTTATCCAGCTTACTTTACAACAGCTTATATACTCAAATCTAATATTCCAGGTAAATGAATTCTAAAGTCTATGATAAGGCTGCATGGCAAGTACACTTTAAGACAGTGTGCCTCTCTACTGTTGCTAACACAGGCATAATTAATCTTTATGTGAATATTTTGTTAAATTTCTATCTTCTCCACTAAATTTTAAGTTAAATTCCATGGATCTCGGAGCCTGGTAGGCTACCATCCGTGGGGTCACAAAGAGTTGGGCACAACTGAGCGACTTCACTTTCACTTTCAATGTGACAGAACCTACGTTGTTCATTCTTATAATTCTATAAATTAAAATGGTGTCTGGCACGCCTAAGGTACTTAATAAATGTTAGTTGAAAAAAAATAATTTTGAAGACTCAAAGCATTCTATGTAAGATAAATAATATAAGCAAACTTAAGGAATTACACATATAGGAATGCTAGTAACTATGGTATATATGAGAGAATCAGTCAGTTCAGTTCAGTTCAGTTGCTCAGTCATGTCTGACTCTTTGCCATCCCATGGACTGCAGCACACCAGGCCTCCCAGTCCATCACCAACTCCTGGAGTTTACTCAAAACTCATGTCCATTGAGTCCGTGATGCCATCTAAACATCTCATCCTGTCATCCCCTTCTCCTCCTGTCTTCAATCTTTCCCAACATCAGGGTCTTTTCAAATGAGTCATTATTTGCTTCAGGTGGCCAAAGTATTGGAATTTCAGTTTCAGCATCATCCTCCCAATGAATATTCAGGACTGATTTCTTTTAGGATGGACTGGTTGGATTTCCTTGCAGCCCAAGGGACTCTCAAGAGTCCTCTCCAATACCACAGTTCATAGGCATGAATTCTTCAATGTTCAGCTTTCTTTACATTCCAACTCTCACATCCATACATGACTACTGGAAAAAGTATAGCCTTGATTAGATGGACTTTTGTTAGCAAAGTAATGTCTCTGCTTCTTAATATACTATCAACTATGGTCATAACTTTTCTTCCAAGGAGCAAGTGTCTTTTAATCTCATGGCTGCAGTCACCATCTGCAGTGATTTTGGAGCCCAAGAAAATAAAGTGTGCCACTGTTTCCATTGCTTCCCCATCTATTTGCCATGAAGTGATGGGACCAGATGCCATTAACTTAGCTTTTTGAATATTGAGTTTTAATCCAACTTTTTCACTCCCCTCTTTCATTTTCAAGGAGCTCTTTAGTTCTTCTTTGCTTTCTGCCATAAGGGTGGTATCATCTGCATATATGAGGTTTTTGATATTTCTCCCAGCAATCTTGATTCCAGCTTGTGCTTCTTCCAGTCCAGCGTTTCTCATGATATACTCTGATTAGAAGTTAAATAAGCAGGGTGACAATATACAGCCTTGATGTACTTCTTTCCCAATTTGGAACCAGTCCATGTCCAGTTCTAACTGTTGCTTCCTGACCTGCAGACAGATTTCTCAGGAGGCAGGTCAGATGGTCTGGTATTCCCATCTCTTTCAGAACTTTCCGCAGTTTATTGTGATCCACACAGTCAAAGGCTTTGGCATAGTCAATAAAGCAGAAATAGATGTTTTTCTGGAACTAGCTTACATTTTCTGTGATCCAGCAAATGTTGGCAATTTGATCACTGGTACCTCTGACTTTTCTAAAACTAGCTTGAACATCTAGAAGTTCATTGTTGATGTTTTGCTGAAGCGTGGCTCGGAGAATTTTGAGCATTACTTTGCTAGCATGTGAGATGAGTGCAATTGTACGGTAGTCTGAGCATTCTTTGGCTTTGCCTTTCTTTGGGATTGGAATGACAACTGACCTTTTCCAGTCCTGTGGCCACGGCTGAGCTTTTCAAATTTGGTGGCATATTGAGTGCAGCACTTTCACAGCATCATCTTTCAGGATTTGAAATAGCTCAACTGGAATTCCATCACCTCCACTAGCTTTGTTCAAAATGATGCTCCCTAAGGCCCACTTGACTTCACATTCCAGGATGTCTGGCTCTAGGTGAGTGATCACACCATCGTGATTATCTGGGTCATGAAGATCTTTTTTGTATAGTTGTTCCATGTATTCTTGCCGCCTCTTCTTAATATCTTCTGCTTCTGTTAGGTCCATACCATTCCTGTCCTCTATTGTGCCCATCTTTGCCTGAATGTTCCCTTGGTATCTCTAAGTTTCTTGAAGAGATCTCTAGTCTTTCCTATTCTGCTGTTTTCCTCTATTTCTTTGCACTGATCACTGAGGAAAGCTTTCTTATATCTCCACGGTATTCTTTGGAACTCTGTATTCAAATGTGTATATCTTTCCTTTTCTCCTTTGCTTTTCAGTTCTATTCTTTTCACAGCTATTTGTAAGGCCTCCTCAGACAGCCATTTTCCTTTTTTGCATTTCTTTTTCTTGTGGATGGTCTTGATCCCTGCTTCCTGTACAATGTCATAAACTTCCATCCATAGTTCTACAGGCATTCTGTCTATCAGAACTAATCCCGTGAATCTATTTCTCACTTCCACTGTATAATGTTAAGGGATTTGATTTAGGCCATACCTGAATGGTCTAGTGGTTTTCCCTACTTTATTTAGGTCTGAATTTGGCAATAAGGAGTTCATGATCTGAGCCACAGTCAGCTCCCAGTCTTGATTTTGCTGACTGCATAGAGCTTCTCCATCTTTGGCTGCAAAGAATACAACCAATTTTATTTCAGTTTGACCATCTGGTGATGTGTGTAGAGTCTTCTCTTGTGTTGTTGGAAGAAGGTGTTTGCTATTACCAGTACATTCTCTTGGCAAAACTCTATTAGCCTTTGCCCTGCTTCATTCTGTACTCCAAGGCTAAATTTGCCTGTGACTTTAGGTATTTCTTGACTTCCTACTTTTGCATTCCAATCCCCTATAATGAAAAGGACTTCTTTTCTCTGTGTTAGTTCTAGAAGGTCTTGTAGGTCTCCATAGAACCATTCAACTTCAGCTTTTTCAGCATTATTGATCAGGGCATAGCCTTAGATTACTGTGAGGAGATAGTCATATATGGAAATAGTGGTAGATAAAGCTATATTTGAGGAAGAACTGAATTTTCTGATTAAAGAGTACAGATTAAGTAATTAGTAAAGAACTTATATAAACAAATGAGATAATTAAGGTTATATGAGTTGTGAGAGACTAGTTAGAAAGATACAGACATCACAGAAATTTGGGCAAATCATGGTCTCAGGATGGTAGGCAGTGATCACAGAAATGATTGGAATAGACATAAACAGCTTTGAGAAGAAAGAATAAAAGATTTAGTTTGGACTAGAAGCCTGAATACAAGAAAGGAATCCAAAAAAAAAATTTAAGGTTTCAAGATTTCTGGGTTGATGGAATAACTGTTATCAAAGTAGCCCTTCTTCTATAAACTACCTCCTTTTGTAAAATTATAGAATTACAAAAATACACACAACTACTCTTCTTGGGCACTAACAATAGTCAGTTCAATCCTATGATTCCTGAGATGGGAAACTCATTTTGGAAACTACAATTGCCCTCTCTCTGGCTGAGGACAAACTCCCAATCACGACACTATGAGCTGGAGGCCCAGCAGAGTACAGCAATTCCACTGAGCTAAGAATAAAGATTAGAATTCATGGCCGCAGGGGAGTGGCAAGAATTTGTGGGACAAGGGACCTGTACATATAGTGAGACACAGAATTTCATGTGGGGCTCCCACAGGGTCTTGGCTGAGGAATGGGCTGCACATACACATGGAAAGACTAAAGTTTATCAGAGTACATCTGCTACAGGTTAAAAGTGAAGAAATATATGAGAGAACAAGCAACACAAGGGGACACTGGAGTTCAAGTCAACCCTAATGGAAAGGTTAATATTTAACACTTTGAACAATGAGACATTAGAAAGCTTGTATCTTAAGAGTAAGAACCACACCATAAAGTAGAGCCTACTTTCAGCATTCAATAACAAATCTTAAAACCAAAGATCTTCAGGAGAAAAAGTGTAGATGCAAGTTCTGCCAGGATATAGAGAACTGGGAAACAACTTGGACTTTTCATAAACCTGTACTAACAAGGTGTAAAATAAATCCTACACAAGTTGAAAGTGACCATCCAACAATTAAATCACTGAATAGAAAAAACAACACTTTTCAGAGAAATATAAACAGAGATGTATCATTCGCTATGTCAAGTATAAAATAAAAATCACAAATAGGGAAGCAGGAAATGTGCCCCATGGTCAAGGAAAACAAAACAAATCAAAACACTGAAAAGAAACCACACCAATCATGGTTCAGATGTTAGACTTAGCACTCAAGAATTTTAAACAGCTATTAAAATTTTGTGCAAAGAATAAATAATGAATGAGTAAACATGGACTCAAAGAAATGCAAATTATTTTAAAACATCAAATGAAAACTAAATACCTTAAAATTGTAATTTAAATTAAAAATTCGCTGGTTTGGCTTAACAACCAAAAAAAAAGAAGAGTCAACAAACTTAAACATAGATCAACACAAGTTGTCCCATCTGAAGAACACGGTGAAAACAGAATGAAACACAAACATAACTGAATAAATTTAAATGAAGAAATGGCAAAGCCTAGAAGAAACAACATCAAAGGAAATGAATAATATTTTTGAGAAGACGAGCTTTCAAAAAAAACAAGAAAAAATATATTTAACAATATGTTAGAAGGCAGCATATTGATGAGATGCTAGAGAGGAATATTTGAAGGCCCTCCAAACTAAGGCAAGTCTATAAACTGTTTGAGTAAATAAGTTTCCAAAGAGAGAAAGAAAAATGAGAGGAAAGAACCCAACCTTGGAGAATTCCCTTTATAAAAATAGCTAAAGAGTGAGAAGAGGTAAACAAATTAAACAAAGAAACAGGAGGGAAAATAGATAAAACAAAGTGTCAAGAAAACTAAAGAAGGGTAGAGTGTCAAGAAAAAGGAAGCTCCTGACAAGCCAGGAAAAAAAAAAAAAAAAGAGGGTTACTAATAATAAGAATTAATATTGGTTTTAAAAGTGAGGAAGTCATTGATGACATCTGAATAGGTAAGTAAAAGGGGAGAAAAGGTAAGAAGCAGGAAGATTTTAGGGGACTAAAATAAGAGAGCAGATACAGCAAATAGAGCATAAAGAAGTCTACAGATGGAAATAGAAATTATAATTTAAGAAGGTCAGAGGAAAGATTTGTTGTTTATAAGAGTTCTTAACATACTGAGTCTATGAGAATGACTGAAAATTCAAAAGAAAAATGATTATTAATGAAACAATATTTGGTATTAAACAAAAAGTGAGTGAATGACTAAAAGCAAAGTAAGGCAATTAGTTTTATAAAAGAAGAGAGTTGCTTCTTTAATATACAAGTAGAGAATGAGTGAAGAAAAAATTTTGAAATATAAAGAACAGAAATTGAAAACTTTCACATCAAGTAGACTGAATTTTCTCAAAAATATTAAATATGAACACCTCTTCTGGATCCTTCTTAAGGTGGCTAAAAAGGTTTTAAAACTGCTGCTATAATCAATAGTAAAAGATGAATAAAATAATTTTTAAATAGAAAAGGATACAAGTCAACATTAGAAAAACATGACAGCAGTAACCAAAAAGCAGCACAATTTCACGCTTTCTTCAACAATGCTTAGCAGACCACCATAAAATAGAAGAAAGAATGAGAGTGAGCCAGAATAGCATGCTACCCCAGCACTGAATAATGTGAGTGTCACTGGAGTCACCCACTAAAGATCCAGATCAGACAGAAACAGAAAACCAGGAGAATGATCAACACACAAATACGTTAGCACTCAGAGGAATACAAAAAAGGGAAGTTTGAACAGAGGAAGACAAAAAAGGAAATTTCTATAAATAAGAGTAAAAACTTAGTAAGTTCTTAGTAAGAACTAAGAGTGTGATGTTATTGGGAAACAAGAAGGCTACGATCACAGAGAACAATGTCAAGTCTAAGATCTCAAAGGAGAGGTACTCAAGCAATGAAGACTAGCAGATGAAGGACATAATTGGCATGACTAATCAACTTTCATATGGATCCATCAGTTTAACAATCAACTTTTTATCCTTTTGACTTACTACGTGCCAGATCAAAATGTACGAGACACAGTTTCTTTCCCAAGTAACATGAATATCACAGATATCGAGGGACATAATAAGAACTTATGTAGAAAGAAATCCTGAGTCATCCCAGCTTCCCCAAGACTTATAGTTTCCATCCAACAATAAAGCCTCAATGATTCTTGAAGAAATTAAATGAAGATATTGTGCTAGGCAAAGGAAATGACAAATAAATTGTAATGGTCTTATGCACAGGAAAGGGACTGTACAAGTTCAAGCAGAGAACTTTTCACTACAGAATGAAAATATCAGTATACTGTCTGTAAAATTTCTTAACTACTGCCCAGTCTCTTTTCTGAAACTTTCTTAAATTCCAGGACACTACACTCTAACATCTGTTCCCTTCTTCAGTCTCAGATTAGCCTTTTCTCAGTCATGTTATCTAATCCTGTCTCCTTCCCCTAAAATTGTGTGTCCCCCCAGTTCTTAATCTTAGAACCTATTTCTCAACTTTACAATTTTACAAATTCTCTCTGGTTGTTATTTCAAGTATCATATGTCTACAGTCATTTCTATTTGGTTGACACCTAAATTTGCCTGCTGTTATAGCTGTGAGCCCTGGACTAATACCTTCAGATATCACCAGAGAGAGCTCACTAACCACTCAAGTGTTAACTAAAACCAAATTTAACTTATCAAAAAAAAATTGTTCTTCTTATATTCTTTGTACTGATTAATATCAGGAAATTGGTCCATTGTCAACTTAAGCTGTTTGTGGAAATGAAAAGGGAGAGGTGAACTTTACATCCTTTTGCCCACTGAAAGTTTCCCAAGGATAAAGGAGACAATTTTTTTTAATTTAAATTTATTTAATTGGAGGCTAATTACTTTACAATATTGTATTGGTTTTGCTATACATCAACATGAATCCACCATGGGTATACACATGTTCCCCATCCTGAACCCCCCTCCCACCATCCTCCCTGTATCATCCCTCTGGGTCATCCCAGTGCACCAGTCCCAAGCATCCTGCCCACTTTTTAAAGTATTTTGATCCTCTATTCAGTTAATCAACCGCTCTCCTTTGAATATAATAATATTGACTTATTAAAATGGTAATCACACCATATAATCCATTTCTATAGCAGTGTTTCTCAAGCTTTAATGTGCACAGGAATTTCAATAATACCAATGACTAATACAGTATTTGTTGAATGCTTATATGCTAGGCACTATTCTAAGAACTTTCAACAGCTATTTCATTTAAGCATCACAAAGGTAAAACCACTCTTATGTAAGCATGCTAAAAATGAAACTTTTGATATAGTAAGTCTGGTTGGAGGCCCAGGAGTATATATTTTTCTAAATATTTAAATTCTTTGATGCTCATAAGCATTTGATTCACTGTTTCATAGAATCTCTTTAATGTGTCACTAATTTTCAATTCTTGTTATTACTATGTTAATAACCCAACTTCCTCCCTATATATTTCTACTTTTTTTTTTTTACAACTGCAATCATTTCTTACTGTTAACATCCTGTACTTTCTGACCAGAAAGTTTTTTCAGTTCACTGGAATACAACTTTGGTAACACACAGTGATACTGTTTCCAAACATATTCAACTAGTAGAGCTCTATTACAGTGGATAATGCAAAATAGTTCATGTATTCTCACACATTCAAAACTTCTAGCCTTTTAATTTAAAATACAGCTTATAAGTGGCATTGATTGTATTATAACTATATAGTATGGTCTCAATTCTGAGAAAATCCTGAAATATGTCATAGTCAACTGCATGTTGGGGGCAGGATGTGGTAGTCTGCTTCACATGGTCACCTGGGGACCCAGGAACCTTCTAACTAGTTGTTCAACTATCTTCTAGAAGTCTCTTTTTATAAAAGCAACATATGTATTCAATTCTTCAAATGAATCCCTAAAGCCCTCAGACTCTATTTCCATTTCATATGAAGTGTTAAGTTGGCAATTTTCTGAAAAAGAAAATCACAGAATCAAATAGAAAAACTTCAATAGAAAATCTCTTTATAGAATAACTTCTTAGCATGCAAATATGGTAAACATAGGCATAAATATATAAAATTATGGTCTAAATTTTGATAGTAACTCACCTTTAAGGGATAAAAGAAGGCTATAATCTATAGCCCCAAAACTTGCATACCTTGAAGAAAAGAAACAATACTTTATTTCACCATACCACTGAAGCCAAAAATAATTAACTGTATAAAATATTATCACAGTTATTAATGCCTCAAATGTCCTAACTTTGTAAATCCTACAAAGCTAGTAAAGTCTGATATACTAAAATGAATGTTCAGACAGTACAGCAATGCTTTAACTCACATGGTCCCTTTAGTGAGCTATGATGCTTGGGTACAGGAAGCCAATTAAAGAGGAGTTAGGAAGTATTTTCCAGAATCATGAATTAGGACAGACTCAGTGCACTCTATTGCCATTTGATTCCTAAAGCTTATCTAAATTATCCAACCTACTGGAGACCTTATAAAGTAAATGCAGCTCTTGTGATTCAATTCATGGAAAACTATTCCTATAGGAAGGCTCAATATTTTCCACTAGACTTTTGTCTTTTTATAGTGGTTATTTCAAACAGCTTTTTCCTCTCTCTAGTAAGTAATCCAAAATCTATGGAAAATTGCATTTGGCAAGCTAAGCTATGGTTTTCTCATTAACAATCAAGTTGGTCATAATGAAATAAGACAATTACAAATATGTATCTGAATTTTCTGAAAGAATTCTCTGAAAGAACCTTCCTATCCCTGGTTCTTGAGGAGATGTTAAGAGGAGATACTCCAGGCAAACGTACATGTTATAGAATGTCAAAACGTAAATCTTTCCATTTTAATTGAGACAAAAATATGATACACATCAAATACAGAAATGAATGCAAGACAGATGACCATATACAACATTTATAAAGAAAATCTCAGTGTCAACAATTCTTGGATTCC
This sequence comes from Budorcas taxicolor, assembly GCF_023091745.1. NCBI lineage: Eukaryota > Metazoa > Chordata > Mammalia > Artiodactyla > Bovidae > Budorcas > Budorcas taxicolor. Next base: position 37,364,899 of record NC_068919.1, on the reverse strand, counting down.
TCAAGCAAATCATATATAAGCTGGGTCAAGGTATGGAGAGTAAATTTCTGAGAAGACTCATGGGTAGCCAGGTGGTCCTAGTGGTAAAGAACCTTCAATCAGTGCAGGAGATGTAGGAGACACAGGTTCAATCCCTGGGTTGGGAAGATTGCCTGGAGGAGGGCGTGGCAACCCACTCCAGTATTCTTGACTGGATAATCCCATGGACAGAGGATCCTGGTGGGCTACAGTCCATAGGGTTGCAAAGAGTTGGACACAACTGAAGTTACTGAGGAGGCATGCACCCATTGGTAGAAATCCCTAGCCTCTCCCAAGAAGGATGGAATAAGTGTGGAAGGTCCCAACTCTTGCATCTAAAGCCTCAGAATGGGGATTTCCATTATACTACTCCCAGATCCTGGAATGTCAATTGCCTGAAGTTTGGAGTTGCAGAGAATGCCTCAGGATCTTCCAGTGGCTTGGGGTGGGAGAATAAATGTAGTTCTGTTGGGAATGGCCTTCACATCCAGAGACTGTCAGGTCCAAGGTGTTGAGTCATGGCAGAAAGAAAAAAAGTAAGACTGGAGCCATTTTAAGTCCAAATGTTAAGTCCAGGAGAAAAAGTAGGGAGCACCAATAGTTTATTATTTGTGGAGTGGACTACCAGAAAAAAGACGGCCAAAGGGAAAGCAACACATTGGGAAATGGATTGTTCTGCTCATACCATGAGAGATAGAAATGAACATGTGGCCAATGATGGAATCTTCAAGAAACACACACATATATATACACAGGCACCCATAAGAAAAGGAAATCAGCATGTAACATCTACCAGACCCCAAAAGTTTAAAATCGGCTTCACCAGATGTCACCCAAGTAATATATTTCTGTTCTATGTCATTTTTTTCCCCTTCACTCCACCTGTTTCTTTCTTTTTTTCCTTTTTGAAGCTAGAGAGTGGAAGAAGTGAGGTAGGAAGAGGGATGGAAAAAAGAAGCTGAGTATACTATTTTCTCCTTATTAGATCAAAGGTTTCCATCTGCTACAGGTCTTAGATAAGGAAGAGGAAAACTATCAACAGTTAGTTGGACTTTCCTCTTGTTGTTTTTCAGTTGCTCAATCATGTCCAGCTCTTTGTGACCCCGCTGACTGCAGTACACCAGGCTTTGCTGTCCTTTACCATCCCCCGGAGCTTGCTCAAATTCCTGTCCATTGAGTCAGTGATGCCATCCAACCATCCCTTCAACAAAGATTAAAATATTACTATGCAGAGTGACTCGATGGACGTGAGTCTGAGTGAACTCCGGGAGATGGTGATGGACAGGGAGGCCTGGCGTGCTGTGATTCATGGGGTCTCAAAGAGTCGGACATGACTGAGTGACTGAACTGAACTGAAAGTGAGACTTTTACTTAATGAATTAACACTGTATTTGTAATTTAAAAGGACTAGAACCATAAGACTGCTGTTACCAGAGATTAACAAGAAATGTCTTAAGCCTGTCAAGATTTCATCAAGGGTCAGCAACACTGCCCCTTCTGAACAGATTTTCATGGACATAGAAGATAAAAAATAAAATTGTTCTTTGATTACAAATGAACCACATATGCTAAACATTCAAGTGACACAATATTTATAATTGAAAGGAACTTGACCCTAAATGACTCACCTCCCCTCAGCTTTAATAAGTGGGCTAAACTACCTATAAATCATGGCTCATCTTCTTGTTTACAATATGCAGGCCAAAGTCATCAAGTCAGACCATAAGGTTGTTCTTTGGTTATCAGAATTACATCTTGCTAATTTTAATAACCCTTGAGAGTCCCTTGGACTGCAAGGAGATCAAACCAGTCAATCCTAAAGGAAATCAACCCTGAACATTCATTAGAAGGATTAATGCTGAAGCCCCAATTCTTTGGCCACTTGATGCGAAGAGTCGATTCACTGGAAAAGACCCTGATGCTGGGAAATGCTGAGGGCAGGAGGAGAAGGGGGCAGCAGAAGATGAGATGGTTAGATAGCATTATCAACTTAATGGACATGAATCTGAGCAAACTCCAGGAGATAGTGAAGGATAGGAAAGCCTGACAAGGTACAGTCCATGTGGAATGCAAAGAGTTGGACACAACTTAGCAACTGAACAATAACAATGCCAGTAACACATTAAGGAGAAAACCAGTTTCTCTCAAAAACATAAAGCATTTGACTGCCATTGGTGTTGTTCAGTTGCTAAGTCATTGCTTTTCAAACCTAAAGTAGGGGAGAGAGAGTCATGATGCCCACATTCTCAAAAGACATCCATAAGATAGTCTTTTGAAACAATTAATTGGGAAAAAAAAAATTCCAAAAATGTACATGGTATAACAACCATGAAAAGGGCCACTGAATAGATAAAGCATCCCAACTGTGTCTTGTTCTAATGCTTGCTCTGTCTCTTCAAATTGTGTTCTTTGCCTTTTAATATGCCTTGCAAATTTTTTCTTGACAGCCAAATATAAGGTACCAAGTAAAAGAAAAGGCTATAAAAAAAGACCCTTAGTGATATGTCATGGGAGGGATAGCAGTTTTTATTCTTCTGATTAAATCTCAGTCTTTTAGAGCCTGTGCCTCTGCACTTCACCACTGCTTCTCAGCCACAGTCCCCCTGTCCCCTCAAACCCCCAGCTCTTAAGTGAGACAGGGTAGCTAGAGGTGCTGAAGTATTTCCCTTCCCCAGGTCAGTCAGGCTCCAGTTACCTAGTTTCTCCTGAGGGCAGGTCTTGTTAAGAACAGAATGCTCTAGGCATTTTAAATTGGTTCCTTACTCTTCCCCCTCCTGCCAGAAGTGAAAGCTGCACAGTCGGGGTCTGATTCTTTGTGACCCTATGGGCTGTAGCCTGCCTGCCTCCTCAGTCCATGGAATTGTCCAGGCAAGAGTATTGGAGTGGGTTGCTATTTCCTTCTCCAGGGGATCTATATTTTTCTCCCACATTTACTGTGGGAACTTGACCAATCTCCTGGAGATAAATCTCACAATATTGTTCACCTCCCCTCCCCTCACCACTGTCAGAGGGTCTAGTTCTTCATCCTCAGAGTTGCCTTCCCTGAAAAGTGAATTGAAAAAAAAAGCCCTGGTGGATCAGACGGTAAAGAATCTACCTGGTGAGAGATGTGAGTTGGGGCCCTGAGTGGGGAAAATCCCCTAGAGAAGGGGTTGGCAACCCACTGCAGTATTCTTGCCTGAAGAATTCCATGGGCAGAGAAGCCTGGAGGGAGTCCATAGCGTCACAAAGAGTTGGACACTAAGCCACCAGCAATTTTTCAATTACAGTTTTCCTGAGGTGGTTTCCACGCCCAAGTCTCTATTCCCTGTACCTGGCTGACTCCTCATGGGGGCAGTGTTTGTGTCTCACCTCTCTAACAGATCCAAAAAGAGAGGTTGATTTTTTTAGTCTGTTCAGTTTTTACTTTTTTTTTTTTTCTTTTTTTAGGAAGACTGGTGATTTCCAAGCTCCTTATATGTGATGCAGAACCAGAAACTGGAAGTCTTAAAATAGACTAATCTCTTCCAGAATTATACAAAAAACTTAACTCACCAAAATTGTTAATCAATAGTATCCTCATCTTTAACATATTAGCACTCCTCTCAAAGGTCACAGTGAGAGTGAGGCAGGATGAATGCCCCTGAACTGTATTAAAAAGATGTCTTCTAGACCAGTGTAGTGGAAGAAATATGGGCTTGAACAAAAGCCAGATGTTGCAACTTTCTCCATTTTATGAAATTGATTAAACAGCAACAAAGTGGGTTTTATTTGCTATTATCAAGTTCAGGGTACAAGTTGAAAGGATTCAAAAACTGAAATTAAAAATGAACATCTATTAGGTTGGTGCAAGTGTAACTGTGGTTTTTGCATTGTTGATATTTGCCGTATGAACTGGAATACATTCCCAATAAATGTGCTTATGTTTTACATTTTAATGCATATTTCTCATGTCATGTTTTTTGCTAATGAATTATTACTTTCTGTTTGTTTTGTGTTTATTTTAGACTATGGAAATGATGTTAGACAAAAAGCAAGTTCAAGCAGTTTTGAGTTCAAAATGGGTTGTAAAGCAGGGGAGACAACTAGAAGCATCAACAACACATTTGGCCCAGGAACAGCTAGCTAACATACAATCCAGTGATGGTTCTAGCTGAGACCAGAGCCTTGAAGACGAGGAGCCGAGTGGCCAGCCATGGGAAGGTGACCACAACAAATTGAGAGAAATCATAAAAGTTGATCCTCTTACAACTACTTGAAAAGTTGCCGAAGAATTCAGTGTTGACCATTCTACGGTCACTCAGCATTTGAAGCAAACTGGAAAGGTGAAAAACTTGATAAGCAGATGCCTCATGAGCTGACCAAAAATCAAAAAATCATGATTTTGAAATGTCATTTATCTTATTTTATACAACAACAATGAACCATTTCTTGATCAGATTGTGATATGTGATGAAAAGTGGATATTATATGATAACCGACAGGCATGACCAACTCTGTGGTTGGACTAAGAAGAAATTTCAAACCACTTTCCAACGCCAAACCTGCACCAAAAAAAGGGCCACCGTCACTGTTTGGTGGTCTGCTGTCGATCTGATCTACAGCTCTCTGAATCCAAATAAAACCAATACACATCTGAGAAATATGCTCAGCAAATCAACGAGATGCACTGAAAACTGCAACGCCAGCAGCCAGCATTGGTCAACAGAAAGGGCCTGATTTTTCTCTACAACAATGCACGACCTCATGTCACACAACCAGCATTTCAAAAGTTGAACGAATTGGGCTATAAAGTTTTACTTCATCTACCCTATTCACCTGACCTCTTGCCAACTGACTACCACTTCCTCAAGCATCTCAACAGCTTTTTGAAAGGAAAACACTTCCACAACCAGCAGGATGCAGAAAATGCTTTCCAAGAGTTCATCAAATCCCAAAGCATGGATTTTGAAATCACTCAGTCATGTCCGATTCTTTGCGACCCCATGGACTATAGCCTATCAGATTCCTCCGTCCATGGGATTTTCCAGGCAAGAGTGCTGGAGTGGATTGCCATTTCCTTCTCCAGGGGATCTTCCCGACCCAGGAATCGAACCCAGGTCTCCCGCATTGCAGGTAGACGCTTTACCGTCTGAGCCACCAGGGAAGCCCCACCGTAAGAATAAGCAAACTTATTTCTCATTAGCAAAAATGTGTTGATTGTAATGGTTCCTATTTTGACTAATAAAAATGTTTGAGCCTAGTTATAATGATTTAAAATTCACAGTCCAAAATCACAATTACTTTTTTCACCAACTGAATAGGGCTTCCCTGGTGGTACAAAGGGTAAGAATCTGCCTTCCAATGCAAGGGACATGGATTCCATCTCTGGTCCAGGAAGATTCCACATGCCCCAGAGCAACTACTGAACCTATTCTCTAGAGCTGCGACCCACAACTACTGAAGCCTGCACACCTAGAGCTCATGCCTCACAACAAGAGACACCACTGCAATGGGAAGCCTATGCAGCTCAACTAGAGAGTAGACATTGCTCTCCACAACTAGAGAAAGCTCTCGTGCATGCAAAGACTGATGCAAGCCAAAATTAAAATAAAATAAATATATATAATTTTAAAAATAAAGTTATTTAAAGTGAGCATATTTCTCTAAGAATAACTTTTCATCAAAGGCTTCTATCTTCACATATGTATAAATATAAAATTCTTACTTCAAGAATACTTGCAGTTTGCAAGTTTTTGTCATTTATCTTCTAATATCTGGTCCAATCAAAAAACAATCAGCTTAGGAAACTATGGTTTTGAATACAATGGTGTCATAGCCATGAACAATGTCCCAGTATGTTCACTCTGAGGCCACCCTCCTAATTGTTCTGAACAGAGAGACAACCAACTCCAAACACGCAGAGATAAACTAAATTAACTAAAGCAGATAAGGAAAACAGGCAACTCCACTGTCATTCTGGTGATTGAAGATGTTTCTTAGAATCAGAAATTCACTGTGACACAATAGCAAATGAGTTTGTAGTTCTCCCCACACCCACAAATCAGGAAGTTAGTGTCTTGCTAGTGAACATTATGCTATCAGATACAAGAAGAAAAATAATACATCCAGAGTGTGATAGATAATTACAGATAACTCAGTGCCTGAGACTAAGGAAATAATGGTCACTCAGTGATCATTGCTGGAGAAAGCAATAGCACCCCACTCTAGTACTCTTGCCTGGAAAATCCCATGGATGGAGGAGCCTGGCTGGCTTCAGTCCATGGGGTCGCTAAGAGTCGGACATGACTGAACGACTTCACTTTCACTTTTTACTTTCATGCATTGGAGAAGGAAATGGCAACCCACTCCAGTGTTCTTGCCTGGAGAATCCCAGGGACTGGGGAGCCTGGTGGGCTGCCGTCTATGGGGTTTCACAGAGTCGGACACGACTGAAGTGACTTAGCAGCAGCAGCAGCAGTGATCATGGCAACTGAGGAATTTCATAGCAACATAAAACATCATTGTTAGTTTAGTTGTTGTCATCCTTTAGGCTGTTGGGACAATGTTCTCTCGCTAGTTTGGGGCTCATAGCGTTTAAGGATTTCTGGTTTACAATTATGTTCTTTATTCAGCAGCTAACTCTTTAGAATTATACCCTTAAGAATCTGAAGTTTTTGGCTTAAGACAGTGACACGTAGCCAAGGCTTTACATTAGACTCACCTGGGGAGTTTTTAAACCTCAATATTCTACAAAGCTACATCCTCAGTTTCTCATTTAATTGGTTATGGGGTAGGGTCCAAGAAATATTTTTTAGTAACAAGCAAAAAATTGAAATGGGGTTTATTTGTGCATTTGCAGTCTTTATAGAGAAAGGAAGAATTATATCAGGTGCTATGCATGTCAGAGTAAATAGAAGGTGAAATCCATAGGCATACCATAGAGGACAAGAGAAAGACACAAAAAGTCAAGGCAGAAATTTAAACTATTCACTGCAATATTTTACCCAGAACCAACTCTCACTCATCATCATGGCTTAACTAGAGTGCAAAAACATAATGAAGATTAGATGGACTTGGAAAAGTTTGGCACAAGGAGAATTTCAGAAAACTTGTTCTGAAAGTCTATTTATCATGGTTGGTTTCTTTCTGAGAAGTAGCACATAAAATGTTTGACAAGCATTGTCTTCACCATAGTCCTTAGCTCAGCAGGTATTTTCTCTAGCTCAGATGGAGAAAATTTTCATGAAGACAATAAGTAACCCTACAAAGGTCACCCAGCATTCTCTGTCACTCCAACTGGGAAAATAATAACAAGTTAAATTTAAGTAAAGCCTTCTTTTCAAAGAGAACTAACACATGTTTCCAAGTAGAGGAAGGTGAAAGAATTATCACTCTCTCCTAGGTCACTTAAACCCACAGATTTAACACAACACAAAAGAGTTTATGGCAGACCCTTCTTGTCCATTTCAATCTCAAAACTATGGCACCAGTAAATAAAATATAAAACCTTTTCAGAGTGCTATAAATGTTTGTGGAGTAAAGATTTATCTTAAAAATATAGCAAAACTGCTTCCACAACAAAAGGACAATACTGGCTTTCTAAAATATTAAGTTTTGTTCAAAAATCAGGGCCATTTAAAGAGTTAAGTTTTAAAGTGTAGAAATTTTTCTTTTTAAAATCCAAATGCAAAACTTTAGCCCTCTGTAACTTATTTATATTGAGACGCAAATAAGATACAATGCGTTCTTCGTAATCTGCAAGTAAAAATTCTTTACTTACTAGAGCATATCAGAGCTGAGTACTTAAAGCAATCAGCTGAGTCTTAGACATTACACCAATGCCAGGAGATTATAATGGCAACATGTTACAAATTAAATAGCTCTGAAATAAAGATTTTATTTTTCTGTTTTAACAGAAATTAGATTTTGGACTAAATTATTTAGCAACCAAATAGAGAATAAGCAAAAGTATGATTCCATTACCTTTAGATGTTGTTAGCAAACAAGACTAATGGCTGAGACAAACAAATTACTGCCCCAAGGTGAGCTGCAAGTCCATCTGCTCCTCCCTATTTGATTTCTTGAAGCAATTCTAACTGCTAATTAAGCATGAAAAGTTGTGCCGTGAACCTTTCACCTGATATTCGTAAAAGGTAGAAGTTCTTAAGGAGCTCTCAGAGCAATGTATATGTCATCAATTGCTATCTCAGCTACGACCTGCTGTCCTGCAGTACAGGGTCTCAAACTGTGATTGTTCTGCTCTTGGGGAAGAAACTTTCTTTTTCACTTTTTACTGGCTAATATACACAGACACATCTACTGTTTTGAGTCAATTGGTTTGCTTCTCGCATAAACCTTAGTTCATTAGATGCTCAGACACAGGAGGGAGGCAAATCTGACTCCCCCCTCATGTGCAGACAGTGCTGAGGTGATCTGTCTCAGTGTGCAGAGCCTAGGCTCCAGAGCCAACATTTCTTGCTACTTCTTCTGGCCTAAAGCCAGAAAACTGGCTCTCTGCCTTGCTGCACATTGGAAACACCTGGAGAACTTTTAAAAATGCTGACATCTGGGTTCCACCCCTAGAGATTTTAATTTCATTGGTTTGGGGTGAAGTTTGAGCACTGGAAATTTTTTAAGTTCCCCCAGGTGATTATAATGTGCAGCCAAGGCTGAGACCTGATTTAGAAGGAGGCCCTAATTAAATCTGATTATCACCTCTGAAGACACTGTTAAGATGTCCCGGCTGCTTTCAGAAATCACAGGGAGCCTATGACTGTAAGTTCCTCTAACTGTGATCCCTGTGATGCACTTCCATACAATCCCTCATCTAACACATTTTCCCATTCCTTTCTCATTTCCACATGGTCTTCTACTTTTCTCTGGGAAACTCAGTCTATCATAAGCAAAATCACCTGACTCAGTAATCACAACTTGTTATTATTGATAACTACAGTCATTCCATTCTTGGTTTCTAATATCCTACTCTCCAAAACTAAGATATTGTTGGATGCTCTTTATCCCAACTCCAACAATTATTTGCCACACTGGAGCCTCTATTGATTTTTGTTCTCTATAATTTCCTTCATAATATTTTTTTCATCCTTACCCTATTTAGAGTTGACGGCTCATCAAAATACTTCTTTCTTCATCTTTCCCTTCAGGATACTAAGTTTGCAAGATTCCAACTCTGGTTAACTTCTAGTTCTCACCCAACTTCTAGTTCTCACCTACTTTCTAACTTTACCTGAGTAGCTGAGTCTTGCTAACGAAAATCTTGGAGCCATGCTGGTCTCAGCTTAAATGACCATAGATTTCAAGGGGAGAGGCAAAGTTGCCTGGAATTACATGAAAGTCATTGTGGAACTATTCTCCCACTCTCCTGGATGACAATTTCTCACCTTTTTCTGACAACATCCAAAACCCCACCTTCCCTCTTAACCTTTACTAAATTGCTTTGCACTTAATTCTATAGGGAAAACAAGAACACCAAATAATTTCCTCATCTGTCCACCACCTCATCAAGGTCAAATGTGACCTCCACATTGCAAATCCAAATGTCAAGGCTGTTTTCTTAACTGATATATCTTAAATATCTAACATAAATTCCATATTTAGCACGCTTCAAACAAAAGTATTGATCTAATTATAAATTCTAAAACAAGCTTTTCCCTAATCTTAATAAAATGGCAATTTCATTTTTATAAATATCCATATCAAAGACACTGAATTCTTCCACAATTCCTCCCTTGCTCCCTATATTTAAAATAACACTAGAACCCAAACCGTTTTTCATATCATCCAGCATTATCAACCTAGTGAGTCTCTTGCCTGTACTATTGAGATTCTTCTTAACAGGCTACCTGTTTCCATCATAGCTTCTACTACAGTCAATGAGAATGATATTTTCAAAATGTAAATCAGAACATGGCACTGCTCTGCTCCAAAAGCTCCAGTGGCTTCCATGCCATTCAAAATTATCCCATCAAGAATCTTCACCAAAGCCTCCAAAGGCCTGACATACTTAACCCCTCTCCTGTATTTTCCTAATACTCTGTTCCAGATTGTACTTGTTTGCCATAACTCTCACCCACAGTCATGCCCTTCCAACCAGACTGTCCTTTTTAGCCCAAGAAAACCACCACTTCAAAACTTTGGGGACCTTTGAATTTATTTTATTCCCTCTTACTAGAACACTCTTTCCCTAAATATTATCCTGGCTCTCTCATTCTTTTCATTCAGAGAGAAAAGCCACATAGACAGAGAGGTCTTCAATTATACTAAAAGAATCCCAAGACCTCCATCCTCAGTCTCACACTCTCTACCTCATTACACTATCTATTGTCTTCATAGCCCTGAAATCCTGTTGGTTTTTTTGCTATCTACCCCCAATTTAATAAAAGCTCCATAATAGCAGATATTATTTATTTTATTCATTGTTTTATCCTCATACTATGTTTTTAATAATATTAAATGACAGAAAAGTTAACATTTTTCAGTTTTTTCATTTATAAAATGGAAAATAATACCTGTTTATAATGAAGATTAAAAGCATTTATATATGTAAAACACCAGGCATACAATAAGCCTTTGATAGAAGTAAAACTAAAATTATGGCAAGGAATATGCCAATTTGTGACAAAGATGGCCAACATATATTTGTGTATGTATATGTGTGTGTGTGTGTGTGTGTATATATATATATATATATATAGTTGTTGTTCAGTTGCTAAGTTGTGTCTCACTCTTTGCAACCCCATAGACTACAGTATGCCAGGCTTCCCTGTCCTTCACTACCTCCCAGAGTTTGCTCAAATTCATGTCCATTGAGTCAGTGATGCAATCTAAACATCTCATCCTCTGTTGTTCCCATCTCGTTTTGCCTTCAATCTTTTCCAGCATCAGGGTCTTTTTCAATGCGTCAGTTCTTCATATCAGGTAGCCAAAGTAATAGAGCTTCAGCTTCAGTATCAGTCCTTCCAATGAGTATTCAGGATTTATTTCCTTTAGGATTGACTGTTTTGATCTCCTTGCTGTCCAAGGGACTCTCAAGAGTATTCTCTAACACTACAGTTCGAAAGCCTCAGTTCTTCAGTACTCAGCCTTCTTTATGGTCCAACTATCACATCTGTACATGACTACTGGAAAAACCATAGCTTTGACTGTAAGGACCTTTGTTGGCAAAGTGATATCTCTCCTTTTAATATGCTGTCTAGGTTTTCATAGCGTTCCTTCCAAGGAACAAGCATCTTTTAATTTCAGGACTGAGTCACCATCTGCAGTGATTTTGGAGGCCAAGAAAAGAAAATCTGTCACTGTTTCCACTTTTTCTCCTTCTTTTAGACATGAAGTGATGGAACCGGATGCCAATGATCTTCATGTTTTTTTTTTTTTTAATGTAGAGTTTCAAGCTGCATTTTCACTCTCCTCCTTCACCCTCATCAAGAGGCTCTAGTTCCTCTTCACTTTCTGCCATTAGAGTGGTATCATCTGTGTATCTGAAGTTGCTGATATTTCTCCTGGAAATATTGATCCCAGCTTGTGATCCACCCAGCCTGGCATTTTGCATGATATACTCTGCATATAGGTTAAATAAGCAGGGTGACAATACACGGCCTTGTCATACTTTTCTCTCAACTGTGAACCAGTCCATTGTTCCATGTCTGTTTCCAACAGTTGCTTCTTGACCTGCGTATAGGTTTCTCAGGAGACAAGTAAGGTGGTCTGGTATTCCCATCTCGAAGAATTTTCCACAGTTTGTTGTGATCCACAATCAAATGCTTTAGCATAGTCAATGAAGGAGAAGTAGATGCTTTTCTGGAACTCTTTTGCTTTTTCCATGATCCAACCAATGTTGTCAGTTTGATCTCTGGTTGCTCTGCCTTTTCTAAAACCAGCTTGCACATCTAGAAGTTCACATACTGCTGAAGCCCAGCTTGAAAGATTTTGAGCATAACCTTGCTAGCATGTGAAGTGAATGCAATTGTACAGTACAAATTCAGAATACTATAATGTGATGATGTGATAAGCAAGGTTAATGGACAGAAGCATTAAAAATAGCTATAGCTTTAATAATCTGTGAATGTATACTAATAGAAAAAGAGGTAAATTTTAACATCAAAAACATAAAGATGATAGAGCTTTATATGTGATCAAAGTTAGCTGGTTATCGGCATAAAACAGACTATTGTATCTTTAAGACATTTTATATAAACCTCATGGTAACCACAGATCAAAAGATATATGAAAAGTAAAGAAAAAGAAATCAAAGCATACCGTTACAGAAAATTATCAGTTCACAAATGAAGCAACACAAGAGGAAGAGAAGAACAAGGAAACTACAAAGAAGAGAAATATAAGATGGCATTAGAAAGTCCTTACCTATTAATAGATATTAATAATTATTTTATTAGATGTAAATGGATTAATTCCCAATCAAAATGTTTTAAAGATACACATAGGCTTAACATGAAGAAATGAAAAAAGATATTCCAGCCAAGTGGAAACTAAAAGAGAGTAGGGGTAGCTATACTTGTATCAGAAAAGCAGACTTTAAATCCAAAGCTTGCAAGAAGAGGCAGTTTCTTCAGTTCAGTTCAGTCTCTCAGTCGTGTCCAACCTTTAGCAACCCCATGAACCACAGCATGCCAGGCCTCCCTGTCCACCACCAACTCCCGGAGCGTACCCAAACTCATGTCCATTGAGTCAGTGATGCCATCCAACCATCTCATCCTCTGTCATCCCCTTCTCCTCCTGCCTTCAATCTTTCCTGGCATCAGGGTCTTTTCAAATGAGTCAGCTCTTCGCATCAGGTGGCCAAAGTACTGGAATTTCAGCTTCAACAGTAATCCTTCCAATGAGCACCCAGATGAGCACTCAGGATTGATCTCCTCTAGGATGGACTGGTAGGATCTCTTTGCAGTCAAAGGGACTCTCAAGAATCCTCTCCAACACCACAGTTCAAAAGCATCAGTTCTTCAGTGCTCAGCTTTCTTTATAGTCCAACTCTCACACCTATACATGACTACTGGAAGAACCATATCCTTGACTAGACGGACCTTACATAATGATAAAGGGGTAAATATATATATATATATATACACACATATATATATGAAATATTATCATTTGAGACAACATAGGTACAAAAAAGATCTTCACAACCCAGATAATCATGATGGTGTGATCACTCACCTAGCCAGACATCCTGGAATATAAAGTCAAGTGGGCTTTAGAAAGCATCACTATGAACAAAGCTAGTGGAGGTGATGGCATTCCAGTTGAGCTATTTCAAATCCTGGAAGATGATGCTGTGAAAGTGCTACACTCATTATGCCAGCAATTTGGAAAACTCAGCAGTGGCCACAGGACTGGAAAAAGGTCAGTTTTCATTCCAATCCCAAAGAAAGGCAATGCCAAAGAATGCTCAAACTACTGCACAATTGCACTCATGTCACACGCTAGTAAATTAATGTTCAAAATTCTCCAAGCCAGGCTTCAGCAATATGTGAACTGTGATATTCCAGACGTTCAAGCTGGTTTTAGAAAAGGAAGAGGAACCAGAGATCAAATTGCTAACATCCGCTGGATTATCGAAAAAGCGAGAGTTCCAGAAAAACATCTAATTCTGTTTTATTGACTACGCCAAAGCCTCTGACTGTGTGGCTCAAATAAACTGTGGGAAATTCTGAAAGAGATGGGAATACCAGACCACCTGACCTGCCTCTTGAGAAACATATATGCAGGTCAGGAAGCAACAGTTAGAACTGGACACGGAACAACAGACTGGTTTCAAATAGGAAAAGCAGTACATCAAGGCTGTATATTGTCACCCTGCTTATTTAACTTCTATGCAGAGTACATCATGAGAAACGCTGGGCTGGAAGAAGCACAAGCTGGAATCAAGATTGCCAGGAGAAATATCAATAACCTGAGATATGCAGATGACACCACCCTTATGGCAGAAAGTGAAGAGGAACTAAAAAGCCTCTTGATGAAAGTGAAAGAGGACAGTGGAAAAGTTGGCTTAAAGCTCAACATTTAGAAAACGAAGATCATGGCATCTGGTCCCATCACTTCATGGGAAATAGATGGGGAAACAGTGGAAACAGTATCAAACTTTATTTTCTTGGGCTCCAAAATCACTGCAGATGGTGATTGCAGCCATGAAATTAAAAGACGCTTACTCCTTGGAAGAAAAGTTATGACCAACCTAGATAGTATATTCAAAAGCAGAGACATTACTTTGCCAACAAAGGTCCATTTAGTCAAGGCTTTGGTTTATCGTGTGGTCATGGGAAAACCATGTATGATGTGAGAGTTGGACTGTGAAGAAAGCTGAGCGCCAAATAATTGATGCTTTTGAACTATGGTGTTGGAGAAGACCCTTGAGAGTCCCTTGGACTGCAAGGAGATCCAACCAGTCCATTCTAAAGGAGATCAGCCCTGGGTGTTCTTTGGAAGGACTGATGCTAAAGCTGAAACTCCAATACTTTGGCCACGTCATGCAAAGAGTTGACTCTTTGGAAAAGACTCTGACGCTGGGAGGGATTGGGGGCAAGAGGAAAAGGGGACGACAGAGGATGAGATAGCTGGATCACATCACCAACTCGATGGACATGAGTTTAGTGAACTCCGGGAGTTGGTGATGGACAGGGAGGCCTGGCATACTACAGTTCATGGGGTCGCAAAGAGTCAGACACGACTGAGTGACTGACCTGAACTGAGGTGAATTTGAGAGCATTATGCTAAGTGAAATAAGTCAGAGAAAGACAAATATCGCATGATCATGTTTACATGTAGAATCTAAAAAAGTTGAAATGATAGTAATAGAGAGTAGAATGGTGGTTGTTAGGGGTGTGAGGTCAGAGTAATGAGGAGTTGTTGGTAAAAAGGCACAAATTTCCAGCTATAAGATTAATAAAGTCTGGTGATCTAATGTACAACATGGCAACTATAGTTAACAATAGTATATACTCAACAATTGCTAAGTGAGTATATATTAAATTTTCTCACATCACAAACACAGAAAGGGTAATTATATGATGTAATGGAGGTGTTAATTAATCATACTATGGTAATCATTTTGCAATATATACGTATCAAATCATCACATTATACATCTTAAACTTATACAATTTTAAAAGTCAATTATATCTCAGTGAAGCTGGAAAAAATAAAATAGCAAACATTTAGCCCATGCTTGGGTGTTAAAATTATTAGGTATAACATGAGAGGCTGCATATATTTCAAATACTTTAATATTACATCTAAAAACTAAAGACTCAAGGATTCCAATTTAAAGTTAAAAAAAAAAAGCAAGATAAAATATCTTGTGTAGACAAATTTTACATTATGCTTTTAATGTGAACTGTTGGCAATTCTCATTGTTCCCACAACCACAGAAAGTCTCGTTTTTGTATGATTTTATATGAAACAACCAATCAACTGAATCAAAGTTGAGAACATTTTATATAAGTGTATTTTACTCTTGACATTTTAAAGGATCTATCTATGGAGTAAATGTTTCACTTTAAAATTAGTTCCCTTTGCATTTTTTTTTACCACAACCAGGGCTACACTCACAGGTCTGGCTTCTGATTCCGTAAAATTACCTACAATTAAACTGTTAAACTAGACTATAAGATAAATTGTCAGTTAAACTTAATAAATTTTAGCATGTATGTTTGTAATCATTGGCTGTAACAGAGAAATTTTAAATCTGATGAGAGTAATATAAGCATAGAATCTAGGGACTTCTGTAAATGGAGAACCTCCATTATTCCCTAAATGTCAATGGACCCCAAACTAACCCCACAGTTAAATAGGAAAAAGACATATAGATGTCTGTATAAAAGACTATTTACTGAATCTGGAAAAATTACCAGGTATGGTCCTAGGCACTTTATATATTTTATTTAATCCTCAAAATAATTTCTGTAAAATATAGTAGTGTCACTAATTTACATTTGTTGCTGTTCAGTCACTAAATTGTGCCCAACATTTTGAGACCCCATGGACTGCAGCATGCCAAGCTCTCCTGTCTTCCACTCTCTCCTGGAGTTTTCTCAAATTTATGTCCATTGAGTTGTTGATGTGCTTTATAGATAACAAAATTACAATTAAGAGAGTAAATGACACAGGCAGTGTCACACAACCTAAAAAGATAAAATCTGACAGTCTTTCAATCACACTATTTTGCTAACAACTTTTCTAGATTACATAAATACTAACAGAAAACCATAATCTGAATTTATACTCCTTTGCTTTGTACTTTACCTTAATTACACAATAGCACCAATTTTTTCTATAACGCATATTTCATAAAATAGACTACACTGGAACTCACAATGGGCCCAATTTCCGATCCCTACTCCAAAACAGTATTTAAATCATATTAACTAGATTATTGTGTTTTTAGACATTTCTTTTTTTTAATTTAAATTTATTTATTTTAATTGGAGGCTAATTACTTCATCCTCAAGATTCTTAGAGCAAATATAAATGAAAAAGACACTAAAAATGCATTTGAAGTCATTTTAAGTACACTGTAAAACTCAGCAGTCACTCAACAATGAGTTTTATTTTCTGTTTTAAACAATGAACTACCTATTTTCACATCCAGGATCTTAAAAGAAAAAACAAAACAGGATTGTTCAGCAATGAAGAGTTTATAACTTTAAGCTTTTTTAAAAAATGTTAACAACCTCTTATATGTTTTCATAAACACCATACTCAAGGCCAACTAATTCTCAGGGAATAAGCACTTAGGTCTTTAATAAAGATGGAAATTATCTAGTCAGCCAGCATTCACCTATTAAAATGAACCATGACTGGGTCTTTAACTTTCTGATAAACTAAGCAGCAACCTGGAGTTCAAACTCTTTCCATCCTCCCATTGAAAACTGATGATTACATGCTGAATGATAACAGCATTTGCAGCTTAAGTGAAACAACATATACTTCTCTTCAACCCTAATACATGTTGCGTGTAATTTGAATGCATTTATCATTGTGTATTTTCAGATATAAATTACAGACTTAAATTAATGAAATAGGTCTACATTTTCATTACAATCAATCATGAATGAAAATTTATCACCATGTATATACTGCAATAAGAATAGGCAAAACAAATTCCTGAATTTGAAAAGAATTCATTGTTCAAGGTGATTTAAAACTAGTCATAACACTATAATGGAAAACTATTTTATGAAATTAATATAACATTCCAAGATTACTTTTTGTTGATATACAGAAAATTCATACAAATCTATGAAACAAAACCTGAAACTTCAATAAAAAAATAAGAGCTGTGACTATAAGTAGACCATGCCCTTCTCTGAGAGTATAAGGGTCAAGGTTCAACATTAAGAATTTGGAAAATATATATATGTATATTTATGCAGAGAAAATTTTCAACAAATTATGACTTAAGAACCCCCCAAAGTATTATATGTCCTGAAATTCACTTTTATATATTTGGTTAATGAATTTAGTTATAGAATGGAAATGATATTGTATTTATAATTTTGTTTCCCTTTGCCATTCACCTTGTGATCATTTTCTCATGCCATTAGGCATTCCTTGAAAACATCCTATAGACATTAAAATGAACAGATCCTTTAGGGAATATTTGGGAAGTATTATAATGCAATATTCAAATGACTTCCTATCACACAGGTTTTAGACCATAAGGGATTCCCAGTAGGGTGTAAGGACAAAGACTTCGTCCTCTATAATGCTTTCTCAGTCATTATAATCTTTCCAACTGACAACTGTTTTTCTCAACTTTAGTCCTACATTTAATTTTTCTGAGGAAATGTCACACTACCTATGCAGAGTTTTGTTCTTTAACATGACCATCCTCAGAGAGTTCCTTCTTTGTGATTCTAGAAAAATTAAAATTCTATAAATTATATTTAGACAATTACCAGAGTTTTCTTAAACTAACCTGACTTTTAAAAATTATTTATTAAATATGTGGATATTGGCCAAAACCTCCAGTTTACTTTTACTTATAGAGTTCTGACCACAGTGTGCTTGGTATTATCCACACTGACAAGGCGGGCTTCCCTGGTGGCTCAGGTGGTGAAGAATCTGCCTGCAGTGCAGGAGACCTAGGTTCAATCCCTGGGTTGGGAAGATCCCCTGGAGGAGGGCATGGCAACCCACTCCAGTACTCTTGCTTGGAGAATTCCCATGGACAGGGGAGCCTGGTGGGCTACATACAGTCCATAGGGTCGCAGAGTCATACACAACTGAGCGACTAAGCACAGCACAGCACACTGACAAGGAAACAAATTCCCATTCTTATTATAGAGACCATCTCAGGATTATATTTAACAGCTCAGAGGTCAGCATCCAGTGATCCTGGAAAATTGCATTTTATCCAAATTATTAATGTCCAAAAGTTCTAATTCTAGCACATATTCTTTTAAAAATAAAACTATTGTAAGACTTTCATAAAGGCTACACATTTATCTCAGAATTTTAATAAAATATTAGACTAAGGAGAAATACAGGTCAATTTGTATCCAAACTTAGAATGTCTTGTCCTCCACATGTTTGTGTGGATCAGGAAAAATAAACATGTGGATTTATTTAAAGTTATTTGTACATGATATGAAAAAAATTCTCATGACTATAACAGTCTTGGACTCACAGCTACTGACTTCCTACTGCGTAATGGATAGAGTTCAGACTCCTTCCTGAACAAGGATGCGCGTGACAGGTCAAGCATTATCAGGTCCCAGTAATGGGTTGAAGCTTCCCTTTCCTGTACCTTCTCTACAGTCCAGCTGACCTCTTCAGTTTCTCACAACAAGCACACTAGCTCAGCACTCACAGTTTCACTCATGAATTTATGATCCATTTAGTCTATTCCACTTTATCAAGTTCTAGGGAAAAGCCAGGCCTTTAATCTGTTCTTGGATTAAATTCTTCCATTAAACCTTCCCTGAACTGTTACTGTACTAGTCACACATACCGATGCTTGGTTAAATTCAAGTGGTCATTCTTGGACTGTATTCTAATTGCCTAATGTACATGAATTCCCCCTCTCTGACAAGACTGTAAGATAATAAAAGGCAATTATAAATACCCCATGTGCAGCACATTAAGATGCAGTCTAGTAAGAATGCAATAAATACTTCTTTATTTGAATTTTTCTTCTTAAGTAATCAATGAGACTATTGCTGCAAATGCTACCACAGCTGTGAAACCTGCCACTATCAATGTAACCAGAAGTAGAAATGAAAAGCTTTAGAAAGATTTTCTGACTGATATGTAAATATAGTCAAAATGCTTGTGATAAATTTTTATTATATCTCTACACTTTTAAAAAGTTATATAAATAAAGTAAGTAAATCATTGATAAGAATTTAATACTTTCAATACCCATCTTCATGGTAAACACAGTATAAATATGCTAAAAATTAAAATACAGAAATGTTCATCTGAATCCAAATAATGGAGGCTTTAATATTAACTAAATGAAAAGACTGGCCCCCAAATTATAGGTCCATGATACATAAAAATATGCCTTGCATTCATGCATGCATGCTAAGTCTCTTCAGTCTGTCCACGGAATTCTCCAGGCAAGAATACTGGAGTGGGTTAAGCAACTTTAAATTTGATTATATATTATTTATATTCAGCCTCTTCTTTCTTTTGAAACATTTCCAACTAATCCTATATTTCCTGGGCACATTCAAATTTTTAAATAATTTTCTTTTAGTTAATGGAAAGTATTCACAGAATAAGCAAAGTTGTATTATTTTAGGATATTCAGAACAACAAAAACACTAAAAGATTAAGTACTTGCTAGACAAACTCACTCAGGTGAATAAATCAAATTTCTTTCAGTAAAATATTAAGTATTTTCCCCCTTCACTGGCAAATAGTTAAAACCATGAATTGTAAATCTGTAAAATGTCTAGAATCTACTGTATTCATGATTTTGTTATGCAGAGAAGGCAACCATCACTATTGAAGCTTCAGCTACTTTAAATATGAATCCCATGCCTAAGATCAAGTGAAAATACTGTCTAGAGCTTTGCCTCCCAAGAAACAGCAAGGCAAATGAAAATATACAGTCACTGGAAGCACTAATGAGCATTTTATTTACTCAATAACCTAGTCTCTTTGATTTCAAATCTAGCGACCTGTCTCTAAACATCAAAGATGTTCATCAGTCATCTTGAATCTCTTCTTTGATATGCATATGTGTATGTTAACTTAGCATTTTCAAGTGTAGGCTCCCTTCCCTCAATTAATAGCAGTTCCTTCAGAATAAAGTCTTTAATTCCATTATTTAGTTATTCAAGAAGCCAATCTATGTTTTAAAAGCAATAGGTGTTTGCAAAATACGAATTGGAAATTGGAAAAAAAGTCAGTATATTTAAATTCACCCATGACAGATTTACAAAGAGGGAAATTTGGTAGAGGTTATTGAAAAAACTTTTTTTGCCCAAGTTTTTTTCTTGTTCTTTGTTTAGTCACATATCTCTAGTGTCTGGCACATTGTAGGTAAACAAATATTTGCTGAATGAATAAATGAATATTTTCTTAAATTAATGGAAGACACTTTAATCGTGGTTTATATTACAAACACTATGTACTATAAATGTTTAACTAACAGTCTATCCTGTCAAACTCTTGATGCCTTTTCCTGACTTCATGGAAATTATTACATGGTGACAGGAAATGAAAAAGATCCTGATGCTGGGAAAGACTGAAGGCGGGAGGAGAAGGGGACAACAGAGGATGAGATGGTGGGATGGCATCACCGACTTGATGGACATGAGTTTGAGCAAGCTCCAGGAGTTGGTGATAGACAGGGAAGCCTGGCATGCTGCAGTCCATGGGGTTGCAAATTCACAAAGATGTCCACATAAAGCAGTTAGAGAGCACTGCAACAGCACAGACTCTATTGTGAAATTGTGGTCTAACTATAAAACTATCACTCAGTCTTTGGACTTTAAAAGTAATATTTAGATTACTAGTAACCTATCTTGTTTGTTAGCATGAAGTGCAGGGCTCATAATTGTAAAACTCTATATGCATTTTTATTTTTAATGGTCACTAGGTAATAACTATGGTACAAAATTAACGTTAACTCTTAAAGTTTATAACTGAGATATAACAAATGTGTGTGAGCTGATCTTACCTGATATTCCCTAACTGTTCTCACCTATCAAGGCTGTACTCTTTGAAATTAAAATTTTTTATTTTCTACTTTTAAAAAGATTATGTTGATTCAAGAAACCATGGATGCCGGGGTCCAGCCCCAGTGGATCCAGGGAATTCAAAGCGGGGACGGCGTTGGCGAGGAAAGACTTATTTATTTATTAATATAAGATTAGATTAGGAAGAAATAGTGTAGTAGGAAAATTTAGGCGGAGAAAAGGAGACTGAATAACTTGGCTTTTGGGGAAAACCAATAAAACTCCAGACAAGGAATTCGCACCGTCTACATTAGGCCACTGGCGTCCGTTTGAATTGGAGAGTGCCCCGCCTTGGGCTCTCTCTCTTATGGATCTTAGAAGCCAGGACAAGTAAGTAGACATGGTGAGCCTCCCTGCTCCAGATGGGAATTCAGCCGGAAAAAGGAAAGAACGACATGGGGAAGCCCAGCATCGGTGCAAGACTCCAAAAACTATTTTTCAAAATCAGCTTATATACCCCAAGTTGTACATAATGGAATATGCAGAGTTATGCAGGGGCAGCAGTCCTGACCCTCACTGAGACAAGGCTTTCTTTTTGCATACCCTCCTGTATACAAAAGGTCTCAGGTGGTTTACATTATCTTCTGGCCAAGAGGCTTGTTAACATTTTTATGGCTCTCTTCCTGGATAATTGTCTATCAACCAGAAAACTCCTTTTCCCTAGAAGTGTTTTTTCTTTACTCTGCATCACCCTCAAAGTACTAAATAAATTTACATTCCTGTAGAACAAAGGTGCAGTGGGTTATAACAAAGAAAGTACTTAACGCAAAGATCTAATGTTGCTAATACCAGGTCTACTACCTGTTTTTCTATATACCAACTATATCTAAAAATAGAGGATATGAAAATTTGGCAGCAAGTATTGGCTCAACAAATGAAACCTTTAATCAGTCCTATTCTAATGATTTTGACTCCTCGGAAGCCCCTACATTCCTAGGATGTTTTAAGCTTCCTGTGCCTCCCCAAGTCGGGAGGCCTCAAACAATCACATGCACAGCTGTACGAGTCCTGCAGGCAGGCTAAAAAGCCATCAGAGGGGTTTTTGGATTGAAACACTCATATTATGCCCAGGAGATTTATTATCTAAAAGCTCTAATTTTTTTTCAGAAAAAGGTGGTGGGGGGACAGTCCCCTGTTAATGACAGAAGAGTAGGTGGAAAGCATAACACAGTAAAGCAGGCAGATTCTGGTCTTGTGGGGGTGGATGCTCAGGAATTTCCAGGGGGAATCCCTGAAGCCAATAGCGTCCTTGCGTTTTGTCAGGCTTCTTTCTGCATGACCTTGTCATGGGTGGGATTCCTCATGCTGGCTCCCGGCACATGGATAAAGGACTTAATTCCTAATAGTGTCCTTTTTCTCTAGAAATAGCTTTTGGCAACACAGAACTTTGTTATCCATAGAAATAAATACTTCCAGTCATTTTTTCCATACAAATTTTTTTTAGTATCTCTGTATGTGAGGCATTGTTATAGGGACAGGATGAAACAGTTAAGCAGAGAGAAAAAGTCTTTCCTTTATAGGTTCTTTTCTAAATTATAGTCTAGTAAGGATGGCAAAGATAAATAAGTTAACAACAATTTAAGTGCTAATTAGTACAGGGAGATAAAAAGCAACTAGGACACCACTGAGGGGAATTACCGCTGGATATGATAGCCAAGTAAAGTATGTCTAAGTAAATGGCACAGATGCAGAACTGTCATGAAAAATGTTCTATGTGACTATGGGAGTGAGTGAGCCACTCAACAATCTTCTTGAGGAGATTTTGTAAATAAAAGAGAAAACAAGTTTAGAGATCCCTGGAGGGAGGATGCTTAGCACCATTCAATTATAGCAAGAAGCCTAGGGTGACAGAGGAATATTAAACACAGGGAAAGTTATGTGAGAAGGCACTAACACAGTGGACGACAGATTTTTGTAAGGGCATTGTAGGACATCTTTGGCGGTAAGCAGCAGTTTTGATTCCAAGTACAATGGAAAGCGGCTAGAGAGTTCTAAACAGAGAAGTAATATTATATTATTTGATTGAATACCATTTAATGGAATTCCCAGATGGTGCTAGTGGTAAAGAACACCCCTGCCAATTCAGGAGACTTAAAAGATACAGGTTCGATCTCTGGTCAGGAAGATTCCCCAGAGGAAGTCATGTCAACCCACTCCAGTATTCTTACCTGGAGAATCCCATGGACAGAGGAGCCTGGTGGGCTACAGTGCATAGGGTCGCAAAGGGTTGGACATGATTGAAGTGACTCAGCATGTACACAGTATATGTTTACTATGTGATTACTAGGTAATTTGCTAAGTGATTTACAAATGTATTTAATCACTGTATCAACTCAATAAAGCCATTAGAGAGAACTGAGTTAGAGGGGAATTATGAAACTCAAATTACAAAAATGCTAAGTTGTGGGAGGGATCTTCTAACATAAGTTCTCCACTACAGACTCTGGACTCACAACTGCCCTACACTCCTAGCGGGGCTAGGTTCCTCAGGGGACACACGATGCAGTTGCATAGGGCCAAGGGGGAAAGTCATAAGTCTCACACAGATCACAAAAAAGAAATCAAATATATAACTAGAATAAAGTATTACTTGAAGCAAACTATGGGATATTTTAGTTCTCTGTATAAGTCATCTATTTGGTTTAAATTAATTTTGACAAGATTTCTTAAAGATGTCAGCAATTGTTACTTTCTATACCTGTCTTTTTTCCTTGAGGGCATAATAATTACCTCAAACACCTTTGAATCTTCTACATTCCCTAGCAGACAGTGCCTTGCAGGAAGTGGGACTTTATAGAGTACTTGTTGAACAAATCATACATTGCAAAACTACAAAAAAAAAAAAAATTCTTCTTCAGTACCTGGCACCATAGGAAACCTTAGACCTAACAATCGGTTGATGCTGGTTCTCAGTGAAACCATTTTTTACAGAGTTTGCATTGAACTTGAAACTGTACTTTGAGAAATCTTGAAAGTGTCTTTAAAAGTTTTTCAGCATTTGGCCCTAGACATTTTTCACTTGAAGCATTTTTAGATGTGTTTCCCTGATTTTTAAAACATCAGTTACCCAGTAGATATATTAAAGCTTTTGCCTTTTGTTTGAATTAACTAGAAAATTTCACAGGACTATTGTCAACTGAATAAATATATCTCCTCCTCTGAAAACTTCCTACTCCCTTCTGAAATTCTCAGGAAGATTTATAACAGTAACCTCTTTCCGTTAAGTTCTGATCCTTTCTGGTAATTTCTTTCAGGATGAAATGTATTGGCAACAGCTTTGATGTCTTTATCTTGCTTTATCCTTTCTTCCTTAAGAAGCAGTTTTTGTTCATCCTTGGCTCTTAGGACATGCTTTATGTAATAACAGCATGAAAAGAATTAGAATGGAAATGTGTATCCTGTTTTGGAACTGTGTCTATTTACCTAATATAAAAGATAGAGCACTTTTTCAAAAGCATAGCAGAACAATGCTGTACTCTTCTCAATTTCACACTAACATCTGAGCCATGACCAAACTATTTGACAAGAATGAATATTAAATCAGGACAGGAAGAAAGATAATATAGACTTTTCTTACTGAAATAACAAATTAATGATAGATGTATTTAAAAATAAAAACGGACAAATAACTAAAACATGGCTTAAAACAGGAGACAAACATGATCAGAAAATAATTTTGAAATGGTTTGTTTCTCCAATCTTTACACAAAGGACTTAATCTTCTCAATGGTTATGACATATATTTTCATATCATCCATCCATTTTTTTCTTTTACTTTGTTCCCTTCCCATCCCAACCTCTCAGGAATTATAATCAACCAATATTTATGGGATATCTACTATGTGTCTAGAATTATACTAGTCAAAATTATCCACAACAGAACTTGCTCTCAAAAGACATCTTGTTGAAAAAAGGGTAACAGAAGTAGCAACAAAACGAAACATAAGTTAAGGGCTAGATCACATGCCATGGTGAAAAGTAAAATAGGATTTCCAGCACAGGAGTTAATCATATGAACTGGACTAGTCTGGGGTAGAATTATGAAAGAAAATATATTTTGAACTAATTATTTAAATATAAAGACAGATAAATCCACAACTCCTTATCTAGGGATAGAGACCATATACATTTTGCTCCCTGTTAGTTCTCAGACCTCATGTCCCGGCAATCTGTCTTGCCACAACTGCCTTTCCGTCATTCACTGAACTCATACATTGCTCAGACCAATGTACTACAAAAAGTTAAAAAAAAAAATGAGTCTGAACCCCACTAAAGAACTAATAGCCTAAATTACCTTTTATTGTTGTCTATAAAAACCCTCATCATACTCTGGATCATAAATTAAGTGTGAAAGTTCTATGAGAACTTTCTGATTAAAACTCTAACTAAGGGTAAAAATGTTTCACAGAGATTAAATTAAATAGTAGAGAAAGCAGTCTTTTAGATCACTTGTTTTCAAAGTAATAATATTTGCACATTTTCAGATATACCTGACTCATATAAACATATTCTGAGTTAGAAAATCTGTAACAACAAAAAAAAAAAAAACCAGAAAATATAAGTCAAATTTTGTGAAAGTTTGTAGCATGGCCTTCCCCCACATATTTCAGTGTATTCACTGGCCTATCACAGCACCTTGCACTTATACACAGTAAATATCTATTAAGTAAATGATGCACAAATGAAGAAATGAATGATTCACATCATCTTTATTTTAACCAGGATAAGCTATTATATCCTGAGAATATGACCTAGCTTTGTACACTTATACTCATAAGATTTTAATATGTGTAACTAATATTAATATATTTGAAAAAGAGGGTCACAAATTGGGCATTGTGAAATTCTTAATGTTCTTTATATTTCAAATAACCTAATATTGTATTAATTTAGGTTTCAGAAAATGTAATATTGTTGTTCACTTTGGAATCTCCATCCGATTAAATCTGTCTTATTCTTTAAAACCTACCTCAAAAATGAAATTTTCTATAAAATCTTATCTAGATCCAGCAATTTCACTTTTTAAACTTTATGCCAAGGAAATAATTTATCTTGTATACAGAAATGTGCAAGGGTGCTTATCTAGCATTGTCTATAAAATGAAAAATAAACTTGAATCAAAGAAAATTACAATACTACATGAATTATAACTTATTCATGGCCACCGTATAGTCAGCAAAAATAATGATTAAAATTTTTTAGAAAAATGGTCATAAAAAAATGGTAAGTAAAAAAATTGGGAAATACAATTCTATTTTTAATGTAGATTTATATAAATGGAGGCCAAGAAAAATGATGCTTTCCAACATCTAATTACACTGAAATGTTAAAAGTGATTAGCTCTGAGTGGAGGAATTACACATGATTCAAAAGAATTATTATCTATTTTTTTAGTTTTTCTATAATAATCATGTTTTACTTGAGTTATTTCAAACAGGGGCAAATAAAAAGAAAAGAACTATTTTACTTGAGTTATTTCAGAAAGGGACAAATAAAAAGAACAGAATCCTTACCTTATAAGATTTCCTCACTTTGATTTGCCTTCTAAGAAGCACAGGTTCAAGGCTCAAATTTAAAGTCTGTCACTAGCAATATATCAGATCCTATGACATATAGTTTGTATACTAACCTTATTCGTGTGTGCTAAGTCGCTTCAGTTGTGTCCGACTCTTTGCAATCCTATGGGCTGTAGCCCACCAGGCTTCTCTGTCCATAGGATTCTCCAAGCAAGAAAATGGAGTGGGTTGTCATGCCCTCCTCCAGGGGATCTTCCCAACCCAGGGATTGAACCTCCATCTCTTGTATCTCCTGCATTGGCAGGTGGGTTCTTAACCACTACATGCCACCTGGGAAACCCATACTAACCTGATATCTGGCTTCATATTACCTTTACATGTTGTTTTCATCCTATTTCCTTCAACTCATTTTATCTTCCTATCTTTTTTATGCTTGTATAAATTCTGTGATTTCAAATATCACAGCACTTTACCAATAGTGCAGTTCAGGGAAGACTGGGTACCAGCTCCATAGAGTACAACAAGGCCACCATTTATCTTGGTGAATCTAACACAGTTCAGTCTGGTCTTCAGCCTTGTTGATCCATGAGACTGATTTTTATCAGTCTACTAAAAATGGATTTGTCTTTTCAGGCCAAGTTCCCAGAGATCAGTGTAGAGAAGAATAGCAGTGTATTGATTCACAGTAAGAAATAAATCTGTCATTTATACGAAATGTCATACTGACATGACCAGCTGACTCTCATCCTGTAGGAAAACTACAGAGCGAGCCAAATTATCAAAAGGTTGCTTGGTTGTCATGGAATCAGAAAAAGGAACACTTTTAAGGAATGGGTCTCAGTTAAGGTACCTTTGCTGCTGCTGCTGCCAAGAAACTTCAGTCGTGTCCGACTGTGAGACCCCATAGACGGCAGCCCACCAGGCTCCCCCATCCCTGGGATTCTCCAGGCAAGAACACTGGAGTGGGTTGCCATTTCCTTCTCCAATGCATGAAAGTGAAAAGTGAAAGTGAAGTCGCTCAGTCATGTCCGATCCTCAGCGACCCCATGGACTGCAGCCTTCCAGGCCCCTCCATCCATGGGATTTTCCAGGCAAGAGTTCTGGAGTGGGGTGCCGTTGCCTTCTCCGAAGGTATCTGTAGGCATTCTTATATATTGTAAGAAAGAAATAGCCTTGCCAAGGATCTCATAATTTTAGAGAAACATTGAGGCACAGTGAAGTCATTAAGAACATGGGCTTTTGAGAAAGGCAAAGTGGTTTCAGATCCTATTTCCACTATTTTCTCTGTATTTGAACTTGAACTCTAAGCCTGTGTTTTCTGAAAATCAAGTATTTAGGAAACAACTGAGGTGGCTTAAATTTAAATCAGTTTAGGCTGAGACTTTGCTGTACCAATTCTAATTGTTTTAATAGGAAGTGTTATCTAATGGTGGCTCAGCGGTAAAGAATCTGCCTTTCAATGCAGGAGCATCAAGAGATGCAGGTTTAATCCCTGGCTTGGGAAGATCCCTTGGAGGAAGAGATGGCAACCCATTCCATTCCAGTGTCGTTGCCAGGATAATCCCATGGACAGAGGGGCCTGGAAAGCTGCAATCCGCAGGGATGCAAGGAATCAGACATGACTGAAGGAACGGAGCGTGCACATTAACTAATTAGGCTATAAAACTAAAATGGTTATTTTGTAAATATGGCAATCTGTCGTATCTCTGTATTCCGATTAGATATTGGGCTCTCTTAGTGACATCTCAGATAACTTCAGTCTCTTTTAGTTATTTAAACAGTCTCAGTTTCATATTAATACTTCATCCTGTTATTTTGAACTTTCAAATGCAGTTACTGGAAGGCTTTCTGTGTACTCAAACAGTTTACTGTGGTTCCAGAACAATTACTAAAAACATGATCCATGTAATCATGCTTATCTGATAACTGATTGGTGCAAGCATGCCAAATGACTTCAGGCATGTCCAGCTCTTTGCAATTCTATGGACTATAGCCAGCCACACTCCTCTGCCCTGGGATTCTCTAGGCAAGAACACTG
Organism: Budorcas taxicolor; assembly: GCF_023091745.1. Lineage (NCBI taxonomy): Eukaryota > Metazoa > Chordata > Mammalia > Artiodactyla > Bovidae > Budorcas > Budorcas taxicolor. The sequence continues at coordinate 37,336,142 of NC_068919.1, read as the reverse complement.
GAAGAAGTTGCCATACCCTCCTCCAGGGAATCTTCCCAACCCAGGGATTGAATCCACATCTCTTATACCTCCTGCATTGGCAGGCGGGTTCTTTACCACTAGCGCCACCTGGGAAGCTCAACCATTGTTACCACACAGCTATAGGATATGGAGCTTGCACCAGAATGAAAATCAATTTCATTACTAAGCACAGTTTGTAGCTCAAATGAAAGAGGAAATAGACAAGTCCAAAATTACAGTTATAATTTCCATACTATTCTCTTGATAATTAAGAGTAAGTAGAAAACCAATAAAAATGCAGAAGACTAAAATACTATCATATAAATTGACCTACTTGGTGTTTACAGAGCATGCCATTCAACACAAGCAAAATGCAAATTCTTTCCATTGTGCATGGATAATACTTTGAACCAGATGAAAATTAAGACATAATAAAATGTATGTAATACAACTAAGATTGCTTTTAGAGAGAAATTTATAGCTATAAATGCTTATGTTAGTACAAAATAAAACCTAAAATCTATACCTAATCTCCTACTTTAAAAACAAGCTTACAGAGAAAAGCAAATCCAAAGTAGGGGAAAATAATCAAAATAAGAGAAGAAATTAATTGAATAGAAAATAAAAATAGAGCAAAAAAATCCCAAAACTTCTTTGAAAATAATCAAGAGATATAAAACTCCAGTTAGAATAAGAACAAAAAGAGAAAACACAAACTATCAATGTCAATTAAAAAAAAGAAATCAAATCACTGTTAAACCAATAAACTGACAAAACATATTCAAGGGATATTATGAATAGCTTTTAGCCAATAAATTCAACAGTTTAGATAAAATGGCCATCACTAAACATGCCACCACTATGAAAAAAACCATAAGACAAATTTATGAACAACTTCATGGCAATACTTTCGAAAACCCAAATGAAATAGGAAAATTTTATGAAAGGCACAAATTACCAGTATAACACAGGAGATCCAATGAGTTACATGGCGAATTTTAGCAAGGATTTAAAGAAGAAAAATACAATTTTAACCAATGTTTTCAAAGAAGGAGAAATTTTCCAACTAATTTTATGAAACCAACATTATCCTGAAACCAAAATCAGACAAAGACATTATTGAAAAAGAAAACTTTAGTGAAATACCTCTCAATACAGATGAAAATATAGATACAAAAGTCCTTAAAATATTAACAAAGCAAATTCAACAATATATAAAAAGAATAATACATTATACCTGGGGTTTATTCCAAGTATGTAAGGTTACCTCAACCTCTGAAAATCATTCAAAATAATTTACTCTATCCACATACTGAAAAAGAGCTGCATGATCATCTAATAGATACCAAAAAGTCATATGACAAATTATAATAACCATTTGTTACAAAAATCCTAGCAAACTAGCAATAAATGGAAAGTTTCACAACCTGGTAAAGAGCATTTACAAGAAAACCTACAGCTTACAATATATTTAATATGAAATACTGAATTCTTTTCTCTTAAAACTAGGAAGATAGCAAGAATGTCTACTCTCATTATTACTACTAATGAAGTGTACAAAGTACTAACCAGTGCAATTAAGTAAGGAAAAGACAAGGCAAACTGATTGGAAAGAAAGAGGTAAAGTCCTCTTTATTTGCAAACAAAATGGTGGTGTATGTAGAAAGCCTATGGGACAAAAAGTTATTAGAACTAATAAGAGTGTTTGGCAAGGTCATGGGAAATAAGGTGATCCTGAGAAATGAAAGAGAAATGGAACACTTATCCACATGAAGACTTGTATTTAAATGTTCTAAGCAGCTTTATTTATAATTACTAAAAACTAGAAATAATTCAAATTTTTATCAAGTTGAATGGATAAACAGAATGCAGTATATCCACAAATGAACATATAATTTAATAAACTGTAAACATGTTCAACAACATTATGCAGAGAAAAAAATTCAGGTGCAAAAGTATACATACATTATAGCTCCATTTTTTATTAAATACTATAAAAGATAAATCTGTCATAACAGACTGCTGATCAGTGTTTGCTTCAGACTGGAATAGAGACTGACCAGGAAGATACGTGCCCGGAAACGTCATGTGTAGGTGATCCAGTCAACAGACTCAGTTGAGCCCTGATTCTAGGTCATCCCAGTATCCATACCAGATTTGTTAGAGAAGCCTTCAAGAGGATTCCAGTTACCAATCATTTCAGTATTCCCAGGTGAGTCTGCAGACATCCTGGGAAGAAACCAGACAATCTGGATATACTGTGTTCAAATTCCTGACCTCCAGAATCTCTAAGTATAATAAAACAGTTGTTGATTTATGTCACCAAATACTTTTAAAAACCTAAATGAAATGGGAAATTTTCATGAAAGGTATAAATTGCCAAAAATAACACAGGAGAAATGAAAATCTGAATAGCTTTCTTATATTAAGAATATTAATTTCAATTTGTAAACAGTCCCTAAAAGGTAACTCCAGGACTAGATGGCTTACTTGATAGCTTTTATTCAGCAACAAATACACATGAATTACTAATGCATGCAACAATTGAGATGAATCTCAAGGATATTGTGCTAAATGAGAACAGCCAAGAATAAAGACTATATATTGATTCCATTTATATGAAATGCTTATATTTTAAAAGAATAATTTATAATAAACCAGGCAGAACAACAATGGAGCTAGAGTTCACCTGCATGAGGAAACTTTTGGGAGTGGTCAAATTGCTCTAAAACTGGATTGTGGTGATGGCTGCAAATCTTCATACAAATTCATTAGAATTCACTAAATGGTATACTTATAATAGATGATCTTTATAGTGTGAAAATTAAAGCTAAAAAACTGTGGGAACAAAAATGATTACAAGTAAAATCTTACAGAAGAGTAACTATATACCAGGAAAATGCTATACCAAAAGAAATGTCAAATCACAATATTAATATCCAAACATAGTACATGTGTACTTAATGCATGACTATTTTTCTATAATTTTCCAAAAAAGTACTGAAACTGATACATTGTATTCAAACACTATTTTAGAATATATTCCATCTTCTATATGACCATTATTTATTGAAACCACTCCTAAAATACTGGTGCTATGCTCCAGTTATTTCCCTAATGTTACTCATATTCTCCTCTAACACGTTTTTCCTCATTAGTTTTCATAAAGTTGAATGATAAATAGTTCTAGCATTTTTGTTTTAGAAGTGGGAAACTAAAGCTCAGAGAAGTGGAACAAATTTCCAAACATGACTCTAGTGGGTTTCTTAATTAAGACTATCAAACCCAATATCCCTTAGGCACATTGCCTTTCTGCTGCTGAATTAGGAACATTTTTATTTCAGATACAAATAAAGAATACAAACATTTATTGTTCATTCTCTCCTTATTCATGAAAAAACAGACTATACCACCATATAGAAAAAGAAAAATCATAATCTATTCTGATAGTTATGTTACCTTCAGTTTTTCTGGGCTGTGTATGTTATTTTAAAGTTGTAGTCAACCACTCTTTGATGCTATAGAAGATATTAGAGACATAATCAAATGTACTCTTGTCCAGGGCTATAAACGGAAGACAACACCAAGGGGAACCAACCTGCCTAAGATAACAATTCAGTAGGGCAGCATTTTCTGTCAAGCCATAATTATGAATATTTTTATGATCCTGCTTGAGTCTTCAGTAACTCTCCTAATCAGTCTCAACAGTCATCCCCAGGACCTGAACAGAGCAGCAGAGGAAACAATATGTACACTTTATGACAGCTGCTTTCTTCCAGAATGCATAATTAAAGTCAAGCTCCCCACTCCCCAGTCAACTGAAAGATGGTCAACAAGACAGATCAACCACTGAGAGCAATAGACATGTTATATAACTATCCATGGATTTTGTAGGGAAAGGATGTGAGTTCATGTATGGCATAGGAAAAAAAAATAATCTGATATACTTTCCAGTATCCTAGAAAAACAGTACTAGAGCTTACACGAGCGAGAGAGAGAAGTGACAGAGAAGGAAACAGATTGTGTGACTTTTAGGTTATCCCTATGTTTCTGTGCTGCCATGCTGTCGCTTCAGTTGGGTCCAACTCTTTGCGACCCTATGGGCCATAGCCCACCAGGCTCCTCTATCCATGAGATTCTCCTGGCAGAACAACAATGGAGCTAGAGTTCACCTGCATGAGGAAACTTTTGGGAGTGGTCGAATAGCTCTAAAACTGAATTGTGATGGCTGCAAATCTTCATATAAATTCATTAGAACTCATTCATTCATATAAATTCATTCAGTATTCAAGAATACTGGAGTGGGATGCTGTGCCCTCTCCAGGGGATCTTCCTGATCCAGGGATCAAACCTGCATCTCTAAAGTCTCCTGCATTGGTAGGCAGGCTCTTTACCACTAGTGTCATCTGGGAAGTCACTTGTTCCTGATACTTGCACTAAAATAATATATCTTGTGCATACAATAAACTCCTTGAAAAATAAAAAGGAGGATAAAGGTAATGGGCAGCTTCTAGGAATAATTCATAGCTGCTATAAATACTTGAATCACTGTCATTGTAGTGGCCTTTTTTCCCTTTGTGAAAGGTAAACAATAGTGGTATGTATTGCATACAGTGAAATGTAGCAGACTTGGGGAGAAAATCTCAAAGGATTAAAATTATATGCATTTACAGTAAGAAAAAAAAGAAGATAAAAGGAGATTCTAACTGAATCTAAGTCTATCAAGGTACTAAATCCTCCAGAAAGGGATAAATTTTCATTTAATCCTGTTTTACTCTGTACAAATACATACATTGACCTGGGTCACCATGAACTAAGAGGAAAGAAGTAAACTTATAACCCCAGTAGGTCAGACAGATGTCTTGGCTGAGTGAGCATCAAGAAAGGAAAACTATGTGAAAAAGCATTTCCTCTATGAGCAGATCTATAAAAACAACCTTTCATGAAACCAGCCAGAATATCATGGAGAGAAAATACTTTAGGTGAAGGGCTTCCTCTGTAAATGATAACTTAGAAACACTGATGACAACATCAGTGAAAATATTCCCTTCCTCATTGAAACAACTGAAATTGTAGCAGGGAGCTATAAGAGGTGAAACATGATCATGTCACAAAAATATCTTGGTTGCCCAGCAAGATTCGCAGAGCTCCAGAAAGGGATAGTCTGGACCTGAAAATTAGGATGTAAAACCTACCAACATTGCATTTTCTCAGAGTAGTGGGCCTTTCTTTAAAGTATTCTGGCAAATTAAGAAAATACTGTAACTTGACAGAAAGACTTAGGTAAAAGAAATAATTTGCCCCACGAGGTACTGTTGCCTTAATGGGATAAAAATTTATTAGGAACATTATTAACATCTTGGCCACTGTAAGGTTTGTCCAGAGAATGTGAGAATCTGTATGTCATACTAGCAAAAATCTCATCTTGATTTTTCAGATACTATTAGATTAGAGAGTCATAATTTCTAGACAAGAAAAGAATGTCCAACCAGACATTCTGAAAAACATAACAGCTTCAGTATGGCTTATTATTATAGTCAAATCCCTAGTCTATATCAAACTCTGCCCCAGCCAGACAAAGTCAGTAAGTTCTTATTGCAATTCCAGTATTGTTGATCAAGGACAAGTACTAATAGCTTTCATTCCAGTACATCTTTTTACCAAGAGCTTTATACACCCAGAAAATGCCAACTGAAATTTACACAGTGAAAGTTTACATATAACTGTGAATAAGAATGATCTAAAAAGAATTCATCAATTTTCCCTACAATCAAGGCCCTTTCCCACCTTCCAATTACCATCAGCCGCAGACTCCCCTCTCCTCCCAGCTTGATTGCCCTTCACAGTTAATCAAACACCTGTCTATTCCTCCTCTGAAAGAAACTGTGGTTGGTGACTGACCTGCATCTGAATCATCTTGACTCCTTGCTAAAATACATATTGTTGTGCCCCTGCTCCAGACCTACCAAATATGAACACGTGAAAGAGAATCCCTGAAATTTGCATTTTAAGGCTACCAGTACTCATCTGTATTCCAGAGTTTCAAAATAATCCGTCTGAATCTCGCTTTTTAAATTCTTCCTGCTCTTCAGTCTAGATTCTTACACCACATGGAGAAGCTGATAACAGTCTGGCAACTTATCTCTTTGCCTCCAGTGCCTCCTCCAGAATCCCCCTGTATACCACTATATAAAAATCTCAAGATCCTTTTCACCAAATATCCTTTCTGCTCAAAATTGTTAATTTTTTTTAACCATATTTTGGGACAAATCCAAACATCACAGCTGAGCATTTAAGGATTTCTATGAAAGGATCCCAGTGTGTATGGTGCACTGACATGTCTTATGGCTTCACTCTAGAGTTCTTCTCACCAGTTCTGATCAGACTAAACACTAACCTTATGTCTTGAATGTCCTCTTCTTTTCCATCTCCGCTTATCATCCATCTTTCTCTTCAAATGCCCCAAGCCTCTCCCTAGGTTTCCAAAATCTGATATTTCTTCTAAGAAGGAAATTCAGAATCACCTTCTTTAAAGAGGTAGAAAATATAAATACCATGAGTTACTAGGCAAATTCAAAAAAAAAATAAAAGTTGTACCACTCACCATTATTGTGATTTGAAGCAAATTTATTTGATAAATTTGAAATAATATACCAGATGCCTGGAACTTTACAGGAACTCAGTGAAGACAAATTTCTTTTCTTCACTCTGTGTGGAAGTTATGGTCTTTGTCTACATTATTTTTCTGTGTAAACTATTCCTGCTGAAATAAGTCAATTCTAATTTTCATGTGAAACACATTCCATGTTGTCAAGGTGGAGTTGACCTCATCCTATCATTATGACCACTGGAAAGTGAAAGTTGCTCAGTTGTGTCCGACTCTTTGTGACCCCATGGACTACAGTCTATGGAATTCTCCAGGCCAGAATACTGGAGTGGGTAGCCTTTCCCTTCTCCAGGGGAATCTTCCCAACCCAGGGATCAAACCCAGGTCTCCCGCATTGCAAGCAGATTCTTCACTGTCAGAACCACCGGGGAAGCCCTATGACCAACAGAGTAGCCAGCAATCCATCTATTCCACCGCCACCTCCAACACACACACACCCAACACCGCACCACACCAAACTGCAGCAACTGGCTCATGGATGGACAATTTTCCCAAGTCAATCAGATCAATCCCGGGAAATTTTGTTGAATGCTGAAGAACTGGACACTAATCATTGGAATTGCTGGATGTGCCATTGAGTTAGGCCTAGAGAGACTTCTGGTCAGTTTTGCTACCATTTAAGAAAAAAATTTCCTTCATATTAAAATGATTATGAGGAAAATGGGGCTCCAATAGGGAAGATGATGTACTTGACAGCATCATTTTAATCCCTGAATTTATGATGCCTGAGATCCAACTGTAGAATTTTCGTTTATAGGAGTCAATGAATTTCTTTTGAATTAAAATAGTTTTCACTATTTTTTCTATCACTTTTATACGAGAACTCTGACTAACACAGACATATTAGAAAGTAGAATGTTGCAAGTGGCAAAAGTTTAAATGTAATGGGATTAAATTAACATAGGTGAGGGCAGGGTAGCTGTAGGTAGCATCTGGATGAGACAGTGACTTTCCCCTCTTTGGGAAAGAGTGAATTATTGGTTTTAAGTCTACTACTTCCATTGTCATGCAGTGGCATTCTGAAATGATGCATATGGGAAGAAAATTTGTCATTGAGCAGTCAATAAACAAATAGTAGTGGATTGCAGTAATCACAGCTTTTGTTGACTATGCTTTTTCTCATTTTATAAGCCTTTTTTATGAAAATCTGAATTTCTGAGCACCCTAATACGTGGTCACAAGGATATCCAGGGATGGCACATGATTTAGTTCAGAACAATCACAATCTTTCCTGGGACTTCAGCTACAAGTATCAGAAAGTGCATTTTCTTTTGACTGGAACTGCTAGCTACAAAGATAACTGAGTTTATAACTTTCCTCCATTAGCCAGTTGTACCACAAAGTAGAAAGATATTGCCTGAGATTAAAGCCAACCAGAAGAAAGAAGAGATGATGAATGGGAAGAAAATAAGTAACCTAATGGCATCCATTTATCCAAAATGTATCTCTGTTCCCTATACTTCTCAGTTATGTGGACAAATAAATTCATTTTAATGTAATCTCTTTAGTCTAAGTTTCTGTCATTTGCAGCTAAGAATCCTGAGTAACCCATTTGGTCACCTTAAAAATGTTTTCTAGTTTTTTCATACACATATTCCTTCCCACTAAGCAGTAATACCTTTGAGGAAAGATATTGTGTCATTGATCTCTTTTCTAATCCCTACAGTTGCAACAGAAACTATAACTCATTAGATGGAAATATGAGAGAACAGTCAACAAATTAATTCATAAGTATGATAAAAATCCACAGTCATCTATTTCTTTCAGTTGCACAGCCAGATCTAATTAATCTTCTCCAAAAGTATTTTAGGTACACCATCCCAGACAAAATACCATACAGAAACTAAATAGATCTGTCTTCCATTCTCTTAAGTGGCTTTTTGAATGTTTTCAGCTTTCATGTTAAAAGTTCATTTCAAATAGCACATTTCTTAATACATGCAAAGTGTTTTGAACTCACAAAACAACTAGACACCTGTAATTATAGCATAATCTCCACTGTCACATGACATTTTCCTATGTCTTTAAAAGCATGTATTCCAACAGCAGTATTTAAAGCTCACCTCTCATCCCTGTGTAATGATTTGAGAAGTATTTACTTCTGTGACTCTGTTCTCCTAAATACTTTTGATTTAATAAATATTATTCACAACAAAAGGTTCAAGGCTAAATATTTTTGAACTTAGGACAAAATATTCCAATTTTATTTCCCAAACTATTTACTGATGAACATATCACATTAAGGCAAAATGACATATCAACACCTATGCCTCTTTTTTCTCTTTTTTATCCATTTAAATGAGTAAAAACATATACTTTCATGATACATGTTCCTATAAGCAAAGATATAATTAGAACAATGAAAAATTTCTATTTTTTCTTCATATAAAAACTAAAGAATAATAGACCATTCAGGTTGGACATTGTATCAATCAAGTCCCCTAGCAGGAAACAGAATTTACTTCCAAGTGATTCAAATAAAGAGACTTTGGTAAAGGGACTCCTTTAAAAGATGAGAAATGTGAGCTGAGAAAAGAGAATAAACAAAGAATGGAGAAACCCTCAGAGGCTAACTTACTGGAAAGTCATCACTAACACCAGGGTTGAAAGGACTGAAAGAAATGCATTACCTGAACCCATGGAGAGCTGGAACTGTGGAGGAGTAGGCCACCTGAGGAGGCAGTGGGGGGAAAACAATGATTGCCAGAGATGCTGAGGGAGGAAAGTGGAGAGAAATATTTGAGCCTCTCTCCCTCGGCTATTTAGCCTCCTGCCAACGCCTCTTGTTGGTGAAATACAATTGAAAACATCCAACCAGGCAACCCAGGAAGGGAAGCAGTTCACACAGAAGTCACTCTTGGTGGGGCACAGAGCTGGACAGAAAAAAAGTGAAGTGGATCAAGGGCATGAGAAGAAACAAAGGGAGAATAACCAGATACTGAGTGTAGTGTTGACTTTTTAGAATAGCCAAGGAGAAAGAGCCGAGAGTTCAAATTTTTCCAACTAGATTTCACCTCACTGAACCCTTTTCCATTACAGGAAGGTGATGGACATGTTAGAAAGGGGATTGAGCTTGTCATAGAACTACAACTCTGGGGGTTATACATTTTTTGTGAAAACCTCTAGCTCACGCTGGCAATGGGTTGCCTCTCATTGCCTCCCAAAGAGACTTAATAAACTCTCTTAAGTTTCAATAAAATCTCTTAAGATTCTCCCAAAGAGATCTAATTTTTTATCACAGGACCTTAGCAGTCAAGATTGAGGGCCAGGCTGTGGCATCGTGTAGCTCATGGCTTAAGCTTCACATCTTTTAGTGGCCATATTTCTTTGGTTGTTGCTTGTCTCTTTCAGTCTTTCTTTCCTGCTCAGTTACAGCCAGTTTTGCCATTCACTCTCCGTTCACTCTTTGTACTGCATCACATGGCTCATCTCACTTGTCTCATCCAAGTTCCATCTGTCAGATATTGCCACAATAGATTTTATACCTCATTGTTTCAAAAACTTAATTTTACCTCTTAATTGACATTTGGCAATATTAGTGCTCCCTTCTTCGAATTGTATGTGAAGACTGGAAAATTTGAGTCCTGTGTGTTTTTATGCAACTTCCTTTCTCTTCTCACTTATATTTGGAAAGACAATTCTGACTTCTGGATTTTTAATATTTTATCTCTCAAAGTTTGCTACTTTGCTTTATGTCTTAGACTGCTTTGTAAGGTAGAGTATTTGCCTTCTTTAAATCAATGCAGTGGCTATTTACTTCGTCTCTTTCTTGATAAAACAAAAAAGATTCCATCTTCAGGTTTGTATTAGGGAACTAAGAACTCCAAGACTAAACTGTCTCTGCCCAGGAATCTTTAGGGATTTTTTTTTTAAGTTCAGTTCAATTAATTAAACACAATACTATTTAACAGACATAGAATGCTACCCTTAAACCACATATGCTTCTGAAAAGTGTGCAAGTGATTCATTGTAGAATAGTGTGGGATGATGGTTACTTGGATTAACCATCCAAGAATATTAGTCAATAGGTTGCTAGAGAAATGACTGAAAGAAAAGGGTGAAAAGCAGACAAGCTTAGCCAATGATTTATTTCCTATGGAATGTTCCTGAAATTCCAACAGTGTCCTCACTTGCTAGATTACATTGCCTTGGCATCTTGATTTCGTCTTCAGATCATATCCCTATGCCTACTAGAGCAAACAAAATAATTCTTCTGATATAACAAGACAGATAAAAAATGTGATGCAATAGGAAGGACAGACGCTAAAATGTTTGAAACAGCAATGCCAGTGGCTCAAAGGTTTACAAATTGCTTCCCAGGGTTTGCATCACAGCAATTTTTGCTCACTTTGAAGGTTTTTCAAGGGTAAAGAATGCTTTCCTCTGCTAGCAAACAATTCCACTTGCAGCAGGAATAAGGCACACTGTGTATACCCAGACACCAAAGCTAATAAAGCAAACCTGATAAGAGAAGGTTTGGAATTGAATCTCTTCCAAATGATCTTGTTCTCTCCACTGGGGAAGAAGCAGTTAGTGTATTAGTCACACATTAGCCGACTATGCAAGCAGAACTCATCAGTGAAGGAAAGATGGTTTTAAATGAAAATCAGAAATCTGAGATTAAACAAGAAACTGACAGAGGTCCTGGATCCTTTCCTCACTCATTTCAACAGTTTTATGGAAAATGTTTGACTTATTCTTGCCTATTTTGTTCCAAACTTTAAGAGCCCAGTTCTATTAAAAAAAAGCGGGGGCAGGTGGGGCGGGGGCGGGTGGATAATAAAGACACCTACCAGTTAATGTCACTAAAGCACTGTGAAGATTTTATTGAAAGATAATTCTAAAGTGAATGCTACTGTTATTTGGACAACAACCCATGTCACTCTCTAACATTATCCATAGAGAACTCCCTAATAAATACAGTCCTATTAAAGCAGATGAGACCCACTTTAGCAAATATAGAAAAGAAAAGTTGGCCAAGTGTAACTGATGCTGGAAAATAGAACTATGGCAAATTGAAAATGGTAAGATCACTAGAAATATGCAAAACATATTCCCGTTATAGCACCCCTATCTAGCCAAACAGAATAAAACAGAAAATCTAAAATTAGATCAAGTTTGCATAAAGATATAAAGCATAGATACAGAATACTTTTTATCTTAGAGATTGCTACCAAGCAACACAGTTTAAAAGTTTTCCTCTTCTTCAAGTAAAATAATACATACACAGGAACTTACTTAGCAGAGACTCACCACTTTTGCTACAAAGGAGTTGATAATGGCGTTTCTTAAAAAAGAATGTGATAAGCTATGTTAATAATATTGCCTACTACAAATGGCCAAAACTGTAAGAAAATATTTTTCAGATTCACTATTAACCAATGAAATGCAAATTAACACATCCATTAGATGCTATTTTCACCAAATAATCAGAAAACATTTAAAAGATCAATAAATCCAGAAGTGAAGTGAAGTGAAGTGAAGCGAAGTCGCTCAGTCGTGTCCAACTCTTTCTGAGCCCATGGACTGTAGCCTACCATGCTCCTTGGTCCATGGGATTTTCCAAGCAAGAATACTGGAGTGGGTTACCATTTCCTTCTCCAGGGGATCTTCCTGACCCAGGGATCAAACCAGGATCTCCCGCATTGTAGGCAGATGCTTTACCATCTGAGCTGCTGGGCATAAAAAAGTGTTCTTATACCTATATTTACTGGAGGGAGGGAATAAAGGGAGGCAGATAAGGAAATACATGATCAAATCCTTTAAATAGGTGCATTCTTCCTCAAGAATTTCATTTCTAAGAATTTATCTACAAGAAATGACCATTGACATGTCTAAATGTCTAATGTTATAAGGCTGCTTATAACAACAAAAAATAAGAAACAGCATAATTGCCCAATGTGAAAATAAGGGTTTCTTTTTATTCTTAGTGTTTATTGTTCCAACAAACATGTTATTTTCCTATTCATAAAAAATAAATATTGATTTCTTTGAGAAAGTATAATGGAAATACAGTGGTAATGCAAAAATTACAACAAAAGAAAACGGAAGGAAGGAAGGAAGAAAAAGAGGAAGCGAGGGAAGAATGAGAGAAAAACAAAACCAAAAAGCATCATACAGAAGTTCTTCCTCAACTCTTAGATTTGTTACCAGGGCACAATGCTTATAAATGTGTCCAGAAATATATAGCCCTTCTTCATCTAGAATCATGTGGTATTAGATCACATGAGCAGAGAGAGACTTACAGACTTGGGTTACAAATACAGAACCGGGGTCTCCCAACCCTCACTGAAAGATCTGTTCATGCTATATGATACAGACTCTGCTTCATCACACTGCTGTCCTAACTTTCAGCTCTATCCTCTCTAACTAATTTCACCTATTACCCCAGTGGCTCAGCAGTACAGAATCTGCCTGCAGTACAGGAGACTTGGGTTTGATCCCTGGATCAAGAAGACCCACTCAGTGCAGTTCAGTTCAGTGCAGTCGCTCAGTCGTGTCCGACTCTTTGCAACCCAACGAATTGCAGCACACCAGGCCTCCCTGTCCATCACCAACTCCTGGAGTCCACCCAAACCCACGTTCATCGAGTCGGTGATGCCATCCAACTATCTCATCCTCTGTCATCCCGTTCTCCTCCTGCTCTCAATCTTTCCCAGCATCAGGGTATTTTCCAATGAGTCAGCTCTTCACAGTAGGTGGCCAAAGTATTGGAGTTTCAGCTTCAACATCAGTCCTTCCAATGAACACCCAGGACTGATCTCCTTTGGGATGGACTGGTTGGATCTCCTTGAAGTCCAAGGGACTTTCAAGAGTCTTCTCCAACACCACAGTTCAAAAGCATCAATTTTTCGGCGCTCAGCTTTCTTTATACTCCAACTCTCACATCCATACATGACCACTGGAAAAACCATAGCCTTGACTAGATGGACCTTTGTTTGCAAAGTAACGTCTCTGTTTTTTAATATGCTGTCTAGGTTTGTCATAGCTTTCCTTCCAAGGAGTAAGCGTCTTTTAATTTCATGGCTGCAGTCACCATCCGCAGTGATTTAGGAGCCCATAAAAATACAGCCAGCCACTGTTTCCACTGTTTACCCATCTGTTTGCCATGAAGTGATGGGACTGGATGCCATGATCTTCGTTTTCTGAATGTTGAGCTTTAAGCCAGCTCTTTCACTCTTCTCTTTCACTTTCATCAAAAGTCTCTTTAGTTCTTCCTCACTTTCTGCCATAAGGGTGGCGTCATCTGCATATCTGAGGTTACTGATATTTCTCCTGGCAATCTCGATTCCAGCTTGTGCTTCCTCCAGCCCAGCATTTCTCATGATGTACTCTGCATATAAGTTAAATAAGTAGGGTGACAATATACAACCTTGACGTCCTCCTTTTCCTATTTGGAACCAGTCTGCTGTTCCATGTCCAGTTCTAACTGTTGCTTCCTGATCTGCATATAGGTTTCTCAAGAGGCAGGTCAGATGGTCTGGTATTCCCATCTCTTTCAGAATTTTCCACAGTTTATTGTGATCCACACAGTCAAAGGCTTTGGCATAGTCAATAAAGCAGAAATAGATGTTTTTCTGAAACTCTCTTGCTTTTTCCATGATCCAGCGGATGTTGGCAATTTGATCTCTGGTTCCTCTGCCTTTTCTAAAACCAGCTTGAACATCTGGAAGTTCACAGTTCATGTATTGCTGAAGCCTGGCTTGGAGAATTTTGAGCATTACCTTACTAGCATGTAAGATGAGTGCAATTGTGCGGTAGTTTGAGCATTCTTTGGTATTGCCTTTCTTTGGCATTGGAATGAAAACTGACCTTTTCCAGTCTTGTGGCCACTGCTGAGTTTTCCAAATTTGTTGGCATATTGAATACAGCACTTTCACAACATCATCTTTCAGGATTTGAAATAGCTCCACTGGAATTCCATCACCTTCACTAGCTTTGTTCAAAGTGATACTCCCTAAGGCCTACTTGACTTCACATTCCAGGATCTGGCTCTAGGTGAGTCATCACACCATCATAATTATCTGGGTCGTGAAGATCTTTTCTGTACAGTTCTTCTGTGTATTCTTGCCACCTCTTCTTAATATCTTCTGCTTCTGTTAGGTCCCTACCATTTCTGTCCTTTATCGAGCCCATCTTTGCATGAAATGTTCCTTTGGTATCTCTAATTTTCTTTAAGAGATCTCTAGTCTCTCCCATTCTGTTGTTTTCCTCTATTTCTTTGCATTGATCGCTGAGGAAGGCTTTCTTATCTCTCCTTGTTATTCTTTGAAACTCTGCATTCAAATGGGTATATCTTTTCTTTTCTCCTTTGCTTTTCACTTCCCGTCTTTTCACAGCTATTTGTAAATCCTTTTCAGACAGCCATTTTGCTTTTTTGCATTTCTTTTTCTTGGGGATGGTTTTGTTTCCTATCTCCTGTACAATGTCATGAACCTCCATTCATAGTTCATCAGGCACTCTGTCTATCAGATCTAGTCCCTTAAATCTATTTCTCACTTCCACTGTATAGTCATAAGGAATTTATTTGATTTAGGTCATTCCTGAATGGTCTAGTGGTTTTCTCCACTTTCTTCAATTTCAGTCTGAATTTGGCAAAAGGAGTACATGATCTGAGCCACAGTCATCTCCCAGTCTTCTTTTTACTGACTGTATAGATCTTCTCCATCTTTGGCTGCAAAGAATATAATCAATCTGATTTCGGTGCCAACCATCTGGTGATGCCCATGTGTTGAGTCTTCTCTTGTGTTGTTGGAAAAGGGTGTTTGCTATGACCCGTGCGTTCTCTTGGCAGAACTCTATTAGCCTTTGCCCTGCTTCATTGTGTACTCTAACACCAAATTTGCCTGTTACTCCAGGTGTTTCTTGACTTCCTACTTTTGCATTCCAGTCCCCTATAATGAAAAGGACATCTTTTGGGGGATGACCCAAAAAGAAGACCCACTGGAGAGGGAAAAGGTAACTCACTTCAGTATTCTTGGGTGGGAAATCCCATGGGCAGAGGAACCTGGCAGGCTATATAGTCCACGGGGTCACAAAAGAGTTGGACACAATTTAGCAGCTAAACAACAGCAAATTATGTGTCTAGTTATCATCTAAATATCCACTTATCTATCTACTACTATTCACCTTGTCTTTTACCTATTTATTTTTAACTCTGCATCTTTGCTATCCATCTTCATTTTCTTCCAGTCCTCTTCCACCCTCCTCTGCCCTCCTCTCTACAAGTAAGACTAAACTTTTGGTGAAATGGAATTGTACTTAGAAAAACTGTAAGCACACTATGAAGCCATTGCAGATATCTGATGGTGGACTGTCACAATAAAAATGATGATAATGTGAGCAGTTTGTGGGGTAGAATAAGGATAGAAGTAGGAGTATAGGGGAGATGAAAAGATTTGTAGTGCAACTGATTAAGCACAAGGTAATATGAAGAATGTATGGACTACAAGACTTGAAAGTCTGTATGTGGCTCACATATATCAGAATATGAGGAATGCCACAAGGATTACATACATATATCAGGAAATGAGCTTTGTCACATAGGTTGCATCAATTGTCCACCTCATGGCATTCTGTCTCTAACAAAGTAGCAATAAAAAAACACTTTCTGGTGTTGTACTAAGTACTAAAGCAGCTAGCGAGCTATCTCTAATCTTCACAACAACCTAAAATGCTAGATATGTTATCAACCTTATCTGAAACCATTCTATTCTTTTCAGCTTATTTTTAGTTATAAGCCTTGCTTGCCTTTTATTAAACATTAGGACCAGAACTGCATACAATATTCTGCCACATTTCTACAAGGATAAAGCTAAAAGAAGGTAGGTATAAAAAAATTCATCAAATACATTTTGAGTAAATATTTGCACAGTATTTAATTTAGCATTCCAAGGGTTACATTTTTACCCAGATAATAAAATTAATCATAAAAATTCAGTTGTCTTTATTGCCATAATTTGCACTATGAAAAATATGCCCAACTTCCTTGCAGCTACTGTTTTCCATTAGGCACACTTATAAGAGACTTTATTTCTAAACCGAGGTAAGTTGGAGAAAGGCAAGCGCGATGCATTCCTTTGCTGGGGTGGACTGTAGGAGGGATGACAGGAAACCACTTGATAGAAGCAGTAGCAGCAGCAGCTTTGCAGCCCATTTCTGTGGCTTGCCTTTGGGAGTCTATTCTTCACAATAATTCTATAAGCTATTTAATATTCAGTAGTAAATCTCATTACATTTAAACTAAAACTGTTGATTCAGTTCTCTGCAACTGAATTTTTTATTTTCATATGTAATCATTAGGGTAGGGAGTAGGATAAAAAGATCATCTCTGAAATATTGTTAAATGGGGTTAACTTCCTATGTTGCTGTTTTTCCAAAACTCAAAATGAAAAGAACTGACAGAAATCTTCTTTATTCAGGAGCTTTTTTTTTTCCTTCCCAGAAGAAAATCATTTCATACCAAGAGCTCTCATAAACAGAATCACCTTGAATTTTTTTTCAAGTGCATGTTGTGGTGGAACAGGAGCAGAGTCAGTCAGTCTGTGCACCAGAGGTGGGAAAGTAGACACCAGAAGAGTCTTATATCCCCTCGAGGTGATATTTATTTTGGCATTATTTTTATGCAGCTAGGCAGCTTCAAAGCTGCTATTTGTTATTGATGCTGCAGTAACCCTTTCCAGTGGCTCTGTCTCCATGTGGTGGTTGGGGAGCCCAAAACAATTTGGTTTGCAGAATCTTAAGAAATATTGGCTTCATGGTGCCTATCAGCATTTTGGGAACAATATGTGAAACAGCTCAAATTCAGCTCACATAAATAAACTTCCTCTCAAGTGTATATCAGTTATAAACACAAGCCTCCACCTAACCACCTAAGGCAATCACTTCCCAGGTTCAGATACCCCACCTAACATTATAAAAAATGAATCCCATAATTAATAAACAGTTCCAACATTATGAGGAAACACATTCTTCATCATCAGTTGAGAGAGGCTTGCTATTAGTATGTCAGTAACTTTTTTCTTATGAGTTTTGGCGTTTTGTAATAGAAACAGTCTCCCATTAGCACTGGGTACATTCCAGGTGAATTCAGGCTGAATTATAATCTTAGCACCCAGATTATCACTTAGATATAATGATTTTCAAAATTATGTATATTTTACTTATCAAATGAAGGAACTGTTTAATAGTCTAATTTAGCTTCTAACAATTTGATTTTGAAAGGTGACTTGAAACAAGAAATGTCATTTATCCCCGGATGATCCTATCCATAGATAAAGATAGGCAAAAAATTAAAGAATATAAAAGCACCATCTTTGATGACAAAAAGAAGACAAATGTAAACTCAGGCAACATTTGAAATGGGTGTTCACTTCAAAGCTCTGTCTCTTAGGCTGTAACTCAAGAGTAGCTCAATCCAATGTGGCTCTAATAATGCCATCTCCTTTCATAAGCTGTGGAAGCATAATGGTTTCTTAGAGGTTTGTCCTGGGTGAGTGACTATCAGCTGCAGTACTACTAGCATGAAAGAGAAGGAAAGAGGAGAGAGAGAGGGAGGTGAGGAAAGAGGGAGGGAGAGGGAGGGAAGGAGCAAAGGAAGAACCGGAGTTTGCTTGCCTAAGGATTTTAACAAGTGTGTGCCATCAAGAGCATTGTTGTTGTTGTTGCTGTTGTTTAGTCGCTAAGTCGTGTCCGACTCTTTTGTGACCCCATGGATGGTAGCCCACCAGTCTCCTCTGCCCGTTGAGACTTTCCAGACAAGAATACTGGAGTGGGTTGCCGTTTCCCTCTCTAGGGGATCGAACCCACAGCTCCTGTACTGCAGGCATATTCTTTACCACTGAGCCATAAGGGAAGCCCCATCATTGAGAGCATATCAAATCCTTATCAACTAGATTCTAATCATTTAAGTATCTATAAGGGCAAGCCTGGTGAAGGACAGAACTGACTGCTCCTCACTCCACAGAGCCATGGTAACCGAAACCTCTGATATATCAAGATGTAGAGTTCCATCTGTTAGACTGCATCTCAGCTTACCTCTGACCCTCATGAATAAAATAAATGAAACCTGCAAATGAGGCAGTACTTTCCTTAGTGATTATGAATAACCTCAAATTAGAGTTCTAAAACAAGTGGTTCTCTGCCTGAGGAGTATTGTAAATCCCATGCAATCCATTGTTTCTTTACTTTGGTTTAGTAGAAGCTGTAAATAACAAGAGGAAGACTTGGACCCTGCTCTGTGTGAGCATTATTTGCATCAGTGATCAGAAAACAGGATTTGTGCTTAACCTAGTTACAAGATTTAAAATAATTCTAGCTACCTATCCAGGCACATATTTTTAAATGCTCTGAAATTCTGCCATCTTGTGGGAATTTGGAAATATAACAAATTAAGTTCAAAGTTTCACACTTTACATAATTTAAAATGCTCTTGCAATTGTAAGCATGAATGGATATAGTATCTATAACAGCATCTAACATGCCAAAGATATTTTTATTTTCCTTTTATTCCATATTTCATTTAAGAATAAATTCAAGTAACTCTTACTCTTTTGATCTGGACCAATCAAATCCATAATTTGAAATAATTCAGACCTGGTAGAGACTTAAAATAAACTGTAACATTTTCTTTCTATGTTTCTGAAATGAAGGCTTATTGTTACCATTTGCTAATCATATTTTTTTCATATAGTATAAAATTCAAAATTAATACTATATCTTATATAAATTATTTGAACATTTTATTCTTTTTCACTCTATTCCTCCCTCCCTTATACTTTAGAGAATTTAAATAATTATCATTCTGGTATTCTTATCTATTTACCTAGCTGTTGTACTCTACATAAATCTATTTTCCTAGCTGAATATTATTTGAGATCCACATATTTTGGGAAATAAAAAACAAAGAAAATTAAATATCTACTATTGTATATATGTAACAAAGTCATACAGGATGCTTTTTCAGAGGCTGTGCTGAAGATGAGACAATGAGCATAATCTGCTGGTTGCCTATTCATATCATTGCAGGGAAATGAAGCATGGAATATGAACCCTACTCATGCAGAGTTTATTTTCTAGTATAGGAAGATGCTCCAAAAAGTACATGAAAAGAAGAATTTTTGTGTCTACTCAAATTAAAGTATCGCTATTATAGTCTCCTATATAGGTAGTTTTCAGTACAGTGTTTTCATGAAACTAGGTTTGGATAAAATCATCTTCAAACAGAATTCAGATCGTAGGGGCAGCAGCTCAAAATGATCATAAACCAACCAATGAGTGTATGAAGGTAATGAAGGATAAAATACAGGTCCTTGAAGAGATATCTTTAAAAGGGATTAAACAACAGAATTTTTAATGGGATTAGGAATGAGAAGAAATACCTCAAACCTTTTTTGGATTCTATAATGGTGTTTTGTTCATATTAACTGACAAAAATAAAGTTTAAACATCTAAAAAATATATATGCTTGCTAAGTAGTATCTTTTCCTCTCATTTTAGGACTATAGATAATTGTCCTAATTAAAGGAAACTTGAGACACTCTTAAAGTCACTTTCCATTTGCCTTTGAAATACATTTGAGCTATTTAATGAGACAGATTTTCAAAATGTACATTAATTAAACTAACAATTATATTAACCTATGTTATCTGAACCTAAAACTTGAACCCCAATATGGAAGAGAGGAGAAACTTGAGCAAGATTTAAAATTAGCCACTAAGGACCTAGTCACTTATAAAAATAATTGACTGATATGATAAACTGGTCCCTTGTTTTCAAAACAACATCAACATACATGCAGACCAGGAGTGTTTGCACCTTACCAGAAGTAAATTCACAAGTCTGGATCCCTCTACCCAAAAGATAAAGTGAGTCACTGAGCTTTCACTCTAAGGAATATCAGGAAGCATGCAGATTTATTTTTTCTTGCTTCTCCTGATGTCTTCTACAAGGGTTTAGGAAACAGCAGCGTATAGAAAGTGAAAGTGAAGTCGCTCAGTCGTGCCTGACTCTTTGCGACCCCATTGACTGTAGCCTACCAGGCTCCTCTGTCCATGGGATTTTCCAGGCAATAGTACTGGAGTGAACTGCCATTTCCTTCTCCAGGGGATCTTCCCAACCCAGGGATTGAACCCAGGTCTCCTGCATTGTAGACAGATGATTTACCGTCTGAGCCACCAGGAAGCGTGTAGAAGCACCCAATAAATGTTGTTTATTATTGTTACTTCTACAGAGTGCACATGAATCAAAATGTCAGGTAATGCTAATGTGCAGGAATTGAGGGGGAATGCAGAGAGAGCAAGGAGTGGTGGCCATTTAATAACATAATTAGTTGAATACCAGCACTTTATGTTAAATTTACCAAAAGGTCAAAGAGAATCCTTTATGCAGTTTGATATATAGAAACCCAAGACTTGAGAGTTCCTATTTTCTTTCTAACTACAACTATTTAAATAAATTAAAGAGAATTAAAAAGGTAACAACTGACAAGTTTGTATATTTTTGCTATTGTTAATAAGAAAACTTCTTTTGGGATAAATGATTATTTAAAAGAGAAAAAATGAGAATTCCATCACAAGTGAACTTTAGGAACTGAAAAATATTAGCACAATACATGTAGGTTGCTGAGAAGGAAGCAGCAGATGATTAAATTCTCCATCACATTCATATTTGCTTGGTTAGTTCCTTTTCTCTCATAAGGTGGCTATAAAATCCATGTTAATTACTCACTTACCCCACAGGGATGGAGCCAGAAGTAAATGGTATGGAAGCAGCTGGAAACCCTTGTGTGTTACATATTCATGGGGACAGGAGACTTTGTCACACTTGATCTGGCAAGGCCCTAGACCTAAACCCGCATCCTCAAGAGACTGCCAACAGGAGCATCAGGTGCACTGCAAAGCAGCAACTCTAGAACAAGAGCCGTCTGGGAGCAGACAAGGTACACAGAAGCAGACACCTATCCTACCAGGGAGTAGCACTTATCCAGCCTGTTCTGCAGAAGGCTGAGATCGCAAACGTCCTGACACCAGGTAATTCAGCCACAGATTTTTGTCATTTGTGGTTTTCTTCGACCGTTTCCCCTCAACATTAGCAAACACAGCTAACATATTGAATGTCTATTATGTAATATTTATTTCATATTCATTGTCTGATTTAATTCTTATAACAACTCTATGAGATAGTCATTCTTATTATTCCTTATTTATGGATGAAGTAACTGAGACTGGAGAAATTAAGTAATTTGCCCAAGGATTTGCAACGTGGAACATAAACTGCAGAATTAGAATCTCATATCTTTAGGACCTGCCGTCAAAATTATGATGGCTTCCATTTTTCCAGGACCTCATTTTAATTTCCAAATATTTAATTATTATCTTCTTGTCCTTCTTTTTAAGCTACTATAGTTCTCTGATTGGTACAAGGGTAGGACAACACATATGTGCACGCACGCACACACACACACATCACACATGCATCTATTAATTGGTTCCCAACTCTGGGCTCAGTTGATAGCAGAAAAACACTCTATGAGGACAATAATTTCCTAGGTCTGAATTTGGAAAGATGTAAGCCACAAATCTCTCTGTTTAACTGTAATCTAAAAGGAAATTTCAATATATGCCCACCAGAAAAGAGTCTTTTTGATTTTTTTCTGAAGGACTTGGCAAAAATTCATATACTTGAATTTATTTTATGTTCCCATTCTGAGACTGTGAAATACTTTTAAGTGTCTGTTAAATTATTCTCTAATGTAGAACAGTAGGAAGGTGCTCTACCTCCTGGGAATCACTTGAAAAGCTCACTGAAGCTGTTTATCCATGAAGTGAGTTTAAGAAACAAACCTGAAAAGTGCCACAAGTCCAGTCTGTCTCCCTTCAGAGACATTGGCAGGCCATAGACTATGCTGCCAGAGAAAGTAGCAAACCACACAACTTCACAGCAACTTCTCAAGGGAATTCTACATTTACCTGTGACCAAAGAGAAAGGAGAAAGGCAAAAAAAAGAATTAAAATGGCCTTTACCTGGCCTTGCACATTTCTTTTTAGCATGAGTTTTCACAGACTTGTTTAGCTATCAAAGCAATGTATCATGGGTTTTATCTTAAAACAAAAATAATATGATTGGAAAGAAAAAGTCTTCCAGCAAATATATCTCCCCTTACTGCTTTTAACTCGAAGAAATGCAAGAGACCGTACACAATTATCAAAGAATCATGAAATAAGAATGTATATTCACATGAATCAGGATGGAAGTTTGTCTCTATTCACTCCTTTAAAAAATAAATAAGTAGGGACTCCTAACAGTTCTCAGTTGACTGTTACAATGTTTAGTCACAATTTGGACCCAAAAAAGAATCTCTAAATGAATTCTTCCTCTTGCTGCAAATTAAGCCCCCTGCTTCTCCTTCAATCCCCAGTAGAGATGAAGCATAACTGAATACAGTCCTTTTTACAATTCCCTTTCTAATGCTTGAAAACAGTTATGGATCTTTTCTATCCTACCAGAAACGACCTAAATCAAATCCCTCATGATTATACAGTGGAAGTGAGAAATAGATTTAAGGGACTAGATCTGATAGACACAGTGCCTGATGAAATATGGACAGAGGTTCCTGACATTGTATAGGAGATTGGGATCAAGACCATCCCCATGGGAAAGAAATGCAAAAAAGCAAAATGGCTGTCTGGGGAGGCCTTACAAATAGCTGTGAAAAAAAGAGAGGCAAAAAGCAAGGAGAAAAGGAAAGATATAAGCATATGAATGTAGAGTTCCAAAAATAGCAAGGAGAGATAGGAAAGCCTTCCTCAGCGATCAATGCAAAGAAATAGAGGAAAACAACAGAATGGGAAAGACTAGAGACCTCTTCAAGAAAATTAGAGATACCAAAGGAACATTTCATGCAAAGATGGGCTCGATAAAGGACAGAAATGGTAGGGACCTAACAGAAGCAGAAGTATTAAGAAGAGGTGGCAAGAATACACAGAAGAACTGTACAAAAAAGATCTTCAAGACCCAGATAATAACGATGGTGTGATCACTCACCTAGAGCCAGACATCCTGGAATGTGAAGTCAAGTGGGCCTTAGAAAGCATCACTATGAACAAAACTAGTGGAGGTGATGGAATTCCAGTTGAGCTGTTTCAAATCCTGAAAGATGATGCTGTGAAAGTGCTGCACTCAATATGCCAGCAAATTTGGAAAACTCAGCAGTGGCCATGGGACTGGCAAAGATCAGTTTTCATTCCAATCCCAAAGAAAGGCAATGCTAAAGAATGCTCCAACTACCACACAATTGCACTCATCTCACATGCTAGTAAAGGAATGCTCAAAATTCTCCAAGCCAGGCTTCAGCAATACATGAACCGTGAACTCCCTGATGTCCAAGCTGGTTTTAGAAAAGGCAGAGGAACCAGAGATCAAATTGCCAACATCTGCTGGATCATGGGAAAAGGAAGAGAGTTCCAGAAAAACATCTATTCACAATAAACTGTGAATAATTCTGGAAGAGATGGGAATACCAGACCACCTGACCTGCCTCTTGAGAAACCTATATGCAGATCAGGAAGCCACAGTTAGAACTGGACATGGAACAACAGACTGGTTCCAAATAGGAAAAGGAGTATGTCACCCTGCTTATTTAACTTCTGTGCAGAATTCAGTTCAGTTCAGTCACTCAGTCATGTCCGACTCTTCACGACCCCATTAATCGCAGCACGTCAGGCCTCCCTGTCCATCACCAACTCCCGGAGTTCATTCAGATTCATGTCCATTGAGTCAGTGATGCCATCCAGCCATCTCATCCTCTGTCATCCCCTTCTCCTCCTGCCCCCAATCCCTCCCAGCATCACAGTCTTTTCCAATGAGTCAACACTTCGCATGAGGTGGCCAAAGTATTGGAGTTTCAACTTCAGCATCATTCCTTCCAAAGAAATCCCAGGGCTGATCTCCTTCAGAATGGATTGGTTGGATCTCCTTGCAGTCCAAGGGACTCTCAAGAGTCTTCTCCAACACCACAGTTCAAAAGCATCATGAGAAATGCTGGGCTGGAAGAAGCACAAGCTGGAATCAAGATTGCCAGGAGAAATATCAATAACCTCAGACATGCAGATGACACCATCCTTATGGCAGAAAGTGACGAAGAACTAAAGAGCCTCAATGAAAGTGAAAGTGGAGAGTGAAAAAGTTGACTTAAAGCTCAATATTCAGAAAACTAAGATCATGGTATTTGGTCCCATCACTTCATGGGAAATAGATGGGAAACAGTGGAAACAGTGTCAGACTTTATTTTGGGGGGGCTCTGAAATCACTGCAGATGGTGACTGCAGCCATGAAATTAAAAGAAGCTTACTCTTTGGAAGGACTTCCCTGGTGGCTCAGATGGTAAAGCGTCTGTCTACAATGCTGGAGACCTGGGTTCGATCCCTGGGCTGGGAAGATCCCCTGGAGAAGGAAATGGCAATCCATTCCAGGACTGTTGCCTGGAAAATCCCATGGACAGAGAAGCCTGGTAGGCTACAGCCCATGGGGTCGCAAAGAGTAGGACACAACTGAGCGACTTCACTTCACTTACTCCTTGGAAGGAAAGTTATGACCAACCTAGATAGTATATTTAAAAGCAGAGACATTACTTTGCCAACAAAGGTCCGTCTAGTCAAGGCTATGGTTTATCCAGTGGTCATGTATGGATGTGAGAGCTGGACTGTGAAGAAAGCTGAGCACTGAAGAATTGATGCTTTTGAACTGTGGTGTTGGAGAAGACTCTTGAGAGTCCCTTGGACTGCAAGGAGATCCAACCAGTCCATTCTGCAGGAGATCAGCCCTGGGATTTCTTTGGAAAGAATGATGCTAAAGCTGAAACTCCAGTATGTTGGCCTCCTCATGCAAAGAGTTGACTCACTGGAAAAGACCCTGATGCTGGGAGGGATTGAGGGCAGGAGGAGAACGGGACGACAGAGGAAGAGATGGCTGGATGGCATCACCGACTTGATGGACAATAATTTGGGTGAACTCTGGGAATTGGTGATGAACAGGTGCCAGGGATCAGCCCCAGTGGATCCAGAGAATTCGAAGCAGGGACAGCATTGGCGAGGGAAAAACTTATTTATTTATTAACATAAGATTAGATTAGGGAGAAATAGTATAGTAGAAAAATTAAGTGGAGAAAAGAGGCTGATTAACTTGGTTTACATGGAAAACCAATAAAGTTCCATATAAGGAACTTGCACCATCTACGTTTGGCCGCCAGCACCTGTTTGACTATCGGAGAGTGCCCCGCCTTGGGCTCTCTCTCTTACGGATCTTAAAAGCCGGGACAGGTAAGTAGACATGGTGAGCCTCCATAGTCCAAGGGATCAGCCTGAAAAGGAGTAAAGAGGAGACACGGGGGACCAGGCCTTCCAATGACTGGCCCCGCCTCTATTGTCTAGAAAGGCCTTTTATACCTTTTTGATTGTACATAGAGATCAATGGGTAATACAAAATTATGTCACGTTAGCAGCCCAGACTCTTTCTGTATATCTTTTTGTATACAAAAGGTCTCAGGTGATTTACATTATCTTCTGGCCAAGAGGCTTGCTAACACTTTTTGGCTCTCTTCTTTAATGAATGTTAATTTCGTTTCCCCTGAAGTGTTTTTCTTTAATCTGCATCTCCTTAAAGCACTAAAGTTTCATCTCTATAGAACAAAGGCGCAGAAGGTTATAACAAAGAAGGTACTTAACTCAAAGATCTAATGTTGCTACTTGTTTTTTCTATATACCAACTATATCAACATGTAAAAGATATGAAAATTTGGCAGCAAGTATTGGCTCAACAAACGAAGCCTTTCATCAGTCCTATTCTAATGACTTTGACTCCCCGGAAGCCCCTCCATTCCTAGGATGTTTTAAGCTTCCTGTGCCTCCCCAAGTCGGGAGGCCTCAAACAATCACATGTGCAGCTGTACGAGTCCTGCAGGCAGGCTAGAAAGCCATCAGAGGGGTTTTTGGATTTAAACACCCTTTCAAATGCAGAAGACTAAAGCTTGGAGATGACTTTTTCCAGGCACGCATATTCTCATTTTGCGGGGTACACGCTCAGGAAATACCAGGGGGAAAACCTGAGATCTGACTCGACCTTGCACATCAGATCTCTGCCACATGACCTTGTCATGGGTGGGATTCCTCACGCTAGCTCCCGGCAGACGGAGTCCTGGCATGCTGCAAAGAGTCGGACATGACAGTGATTGAACTGAACTGAAAAATAATCTTGATATTGACTCTTTTAGAATACTTTTTCAAAATGTGCCTTATTATATTTCACATATATTTTGACACTCTCACTTCTCTAAAAATTTCCTAAAACCCAAAGATCAAAATCAGAGTAATTCCCTAATAAAAGTTTTAAATAAAATAAGTATCCTAGATAAGTTACTTCTAGCTCTCTAGTGTTAGGACCAAACTGAAGCCAAGACAGGCTCTAAGGGGAAGGCTAGGCCTGAGGTTTAGTCTCTAGGAAAGCTGAGGCACTGGGAACTCCCACAGGCAGTGTAGCTCAACCAATCAGAAAAAATCCCCGTAGCCCCCCGCCTGCGCCAGACCTGAGCCAATCCGGATAGGGATGCGAGGTTAAAAGTCCCACGTGCACGCGTACGGTTTAACCAATCAGCCATGCTGTTACAGGAACAAAGAACCGTGTGTATAAAAGTAGATGTGATTCAGAGCTCGGGGATCTTGTCGGATTCCACTGTGCTGGATGAGACCTGGGACCTAACTCGAGCTAGCAATAAACCCCTTTATGCTTTTGTATTGCTGTGGATGTCTTATTCTCTCAGTTTTGGGGACTCGGACTCTGGGCATAACATTTGGGGGCTCGTCCGGGATCCCTTTAACTGGGAAGAATAACACTCTCCCGGCAGAAGGAGTTTCCTCACTAGGAGGAGAGATCTCTGAACACCGGTGTTAATTCTGGTTAAGTCCAGCGTAAGGCCGAGGCCCAGCATCATGCTGGGGAGGTGGCTGGCTCTGTTTTCTGGTTAAGGCCAGAGTAAGGCCGATGCCTGGCATTGTGCTGGGGAGGCAGCTGGCTCTGTGGACGTCCTGCTGGTAAGATACTCTCAAGGGGAGAAAAAGGTTAAAAAAAGGGGGCCCGGGAAGACCTAGTACTGTGTTTTTGGCCGATGTACATTTGTTGTCTGTTTGTTGCATCTGTGTGAGTGCCGCACTGTCTCTGCTCTTTGTGTGCTCATTTGGTCTCCTGTGTTTTTCTCTGTAATCATGGGACAAACAACTTCTACTCTTTTGTCTCTTATGACTGACCACTTCTCTGATTTTAAGTCTAGAGCACAGAATCTATCGGTGCTGGTGAAGAACAAATTAATAACTTTTTGCAGTGCAGAATGGCCGACCTTCCATGTAGGCTGGCCCTCAGGAGGCACCTTTGACTTGGGAACTGTACACCACGTCCGAGATATCATCTTCCGACTGCGGATCAGACACCCTGACCAGGGCTCCCCCACCTCCTTTGGTAAAACCTTTTTTGCCTCAACAGAGATTTTCTACCCCTCAGGTGTTGGTGACACATGTAAGAAAAAACCCAAAGAATCTCAAGGAGCCTGAACCAACGGCGCCACTATATACCCCATCTTGCAGGGGGAATTGTTATGGGAAGCACACTGATTAAAACCTCCCCACCCTGGCCAGGCACCATAATAACCATTTGCATGAGTTGTTTTATGACAGGAGATCCTGATAAAAATTGCGGAACTAATAAGCCTCCACCAACCAGAAGAGTTTGGGAAAGGTTTAAAGGAGACACCGCCTGTACATTGTGAGCCACGCGGCAGAGCAGTTCTCCTGGGTTTCCTTACCCTGCTGCTCTCCACCCGGGTGCCCTTTCCCAATAAAGTCTCTTGCTTTGTCAGCACATATGTCTCCTCGGACAATTCATTTCTGAGTGTTAGGCAAGAGCCCAGTTTCAGGCCCTGGAAGGGGTCCCTCTTCCTGCAACAAATAGTGACTCCGGTGGGATTCTTCTTCACCAAGACTGACGTCCTGACTACTCGGGGTACTCAGGGGCCAGCTTGCCTGCCAATGGACCAGACCCAGTGGCCGCAACCAGGACCCTTTGGTCCCTGGTCTCCTCCTGACACGGACAACTGGCCAGAGTGCCCTGACCGGTAAGAAAAAAAAAAAAAAAACTTTATTGATCTCTCTCCCCTTCCCTCTCTCTTTCCTCTCCTTAACCCTTCCTATCCTTCCCTGTTTTTCTAGTCCCTCCCCCGGTCCTGGACGCAGGAATCTGGTCAAAGGGCCCTCAGCCTGAGCTGAGGATTGGAGACTGATCACCTCCTCTTGGCAGGGAACTCGAATTCTGGTTCTGATTTCTGGTAGGGCTGAGTTCCAGTCCTCCCTTCTCTGAAAGCCCAGGGAAAAGTCCCGTAATGCCTGGGTATCTGTAGGTGGCAGGAGACATCTGTAAGGCCACCCCTTTTGCCCCCTCTCCCGCCTCCTCCCCCTTCTTCTTTCAACCTGGCTTCCTTTCCTCCCTTAAAATCTTTGATGTTACAGAAAGGCTTGGTGGGTTACAGTCCACAGGTCACAAACAGTCTGATACGACTGAGCTACTTCACTTTCACTTTGATGAAGACTGCCAGGTTTATATGTGTGTGTTTTAACTCTGTGATCTGTGTTGTGATTTTTGATGGCCATTTTGCTTTGTCTGGCCACCATGTGGTTTGGACCTTCCGCCATTTGTTAGAACTTGATTTTCTTTCCCTGTGCCTTGAGACCAGGGCTCTCAAGAACACTTATCTAGACTATCTCTAACTCCTGACACTGAGAAAAAAAAAAATGTAAATGAAATATGAACTTTTAGATAAACTCTATTAAAAATAATTATGCTTCAGGAATGTCTGTCTAAAATAGTCTGTCCAAATTGGGGTAACTTGAATTGGGTTGTGCTAAACTAAGTGATGGAAGTTCACTGACTAGCTAGCTCATTTCCAAATAGAGTAAGATTTTGAAACACTTATTACTGAACATTAGTTTCCTCTTACAAAAAAGCTAAAGAAATTTGAGGCTGTTAATGACTAAAAATAAGCTGGCACAAAAACTTGAATTTGGCTTTTCTCTCTGTTAAAAGGACACACTTTCTTCAGATGTTGAACTACATTTGACAGTAGATTTAAGTTTATTTGCCTCTTAAATGGTCTGTTCTGTATTTGCCTCTGAAATCCCATATTGTTACTTTGGCTGAGTGAATAGCTATTGTTTCACAGTGACCTATAGTCCCATCTGACTGAGTGCTCGAAACCTTTCTGATATTTGTTGACAAAACTTCCTAAATCATTCTACGAGTCACTTTTGGCTTCTAGCTAACTTTGGGAGGCTTCAGAGGGCCCCTGGAGCATCCCAAAGAGAGATATTAAACTGTGTTTATTTGGTTGGTTAAATTACATTAAAAAAGATTATCAGATGAGTAATAAATCCACTCATGTTATAATGTATGGTAAAATAACTAATACAGATATCCTAAAAATTATATGGAGTTTTTAACATTCTGATATGTCCTGGTATTTTAATGGAAAACCTGATGACTTCACAAAAGTTAGCAAAAGGACTGAATAAACCAGCGAATATGCTTATAACTTTTATGGTTTCTATCTGAAAAATTATGGGTTTAAATCTTATGTTTTCAGGGAGTAAGAAAAATCTTCCTCTCAAACTAATTATGACAATACTTTGGTAAAATTAAACGTTATAAACAAAACAATTATATTTTCTGACTCCTCTAAAAATTGAAAGTTCTTAGGTTTCCAGTAAGTTTATCAAATGAGTTAGAAAAGTTATCTCACGGATACAAAAATCTCAAGAAATTTTTGAGACCTTAAAAAGAAAAAAGTTCACCTAGATTTGTTAGGCAAAATCTTTGATAAGACTTTGGTGTGAGATTCCCAGCCCTGTTTTATTTTAAAAGTTCAGTCTGAGACTCTATAAATGTTTCAGCAAAATAAAAAGCCTATGATCAATTATGGTTATAAAAATCATCAGACCAAAATCAGTGAGAACAGACCTATTTTGCAAACAAACTAGCCTTAATTTGGTTATATTTAATAAAAATAAGGGTAACTTTAAGGAATAAAAGATATCTCAAAATGTTAAATACCAGTTTGTTAATGGAGGTCTGCATCTAGTAAGACTCATCTCTTAGATAGTTCTTTGATGTTATGTGATGTTAATGTAAAATTTAATTGAATTCTTAAAAAAACACTCTAAGTTTGTTTCTGAAGCTTATCTCAGTAATCTATCTTTAAATGAAGATCAGATGCCTCATGACCTGCAACCAGGACTGGAAAAAGACATAATTTAAGGGACTGTCTCCAACATGGATGGAAGGACTTTTTTTATCAGGAGAAACTACACTACACCAGGATGAAAAGACGACGACATCAGAGGTAGACAGCTTCCCCAAGATGCTGGACCTGATTCGTATGATCATTTATGTTTTCTTGACTTCTTAGACCTTTGCATATAAGTCAAATGCTTTTCTATCATAGGCCTGATCCTATGCTAGTTTTAAAAATCAATCCAATTGTTCGGTTTGTGGCCAATTACCTGTGTCTAGTTCTGGGTTACCTTGGTAAATTTCTCTACTACCAGACTCTAACTGGTTGGCCCTGAAAAAATTTACTTAAAAATTATAGTCATATTCAGGTCACTATGGTATTACTAGATAAGATCCCCTCACTGGGCCAATTAATAATACCTGCTCTGACTCTGGCTATAAATTTGAGCTTTTTTCTACTACCCAAGCTCAATCAGAACAAGCAAAGTTTCCACAAAGAAGGGAAAAATCTCCCACAATTATGGGATGGATTTATATAGATAATACCAGGCTACAATAATTTAGGTTTAAAGTCTCCTCTGTTGGAATAAATAAATAAATAAATAAATCATACTAAAGATAATCAGTCTAGTAACACTAAAAAACTGGGCTATGTGCCTTATAGATTGTGCCAATATATAATTTCCCTAAAATATAAAGATTCTACAGGACAGACTAAGTCAGATGACCTGAAGATATACTGGGCTATATCTAATGGAAGTTCTTAACATAAGTCTTACTTGTGACTTTACTAATACTGCTGGCTATGTTATTTGTATTTCCCCTGTCTTACAAAATTGCTGTTTCTTACACTGTCCAATATGTGTGTGAGGCCTCTAATAGAACAATATATAGTCCCATATGAGATCGATGATGGTAACAGTGTAACTCCAGATATGGCAAAAAGCAACAAGAGGAAATATTTTCCTGGACCAAGAAGCTAATAAGACGGGTGGTCCAGAGAATTTTGGATACTGTTTTATGGCCTAATCCAGTAATAGCACATTGAGTGGCCTGTCAACAGAATCTTTGCCAAACCTGAGAATGGACATTCTCAGCACCATGGGATAAAATGGTCATGAAGTGCCCCCCTCATAATCATGGTCAAGTTTATGAGCAAAAAGGGGCTCTGCCAACTGAAGACTGACACTCGCTATCTGCATCTACAAAGATTAAATCATGGCCGCTGCAACTGCTGACTTTCAACGCCCCTGAAAAGAGTTCAGGGTAAAAATCAGAAATGAGGCACTCTGTGCTCTGAGAAAAACTGGCAGAACAGGCCTTCAGATAGTTAGATCTTTTCAGGAAAAGATTTTTATGAGTCCCAGTTCTTGCATCTTCTCATATCTAGAAAAACACTGACGTCATTAACAGTAAAATCTGCTTTGGCTATTAAAAAATAGTTTACAATTAAAAGTCAAAATAGAGTAGCTATGGTTCATATATCCTGGAAAATAACTAGGTGACGCTATGGGTGTACTTTCAGATTAGAGCTTGTATTGCTCCGAGCTGGGGCAGTCCTATGCCCCATTTTGACAGGAAGTTATCACAGTCATGGTTGCCTAGTTCCCTAAAATTAAAACTGAGCGGGACTCTGTGGGGCTCTGGAGTACAGATCTGCTCTGTGTTCTCCATTTCTTATCTGTAGGATATAGACTTTGTTCAGCCTCCTTGGCCTTCCCTGAATTCCAAAACATGGATTCAAACAATTGCTAATCAGGGAAGGGAGGGGATACAAAAACAGAAACAATCAAAGGTTGGTACAGCCTCCAGACAGAGTCCTGGTTCCTACTCAAAGAAATATGCCTAACAATGTCTTTGAGCCCCCACCCAGGTGGAAGATGGTAACTTCAGACTGAACACAAGATTCCTGGAGCGCAGCTCTATTGCCTCACTACCAACCCATCAGAAGGGGTCACAAAGCCTGCAACCCTCACCCCAAATGTTGCCTTCTGTTTCCGGGGACCAGAGACGACCATCCTGTTAGGTCTCCTGTTTGGCCCTTGTCTATTTCATCTCTGAAAGGGGCCAACTAAATTGCTGTTACTACAAAGGTAGAAGCTGGTTTCAGATGTGGAAAACCCCAACTTAGATCAGATAGAGAGAGACTTCTGCTCTATTAGGCAGGCCTACGCCCATGCACAGCAGGAAGAAGTTACAGAAGAAAGAGACCTCCGCCCCAATTCCCAAAAAGTATCTTGAGTATGAAGTCTCTCAGGGGGCTTATGTACTGCGTTAGGGGAAGAATGTTGTTTTTATGTAAATCACTCAGGGGTAGTAAAAAATCTATGGCCAAAGTGAAGAAAGGGCTAGCCCAGCGGAGAAGAGAGCGAGAGGCCCAGCGGAGAAGAGAGCGAGAGGCCCAGCAGGGATGGTTTGAGTCCTGGTTCCAACAGTCCCCATGGTTAACAACGCTGATTTCCACCCTGGTGGGCCCTCTCATAGTGCTACTACTGATTCTCACTCTTGGCCCCTGTATCCTAAATAGATTTATCACATTTGTTAAGGATCACATCAATACAGTCCAGGTACTAGTACTAAGGCAACCGTATCAGGCCCTGCCTCAAAATAAAGAGGAAGATTCCTCTATGTAGCTGAAGACAGGGGGGACTGTTAGGACCAAACTGAAGCCAGGACAGGCTCTAAGGGGAAGGCTAGGCCTGAGGTTTAGTCTCTAGGAAAGCTGAGGCACTGGGAACTCCCTCAGGCAGTGTAGCTCAACCAATCAGAAAAAATCCCCATAGCCCCCCGCCCGCGCCAGACCTGAGCCAATCCGGATAGGGATGCAAGATTAAAAGTCCCACGTGCGCGCGTACGGTTTAACCAATCAGCCGTGCTGTTACAGGAACAAAGAACCGTCTGTATAAAAGTAGATGTGATTCAGAGCTCGGGGCTCTTGTAGGATTCCACTGTGCTGGATGAGACCTGGGCCCTAACTCGAGCTAGCAATAAACCCCTTTATGCTTCTGCATTGCTGTGGACATCTTATTCTCTCAGTTTTGGGGACTCGGACTCTGGGCATAACATCTAGTATCAACTATTTCTGATAGCTCTAAAAAATCAATACTATTAATTACTCATTTTGAACTTAAAATTCCAGTTAAGTGACTAATTTTCTTGTCAAGGTTTTTTGGATATTTTATATAACATAAATTAAAAGTATCTCTGACACATGAAATCGTACTGCTCCCTTAAATATTAATCTCAATTTGGTGAAACATTAATTTTTCGTGTGACACGTGGAATTCTCTCTCTCTCCTTCAAAGCATTAGAAAGTTAATCAAAAGAGTACCACCTATAACTTAATGGAAACAATATCAAGTCTATATTTGTCACATTGTTAAAACAAGATTTGAAATAGCCCTTTAGAGGCACCAGGTCCAAATCACCCACTCGAAATGAATCAATGGGAGGACAGGGGATGAAAGGTTTGCCCAATTCTTGGTAATCTGGGCTGATCTCCAGGCTGTTCTTACCCTCCACCCTCCACTCTGCTACACAGCCATTGTCATTCAGAACACCACGGAAAATATTCTGTGTATGGCTTATTCTGCATCCTTTCCCTGCTGTTTCAGACACAGAAACAGCCTTCTGCTTTTTCTGCTTCTCTTTCTTCAACTAGGTAACCTCTGTGTATAAATTAATCCTGACACTATTTATTGTCACTCGGTAAATGTCAAGAGCATTGACAAGACAAGGCGTAATATAGTAAGCCAATGCTGTACATGCAAAGGAGTTCTCAGACTCTTCCACCCTTTCAAAAGAGGACTAAGTGCATGGTCTTGACAATCAAGATATCCAAGATGCTGATAGGTGAAGCAAGAGGAGAGTGGAGACACTGCCTGAAGAAGATAGGTCAGCTACTAGGGATAAGTGGGCACAAGAAGCTTGGATGAAAGTATATCAAAGTACAGGAGATAAGTGTAAAGTCTGGTGATATGGAATCAAAGAGAAGTCCATTTAATAGCTCCTTACTGTTTCTGGATTTTTTTAAGTTTTTTTTCAATCTCTTTCCTATCATTCATGTCATATCACAGACTAATTAATATAAAAATACATGTGCATAGTAATACATCTATGAAATAGAAGCTTGTCATATCTAGAGAGTTATACTTAAGTTATATAAGCTTTGATCTACCAGGGAATTATTCATTTAATAAATATTTATTTAGTCTATTTTCTGTGCTAATTTTTGTTTCCTTGTAATACCAAATATGACTATTGTGATGATTCAGGAACTTTTATCACATTAATTAGCCATATGTGATATTTCACTGGGGCTCTCTCTGTGTAATTTACTCATATCCATTATCAACCATATTAAAAGCAACAGTTGTTTAAGGAAAACATTGCAAGCCCTTTGTAGTATGTATACATGTACCTAGAAATACATCAGACCTCTACATATTCAAGAATCTGAATTATATACAGGATCATGAAAAACTCAACAAGGTAAGCTATTTCTGTTTTTAATTCTATATGAATGAACTCTGTTTCTAATTGCTTGGACTAGTGCCTCTGGATTTCTTATTTTTCAAATGTTACCATGTATTCCACCACTCATTACCCACTAGAGGATATCATGTCACTTTAGTATATTACTGAAATCTTTCCCTGGTTTCAAACAAGTGTGCTAAAAAAGATTAAGACATTCTTGTACGAGATCTGCAGTTTTCATTTATCTCCCTTTAAATAATTTCTCTGTGATCACCTTTTAAATCATATCAAAAATTAGATCAAATAATAGCAGACAGAGTAAATCAAGTAGGCTTCCCTCTCTCTCCCCTCACACTACTGCTTGATTCAGTGTAGACTCTCCTACAAATAAAATCCTGGAATTAGAGAGGCATCCAGTTCCCAAGGCACTGTGTCATTGCCCGGAGCCACTGCTCAGACATCAGAATGGGAAATGAACAGTACTGATTCCTGGAGTGGTGATTAATGGTGATAATAATGTCACTGGCTACCATTCACTATGCCATGACCACCTACTGCATCTCAGGGGCTATGAAAAGTGCTGGGCAGATATACATTACCTCATTTCATCCTTCCACAAATCCTGAGAAGCTAGCACAATGTAGGAGACTAGCCACTTCCTGAATACTGATCTCAGCATCACCTGGAAACATAGGACACTGGGAAAACATTCACACTGACTTCAGGCCAGCTTCTGGCAACATTGCACATAGTGAATTAACAGAAGCTCTTCAAATTTTCATTATTTAGGGAAATAACTTTCATTACCCATGTGCCTATCACTATGCTAAATATAGC
Source organism: Budorcas taxicolor (assembly GCF_023091745.1). NCBI lineage: Eukaryota > Metazoa > Chordata > Mammalia > Artiodactyla > Bovidae > Budorcas > Budorcas taxicolor. The sequence goes on along the minus strand of NC_068919.1, from coordinate 37,299,838 downwards.
ACATAAAAAATTATACTCAGTCTTTTCAACAACCCTTTTAAGATATGAATTATTATACACACATTTTACCAATAAGGAAACCAAAGCAAAAGAAAATAATAAAGAGAATCTAATACAGTAAGGGGCAGTGTCAGAGCCAGGATTTAAACTTCAGTCTGTCCATATTTTTCTATATCCACACTGTTATGAATAAAAGGTGTAGTGCTATAGGACAGCAGTACTCTTTTTCAGTCACAAGATATAAAAATAAATCAATATTTTCATTCCTTGCAAAGTTGGAAAATAGCAGTATATGTTGAGATGAAATGCGTATTCAAAACACTTTTTCTTTATGAGAGTATGTCAGTCAAATTAGAAACTATTCTGTCCCCACTGACTTATATGTCAAGAATAAAAAATAAACATTTCAATGAACTGGAAAAGAGGTAAGAGCAGTGTTTTAATTTATGAACACATGATTACTAACAACTGTTTAACTCAATCAAAAAAGTACTGGGAAATAGAATATGTGAAGTTTTGCTTTCCTGTTAATAAAAAATTGTCAAATAAATAGATTTAATAAGAGGAAGGAGTTAATACCCTTCCCATACTTTCCCCATAGAATTATACACACTAAAATATGTATACTCATTGTGAACCCTCTTCAAAGATAAAAAAGGCACAAAAATCTGTATAGGCAGGCCAGTACTAAGATTAAGATCAGATCACCTTGCTCTGAACCATTAGAAACAATAGTCTGTAAAAATATGATATAAATGATGAGCATTCCTTTGAAATAATCATAAATATTATGAATTAATATATATTAAAACATAATAATTCACATAAATTAAAATTTAGAAAAACAAGAGGCAGCTCAGTTGATCACTATGTCATTTTCCCTAACTATTTGCATGCTGTTCATAATAAAGTAAACTTCACAGTAAAGTCACCACATATAAAGAACTGGTGTAGGTCTAGTCTCTTGGCCTAGGTCTCCAATGCATTTACAATCTAATCACCAAGTTCCCTACACAAGGACGTTAAAACATATGATCACAAAATATTTAATTTAATCCAGATGATTAAATTAGGTTACTGTATTAGTAACAGTAGGTTACTGTATTAGTCTGTTCAGGCTGCCATAACACAATACCACAGACTGGGTGGCTTAAACAAGAGAAACTTACTTTCTTACAGTTTTTGAGGCTGTAGCTTTAGAGTGTCTTCAGGGTAGGTTTCTGGTGAGACCTCCCTTCCTTGTTTGTAGATGATTGCCTTTCTCACTGGTTGCATAGAGACAGAAGGAGGAGGGAGGAGAGAAACATGGAGGGAGAGAGGGGAAGAGGGAGAGAATAACTTTTGGTGTCTCTTTTTTCTTATAATCACACTAATCCTATAGGATTAGGATCCTACCATTGTCACTTAACATTAACTACTTGCCTAAAAGCACTGTCTCCAAATACAGTCACACTGAGGGTTTGGGTTTCAATGTACAAAGTTGTATACACCACCCTTCTGTGATGATTCAGAAACCCTGTGCATGTATCGGTCTGAGTTATCAGCTAAGTGACTCTAAGACCTCTGTAGGTACCCACTACATATAGAGTGAAAAAATAGATTCTGATGGTTGTATTTTACTTCATTTTTTTAAGATATTTTTTAAATCAAAATAGCTCTACTGTGAAAACAGCAATGCTATATAATAAAAACTTTCTTATAAATTAAAAACAATCAAATTCATATATAGACAAAGAACCCATCAGAATTCTCACAAATGCTAGTAATTTATAAACAACCCAAAGAGAAAACTAAAAATTTAACTTCACTTTGCTGTTCCAAAAAGCCTTTGATAGAATTATTGGTGTTCAAACTATTTGAACAGCATAAATGCTTTAAGCATATCTTCGCATTTTACATGAATATTTAGAATATTCAAAACATTGTTGTGATTGGTTCACAAAATGAAACCATGAGTTAATTAAAAATTTAATCATTGTTATTTCAAGATATAGAAAAGATTTTTCCCCTTTTAGGTAGCTACTTATAATTAACATTTTTCCTGCCTTCCTTCCATGAAATGTTTTATAAGTTATCAGGACCTTTAAAAACTTAACTTCCTTTCTAATTTTATTCTGCTAACCTAATTACAAAATGAATTTTTTATTTCATAATTCTTTACCATTTGTATTCACCCTCTGGGTACTGAATTATAATTAATTCTGCTTTTCTTTCTCTAATAGATTTATGTGTATTATCATATATATTAAATTTTCCATTCTGTAACTTTTTTCATTTTATTGCTTTGCACATTGACAATGTGCACTTCATTAAAAACATGTAATCCCTTAGCTTCCATCAAGGAATAATTACAAATCTTTATAATAACATGCATGTTATTCATATTTTATTAGAAGAACACCCAATTCCACTAGAAAATTCTGGAGTTCCTCTCTTTTTAAATTGCAATAGGAGAATAGGATATAAGAACTCCAAGTTCTTAATCCAAAACTACCTATAAGTATATCTGTCTGTGTTTTTGTCTCCCACCATTTTAAGTTAAAATGTAGAGTTAGCATTCCACATCTGTAGGTTTCACATCCACAGATACAACCAACTTCAGATTAAAAATATTAATTAAAAATTTTCCAGACAGTTTCCAAAAGCAAAACTTGAATTTGACATCCTCCATTAACCATTTACATAACATTCATGTTGCATTAAGTATTATAAGTAATCTAGAGATGATTTAAATATACAGGAGGATGTGTGTACATTATATGCAAATATTCAACCATTTTATATAAGGGACTTGAACGTCCTCAGATTTTGCTAACTGTGGAGGTGCTGAAACAAATCCCCCTCAGATACCAAGAAACTACTTACTCATCTATTTATATTTGTCAATATGATATCTATGTTAATTTAGGTAATTAACACAACACATGAAAGGACTCAAGTTGTTTATCTGAAAGTGATGGACATCTTGTGATAAGATTAAGCGATAACATTCTGTTATTCTTTGACCCAATTCACTTTTTCTAGAAGAAGTTAAGTTAGAGGTCCAGACAAAAAAATACAAAGTGCAAAAAGTACTGTAATAAAACAGGAAACAGTGGACCTCAAAAGGGGTTCCCTTTGTAGATAAATGCTATTATGCTCTACTTCATCTCGTTCATATGAATTTTGGTAACATTCTCCTAATAGTTGAGAATTCATACTGTCCCTTTGCAGTTTGCAGGATAGAAGCAGTACCATCTAAATTTGCCAGTTTTTCTTAGTGAGGGGAAAGGGCAGGAAGAGAATCTAGGAAACAACTAAAATCACTCTGAAAAAATTCACTGAAAATTGCAGCAACAGGTAATCACTGCAATCAGGTCATAAACTGCTTAGTACCATAATCCATAAAATAAAACTGTAAAATGATACATAAAATAAGACCAGGCTAATAAATAAACTACTGAAATTAGTCCTTTTTTCCAAGTAAGTGACAACTAAATTTAGAAAAAAATTATTTTATCCAGCTTATAGCTCTTTCTACTCTGTCTGTACAAAGTAACTTCTTTCCTGGAAAATAAGCCCATCTAAATAGGTCAACAAAAGAGTACAGATGGACATGACCAGATGGTTGAAATCAGACTGATTATATTCTTTGCAGCCAAAGATGGAGAAGCTCTGTACAGTCAGCAAAAACAAGACCGGGAGCTGACTGTGGCTCAGATCATCAATTTCTTATTGCCAAATTCAGACTGAAATTGAAGAAAGTGGGGAAAACCACTAGACCATTCATGTATGACCTAAATCAAATCTCTTATGACTATACAGTGGAAGTGAAAAATAGATTTAAAGGACTAGATCTGATAGACAGAGTGCCTGATGAACTATGGACGGAGGTTCGTGACATTGTACAGGAGACAGGGATCAAGGCCATCCCCAAGAAGAAGAAATGCAAAAAAAGCAAAATGGCTGTCTGAGGAGGCCTTACAAATAGCTGTGAAAAGAAGGGGAGTGAAAAGCAAAGGAGAAAAGGAAAGATATACCCATTTTAATGCAGAGTTCCAAAGAATAACAAGGAGAGAAAAGAAAGCCTTCCTCAGCGATCAATGCAAAGAAATAGAGGAAAACAACAGAATGGGAGAGACTAGAGATCTCTTCAAGAAAATTAGAGATCCCAAGGGAACATTTCATGCAAAGATGGGCTCAATAAAGGAAAGAAATAGTAGGGACCTAACAGAAACAAAAGATATTAAGAAGAGGTGGCAAGAATACACAGAACTGTACAGAAAAGATCTTCATGGCCCAGATAATCACGATGGTATGATCACTCACCTAAAGCCAGACATCCTGGAATGTGAAGTCAAGTAGGCCTTAGAAAGCATCACTACTAACAAAGCTAGTGGAGGTGATGGAATTCCAGTTGAGCTGTTTCAAATCCTGAAAGATGATGCTGTGAAAGTGTTGCACTCAATATGCCAGCAAATTTGGAAAACTCAGCAGTGGCTACAGGACTGGAAAAGGTCAGTTTTCATTCCAATTCCAAAGAAAAGCAATGCCAAAGAATGCTCAAACTACCACACAATTGCACTCATCTCACAATGGCACCCCACTCCAGTACTCTTGCCTGGAGAATCCCATGGATGGAGGAGCCTGGTAGGCTGCAGACTATGGGTCACTAAGAGTCAGACGCAACTGAGCAATTTCACTTTCACTTTTCACTTTCATGCATTGGAGAAGGAAATCGTGACCCACTCCAGTGTTCTTGTCTGGAGAATCCCAGGGACGGCAGACCTGGTGAGCTGCCATCTAGGGGGTCGCACAGAGTCAGACACAACTGAGGCAACTTAGCAGCAGCAGCAGCACACACTAGTAAAGTCATGCTCAAAATTCTCCAAGCCAGGCTTCAGCAATACAAGAACCGTGAACTTCCTGATGTTCAAGTTGGTTTTAGAAAAGGCAGAAGAACCAGAGATCAAATTGCCAACATCCGCTGGATCATGGAAAAAGCAAGAGAGTTCCAGAAAAACATCAATTTCTGGTTTATTGACTATGCCAAAGCCTTTGACTGTGTGGATCACAATAAACTGTGGAAAATTCTGAAAGAGATGGGAATACCAGACCACCTGACCTGCCTCTTGAGAAACCTGTATGCAGGTCAGGAAGCAGCAGTTAGAACTGGACATGGAACAACAGACTGGTTCCAAATAGGAAAAGGAGTATGTCAAGGCTATATATTGTCACCCTGCTTATTTAACTTCTATGTGGAGTACATCATGAGAAATGCTGGGCTGGAGGAAGCACCAGCTGAAATCAAGATTGCTGGGAGAAATATCAATAACCTCAGATATGCAGTTGACATCACTCTTATGGCAGAAAGTGAAGAACTAAAGAGACTCTTGATGAAAGTGAAAGAGGAGAGTGAAAAAGTTGGCCTTAAACTCAACATTCGGAAAATGAAGATCATGGCATCCAGTCCCATCACTTCATGGCAAATAGATGGGGAAACAGTGGCTGACTGTATTTCTCTGAGCTCCAAAATCACTGCAGATGTGATTGCAGCCATGAAATTAAAAGACTCTTACTCCTTGGAAGGAAAGCTACGACCAACCTAGACAGCATATTAAAAAGCAGAGACGTTACTTTGCAAACAAAGGTCCGTCTAGTCAAGGCTATGGTTTTTCTGGTGGTCATGTATGGATGTGAGAGTTGGACTATAAAGAAAGCTGAGCACTGAAGAACGGATGCTTTTGAACTGTGGTGTTGGAGAAGACTCTTGAGAGTCCCTTGGACTGCAAGGAGATCCAACCAGTCCATTCTGAAGGAGATCAGTCCTGGGTGTTCATTGGAGGGACTGCTGTTGAAGCTGAAACTACAATACTTTGGCCACCTGATGCTAGGGGCCGACTCATTTGAACAGACCCTGATGCTGGGAAAAATTGAGGGCAGGAGGAGAAAGCGATGACAGAGGATGAGATGGTTGGATGGCATCACTGACTCAATGGACATGGGTTTGGGTGGACTCCAGGAGTTGGTGATGGACAGGGAGGCCTGGCGTGCTGCAGTTCATGGGGTCACAATGATTCGGACATGACTGAGCGGCTGAACTGAACTGAAGAGTAGAAACACTCAAACTGATCAACAATTGAACATTTTCCTTGAGATAAAGAGAAAAGTGTGTGTGTGGGGGGGTGCCTCCTAAAATGTAAATTTCCTCAGGTTTAGAACACGTTTGCTCTTAGATGTCCTCATAATCTAAAATAAGGCTTTAAAGTGGGCACTTCCAAACATCTTCTTACATTGCTGTCAACCCTCTTAACTACCTCACTTCTCCATTCTTTCTCTATCCTTACTTGTTCTACCTTATATGTTAAAGATTCTCTCTCACACTAAGTTTATTAGATTGACACAAAATTCCCTGGGTTTGTACTATTCATTTCTTTTGAGCTTCATGAGAGCTGAAATCTTGTCTATTTCTTGTAATGCCATTGTCTCTAGAATGCAGCAATAAAATATATGAAAATGTATTGATCATTAACCTGTACAATTCCACACACAGTCTTTTCTTGAAAAGGACTTATAACAGCTTAGATGTAATTCTCTCTGGGACATCATGCTTTAAATTTCAATGCTGTGGAGGGTACCGCTTGAGATCCCTCCACATCCTGTCTCACTTCTATGGCATTATGTAACTGTCTTTTACTCTACTGCAACATCTTTAAGAATAGAGACTCTGTCTTAACTTTTATTTCCTCAGTACCGAGCACCTGGTGGCTCAGATGGTAAAGAATCTGCTTGCATTGCCAGAGACTAGGTTTAATCTCTGGGTCAGGAAGATCCCCTGGAGAAGAAAATGTTTACCCACTCCAGTATTCTTGCCTGGAGCAACTAACACTTATCTAGTACAGTATCTGGAACACAATAAAAATCCTATATTTGTCAAATCCATGGCGGGTGAAAAAGTAGCTCTTATGAAATCGTGACTATCCTCCCCCCAAAGTAACATAGGAACCATGCTGCAGAAATGAGATTCTTCCTGGAACTGGGTTGGCATCTCTGCTCTGCCAGAGAACTCAAGGTTAGAACCTGTGAGAGGGAGAGTAATATTCCTTAAAGAGATTCACACCCTAATTCCCAGAAGTTTTTTAATATGTTACTTTACATGACAAATGGGACTATTTAGATATAATTAAATTTAAGAACCTTGAGAACAGGATATGAACCTGGATTATCCTGTCACAGTGAGACCCCACCACATTTCACATTCAGTGGAAACTGGATCCAAAAAATGCTACACTGGTGGCTTTAAAGATGGAGGAAGAGGTTCAAAAGGAAGGAATTTGGGCAGGCTTGAGAAGCTGGAAAAGACAGTAAAATGGATTTATAAGAAGCCTCAAGAAAGAAATGTTATCCTGCAGAAACCTACATTTTAACCCAGTGAGACAAATGCAGGACTCTCACAGAACTGTAAGATAATAAATTTGTGTTTTTTAAGTGCCTCTAAATTTGAAATAATTTATTAGATCAGCAATAGGAAGCTAACAGGAAACTCTGAAGCTGCTTTCTCAGAAACTGCATCCCTAGTGCTTCTAGTGTTGCTTATAATAAAATGACTTTGAAAAAAATTTTAATAAAATAATGCTTTAATAAATTTTTAAAACAACCAAAATAAGCATATTGATATAGGTACTGTTTATTTTGATAAACACCTTGGTATATTAAACACATTCAAATAATGACTGAAGATTTTTCCATAAAATAGGGTATCTCTACCTATATCTGCTCATCCTGCCTACTTTAGAGGAAGATTCATTTAGACTGAAAAAAATTAATTGTTTAAGGTTGTTTTGGTAGGCTCCAGGAGTTGGTGATGGACAGGGAGGCCTGGTTGCTGCGGTTCATGGGGTCACCAAGAGTCAGACACGACTGAGCGACTGAACTGAACTGAATATATGACAAAGTTTACACTTTAAACAAATGTTTTTCATTCTTGTTCATATGTTTGCCTATATTTACTACATCAAGTGAAACAATTTATAAGTTCCTAAAATCACTGCAGATGGTGACTGCAGCCATGAAATTAAAAAATGCTTACTCCTTGGAAGAAAAGTTATGACCAATCTAGATAGCATATTCAAAAGCAGAGACATTAGTTTGCCAACAAAGGTCCATTTAGTCAAGGCTATGGTTTTTCCAGTGGTCATGTATGGATGCGAGAGTTGGACTGTGAAGAAAGCTGAGCACCAAAGAATTGATGCTTTTGAACTGTGGTGTTCAAGAAGACTCTTGAGAGTCCCTCGGACTGCAAGGAGATCCAACCAGTCCATTCTAAAGGAGATCAGCCCTGGGTGTTCTTTGGAAGGAATGATGCTAAAGCTGAAACTCCAGTACTTTGGCCACCTCATGCAAAGAGTTGACTCATTGGAAAAGACCCTGATGCTGGGAGGGATTGGGGGCAGAAGAAAAGGGGGACAACAGAGGAAGAGATGGCTGGATGGCATCACCGACTCAATGGACATGAGTTTGAGTGAACTCCAGGAGATGATGATGGACAGGGAGGCCTGGCGTGCTGCGATTCATGGGGTCACAAAGAGTGAGACATGACTGAGTGACTGAACTGAACTGAACTGAAGTTCACAAAACATGATTATTCAGAGATGTTTGGGGGGAGAAACTCCTTATCACACTCCACTTGAAATGTCATGAGCCATAAGGTACCACAGAAAGTGAGGATGAGACAAAGGAGGACTAAGGTCAAAGTTCTAGAACTCTGCCTTCCTCCACACAGACCAGCAACTGCTCTACAGACCAGCTCCACTTCAGCAATGGATAGATTGGATCATTTATCCTCTGAGCTGATAAATTGAGCTGAGAGGATAAACTTGGGACCTCAAGAACATTAGGTTTGGTAGAGGGGTCTAGACTTAAGATTGGAAATAAGGGCATTAAAGAGAAAGCTGCATCCTGAATGCTGGGCCCATAGCCCCCTTCCCCTCGTCCAACTGCAAGAAGGCTGATGTACAGAATCACACTCTTTAGGCAGGGGCCCAGATGACTTCAGGAGGGAAATAGTCTCCCAAACATTGATACTGAAGTTTGCTAAAGTAAAAATTTGAGATGCAATCACCCTACAGTTAAACTCACTTGTCAAAAAAAACTGCTTCCCAACACAGAGCTCCAAACCAATATTTCAGTGACTTCTAAAGATGAACAAAGTGTTAGGGTCATCAGACTCTTGTGAAAATATTCAAAAACAAAAAGCAGAGACCAAAAACAAACAATTTTTAGTAGTGGCTAACTACAAAGATGGCCAAGTTCGATGCCTGGGTCAGGAAGATCCCTGGAAAAGGAAATGGCTACCCATTCCAGTTTTCTTGCCTGGAAAATCCCATGAACAGAGGAGCCTGGTGGGCTGCAGTCCACAGGGTCGCAAAGAGTCAGACATGACTGAGCACACATAAAGCACACCTGCAAAGAATCAAAGAGGGGATAAAGGATACTTTACCTTTCAATATGCAATTCTGCATTCTTTGGGCACAATTTCAGTAAGCAGACATTCATTTAGTTTAAAATTTAAAGTGTATATAATTGCTTAAGAGAAATACGCTTGGCTTGTCTGGGTGACTATCCAGTCCGTGAGGTTGCAGAGTGGCACACAACTGAGCAACTAACACTTTCGCTTTTACTGGGTGACCACAATGGCAGAGGGCAGCAAGTCAAGCTTCAGAAAAGAAGTTCTATTTCTCTAGGGCCAGACACCATGAGCTCTCTAATATCTGTCAGAATTTGAGACTTTGCAGATATCCACTGACTCCAAAACCACCATCATTCAGTCCCTTGGCTATTTCACAACATACCAATTAGTGCACCATATTTTCTTTCTTTGTGCAGCAGATGGTGTCAGAGACAGTTTGCAAGACTTTTGCCTTCCAGAAAGATTTGATTCAGCTTGATTGGTTTCATGAATTGGCTATCAAGGGACAAAATGAAGACAACAAGGATATTATGACTAGACTTTCCAGTTGGTAATCAGTAATCAAATTATTCCAACCAATCATATAATATTTTCCTACATGCACATAGAATGTTCCATAGTAGAATAGTCAAATTAACCATCCCTGTGGGAACAGGCAGTCCAGACTCAATTTATTAGGACTCTGAGTTGATTTTTACTAACTAAGAACACTGACATAATAAAAGAAATCATGAAATAGTGGAATATCATACTTGATTTGATTCAGTAAGCCTTTTAAAATAATGCACAATTAGAAAGTTAAATTGTGCTTGTATCAGTTAAAAATAAGCATTTAAACTTCCTAATTTATATATTCAGAATATTACCAATTTGACTTTTAGATTCTTGCATTATAGTACTCAAATTGCTATAATAAATCTAACAACTTATAACAACTCAGGCACAAAACAAATTCTTCTCTTGCTCTAAATCTAAAGTGGGCAGATTAGCAGCTCTCCCCCATGTGGCAACTCAAGGATCAAGGACTCTTCCTTCTTGTGGCTACACAATCTGTGGTGTGAGACTTTCGGAGTCACGGGACTTATCTTCCATGAGCTACAGAAGAAGAAAAGCCCTACTGTGCCATGCAGAATCTATAAAATGTGTCTAAACTGGGATTCTTCAGGAAGGAGAAGGGCTACTAGTCAGACTTGAAAACAATAAGTGTAACCCATAAATATCCTAAACACACTAAGATGATGATATGGATCAGGCCTGGGCACTAGTGTTCACATACCAATTTATCACATGACCACTCCTAAGTGCAAGGTAAAGACTGAGAAATATTGATTCGGGATGTCCCCTAAAGAGAAGGATGAAATTTTCTTCAAAGCTAATTAGGCAGTCTTGTTGCACTGTAAAGGAAAAAAGAGGAGTTTTCTTTTCTTTCCTGAGAACAAAGATAGAACAATGACCAGGCCTCATCATTCCTTTTTACTTTAACTGTTCCTAATCTGTTGTCTGCTCAGATGGTAAAGAATCTCCCTGCAATGCAGGAGACTCAGGTTCTATCCTTGAACTGGGAAGATCCCCTGGAGAAGGGAATGGCAACCCACTCCAGTATTCTTGCCACTCCAGAATTTCATGGACAGAGGAGCTTGGCAGGCTACAGTCTATGAGATTGCGAAGAGTCAGACACAACTGAGCGACTGACTAACACAATCTGTTGTCCATAACTAAGTTTGCTTTTCACCCCCTAACTCTGCATGAGCTCATTTTGCACCTATTATCCTTTGACTCTATACTAATCACATCTTGTATCTGGTGCTCACCTTTACAACACTCTCTTAGCAGACCACCTCTTGTAGTTTTTCTCCTTTTGCGTTATGGAAAGAAGGCACAGCGCGACACAAAAAAGAAAACGGAAGCAACTACCGGGCCACAGGACTGCCAGACTCAATTACTGGGCTACCTGATGCCAACCTATGACTGTTCTTGAAACAATGCAAGAAGAAGAAGAATACAAGATCCTTACGTTTTTATTCTTTATCACCGACCCCTGACTGCTAGCCCGCATCTGTATAATCCCCCAGATTCCTCATGGAAGAAGGCACAGTTCTTCAGGCAGGAGCCTTTGTGTGTTATCCCCTCTGCCAGCTGAGGATTAAAGCCACCTTTCTATTTCCTCCATGCTCTGTCTCTGTATTCTTTATTCGGCTTCAGTGGACACAAAAAGCCAAGATTTTGGTGGCAACAGCCTGTCTTTGCTATTTTTTATTTGCCACACTTAAGTTTCATAGTAAATTCTACCTAAAAAGATTCACTTAATAATATTGATACAAATTCCACATTCTCATGGAGCTTCTTTCTAGTGTAGAAAATAGTGATAAACAAATAAATCAACATATAAAGATCATAGTGTGAAGTAGTTACATATTCCATGTAATAAGAAGTAAGACAGGAAAAGGGTAAAAAGTAAGTAGGGTACTTTTTAGAGAGGAGAGTCAGGGAAAGCCTGACTGTGAAATGGAGCAGACACATGAATGAAGTATAAGAGAGAGATGTTTGAGTATTGGAGGAAGAGTTTTCCAAAAAGAATGAAAATAATATATATTTTAAAAGTGTCAAACCACTCAGTTAATAATAGTTTTCCCTTGTGTTTTAGAAAATTCTCATAGTGAATCACACTATCACTGACTAGTAAACCATATGTTCATAAAATCCTTAAAATAAATGGATACTTCATTTTGCAGCCTCTCAGAAATTATGACTGAAGATTTTCATATAATTAAATTTTCCTCTTTGAGTACAAAATTATTTTATTTTAAACCCTTATAATAGAAGTTTATTACAATAGAGAACACTTTTACTCTATATTTCGAAAAGCAGCAACTGATTACTTTTTATGTTTTCTTTTTTACTTTCAGTTGTAAGTAACAGAAATCCAAATCAAATTAGTTCACACAAGTGAGGGAGTTATATTGGCTTCCTAAACTATATGTAATTTGATTCAGGAACTTCTATCATTAGGACTTTTTTTCATTCCCCACTTAGTTTCTCTCTGTGCTGACCTCATTTTCTTTTAGTTTAGGTGACTTTCTCCAAATCTGTGTAGGGAGCATGGCTTACATTATCAATTTTTATTCAGCCTCTAAATATTAAATTATCCTACTATACCAATCCTAGGACTTCCCTGGTGGCTCAGACGGTTAAGCATCTGTCTACAATGAGGGAGACTTGGGTTCGATCCCTGGGTCGGGAAAATCCCCTGGAGAAGGAAATGGCAATCCAGGCCAGTACTATTGCCTGGAAAATCCCACGGACAGAGGAGCCTGGTAGGCTACAGTCCATGGGGTCGCAAAGAGTCAGACATGACTGAGCAACTTCACTCACTCACTCATACCAATCCTAAAGGAACCAGAAGACTTCTCACTACCTCATACATAACACAAGGACATGTTCTGATTGGCCTTACTTAATTCAAAAGCCCACCCTTTGTACTAATTCCTGTGGCTAGATGACAGTTCCATCAGTTGAAGTGACTAACAGTTAGTTTTCCAACAGAAGTGAAACGCTGTTAACGAAAGGGAGGAAGTGTCTCTGGATGGACCAAACAACAGATGTCCTCTCCAGCCATCATTGCAAATGTTGATCATTATAGGAAAGGTTTGTCATAGCTTTCCTGCCAAGAAGTAATCATCTTCTAATTTCATGGCAGCAACCTAGACAGTGACAAACCTAGATGGTGTATTAAAAAGCAAAGGCATCACTTTGCCAACAATATAGACAGATATTTCTAAGAATTTGTCTTTCCACTAGTCATGTACGGATGTGAGAGTTGGACCATAAAGAAGGCTGAGCACCAAAAAATTGATGCTTTTAAATGATGGTGCCAGAGAAGACTCTTGAGAGTCTCTTGGACACCAAAATCAAACCAGTTAATCCTAAAGGAAATCAAACCTGAAAACTCATTGGAAGGACTGAGGCTGAAGCTGAAGCTCCAATACTTTAGCCATCTGATACAAAGAGCCAACTCATTGGAAAAGACCCTGATGCTGGGAAAGACTGAAGGCAGAAGAAGAGGGTGACAGGGAATAAGATGGTTGGATGGCATCACCAATTCAATGAAAATGCTCCTTGGGCAAACTCAAGGAGATGGCGAGGGACAGGAAGGCCTGGTATGTCATAGTCCATGGGGTCACAAAGAGTCAGATACAACTTGGTGGCTGAACACTTGCATGAGAAAAGTGCCAAGTATTAAGTATGATGTACTATGTAGAACAAACATCAGGATCAGGTGCACTTGGGTATGCCCCTTGGTTCCACAGATTACAAACTATGTGCATTTGGGTATGTTGGTAAAATTATTTAGCCTCAGTTTTTCCATTTATTAAATTCTGATAACAACAGTACCTAGCCCATGGCTGTAGGTACAAATTAAGGGAACATTCAGTTAGAGTTCAATAAATGGTTGCTATTATTTTAATTTCATATATTTTTCAATGAATTCTCACAATAGTCTTATGAAAGAATGTGTTGAAAGCCACATAGCTAGTAGGTGACAGATCTGGAATTAGACTCAAATCCTATGTGTTCAGCATTTCAAAGCCCATCTTCTTTCCACCATACCATGTTGCCTTATTATATGTGTGTGTGTGCTCAGTCGCTCATCCATGTCTGACTCTTTGTGACCCCACCAGACTCCTCTGTCCATGGGATTTCCTAGGCAAGAATACTGGAGTGTGTAGCCAAAGCCTTCTCTAGGGGATCCTCCTGACCCAGGGGTTGAACCCCGTCTCTGTGACTCCTGTATTGGCAGGCAATTCTTTAGTACAGAGGATTATTGTTCTCTAAATTAAATGACATCTCCTTTGTCCTCTTTACATTGGATTTTCATGCCTTCAATGCAGTCATCTGTCAGTTCCTATATGGTCTCCATGAGCTGTGATTACAGAGAGAATGAAATGGTTAAGCAGAGACAGTCAGTTCACTGAAGACAAATGACACTAGAAATTCCACAATCAGAAACTCATTCTCCTAGCTTAAGATTTTTTCTCTCTGCAAACATTATATTCTCTTAAGACAGCTGTAACTATGGAAAGTCAGAGTTTAGAGACCTGAAGCCCAGTTTTAGTATCTGAGTTTTGCTTTCATTATTCATAAAGTTGAGATGCTATCTTCTTTACAGAGTAGTAGTGGTGATTAAATGATCCAGAGTATATGAAAGTTTTTTGCAAGGTATAAAATGATATTCATAATATTAAGAATAAAACATTTTTAACAGTTTTTTAAATCTTAGTACCAACAGGTTTTACATACTACAGTAAGAGTAGCCTATGGAAGAAGAAAGAGTCTAAGCCCTAAACAGTTAAGGCAACAAAAAAGGAAAGTCGGCTCTCCAGTAAAGCAAATGTAAGTAAAGGGAAGTCTGAAGACACCACAAGACAAGGAATCCTTCAGAATTCTGCCTGTGGCCCTGGCAGTGCTTACTTTGCTATATATAAAACATAAATACTCAATTACACAAGGTTAAGAGGGAAAGGTTCTCTCCAGCCCTTACACAAATTTAACTAAACGAGAGTTAATTTTTTTAAATGTGCAAATTCAGAAACAATTTATAGTATATATTAAAACATCCATTTCAATGGGTGAACTTTGTACATCTGCAAATGAAAAAATTAACACCAATAAATTGCTTTGGATACAGTATTGTCACTTGTGTGCTCTATTAATTTACTGCACTAATTGCTTACTGTCTCACACCAAGTCAACATGCCCTCTCTGGGATGAATTCATATTATCATGAACTATATATGATATGTCTTTACTCTTTAAAAGTCTTCCTCAATCTATAGACAGATATTTCTAAGAATTTGTCTATAAGGGCAAAAAAATTCCATTATATGAACCATTATTCCAATGTATATTCCATGTTGTTTTAATTTTCATATGTCTAACTTAAGTGCTGTCAGTCCAAACATTGGACATATGAAAATTATCCATTAGGCAATTTTTTTTCAAATTCTTTTTCCATTTAGGTTATTACAGAATGTTGATCAGTGTTCCCCGTGCTGTACAACAGGTCGTTGTTGGTTACTTATTTTAAATATAGAAGTGTGTACGTGTCAATCCCAAACTCCTAATCTATCCCTCCCTGCAACCCTTTCCCCCTCATAACTGTAAATTGGTTTTCTGTGAGTCTATTTCTAGTTTGTAAATAAGTTCATTTTTATCATTTTTTTAAGATTCTGCATATAAGCAATATCATATGATACTTTCTTTCTGTGTCTGATTTAATTCGCTTCGTATGATAATATCCAGGACCAACCACGTTGCTGCAAGCGGTACTATTTCATTCTTTTTAATGGCTGTATAATTTTCTGCTGTATATATGTACCACTTCTTCTTTATCCATCATTAATCTGACGATGGACATTTAGGTTACTTCCTTGTCTTGGCTATCATAAACAGTGCTGCAATGAACACTGGGGTACATGTACCTTTCAAACCATGTTTTTCTACAGATAGATGCCTAGGAGCTGGGTTGCTGGATCACATGGTAGCTCTATTTTTAGTTTCTTAAGGAACCTCCATACTGTTCTCCACAGTGTCTGTACCAATTTATATTCCCACCAACAATGAAGAAGGGTTCCCTTTTCTCCACACCCTTTCTAGCATTTATTAGTTATAGATCTTTTGATGATGGTCATTCTGATTACTGTGAGATGGTATCATGGTATCTCATTGTGGTTTTGATTTGCATTTCTCTAATATTTAGCAATGTTGACATCTTAAATATGCCGCTTGGCCATTTGTATGTCTTCTTTGGAGAAATGTCTATTTAGGTCTTCTGCTAGTTTTTTGGTTGAGTTTGTTATTGTTGTTGCTTTATATTGGACCACATGAGCTGGTTGTAAATTTTGGAGACTAATCCCTTGTCAGTCATGTCATTTGCAAATATTTTCTCCCATTCTGTGGGCTGTTTCTTTTCCATTTTGCTTATGGTTTCCTTTGCAATGCAAAGGCTGAGTTTCATTAGGTCCCATTTGTTTATTTTTGCTTTTATTTCTATTAATCTAGGAGACAGCACAGAAAAGATATTGCTGTGATTTATGTCAAAGAGAGTTCTGCCTATGTTTTCCTCTAAGAGTTTTATATTAGGTTGCTGTAAAAGTAATTGTAGCATTGCATTATTGAACTTTGCCCTTTGATATTGGAATACATTCTTAAATAAATGTAGTTTTGTTATGCATCATTTTAATGCACATTTCTCTATTTTTTTGCTAATGACTTACTATTTGCTGTTTATTTTATATTTAGACTACAGAAATGATGTTAGACATAAAGCAAATTTGAGTGACTTTTTTATTGCAATTCAAAATGAATCATAAAGCAATAGAGACAAGTCAAAACAGCAACAACATATTTGACCCAGGAACTGCTAGTGAACAGACAGTGCCGTTGTGATTCAAGAAGTTTTGCAAAGGAGACAAGAGCCTTGAAGATGAGGAGCACAGTGATCAGCCATTGGAAGTTGGCAATAAAAAATTGAGAGCAATCATCAAAGCTGATCCTCTTAAAACTACCTGAGAAGTTGTCCATGAACTCAACGTAGACCGTTCTGTGGTCATTTAGCATTTGAAGCAAACTGGAGAGGTGAAAAAACCTTGATAAGTGGGTGCCTCATGAGCTAACTGAGAATAAAAAAAAAAAAAAAATCATTGTTTTGAAGTGTTCTCATCCTATGCAACAACAACAAAACATTTCTTGACTGGATTGTGACATGAAATTAAAAGTGGCTTTTATATGATGACTGGCAATGACCAGTTCAGTAGTTGAATGGGGAGGAAGCTCCAAAGCACTTCCCAAAGCCAAACTTGCAGCAAAACAAGGTCATGGTCACTGGTGGTCTGCTACACTTCTAATCCAGTACAGCTTTCTGAATCCTGGTGAAATCATTACATCTGAGAAATATACTCAGCAAATCGATGAAATGCACCAAAAACCATACCTGTAACCAGCACAGATCAAAAGAAAGGGCCCAATTTTTTTCCACAACAATGGCCTGACCACATGTCACACAACCAAAGCTTCAAAAGTTGAATGAATTGGCTACAAAGTTTTGCCCCATTCACCATATTCACCTAACCTCCCACCAACAGACTACCACTTCTTCAAGTATCTCAACAACATTTTGCAGAGAAAAGGCTTCCACAACCAGCAGGAGGCAGAAAATGTTTTCTGAGAGTATGTCAAATCCTGAAGTACAGAACTTTATGTTAGAAGAAAAAACAAACTTATTTCTTGTTGACAAAATTGTGTTGATTATAATGGTTCCTATTTTGATTAATAAAGTTATGTTTGAGCCTAGTTATAATGATTTAAAATTCATGGTCTGAAACTTGCACTAACCTAATATCTGGTCTTACATTTAGGTCTTTAATTCATTTTGAGTTTATTTTTGTGTATGATATTAAAGAAAGTTAAATTTTCATTTTTTTTTACATGGAGAAAAGACCAGAGAAGCCAAAAGCTGATTCTTTGAAAAGATAAACAAAATTGATAAACCTTAACCAGACTCATTTAAAAAAAAAAGGAGAAGGCTCAAATCAATAAAATTAGGAATGAAAAAGGAGACATTACAACAGACACCCCAGAAATAAAAAAGGATCATAAGAGACTACTACAAGCAACTCTATGCCAATAAAGTGGACAACTTGTACTTTTTATTCTTTGTTGCAAATAACAAAGACATTCTGAACCTACCATGCAAATCAAGGATGGTATAGTAGAAAAAGGAGATCTCACATAATTGAAGAATAAGACATATTGTAGCCAGTCCAAGGGACTAGAAATAGGACACTTTCTCTATCTTTTGGAAATCACAGGAATTCTTTGATATTACCTCTCTTTTCCTTTGCTTACCCACTTTGCTCTCCACACCCATGTTCCATTCTTCTCTTAACTTATCTGTGTTTTTGCTCAGAATGGCTAACTCAGCTGGATCTCTATGATCCTTCATCTCAAGTGTCTACTTACAGTATTAGTTCAAATTCTTGAAAAATCTGAATGACTCAACCCATTGTAATTGATTTTCTGCCTTGAGAAAGTTGCTTGTCCCATATCCAACAAGTCACAAGCAGGGGAAAACATGTAGTAAAAACATGACCACCCAGATTTCCCTTTCATCACAGGTTGAATATAGAAGGAGATATGAGACTCTACCAATTTCAAAAGGCAAACTTAGAATCTGTCTCCCTTCACCTCTTAGAAGTCACTTAAATGCAATAAGAAGAATAAGAAATAGAAATGTGTATTCATATTTAACAAAAATCCAAGGCAACTATCAATAAAATCACGTCAAAAAATAGATGAAATTACTATTAAAAGCCTTGAAGATCAAATACTAGTTCATAAAAGTGTGGAGGGAAAATACATGGTGCTGCTGATTTCAGAAAACCAAACAATCCAAGGTTTAAAACTTCTCTTTTCCTTTTAAAAACTAAAATTCCTTATTTCCAGCAATGGAAAGGGCTGAGCAGATTGGCAGTATGAGCTTGAAAGAAAGCAGTTTGGTTTTGAGAACAATAAGATAGTTCTGGAAGAAGAATCACATCAATAAGGCTCATTTGTACATTTGTACAAATTTATCTATTGGTGATTAGTAAAGTAAAAAGAAATATCATTAAAAGTCCAAAGCTTCATCATTCCTTCAGGTGGTGAGAAGTCAGAGTTAAAAGAACCCACATAACAAATTCCTAGGCAACAGAGAAAAACCTCCCTGCTAGCTTTCAACCCTGTTCTGGCATCTTCCCTTTTCTACAAATAGCTAGGAAGGGAAGAACTCTCTGTAAAGATGTGAGATCAAAAAAGACACAGCATCAGATATTTGCTAAGACAGTTCATGACCAAAAAATGGAGGAGGAGAGGTAAGCAAAAAAATTACTCATAAAACAATGTTTCTATAGTGCAAAGAAAAGTTATGAAAAAATAGCACTAACATAACGTAATGACAGAAAGGAAGTGTCATTAATAGTGTTTAAGAAAGAGGGAAAATGAAAGTATCATAGAAATGATGGTGAAATTGCAAGTAACGTACACATATATATAAAACAGAAACCACAGATATGCTGAAATAACAATAAAGCAATTAGAATATAAGAAAAATATATCAAGATGAATGGAAAATAAAGTTTAAAGTGTTGTTAATATTATTTATATCTAGGATCAAATTCACAATTTAAAGCTGGTAAATTAAGTATAAAAGTTATAAATATGAACAAATTTGGAAACAGAGAAAGAAAGAGGATGATAAAAAAAATAATAGTAATAATCTTCTCATTGATCAAGTGGAGTCAACAGAAACTAAAAAGCAGCTTCCCGGGTGGCACAGTGGTAAAGAATGCCCCTGCCAATGCAGGAGACACAAAAGACTCGGTTTGATCCCTGGATCAGGGATAGGAAATGGAACAGGAAATGGCAACCCGTTCCAGTATTCTTGTCTGGAAAATGCCATGGACAGAGGAACCTGGCACACTAGAGTCCATGGGGCTGCAAAGAGTCGGTCATGACTGAGTAGCTGAGCACACATGAGCAGAAAAACAGAGGATTGTGAAGATTCTATGAACTATGGTTTTAAAAATGACCACTCAACTAAAATATAAATCTTTCAAATTATTAATAACAAAATGAATACACCCTCAAAAAAATTTAATGTACACTATATAGTGAAAAATCTTAAAATTTAAGGCTAAAATAAATAAATTTTTAAAAGGTAAAATACAGATATAATGTCAAACATGTCATCCATAATTATAAATGTAAAAGTCTGTTTATCGATTAAATTAAAAATGCTTTCAGAAAGAATCGGGAAAAAATTACACCCTATGCATAATACATACTTAAGAAAAACAATGATTCAAAATCACTGAAAATAAAAGGCTAGGCAAAGGTAAATACAAGTAATTTGATATTAAATAAGTTTTAATTCAGAGCAAAAAAAAACTATTAAATGAAAATTTAAAAGACTTCTTTATTAAAAAACACAATTTTCAATGAATATTAAAGTAATGATTATCTGTATATCATATAAATAACACCAACATATATAAAAATGCTACAAATACATTAGGGAAAAATAGAGAGCAACATATTAATAACAGCAAGCATTGACTCATCTTTCTCAGTCTATTACAGATCAAAGGGACAGTCTTCAATAGATCAAAATAACAATGCTTGAGGTAAATTTATATAATAGTCATCAACTACTGTATTCTGAAAACAGCTTACATTTTATGATGCCAACATTACCATGATACCAAAACCAGGCAAGGACACCACAAGAAAACAAAAACAAAAAACCAGAGGCCTATATCCCTAATGAACACAGATGAAAAAATCTTCAAAAAATATTAACAAACCAAATTCAATAATACATTAAAAGTACACATATCATGATCAATTGGAATTTACTCCAGAAATATGAGGATAGTCCAACATCCTCAAATCAATGTGATACACCACATTTAAAAGAATGGAGGATAAGGTTACTTGATAATCTCAATAGACACAGAAAAAAAATACGACAAAATCAATTCTTGACAATAAAAATCTCAACAAAGTGTGTATAGAGAGAACATATCTCAATATAATAAGGGCTATATATGACAAGCCGATGGCTAATATCATACTCAACAGTGAAAAGCTGAAAACTTTTCCTCAAAATCAGGAAGACAAGTATACCCACTCTTGCCACTTTTATTCAGTGTGGTACTGGAAGTCCTACCAGAGAAATTAGGCAAAAAAAAAAAAAAAAAAAAAAGAATAAAAAGGCATATAAATCAAAAGAGAAGTAAAACTGTCATTATCTGCAGATGACACAATATTATGTATAACAAATTCTAAAGACTTCACTGGACTCCTATAAGGAAAAAAAAATCAAATTCCATAAAGTTGCAGGATAAAAAATCAGTATCCAAAAGTCAGCTATTAATTCTATACACTAATAATAAACTGTTTGAAAAAGATATTTTTAAAATTCCCATTTATGCTATATAAAATATCTAGGAATAAATATAATTACAGTAATGAAAAGTCTGTAACACTGAAAACTGTAAAACATTAAAGAAAGAAACTAAAGAACTTAGAAATAAGAAGAAATATATCTGATGCTCATGACTTGAAAAAATTAACATCATTAAAATGTCAAACAACCCCAAACAATTTACAGATTAAATGCAATCCCTATCAAAATTCTAATGGCGTTTTTTACAGACTTTGAAACAAATAATTCAGAAATTTGTATGGACTCACACATACACACAAAAAGAAAAAACCTGAATAGCCAAAGCAATCCAGAAAAAGAATAAAGCTGGAAGTACCACATCCCTAATTTCAAACTATATTGCAAATCTAGTAATCAAAACAGTGTGGTACTGTGATAAAAGCAGACACATGCATCAGTGGAACAGAGTAGAGAGCTCAGAAATAAATCCATATGTGTATGGTCAATTAATTTACAACAAAAAAGCCAAGACTATAAATGTGTAAAGGACACTCTCTTTAACAGATGGTATTGTGAAAGCTGGACAGCCAAATGCAAAAGAATAAAACTAGACTACTATTCCATACCATACACAAAAATTAATTCAAAATGGATTGAAGATTTAGCATAAGACCAGAAATCATAATTCATACACAAGAAAGCAGTTGGTAAGTTCCTGACATTGGTCTTGGTAATAATTTTTTGAATGTGACACTAAAAGCAAAGGCAAAAAATAAATAAATGGGACTACATCAAACTAAAAAGCTTTTGCACAGACACAGAAACCATCAACAAAATGAAAAGGCAAGCTGCAAAATGGGAGAAAATATTTGAAAATTAGGTATGTGGAGGGATTAATATCTGAAACATATAAAAAACTTATATGACTCAATGTGGTTTAGTCACTAAGTTGTGTCTGACTCTTGAGGCCACATGGACTGTAGCCCACCAGGCTCCTCTGTCCATGAGTTTTCCCAGGCAAGAATACTGGAGTGGGTTGTCATTTCCTTCTCCAGTATGACTCAAGAGCAAAAGGCAAACAATTTGATTTAGAAATGGGCAGAGGATTTAAACAAAGGGCTTCCCTGGTGGCTCAATGGTAAAGAATTCACCTGCCTATGCAGGGGATGTGGGTTCAGTCCCCAGGTCAGGAAGATCCCCTGAAGAAGGAAATAGCAACACACTCCAGTATTCTTGGCCTGGGAAATCTGAGGGACAAAAAGGCCTAGCAGGCTACAGTCCGTGGGTCACAAAGAGTTGGACATGACTTAGAGAGTAAACAACAACAACAAATGGGTTTGAATAATTAGTTTTCCAAAAAAGACATACAGGTAGCCAACAGGTATATGAAACAACATAACTAATCATCAGGGAAATGAAAATCAAAATCACACTGAGATATCACCTCACAACTTCAGTTCAGTTCGGTTGTTCAGTTGTGTCCAACTCTTTGTGACTCCATGGACTACAGCACGCCAGGCTTCCCTGTCCATCACCAGCTGCTGGAGCTTGCTCAAACCCATATCCATTGAGTCAGTGATGTTATCCAACCATCTCATCCTCTGTCACCCCCTTCTCCTCCTGCCTTCAATCTTTTCCAAAACCAGGGTCTTTTCCAATGAGTCAGTTCTTCTCATCAGGTGGCCAAAGTAATGGAGCTTCAGCTTCAGCATCAGTCCTTCCAGTGAATAATCAGGACTGATTTCTTTTAGGATTGACTGGTTGGATCTCCTTGCAGTCTAAGGGGCTCTCAAGAGTCTCCTCCAACATCACAGTTCAAAAACATCAATTCTTCGTGCTCAGCTTTCTTTATACTCCAAGTCTCACATCCATACATGACTACTTGAAAAACCACAGCTTTGACCAGACGGACCTTAGTTGGCAAAGTAGTGTCAGCAAACTACTGCACCTCATACCTTAGAATGGCAATTATCAAAGAGATAGGAAGTAACATTATGCTAAGTGAAATAAGTCAGAAAGAGAAAGACATTATATTGTCTCACTTTAAATGTAGAATCTTTAAGAAAAAAACTCATAGAAATACAGAACAGATCAGTGATTGCCAGAGGCATAGTGTAGGGGTGGGCAAAATGGGTGAAGGTGGTCAAAATGTACAAACTTCCAGTTATAAAATAAATCAGTTCTGGTATGGAATGTCTACCATGGTGACCAATAATACTGCATTGTATATTTGAAAGTTGCAGAGAGAATAAATCGGGAAAGTTCTCATCACAAGAAAAAATATTGTATCTATTTCTGCTTTATTGCCTATGCCAAAGCCTTTGACTGTGTGGATCACAATAAACTATGGAAAATTCTGAAAGAGATGGGAATACCAGACCACCTGACCTGCCTCTTGAGAAACCTGTATGCAGGTCAGGAAGCAGCAGTTCGAACTGGACATGGAACAACAGACTAGTTCCAAATAGGAAAAGGAGTGCATCAAGGCTGTATATTGTCACCCTGCTTATTTAACATCTATGCAGAGTACATCATGAGAAATGCTGGGCTGGAAGATGCACCAGCTGGAATCAAGACTGCTGGGAGAAATATCAATAACCTCAGATACGCAGATGGCATCACCCTTATGGCAGAAAGTGAAGAACTAAAGAGCCTCTTGATGAAAGTAAAAGAGGAGAGTGAAAACGTTGGCTTAAAGCTCAACATTCAGAAAATGAAGATCATGGCATCCAGTCCCATCACTTCATGGCAAATGGATGGGGAAACAGTGGAAACAGTGGCTGACTTTATTCTTCTGGGCTTCAAAATCACTGCAGTTGGTGATTGCAGCCATGAAATTAAAAGACGCTTACTCCTTGGAAGGAAAGTTATGACAAACCTAGACAGCATATTAAAAAGCAGAGACATTACTTTGCCAACAAAGGTCCGTCTAGTCAAGGCTATGGTTTTTCCAGTGGTCATGTATGGATGTGAGAGTTGGACTATAAAGAAAGCTGAGTGCCGAAGAATTGATGTCTTCGAACTATGGTGTTGGAGAAGACTCTTGAGAGTCCCTTGGACTGCAAGGAGATCTAACCTGTCCATCCTAAAGGAGATCAGTCCTGGGTGTTCACTGGAAGGACTGATGTTGAAGCTGAAACTCCAATCCTTTGGCCACCTAATGCAAAGAGCTGACCCATTGGAAAATACCCTGATGCTGGGAAAGATTGAAGGCAGGAGGAGAAGGGGACGACAAAGGATGAGATGGTTGGATGGCATCTCCGACTCGATGGACATGAGTTTGAGTAAACTCCAGGAGTTGGTGATGGACAGGGAGGCCTGGCATGCTGCGATTCATGGGGTCGCAAAGAGTCGGATACGACTGAGTGACTGAGCTGAACTGAACTGAACTATGCGAAGTGATAGATATTAACTAGATCATAAGAAAAAAATATTATAACCATGTGAAGTGATAGATATTAACTAGACCTTTACTCCAGGAGCTTTCAATCATAAATACCAATAGTCCATGCCTGCCACAGCTTTGTCAACTTAGGTTTCTAGTTTCCTCATTAATATGTCAAAGATGGTTCAAAAATACCTGGTTGTTTATCAGGAGAAAACAAAAGTTTAAGGAAATAGAGGAACACCTATTTTAGGTATTTTTAAAGTTTTTCCTATCACACTAGTTTGAACTGAATTCGAAAATTTAAAATATATATATATATATTAACAATATTGAGTCAGGATTCATTAAAGGGGTATCTTTAGAAGCTGTCCTGGACATTCCTCCTGAGTTAACCTACCTAAGCAATTATGCAAATTCCTTTTATCTGAAAAGATTAAGAGTTTCACAATGTTGAACTGTGATAATAGAAACAAAGTAGGAAGGCTTTGTAATGAACAGAATGAATGACAGAGAAATGTTGAAAGCTGTCTAGAAGTAACAAAGAATAAAGAGTATCATCACTGAAATTACAGAGGAGACTGTAAATGCCCTGTGGGTCTAGTGAAGACTCATTTGCCACCAGGGTAATGGAGATCACTAAACATTAAACCTTAAAGCACTTCACTGGCTTCACAAAAGGCTATCTGTTCTCTGGCTAAAGGCTATCTGTTCACCAGGACTCCCCTGGTGGCTGAGATGATAAAGCATCTGCCTACAATGTGGGAGACCTGGGTTTGATCCCTGGGTCCAGAAGATCCTGTGGAGAAGGAAATGGCAACCCCCTCCAGTACTCTTGCCCAGAAAATCCCATGGATGGAGGAGTGTGGTAGGCTACACCTCACAAGGTTGCAAAGAGTCAGACACTACTGAGAGACTTCACTATCACTTTCACTTTCTCTGGCTAATAATACTTTCTGCTGTTTTCAGTTAAAGCCTCAGAGCCAACAAGAACAAAATTTTCCTTAAAAGTTCTTTGTCCCAAAGAATAGACAAAGTCTTGGGATTTATTCACTTAAATTTGGCTAGGTCAAATAAGAAACTAGTTTACCTGAAAATTTCCAAACTGATGAGATTTTTCTGTAATAAGTTTTTTCCTCTAAGATATTAGCAGATGTTTTCATGCTATCATGCAGGTGCTATCTAGAAAGGACATTCAAGGGATGATTCTGCACCAGAAAGAGAATATCTCAGTTCTTCTCTGCATGCGCAGAATAATGGAAAGAAGGGACAATAAATCCTTCCATGTTCACCAGGACCACTGACAGTAATGCAGACCTGATTGTTATTAAAACCACTACCCAATGACTGGAGGTGCCAAAACTCTGAACTGGACACCTCATTTATGCAACAAACACAACGAAGCACCATAATGTGGGAATGAGTACAACATGTATACTACAACAACAAATCACTTCCTGGAAAATAAAAACACAGACAGCTGAGCACTTATTAGTCATTGTGTTGGATTAAATTCCCTGCTTCACTCTCCACTTTGGCCAAAGGATCCTCAATAGTTTTCTTTAACATAAGAAAAGTAATATTCTTGTGGAAGCCAAAATCAAACTGAAAGAAATATTTGTGATATATGTTAGCTTTTACACATCTGTAATTTGTTGTGATTTTTTGTAAATAAATATATACTTTGGTACTCAATTTTATATTCATAATTTTTAATTATTTTTGTTAGAAAGAGTCTCTAAAACTGAACAAACTTCAGGCCTCACAAAACCTGGAGCAATTGACTGTAATTCCAGGACATCTGAAAGTGACAATTTAACATCTGTTTCCCATCGGTTCAAATACAGTAGAGGATATATGGATAAACATGCTATTTTATCTGTGAGATCTTCCTCTGAAGAGAAGTGCTTTAAACTGAACAGATAATATCTAGCCAACTCATTAATCACCTCAACCATATAATCCTAGGGAAGTTATCTCAACAAATAAACTTATAGGCTTTCTTCTTTCAAAAAACTGTGTACTTTAATGTGCATCCACTTTTCACCCAGGCTACCAAGCTTTCTTATAACTGTAACTCTGATTAGTTTATCTTAACTAATAAGAGTTAGCTTATCTTAAGTTTACTTTTATGCTCCCTCTGTTCTAGATTTTAATCTGAATTATGCCATTTTATTTTACAATATATCCTATCAACCCATCTTTCTAAATGTCTACAAAACTGAAATCCAGAAAAATTCCTCCAAACCTGAAGTAGTTGAAAAAAGGAGTCATTAACCAATCAGTTTTTATCTGCAGGTCAATATCAAAGATTGCCCTTGATAATCAAGGTAAACCACACATTGGTCCACACAAATAGCCAATAGACAATCTATAATAGGAATAAGAAAAAGTTTTATTTGAGCCAAACTAAGGACTCTAGCCCAGGAGACACACATAAAGAAACCCTAGAATTGTGTTCCACCAGACTACAAAATGGGTGAGGCTAAATAGATAAAAACTGCAAAATTATGTAAATTATCTATCAAGAATTAGAAATGAGGCTGGCAAGAAATAACAGTGCCCATTAAGCAGGGATTGATGTGTGTCCAAATGATTATATAGTTACAAGGGAAAATGAGATGGTAAGTTTGCAGCTGGTAGCTGCTAGCAGCTATTGTTCTAAGAATGACTTATGGTATCTTTGAGATTGATACAGTTCAGAAAAATCAGTTTCTCAGTGATGCAGAAATGTATCTGAAGCCACATCCACAATGGCCAACAACTCCATTTTGAATGTTTGAACCACAGTTACTTCATTTTGATTTGTAAGTGCATTCTTGCCTTGAATGGTTAAAGCAGATGTGCAATGCATGCTTGACAGGATATAAGACAGACTGTTCTATGTACCATAAAGTTCAAGTCAAATCATGTATCAGTAAGAATGATTTCTTCATACATAAATACGTGAAAATTTCTTTCATAACATTCAACCATCCATCCAGTGATAAATATACTTTAGTGAAGTGAAGTGAAAGTCACTCAGTTGTGTCCAACTCTTGTGACCCCATGGACTGTATCCCTCTGTCCATGAAATCCAGAAAAATTCCTCCAAACATGAAGTAGTTGAAAAAATGAGTCATTAACCAATCAGTTTTTATCTGAAGGTCAATGTCAAAGATTGCCCTTGATAATCAAGGTAAACCACACATTGGTCCACACAAATAGCCAATAAATAATCTATAATAGGAATAGGAAAGAGTTTTATTTGAGCCAAACTAAGGACTCTAGCCCAAGAGACACACATAAAGAAACCCATAAATATACTTTAATGCTTACTATATGTTGATTACCAGCAGGTTAAAAGAACACTGTCCTAGTATTAGGCAAGAAATCAAGTGAAGTGTGAAAATCACTCAGTTGTGTCCAACTCTTTGGGACTCAATGAACTGTATACTCCATGGAAATCTCCAGGCCAGAATACTGGAATGAGTAGCCGCTCCCTTCTCCAGGGTATCTTCCCAACCCAAGGATCAAACCCAGGTCTCCTGCATTGCAGGCAGATTCTTTACTGCCTGAGCTATCAGAGAAGCTCAAGAACACTGGAGTGGGTAGTCTATCCCTTCTCCAGCAGATTTTCCCGACCCAGGAGTCAAACCAGGGTGCCCTACATTGCAGGTGGATTCTTTACCAGCTAAGCTACTAGGGAAGTGATCAAGAGCACCTTTAAAAAGATGTGGTGTTTTTTTTTAAATTTTTATCATAGAACAAAACATTAATATTTGAATGTAGTTACTACTCACTAAATATCTGAGGTTTTACTATAATTTAATATTTCATCAATGGAAAAAACAATCTTGGATCCAGAAATCCTTTATATAAATCCTAGGTCTGCCATTTTCTTTCTAGCTATAGGACTTTAGTGAAGCTATTTAATAGCTTTACATCAATTATAAAATGTGGCAATAGTTATCCTCTACGTGCATAAAAAGATTTTTGTGAAACTGTGAGGCTTAAATGTATGAGCAAGTCCTGGGGAAAGTGTGTGGTAGAGTTGACGATCACAGTCCCTTTGTGATTATTATAGTGGGAATATATTGTAGTGGGAAAGACAGAAATGTATCATGATAATTACCATGATGGAGAACTCTCCATAGCACAGTGGAACAAAGTGTCTATATCTACCTTTGGAGTCTGTGAGGATTAAGAGAACCATCATCTTTGAAGTGAGACTTGTAGTAAGTAGTTAGCATATCAAAAGAAAAGAGAGTGCACTCTGGACAGAAGGAATCACTCCTGCAAAGCACAGTGCCAAGAGAATCTGTGATGTGTTTGAAAAACACTCTACATAGTTCATAATTTGGGAAAAAATAAGTGAGGAAAAGGTAGAGTAGACCACAGATTAAGGGAAAAGAAGTAAAAGATGGTGGAAAAGGATGGGCAAATAAGGCAAGATAATTAAGAACCAATATGATATACTATGAAAGAGTTTGGATTCCATGAGTCCAGACATGAGACACCAACGAAAGATCTAGAGGAAGAGAAAGGAATATAGGTTTTCTTATTAGAAAGACTATTCTGACTCCAGTGAAGTGAAGTGAAGTGAAAGTCGTTCACTTGTGTCTGACTCTATGAGACCCCATGGACATCCATGGAATTCTCCAGGCCAGAATACTGGAGTGGGTAGCCTTTCCCTTCTCCAGGGGATCTTCCCAACCCAGGGATCGAATCCAGATCTCCCATATTGCAGGCAGATTCTTTACCAGCTGAGCCACAAGGGAAGTCATCTGACTCCAGAGAGGAGAACAAATTGGAGATGGAAATATTAGTATTAGAAAAAGTAATCGTTCCTCTTACAGACTTTCTTCCTAATCCTCTCTCCATGTTTCAAGCAAGTTTACTGCCAGATTCCCCCGACTCTTGCTCCACAAGACCAATACCTGCCCACTATGACCTTATCAATGCCGTGTATTGGTAGTTTCATCCCTCATCAGTTACACTTTCATCCCTCTGCAATTATTAGACTGTAAGACAAACTAAACAAGATGATGCTAGGAAAAGTATATTGGTCTGAAAAATTCATGGATTGCAATGATGGTATTAATAACTAACATTTACTGAGTACCCCTGGGTGCCATATATTATGTTAAGCATTTTACATCTACTGTTTTGTTAATCCACACAATCACTACACAATTATAGTGATGATCACCATCACCACTTCACAAAGAATGACAGGGATGGGAAAAATTCAGAGAAGTTTCATAATCTGCACAAGCTCACACATCAAGAGCTAAATATTCACGCATTCACACATTCAGCCTCAAATACAGGATTATCTGTCATCAATACTCTTACTCACCATCCTAGAAGGGAAACCAGAAATGACAAGATGGACATTGCCTCATGCATTTAGGTATTAAAGAAACAGGATTACATGTGTTTCTTTGTTAATAAAGCCTGAGATACCACAATAACATTCATTCTTCTAAATTTTCCACTATTAACTGTATAATTCAAAAAAAATTAGCAAAAATTTGCTCATTTGACAACTACATTTATTCAAAACAAACAAATCAGTAAGCTGTATAGCGATAAAAATCTCAAAAGTGCTCCCATCTAATACTGTAGAACAGATCACTAAGTCACACTACTAAAAAATTCATCAGCGAAAAGACACTAGTTTACCTAATGGAATCAGTGAGAGGAAACGTGACTCAGATAATTTAAAACTGTGAATGAACATTCAAATATTCATGCTGATTTCGGAAAGAAAGAAGTTTTCTTAGTATTTATTTATACCTCATTAGTTTCAGAATCTAGACTTGGGTATGCTTACAAAATTTTATGAAATGAGACCAAAATCAATAAATGAGGGAAATGGGACAAAGGAAACATTTTTTTCTGAGCAGATTTGAGTCCCTAGTTATTTCTTTCTCAGTTTAACATGAAAATGAATTTGTAGTCTCTAACATAGACTATATAATTGTTGGCAGAATGCTATACTCCTTTGCTCATCCCATGATCCCCACCCTAGGTGTACATTTCCTATATAATCACCTCTGCTTAAGGGTTGGCTAGACTA
This sequence comes from Budorcas taxicolor, assembly GCF_023091745.1. NCBI lineage: Eukaryota > Metazoa > Chordata > Mammalia > Artiodactyla > Bovidae > Budorcas > Budorcas taxicolor. The sequence continues at coordinate 37,268,958 of NC_068919.1, read as the reverse complement.
TAAATATGATAGATTTCAGTATTTTCATTAAGTGAACTATTATGATAAAGATGAAGGAGTTTTGCACATGTAATTAAAATCACAAATTAGTTTATTTGGGATTAAATAAAAGAGGGATTATCCTGGATGGGCCTGACCTAATTAGGTGAGTTCTTTTAAGGGAATGAGGCCTTCAAGAAGGAAGAAATCTAAAGCATGAGAAACTTTCCTGCTGGCTTTGAAGTGGTAAGCAATTAGGCTGTGAAAGTGTCATAGGGTTAGGTCCTAAGAGTATCCCATAAGTACTGAGAATAGTTCCTGGCAGGTAGCTAGCAAGAAAGTGAGGACTTCAGTCCTACACCTGCAAGAAACTGAATTTGGCCAATAACCATGAGAGTGTGGAAGAGGCCTAAAGCCTTAGATGAGGACACAGCCTGACCAACATCTGACCAACAGCCTTTTGAAACACTGAGCAAAAAAAAATAGAAACCCAGCCACACTGACCCAATCTTCTGATTTACAGAACTGTAACATAATAAACAGAGAAAGATTGTTTTAAACTCTTATGTTTGTGTGAATTTATTATACAGCAATAAAAAACTAATACATTGAGGCAGGTATGTGACCCACTGTATGCTGAACACATGAAAAACACTGTCCTCTGACATCAGTGCCCCAGAAACACTGAACCAATTACCCTCAGGTAATCCAGAACAAATCACACACATAGAAAAGCATACATCTCAGGCAAATCTTAGATAATCTGAGGTGTTTACTGATTTGCATTTTCACAAATACATGTTTCATTATTGAAATAATGTGGGCAAATAACAAGGGTCAAATATAAGTTTAATAGCTCTTACAGCAGATCTGCGTATTACTTATGCAGATTTGTATTACTTAAGCAAGTCAACATAAGTATTACTCTTTCTTTCTTCATACTATGAACCCCAGATTTCTATAGGATTAAGTTTCTGTCTTAATAACTATATAAATACTAAAACTCACATCTGCTTATTCTCTTTTCTCTTTAGTACTGACATTTCATTCACTCTGACTTGATGCAAGTTTACAAGGACCTCTTTTCTCTGCTCTTCTCATACTGCAATGCCTTAGAATTGGGAATGGGGGAATTGCACAGTGACTGAATAATAGGGTGAGAAAAATTAGATCCTATTCAACTTTATATTCTTGGAGCCCATATATCCCTATCAATCATTTTCTAATGTTAAAAATATGCCAGCAAGAGATGTTGAGAAATAGAATGTTTTGTTCTATTCTCTCCACCACACCACCCCCACAATACATATACTTTTATTTAAATGATAGTTTTGAGAAACAAGGCTGAAAAACTGAAGTTATTATTTTCCAGTGGTATGAAAAATAAACAGAATTCTGACCAATACAACAATGTTCTATAACTTTTAAAGTCCTTCAGGTAAAAGCAATCTAGTCACCATTTCAGAAGATAAATCTGAATAAATAATGAAACTCCACAGATAGATTTGAAATGTGAATTCCAGCTGGGAGCACACATAGCAACGCACATTTGGAATTTATTTCATTCACTGAGGAAGATTGTTGCTCATCCCACTGAAAAACAGCATTGTTAAAAGGTCTAGATTCCACAGAATAATTGGTTAGAAAACCAAAAAACCATTCTAAATTTATAGTAGTTCTCTTATAATAAATCTAGTTATTAACAGATCACTATACATCTATGAAAAATGACTGGAATCTGCATTCCAAGATAACCTGGAATTATCCTATTACCACAAAGATAAAACTGTGTGCAACCAAAAAAACAAATTCCTTGGTACACTGTAAAACATTATGGGTATAAAATATACATAAATATAAATGGGAGGTTAAAGAATATCCATTTTTCATAGAAAATAGCATTTCTAGCAATATAGTGATGTAAAAAACAAACCCAAATTGTATGTAAACACCAGATTTCAAAACAGAAAAAACAAAAACTATGCTTACAGTACTTTTACTTTATTATAAGAATATTAATTTTGGAATGCCATGCAGGGAGCATGCAAGAAAGAGGGAAAGAAAGAGAGAGGAATAAATGGAGGAAGAAGGAAGAAAGAAAGTAGAGAAGAGAGGGTGAGGAAGACAGGAAGATGGGTATTGGAGGAAAGAAGTAATGGAAGTAAGGAGAGGGAAGAGCTTTCAGATGAAATTATTTTGCAGGTTAAAATTTCTTTACTCATCCAACAAAGATGTAATATGAGCTAGGCACCGTGTGTGTCAATAAAGATACAAAACAGCTTAGGACAAAATTCAGTGAGAATAAAAATACATAAATAGGGACTTCCCTGGTGGTCCAGAGGCTAAAATTCCATGCTTCTGAGGCAGGGGCCCTGGGTCCAATCCCTAAAAGGGGAACTAGGTCTCTCATGCAGTAAATAAGACCTGGTGCAGCCAAATAAATATTTTGTTAAAATACACACACACACACACAAAAAAACAAACAATTACAACCTAGTAGGAAAAAGGTTATAATGTAGATTTCAGCATCAGCTATTAGCTCTGCCTGGAAGCTTAAATTCTCTTTCCAGAGATGACATTTTAATTGGGTTATCACCTCACACCTGTCAGAATGGACATCATCAAAAAAATCTACAAACAATAAATGCTGTAGAGAATGGGGAGAAAAGGGAACCGTCCTGCACTGTTGGTGGGAGTGTAAACTGATACACTCAGTACTATACACTGGAGTACTATTTTTAAAGCAGACACTGATGTATAATTTACACACAATAGAAACTACCTATTTTAAGGCTGATGAGTTGGTAAATGTATAAAGTATTGCAGTTATGTTTAGCTGCAATGTTTAGCTCCCATATGCTAGTGTTCATAACAAGGCTTCTCTAGTAGCTCAACTGGTAAAGAATCCACTGGAGACCCCAGTTCAATTCCTAGGTCAGAAAGATCCTCTGGAGAAGGGATAGCCTACCCACTCCAGTATTCTTGAACTTCCCTGATGGCTCAGCTGGTAAAGAATCCCCGTGCAATATGGGAGACCTGGGTTCAATCCCTGGGTTGGGAAGATCTCCTGAAGAAGGAAAAGACTACCCATGCTAGGGAGAAGGCAATGACACCCCACTCCAGTACTCTTGCCTGGAAAATCCCATGGATGGAGGAGCCTGGTAGGCTGTGGTCCATGGGATCGCTAGGAGTCGGACACGACTGAGCGACTTCACTTTCACTTTTCACTCTCATGCATTGCAGGAGGAAATGGCAACCCACTCCAGTGTTCTTGCCTGGAGAATCCCAGGGACTGGGGAGCCTGGTGGACTGCCGTCTATGGGGTCGCACAGAGTAGAACACGACTGAAGCGACTTAGCAGCAGCACCCATGCTAGTATTCTGGCCTGGAGAATTCCATGGACTGTATAGTCCATTGGATCTCAAAGAGTCGGACACGACTGAGCAACTTTCACTTCACTATAACAGTATTATGATAATAGCTCAAAAGTGGATATAGTCCAAATGTCCATCAACAGGTGAATTACAGATGAAACATGGAATATTAATACAATGAAATACTACTCAGCAATAAAAAGGAGTAATTGATAATACAAAATTTAGATGAATCTTTTAAAAGTGTTAAGTAAGAAAAGCTAAACATAAGCTATGCAAAGGGGCGTGAGGAAGCTTTGTGGCCTGATGGAGGTGTTCTGTATCTTGACAGTATGGTGGCAGCTGCAGTATTGTACACATTTACCAACCCATCAAACTTAAAATAGGTACCTTCTATTGTGTGTAACTTATACGTCAATAAGTCTGCTTTAAAAATAGCACTGCATAATGGCTGCATCAGTTTACACTCCCTCCAACATCGTAGGAACGCTCCCTTTTCTCCACCTGCTCTGTAGTATTTATAGTTGGTCGATTTTTTGATGGTGTCCATTCTGACTGGTGTAAGGTGATATCCCACTGATATCCCTTTTGACTTGCATTTCTCTCATAATTAGTGATGTTGAGCATCTTTTCATGTCTTTATTGGCCACCTGTATGTCTTCTTTGGAGAAATGTCTGTTTTGGCCTTCTGCCCATTTTTTTATTGGGCTATTTGTTTTCCTAATATTAGCTGTATGAGCTGCTTATATATTCTGGAGATTAATCTTTTGTCAGTTTTTCCATTTGCAATTGTTTTTTTCTGATTCTGAGGGTTGTCTTTTAATATTGTTTATTGTTTCCTTTGCTGCACAAAAGCTTTTAAGTTTCATTAGGTCCCATTTGTTCATTTTTGGTTTTTTTTCCATACTCCTGGAAGTGAGTCAAAGAGGATCTTGCTGTAATGTTTGTCCAAGAGTGTACTGCCTGTGTTTTCCTCTAACAGCTTTATAGTTTCTGGCCTTACAATTAAGTCTCTAATCCATTTTGAGTTTATTTTTGTGTATGGTGTTGGGAAGTGTTCTAGTTTCATTCTTTCACATGCAGCTGTCCAGTTTTCCCAGCAGCACTTATTGAAGAGACTGTATTTTCTCCATTGCATATTCTTTTTTTGTTTCCTTTATTTTAATGCACAATACTGTAATGGTTTTGCCATACATTGACATGAATCCACCACGGGTGTACATGCGTTCCCAAACATGAACCCCCCACCCACCTCCCTCCCCATAACATCTCTCTGGGTCATCACCATGCACCAGCCCCAAGCATGCTGTATCCTGCGTCAGACATAGACTAGCGATTCAATTCTTACACGATAGTATACGTGTTACAATGCCATTCTCCCAAATCATCCCACCCTCTCCCTCTCCCTCTGAGTCCAAAAGTCCATTATACACATCTGTGTCTTTTTTCCTGTCTTGCATACAGGGTCGTCATTACCATCTTTCTAAATTCCATATATATGTGTTAGTATACTGTACTGGTGTTTTTCTTTCTGGCTTACTTCACTCTGTATAATCGGCTCCAGTTTCATCCATCTCATCAGAACTGATTCAAATGTATTCTTTTTAACAGCTGAGTAATACTCCATTGTGTATATGTACCACAGCTTTCTTATCCATTCATCTGCTGATGGACATCTAGGTTGTTTCCATGTCCTGGCTATTATAAACAGTGCTGCGATGAACATTGGGGTACATGTGTCTCTTTCAATTCTGGTTTCCTCGGTGTGTATCAGCAGTGGGATTGCTGGGTCATACGGTAGTTCTATTTGCAATTTTTTAAGGAATCTCCACACTGTTCTCCAGAGTGGCTGTACTAGTTTGCATTCCCACCAACAGTGTAGGAGGGTTCCCTTTTCTCCACACCCTCTCCAGCATTTATTGCTTGCAGATTTTTGGATCACAGCCATTCTGACTGGTGTGAAGTGGTACCTCATTGTGGTTTTGATTTGCATTTCTCTAATAATGAGTGATGTTGAGCATCTTTTCATGTGTTTGTTAGCCATCCATATGTCTTCTTTGGAGAAATGTCTATTTAGTTCTTTGGCCCATTTTTTGATTGGGTCGTTTATTTTTCTGGAATTGAGCTGCATAAGTTGCTTGTATATTTTTGAGATTAGTTGTTTGTCAGTTGCTTCATTTGCTATTATTTTCTCCCATTCAGAAGGCTGTCTTTTCACTTTGCTTATATTTTCCTTTGTTGTGCAGAAGCTTTTAATTTTAATTAGATCCCATTTTTTTATTTTTGCTTTTAGTTCCAGTATTCTGGGTTGTGGATCATAGAGGATCCTGCTGTGATTTATGTCGGAGAGTGTCTTGCCTATATTCTCCTCTAGGAGTTTTATAGTTTCTGGTCTTACATTTAGATCTTTAATCCATTTTGAGTTTCTTTTTGTGTATGGTGTTAGAAAGTGATCTAGTTTCATTCTGTTACAAGTGGTTGACCAGTTTTCCCAGCACCACTTGTTAAAGAGATTGTCTTTACTCCATTGTATATTCTTGCCTCCTTTGTCAAAGATAAGGTGTCCATATGTGTGTGGATTTATCTCTGGGCTTTCTATTTTATTCCATTAATCTATATTTCTGTCTTTGTGCCAGTACCATACTGTTTTGATGACTGTGGCTTTGTAGTAGAGCCTGAAGTCAGGCAAGTTGATTCCTCCAGTTCCATTCTTCTTTCTCAAGATTGCTTTGGCTATTCGAGGTTTTTTGTATTTCCATACAAACCTTGAAATTATTTGTTCTAGTTCTGTGAAAAATATGGCTGGTAGCTTAATAGGGATTGCATTGAATTTGTAAATTGCTTTGGGTAGTATACTCATTTTCACTATATTGATTCTTCCAATCCATGAACATGGTATATTTCTCCATCTATTAGTGTCCTCTTTGATTTCTTTCACCAGTGTTTTATAGTTTTCTATGTATAGGTCTTTAGTTTCTTTAGGTAGGTATATTCCTAAGTATTTTATTCTTTTTGTTGCAATGGTGAATGGAATTGTTTCCTTAATTTCTTTTTCTACTTTCTCATTATTAGTGTATAGGAATGCAAGGGATTTCTGTGTGTTGATTTTATATCCTGCAACTTTACTATATTCATTGATTAGCTCTAGTAATTTTCTGGTGGAGTCTTTAGGGTTTTCTATGTAGAGGATCATGTCATCTGCAAACAGTGAAAGTTTTACTTCTTCTTTTCCAATTTGAATTCCTTTTATTTCTTTTTCTGCTCTGATTGCTCTGGCCAAAACTTCCAAAACTATGTTGAATAGTAGCAGTGAAAGTGGGCACCCTTGTCTTGTTCCTGACTTTAGGGGAAATGCTTTCAATTTTTCACCATTAAGGATAATGTTTGCTGTGGGTTTGTCATATATAGCTTTTATTATGTTGAGGTATGTTCCTTCTATTCCTGCTTTCTGGAGAGTTTTTATCATAAATGGATGTTGAATTTTGTCAAAGGCCTTCTCTGCATCTATTGAGATAATCATATGGTTTTTATTTTTCAATTTGTTAATGTGGTGAATTACATTGATTGATTTGTGGATATTGAAGAATCCTTGCATCCCTGGGATAAAGCCCGCTTGGTCATGGTGTATGATCTTTTTAATGTGTTGTTGGATTCTGATTGCTAGAATTTTGTTGAGGATTTTTGCATCCATGTTCATCAGTGATACTGGCCTGTAGTTTTCTTTTTTGTGACATCTTTGTCAGGTTTTGGTATTAGGGTGATGGTGGCCTCATAGAATGAGTTTGGAAGTTTACCTTCCTCTGCAATTTTCTGGAAGAGTTTGAGGAGGATAGGTGTTAGCTCTTCTCTAAATTTTTGGTAGAATTCAGCTGTGAAGCCGTCTGGACCTGGGCTTTTGTTTGCTGGAAGATTTCTGATTACAGTTTCAATTTCCGTGCTTGTGATGGGTCTGTTAAGATTTTCTATTTCTTCCTGGTTCAGTTTTGGAAAATTGTACTTTTCTAAGAATTTGTCCATTTCTTCCACGTTGTCCATTTTATTGGCATATAACTGCTGATAGTAGTCTCTTATGATCCTTTGTATTTCTGTGTTGTCTGTTGTGATCTCTCCATTTTCATTTCTAATTTTATTGATTTGATTTTTCTCTCTTTGCTTCTTGATGAGTCTGGCTAACGGTTTGTCAATTTTATTTATCCTTTCAAAGAACCAGCTTTTGGATTTGTTGATTTTTGCTATGGTCTCTTTTGTTTCTTTTGCATTTATTTCTGCCCTAATTTTTAAGATTTCTTTCCTTCTACTAACTCTGGGGTTCTCCAATTCTTCCTTTTCTAGTTGCTTTAGGTGTAGAGTTAGGTTATTTATTTGACTTTTTTCTTGTTTCTTGAGGTTTGCCTGTATTGCTATGAACTTTCCTCTTAGCACTACTTTTATAGTGTACCACAGGTTTTGGGTTGTTGTGTTTTCATTTTCATTAGTTTCTATGCATATTTTGATTTCTTTTTTGATTTCTTCTGTGATTTGTTGGTTATTCAGAAGTGTGTTGTTCAACCTCCATATGTTGGAATTTTTAGTAGTTTTTCTCCTGTAATTGAGATCTAATCTTAATGCATTATGGTCAGAAAAGATGCTTGGAATGATTTCGATTTTTTTGAATTTATCAAGTTTAGATTTATGGCCCAGGATGTGATCTATCCTGGAGAATGTTCCATGAGCACTTGAGAAAAAGGTGAAATTCATTGTTTTGGGGTGAAATGTCCAATAGATATCAATTAGGTCTAACTGGTCTAATATATCATTTAAAGTTTGCGTTTCTTTGTTGATTTTCTGTTTAGTTGATCTGTCCATAGGTGTGAGTGGGGTATTAAAGTCTCCCACTATTATTGTTTTATTGTTGATTTCCCCTTTCATACTTGTTAGCATTTGTCTTACATATTGCAGTGCTCCTATATTGGGTGCATATATATTTATAATTGTTATATCTTCTTCTTGGATTGATCCTTTGATCATTATGTAGTGGCCTTCTTTGTCTCTTTTCACAGCCTTTGTTTTAAAGTCTATTTTATCAGAAATGAGTATAGCCACTCCTGCTTTCTTTTGGTCTCTATTTGCATGGTATATCTTTTTCCAGCCCTTCATGTTCAGTCTGTATGTGTCCCTTGTTTTGAGGTGGGTCTCTTGTAAGCAGCATATAGAGGGGTCTTGTTTTTGTATCCATTCGGCCAGTCTTTGTCTTTTGGTTGGGGCATTCAACCCATTTACGTTTAAGGTAATTATTGATAAGTATGATCCTGTTACCATTTACTTTATTGTTTTGGGTTTGGGTTTATGCACCCTTTTTGTGTTTCCTGTCTAGAGAATATCCTTTAGAATTTGTTGGAGAGCTGGTTTGGTGGTGCTGAATTCTCTCAGCTTTTGCTTGTCTGTAAAGCTTTTGATTTCTCCTTTGTATTTGAATGAGATCCTTGCTGGGTACAGTAATCTGGGCTGTAGGTTATTTTCTTTCATCACTTTAAGTATGTCTTGCCATTCCCTCCTGGCCTGAAGAGTTTCTATTGAAAGATCAGCTGTTATCCTTATGGGAATCCTCTTGTGTGTTATTTGTTCTTTTTCCCTTGCTGCTTTTAATATTTGTTCTTTGTGTTTGATCTTTGTTAATTTGATTAATATGTGTCTTGGGGTGTTTCACCTTGGGTTTATCCTATTTGGAACTCTCTGTGTTTCTTGGGCTTGGGTGATTATTTCCTTCCCCATTTTAGGGAAGTTTTCAACTATTATCTCCTCAAGGATTTTCTCATGGTCTTTCTTTTTGTCTTCTTCTTCTGGGACTCCTATAATTCGAATGTTGGAGCGTTTCATATTGTCCTGGAGGTCTCTGAGATTGTCCTCGTTTCTTTTAATTCGTTTTTCTTGTTTCCTCTCTGATTCATTTATTTCTGCCATTCTATCTTCTATTTCACTAATCCTATCTTCTGCCTCTGTTATTCTGCTATTTGTTGCTTCCAGAGTGTTTCTGATCTCATTTATTGAGTTATTCATTATATATTGACTCTTTTTTATTTCTTCTAGGTTCTTGTTAAACCTTTCATGCATCTTCTCAATTCTTGTCCCTAGGCTATTTATCTGTGATTCCATTTTGATTTCAAGATTTTGGATCATTTTCACTATCAATATTCGGAATTCTTTCTCAGGTAGATTCCCTATCTCTTCCTCTTTTGTTTGGTTTGGTGGGCATTTCTCCTGTTCCTTTACCTGCTGAGTATTCCTCTGTCTCTTCATCTTGATTATATTGCTGCGTTTGGGGTGGCCTTTTTATATTCTGGTGATTTGTGGAGTTCTCTTTATTATGGAGCTTCCTCACTGTGGGTGGGGTTGTATCAGTGGCTTGTCTAGGTTTCCTGGTTAGGGAGGCTTGTGTTGGAGTTCTGGTGGGTGGAGCTGGGTTTCTTCTCTCTGGAGTGCAGTGGAGTGATCAGTAATGGGTTATGAGACGTCAAAGGTTTTGGAGTAACTTTGAGCTGCCTGTATATTGAAGTTCAGGAGTGTGTTCCTGTGTTGCTGGAGAATTTGTGTGGTATGTCTTGTTCTGGAACTTGTTGGTCCTTGGGTGGAGCTTGGTTTCACTGTAGGTATGGAGGCATTTGATGAGCTCCTATTGCTTAATGTTCCCTGAATTCAGGAGTTCTCTGATGTTTTCAGGCTTTGGACTTAAGCCTCCTGCTTCTGGTTTTCAGTTTTATTTTTACAGTAGCCTATAGACTTCTCCATCTATATAGCACCGATGATAAAACATCTAGGTTAAAGATGAAAAGTTTCTCCACATTGAGGGACACCCAGAGAGGTTCACTGAGTTACAAGGAGAAGAGTAGAGGGAGGGGGTAGTTAGAGGTGACTGGAATGAGATGTGGTGAGATCAAAAGAGAAGAGAGCAAGCTAGCCAGTTGTCACTTCCTTATGTGCGCTCCATAGTCTGGACCGCTCAGAGGTATTTATGGAGTTATACAGGGAAGAGGAGAGGGAGGAAGTAGACAGAGGTGGCCAGGAGGATAAGAGAGAGGAATGAGAAGGAGAAAGACAAATCCTGCCAGTAACCAGTTCCTTAGGTGTTCTCCACCGTCTGGAACACACAGAGATTCACAGAGTTGGATAGAGAAGAGATGGAGGAGAAAAGAGACAGAGGCCACCTGGTGGAGAAAAAGGAGAGTCCAAAGGAGAAGAGAGGGGTCAAGCCAGTAATCTCACTCTCAGGTAAAATTGGGTAGTGAAGTTTGGGTTTTTAAATGTACAAAATTGACAACAAAAACCAAAGAGCAAAGATTAAAACTCTAGAGAAGAGGTTGGATTTTCAAAAATACAATATTAAAGAAAAGAAGCAGAAGGAAAAAGGAAAAAAGAAAAAAAAAAAAAGCCATAACAATTATTAAAAAAAAAAAAAAAAAAAAAACCAATAACCACCCAGAGACTATATATGGTGTTTGCCTTAAAAACCAAAAAAAAAAAAAAAAAGATTGTTTTTTTTGAATATTAATAATAGGTTATAGAAATAAAAATTAGAGGAGACATAGAAGACTTAACTGTTTTTGAAGACAATGGTCTGCTTTTCTGGTTGCCTGATGTCCTCTGCCAGCCTACAGAAGTTGTTTTGTGGAGTTTGCTCAGTGTTGAAATGTTCTTTTGAGGAATTTGTGAGGGAGAAAGTGGTCTTCACGTCCTATTCCTCTGCCATCTTAGGACCGCCCCCTCTCCATTGCATATTCTTGCCTCTTTTTTCTAAGTAAGGTGCCCATAGGTCTGTGGGTTCATCACTGGACTTTCTATCTTGTTCCATTTGTCAATATTTCTGTTTTTGTGCCAGTACCATACTTTCTTGATGACTATGGCTCTGTAATATAGTCTGAAGTCAGGAAGGTTGATTCGTCTGGCTCCATTTTTTTCTCAAGATTGCTTTGCCTATTCGTGGTCTTCTGTGTTTCCAAACAAACTGTGAAATTTTTGTGCTGGTTCTGTGAAAAAAACCTTTGGTAGTTTTATAGGGATTGCACCGAATTTGTAAATTGCTTTGGGTAGTATGGTCATTTTCACAATATTGAGTCTTCTAATCCAAGAACATGGTATATCTCTCTATCTGTTTTTGTCATCTTTGATTTCTTTCATCAATTTCTTATAGGTTTCTGCATACAGGTCTTTTGTCTCTTTAAGTAGATTTATTCCTAGGTATTCTATTCTTTTGGTTGCAATGGTGAATGGGACTATTTCCTTAACTTCTTTTTCTGACTTTTCATTGTTAAGGTATAGGAATGCAAGGGATTTCTGTATAATAATTTTATATCCTGTGACTTTATTATATTATGAAAAACAGTATGGAGGTTCCTTTAAAAACTAGGAATAAATCTATCATATGACCCAGAAACCCCCCACTACTGGGTATATACCCTGAGAAAATCACAATTCTAAAAGACACATGTACCACAACATTCACTGAAGCACTATTTAAAATAGCCAGGACATGAAGCAACTTAGATTTCCACTGATAGAAAAATGAATAAAGAGATGTCGTACATTACACAGTGAAATCGATTTCAGCCATTAGGAAACTGAGTCAGTTCTAATGGAGAGGATGAACCTAAAGCCTGTTATACCAAGTGAAGTAAGTCAGCGAGAAAAAAAAACTATCATATATTAACACATATATATGGAATCTAGAAAAATGGCACTGGTGAACCTATTTTCAGGGAAGGAATGGAAAAACAGATACAGAGAATGGACTTGTGGGCTCAGTGGGTGAGGGAGAGAGTGAGATGAATGGAGAAAGTAGCATCAACACATATACAGTTGAGTTCAGTTCAGTAGCTCGGTCGTGTCTGACTCTTTGCAAATCCATGAAGAGCAGCACGCCAGGCCTCCCTGTCCATCACCAACTCCCGGAGTCCACCCAAACCCATGTCCATCAAGTCGGTGATGCCATCCAACCATCTCATCCTCTGTTATCCCCTTCTTCTCTTACCCTCAATCTTTTCCAGCATCAGGGTCTTTTCAAATGAATCAGCTCTTCACATCAGGTGGCCGAAGTATTGGAGTTTCAGCTTCATCATCATTCCTTCCAATGAACACCCAGGACTGATTTCCTTTAGGATGGACTGGAAGGATCTCCTTGCAGTCCAAGGGACTCTCAAGAGTCTTCTCCAACACCACCATTCAAAAGCATCAATTCTTCAGTGCTCAGCTGTCTTTATAGTCCAACTCTCACATCCATACATGACCACTGGAAAAACCATAACCTTGACTAGACATATCTTTGTTGACAAAGTAATGTCTCTGCTTTTGAATATGCTATCTATGTTGGTCATAACTTTCCTTCCAAGGAGTAAGCGTCTTTTAATTTCATGGCTGCAATCACACCTGTAGTGATTTTGGAGCTCAGAGAAATAAAGTCTGACACTGTTTCCACTGTTTCCCCATCTATTTCCCATGAAGTGATGGGACTGGGTGCCATGATCTTAGTTTTCTGAATGTTGAGCTTTAAGCCAACTTTTTCACTCTCTTCTTTTACTTTCATCAAGAGGCTTTTTAGTTCTTCTTCACTTTCTGCCATAAGGGTGGTGTCATCTGCATATCTGAGGTTATTGATATTTCTCCCAGCAGTCTTGATTCCAGCTTGTGCTTCTTCCAGCCCAGTGTTTCTCATGATGTACTCTGCATAGAAGTTAAATAAGCAGGGTGACAATATACAGCCTTGACGTACTCCTTTTCCTATTTGGAACCAGTCTGTTGTGCCATGTCCAGTTCTAACTGTTGCTTCCTGACCTGCATACAGGTTTCTCAAGAGGCAGGTCAGGTGGTCTGGTATTCCCATCTCTTTCAGAATTTTCCACAGTTTATTGTGATCCACACAGTCAAAGGCTTTGGCATAGTCAATGAAGCAGAAATAGATGTTTTTCTGGAACTCTCTTGCTTTTTCGATGATCCAGCAGGTGTTAGCAATTTGATCTCTGGTTCCTCTGCCTTTTCTAAAACCAGCTTGAACATCTGGAAGTTCACAGTTCACGTATTGCTGAAGCCTGGCTCAGAGAATTTTAAGCATTACTGTACTATCATGTGAGATGAGTGCAATTGTGTGGTAGTTTGAGCATTCTTTGGCATTGCCTTTCTTTGGGATTGGAATGAAAACTGACCTTTTCTAGTTCTGTGGTCATTGCTGAGTTTTCCAAATTTGCTGGTATATTGAGTGTAGTACTTTCACAGTGTCATCTTTCAGGATTTGAAATAGTGGCCCAGTAGGTGAGGGAGAGTGAGATGAATGGAGAAAGTATTATCAACACATATTCACTGTCAAGTGTAAGATGGATAGCTGCTGCTGCTGCTAAGTCTCTTCAGTTGTGTCCAACTCTATGCAACCCCATAGACAGCAGCCCACAAGGCTCCCCCATCCCTGGGATTCTCCAGGCAAGAACACTGGAGTGGGTTGCCATTTCCTTCCCCAATGTGTGAAAGTGAAAAGTGAAAGTGAAGTTGCTCAGTCATGTCCGACTCTTAGCGACCCCATGACTGCAGCCCACCAGGCTCCTCCATCCATGGAATTTTCCAGGCAAGAGTACTGGAGTGGGGTGCCATTGCCTTCCGAAGGTGGATAGCTAGTGTGCTAAGTTATTGTAGCATAGGGAGCCCAGTATGGTGCTCTGTGATGACCTGGAGGGATGGAGGGGGCGGGGGGAAGGGGAGGGAAGGGAGGGAGGGAGGGATATGTGTATAATTATGGCTGATCTGCATTGTTGTGAGGCAGAAACCAACACAACATTGCAAAAATTAAAAAACAAAAAAGGAAAAAATAATTCTGTATTCAGAATTAGTAAAAGATGCTTTTATTCTCCAGTAAACATGACAATACATACAAGTTATTTTACTCTAGGACAAACATATATAAAATATGTATCAAGAAGTGTGCTGCAGTGGAACAAGAATAAGTTTTTCAATCCAGATACATCTGGAAATAAAACTGGTTCTTCTACTCTATTTTTGATCAGACTACACTCTGATCCTTGATTTCCTCAACTGTAAGGCATATTTTGTAGTATGGCCCTGTGAGACTTAAGGGAAGAACTTTGCAAAGCACCTAACATTATCCCCTATGCAGTCACATAATTATCATGAGCTTTCTTATAAATACCCAATATTGTGCAAAGCCAGCTTATAGATAATATCCTTAAAGATACAGTTTATGGATGGCTATTCTTCAGAATTGCCAAGATCCCCAGATTGTTCTTCAGTAATCATTTAATTTCTCTCTCTGGCAAAATTAAATGTAATTTTGCAATTGAAAATTCATTAGAATTCCATTTGACCATGTAAGAAATATTCTCTTGGTTAATAGACTTCAGAACATATGAGTACTTAAGAAGATAGAATATGATTACCTCTTTCTACTAAAGCCAATATATAGCATTCATTACCAAAGTGTTTCCATTGTATTTACTTATCTGAAGGAACTCACTAAACATAATTACATAATATGGATGTCAAACCAACCATTGATTTCATTACTAGCCCCAATCCTTCTCCCCTCCCTGTAATCACAGCCTTTATCATATGACTTTTGACTTCCTCCTATCAAAAGTTGTATTTTCCCATCCTTTCTTTGATTCTTAGCATGACCATATGACTTACTTTAGCAAAAGAAATTCTAGAAGATATTATGTAGATATGTAAATTTAATTTGTTTAAGCTGATGTGCTTCTGCCATAGTTAGGAAAACATGCCTCAGTTAAACTACAGATGAATGAGAAACACATGATAAGAGTTGATGTTCACTTGTCTCAGCCAGGCCAGTCTAAATCAGCCTAATGCAGCTGACCCAAGTGTGCAAGCCCACCCAAGACCAACAAATCTGCCTAGTGAACCACCCCACACACTGAAAGCACTAAAACTTGTTATATGCCCTGAGCTTTTGAGGGCATTTTTTACCTAAGATAACTGCAGTGGTAAATAAGCTTTGAACACATTCAACTTGAAGTTTTTTCTGAAAATATTTTCATCCATTAAGTGTATCCTATCTTCATTTTGATTTGAGAAAAGAAAGGTAGCCTTTGATTGTTAATAAAGATTAAGGGCAAAAAATTATTAATAAACTAAGGAATGTAAAATAAGAACAAACATTTATATGTTATTTTATGTCATTTATAACTAATTGCTACCTTTGTTTTTTCCAGCATATTTATAGAACTTTGTGTTTCAAAATTGAATTTTTTCTTTAACATTGTAAGGTGTATTGCTGTACTTCAGATTTCAGAGCTGCCACTATGTTCTGATTTTTATCCTTCCTATGTTATCTTACAGTTTGGGATTGTTCAATTTTAAGATAGGTTTGGAAAGATTTTAAGTCTATAGCAAATGATAGAGCAACTGTGGACTAAATACTCAGTTAATGAGATACTCATTATGGCTGATAGAAGGTCTCTAGCGTTTTCTATCAATTTTTTTGCTGTTTTCTTTTAATAGCATATGGTAAGAGACAAGGCTATCCACTCCTCTTTGCAGGATAGCAATTGGGTATGTGCAAAAAAACTAAGTGCATATATACATACATACATATATATATATATATATATATATATATATACACACACACACATACATACATACATATATGATACATACACACACATAAACAAAAAATATTCATTTAATGGAAATTGGTCAATACCCTAAAAGAACACCAATAAGGATTGTTTAAACAAATTATGGTATGTCCATTCAATGGAAATCATATGTACATATTAAGAATTAATGATTATTTATTTTAGAAACTATCTACAATGTGTTTTTACATGATGACTCATGTTATCAAATAATATGAAGAAAATGACTTCATTTTAAAATGTTCATAGGAAAACAACTGGAAAGGCAAATTTGTTGTTGTTCAGTCGTTCATTTCTGTCCAACTCTTTGTGGCCCCACAGACTACAGCACATTGGGCTTCCCTGTCCTTCTCCACCACCCAGAGCTTACTCAAACTCATGTCCATTGAATCAGTGATGCTGTCCAACCATCTCCTTCTTTGTCATCCCCTTCTGCTCCTGCCTTCAATCTTTCTCAGCATCAGGGTCTTTCCCAATGAATTAGCCCTTTGCATCAAGTGGCCAAAGTATTGGAGCTTCAGCTTCAGCATCAATCCTTCTAATGAATATTCAGGATTGGTTTCCTCTAGGATTGACTGGTTTGATTTCCTTGCAGTCTCTCAAGAGTCTTCTCCAACACCACAGCTCAAAAGGCAAGTAATGATTACTAAATAGTAAGATCTTCTTTGTGCCTTCTATATTTTCCAAACTTTCAGTAGTGAACATTATTACTGTTACAGGGCTTCCTAGGTAGCTCAGTGGTAAAAGAATCCGTCTGCCAATGCAGGAGCTGCAGGTTCAATCCCTGGGTTGGGAAGGTCCCTGGCGGAGGAAATGGCATCTCACTCCAGTATTCTTGCTGGGATAATCCCATGGGCTGAGGAGCCTGGTGGACTCAGTCCATGGAGTTGCAAACAGTTGAATGCGACTGAGCACACATGCATTACTTTTATAGTACTATTATTTATTTATCTAATTATATTTTAAATTTTATTCAAAAGTTTCACTCTATATTTTCCCTATATTACATGTATACTCGATTGTGTTTAATGTGTTTTTCTATTGTACATATTTACTTTGCCTACTTTCCCAAAAAGTTCTCAAAGCATCATTTAAAAAAAAGTTTTATTATAAAAATCAAGTTAAAGATTTATAAACTTGGATGACTTTATATCCTTTATGAATGTGTGACATTAAAGATCTAACCCCAGAACTTCAGGGAGTTAAAAGTGTGCTGTGAACACAAATGCCTGTTTTAAATGCATGAAGAAGTTAATCAAGTTTTTTAAATTTATTTTTTAGTTCAGAGATTTATAATAAATTTTACAGTTACATCAGCCAAGTTCTTTTCTCCAACTGATATGTTTACCAAGTCTTTTCATAGACATAATCATTACACACAATGACCAGGTCTTCCATTTGAATAAGACAGATAAGAAAGTTCACTGGAAAATATAGAATCCTGAGAAGACTAAGGAAAGCCAGGGGTATCACTATGTTATAAGGCAATTGTTATGTTATTGTTCTGCTATCCCATTATTCCAAGTTGATTTTTAAGAACTATAATGCTTATCTCACGTACTTTCTGCATGAGTAGAAGTACTAGAAGACTCCTGAGAAAGCCCAGGCATCCAAAATTTATAACTCAGTTCTTCTAACTGGGAAACTTGTATTTGTTTCTTGAGACTTTATAATGGAAAACTGTACTATACTGTCTTCAGTCGAGCATAGTAATAAGACAATTAAGTGATACCACAGCAGACAATTTTCCCAAGCTTCTACCTCATTCAAATAGCCATAAATTAAGATTCATACTGGACTGCAAAAGGTACTTGACTGAGTGAAAAGGAAACAGCCAGGCTAGGTTGAAAAATTCTGAGTTTGTCATCTTGTAGCAATTAGTGATACATAATAGGTGATAAATCCCTTCTTAGAACTAGGATTTTTTAAAGTTCTACTGGTTGCTTACTGATCTTATTTTTATTTTGTTCATTATTTTTTAAGTTGCTTTGACTACTGCTAGAGTTGCAATTCATCGGAAGAGTAATAGTTATTGTAGTCTATTGCTTCTTTGCACACACATCTCACTAATAGCTTCCTAAATCCACAGGGATAAAGTGAGCGAAATGTAGGATAAAAGTAATTTTCCCCTAGTTTACAGCCCTCAGCTAGCTGAGGCTGAGTTCCATCAATCTTCTTTAATCGCTTGGGAAGAATGTTCAATAAAGGCTTAACTTCCTCTTTACTTAAATGATATCAATTGCTTTAATTAGCAAATGTTGTAAATATTCTTCTATTTATTTACCAGATACTCATAACCTGATTCCTACAAATGGGCAATGATGAGTAATCTATGCAATGTTTGAGGATCTTAGTTACTCATGTAAAAGGGGGCAAATACAAATTCTTCTGCATCTTAGTGATATTTTAAATTAACCAGGATATTCTAAGAAATACAATTATGGGTGCTCTGCATCTGAAGTCCTGAGTTCAAAGTCTAAAACTGGTAACTATTATAAAAATTCCATGTGTTGTGTGCTTAGTTGCTCAGTCATGTCTGACACTTTGTAACCCCATGGACTATAGCCTGCCAGGTCCTCTGTCCGTGGGGATCTTTCAGGCGAGAACACTGGAGTGGGTAGCCTATCCCTCCTCCAGGAGATCTTCACAACCCAGGGATCAAACCCAGGTCTCCTACATTGCAGGCAGATTCTTTATCATCTGAGACACCAGGGAAGCCCAAGAATACTGGAATGGGTGGCCTATCCGTTCTCCAAGGGATCTTCCCGACCCAGAAATCAAAATCAAATCCTGCATTGCAGGCAGATTCTTTACCAGCTGAGCTACCAGGGAAGCCCAAAGAAGTCTCCTCTGTCCACAGGGATTCTCCAGGCAAGATACTGGAGTGGGCTACCATGCCCTCCGCCGGGGAATCTTCCCAATCCAGGGATTGAACCCAGGTGTCTTGCATTGCAGATGGATTCTTTACCATTTGAGCCATCAGGGAAATCCAAGAATACTGGAGTGGGTATTTTTCTTCCCCAGGGGAACTTCCCAACCTAGGAATCAAAATGGGGTCTCCTGCATTGAAGGTGGATTCTTTACCAGCTGAGCTACCTGGGAAACCCAGACATTTTATATCTCTCCTTTAAAGAAATAATGGTTGCTTGTTTGTTTAAGGCAAAAAAACCTGAATATTAAAAATATCCTGCCTCAGTGAGAAGCATTATGTTTTAGAAAAATTAGTCTGATACAGTGAAAAAAACAATACCTTAGTTTTTAACTACTCTCAGTCTGTGTGACAATGTATAAGTTACTTAACCTCTCTGAGTCTCAATTTCTGCACTTAATTATTGGCTTA
The DNA here is from genome assembly GCF_023091745.1 of Budorcas taxicolor. Taxonomy (NCBI): domain Eukaryota; kingdom Metazoa; phylum Chordata; class Mammalia; order Artiodactyla; family Bovidae; genus Budorcas; species Budorcas taxicolor. Next base: position 37,249,636 of record NC_068919.1, on the reverse strand, counting down.
AAGATAGCAAGATAGACTAAATGGTATCTGGAGGTAACAAATGGTATATGGAGTTACCATTTGGCTGTAGAAGCCCTGTTATACAAGCCCTGGAATTCTAACTTAAGGTCGAGAGAATAATACAGTGATCTGCATGTTTGTAGAGTCATTTCCACAAGTCATTTCCTCTACATCTCATTTGTGCCTTAAAGCCCCTTATGTGATATCCAGGCTTAGACTATTAGCTAAGACTACTTCTGCCACATAAAGAAACGTAGCCACAAAGAATTTAATACCTTCACCAAGATCACAAGCCTAGTAAGTTGAGTGACCATGATCAGCTCCTGAGACTTTCAACTCCTAAGTCTAATAATACTTTGTCCACTGGACCACATTTTTTCTCACACAGATCTGATATCTAAATTTCTGAAATTGCATTTTCAAATACATTGTTAGCTTTTGAAAAAAACATACTTTTTAGTTTACTTGGAAAGTTATTTTACAAACCTCAAAATGAAATTGAACAGTGAGGAATACGTCCTGAGTTTATAAGAGCCATCAAAGAAAAGCTTTCCCAGCCTTCATATATCTTTAAAGATAATAACTGAAAGTCAGCTGTATATAGCTGAAGTATAAAAGCAGGGTTTAAAAATCCTCTCTCTTGCTACCTTAGCTCTCTGTCATCTGGAGAGATGTTTCATGGACATGGTGATAGTATGAGTATAGCCAACTCACAGATTTCAAACCAATTAAGACATTTAGTGATGAAGGGAGGGACTAATCTAAGAAATAACCAAATAGAATAAATATATAGGAAAAATATATAAAAGGTAGATAAGAAGCTGTCAGTTTGTTACAATCTTATGTCTTTCTATTAGAATCCCATGGCTGCTCAAGCTTTCACTAAATTCCTTCTCCAAGGAACAAGTGTCTTTTAATTTCATGGCTGCAGTCACCATCAGCAGTGATTTTGAGGCTGGATCACAGTCTTGCTGTGGTGAAGGGGCTTGTATAATTCAGTGAAGCTATGAGCCATGCCATGTAGGGCCACCTAAGATGTCAGGTCATAGTGGAGAGTTCTGACGAAATGTGGTCCACTGGAGGAAGGAATGGCAAACTACTCTAATATTCTTGCCTCAAGAACCTGATGAACAGTATGAAAAGGCAAAAAGATATGATACCAGAAAATGAGCACTCCAGGTTGGAAGTTTTCCAATTTACTACTGGGGGAGAGCGGAGAAATAGCTCACGAAAGAATGAAGAGACTGGGCCAAAGTGGAAATGACACTCAGCTGTGGATATGTCTGGTGGTGAAAGTAAAGTTCAATGCTATAAAGAACAATATAACATGGAACCTGGAATGTTAGGTCCATGAATCAAGGTAAATTGGACATGGTCAAGCAGGAGGTGGCAAGAGTAAACATCAACAGTTTAGAAATCCATGAATTAAATGGACAGGAATGGGTGAATTTAATTCAGATGACCATTATACCTACTACTGTGTGCAAGAATCTTAGAAGAAATAGAATAGCCCTCATAGTCAACAAACGAGTTTAAAATGCAGTACTTGAGTGCAGTCTCAAAAACAACAGGATGATCTTGGTTTATTTCCTCCGCAAACCATAAAACATCACAGTAATCCAAGCCTATGCCCCAATCACTGATGCCAAAGAAGCTGAAGTTGACCAGTTCTATGAAGTCTTACAAGACCTTCTAGGACTTAAACAAAAAAAAAAAAAAAAAAAAGGTTTCCTTTTCATCATAGGGGATTGGAATGCAAACGTAGGAAGTCAAGAGATACCTGGAATAACAGGCAAATTTGTCCTTAGGGTACAAAATGAAGCAGGGAAAAAGTTAACAGAGCTTTGTCAAGAGAACATGTTGGTCATAGCAAACACCCTTTTCTACAACCTAAGAGACAACTCTACACATGGACATCACCAAATGGTCAATACTGAACTCAGATTGATAATATTCTTTGCAGCCAAAGGTGGAGAAGCTCTATACAGTCATCAAAAATAAGACGTGGAGCTGACTGCGGCTCAGATCAAAAGCTCCTTATTGTTGAGACCTTATTACCCTTAAATTCCCTAACATGAACACCTGGCTTTGGAAACCATCTCCACATCCAGTCACACCTTTTACTTTCACAGTTCTCATTTATCCTTTGGCTACTAAAGACATATCTCAGCCTTTGTGCTAGAGAAGTAAGACGTGTTTCAATTACCTTAATTAGCATTTAGGATTATCTTCTCCTGGGAGTTAAGTTCTATAGCACTATTAATCCAATGAATTATTAGCATAAATAGCTTTTCTAGAATAGTTTATTGTGGCCACACCGTATTTTCTTGTGTGAGGAAAAAGTATTCTGATTTCTAAGTGTCTGTCTCCCAAATAATCTTGAAATATACCCTATTTATAAATTGGGAGCAGTCCACATTCCAGCTTGTGCTGCTCACTAAAATCACATCTTCCTTAACTACACTGCTCTATTCTACTAGACTTTCTGAAACTCTTATTAAAGTCCTGAGTCTATAGCACATGCTCAAAAAAAAAGTGTTGACTGATCAAAATGCAGAGATGTTCTACAAATGTAAGGTCACAAGAAATCTTATAAATGACATCTGTCCCTAAACAACAATTATACCAGCATATGTAGTCATTCAAGCTATGTAAACGTTTCAGAGTTTATATATATATATAGCTCTTGAACTTACTGTTTTAGAAGAGTAAGCAGAAAGGCAAAATGGCATCAAACTTTTAAAGAGGTAGAGGGAGATAAGATAAAGACAGGAGACTGAGAGAGAATGAAACAGAGAATAACACGTGGGGAAGAGAAAGTAAGCAAGAAAGAGGAGAAACCCAGGGTAAAGGAGAGAAGCAGAGGGAAACAGACATTAAAATAAAGCTGAAATGCTATGAATAAAAATTACCCAAAGATGTGCAGTTATTGTTTCTAGACTTCCTTACTTTGGTTTCCACATCAAAGAGCAAGGGGAATTAGAAACATAAAACAGAAAATATATATAAAGGATGTTCCTGAGAGGGTATTTTTCTGGGAAAACTAAATTAGATTGCGGGTATCTATTTCCCCAACCTTCCAGTTAAGTACCCCTTCCACTTTCTTAGAGTCTATACCTCCTCCTGATCTGATTTTTACCAGAAATATTTGTGGGAAAGGTCCTAAGTTACATTAACACTAAAGTATAAAAGTCTAGTGTCCAGGGGAAATGATTAGAAGTAGTGTGTCCAAATAATTTCTTATCAAAACAAGAATACTTTGGAGAGTAAAAAGAGGTACTATTAATAATTATGCCAGGGAAATAGATACAATGCAGGACTGGTCTGTTAGAAAGGGCAAGTGTGATCATTTCTTAGTAGGAGAGACAAATTTGGGGGAAAGAGCTCTTCCCTGAGTCTCTAAAACCAGACAGGTTATTTATGCCATATAGTGAAGACAGCTATACATCAGAGTCTCATATAGATCAAATTACTACACTGAACTACTTTGTATAGTCTCAGAATGTTACGTAACAACAAGACATATATCACTTCAAATAACAATCCTATCACAGAGTCATTCTAATATGTTCTGCACTCCTGAATACTTAACGTGATAATTTACAAGAGTGCTGGCTTGTATGGCTACAAATATCTGCCAGTTAGCAGTGCAAATGGAAATGCTAGCAATTTCCTGATTTGCATTCATATGTGATTTTAAATAAACTGGGTTAAGACCTCTCCTATTTTCCCTAATTATAGAAAGTTCATGTTAGAATGAAAAATATATATTCTTAAAACAAACCAGAGATATTTCTAGCAAATAGAACTTTTCCAGTAATATATGTGCTCAGTCGCTCAATCATGTCCAACTCTTTGTGACCCCATGAACTGTTGTCTGCCAGGCTCTTCTGTCCATGGTATCCTCCAGGCAAGAAATACTGGAATGGGCTGCCATTTCCTTCTCTACAATAATATATACATACACATAATTCATTATATCTTTGAAGGTTAGGTCCATAAACAAACCACATAATCTGCCAGAAAATTTAATCTGTTGATACTAAAGATTGGCAAAAATATATATTAGAATTAATAATATAATTTTACTGCAAATCTAAGCTTTATAGAATATCCTTCTCTTCAGTATACATATTTCTAAAATTTTCCTGCCTCCATTTCTTTACCTGTCTTCTGGTTGAACTACCTTCACTGAAAAGAAGAGGACTAAGATAATGGCAGGATCATACACTTATTTCTATCAACCATACCTGGTGTTCTCTTAATTTATAACAGACTGACTTATTCCCTTTAGGCTTTATGCAAGATTCCTCTAAAATTCAAAATTGGCTCACCAGGCTCCTCTGTCCACGGCATTCTCCAGGCAAGAATACTAGAGTTGATTTTCATGCCCTTCTCCAGAGGATCTTCCCAACCCATGGATCGAACCCAGGTCTCCCACAGTGCAGGTAGAGTCCTAGTTGAGGTGTCAAAAATCAGCATACTTTACATTTAAGAAAATGTTTAAATGACATAATTAAAAAACATTAATTCATTATTTATTCACATATATATATATGTATCGAAAATATTCCAATATGCAGATCCTGTTACAGGATCTGCATATTGGAATGAAGCAAACAACAAAATAATTGTCCCAATAGTGTTTAGCCAGAAAAAATCAAAGTCAGAATTGTACTGTTCACATTTCTCTACTGTGCCAAATAGAAAAAAAATTTAAACCATTCTAAATCTATATAAATTAAGTGATATAAAATGCCTAGCATACAATACGTTCTTATTTGGGTCAGCAAAGGTAAGTAAAGGTGGGTAAGCAAATTCTTATTTGCTGTGTACATGGACTACAAAGCTACTGGCTTAGATTTACAAGTGTTAAGAGGGCTTTTCTCCTTAATCAGTTCAGTTTTTTAAAAAAGACCTAACCTTTTAACATTGAAGTTTTATAATATATCATGATGCAGTTAAAAATATAATAATTCTGCTAAGTTCTCCACAAATAAGCAAAGCAATATAAACTCTAAAGCACCAATATTATTTATCAAATAGCACACAGATGATAACATGTACTATGGACCTGTCATTCACTGAAAAATAGACTGTTTAATGCTCTTCAGTTTCCCACAATTTCAATTCACACCTATCCCAGAGAATTCAGGAAGTAGAATTAAGCTGCTCTCTCAAGATGTCAAGCTCTTTAAAGTATTTTGTAAGAGAATTTGCATATTTAAATTAGTCCTGAGACTTGTCATTAACAGAGTGAGTTTTTAAACAGAGAATCTTTATGGAAATAGGATCAGCACTCTAAGATTAAAAATCAAGTGGGTGTCATTATAGAGTCACAAATTAAATCTTATTTCATCTTCAAGTGCCAGGGCTATGGCTACATTTGCTCACTTTTGTCTAAAACACAGAGATCTTGCAGAAGGTGTGGATAGCGCTGAAATTCAATCTCTGCTCTCTGTTCTCTAAATGCTATGCTCTGGTATAGGGCTGCAGCAGTTCTGTTCAGCTCAGTCACTCAGTCGTGCCAGATTTTTTGTGACCCCATGGACTGCAGCACACCAGCCTTCCCTGTCCTTCACCAACTCCCAGAGCTTGTTCAAATTCATGCCCATCATGTTGGTGATGCCATCCAACCATCTCATCTTCTGTCGTTCCCTTCTCCTACCTTCAGTCTCTCCCAGCATCAGGGTCTTTTCCGAAGAGTCAGTTCTTTGCATCAGGTGGCCAAAGTATTGCAGTTTCAGCTTCAGCATCAGTCCTTCCAATGAACACCCAGGACTGATTTCCTTTAGGACTGACTGGATCTCCTTGCAGTCCAAGGGACTCAAGTCTTCTCCAACATTACAGTTCAAAAGAATCAATTCTTCTGCACTCAGCTTTCTTTATAGTCCAACTCTCACATACATACATGACTACTGGAAAAACCATAGAAAAGCTATGACCAACCTAGACAGCATATTAAAATGCAGAGACATTACTTTGCCGACAAAGGTCCGTCTAGTCAAAGGGCTGCAACAGCCTCCAGGAAAAGGACATCTCTTTCCAATTATCTTCCTAGAAAATCTTCTAGGGAGATTTTTTATAATTCTCCCAAAGATTCTGTATAGACTAGCAGAACCTAGACAAGAGCCACTAGCACTACCACCTATCGTACAACTGACGTCAGCAATAACTCCATAAAGAAGGTTCCACAGACCAAGCATTTTTCTTGTCAAGCATCCAGGATTAATTTTGTAAATAAGAGTTGAAATTCAAATAATTAGTTTCTGTAACTGTAAGCCTAAAAGAACAAAAAATTTCTCAGAGGTAAAAATGTGCTTTGTACCAAAAGATGATGCTACTAACCACTTAGCTACATGTTTCAGAGAAGTTTTCTCCTTAGCAGTAATGAATGACTGGACAACAAAGTCACATGTAATCTATTGCCAAGTCTCCCTTGTGATCAGCAATGTAGACCTGGGAGAGGCCATAGAGAATAGTCCATTTGACTAAATGGACTGAAAGAATTAAATCAATCATCTTGACCTCAGAAACAATGTGATCTAAATTTTGAACTAATCTAGCATCTAATTCAGCTAAATATCCCTAAAGATACCTTGTTATTGGTATCCTCTTGAGGGCCTAGGCTCTTAATCACCACTCTCTGTCCCTAGCTCCCAGCACAGTACTGCGCATGTAGATTCAATAAATGTTAGCTGAACAATAAGAAACAGTTAGAAATAGTCATTTAATGATTCTTAATATCCATATAGTAAGCTCAACAGTGAAGGTAATTAAAATCCTATCTGTTGTGGAATATAACCTTATTTCCTTCTAATAGGCTCTCAATTAAATTATATAAATATGTATTGAATACCTATTAAATATAAGGTACTACACACCTAAAACTATGAGGAAAACAATGATATGGGGTGGGAGGTAGGAGGGGGGTTCAGGATTGAGAACCCATGTACACCCGTGGTGGATTCATGTCAATGGATGGCAAAACCAATATAGTATTGTAAAGCAAAATAAAATAAAAATAAAAATTTTTTTAAAATAAAAAATGCTGCTTTTGAGGTGATTATTGTTTCATTATGGTGACAGAGGTACAAAGGCTGAGTGTATCAACCAGCATGTTGCCATTTTCTACCAACAGTAAGTCTAGAAACCTACAGACAACAGAATTTATTTCAGAGTCACCTTAGAAACTTGAGCTGAGTTGCTACAGTTCACTTTGAACCAAAGTGAACAGCAAAAGCTTTAACATTAGTGAGGGGAGTCTGTTGAACATTTTCACCTCAGACTTCCCAAGATTCCTACACTCAGTTGTTCTCCCAGGGAAGACAGAGTAAACGCCATGGTACCGAAAAACAGAGTGATTATCAAGGCGATGAGAATGGAAGATCTTTCAGCAGGAAGATGAAACAGGAAAAATAGGGAGCCCGAACTACTGCCCAATGGAACAGGAAGTATGTTACAAGCTTCCTGCACCCTGATTCTTTTCCATGTCCCAGGGCCACTGCCACCTCCAGGAGGATTTATAAGACTTTATGCCCAGTAATTGATACTTAACCTTCTAAAATGCAACAGTATGATCCTTGAGCATCTTATCCCTTTTGTGCCCATATTAAAACTGATTTAATTATGCAATGGCCTGTCAACACTACAGCACACTTTGAGAAACAAATGCAATAAATTATCTTGAGTAGGATTGGTTTCAGCTTGCTCTTTACCCAATTTGAATAACAATCATCTAGCAAAAACAGTTCATATTATGATATTGGCATATCTCACTACGATTTCATTTTAATGAGAAAATTGCATTGTGAGATTGATGTTGCCTTTGAATTATAGATTCTTAGCATTCTGCATTTGGGTTATCTGATTCTTTGAACCATAAGTCAGAATGCTGCAAGGTGAAACTGACTGAGGCAGTTGGCTAACAATACAGTGCAGACACACACACACACACACACGTCAAAATATTACTGCATTTGGCAATCATTCATAAATGTAATATGCATTTCACAGTCTCATATTCTCACAGAGAATATAATGAAAAAGAAAATGTCACATGATTAATCATTTTTCCAGACAAAAAGTTTAATAGAAAAGGGAGAATGTTGTATTACCAATGTAAATCAGTAATTATGGCCTTAAAGTTATATTTCCATGGCTATGTTCAAGAGAGTCTGAATCGCCCTCCTCCATAGGCATTAGCTGGTTTTGAGATAGCTTCAAGAATGTGACAAAGCTCAAGAAGAGCAAAAAAAAAAAAATTATAAGAATGACTAGTGCAACAAATGACTTGCTCTTAATAATACATTCTTTTTAAGAACAAATTTTAATAAATATAAGCACTAATGCAAAAACTAACTTTCCAAATGTCAAGAACAGACAATACATTATTTTTCTTTTAAAATAAACAATTTTTAGGATAACCCAAGAAAAACAAAGTAAAACTGGAAGCAATGTGAATATAAAATGATTCATTATTAAATGAAATGGCCTGACTATAGGGTATGCTCCAAATTCAATAAGCAGAAGATTACAGTTTTCACTAATAAGAAGAAAGCAATTTCCTGTTAAAAGAAAGATCAGAAAGCTTTGTCAGTTTCAGATCCCAAAGCTAATGTATCTAGTTTGCATCAAAATGAAAACAGGATAAAGGAAAAATAGTGAGCAATTATAAAAAATCAATAAAATTGAAGAAAAGACCAAAAATCAAAAAAAGGTATTGGATTGTGTTTAAGGAAGAGATAATATTGATTAGAAGGTGAAATAAAATACTAAAAATATATTATAAGTTTAGTCCTATAAGTTATTTGGGAATTTCAAAACTAAATATAAATTGCAGTTCTGTTCCTTTAACAGAGGCCTTTAGTATAGGAGGCGTTAAGCTAGCATGATGGCACTGGACTAAAAATGCATGTCAAGAACTGAAAGAATATAATTAATTTGGCTTTCTTCCATTCCACAGATCCAAGTGAGAACATATGCCAAAGAAACCCAAAGACAAAAGACAACTGCTATTTCCAAAGAGATTCATCCTTGATTTGAAAAAATATCTGCAGAGGCAGAAAAGGCAGTGGATCAGACACAGAGGTGGGTGATAATGAACAGCAATGGGAAAAACAGCCACAAAAAATATTCCCAGAACATTCCAGTTGTTTTGACTCCTCAACCAATCACTTGATTATGAAAAGAAATACTAATAATCTGTATATCTTGGGCTTGAAAAGTAAAAATAGCATAGAAAATGTTAAATCTCTATTTTGAAGAAAGTTATTGAAGCATTTTAATGGTACAAAACTTAACATTTTAGTCTCAATTAAATAATTGGAAATACAAAAACCATGGAAATAAAATACTATAAACTATAGGGTTAGAAGAGAACAGAAAGTTCCCAGCCAGGGATTTTGTGGCAGCTGAGAGCTGTGTGCTATGATGTGCAGCAGGGCCATGGGATTAGACACAGCTCCTGGAGGGCTGCTGTAAATTATAAACCAGCATATGTGCAAGGGGAAGAAGCAGCCCATTAGTAAACCTTTCAAATATAGATGGGCTCCCAAGAGGTTAGTTTGTACATTATTCACAGAAATAACTTTGACTGCACAAAGATTTGTGGAGCATTTCAATTGCCCTGAGATAATTAAGAATTTGTTCAGTGAAAAAAAATGGAAATTTTAAAATCACAGTGGCTGAACAAATTATTCCAAAATGGTTTCATTTATTTGATAGTAAAATAAATCTGGACAAAAATTAACAGGAGGTTCAACTGTGGTCACTTAAAAAACTGAAAGAATACAAAACAAAGAACAGAGGGCCATTGAGTTGTTCTATTCCCCCTTCAAAGAAGGGTAGAGAGCCTCCATTGATAATTACAACACAACATGTACCAAATCTGATGGAATTTCAATGTATTTCTTGGCCTGTAACTTGGAAACTTCTCAAAATAGATTCCCTATAATCATAGCATTGGTACAATCTGCTATAATGCTCAATAAAGCAGTTGTGCTTGGACAATAAGCAGCATGCAATATTCATTTCTGCTCTGTGACTGAGTGGCTAACTCTGGCTAAAATTCTTCTGGTTAAATGCGGCTTTGAATAATCAATTCACTGTGCTTTAAAAGAGAGTGCCGGATGTATGAAATGAAGAATGGTTTTCACTTAAACCAAGTTCCATTAATGCATCTTAAGTGTATTATCCCTGTGTTTATGAGGGAAATATTCTTGATGCAGCATAGAAAGAAGCTACTTTCATCATGTATTTAAAGGAGACACATCAAACTCACACAAGCAGAGTAGTCTGTTATGCAAAAGAACAGCTACAAATATAGAGATCAAGAGGGAAAAAAACAAATTTAAAAAGCAAAGACAAGCACACAACTGAAAAATAAATGGGATCAGAAAAGTTAGAGAGCAAAAGTTCAGGAGTAAAGCATGCATGTTTTCAGTATCTAACTACTTTCCAACATCTTTTCACAGTATCTTTACGACTTTTCAATTTTTTTTTCTAGGAGAAGAAGTTTTTGATAACAAATATACTAACATTATCACTGACCAAGCCATTAGATCATACTTACTAGTTGTAGTAACAGATAATGTCCCCTATTCACAAGGCTTTTTCCTCTAACCAGGTTACATTTCAAGAGCCAAAGATGTCAGAGGGGAAAACCCCTGGGGTCAGAGTTCAGATCATTATTCTTCCTCTGACTTCTTTTAGTGCCGTGAGTGAATTACATAATCACCCACAGAACAAAGAAAAACGGAGAATAGCACTGGAGCTTGATACATAAGCCTAAAACCATACCTGCCGCCCACTCCTTGAGTCTAGCAACATCATCCACAGTGTTGACTCCAAAATTCCCAGAAGTCACTTGCTCACTCAAATCTAAGGCTAAGATCATTTCATTAGCATAGTAAGTCATGAGTCCAGCAGACCCTAATGAAACCATTATAGCTTGCATTTCAAAAGCTTCTTTTATAGTTAATAAGTTTTGTTATGTATTCAAACAGAGAAGGATTACTATTAGTAGTAAACTACAAAATATTAGTGGTTAAACATATCCTAGGATTTTTCTAACATACACCAATCATAATGATCATAATATTTTCTCTACTTCCTTTCAGTTTATGATACTTAATATTCTATTCTAAATGGTGATAAGACTTAGGCCAGTTCAAGAAGATCCATGTTGATTTTTTGCAGCTGTAAACATCAGCTCTATTTTTAATTCCTCAAAAATAGATCTGTGTAATCAATCCTGACCTTTGTGTAAAATCGAATACTCTATTTCCAATTGTCAACTGGACATCATCATTGACTGGTTCATCTTCTCCAAACTCTAGATTCTATTCCCAAACATAACTGTCTTCCCTCTTTGAATCAACTCTACTTCTTGTAATTTGAATAATAGATGAAAGTGAATAGAACAGTTCCTGGCATATTAATCAGTGCTTCCTAAGAGTTAGTTTCTTTTATCAGATTCCCTATTTCTATAATACCCTACAATGCTGTTAGTTCCCAAACTTAATATCTCAGATCTTAAGCTATACCTTCTGCTCTAGTGTCTTTATCAAGTCACTAGCATTTCTCTATTCCTGCTTCTTCTATTGTAAACCAGCTTTCCTCAGACCTGGATGACTGCATTGTTATTGTTGTTTAGTTGCTCAGTCGTGTCTGACTGTTTTGTGACCCCATGAACTGTAGCCTGCCAGGCTCCTCTGTCCATGGGATTTTCCAAGCAAGAATCCTGGAGGCAGTTGCCATTTCCTCCTCCAAGGGATTTTCCCAACCCAGGGATATAACCCATGTTTCTTGCATCAGCAAGGCAAATTCTTTATCAGTGAGCCACTGGGGAAGCCCAAGGATTACTGCATTAGCATTCTATAACTTACCTCCATCTAAATTCACTTATTCCCATCCTGTTTCTTACCACCTGCAATCTGACATTTCTCAGTTCTCAGATTATTAATAAAGGTCTATTTTCACATATTGTTCTTTTTTACAAAACTTATAGCAGATATGTATCATATAGAAGTCTAAATATGCATGTAAGAGACAGGCTAAACAGCCTCTCTTAAATAAGTGGCAAGGTACCAATATTCCATGATGGAATTCCTTCCTGGCATTTCTTGGGAAACATGTTTTGCCAAATCCTCCCCCTCAAAAAAATCAGTTAAGAAATCAAAAAGGTAAAAGATAAAAAATTACTATAATTCTCATGAAAAAATTATAGCTTAACAATTAACATAGAGGTATTACTAGTGAGCAGGAAACACTGATATCAAGTTGAAAGTAAGAGAGAAAATATGTTCAGGTAATCTTGCTTGGAGCTGGAGCTGCTCCCTTACTCTGAATGTATATGTATTCATGTATTCTTCTCTACTGCTAACGGTCAGTCATTCTTTCAAATAAAATAAATATTAATATGTTTACATGCATATTATACTGTAAACATATCAAAAAATAATGAGTGAAAGCCCAAAAATAACAGATAATAGAAGAAAAATAATAGCTTAATCTGGCAATTTTGACAGGGGATTCTCTGTGTGCTATTAATATTACTTGGAGATCCAAACTTTATACCATTTGAACACTACCCAATAATATTGACTGGCATTTTCCAGTGTTTAAATATTTACTGTAGGCTATTAGACTTCTAAGTACTCCTAAATTAATATTTCCTGTACAACTTCTAAAGAAATCTATGCGGCACTTAGCTGCTCAGTCATGTCCAACTCTTTGCAACCCCATGGACTGTAGCTCACCAGGCTCCTCTGTCCATGGGGATTCTCCAGGCAAGAATACTGGAGTGGGTTTCCATGCCCTCCTCCAAGGGATCTTACAACCTAGGGATCAAACCCAGGTCTCCCGCATTGCAGGCAGATTCTTTACAGTTTGAGCTACCAGGGAAAGTAACATAAAACATATGAAGTATATAAAGTATGTAGTATTTTAAGACTTCAGGTGGCAAGAATACACAGGAGAACTATACAAAAAAGACCTTCACGACCCAGATAATCACGATGCTGTGAACACTCACCTCGAGCCAGACATACTGGAATGAGAAATCAAGTGGGCCTTACAAAGCATCACTGTGAACAAAGCTACTGGATGTGATGGAATTACAGGTGAGCTATTTCAACTGACACAGTTGAGCAGTGTGTCAAACTGCTACACTCAATATGCCAGCAAATTTGAAAAACTCGGTAGTGGCCACAGGACTGGAAAAGGTCAGTTTTCACTCCAATCCCAAAGAAAGGCAATGCCAAAGAATGCTCAAACTACCCCACAATTGCACTCATCTCACACGCTAGTAAAGTAATGCTCAAAATTCTCCAAGCCAGGCTTCAACAGTGTGTGAACTGTGAACTTCCAGATGTTCAAGCTGGTTTTAGAAAAGGCAGAGGGACCAGAGATCATATTGTCAACATCTGCTGGATCACAGAAAAGCAAGAGAGTTCCAGAAAAACATCTATTTCTGCTTTAGTGACTATAACAAAGCTTTTGATTGTGTAGATCACAATAAACTGGAAAACTCTGAAAGAGATGGGAATACCAGACCACCTGACCTGCCTCTTGAGAAACCTGCATGCAGGTCAGGAAGCAACAGTTACAACTGGACATGGAACGACAGACTGGTTCCAAATCAGGAAAGGAGTACATCAAGGCTGTATATTGTCACCCTGCTTATTTAACTTATATGCAGAGTACATCATGAGAAACGCTGGGCTAGATGAAGCACAAGCTGGAATCAAGGTTGCCGGGAGAAATATCAATAACCTCAGATATGCAGATGACACCACCGTATGGCAGAAAGTGAGGAAGACCTAAAGAACCTCTTGATGAAAGTGAAAGAGGAGAGTGAAAGAGTTGGCTTAAAGCTCAGCATTCAGAAAACGAAGATCATGGCATCCGGTCCCATCACTTCATGGTAAACAGATGGGGAAACAGTGGCTGACTATATTTTTCTGGGCTCCAAAATCACTGCGGATGGTGATTGCAGCCATGAAATTAAAAGACACTTACTCCTTGGAAGGAAAGTTATGACCAACCTAGAGAACATATTAAAAAGCAGAGATGTTACTTTGCTGACTAAGGTCCGTCCAGTCAAGGCTATGGTTTTTCCGGTGGTCATGTATGGATGTGAGAGTTGGACTATAAAGAAAGCTGAGTGCTGAAGAATTGATGCTTTTGAACTGTGGTGTTGGAGAAGACTCTTGAGAGTCCCTTGGACTGCAAGGAGATCCAACCAGTCCATTCTGAAGGAGATCAGTCCTGGGTGTTCTTTGGAAGGACTGATGCTAAAGCTGAAACTCCAATACTTTGGCCACCTCATGTGAAGAGTTGACTCATTTGAAAAGACCCTGATGCTGGGAGGGATTGGGGGCAGGAGGAGAAGGGGACGACAGAGGATGAGATGGCTGGATGGCATCACGGACTCGATGGACGTGAGTCTGAGTGAAATCCAAGAGTTGGTGATGGACAGGGAGGCCTGGCGTGCTGCAATTCATGGGGTTGCAAAGAATCGGACACGACTGAGGGACTTAACTGACTGACTGATTGACATTTGGGGGCGAGACTATTCTTCATAGTAGGTTCTGTCCTGTGCATTTTTGGATATTTATTATCATCTTGGGCTTCTACGCACTAATTGCCAGTATTACCCCTCAAGTTGTGATCACCCAAAATAGTCCCAGACATAGCTAAGTGTCCCTAGAGGGGCGAAATAATACCTGGTTCAGAAGCATTACCTTAAAACAGTCATTATTTATTTTTAGTTGGCAGGGTACTTCAGCTTCATCCTGCAGGTTATCTATTTTCTACAGGTTACACTCAAGTCTGCACTAAGTATGTTCATACTAGTGTCCATGCCAAAAGAACAAAGGCTATCTAAGGAGCACTCTGCACATGGCAGTGAAAAGGACACTCGCCAGCAGTAGAACTTCTATTTACATAGCAAAGTGCATGGATATAAGGAGAGGTGAAGAATTTGGGGAGATAATTCACTTTATGATGGTGTATCTGCTGAGAAAAGAAGCCTCTTGTCCACAGATGCCATATCTTATAATTCTCTTGTTCTTTATGACATCAGGTATGTTAGCTGTTCTCAGGTGGCACAAGTGGTAAAGAACCCGCCTGTCAATGCAGGAGATACACGAGATGTGGGTTCAATCCCTGGGTCAGGAAGATTCCCTGGAGGAGGAAATGGAAACCCACACATGTATTCTTGCCTGGAAAATTTCATGGACAGAGAGGCCTGGTGGGCCATAGTCCATAGGGTTGCAAAGAGTCAGACACAAACACAACTGAAGTGACTGAGCACACACATGTTAGTAACAAGTGTCTAAACAAAATAGATGCATGTATGTCTGGTTTCTTCTTCAGTCTGTGTCTCCAAGGCAATGTCTCATCAGATATGAAATGATTCAAAAGGAAAACCTTTGGAAGAAAACCTTTTAAGGATTTTTCTTAGATCATCACAGGGCCTAGAAGACTTGAAATAACAAAGTAAGAAAGGAGTTCACACATAGTAAGAACAAATTATTCTCTTCTGCTTTAGAATTTTCACCATGTGAGTAAAGTTTGCAGGTTTTACACCAGAGTTCTCAATATCATTTATATTTGTCTGGATATTATACCACTCAACTCAGAGCAAACTGCACTTAAATTCTCTTCCTATGCAGTGGATTCAGTTATCCTACATCCATTCTCCTGTGCTCTTCAAGATGCCTAAGCTAAAGAACTCAGCCAGGTTTTATTCAAAATGGATATCTGGATTAGTGGAACCACACATGACCATTTGGTTAACCACCTTGTGGTGATTCCAATCTGGATAATTTATACATTTCAGCTATTCAAGATCATTTTGGAGGTATCAGGAAAAATTTCACATAAAATGTGAATCCAATATGATGTGGAACACATTTCTCCAGTTAAAAATCAAAAGAAACAAAGTGATAATACCTTATTCTATTTAAATATGCTTTTCTAACTGTGAGTTTTTCAATTAGTGAAGAATATATTATAATACAAGGGACAGTTTTAAGTGTTACTGAGCTGTTCCTAACCTTAATAAAAATTCCAAGTAAGTGCTATAGCTAAAGACTGATAATATCCAAGGATCTCCATCTTCTCACCATATTTTCCAGTGTTTTTATAAAATATAGACTCTGGAGAAAATGTTACCTAAGATTGAACTAGATTCTGTATTGTTGATCTTTATGACCTCATGCTTCCTTTGTTATGGTATTATAAAAGATAGAGTGAAATAAAAGATGACAAAAACATTCATTGAATTTCCTTCTCACCCAACCTCTCATCTGGAATTTCTGAGTCTCTCAACCTTTTTCTAAAACTATTAATATTATTGCTGTGTTGACCTTTGCTGCTATTTGCCATTTTGAAATTTACAGATCAGCAAGCACCAGTAAATCTTGTCAGAATTAATGCAAATATAAGACACAGTCATTACCAGATCCTCTCAGTAAAGAATAGCTTGCTACAATGTTATTACTGAGGCACAATTTATCCTGATTGCCAGAAAGATAAGACACCCTGAATGAAAGCAGTAAACTTGCTCTGAGAAATATATTTCACTGGAGTTGCCCACACAGAAGTTTGCTCAGGGATGAATGCTGTCAGCGCAGCGAGTGGCAGGAGTGATTGATTCACTCCTGAGTATCTCCCATCTCCCCCTGCTGGAAAATGAAAGTTAATTTGCTCTCATTCATCCTCTTCACTACACTAGACATTTTTAGGGGCTGAACTCAGAAAATGAAGACAGGTAAATCATGGTCCAGACAACTCCTCCCCGCCCCCACCCCCGGGCATGGAACATGCCTTTCTATTTCAGACCTGCACATTTCTTTCCTAGGACTTCCTAGGATTAATACACCAGTAAATTCCAAGTCAGATGGAAACTGCTCTTTGTTGTGCTGGATGTGTTTACATTTTCGATATATAAATAAGTGGTTCCATAAGAGAGCTGACAATACACAGGTAGCAAAATTTCTGTTTATGACAATTCCATCTCCTCAATGCATTTCTAAAGCTCTATGAAAAATTCTTGTGATGAGGTTTATTGAACTAAGAATTTTAATGCAGTAGTCTTCTCAAAGAAAGAGTGCGCATAAATGAGTAAACTGTGGAAAATAAAGCTAAGGAAGGGATATTTTTATGTTTCCAGAATATAGCTGAAATGAGGATGTTTATCAAATCTTGGAGAAAGGAAGAAAGTTCAGAATAAATTTATTCTAAGTATAGATATAGAGAAACTTGGATATACGACCAAAGGGAGTGTGGACACTACATGGACTCCACGGACTCATGCTCCTTTTTTGGCTTCTAGTCAAAACCAAGTACCTCTGACTTCAAAGAATGTGAGTCATGACCATAAATACCACAAGGGGATGCTCTCAAGACCAACTAGCACAGGGGGCAAAAATGTCAAGATTAAGACAATGAGAGCACATTTATAAAAAGATACATTAGGATGCAGGGTAGATCAAAATGCCAGAACTCACCTCCAACCACAAACACATCAAAATTACATCTATAACATGGGGCTATTCTCATGGAAAACTACCTAGAACCTGGCAGAAGAACTCCCACACAACCAAGGCTATAAGAAAGATATACACATAATCAGGCAGGATGGAAAGAAAAGCATCAGGACAGGCCCTGAAGCCTGAGAGGAGACTAGGAGGAAGGGGAGGATCACATGGTTGGATACTCACCCTGTTGAGTGAGTGGGCTGAGCCACAGGCTGGGTGTTCCAGTCCTGCAGTCCAGTGCATTGGAGAAAAGCTCCCTTGGCTGCTTGGAGATCTGCTGGTACAGATATAAACGCTAAAGACTGAGACTCCACCTGTGAGGAATGCACAGGTGCTGCCTGGCTCCAAGCAGACAGCACAGAGCCCTGCCTTAATGACTGCTGCCTCACTACATTTCCCAGTGTGAGTTGAGAGAGTGCCCTGGCCTCTCGCTCCACGCCACAACTTGGCACTGGATCTAAGGTGTTGAGGACCTGGGAAAATGTTCTATCTAGGGACACAGAGGTGATCTGGGGGCCCAGGACATCCTAAGTTGCAGGATTTTCATTTTAGCACTTTGAGCATATCATGCCACTCCCTTCTGACCTGCAATGTTTCTGCAGAGAAATCAGCTGATAGCCTTATGGGGATTCCCTTATATATGACTGTTTTTCTTCTTGCTGCTTTTAGAATTCTCTCTTTATCCTTAACTTCTGCCTTTTTAAATTATGATATGTCTTGTTGTGGGTTGGTTTGGCTTCATTTTGATTGAGACCCTTTGTGCTTCCTGTACCTGGATATTTGTTTCTTTATTTAGGTTTGGGAAGTTTTCAGTCATAATTCCTTCATGATATGCTCAAAATGCTAAAATGAAAATCCTACAACTTAGGATAATTTACAAAGCAAAACAATCATTTAGAATAAAAGAGAAATAAAGAACTTCTCACACAAGCCAAAACTGAAAGAATTCAGCAATACTAAACCTACCCTAAAATAAATGTTGAAGGGTCTTCTCTAAATGCAAAAGAAGTAAGAATCTAGAGGAAAGGGGAAAAAACCAATTGGAAAGACATATAGTAAAGATTCAATATAACTTAAGTCAGTACCTAGATTAAAATAAAACTGTAATAGCAGCTATAACTAATACATAACAAAGGGATGAGGATGAAGATATAAAAATATGACATCAAAAACACATGTGGGAAGGGAAATAAAAGTGGAGATCAACATATACACAACCTATTCTAACCACAAGTCAAAAACCAATTGATACACAAAAACCAGAAAGAAATTAAGCAACAAAAAGAGTTAAAGGCATTAGACTTTGAAAAATAAATAAATAAAACAGATGAAATAATTTTATAAAGAGAAAATCCTACACCAAAAATTTGTTAGATCTAATCAACAAGTTCTCAAAGTTGCAGGATACAAAATTAATGTACAAAGATCAGTAATGTTTCTAAATATTAAAACAAATTGTCTGAAAAAGAAATAATAAAACAATTCCATCTATAATATCAACAAATAGGAGTATATAGGAATAAACTTAACCAAGGAGATGAAAAATGTCTAAACTGGAAACTCTAAGACATTGAAAGAAACAGAAGACACAAACAAATGGAAAGGTATACCATGTTTATGGTCTGCAATAATTAATATTGTTAAAACATCTGTACTATCCAAAGCTACCTGAATTCAATGTAATCTCTATCAATATTCAAATGACATTTTTTTACAGAAGTATGAAAAAACTATAAAATTTACATGAAACCACAAAAGCTCTCAAATAGCCAAAGCAATCCTGAGAAGGAAGAGCAAAGTAGAAAGTACCACACTTCCTGATTTCAAGTTATATGATAAAGCACAGCAATCAAAACAGTATAGGACAGACATTAAAACACACACACACACATACCCCAATGGAACAGGATTGAGAGCCCAGAAATAAGCTCATACATGTAAGTCAAGAAGAAAACATATTGTTTTAAAAGCTCATTGGCATGGGTCATGGCACAAACAAGAAAATAAAAAATGAACAAATGTGATTATGTCAAACTAAAAATCTTCTGCACAGCAAGATGAATGATCAACAAAATGAAAAAGATAATCTAAGGAATGGGAAATATTTTTTAATTATTTATCTGATAAGTCTTTGACCTCCAAAATATACAAAGAATTCATACAACTCAATAGCAATTTAATGTAACAAATAATCCAGTTTAAAAATGGTAAAGGATCTGAATAGACATTTTTCTAAAAAATATGCACAGATGGTTAACAGGAACATGAAGAGGTACTCAATATCTGCAATCATAAATGAAACGGCAAATGAAAACCACAATGAGATGTCACCTTATGCCTGTTAAAATGGCTATCATCAAAATGACAAGAGATAAGAAATGCTGGTAAGGAAGTGGAAAAAGGAAACCCTTATGCACTGTTGGTGGGATTGCAAATTGGTTAAGATACTACAGAAGACTGTATGGAGGTTCCTCAAAAATTTTAAAACTGAATTACTGTATGATCCAGAAGTTCCTTTGCCTGGAATACATCAAAAGTAAATAAAACACTATGTTGAGGATATATCTGTACTCCCATTTTTATGAAGTATTATTTACAACAGGGAAGATGTGGAAACAATATAAGTGTCCATCTCCAGATGAATGAATAAAAAAAATGTGGCATATAATCAATGGAATATTATTGAGCCATAAAAAGAAGGACATCCTGCTATTTGCAACAACATGGATGGAGCATGAGGACATTATGTTTAATAAAATAAGCCAGACAGAAAAAGACAAATAATGTCTGTTATCACATATATGCCAAATTTGAAAGAAAGAGAGAGAGAAGGGAACCAAAAAAAGAAAAAAGGAAGGAAAGAAGAAAAGAAAGAGGAAATTTTAAAAAATAAATAAAAGCAAGGAAGGAAGGAAAAAGGAAGAGGGAGGGAAACCTCACTGTAAGAGAAATCAGATTTGTAGTTGCCAGAAGCAGGGTATAAGAACGGAGAGAACTGGATGGAAGTGTTCAAAGGTACAGACTTCTAGTAAGAGAAATAAGTACTGGAATGTAGTATATACAAAATGATAACTATAATTAACACTGCTGTATGGAATGTTTGAAAGTTGTTGTAAAAGTTCACATCACAAAGGGGAAAAAAATTTCTCTCCTTGTTTTGTATCAAAATGAGATGATGCATGATAACTAACGGTGTTATGGTAATCATTTCACAGTATATGTAAGTTATTTTTCTCCATACCTTAAACTTACACAGTGCCATATGACAGTTATATCTTTTAAAAAAATGGGGGGGAAAGGTTATAAAATTTTAAAGGTAACTTTCACTTTGATAAAGTATCATCTTCTAAGAATAAATTGCAAAGAGCAGAAAAATGCTACTATGTGTCTGCTTGTAAAGACAGGTAAAGTAAAATAAAGTAAAATAAAAATAAATAAAATGAAAAAAAAATTTCAGAACTCCATTTATAAATGAAAAAGTAATTAACCAACATATCATTATGCTGTTTTACTTGCAATAAGAAATATAGTTTTAAATAAGATTTTGGGAGCAGCTAAACAAAACAGATAAGAGTTATTTACTTCTAATGTCAGTAAGAAAAAAAAAAAATGATTCACAGACTGGGCATAAGGCTCCATGATACACTTGTCTTATGGTGAAAAAAAAAACAAAAAAAGAAAACACAACCCAGTACCCAAGTCATTACCTCGTGAGTTATTCTATCTACCCAGACGAATAATAACTATGCTTTTTCCTCTTCTAAAATGTAAGGAATGCCTATACTATTTCCAGTGGGCATAAATTTCTGGCTTTAAAAAGGTGAAATTACTAAATGTCATCTTTTGTTTTGTTTTACTTTTTAAAATGTGTTTGTTTTGTTTTTTTAACACATCTCAAAGACTTTGAGGAATGAAGCAGGCATGACTAAATAATAAATAAGCATAAAGAACAGATATAAAGCTTTAAGATTGTTTCTAATTTCTCCCACCTTTAAAAAAAAAAAATCTATTAACTACCTTTTCCTACCAATTACTGTCCCATTTCTTAAAGTCCCTTTGCAGCAAAACACTCATCGGATTTCCCACTCTACCTCCTGCCACACACTGCACCAAACGTCACATAGCCTCCCTCACTGCTAAAACCACTCGTCAACCTTTAGATATGCCTTCTTTACCTGGTTTCCAGGATATTTCTCTCCTTTTTCTTCCTACCTTTCCTGTAACTCTTTTTGTCTGCTAATTCACCCTCTTCTCCTAGACCTCTTAAATTTTAAATGCCCCAAGACTTCATCCTTCATCCTCTGCCTTTCTCCATCTAAATATGACATAATGCTTTAATATCCAGTTTTATATATTCAGTTCAGATCTTTCTACCAAGCAACTCCAGATTCACATATTCTAATGCCTTCTTAATAACTAGGCATCATTATTACCTCAATATCCAAATATATTTATCTGATCTTCTCCACCTTCTCCAAAATAAATACATTTTTTATTGCACTGAACGCTAATTCCATCCTTCCAGTTGCTAAAGCTGATAACTACATCACCCTTGAATCATTTCCTTTATTCATGCTCCATATGCAATCAATAAACAAATTCTGTTTGTAGAATATTCAAAATATATTCAGACTCTGACCATTTGCCATCAATCATCCTTCACTCAATCATCCTAATCTGAACGCAAGTCAGTGCTCAATTGCATTACTGTAATAGCTTCCAACATATCATTCTGTTTAACTCTTGTTTTCCTACAGTGTATTATCCACATATCTGCAATGATCCTTTCAAAATAAAAGTAAAATTGTGACATTTCTCGCCTTAAAAAGTCATTTCACTTGAAATAAAAAAATAAAATAACAGTACTTAAAATGGCTCAAACAGGCCTCTGTCCCCTGGCGCCTCCTAGACCTTGTCTCTTTCTATTCTCTTCCTGTTAACCCTAATCTATCAAAATCACCTCCTTATTGTTCTCTGCATATGTCATAAGGCATTCTCTTACCTTGAGATCTTTGCAATGACTGTCCTCTCTTCCTGAAGGACTCTATCGCCAGATAATCAATTGGCTAATTATCTTATTCCCTTCAAGTCTGTCCCACATGACAATTTGTCATTGGTACCCTAAGACCCAGAATCCCAATCTCTGTTATCTTCCTCTATGTCTCCCATACCATTCATCATTTTCTAACATACTATAGAGTTTACTTATTTACTACTTCTCTCAATGAGAATAAAAGCTCCAGAAATGCAGAAAATTTGACCTGCTTAGTGGATATATCTAGCCAAGCATTCATAAGAATGCCTGGAAATAGTTGAAGATCATAAATATTATTGGAATCAATAAATATTATTGGAATCAATGAATATTGCTCTGCAAGGAAACTTCAAACAAAAGGAAAACATAGGGAAAATAAAAGGCATTGGTAAGATTCTCTGACTCATATCACCCTTAGAGGAAGAATTCACTGAAAATGAAAAGCTACCAATTCAAGGAATAATAGCCCTAGAATGGATTTTGCAGCACAGCAGTGACATTCACTTGGACTCTAATTTCAAGCCAGTGTCACTTGAATAACAATATACTGCATCCTCTGTGTTATCTGCCTCCTATAAAAATAGAGGGCTTGTCTTTTAAGTAAACTGACATAAAGTTTAATCAAAGTCTAACTAAAATAGGACTATAAATCTATTATAATCAAATTTCATCTTCTTATAATCCCCAATAAAAAGTACATCTTAAAAGTTTAGTTTCAAAGATATAGGACTAGAAAGGGATAATAAGTGTATACAACACTTGAACAACAATTTCAACCAATTTGGCCTAATTTATCTGAAAAATTATATTCAATGCCTATAGAAAACAGTCTTTTCAAATACACATATAATGGTCACCATAACAGACTATACAGTGTACCATAAATTCACAATGAGTTTTAAGATATCAAAATAATACAGATATGTTCTCTCACCATAAGAGAATTAAATTTAAATCAATAAAAATATCTCTAAAATCTCCAAATAAATTAAGCAATATCTTGTAATTAACAGGTTAAAGAAGAAATCACTAGAAAAATTAGAAAACATTTTAATTCAATGATAAATCCACAAGATATGAAAATAATGGGATGGACTAAAGTGTTTCAGAAGTGAATTTATAGCTAAATGCTTATATTTGGAAGTAGGAAAGTTGCAAATGAATGATGAGAGCTTCCACTATAAGAAGCTAGAAAGAAAAAAGTAAATTAAATCCTAAGTAAATAGAAAATTTTTAAAAATTAAGTATGGACAGAAATTGAAAAAATAGACAATAAAGAAAATTAACAGTCAAAAGTTGATTCTCTGAACAGATTAATAAAATTGATACATTTCTAGAACTGACAAATGAGTAAGAAATAAAACCTTAATTATCAATATTAGGAATGAAAACAAGCACTATGACTAGAGATCCTGCTGCTGCTGCTAAGTCGCTTCAGTCATGTCCGACTCTGTGCAACCCAGGAGACGGCAGCCCACCAGGCTCCCCCATCCCTGGGATTCTCCAGGCAAGAACACTGGAGTGGGTTGCCATTTCCTTCTGCAATGCATGAAAGTGAAAAGTGAAAGTGAAATTGCTCAGTCGTGTCCGACTCTTCGCGACCCCATGGACTGCAGCCTACCAGACTCCTCCATCCATGGGATTTTCCAGGCAAGAGACTGGAGTGGGCTGCCATTGCCTTCTCCGCATAAAGGAAGCTAGAGGCCCAAATGATTCCATTAATAAAAGCTATCAAACATTTAAGAAAGAAAAAGAAGAATCTCACTAAAATTCATTTATAGAAAGTAGAGACCACTCAAAACATTATCTTAATAGACCAGCCTTATCCCACTATCAAAATGTCACAGAAAATATTATAGTGAAAAAAATATTATACTTCCCATGAGCATAGATGCAAAACTTATAAACAAAATATAAGTAAATCAAACCCAGAAATATACTAAAAATATCATAACTAAGTAGAGTTAGTTTTAAAAAATCATATTTGACATATTGAACTAATAAAGAAAAAGCAGCTAACAAAATTGAGGGCCAAATCAAGATAAATATCACAAGCTAAAAATGGAAGTGGATCTCCATTTCTGATAAAGGGCATCTGTGAAAACCTATAGATAACCTTATAATTATGGGTGACATATTGACCTTTGTCCCCCAAGTTCAGAAATCCTGTGCAGCGCTGTCCTTAGTCACCCAGTCATGTTTGACTCTTTGCAGCCTCATGGACTGTAGCCCACCAGGCTCCTCTGTCCTTGGGGATTCTCCAGGCAAGAATATTGGAGTGGGCTGCCATGCCCTCCTCCAGGGCATGTCCTCAACCCAGGGATCAAACTCAAGTCTCCTGCACTGCAGGTGGATTCTTTACTATCTGAGCCACCGGTGAAAGCTAGTCAGTGCGAAAAAAATCAAAAGCATAAAATTTGAAAAAAGGCATTAAACTGTTTTCATTCACAGAAATAAAAATTATATTAATTGATCATATGTTATATATATGAAATGCAAAGTAAACTACAGAAATATTTAACCTCTGAGGTACCAGGGAAGCCCACAGAAAGATTACTAAAACTAATAAGTAAATTTAACAAGATGTAGAACAAAAAGTTAATATAGAAAAAAAGTATATACTTGTGTATACTAGCAACAAGTAATTGAAAATAAAATTTGAGAAAAAAAAAACTTCATCTGCAATAAGGAAAATCTGCAAAATATTTGCACATTGAAATTACAAAACATTTTATTTATTTATTTTACAAAACATTTTAAAAGATACTATTAATGACCTAAATAAATAGAGAGACCACGTTTTGGATTGAAAGAATCAACATTGAAACAATGTCAATTCTCCCCAAACTATCTCCAGATTCAACACAATTCTGATAAAAATCCCAGCAGGTTTTGTTATACAAATTTACAACATAAGTTTAAAATGTATAAATATCCCAAAGGACTTGAGATAAATAGAAAGAAAAGAAAAACTTGAAGAAAAGTGAACTTGGAGGACTTATGCAACCTGATTTCAAACTATATTACTATAAAGTTCTAGTGATCAAGATAGTGTGACATTGGCCTAAGGAAAGAAAAACATATCAATGGGATAGATTAGAGATTTCAAAAATAGGCCAATACATATAAGGTCAGTGGAGAAAAGAGTCTTTTCAATAAATGGTGATGAAACAACTTACCAAAATGCAAGCTACTTCAATCCATAATAAAGCTCAATTCAAAATATATCATAGACCTAAAGACAAAAGCTAAAACTATAAATCTGTAAGAAAGCATGGTAGAATATGTTCACGGACTTGGGGAGGCAGTAACTCTTAGCACACAGAAAGCACTATCCATAAAAGAAATAAAATGATGATAATAATTTGGACATTATAATAAAATTTGAAAAGTCCTTGTTTCTAAAGATATGATAAAAATGACAAAGATGCAAGTACACATATACCAAGTATCCAAAAACATTAAAAAAAAAAAAACCTGCTAAAAAAATAATTAAAAGATAGCCCAAATTTTTAACAGGGAAAAGACTATACCACAATGGAAATAAAAAGCATATTAAAAAGTATTCAGCATCTTTAGTCATCAGTTCAGTTCAGATCAGCCGCTCAGTAGTGTCTGACTCTTTGTGACCCCATGGACCTCAGCACGCCAGGCCTCCCTGTCCATCACCAACTTCCAGAGTTTACTTAAACTCATGTCCACTGAGTTAGTGAGGCCATCCAGTCGTGTTATCCTCTGTCGTCCCCTTCTCCTCCCACCTTCAATCTTTCCCAGCATCAGGGTCATTTCAAATGTGTCAATTCTTTGCATCAGGTGGCCAAAGTATTGGCATTACTGCTTCAATATCAGTCCTTCCAATATTCAGGACTGATTTCCTTTAGGATGGACTGGTTGGATCTCCTTGCAGTCCAAGAGACTCTCAGAAGTCTTCTCCAATACCACAGTTCAAAAGCATCAATTCTTCAGCAATCAGCTTTCTTTATAGTCCGACTCTCACATCCATACATGACTAGATGGACCTTTAATGGCAGAATAATGTCTCTGCTTTTTAATATGCTGTCTAGGTTGGTCATAACTTTTCTTCCAAGGAGCAAGCGTCTTTTAATTTCATGGGTGCAGTCACCATCTGCAGTGATTTTGGAGCCCAAAAAATAAAGTTTGCCAGTGTTTCCACTGTTTCCCCATCTATTTCCCATGAAGTGATGGGACCAGATGCCATGATCTTAGTTTTCTGAATGTTGAGTTTTAAGCCAACTTTTTCACTCTCCTCTTTCACTTTCATAAAGAGGCTCTTCAGTTCTTCACTTTCTGCCATAAGGGTGGTATCATCTGCATATGTAAGGTTATTGATATTTCTCCCAGCAATCTTGATTCCAGCTTGTACTTCGTACAGCTCAGCATCTCTCATGATGTACTCTGAATATAAGTTAAATAAACAGGAGATGGCAAAGTGAACATTGACATTTTAGGAATCAGTGAACTAAAATGGACTGGAATGGGTTAATTTAACTCAGATGACCATTATATCTACTACTGTGGCCAAGGATCCCTTAGAAGAAATGGAGTAGCCATCTTAGTCAACAAGAGTCTGAAATGCAGTACTTGGATGCAATCTCAATGACGACAGCATGATCTCTGTTTGTTTCAAGGCAAACCATTCAATATCACAGAAATCCAAGTATGCCCTGACCAGCAATGCTGAAGAAGCTGAAGCTGAACAGTGCTATCAAGACCTGCAAGACCCTCTAAAACTAACACCCAAAAAAGATGTCCTTTTCATTATAGGGGACTGGAATGCAAAAGTAGGAAGAAATACCTGGAGTAACAGGCAAATTTGGCCTGGGGGTCCAGAATGAAGCAGGGCAAAAGCTAGTAGAGTTTTGCCGAGGGAATGCACTCGTCATAGCAAATAGCCTCTTCCAACAACACAAGAGAAGACTCTACACATGGACATCACCAGATGGTTAACACTGAAATCAGATTGATTATATTCTTTGCAGCCAAAGAGGGAGAAGCTCTATACAGTCAGCAAAAATAAGACCAGGAGCTGACTGTGGCTCAGATCATGAACTCGTTATTGCCAATTTCAGACTTAAATTGAAGAAAGTAGGGAAAACCACTAGACTATTCAGGCATGACCTAAATCAAATCCCTTATGATTATACAGTGGAAGTGAGAAATAGATTTAAGGAACTAGATCTGATAGACGGAGTGCCTGACAGAGTGCCTGATGGCAAGACCACCCCCAAGAAAAAGAAATGAAAAAAAAGCAAAATGGCTGTCTAAGGAGGACTTACAAATAGCTGTAAAAAGAAGAAAATTGAAAGCAAAGGAGAAAAAGAAAGATATACCCATTTGAATGCAGAGTTCCAAAGAATAGCAAGGAAAGATAAGAAAGTCTTCCTCAGTGATCAGTGCAATCATCAGGAAATTGCAAATTAAAGCCACAGAGGTAATACTGTTTCACAATCAATAGAACAGTTAAAATTAGAAGGACTGACAACCTCAAATGTTAATGAGGATTCGGAGCCACTGGAAATCCCATAACAGTGTTGGTGAAAATGATAAAGTAGTACAACTACTTTGGAAACCTTCGGAAGTTTCTAAGTAAAATTAAACATACATGTCCTATACCAGCATTTCTGCTCCTGAGTATTTACTTAGAAAAAAATGAAAACATATCAACATAAAAATCTGTGCAAAATGTTTCTAACAGCTTTATTCATACTAGTCAAAAACTAGAAACAACCAAAATATCTTATCAGTAGGAAATTACATAAATATTTTGGTACAAAAATGAGGAAGAAAAAAAAGAGGGGGACAAACTACTGATAAAAGAAACATGACAATTTGCAAAAACATATGTATATGAAAAGAAGCCAGGCACAAACAGTACATATTATATTATCTATACATAATTAATTTTATATACAATCCAAAGTAGTTTATAGTGATAGAAATCAAGACAGTAGTCACCTATGAAAGTAAAAGTGAAGTTGCTCAGCTGTGTCCAATTCTTTGCGACCCCATGGACTATAGCCTACCAGGCTTCTCTGTCCATGGGATTTTCCAGGCAAGAGTACTGGAGTGGGTTGTCATTTCCTTCTCCAGGTCACCTATGAGAGTGATGTATACAAGGAACTTACTACAGAGGTTGAAATGTTGTATATTTGGGTTGAGATAGTATTTATATATGTGCAAACATTTGTGAAAATTCATTGAATCATAGATCATTTAAGATCTATACATTTCACTTTAAGCCGATTTTATCTTAATAAAGCATTTTAAAATACAAATTATCTTGGTTCATTAGTCAAAAGTCATTGGTGAAATGACATTCCAAGGTGCCACTTAGGAATGTGTGTGTTCTCAAAGATAAAGTATTGTTGAGAAATTCTGTGATATTTGAAAGCTTTGGATATATTTGTTGGCTGGACATGGAAAAATATTGGCTGATACTCAAACATGCAATGTTATGTTCTTACATATTTTATTATGGACATAGGTACTATAAAAGGAAAAATCTACCTTTGCCCAAATTATATCACCAGTTTCTTTGTGATTAGAAGTATAGATATGGAAACCAAGGTATCAGACTAGCATAAAGCATAGAGAACATGGTCTATATGCTTTGTATTTTCTGGTAATCAAATCTGAATTTTCTAGGAAATACAAAGTTATCTAAATCTTCTGTGTTCTTGTATCTACAAGCTCTAAATGTGTTTTAGCATTTCCATTAAGTCAATGACAACATATGCTTGAATTTGCTTCATAGGTAGAAGCATTGAAGCAAAGGGAAATTAAATTCATAATCACTTGACAGCAGTGTGACTAGTTTAAACAGGAACAGTTCTAGCGCTCAGTCAACTGTTATCTTAATTGTTCAAAACTGGACAACAAATAAAATTTATTTTTAATGAGTAGACCATTTTTTAAATAAACATCACAACCTGATCTCCTAATTTTAAATAATCAAGCAATGGAAAAAGAAACTTTTAAACCAACCTCTCAGCTTCTGGTCTGTAGCATTTCCTCCAGTAAATGTTAGCTCCTTATATCACCAACAAAGCCTTTCTGAAGCCCCAGAGAAAAATAAGATGGAATCTAGCCTAATCTACTTGCCTTTAGGGGGTCAAGTGCAGAGGCCTTGTACCTAACCTTAAGGATTAGGGTTCCCAGCACAGAACCAACCATTTTGTCTAATACCTCAATAGGCTGTGTGCAGAGACATTGCACTCAAGACACTCAGTTAAAGATGTCAGTGGCAGATGATGTGCAGAAATGTTGTGTCAGGCACTGTAATCTGAAACATGAGCAGTAAAACTCTATCTACCATGCAACAATTCTGCCCCTTCCTGCTGCTGATAAGGGCACTATAAAGCAGAGCCAATGACTGTCAGTTAGGGATAGTATGCAGTCTAGAGTGAAAGTTTGAATTTCTGCATTCTATGATCAAAGAATTAAGCTTTCCCTTGCTTTTGAACTGAACTCAGTCTTGTTCTATTGATGTAAGTGACACTGGGCAGAAGGACCTTTACTGGGCAGGGACTCAGAAGGGTGGATGACACAAACACAGAGGGCAAAATAAAAGTGAGTTAACTATAAAAACAGCTTGCTATTGGCAATAGTTCTCTAAAAGAATGAATAGTATATCTGAGTTTTCCTTGTCTCTAGTTAATTTGCTGAAGTATGGCACTAGCTCTTACAAAAGCAACCTACAAAATTTTCATTACTTGCTCACTTGGACATCTTTTTATAATATAATTCATTCTAAGGTAATCCAGAGTATGACCACTCTTTGAAGGTTTATCTCTTACCCACATAAAGTATTTCCCAATCATGTTATGGTCACAGACACTTTTGTTAATTGGATGAACGCTGCTATGAATTCTCTCTTCAGAAAAAAAAGAACATATATTTGTAAACATCCAATTTTGAAAGTACTTTCTCAAGGCCCATAAACTTGAGACTAAGAAAACCTGCTTTTAAAAAACTCATATCTGAAACTTACAGTGATTATTTTAATGACCAATTTAATTCTAACTATTATTCAACATGTTATATAGAGAAGTGGTTCACACTGAGGGGTATGGGAAACTCCTTTTTAGATTTACATGTAAAATAGTCATGTAATACAAGTAATACTTTGTGAACCTGTTTTACTATGCACTTCCTTTCAGTTTTAAGTAAACTTAATCACAACTTCTGTTATATTTAAAAATTATGGTCCATGAATGGGAAAAACAGGTTATTCAGTGTAAGGACAATGTTTGTTGAATAGATGTATTTGCAGACCCTCTAGAATAACTAGATCTAGAATAGAATAACTAGGATCTAGAATAACTCCAAGATCCTCTGCCCAACTTCCATCAAAGTCCAGAGGCTCAGAGTTAACTGATTGGGGGAAAAAACAGAAATTAATTAAAAGTTTCAAACGGAAAATATTTTAATTTAAATAAACAGAAGAATATCTTCTGACACACAGAGAGATTATTAAGAAAAAATTTATTGTAATATAACTGCTGTAATTATATTGCACTGCTCTTTTTAAATAGCATTAGATTGCTTCAACATGTTATTTGCATTTTGTTTCAGAAAGATTTCTTAACAGCAAATTGTTTCCATTTTCATTTATAACCTGTGGTGACACAAAGTGAACTGGGCTCTACAAATTACTGTGGAAAGCCGTAAGTTAACAATTTGGTAAAACAAAGCCCCAAGGACATGACAAACAAATGGGGAATGTGGTGTTTGCAATTGCAGACTAAAAGAAGAGAAAACATCTGAATTGCAAATACCATATTAAAAGTGGACACTGCTTATGACTGCTTTTTGCAATAGTTTTGCAGGCCTGAGGTGAGAAATAAAAAATTGGTCACTCAATTTAACCATTGAACACTTGGACTACTTACTATTGTATCCTTGGGCTTCCCTGGTGGCTCAGATGGTAAAGAATCTGACAGCAATGCAGGAGATCCAGGTTCAATCCCTGTGTTAGGAACATCCCCTGCAGAAGGAAGTGGCAACCCCCTCCAATATTCTTGTCTAAAAAATTTTATGGACAGAGGAGCTTGGTGGACTATAGTCCATGGGGTCAAAAAGAGTCGGACATGACTGAGCGACTGAACTGAACTGAACTAAGTTAACGTGAGGTTACAGTGTGTGTGTATTACTTGCTCAGTCGTGTCTGACTCTTTTCGAACCCATGAATTGCAGCATGCCAGGCCTCCCTGTCCATCACCAACTCCTGGAGTTCACTCAAACTCATGTCCATCGAGTCAGTGATGTCATCCAGCCATCTCATCCTCTGTTGTCCCTTTCTCCTCCTGCCCTCAATCCCTCCCAGCATCAGGGTCTTTTCCAATGAGTCAACTCTTCGCATGAGGTGGCCAAAGTACTGGAGTTTCAGCTTTAGCATCAGTCCTTCCAATGAACACCCACGACTGACCTCCTTTAGGATGGACTGGTTGCACCTCCTTGCAGTCCAAGGGACTCTCAAGAGTCTTCTCCAACACCACAGTTCAAAAGCATCAATTCTTTGGTGCTCAGCTTTCTTCACAGTCCAACTCTCACATCCATACATGACTACTGGAAAAACCATAGCCTTGACTAGACAGACCTTTGTTGGCAAAGTAATACCTCTGCTTTTGAATATGCTATCTAGGTTGGTCATAACTTTCCTTCTAAGGAGTAAGCGTCTTTTTATTTCATGGCTGCAATCACCATCTGCACTGATTTTGGAGCCCAAGAAAATAAAGTCTGACACTGCTTTCACTGTTTCCCCATCTATTTGCCATGAAGTGATGGGACTGGATGCCATGATCTTAGTTTTCTGAATGTTGAGCTTTAAGCCAACTTTTTCGCTCTCCTCTTTCACTTTCATCAAGGGGCTCTTTAGTTCCTCTTCACTTTCTGCCATAAGGGTGGTGTCATCTGCATATCTGAGGTTATTGATGTTTCTCCCAGCAATCTTGATTCCAGCTTGTGCTTCTTCCAGCCCAGCGTTTCTCATGATGTACTCTGCATAGAAGTTAAATAAGCAGGGTGACAATATACAGCCTTGATGTACTCCTTTTCCTATTTGGAACCAGTCTGTTGTTCCATGTCCAGTTCTAACTGTTGCTTCCATACAGGTTTCTCAAGAGGCAGCTTAGGTGGTCTGGTATTCCCATCTCTTTCAGAATTTTCCACAGCTTATTGTGATCCACACAGTCAAAAGCTTTGGCATAGTCAATAATGCAGAAATAGATGTTTTTCTGGAACTCTTTTGCTTTTCCATGATCCAGCAGATGTTGGCAATTTGATCTCTGGTTCCTCTGCCTTTTCTAAAACCAGCTTGAACATCAGGGAGTTCACGGTTCATGTACTGCTGAAGCCTGGCTCAGAGAATTTTGAGCATTACTTACTAGTGCATGAGATGAGTGCAATTGTGTGGCAGTTTGAGCATTCTTTGGCATTGCCTTTCTTTGGGATTGGAATGAAAACTGACCTTTTCCAGTCCTGTGGCCACTGCTGAGTTTTCCAAATTTGCTGGCATATTGAGTGCAACACTTTCACGGCATCATCTTTCAGGATTTGAAACAGCTCCACTGCAATTCCATCACCTCCACTAGCTTTGTTCGTAGTGATGCTTTCTAAGGCCCACTTGACTTCGCATTCCAGGATGTCTGGCTCTAAGTGAGTGATCACATCATCATGGTTATCTGGGTCATGAAGCTAAGTATCCAGTTAATCACTAGAAGCATACTTGAAGGTCATTTACCCTTGATTGCCTTGAGCTAGTAAATATTTTAAGGAGTTTCAAAGTTTTAGTTTGGGTAGAGGCATGATCACCCAGAGACCCCACAGACTGAGACAGAACTGTGTCTGAGTGTCTCCTACAGAATTACAGGTCAGCAGTGGACTGCCACAAGGGCAGGAGCTCTAGGTGCAGCAGATCTGGGTATGGCATAAGCCCTCTTGGAGGAGGTCATCATTAACCCCACCACAGAGCTGCAGAATTTACATAGGACTAGGGAAACAGACTCTTGGAGGGCACAAACAGAACCTTGTACACAACAGGACCCAGGAGAAAGGAGCAGTGACCCCACAAGAGACTGACCCAGACTTGCCTGTAAGTGTCCAGTAGTCTCTGGCAGAGGCATGGGTCGGCGGTGGCCTGCTGCAGGGTTGGGGGTGCTGAGTGTAGCAATGCATGCATGGGACCTTTTGAAGAAGGTCCCCAATATCATTACATCCACCATAGCTTGGCCCCAGGTAAATAATAGCTAGGGAACACACCCCCACCCATCAACAGAAAATTGGATTAAAGATTTCCTGAGCATGGCCTCTCCCATCAGAACAAGCCCAGTTTCCCCCCCTCCCCCCAGTCAGTTTCTCCAATTAGGAAGCTTATATAAACTTCTTATCCTTCTCCATCAGAGGACAGACAGACTGAAAATCACAATCACAGAAAACTAACCAATCTGATCACACAGACCACAGCCTTGTCTAACTCAATGAAACTATGAGCAATGCCATGTAGGGCAAACCAAGACTGATTAGTCTCTCTGATGGTGGAGAGGTCTGACAAAACATGGTCCACTGGAGAAGGGAATGGCAAACCACTTCAGAATTCTTGCTGTGAGAACCTCATGAACAGTATGAAAAGGCAAAAAGTAGGACACTGAAACATGAACTCCCCAGGTCGGTAGGTGCCCTATATGGTACTGGAGATCATTGGAGAAATAACTCTGGAAAGAATGAAGAGATGGAACCAAAGCAAAAACAACACCCAGTTGTGGATGTGACTGGTGATGGAAATAAAGTCTGATGCTGTAAAGAACAATATTGCATAGAAACCTGGAATGTTAGGTCCATGAATCAAGGCAAATTGGAAGTGGTCAAACAAGAGATGGCAAGAGTGAACATCAACATTCTAGGAATCAGTGAACTAAAATGGACTGGAATGGGTGAATTTAATTCGGATGACCATATTATTTACTACTGTGGCCAAGAATCACTTAGAAGAAATGGAGTAGCCATCATAGTCAGCAAAAGTCTGAAATGCAATACTTAGATGCAGTCTCAAAAATGACAGAATGATCTCTGTTTGTTTCCAAGGCAAATCATTCAATATCACAGTAATCCAAGTCTACACCCCGACCAGCAATGCTGAAGAAGCTGAGGTTGAACAGCTCTATCAAGCCCTACAAGACCTTCTAGAATGAACCCAAAAAAGATGTCCTTTTCATTATAGGGGACTGGAAGGCAAAAGTAGGAAGTGAAGAAATACCTGGAGTAAAAGGTAAATTTGGCCTTGGGGTACAGAATGAAGCAGAACAAAGGCTAATAGAGTTTTGCCAAGGGAACACACTGGTCATAGCAAACAGCCTCTTCCAACAATGCAAGAGAAGACTCTACGCATGGACATCACCAGATGATCAATATTGAAATCAGATTGATTATATTCTTTGCAGCCGAAGAGAGAGAAGCTGTATACCGTCAGCAAAAACAAGACTGGGAGATGACTGTGACTCAGATCATGAACTCCTTACTGTCAAATTCAGACTTAAATTAAATAAAGTAGGGAAAACCATTAGGCAATTCAGGTATGACCTAAATCAAATCCCTTACCATTATACGGTAGAAGTGAGAAATAGATTCAAGTCATTAGATCAGATAGACAGAGTGCCTGAAGAGCTATGGATGGAGGTTTGTGACATTGTCTAGGAAGCAGGGATCAAGACCATCCCCAAGAAAAATAAATGCAAAAAGGCACAATGGTTGTCTGAGGAGGCCTTACAAATAGCTGTGAAAAGAAGAGAATTAAAAGCAAAGGAGAAAAGGAAAGATAAACCCATTTGAATGCAGAGTTCCAAAGAATAGCAAGGAGAGATAAGCAAGACTACCTCAGTGATCCCTGGTGGCTCAGATGGTAAAGCGTCTGCCAACAATGCGGAAGACCTTGGTTCAATCCCTGGGTTGGGAAGATCTCCCGGAGAAGGAAATGGCAACCCACTCCAGTATTCTTGCCTGGAAAACCCCATGGGTGGAGGAACCTGGTAGGCTATAGTCCATGGGGTTTCAGAGAGTCAGACACGACTAAGCGACTTCACTTCTTCACTTCATCTCAGTGATCAGTGCAAAGAAATAGAGGAAAGCAATATAATGGGAAAGACTAGAGATCTCTTCAAGAAAATTAGAGATACCAAGGGAACATTTCATGCATTAAATGGGCACATTAAAGGCAGAAATGGTATGGACCTAACAGAAGCAGAAAATGTTGAGAAGAGGTGGTAAGAATACACAGAAGAGTTATACAGGAAAGATCTTCACGATCCAGATAACCACGATGGTGTGATCACTCACCTAGAATTCATCCTGGAATTTGAAGCCAAGTGGGCCTTAGGAAGCATCACTATGAACAAAGCAGATAGAGGTGATGGAATTCCAGTTGAGCTATTTCAAATGCTAAAAGATGATGCTGTGAAAGTGCTGCACCCAATATGCCAGCCAATTTGGAAAACTCAGCAGTGGCCACAGGACTGGAAAAGTTTTTATTCCAATCCCAAAGAAAGGCAATGCCAAAGAATGCTCAAACTACCACACAATTGCACTCATCTCACATGCTAGTAAAGTAATGCTCAAAATTCTCCAAGCCAGGCTTCAATAGTACATGGACCATGAACTTCCAGATGTTCAAGCTGGATTTAGAAAAGACAGAGGGACCAGAGATCAAATTGCAAACATCTGCTGGATCACAGAAAAAGCAAGAGAGTTCCAGAAAAACATCTACTTTTGCTTTATTGACTATGCCAAAGCCTTTGACTGTGTGGATCACAACAAGCTGTTGAAAATTTTGGAAGAGATAGGAATACCAGACCACCTGACCTGCCTCCTGAGAAATCTGTATGCAGGTCAGGAAGCAACAGTTAGAACTGGACATGGAACAACAGACTGTTTCCAAATCGAGAAAGGAATATGTCAAGACTATATATTGTCACCCTGCTTATTTAACTTATGTGCAGATTACATCGTGAGAGATGTTGGGCTGGAGGAAGCACAAGCTGGAATCAAGATTGCCAGGAGAAATATCAATAACCTCAGATATGCAGATGACACCACACTTAAGGCAGAAAGCAAAGAACTAAAGAACCTCTGGATGAGAGTGAAAGAGGAGAGTGAAAAAGCTGGCTTAAAATTCAACATTCTAAAAACTAAGATCATGGCATCCGGTCCCATCACTTCATGGCAAAAAGATGGGGAAACAATGGAATCAGTGACAGACTTTATTTTCTTGGGCTCCAAAATCCCTGCAGATAGTGATTGCAGCCATGAAATTAAAAGATGCTTGCTCCTTGGAAGAAAAGTTGTGACCAACCTAGGCAGCATATTAAAAAGCAGAGACATTACTTTGCCAATGGAGGTCCATCTAGTCAAAGCTATGGTTTTTCCAGTAGTCATGTATGGATTAGGTTTAGGGTTAGTGGTGCAGAGGTTAAAGCGTCTGCCTGCAATATGAGAGAACTGGGTCCGATCCCTGGGTCGGGAAGATCCCCTGGAGAAGGAAATGGCAACCCACTCCAGTATTCTTGCCTGGAGAATCCCATGGACAGAGGAGCTTGGTGGGCTACAGTCCACGGATCACAAAGAGTCAGACACAACTGAGCGACTTCACTTCACTTCATGTATGGATGTGAGAGTTGGACTATAAAGAAAGCTGAGCACTGAGGAATGATGCTTTTGAAGAGACTCTCCCCTTGGACTACAAGAAGATCCAACCAGCCCACCCTAAAGGAAATCAGTACTGAATATTCATTGGAAGGACTGATGCTGAAGCTGAAACTCGATACTCTGGCCACCTGATACAAAGAACTGACTCTTGAAAAGACCCTGATGCTGGGAAAGATTGAAGGCAGAAGGAGAAGGGGATGACAGAGGATGAGATGGTTGGATGCCATCACCTACTCACTTGACATGAGTTTGAGTAAACTCTGGGGGTTGATGATGGACAGGGAGGGCTGGCATACTACATACAGTCCACGGGGTCACAAAGAGTCGGACACGACTGAGCAACTGAACTGAACTAATGATCAGATAGCTTAATAAGGCACTTTGTGCAAGACCATAACTAAGTTTTGTTGTGTTTTACAGGTATCTTGTCACAGAATCAAAGTTGACTTCTCTTGTTTTTCTTTACCACAGAGGAACCCAGACATGCTCTATTTGCAAACTGACTGCATGAAATGAAAAGCACAGTAATTCTGAAGCTGTTGGCTTGGTAAAATGAGAATGTAATTAAAAAGAAAAAGGTTAATAAAAGAACATGCTGGGAATTGAAAATAAAAAAATCTGAATTGATGTCCCTGCCTGCTCATAGGTCTTTTGCACAGTGTAGAAAGCTATCTCAAATGCTTTGCTTATCCTAGAGTCCATACTCTTCTCCCTCTATTGCCTATTCCTATATTTTCGTCCTTAACAATCCCTGCAAATAAACAAAATTTTTTGCATTCAAAATATCTGCTCTATTAATCTGATGCTAATGATTACCTCAAATTATTTGTTCATTTGCATAGCAGAAATAAAAAATAATTTTTAGAAGTCTGCTATCTTTCTTTACATTCTAAACTCTTTGTCACTAGCTCTTTTCCCATCACCATGTTATTTCCGTCAAGCACATAATGTCTTCAGGATAATTATATTCCCATATTTTAAACTTATTCTTAATATCAATACACTTGAAAAGAAGGAAAGTCTTTTGTTTTTCCACACACCAATAATATGTGAAACACAGAGGCTTTTTAAGATGTTTCACAGTGATTACTGACTTGGAACAGAGGGGGACCTTGAGGGTCATCTAGTGAGACACTCCCATTTTGCACATAAAGAAGATGTGGCCCATATGATTTACCGAGGGTGACACAGTTAGTGGCAGAGCTACTGCCAGATGGTTCCCAGGTCTATAAACCAAAAGCCCTGGTGATGCTAAATGTGTGTAATGGAGTCAAAATCCTCCCTGTTGGTAAAGAGTAATTCCATTCTTCCACTTTCTACTTCCACTATAACTCACCCAGTTTAGATTTTATTTTGTATGACTTCAAATTCTCATTTTCCTAAGTTAATTATCTAATACACCAATGCCACATTAATCTCCTTAAGAGTCTCCTTTTGTCTACTTTGACAAAGCCAGTCTTACTTTTCTCAAAGCCTCCTCAGAAAATGACGGCAACAAAAATTCACATCTAATCTGAAGTCTGGCATCCAGGACAATTTTTCCCCGTTGGGAAGAGATAAAATCAGCTTCAGTGACTGAGCAGAGGAAGACACAAGAGGGAAAGCAGGCTCCACATGAAAAGAAAACTTTGATCTCTGACACATTTTGTTATAACAATTCAACTTTCAGAATTAGGAGAGACCTGGTCATTAGGTATTCCAATATTTCTCAAAGAGTGCTACTTGGAATTCTAAGGCAAGGGATAACACTGTTAATGATTGTGGGGTCACATAGATTTAGAAAACTGCAGATACACCAATTAAATGGATTTCTTTCCTATAAAATTCTCAGAGCTTCGTATCTTAACAGGTATAGTTATACTCCAAAACAAACAAAAAAACATATAGGAAATATGTCTTAAGTTTATTTGAAAAAA
Organism: Budorcas taxicolor; assembly: GCF_023091745.1. Taxonomy (NCBI): domain Eukaryota; kingdom Metazoa; phylum Chordata; class Mammalia; order Artiodactyla; family Bovidae; genus Budorcas; species Budorcas taxicolor. The sequence continues at coordinate 37,210,421 of NC_068919.1, read as the reverse complement.
AAAACCTTTTTCAGGAGATCCCACAGAAAACAGTTTTGAGGGAAAACACGAATCTAGGCCAGTTTGATAAATTGTAATTTAGTGCCAGGAGTCAGAACAATAACAACAACAAAAAGATCACTTTGTTTTCAATCTACTGCTATTGACAGAAGTATTTCTGTTTGTCTTGAGCTTTTTTGATTGCAGAAAATTCTGTCAAGTTAAATCAAATAAGAAGAAAACAGCTAGAGAGGCTGAAACAAGCAGGAAGCCTCATCCAGGGTGAGCTGATCACAGGACTCAGGAAGGGCTGCCCTTAGAAAAAGGATGGAGATTGCCATCTCTAGCTCAAACTCCAATTAAAAGGCTTAATTATTAGTTGAGTAATAATAAGCACTGAGGAATCCATTGCATACAGAAAGATAAAGCACTAAAACTATTTAAACTTCAAGTAAAATTGCACACACATATAGTATAATTTTTAAAATAGGTTTAAAGTTTTGTAACTAAACTTCTACTAGCTAAAAACAGAGCATTCTAAGCAATATTAAGAATAGTAACTGCAATTGATTGAAAACTTCATTTTACATTTAAGTTAATGAGCTCACTAAATAAACACACAAACAAATATACACAATGTATATTACATGAAAGAATTACATTGATAACATTTTTCCTATACAAACTACACTGAGATAACCAAATAATAAATAAGCTTCTCTTTAGTGAAAGTGAAAGTTAAAGTCTCTCAGTCATGTCCGACTCTTTGCAACCCCATGGGCTATGCCACCCATGGAATTCTCCAAGCCAGAATACTGGAGTAGGTAGCCTTTCCCTTCTCCAGGAGATCTTCAAAACCCAGGGATTGAACCGAGGTCTCCTGCATTGCAGGCAGATTCTTTACCAACTGAGCTATCAGGGCAGCTCTTCTCTTTAATGAAGTTTTCCAAAAAATAAAGAAGGAATGATAGAATTATAGAATTACCCTAAGGAAATAAAAAATCTAGTCAGTGAACATCAAAGCACCAAATTTACAAAAAAAAAAAGAGACATACAGAATATTTATCTGTCTCCTAATGGATCCTCCTAAAAAGTAGAATTGCCCTAAAACTGAATATGAATTTGATCAATCCCCTATTTCCAAATACCTTTTGTACTAAATATAGGAAATAGAGGAGCATGTTAAGTGATACCAGTGTGGTACAGTCAGCAAAATTTACGACACAGGGAACTCTACTGGGTAAAAACCTTGATTTCTTCAACAAATATTGCATGGACAAAAAGAGGGACAGAAAACATTCAGATTTTAGAGAAATAGCAACTAATTAAAAATTCATGTCCTTTATTTGGATTCTGAGTTTAATTATTAGGTGTGATAATGATACTAGTTTTTAAAGTAGTCACCTTTTAGAGACATATACAGATGATCCACATACGCAGATGACACCTTCCTAATGGCAGAAAGTGAAGAGGAACTAAAGAGCCTCTTGATAAAAGTGAAAGAGAAGAGTGAAAAAACTGGCTTAAAACTCAACATTCAAAAGACTAAGATCATAGCCTCTGCCCCCATCACTTCATGGCAAATGGATGGAGACCAATGGAAAGAGTGATAGATTTTATCTTCTTGGCCTCCAAAATCACTGCAGACAGTGACTGCAGCCATGAAACTGGAAGAAAAGTTATGAACAACATAGACAGCATATTGAAAAGCAGAGATATCACTTTGTCAACAAAGGTCCGTCTAATCAAAGCTATGGTTTTTCCGGTGAGAATTGGACCATAAAGAAGGCTGAGTGCCAAAGAATTGATGTTTTTAAACTGTGGTGTCGGAGAAGACTCTTGAGAATCCCTTGGAGAGCAGGAAGATCAAATCAGTCAATCATAAAGAAAATCAACCCTGAGTATTCATTGGCAGGACTTATGCTGAAGCTGAAGCCCCAGTACTTTGGCCACCTGATGCGAAGAGCTGACTCACTGGAAAAGACACTGATGCTAGGAAATACTGAAGGCAATAGAAGGAGGCCACAGAGGATGAGATGGTTAGACAGCATCACTGACTCAATGGACATGACTTATGAATCTGAGCAAATTCCAGCATGCTGCAGTCCATGGGGTCGCAAAAAGTAGGACATGACTTAGTGACTGAACAACAACAATGACCAAAGTTTGACTGTAAAATTAGTCATTTACTCTTCAAATATTCTCTCTTTACCCTAAGAATTTTCAATTCATCTGTTTTCCACTGAAAAAATCATATAATAATAATAACTACTATTTATTAGATATGATTTATTCAGAAACTAGTACAAAGACAAAATATAAAACTGATTTAACCTAGTTTTTCTAGTACTTCTCATTTTATTCTTGATATGTCATTTTGAATTTTGATAAAATTTAAAATTATACATCACAAAATTTAGAAAAAAAATACTATTTTTAAACTCTTTCCAGGTTAATTGCTTTTTATGATACTATCTTTACTACTGCATTCACTATATGTGCAAAATTATGCATGGGTATACAAAATCTGCAGCTCAATATCATGGACTCATTCTATATTTCACCAGCTATTTCACAAAATACTTGTTCTCCACCATGGACTGTAGCCTGCCAGGCTCCTCTGTCCATGAAATTCTCCAGGCAGAAATACTCGAGTGGGTAGCCACTCCCTTATCCAGGGCATCTTCCTGACCCAGGGATGAAACCCCGGGTCTCCTACATTGCAGGCAGATTCTTTACCATCAGAGCCACCAGGAAAGCCCACTCCCCACCTATTATATGGTAAATACTCCAAGGACAAAGTTCCTTATAAATATTTGGAAAAACCCCTGGGTCTGAATAAATCCTCTTGAATAGATGAAAGAGAAAAATAATTGTGTATTTTTAAAATATACTTTCTTCCAATGTGAACATTTTTTTTAATTAAATTAAGTTTTAAATGGTGGTCTTGTTGAAAAAATATGTGAAACCAAAGCTCTGCCACTAATACTGTAATCTTATATAAATAAATCATTTAATAATAAGGAAAAAGTTTAAAGATGTAGATAAGTATAATGTAAATCATAAAGTAGATAAAAGACATTCCCTACAGGGAACACTTTATACCAGAGGTCATCAAGCTTTTCTCTATAAAAGATTAGATAGTAAATATAATATTTCAGGCTTTGCAGACCATATGAACTCTGTTGCAACTACTCAGCTCCACTGATGCAGCATGAGAGCAGCAACAGACCATGTACAAACAAATGAGTGGCCATGTTCCAATAAAACTTAGCTTATGACAATGAAATTTTATTTTTCTAGCATCTTCATGTATCAAGCAGTATTTTTCTTCTGGTGTTTTTCAACCTTTACAAATGTAAAAATCATTCTTAGTTCACAAGCCCTGTAGAAACAGGTAGTAGGCAGGATCTGGCAGACAGACTCTGTGTTTGCCAATCCCTGCTTCATACATACCCTCTCGCAAGTCCGATCAACAATCAGAATTGGTTTTCTTGTTCATGTCATTCTGTGTCTTCTAACTCTGCAGAAAAAGCCATCTTTAGTTACACATTTAGTACCTAGAAGTATATTATGTATTTGCAACATCAGAAACAAATGACTTTAATGTGAAGGATCATCAAGCAGAATTCAGGTTACAGAACAGTTGGAAGAATTAGAGGCTATTAAAAAGGTAATCTTAAGTGACTTCAAACAATTATATTTATACCAATGCAGATAACAATGGCCAGGGGAGAGTGAGTTTAACTTAGAGATTCTTAATGCAAAGGAGTGCTTAGTTAGAAAGAGACTATGAAGGAGAGAAATTTTCAGTCTACTGTATGAGTGGGATAAGGTTGTATGTATGCTTGTATTGAGTTCTAGGTTAGAGGATGAAGAAAAAGAAGCCAGCAAACTTTCATGCAACAGTTGCAACCGTGCAGAGAAAATCAAAGTGCAACAATATGCAGTTCTCAACAACAATAGAATCAATATGCAGTTCTCACTAGTAAAAAGTAGATAAGGGTTGGGGAGCATTAGAAAATGACTTTAAAGATGACTGCTCAAAATGCAACTTAATACCTTCTCTCTGAAAAAAAACTCCAGGCAAATAATCTGAAGACAAATTAAAATCAACCCATCCTCCTGAATACTTAAGCTCTAGACTTCAATTCTAAGAAAAGATTCAAAGTGAAAATATTTTATTAACCAACACCTGAATAATAAAATACTTATTATTTATAAACTGCCTACCAGGCACCTGTCAATGTTTCAGATGACACAACTGGTGAACAAAGTTTGCACCTTTGTAATGAGAATTGAAGAAACGCAGTATAAATAACCCAGCAACTTTGCAGCAACACACAGGAGTGCTAGGTCCAGAGTCTGGAACCCAAAAGCTATTTTCAAGCCCCAGTGTTTGCAGCAGATAATAAAAGAGAAATCACATGAATGGTAGTTTAAAAATCAAGTCAAATTTGGGCTTCTGACTATGATGTATTTCACCACTTTGAATCTCCAAACGTTTTCCCTAGAGCTATAATTAAAAGAGTAGAAGGGTAGATAGTCCAAACTTCCATTTGAGATCTATGATTTTTATTTATAGTTAGAAATTTGATTGCAAATATTTCATTCTCCTTTTTTTTTTTTTTTTTGAAATGAGCTCAAATTCTAATTCACAAAGGAAAAGCTTGAACTGCAGCTTTGACTTCCAAAGACATGACAAAGAAAACTCTTTCAGCCTGAGTGCTACAAACAATTCTCCAAGCACTTTTCAAACTCTTCCTTTAATTAACAGGATGATTTCTTCCCTGTAAAGAAACAGAAATGGTACCATTTCCCCTGTCTGTGTTTCTCCACACAAACAGATACCTTGGATCTTAAGCTCAGGACTTCAAAAGTAGGCTGGTGTTAATAACCTCCAAGGCCCATCAGGTTGATTAGCAGGAGAACTGTGGTTAAGAACATCTCTAAAGGATCAGGTCATGTGAGCAGATGTGCAAAAAATGTGGAACCAGAAAGTCTGAACATTTCTCACATTTAGGGAACTAATATCAGAGGCAAAGTTTTCTGTTAGAAAATGACATCATATTAATGAATTATGGGAAATGGATTTACTTAATATGAAGATAAATGAGATATTTGTTCATCTACTTTCTCTATTTCTTTTTGAGTATTTCTCTCTCTCTTTGATTAATCCTATTTCTTCATCTTCTTACTATTAATTTTCTTTTTTAAGCATTTTTCATTCCTGGCTTTTACAGTTCCTAAAGTTTATTACCTCTTTGCTAGAACCTGTTTGTGCATTATTTCTTACTTTCCTGAATCTTCTGTCCTGCCTTCCTGGGCAATAATGGAAACTGGAAACTAAACAGACATAGGAAAAATACACACCTGGGACTAAAAAAAAAAAAAAATCTGCTGCTACATCACCCCCACCATCACTTCACCCCAACAAAGTGATTTATGTTCCCAAGTTCTTCATGAAGCTCTTCCAGGGATTTTAAGGCCAAAACAAAGTGTGGCATGGATTGAACACATCACAACGAAAGGATTTAGGCAGGTTGATTAGCCTGGGAACATGCTGACAGCTGGTAAATTAAGGATCTGAAACTGCTGGGACTCCTGCACACAGTTTGACCCAGTAGCTGGGCCACATCAAAGTGTATGAAAACAGACTTTGTTCCCTCAGTTAGTCCTCCTCTCTGGCCAAATTCACTACCTTATTCTTTAATCAAAAGCTATTCCTCTAAGTGGATGGGCTATGTCACATTACACAAATCATTCTTATTTAATATTAAATTCTTTGGTTTTTTGAGAATATACACAGACATACTTGTATACACACACACAACCCCATACCAAACAACTCCAAAAAAATAGTGTCAGCAAAATGGTGTTTGTTTGTTGGATTATGTAGACTTTGTCTCACTGGTAGGTAAATGAGATGCTAATTCAAGAACTTTTTCAGAAAATCTAATTTATATTTAATATATTCTGGAATGCAAATGGAATTCTGGAAAGCATGGAAGAATGGAAGCATTAGAGTACATATGAGATTGTAACAGAAAAGAAGTGTTCCACTTTTTGACAAAACACCCAATATCCCAAACTGAATGACCTGCATCTAAAATATGCTAAGGGTAAAGGAAGGGCATTTCTTTCAAATATTTTCTCAGAGACTTTCATTCTACTTCATCCTCTCTCTCCTTTTCTGATTGCTTTTAAAAATACAGGGAAACCCACTCTATCATCACCTTTTTGCACCATGTAAGATTTCTGGAGTAAAAATATGAATGTGAACTAAAATAAGAACGTGAACTAAAATCTGTGTGCCCATTAGATTCTAATGTATTTCAAATGTCTTTGGTACAGTTTTATGTTTTTGAAACTTTTTGTTGTTTTGATGTTGAAACTGAATTTTTATTGATCAATTTGTGTGGTAGGTCTAAATGTTAGTCATGTAACATTCTCAGTTATTAAAAAAAAAGTTAATATACTCTTCAGGGATAGACTCTGTTCAGTTTCACAATATCACAGTTGCACATCTGAAACTCATATCAAAGCCACAATGAGCCACATACTGTAAGGTGAATGACATAACCGTATAACTTTGATTGGATAAACTACAGAACTATTGACCTTCACATATAGTTTCTAACATAGACTTTGATTTTAATGTTAAGTATGTCCATGATTTTAAAGTATTTATTTTATTTTTAAAGGTCAGTTAAAATTCCAGATGTTATAGCCTGTGTATTTATATTATTTTTAGAATTCCCATTAAATTGCAAAATTTATGCAAATTACACATCAATTCATTCTATAAAATGATATTTTATCTCTTTCACAAAAAGTCTTTTCCATACTGAAAACAATTATATACTAAATTTCTACTTTGCTGCCTGTTAAGATTTTGCTATAAATTTAAATAATAAATACTGCCTGTTATTCAAACACAAAGTGATCCCCAAAAAACCAACCCAATGGGCCATTGTGATAGTTTAATTTGCAATATGGGTTAATACATGATCAAAAACCACTGCTGACTACAAGGCTATTTCCAAGGAATTGTAAAAACTGTGAGCCTTTTTCATTTTCAGGGATTTGATAAGAAAAAATTGGTTTTTCCAAGAATCATCATTTCCTTTCACCAAAATACATCTCCTACCTATAAAAGGCCAAAAAAGCAAGTTAACTCATTGTTGTATGGCAAGGTTCAATGCAAAAGTGAAAAGAATTTCAATTAGAAAATGTCATGTTCCCATGTTCTAAAGAATTAATTTACTTTCCACTGTGAAAGCAAATTGAAGAGAGGGATTTAATACAATATACTCTAATACAACATTTCATTTCCTATTTCACTGGAATAAAATGCAAAATCCTTACCATGGCCTACAAAACCTTATGTAATCGCTCTCACTCCCACTCCAGGATCCAGCCTTGCCTCCAATCACTCTCCTATTCTTCCCTCTCCTCCTGCCAATCATTCCCCATATTATTCCTTCTGTATCAAAACACACCCTGCCTCAGAGCCTTTCCACTTATTGTGTCCTATGCTTGAAATGCTTTCCCCTAGAGAGCAACATGGCTTCATCCATCAGTTCATTCAATTCTCTTCCCAGCATTACTTCAGAGAGTTAAACATCCTACCAAAAATCTCCCTTTTAACCCTAACACTCTCTATTCTCTTCCTGTACAAAGTAAGTGCTCAAATATTTGAAACTTCTGAATGAGGGTTACAATAAAACCCTGATGGCCAAGATTAAATAACTCTTTCCAAGTATCATAGATATCTTCATAAAATCCTCACTATGGGTCTGGAAGGATGAATAGACATCCACAAAGCACAAAACAGCATTCACTTGTGCAAAATGGCCAGTGGTTCAGGAAACTAAAGAGTAAAATGGAGTGATTAGTTAGTGATGTGACTTTGTCTGCCTTGCCAAAGAATTTAGTGACTGGGGAGCAAAGTGAAGATTTAATCCCAGAGAAAAGGTTATATGAGAAAAGATCAGCTCTTTTGGAGGGACCTCACAGATAAAAGCATGGAGGACAGATTTGGGGCAGGTAAGAACAGAATCCTTGGACAGCAAGGAGGTCAAACCAGTCAGTCCTAAAGGAAACCAACCTTAAATATTCATTGAAAGAACTGATGCTGAAGTTGAAGCCCCAGTAGTTTGGCCATCTGAAGCAAAGAGCCAATTCACTGGAGGAAGAAAAAAACCAACAATAACCTGGGAAAGATTGAAGGCAAAAGGAGAAGAGAGTGGCAGAAGATGAAATGGTTTGATAGCATCACTGACTCAGTTAACATGAAAGTGAAAGTGAAAGTCACTCAGTTGTGTCCAACTATTTGCAATACCATGGCCTATACAGTCCATGGAATTCTCTAGGCCAGAATACTGGAGTGGGTAGCCTTTCCCTCCTCCAGGGGATTTTCCCAACCCAGGGATAGAACCCAGGTCTCCCACACTATGTGAGGGTTCTTTACCAGCTGAGACACAAGGGAAGCCCAATACTGGAGAGGGTAGCCTATCCCTTCTCCAGTGGATCTTCCTGACCCAGGAATCGAATGGGGGTCTCCTGCATTGCAGGCAGATTCTTTACCAACTGAGCTATCCAGGAAGCCCCAGTTGACATGAATTTGAGCAAACTCCAGGAGATAGTAGATGACAGGGGAGCCTGGCATGCTGCAATCCATGGGGTCACAAAGAGCTGGACACTACTTAGCAACTGAAAAGCTAAACAACAACAGCAAAGAACAGAGTCCAAGAGACAGTTTAGTAGGCTAGCCTAATAATTTGAGACATGATAAGGGTATGAACTTAGGCAATATAACATGGGATGTTAAGAGGGTGATGGCTTTTACCTATGAAAAACTTCAGTAGTGATGACTATTCTCTATAAATAACTCATGTCCAAATACAATTTTTAGGATAATTTTTTCCTTTATATTAATATAATTTGTTGAGCAGATGCAATATAAAAAAAAGAGAAAGACATATCAAAAAATATCTAGTTCATTGAACAATTTACCGCATTTTTCTAAGAGACAGCAGATGAATTGTGATGGTCCCACCAGATGCTGCTATACCTTGAAATTGCAACTACTGAAATAAACGCTTAAAAATGTTTCTAGAGCTTTTGGATTCCTGTGAGACAAACACATTTGAAAAGGCTTGCAGGTTATACATGGAAAATAATTGTAAGCTGTATATAGGGAATCTGATGAGTAGGAAAGACTGTTCACAGCAAGATTAATATACAGTATTAAACTTAAATCAATAAAATTCTCTCTGGACTCAAGCACTATCTGGTCTTCATTTGGGTGGTAAAACTGAAAGATGAAACAAACCATTCCATCACTTTGCTAGATAGTGATACCATATTATAGCCCAAAGATGGAATTGTTAAAATAGTAGAAATTTTTCTCATGCTCAAAATAGCTTCAGTTCAGATAGGATTGTACTCAAATACACCATTTGTATAAAGAAAAGCAAATGGGTCCCTATTTCTGGCCTTATCTTCTAGTATATCAAAATTACTCTGTCATAATGAACCCACATGCCAACGCAGGAGACATAAGAGATGCAGGTTCAGTCCCTGGATTGGGAAGAGCCCCTGGAGAAAGACATGACAACCCACTCCAGTATTCTTGCCTGGAGAATCCCATGGACAGAGGAGCCTGGTGAGCTATATAGTCCAGGAGTTGCAAAGAGTCAGACATGACTGAAGTGTCTTAGCACGCATGCAATATTAAAAAATACACTGATGTCTGGCTTCTGAATGGACTGTGTGTGACATACTATGTTTCTCAATATGTCACATTAATAGTTATCATCTCCTACAGTATTTCTGGTAGTTAGAAAACTAAAAGACAAATTCAGACAAGGTATCTGAGGAATCTGAATATGCACTTTCATTAATCCAGTAACCTGGGCTGTGCTATGCTTAGCCACTCAGTCATGTCCAACTAACATGACGCTATGGACTATAGCCCACCAGGCTTCTCTGTCCATTGGGGATTCTCCAGGCAAGCATACTGTAGTGAGTTGTCATCTCATCCTTCAGGGGATCTTCCCAACCCAGGGGCTGAGCCCAGTTTCCCACATTGCAAGGAGATTCTTTACAGTCTGAGCCACCAGGGAAGCCCCAATCCAGTAATCTACTTAGAGCAAATTATATTACAAAAATAATTGAATAAGTGGCTCAAATTCATATTTAATTCATCAGAGTTGAAAATAACAGAAACAGACTGAAACTAGTTTAAACTAAAAAAGGAGACTTGTGAAAGGATATCTAAAAGTCACAAATGCCAAGTACTACAAGTGAGAAGGGCTGGCAGGATTTATGCAAACTGAAACCATTAACAGGAAAGCCACCAGAGCCAAAGCAGTGGCTTACCCTATTTTTCTTGCAAGAGGCACATCAACCATCCCCAGAACCCGTGCTCCTCTTGCTTCTCTCTTTTTTCTTCTTTCCAGAGCATTCCAATGTGCTGTATAGCTCATTTAAAATGCCAACTGTTTATTGCCTTCTGGTATATATGCTTCACGGAAGCAGAAGTCTTAGTTTTATTCACTGATGTGTTCCAAACAGCTTGAATAGTGAGTGAGTGTACATGGTAGATGCTCTGTATATCTGTTCCATTTTTGTTTGTTTGTTTCCTTGCTATTTCTTCTTGCTTTCCCCCCACTATTTCTTATTAATCTTTAGTGCGCACATGATCACATTTGGCTACTTCAGCCCCCAACTTCAGCTATCAGTGGAGGGCAGTCCCAAGATGACAGGGGAATAGGATGGGGAGGCCACCTTCTCCCCCACAAATTCGTCTAAAGATCACTTGAATGTTTAGCAACTTCCACAAAACAACTTCTGAACTCTGGTGGAGGACACCAGTCACCCAGAAAGGCAGCCCATTCTCCTCAAAAGAAGGGATTTGATTACTGGCTTATTTGCTCTCTCGCCTTTTGACCCTCCCTTTTCTCCCCCAGGTCACCTCTATCTCCTTTCTCTCCCTTCTCTTCTCTACTTAACTCCGTGAATCTCTCTGGGTGTTCCAGGCCTTGGATAATACTTAGGGAACTGTTTACTGGCTAGATTACTCTCTCCCATTTTGACTCCCCATCTTCTCCTCCTGGTCACCTCTATTTCCCTCCTCCCTCTTCTCTTCTCTATGTAACTCTTTGAATCTCTCTGGGTGTCCCTCACTGTGGAGAATTGTTTCACCATTAACCTAGATGTTTTCTCATCTGTGCTGGATGGATGGAGAACTCTTGAGGCTACTGTAAGAGAAGCACAGAAAGTCAGCGGCAGGAGGCTTAATTCCAAAACTTGAGAACATCAGAGAACTCTTGATTCCAGGGAACATTAATAGAAAAGAGCTCATCCCAAAGTCTCCATACCTACACTGAAACCAAGGTCCACCCAAGAGTCAACAAGTTCCAGTGCAAGACATACCATGCTAATTCTCCAGCAAAGCAGGAACACAACCTGAGCATTAAAAGACAGGCTGCCCAAAGCCATACCAAACCCACAGATACCCAAAAACTCCATACTGGATACTACATTGCACTCCAGAGCAAAGAGATCCAACTCTACCCACCAGAACCAGACGTAAGCTCCCCCAACCAGGAAACCTTGACAAGCCACTAGTCCAACCCCACCCACAGGGAGCAGATTCCACAATAAAGAGAAACCATGAACTTTCAGCCTACACAACAGTGAAGTTGCTCAGTCGTGTCCGACTCTTTGCAACCCCCTGGACTGTAGCCTATCAGGCTCCTCTGTCCATGGGATTTTCCAGGCAATAGTACTGGAGTGGATTGCCATTTCCTTCTCCAGGGGATCTTCCTGACCCAGGGATTGAACCTGGGTCTCCCACATTGTAGACAGACACTTTACCGTCTGAGCCACCAGGAAAGTCCCAGCCTACACAAAGGGCACCCCAAACACCATAATCTAAACAAAATGAAAAGGCAGAGAAATATCCAGCAGGTAAAGGAACATGATAAATATCCACCAAACCAACAAAAGAAGAGGAGATAGAGAGTCTACCTGAAAGAGAATTCAGAATAATGATAGTAAAGATGACCCAAAATCTTGAAAACAAAATGGATTTACAGATAAATAGACTAGACACAAGGATTGAGAAGATGCAAGAAATGTTTGACAAGGACCTAGAGGAAATAAAGAGTCAGTCAATAATGAATAATGCAATAACTGAGATCAAAAGCACTGGAGGGAACCAACAGTAGAATAACTGAGGCAGAAAACAGGATAACTGGGGTGGAAGATAGAATGGTGGAATAAATGAAGCAGAGAGAAACAAAGAATGAAAGGAAATGAGGACAACCTCAGAGACCTCTGGGACCATGTTAAATGCCCCAACATTCAAATTATAGATGTCCCAGGAGAAGAAGACAAAAAGAAAGAGCATAAGAAAATACTTGAGGAGATAATAGTTGAAAACTTCCGTAAAATGGGGAAGGAAATAATTACCCAAGTCCAAGAAACCCAGAGTCCTAAACAGGATAAAACCAAGATGAAATACTCCAAGACACATATTAATCAAACAAATGAAGATCAAACACAGAAAGCAAATATTAAAAGCAGCAAGGACAAAGCAACAAATAACACACAAGGGGATCCCCATTGGGATAACAGCTCATCTTTCAATAGAAACTCTTCAGGCCAGAAGGGAATGGCAGGAGGTACTTACAGTGATGAAAGAGAAAAACCCACTACACCTAGCAAGGATCTCATTCAGATATGAAGGAGAAGTCAAAAGCTTTACAGACAAGCAAAAACTGAGAGAATTCAGCACCACAAAACCAGCTCATCAACAAATGCTAAAGGATCTTCTCTAGACAAGAAACACAGAAAAGGTTTATAAAATCAAACCCAAAACAACACTTTCACCTTAAATGCAAACGGGTTGAATGCCCCAACCAAAGACTGGCTGACTGGATACAAAAACAAGACAATTATATATGCTGTCTATAAGAGATGCACCTCAAACATAGGTACACACATAAGACTGAAAATGAAGGGCTGGGAAAAGGTATATCATGTAACTGGAGACCAAAAGAAAGCAGGACTAGCAATACCCATGTCAGATAAAATAGACTTTGAAATAAAGATCGCAAAAAGAAGGACACTACATAATGTTCAAAGGCTCAATCCAAGAAGAAGATATAACAATTATAAATATACATGCACCCAACATAGGAACACCTCAATACATAAAGCAAATGTTAACAATTATGAAAGGGGAAATTAACAGTAACAAAATAATAGTGGGAGACTTTAACACCCCACTCACGCCTATAAATAGATCAACTAAACAGAAAATTAGCAAGGAAACACAAAGATTTAAATGATAAAATGGCCCAGTTAGACCTAATTGATATCTATAGGATATTTCACCCCCAAAACAATGAATTTCACCTTTTTCCCAAGTGCACAAGTAACATTCTCCAGGATAGACCACATCCCGGGCCATAAATCTAGCCTCAGTAAAACAAAAAATTGAAATGATTTCAGGTATCTTTTCTGATCACAGTAAGGGAAGATGAGATATCAACCACAGGGGAAAAAATGCAAAAAAGCAAAATGTCTGTCTGGGGAGGCCTTACAAATAGCTGTGAAAAGAAGAGAGGCGAAAAGCAAAGGAGAAAAGGAAAAATATTACCATTTGAATGCAGAGTTTGAAAGAATAGCAAGGAGGGATAAGAAAGCCTTCCTCAGTGATCAATGCAAAGAAATAGAGGAAAACAACAAAATGGGAAAGACTAGAGATCTCTTCAAGAAAATTAGAGATCCCAACGGAACATTTCATGCAAAGATGGGCTCAATAAAGGACAGAAATGGTAGGGACCTAACAGAAGCAGAAGATATTAAGAAGAGGTGGCAAGAATACACAGAAGAACTGTACCAAAAAAGATCTCCATGACCCAGATAATCATGATGGTATGATCACTCACCTAGAGCCAGATATCTTGGAATGTGAAGTCAAGTGGGCCTTAGAAAGCATCATTATGAACAAAGCTAGTGGAGGTGATGGAATTCCAATTGAGCTGTTTCAAATCCTGAAAGATGATGCTGTGAAAGTGCTGCACCCAATATGCCAGCAAATTTGGAAAACTCAGCAGTGGCCACAGGACTGGAAAAGGTCAGTTTTCATTCCAATCCCAAAGAAAGGCAATGCCAAAGAATGCACAAACTGCCACACAATTGCACTCATCTCACATGCTAGTAAGGTAATGCTTAAAATTCTCCAAGCCAGACTTCAGTAATACGTGAACCATGAATTCCCTGATGTTCAAGCTGGTTTTAGAAAAGGCAGAGGAAACAAAGATCAAATTGCCAACATCCGCTGGATCATCAAAAAAGCAAGAAAGTTCCAGAAAAACATCTATTTCTGCTTTATTGACTATGCCAAAGCCTTCAACTGTGTGGATCACAACAAACTGTGGAAAATTCTGAAAGAGATGGGAATACCAGACCACTAGACCTGCCTCTTGTGAAACATGTATGCAGGTCAGGAAGCAACAGTTAGAACTGGACATAGAACAGACTGGTTCCAAATAGGAAAAGGACTACGTCAAGGCTGTATATTGTCACCCTGCTTATTTAACTTCTATGCAGAGTACATCATGAGAAACGCTGTACTGGAAGAAACACAAGCTGGAATCAAGATTGCCAGGAGAAATATCAATAACCTCAGATATGCAGATGACACCACCCTTATGGCAGAAAGTGAAGAAGAACTAAAAAGCCTCTTGATGAAAGTGAAAGAGGAGAGTGAAAAAGGTGGCTTAAAGCTCAACATTCAGAAAATGAAGATCATGGCATCTGGTCCCATCACTTCATGGGAAATAGATGGGGAAACAGTGGAAACAGTGTCAGACTTTATTTTGGGGGGCTCCAAAATCACAGCAAAAGGTGACTGCAGCCATGAAATTAAAGGATGCTTACTCCTTGGAAGGAAAGTTATGACCAACCTAGATAGCATATTCAAAAGTAGAGACATTACTTTGCCAACAAAGGTCCATCTAGTCAAGGCTATGGTTTTTCCTGTGGTCATGTATGGATGTGAGAGTTGGACTGTGAAGAAAGCTAAGCACTGAAGAATTGATTATTTTTTACTGTGGTGTTGGAGAAGACTCTTGAGAGTCCCTTGGACTGCAAGGAGATCCAACCAGTCCATCCTAAAGGAGATCAGTCCTGGGTGTTCTTTGGAAGGACTGATGTTGAAGCTGAAACTCCAATACTTCGGCCACCTCATGCGAAGAGTTGACTCATTGGAAAAGACTCTGATGCTGGGAGGGATTGAGGGCAGGAGGAGAAGGGGACGACAGAGGATGAGATGGCCAGATGGCATCACCCACTCAATGGACATGAGTTTTGGTAAAGTCCGGGAGTTGGTGATGGACAGGGACGCCTGGTGTGCTGTGGTTCATGGGGTCACAAAGAGTTGGACATGACTGAGTGACTGAACTGAACTGAACAGGAAAAGAAAACTATTTAAAATGCACACATATGGAAGCTAAACAACACACTTCTGAATAACCAACAGATCATGGAAGAAATGACAGTCAATATATGCATAGAAACAAATGAAAATGAAAACGCAACACAAAACCAATGGGATTCAGTAAAAGCAGTGCTAAGAGGAAAGTTCATAGCAATACAAGCTTACCTCCAAAAATCAAATAAATGACCTAACTTTACACCTAAAGCAACTAGAAAAAGAAGAAATGAAGAATGCCAGGGTTAGTAGAAGGAAGGAAATCATAAAAATCAGAGCAGAATTCAATGAAAAAGAAACAATGGAGACTACAGAAAAAATCAACAAAACTAAGAGCCAGTTCTTTGGGAAGATAAATAAGACAAACCATTAGCCAAACTCATTAAGGAAAAATAGGAGAAGAATCAAATCAACAAAATTAGAAATAAAAATGGAGAAATCAAAACAGACAACACAGAAATACAAAGGATCATAAAATATTACTACATATGGCAACTATATGCCAACAAAATGGACAACTTGGAAGTAATGGATGAATTTTTAGAATAGTATAACCTTCCAAAACTGAACCAGGAAGAAATAGAAAATCTTAACAGACCCTTCACCAGCATTGAAATCGAAACTGTAATCAAAAATCTTCCAACAAACAAAAGTCCAGGACCAGATGGTTTCACAGGTGAATTCTACCAAAAATTTAGAGAACAACCAGTATCTATCCTACTCAAACTCTTCCAGAAAATTTCAGAGGAAGTGAAGGTAAACTCCCAAACTCATTCTACGAGGCCACTATCACCCTAACACCAAAACAAGACAAAGATGACACAAAAGAAGAAAACCACAAGCCAATATCACTGATACACATAGATGCAAAAATCCCCCACAAAGCTTCAGCAAACAGAATCCAATAACATTTTGAAAAGATCATACGTTATGACCAGGTGGGCTTTATGCCAGGAATGCAAAGACTCTTCAATATTCACAATTCAATCAATGTGATACACCACATTAATAAATTGAAAGATAAAAACCATATGATTATTTCAATAGATGCAGAGAAAGTCTTTGACAAAATTCAACATCCATTTATGATTAAAACTCTCCAGGAAGTAGGCCTAGAAGGAACATACCTCAACATAATAAAAGCCATCTATGATAAACCCACAGCATATATCATACTCAATGGTGAAAAAATGAAAGCATTTCCTCTAAAGTCAGGAATAAGACAAGGGTGCCCACTCTCACCGCTACTATTCAACATAGTGTTGGAAGTTTTAGCCACAGCAATCAGAGGAAAAAAAGAAATAAAAGGAATCCAGATTGGAAAAGAAGAAGTAAAACTCTCACTGTTTGCAGATGGCATGATCCTCTACAGAGAAAACCCTAAAGACTCCACCAGAAGATTACTAGAGCTAATCAGTGAATATAGTAAAGTTGCAGGATATAAAATTAACACAGAGAAATCCTTTGCATTCCTATACACTAACAATGAGAAAACAGAAAGAGAAATTAAGAAAACAATCCCATTTACCATTGCAACAAAAATAATAAAATACTTAGGAATAAATTTACCTAAAGAAACAAAAGACCTATATATATATATAGGTTTTATATAACTATAAAACAGTGATGAAAGAAATCAAATATGATACCAAAAAATGGAGAAATATACCATGTTCATGGATCAGAAGTCAATATAGTGAAAATGAGTATACTATCCAAAGCGATCTGTAGATTTAATGCAATCCCTATCAAGCTACCAGCAGTATTTTTCAAAGAACTAGAACAAATAATTTCACAGTTTGTATAGAAACACAGCTCAGTTCAGATCAGTCACTCAGTTGGGTCCAGCTCTTTGCAACGCAATGGACTGCAGCACACCAGGCTTCCCTGTCCATCACCAACTCCCGGAACCTACTCAAACTCATGTCCACTGAGTCGGTGATGCCATCCAACCATCTCATTCTCTGTTGTCCCCTACTTCTCCCACCTTCAATCTTTCCCAGCATCAGGGTCTTTTCAAATGAGTCAGTTCTTTGCATCAGATGGCCAAATTATTGAAGTTTCAGCATCAGTCCTTCCAATGAATATTCAGGATTGATTTCCTTTAGGATTGACTGGTTGGATCTCCTTGCTGTCCAAGGGACTCTTATCTTCTCCAACACCACAGTTCAAAAGCATCAATTCTTTGGTGCTCAGCTTTCTTTATAGTCCAACTCTCACATCCATACATGACTACTGGAAAAACCATAGCTTTGATTAGATGGACCTTTGTTGGCAAAGTAATAGGTAACCTCAAATAACCAAAACAGTCTTGAGAAAGAAGAATGGTACTGGAGGAATCAACCTGCCTGACTTCAGACTAAACTACAAAGTTACAGTCATCAAGACAATATGGTACCAGCACAAAGACAGAAATATAGATCAATGAAACAAAATAGAAAGCCCAGAGATGAATCCATGCACCTATGGACACTTTATCTTTGACAAAGGATGCAAAAATATACATTGGAGAAAAGACAATCTCTTTAACAAGTGGTGCTGGGAAAACTGGTCAACAACCTGTAAAAGAATGAAACTAGAACACTTTATAACACCATACACAAAAATAAACTCAAAATGGATTAAAGATCTAAATGTAAGACCAGAAACTATAAAACTCCTAGAGGAAAACATAGGCAGAACACTTTATGACATAAATCACAGTAAGATCCTCTATGACCCACCTCCCAGAGTAATGGAAATAAAAGCAAAAATAAATAAATGGGACCTAATTAAACTTAAAAGCTTTTGCACAATGAAGGAAACTATTAGCAAGGTGAAAAGACAGCCTTCAGAATGGGAGAAAATAATAGCAAATGAAGCAACTGACAAAGAATTACTCTCAAAAATATACAAGCAGCTCATGCAGCTCAATACCAGAAAAATAAATGACCCTATCAAAATATGGGCCAAAGAAGTAAACAGACATTTCTCCGAAGAAGACATACAGATGACTAACAAACACATGAAAAGATGCTCAACATCAGTCATTATCAGAGAAATGCAAATCAAAACCACAATGAGGTACCATCTTACATTGGTCAGAATGGCTGCCTTCAAAAAGTCTACAAACAATAAGTGCTAGAGAGGTGTGGAGAAAAGGGAACCTTCTTACACTGTTGGTGGGAATACAAACTAGTACAGCCACTATGGAGAACAGTGTGGAGAAACCTTTAAAAACTGGAAACAGAACTGCCATTTGACCCAGCAATCCCACTGCTGAGCAAGCACACCAAGGAAATCAGAATTGAAAGAAACATGTGTACCCCAATATTTATTGCAACACTGTTTACAATAGCTAGGACATGGAAGCAACCTAGATGTCCATCAGCAGATGAATGGATAAGAAAGTTATGCAATCCCACTGCTGGACATACACACCGAGGAAACCAGAATTGAAAGAGACACGTGTACCCCAGTGTTCATTGCAGCACTGTTTATAATAGCCAGGACATGGAAACAACCTAGATGTTCATCAGCAGATGAATGGATAAGAAAGCTGTGGTACATATACACAATGGAGTATTACTCAGCTGTTAAAAAGAATACATTTGAATCAGTTCTGATGAGATGGATGAAACTGGAGCCAATTATACAGAGTGAAGTAAGCCAGAAAGAAAAACACCAATACAGTATACTAACACATATATATGGAATTTGGAAAGATGGTAATGATGACCCTGTATGCGAGACAGCAAAAGACACAGATGTATAGAATGGACTTTTGGACTCTGTGGGAGAGGGCCAGGGTGGGATGATTTGGGAGAATGGCATTGAAACATGTATACTATCATGTAAGAAATGAATCGCCAGTCTATGTCCGATGAAGGATACAGGATGCTTGGGGCTGTGCATGGGGATGATCCAGAGAGATGATATAGGGTGGGAGGTGGAAGGGGGGTTCATGTTTGGGAACTCATGTACACTCGTGGTGGATTCATGTCAATGTATGGCAAAACCAATACAGTATTGTAAAGTAAAATAAAGTAAAAATAAAAATTTTAAAAAAAGTTATGGTACATTTACACAATGGAATATTACTCAGCTAAAAAACAAACAGCATTTGAGTCAGTTCTAATGAGGTGGATGAAACTGGAGCCTATAATACAGATTGAAGTAAGTCAGAAAGAAAAACAATACAGTATATTCATGCATATATGTGGAATTTAGATAGATGGTAATGACCACCCTATATGTAAGACAGCAAAAGAGACACAGATGTAAAGAACAGACTTTTGGACTGGGTGGGAGAAGGTGAGTGTGGGATGATTTGAGAGAACAGCACTGAAACATGTATATTACCATATGTGAAACAGATGACCAGTCCAAGTTCAATCCATGAAACAGGAAACTCAAAGTCAGTGCACTAGGACAACCAGAGGGATGGGATGCAGAGGGAGGTAGAAGAGGGGTTCAGAACGGGGGTACACATGTACCCATGGCTGATTCATGTCAGTGTATGGCAAAACCACCATAATATTGTAAAGTAACTAGCCTCCAATTAAAATAAATAAATTAATAATAATTTTAAAAAAACTTAGGGTTACCAAAGAGTAAAGTGGGGAGGGGATAAATTGGGGATTAATAGATACACACTACTATATATAAAATAAATAAACAAGAAAGACCTACTGTATAGTACAAGGAGCTATATTCAATATCTTGTGCAACCTATAGTGGTAAAATCTGAAAAAGAATATATATATAGAACCACTTTGCTATATATCTGAAACATGTAAATCAACTATACTTCAATAAAAAATAAAATATTTTTTTAAAAAGAAGTTGCTTGCAAAAGCAGGGGACACAGATTTGATTCCTGGTCAGGGAAGATCCCTCATATTCCTTAGTTGTCATTGGACAACTAAGCCCATGTATCACAACTACTGCACCCTAAAAAAAAAAAAAAAATGCTATCAGTGACTACAGCAGCTTGTTGGTTCACAATTTCACAATTATAAAATTTTTAAGAAAAAATCTAATTGCTACTACTCATCTCATCACTTTGAGTTAAGTCCCAAGTTATGGAACCCTAGACAAACCCATCAGTTGTGTGGAGGGAGAGGCAGTGCACAGTCTTATTGCTGTTGTCTGCCCTGAGTCTTAGTTCTGGCACACAGGATCTCCTTGTAGCATGTGGGCACTTAGTTGCAGCATGCAAGGTCAACTTCCCTGACCAGGGATTGAACCCAGGCCCACTGCATTGGGAGCTCAGAGTCTTGACCACTGGACCACCAAGGAAGTTCTGGCAGTTTGTTTTCTTCCATCCGCTACCCATTCAGAAATTTCTAAGGCGGTATGACTGGGTCAGGAAATGTCCTGCATCTTTAATATAAAAGCAATTATATATGATAGCATTATTTTCATTAATTATTCAATAGCATTATTTTTGGTAGAAAAATAGAAACTATTTAAATATCAGTTAATTTATATTCATACATTAAAAATGATGGGATAGTCTGTATTTATTCACATGAAAATACACTTATCACATACAGATTTTTAAAGGATAACATTAAGTAGAATCAAGTACGATTTTATTTCTATATATTATGCACAGAAAATTCTGGAAGGGTATTGATCAAAATGTTAACAGTGGTTAGTTTTGGGTGATGGGATTATAAATTCATTTCATTTTCTCTTTAAATGTTTTTATGTACTTATGATTAAACGTTTTTCTTTTATTAAAACAATAGAATAAAGCCAATTACATTCTGTAGAAGGAGATAGAAGAATAAATTCTATCAACAAATGAGTGAATTTAAAACACAAAAACAAACAAACAAAAAATGCAGTACATCCATAATACTCCTCAATATAATTTTTTTTAATAAACTACTGATTCAGGCAATAACATGGATGAATTTCAACATTCTGGATGAAGAAGCCAGATATAGATAAAGCCAGATATATATTTTGTTTCTGAAGAAGCCAGACACAAAATTGTTAACAGGTACAAACTTCTCGTTACAAAATAAATATTGGAGATAATAACATGATGAGAATAAATAAAACTGCTGTATGATAGAAAAGTTAAGAGTGTAGCTCCTAAGAGTTCTCATCATAAAAAAAAATTTTTTTAATCTCTCTTTCTTTTTTATTTGTGTAAGATGATGGATGGTGACTAAACTTACTGTGGCAGTCATTTCACAATATATGTAATGAAGTCATTATGCTGTGCACAGTGCTATACGTCAATTATATCTCAATCAAACTGGAAAAACATTTAAAATAAAAGAATAAAAGTTAAAAAAAAGACTCAGTTACTGAAGAAGCCATCCCTCGATGGAAAATAACGACTATAGCCAGTAGAAACATAAGGATTAAATAATTTAATCATACAGTATGTGAGCTTCAACAGTGATACAAATTGCAATGGCTTGAAATCTAACTGTATGTTCAAATTCATGAGATCATAATAAAGTTTTAAATATTGATCACCTTCAGATAATGATAGGGACCTAACTCATTATCTTGAAAACTAATACATAAAGGTACAGCAGCAGATATGATCTAGCTTTTTTTATATGAACAGCACCCTTTAGAACCCCATGAAGAGTATGAAAGATTTGGACACGACTGAGTGATTGAACAACTAGGTAATCAAATGGGAGATAAGGGGAAGTGACTCTTTATAAAAATATTCCAATAAACAATGAAAAAAGAAATAATAAAGTAGAAAATACTATTCATAACTACCAATGAATGACTGACATAAGCATTAAATATCAATTGCTGCCAAAAAATTACAAAAAGAGAGAAAACTAGACAAGTACCTCCTATAACTATTAATACAGGTATTATGTATAGTCTTGACAAAGGAATCAAGTCTGTATCAGATCCTCCCTCTGGATTTAGCAGCCAATGTGTTAGAAATCGGAGAAGGCAATGGCACTCTACTCCAGTACTCTTGCCTGAAAACTCCCATGGATGGAGGAGCCTGGTGGGCTGCAATCCATGGGGTCGCGAAGAGTCGGGTACGACTGAGCAACTTCACTTTCACTTTTCACTTTCCTGCGTTGGAGAAGGAAATGTCAACCCACTCCAGTATTCTTGTCTGGAGAATCCCAGGGACAGCAGAGCCTGGTGGGCTGCCGCCTATGGGGTCGCAAGAGTCAGACACGACTGAAGCGACTTAGCAGCAGCAGCAACAGCAGTAGCACCAGCACTGTTAGAAATATCCAGAACAAGGAAACACACTGAACTGTACCAAAAGGATAGGATCACTAAAATCCAGAAATTTTTAATATGGGAAACTCTACATAACAAATTTTCCAAGTTTTTAGTTGTAAGGAAATGAAAGGGATGGAAAAGGTATGGGGTTAAATTGACAATTTAAAAAGACTTAAAAGCATGTTAAATTTTTTAAAATGTAAACTAAACTAGAATGTCTAGGGATACATATTTTAGTGTTAAAACTGTAAAAAATTCAAGGAAGACACTATTATTATAAAAGTTAGGATAATGGCAGGAGGAAGAAGGTTATAATAGGAATGGTACATATAGAAGAGGGTTCTCGGGTCACCTCTTCTCTCTCATCTCTGGAAAGGTTCTATTTCTTGACCTGGACAATGCTTCAGTTCAGTTCAGTCACTCAGTCGTGTCTGACTCTTTGCGACCCCATGAATCGCAGCACACCAGGCCTCCCTGTCCATCACCAACTCCCGGAGTTCACTCAGACTCACGTCCATCGAGTCAGTGATACCATCCAGCTGTCTCATCCTCTGTCGTACCCTTCTCCTCCTGCCCCCAATCCCTCCCACCATCAGAGTCTTTTCCAATGAGTCAACTCTTCGCATGAGGTGGCCAAAGTACTGGAGTTTCAGCTTTAGCATCATTCCCTCCAAAGAAATCCCAGGGCTGATCTCCTTCAGAATGGACTGGTTGGATCTCCTTGCAGTCCAAGGGACTCTCAAGAGTCTTCTCCAACACCACAGTTCAAAAGCATCAATTCTTCGGTGCTCAGCCTTCTTCACAGTCCAACTCTCCATCCATACATGACCAGAAGAAAAACCATAGCCTTGACTAGATGGACCTTAGTCGGTAAAGTAATGTCTCTGCTTTTGAATATATTATCTAGGTTGCTCATAACTTTTCTTCCAAGGAGTAGGCGTCTTTTAATTTCATGGCTGCAGTCACCATCCGCAGTGATTTTGGACCCCCCAAAAATAAAATCTGACACTGTTTCCACTGTTTCCCCATCGATTTCCCATGAAGTGATGGGACCGGATGCCATGATCTTTGTTTTCTGAATGTTGAGCTTTAAGCCAACTTTTTCACTCTTCTCTTTCACTTTCATCAAGAGGCTTTTTAGCTCCTCTTCACTTTCTGCCATAAGGGTGGGGTCATCTGCATATCTGAGGTTATTGATATTTCTCCCGGCAATCTTGATTCCAGCTTGTGTTTCTTCCAGTCCAGTGTTTCTCATGATGTACTCTGCATAGAAGTTAAATAAGCAGGGTGACAATATACAGCCTTGACATACTCCTTTTCCTATTTGGAACCAGTCTGTTGTTCCATGTCCAGTTCTAACTGTTGCTTCCTGATCTGCATACAGATTTCTCAAGAGGCAGGTCAGGTGGTCTGGTATTCCCATCTCTTTCAGAATTTTCCACAGTTTATTGTGATCCACACAGGCAAAGGCTTTGGCATAGTCAATAAAGCAGAAATAGATGTTTTTCTGGAACTCTCTTGCTTTTCCATGATCCAGCGGATATTGGCAATTTGATCTCTGGTTCCTCTGCCTTTTCTAAAACCAGCTTGAACATCAGGGAGTTCACAGTTCAAGTACTGCTGAAGCCTGGCTCAGAGAATTTTGAGCATTACTTTACTAGCATGTGAGATGAGTGCAATTGTGTGGCAGTTTGAGCATTCTTTGGCATTGCCTTTCTTTGGGATTGGAATGAAAACTGACCTTTTCCAGTCCTGTGGCCACTGCTGAGTTTCCAAATTTGCTGGCATATTGAGTGCAGCACTTTCACAGCATCATCTTTCAGGATTTGAAACAGCTCCACTGGAATTCCATCACCTCGACTAGCTTTGTTCATAGTGACGCTTTCTAAGGCCCACTTGACTTCACATTCCAGGATGTCTGGCTCTAGATGAGTGATCACATCATCATGATTATCCCGGTCATGAAGATCTTTTTTGTACAGTTCTTCCGTGTATTCTTGCCACCTCTTCTTAATATTTTCTGCTTCTGTTAGGTCCATACCATTTCTGTCCTTTATCGAGCTCATCTTTGCATGAAATGTTCCCTTGGTATCTCTAATTTTCTTGAAGAGATCTCTAGTCTTTCCCATTCTGTTGTTTTCCTCTATTTCTTTGCATTGATCCCTGAAGAAGGCTTTCTTATCGCTCCATGCTATTCTTTGGAACTCTGCATTCAGATGATTATATCTTTCCTTTTCTCCTTTGCTTTTTGCCTCTCTTCTTTTCACAGCTATTTGTAAGGCCTCCCCAGACAGCCATTTTGCTTTTTTGCATTTCTTTTCCATGGGGATGGTCTTGATCCCTGTCTCCTGTACAATGTCACGAACCTCATTCCATAGTTCATCAGGCACTCTATCTATCAGATCTAGTCCCTTAAATCTATTTCTCACTTCCACTGTATAATCATAAGGGATTTGATTGAGGTCATACCTGAATGGTCTAGTGGTTTTCCCTACTTTCTTCAATTTGAGTCTGAATTTGGTAATAAGGAGTTCATGATCTGAGCCACAGTCAGCTCCCGGTCTCATTTTTGTTGACTGTATAGAGCGTCTCCATCTTTGGCTGCAAAGAATATAATCAATCTGATTTCGGTGTTGACCATCTGGTGATGTCCTTGTGTAGTGTCTTCTCTTGTGTTGTTGGAAGAGGGTGTTTGCTATGACCAGTGCATTTTCTTGGCAAAACTCTATTAGTCTTTGCCCTGCTTCATTCCACATTCCAAGGCCAACTTTGCCTGTTACTCCAGGTGTTTCTTGACTTCCTACTTTTGCATTCCAGTCCCCTATAATGAAAAGGACATCTTTTTTGGGTGTTAGTTCTAAAGGGTCTTGTAGGTCTTCATAAAACCGTTCAACTTCAGTTTCTTCAGCGTTACTGGTTGGGGCATAGACTTGGATAACTGTGATATTGAATGGTTTGCCTTGGAGACGAACAGAGATCATTCTGTCATTTTTGAGACTGCATCCAAGTACTGCATTTCAGACTCTTTTGTTGACCATGATGGCTACTTCATTTCTTCTGAGGGATTCCTGCCCGCAGTAGTAGATATAATGGTCATCTGAGTTAAATTCACCCATTCCAGTCCATTTTAGTTCACTGATTCCTAGAATGTCGATGTTCACCCTTACCATCTCTTGTTTGACCACTTCCAATTTGCCTTGATTCATGGACCTCACATTTCAGGTTCCTATGCAATATTGCTCTTTACAGCATCGGATCTCGCTTCTGTCACCAGTCACATCCACAGCTGGGCATTGTTTTTGCTTTGGCTCCATCCCTTCATTCTTTCTGGAGTTATTTCTCCACTGATCTTCAGTAGCATATTGGGCACCTAATGACCTGGGGCTTTCCTCTTTTGGTATTCTATTATTTTGCCTTTTCATACTATTCATGGGGTTCTCAAGGCAAGAATACTGAAGTGCTTTGCCATTCCCTTCTCCAGTGGACCACGTCTGTCAGACCTCTCCACTATGACCTGCCCATCTTGAGTTGCCCCGCAGGCATGGCTTGGTTTCATTGAGTTAGACAAGGCTGTGGTCCTAGTGTGATTAGATTGACTAGTTTTCTGTGAATATGGTTTCAGTATCTCTGCCCTCTGATGCCCTCTTGCAACACCTACCATCTTACTCGGACAATGCTTACCTTATTATAATTCATTGCACCATATACTTGATTTGGATAATTTTCTGAATCTCTGTTTTGTTTACAATAAACATGGTTTAAAATGTAAACAGAGTTGACATAAATTTCATCCTCCTATTTTTTAGGAGGAGCTCCAATTGGATAAAAGTGAAAGAGAAGAAACTCTGAAACAACAAGATGTTAGAGGGAGGGTCTGAAAATAAACTAAAATGCCATATGGGGAAGTTAAATGTGGTATGAAAAATTCCCCAATCTCACTGTTTTGTCTAATGCCGGCAGCCAGCACGCGGGATCCCATCCATGACAAGGTCATGCAGAGAGACTTGATGGGCAAGGCAAGTCAGGTCTCAAGGGGTCCTCTGCCTGAGCATCTACCCTGAAACCAAAATTGTCTGTTTACTGTCTGCTATACTATACTCTTCTGACATTACCACCTTTCTCTGGAAAGAGTTAACTCAGAGCTCCAGTTAACAGTCTCCTGCATCTCAAAGGAATGTCTCAGTTTAAAACCCTTTGATGGCTTTCTAACTTACCTGACCGGTCTGCCCAGACTTTTACAACTTGTGATTGTTCACAGCCCCCCAACCACAAGAGGCATGCAGCTTAAAGCATCTTAAAGATATAGAGCCTTTTAGAGTTAAGAATTAGTTTGGTGAAGGGTTCCATTGTTGAGTTAATGTTTGCCACCAGGCCTCCATATCCTTTATCTTTTAGGCACCTGGGAGGATATTAATCAATGTAATCGGGATGCAGAAATAGGAATATAGTAGTTTTGATGTTAGCAACACTAGACTTTTGAGTTAATGATTTTCTCTCCGTTATAAATCACTGTACTCCTTTTTCCTTGTTATAAATTGTTATGTCCTTGCTATGTAAGAATATAACTTTATTTAGTGCTTTCTGACAGTGGCACCAGACTTTGGGAAGAACAACACTATTACCCTTATCAGGGAAGGGCTGTAAAATGCTAATTGGCCTTCTGTCCAGAAGATGATGTAAATCACCTAAGACTTGTGTATACAACTAGGTATGCAGAGAGAAAGCCTGGTCTCGATAAGAGTCAGGGCTGTTGACACTGCATAATTTTGTATTATCCATTGATCTCTATGTACAATCAAAAGTATAAAAGGCCAATAGAGGAGGGGCCAGTCACTGGAAAGACTGGTTTCCCCTGTGTCAAATCTCTCTCTCTTTCTCCCTCTCCCTCCCTCTCCTTTTCAGGCTGAATTCCCATCTGGGGTGTGGAGGCTCTCCGAGTCTACTTACTTGCCCTGGCTTCTAAGACCCGTGCAAGAGGGAGCCTAAGGCAGGGCACCCTCCGCTATTCAAGTGGGCACCGATAGCCTAACATAGATGGTGCAAGTTCCTTATCTTGGAACTTTATTAGTTTTCCACGTAAACCAAGTTATTCAGCATCTTTTCTCCACTAAATTTCCCACTACACTATTCTTTCCTAATCTTTTTTTATATTTCTAAATAAATAAGTTTTTCCTAGCCATGCTGTCCCCGCTTCGAATTACCCTGGATCCACCGGGGCTGGACCCCGGCAGTCTAACTCATATCTCTTTTCAGAATCTATTGTGCTATCCATGAGGCACAATCACATGGGAGCCTAAGAGTGAAATGATCTTTCCCAGCCTGATTCTAAAAGATAGTTTCTCAGACTATCATATTTTCTTAGATATCAGATGTATTATGCATAAGTGAACATTAAAATGACAATAATATTGGAGATACATGTATTCCTAGACTGAATCATCACTCATTGGTTTCCAAAGCAGCAACATCATCTGCAATTT
Source organism: Budorcas taxicolor (assembly GCF_023091745.1). NCBI lineage: Eukaryota > Metazoa > Chordata > Mammalia > Artiodactyla > Bovidae > Budorcas > Budorcas taxicolor. The sequence goes on along the minus strand of NC_068919.1, from coordinate 37,182,236 downwards.
CTGACAGAGGAAATCAGCCCAGCTCATACTCCTAGCTATACAAAACCATCTTGAGAAACTTAAGACAATATGTGTCTCTTGATATTCAAAGGAGATTTGTTCCAAGAGAGGACTCCCACAGACACCAAAACCCATGGATGCTCAAGTTCCTTATATTAAATGATGCAATATTTTTATATAACCTACACATATTCTCCTCTGCAGTTTAAGTAATCTCTAGACAACTTATAATATTTAATACAATGTAAAATGCTATGTAAATAGTTGCCACTGTGCACAACAAATTCAAGTTTTGCATTTTGAAAATTTCTGGATTTTTTTCAAATATTTTCAGTTTGTGGTTTGCTGACTCCACATACATGGAGCCCACAGATACAGAGCGCAACTTGTATTTCCATATTGCACCCAAACCAACTAAACTGTAAATTATATGCCCTGAGTTTCTAAAAACTCAAATTTGTCTCTTATAGTTGTTTCACTTCCTCTTTTGCCATCTTAATCATTTTTCTTTTTTTTTTTTTTTTGTACCCTTTTCTGTCCTCCATTTACCACTACCCCAAACTTGTGGATGCCAACCAAAAAAGAGACTGAAATGGAGGTGGGAGGCTGGGTACAGAGGAAGAACACATGGCAGTCTGATGAGCAGACAAAGTGTGGCACAAATAAAAGTATATTTTATAAATATCTTTTTAAATTTGTGAGGGATGTACAGGGGAAGGAAGGAGGCAAGAGGCAGGCTCATGGAAAGATCAATGCAGAAGACAGTCCAAATTGAGCCAAAGACCTGGTTTCCTCTAAAACTAGACATGATCAGGATGGACTCAGCTACTATCTAGACATGTTTCTAAAATATTATGCTACACATGAAGCCAATAGAGGGAAAAAAGGTCCCTTTCAATCCAATATATGCTAACATAATGGATGTTTAACCTGCCCTCACCAGCTTTCCCAAGCAGGCAGAACAGCTTAGTGAGTGACACATTGCACCCTGAAAGGATATATAATCTTCTTAATACTTAACACCAAACTAATCTAATCATAATGTTTCTTTAATGATTCAGAAGTTCTTCAATATGTAGAAATAACTAAAACACATCACTATAAAAATAAAACTCATCACTATAAAAATCAATTATCACTGCATGTATGATTCACAGAAATGCTATTTGAGACTCTGGTAAAGAGAATTCTGAATAAAAAACTGTACACTATAAACACTTCAGTGGGTTTCCTTTTTTCATCTTTCCTCCTTTTTCTCCAGTCAAAATTAAAATACTTACTGAGAATATAAGTCATCCACAGCAAGTAATATGACAATAAAAAAGCCTAACAACATTTCCCAAATCTAGGACACATGCTATTTTTAAAATATATCAGGCCATAAATAAATATGTTGAACACATTAATAAATGCTCCTTTCAAAAGCACTTCACTCACAAGAATGTTAAATAACTGTTCAGAAAATAAAGGACTATTGGGAATTTGAAAAGTAAGCATAATTAAGCCCTCTCCAAGTTATTCTGCATTTTTTCAAGGTTAGTTGTTCTTATAAAACATATAAATATGTATATCTTGTCTCTGAGTCAGACTCATTTTAATGTCCTGAAACAAAAGGAAATAGGAAAGTCGTAAGACACTTTCAGATGCTAGAATCTGAATGAAACTTGAATTCCTTCTATAAGCTGTGTCATTAAGTATTTTAATAATTTTTCAATGCATGGGCTGCATTTGCATCTGGCTGCAATGCATTTATATTGGCTCAAGGTTTGGCAGTAGCTGAGCAAGCTATTTTCATTGAGCATTTTGAATAATCCACCTCTACGCAAAAGCTGAATCTCTTTGGGTTAAAGAAATAGTGTTTTTATGTAAAAGACCAAACAAATATAATCCTGTTCTTCCCACTATATTAATAGGACAGAATTCAACCAATTGACTATTATTTGGGATGAATTTTTCTTTACAAATCTATTTTTGAGTTCATGACAATTTTCAGTCTCCCACAAAAAGGTACAGCATGGAAATAAAGGACCAAAAAGTTAGTTTTCAAAGCTAAAGAAACATTTCACAGACAACTGCCATATTTGGAGGGTCATCCTATTCAGGAAAGAAGTAGGTTCATCAATTTAAATTTCTCCTCTAATCTCAGTGTTGTTTTTTTAATTATTGAGCTAGAGTCATTGAGATTAAAATTTAAAAGCTCCCTTTCTCCATATTTTAACAAGCTAAATGATTTTTTTATTTATTGTTTTTAAGTCAAATTTCCTAAACTATTGAGAAGATCAATAAGAAATGAAAAAAAAAAAGAAAATCAAAAGAGCAGAGAGAGAGAAAGAGAGAAGAAAGTATCATGAAAACCCTTCTTACAGTGATGTGGAAGACATACCAAATTTAAGCACCTTACCAAATAAGATAAAGCAAAGACATTGTTTGCCACACGAAACTTTTTAAGTGCTCAGACACCAAGTCCTATCTTTCTTTAAAGTACTGCTGTTTAGTCTTCTCTCATTTCACCTTGAAAACTGCTGTAACATCTAAGAGAACTATGCTACACATCAAAAAAGGAAGAGAGTTCCAGAAAAACATCTACTTCTGCTTTATTGACTATGCCAAAGCCTTTAACTGTGTAGATTACAACAAACTGTGGGAAATTCTTCAAGAGATGGGAATACCAGACCACCTTAATTGCCTCCTGAGAAATCTGCATGCAGGTCAAGAAGCAACAGTTAGAACCTGACATGTAACAACAGACTGGTTCCAAATCAGGAAAGGAGTACATCAAGGCTGTATATCGTCACCCTGACTATTTAACTTACATGCAGAGGACATCATAAGAAATGATGAGCTGGATGAAGCACAGGCTGGAATCAAGATTGCTGGGAGAAATATCAATAACCTCAGATATGCAGATGTCAGGAAGTGAAGAGGAACTAAAGAGCCTCTTGATCAAAGTGAAAGAGGAGAGTGAAAAAGTTGGCTTAAAACTCAACATTCAGAAAACTAAGATCATGACATCCGGTCCCATCACTTCATGGGAAATAGATGGGGAAACAGTGGAAACAGTGACAGACTTTATTTTGGGGGTCTCCAAAATCACTGCAGATGGTAACTGCAGCCATGAAATTAAAAGATGCTTGCTCCTTGGAAGAAAAGTTGTGATCAACCTAGACAGCATATTAAAAAGCAGAGACATTACTTTGCAGACAAAAGTCCATCTAGTCAAAGCTATGGTTTTTCCAGTGGTCACATATGGATGTGAGAGTTGGACCATAAAGAAGTCTGAGCACTGAAGAATTAACGCTTCTGAACTGTGGTTTTGGAGAAGACTCTTGAGAGTCCTTTGGACTGCACAGAGATCAAACCAGTCAATCCTAAAGGAAATCAGCCTTGAATAGTCATTAGAAGGATTGATGAGGAAAATGAAGCTCCAATACTTTGGCCACTTGATATGAAGAGCCAACTCAGTAGAAAAGACCCCGATGCTGGGAAAGATTGAAAGCAGGAGGAGAAGGGGGCAGTGAAGGATGAGATGGTTGGATGGTGTCACCAACTCGATGGACATGAGTTTGAGCAAGATCCAAGATTTGGTGATGGACAGGGAAGCCTGGCATGCTGCAGTCTATAGGGTTGCAGAGTTGGACACGACTGAAAGACTGAACTGAACTGAATGCTACACAGAGACTAGTAAACAGGATACTAACAGGATAATTATCCAATTGCATGTAAGTCATTTTAGCTGCAATTTCCAAGTCAATGAATATAATAAAAATATGCTTTGGTGATTTGTCCAGAAGTTCTCAGACTACTGTCAGGACTTGTCCCTATACTAATGTGGCAGAAACACTGGTGTAGCCCAGAAATTATATGTCAGAAACCATGCACTGCCTCCTTCTTTCATAGAATACCAGTATTTTGCATATAATACTCTGATATTATAGCCAATATGTAATACTGGATGAAGGAAATCAGCCTTCAACTATTAACTTCAAATAAGATGATGAATGGCATTGGAAATTCTGCTGAAATAGTCAAGCACGATGATCTAATTTGAGCCCATTTTTTCCCTCTAAATGTATCCGTTCATAAAAAGCATAACAGAAGTTTTAGCAGAACATGAGTCTTTCACACTAAATCAATTTAACAATATTTATAATACACAGAGTACCATGTACTAGGCACTATGACATATTAAAAATAAAATATAACCTTTCAAAGCTGGAGTGGAATGCCTAAGTATGTTCAACCAAAAGACAAATAACAGAAGATCCAACTTATGTTCTTGTCAGTGAACAGTGATATATAAAATTAAATAATTCATAATCTGATAAGTTCTAAAACTGCAGAACTTCTTTACAATATTTTCCATTTAACAACAACAACAAAAATGTAATCTCCAAATGAAAAGTGGAGAAAAGTGGCTACTCTATTAATTAAGTTGAATAAACTCTTCAAACCATCATTATTTAGAAGTGCAAAGAAGACTCACTTTGTGAAATGTCTAAACCAGCTGATAACTCACAGGGTCCACTTGATATTTTTAAGTCTAAACAAAACGCTTTTGGAATCTTTGTCTTAAGATTCAGCACTAGACTTGAATCATAGTATATATACAGTGACTGCATGCCGGCTAAGTCATTTCGGTCGTGTCTGACTCACTACGATCCTACGGACTGATCTTGCCAAACTCCTCTGTCCATGGGATTCTCCAGGCAAGAATACTGAAGTGGGTTGCCATGCTCTCCTCCAGGGTATCTTTCAAACCAAGGTATCAAACCCGTGTCTCCTGCAGCTCTGCACTGCAGGCGGATTCTTCACCACTAAGCCCACAAGGAAGTCCATTTGTACAGTTCAGTTGAGTCAGTTCAGTCACTCAGTCGTGTCCGACTCTTTGCAACCCCATGAATGGCAGCACGCCAGGCCTCCCTGTCCATCACCATCTCCCGGAGTTCACTCAGACTCACGTCCATTGAGTCAGTGATGCAATCCAGCCGTCTCATCCTCGGTCGTCCCCTTCTCCTCCTGCCCCCAATCCCTCCCAGCATCACAGTCTTTTCCAATGAGTCAACTCTTTGCATGAGGTGGCCAAAGTATTGGAGTTTCAGCTTTAGCATCATGCCCTCCAAAGAAATCCCAGGGCTGATCTCCTTCAGAATGGACTGGTTGGATCTCCTTGCAGTCCAAGGGACTCTCAAGAGTCTTCTCCAACACCACAGTTCAAACACATCAATTCTTCGGCACTCAGCCTTCTTCACAGTCCAACTCTCACATCCATACATGACCACTGGAAAAACCACAGCCTTGACTAAATGGATCTTAGTCGGCTAAGTAATGTCTCTGCTTTTGAATATGCTATCTAGGTTGGTCATAACTTTTCTTCCAAAGAGTAAGTGTCTTTTAATTTCATGGCTGCAGTCACCATCTGCAGTGACTCTGGAGCCCAAAAAAATAAAGTCTGTTTATTTATTATTTATGGAACCTCATTTCATAGTTAACCAGGCACTCTCTCTATCAGATCTAGGCCCTTAAATCTATTTCTCACTTCCACTGTATAATCATAAAAACTGTTTATACTGTTTCCCCATCTATTTCCCATGAAGTGATGGGACCAGATGCCATGATCTTTGTTTTCTGAATGTTGAGCTTTAAGCCAACTTTTTCACTCTCCTCTTTCACTTTCATCAAGAGGCTTTTTAGTTCCTCTTCACTTTCTGCCATAAGGGTGGGGTCATCTGCATATCTGAGGTTATTGATATTTCTCCCAGCTATCTTGATTCCAGCTTGTGTTTCTTCTAGTCCAGCGTTCCTCATGATGTACTCTGCATAGAAGTTAAATAAGCAGGGACATCCTCCTTTTCCTATTTGGAACCAGTCTGTTGTTCCATGTCCAGTTCTAACTGTTGCTTCCTGACCTGCATACAGATTTCTCAAGAGGCAGGTCAGGTGGTCTGGTATTCCCATCTCTTTCAGAATTTTCCACAGTTTATTGTGATCCACACAGTCAAAGGCTTTGGCATAGGCAATAAAGCAGAAATAGATGTTTTTCTGGAACTCTCTTGCTTTTCCATGATCCAGCGGATGTTGGCAATTTGATCTCTGGTTCCTCTGCCTTTTCTAAAACCAGCTTGAACATCAGGGAGTTCATGGTTCAAGTATTGCTGAAGCCTGGCTCAGAGAATTTTGAGCATTACTTTACTAGCGTGTGAGATGAGTGCAATTGTGTGGTAGTTTGAGCATTCTTTGGCATTGCCTTTCTTTGGGATTGGAATGAAAACTGACCTTTTCCAGTCCTGTGGCCACGGCTGAGTTTTCCAAATTTGCTGCCATATTGAGCAAATATGTGATGCTGCAGCACTTTCACAGCATCATCTTTCAGGATTTGAAACAGCTCCACTGGAATTCCATCACCTCCACTGGCTTTGTTCATAGCGATGCTTTCTAAGGCCCACTTGACTTCACATTCCAGGATGTCTGGCCCTAGATGAGTGATCACACCATCATGATTATCCCGGTCATGAAGATCTTTTTTGTACAGTTCTTCCATGTACTCTTGCCACCTCTTCTTAATATCTTCTGCTTCTGTTAGGTCCATACCATTTCTGTCCTTTATCGAGCCTATCTTTGCATGAAATGTTCCCTTGGTATCTCTAATTTTCTTGAAGAGATCTCTAGTCTTTCCCATTCTGTTGTTTTCCTCTATTTCTTTGCATTGATCCCTGAAGAAGGCTTTCTTATCGCTCCATGCTATTCTTTGGAACTCTGCATTCAGATGATTATATCTTTCCTTTTCTCCTTTGCTTTTTGCCTCTCTTCTTTTCACAGCTATTTGTAAGGCCTCCCCAGACAGCCATTTTGCTTTTTTGCATTTCTTTTCCATGGGGATGGTCTTGATCCCTGTCTCCTGTACAATGTCACGAACCTCATTCCATAGTTCATCAGGCACTCTATCTATCAGATCTAGTCCCTTAAATCTATTTCTCACTTCCACTGTATAATCATAATGGATTTGATTTAGGTCGTACCTGAATGGTCTAGCGGTTTTCCCTACTTTCTTCAGTTTGAGTCTGAATTGGTAGTAAGGAGTTCATGATCTGAGCCACAGTCAGCTCCCGGTCTCGTTTTTGTTGACTGTATAGAGCGTCTCCATCTTTGGCTGCAAAGAATATAATCAATCTGATTTCGGTGTTGACCATCTGGTGATGTCCTTGTGTAGAGTCTTCTCTTGTGTTGTTGGAAGAGGGTGTTTGCTATGACCAGTGCATTTTCTTGGCAAAACTCTATTAGTCTTTGCCCTGCTTCATTCCACATTCCAAGGCCAACTTTGCCTGTTACTCCAGGTGTTTCTTGACTTCCTACTTTTGCAATCCAGTCCCCTATAATGAAAAGGACATCTTTTTTGGGTGTTAGCTCTAAAAGGTCTTGTAGGTCTTCATACAACCGTTCAACTTCAGTTTCTTCAGCGTTACTGGTTGGGGCATAGACTTGGATAACTGTGATATTGAATGGTTTGCCTTGGAGACGAACAGAGATCATTCTGTCATTTTTGAGATTGCATCCAAGCACTGCATTTCGGACTCTTTTGTTGACCATGATGGCTACATCATTTCTTCTGAGGGATTCCTGCCCGCAGTAATGGTCATCTGAGTTAAATTCACCCATTCCAGTCCATTGTAGTTCACTGATTCCTAGAATGTCTATGTTCACCCTTACCATCTCTTGTTTGACCACTTCCAATTTGCCTTGATTCATGGACCTGACATTCCAGGTTCCTATGCAATATTGCTCTTTACAGCATCAGATCTCGCTTCTATCACCAGTCACATCCACAACTGGGCATTTTTTTTGCTTTGGCTCCATCCCTTCATTCTTTCTGGAGTTATTTCTCCACTGATCTCCAGTAGCATATTGGGCACCTAATGACCTGGGGCTTTCCTCTTTTGGTATTCTATCATTTCGCCTTTTCATACTGTTCATGGGGTTCTCAAGGCAAGAATACTGAAGTGGCTTGCCATTCCCTTCTCCAGTGGACCACATTCTATCAGACCTCTCCACAATTACCCGCCCGTCTTGGGTTGCCCCGCAGGCACGGCTTGGTTTCATTGAGTTAGACAAGGCTATGGTCCTAGTGTGATTAGATTGACTAGTTTTCTGTGAGTATGGTTTCAGTGTGTCTGCCCTCTGATGCCCTCTTGCAACACCTACCATCTTACTTGGGTTACTCTTACCTTGGGTGTGGGGTATCTAGATTCTTTTAATTAGAAATTATTGTCATAGTTAAAAGCATGTATATCAAGTGGAAATATTAGGTGACTTTATCCCACAGGCCCTGGAAAATTATTAGGAAAATTAATTTGGCAAAAGTCAAAGGATACAAATTAAAGGCAAAGTTCTCTTCAACTCTATGTATCATGATTTTCTCAACCAAGCAAGGAATGTTAGACATGCAGGTCTTGTTCACTTTCATTGAACAGTCTTTGTATTCAGTGAGATGCTGACACAAACAAGAGAGCTATTCTTCTGAATTTAAATCAATCAAAAGAAAATAATACACCCTCACAGTTTATTTTTCCCATTGTGTTCTGTCAAAAATACTCAGCTATATTTATCTATATCCTATACTAGTAATGGTAAATACTAATGACCGATATTCCTTAAAAGTCATAAAATATTTGTCTACTGGAGCTTAGCTATATAGAACAAGACTGTTTCTTCTGTGTAATTTTCCATCAATAGCTGTTGCCTTGTATGATTGAAATTCTAGGAATGCCTGTCTTTCCACAGTACCTCATTAAGACAACCTCCAGGGAATTGAATAGCCCAAGATTGTTAACAGCATAAGAAAATTATTGTGACAAAAATAATCTTAAGATGTTATTCCATATCTATCAAGTGGGTATCTGCCTAGATCTCTAACCATCTCTATTCATGTTTAATTTAAGCACTCCAGTTTCAGCATAGGAACAAAAAAAAAAAAAAGAGGTTGCCTATAGCTTTGAGTACATAGATAGCAATGTCATTAAACCTGAGCACTTCTCCATCCTTAGAAACAAACTTTAAGTCTAGCAAGAAAAGTAAATCTAAAAACCCAACCGTGATACACTGCTTCCACTATTTAGGCAAGAGTATTAATTGGATTAATACTCTCAATTATACTGTTAACTATAGTATAATATCATATTATTGTCCTATTAATTATAATAATATTCAGTTATAAACACTATTAATCAGAACACTGGATTAACTCATTGTCTTAAAGAGGAACTTTCATTTTACTTTTATCAAGAGAAGAGATCATTTCATCTGTAGGGACAAAACAGCTATTTTTTCAGGCACTTCCAACTGACTTCATCCAAGATGGATACAGTAGACTGGTGAGTCTCTTTCTTGGTATAGACAAGTACATTAGCCATTAAATAATTTTTCATATAAATTCAAGGCATAGGTACAGTCTTCCCATGGAGACAGTCTAAGGGCACTTTATGTTACTTACATCAGGAACAGTCATTTGGACAGAGGCATCTTTTTGTAAAGACATTATCAGATTCAAAAATTACAATGAAGAATTCATGCAAAATTTTCTGTTTCAACATGATGTTGAAGTAGCATCTCAATAACTAAAGAATGCCTTCACTGAATCCAAAAAAGCAAACTGTGCATTACAAGGCAAAGTTGTTTTTTCAAGTTTAAACTAAATAGTGCTTTAAGAAAATCTAACCTAACTAGTAAATAAAATGACAAAAAGAGAAACAGCTTTTGAGAAGCCTAGGAAGAACTAAAAGAAATGACTAAATGAAGATTTAATAAATGTATCAATATTATGAAAGCAAATACTCAGTAATTAAAGTCATATAATAATATTAAAAGAATACAAATTTTAACTGCATTTTTGAGTTTCAAAAAACTTTAAGAGTATATTGATACACATCATCTTCTTTTGGCTATATATAGAACAAATAAAACAATTTCTAGCATGTTATTTTATGATCATTAATATAAATGAACAGAACACAATTAAGGTGGAGGATTGATTTTAGAAGCTGACACACTGATTTCTTTTCATGCAAAAAAAATTGTTAAAAACAGATTCCATCGTAAAGAAAATTAATCTACTCTAGTATTTTCATAGTCATTTTAAAATTAAGAAATTAAGTTCATATATCAAGTAAATATTACCTGGACTTGAAAACTAATTTACTATTAACCACAAAAGTAGCAATCAATCTTCGACAATTCAAATCACTTGTGGCTTCTTATAATTCTATTTAGCAAGCACTTGAACATAACTAATCTGTGATAGAGCAATAACAATTATGTAACCCAAGAGCTTACTTTTAAAAAATTAACAAAAAGCACCAGTATTATCCTATTAAAGGAGATCAGAAACAAGCTTTTATACCTCCAACTTTGTGGATGTAGTATGGCTTGGAATTACTCTGATAAAAATCAAATTTGCCCAAAGGCATGCTTAAACTAAACATGAAATGTTTCAAAGCTGAACAACCATGAGGTGAGCCAAAAATTAAGTAACTCAGGATAGAGAGTAGCCTATTTCTGCCCTTAAAGTAAGAGACTGGGAAAAATCTGATTACTGATCTGTTTCAACTCTGAGATTTTATCTTTAATTCACTAGAAGTTAAAAGCAATACATCAAAACTGTATGCCTATAGGGGGAAAGGTTGCTATGGACCTGGTTTCACATCCATATATTTAAAGGTTCACTTTTATTCTCTTTCCTCTTTTTGATCCTCTAATATTTGCTCCACTAGAGACTTATGAGTACTATTTCATTGCAGTGACTTAAAAAATCACATATAATAGGCATTTGGTTAAAACACATTAACAACCTTACAATTAAGCAAAATGATTTTTTTCAAGGACAGATTTTTCACTGTTAAGTACAAGAAAAAAAAAAGAGGATCAGATAGGAGGAAAGATTCAAATTTTTAAAAGGGTAAAAATAAGGCAGGAGGAAAAGGGGAAGACAGAGGATGAGTGATTGGATGGCATCACCAACTCGATGGACATGAGTTTGAGTAAGCTCCGGAATGATGGTGATGGACAGGGAAGCTTGGCGTGCCACAGTCCATGGGGTTACAAAGAGTCAGACATGACTGAGCAATTGAAATGAACTGAATTGAAAAATAAGAGGAAAAAAAGACATAAGTAATAAATAGGTATAGGCTTTTCCCTCACCACCTTGCTAGCTTTATCAGCCATTTCTCCCCAAAGGATTGTTGGCCATTTCCTCAACTGTGCTTTCCTACCTTTGCACCTCTGCCCATCTGTTGATTAAATGTCATCCATCCTCAGACACAACAGAAATTCCATTTCACTAATCTTACCAGTGCTCTAAGCCCTAAATACATACACAACAAAATATTCTCTCTTTTCCTGAAACTTTTAGCCTTTTATTTCTTTCTTTGTCATAAATCCTTAACCTATTATGGTGCATATTATAGTTACACATATATATTTGTCATACTCCTACAGTCAGTGACTGCAACATTCTAGAAAGCAGGGACCAATGGTCATGGTCATTTCTATATCACCTACAGAGCTTTTCCTTTAGTGCCTTTCCTATAGTGCTTATTGAATAAATATTAATCAATAAACTCCGAGTTTTGTTTTCATTAACCATTTATTATTATTTTTACAATCAACAAAAACTGTTCATTGTATGCATTTTGTGCTCTACATCTTCCTCCATTTAGACCCATTGCACAAAAGGAATTGTGAACTCAAAAAAAAATGAAACTTTTCCCTTCTCATTCTTCAGTGATCATCAGTACCTTGTCAACAGTCCACCAGTGATGTAAATATAATTCTGCCTTTTAGAGATAAATATTGTGAAAATTACTTGGCAAACATTTTGTCCATAACCATAATAATTTTCTTTTTGGTCAGGGGAAATGGGAAAAATGCCTACCCTACAACCAACCATTCTCACCACTGCCCCTACTAAACTGAGAAACTTGACCTTACATTAAAGTAAATGGTGTTGATGAACAGCCAGGAATTGGGAATGGTATGTGAACTAAAAGAATTCTTTTCAAATCCTACTTTTCTCCAATAAAAACACACTAGAAATTTTAAAATTGTTATTGATCAAATTTCACTGACTGCACTTATACATTAATATACTGTGCAAACATTGTGCACTGGCTAACAAAGTATTCTTGAACAGATAGGTAAACTGCCTGGAAAAAGTCAAGAACTGGGAAGTCCCCAGCACTTCATAATTAGCCATTATTTTGTACATAAAAATCTCAATACCATTGTTTACCTGAACCACAATATCCTTGAGGATCAGGACTATGTCTTTAATCTGCTTGTCTCTTCCAGGGCCCAGCAGAATATCTGGTACATCCAGGACCAGTGAATCATCACTGGATGGATGAATGAATGAATGATTAGTGCTATTTTATTACATTCCCTGGATATTTTTATGATTCCTAATCCCTTAACACTATTAACAAATACTTAGGTTAGATTTTTAATTTTCCTAGTTTCCTAGTTCATTCAGACTGTTATAACAAAATATCAGGATCTAGGTGGCCTATAAACAACAAATATTTATTCCTCACAGTTCTAGAGACTGGGAAGTCCAAGATCAAAGTGCCAGAATGATCACTTTCTATTGAACGACCTCTTCCTGGTTTAAGTGGCAATTCCTTGCTGTGTCCTCACATTGTAGGTGGGCAAAGGGTTTCTCTGGAGACTCTTTTGTAAGGCGCTCCTTTCATTTAGTGAATCAAGCATATCCCAAAGGCTCCATCTCCTAACATCACCACCTTAGGAGGTTAGGATTTCTATATATGGATTTGGGAGAAAACTAACATTTAGATCATAGTACCTGGGATTCCCTCAAGAGTCAAGTTTTGCCATGGTTACAGGGTTTTAGGGGACAGATGGAAGTGGAAAATTTGATACTTACTGATCACTTTTAAATCATAACATTCTAGGAAGTCATTATCTCCAGCTACAGGTTCTCTGGCTTCCAGGTAACCTGGGGCCAGAGTAAGTCTAATTGGGAAACTAAACTGTAGTCAGATTCCCATCTTCCCAACTTGTGGAGAGCCCTGCAAATCTTATGAGTCCCTGAATTAGCCTAGACATAAAAGATTCAGACTGAGGTCAATGCTTCATTCGCTCCTACCCCCACTGTGATCCTAGGAAGCATCACCTGGCATTACACCTGGCTTCACAGCTCCCCCTGTGCAATGCTGGACCATCTGGCATTCCTTTCAGGCTGCCTATTTTAGTTTCCCTTCAGAAAGCTACATCATTGAAATAGCAAGATTTTTAACAGATGATGTTTCTACAGAATGAGTCCCTTACTGTAAGAAGTGAGTATATAAGTCACATAATTCAATAGTTTCCTTCCAAGGAAGGTAAAAATATATTAATTATCATTATATTCACCAGATCCATAAGGCATGAACAAACTTAAAATTTTGTAAAGAAAATGTGAAAATGTGGCACGCATTACCTGAGAAAAGGTTTCTACAATCTACAACACTTTGTATTATTATCTTCACTTAATTTAAAGTTTTCACTAGAAAATCACATAGTTATCATTAGTAGTAGACATAAAATTCATAGTCCAAGAACAAAATATAGGTAATCTCCTATTTTTATGTATATGCATTTGAAAGTTAAATGTTGGAAAGTTGAGTCTACATGGTTCCCAACTGGCTTCATTCCCAAAGAATAAAAAACATTATTATGTTTCAACATTATATGGAATATATTAAAATATTATTATTACATAATTATAATAATAATAGGGCAATACTACTTTCCAAGTTCCAAAGAACATGGCAACAAGAATCTCTGCAGACCCGAGTGATTGTCAGGAATTGGTGACAGGTGACAAGAATGCTAGGCATTCCATCGAGCTGCAACAGTCTGTTCCAGGCTTGTCCACTTCCCACGGGCCTAGTATGATTTCACATGTGTGTTAAAGCTGCCCCTGGTCCTTAAAGCTCTACCAGCAGGGCTCAGAGTGTCCTGAAAACAAGACAAAAGGAGCTGTCTCCACTGCCACTGCACAGTAGATTTGCTCCACCACTCTCCACCAGCAGCTGTGGCTTCCACAAGCCTGAGCTTGCAATTAGGAGTAAGTGGAGGAAGAAGTGGGATGCAAAGAACAGTATACAGAGGAAAGTTAGGCTGAATAAAAAATAATTAAAATGTGAGTATACACTAGCCAAGTCACTGCTGCCCTAAGAGGCCCTGCGTTTCACAGAGTAAGAAAGATTTGGATACAACTGAGGAAGATTTGGAAATGGTTAAAAAATCTTGTACTTCAGCACTGAAATCAACTCCCTTATCCCAGGGCCAGGATCAGACTATATTATAGTTGGTATCTTGAAACTGATCAAACCAGTCAATCCTAAAGGAAATCAATCCTGAATATTCATTGGAAGGACTGATGCTGAAGCTGAAACTCCAATACTTTGGCCACCTGATGCAAAGAACTAACTCATTGGAAAAGACTCTGATGCTGGGAAAGATTGAAGGCGGAAGGAGGGGACGACAGAGGATGAGATGGTTGGATGACATCAGCAACTCAATGGACATGAGTTTGAGCAAGCTCGGGAGTTGGTGATGGACAGGCAAGCTTTGCATGCTGCAGCCCATGGGGTCACAAAGAGTCGGACACAACTGAGCAACTGAACTAAACTGATCTTGAAATTACATTTCACCAGAACCATATGAGAGATACAATCCATTGAGAAACTATCTATATACAGGTGGACTGTGTATTATATGAATGTGTGGGCTGTATAAAAGATGAATGTTGAAGTCACATAATACAAACCATGCACTTCCTCAACCATTGTCCCTCGTTCATTAAGTGTTTTTATGCGTTTTTAACATGGAAAAGGCATTTTTCAAAGAACTGAAGATTGAGCAGTAAATAAAACTGATAAGGAAAATGCCTATATGGTTGCTATTAAAGAGGCTCTTTTAATGCTTACTCTAAAAATCAGAGAGAATATAAAAAGTAATAGAAATCACTCTTTTCCCTCTGTTCTAGGAACTACCTTTCTTTCTCCACTTCATCCATGAATCCTTCCTGACCACATTTAGCCAGAAATCTCTAACTCTTCTGGCACCTAATGAACTTGCATTCTGTACTGCTCATTCCACTCTTAGAATTCCACTCCATTCCACTTTTTCATTTTTGTTTTTCACTTTCTTTTGCATGGGTCGTATAAGCACTGTGACGCCATGACTTGTAATTTATTGTAGAACCCAAACCACAAGTATAGACTGGGACAAATTAGGGAATCCACGAAGTTTGACTAGTGAGAACAAAGTATAAAACAAATTAAAAAGTAAAATAATGATATTTTCAAAAGATAAATTTTCTGTAATTCAGAATACACTGGCACAAATTTGTTGGTCTTCAACTATGTCTTATTGTATATGAGATAATTAAGGGTCATTACATGTGATCTTAATACAAATCTATGTAGCAGAAGAAAATATTCAGTATGTCAATGGGACTGGAAAATATGACCCCAATGCAAGAAAGAAGATAATAGAGAATACTTAAAACAGAAAAAAGATAATTCATCAAAAGATTTTGTCTTCAGTGACAGTGCTATGTATAATTTAGCAAACTAGGAGCTGAGAGATCTAGTTCTAGTCTTCATTCTGCTACCAGTTATTGGAAACAGCCATCCATCCACCCTGACACCTTGAGCATCTCTCCACATTCTTGCCAAGTATGCCAAAAATGAAAGGCTGTAATGGCCAGTTTCACCAGGATCATGTTTGAGCAAGCAGCCTTAAAAAAAGAGATAAGACCTCTCTCTACACAAAAAAATACAGAGTGACTCTTCACCAAATCCCAAACTTAGTGTTCCTGTCCTATAATGCAGTCGACTGCATGTGCGGCCATCCACGTGGGCCTACCTGCATTGGTCTTGGGGGACACGGAACCAATTCAACTAAACATGAAACCCTGACCATTGCTTAAGTAATGAGTAATAAAGTCCTTTGTCTTTGAAGCAGAAGTATCATGTCTTATCACGATCTCTGATGTATCAGCATCTCTGAAGCAGTAAAACACAAGCTTGTTAGCTTGCAATAGGGTAAAATTTCGGATCCTGACAATACCTAGTTGGGTAAATTTTGATAATATTTAGAAAAAGATGTAGTCTTCCCTCTACTATTCTCTGCCACCTCCATCTTCAAGGATAAAAACAAAATATTATATAAAATGTTGTTATAAGTATTTTATCCCAGAGAGATTAGGAAAAAAGAAGAGTAAGTACCATACTACATACAGAGAACTTTTTCTTTAATACTGATACAATAAAGCCATACTCTGAAAAAAGGAGAAATAAAATATGGCTTGGTCAACTATGATTGGTATCATGAATCAGTGATGATACAGTATTTTTCAGTAATATTTTTATTACTGAATAAGTATCCTTTATTTCTCTATGTTGGCTAATATTAAGTAAGAGCCTTTCTGAATTTACTCTGCAGAAATATTTACTACTAAGCAAAATAAAGCTGAAACTCCAGTACTTTGGCCACCTCATGCGAAGAGTTGACTCATTGGAAAAGACTCTAATGCTGGGAGGGATTGGGGGCAGGAGAAGGGGACGACAGAGGATGAGATGGCTGGATGGCATCACTGACTTGATGGACGTGAATCTGAGTGAATTCCGGGAGTTGGTGATGGACAGGGAGGCCTGGCATGCTGCAATTCATGGGGTCGCAAAGAGTCGGACACGACTGAGCGACTGAACTGAACTGAACTGAACTGAAATACCACTCTGCTTCTTTTTTCCTACCTCTCTTACATTTAAGAGCCAATAGATAGCCTCCTCTTCCTGTTCTGAACAAAGCATCAGGTTATATGCTGAAATAGTAACATTATAAAATGAAGGAGCCTTGTTCAGACTGAGTCTGTTAGAAACTACATTGTACAAAGCCTTTTATTTCATTGGACATTTAATACGAGCAAGAAATAGACCAGTGTTATGTTAAGCCAATTATATTTCAGAGCAGATTTATTAACATAGCATAGTCTAGCCTATCTAATGAGTACAGAATTCATGCCAGGAGTAGGAGTGGGGTGCTGCCACAACAAAAACCTAACATATGTCACTGGCTTAGTGGTCGAACAAAACTTAGCAACTGAACAACAACTATTATATGCTTTCCCCCTGGTGGCTCAGCATAAAGGATCGCCTGCCAATGCAGGAGACACAGGTTCAATCCCTGGGTTGGGAAGATCCCCTGGAGGAGGAAATGGCAACCCACTCCAGTATTCTTGCCTGGAAAATACCATGGACAGAGGAGTGCAGTGGGCTACAGCCACATAGAGTTAGACATGACTTAGCGACTGAGCACATACACACACATACCAACCTATTATTCGAAAGTTGGATTCAGTGTGTCCATCATTAAATAAGAAAGAGAGAAGAAACACAAAGAGATATGGGAGATCTAAGGACTGTCTCAAATACAACTGTTGGTTATTTACTAGATTATATAACTGGCCTGATTCAAATGAAAGCCTATTAAGTTCTCAAGAAAATTGACTATCAAGGAAAACTGCAAGTTTGTGAGGTATAAAATGATCCAGGCTCCCAAACTTCAAGAAATAGGAACTGGACTTCAAAAGCTATGAAAGTGAAAGTGTCAGTCACTCAGTCCTGCCCGATTCTTCGCAGTCCTATGAATTGTAGGCCACCAGGTTCCCCTGTCCATGGAATACTCCAGGCAGGAATACTGGAATGGGTTGCCATTCCCTTCTCCAAGGGATCTTCCCAACCCAGGGATTGAACCTGGCTCTTCCACTTTGCAGGCAGACTCCCTACCATCTGAACCACCAGAGAGGTGCCCCCCTCCTCAAAAGCTATATGCCCTCCAAAAAGATAATATTATCCAATGCCTGCTTCAGAAGTGACTGAAGAAGATAAAGAAGAACATCATAAGGGGCACAATCAGGGCCAGAGAGAACATGGACAAAGAAGCTCTTTCAGGAAGACCAAGTCTATCCAGGGAACATTCCTCTGCCTTAGGGTAGGGATAGAGGCCCCCCTCCACTTCCCTAGTGTCTTCCTTTGGGATTTCAAAATTGCTAAAGACCAATGACTGCCATGCCTTCATTTTTCCTATTTCTAAATGAAAGGGCTCATTGCAATCATTCTGTACATATTCTACTACTTCAGATCAGGTTTCTAAGAGGGAGACAATTCATCTTTTAGTTCATAGGACTCTACACTAAGAAGAACACATTCAAACCTGATATAGAGATTGATTTGTATCATTCCAATTTTTGAGCTTAATGCTTAAAGTTGGACGGAACTTGAGTTTTGTGCATAATGGTCAAAATTGGATGGAACTTTGTCTCTTTTAAGGAGATATTCTATGTTTAAAAGGAACAAAGAAAAAATATTAATGACCAAAAAGGAATATTATGTCAGATACATTTATTATTCACCAAATATCCACACATTTCTCATGTCACAATCCCCTAATAGCTCCTTCAGTTCAGTTCAGTTCAGTCGCTCAGTCATGTCCAACTCTTTGCGACCCCATGAATCGCAGTATGCCAGGCCTCCCTGTCCATCACCAACTCCCAGAGGTCACTCAAACTCATGTCCATCGAGTCAGTGATGCCATCCAGCCATCTCATCCTCTGTCGTCCCCTTCTCCTCCTGCCCCCAATCCCTCCCACCATCAGAGTCTTTTCCAATGAGTCAACTCTTTGCATGAGGTGGCCAAAGTACTGGAGTTTTAGCTTTAGCATCATTCCTTCCAAAGAAATCCCGGGGCTGATCTCCTTCAAAATGGACTGGTTGGATCTCCTTGCAGTCCAAGGGACTCTCAAGAGTCTTCTCCAACACCACAGTTCAAAAGCATCTATTCTTTGGCACTCTGCCTTCTTCACAGTCCAACTCTCACATCCATACATGACCACTGGAAAAACCATAGCCTTGACTAGATGGACATTAGTCAGCAAAGTAATGTCTCTGCTTTTGAATATACTATCTAGGTTGGTAATAACTTTCCTTCCAAGGAGTAAGCGTTTTTTAATTTCATGGCTGCAGTCACCATCTGCAGGGATTTTGAAGCCCAAAAAAATAAAGTCTGACCCTGTTTCCACTGTTTCCCCATCTATTTCCCATGAAGTGATGGGACTGGATGCTATGATCTTCGTTTCCTGAATGTTGAGCTTTAAGCCACCTTTTTCACTCTCCTCTTTCACTTTCATCAAGAGGCTTTTTAGTTCCTCTTCACTTTCTGCCATAAGGGTGGGGTCATCTGCATATCTGAGGTTATTGATATTTCTCCCGGCAATCTTGATTCCAGCTTGTGTTTCTTCCAGTCCAGTGTTTCTCATGATGTACTCTGCATAGAAGTTAAATAAGCAGGGTGACAATATACAGCCTTGACGTTTTAGGATATGACTAATTCTGACCAATGAGCTATGAGCAGAAGGATGTGTGTCACTTCTAAGTCAAAGCTTTTAAATGTCAATGCACAATCCTCCAGATTTCTCTTTCCCTGCTATAATAACATGAAACCAAAAGGCAAGAGAATTCAAAAAAAAAAAAATCTACTTCTGCTTCATTGACTACATTAAAGCCTTTGGCTCTGTGTGTGTCTTAGGCTCTCCGTCGTGTCCAACTCTATGACCCCTTGGAATATACCCCACACGGCTCCTTGTCTATGGAATTCTCCAGGCAGGAATACTGGAGTTGGCTGCCATTTCCTTCTCCAGAGGATCTTCCTGATGCAGGGATTGAACCCAGGTCTTCCACAATGCCGGCAGATTCTTTAC
Organism: Budorcas taxicolor; assembly: GCF_023091745.1. Classification (NCBI taxonomy): domain Eukaryota; kingdom Metazoa; phylum Chordata; class Mammalia; order Artiodactyla; family Bovidae; genus Budorcas; species Budorcas taxicolor. The sequence goes on along the minus strand of NC_068919.1, from coordinate 37,162,423 downwards.
CATGTGAGCCACCAACAAACAGTGGAAAATTCTTAAAGAGTTGGGAATACCACACCAACCTACCTGTCTGCTGAGAAACTTACATGCAGGACAAGAAGCAACAGTTAGAACCAGACATGGTAAGACAAACTGGTTCAAAATTGGGGAAGCAATAGGACAAGACTGTATATTGTCACCCTGCTTATTTAACTTACATGTACGTTACATCATGCAAAATGGTAGGCTGGATGAAGCACAACCTAGAATCAGGATTGCTGGGAGAAATATCAACATCCTCAGATATACAGAGAGTTTAGTTCAGTTCAGTCCCTCAGTCATGTCTGACTCTTTGTGACCCCATGGACCGCAGCACGCCAAGCTTCCCTGTCCATCACCAACTCCTGGAGCTTGCTCAAACTCATGTCCATTGAGTCAATGAGGCCATCCAACCATCTCATCCTCTGTCATCTGCTTCTCCTCCCACCTTCAATCTTTTCCAGCATCAGGGTCTTTCAAATGAGTCAGTTCTTCGCATCGCATCAGGTGACCAAAGTATTGGATTTTCATCTTCAGCATCAGTCCTTTCAATGAATATTCAGGATTTATTTCCTTTAGGCTTGACTGGTTTGATTTCCTTTCAGTCCAAGGGATTCTCAAGAGTCTTCTCCAACAACACAGTTCAAAAGCATCAATTCTTTGGTGTTCAGCTTTCTTTATGGTCCAACTATCATAACCATACATAACTATTGGAAAAACAACAGATTTGACTAGATGGACCTCCGTGGGCAAAGTAATGTCTCTACTTTTTAATATGCTGTCTAGGTTGGTCATAGCTTTTCTTCCAAGGAGCAAGTGTCTTTTAAACATACAGATAATATACAGATATACAGATGATATACAGATATACAAGTGATACCACTCTAACGGCAGAAAGTGAAGAGGAACTAAAGAGCCTTTTGATGAGGGTGAAAGAGGGGAGAGAAAAAGCTGGCTTAAAACTCAACATTTCAGAAATAAAGATCATGGCATCTAGTCCCATCACTTCATGGCCAATAGATGGTGGAAAAATGGAAACAGTGACATTTTATTTTCTTGGGCACCAAAATCACCACAGATAGTAAGTGCAGCCACAAAATTAAAAGACTCTTGTTCCTTGGCATAAAAGCTATGACAAACCTAGACAGCACAGTAAAAGGCAGAGATATCAGTTTGCCAATAAAGTTTGCCAATATAGTCAAAGCTATGGTTTTTCCAGTAGTCATATATGGAGGTGAAAGTTGGACCATAAAGAAGGCTGAGCACTGAAGAATTGATGCTTTTAAACTTTGGTGCTAGAGAAGACTCTTGAGAGTCCCTTGGACTGCAAGGAGATCAAACCAGTCAATCCTAAAGGAAATCAACTCTGAATATTCATTGGAAGGACTGATGTTGAAGCTGAAGCTCCAATACTCTGACCACGTGATGCAAAGAGCCTACTCATTGGAAAAGACTCATTGGAAAAGTTTTCATTTGTCATTCCATTAGGAAATTGATTCTATTCTTCCCAGGTTTGGCCTTTTGTATACACACTGGAGAAAATTATATGTTGTGAATCAATTATCAGTGAAGGCTGAACAGAGATCGTTCAAATTCAACCTTTCTTGTTTTCTCTGAACATTATCCTAGAAGCCATAAATTTAGTTACCAATGCATTAACTCTTCTTCACAGGGAGAAAAGAAAACAATCCTGAATTTTTTGTATTCATTTTTTAAATCTGACAGATGTCAATTTTTGAAAGAAATTCAGTAGATTACCAAATTTTGCCAAAAGATAAACTTTTCTAATTCCTTTATGTCTCCCTTTTATTGAGGGATTTTTTTTTTAATTTGGCACTAAAGGACATAACCAGAGTTCACAGAAGCAAATTTATTTGCATCACTGATTAAACTAAAAGGACTGTGTACCTCCCAAACAGCAGATAGTATTTGATAAAACATTTTAATCTAGTAAGTAATCTGTCATAATAGCTGCCCTTAAATTAGTTCTTGAAATTTTACCTATAATTTTGAAATTGTAGTGGATAATATCTGTTGGGAGTTTTTGTGCTCAGATTTACATGTTTCCCAAGCAACAGTTTCCAAATAGAAGGGAATTAAGATAGATTTCACAGATCCTGAGTGACATAATTTAGTTCCTGTTTTTTGACCAAGCTTAAAGTAAGAGATATAAAGTCTAAATAGAATTTCTTCTGTTCATTGCCAGTTAAACTTTAATGTCCATAAAGTTATTTCAGACAATCTTTCTCCCAAAATTGTGACCACTTTGACCACTAAAAATTTGTTGTACCACAGGGTACAACAAATTACCCTTCACATTGAAGAAAAAGGAAGGAAAGAAGGAATGAAGTGAAAAGGGAGGAAGGGGAAAGACATCCAATCCTTCAGCTGATTTAGAATGCACTGTCTGATAAAAATTTAATTTGAGTCATAAACTTGAGGCACATGCTTAATTTAAGCTTTCTAACAGCTATATTTAAAAAGTAAATTTAAAGAAGCAAAATTAACTTCAATACTATATTTTATTTTATATAGACTGATTTCTAAAAATATTATATCTTAGGCAATCAATAGAAAAATTGTAAATTTTTGAATTTTTACTAAAATTACTGAATTTCTGTGTATTTTATACTTAGAGCACATTTCAATTTGGGACTACCCACATTTCAAGTAGTCAATAGCCACTGTAACTATCAGCCAACATACTGAACAACATACACCTAAGAGGAGAGTCGAGGCAGGAGTAGGGGGTGGGGAGAAGAAAGGAAGAAAGACAATAATGCACACAGATGGTATAAAAACATTCATTCACAGATACATTACATATTTGAGAAAGGGAACATGATCAGTCAAGAAGTACATGTAGGCATTAAGTGGTGCCTTAAGAATAGTCTATTTCTTCAATTTAAATAATGTTCTTCCTTAGAGTATTGCCATTATGCACTTAAAAATACACACTGGTATCCCTTACAGTAAGTTCCTGAATGCTGAGAATAAATATGAAGCAAACTTAATCCTCAAATTCTTGAGTATTAAATTTAAAGTTTTCAAACAGATCATGTTGCATTATCCTCATCTCCACTCTCATAAAATTATCAACACAGTATTAAAAAAGAAATACATTTACCAAAGAAAAATTAAGGCAATATTCTAGGAAGTCTAATTATAAATTCAAGACACACACAGAGCAAGGAGGGCTAAGAGGACAGTGTAGAACAGTGACAAAGGAGGAATATTCCCAAGCTCAGAAGACGATAAACACTTTCATAAAAAGGAAATGTCTAAGCAAAAACAGTAACTCTTAACAGTCAGGTGAACTGGAATTTGCTAAATTATTGATGGGTACCTAGAACTATATATAAAATTGTTGCATAGATATCATAGAAGACATTTGTCCCTACTTTTTGAGAGCATTGCAAAATATAGCAAATACCACGTTAACATGTAAAGACACTAAAGCAATAAAAATTTAGGACAGTGAGAGATCAGTATAGCCTAGTAACACCAATATAGTCTAGTAACATCAGGATGGTCTAGTCTTGAAAGAAGGCTTTCAAGAAGAACTGGGTTAAGCCTGATCTAAGAAATGGAGGGCATTTTAAAGATGTGAATTCAGAAGGGGAGGACATATAAAGAAGTGAGTTGGAAGGAAGACATTCCAGGAAGGGCTAGCTTATATACCAAGATAAATCCTCAAATAGTAGTGATTATTTCATGTAAGTCAGTTTTGGTCTTCCTACTTATATTATAATTTTGCTTAGTGTTACCTGATAAATTTAATATGATCCCCAGCAATTCTAAGAAGAACTGTTACAGACATAGCTATTTACAGAGATCTTGGGGGACAATTTGTGAACACTTAGAAAAGGAGGTGGTAATCACTGGAATCCAGAATGTGACACAAAGAACAAGATAAGTCAAGTAACCTATGTAAATCCAAGAGTCTAATAAAAGGAAGGCCATAAGCAAGTGCATATTACTCTCCATAAAGAATTTAATAAAAATCTCTTCTGTGATATTTTTCTAGTTGAAGAAAAGAAAAATGACCCTAAAAATACCTTAGAGAGAACCAAGAAGGAGGGACATACACAGAAAACACAAAATTAGTATTTTGAGACGTCATCTCTCTTATTTTCATTGTAAATCGATTCATTGTAAAACAAAAAAATTAGTCATAAATGATATCACTCATTAAAATCTTCACAAAAAATAATCTTATCACCCACAAAACATCACTTTTAATATTTGCACATATATCTTTAAAAATTTTTATCTGTGTGTATGTATCAATAACATTAGAAAATATGAGTCAAGCTATTTATAAGCTGTCTCTTTTACTTGATATTTGTGGTAGATCATGAACATGTCCACAAATTATTTGTGGCTCTATCCATCGAGAGGTAGAGACTATTTCCTCATGTCATGGATCTGGTCTGGTCTTGTGACCTGCTTTAACAGATAAAACGTAACAGAAGTGACATTGTATAAGTTTAGGAGCCTCAGAGAACTGAGGCACCACAATCGATAACAGGAACTATCATTCAAGTGAGAGAGGCCATCATAACCTCTCCACCACCAGTTAAGTCATCAAATAACTACCCCTGCATACGTAATCTCAGAGAAGACGAGCAGAACCACCCAGACTGTTAACCCACAGTATCAGGAGAAATAAATTGCTTTTGTTTTAAGTCAATAAGTTTTGGAGAGATTTGTTAGGCAGAAAGAGAAAATGGAAATAACCTTATAAAATAAACATTATCCCCTATCAGTAGGTACATTTATGCAGTATTTTAATGGCATTTCAACATACCATCATATGAACATTTCAAAACTTACTTAGTTAATTTATTAGGGATATTTAAACCAGAATAACTTTTCAACTTTTATAAATTACTATTTTTCCACACAAAATGTCTTAAGTCTTATATTTTATATAATTATTTCCTTAGAATAAACTCCTAGAAGTGTGATTATTTAGGTAAAACATTGGCAGGGTTTTGATCTGTACTGCTAAATAGTGTGGAGTGATTTTAAAGTGTCATTCACAAATGATTTGGTTGGCAAGGGAAAAAAGATAAATTAACTCAAGAGATGATTTCAAAAGACTTGACAACAGTATTCAAGTATTGAAGAACTACATCATATAAGAATGTTTGATTACATAAAGTCCCTATAAACCTGGCTTCCCAGATGGCTCAGTGGTAAAGAATCTGCCTGTCAATATAGGAGACACAGAAATGCAGGTTCAATCCCTGGGTTGGGAAAGATCCCCTGGAGAAGAAAATGGCAACCCACTCCAGTATTTTTGCTTGGGAAATCTCATGAACAGAGGAACCTGTAGGGCAATAGTCCATGGGGTCAAAAAAGAGTCGGACACAACTGAGCAACTAAAGCAACAAAAACAGTCTTATTAAAGGCTATGGGAAACATTTGACAATCTTTTGCACATTAGGGATATTTGCTTGACCTAAGATTTAGGGATATTTGCTTGACCTAAGATATGGAATTCAAACATAACCCACTGGCACTTGGAAAACATCATTAGCACTGTAGTGATAGTGTCTACCCTCTGGTAAATATTTGTTAGTCTTGGCAAAGTTCCTAAAGAAATATACTCAGATTCAGCAAGGTCTCCCTGGAATGGGATTGTTGTACAGTTGCCCTGCACATTCTTGCTCTGGCAGTTCCCAGGTGCTGGTGAAGCAAACATCTGCTACCTCAAACCAACTTCTTCCTCTTTCCTTTAATACTTCATGACTATTGTACCCAGTTGCTCCTGTCTCCTTGTTCTTGACATTTCAAAGTTCTGTGTTCATATCAGGGGTTATCAGCTGGTGACTTTAAGGCCTTAGTTATGGGTATGGGTGGGTGATGGTGGGGAGGTGAGAGTTGAGGTCATTTGGCTATATCTCATGGTTTTAAAAGGCAGCAGTATGCTTGGATATAGAACAAAAAGCCAGTTTCACAGTAGGTATTATTAACTACATATTCCCCAAAATTTACAACCATTGGTTAATGAGACTAACAGCCCACAGTACAGTTTAAGCAGAGAAATAATATTCTAAACAATGAGTCTTTCTTGGTACTCAGGATTTATCGCCTCCAAAGGCAGTGAAGGTGAGATCCAGTTTACATTTTCTAAACAGACTAGTCAGTCTTGTCAGAGTCAACTACAAACTGCCACAGTTCTGAAAAAACCAGGAAGGGATCAGAAACAAAACAGTGATTATGATCTTTTTATATTTTACTCACGTTCTCTCAGAAGTCAAAATTGTGTCCTGATGGAGCAGCTGAGTTGAATTAGCAGGGAAGACTGAATAGAGGTCACATTCAATACAAACAAGGTGATATGAAGTATATGTGTGTGACCTTCCTTTGCAATCAAACACCTGAGAAGTAAATTTATTTGCAAATGAAAAAAATGCTTTTGCTTTTGAAGGACATGAACTGGCAATCACTTAAGAACAGAATAGATAGTTCACTAAGATACCACCTGATATACAACACTGTTGAGAGTCATGACTCCTCTTCTAGTTTTCAGATCTAAGACAGTTCATATGCTTTTCAGTTCAGTTCAGTCACTCAGTCGGGTCCAACTCTTTGTGACCCCATGGACTGCAGGAGGCCAAGCCTCCCGGTCCATCACCAACTTCCAGATTTTACCCAAACTCGTGTCCATTGAGTCATGATGCCATCCAACCATCTCATCCTTGTCGTCCCCTTCTCCTCCCACCTTCAATCCTTCCCAGCATCAGGGTCTTTTCAAATGAGTCAGCTCTTCACATCACATGGCCAAAATAATGGACTCTCAGCTTCAACATCAGTCCTTTCAATGAACACTCAGGACTGATCTCCTTTAGGGTGGACTAGCTGGATCTCCTTGAAGTCCAAGGGACTCTCAAAAGTCTTCTCCAACACCACAGTTAAAAAGTATCAATTCTTCAGCCCTCAGCTTTCTTTACAGTCCAGCTCTCACATCCATAGCCCCTTGAATTGTAAGGGAGGCTATAACATGAGGAAGGTTCCTCATATTACCATTGTAGTCCAGTTGTCAGAATGGGAACTTATAGGAAAAGAGGGATTAAAAAAATTCAACTTAAGTTCACCTCCTTGTTGACCAGTAAGACTCAGAATACTCCTCAGCTAATACACCATTAGCTACCCAATCCTTGGAGAACTACTACCACCATCACCACCACTAATAATAATAATTACTAACACTCGAGTACTTGTGATGTGTCAGACATTGTTATAAATTTTTTACATGAATTTACTTATTTAATCTCACAGCAAACTTTTACCATCATTAACTTCATTTTACAGATAAAAACAACTAGGAAACAAATCAGTTAAGTAACTTGCACAGGGTCACAAAACTAGTATCAGATTCTAGGTTCACAGCTGGAGATTCTGGTTTGAATTCATACTTTTGTTACACTGCTATGATTCTTCTACAGATTATTACTCTAGAAGCAAGTAGAAGCCCCTGGAGCTTCTTCTTCCTACCAAGATGTAAGTCAGAGACATAGAACTTCTGAAGGAATCATGGGGAACATTAAGAGTAGTGGAGTAATCTCAAAAGTATCTGTAACTTTATAACTAGTTACAGAAATAATGTTGAAACATGTATTGTGTCTTTTTCTTCAATAATATAGATCACATATTTAGGTATGTGTGCATATATGTGTATATGCACACATATTAAAAAATAAATATAATCAATGTGCTGTCAACTTATTCATAATTTATTAAATAATAATCAATAAATATAAAGTTATTAAAATAATTTTACACTTTCCTCTGCTACTTTATGTGAAGTTATTTGGGGTTTGTAACTTCACAACTTAGTCTATAGACTATAAAATATCAAGTAGGATCACAAGAGAACTAAAGGTTAATTGATTATAAGTCAGACCCTAAAGTTGCCTGTGGGTCCTGAAGCACTGAGGAGGAAGTAAACGTGTATCTAGGTGTATGAAGAAAAGTTATTTTATGTTGCTTGTCTTATGTTCCTTTTTTTAGATACGTAAATAAGCCTCTTTCAACCAGATCCTAGTTTTCTGTGATTCCATTTGATTTGATGAGCTTCCGGAGATAAAGTTAAATACCTTTATGTTTAGCCAGAATTGGTTTCCACTTCTTGTAACTGAAAAACTTGAGTGCACACGTTTATTCTGTGTCTGTGAGTTTAATGATGGGGAAGTAAGCCTATTTACAGGTCTTGGAAAAGTTACCAGGAGAAAGAGAATTGTTATAAAAATAGAGAAGAGAGAGAAGAAAATTAATGAAGTGATGAAAGGGTTAAAAAAGAGAAAAGAGAATCTTAGTAGCTTTATAAGTCAAAAATTTATGTTGAGAACTAGAACAAAAAAATTTATAATTCAAATGGAACACAAAAGACCCCAAATAGCCAAAGCAATCTTGAGAAAGAAGAATAGAGTTGGAAGAATCAACCTTCCTGACTTCAGCCTATACTACAAAGCTACAGTTAATAAGATAGTATGGTACTGGTACAAAAACAGAAATACAAACCAATGGAACAAAAAAGAAAGTCCAGAAATAAACCCATGCACCTATGGGCACCTTATCTTTGACAAATGAGGTAAGAATGGAAAAAAGATAGTCTCTTCAATAAGTGGTGCTGGGAAAAGCTACATATAAAAGAATGAAAATTAGAACACTTCCTAACAACATACACAAAAATGAACTCAAAGTGGATTAAAGACCTAAATGTAAGAACAGAAACTACAAAATTATTAGAGGGAAACATAGGCAGAACACTCTATTACATAAATCACAGCAAGATCCTCTATGATCCACCTCCTACAGTAATGAGAATAAAAACAAAATAAACAAGTAAGACCTAATCAAACCTAAAATCTTTTGCACAGCAAAGGAAACTATAAACAAGGTGAAAAGACAACCTTCAGAATGGGAGAAAATAACAGTAAATGAAACCACTGACAAAGGATTAATTTCCAAAATATACAAGCACCTCATGCAACTCAATACAAAAACAAACAATCCAATCAAAAACTGGGCAGAAGACCTGAACAGACATTTCTCCAAAGAAGACAAACAGATGGCTAATAAATACAAGAAAAATGCTCAACATCACTCATTTCAGAGAAATGCAGATCAAACTACAATGAGATATCACCTCACATGGGTCAGAATGGTCATCATCAAAATATCTACAAACAATAAATGCTGGAGAGGATGTGGAGAAAAGGGAACACTCTTACACTGTTTGTGGGAATGTAAATTGATACAGACACTATGGAGAATAGTATGGAGGTTCCTTAAAAAACTGGGAATAAGTCTACCATGTGACCCAGCAATCCCACTACTGGGCACACACCCTCAGGAAATCATAATTGAAAAAACACATGTCCCCAGTGTTCACTGCAGCACGATTTACAATAACTAGGACAGGGAAGCCACCTAGATGTCCACTGATACACAAACAGGTAAAAAAGCTGTGGTATATATATACAATGGAATATTACCCAGTCATAAAAAGGAAGACATTTAAGTCAGTTCTAATGAGGTGACCAGATCAAACTGCCAACATCTACTGGATCATAGAAAAAGCAAGAGAGTTCCAGAAAAACATCTATTTCTGCTTTATTGACTATGCCAAAGCCTTTGACTGTGTGGATCACAATCAACTGTGGAAAATTCTGAAAGAGATGAGAATACCAGACCACCTGACCTGCCTCTTGAGAAACCTGTATGCAGGTCAGGAAGCAACAGTTAGAACTGGACATGGAACAACACACTGGTTCCAAATAGGAAAAGGAGTACGTCAAGGCTGTATATTGTCACCCTGCTTATTTAACTTATATGCAGAGTACATCATGAGAAATACTGGACTGGAAGAAGCACCAGCTGGGATCAAGATTGCCAGGAGAAATATCAATACAGATATGCAGATGACACCACCCTTATGGCAGAAAGTGAAGAGGAACTAAAGAGGCTCTTGATGAAAGTGAAAGAGGAAAGCAAAAAAGTTGGCTTAAAGTTCAACATTCAGAAAACAAAGATCATGGCATCCAGTCCCATCACTTCATGGCAAATAGATGGGGAAACAGTGGAAACAGTGGTAGACTTTATTTTGGGGGGGCTCCAAAATCACTGCAGATGGTAACTGCAATCATGAAATTAAAAGATGCTTGCCCCTTGGAAGAAAAGTTATGACCAACCTGGACAACATATTAAAAAGCAGAGATATTACTTTGTCCACAAATATCCATCTAGTCAAATCTATGGTTTTTCCAGTAGTCATGTATGGATGTGAGAGTTGGACTATAAAGAAAGCTGAGCACCAAAGAATTGATGCTTTTGAAGTGTGGTGTTGGAGAAGACTCTTGAGAGTCCCTTGGACTGCAAGGAGAGCCAACCAGTCCATCCTAAAGGAGATCAGTCCTGGGTGTTCATTGGAGGGACTGATGCTGAAGCTAAAATTCCAATACAGCTGAGCACCTGAACGGACTGACTAATGAGGTGGATGAACCTGGAGCCTATTATACAGAGTAAAGTCAGTCAGAAATAGAAAACTATCATGTATAGAAAGTGCAAGTGAAAGCGAAAGTGAAGTCACTCAGTCGTGTCCGACTCTCTGTGACCCCTTGGACTGTAGCCTACCAAGCTCCTCTGTCCATGGGATTCTCCAGGCAAGAATACTGGAGTGGGTTGCCATTTCCTTCTCCAGGGGATCTTCCTGACCCAGGGATCGAACCCAGGTTTCCCGCATTGGAGGCAGACGCTTTAACCTCTGAGCCACCATAGAGTGCCAAATAATTGATACTTTCAAACTGGTGCTGGAGAAGACTTTTGAGAGATTTCTCTCTGATCTCTCCTAAAGGAGATCAAACCAGTCAGTCTTAAAGGAAATAAACCCTGAATACTCACTGGAAGGACTGATGCTGAAGCTGAAGCTCCAAAACTTTGGCCACCTGATGCAAACAGCCAACTCGTTGGAAAAGGCCCTGATGCTGGGATAGATTGAAGACAGAAGAAGAAGGGGGTAATAAAGGATGAGATGGTTAGATGGCATCACTGATTCAATAGACATGAACTTGGGCAAACTCTGGGAGATGGTGATGGACAGGGAAGCCTGGCATGCTTCAGTCCATGGGGTTGTGAAGAGTCAGACATGACTTAGTGACTGAACAACAACAGCAACAACATGAAATATAGAAATATGGTACTGATGAATGTATTTGCAGGGAAACAATAGAGACACAGACACAGAGAACAGACTTGTAGACGTGGTGGGAAGGGGAAGGAGAGGGTGAGACAATTGGAGAGAGAAGCATGGAAACATATACCCTGCCATATGTAAATAGCCAGCGGGAATTTGCTATATGACTCAAGGAGTTCAAACCAGTATTCTGTGACAACCTAGAGGGGTGGGAGGTAGAAGGGAGGGTCATGGGGAGGGGGCATATGTATACCTATGGTTGATTCATGTTGATATATGGCAGAAACCAACACAATATTGTAAGGCAATTATCCTTCAATTAAAAATAAATTAATTTTTAAAAATCTCTGTTGAACACCAGCTATGTGGCAGAGGAGTAGGGTACATAAAGGTGATTCCCTCAAATACTGTATTTTGAAAGGAAGAAGACTCTGCTATGAGGATATAAAAGGAATTGTTTGTGATAAAAAGCAGGTTATGTAAAGTGTGATGGAAGCCAAGGAAAGAGAAATATGCAAGAAAAAACAGAGGAGGAGAAGAAAGGAGTATCTCCTTTTGTACCCAATATAACCAATAACTTTTATGACATAACAGTGTAGAATGCTACAGACAGTTGAAAAGAACCAGGATTGAATAAAGAGTATTGTTGAGTAATTACAGAATAAAAAGGCCAGGTGGAACATTAATAAGAAAAATAAAGTGAGAATAAATTAGAAAATAAAAGAATTTACACTTCTCAGTAACTAGAAACCAAATCAACTACTAAAAGTTAAAGTTAAGAGCTGAAGCAAAATCCAAATCAGTTGGAAATGCCACTTCCAGAAATAAAATAAAAATCAACAAGAGATGAAACAAAGGATCTCTCAGCACCAGTGAACATACAGCATGAAATTATAGTGGATCCAGCAATAGTCAGAAGCTCTGAGAACAGAAACAGAAAATGAGGCTCACTCAGGCATGGGAATTGGCAAAGCAGGAGCAATGGAAGGCCAAGAGGGCAAAGGATTTGAGGGCCATGTCATGAACAGCAATTGGGCAAATTTGATTTATAAATGGATAAAGTGGAATGAAGTTTTTTTACATGCATATGTAAGTATCATATGGAACAAACAGTCACAGAAAACAATGTCATTTTTAGAAGATCATGGAAGTTTTAAGTAAAGAATAGTACTTTAGATGTGGAAACATTTTGTTTTGTTTTTGTTTCCTTTTGTTTTTGTCAATGACAGTGTGTATTTTGTTAGTGTCTCAGTTCCCCAACCAAGCGCTGACTAAAAGTTTGTACAGTCCACAACCCAAAAATCACTGACCCCAGAGAAAGTGATCTTTTTTTCACAATTTTTATTGCAGTGAGAACTTTTAAGATCTACTTTCTTAGTAATTTTCAAATATACAGTACAGTGTTGTTACCTATGATCACTATGCTGAACATTACATCCTTAGGACTTATTTATCTTTTAACTGGAAGTGTATACCTTTTGACCACCTTCACACATTTCTCCCACCCACCCCGCAAACCCCACTTCTGGCAACCACCAATCCATTCTCTCTTTCTAGGAGTTTGGGTATTTTTTCATTCCTCATATAAATGAGAATATGTAGTATTTGTCTTTTTCATCTGGCTTATTTCATTTAGCATAATGCTTTCAAGGTTCTCCCATGTTTTCACAAATAACAGTATTTTCTTCCCTTTTATGGTGGAATAATATTCCATTTATATAATGGACATTTAGGTTATTTTCATGTTTTGGCTGTTATAAATAAGGTTGCAATGAACATCAGGGTACAGACATCTCTTCAAGATAGTGATTTCATTTCCTTGGATAAAAACCCAGCAGTGGAACTGCTGAATCATATGGTAGTTCTATTTTTAATTTTTTGAGGAATCTCAGTATCATTTTCCACAGTGCCTATACTAATTTACATTCCCACCAACAAGGCACAAGGGTTTCCCTTTTTTGGGAAGTTTGACACGTTAAATTTCAGTTTTTCATCTGAGGACTATAAACAATAGTTGAGGAGCAAGAAAATGCTTTTTAATTAAGCACTACAAGTAGACTGCATGTGTGCTTATTATATGCATGTGGGGCTTATTTACTGCCTTCTAGTTTTTTATTTTTATGAATACATACATAATAAATATGTGATGTATGTATGCATATATGTATGTGTGTACACATGTGTGTATCTAAATATTTGAGATAGTTAATCTGTGTCTTTTCTGTAGCTTCAAGTTGATGTACTATATGTATCACATCATTCAAAAAGTATTTCTTTAGAGCGTTTGGCTCCTTATGACAATTAAATCCTGACTTTTGAGCTTTGAAGAATGGATTTTAGTGGATGGATGGAAAAGTGCTGAAATGGATGTATTACAGGTCATTTTTATAGCAAAGTTTTTGGGAAATGGAAACCCCAGGGGAAATGAAGCAAAGACATCTTGGAGGAAAGAAGGCAGAGAAATTAGAAGTTGTGCGTGTTCCAGCAGATGAATCCAAGTAGATCAATAGGCTTCTTGAAAATCTGTGAAAGCAGTTTCATGGGTCTGGCAAATTGAGCAAGAAGGCAATCCTCTGAGAAATCTCCTGTTTGAGTTAGGCTATTGAATTTTGGGGAGCAATGAAGGAGAACTTATCTATGAGAAAATCAGGCTGCATTAGTGAGTGTATGACAGTTGTTCACTATATTACATACGGGCTAAAACATTCCTGTTGTAAAGTGGAAAGTCTCACATGATATTGTGTTTACTCAAAAGCACTGAACTTTTTCAGCCTTTTTCAGTGTCAGTCTTAGAGTTTATAATGAAACACGTGCCTACAGAGTTGAAAAGACTTCCTGAGTGATGTCTGATTGGGTGACCTCTGAAGTGCTTGGTGGACTGGCATCTAAGTGGTGACTTCCTGGCTCTATTCATACTTCCCTACTCCACACAACTGTCCTTTATGCTCACTTTACATTCACTAAAAGTAGCTTTCTTCTGTGAAAGTAGAAGAGCTCTGGTGTTTACTGTTCTGTTTTAATTACATTCAAATGGCCTGATTCTCATCAGACCCTTTGTTGGAACTGGCAACATCTGACCAGTTTGATGCACTTGGACAATACCCCTTGAATTAAATAGGAGGAGCCATGAAAGCAGCTTTTGATTCTGATATGGATAATTGTAGAATCTAATATAAAATTTAGCATAAAGATCAGTTTTATTTTCACCAAGGCATATATACTACTAGAATTAGGGAATAATGTTCATCTTTTCTCATTATTATTTTTATTCACTTGAATAAAAGGATTTAACACTATTCTGTCAATTTTCTCCCCCTACTATTCAGAGTAAGTTAGTATTATCCATATTTGGTCTTCCAACAACAAAGAGACAGTCTTCTAGAAAACACCATCTTCCAACAACACAAGAGATGACTCTACACATGTACATCACCAGATGATCAGTACTGAAATCAGATATTATATTCTCTGCAGCTGAAAATGGAGAAGCTCTATACAGTCAGCAAAAACAAGATCTGGAGCTGACTGTGCCTCAGATCATCAGCTCCTTATTACAAAATCCAGGCTTAAATTGAGGAAAGTAAGGAAAACCATCAGGCCATTAAGGTATAACCTAAATCAAATCCCTTACCATTATACAGTGGAGGTGATCAATAGATTCCAGGGACTATATCTGGTAGACAGAGTGCCTGAAGAACTATCGACAGAGGTTCATAACATTATATAGGGGGAGAGGACCAAAATCATCCCCTAGAAAAAGAAATGCAAGAAGGCAAAGTGGTTGTCTGAGGATGCCTTAAAAATAGCAGAGAAAAGAAAAGAAGCAAAAGGCAAGGGAGAAAGGGAAAGCTATATCCAACTGAATTGCAGAGTTCCAAAGAATAGGAAGGAGAGATAAGTAAGCCTTCTTAAGTGACCAATGCAAAGAAATAGAGGAAAAGAACAAAATGGGAAAGACTAGAGATCTCTTCAAGAAAAATGGAGTTACCAAGGGAACATTTCATGCAAAGATGGGCACAATAAAGGACAAAAATGGCAAGGACCTAACAGAAGCAGAAGAGATTAAGAAAAGATGGCACGAATACACAGAAGAACTGTACAAAAAAAGCTCTTAATGACCCAGTTAACCACAATGATGTGGTCACTCACCTAGAGTCAGACATCCTGGAGTGTGAAGTCAAGTGGGCTGTAGGAAGCATTACTACTAACAAAGCTAGTGGAGATGATGGAATTCCATGTGATCTACTTCAAAGCTTAAAAGATGCTGCTGCTAAAGTGCTGCACTCATTACGCCAACATATTTGGAAAACTCAGCTTGACCACAAGACTGGAAAAGGTCTGTTTTCATTTCAATACCAAAGAAAGGCAGTGCCAAAGAATGTTCAAATTAGCATACAATTATACTCATTTCACATGCCAGCAAGATTTTGCTCAAAATTCTCCAAGCTATGCTTCAGAGAATAGCTGTGTCAAACCTAGACAGTGCTTTAAAAAGCATAGACATCACTGTGCCGACAAAGGTCTGTGTAGTCATCCATACATGACACATCCAGTAATCATGTATGGATGTGAGAGCTGGACCATCAAGAAGGCTGAAGACCAAAGAATTGACGCTTTCAAACTGTGGTGCTGGTGAAGACTCTTAAGAGTCCTGTGGACAGCAAGGAAATCAGACCAGTCAATCCTAAAGGAAATCAACCCTGAATATTCATTGCATGTACTGATGCTGAAGCTAAAGTTCTAATACTTTGGCCACCTGATGTGAAGAGGTGATTCATTGGAAAACACCCTGTTGCTTGGAAGAATTGAGGGCAAGAGGAGAAGGGGGCAACAGAGGATAAGATCGATGGATGGCATTACTGACTCAATGGATATGAGTTTGAGGAAATTCAGGGAGATAGTGATGGGCAGAGAAGCGTGGCATGCTGTAGTTCATCGGGTTGCCAAGAGTCGGACATGACTTAGTGACTGAAAAACAATAAAAATAACAATAATTCACATTTAAACAGACAAAATGACCTATGGAAATCATTTATTTTCAAACCAGCTATCATAGTAATATGTCGTTGTAAATATGTTGAAAAAAATTCACCATGCAACACAACTCTATCACAGAGTGCTATCCCTTCCAGTAGCTATCTACTATAGTAAAATAAATAAAATCATTGCTCTTATTAGAACAAGAATAATCTTTCCCTAGGTGAGAAAAGAAACAGTTACTTCCAAAGCTTTGACAACTGGCATTATCTGTGTTCCTAAGTATGAATCTGGAGAAATAATACTATGATCCTTAGAGAGTAGTGTAAGTTCTGTAAAATGTGTTCAAACACATGGTTTATGTGATGATAGTGATTTTGTCTTTCTCAATGCTTTTGTCTTATAATAGATCAAAACTTGGTCAAAGTCTTGGGTTCAAAGCTTTCACAAGTCTGTTAACTTTGCTTTTCTTCCATGTTAAAAGTTGTCCTAGAAAACCAGTTAACTGTTATCAATGCTTGCTCTTGGACTTAAAAGTGATGAGAAAGGAATATGTGTGGCTCAGAGCAAATAACTCACTGATCCTTGAAAACCAATCTAAATAGCGTATTCTACTTACACTAACAGTTTTCAAAGATGGGGCATGTTTAAATATTTTACAAATTATAAAAAATAAATGTTTATTTGTCTATGTTTTGCTAAGATTTTTGGTATTTGACAGTAGAGTTTGGTTCCACCCTGCTCCCACACCTAAGAGAGATAAGCAAAATTTTCAGCTAAGATTCCTAAATCATAATTTAAAAAACTGAAGTTCTCTTTCATTCATAAAACTCAGCAAGCTATTAAGAGAATCCTTTCTTTGTGACATTACTCTTTCCAATGCTATCCAAGCTGTTTGCTAGAGCTTATTTTGTAGTGAGAGCATATAAACCTGAGGTACCACAGAATCTAATTATAGTTTTGTCATTTCTTCAGTATACTCAAACATTTTCCATTTTATTGCCTTCCTCTTTGCCTTCCTATTGACACCTTATGTCTCATGTGAGAACTATCCTCCACCCCAAAGACAAACTGCCTGAGATCCCCCACTGTGGTCCTAGATAGATACCCACTTTCATCAGATAAACTCTGCATGCTGTAACTGTTTCCTAGATTCCTCTTTCCTTATTAAAAGTTATCTGTTATAGATCCCAAAGGCATATGAATGTTAATACATGCCCCTCCTACATTATATATTTGCATTTTTCAAGTCTGCCATTCAAAAACTGTAAGTGTGAATGCTTCATATCTTGGTAGGCTATGATGGAACATATTTGGATCAAATGCACCCTTTTGATTCTGTCAAAGAAAAGTTGCAACTACTGCAATTAAATGGGCAAGGAAGACTTTATTCAAGATTATTGAAATGAGGGAGAGAGATTATTTTATTAGGAGAGAAACAGTGAACTCAACTCTGAATACTGGGACAGCTGGGGATATACAGCCAAAGAGCAGGGTAAGGGAGTCTTTGGATAGAAAATTACTAAGAGAAACTTGATTAAATATCAGAGGTGGAGGGTTATCAAGCATGGAAGAATTCTCACTAAACTGGATAAGCAGGATCCCTGGTGAAACTGGATTCAACCAGATTCTTTGCTAAAAACTGGGCTCAGGCAGTCAAAGGCAGAACCCAGTCAAAAAGAAGGCTCAGTGGAACCTTAATAAAGTTGGATCAAAGAGGAAATACTTTTCAGTTCATAAGTATTAAGCAGCCCCCACAGAAACTTGAGGGCACATCTTATCAGACAGGTATGTGAGAGTTCCATTTGCTGATCTAAGAAAACTTTATTTAGAAACCCTCTATTTTTCAAATATGGATTTTGTTTATTTAAACTTCATATTTTCTGTGTTCTTGCCTGTTGCCTTTACCATGAGGTAAGAAAATCTAATAATATCCTCTGAATTACATCACCTAGATGAGTAACAAGATTTTCATGGTGTATGCTTGTTCTCCTCCCTAACTATATGAAAAAGGGGGCTGGCAGGGATTTAATTTTACTTCATTGATACAATAAGAATAATACAAGCTGGAACTGGAGATTGGCAATAGGATTGACTTATGTGTTGACAGAGGAGGTTCATGTACTGTTGCCATCGCTGACTGCAATGATATATCATAACAATTGGCCTTAGATGACTGAAACTCAGGCTAGGGAATGAGAAGAGCAGGTGTATGAATCAGGCTTTATCAAGGCATGCTGTGAGGCCTTGAGCTTTGATGTCAACTTTTAGGTAGTGAAAATAAAAGTAACAATCATTATATCTAACATTTTAATATGTCTGTCTTACAATTAGTGCACAATAATTATTCATTAATGTCTTTTACTTTTCAAAGTTCTCAGTCTTTCAAAGAGATTTAGTTTAGTTTATCTGAATCATGATTATTATGCATTCAGTTCAGTTCAGTTCAGTTCAGTTGCTCAGTCGTGTCCAACTCTTTGCGACCCCATGAAGTGCAGCACGCCAGGCCTCCCTGTCCATCACCAACTCCCGGAGTTCACTCAAACTCACGTCCATCGAGTCCGTGATGCCATCCAGCCATCTCATCCTCTGTTATCCCCTTCTCTTCCTGCCCCCAATCCCTCCCAGCATCAGAGTCTTTTCCAATGAGTCAACTCTTTGCATGAGGTGACCAAAGTATTGGAGTTTCAGCTTTAGCATCATTCCTTCCAAAGAAATCCCAGGGCTGATCTCCTTCAGAATGGACTGGTTGGATCTCCTTGCAGTCCAAGGGACTCTCAAGAGTCTTCTCCAACACCACAGTTCAAAAGCATCAATTCTTCGGCGCTCAGCTTTCTTCACAGTCCAACTCTCACATCCATACATGACTACTGGAAAAACCATAGCCTTGACTAGATGGACCTTTGCTGGCAAAGTAATGTCTCTGCTTTTGAATATGCTATCTAAGTTGGTCATAACTTTTCTTCCAAAGAGTAAGCATCTTTTAATTTCATGGCTGCAGTCACCATCTGCAGTGATTTTAGGCATTAATAAAAAGGTGAAATTCAAAATTCATTATGCACACTCAATTTTTAAAGGAGGGTGCAAGGAATGGAAAGACATGAAACACACACAAAGGCACTGAAAGGAATAAAGAAACTAATCATGTTTCTCTGAGCTTTGGGATAAGAACAGTGATGTGAAAGGATGGAAGAATAAAGGATATCCATAGTTAATAAAGAAATTAATTCTCAAAACCACTTTCACCTTAAGATATAACTCAACTGTTCTGAAGACTAGTTCTAAGGAAAATTGTTTTTTATTTTTGGTTCACTCAATTTTAAAATTTTAAGGTCTTAAGAAGAAAAACAAATTAACTTTCATACATTTCTTAGTTTAAGGAAGGAGTTTGATATATGTATTAGTGAAGTACTCTGTGTTTTCCATATGAAGTACTTTATCTTTCATATATGAGCTTCCCTTGTGGCTCAGATGGTAACGAATTTGCTTACAATGCAGGGGACCCAGGTTCAGTCCCTGGGTTGAAAAGATCTCCTGGAGAAGGGAATGGCTACTCACACCAGTATTTTTGCCCCGAGAAATCCAGGGACAGAAGAGCCTGGTGGGCTACAGTCCATGGGATCACAAAGAGTCGGACACAACTGAGTGACTAACATGTCATGCTTTATGAAATGAAAACCAACAGCATGAATATGTTTTCATCAGGCAGGTAACACACTCACATATTTATTTTTTTTAAAGCTAAAGGATATAGTACACAATCACTATGGACAAGGGTATGGAGATTCCTTAAAGAATTAAGACCAGAACTACCATATGACCCAGCTAGATTTCTGGTATTTATCCAAAGGACAAGAAAACATAGACGAGAAATATATTTTCACTAAAGCATTATTTACAGTAGCCAAGATATGGAAACAATTGAAATGTCCCACAGTGGATGAATGGATGAAGATGTGGGGTGTGTGTGTGTGTGAGTGTGTACCACATATATATCTTTCACGGAAGACTTGTGTTGTTCAGTTGCTCAGTCACACCCAACTCTGAGACCCCATGGAATGCAGCATGCCAGGCTTCCTTGTCCTTCACTACCTCTCAGAGTTTGCTCAAACTCATGTCCAATGAGTCAATGATGCCATCCAATCATCTCATCCTTTGTTGCCCCCTTCTCCTTCTGCCCTCAATCTTTCCAAGCATCAAGGTCTTTTCCAGTGAGTTGGCTCTTTGCTTCAGGTGACCAAAGTATTGGAGCTTCTGCTTCAGCATCAGTCCTTCCATTGAATAATGGAATACTACTTATCCATGAAAAAGAATGAAATCCTGTCATCTGCAACAACATAGATGGATCTTGAGTGAAAATAAGTGAAATAAATCTGTCAGAGGAAGACCAATATGACATGATTTTACTCATATGTGGCATCTAAAAATAAAAACAATAAAAAATAAAACAAAAACAAACTAATAGATATAGAAAACAGATTAGTGGTTACCAGAGCAAAAGGGGAGGAGTGGTGGAAATGATGGATGGTAACCAAACTTATGGTGGTGATCACTCTTTAGTATATACAGATGTTGATGCAACACTATACACCTGAAACTTGTATAATAAAAAAAGAATATAGTACATCAAGTTCTAGGTTTATAGGGTATCACAAGTGAAAAAGCCAAAAGTATTCATCATCAGAGGAATTCCAAAAATCTGTGAAAGTCTACTGGAGAAGGCAATGGCAACTGACTCCAGTACTCTTGCCTGGAGAATCCCATGGAGGGAAGAGCCTGGTAGGCTGCAGTCCATGGGGTCACTAATAAGTGACTTCACTTTCACTTTTCACTTTCATGCATTGGAGAAGGAAATGGCAACCCATTCCTGTGTTCTTGCCTGGAAAATCCCAAGGACTGGGGAGCCTGGTGGGCTGTCATCTATGGGGTCACACAGAGGCGGACCACCTGAAGCAACTTAGCAGCAGTAGCATGAAAGCCTATATAATCAGATTGTATTTTAATAAGTACTACATCACTTTAATATGCCATTCATTTCAAATCACTTCATTATTCCCAAAACTATTTAGCTGTGCTACTTCATCCCAGTCAGTTACAGTGGGGATGGGGTGGGGGGGTTGGGAGGGGAAGGGAGTTGGCCAGAAATTGCAAAGTGGAGCTAAAGAACAATGTGTGTCAAAGAAAGGCTGTTTAGAATTCAAACTGCTGGTGAAACTGGAGTTGGCAGTTATAATTATAGTTGGAATTTCTATGAAAAGAATATAATTATCCAAACTGGATTTTAACCAGCACACTAGAGCACTTCAAAATAAATATATTTTTAATACCATCAATAAACACCTTCTTTGTCCCATTTCTCAGTGGAAAGATACTTGTTCCTGGGGCAGATTGAATTCCTGGGGTTTTGTTTTAGGTCTGGCTCAGTGGGAAAATTCCACCTACTGAATTGCCAATCTCCTTCCTGTGGAGATCTCTAATCAAGCAAAGAAAATTATTATTAGGTATTTGATGGTTCTTATTAGCAGTTGATATCTTAGAAATCTGTATTCATATACTTTTCATTAGGTAAGTCAAAAGTTTTTTAAGTTCAAAACTATATCAAGGACACAACTAAGGAGCACTGATGTCAATTGACCTGGGTTGGGGCTAGCCTGGGAATCAGTTTTCCTCTTGAATCTCATTCAATAAAATACCCCTCCAATTACAAGAAACAGATTAGAATTTCTTTTGGTCGTGGCAACTGGGGCAGAACACTCAAAGGCAGAATGCTGAGGAGCACTGAACCGAAACAGCAGAGTGCTGAGCAGATGTCAGCCATTCCTCACAATTCTTTAGAGCATTTTGAATGAAACAAAGCTTTCCTCTGGACATAATTGTTATTTGAACCTGTGGATTGAGCACTTTCATATACAAACCGAAAATGTAGTAATTTAGTAATGTGGACTCCAATACCCTAAAGCCACATTTTTATATAAGAGCCTGCTGCTGCTGCTTCTGCTGTTAAGTCACGTCAGTCGTGTCCGACTCTGTGTGACCCTATAGACGGCAGCCCACTAGGCTCCCCCGTCCCTGGGATTCTCCAGGCAAGAACACTGGAGTGGGTTTCCATTTCCTTCTCCAGTGCATGAAAGTGAAAAGTGAAAGTGAAGTCGGTCAGTCATGTCCGACTCTTCGCGACCCCATGGACTGCAGCCTGCCAGGCTCCTCCATCCATGGGAGTTTCCAGGCAGGAGTACTGGAGTGGGGTGCCATTGCCTTCTCCAGGGAAACACGTTATACATTTGCTTTATTATTACCTCAAAAAGAAATAATCTTTTCCAAGAAGTACAATGTATACTAAGAAAAGGATTAATAGAAATTGTAGTCCACAAGAAGAAAAATTCATACCTGAGAGAAAAAAAATAATTGCATTGGTCCAACCTAGATAAAACTTTATCAATTCTCTAACAATGTGGAAGTCAATATGAAAATCTCCAAAGTATGTAATTCTTTTTTTTCAATTTTGAGATATAATGACATATAACACTATTATTCAATAGTTTAAGGGTATACAGCATAACAATTGCAATTATTATATGTATGTCTGTAAATGATCACCACAATAAATTTAGTTAATATATATCACCTTACACATTTTTTTCATGTGATGAAAACTTTTAAGATCTACTCTCTTAGCAACTTTCAAATATACAATATGGCATTAACTATAGTCACAATACTATATATTACATCCCCAGAACTCATTTATCTCATAATTGGAAATTTATACTGTTTGACCACCTTCTTCCATTTTCCCTACCCTCAAATTTTCTTCATCATCAACCATCAATCTGTGTGGTTTTTTAGATGCCACACATAAATGAAATCATACAAAATGTGTCTTTCTCTAACTTATTTCACTAAGCATAATGCCCTCAAGGTCTATCCCTGTCATTACAAATAGCAGGATACCCTTATTTTTAATGGTTAAATAATATCCCATTTATATATACACCACATTTTCCTTATCCATTCATCTGTCAATTGTTACTAAAGTTGTTTTCATGTCTTGGCTATTGTAGATAAGGCTGCAATGAACATGCAAATATCTCTTTAAGATAGTAGTTCTGTTTCCTTCAGATAGAGACCCAGCAGTGAAATTGCTAGATCATATGGTAGTTCTACTTTTAATTTTTTGAGGAACTTCTATATTATTTTCCATAGTGGCTGCACCAATTCATATTTGTACAAGCAGTACATAGAGGTTTCCTTTTTCCAATATCTCTGCAAACACTTGTTATCTCTTGTCTTTTTTATCCCAGTCATTCTAACAGGAGTGAGGTAGTATTTCATTGTGGTTTTGAGATATTTCCCTAATGGTTTTGTGTATTTCCCTAACGGTTAGTGAGTGCCAAAGAATTGATGCTTTTGAACTGTGGTGTTGGAGGAGACTCATGAGAGTCCCTTGGACTCCAAGGAGATCAAACCAGTCCATCCTAAAGGAAATCAGCCCTGAATATTCATTGAAAGGACTGATGCTAAAACAGAAACTTCAATACTTTGGCCACCTGATGCAAAGAACTGACTCACTGGAAAAGACCCTGATTCTGAGAAAGATTGAAGGCAGGAAGAGAAGGGGATGACAGAGGATGAGATGATTGGATGACATCACCAACTCGATGGACATGAGTTTGAACAAGCTCCAGGAGTTGGTGATGGACAGGGAAGCCTGGCGTGCTGCAGTCCATGGTGTTGCAAAGAGTCAGACACGACTGAGTGACTGAACTGAACTGAAGAGTTAGTGACGTTGAGTACCTCTTCCTATACTTTTCAGCCTTTTGAATATAGTCTTTGGAAAATGTCTATACATTTTATATGTATGTCTATACATAGTTCCTCTGTCTATGTTTTAATTAGAATGTTTATATTTTTGCTGTTGAGTTATATGAGTTCTTTATGTATAAGGACATTAACTCCTTATCAGATATATAATTTGCAAATATTTTCTCTTACTCAGTAGCTTGTCTTTTCATTTTGTTAGCTTCCTTTGCTATGCAAAGGCTTCTTAATTTGATGCAGTCCCACTTGATTATTTTTGCTTTTGCTCCTTTACAGTTGATGTCAAATCAAAAAATTCAGTGTCAAGACCAATGTCACGGAGCTTCTGCCTTATGTTTTGTTATAGGAGATTTATAGTTTGAAATCTTATGTTTAAGTCTTTAATCCATTTTGAGTTGATTTTTGCATATGACAAGGTACTAATTTCATTGTTTTGTATGTAGCAATCTAATTTTTCTAGCACTGTCTGTTGAAGACATTATTCTTTCTCCACTGTGTATTCTTGATACCCTTGTCAAAGATCAGTTGACAATATGCATGAGTTAATTTCTGACTCACTATTCTGTTGTATTGTTCTGTATGTTGGTCTTAATGCCAATACCATGCTGTTTTGATTATTATAACTTTGTAACATATCCTGAAATCAGGAAGTGTGATGGCTGATTCTTCCTTCTCAAGATTGTTTTGGCTATTCAGGGTCTTTTGTGGATTTATATAAATTTTAAGACTTTTTGTATTTCTATTTTTTTTAATGCCATTGGTATTTTGATATGGATTTCATTGAAATCCATAGTGGTGAGGATGTTTAAACAATGTTGTCTCTAATTTATGAATGTGGATGCCCTTCTATTTATTTGTGTCTTCTTTAATTTCTTTCATCAGTGTTCTTTAGTTTTCAGTGTACAAGTCTTTCAACTCCTTGGTTAAGTTAATTTTTAAGTAGTCTTGAGAAACTCTCAAAATTTCATACTAGTTCAAGCCACTGTCTTTGTTCTTAGTGGCACCCAGTTACCTACAGTATGCTGGGTCCCATCAGCACTCCACAACACATGCAGCAGAAAATCACTCCCTCAAGTAGCCTCCAGAAAAGCTAGGATCCCACTCAGGATACCCACATTACCTCTAGCTGTTGTGTCTACTTAGGTTGCTCTTGGCTGTTACAGTTTTCATATTTTCCTTACTTTTTATAATCTTGACAGTTTTGAGGAATGCTGGTCAGGTATTTTATAACCATCCCTTAAGTGGGATTTGTCTAATATTTTTCTCATGATTAACTGGGGTTATGAATTTTTTGAAGAAAAAAACAAGGTAAAATGCCATTGTCATGAAATAATATCAAAAGAACATACAATTAACATGAGATTATTGTTGATTCCAACATTGATAACTTTGCAGAGTTAATAGTTGTCAGAGTTCTCCAGAATGAAGTTAATCTTTCTGCCCCTTCCCAAACTGTATTCTCTGAAAGGAAACCACTTTCCATAGCTCATATTTTAAGAGTGGGAACTTATGTTCCACATCCCTCAGGGCACAATACATAAATTATGTGGAATTCTTTTGCATGGGAGATTTGACTGTTCTCCACTTATTTTGCTATTCTATTTATATTAGTATACACTCATGAATTTTTATACATTGGACTATAATCCAATATTACTAAATTTTGTTACTTTAATTGTAAGTTTGACAACTGGGAGCTCTTTCAGTTGACTCCTTCCTTTTAACATAACACTATGGGGTTGTTTTTAGTTTGGGGGGACATTTTTTGTAGCATCACAGACTGCTGTGTCAGGACCCAGTTCACTCACCAGTTATCAGCACAAGCCCCAGCACCCCTAGGCCCAAGCCCTGCAGACCAACAGGCCAACACCCATTCTGAGACACTTTGGCTCCTCAGTCAGCCACCCCAAGATACAGTTACACCTACCAGTGGGATCTCTGGACCTTGCAGGGGCAGGGCTCTAAGGGGGCACCTAAACCCTAAACCATGCAGCCAGAGACCTCAGGACCTGACTCTGCCCACCAGTGGCTCCGCACTTGCCTCAGGACTTGTCTACACATACCAGTCATCCCGTACCTGCCCTGAGACCCTCTGGACCCAGTGCCTGATAACCCTCAGGCCAACATCAGGTTGGGGACACCCTGAACCCCTCAGCCAGTAGCCTCAGGCTCTAGCTCCACTCATCAGTGGACCAGTATCAACTCTGGGACACCCCAGAGCTCACAGTCACTCATGTCAGGCTTCAGTGCCACCCACCAACAGGCTATCACAAGTCCCAGGACCCTGCAGGGCTCCAAAGCCAGTTGCCTCAAGACACAACTCCACCAGCGGACAGCTGCCAACAGTCTCCACACAAAGCACGCACAGGCAACCAACCAAACAGGGGCCAGCCACACCTAATACACCACCCACAGTGGTCACACAACCACCACAGAAGAGACCATGAAGCCCACATAGGGGGCACCCTTAGAGCACATAGCTCTGGTGACCAGAGGGGAGTGTGTTCCTGGGATACATAGGACATCTCTTACAAAATGCCACTCCTACAAAGTTGGGAAACATAACAAAAGTAGCAAATACATAGAAATAAAAATAGCAAATTGGGTAAAACGAGATGACAGAGAAACATGCTTCAAACAATGGAACAAGATGAAACCCCAGAA
The DNA here is from genome assembly GCF_023091745.1 of Budorcas taxicolor. Taxonomy (NCBI): domain Eukaryota; kingdom Metazoa; phylum Chordata; class Mammalia; order Artiodactyla; family Bovidae; genus Budorcas; species Budorcas taxicolor. The sequence continues at coordinate 37,135,743 of NC_068919.1, read as the reverse complement.
GAAGAAATAAGTAAAGGGAGACATGCAACCTACCCAAAAGAGTTACAGGGTAATGGTTGTGATGATCAAAGAACTTGGGAGAAAATTGAATGAACAGAAGGAAGTGTTAGAAGTTGTTAGCAAAGAGAAACTATAAAGGACAATCAAAAAGAGATGGAAAATCCAATACCCTAAAATTTGATATGGAACCATAAAAGATCTTGAATTGCCAAAGCAATCTCAAGAAAAAAAGAACAAAGATGGAGGCATAACCCTCCCAACAAAATACAAGAAAGAGACATTAGGAAAACAACCTCATTTACAATCTCATCAAAAAGGATAAAATATCTAGCACCAGGGTCCAGCCCCCACAGGATCCAGGGAAACCCGAAGGAGAAACGGAGTCAGCGATTGCAATTGATTTAGAGAGAGAGGTAGTTAAGAATGTTGTAGATAAGAAAATAGAGGAGAGAAGAGAAGAGGCTGGTGTTCCTTGGTTTATACAGAAAATCAATAAAGTCTCAAGACAAGAGACTTGCACCGTCTACGTGAGGCCACAGGTGCCCTCCCGGTCTCCCAAGGGAGTGAAGGCACAGGGCACCTTCCCGTTAAAGTCTTAGAAACCCAGGCAAATAAGTACACACGGCGGATCTCTGTACTCCAGATGGGAACTAGCCTGAAAGAGAGAGTAAGAGGAGGAAAATGATTGACACAAGGAGATCAAGCTGCTTTGATGAGCGAGATCCATAGCTTTATTTTTAAATGGAACTTATATACCTTTTTTGTACATAGAGGGAAATGAAAGATGCAAGGTCATACAGAGTGAGCCTAACATTCCAGCAGTATTGCCCTTAGAGAAACCATGATTTTTCTGCATACCTTTTCCACAAAAGATGTTGTGTACAGTATCTTCTGGCCTTGGAGGCCTGTGAACATTTTATGACCCTCTTTTGATAAAGGCTGCTCAACCAGAAAACTTATTTTCCCTCAAAGTGTTTTTTCTTTATGTTTCTAATCTATGTCAGCCTCAGAAAATGCCAGAGTTACATTTTTTACAGAGCAAAGGTGCAGTGAGTTACAAGAAAGAACCAATTAGCTCAAAAGTTTGATATGGTTAAATTCAAGGCTACACTTATTTTTCTAGCATTCTCACTATGTTAACTAATGCATTCCCAGGTGCACAGTGGATAAGAGATATGGGAACTTAGCAACAAGCACTGGCCCAGGAATGAAATCCTGCATCAGCACTAGCGTTACTCTAATAACTTTTAACTCTTTCAAAGGCTCTATGTTTTAGGCTTTCTGTGCCTCTCACAGTTGGGAGGCTGTAAATAATTGTATGCATAGCTGCAAGAGTCTGGATAACCTGCCAAGCAAGCTAGAATGCTAAGAGAGGGGGTTTGATTTGAAATATTCCTCTCATGTCCAGGAGACTTATTAGCTATAGCCCTAAGTTGATTTTCTCCAGAGAAAGGTGGTCAGGGTTAGCCCCCTGTTAATGTCAGAGGAGTTGGGGAAAGTCATGAAACAGTAAAACAGACAGATTCTGGTTTTGGGGTAGATGCTCGAGAAAGCCTAGGGAGCCCCTTGAGTTCTGAAGCCTTGCTTAACAGTTCTCTTCCACATGACTTTGTCATGGGTGGGATCTCCCATGGCGGCTCCCGGCAATCTAGGAACAAATCTAACTAAGGCAGTAATAAACTTATACTCAGAAAACTGTAAGACACTAATGAAGAAATCAAAGGTGACACAAATGGAAAGATATACCAAGTTTATGGATTAGAAGAAATCAGCATTGCTAAACTGTGCATACTACACAAAGCAATCTACAGGTCTAATGCAATCCCTATAGAGATACCCATGACATTTTTCACAACTAGGTCAAACAATCCTAAAATTTATGTGGAAATATGTAAGACTCTTCAGCTAAAGGAATCTTGAGAAAAAAGAACAAAGCTGGAGGTATCACTCTTCTTGACTTCAGACTGTACCACAAAGCTACAGTCATCAAAACAACATGGTACTGGCACAAAAACAGATACATAGATCAATGGAACAAACAGAGAGCACAGAAATAAACCCATGCACTTACGGTCAATTAATCTACAACAAAGGAGGCAAGAATATACAATGAAGAAAAGACAGTCTCTTCAGTAAGTGGTGCTGGCAAAACTGGAAAGCTACACATCAAAGAATACATTCAGAATGTATCTCATATCATATACAAAATTAAATTCAGAATGGATTAAAAATCTAAATATAGAACCAAAACCCAAAAATCTACCGAAGAAAATATAGGCAGAACATTCTATGACATAAATCTTGGCACTATTTTCATGGTTCTATGTCCTAAAACAAAGTAAACAAAAGCAAAAATAAGCAAATAAGACCTAATTAAACTTAAAAGCTTTTGGAACCAATACAATATTGTAAAGTCATTAGTCTCCAATTAAAATAAATAAATTTATATTTAAAAAAAGCTTTTGCATGGCAAAGTAAACTACTGACAAAACAAAAGACAACCTATAGAATGGGAGAAAATATTTGCAAATGATATGACTGACAAGGGGCTAAAATCCAAAATGTATATAAACAGCTTATGCAGCTCAATATAAAAAATAATCCTATCAAAAATGGGCAGAAGACCTGAAAAGATATTTTTCCAAAGAAGACATACAGATGGCCAATATACCAATGAAAAGATGCTCAAAATTGCAAATCATCAAAGAAATGCAAATCAAAACCATAATGAGATATCACCTCATGACTGTCTGAACTGCTATCATTAAAAGGACCACAAATAACAAATGCTGGCAAGAATTTGAAAAAAAGTGAAACTCTGTTTGCTTTTAGTGGGGATGTAAATCAGTACAGACACTATGGAAAACACTATAGAGGCTCCTTAAAAAACTAAAAATAGAACTACCATATTATTCAACAATTCCCCTCCTAGGTATATATCAAAAAAAAAAAAAAAACCAACACTAATTTGAAAAGATATGGGCAACCTAATATTTACAGCAGCATTATTTATAACAGTCAAGATATGGAAGCAACCTAAGTGTCCATTAACATAAGAATGGACAAAGTTGCCCTGATGCACATATACAATGGAATATTGTTGTTCATTGTCCAGTTGCTAAGTCATGTCCGACTATTTATGACCCCATGGACTGAAGCATGCCAGGCTTCTCTGTCCTCCACCATCTCCCAGAGCTTGCTCATACTCATGTCCATTGATTCAGTGACACCATTCAACCATCTCATCCTCTGCTGCCCCCTTCTCTCTTGCCCTCAGTCTTTCCCAGCACCAAGGTCTTTTCCAATAAGCAGGCTCTTCACATCAGGTGGCCAATGTATTGGAGCTTCAGCATCAGCCCTTCCAATGAATATTCAGGACTGATTTCCTTTAGGATTGACTGGTTTGATTTCCTTGCTGTCCAAGGGACTCTCAAGAGTCTTCTCCAACATCACAGTTCAAAAGCATCAATTCTTCAGTGCTCAGCTTTCTTTATGGTCCAACTCTCACATCTGTACATGACTACTAGAAAAACCATAGCTTTGACTCTATGGACCTTTGTCAGCAAAGTGATGTCTCTGCTTTTTAATATTGCAATGGAATATTACTCAGCTGTGAAAAAGAATGAAATTCTGTCTTTTGTCACAATATGAATAGTCAAAGATATTATTCTTCATAAAATAAGTAAAACCAAGAAAGACAAATGCTGTATGTCATCACTGGTATATGGAATCTTAAAAAATAACACAAGTGAATGAATATAACAAAATAGAACCATATTTATAGAAGAAACTAGTGATTACCAGTGGGAAGAGGGATAGGGGAGGGATAGGTACAAACTTCTGTGTGTGAAATAAATAAGCTATGAGGATATATGGTACAGCATGTATGCTGTATTGCATATATAGGGAATATAGCCTATATCTTATAACTTTTATAATATTTTATAATAACTATTTATAATATTTACATTATAATTTTATATAATTATTTAAATATTTTATATATGTTATTTATAATAACTTTAAGTGGAGTATAATTATAAAAATACTGAATTGCTATGGTGTACACCTGAAACTAACATAATAAACAATTCTCAGTTTTATTTATGACTTATATTGCCACCTCAAAGACTTGAAATGAACTTGGGCAGAAAAAATTTGGGATAGCTAATTCCATACTAATATATTTCTCTTTTTAGGAGAGAAAAGAATATTAAAAAATGGAAAAACTCGAGGACTCTTGGCCCTCATTTTAATTCCCTTGAGTGCAGTTTAGCTAAAAACATCATGCAATACAGGTTATATATTTATTTCTATCAGATTTTTAGTTGTTTTGTAGTGCCATAACCAAAGAAAGACAAAAATCACAGAAAAAAGCTGGGCACTAGAGTCTCCCAATGATTTCTTTTTTGTGTTGACAACCCATTCCTCATTATTACATCTCCAAACAGTAATTTTTTCTAATTGGTAGTGAGGCATTCAAAAGTCCTGAATCTTTGTCCATCCATCAAATATAAAATAAAGTTCAATTGGGCTGTGATTTTCTGTTTGAGAGGGAATGAATCTCAACAGGCACATTATATCAATCTTTTTCTACAAAACACTTTCTTGGAAAGAGCTGAAATTCTTCTTGTCTTCTTTTTAATGGAATGAAAATGTACAAGAATAGAAATGTGGCACTGGTGTCAGAACTAAAGGAAATCTCTATAACAAAAATAGATAAGTTCAAAAGCCTACTTAATCTGAATCAGTTCTAATGAGGTGGATGAAACTGGAGCCGATTATACAGAGTGAAGTAAGCCAGAAAGAAAAACACCAATACAGTATACTAAGACATATATATGGAATTTAGAAAGGTGGTAACAATAACCCTGTATGCAAGACAGCAAAAGAGACGCAGATGTACAGAACAGACTTTTTCACTCTGTGGGAGAGGGAGAAGGCAGGATGATTTGGGAGAATGGCATTGAAACATGTATAATATCATATAAGAAACGAATCGCCAGTCTAGATTCGATGCAGGATACAGGATGCTTGGGGCTGGTGCACTGGGATAACGCAGAGGGATGGTATGGGGAGGGAGATGGGAGGGGGGGTTCAGGAGTGGAAATTTATGTACACCCGTGGCAGATTCATGTTGATGTATGGCAAAACCAATACAGTATTGTAAAGTAAAAAAAATAAATAAATAAACAAAAGCCTACTTAAAATGTTCAATGTTTTATAATGATTGCGGTTCTCAAACATTTTGATACTTTGTGCTTAAAGAAATGTTTTAGCAGTTTAAACACTATGAAACTTTACTGAAGCCACTATAAATGAATTTTACAACTCCCATGAAGAAAAACTCACTCCACAATTCCTCCCACAGGTTTATTAGACAGGGTTTTCAAATATACAATAGAACATACAACCTGAAGTATGCCAGGCATTTGATTTCAAATCAGTGTTTGGCAACAATGCTGTTAAAGGTGCCTGCAAGTCACAGCACATATGCATAAGCATTTAGAAGAGCAATAGTCCTAAACTGCTTTTTCCAATAATGTCAATATCATTTCTTTTTTTCTTCTATAAAAACTGTCTTCTACCTTTTTTTAGCCTCATGGTTTCCTTTTGTGTCCATACAGAAAGACTGGATGCCAAGAGTAGAATTGACACCAAACCTCACGTCTTTCATGGCATTTGAGACTAGCTTACTATTAAAAAGAAACGACTGCTCTCCCAAATACATTTTTAGAGATGTATTGCCTGACACTTCAGACAATGATTATAGAATGATTCTGTCTGTAATCTGTTCATTTTTCTTTTACTTCTTTTTTCCCTGTGAAATGTTTTACTCTCTTTCCAACATTTCCCTCTGGTTTCATTTAAGCATTTTCTCTTGAGTTGTAACATTTACCCCTCTTTCTTTTTTGTGTTGACAACCCATTCCTCATTATTACATCTCCAAACAGTTTTTTATTTTATGGCTTTTCTATTATGCTCCATTGGAATTCTACCTAGTCACCCTTTGGCTGCATGTATGTGCACTTGGCAAACTAAATCTGACAAAAATCTGTGAATTGTTCATCATGGCACCTTTTGGACACACACCAAGCATCAAGCAATCTAGGGGATGAAGTTAGTATGAAGAATATGGAATGTTATCTTTGAAGATCAGTGATTCTACTGTTTTAATTTTAGCACTTGTCCAAGATACCTACTTAAGGCAAATTCCATAAACTTCAAATGAAATCTCCAGGTCTTCTGAAATGAAGGCAAGATAGAAACAAGTAAGAAATAGTTTTGTTTATACGTAAGGTTTGAAAGATGATAATATATCGACAGACATACACAAATACCACATATACAGTGCTGCATGGTAAATTGAAAAAAGTTATAGAAATGGTATATAAAAAGGAATAAAACCATAGTCATTCAAAGTGGTCAGAGTAGAGTATAAAATAACTATAGAGATTTGCAAATCCTGAAAGAGGTGGTGAATTGAGACCTGAATCACAATAACAGAATTGGAATAGGAATTTCAACCATAGGTATCAATAGTAGGTTAAATTTTACTGGGGGACTACTCAAAACAACAGAAAATTTCTTCTTGGGTTTCTGTAACTAGAACCTCTTAGTCACGAAGTTTATTTTACTAGTCATGTCAAGGAATCCAAGCGCAAAGTATACTAAAACAAGATGAAAATACTGACTAATACATAAATATGACTTCTCTAGCATCTTGACATCTGAAATGTATGTCTTCAGAATGCATACCACTTGAAAATTTCCTTACCTATTCATATACCTACTCTCTGCTATCTATTTTAGTAAGTGAAAGAAGTAGGCAAGTGAGTAAGAAGAATAAGGATAACAAAAAATACATTTAAAACTAGAATTTAAGTAGCTTTCCTTTGTAGAGTACATAAAGCAACCCACAGAACAGTGAGTATAGTTTTTAATGTATTAACCTTTCTTTAGAATGAAGTTTTATGCTGATAGCTCAACTCAACTGGAGTTATTTTTCAAGGTTAATTTAAAGATATCAAAGTTGATTGACTAAAACATAACACTAAAGCATCAAGTTGGTATTCTTATTAACATTTCATTCATCATTGGTGGGAAAGAAATCAACCTGTCCTGGACAATATAAGTATAGCACCATGACACATTCACACAGACAAATCTTCTCTTTACGTCTAAGCAGGCATAGTCCACGCAGTAGAGAAATGTATTAGGCAATTGCTTCCTAATTCACTAAAACAGTGCCCTTTTTGTTACACCTATGACTTAGATTTCTGGATACTTTAGAACTGAACTGTTCTCACTGTACATGAGTCTGATACCACCTTGAATATTCACCATTCACAAGCTGGCACTTTTGCCAAAGGAATTACACATGTGACTTATTTCCATGGCAACCTCTAAATTACAGATTCCAAAATTAGCTGCAATAGAAAAGGAAAAAAAAAAAAAAAACGGACCCTCACCCTAGTTCTTGGCAGAGTTATCCTGAGCATCTTTCAAGGCTTTTTCGTTTGGTTTCAAAACCAGCTCTGTCATAAGAGAGAAAGTGAGATCATGATTTATCCTGCAGATTGCAAATTAGAACCAAGCTGTCTTCTCATGAGAATCTAAAACTAGATTTGGGGAGTAAAGAAAGCATCTTCAAAAGTCATGTTCCAGATAAGGGTATCTTCAAGAGCATCTTGCTGTTATCTTTTTTAAAATTCCTTTTGGTGAACTCCAATTGCTTTGAGGAAGGCAGAAGCATCAGAATTCCAACTTTCTAATGAATAACTGGGCTTCTCTGATAGTTAGTGGTGAAGAATCTGCTTGCCAATGCAGGAGACATGGGTTTGATCCCTGGGCTGGGAAGATCCCCTGGGGAAGAAAATGGCAACTCACTCCAGTATTCTTGCCTGAGAAATCCCATGGACAAACAAGCCTGATGGGTTACAGTCTATGGGAATGAAAAGAGTTGTATATGACTTAGAAACTAAACAACAATGAAAAATGAACACCAACATAAATAGTATTTGAATATTCAGACAAATTCCAATATTCATACTTAGAACCATCTTTATTTTTGGATAAACACATGTGTTTCTCAGCAAGACTGTCTTTTTGGCAGCAATCAGATGCTGACACCAATTTATGTGTGACCTCCTGTAGGCAGGGCAATGGGGAACCTTCATGAACTGAGTGTATCCTACACATTATCACTTTTAAACTTCATACCAATTCTAGAGGAAAGGCAGGTTTCATTTCCATTTTCCAGTTTAGGAAACTGAGCCTCAGAACTGATAAGTAACTTGTTCAGATCATCTAGCTAATAAGTAGAAGAATCAGGATTCAAAGTGGAAGAATCAGCTTAAATGAGTTCACTCAACCTGTAATCATCATCTTTAAATATGGAATTCAGAGAGAAAAGTATTCCCTCACTTTTTAAAAATGTCTCTTTCCAGACACATGTACCCCAATGTTCATCTCAGCACTGTTGATAATAGCCAGGACATGGAAGCAACCTAAATGTCCATCAGCAGATGAATGGATAAGAAAGCTGTGGTACATATACACAATGGAGTATTACTCAGCCATTAAAAAGAATACATTTGAATCAGTTCTAATGAGGTGGATGAAACTGGAACCTATTATATAGAGTGAGGTAAACCAGAAAGAAAAACACCAATACAGTATATACTAACACATATATATGGAATTTAGAAAGATGGAAACGATAACTTTGTATGCGAGACAGCAAAAGAGACACAGATGTATAAAACAGTCTTTTGGACTCTGTGGGAGGGAGAGGGTGGGATGATTTGGCAGAATGGCATTGAAATATGTATAATATCATATGTGAAGCAAATCGCCAGTCAAGGCTCAATGCATGATACAGGATGCTCGGGGCTGGTGCACTGGCATGACCCAGAGGGAGTCTGGGGAGGGAGGTGGGAGGGGGGTTCAGGATGGGAAACACGTGTATACCTGTGGCGGATTAATGTTGATGTATGGCAAAACCAATACAATATTGTAAAGTAATTAGCCTCCAATTAAAATAAATAATTTTTTTTTAAATTTTTAAGTCTCTTTCCAAGTTAATTTCTATATTGAGATTTCCTTTACAATACACACATACTTTGCAATAAAAGATAACATGAGCAGATTAACGCATCAAATTGTTCAGCTTATTAATGGTTTTACTCATTTGTTCTAAAAAAATGAAAGGAAATAAACACAAACGTTCGTTTGCCATATAACAGATCAGCATGCTTTGCACATCAACTGAGTTTCTGTACACGTAGTTCAGGGACATCATAGGGCCTAATATAGGAGTTCTTCTTGGTTTATGCTTTATTTCCTATAAAACAACACAGTACAATATGCCTTTTGTTTCACATTAAAAATGTTTGTACACTGACCTCCACCTGATGCTAACAAATTTTACAGATTTGCTTCAAATTTATACAGATTTTTAATTTATCAGTTCAGTTCAGTTGCTCAGTCGTGTCCAATTCTTTGCGACACCATGGACTGCAGCACACCAGGCCTTCCTGTCCATCACCAACTCCCGGAGTTCACTCAAACTCATGTCCATTGAGTCAGTGATGCCATTCAACCATCTCATCCTCTGTCGTCCCGTTCTCCTCCAGCCTTCAATCTTTCCCAGCATCCGAGTCTTTTCAAATGAGTCAGTTCTTCACATCAGGTGGCCAAAGTATTAAAGTACTGGAGTTTGAGCTTCAGCATCAGTCCTTCCAATGAATATTCAGGACTGATTTCCTTCTTCATCGAGTATGAAAAGCCTGGCTATGACAGTTATTGTGTCATACTGGATTTGTTTGGATCTTGTGTTGACATCAACCCTAACTAATCATGAAAGTGATTCTTCTGCAGAAGTATTTGAGCTGTTCTCTGTTCTTAATTCATTCTTAATTCTTAAATGTCGATGAGCTGAGAATGTACTGAAAATTGTGCAGTCAGCTAGCTTTAACTTTTTGTCCTTTCAGGTTGCTTTCTAAATTAAATCGTATCTTACTTTAATTTTATATAGATGACTATATCCAGTTACCACAGAACAATTTAATTATATTTTGTTCCTGCCCAGTCATTGACTTGAGGCAAATCTTTAATACTAATGACTATATGCTACTAACATTGTTGTTATTGTCAGTCACTAAGTTGTGTCCGACTCTTTGTGACCCTGTAGACAGTAGCATGCCAGGCTTCCCTGTCCTTCACTACCTCCCAGAGTTTACTCAAACTCATGTCCGTGGAGTCAGTTATGCCATCCAACCATCTCATCCTCTGTCAGGCCCTTCTCCTCCTGCCCTCAATCTTTCCCAGCATCAGGGTCTTTTCCAATGAGTCAGCTCTTTTCATCAGGTAGCCAAAATATTGCTACTAATGTTAACGAAAGAAATTCTTTAAAAAATTGCTTTCATCTTGGAATATGATGGACTATTCCTTCCCACTTGCTTAAAATGTTTCTTTCAATTCCTACTGCATATACATAAAATTCAAATTCCCATTTCAAATAAGGTAGACCTCCCTTTTCCTTCCACTCTTCTATGAATCACAGGCAAAAGCTTTAAAAAGCCTATTAAATCTGAATCCAAATCCTGTCTCTGCCACTCTCTGCCAATGTAAACTTGAGATATTTGGAGGTTTAGTTTTACTTTATCTAAGATTTATCTTGTGAAAAATAGGGGTAATAATACCTGACTCAAAATTTTTGAAAGGAATAAATGTTAGAAAACATACAACATTGAAAACAGTGACTGGTCATTCCTACCAGCACAGCAACCCTTCTAGCTGTTCCCCACCCCCAGTTCTTCCCCAAACTCCCCTCTATTCATCCTGTTCTGTAACCACACTGAGCAGCCTTCTTTCCCTGAGGAATAAATGCTTTCTTGCTCTCTGCCCTCACACATGCCATGCACAATGGAATAGCCTTCACTCCTTTCTTCTCATTACACTGCTCCTTCAGTCATCTGGGTGGCATCTTCTTTACAATGCCTTACTTCCTTGACCTCTCTCCACATGAGTTCAGAGTTTTTACCTTTATTCTGAATTTATGCAGCAGGTCTTTAAAGACCTCTGATATAGCAATGATATGGTACTGATACAATGGTATGCTTACCTTTAGGCCTTTCCTAGTCATCTGAGCCCCTCGAAGGCAGAGTTGCCATAAATCACGTGTCCCTAGTACCTAGTGTTCAATATTTTTTGAATGAAAAAATCCTGTGCTTAAGAAATTCATGACCATTATATCCTATTTCCTTTTCAATTCTTCTCTATCCACAGTTAAGGCAAAATTGTTCTTTTGCTCTGGGGGCTTGTGTTTAGTAGGCACAGGACAAATGTCTGTCCATTTTATATAGTGGAAACAAGAATGAGGGTTTTAGAAGCAGGGAGATTGAGAATTAAGGGAAGGAGAATTAAATGGACTTGAAAAGAGAAGAGAACATAAGAACATCACCTTCATTGGTCTTCTCTGTTGGAATCTCACTTTTGAAAACTAGACAAGTATGTAGTACCAAATGTATGCTATGTCCTACAGAAGACAGATTTCTTTTCCCCCTTTCAACTTTTTAAAATCACACACTAGGAGGTGAAGAGACAATTGAGAGAAGAGGTTTTGTGTTTAAAGTATAAGCCGGCTGTCTATGGGGTCGCACAGAGTCAAACACAACTGAAGCTACTTAGCAGCAACAGCAGCAGATAGTTTAAAAAAAAAAAAACTTGGTGATGAAAAACAGCATAGGAAAAGGTAAACAGTTTTCTTGAGATACAAGAACATCAATCTTTCTTCCTAAAAAAAAAAAAAATGGAGTCCAGGATTAAGATTAGTATGCATTCTGGAGGGAGACCTGTATCATGAAATGTGTTTCCATGTCAAAAGTCTCTTCTAGTCTGCTGACCCCGGCAGATGCTCAGATTGATTGACTCCATCTCTATTACGAGTAGGGGGAAAGGCAGTGGTGACTGATGACTTTCTCAATATCCATCTTTTTTTATTTAAAGAACTAAGAACAATTCCACGAGATAAATGTTGAAGTAGGTATCATCTGTCTTTTTGGCCTGATATAATGTTCATGGTTTCTTAAGAATGTGAAGCCAAGGGGATAGAAAAAAAGCAGAACAAGTGTTCTTGAAAAACAGATTAATTTTTTTGCTAAATTCTACAAATCTTGGCATCTTGAATTTTACTTAAATAGATACAAAAGATAATAGTAGCTAAGATAGGAAAATTATGTAGATACATTAATGTGGGAGTGTGCTCAAAATTATTTCTACTACCAACCACAAGTAGTATATTTGTCAGTCGGTTTATGAGATCTAATACATGTTTTCTTAAAACAATCTACAAAATGTAGTCCAACCTTAAAAACCATATGCAAACACTTCTAGTTCAATTTTTCAGATTTTTTTCTCTGTCTTCAACTTCTTATGTGAACTTCAGACAAACTTGACTAGGCAAGGCACTGTTTTTCTACTTTGGAGAACTCAGTTCCCTTAATACTCTCAGCTGCCAATTTTCTTTTCTGCTCATTGACTTTTTAAAAATCTTCTGCAATCATCTCTATTTAAAACAGTTTAATTATACAATTATTAAGTTAATTCACTATCACACAGAATTCAAATAATTTAGGAGATGTTAAAGTTCCCCTGGATTTCTCTTCCAATCCCCATCCCCAGAGGGGCAATCAATATTAACATACCTCTTTATATATATTGATATATGTACATATAAGATATATAAATACATATATATGTGTGTACATATATATATATATATATGACTTTGTTTTATGTATTTTGGTGTTTATTTTACATAAATAGGATCATACCCAAATCATTTTAACTCTTTTCCTTACCCATTTTCTTATGTCAGTAATAGACATCTGCTATACTATTCCAAGTGTGATATGTCATGTTTTATTTAACAACCCACCCACCATGAATATTTGGATTATTTGGATTATCTCCATTTGGTTTTGTTTTGTTTTATTCTCTCCTATTTTTTTTTTTAGTTTTTTATTTTTTTTAATTTTAAAATCTTTAATTCTTACATGTGTTCCCAAACATGAACCCCCCTCCCGCCTCCCTCCCCATAACATCTCTGTGGGTCATCCCCATGCACCAGCCCCAATCATGCTGTATCCTGCTTCAGACATTGACTGGCGATTCAATTCTTATATGATAGTATACATGATAGAATGCCATTCTCCCAAATCATCCCACCCTCTCCCTCTCCCTCTGAGTCCAAAAGTCCGTTATACACAGCTGTGTCTTTTTTCCTGTCTTGCATATAGGGTCGTCGTTGCCATGTTTCTAAATTCCATATATATTTGTTAGTATACTGTATTGGTGTTTTTCTTTCTGGCTTACTTCTCTCCTATTTTTTAAAGACTTCATTTTTTAGAGAAGTTTAAGTTTCACAGCAATATGGAAGAACAGGTACAGTGTTATCCCACATGTTCACTGCCCAACACATGTATATCCTCCCCCATTATCAACATTCCACACCAGAGTGGTACATGTGTTATAACTGATGAACTTCTATTGACACATAATTATTACCCCAAATCTGTATCTATAGTAGATTTTACTCTTGGTGTTGTACATTCTATGGGTTTGGACAAATGTATAATAACATGTATCTCTATTATAGTATCATATAGAATATTTTCACTGACATAAAAATCCTATGTGGTCCATCTATTTATCCCTTTCACCTGTTCTCCATTTTTGCCACTGAAGAAAATAGTAAAAACAAACAAACAAAAAACCTCAATGAGCATGATTGTGCTCTATTTTCTTTCTAGGACATTGTATTAGTCAGCTCAGACTACCATAACAAAATACCATAGACTTAAATAAAATTATTTCAATCACAGTTCAGGAGGCTGAATGCCTGAGATCAAGGTACCAGCTTGGGTTCTCATAAGAGTGCTCTTCTTGGCTTGCAGAGTTCTTACATGACTTCATCTAATCCTAAATTCCCATCTCCAAATTCCATACATCATACTGGGAGTTAGAAATCCAACATACGAATTTTGAAGATACACAAACATTCAGTCCATGGCAGATATATACCAAGGAGGAGAGCTGCAGGGTGGAAGGTTCTGCCAGGTTGTCTCTCAGAAGGATTGTACCAACTTATTGGAGCACCAAAATGCTTGAAACTACCCACTGCCCAGCACTATTACTATCTCTTGATTTGTTGATCTTTCTTAGTTCTCCATTTTTTTAGAAAAAAAAATGCTATCTAATTGTTTTAATTTACTTTGTATCCTTCACTTACTACTGGAGTTTTAAAAGATTTCAAAAGTTCATTGGCTCTAAGTACTTTCCTTTTGAATTACCTAGACATCTCCTTTGTTCATTGGGTTTTTGTTTTGTTTGAAGAAGTTCTTCTTATATTCTGAATGCTAATCCATTAAAAACTCTGTGATGCCAATGGTTTTTATCTGTTTTGCTCACTAGATTCCTATATCCAAAAATGATACCTGGAACATAATTTGTACTCAATAAATGTTTATTGTAAATATGAATAAGAATGTGAATGAATAAACATTTTCCAGTGTACTGCCTGTCTGGACTTAATAGGGTCCAATCTAAACAAAAGTTTTAAATTTTGTTAATCATATTTATCAATGACTTTTACTAAGTATTTTAAATTTCATGTCTTATAACCATTTCAATTAAAGTTTATAAACAGATTCTCGAATATTCCCCTCTACTTCTATACTCCCTTTACCGACTATTCATTTTACTCAATTCAATCCACTTTCTTTTCTTATAATATCTGTAATCTGAATAAAAGTGGTAAGTGTATTAACACAAATATTAAGAAATTGATTAAATGTAACATCATGGGATGTGTCCTTACAGAAAATCACATTTCAGACATACTGAAATTTTGTTTTACTGCTAATGGACTTAAAATTTGATTCTTTATCTTCAGGAAGTTATTATCTTCCTGAAGCACATTCAAACATGGAATGGTACACAAGGTTCCCTGGAGAAGGAAATAGCAACCCACTCCAGTATTCTTGCCTGGAAAATTCCATGGACTGAGGAGCCTGGCGGGCTACACTCCATGAGGTTGTAAAGAGTCAGCCATGACTGAGCAACTGAGCACAGCACACACAAGGTTATGTTTCTGTAATGGTGACCTTTGATAGTCACATCAGTTTCCAAAAAGGGCTGTATGAAGTGTGTTTCAGAAGACAGCACACATTTCCATTTGTATTCAATCTGTTATTTAAAATTAAACTACACCATACGTTGGGCCATCAATAAAATATTGTAAAGAAGATAGAGAATGTCAGCACCACTATTTCTTTGCATGCATGCTAAGCAAAACTCACAGAAGCAAAACCCTAGGACATGATGTCAAGCAAAGCCTTCAGAAACATAGTAGCAGTATTCATTTGGAAAATAAAAAGTAAGATGTGCACACCAAAGTTACCTTGGTAGCTAAAACAGAAAGTCTCCTATGAGTGTTCCTTATGACAGCAATAGTACCTGGAAAGGATGGATGGTCATATCTGTCTTTCTGACCATGTTCCCAGTCCTGAGTAGTAGCATTGTCAGCACATAATATGAAAACTATCAGTACATGCTGACAGGACTGAGGTGAGATGTATTACAAATCATGGAAGAAAGGAGATGGAAATATAAAATGATCCAAATAAGGCAGAAAAGGGAACTGATCATTTAAGGAATCAAGGCAATACATTCATGTTCATTTAAATAAGAGCAAAAGCATCTGTTAAATTATTTATCACTGGTTTTGCATACTAGCATGGTTGTTGCAGATTATATTACTCATGTACAGTCATCCACTGAAAAGTTCAGCACATGACTAAGAAACTTTCTCTTGGTGAATAATTATTTGTACAGTGCTTACCTTTTATGAGCAAAAATTATTAATATTAATCAATAGAACCTGCTTAATTCTGAGCTGTAATTGTGGGAAAGAGGTTAGCAGATGAAATCACTTCACAGAGCAATAACTATGACACAGGGATGTAAAATGACTTCTCCAAAAAACACTATACCCACAAATCATGCCTATGTTGTATTGCAGATTTAGAAAATGAAGCAAACCTTCTGCCCTTGACAGATTTAACACTGACTCAGTTCAGTTCAGATGCTCAGTCATGTATGACTCTTTGCAACCCCATGAATCGCAGCACGCCAGGCCTCCCTATCCATCACCATCTCCCGGAGTTCACTCAGACTCACGTCCATCGAGTCCGTGATGCCATCCAGCCATCTCATCCTCTGTTGTCCCCTTCTCCTCCTGCCCCCAATCCCTCCAAGCATCAGAGTCTTTTCCAATGAGTCAACTCTTTGCACGAGGTGGCCAAAGTACTGGAGTTTCAGCTTTAGCATCATTCCTTCCAAAGAAATCCCAGGGCTGATCTCCTTCAGAATGGACTGGTTGGATCTCCTTGCAGTCCTAGGGACTCTCAAGAGTCTTCTCCAACACCACAGTTCAAAAGCAGCAATTCTTCAGCGCTCAGCCTTCTTCACAGTCCAACTCTCACATCCATACATGACCACAGGAAAAACCATAGCCTTGGCTAGACGGACCTTAGTCAGCAAAGTAATGTCTCTGCTTTTGAATATGCTATCTAGGTTGGTCATAACTTTTCTTCCAAGGAGTAAGCATCTTTTAATTTCATGGCTGCAGTCACCATCTGCAGTGATTTTGGAGCCCCACAAAATAAAGTCTGACACTGTTTCCACTGTTTCCCCATCTATTTCCCATGAAGTGATGGGACCGGATGCCATGATCTTCGTTTTCTGAATGTTGAGCTTTAGGCCAACTTTTTCACTCTCCACTTTCACTTTCATCAAGAGGCTTTTTAGTTCCTCTTCACTTTCTGCCATAAGGGTGGTGTCATCTGCATATCTGAGGTTATTGATATTTCTCCCAGCTATCTTGATTCCAGTTTGTGTTTCTTCCAGTCCAGCATTTCCCATGATGTACTCTGCATAGAAGTTAAATAAGCAGGGTGACAATATTAGCCTTGACATACTCCTTTTCCTATTTGGAACAAGTCTGTTGTTCCATGTCCAGTTCTAACTGCTGCTTCCTGACCTGCATACAGATTTCTCAAGAGGCAGGTCAGGTGGTCTGGTATTCCCATCTCTCTCAGAATTTTCCACAGTTTATTGTGATCCACACAGTCAAAGGCTTTGGCATAGTCAATAAAGCAGAAATAGATGTTTTTCTGGAACTCTCTCGCTTTTCCATGATCCAGCAGATGTTGGCAATTTGATCTCTGGTTCCTCTGCCTTTTCTAAAACCAGCTTGAACATCAGGAAGTTCACGGTTCACATATTGCTAAAGCCTGGCTTGGAGAATTTTGAGCATTATGACCCGTTATCCACACAGAGATAACAGACACACATACCAAGTCAAATAAGCAGAGATAGTATGTGCTTAAGAAGGTGAGTTAACCAGTAAAATGTTAGTTCCATCAGTTTTAAAATCAAATCAGTCTCCAATTCAACTTTATAAATTGAACATATGTAAGTTGCAATCATCTTCAATTGCTATAAAAACTTCCAAAACACACAAAAGTGTTATTTTGAAAAATGCAGAAATGAAATTCAATGAGTATTATTGAGCAACTACTGTGTGCTAGGAGCCATATATAAAAATGGAACTGGAAAATGGTCCATGTTCCTAAAGTGCTTTCAATCTAATGGTCTATTTGGAGGGGTTTTATAGGGCTCAAGACACAGAAAGACCTTAAATTCTACCTGAACAGCAGAGGCACCCAACAAAACAGAAGGAGCAGCACATGGAAGACTCAGGATATGAACAGCACTTGGGTAGCAGGTCTAAATGGTGCTACATCACAAGCAGAAGGGCAGGAGATGAAAACTAGGATATTAGTCAAGGGCTTTATGTGTTGTATAGGCAAATTCAGAGTGTATGGAGCTGTCCCTGGTCTATTTTCTTTGTGAAGCAAAAAGGAGCTCCTTTAACATCCCATCTCCATCCACAAACATATCCAACTTTCATTGTCCTGGATAACTAAACACTTTGAGCTCATGATCAGATTCTCTATCGTTATCTCCCTGGCCTTCATGGTTTACCTCTCTTTCTCTGACTTCAGCTTTATTGATATCTTCCTCAAAGACTATAAATACAATTCCATCCTAAAAAATA
The DNA here is from genome assembly GCF_023091745.1 of Budorcas taxicolor. Taxonomy (NCBI): domain Eukaryota; kingdom Metazoa; phylum Chordata; class Mammalia; order Artiodactyla; family Bovidae; genus Budorcas; species Budorcas taxicolor. Next base: position 37,117,556 of record NC_068919.1, on the reverse strand, counting down.
CAAAACTCCCACCACCTGGGGGCTGCCTCTTCTCTCCTCTTCATAACCAAGCATATCAAGCTCCTGAAAAGAAACTTCTATCAACACACACAGTTTCTGTTCTCACACCTCCACTGACATTGTATTTGATTTCTCTTCTGCATTTGACTTTACTGATTGCTCCTCTGCATTCTCCTGGCCATTGTGTCCATGCCCATCCCAAAATATCTCAGTGCTTTCTCCATATCTTCTTGAACTGTTCCATTTAAGTGTCCTTTGCTACTGTAGTCCCTTGAAGTACTACCATGCTCCGTCCTCTTACTAAAAGAAAATCTTCAGTAATAACATTTCTCCCTTAGTAATAATATTTCTACCTTAAATTACGATTTTCTTTTATCTCCAAGCTTCATTCTTATCAGACTAATCTATGTTTGTCCCCACTTATTTTTCTGAATCTCTCTTTACTTCATGTATCAGTCTGAAACCACAACAATGGAGAGTTCTTTGAAGAGTCACAGATGTCCATCCAGCCAGGAAGTCCAATCATTTCTTCTCAGCAATTGTTTTGATCAACCACTCTTTAGCAGCCAAGGCTTTGTTCTTTCCCAAAACGTTCTCATTATTTGGATCCATGACACTCGGGATATCTCCTGATTCTCCCCTAACCACTTGGATTAAAAGTTTACAAAATTTATCAAAAGTTTACATGTTCTCCTGTGTTCAGATCTCTTGCCTGTCTCCCTGGAGAGCCCAGTATGACACTTTTTGAACATTCTCCTAGACCAGGATACCAGTCTATAAATGTCTGCCAACTGCTCCTTTATAGACTGGAATCCTGACCTAGGGGAATCTTTGTAAGGTATCATACTGGGCTATCCAGGGAGACAGGCAAGAGATCTCAACCACACCTGTTAATCTGAGTGCCGAAGACTTGATGCTTTTGAACTGTGGTGTTGGAGAAGACTCTTGAGAGTCCCTTGGACTGCAAGGAGATCCAACCAGTCCATTCTGAAGGAGATCAGCCCTGGGATTTCTTTGGAAAGAATGATGCTAAAGCTGAAACTCCAGTACTTTGGCCACCTCATGTGAAGTGTTGACTCATTGGAAATGACTCTGATGCTGGGAGGGATTGGGGGCAGGACAGAGGATGAGATGGCTGGATGGCATCACAGACTCGATGGATGTGAATCTGAGTGAACTCCGGGAGATGGTGATGGACAGGGAGGCCTGGCGTGATGTGATTCACGGGGTTGCAAAGAGTCGGACATGACTGAGCGACTGAATTGAACTAAACTGTGGCTCAGATGGTAAAGAATCCACCTGCAATGCAGAAGACCTGGGTTCAATCCCTGGGTTGGGAAGAGAAGGGAAAGGCTATCCACTCCAGTATTCTGGCCTGGAGAATTCCATGGACTATACAGTCCATGGGGTCACAAAGAGTCAGACACGACTAAGAGACTTTCATTACACCTGTTAATTGACTTACAGATGCTAGCTATCTATCCCTCTGCCAAGGGAAACAAGCAATGCCCATGACATCTCATAATTTATTTCCCATTACACAACAAAGTTTAAACCCTTGGCCAAGCATTAGAAGCCCTCCACCTTGGAACACTAATATCTTTATATCCTACTGTAGCTCCTTGCTATCCACTCACCAGAAAGATGTTATAATCAACATAATTATTAAGAATTGAATGATGAAGCAGAAAAAAAAGGACAGATTTGGCCTCAGTTCAAATGCAGCCTCTATCGATGGACATGTTAATTGGCTTGAATACAGTAATTATTTAACAATGTATATGTATATTAAACCATCAAATTATATACCTTAAACATATTTTAACTATCAATTATACTTCAGTTTTTAAAAATGTAACCTGTACCTCTTTAGCAAGTTAGTTTTCCTGTGCCTAAATTGTCTTAATTCTTAGCCTCTCAAAAGAATCAGAATTCTCTAATAGAATGATTGGTATAAAATACAAATATTCATAATAACATCTGACATTTATGTCTATAACTACAGTAATATTTATTACTATGGCCAGGTACTATACATACACCAGCTCATTTTAATCCTCTCAGAAACCCTTTGAAGTAAGTAGTCTTATCACCTCCATTTTACCATTTTCCATTTGATGAGGAAGCAAAGACAAAGAGCTTAAGTAACCCAAGATACACAAGCAGAGGGGCAGGAGATTAAAACTAATTTTCTATTTTCTATTTTTCTAATACAAAATTAGAAAGTTGCTATGCCCATGCATCAGGCTTCCTGATGTTTCAGACAGTAAGAATCTGCCTGGAATGCAGAAGACCCCAGGTTTGATCCCTGGGTGGGGAAAATCCCCTGGGGAAGGGAATGGCTACCAACTTCAGTATTCTTGCCTGGAGAATTCCATGGACAGAGGAGCTTGGTGGGCTATAGTCCATGGGGTCACAAAGAGTGGGACATGACTGAGGGACTAATGCTTTCACTTTTCAAACCCCATGAGCCGCAACTACTGAGCTCATGCTCTAGAGACCACGAGCTGCAACTACTAAGCCTGCAGTCTCAAGCTGCTGAGCCTGCATGCCTAGAGCTTGTGTTCTGCAATGAAAGAAGTCACCACAATGAGAAGCCCATGCACCACAACTAGAGAGTAAACCCTTGTTTGGGAAATTAAAGTGAATAGTCTTGTTTAGGCTTCAGAGACAAAGCAGAGTAGGCCTCTGACCTTGCTTCTATCCTGCCTGGACACTGCCCTGATTGGGAGTGACTGTGAGTGACTGGCTGCTGTGAGGGCAAGCCTTGTAGCACCATAGATAAGATGGGGGAGAAATCTTGAGATTGTTGAGCCCCTCGAGGGGGGTCTAGCCAACAGAGCCCCACGCTTGACTACATCCCAAGTTTTATACAACCAAACAAACAGCATTAACATGAAACCAGAGCTGCAGTTTGGTCACAGATTGATGATGCTTTGTCAGTTTGCGACCTCCTGGGATTATAAACAGGAACCCCGAAACCCCAAACTACAATCTTTGAAGTCTCACCCACAGAGCAGACAAGCTGCCTGGGACCTTTTCCCAGTTGAGACTCCAGATGTGCTCTGACACGGGACTTCCCAGTGCTGATTAAGTCTGAATGCTGCTCAAAACCCAGTTTGGTGATGTATACTTTGCTATTCTCTTTTCTTTTAATGTTAGCATATTGAAAGTAAGTTCTATAATTCTCTAATAAATATTTGTATTATGTATTTGTATAGAAAAAGTGGTTTATTTTGTTAACAAATCCTTTGAACCTAAGACAAAAGTGAAAACTTTTGGCAAAACACCCCTGCTCACCACAACTAGAAAAAGCCGACGCAAAAGCAACGAAGACCCAGCACAGGCAAAAAAGGAAATTTTAACGAAAAGAGAAAATTGCAAAGTTGTGATGGGCTGAATTTTGTGTCCCCCCAAAATTCATGTTTTAATGCCCAGTCCTCAGTTCAGTCCTGTTGCTCAGTCACGTGACCCATGGACTGCAGCACACCAGCATGCCTAATCCTCAATGTGACGTATTTCAAGTTGAGGCCTTTGGGAGGTAATTAGGTCATAAAGGAGAGCCCTCATGTATGAAATTAGTGTCCTTATAAGAAAAGACATGAGAGACCTTGCTTCCTCTCACTCAACTCACCATCACGTGAGGAAGAAATGAGAAGGTGCCCACCTGCTAACCAGGAAACAGGTCCTCACCACACACTGGATCTGCTGACACCTTAATCTAAGACTTCCCAGCCTCCAGAACTGTGAGAAGTCAATGTTAATTGTGTAAGCTGCTCAGTCCATAGTATACCTGTTATAGAAACCTGAACTAAGATAACAGTGGTATACAGTCATGCTTCAGAACATCTAACAGAGAGCACAGAACAGTCCCTGAATGAATCATTAAACACAAAAGGAATACCATTCTCTATACACTGCTTCACTCATATAGTTCCCTTATTGGAAATTCTATTTTGTCTCATTCTCACTTCATATTCAGCTGAAAGCAGGCCCTCCTTTCGTAGTCTATCTCAAACCTACCTCAACCCTCCTCCCGTAACTCCAATAACTTCTTTAGTAATTTGTCTATGACTTATGAAACTAATTTGTATGCTATGGTCTGAATGTTGGTATCACTCCCTCCCCCCAAATTCATATATTGAAATCCTAATTGCTAGAGATGATGGCATTAGGATGTGGGTTTAGGGGAGGTGATCAAGTCATAAACGTGGATCCCTCATGAGTAGGATTTTATTGCTATTTAGTCACTAAGTCGAGTCCAACTCTTTTGCTACCCCATGGACTATATAGCCCACCAGGCTCCTCTGTCCATGGGATCTCCCAGGCAAGGATACTGGAGTGGGTTGCCATTTCCTTCTCCAGGGGGCCTTCCTGACCCAGGGACAAATCTGTGTCTCATGCATGGCAAGCGGATTCTTTACCACTGAGCCACCTGGGAAGCTCCATAAGTAGGATTAAAGCCTCATAAAAGAGGTTCTGGAGAGATTTCTAGCCCCTTCTACCATGAGAGGGTACAGTGAGATGTCTATGATCTAGAAGAGAGCCCTCATTCAACCATCCTGGCACCCTAATCTCAGGCTTCCAGCCTCCGAAAATCTGCAAAATAAATTTCTGTTGTTTAAACTACTCCATCAGTGATATTTTGTTACAGTATCCTGAATGGACTAAGACACTTATACCTCATGTATTTATGCATATGTCTAAAGAGATGTGAGAAGATGAAGATTATGTTTGTTTTTGTTTTCCATCCTGAACCCTCCAAAACAATCTGGCACAATGCATTGCCTCAAACAAGTGTTCAGTAAGTCTTTGTTGAATTAACTTTTAAGATTATCAGAATAAAGCTACTAGGTTTCTATACTTGGAAAGTGGGAGAATGAGCCTGGAGCTTCATAATGTAACTTTGGTACTGTCTTCTTCCCTGGTCAAAAAGAGTATTCCATCAGATTTTATTTTCCATGTGAAGGCATTAATTGAAATACAGACCTCCAAAATGACTGGCTGAACCATGCTGGCCTTCAGTCATGCACAGAGAAGTAACTACTTACTGTAAGACATCTACTTAGGTTTCCTGGTACGTATTCGGGCTTCCCTTGTGGCTCAGCTGGTTAAGAATCCTCCTGGGCTTGATCCCTGGGTTTGGAAGATCCCCTGGAGAAGGGAAAGGCTACCCACTCCAGCATCCTGGCCTAGAGAACTCCTAGAGACTGTATAGTCCATGGGGTCACAAAGAGTCAGACATGACTGAGCAACTTTCACTTCACTTCACTTCCAGTCAGTACCTACAAGCCTTTTCACTGTGCACAAAGAACCAAAAGCTGCTGAGCATGAAAACGTTCTTTATCTAAGCAACACCAGTGCCATCTTCAGGAAAGACTCAAGCAGCAGTTGTCTTTTTACTCACGTATTTCTCTTTAGTACCATCAGAAGGCTTTGCCATAGTCTTTCTTGATGAAAAACACTACAGGGCTCACTTCCTACCAAAGGTTTCCATCCATTCTCCTTAGTAGATGAAACTAGTACTTTTAAAATAAAAGAAACCATACCACAGCTGAACTAGATAAATTTTAGTGTGCAGAAAGTTCACTAGAATATGATTTAAGAAATAAACAAAAGCTGGCAAGTAGATAGAAGCCCTTTCTTATGCTAGCCTGAAGAGTGCTCATGTTCTTTATCAGAAATTTTTATCAGAAATTTCTGAATCTTTATTAGAAATCTCAATGTAGCTTTATTAGATTGAAAGATCCAAAAGCAAGGGATTTGAGAAAATGCCATTTCTCTTATAACTATTTTTTAAAAGAGTTTTTTATTCTATGAGTATGTTCTAACTTAAATTTACATGGGATTTCTGTTATACATAATAGTCATTTAGCCTTCTTTTTTGCTTATATCTTTCCAAGCTCCAGTTACCCAAATTCTAGGTTCTGTATAACATTTATCAAAAAAAAAAAAAAATCCATTAACACTTACTGCTGGATATAACTACTTCTAATCCTTGACAGTTTTTATAACAGATCAAGAAAGTCAATATCTCATTCACAATATCTTAATTCTGTAATTATAGTTAACAAGGAAAAAATATTGAAACAAGAAAAGCAGTATTACAGCATGGATAGCAGTGGTCAGGGAAACCACTTAAGTAATAAATATTTTGTCAGAAGACTTTGTAGGGTTATAAACTCTCTTCTTCAGTCAGTTCCCTGAATAACAGTGGGAATGAACCAATATTCTGGAAGAGTGATAAGCAAAAGGAGCAAAATTACTGTCTGAAACAAAATCAATAAGACTGAAAAACTGAAAACAAACATTTTGTCCACATAAGCACCAACATTAGAATCATCACAAGGTGGACCCTGCATTCACAGAGGGAAAAAATTCCATTGAGATAACACAGATTTCTAAAGGTGAACATGATTTCCCAAAGCATGTATAAAAATACTGAACTAATAATTTATCATGAATAACACATCACTTCACTTGCTTAAATAAACTGGATTTCCAAGCTCCCTATAAACTAAATAATAACTAGTGATCATCTCTAGCTACATCTCATTCTAATAGAATCTCCCTATGATAGCAAAGCTTCCTAAGTGGCTCAGTGGTAAAGAATCCCACCTGCAAAAGCAGGAGATACAGGAGACATGGGTTCCATCCCTAGGTTGGGAAGATCCCCTGAAGAAAGAAATGGCAAGCCACTGCAGTATTCTTACCCGGAAAATCCCATGGACAAAGGAACCTGGTGGGCTACATCCATGGGGTCCCAAAGAGTTGGACACAACCGAGCAACTAAGCACACACACACACACAAAATAGTAAAATCAAATTGCGTACCTTTATCTAGAAATAATCCAATAATACCACATTTCATTTCTTTTACAGTCTTTGTTTTGTTTTACAGTGGATAATCACAATTGTGTTTCTCAGTCTAATGGTGTCCTCAAACAGTGACCTTTAAGGGGAAAATTAGTCAAGTTTAATTGTGTGCAAGGCTTGTCAAATCCCCAACTGGGTGCAAGGTTAGCACTTTTTGCCACTTTTTCATCCTCATATTTTCTGCCACTGTTCTTAAAGAGGTCTCTCAACTGGGCTTATATACATCATGAATTATTACCACTGAACACAATAGAAAATTATTTCTAAGTGTTATTGATAAATGCTGAAAAACTCTATCTTTCCAACAAGTCTCTCTCATCAGTCTGCCTAAAAACTCTAACCAGAAAGCAGATGTCTGACAATTACCATGAGAAAATAATTTTAAAGATCTGAAATGCTACTTAACAATCACTATGTTAGCATAGCTATGAAGCTATACACAGTCTTGAAAACCGACAAGATTGAACTGAAATGAACATCAGGCTTAAATGTATAATACAGGACAATAATCATGATCATACAGATACTACTGATAATTGCTAGTATAAGCCTATATATTTCAGATGTAATAATAAGAGGAGTCATCCTATTTTATTTTTTCTCTTTTTCTCTGAGTTACTCTATTTTAATGAAAAGGTTCATTAGGTTGGTAAAAGGTAAATGCAGTCGAAATAAATTAATGAAGATAACATTTTGGTAGAAATTTGTGGGAAGAAAGAAATAAAAAGTATTGCGATGATACTGTAATATTATTGAGTCAATTCTAAAACGTGCTACTGAGATAGTTTGCAAAACAGGCACAGTCATGATAAAGACCTTGTCTCTCATTTAGTAAAAATAAAGCGTATGACAAGTCTTCATAGTTTGGACACTGAGAAGATCAAGGAAACACTTAGGAACTTAAGACCATAAAAAGAATTGGTTAGTGAAGCAAGTGTGCTTACAATCAGGATTCATGCATCCAGTCACTCAAAGGCTTACAACAACCAACAATGAAACAGCTGAGCCAGATGGCTTGATATAAGTCTAAACTGTAGTAAGACAAGAACTTGAAAGTTTGGAGAAAATACTCATGATTCTATGGCATGTAATTCTAAATGGGAAAATAGAGATCAAAGGTACTAGAACCTTCACAAGACATAATTCTATTTATCCAATTACACATCATCTTCATGAGGAGAGAAAAGAACGAAGGAGCAAAATGAAGAAACAAGATTGTTGCTGCTGTTGTTGTTGCCCAGTCACTCCAGTTATGTCTGACTCTTTGCAACCCCATGGACTGCAACATGCCGGGCTCCCTTGTCCTTCTCCATCTCGTGGAGCTTGCCCAAACTCATGTCCATTGAGTCTGTGATGGTGATGCCATCTGAGCATCTCATCCTCTGTCATCCCCTTCTCCTCTTGCCTTCAATTTTTGCCAGCATCAGGGTCTTTTCTACTGAGTTGGCTCTTTGTATCAAGTGGCCAAAGTATTGGAGCTTCAGTTTCAGCATCAGTCCTTCTAATGAATATTCAAAGCTGATTCCCTTAGGATTGACTGGTTTGATCTTCTTGCAGTAAAAGGACTCTCAAGAGTCTTCTCCAACCATAGTTCAAAAGCATTAACTCTTCAGCACTCAGCCTTCTTTCTGGTCCAACTCTCATATCCAGACTACTGGTAAAACCATAGCTTTAACTAGACGAATATTTGTCAGTAAAGTAATGTCTCTGCTTTTTAATATGCTGTCTAGGTTGGTCATAGCTTTTCTTCCAAGGAGCATGTGTGTTTTAATTTCATGGCTGCAGTCACCATCTGCAGTGATTTTAGAGCCCAAGAAAATAAAGTCTGTCGCTGTTTCCATTGTTTACCCATCCATTTGCCATGAAGTAATGGGACCAGATGCCATGATCTTAGTTTTCTGAATGCTGAGTTTTAAGCCAGCTTTTTCACTCTCCTCTTTCACCTTCATCAAGAGGCTCTTTAGTTCCTGTTCACTTTCTGCCATAAGGGTGGTGTCATCTGCATATCTGAGGTTACTGATATTTCTCCCAGCAATCCTGATTCCAGCTTGTGCTTCATCCAGTCCAGCATTTCCTATGATGTACTCTGCATGTAAGTTAAATAATCAGGATGACGGTATATAGCCTTGATGTACTTTCCCAATTTTGAACCAGTCCGTTGCTCCATGTCAGGTTCTAACTGTTGCTTCTTGACCTGCATACAGGTTTCACAGGACACAGGTAAGGTGATCTGCTATTTCCATCTCTTTAAGAATTTTCCACAGTTTGTTGTAATCCATGGCTTTAGCATTTTGTACAATATGAAAAGGCAAAAAGAAACACAATTGTCCAAGCAGTTCATAGACTAGCTAAGACAATGACATTATGTGCCAAAAATGTAAAGATTATGCAGAAATGGCAAAAAACACATAACCACCATAGGTAAATATGAGAGTTGTAGAGTGCTTTGTTTAATATAAAGACTAGGAAAAGCCCAAATTATAAAAGATACAAATAAACCCTGGCTGAAAAGAGTATGAGAGCCCCCAAGCCCTATTCATTTCTTTCACCATGTGCGTGAAAATGCACATGTGTGAAACTGTACACCTCAATCAATGTCCAAGTTGCTCCATACATATTTTTTAAAACATCTTGTTTCATTCCCTATTTATCTTTTACCTCCATCTCTCACTTCCTACCATACACGCATGAAACATACACACATATCGTCATCATATTATCAAGCTGATTTTTGCTTTTATGGAAACTGTGAAAGTGAAAGTGTGTCACACAGTTGTGTCCAGCTGTTTGCAACCCTTATGGACTGTAGCCCACCAGCCTCCTCTGTCCATGGGATTCTCCAGGCAAGAATACTGGAGAGAGTAGCCATTCCTTTCTCCAGGGGATCTTCCCCTCTGCCCAGAATATTTTTCCCTAAAGAACTTATTGAAGAGCTAACTCTGTTGTCATGTGCTCGGCAAACATTCCCTATCCATCCTCCTCCAGGAGAGGTGAGAGAGAGTTAAAAGGTATGAGTCACTGCCATTGCTTCTCACTGTGCTATCACAGCACAGCTACAAAAGACAATTAGGCCCAATCCAAAGGGAGCTGACCACTCCTCCAGAGATGCCTTTTTTCAGCTGGATTCCTACCAAATCCCCATAATGTCTCACTTGTTAGCATCAGCACTCTGGGTTCACAGGATCCTACACAAAGCTTAACTGTATATAGGTGGCAATGATTTTCAAAGTGTAGTCTCTGAACCACCAGCAGCAGCATCACGCAGAAATTGATTGTAAATGAAAACTCTCAGATATCACCCTAAACCTATTGGGGGCCCAAAATGTATGCGTTTACTCCAGGAGTTTCGGATGCATGCCAAAGTTTGAGAACCACCATGCTCAAGTAACTGGTTATGGTCACAAACACACTAGATGAAACAAGTCCTCTTTCATAGATATTTAATCCTGCATGTTAGGCCTGACTCAAGGCCACTTCTTCAGCTCAATGTCCTGTCCTTACCATTGGACACTGACTGAAGCTATTCTGATAGTCTCCAATTTTAAATTCTGGGGAGAAGGGATAAGAAAAGTTTCTAATGCAAACTATTCCATCTTATTCCCTGGGACCATTCATTCTTCTCAAACCTGGGATTACAGAGAAAAGCACCTTGATGAACACCCTCCTTCCCCCGAAATTTATTTCAGTCTAATCCTAGGATGGGGGCTGCAAATGACCTCTAAACTTGCATAGAAGGCCAGACGAGCAATGAAAATTCAGGCAAAATTATACTCTCAAACAAATTTTCCTTTTGTAATGGAAATACATGATTCCTGCTTATCCCCTAACTCTAAGAAACCTTTGAATCAGTTAAAAAAATAGTCCAGTAGTCTTGAGTCTATACATAAACTCTCCTTTCCCTACACATATTCCCACAAATACTATCAGCAACAAGTTAGCGATAATGGGATTATTTAATCTTGTCAAACAAATTTGTAAATATTTACATATTTTCCTCTTTCCTTTGTGTTTCCAAAAACATGAATGTTCTACACACATTGAATAATCAATTTTTTGTATAATTTCCTAATAGTAATAATAGTCAATATAATACCTATAAATGAAACTAAAAGTACCTTACCTACTTAAATGTAAAGAAAGAAAAACACAAGAATTTGATCATTACTTTCTCCAGACTTCATTAGCTGGAAAGATATACAAAATAGAAATAAAAAATATATTTGTTTTTTCAAATTTTCCATAGAAGATAGCTGATAAGAGTAAACATTTTATAACTACCAAAATAGTTAATGTTGTTTGACCTTCATATAAAATTTAGCAAGTGATAAATTTATTTAAGCAGTAACTTTAAAGTATTAATATATTTCATGTTGTTAGTAATTGCTAATGGTGATAAAACCTTAAGGCTAAGGTTTTAAAGGATTAACTGTATACATAGCTAGGTTGTCCATCAAAGGAACCAATATACTGTTCAGTCGAGACCCTACTGCACTAAGCTCTTCCAGAACCATGCTACTATTTTATAGCTAAACCTCTTCAAAGTAACAAATGAAGCTGGTTGCTTTAAGGATTTACTTTGTTTATGTGACCATTGCTGCTGCTGCTGCTAAGTCACTTTCAGTTGCTGTCCGACTCCCTGTGACCCCATAGATGGCAGCCCACCAGCCTCCTCCGTCCCTGGGATTCTCCAGGCAAGAGTACTGGAGTGGGTTGCCATTTCCTTCTCTGATGTTACCATTAGGGTAACTATAAACTAAAATATAAGTTAGTGTTCTTATTTGTAAAAACAAGTCTGTATTCACTTGCTAAATGAGAGCAATTAAGAGATTTTTTTAAACTAAAGTCAATTCAAGAAATCAAGGGAATGAAAAATGGTAATGTACCATTAAATGAAATTGAAAAACAATAAATAAAGTTCATTCTAATCAGTAATTTCCATTTCCTTCTTCATCAAAACTTTTGCCAAGGCAGTTAGTAATGAACAAAATTAATTAATTGTGTTCTTTCTTCTGGCATATATGAAATGGTCAAAAGGTAGAAGCAGGAAAGAGAAAGGTGGGATCTGAAAACTTTAAACCAGACCATAATCAGTGATTCAGAGTTGTTCACAAGTGCTACTTGAGTTTTCATTATCACTGAAGTTCTATAAAACAGATCCCAGTTTAAAATATCCCACGCTGCTGCTGCTGCTAAGTCACTTCGTCATGCCCAACTCTGTGCGACGTAGACGGCAGCCCACCAGACTCCCCCGTTCCTGGGATTCTCCAGGCAAGAACACTGGAGTGGGTTGCCATTTCCTTCTCCATTGCATGAAAGGAAAAGTGAAAGTTAAGTCACTCAGTCGTGTCCAACCCTTAATGACCCCATGGACTACAGGTTCCTCCATCCATGGGATTTTCCAGGCAAGAGTACTGGAGTGGGGTGCCATTGCCTTCTCCGAAAATATCCCATAGCAGAGCATTTTTTGTCACAGAGTAATAAACTAAAGAGCATGCACTTTGGAGACAGACAGATCTATACATAAATTCCCACTATGTGACCTTAGGCAATTCACTCAGTGCCTCTGAACATCATCCTATTTACAAACTGTGCTCTACCTCACATGGACTGGTGCAAGGATGACATTAAATGAGACAAGTAACATACCTCATGTGACATCTGGCACCTAATAGGCAGTCTACAAATGATAAGTGCTTATGTAATTTTGAATAAAATATTTAAACGATCCTTTCCATTCATACCTACTCTTTCATACTTCACGCCTGATCACACTTGCAAATAAAAAGATCTGAAGCTCTTTCATCTCTGTAATCTAGATTAATTGTAAAACAAAAGACCAAAAGCCATCCACAGAAGCTAACGCATGCTGTGTCATCAAGTAGGAGTAACTGGGATAATGGCTTTACTAGTCTTACCTTCTTATTTTCTGTATAATTTTACTAATGGCCTCTTAATAGTTATTGGAAATTTTCAAAAGACAGATTTGAACAGTGAGGCAGATTCTGTTCAAATAGGCCTAGCTATTCAGAATGATTAATTTTTTGCAGCAGCCTGGTTACAGCTGGAAGTCTCTGCCAAGCTACCTGAAAACTGGCCAGGAAGTTAGCAGGTAAGTGCTCCTTTTAGATCAACAGTTAATAGAAGTGTTCTTAGTTTCTGGGAGCTTTGTTCTCAGAGGGAAAAACATGTCAGTGCATCTGAGAAAGCATGGGGGCAGCCATAATGAGTCTGAAACCGAATGCCAGTCATGATTTTAGGCCAGCTGTCACCTCCTTTCAGTTTTGAACAAAGACCTAGCCTCTGAGAATACAGCTCAGCCCTGACCTCAGGACTGCTATCCTAGAGAACTGTGCCAAGCAGGATTTGAACATCATACTGGACTGCAGCATAGCTGTGGTGGAATGAGTCTTAGATGAGATGAGAAATTGTCAACATTGTGTGTACAGAAGATAGCCCTAAAAGGTATAGCTGGTCGATGATAAAGAATTAAGTTTAGAGACATAGTAGTTTCAAACAAGACTCTCAGAATTTCATTTAAGTTTTATCCCCACCTGACAGTATGTTGGAATATACCCAAGCTTTAAAATCAACCGAGTGAGTTTGAGACTATACACTCCCTAGGTGATCTTGGGGAATTTATATGACCCTTCTAAATTTCATGTTCCTTATCTATTAATTTAGTGGAAATAACAGGACTCATTTAATAGGATAACTGTGATGATTAACTGAGCTAATAATACAAGTTATTAGCACCATGCCTGAACTGTAATAGAGCTCAGCAAATGGTGGCTGCCATTATCATACAGCAGTTATACTGGCATAAACAGAACACCTAAATTAACTGTGACCTAAATAAGAAAAATAATTTATTTTTCATTCACATAAATGAAGTCTGGGAATAGGAAGTCCAGGGCCCTTCCTACTTTTTGTTCTATCATCCTAGCATTACTGTCCATCCTCAAGGGCAACTTAATGGTCCAAAACGACTGATGAAGTTCCAGCCATCGTAATATTTCCAACTTCCTGGAGATAAAAATAGAGGAAAAGAGGGAAAATTTTATCCTATCTATCTGATCACTTTTGAGGCTCCTTTTCATTCTGTCAAAAATTTCCATCCAACTTCTACTTTCATCTCACTGGAAAGAACTGAGTCAAATCTTGTTACATATGGAGGAGAAGAAATGCAGTATTTCAGCCATACAATTACATTTTGTATATATGCAGTGGAAATGTGGATTTGGGTGGGAAATCAGAAGACTCTGCCATGACATGCAACACTGCCTCTCATCTATCACTCTACTAAATCTACAATCGCTCTCTTCCACGTGGAAAATGTCTGTACTAAAGTCTTAAAGTATAGACATTTTTCTTCCCTCCTCCAAGAGTCCCTGTATTTAGTCATCATTTCTACAAGGGATAGCTCAAAAATTTTAATCTCTAGGCTTGCTATAAATCAGAAGTCAGCTGAAAGTTTAAAAACTTTTGAAACTAAATGATTTGTTCAAATCTTTAATCCACTTTTAAGATGCAAAGCTTTCCCCAAGACTTTTGCCAGCTACCGTGGTTTTCATTCTCCTGATATTACCATGAATTTCCTGTGTTCTGTACGCCAACCCAGTTGTAATCCACAGACTTTTTCTAGAATAAAAAAAACGATGATGGAGACACATTCCCACAATACATTGTGAGTAAAACAGGACTGATTTTAAATACAAAGCAGAAACATAAACATGACAACAATTTCAAAGGTAATATTTGACATTCACCTTCTTAAAATGTCCCTTATTCACTTCACAATGGAAAACCTTCATCAGTTATGTCTCCATACAACCTGTTTCCTTATAACTTTTGTTTCTACTCTCTTTCCTCCTCACACCTCTGCCCCTTTCATCTAAGGAGAAAAATTAATTCTTCCCATTGTCTCACTTGAATTGTTGCCATAGCCCACCCCCCAACTGGTCTCTCTTCTTCTGCTTTGCACTCCTGCTCTCCATTTTCAACATAGCAGCCAGAGGGATCCTTTGAAAATGGGCCATTTTTTTTTTGCCGCTCCCCTGATCAGAAGCTTTCAATAACTTCGCGTCATACTCAGTGGAAAAGCCAAAAGTCCTTATGATGTGTCCTACATCACCTGGTCCCCCTAGTAACTCTCAGACCTTTCTCCTACCAAGGCCCACCTTCTTTATCAGTTCCCACCACAAAAACCTCCTTGTTGTTCCAGAACACTCCTACCTCAGAGCCTTTTATCATTATGCCTAGAACATCCTTCTAGTTATCTGCATGGCTCACTCCCCCCACTCCCATTTAGCTCAGCGAAAACTTCCCAGACCCCATTTTTATAATAGTAAGCCATCACTTCTGAATTACTCACCAACCTTTCCTGACCTGTTTTCTCTCCATAGCACTATAACTTGCTCATTTGTTTAACATCTTTCTCTACCCACTAGAATATAAACCTCATAAGGGCAAGGAATGCTGCCTGTTTTGATGGCTGGTCTATCTTCACCATATCTGATATGTCATAAATGCTCAGTAAATATCTGTTGTTGTTTAGTCACTAAGATATGTCCAACTCTTTTGCAACCCCATGGACTGTAGCCCACCAGGCTCCTCTGTCCATGGGATTTCCTAGGCAAGGACACTGGAAGGGTTGCCCTTTCCTTTTCCAGGGGATCTTCCCAACCCAGGGATCAGACCCATGTCTCCTGCACTCCAGGCAGATTCTTTACCACCAAGCCACCAGGGAAGCTCTAAAGCAAGGATGGAGGTACTGGGGATTGAACCCAGCACCACACTCTACCACTAACTTCTAAATTTTTGTTGAAAGTAAAAGTGTTAGTCTCTCAGTCATGTCCAACTCTTTGTGACCCCATGGACTGTAGCCCGCCAGGCTCCTCCTCTGTCCATGGAATTCTCTAGACAAGAATACTGGAGTAGGTTGCTGTTCCCTTCTCCAGGGGATCTTCCCAACCCAGGGATCAAACCTGGGTCTCCTGCACTGCAGACAGATGCTTTGCTATCTGAGCCACCAGGGAAGCCCAATATTTGTTGAGTAAATAACAAAAAAATTTTCTTCCTCAGAGTATCTTAGCTATACTCTATAACTGCTTGGGTTTCTACAGTCATCCTTCCACATATAAATAGGCTCATTATTTTTCCAAATTAAAATATTTCCTTCCTGAAAGGAATGCTTTGCCAACTATTAAGAAAACAACCTTTCCACATCTTTAAATGAAGTTCCATGTCTCTGTGGCAGCCCCGGAGGAAAACTGCTCAGATTTCCCTTCAAGTAAGAACCTGCTACAGGGAGTATAGTTGACTGATAACCTCCATCTTCAGAATCCACCACAGCATTCACACCCACACCAAGGCCTTATCTCACTGGCTGTACCCTGTCAATGACCCTACACAGAAGGCATACTGGAGCTCCCAGTGGCCTGGCCAACACATGCTCAGAACTTCATTATAGTCTGAGCCTGTCTTTACCCAACTCTCCTCCTTTCCCCATCTCTTTTCACAGGTGTCACACCTGCATCTGTAGGTTCCCTGTGGATCCCTAATCCCACTCTCTTTATCTTTTACACGTTTTTCACTAATGTCTCTTGTACTTCAGGTTCCTTCTTGGTAATTGCTTCTCAGAAAACCCAGTTAACATATCTTCTAGACATTTTCCCTTGGATATACTGTGGTCAGCTCAAACTCAATGTGTTCAAAACCAAACTCAGGTTCTTGCAAAACCTGTCCCAGAACACTGTGGATCAAGTCAGAGTAATCTGGGGAATGAGATGGGTTGTAAGGAGGAGAAAATGACACAGAAAACCACCTCTTGAGACTAAGCATAACAGTTCCCCCAGGCCAGAGCATCTCTACTAGGAATGAAATACTCAAATGATTGAAGTGCTCAGGTATGAAGAACATCTAGGTTTTGTATAAAAGTTTTCAAGTTTTGATTGGTCATTTTTAGAATATAATGGTTTTAAATAATTTTGACTCTGCAGCTAAGTCACTTCAGTCATGCCTGATTGATTCTGTGTAACCCGAAGGACTGCTGCTCTTTACAATACATGACATGGCATAAGTGGTCAGTAAATATTTGTTGTTGTTGTTTAGTAGCTAAGTCATATCAGACTCTTTTGTGATCCCATGGACTGTAGCCCACCAGGCTCCTCTGTTTATGGGATTTTCCAGGCAAGAATACTGGAGTGATCTACCATGCACTCCTCCAAGGGGTCTTCCTGACCCAGGCATCAAACCGACATCTCTTATGTCTCCCGCATTGGCAGGCAGGTTCTTTACCACCACTGCTTCCTGGGAAGTCCTGAAAGTGAAAGTGTTAATCACTCAGCTGTGTCTGACTCTGCGATCCCATGGAATGCAGCCCACCAAGCTCCTCTGTCCAAGGGATTTCCCAGGCAAAAAGACTGGAATGGGTTGCCATTCCCTCCTCCAGGGGATCTTCCCAATCCAAAGAATGAACCGGGTCTCTTTTATTGCAGGCGGATTCTTTCCTGTCTGAGCCACCAGGGGGGCGCTCCTGGATTCAGGGTGGGTCCTAAATCCAATGCGAGTGTCAGTTTTAAGAGGTAGAAATGGAGAAGACACAGAGACAGAGGGGAGAAAGCCATGAGAAGATTAAGGCAGAGAGTGGAGTTATGTAGCTACTAACTAAGGAGGGCAAAGAACTGCCCGCAGTCACCAGAAGCTAGGAAACAGGCACGGAACAGATTTTCCCTCGGAGACTCGGAAAGGAACTGAAACCTTGCCAACATCTTGATTTCAGAATTCTGGCATACAGAACTGTCAGAGAATAAATTTTTGTTGCTTTAAAGCCACCCAGTTTGTGGTGATTTATTAAAGCAGCCCTAGAAAATAAATACAGATGCAAATGAAATATATGAAAAGCAGGCATATCAACTGCTCATAGCAGTTACTCAGTTTTTTACTAAAATTTATTTTAATCTCTTTTGAAAGGTATAATAATGAAATTTGTGCTTTTGCTAGGGGCGGGAGGTCATGCATTTTCCACTGCATCTTATGTAAAGAGTGCAACCACTTCAGGAACATCATTTAGTTGCAAGCAACAGAATCAACTCAGGCTAGTGCAAACAAAACAGTAAAAAAAAAAAAAAAAAAAAAAAAAAAAAAACTATTAAATTAGAGGCTGGAAAGTTTTTTTAATGTTTCAATACAATTTGGACACTGAAATTTGAATTTCACATAATTTTTATGTTACAAAATATGCTTTTGATTTTCTTTTTTTTTTAATTTTTTGATTGACCTGTAGTTGATTTATAATATTAGTTTAGGTGTACAACATAGAGATTCAATATTATTACAGATTATACTCCATTTAATGTTATTTCAATACAATGGCTATATTTCCCTGTGCTGGGCAATATATCCTTGTTCTTATTTATGTTATGCATAGTGGTTTGTCTGCCTTAATCCCATACCCCTATCTTGCCCCTCCCCCTTTCCTTCTCCTCTCTGGTAACTTCTAATTCGTTCTGTATATCTGTAAATCCGTTTCTGTGTTGTTATATATATTTGTTTGTTTTATTTTTTAGTAAAGGGTGGGAGTTTTGAAGGGAAGTTACAAGGGTATCTGTGAGACTCAGAGGAAGGGTTGAATGATAAGGATTCAGACCCATTAGCAGGTGTTCCTGGATTTTAACCACCAAATCAGAAGGTATTTGGTGCTTTATCCTGGACTGAAACATACTGTTTGGCAGTATTTTCCTTTTTAGAAAAACTGACAATTGAGGTCTAAATAACCTTTAGGGAAAAGAGTCTCAACTGTCAGGGTTATCTGAAAGAATTCAAAGCTTTCCTGAAAAAAATAACTTGACATTAACAGAGATTTGTAACTCATGATTTAAATAGATCAAGAAGCAATCCCTTCATCCCAAACCCTTAAAAATGAGTGCATTGTTGCTGTTGTGTTTCCTTTTCACCTCCATTGAAAAGAGAAGCATGATTCGAATGTTTAGACTTATTTGAATGAAAACACAACCATGATTTTTGAATTCTAAGACACATCTAACTGGCTGCAGTCTTAGGATAAACTACTTACTTTAAATTGCCTGTTTGAGGAAATTATCACATTTAACTTATTTTGAGATGCAGCCAGAAACAGGATATTTTTCAACAATATATTCTATTTGCTTTAGCAATTTGCTTTCTGCTCCATTCAAAATTCTTACTCAGGGATGAATTTGTGCAACTGGTAGGTTTCCTGCTCTAGAGATTTAAGTGAAAATAAAACTTACACCACAAGTGAAATCAATTTGATGGATTCCTTCAGACTATAGCTAAACCTAACCATCTTTATTTTGAAAACATTGGCCTATTGAGGAATAAAAAACTAAGCTTACAAATACAGGCTGGGAAATAAGATGTTTACTGAAAACTGAAAATATATAAGAAAAGGGTAAAAAAGATTCATTCTACAAGGTTTCGAAAACTTGTTTAAATAGAAGAGCTTTTTAATATTATGCAGATACATTTCTTATAATACCCTAGAAATAGAATCATTACTATTTAAATTTTTACAGCCAGAAGTCAATAGGTATATAGACCTATACAGAAACAAAATGACCTCTATTCTCTAGATGCTATTGTCATAATTTAACACAACACCCCCTCAAATATAGTCATCTTCCTTTACCCAATTTCTAACACAAAACTATTGTCTTTGGATGTTAATGATACCATATATTAATTTTTTTTCAGTTGCAAATAACAGAGACTCAACTCAAACTGGAATAAATCTTTTCCTCTTCCAGTGCTTCTTTATATTGGCTTATTTCTATGAACACTCTCCCTCCACACGAAAGCAAAGATAGCTCCCAAATAACCCTGGATTATATAATTTTAGAAGAGGGTGCTTCCTTTCCAACAGTGCTAGAAAAAATACCAAGAGGAGACATTATTCTTGTTCTGAGCCCATAGATGAACCAATAACTCAAGCTAAAGGAATGAATACCTTGGCAAGTCTGACTCATAGGCCAATTCCCAGAACATGGGTGAGATCAGCTCCATGAGCTATACATGGAGGAAAGGTGTTTTTGAACGGAAAGAAAGGGCTTTTCATCCAAGGAAAAGACAGAAGAATGGCTGCTGGGTTTTATCAGTCCCAAAAAGAAACAAATGGAACACTCAATTTGGGATAATCTGAGAAAATTTATTTTCAAAGGGACAAATTACAAAGGTATAAATAGGGTATAGAAGAGCCACAAGAAATAGTCTAGTAACTTAGAAGAGCTGTCCAAATGGATAAAGAAAAGGAGCAGTTACTAAAAACAAAAAGTAAAGAGTCTTGCAGAAAAAAAATAAACCTTCTGTCCCTCCAGTCTCTTCCCAGGACTCCCAACTACCTAAACTAAATCAAAAACAGAGGAAATGGGAGCCCATCAATACAAGCCTTAAAAGACACCCCTAGGCAGACAGTAGGGTAGGTAAGGGCAGAGGATGGATTTGCAGTGGCAAATAGAAATTATGTAACACACTGAGCAAGAGAGTGAATGTAGATTATACACCACAATCTCTGGATGCTCATCCTTTCATTAAACAAACAATAGTTGAGTTCCTCTGTTTCATATCAACATGGTCACAATAAAGGACAGAAATGGTATGGACCTAACAGAAGCAGAAAATGTTAAGAAGACGTGGCAAGAATACACAGAAGAACTAAACAAAAAAGAACTTAATGACCCAGATAACCACAATGGTCTGGTCACTCACCTAGAGAGTCACACATTCTGGAATGCAAAATCAAGTGAGCCTTAGGAAGCATCACTATGAAAAAATTCTCCAAGCTAGGCTTCAGTAATACGTGAACCAAGAACTTTCAGATGTTCAAGCTGAATTTAGAAAAGGCAGAGGAACCAGAAATCAAGTTGCCAACATCTGCTGGATCATAGAAAAAGCAAGAAAATTCCAGAAAAAAAAAAATCTACTTATGCTTTATTGGCTATGCCAAAGCCTTTGACTGTGTGAACCACAACAAACTGGAAAATTCTTAAAGAGAAGGGAATACCAGATCACCTTACCAGCCTCCTGAGAATTCTGTATGCAGGTCAGGAAGCAACAGTTAGAACCGGATATGGAACAACAGACTGGTTCCAAATTGGGAAAGGAGTATGTCAGGGCTGCATATTGTCACCCTGCTTATTTAACTTATATGCAGAGTACATCATGTGGAATGCCGGGCTGGATGATGCATAATCAGGAATCAATATCACTAGAAGAAATATCAATAACCTCAGATATGCAGATAACACCACCCTTTTGGCAGAAAGAGAAGAGGAACTAAAGAGCCTCTTGATGAAGATAAAAGAGGAAAGTGAAAAAGCTGGCTTAAAACTCAACATTCAGAAAAAGAAGATTATGGCATCTGGTGCCATCACATCATGGCAAATAGTTGGGGAAACAATGGAAACAGTGACATATGGTAACTGCAGCCATGAAATTAAAAGATGCTTGCTCCTTGGAAGAAAAGCTACGATCAACCTAGACAGCATATTAAAAAACAGAGACATTACTTTGCCAACAAAGGTCTAGTCAGAGCTATGGTTTTTCCAGTGGTCATGCATGTACAAATGTGAGAGTTGGACCATAAAGCTGAGCGTCAAAGAACTGATGCTTTTGAACTGTGGAGTTGGAGAGGACTCTTGAGAGTCTCTTGGACTCTCTTGCAAGGAAATCAAACCAGTCAATCCTAGAGGTGATCAGTCCTGAATATTCATTGGAAGGACTGATGGTGAAGCTGAAACTCCAATACTTTGGCCACCTGATGCAAAGAACTGACTCATTAGAAAAGACCTTGATGCCAGGAAAGATTGAGGTCAAGAGGAGAAGGGGATGACGAGGATAAGATGGTTGGATGGCATCATCAACCCTATGGACATGAGTTTGAGCAAGCTCCAGGAGCTGGTGACAGACAGGGAAGCCTGGTGTGCTGCAGTCCATGGGGTCGCAAAGAGTTGGATGTTACTAAGTGTCCAGTTGTTCACAAAGAGTTGAACTGAACTGGTATATAAGACATATTTCTAAGCAGGGAAAACACAAATAGGAATGAGACACAGTTCCTTCTCTTGAAAAGTTCACAGTCAAGAAAAAGGAGATTTTCACTTTTTTTAAGTGTGATAAACACATTATACCTCCAATAATTTAATTTTGAAACAGTTTTTCAACTTTTTTTTTAATATTCTTCCTATGGATTTTGACAAGTAAATGTTTTTCCATATACGAAATTACCTACACTCACCCATGCTCACAGACACAGAGCTCTTATTTTGTTGTTGTTGATGATTTTTGGAGCAAACAGGTTTTCTCTAGGTACAAGTACACAATACAGAAGGAGCACAGAGAAAAGAACTATTTTTAATGGTGCAATAAGGGAAGGCGGTACTAGGGAGGACTGCCATTAGAAGAAGGGATCCTGAAATTGAATCTTTACAGATAAGTAAGCAAACAAGCAGGTAAATCAAGAGAGAAAGAGAGGAGTCACATTCTGGACAGAGAGAAAGAACATTATAAAGAAAGGCACAAAGTTTTCTATCATATACCACATTATAGTATCTGCACAAAACCCAATATCACTAGAAATTGTATGGGCTATTGGGGCTACTACTTGATGAATGAAAAAGTCAAAAAATGCTCCTCTCTGTGTGTGTGCATCAATTTTTAAAATTGAGAATGGATAACATACCTTACATTTATTTTCTATACCTTCATATAGTCCAGGGTTGTGAATTATGGTACTTAATAAAAACTGATAGGTTAAATTTATGTTTTCTTTTCTTCTTCAATAAGTAAATATTCTTGATTGGCTTATTTTCAATACAATTCAAATTAATATTATTTTTAATATAAGAGGTTTAAACCAAGCAGAAGTTTCAGAAAAACAGAATTATGTATATTTCCAGTATTTAGAACAGACTAGCCAACTAGACAATAAATTGCTCCAAAATAAAACTACTTAACTACAACACTGAAATCATAATATTTAATGAGAGATTATTTACAAATAAAGGAAATCATACCAAAAGACTGAAGATTCACAGTGAAAGAAGTTTTTCTTTTCCTTTATGAAGAAGTTTAAAAGAATAGTTCCTGCAAAATGAGTCATAGTCAACATTTATGGTAAAGAAAAAATTTTAATCTCAATTTACAGTATAAGTAGAATAAAATGAATAATGAAATATGTAGACTTTTTACAGCATTCCAGGTTAAATGAAGACTAAATAATATTGACACTGTGATTATAAAAATTTACCTTGCCTATTAACAACACTGAAAAGGAATTTTTAATGATAAGAACAGAATTAAGCAATCATGAGTGCTCATCTCCCTCCTATCTGTCTGTCTCTCAGGTTAAATTCAAAAATTTATTTAACTATCTGTAGAAACTCCATGGGACGTGAAGGAAAGGTATAGTGAAAAGTTTGCTGCAGATGGGTAGAGGAGCAATGGAATGTAATTTTAGTGGCTGAGTACTGTGGTCCCAAGAAACCAGTTACCAGAATGTTCTGACAAGCTTGCCATTGAGACTTTAGGCAGCAGGACAGTTTTAAATGTACAAAAACCGTGCTAGAGGTATGATATTAGTAACCAAGTACACTGTTAGACATCTGCGATACAAAAAGGAATAAAATATGGCCTTTGAAAATGTGAGGTAGTTTCTAAGTGTATTTGATTAATTAATTGCATATTCTGAATAAGCATGCTGATAGGTTTGGAATATCCATATGAATTTCTGTTATCTTTGTTAAACTACAAGAAATGTTGCTACATGCGATTACATTAAAATGGCATTATTTAAAAAAAAAAAGTGCTAGAACTCAGAATACCTGGAGCCTAATTTCAGGTCTGTCATCAACTCAGTTTCCTTGAATAAGTCCTTCAACTTTGAGCAAATATCTCAAACTTGGGAAGACTAGAAATATATTTACCTCTAACAGGAGGGTGTTGAATCAAACTATCTCTAATTTTCTTTCCAAAGCCTTGTGTTTGTATGACTGATTATTCTCAACACCTGAATTAAACTCCCTTATCATTCCACCAAGAGCACAAGTTATCTCTGAGTTTCAAAGTCCTCAAAATTCTGATCTCTGCTGTAATAAAAAACCTAGGTTATTTTAATTAAAAGTTTAAAAAAAAAAAACAAAACTGGCTTAGTCCACCAACCTGGAGTGCCCCAGTCTTCTGCATGGAAGCCTCCTATGGCTCTCATGAAGGCAAATGGACTCACACTTGAACAATACTCTGAGGCTATCTCAAGACAGAAACATAATTGAAAAACCTAATACTAAAGAAAAAACTCTAAAACCAACCTTGAAGCCAGTACTTAGTACAAGGTAGAGGTCTGAAATTACTGAATATTAGAACTTATTATTTGCCATATGGTTGCTAGAAAACAAAAGTCATTAGGATCATATTAATATAAAAACCATCCCTCACTACACATCCCTAGTCATTAGAAAAGTCAAGAATCAGACTGAACAAGAAAACTATTTAAGAGCTATCTCCATACTGTTTTCCATATTGGCTGCACCAATTTACATTCCTATCAACATGCACTTTTACTGTTTCTTGGCTTTTTGATAACAGCCATTCTGACAGGTATGAGGTTATAGTCCACTGTGATTTTGATGTGCATTTCCCTGATGATTAGTGCTGTTCAGCATCTTTTCAGGCACTTGTTGGTCATTTGTATGTCTTTGGAAAAATAAGAATTCAGGTCCTCTACCCATTTTTTATTTGGGTTGTTTGTATTTTTGATGCTGAGTTGTATGGGTTCTTTGTATATTTTGAATATTAATTCCTTGTCAGATACATTGTTTGCAAATATCTTCTCCCATTCAGTAGCTGATCTTTTTGTTTTGCTGATAGCTTCCTTCACTGCAGAACAGTTTTTAGTTTGATGCAGTCACATTTGTTTATTTTCACCTTTGTTCCCTTTTGCTGTTTCCCTTTCTCAAGGAAACAGTACAGACATTTCTCAAAAAATTAAAAATAGAACAACCATACAATCCAGCAATTTTACTCCTGGGTATTTAATCCAAAGAAAACAAAAATACCAAATCAAAAAGTTATATGTACCCCTATGTTCACAGCATTATTTACAATAGCCAAGATATATAAAGCAACCTAAGTGCTCATCAACAGATAAATGGATAAAGAAGATGTGATATATACATATATACACTGAAATATCACCCAGTCACATGAAAAAAAGAAATCTTGTGACATTTGCAACAACATGAACAGAACTACAAGGTATTATGCTAAAGTGAAATAAGCCAGACAAAGACAAGTACATTACTTCACTTGTATATGGAATCTAAACTCATGTACACTCGTGGCTGATTCATGTCAATGTATGGCAAAACCAATACAGTATTGTAAAGCAAAATAAAGTAAAAATTAAAATTAAAAAAAAAGAACAAACATAACTGAACAGAAACAGAGATAACAGAGATATAGATACCAGAGATACAAGTGGTTGCCAGAAGGAAGAGGGGTGGTAGAAGGAAAGCAATATGTAAGGGAGATTAAGAGATATAAACTTTCAAAATAAATGAGTCACAGATATGAAATGTACAGTGTGGGGAATAGAGTAAATAATTATATACTATATTTTATGGTGACAGATGACAACTAGACTTATTATGGTGATCATTTTGAAATGTATAGAAATAGTGAATCACTATGTTGCCAGCCAAGATCTAGTATAGTGTTGTAGGTCAATTATACTTCAAAAACAAACAAATGAACTCACAGAAAGAGATTAGATCCACGGGTACCAGAGTCAAGGAGTTGGGGGAAGGGGAACTGGATGAAGGTAGTCAAAAAGTACAAACTTCTGGTTATCAGATAAATAAGTACTCAGGATGTAATGTATGACATGACAAGCATAATTAATATTACTGTACATTACATAAGAAAGTTGTTAAGTGAGTAAATCCTAAGAGGTTTCATCCCAAGGAAAAAGAAGTTTGTATTTTCTGCTTTTAAACTGTTGATCATCTATGTGAAATGATGAATGTTCACTAAACTTATTGCGGTAGTCATTTCATGATGGTGGTGGTGGTGGTTTAGTCACTAAGTTGTGTCCAACTCTTGTGACCCATGGAGTGTAGCCTACCAGGCTTCTCTGCCCATGGGATTTTCCAGGAAAGAATACTGGAGTGGATTGACATTTCCTTCCCCAGGGAATCTTCCCGACCCAGGGATCAAACCTGTGTCTCCAACGTTGCAGGCGAGTTCTTTACCAACTGAGACACCATGTAAGTCAAATCATTATGCTGTATACACTAAATTTATACAGTTTATAGCTCAATAAAACTGAAATAAATATTTTTTAAAAACACAAGATTGAAGATCAGCAGCCTCCACCTTGTACATTCTAGAACTACTGACTTGAGGGGAATCATTACAATTTGATATTTAATTTAAAACATTTATATATGAAACAAGCAGAATTCATATGAAATTAAAGCAAATACTAGATTTAAGCAAGATAAAAATAGATTAAATGAAAAGTAAAGATGAAGACACTTGGTACTAAGTAACATAGGATCCTCAAATTGGTGCTTCTCACATTTTTCTTTGGATAATGACAGTGGACAGTGAATGTGTCCCCTAAGCCCTTCAGAAGGAAGAACTCTCTTTGAAATTATTATTTCTCTTAAAATAAATTTTTGTAACTTTTGTACTTTACAATAAAATACTCTGAGAAAATAAGGCATGTGTGTCCTGTGCCCTGGTATCCCTATGGTGGTTACATAGGTGTAAAAAGAACAAAACTAAAACACACAAATTAGAATTATGAAAAAAAAATGATAAAATAGAAAACACAAAAGAGTCCATCTATAGTTAACATGTTAGATTCAGACAATATAGCTGATCTCTAAGTCACAGTCTGGTAGGGATATCATACTGTCCCTAGGAGACTTGCCCTCATCTCTAGATTAAGATAGAACATGCTCTGGTATATTATGATAAATCCAAATAATTACCTTGTCATAAAACTCATCACACTACTATAACTTATGTGATTTTCTCCCTTCTCCATGAGTAGGCTTTATAAGGTCAGGCAGGTCTATCTTACTTACCACTGTATCCCCAGTGTCTAAAGCAATGGCTGTAAACAACCATTTTCAATGAAACACAAAGCCATTACTAGCCTACCCTGAATATCTGATTGCCAGTGCTAGGAATTAAAAAAATGTATCAAAAAGGAAATAATCCATAATATTTACATTAGGGACAATAAGAACGATTTTTTTTCCTTTGCCCTAATATTATAGTTTTGGGGGTTTTTTAAGCTTTAAGAAAAATTTACAAAAATTTGAAACAGACAAGGTTGATATCACAAAAGAGTAAAAAGCAAGACAGTTTTTCCTCCTCTTTCTTTGTTCTTGTCTCATCACAACAAAAATCTGGAACCATGGACGAAAGGGAAACAACAGACAAATTACAACTAAGTTCAGCTCAAGCAGACAGATCTTTTATTAGACAGACACTCTCAAGATATGGGAGCAAGCCAACCCCAAAGGAGTCATCCTCCCCCTAATGATCCCTCTTGGCTTTCCCCTTTTTTTCATGTCCCGTGTCTTCCTTTTGGTTGTGCCCTGTGTAAAACAGGGCTTGTACCAAACACCAGTCAATGAAAGGTAATGCAAATGGGCAAAAGCTCAAGGCCAATTGACAGCTGCAAGTTATACAGCAGCAGGCCTTGTTGGGTATGTCTTCCCATAATTCAGTCTGTTATAATCAGATGTATATATGTAGGCCTAAGGTTACTTGCGGAGAAGGCAATGGAACCCCACTCCAGTACTTTTGCCCAGATAATCCCATGGATGGAGGAGCCTGGGAGGCTGCAGTCCATGGGGTCGCTAAGAGTCAGACACGACTGAGTGACTTCACTTTCACTTTTCACTTTCATGCATTGGAGAAGGAAATGGCAACCCACTCCAGTGTTCTTGCCTGGAGAATCCCAGGGACAGGGGAGCCTGGTGGGCTGCCATCTATGAGGGTCGCACAGAGTTGGACACGACTGAAGCAACTTAGCAGCAACAGCAGCAAGGTTACCTGAGGAAGTTCTATGTGTTAGTTTGTATTCACTGTGTGCATAGGGCCCATGCGCAGGAGTTGGAAAAACCTCTGCGGTTATTTTGTAGCCTATCTGTGAGATCTCCTGGGTGTGTCTGGGATGGGGTTTATAGGTCAGCTTGCACCCTTTTCAGATAGGCTACCCCTCATTGCTCATGCCTAACTTCCTATCTAACAGAAACAAAGAATATTTCAAAACGTGGAACAGTTTTTCAGCAAAATCATTAAGAATACAATGATCAAGACAAGAAGCCATGGGAGTTAGAAGATGAAAAACATTTTAAGAGATAAGTAAATTTGAAAATGAAGAAAGCTAAAGATAAACATTGTTTTATTAGATGACACAGCTTTGCTTATATGAGATTTGAACACTGAATGTCAGATGGATTTCAAACTATCAGGAAAAAACAATGAAGAAAACAAAGGGGATTGGAAACGTAAATCCAAGTAATTATTCTTTCTTGATCTTCTTGAAAGAGTATATTATGTGCTTGGTGACAATATAAAATATGAAATATTTTGAAGTATACTTATTGAAGTAGTTATCTTAAAGTATATCAATAATAATATTAGAAATTCATGGCATTTCTGAGCAACTGAGCAAGGTGACAAAAACACAGATTTTCTCTCTCCCTCAAAAGGTAATAATATTAATAAATATTTCATTTTAAAAACACTAGAAAAACAGGAAGAATGCCAGAGAAAGCAATAAGGATTTCCTGAATAATATGTAATAGATGAGAGTAAAATGATGGGGAAATTCAACACTTCCAGAAACCCACAAACACACAAAAGATACAAGAAGAATCTTCCAAACAAGGAATCCTCCCAGCAAACCACAGAAATGATGTGAAGATCAGAGATATGAGGATCTGGGGACATAAGAAGGGAAAGAGCTATGGGGATTCTACCAGGTAATTACTGTAAAGGAGAATCAGTTCAGTTCAGTTCAGTCACTCAGTCGTGTCTGACTCTTTGTGATCCCATGAACTGCAACACGTCAGGCCTCCCTGTCCAACACCAACTCCTGGAGTTTACCCAAACTCATGTCCATTGAGTCGGTGATGCCATCCAACCGTCTCATCCTGTCTTCCTCTTCTTCTCCTGCCTTCAATTTTTCCCAGCATCAGGGTCTTTTCTAATGAGTCAACTCTTCGCATCAGGTGGCCAAAGTGTTGGAGTTTCAGCTACAGCATCAGTCCTTTCAATGAACACTCAGGACTGATGTCCTTTAGGATGGACTGGTTGGATCTCCTTGCAGTCCAAGGGACTCTCAAGAGTCTTCTCCAACACCACAGTTCAAAAGCATCAGTTCTTTGGTGCTCAGCTTTCTTTACAGTCCAACTCTCACATCCATACATGACCACTGGAAAAACCATAGCTTTGACTAGACAGACCTTTGTTGGCAAAGTAATGTCTCTGCTTTTTAATATGCTGTCTAGGGTGGTCATAACGTTTCTTCTAAGGAGTAAGCGTCTTTTAATTTCATGGCTGCAGTCACCATCTGCAGTGAATTTGGAGCACCCCAAAATAAAGTCTGCCACTGTTTTCACTGTTTCCCCATCTATTTGCCATAAAGTGATGGGACCATGATCTTCATTTTCTGAATGTTGAGTTTTAAGCCAACTTTTTCACTCTCCTCTTTCACTTTCATCCAGAGGCTCTTTAGTTCTTCTTCACTTTCTGCCATAAGGGTGGTGTTATCTGCATATCTGAGGCTATTGATATTTCTCCCAGCAATCTTGATTCCAGCTTGTGCTTCCTCCAGCCCAGCGTCTCTCATGATGTACTCTGCATATAAGTTAAATAAGCAGGGTGACAATATACAGCCTTGATGTACTCCTTTTCCTATTTGGAACCAGTCTATTATTCCATGTCCAGTTCTAACTGTTGCTTCCTGACCTCCATACAGATTTCTCAAGAGGCAGGTCAGGTGGTCTGGTATTCCCATCTCTTTCAAAATTTTCCGTAGTTTATTGTGATCCACACAGTCAAAGGCTTTGACATAGTCAATAAAGCAGAAATAGATGTTTTTGTGGAATTCTCTCACTTTTTTGATGATCGAGTAGATGTTGGCAATTTGATCTCTGATTCCTCTGCCTTTTCTAAAACCAGCTTGAACATCTGGAATTTCATAGTTCATGTATTGTTGAACCCTAGCTTGGAGAATTTTGAGTGTTATTTTACTAGTGTGTGAGATGAATGCAATTGTGCAATAGTTTGAGCATTCTTTGGCATTGCCTTTCTTAGGGATTGGAATAAAACCTGACTTTTTCCAGTCCTGTGGCCACTGCTGAGTTTCCAAATCTGCTGGCATATTGAATGCAGCACTTTCACAGCATCATCTTTTAGGATTTGAAACAGCTCAACTGGAATTCCATCACCTCCAGTAGCTTTGTTTGTGGTGATGCTTCCTAAGGCCCACTTGACATATTCCAGGATGTCTGGCTCTAAGTGAGTGATTACACCTTCTTGAATTTCTGGATCAAGTAAAGGAGAATACTTGCATCTAATTCAATTTGTGTCCAAGATAATGTTCTAAATAAACTTTAAGATGGGAATTCTAACTACAGATACATTTTGATTGGGCAGTGGAACCAGAAAAGTGGCCAGTATCCTTACAGCTGCTAAAATGAAAAGGAAGCTTTCATGTTGCAAAAAAAAAAAAAGAAAGAGCTACTTGCCCAAACCACCTGGCCACATCCCCTCCCCCCCACACATCAGAGATACAGCTCTATAATGAAGACAGAATACACTGTCTTACAAACATATTTTTTAAGAACTCCTTGCTATGATAACAGAGCTAAACAAACATAACTCATAGAACAATCAGAACTCTCCTGCAATAGCAATGGAAGTGTCTATTGGCACATCCACTTTGGAATCAATTTGGTGAGAACTATATGTCCCTTCTTTTCTCTGATCTGCCCTTCACATGTCTTGAAGAATTATGTAAAGTAATTACCCTTCAATTAAAATATATATATAAATTTTTAAAAAGAAATTAATTTAAAAGATCACAATATGAAAGAAAAAAGTTTTAGAAAAGAAAGGAAAACTGAACTTTCACATCTAATAATGGCAGATGAATCAGACCAAATCTCTTATTTAGGCCAATTAGAAAATTTTGCCAAAATATAAAATGTATAAAATTATCTATCAAATGCATGGGCATATTAACGTTATAGTGAAGAATTACGTAGTCAAAATCTGTGACAGACATATCCAGAAATGATTTTTGCCATTTTGTGGGCATTTGCCATTTCCAGAAAACATAGATGGGAGGTTAAGCAGCACTTCTGAAAACCTCAAGTTTGAAGACAGGATTTCATGAAGGATTAGAGTCCTAATAAAGCCCCCACAGTTTCCTTTAGAAACTGCACAGGGAATGGAGTGAAACAGAAGTAATAAAATTCTTGCACAGGCTAAGGTCCAGCAGTCAGTCCTTTGCATTGTCCCAAGAAAAATTACCAAATATTCAAATTGCTACTCCCCCCACCCAGGCACTTTGTCAGAAATAGTCTTTTGTGAAGGCAAATATCATGATATAGGCCTTAAATTTCTTATAAACAATTTTTCAATACAATGGCAAACATTAAAAATAAACTGGCAAATGAGAAGATCAAGACAGCATAGGCAAAAAGAAGTAGAATCAACAGACCATAAAAGCAGGATCACTAAAACTATAGATATATACATGGTCAGATATAGATTTTAAAATAACTATTCTTATCAAATAAATAAATGATTAAATTCAAACTTCAAGCAAAGAATTAAAACAGAAAAATGGCATAATCCTGAAAGAAAATCAAGTAGAAACTTTAACATTGAAAAAATACAACAACTGAAATTAAAAACTTTGTGAATGGGTTTAAAAGCAGATTGCACACTGGTAAAGTGAGAGTATATTAACTGGAAGATATGCCAAAATATCCATAATTAAGTACAGAGACAAAATATGAAAAATATGAAATGAGGAGTAATGAGAAGTTATGAATTATAATTAATTGTAGGACCATGAGAAAAAGATAAAGAAAATAGAGTCAATATTTGAAAGATGATGGCTAAGAACTTCCTAAAACTGTTAAAAATATCACTCAGTTCAGTTCAGTTCAGTCGCTCAGTCGTGTCCAACTCTTTGCAACCCCATGAATCGCAGCACACCAGGCCTCCCTGTCCATCACCAACTCCCAGAGTTCACTCAGACTCATGTCCATCGAGTCAGTGAAGCCATCCAGCCACTACACAGATACAAAAATCTATCTAAGCCCAATCGAGGTGCCAATGAATCCACCTGTCAATGCAGGAGATGCAAGAGACACAAGTTTGATCCCTGGATTGAGAAGATACCCTGGAGTAGGAAATGGCAACCCATTCCAGTATTCTTGCCTGGAAAATCCCATGAACAGAGGAGTATGGTGGGCTGCAGTCCATGGGGTCACAAAGACTCAGACACAACTGGCACGCATGCCACAGAGACATTAAAATGGAACTATACAATGGGCGTAGATCTTTAAGGACCTTCTGTCAGGGAAAGAAATCTAACTGGGTGAAGCACTCAATGTCGAAGACTCTTTTGACATAACTTTAGGTAAAAGGGAGAAAAAAGAAAGATTCAATTACAGTATTTTTTGATTCTCTTCTTCAAGAGGGTCTTTGAAGCTCAGGTAAATCTCAGTCTAGAACTTACATGGTGTTAAAGAGTCTATGATGCAAAAAGTTTAGGAAAAGCCAGAGGGGCTTCTAAGATTTACATTGGGAAGAACTGATAGAAGCCAGCAGAAAAAAAAAAAGAAAACAAAACAAAAACTAGAATGGGTCCTGAAAGTGAGAGATGAGACATGAAAAATTCAAGACTCTGAGAAAATTCGTTTGAGAAAGAGTTGTATCAAGGAGCTGTTTAGAGAAAATGAATTTGAGACATTTTCATAAAAGTAGTCAAAAAGGTAAGATAAAATATTAATTGCTGAAATATATAGACTCTTACTATTAATATGTGCCAGGCACACTTCTAAGGACTTATATATACTAAAAATTTTTAGTCACTATAACAAGACTATGAGCAAGGTACAAGTAATTTACACAGAGGGTTTAAGTTCCATCTCATAAGTATATAAAAAGAGAGATGGGGAAAGCAGAATCTAAGTTATAAAGGACATTTACTTGACTGTTATTTTTTAAACTGTTAAATATTTAAATTTTCCTGTGAAAGAAGTTTCTTGGAATGCTACTAAAAGTGAGCCACACAACAGCTGTTACATACACATTACATCAGTGGTTCTCAAACTTTGGCATCTTATCACCAGGTGGCATTCCCTGGTGGCTCAGAGGTAAAGAATCTGCCTGCCAATGCAGGAGACATGGGTTTGATCCCTGGTCCAGGAAGATTCCACATGTCTTGGAGCAACTAAGCCCATGCACCACAACTACTGAGCCGTGGCACAACCAAGCCCGTGTACCACAACTCCTGAGCCTGCACTCTAGAGCCCCCACAACTACTTATTGCATGTTCCTAACTACTGAAGCTCTCACCCTAGAGTCTGTGCCCTGCAACAAGAAAAGTCACCACAGTGAGAAGCCTGCACACTGCAACTAGAGAGTACCCCACTCGCTACAACTAGAGAAAAGTCCATGCAGCAACAAAGACCTGGAACAGCCAAAAATAAGTAAATAAAGCTATTCAAAAAGAAGAAGAAGAAGAATCATCCGGAGACACTGGCAAAAACCCAGAGGTCTTGGCCCCATTCCACTCCAACAAGCCTGGTCCTCCCTATGTTTTATTAGCTCTGTAAGTGATTCCAAGTCACACAAAAGTTTGAGAACCGCTGAGCTCCATAACATTTGCTATTGTCATTTACACAACTTCCTGTTAACCCCTAGATTACCAGGGGAAGTTCTTGTAAAGTCTACTCTATCCTTTAGGTCTCTTCTGTCTAAAGGATAAAGCTCAAGCTCATTTGGGGACACAGGACCTGTTAGAGTACAGGCCAGCCTAAGAATCCAGTCTCAGTCATAATTCCTACATAATTCACTGTCTCCCCCAACCCACTGGAACACATACTGCAGCCTCAATTACTATGTTACTGTTCCCAAAATTTAGCCCCTGCTATTTATTGGATTTTACTTTGCAACTATGATTCCTTCATCCTGGAAAAAGCTTTCTATTTCTCTGCCTAAAACAAGACTGATCTGAAAATACCTTTCATCTTTCCTAAGCTTTTCAATTCCTTGCAGGCTATAGACTGTGAGCAATAATGATGAGTCAATGTCAGTTCATCAATTGTAACAAATGTGTGGGATGTTGATGGTGGAGGAAACTGTGAGGGTGTGGGAAGAGGGAGTATTTGGAAACTCTACTTTCTGTTCAGTGTTGCTGTGAAGCTAAAATTTTTCTAAAAAAGAAAGCCTATAATTAAGTATGTTAGTATGTTGGATGTATATGTATACAAATAAGATCATCAGGTTTTATGGAATGCAAAATAGTACATACAGTGAAATTCACATGCTGTATACACTTACATATTAAATTAATGTAAAATAAGAAAAACAGTTTAATTTCACTTTTTATATTTTTCTTTACTGTTGCTGAATTTCACAGGAGGAAGGGAAATAAAAGGAAGAAGATAGGGCAGAAAGAGGAGAGGAAGATGGAAAACAATTATGCCATTTTCCTCTATATATGAGAAATTCACATTAAAACTCTAAGAACCGCTGTTCAAGGAGCAGCACTCAACCTCCATATTTCATTGTTATTATGATGATAGGCTTGAAATATACTTTTTGAGAATGTTAGATTATTTTTGTCCATAAAGACTGCTATAGTTTGGGCCTAACTAAAAAAGTCAGCTTTCTCAAGCAAAGAAATACAAACTTCAATATTCATTTCAATCTGCTTACGTTACAGAAAGCACCCATCATCCATTACATGAATACAAGCCAAGAAAATAGTTATAGGCTAGATTGCGTTGGCTCTAAAAATGCAATTGCAAAATTCACAATCTGCTCTTCAGGCCTTCAATTCTACTTATATAATGATTCTACACACACAGCAGTTTTTCAGTATGTTCAGAGGCAATTAACAGAAATGTTACCACTTGTGTGTTTGATAAATCTGTTTTAAAGACACAAAAAGCAGATAGTTTAACACTGTAAAGGTGAATCTTATCCAAGTTCAAATCCAGATAAGATGAATGTTAGAAACCAGGTAAATGAATATTTTACATCTTAATTTTTATTAATGTGCCATATTGGTATAAGTCATTTTCATTTTTGGTTTACTTTTTTCTCAAAATAATACATATCTGATCAGTAGCATTTTATAATCAACTATATGTCTCAAAAATCTATATAATATATGGTAGAGAAAGAATCCATGGATCTATTTATTCCTATTTTCTTTTCCTACTTGGAAGGAATAGAAGAAACTATAATATTTCACAGAGGAATAGTAATATAATGTGCACATATTTTAGAATATACAGAAGTAAGCACATACTTCTTAACTTGCACCAAATAGAAGTCACCAGAGTTTAAAACCATCCCGGTACAGTGCAGAATTGAGGTAAAACAATAAAAATAAGCATTTGCACTGACTTTTACCATCAGGATTTCTAAACTAACCATTTGCTTCAAAACACAGACTAGACAGATTGTCAGGCTTTCACTGTCCCTCTATAAGATTCTGGCCAACTATCTCGCTGACCCAGCTGTCCCAGATGACCTCTTAACAAGGACCTTCTTCACTTACAACTCTGCAAGCAAGCTAAAATAATGATAGAAAATGAGGAAAAGTCAAGATTGAAACTTTAAATATATTAGCTCATAAAAATATAAGACAAAAGTAACTCAAAATTAGTATCTTAAGGATGAAATTTTTAAAATTAGAAATATAAGACAAGTGTTTACTCACAGAGAAAATCAATCACATTGTTTCTTATACTACTCATATATTTAAAAAAAGACACCATGATTAAAGTTAATTATGTGGAGACATGTAGAAATCAATGCCTTTAAAGAAAAATTACCTGGTCTTAGAAACAGACCTTGGAAAACCTGCCTTAAATAACGCCATCTGGGGATCCTGATGCATGGTCACATGAAGCTCTTTGCTTCCTCTCAAACTCATAACATTTGGCCCCAAATTTCCTCTCTCGGTCTTTCCACCATCAGTTCAGTCGCTCAGTTGTGTCTGACTCTTTGTGATCCCATGGACTGCAGCACGCCAGGCTTCCCTGTCTATCACCAACTCCTGGAGCTTTCTTAAACTCATGTCCATCGAATTGGTGATGCCATCCAACCACCATAGATGGTGATGCCATCTTTCCACCATAGACAGCATATTTAAGCAACATGTTGATGTTGTATTGACTTCCTACAGCTTCCAAGCATGTGCAAAGTGCTGGAAATTCAAAAAGAATAAAATGTGAGCCCTCCCTGAAGATAAATGAAAACACTTCCATGTGTAAGGAAATCAGAATCAGACATGCAAATTCCATTGACAGAGGAATGTATGTTCTGTTCCCTGCAACAGAAATGACATCTATCTGAACCAGTACAGTGTCAGGAAAGACATGTAACTTGTATATTGACAATTAAACCAAAATAAGAAAGGTATTCCTGGTAGAAGAGGCACAAAACAAAAACAAAGACTAGCAGGAGAAACTGAGCCATCTGAGTGACTGGACTACATGCCTAATCATGGAAATTTTATGAACTGCTCTTCTTCTGAGATCTTAGGGGGAACTTAAGGCATCCTGAAGGCCACTGCTCAACAGAACAAGCAGGGGAAGGAGAGCCAGTTTGCCTCTGGTTTTAGTCTTCTCTGATAACACACCAATATGCACTATCCATAGTCTTGTCTGACTTTTTCAGTTGACCTCCAGAGTGGTCTTAGCACAAAAAGGTTCAATGATGAGAGCTGAGAACCTGCAGCTTCAGAGGGCACCAGGCATTGGGTCATAGCAACAGGAAATGGAGCCTCAGTGCCAAACTTACATGGAGTGAGGCAGCTCAAGGCCTGGAAAGT
The DNA here is from genome assembly GCF_023091745.1 of Budorcas taxicolor. Taxonomy (NCBI): domain Eukaryota; kingdom Metazoa; phylum Chordata; class Mammalia; order Artiodactyla; family Bovidae; genus Budorcas; species Budorcas taxicolor. The sequence goes on along the minus strand of NC_068919.1, from coordinate 37,080,535 downwards.
CAGATGGCAGCTCAGTAGGACCCCTGCCAACCAGGGCAAGCAAGACATCATGAAAGGCTTCAGTCTCTGTGATGCAGTACAGCTGGTCTCTGGGAACACATCAGCAGTCAATCAGCAAAACGAAAATGATGAATTATATAGACAGAAAAGATGGTTGACACGACAGAGCGACTGAACTGAACTGAACTGAATCTCCATTCTCTTTTCCTCCCTCTGCCTCTTACTGAGAGAGAGAGTGAAGGATAGAAAGAGAGAATCAGATTATATAACCCATTTGGAATTAGTGAATAATAATATATATATATCAGTCAAATAAGTAGAAGATTAAACATTTTTATGTCTGGGAAATTCTCAGCTAAATGAGGGTCTGAGGACTCAACACATGAAGCCAGATATGTCCACTGCTTCTGTCTTTTAGCACCACATGCACCCTTTGCTGCATTTTCCTCTTTTCTTCTCTTCCCCTACTTGCTGCCCAAACCAACCTTTCCCTTTCCTCTCCTCAGTACAAAAAAACAAGCAACATGGGCAGAATTCAGAGAAAGAATGATGCAGATTAAGATGGAAGGAAAATACGGAGACCTAAGAAGACAGTCTGAGTGGAAAGGAGCAAGGACAAATGGAAAGGTTGAGAGAGGAAGAGAAAGGAGGAGTGGTAAAAGGGAGAAGATGGCAAACAGTGCATCATGGTTTGGTTTATCTTTAAATATTTTAAGATTTTAAGAAAAGAAAGATGAACTGAAGACGTCAGGATCCAATGATCAACAAACCTCATTTTGCCTAAATCTATGTTCAAAGAAGTCACAGTCCCTGGTGAGATCAACACCTATGTCCTTCGATCCTAAAGTAAGACCAAAACTGAAGATAGGGTTAAGTCTCCTTTATATACTAATCCTGAACAAAGACGTGCGTTCTTTGGTTCACTGAATTTAAATTTAAGTCTGCGAAGTCGGCAAGGCATGGTCTGAATTGTTTTTTATTTCTTAAAAAGTTCTAAGGAACCCCTTAACTACAATTTCCACAGGAAAGGAAGCATTAGCAGCACAATCACCCTTTAATTTGATCATTGTTAAGGTTCTGTCACCTCCCCAAGCTACAAGAGGGATCCCTTTCTTCTTCCTGGTTCATCACACTGTATTCCAGCATATACTTGAGCAAATACCAGGGAGTATGAGGTCTTTTTGCAGGGATCTTTCTTCCCAGCCTGGCCCCATGCACTTCTGGATTCAAGATGCAACTTGATTTGATAACTAAAATTTACTTTGTGCTTACTTCATGTCAGGTACTCATTTCAGTGCATTAAGTACATTATCTCACTTAACCCTCATCATTGTCCCTTGAGGAAGGTACTAATATTTCTCCCTCTTCTATAAAGAAGGCTGCTGTGTGTGTGCACTCAGTCATGCCCAATTCTTTGCGACTCCATAGACTGTAGCTCGCCAGGCTCCTCTGTCCATGGGATTTTCCAGGCAAGAATGCTGGAGTGGGTTGCCATTTCCTTCTCAAAGGGCAAGGCTGTGCATGTGCTGTGCACAAACACAAGTACACATTCGATTAGCGCACATATACACACGCGCATTCTCTTACTTGACTACTAACTAGAACACAGGTCCCTTTAAGGACCTTTTTTACGACTCTATCCATGGACCTCCCTTCAATCTTCATCTCTTGCACTTTTGCCACAGACTATTCTCTGCATAATTTCTAAATCCCCACAGCTTTTCTGCCCTAAGGCTAGAGCAATAAACAATACACAAATTTCAGAATTGTGCTGCCATTATAACCTCCAGAGAGGAAGCAGGTATTTGACAAATGATTGCTGCTATTTCACATACAAAGCTCATGAATTTCACTTATAAAATCACCAACTTTTCCTTATAATATAAATTTTGCAATTTAAACATGCAAACATTGTTTTTCAGCCCTTTGTCGTTTTTGGTTAAGAAACCACTGAAGATAATCATCAACAAAAAATGGGAGCAAACCAAGCAAAAGAAAGATGTGGCATGCAAGAAAGAGTGGATCCAACAAAAAATGACAAAGGGAAGCATCAAAATTTTGGTTATGCACCAAGGAGTAGAGAACAACCAGTGTAGATTATGACAAAAGGACATAGGACTAGGAAATGGAGGTCTGCAGGGAGAAAGGAAAAGAAATTGATAGATTTGATGCATGAGTAACTAAAAAATTATCAATGTAAAAAAAATTAATGATAGATAATACAGAGAACAAAGCAAAAAATGCAATTTCATGCATGTGGAAAGCACATTACATGCAAAAGGAAACAATTATGAAAAACTTCATGTCTCTGTAGTGAAAAATATTAATATATGTGATGACTAAATATTTGATAAGTTGCTAGTCAGAATTAAAATGTACTACAATTATAATATATACACTGGATTTTGAAATCTTAATATGAAAAAATGTATAAATATTTCATTAATCATTGTATATTGATTACATGTAGAAATGATGTGTGTGTGTGTGTGTGTGTGTGTGTGTGCTTAGTCACTCAGTCTTATTCAACTCTTTCCAACCCCATAGACTGTAGCCTGCCAGGCTCCTTTGTCCATGGGATTCTCCAGGTAAGAATACTGCAGTCGGTAGCCATTCCCTTCTCCAGGGGATCTTCCCAACCCAGGGATTGAATCTGGGTCTCCTGCAGTGCAGGCAGATTCTTTACCAACTGAGCCAAATATCTCATTAATTATTTTACATTGATTATGTGTTGAAGTGATAATATTTTGCATATATTAGTTTAAATAAGTTATCCTATTACAATTAATTTATCAGGTTTCTTTTCATTTTCTCAATGTGACTGCCAGAAATTTTTAAATTTTATATGTTACTCACGTTATATTTCTATTGGATGGTGCTATGTTAGATGAGTGTCAGTAGCATGAATTTGTCCTCTTTTCCTGTCACAGGTGAGACATAACTTTGACTGTGAAGACTACTCATAAGAAACCAGATTTCATCAGAGGTGGAAAATTAGAAGGGCCATTGTGTTCAAAGAGATCAACAGTCTGAACTGCTACCCAATTCTTTTTTTTTTCCCCAATTCTATTAATACAATCAAAACGGCTCTAACACTATTTCTGAGGGCAGCCACCACTGATTATTTCATGGTCGATCATCTTGAACATTTTGTGCCTCAGGAAGTCAGGTCTCAGCATACTTTCATTAACCTGATGGTAATTGTTAAATAATTTAAGCTGGCTATGACCAAAGCCCAGTGAGACTGTCAACATGAGGATTCAGAAGATGTCTGGGTAAAAGGCTATTCAAGGGCCACCACTGAATATTAAATTAAAATATTTAGCCTTCCCATATTTTTATCTGTCAAACTAACATCTGTAGACTAACTGGAATCTATACCAAAAAGCAGCAAATTTTAAATTTCTGGTTAATATAATAAGTCTTCACTGGTTTCTGTTTTTAAAATAGTAGATAACCCCCACTCTCCCATGTGTAATTACTTCTATTTTCATTTTTCCTTGGAAAGTTTTTATATTTCATTCTTGTGCAACAAACCAACTTAAATTCCAACTTGTAATTTTTAGGATATAAGCAAATTCTCATGATCTTCAGTTTTTGGCAAAAGAGAAGAAAAGGTCATATAAACAATGATTTCTTAGTTATTTTTTCAATCTTTAAGCAAGGCCCATAAAATCTACTCAATAAATTTAATACAGCAGAAAGAATCTTTTCAGGTAGAGCAGGTAATATTTAACCTTTGGTGTGTCTCTCAATTACTGGCTGCTGCCAGTAATAATTATTATCACTTACTATCAATAATTATAATTATTAGTTATAATTAGCAATAATATTTTAAGTCCTTGAATTGATGCCAACTTCCTCCACCTCAAAGCCTTTCCTTTAAGACTCTTCCTCCCACTCAGTCCAACCTTCATCCATAATTATTTCAGCTTTTTTTTAAATGTCATTTATTCAAGAGAAAGTTTTTCTTGGTGCCCTTGTTTTCTCTGGACCGCTCAAAACAAGGCTGACTTCCTTATTATATGCTCTCATAAATTTGTCATAACTGTGTGTTAAATAACTAGTTTGAAACTAGTTATTTAGTAAGCCTCTGCAAATGGATTAGAAATTCCATGAGCATAAATATCACTCCTATCTTGGTAAGCTCCCAACTGTGTCTAGCAGCCAGCACAGTGCCTGGCTTACAGTCAGTGCTCTATACAGAGTCCATTAGCACCTCTGTGCCTGCATATCTAAATAAGAAATTCCCACAGGAAGTATAAAAAATAGAAAATATTCTATTTGATTCCTACTCTGGCATATGAGACATTTTACCACATCACTATCATCATTTAAAAAAAGATTCCTAATTAAACTCAGTTAAAGGTAATCATATTATCACTGGTTAGGGCTGAGCAGTGCAGGAATTTTTATTCAGTATTATTAGTTTGTAAATAAAAGGCATACATACTTGCATGTAATTACAAGCATGGCCATACTAGCTAACTTTGCATCAGAACTTGAGTTAAAAGTTTCAGTGACACGTTTTACTGTTATGGCATTTTGATCATCTCCAAGTAAATAAACCCAATACTCTGGTAGCCAGATCCAGCTTATTTCCCTCAGTTACCACCACTAATGGCAAACTAGCATGAAGTTCAAGGAATGAATCAAACAGTTAAGTGTTAAATAACTTTTCTAATTATTTTCAAACTCAAAAAATTTCAAGCTTTCAGAATATAATCAACAAGAGGGAAGAAAATGCTGCATGAAAAGACAAAGCTAATTCAATCATAATGTACGATTGGAAAAGAAAACAAGTATTTCTCACCTTGGAAAAATGATGGGGATAACTAAAATCAATCTATTTCATTATTTAACGCATTCCATTATAAGTTCAGTGTGTGTTACATTTACTTCTAAATAGAACAATTGATCTCTCTCGAATTTGAAATATGTTCACTCATTAAGAAAAAAACAGATAATTAACTAGTTTATTGAGCCTGTCGAAAACTTGGCACATTAATATATTTTCCCTTAAAATTCCCTCACTTAATATCTTTATGTGGTAAAAATACTCAGAAATATAAAATTTTTCATTTAAAATGGCAGCCCATTTAACTTTCTTCTTTAAAATATTCAAGCTGTGTTAATTATATATATATATTTGTAGTTACTTAATATCCAATTATTAAGTATCATCCGATTATCCTTCTCATGAGCCTCTTTTCTGGCCACTTTCACTCTGTTTTCCACTCTTGAACTATGCGTTTCTTAAACATGCCATACTCCCTCTTACTTTGAGCCTTTGCCCTCTACTAGAAAGTTCTTTGTTATTTCCTACTCCTTCTTCAGTCTGAGTTTGGCTCAAGTGTCACTTTGTTTAGGAAGCCATTAGTGCTCTACAACAAACGAAGCTCTTCATTATCCCAAGTTTTGTGCACTTGGGACCTGCAAGCTTCTCCTACAAAGTAGACAGTACAGTAAATTTTTAAATAATTATTGATGGTTGTTAAGCATCTATCTCTAAAGAATCACTCATGTAAATTTACTGATAAAGAATCGCTAAGTTAAGATGCCATCCCTTTTTCTGAAGTCACTTACTCACCCTAAACTTTATGGAGAGGAGGTGCAAGCAACAAAGCCTGTATCAGAACATTGAGAGTTTCTAGATGAAATGTTTAACATATACATATAATACCCTACATAATGAAACCTAGCATTCCAAACTCTTTTGTTCTTTCAGTGTACAGCTAAAGTAAGACCCTCAAGCAGGTCACCCCCCAAATTCCCTCAGACCAGTGCTGCCCTCACCAGCCCTCTGTCTCAACCCTTCTTACTCTCCTTACAGCAGACAAAAAGAACAGGCTACCGGTCACCTAATTACCTTCTCAGGAAGGGGATATTCCATCCTACTTTACAGAGAATTTCCTTCCTCTCTTCCTCTCTCCCAAACCTTATTATTTATATGCAAAGAGTATTATGCTGCTCACTTGAGACAGACAACACTCCAACTAATCCTGAGATCAGTCACAGATGGTGATCAAGATCTCTTCATGGGACAAATAACAATACCTTCCTCCAAAAGAAACAGGTCTATTTGCACAGAGTTACTTTGTCATTGGGTGGGAACCATGTAGTGAAAGCAATTCTGAACAGAAATTAGGCCTTAAACTCTGGTTCTGATGCCATTTGAGGTATGAAACCTCAAATAAACCATTAACCTCCCTTTGCCTCTTCTCTTCTGAAAAGTATTAATAAAACGGATGAGCTAAATGGTGGTTTAGGCTTTTTCCAGGTTCACAGTTCTACTTTAATTCTTAAAACTAAATACAAACAACTTGGTTCCATAGTCGCTACACATTTAGCAAGTTCTTAGGTAGGCTTGTTGTATCTGCACTGTTACATTTAGCTTGTTTTTGGTGGCTTCATTTAACAGCGTAGCTAGTCAGGAGCACTTGCATATTTACACTGTAATGGTCCTTCGGAGCAATTATGATATCAATAGAACTATCATGATTTCAATGCCGCCATAACATCTTATAGACTTAACTAGCTCTAAAGATAAAAGTTTTATTAGACATACTCAAGCTATTGCACAAAGCAGCAATTTTCCCAAATATAAACAGTTGAAGCTTTTAAAAACGTTTTGAGTTTATAAGACTAAGGAACACTGACAGACACCAGACTCTGGTGTCAGTGTAGGAAGAGAATATCTACTTAAATGTGTTTACAGAGAAAACATAACACGTATATCATAGTCTACTTGTCTGCTCTACAACTTCAAAATCATTTAGCCTACTCATGCTTCTGTGGGCCAAAATTATGAAGATCTAAAGCAAAATATATATATGAAGTTATTGTATTCAATGAAATTAAGTGACTAAGACAATAAATTGATGTTTTACATTTGTGAATATGTTTTCTGAGACTTTGGATATCCTAAAATTCGAGCTCAAATATTCTTTCATAAGTTTTATGTAACAGAAAAAAAGAGGTGTGTGTTCTATCTCTGTGATGTGATCTTTCTTATAGCAAGTCAGAGAAGTGAGTGAGGGGAGAAACAAGGGTCTGAAAAGGCAGTGTTACTAAAGAAGAGATTATGGAGATATGGAAGGGAGAAACAGAGTTGAGAAGTTTTTTTGCAGCAAAGAAGCTCAGAGATTTAGGAAACAGTCACTTGTCTAGAAATGGGGAGGAGTGGAAAATTTATCTGGGTTTTATTAATACAATCTCAGGTTGGCATGCTTCAAGAGACTAAATGACTATTTTAAGTTGCTTTTCAGACGATTTACCCATTGGCCTGGTTTTATTTTTGATGGCTAATATCTCAAGGGTAGGCCTTAAGTCTGCTTAGATTTATTAGCTTTATACTTATATTTTACTAAGTAATAAAAACTAGCTACTAAAAGTCTAAGAATTCCACAAAACAGTAAGTTTTTGGAGGGATGGTATTATTCATCTCACCTCACATGCCCCGTTCTTAGCCAGAGTAGATGTTCAATAAATATTTATAGAATAGAAGATGGATGAATGAGTGGTTTCCAGATTAATACATACTAGAAAAGGCAATTATACAGATAATTTAAGCAAAACAAAACTCCAAAAAATTTTTTCTCTATTATTTCAAAGTTTAGATGAAATTTTCCCTGGGTATAAATTATTGCAGATAATTTCCTCAATGCTTTACTTGTTATGATTTCAGTCAATATTTTCATTAAATAATTTATGACCAAAGGTTTCTTAGATAGCAGAATTCATTCTCAAACAATGACTTTGTTTATCAGCTGGGTCTAAATTATTCCACTTCTTCAATAGATTACAAACAGAAAGAATAGGTTAAGCTAAATCAAGCAGTAGGTCTTTGAGAGAATATGAATCAAACAGCACAATTTTGTTTACGTCTGATGGTGGTTTGCCCTTGAACCACAGTTAACTTTCTGCCAAAGGCAGGGGATGTTTTGCATCTTTATCATAATTTCAGGAATTGCTTCATAACTTGAAGTTAGTATTAAGCAGTCACTTAAAGGAAAGATATTCACCATGGCAACTATCTAACAAAGCATAAGTTTGAAAGGTATTAAATAAAAACACATAATTTATCCTACCTCCCACCACTTCACCCACATAATCAATACACATACACTCAGCCAAAATGCAAAGTAAGCAGACTTTACCTGTGATATCCACCCTTGGTCAACCTTACCTTCACCTGTTCTCTTCTACTTCCCCAGAGATTTAGTGCCCTTATTATCTGACGACTTCTGCCCCTTAGATGGCAACTTGAGCAAAAAATATACCAGTATTGATACATTCATCCCAACTAAGGCCAGTAGCTAAGAGTAGTTTAATACACTCGGAATTATCAGAGGTCATTTGCTTTAGCCCAGAGTGGTTATTCACCATGAAGATGATGTGTTGGTAGCTAAGGTGCATTTTGATACCTTCAGGTCACTTTATTCCTCATTTACTTATGTCCAAGATATTGTTATATATATTATATATACTATCTCTCTGCTACCAACACAATATAAGAAGTTATTAGTTCATTTAAAATATATAAAATATCTCAAGAGTAATCACATATCTACTGCAATGAGAGTAAGAACAATAAAAATAAGTGGTTTATTTTCTATTTTATGCTAAGTAATTGAAAGCTTACTAATCTCCAGTATGAATACAAATTTTACTACATCAGGATGTTCTAAGAAAAAACTGAAAATGATTTCTAATCCCACTGATTAATTATGCATTAATATATACCACAATATTTGGAAACAATCTCATCATTTTACTGTTTATTAATGACTTCCATAAGGTTTTATTTATATCATTAATTTTCTTGTTTATTCCAATTTTCACAGATAGCAAAAAAACAAACTTTGGCCTGGTTTCTGTCTGAATACTCCAAATTTTTTATGCTCAAAATAATCTTGTTAGCAATTAATGTACATTTTTTCCAGAGCAAAGATTATATCAAAAATACTTCTACTTTGAAGCTAAAATGAAATGTCCTTTTTCCTTTTAGGTTTTACTGAAACTGCCTAACTTTACTACCATCTTAACAAAAGTCTAAATATCAAATTTTTTATCACAATCAAACTGAACTACAGCTACCCCAACTGTCTACTCTAAAAAGAAGTCCAAATGATAATGCAATTTCTAAGGAAACAGCACAGAGTCCAGACAGGGAGGTCAGGCTTTAAATAACCTTGCTAAAGTTTCTTTTATTTTCTCCTTGGCCCTCCTTATAGTTGTCAGATTGAGGGGAGGAAAAATAGTTCTTTGTTTACTGGATGATTACCAATTTATATAAAGTATCTGATAATTACATGGCTTGACATGTCTTTTCATTTTTTTATCTTGTAATATTACTTTTCATTGTTTTTTCTTTTCTCCTGGAAAAGCAATATTTTGAACTGGTATTGGGAATTAGAGTTTTCTTGCCAGACAAATAACAGAGATACCAGGTTGATTAGGTCTTGACCTGCTGCTGCTAAGTCGCTTCAGTCATGTCCAACTCTGTGCGACCCCATAGACGGCAGCCCACCAGGCTTCCCCTCCCTGGGATTCTCCAGGCAAGAACACTGGAGTGGGTTGCCATTTCCTTCTCCAATGCATGAAAGTGAAAAGTGAAAGTGAAGTCGCTCAGTTGTGTCTGACTCAGCGATCCCATGGACTGCAGCCTACCAGCCTCCTCCATCCATGGGATTTTCCAGGCAAGAGTACTGGAGTGGGTTCTAGATGCCTATTTTTGAAACATTATTTCAGTAGACTTCTGAGAGAGTGGGTGATGACAGATAGTCAAATCAAATCTTCTAGTCAAATTCCCTTCACAGAGAAGGGATAGCAGAGTCCTCTATCTGCCAGCCCCACCCCCACCCCCAACTATCTTATATTCAGGCCTATTGTTCTATCCTGTAGCCATGAAGTAAAATTTTATTCAACTTGCAAATAAATTTGCCACTTTGAAAAATAGAAAGTAAACGATACAGAGAAGGGTAGCTTTTGGATCCTCTGGCCAGATCCAGACTTATTATAATGTCTTAAGACTATAACTCATTGGGCCAACATCTGGACTAGGTGTACCAGGTGCCTATAAGCACACCTAAAAATTCAATCTTAACATCTTTCCATCATTTGAACTGGACTTTGCTATGCTGTGCTTAGTTGCTCAGTCACATCTGACTCTTTGCAACTCCATGGACTGTAGCCCGCCAGGCTCCTCTGTCCGTGGGGATTCTCCAGGCAAGAATACCAGCATGGGTTACCATGCCCTCCTCCAGGGAATCTTCCCAACCCAGGGATCGAACCCAGGTATCCCGAATTGCAGGCAGATTCTTAACATCTGAGTCACCAGGGAAGCCCTGAACTGGACTAGTAACATCAATCAACTATTTATACGTCTGTGTGCTTAGATGTTTAGTCATGTCTGACCCTTTGCAACCTTTTCGACTGTAGCCCACGAGGCTCCTCTGGGTTATCATGCAAGAATTCTGGAATGAGTTGACATTCCCTTCTCTAGGGGATCTTCCTGACCCGGGGAATGAACTCACGTCTCTTGTGTCTCCTGCACTGCAGGCAGATTCTTTACCCTCTGAGCCATCGGGAAACAGAATATATATATACTGAGCCCTAATGCTGTTTCTGAAGGCCCTGTGAATATTTAGTTCCGTAGCAACATTCAGAATTAATAGAATCATGTTGATGTATTAAATAAAACTCAAATGCCAGATGAACTGCATAACTCCTCTTGCTAGTAACTTTTGCTACTCTAGTGAATATCCATAACAGGAAGATAGATGAACCAGTAATGGCCCCCAAACTTAAGAAAAATAGGAGCAAAGAAATTTAACCCAAAGGAAGCAATCTCAAAAGCAAAGCATTTATTTGAAGCAATACATTAAAGAAATTATTTTCACTGAAATAAGTTACTAGAATTAGCAACAATTTCAAGATAAAGTCCTCATTTTTTTAAAGATGAGGTGATTAGAATATTACAGTGGAGATAATCTTCAGTTTCTAGATTCTATGATCATGGATTCCTCGGTGTCAGGTATCCCATATGAGAGGATGATGAGAGATTTAAAATAAAACACTTTCTTTTTAATTTCTAAAATTATATATGTCCTAATAATAAAGCATTTTTTAACTCATCACAACTATTAAGTTCCCAAAATCAGTCACATTTCTATCAGTCTGACAGTCATTTCCATGATTGCCTGATGCATGACTCAGTACAATAAACATATCACTCAACTTTTCTTTCATTTCCACTATAAAAATATAAAGACTCAATATATAAATATGCTATATCTTGGAAGATGAGTAAAACATGAGAAATCCACATTTAAAAACAGGATAGGATATGCTATGTATGCATTTCTGAAGAAATAATGTCCTGGGCCAGTTTTTTATTTAAAATTATCACAGTACATGGTGATGAGAAGAAGGCATTTCCCCTTCTTATACCTTTCATTAAGTAATTCTTCAGCTGATGAGATAGTTCATCGCTGAAGTTCTGTGCATCGTCATTCAGTCATGTCTGGCTCTTTGCAACCCCATGGACTGTAGCCCACCAAGCTCCACTGTCCATGGGGATTCTCCAGGTAAGAATTGGAGTGGGTGGCCACGCCCTCCTCCAGCGCATCTTACCGACCCAGGGATTGAACCCGCATCTCTTAAGACTCCTGCATCGGCAGACATAAAATCCCCTTTATTTATATGTTCTTCAGAAAAAGTGTTTTAAATTCTTCTAAGAATTTTATAAAGTGAACAAAGTACCCTTTTCCACCTCCTCAAAAAGAAATGCTTCTAAATATAATTATTTTCATGCATTTTGAAGTCACAACAGCAATGTTTGTAGATTCAAAGTCATTCTCTTTTATAAATGAAATGGAGGCTATCTTCAATTCCAGTTGCAAATTGCTGAAGAATTTAACTTTGTTTCATTAATATTCCCTCTTAAAAAGAATTTCTAATTCACAGCAGAGGACTAAGCTAAGGTCAGCAATTATGATGGCACAGTAGCAGAAACTATTAATGACAGGCAATATTGCAGCTACCCTAATGCCCAGTGACAGCAGTTCGTGTCAGGCTGTTAAACAGATCTAAAGCACATAGTTTGCAGCAAGTAGCTTTCTAAAATCATCTACTTGAGCATTCTATTTCACAGTGTAAATTGTTCACAGGGAAGATATGCACAGCCCTGGCAAACGGAGAAAACTTTTCCTGGCCAAAAATAAACAAATAGATAAAACCCTCAACTGAATCGCTATTCAGTTCACTTTGAGAATATCTTTTTGAAGTGAAGAGGATATGTGGGTATCAAATCAAGACAAGAAGATTAGGTGACTAAGAAGAGTTAGATAGAATCATAGTATCTGTCTCCACAGAGACAGTCTTTACATCTTTTCAGAAATAGTCAAATGCATTCTCAACTTAATACTATTCACTATGATTAGCACTGGAGGATCTGTTAAATACAAAAGACTTCCATGTTTCCCAGTATGCAAAAGGTGAAGCAGATTCATGTCATTTGTTTGCCCCTCAGTTTCCTCATCTGTCAGTGCAAACACTTCTTACCCTTCCTAAAGTAAAAACTAAAACATAAACAAACATCTGATATATCAGCATGCCACTTTTCTCAAGGACCCTTAATCATTCATACAAACCATGAACTCAGAAATATTTCCAAAAGGCCCCAAATATAAGAAGTAACAAAAACAAATGAGAGCAATTAAAAATGAAACAATTGAGGTGATCTCATATTTATCAATTTCACTAACCAGGAAAAAATAATGATTTTCCCCTGGCAGGTGGTAATGATTTTATTTATTTAAAACCAAGTCCACCAGCAGAGCCACAAAAGACAGAAAAAGAAGGTGCAAGAGAGGATAAGGAGAAGAGGGAGAAAAAAAAAGTGAGAGGAAGAAAACTTTGGAAAAAGGAGGTGGGTGAACCCAGAGCCTATTATGCAGAGTGAAGTAAGTCAAAAAGAGAAAAACAAATGTCATATATTAATATACATATATGGAATCTAGAAGGATGGTACTGACAAATCTATGTGCAGAGCAGCAATGGAGACACAGACAGGGAGAACAGACTTATGGACGGGGTGGGAGAGAAGAGGAAGAGGGTGAGATAAATGGAGAGAGTAGCATGGATGCATATACACTAACATATGTAAATAGGTAGTCAATGGGAATTTGCTGTATGACTCAGGGAACTCAGAAAGGGGCTGTGTAATAACCTGGGGGGAGGGGGAATGGGTGGGAGGTGGGAGGGAGAGTCAAGAGGGAAGGGACATAAGTACACCTATAGTTAATTCATGTTGATGTATGACAGAAATCAAACCAATATTGTAAACCAATTATCAATCAATTAAAAATAAATATTTTTTAAAAACAATAAAAGAAAAGAAAATAGGATGTGTAATAAAATCACAAGCTGAATGAAAGTAAAGCATAAAACTAACGAAGTCAAAGCCCAAATTATCATCCAGCCTTAGATCATGGCCCTAGTTTGTTACCCAGCACACAGGCATGTGTCCTAGATCACATTGGCATGACTCAGCAAGACAGCGTGAGTGGCCTATTACACTGATTTTCAAACTGTTTTGACCATGAACTGGGGTTTTCTGGTTGATTTTTAATGCCAGAATGAAACAAAAGTTTTACAGAACAACATTAAACCTGACCAAGTATGATAGTCTCTAATATCAACTATCAGGTTGAACTGTGAAATTGCCTTTCATTTGGTGAAAAACAGTAAAATACTCAGAATTCTATTTAACTCCAATAAGCTAATACTTAAACTACCATGCTTTTCCCTTTTAAAATGTTGTTCAAGATCCATTAAATTGTTTTCAAAAGTTACTAATGGGTCATGACTCATGGTTTGAGTCTAAGACACACCAGACAATTATTGGCACAAAATACTTTCAAATGGAGCAATTTGAATTCAGTATCAGCTTAAAGGACTAGGGTAAGCAGTATAATAAGAATGTTAAAAAGAATGGGGTGATACTGTATATAGAGGCAGAAAATTCATATGGAGTATAATCATCACATACCAAGTTAGATTCTAACTGCGAAGTCAAAACCAAGAAAATAGTGAAAGATCTTGAATGTCTAGCATATAATAAGTACTCAGAAAATTTTGTTGAGCAAAGAGAGTCACAAAGGGCATGATTGGTATTCTCTTCCCTTCCCCATGTGGCTTCTAAACTAAAACTAGGCTTCTAAAACTAAAAAGTCCCTAACTCTCATCCACTTCAGATGCAGCATGTTACTGTATTACTACACACTATTTGATCAAACAGGTACAGCACAGTCCCAGGACTCAGGAATAAAAACAATACATTCTTAACAGACAGAATAGTTTCAATATCTTAGTGCTTAGTTCCCAGGAGCCAGCCAGGGTAATAAATAAAATAATAAAAACAGAAGTTATCAATAAGCCAATAATGGAGGTAGAATTGAATACTAAGGAATATTGAAGAAAAATATAGATTGTCCAGACACTACCCCAGACACAAGGAGATTATGCCACATACTTTCTCCCTGTCAACCACCTACTTTCCTCATCCTCTTTCCTATCCTGTTTAGATTTCATTCCCTATTATCTTACTAGGGCTTCCCAGGTGGCTCAGTGGTAAAGAATCTGCCTGCCAAAGAGGAGACGCAGATTTGATCCCTGGGTCAGGAAGATCCCCTGGAGAAGTAAATGGCAATCCACTTCAGTACTCTTGTCTGAGAAATCCCATGGACAGAGGAGCCTGGCAGGCTACAGCCCATAGGGTCACAAAAGAGTCAGAAACAACTTAGCAATGAAACAATTATCTTACTAATAACCCCATCTCACCCCTTGGTCAATTTGTTTGCTGAAGAAACTCCAGTTATTCCAACTATTAACATATACCTTCACTTTTAGATGCAGCCAGGTGGAATCTACTGGGGGAAAAATTACATAGTCATGCACATTCAGTTCAGTTCAGTCGCTCAGTTGTTTCCGACTCTGCAACCCCATCGCAGCACGTCAGGGCTCCCTATCTATCACGATCTCCCGGAGTTCACTCAGACTCATGTCCATCGAGTCTGTGATGCCATCCAGCCATCTCATCCTCTGTCGTCCCCTTCTCCTCCTGTCCCCAATCCCTCCCAGCATCAGAGTCTTTTCCAATGAGTCAACTCTTTGCATGAGGTGGCCAAAGTACTGGAGTTTCAGCTTCAGCATCATTCCTTCCAAAGGAATCCCAGGGCTGATCTCCTTCAGAATGGACTGGTTGGATCTCCTTGCAGTCCAAGGGACTCTCAAGAGTCTTCTCCAACACCACAGTTCAAAAGCATCAATTCTTCGGTGCTCAGCTTTCTTCACAGTCCAACTCTCACATCCATACGTGACCACAGGTAAAATCATAGCCTTGACTAGATGGACCTTTGTTGGCAAAGTAATGTCTCTGCTTTTGAATATGCTATCTAGGTTGGTCATAACTTTTCTTCCAAGGAGTAAGCGTCTTTTAATTTCATGGCTGCAGTCACCATCTGCAGTGATTTTGGAGCCCCCAAAAATAAAGTCTGACACTGTTTCCACTGTTTCCCCATCTATTCCCCATGAAGTGATGGGACCGGATGCCATGATCATTTTCTGAATGTTGAGCTTTAAGCCAACTTTTTCACTCTCCTCTTTCACTTTCATCAAGAGGCTTTTTAATTCCTCTTCCCTTGCTGCCATAAGAGTGGTGTCATCTGCATATCCGAGGTTATTGATATTTCTCCCAGCAATCTTGATTCCAGCTTGTGTTTCTTCCAGTCCAGCGTTTCTCATGATGTACTCTGCATATAAGTTAAATAAGCAGGGTGACAATATACAGCCTTGACGTCCTCCTTTTCCTATTTGGAACCAGTGTGTTGTTCCATGTCCAGTTCTAACTGTTGCTTCCTGACCTGCATACAGATTTCTCAAGAGGCAGGTCAGGTGGTCTGGTATTATCTCTTTCAGAATTTTCCACAGTTTATTGTGATCCACACAGGCAAAGGCTTTGGCATAGTCAATAAAGCAGAAATAGATGTTTTTCTGGAACTCTCTTCCTTTTTCCATGATCCAGCGGGTGTTGGCAATTTGATCTCTGGTTCCTCTGCCTTTTCTAAAACCAGCTTGAACATCAGGAAGTTCATGGATCACGTATTGCTGAAGCCTGGCTTGGAGAATTTTGAGCATTACTTTACTAGCATGTGAGATGAGTGGAATTGTGCAGTAGTTTGAGCATTCTTAGGCATTGCCTTTCTTTGGGATTGGAATGAAGACTGACCTTTTCCAGTCCTGTGCCCACTGCTGAGTTTTCCAAATTTGCTGGCATATTGAGTGCAGCACTTTCACAGCATCACCTTCCAGGATTTGAAACAGCTCAACTGGAATTCCATCACCTCCACTAGCTTTGTTGGTAGTGATGCTTTCTAAGGCCCACTAGACTTCGCATTCCAGGATGTCTAGCTCTAGATGAGTGATCACACCATCATGATTATCTGGGTCGTGAAGATCTTTTTTGTACAGTTCTTCTGTGTATTCTTGCCACCTCTTCTTAATATTTTCTGCTTCTGTTAGGTCCATACCATTTCTGGCCTTTATTGAGCCCATCTTTGCATAAAATGTTCCCTTGGTATCTCTAATTTTCTTGAAGAGATCTCTAGTCTTTCCCATTCTGTTGTTTTCCTCTATTTCTTTGCATTGATCACTGAACCTATTGCCTTTAGGGCATAGACAAAGTCTCATTGCTGCTTGGGGAAGAACAGAAGAAAAAACTTCTATGTTGGGGGAAGAAATAGGAAAACAGTCCTAAACCCAGGATCTTAAACTAATAGTAGTAGATGTCACATACCACTGGGGCATACATTCTCCACAGGATAAATATCTTCCCCAAAGTGGGCAACACTACATTATTTGTAGGCAAAAAATAAAATAAAATAAAATCTAAAATATTAATTCATTATGGCCTTCCAAAGGGCCACAGTATATAAAGACAGACAGTATATTTCTGGTATTAAAATTTCATAAGAAGTCAGAGGATAAAAGTATCTTAAAAGACTCCTTAGTAGATGATATTAAAAAAAAAATAAAGTTGAGAAACACTGCACTGGGTTAAGGGAAGGATACTTTCCCCTGATTAAAATCTTTAATATATACTGGGCAGAGTTTGAAGAAGCAGCAGGAATGCTAAGATCTCACCCCAAAGACTCAACTCCAGTCTCTAAGTAAAAGGTATTTTGAGGGAAGTTTGAAGCCTGTGTTGAACTGAAGGTAATCATAGCAACAATAAAACCAAATTTCAGTTCAACACCTGACCAGTTTGACTCAGTCTTCACACATACTTCCGGAGAAGAGGCAAGCTCATTCCCACATATAAATATTATTAACTTCAGTGTCTTTTGTTCTAAAGGATGTCCAACATTCAATCAATTAAGAGACTAACAAACAAACAAGCAATCAACAGAATCAGATTCAGAGATGACCTGGATGTTGAAACTATCAGACAGAGAATTTAAAATAGATATGATTAACACATGAAAATTCTGAAAGAGATCGGAATACCAGAGCACCTAACCTGCCTCTTGAGAAGCCTGTATGCAGGTCAGGAAGCAATAGTTAGAACTGGACATGGAACGACAGACTGGTTCCAAATAGGAAAAGGTGTACATCAAGGCTGTATATTGTCACTCTGCTTATTTAATTTATATGCAGAGTACATCATGAGAAGCACTGGACTGGAAGAAACACAAGCTGGAATCAAGATTGCTGGGAGAAATATCAATAACCTCAGATATGCAGATGACACCACCCTTATGGCAGAAAGTGAAGAGGAGCTAAAAAGCCTCTTGATGAAAGTGAAAGAGGAGAGCGAAAAAGTTGGCTTAAAGCTCAACATTCAGAAAATGAAGATCATGGCATCCGGTCCCATCACTTCATGGGAAATAGATGGGGAAACAGTGGAAACAGTGTCAGACTCTATTTTGGGGGGCTCCAAATCACCGCAGATGGTGACTGCAGCCATGAAATTAAAAGACGCTTACTCCTTGGAAGAAAAGTTATGACCAACCTAGATAGTATATTCAAAACCAGAGACATTACTTTGCCAACTAAGGTCCGTCTAGTTAAGGCTATGGTTTTTCCAGTGGTCATGTATGGATGTGAGAGTTGGACTGCGAAGAAGGCTGAGCGCCGAAGAATTGCTGCTTTTGAACTGTGGTATTGGAGAAGACTCTTGAGAGTCCCTTGGACTGCAAGGAGATCCAACCAGTCCATTCTGAAGGAGACCAGCCCTGGGATTTCTCTGGAGGGAATGATGCTGAAGCTGAAACTCCAGTACTTTGGCCACCTCATGCAAAGAGTTGACTCATTGGAAAAGACTCTGATGCTGGGAGGGATTGGGGGCAGGAGGAGAAAGGAACAACTGAGGATGAGATGGCTGGATGGCATCACGGACTCGATGGACGTGAGTCTGAGTGAACTCCGGGAGATGGTGATGGATAGGGAGGCCTGGCGTGCTGCGATTCATGGGGTTGCAAAGAGTCGGACACGACTGAGCAACTGAACTGAACTAAACTGAACTGAACACATGAAAGGATATAGCAGGTCAGGAGAGGGGTGGAATGTGAACAATTTGTATTCATAAATGGGAACTTTTAGCCAAGAGATAGAAATATAAGAAAGAATCAGATGTGGCTAAGATGGCAAAGTAGAAAGACCCTGAACTTTCCTCCCACAAGCACACCAAAATTATAACTAACTACAGAGCAACTTCTATGAGAATGAACTGAAGACCAGTAGAAATGATTTACCACAACTAAAGATATAAAGAAGGAGCACAATGAAAAAGATAGGAAAAGAAGAGATGTCGTTTAGGGTATAGTCAGGCCCCTCAAGCCTGGGTCAGTGACACACAAATAGGAGGAAAACCACAATCTTAGAGGTCTTCTCCAAGGATCTGAGAGTTCAAGACCCACACTGGGGTCCCCAGCCTAGGAATCTAGCACCAGGGAGATAAGCCCCAAAAATGTTTGGCTTTGAAATCCAGCAGGGCTTAAATTCAAGAGACCCAGAGAAATATAGGAAGCAGACTTGACTCATAAAGTGTACACACAAAATTTCACACCTTGAGTCCCAGCACAGAGGCAGTAATTCAAAAAGAGCCTGGGTCAGAACAACTTGGTGATTTTGGAGAACCTCCCAGAGAAGCAGGAGTCAATTGGGACTCACTTTGAGGATGGAGATAATGGCAGCACCCATTTTTGGAAACTCATTCTATGGCAATAAATTCAGTACTGACAAGTGCAATTCTGGAATTCTCCCTCTAGCCTATCAGTACCAGAAGCTTACGTACCCACCAGCAAGCTGGAACAATCCCCAGAACCACTGAGTCATGCACCTAGTTTTAGCCAGTAATATAATTATAGTCATATAGTTTCATAGTTGGAGAAGGCAATGGCACCCCACTCCAGTACTCTTGCCTGGAAAATCCCATGGACGGAGGAGCCTGGTATGCTAAAGTCCATGGGGTTGCTAAGAGTCGGACACAACTGAGCGACTTCACTTTCACTTTTCACTTTCATGCATTGGAGAAGGAAATGGCGACCCACTCCAGTGTTCTTGCCTGGAGAAGCCCAGGGACAGTGGAGTCTGATGGGCTGCCATCCATTGGGTCGCACAGAGTCGGACACGACTGAAGCAACTTAGCAGCAGCAGTTTTATAGTTATAAAGTTTCATATATACAGTTATACATGAACCTCATGGTAATCACAAACCAAAAATCTACAATAGATACACTCATAAAACAAAAAAGGAATCCAAACATAACACTAAAGATAGTCATCAAATCACAAGAGAAGAGAGTAAAAGAAGAAACGAGCAAAAAAAGAAAAACGAACAACAACAAAAAAAGAAGAAACTACACAAACAACTCCAGGAAAAGCATTTGATAAAATTCAACATCCATTTATGATGAAGTATCAGCAAAGTAATTATAGAAGTAACAAACCTTAACATCACAAAGGACAAGCCTATAGCAAACACTACACTCAATGATGAAAAACTGAAAGCATTTCTAAGACAAGGATACACACATTCACATTTTTATTCAACAAAGTACTGAAAATCCTAGCCACAGCAACAGACAAGAAAATGAAATCAAAGAAGTACAAATTAGAAAGGAAGATATAAAACTGCCACTGTTTGCAGGTGACAAGATACTACATATAGAAAGTAGAAACAGTGACAGACTTTATTTTCTTGGGCCCCAGAATCACTGCCGATGGTGACTGCAGCCACAAAATTAAAAGACGCTTGCTCCTTGGAAGAAAAGATATGACCAAGCTAGACAGAATATTAAAAAGCAGAGACATTACTTTGCCAACAAAGGTCCATATAGTCAAAGCTATGATTTTTTCAGTAGTCATGTATGGATGTGAGAATTTGACATAAAGAAGGCCAAACACCAAAGAATTGATACTTTTGAGCTGTGGTGTTGGAAAAAACTCTTGAAAGTCCGTTGGACTGCAAGGAGATCAAACCAGTCAATCCTAAAGGAAATCAATCCTAATATTCATTAGAAGGACTGCTGATAAAGCTGAAGCTCCAATACTTTGGCCACCTGATGCAAAGAGCTGACTCACTTGAAAAGACCCTGATGTTGGGAAAGATCATCAGGCAAGAAGAAAAGGGGACGACAGAGGACAAAATGGTTGGATGGCATCACTGACTCAATGGACATGCATTTGAGCCAACTCCAGGAGATGGTGAAGGACAGGGAAGCCTGGCATGCTGCAGTCCATGGGGGTCTCAAAGAGTCAGACCCAACTGAGCAACTGAACAACAAGAAAGATACCACCAAAAATTATAAGAATTAATAAATGAAGTCAGTAAAGTTGTAGCATCCAAAATTAATATGCAGAAATCTGTTGCATTCCTGAAAACTAATTACAAACTATCAGAAAGAGAAATCAAGAAAATAATCTTATTTACAATTCCATCAAAAGGACTAAAATACCTACAAATAGGTTTAACCAAAAAGGTAACAGTTTTAGACTCTGAAAACTATAAGCCACTGACAAAAGAATTTGAAGACAACACAAACAAATGGAAATTTATAATGTTCTCATGGATTAGAGGAATTAATATTGTTTAAATGGCCATACTACTTAAGACAATCTACAGATTCAATTCAACCTCTATCAAAAGGCCAAGGGTAGTCTTCACAGAACTAGAATAATTCTAAAATTTGTATGGAAACACAGAACACCCCATGTAGCCAAAGTAATCTTGAGAAAGAAGAACAAACCCGGATGTATCAAGCTCTCTAATTTCAAACTGTACCATAGAGCTATAGTAACCCAATAATATGAAAATAGTATAAAAACAGATGCATAGATCAACAGAAGAAAAGAGAGAGCCCTGAAATAACCTCACGCTTACAGGGCCAATTATCTGTAACAAGAAGGAAGCAATATACAATGGGGAGAAGATATCATTTTCAACAAATGGTATTTGGAAAACTGAACAGCTACATGCAAACGAATGAAACTGGACTACTTTCTTACATAATACACAAAAGTTAATTCAAAATGGGACTAAAGATATAGATGTAAGACCTGAAATAATAAAACTCTTAGGAGAGAATAAACAGTATAGTTTCTGACATCAATGTAAGCAAAATTTTTTTGGATCTGCCTCCTCAGGAAAGGGAAACAGAAGCAAAAAGTAAGAAATGGGATTACATCAAATTAAAAAGCATTTTCATAGTAAAAGAAATTATTAAAATGAAAAGACAACCTACTAAATGGAAGAAGATATTTGCAAATATATATATGATGAGAGATCAATATCCAAAATATATAAAGAGCTCATACAAATCAACAACAAAAAAACAAACTTGAGTAAAATGGACAGAGAGAATTCCCTGGCAGTCCAGTGGTTAGAATTTGGTGCTTTCACTGCCGTGGCCCAGGTTAAATCCCTGGTCAGAAAACTTTAGGATCCACAAGCCATGCGGCACAGCAAAAAAAAAAAAAAAACACGGAGGACCTGAATAGACATTTTTCCAAATGAGCTATATAGAAGGTCAACAAACATATGAAAAGTTTATCATCGCTAATCATCGGGGAAATGCAAATCAAAACCACAATGAGATGTCACTTCACACTTGTCAGAATGACTATCATCAAAAAGATGACAAATAACAGTTGTTGGCAAAGATGAGAAGAATAGGAAACCCTCATGCACTGCTGGTGGTATTATAAATTGGTGCAGCCATTATGGAAAACAGCATGGTTCAAAAATTTCACTTATGGTTATTTAACCAAAGAAAACAAAAGTACAAATTCAAAAAGGTATATGAAACCATTGTTCACAGTAACATTATTCACAATAACTGAGATATGAAAGAACCTAAGTATCCACTGACAGATGAATAAAGAAGATGTAATATGTGTACATATACATATAAATTATCCCAATAGAATGTTACTCATCCATGAAAAAAAAAAGGTTACATATATGGTGATATGAACAGATCTAGAGGGTATCAGACTCAGTAAAGTAAGTCAAACAGAGAAAAGACAAATACCATAAAATCTCCACATACCTACATATGTGGAATCTAAAAAACAAAACAAACACAACAGAATGAAAACTCACAAACTGTTAGTTGCCAAAGAAGAGGCACTTGGATGGGTGGGCAAAATAGGTGAAAAGGGTTGAGAGGTACAAACCTCCAGTTAAAAAATAAATAAGCTCAGGGATGTAATATATAGCGTAATAAGTATGGTCAATAATATTATAATAACTTTATGTGAAGACATGATGGTTACTAGATTTCTCACAGTGATCATTTTACAGTGTATGAAAATGTCACTTAGAAAGCATCACTATGAACAAAGCTAGTGGAGGTGATGGAATTCCAGTTGAGCTGTTTCAAATCCTGAAAGATGAGGCTGTGAAAGTGCTGCACTCAATATGCCAGCAAATTTGGAAAACTCAGCAGTGGGCACAGGACTGGAAAAGGTCAGTCTTCATTCCAATCCCAAAGAAAGGCAATGCCTAAGAATGCTCAAACTACTGCACAAATGCACGCAACTCACATGCTAGTAAAGGAATGCTCAAAATTCTCCAAGCCAGGCTTCAGCAATACGTGATCCGTGAACTTCCTGATGTTCAAGCTGGATTTAGAAAAGGCAGAGGAACCAGAGATCAAATTGCCAACACCCGCTGGATCATGGAAAAAGGAAGAGAGTTCCAGAAAAACATCTATTTCTGCTTTATTGACTATGCCAAAGCCTTTGCCTGTGTGGATCACAATAAACTGTGGAAAATTCTGAAAGAGATAAGAATACCAGACCACCTGACCTGCCTCTTGAGAAATCTGTATGCAGGCCAGGAAGCAACACTTAGAACTGGACATGGAACGACAGACTGGTTCCAAATTAGGAAAAGGAGGATGTCAAAGGCTGTATATTGTCACCCTGCTTATTTAACTTATATGCAGAGTACATCATGAAAAACACTGGACTGGAAGAAACACAAGCTGGAATCAAGATTGCTGGGAGAAATATCAATAACCTCAGATATGCAGATGACACCACCCTTATGGCAGAAAGTGAAGAGGAATTAAAAAGCCTCTTGATGAAAGTGAAAGAGGAGAGTGAACAAGTTAGCTTAAAGCTCAACATTCAGAAAACGAAGATCATGGCATCTGGTCCCATCACTTCATGGGAAATAGATGGGGAAACAGTGGAAACAGTGTCTGACTTTATTTTTGTGGCTCCAAAATCACTGCAGATGGTGACTGCAGCCATGAAATTAAAAGACGCTTACTCCTTGGAAGAAAAGTTATGACCAATCTAGATAGCATATTCAAAAGCAGAGACATTACTTTGCCGACTAAGGTCCATCTAGTCAAGGCTATGGTTTTTCCTGTGGTCATGTATGGATGTGAGAGTTGGACTGTGAAGAAGGCTGAGTGCCGAAGAATTGATGCTTTTGAACTGTGGTGTTGGAGAAGACTCTTGAGAGTCCCTTAGACTGCAAGGAGATCCAACCAGTCCATTCTGAAGGAGATCAGCCCTGGGATTTCTTTGGAAGGAATGATGCTAAAGCTGAAACTCCAGTACTTTGGCCACCTCATGCAAAGAGTTGACTCATTGGAAAAGACTCTGATGCTGGGAGAGATTGGAGTCAGGAGGAGAAGGGGACAACTGAGGATGAGATGGCTGGATGGCATTACGGACTCGATGGACGTGAGTCTGAGTGAACTCCGGGAGATGGTGATGGACAGGGAGGCCTGGCGTGCTGCAATTCATGGGGTCGCAAAGAGTCGGACACAACTGAGCGACTTAACTGAACTGAACTGAACTGAACTGAAAATGTCAGATCACTATGTAGTATACCTTTTACTAACATAACATAATATTGTATATCAGTTTTATTTCAACTTAAAAAAATGAAAGCTTTGTGCTTAGTTGCTTAGTCGTGTCCGACTCTTTGCAACCCTGTGGACTGTAGCCTGCCAGGCTCCTCTGTCCATGGGGATTCTCCAGGCAAAAACAGGAGTAGGTTGCCGTTAACCTCTCCAGAGGATCTTCCCAACCCAGGGATCGAACCTGGATCACCTGCACTGCAGGCAGATTCTTTACCACTGAGCCACCATGGAAGCCCTTAGAGTCAAATAAAAATGCTAGAAATAAAAACAATGGTAACAAAAAATAATCTCCTCAAAAGATGTGTCAGTAGACTCAATACTGCTGAGGGGAAAAATCTCCTAACTTGAAGTTAAGTTAATAGAAATTGCCAAAATTGAAGCAGAGCAGGGGCAAGAGAACAGCACCAAAAAGAAAAGATCACCTTAAAGCTACAGGAGACTATCTAAAAGAATTTGCTGTTGTTGTTTTAGTCTCTCAGTCATGACTGACTCTTTGAGTCCCCAGACTATAGCTCGCCAGGTTCCTCTGTCCATGGGATTTCCCAGGCAAGAAAACTGGAGTGGGTTTCCATCTCCTCCTCCAGGGGATCTTCCTGACCCAGGGATCAAACCTGCATCTCTTGTGTCTCCTGCATGGCAGGCAGATTCTTTACCACTGGTGCCACCTGTGAAAATACATGCACCCAAATGTTCACACCAGCAGCGTTTAAGTGTCGATTAACAGATGGGTGGACAAAGAAGTTGTGGTATAAAAGGTGCAATGGAATATTGCTGGCCAATTAAAAAAATGAGATTCTGCCCCTTGAAACAACATGGATGGACCTAGAAGGCATCATGCTTAGTGAAATAAGTTAGACAGAGAAAGACAAATACTATATGTTATCACTAATATTTGGAATGTAAGAAACCAAACAAAGGAATATAACAAAACAAACAGACTTATATAGAGAGAACAAATTGCAGTTAACAGTGGGGAGAAGAAACAGTGGGAACAAAATAGGGGTAGGGGATTAACAGGTACAAACTACTATGTATAAAATAAATAAGCTACAAGGAAACAGTGTACAGTACAGGAAATCAAGGCAATAATTTTTAGTAAGTTTAGATGGAATATAATGCATAAAAATATTGAAATACTGTGTTGTACACTTGATACATAATATGTTGTGAATCAACTAATGGCTCAGTCAGTAAAGAATCTGCCTGCAGTCCAGAAGATCTGAGTTTGATCCCTGCGTTGGGAAGATCACTGGAGAAGGAAATGGCAATCCACTCCAGTATGCTTGCCTGGAAAATCCCAGGGACAGAGGAGCCTAATGGGCTACAGTCCATGGGGTCACAAGTGTTGGGCACAACTTATTGACTAAACCACCACCACAGTAGATACATAATATACTGTAAATCAACTATACTTCAATTTCTAAAACTGTGGTATATCCATATAGTGAAATCCATATAGTCACTAAGTCATGTCTGACTCTTGTGATCCCATGGACTGTAGCCTGCCAGGCTTTTCTGTCCATGGGATTCTCCAGGAAACAATACTGGAGTGGGTAGCCATTTCCTTCTCCAGAGGCTCTTCCCAACCAAGGAATCAAACCCACGTCTCCTGCACTGCAGGCAGATTCTTTACCAGCGGAGCTATGAGGGAAGACCTTATAGTGGAAGACTACCCTGCAATAAAAAAGATCTACTGAGTTATGCAATAACATGACTGAATCTCAAAGGCTTTAGACTAGGTGAAAGAAACTAGTCTCAAAACATTATATGCTGTATGCTTCCATTCATATGACATTCTCAGAAACTAAAAGTTACAGTGACCATGAACAGATCAGTGGTTTTCCAGACATCTGAAGTGGAAGAAAGATGTGATTACGAGGGGATAGCCCAAAAACATTTTTTGGAGTGATGGATCTGTTCTGTATCATGAAAATATTGGTAGTTACAGGAATCAATACATGTGCTAGAATTCATAAAACTGTGTACTAAGACTATATTCATAAAATGGTTACATAATTTAAAATAAGAGGGAAAATAAACCAAGGAGATATGAGGATGGCAGACCTTTACTTATCTTCATTGTGTTTGCTTTGGTTTTTTGTTTTAATTCAGGAGTTTTAAAAACTTCCCTTAAAAATATTAGCCTTGAGTTGAGGAGAGGGTGAGATGTATGGAGAGAGTAACATGAAAACTTACATCACCATATGTAAAATAGATAGCCAATGGGAATTTGCTATAAGCCTCAGGGAACTCAAACAGAGGCTCTGTATCAACCTAGAGGGGTGGGAGGAGGAGGGAGATGGAGGGAGGTTCAAGAGGGAGGGGACATATGTATACCTATGGCTGATTCATGTTGAGGTTTGACAGAAAACAACAAAATTCTGTGACGCAATTATCCTTCAAATAAATCAGTCAGTCCAAATAAATAAATAAGTTTAAAAAAATATTAGCCTTAGAGCAGTGGTTATTAACATGTGGCCTCTAGACCAGCACCATCAACATTACCTGGACTTAAATTCTCAGGCCCCATGCCAGACCTGCTGAATAAGAAACTCTTAGAGACCCAAAACAGAAATAGGTTTCGTAAGTTTTCCAGGTGATTCTGATGCACATTAAAGTTTAAGAACCACTGTCTATAGAGAGATTTCTCTCAAGCTTGGTACTACTAACATTGTGGTCTAGATGACTCTTTCTTTTAGGGGGACAAGGAGGATTGTCTTGTGCTTTGCAGCATACTGGCTTCTACCCACTAGATAGCAGTAGCAACCCCCCACCACCCATCATGATAATCAAAGATATCTCCAGATATTGCTAAATGGCTCTGAGGGAGAAATATTGCTGTGGTCAAGAATCATTGCCCTGAGTAAAACCCTGTTTACAAAAGTTACCATTTTTCCTTCTAAGTTTTAATGCACATCCATTTTTTTCATTGGCTTCCCATTTCCACATATCTTCTCTTCTGGGCACAAATGTTCATAAGTCATTAATTGTTTTATATCACAGTAAATTTAAGTTTCATAAGCTAGAAATAAGCTCTGTTAGAAGTGGATGTGAATTAAACAAAAGCTATAATTCAGAGTTAATCTCCTGGTTATTTGTAGTAAGTGCTCTGTCAGTAAAAATTTAGTTAGGTCCATAATGGACGGGACTGACTTTAAAAAGCCTATAAATACAAATTCTGAGGTTTTGCTTTCCTAAACATTCAGGGGAAAGGCATAGTATATAAATACTCACTATCTCAAAATATTGCTGATTACTCCCTCTTTGCAGAATAAAATTACCTACCCAGATAAATTCAAGTATATATTACAAAGCCAATTCTACTTAAAAGTTCAATTCCAACCTTCTGGGGACAAACTTTCAATCATCTCTTAATCCTGCCCTCTCATTCAGCCCACATTCTGCCATTTTATTGACACATGGATTGTGCGACACTTTGTGAGTTCAATTCAGTTCAGTCGCTCAGTCATGTCCAACTCTTTGCAACCCCAAGGACTGCAGCACGCCAGGCTTCCCTGTCCATCACCAACTCCCTTCAAACTCATGTCCATCAAGTCAGTGATGCCATCCAACCATCTCATCCTCTGTCATCCCCTTCTCCTCCTGCCCTCAGTCTTTCCCAGCATCAGGGTCTTTTCCAGTGAGCCAGTTCTTTGCATCAGGTGGCCAAAGTATTGCACCTTCAGTTTCAGCATCAGTCCTCCCAGTGAGTATTCTGGACTGATCTCCTTTAGGATTGACTGGTTGGATCTCCTTGCAGTCCAAGGGACTCTCAAGAGTCTTCTCCAACACCACAGTTCAAAAGCATCAATCCTTCAGTGCTCAGCTTTCTTTATGGTCCAACTCTCACATCTGTACATGACTACAGGAAAAACCATAGCTTTGACTAGATGGACTTTGTCAGCAAGGTAATGTCTCTGCTTTTTAACACTCTGTGTAGGTTGGTCATAGCTTTTCTTTTCCAAGGAGCAAGCGTCTTTTAATTTCATGGCTGCAGTCACCATCTGCAGTGATTTTGGAGTCCAAGAAAATAAAATCTCTCACTGTTTCCATTGTTTTCCCACCTATTTGCCATGAAGTAATAGGACTGGATGCTATGATTTCAGTTGTTTGAACGTTGAGTTTTAAGCCACCTTTTTTACTCTCCTCTTTCACTTTCATCAAGAGGCTCTTTAGTTCCTCTTCGCTCCCTGCCATAAGAGTGGTGTCATCTGCATATCTGAGTTTACTGATATTTCTCCTGGAAATCTTGATTCCTGCTTGTGCTTCATCCAGCCTGGCATTTTGCATGAGGTATTCTGAAAATAAGTTAAATAAGCAGGGTGACAGTATATAGCTTTGACATACTCCTTTCCCAATTTGGAACCAATCCGTTGTTCCATGTTCAGTTCTAACTGTTGCTTCTTGACCTGCGTATAGATTTCTCAGAAGGCAGGTAAGGTGGTCTGGTATTCCCAATTCTTGAAGAATTTTCACAGTTTGTTGTGATCCACACAGTCAAATGGTTTAGTGTAGTCAATGAAGCAGAAGTAGATGTTTTTCTGGGATTCACTTGCTTTTTCTTTGATCCAACAGATGTTGGCAATTTGATCTCTGGTTCCTCTGCCTTTTCTAAATCCAGCTTGAACACCTGGAAGTTCTCGGTTCACGTACTATTGAAGTCTATCTTGGAGAATTTTGAGCATCACTTTGCTTGCATGTGAAAATGAAAGTGAAAGTCGACTCTTTGCAACCCCATGAACTAGGCAGTTCATGGTATTCTCCAGACCAGAATACTGGAGTGGGTACCTTTCCCTTCTCCAGGGGATCTTCCCAACCCAGGGGTCAAACCCAGGTCTACCACACTGCAGGCGGATTCTTTATCAGCTGAGCCACAAGGGAAGCCCAAGAATACCAGAGTGGGTAGCCTATCCCTTCTCCAGGGGATCTTCCTGACACAGGAATCGAATCAGGGTCTCCTGCATTGCAGGCAGACTCTTTACCAACTGACCCATTAGGGAGATGACTGCAATTGTGCAGTCATTTGAACATTCTTTGGCATTGCCTTTCTTTGGGATTGGAATGAAAACTGACCTTTTCCAGGAAGAAGAGAAGTGAGCAAAACATATAAAGAGTAGAAAACAATGAAGTAGGAGGAAAACTTGGACAATTTGGTGCAGAGGAAGCAAAAAAAAAATATTTTAGCAAAGTATGTCAAGTGCTGCTGGGGCTTTAAATGAAATAGAGAATTCTTTAAATGAAAATAGAGAATTCTTTATTCAATATGACAAAGTATTGTTTGGTGATTTGAGACTGTAATAATAGTTTCAAGAGACTGACGGGAATGAAAGACCAGTTGTGCAATTCTAACAAAATGTGCTATGAAAAAGATCAGTGATAAAGGGAAGTAGTTGAGAAGAATAAGCATTCAAGGGTTTTTTTTGTTTGTTTGTTTGTTTGGTCTTGTGGGCTTATGCTTCTGACAAAAGAGAAGAGTTCATAATTTAAAATAAAGAGATCTTTGCAGGAAAATTTTTTGAACGGCAAGAGATCTACAGCGTAAGTGGAAATGATGGTAGAATTCTTTCCCTGTTTTCTTACTCAAAATGACAACTTGGTAAGCACTTGACAACTGATCATACCTTCTTCATGAGAAACACCCCTCTCTTAGCTTCCATGCCTCCACCCTTCTTGATTTGCATTTTCCCTCTCAGCTATGCCTTTTCAGTATCCTTCTTGCCCAACCTCCAAGAACTGGATTTCAACCTGAACTCATTAAACTTCACCTACACTCATTGAGTGTTCTCATTGTCTGCTCTCTTTGAGTTCCATGCCCTTAAATACATCCTATATGCTTCCAGCTCTCAAATATACCTCCTCAGCTCTGAATTTTCCCCTAAATTTCGGACTCCTGTAGGCAACTGCCCACTCTACTTAGATGTCTAACGTCTAATAGGTCTCTCTAACTTACATAGTCTGACTCCTTTTTTTGTTGTTGTTGTTTTTTACACTATCCAACTTTTGAGTCCCTCATGCCTCCTACTTCCAATAAATGTATTCCTTCCCATCACAGGAAAGAGCATCACTATTCACCCAGGCCAAGAACCTAAGAGCTGCCCTTGACCTCTTTATCTCCTATATCCAATCAATCAGTTCAACATCTCCTATATAGTATATGTTCAAGCCATCAGTGCCTGTCCACTGCCAGGATCTCATCTAAATCACCACCATCTCTTGCCTGAGCCTCCATAACAATCTCCTATCTGGTTTCCCAGCCTCCTTTTTTCCCTGCCCATCTTGAAAATTATTCTCCACAGAGTATTCACTTAAAACATAAAGCATATCAGATCACTCCCCTCTTAAAATTCTTAGCTTCCCACTGCTCTTAGAATAAAATTCAAATTTCACATCTTGGCCCACAAGGTAGTGTACCTTGATGCCTCTCTTCCCCTCCAAATTTACCTGATTCCTCTTCTCCCTTCCTCTCTCATTTTACTTCAGCTATATTGGTCTGCTTTATGCTCTTCAAATATTCAAATCATTTTTTCCTTTGAGTCTTTGAAAATACTGTTCCCTCTTCCTCTGGTTTTTGCAGAGCTCACTCTTTCTCATTTTCCCAGATTCAATTCAAATGTATCTCCTCAGAAAGCCCTTTCCTTTCTAAACACCTCTCATATGCCCTTACTTTATAAATTGACTCAGTTCATTTTCTGTATAATACATGCCATAATCTGTGATTATTTTTTTAATTCATTATTTTACCTATTTTTGTTTTTCCCCATTTACCTCTCTTGGACCCTTTCTTTCAACAGCATCCAGATCAATGCCTGGGACAATCTGATATTCAGAAATCATTTTTTGAAAATTAATGAATATACAAATGAAAAAACTTGTATAATAAATTGCTTTTGGCAAATTCATGACTGATCATTTCCTTCTAATTGCTCAAACTGATTATTTAATTACCTATTTTATCATGCTAATAATCCATATCAAGCTCAGCAATCTGTAGATCCCGGAGTACTGTTTATCTTTTAGAAAATCAGGATATTTATTCATGATTTGCTTTCTATTCATTTCCTTATATAGCCCACAAAATGAAGACCAACTGAAATTCATAATTGCTGTGGGATTTTATCTTCAAATCCTTTCAGCTCATATATTTCATCTGGGTCTGAACATACTTCGTCTGAGCCTGGAGACCTAGACTTACCAAAAGAAAATGAATGTTCCCCATCTCCTCACCTGCCTGAGACTTCAATTTCTCCTGAACATTATATGTTCTGCCCTTTCCAATTTTAAGATTTCTCCCCTTGATGTAAAATGAAAGTTCAATTGAAACTGCATCGTTCTATTTCTAATTCATCTGTGAGCATTACATAGTCTTCAGCAGAACCATTGTCTGCTCTCCTTCTTCAAACCCAAATCAGAATTTTAATATTTTTCTAGCATTTGTGTGAAATTTATTTTACTCAAGCTTTAGCTACCTTAAAAAAAACTTTTTCACCTTTCCTTATCATAAGCCTTTCCATATATATATATATATATTCCATTATAAATATGTGTACCTCTCCATTATATATGTCTCATCCATTAAATACATATGTTTTACATTTATATATTTTCAATTTAAATTATGTGTGTGTATGTGTATATACAGATAGATATAGATATATCTCATAGGTAAGTGGATAGATTGGTCTATCTTTTAGATTTATACCAAAAATTACTATCTGGTGTTCTTAAAATGACCTCTCTTTTCCCCTCTCTTTAGATTTATTTGTTCTTAAAGTAAGAACAAATTTTTAGAACCCTGTTTCCCTTATAAGCAACAGCTTACTCAGAATCCCAGATCAAACGATTATACTTGTATTTCCTATGAATTTACTTTTGTAATTTTCCCTAAACTTCCAGAAATTTTTCATTAATCTAACATTCCTTGACTTTTTCTATAGCATAAGCTCCACCTTAAAAAATCAATATCTTGTAGCTGACAACCCTATCCCAAGCAAAGATGGTATCTTCAGAAACAAGAATGTATTAAAATGAGACTACATTGCTTGGCAGTCAAGATAACAGACACCTTGTATTGTTAGGGAGGACTTACTACTACAGTGTAAAAAGAGAAAACAGGACAGAACAAGAAAACCTCATCTTGATTTTGTTTTGCCAGAAGGCTGGCAAATTCATGCCAGGGTCTAGTGTTTATGACATATAAACATAAACACAACTGCTAAAGTCTCCTCTCAAAACAGTAAATGTGACACTGACTTCCCACATCCAAAGAAAAGAAATTCTCCTACTATCTTCCCTCCTCTCTGGAGGAATACAATCCAAACACGGTGTAAATCTCCTGGCACATGAGTGGCCCCCACTCTCTCTTAATAAAAGGGCACATTTCACTTTTCTCCAAGTAAATTTCATATTCTTATATTCCCTGTTGTCCCAGACACCTTTTCTGGGTGTTTTGCATCTGTAGGAAGACTCCTATATCAAAGAGGCAAGTGTTATTACCTCCTGGTGAAGAATTCCTTGAGCATATTAGTCTTGACTCAAAGGAGAACTTTATCCTTAATCTCCATATGTGTTCCACTAGACAATCACTTTAGAGTTCCATTTTAGAATTTGTAATCCCATGATCTTTGCTATCATCTGACATCTGACATGTTTTTGTCCTCAAAGTTTTTCATTACTTCAATTTATAAATTTTCCAATCTATTATCTACTGCGCTAATTCATTAGCAGTAGAAACTCATCTTTCTGCCACTTTGTTCCTCATAGTAATGGAACATATGTCCAGCCTTCCACATCGGGCTATTGTTCCTCTATTCTTTTTAATCAAGCCCAAGTGAAATTTGAGTATTTCAATATAATCCTTAGGTTTTTGTTCTCTTTCTACCACAAGTAATAACAATAATGCTCTTTACGTGTGTTGTGTTGTTTTGTTTGCTTCCCCAGCCTCAAATTTGCTTTCTTAACTCTAGATTCTGTCTTTTAAAGTCCTCCACAGTGAGAGATAAGAAATCAAAGTCTGAGATCTGCCACAAATATCTATTGTTTAAACAAATTCTGCCCTCTTTCAAATCCTGGACAGGGTTAAGAGTTAGTCCACACAAGGAAATCTTCCATCAGTCCAGTTTGTAATCTGAGCTTTATTTGTCTGTAATTAGTCCCATTTGATTCATTCTTACTCTGCTTCATAATTAATGCACATTCTCATGGAGGTAATATCTCAAGCTCATAAATTTTGGCCGTATTTCCCCAAGGGATCTACCAAGTATGTGTTTCCCTTACGTATGATAACTGTGATCACCATGAAATTCATCTAACAATGTCCACAATGATCAGTAGTGAAATTTCCAGTTTAAATAGCTCAAGTCTGTACAAATATTCTATAATCACTAGTGCAGCTTGTCCAGTCATCCAAAAAGCTCTCAATATTGACTCCCTGTCTACAACTTTCAGAAGGCATTCTTTAATGTTTCATAGTCCTGGATAAACTCTAGATCAGTTTGTTGAATTTTCTCTCTGAGATCTCACTCCTTATTATTTGTTTTAGTTCTCAGTCACTAGGAATAGTTAAATTAATCCTCTCTTTAGACAGAGTTAAGAATATATGTGTTTTCTTTACCCTTTCACATGTATGTACCCTGACATCTAATGTCTTCAACTCTCTCCCCAAAATAATTTCTCTCTTTCTCCAGCTAAAGGCAATCTCACCCTTCCTGTGCCTTCCACTGCCCCACTGTTCTTCTTATCACTGTCATACCTAGAACTGTTTTGCAGCTGAGTCTGTTCTTCCCAAGTTTCTAAGCAAATCTGAGTGCTGAAGGCAATGTGCTCCATACATATTTCAGGTGTCCTTTTTAGATCTCAGTTTGTAATTCCATAGAATTTTTTTCTTCTATCTCAACCTAAGAAAATGACCTAGACACTATATAATAAAGGCTAATATTCTTCTTTTTATGTTCTTTGATTTATCACCCTCAGGTATTGATGAAATGCCCAATGATTAAGTCCACAAGAGCAACCCTGCTAACAAATAACTCCTTTTGAAAGAAAAAGTAGAAACAAACATGTCAATTTTCTTATTTTTATGGAAATATTTGATATTGCTATTTTAATTTTGTCTTAAGATATAATCAAATAAAACATGAAAAGCAATTTATTTTTTAAGGTGGGAACTTTTTTAACAACTTCTCCATTCATCTGGCAAATCTTTATTTGCATGCCCCCTAAGGTGTACCAAGCACAGCATTAAATATTTGAAATATATATATGTGCAAGTCACTGGCCCACCCCTTGAGACACAGAGAAATAAACAGGCAGTGGCAATTTACAGTGATGAATGTTATGTTGGGTGAAGATGCCTTAGAAGCACTGAAGAAGGACATTTTACTTAGATGGAGCTGATATTTTTGGAAGAAAAGTGAGCACTGATTGGAAAAGAGAAGCTGGAATTTTTAAGAGCTATTAGGATAGATCAAGTAGCAACAGGATAACAGTCCAACAAAATGTTCCACGGAGATAGAAGAACACATGCAAAATAGAATAATAGAGACAAAGGAAACAATAGCAAAAAGCAATGAAACTAAAAGTTGGTTCTTTGAGAAGATAAATAAAATTGATAAAGCTTTAGCCAGACTCATCAAGAAGAAAATAGAGGACTCAAATCCATAAAATAAGAGATAATAATGAAAAGTCACAACTGACACCACAGAGATACAAAGGATCTTAAGAGACTATTACAAGCAACTGTATGTAAATAAAATGGACAACATAGAAGAAATGGACAATTTCTCAGAGAGGTACAACCTTCTAAGACCAAACCAGGCAGAAATAGAAAATATTAACAGACAAATCATAAGTACTTAAACTGAAGCTGTGATTTAAAAACTTCCAACAAACAAAAGCCAAGGGCCAGACAGCTTCACGGGCAAATTCTATCAAAGAAGAGTTAACACCTATCCTGCTCAAACTATACCAAAAAATTGTAGAGGAAAGAACACTCCCAAGCTC
Organism: Budorcas taxicolor; assembly: GCF_023091745.1. Lineage (NCBI taxonomy): Eukaryota > Metazoa > Chordata > Mammalia > Artiodactyla > Bovidae > Budorcas > Budorcas taxicolor. Next base: position 37,045,088 of record NC_068919.1, on the reverse strand, counting down.
ATTCTATGAGGTCACTGTCACCCAGAAAACAAAACCAGACAAAGCTATCACACACACACACAAAAAAGAAAACTACAGGCCAGTATCACTGATGAACATAGACATAAAAATCCTAACAAAATCATAGCAAACTGAATCCAACAACCCATTAAAAGAATCATACACCATGATCAAGTGGGATTTATCCCAGGAATTGCAGGGATTCTTCAACATACATAAATCAATCAATGTGATACACTATATTAATAAAGAATAAAAACCATATGGTCACCTCAATCCCTGGAGAAGGAAATGGCAACATACTTCAGTATCCTTGCCTGGATAAATGCAGAAAAATCTTTTGACAAAATTCAATACCTATTTATGAAAAAAAACTCTCCACACAGTGAGCACAGAGGGAACCTACCCGAACATAATAAAGGCCATATACAACAAACCCATAGCAAGCATCATTCTCAACAGTGAATCTGAAAACATTTCCTTTAAGATCAGGAACAAGACAAGGATGTCCACTCTCACCACTTTTATTCATCATAGTTTTGGAAGTCCTAGCTATGGCAATCAGAGAAGAGAAATAAATAAAAGAAATACAAACTGGAAAAGAAGTAAAACTATCACTGTTGGCAGATGACATAATACTATATATAGAAAATTCTAAAAAGCCTCCCAGAAAACTACTAAGCTCACCAATGAATTTAACAAAGTTGCAGGATACAAAATTAATACCAGAAATCTCCTGCATTATTATACACTAACACAAAAGATCAGAAAAAGAAAATAAGGAAACAATCCCATTTACCGTAGCATCAGAGAGAACAGAATACCTCAGAATGAACCCACCAAGGAGGCAAAAGACCTGTACTCTGAAAACTATAAGATACAGATAAAAGAAGTCAAAGACAATACAGATAGATATATCTATCATGTTCTTGGATTGGGAGCATCAGTATTGTCAAAATGACTATACTACGCAAAACAATCTACAGATTCAATGCAATCAATCCCTATCAAATTATCAATAGCACTTTTCACAGAATTAGAATAAAAAATTTTACAATTTATATGGCGACACAAAAGACACTGAAGAGCCAAAGCAATTTTGAGAAAAGAAAACGGAGGTTGAGGAACCAAGCTCCCTGACTTCAGACTATACTACAAAGCTACAGTAACCAAGACAGTATGATGCTGGCACAAAAACAGAAATATAAATTAATGGAACCATCACCTAATCTATGGCAAAGAAGGCAAGAATATACAATGGAGAAAAGACAGCATTAAATAAGTGGCTCTGGGGAAACTAGATAGCGACATGTAAAAGAATGAAATTAGAGCATTCTCTAACACCACATAAAAAATAAATTGAAAATAAATTAAAGACCAAAATGCAAGACTGGACACTATAAAACTCTAACAGGAAAACATAGGCAAAACACTCTGACATAAATCACAGCAATATCTTTTTTGATCCACCTCTCAGAGTAATAAAAATAAAAACAAAATAAACAAATGGGACTGAATTAAACTTTAAAGCTTTCACACAGCAAAGGAAACCATAAATAAAACAAAAAGATAGCCCATAGAATGGGAGAAAATATTCATAAACAAAGCAACTGACAAAGAATTCATCTCCAAAACATACAAACAACTCATACAGCTCAATATCAAAATAAACAATACCAACCTAGAGGGGTGGGATGGGGAGGGAGGTTCAAAAGGGAGGGGATATACATATACCTATGGCTGATTCATGTTGAGGTTTGACAAAACACAGCAAAATTCTATAAAGCTACTATTCTTCAATAAAAAATAAATTAACTTAAAAATAAACAAATAAATAAACAACTCAATCAAAAATGGGCAGAAAATCTAAATAGACATTTCTCTAAAGAAGACATACAGATGGCCAACAGGCACATAAGAGATGTTCAACATCATCAATTATTAGAGAAATGCAAATCAAAACTACAATGAGATATCACCCCACACTGGTCAGAATGGCCATCATCAAAAAATCTACCAACAATAAATGCTGGAAAGAGTGTGGAGAAAAGGGAACTCTCTTTTACTTAGGGGACGTAAATCAATAAGCAACTATGTAGAACAGTATGGAGGCTCCTTAAAAAACGAAAAATAGAGCTGCTATATGATCCAGCCATCCCACTCCTGGGCATGTATTCAAAGAAAAATATAATTCAAAAAGATCCATGCGCCACAATGTTCCCCGAAGCACTATTTGCAATGTCAGGATAGAGAAGCAACCTAAATGGACACCAGCAGAGGAACAGGTAAAGGAGACATGGCACATATATACAATGGAAAATTACTCAGCCCTTAAAAACATATGTATAATGCCGTTTTCAGCAACATGGATAGACGTAGAGATTTTCATACTGAGTGAGGAAAGTCAGACAGACAGAGACAAATATCACATGATACCATTTATATATGGAAATGACCTCTTTTAAAAGGGTACAGATGAACCTATTTACAAAACTGAAATGGAGTCATAAGTGTAGAAAACACATTTATGGTTGCCAAGGGAGAAAGGAGAGAGAGAAACTGGGAGACTGGGATTGACACATATACACTGCTGCTGCTGCTGCTAAGTCGCTTCAGTCCTGTCAGACTCTGTGCGACCCCATAGACGGCAGCCCACCAGGCTCCCCCTTCCCTGGGATTCTCCACGCAAGAACACTGGAGTGGGTTGCCATTTCCTTCTCCAATGCAGGAAAGTGAAAAGTGAAAGTGAAGTCAGTCAGTCGTGTCTGACTCTTAGCGACCCCATGGACTGCAGCCTACCAGGCTCCTCCGTCCATGGGATTTTCCAGGCAAGGGTACTAGATTGGGGTGCCATCTCCTTCTCCGCATATATATACTACTACATGAAAAAGATGTAAGCCTACTATATAGCACAGGGTACTCAATCCTCTGTTATGACCTATATGAGAATAGAATCTAGGAAAGAGTGGATATGTGTATAACTGATTCACTTTGCTGTACAGCAGAAACTAATACAACACTGTAAATCAACTATACACCAATAAAAGTTAATTTCAAAAAATCCTAAAAGAAAGAGCAGGAAGAAGCGATTTCCAAGAAATAAGTAAAGCATGCAATCAAAAACATAATAATAAAATCAACACAACACTTCTTACCAATGTATCAATAAACACTGAGGATTTTAGGAATGTTTTGAGTATTCAGAGATGACAAAAACTAGACATTTCTACAAATAGTAATGTCCTGAAGCAAGGAAAAGACCAATCCCAACTGAGAGGGAACTGGAGATAGAATGAAACATGTGAAAGAGTATTTTGGTACTTGGACAAAGCCATTTTAGAGAGAATTCAAACTGGAAGAGCAACCACTCTCTTGGCATAATAAACAAAAGGATGCTTATTGTTCACTCAGATGCACAGTAAATGGATATTAATATGCTATTTTTGGTATTCATGGTCTTTATATTTAATGTATGCTTAATTAATCACACAGTAAATATACTATCACTCATTTGTATACAGGGCTGGGGACTGGACTTTCTCATTTCACCATAAGGCTTCAAATTAAAAATCTCTCAGAGATAATCATAAATATACACAAAAAGACATATATCAAACAGATTATTACTCATAAGTACAGTCACAGTCCTGGCATCATGGTCAGCAATTATTTCATGTATTTACTATGTGCTGGCACACTGGAAAGAACTTGGGCAATATACATCAAGAACCTTAAAATGTTTATGAACTTTGACCTAGTTTTTTTTTTCAGACAATATATCCTCAAAACAAATAAAATACAACAAAAGCTTAATGTTCATATTATAGAATGATTAGGAAATCATGGTGTCCTCATAAACTGGGATGTATTGAGTAGCATGTTAGATGGTACTGATCAAATCTATCAATACTAGAGGAGGGATTGTTAGAAACAAGTATCATTAGAAACAAGTAAGTTCTCAGTAAATTCAGGATAGAATATACTGATAAATGCAAATTTGTGAAAATCAGATGAAAGAGGGAGAGAAATGCTGCAAAATTTTTACATTTTATTAACAGTACAGCAGTGAAATCCCACAAGACCTCTGCAGGAGCAGATAACCTGGAAGGGCTAAAGTGTCTGCAAAAATCGAATAGAATATGCGTCTCTTTCTGTTATCCTAAGATTGGGCCCTCCTTATACTAAAACCATTTTGAAAAAGTCCATATGTAAATGAAGTTGTTACTAACTAGGAGTGAAGCAGTATTTTCTAGTTATCTCTACTTTAGGGAGAGTTCTGGGAGGAACCTCCTGAACTAGTGAAAGGTTCTAAATGACACAGCGAATGAATTGGGGTTTGTGTTTCAAGGATTTTGCTGTAGCTGAGTGCTCCAGAACGACTCAGGCGTGGCAGATCCATTGTTACTAAAGCTGACTTGGTAATAACCTATATAAATAAACAAATAAGAGTTTTGTGCATTCATCAAATGCATTCTATCTGTCTGCATCAATATTAGAAGGAACCTTTAGCTGGAAAAAGGCAAAGCTCATTCTCATGGCAGCCTGGGTAAACTGGCTTAGGAGTGGATCGACTGCGGCTGCCTGCTGTTTAGATTGCTCACCCAGTTGCTTGCTAAAACCCAGAAGGGTCGACTCCACTCAAAATCAACACCACCATTTTCTAGCCATTCTATAATATGAATATTAAGTGGGTATTAGGCACTAAACCAGGAGCCAACAGAATATTATACAAGCATTAAACATGTTCATGAAGAATTTGTATTAAAACTGGAAAATTATTATATAAAAAGCAGGATAAATTTATATATTCAATATAATCTCAATAATGCACAAATTAGGATCAGAGAAAAAGTATTACCAAGAGTTCTCTCTGGTGGTGGCAATATAAAGGATATTTATTTTCTTAATTCATATCAGAAAATTTTTTCTATGAAGAGCACACATTCTTTTATAAATAAAGGGTGAGGAGAGTGGATAAGAGGTAAGCAGTTCATTTTAACAAGGTCCATTTCTTTCTGAGTATGCTTCCTACTATTAAAGATCAAATTAATTGAGGTCCACAACAGAGAAAATAATTTAAGAATTTGTGAATTGTGTTTCAGCTTACACTTCAAACTCCAAATGCCTAATCAATGCTATTAAAATTAGGTTTTTATGAAAAGTAAGCAAAAAATTAATTTGAAATTTATATTATTATTTTCCTTGATACAAATGTTTCCTGAGTCATAGGAAACTGAGATGGTGTAAGCTTTTCTTCTTCCTCTATCTTTTCTCAGTGCAAACCTTCATTTTAAACAGAATACATGGCATATTAGTAATCTAAGCTTTCATTCATAAAGTGGAAAGATGCTGCCACCTACCCTTTCCTATGTCCCACTGCTATCCAGCAAATAAATACACTGAGGAGCTGAGAATGACCACCACTGACCCAAGCACCTAGAATATGTATTTGTGCTCCAGATTCTACACTCTCTGACAACTTGGAATGACAAACTACTGAGATTTATATGTTCCTGAAACGTAAGTTGCTGTAGTTCTGCTATTTCTTTCATAAACCAAAAGATGCTTAATAAATAGACCTAATTCACTTTATCTATGAGTAACCAAGTCATCAGATGTAGGACTGTTATCTGTGTAGGAGCACAGGGCATACCATGCCAACCTGTCTCCTTCCACATCCCTAAATTGGAGAGTTAAGCTATTTATCCATTATCACTTTGCCCTGAGGGTTGCTCACTGACTGCTTTCTTTGCAATGTCCTAAAAATCACCTAGTTACAATAGGATTCTGAGATCATTCAGCTTTCCTCGTGGCTCAGATGATAAAAGAATCCACCTGCCATTCAGGAGACCTGGGTTCAATCCAGGGTTGGGAAGATCCCCTGGAGAAGGGAATGGCAACCCACTCCAGTATTATTACCTGGAGAATCCCCAAGGACAGAGGAGCCTGGTGGGCTCACAGTCCATTGGGTCACAAAGAGTCAGCCACAACTGAAGTGACTAAGCACAGTACTGAGATCATTTACTTATATCACTCCTAACTCCTAAACTCCCTCTAACAAGTTGTGACATACAGATCATGAAAAATCTTTCTGTGCAGGGGGACTGACAAAAAGCAACTTTGGTCAACCACTGCTTCTAACCTGGATCAAAGCTAAGGTTAACTGGTAAAGTCACAAACCCTAAAAACATAAGTGATTAATTAAATCTCTATTTTTGTATCATATCTCCAGAAAGGTCTGAGTGTGGAAAAAAAATTATAGGATCAAAAACATTGATTGGAAGGCCTGAAATAAGATAATTTCTGAGACAAAACAAATCCTAAGAAGCAAAAACTGAAGAGACATCAGTTTTGACCAAACCTCTATAGCAACGTAGAATTTTAAATGAGATCTGTACTATTAAAATGGCTAAAAAAGAGAACACTCTTACATAATTAGTTTTGTGCAATGATGTCTCTACTATTTGTTTCTCTGCAAATTTTACTTCTGACATTTCCCTACAGTTACCCATATTCCCTCCATATTCAGTTATCTAATCTAGTGCCAAATTTTCCCTTGCTAGTTTATGCCACTCCCAGGAGATGAAATGGAGAACTTGGAAAATTTTACCCCAATCTTCTACTGCAGATTTCAGCAGCAGTTGAGTAAGACCCAGGAAGAAGGAATAAAATATCACTCTTAGCCCATAAGATACTGAGGGAATATCACATTATATCAGGACTGCCCTATCTTCATATCCCTGGAACCAGAAAACCATCCTAGGCAGTTAACCTTAAAATGTTATTCTGTATTTCCTTAACATCTTCCTAATTCTTTTCAAACTTCCTTTTATTCATTGCAAAGAAACCTCCCTTAAGCTTTCCTTATTGGAATGCAACATTGATTTAGGGAAAATAAAAGCATCAACTAATTTATAGCAAAGATTTTAGACTTGACTTTTCCCCCAAGAAGCTTTATTAGCCTGTAAAACATAACCAAAAGCCTTAAAAGAATCTAAAACCACCTAATCATAAAAGATTTTGTATTGGCACATTCTGGGAGTCTTGTTTATCCCACAAATAGAGCCATTCATTATGTGCTTTTGTTTCCCAGCATCTCATTAACTCATCTTGCACAGCATATCTAAAATAGTCTCTTCTGCTTTTTCTTTACAATTCAGAATTATCTTTGAAAATGGTTTTCAAATACATCAGGGCTCCACCACATTTCAAGATCAAAGAGAAATATTGAAAATGTAAACACAGTCCCAGGGAGTGCCAGGAGAATATTTTCTATCCTTCATTCATCAATACACTGCGCTACACAAGATAAAATATACAGCATGCTCCCTGTCTTCAAGAAGTTTATACTACCACCTACCTGAGGAGAAAGGGCACACACAAAGCAAGAGTAAGCAATACAAATAGCATCTACTAAAGCCCAAAGGTTGACAATGACAGTGTACAATGTATATTATAGCATCTTTGTTGTTATTCAGTCCTAAGTCATGTCCGACTCTTTGTGACCCCATAAACAGCAGCACGCCGGGCTTCCCTGTCCACTATCTCCCAGAGTTTGCTCAAACTCATGTCCATTGAACCAGTCATGCAATCCAAACATCTCATCTTCTGTTGACCCCTTTGCCTCCTGCTCTCAATCTTTCCCAGCTTCAGGGTCTTTTCCAATGAGTCAGCTCTTCAAATCAGGTGGCCAAAGTTATCGTGTATAATACTATATATTATAGTGTACAATACAAAGTTATTATAGTGTATAACATATAGTATATACTGTATATTATAGTGTACAATATTGGTATTTGGAGATTAGGAAAAATTAAGTATTGAGGTCCAAAAAGCAGGTTTCTAGAAAATAGATGTGCCTCAAGATAGCTAATATGTAGAGAGAGTGACTCAAAACATAGAGACCAATGTGTGTTTGTGGAACCCTGAGAGTTTTTTTGATGCATTTGAACTGTGGTGTTGGGGAAGACTCTTGAGGGTCCCTTGGACTGCAAGGAGATCCAACCAGTCCATTCTGAAGGAGATCAACCCTGGGATTTCTTTGGAAGGAATGATGCTAAAGCTGAAGCTCCAGTACTTTGGACACCTCATGCAAAGAGTTGACTCACTGGAAAAGACTCTGATGCTGGGAGGGATTGGGGGCAGGAGGAGAAGGGGACGACCCAGGATGAGATGGCTGGATGGCATCACTGACTCAATGGACGTGAGTCTGAGTGAACTCCGGGAGATGGTGATGGACAGGGAGGCCTGGCGTGCTGCGATTCATGGGGTCACAAAGAGTCAGACACAAATGAGAGACTGAACTGAACTTAACTGAACTGAGAGGTTTTTGTTCAGAACCAAGGGTACTTGGGAAACTCCTGGAATACCTTGAAACAGATAAATGCAAAAATGGAAAGCACAGTATACCCATTATATTACTGTATAATAAATGATCCTAAAATTTAATGGCTTAAAACAATCATTTTGTTATTCTCATGAATTTGGTATGTCAAAAATTTAGAAAGAATAAATTAGGAATGTTTATGTCAATATGTGCTCCATATTGACACTGGTCTCACCTGGGAAGACTTGAAGTCTACAAACTATGGCCATAAAAAGGCTCATTCACTCTCATTCTTCTAGGCTAGGATGACTTAAAGATGAGGACTGCTGCCAAGACACCTGCATGTGGCCTCTCCATATGACCTTGCTTCCTCACAATATGGCAGCCCCGGAGTAGTCAGAGTTCTTACATGGCAGCAGCTCAGGGTTCCAAACAGTGGTGTCACAGGAAAGAAGCTACATCATCTATTGGTCCAGTTCTGGAAATCACAGTGTGATTCCCATCATACTCTTTGTCAAAGCAGTCACAAGCCTATATAGATTTAAAGAGTGATATCATAGAACCCACCTCTCAAAAGGTAAAATGTTAAAGAATTTTGAGGTCATGTTTCAATATCAACAAAAACAGGTTTCCTGAGTATCTTTTCTGACAGCATCTAAAATACTTTACAATTTCACAAATTCCCATTGATATACATGAAAGGAAAAAGAGTAGAAATTTTGTGTCCAAGGCTGGGATTACCATATGTCTCAGTTCTCCCAGGAACAGTCCCCGTTTACACACATCCCAAAGTAATGATTAATTGCCCCCCTTTCACTCTTAAAAGTGCCCAGTTTAATAAGTTACACAATAATCTTATTTGATATTCAGTTCAGTTCAATTCAGTCACTCAGTCGTGTCCGACTCTGCAACCCCATGAATCGCAGCACGCCAGGCCTCCCTGTCCATCACCAACTCCTGGAGTTCACTCAGATTCACATCCATCGAGTCCATGATGCCATCCAGCCATCTCATCCTCTGTCGTCCCCTTCTCCTCCTGCCCCCAATCCCTCCCAGCATCAGAGTCTTGTCCAATGAGTCAACTCTTCGCATGAGGTGTCCAAAGTACTGGAGCTTCAGCTTTAGCATCATTCCTTCCAAAGAAATCCCAGGGCTGATCTCCTTCAGAATGGACTTGTTGGATCTCCTTGCAGTCCAAAGGACTCTCAAGAGTCTTCTCCAACACCACAGTTCAAAAGCAACAATTCTTTGGCACAAGTTCCTATAATTCAAAGGCCATGACTATATGTACAAAGTAAAATTCACATCCTTGTTTCTCAAAAAAAACTCTTTAAAATATCCAGGTTATTTACATGAATATTCCAAATGCACTTGCTTTTTGAACAACATGCAAGTTACTTTACCAGTATGTGAGGATACCAACCAGAAGCTGATAAGAATAAGGTCATACCAGGACCATGTAATTCTAAGGCTCTCTGCTAATCCAGGTCCCACAACAGAGAACAAGACAGGGTATACACCCAGTTTTGTTTGTTCATGTAAGCAATCAGTACCTTCTATGCTAATACTTGTAAAATTCTAAATTTTGCAGAGTAGCAGCCTCTCCATGCTTCTATAAAGCTGTAAGTGACAAAAATACTAAAAAGATCCATATGACCAAACTGCACATTATTGATTTCAAAGGAAGGTTTTCTTACTTTACTTTAGAAAATGGGCAAGTCAAAGAACAGTTGAATACTTTTTTAGGTACTCTTTTAAAACACTGAAACTTGTTTATGGTAATTTTAAGCAAGGGGGTTTATTTTCCTAAGTAGAAGACTTTTTTTCTCTTGGACACTATTGAACAAGACAGGCTACCTGCTGACATTAAATTGCAGGTATTTACAATTTCAGTTAGCACTTTCCCATGAATGTAAGGCCATTTTGTTACGGCTTCTAACAGAGTTTGCTATTAGTGAAATCACCATCTTTAACATAAAAACCAACAAAGAAGAAATGTGAAAGAACTTGGTTTACATTAAACTAAGAAAAATGTATTAACTATGGACGTGTAATGTCAGGCCATAAAATTCTTGGCCTTGCCACCAATGGGTCTTCTCCCCTGTCTGTGCCTACTCTGGTGTAACAGGAGTTTCCACCAAAATGTCCATTTAGAGATCTTCCACTAAGAGGTTGTCATTACTCCTCTAGATTCAGTTAACCAGTTTCAGTTCTTCTTGAAAGTTGGGGAGGGCTACATGGACCTAACCCGCCTTAATCTAATCTTACTATGCTTATGTGAAGAATCTCATTTTCAATCACTCAGTCACATCCGACTCTGCAACCCCACAGACTGTAGCCCACCAAACCCCTCTGTCCATGGAATTCTCCAGACAAGAATACTGCAGTGGGTTGCCATTTCCTACTCCAGGGGATCTTCCCAACGCAGGGATCAAACCACATCTCCTGTGTCACCTACATTGGCAGGCAAATTCTTTACCAAAAAAAAACAAAACAAACCCGCAATACTGCTAGCACGTCTCTATCCATAACAATCTCTAGACAAAGCTATTAAGAGTTCAATGCTAGTAAAAGAGTTATTCCAAACTCATCCCTGGTTTAAGTTCCAGAATTTAGCATACTCCAGAGTACAACTCTCACTTCATCTACAAACCTCTTCTGGTTAAGGCTCTGTGTTGCAGGTCTCCAAATCCACCCCCAGATTCAGTGATTTGTTAGAACTCACAGGACTTACAGGTAAAATTTATTACAGTGAAAGGACACAAAGCAAAATCAGTAAAGGCAAATGGTACATGGGATGAAATCTGAAGGAAAAATCAGACGTAGTTCCGAGGAGTCTCCCTGCATAGTCAGATGGGATCAATTCCTCCAGCACCAAACTGTGTGATATGTGTGAAATGTTGTCTACCAGAGAATCTCATTAGAAACTCAGACCCCAGTGTTTTTACTGAGAGCTGCTGAACATATACCAAAACTCCAGATTCTCAGAATGAAAGCAGGTGTTAAACACAAGCCATATTGCTTAAATAAACATTTTAGGCACAGTAAACCATAAGTTAGAAAATGGTGAAAACATTCTCCAAATCTGAGAACCCAGATGCCAGACAAGGGCTAACTTTGCAAGCAGACTTCCCTGATAGCTCAGTTGGTAAAGAATCTGCCTGCAATGCAGGAGACCCCAGTTCAATTCCTGGATCAGAAAGATCCCCTGGAGAAGGGATAGGCTACCCACTCCAGTATTCTTGGGTTCCCCTTGTGCCTCAGCTGGTAAAGAATCCACCTGCAATGTGGGAGACCTGGGTTTGAAATCTGGGTTGGGATGATCCCCTGGAGAAGGGAAAGGCTGCTGCTGCTGCCACTGCTGCTTGCTAAGTCGCTTCAGTCTTGTCCAACTCTGTGCAACCCCAGAGACGGCAGCCCACCAGGCTCCCCCATCCCTGGGATTCTCCAGGCAAGAACACTGGAGTGGGTTGCCATTTCCTTCTCCAATGAGTGAGAGTGAAAAGTGAAAGTGAAGTCTCTCAGTCATGTCCGACTCTTCGTGACCCCATGGACTGTAGCCTACCAGGCTCCTCTGTCCATGGGATTTTTCAGGCAAGAGTACTGGAGTGGGGTGCCATTGCCTTCTCCCACTCAAGTATTCTGATCTGGAGAATTCCATGAACTGTATAGTCCATAGGGTCTCAAAGAGTTGGAAGCAACTTAGCAGCAGCAGCAGCAAGCAATTTTCACTTTCTGAAGATAGCGGTCCCAGGCCAGTTGTGTTAACTTTTCTATACAAGTTCCCTGGCCACTGAAATCTAGGACCCCTTTCTTGATACCAGGCTCCCTGAAAGACTAAAGCCTCCCAAATTTTTGCAAACTGCCTGCAGCCTTTTCTTAAGGCCTTCAGGTGGATTTTTCAGGTTTTGTTTTGCCCCAGCTGCCTGATTATTTGCACAACAGTCAAAACCAGGACAGTCTTGTGCTCCTTCTGATGCCAGTGTTCAAAGTACAATGATAGTAGAGAGCCAGCCAAAAGACTCCATCCACATTTGTGACAGTCATGTTTATTACTCCTAGCTTTTCCCCTAGGAGAAGGCAATGGCAACTCACTCCAGTACTCTGGCCTGGAAAATCCCATGGACGGGAGAGCCTGGTAGGCTACAGTCCATGGGGTTGCGAAGAGTCAGACACGACTGAGCGACTTCACTGTCAGTTTTCACTCTCATGCATTGGAAAAGGAAATGGCAACCCACTCCAGTGTTCTTGCCTGGAGAATCCCAGGGACAGCAGAGCCTGGTGGGCTGCTGTCTATGGGGGTCGCACAGAGTCAGACATGACTGAAGCGACTTAGCAGCAGCAGCAGCTCTTCCCTAGAGCTGTCCCTCTCACCACTGCCATCTCTCATTTCTAGCAGTGCTTTCCCTATCAAAATATATGGCAAGCCAGACAGGAGGATTTTAAGAATTAAACCATGCCTGGACAGTTCCAACGAGGGAATATATCAACATATTTGTTTACTTATGCAATTCTCCAATAACACATTTCTAAAACAAAGGGGCTGCTTTGGCACCTATTTCATGTTACTTAGCAAGCCCTTATGTAATCTCTTCCCCTAGGAGTTCTGTTCAGCCACCTGGAAGGTGAGTGAAGATTGGAACATTTTAATATATTCTACATAAAATTATCCTTCAGGGAATTTCCTAGATGCTCCTAAATTTGAAAGCAAGAAATGAACCTTTGATAGAGCTCTGTGGCTGCAGGAAAGAAACCTTAGACAGAAACTTTTCTGCCCCTCTGGAGCATCATTTGACTGCAATTTTGTACCAATCTAATATTCAGGCATATCTGCAACAGTGAGGCTCAAAATTCCATTCTCCCAATATTAGCTCTTTGCAACACAACATCTCTTACTCCTCCCATTTCCATAAAGCCCAAGTTGCACTTTAGAAACTGTTTCTCCCAAAGATCATTTTTAATTCAATTTAAATTAAGCAAATGTTCACTTGAGCAGCTAAAGCTCTCTTAAGGACACTTAAATTAACGATAATTATTTAAACATTCACATACTAGTATGCAGTTCTCCTGATTTATCCTCCAATCAACATAATTCAAAATTATATCCATGGAGAGAAACCTAATTTATGTCCTTTATAGGAATAAAAACTATTTATTTTGAGGGTTATTTTAAAGAAAATGAAATGATTGAAGTTCAGTTCAGTTCAGTCGCTCAGTCGAGTCCGACTCTTTGTGACCCCATGAATTGCAGCACACCAGGCCTCCCTATACATCACCAACTCCCGGAGTCCACCCAAACCCATATCCATTGTGTTGGTGATGCCATCCAACAATCTCATCCTCTGTCATCCCCTTCTCATCCTGCCCTCAATCTTTCCCTGCATCAGGGTCTTTTCAAATGAGTCAGCTCTCTACATCAGGTGGCCAAAGTATTGGAGTTTCAGCTTCAACATCAGTCCTTCCAATGAACACCCAGGACTGATCTCCTTTAGAATGGACTGGTTGGATACCCTTGCAGTCCAAGGGACTCTCAAGAGTCTTCTCCAACACCATAGTCCAAAAGCATCAATTCTTCGGCACTCAGCTTTCTTCACAGTCCAACTCTCACATCCATACCTGACTACTGGAAAAACCATAGCCTTGACTAGACCTTTGTTGGCAAAGTAATGTCTCTGCTTTTTAATATGCTGTCTAGCTTGGTCATAACTTTCCTTCCAAGGAATAAACGTCTTTTAATTTCATGGCTGCAATCATTATCTGCAGTGATTTTGGAGCCCAAAAAAATAAAGTCTGACACTGTTTCCCCATCTATTTCCCATGAAATGATGGGACCAGATGCCATGATCTTCATTTTCTGAATGTTGAGTTTAAGCCAACTTTTTCACTGTCCTCTTTCAGTTTCATGAAGAGGTTTTTTAGTTCCTCTTCACTTTCTGCCATCAGGGTGGTGTCATCTGCATATCTGAGGTTATTGATATTTCTCCTAATCTTGATTCCAGCTTGTGCTTCTTCCAGCCCAGCGTTTTTCATGATGTACTCTGCATAGAAGTTAAATAAGCAGGGAGCCTTGACGTACTCCTTTTCCTATTTGGAACCAGTCTGTTGTTCCATGTCCAGTTCTAACTGTTGCTTCCTGACCTGCATATAGGTTTCTCAAGAGGCAGGTCAGGTGGTCTGGTATTCCCACCTCTTTCAGAATTTTCCACAGTTTGTTGTGATCCACACAGTCAAAGGCTTTAAAATAGTCAATAAAGCAGAAATAGATGTTTTTCTGGAACTCTCTTGCTTTTTCAATGATCTAGCAGATGTTGGCAATCTGATCTCTGGTTCCTCTGCCTTTTCTAAAACCAGCTTGAACATCTGGAAGCTCACAATTCACGTATTGCTGAAGCCTGGCAATATGTGAAATGATTGAAATTGTCTCCTAAATTCTTCACCTTCACATCACAGTTACAATGCATTCCACACAGTCTTGGGTAGTTTTAAAACTTTAAATTCTTGAAATTTTGCCATTTGCAGCAACATGGATGGACTTGGAGAGTATTACACTAAGTGAAATAAGTCAAAGACAAATACTGTATGACATGATATATGTGGAATTTAAAAATTACAACTAGTGAATAAAAGAAAAAGAAGCAGAGTCACAGAAATAGATAACCAATTAATGGTTACCTGAGGGGAGAGCAAAAGTAGGAGGGTCAATATAGGGGTAAGAGAAGAAAAGAGATTATCATATGTGTGAAACTTCCAAAAATTATAAAGCATTATAGAATTTAAAGAATCTTTCATTTAATTTTAAAATAAAAAGAGATTTGCCTCAATTTTCCTGTCTCCTATTTTACAATAACTTTGAAAGATGGTCCCACTGGGAAAATCAGAGGGAGGTATACACAGGATCTCTCTGCATTATTCCTTACAACAGTATATAAATCTACAATTATCTTAAAGTAAAACATTTAATTTAAAAAATGTTAACCTATTAACATAATTTTGTGTTAGAAATCAGCTTTTAACTGAAAGCAAGGTCACAAATCAAGTAAATATAGAAAGACCATGTAGTCTAGAAAAATGACCTTCAGAATTAGAAAGCTTCCATTCAGTCCCAGAAATCTGGGACTATTACATGCTATTAAAACTCTGTAATCTCTTGGGTACTCAGTTTTCTCATCTTTACAACAGAGATAGTAATGCTTGTTTTGCAGGATTGTTGTAAGGAATAAATTAGATAATCAGTGTCTGGCACCTTGGTTCGCACTCAAGAAATGAGAGCTATTTTGTTAAGAGGTAAGCAGTAAAGGAGTAAAACATTGGAGCTTCCCCCAAGAAGACAGAATTTGGGGATATGCTGGGAGAGGTTCTGGAAGCTCAAGGCAGCTTGTAGCAAACAGATGCTGGAGAACTGTGGGGGCCAAATCTTTTACAACAGCTACCTCTTCACCCCACCCTGGAATGCTCTCCCCAGATATCTATTTGTCCAGTTTTTTCAGTTTATCCAGGTCACTGCTAAAATCAGTCTATGGAGAGAATTAATCTGACTATCCCATATGACATAACTTCATCATTGTTTACAACCTCATTTCATCACAATCTGAAGGTATGTGTTTATTTGATATCCTTTCTCTTCTTTCTCTTCTTTCTTTTCTCTTCTGTGCTCCAAATAGGATGTAAGCTTCATAAGAGCATAAACATGGATTGTTTATTATTATATTCCTAGGATCTAGAACTTAAGAAGGCAATGGCACCCCACTCCAGTACTCATCCCCGGAAAATCCCATGGAGGGAGGAGCTTGGTAGGCTGCAGTCCATGGGGTCCTAAGAGTCGGACACGACTGAGCGACTTCACTTTCGCTTTTCATTTTCATGCATTGGAGAAGGAAATGGCAACCCACTCCGGTGTTCTTGTCTGGAGAATCCCAGAGACGGGGGAGCCTGGTGAGCTGCCGGCTATGACGTTGCACAGAGTCGGACACGACTGAAGCGACTTAGCAGCCGCAGCAGCAGCAGGGTCTAGAACAACACTGTGTATAGCATGTGCTTGATAAAGATTCTTTGATTACTGGGTAAATTCTTGCTTACGGAAGCCTAAATGTTTCAGGTAGTTGTTTTTCCAAATATATGGAAAGAATAAAGAGAGAGGAGAAAAAAAATCACATTCATTGCTTTCTAAACAAAATAATTCCACGTTCATCTTCTCCTACTAGTCTCTTATTTCTACACATGATTTCATTCACACATCCAACTTAGCACCTGTTGCATAAAAGACACTCAGGACATGAAGTGACTTCATAAAAATTGTCAGTGTTTAAAGTTCTGTCTTCTAAAATTAGCTTTTGTCCTCAGTAGAATCAAGGAAGCTAATGTCTATACCCTGGTTCTCAATAAGAGCAAATGAACAAGTCAAACACTGTTAAAAAAAAAAACTATAAACAGACCCTACTTTCTCTTTGGTATTACTCTACTTCATCAAGATGCATTCCACACTTTATAACTAGAACATAATCATCAAACTAGTCCTTGATTACCTAATCTAGGGCAACATCTCACCCAGGCCTAGGACTTTTCTAAATTCAATGACTCCATTTTAGCATCCTCCAATCCTACCAAAAAGGAGATCATATAGTCATATATCTCCCCTTTTTATAAAACACTATGACTTTCACTGGATATTTTCTACCTAACCTTTTCTAAGGACAGCACAAGTATTCTGGCTGAAAGTAAGTCACTCAGTATAATCTAAGACAAGAATGCATGAAATTACAATACCAACTTCAGGTTTACTTCCATTCTGGTGATTTGCAATAACAATCACTTCTCTACTAGGAGATAGTAATTTTTAATACTTTTCACTATTACTTTTATACTACAGTCTGTCTTACAAAAGGCCAAATTTCACATGAAACTTTCAACTCCAGTGAAATACTATATCATCATCTTTGGAAAATCATACATTGTTTCATCTCGAATAGCAAAGTATTAGAGAAGTAACACCAAGTTGTAAATTGTCTATAGCCATGGAGACAATTCTCTATGCAATTAACCCTGCCAATACAAATTTTCAATGCTAACTAAAGCTTTTAATCAGACCAGGCAGCTTCCACTAAAACAAAACCCTAAGCTGGTTGAAATGGGAAACAAATATAGACATGTAACAGGAGGGAGATGACTGTGCCCAAACACTTATTTTTTAAACATGTCTAAGAAAGCAAAAGCTCTTATATAAAAAGAACGGGGGTTTGGACAGTCAGTAAGTTCTTTATTATATACTGCCGATTGAAATTTGGCATGCTAAGGAAACAAGAAATATCAAGGTGGGTGATAGTAGGGGGAAAAGCTATCAGGCTGTGATTTGATTTTAAAATTTATTTCTTATACAACTGTATTCTTAAAAGCAGGAAAATGGGTTAGTCAGAAGCCCAAAAGAGACAATTAGAGTTCTTGATATCTGAGTTCTTTTATAGAAATATTATATCCCAACAGATTAGGCTAGAGATGTTCTACAAGGTACACACGTAGCATAAAGCATCGCAAATTACCAAACGAATGCAGAAGCAGAAGAACCTCTCAGCTCGCTCACCTGTAAACCAGAACATTCCATCTTCCTGTGACTGTTTTCGCAGTTAACTTTTAAGAGACTTGGAATATGGAGGATGAATCTAAATCACTTTCTCCTCTAAGCGAATTAAGTGCCTGATTGACAAATGCTTCTGTGATGCTGCCTTTCTTTTTGTTTACTTAAACATGTCTATATTGTCAGCCTGCTGTATGAACAGGTTGTCTGATGATATACTGGGAGTTCAACAACAGTCCATATATTATGACTCCACTTATGAATAGTATTGAATATGGAAGTATAAGTGTAAAAGATTACATTAAGTGATGGTATGAGAGGTCAGATTGTTGGATTTTTCCTATGATCTATATTTTCAAAAGGTCCATAATAAATATTATTCTCTTAAAATAAAAGGGTTATTTTAATATCTTCAGTTCAGTTCAGTCGCTCAGTCATGTCCGACTCTTTGCAACCTCATGAATCGCAGCATGCCAGGCCTCCCTGTCCATCACCAACTCCCAGAGGTCACTCAGACTCATGTCCATCGAGTCAGTGATGCCATCCAGCCATCTCATCCTCTGTCATCCCCTTTTCCGGCCCCCAATCCCTCCCAGCTTCAGAGTCTTTTCCAATGAGTCAACTCTTCGCATGAGGTGGCCAAAGTACTGGAGTTTCAGCTTTAGCATCGTTCCTTCCAAAGAAATCCCAGGGTTGATCTCCTTCAGAATGGACTGGCTGGATCTCCTTGCAGTCCAAGGGACTCTCAAGAGTCTTCTCCAACACCACAGTTCAAACGCATCAATTCTCCAGCGCTCAGCCTTCTTCACAGTCCAACTCTCACATCCATACATAACCACTGGAAAAATCATAGCCTTGACTAGACGGACCTTTGTTGGCAAAGTAATGTCTCTGCTTTTGAATATACTATCTAGGTTGGTCATAACTTTTCTTCCAAGGAGTAAGCGTCTTTTAATTTCATGGCTGTAATCACCGTCTGCACTGATTTTGGAGCCCCAAAAATAAAGTCTGACACTGTTTCCACTGTTTCCTCATCTATTTGCCATGAAGTGATGGGACCAAATGCCATGATCTTCATTTTCTGAATGTTGAGCTTTAAGCCAACTTTTTCACTCTCCTCTTTCACTTTCATCAAGAGGCTTTTTAGTTCCTCTTCACTTTCTGCCATAAGGGTGGTGTCATCTGCATATCTGAGGTTATTGATATTTCTCCCGGCAATCTTGATTCCAGCTTGTGTTTAATATCTTAAGACCCTCTGAAAGTGAAGTCGCTCAGTTGTGTCCAACTCTTTGCGACCCCATGAACTGTAGCTTACCAGGATCCTCTGTCCATGGGATTTTCCAGGCAAGAGTACTGGAGTGGGTTGCCATTTCCTTCTCCAGGGGATCTTCCTGACCAAGAGATTGAACCCCAGTCTCCCTCATTCTAGGCAGATGCTTTACCATCTGAGCCACTAGGGAAGTCTAACTGTGGCTCAGATCATGAACTCCTGACTGCCAAATTCAGACTTAAATTGAAGAAAGTAGGGAAAACCACTAGACCATTCAGGTATGACCTAAATCCAATCCCTTATGATTATACAGTGGAAGTGGGAAATAGATTTAAGGGACTAGATCTGATAGATAGAGTGCCTGATGAACTATGGATGGAGGTTCATGACATTGTACAGAAGACAGGGATCAAGACCATCCCCAGGGAAAAGAAATGCAAAAAAGCAAAATGGCTGTCTGGGGAGGCCTTACAAATAGCTGTGAAAAGAAGAGAAGTGAAAAGCAAAGGAGAAAAGGAAAGATATAAGTATCTGAATGCAGAGTTCCAAAGAATAGCAGGGAGAGATAAGAAAGCCGTCCTCAGCGATCAATGCAAAGAAATACAGTAAAACAACAAAATGGGAAAGACTAGAGATCTCTTCTAGAAAATTAGAATTATTGACTATGCCAAAGCCTTTGACTGTGTGGATCACAATAAACTGTGGAAAGTTCTTCAAGAGATGGGAATACCAGACCACCTGAGCTGCCTCTTGAGAAACCTATATGCAGGTCAGGAAGCAACAGTTAGAACTGGACATGGAACAACAGACTGGTTCCAAATAGGAAATAGAGTATGTCAAGCCTGTATATTGTGACCCTGCTTATTTAACTTCTATGCAGAGTACATCATGAGAAACGCTGGGCTGGAAGAAGCACAAGCTGGAATCAAGATTGCCGGGAGAAATATCAATAACCTCAGATATGCAGATGACACCACCCTTATAGCAGAAAATGAAGAGGAACTAAAGAGCCTCTTGACGAAACTGAAAGAGGAAAGTGAAAAAGTTGGCTTAAAGCTCAACACTCAGAAAACTAAGATCATGGCATCTGGTCCCATCATTTCATGGGAAATAGATGGGGAAACAGTGGAAACAGTGCCAGACTTTATTTTTTGGGACTCCAAAATCACTGCAGATGGTGACTGTAGCCATGAAATTAAAAGATGTTTACTCCTTGGAAGAAAAGTTATGACCAACCTAGATAGCATATTCAAAAGCAGAGACATTACTTTGCCAACAAAGGTCCATCTAGTCAAGGCTATGGTTTTTCCAGTGGTCATGTATGGATGTGAGAATTGGACTGTGAAGAAAGCTGAGTGCCGAAGAATTGATGCTTTTGAACTGTGGTGTTGGAGAAGACTCTTGAGAGTCCCTTGGACTGCAAGGAGATCCAACCAGTCCATTCTGAAGGAGATCAGTCCTGGGTGTTCATTGGAAGGACTGATGTTGAAGCTGAAATTCCAATACTTTGGCCACCTCATGCGAAGAGTTGATTCATTGGAAAAGACTCTGATGCTGGGTGGGATTTGGGGCAGGAGGAGAAGGGGATGACCCAGGATGAGATGGCTGGATGGCATCACTGACTCGATGGACATGAGTCTGAGTGAACTCTGGGAGTTGGTGATGGACAGGGAGGCCTGGCATGCTGCGATTCATGGGGTCACAAAGAGTTGGACAAGACTGAGCGACTGAACTAAACTGAACTGAAAGCAACAAGATCAAACTCTAAACTTGACAGGGGGTGGGTGGGTGCATTCAATTCCATGTGAGACACATCCATCTACCTTTAATATATCCAAATCCCTTGCAAAGACTTCCAGAACTTTGACTCTTCAGAATGGAGACAACCACAAATGTCCAAGCACATGAAAGAGCTTGGCATCAGGACTTCAAAGAAATCTGTCCACATGCCTTTTAGAGTTTCATTTACAATACAAGAATTGACTCAGGTAATTAAGTTGCATATTTGGGCAAAGGATATAGAGTTAATGAGGTAAATGTTAAATTATTTAAATATAACCATGCCCTAAAATATGATAAAATTTTCATTAAGTATTTACCAAAGAGAAAAATTGATCTTTATCCAATAAAACCAAAGTTTTGAGAACAATGCAAATATTACAAACTTCTCAATATTAATTACTTCTAACCTGTCATTTATTTTTAAGGGTTTTACATAAAGAAAACTATTTAAAATATTTTTTACATGTATTTACAGATTCAGTTCAGTTCATTTGCTCAGTCATGTCCAAATCTTTGCAACCCCATGGACTGCAGCATGCCAGGCTTCCCTGTCCATCACCAACTCCCAGAGCTTGCTCAAACTCATGTCCATCAAGTCACTGATGCCATCCAACCATCTCATCCTCTGTTGTCCCCTTCTCCTCCTACCTTCGATCTGTCCCAGCATCAGAATCTTCCAGTAAGTCAGTTCTTCACATCAGGTGGCCAAAGTATTGGAACTTCAGCTTCAGCATCAGTCCTTCCAATGAATATTCAAGACTGATTTCCTTTAGGATTGACTGGTTTGATCTCCTTGCAGTCCAAGGGACGCTCAAGAATCTTCTCCAACACCACAGTTTAAAAGCATCAATTCTTAACTCACATCCATACACGACTACTGGAAAAACCATAGCTCTGACTAGACAGAACTTTGTTGGCAAAGTAATGTCTCTTCTTTGTTAATATGCTGTGTAGGTTGGTCATAGCTTTTCTTTTCCAAGGAGCAAGCGTCTTTTAATTTCATGGCTGCAGTCACCATCTGCAGTGATTTTGGAGTCCAAGAAAATAAAATCTCTCACTGTTTCCATTGTTTTCCCATCTATTTGCCAAGAAGTAATGGGACTAGATGCCATGATATTAGTTTTTTGAATGCGGAGTTGTAAGCCAGCTTTGTCACTCTCCTCTTTCACTTTCATCAAGAGGCTCTTTAGTTCCTTTTCACTCTCTGCCATAAGAGTGGTGTCTTCTGCATATCTGAGCTTATTGATATTTCTCCTGGAAATCTTGATTCCTGCTTGTGCTTCATCCAGCCTGGCATTTCGCATGAGGTATTCTGAAAATAAGTTAAATAAGCAGGGTGACAGTATACAGCCTTGGTGTACTCCTTTCCCAATTTGGAACCAGTCCGTTGTTCCATGTCCATTTCTAACTGTTGCTTCCTGACCTGCATGCAGATTTCTCAGGAAGCAGGTAAAGTGGTCTGGTATTCCCATCTCTTGAAGAATTTTCCACAGTTTGTTGTGATCCACACAGTCAAAGGCTTTGGTGTAATCAATAAAGCAGAAATAGGTGTTTTTCTGGAACTCTCTTGCTTTTTCTATGATCCAGTGGATGCTGGCAATTTGATCTCTGACTCCTCTGCCTTTTCTAAATCCAGCTTAAACATCTGAAAGTTCTCGGTCACTTACTGTTGAAGCCTGGCTTGGAGAATTTTGAGCATTACTTTGCTACCGTATGAGATGAGTGTTCAAACTACCACACAATTTACAGATTATCTTTTTGAACTTTGCAGTTTTTAAGCTGAAAAGACATTTCAAAATGTTAGCTAAGAGTGACTATCTCTGAAGGGTGATTTTTTTTCTTAATGGCTTTCTCTAGTTTCCAAGTTCTTTTCATTGAGCATTTATCAAATTTTATAATCAGAATTTATAAGCTTGGGGTGAGGTGTACTCTAAGAAAATAAAAGCATACATTCAAAGGCCTGCACTTTAATTCTTCCCATTCTCTTACCTGCTTCTTCATCATTAGATCACATTAGCACTTCAATGTTGTTAAATTTAAGAGCATAAACAGAATCTCCAGATTTGTGATTCAAAGATTTCTAAATCACAGGATTTCCTGCTCACAGGAAAAAAAGATGCAGAAGAAAAGAATTATACGCAGGTTCATATTATGCCAAAATGTAGAATACTTTCTCATAACTCACATTAAGCCATGCTGAATCTGTTCAGCCTTATGTATTTCAGGCTTGTATTTTTTAGTTACATAAGACATATTTTATTCTTAAGAAAAGCAAAAAAAAATGCAATAAAGCTACTTTTAACAAGGCAATGCTCTGAACTCAGTGAAAGCTTTATTATCACACTTAGTATATTATTCTGGAGATCAAAGTTCGTTATTATCTCTAAGATGACACCTATCTGTCCCATACTCCTCTTGTTCAATAACTTCCATTTTTAAATTTCTCTGCTTCCAAATCAAAGGAAATATTAAGGTACCTGATATGTCTCTGAAGATCTAAGACTCCAAATGTTTTGGCCCTTTAGAAGTGCAACTAGAGAGAAACCACAAAGGACTACAAAGCAGTAAGAAATATTAGCCATGGCCCTTGTATAGAATATAGCCTAAGGAGAGTATTTGGCTTGAAGGACTCAATGATTTATTACTGTTCAACTAACCTTCAATGATGATACTGCAGTGTCTCTGTCTCAGACTTTAGAAACATCTCTAGATGTCAACCATGAGAAAGAGAAAATGGGGGGGAGGGGGACTGGCTTAGCATATAGACTGAATCTGTCACTGTCAGTAATACTATAAAAGCATAATATAAAGTATTTCCAAGTCCCGTCTGGCTAGTAAGAGAGGCTAGGATCTAAGCTCATAAGCTCATAGGTCCTAATTTACTGCCTCAGTTTTCAACACATTGGCTCACTTGCTCATAACAGAATTAAAATCATGATACCTCTTTTATATTTAGAAACAGTGCTTCTATTTCATGCTTCCTCATTCAAGAATCAAAAAATAGCTGGAGAAACACGGTATCAGGTATATGACTGTACAGTAGGAATATACATATAGGACTATGGCAGTGATAAATTGTTGATACGTCAAACCTTGCTACTGATAGAATGGGAGCTGCCTTTACACTGGTTATTATCTAGGGATGAAAATTCCAACCACACTGTCATGAGAAAGAAGGAAATCCTGCCATTTGTGACAACATGGATGGACCGTGAGTGCATTATGCTAAGTGAAATAAGTCAGACAAATATAGACAAATGCTGCATGATATCACAAATATAGACAAATGCTGCATGATATCACTTCTCTGTGTGTGCAATATTTTTAAAAAAATTAAACTTATAGAAACAGTATAATGGTAGTTACCAGAGACTTAGGAATAAGGAAAAATGGGGAGGTGAAAATGGGAAGAGTACAAACTTTCAGTTATAAGATAAATAAGTTCTGGGGATCAAATGTATAGCATCATGATTGTATTTAATAATACTGTACCCATACATGACTATTTACCAGTGAGAGTTGGACCGTAATGAAGGCTGAGCATTCAAGAATTGATGCTTTAAAACTGTAGTGTTGGAGAAGACTCTTGAGAGTCTCCTGTACTGCAAGGAGATCAAACCAGTCAATCCTAAAGGAAATCAGTCCTGAATATTCATTGGAAGGACTGATGCTGAAGCTGAAGCTCCAGTACTTTGGCTTCTTGGTGCGAAGAGCCAACGCATTAGAAAAGACCCTGATGTTGGGAAAGATTGAAGGCAGGAGGAGAAGGGGATGACAGAGGACAAGATGACTGGATGGCAGCACTGACTCAATGGACATGAGTTTGAGCAAGCTCCAGGTGATGGTTAAGGATAGGGAAGCCTGGTGTGCTGCAGTCAATGGGGTCACAAAGAGTCAGACATGACTGAGCAACTGAACCACAACAAATACTGTATTATATGCTTGAAAGTTGCTAAGAGAGTAGATCTTAAATGTTCTCACCAAATAAAAGAAATGATAATTATGTGATATGATGGAGGTGTTAACTAATACTATGGTGATAATCATTGTGTAATATGTAAGTGTATCAAATCAACATATTATGTATCTTAAATCTATACCGTGCTATATGTGAATTATATTTCAATAAAAACTTGAAATCTCAACCACTGGTGATTAAATCACAACAACTCCTTTAGGAACATATGGTTCATTGTTACTAATAAGACTTAACCATTACTTTCTACTTCTTCATGGGGCACTTTGTGTTGTTTAGTTTTTGGACATTACACTAATAATTAAAATCTTCCAGATTCATTGGAGGGAAAGCTAACGAATAGGACTCAAGGGACTGACTTTTACTTCTCATGATAATTCTGTTTAAGTGTATATTACCAAGATATTGTACTGCATCACTAAACAGTCTTCATTTAGCCACATCTATCTATAACATATTTATAGAATATATATTATCTGTTCTTGCTCTGGAAATGCAAGATATAAGAGGATAAGAAGGGAATTCTGGATTTAGATTCCAGTAGTAAGACAGAATTTGGTACAATACCTTAAAATCTTAAGATTATTATTATAATCTTTAAAACTATTGAGATTTTTTTAATAATCCTATTAAGTCAAGATTTTTTTACTTCTTAAACTGAAAAAAATTCACCCTCAATCAAAACTAAATAAAATGCATTGCCTCATGCCACTGCACGTTAAATTCACAGAGAACTTTAAACACACACACACACACACACACACACACACACACACACACACAAATCACTGCTCTGAATTTAAGGTATAAAGTTTTCTCCTGCTAGGTAACCATAAAAATATCAGAAGTAATGTTATCATAAGCAAAACCTTTCGCCAAAAAAGTCATGATTTGTTACCACTTCATAAAAATATTCTCTACATAAACCATGGGCCACAGAGGTAATTTATTCCCATCAACACCTTCACTTCTATCCCTCGGAATAGAAAACAACTGCTAAAACTATATGAATGAAAACAAACATTAATTTGCAAAAATCTGTTTATTACATTCACAGCTGGAAAGCTAATAAATTTTGGAAAGACATTTTCTACTCTAGTCCATCTCAAATGATAGTGTCTACATCTTCATTTAACAGAAAATATCTTAGAGAAAGAGATTAATCTCTAAATCTCTGCCATTCATCATCAAGGGCAAATTAGGTAACTGCTTGCTTCTTGTTTCACCATTTCAATAATTCATAAGATTCTTCTACAAAGACTGCATCAGTTAAATCTCTGAAAGTGTCTTTACAGCTGAATTCATGTGGGATGGTTTAAATAACTGGCTTTGACTTTTCATAAACTAAGTAATAGCAAATCCAAGTGAGTTGAAACATCATTCACCTATCAAGCTCAGCCCTGGAGAAAACTGAGAAAAGAGAAACTTTTGCCCTTGAGGGGGATCTTTCATGTTCTTGTCTTTGCCCTTCACTCACTTCCCTACTGTTTTCACTCCAGCCCCCTGATGCCTGAGCCATCATCTGGATGTTCAGTGACTTTGTGCTGTGCTTAGTCGCTCAGTCATGTCCAGCTCTTTGAGACTCCATGGACTGTAGCCCACCAGGCTCCTCTGTCCATAGGATTCGCCAGGCAAGAATACTAGAGGGGGTTGCCATGCCCTCCTCCAGGGGATCTTCCCAAACCAGGGATCTAACCCAGGTCTCCCACATTGCAGGCGGATTCTTTATTGTCTGAGCCAGGTTAAGCCCTGTTTCCTCTATTCTACTAAGGGTTCATATTATTAGAAGAGAAGCTATTTGAACTGATTCCCCCTAAAATATGACTAGTAGTTTGGTCTGTGTTTACTTTCTCAGAGATATTTGCCTTCTAAGAACAGCTAAGAAAAAAGAGAACAAATGGTTGTTAATGCTAATATTAATCAATATGTATTGTGGTAATTCAGGAAGTGTAATAAAATAAAGCATTTCAAGAAGTTGTGTAACAAAGAAAATATTGTACTGGAAGACTTAAGCAACCCCTCACTCCAACAGGACTGGTCCTGTTCAAGGTTAATAAATAAGTACAGTTAATCACTGCCTCTATTCCTTTAGTATCTCATAAATATCTCTGATTATCTACTCACTGGTTGTAAACTATATCATTTATACATTCAGTGCTCAGTTGTCTGTCAAATGCATATTCTGTCCCAGGCACTTTAAGTCTAGGGAGTAGTGATAAAAAAAAGAATAGTGGATCTTCCGTCATGGATCTTACCTCATACTGGTAAAAAATCATTCAGTATAAAAGTAAACAAGTAAGTAAACAAGATAATTTCACCCTATGAAAGGTCTATGTGGAAATAAATAAAGTGCTCAGGTAGCATGGGCCTGGAAGGGGCTCCTTGAGGGAAAAAAAGTGACCAGCAAAGCTCTCTCTAAAAATCTGACTTTGACCTGAGACCTGAAGTATGGGAATCAGCCATCCAGGGAAACTGCTGGAGAAAGAGAATTCCAGGCAGAGCAAACAGAATGTGCCAAGGCCCTACTACAGGAAGAGACTTGGCATGTTCCAGCAAGAGAAGGGAAGCCAGCATGCTGGATCTTCACAAGAGGCTGAATGGTATAAGTGGTTGAAAAACAGGCAGAGGTCTGGATTTTCTTCTGGAAAGTCATGGAAATGAGTAACAAGATGGGAGAGCAGATACAATCTGATTTATATTTTAAAAGACCACTCTAGTGGCTCACCTTCCCAAAACTCAAGTGTCCTTTCTCATCTTAGTGGCTGAGACAGCAGGCTCTGAAACTGAATTGTCTGGGGTCAAATCTTGCCTCCACCACTTACACACCAGTGACTTCTGATGAGTTTCATGACCTCTCTGAACCACCACATCCTCATTTTTTAATGTAAAAAATGACAGTACTTATGTCATAAGATTTATACTTAACTAGTATAAAACAGAACTCACTAAAACTACCTCTCCCAGTCTTCTTGGTTTCAGTAAACATCTCTGTCACTTACCCAGGTGCTCTGACCAACTCCAGTTCATTACTTTACCCTTCACTCCACATCTAATTGATCAGTCATTTTTATCTTCAAAAAAAGTATAATCTAAATCTTATCACTTGCTATAGACTGAATGTTTATGTCCCTTCAAAATTAACATGTTGAGTATATCCCCAATGTGATTGCATTTGGAAACGGGTCCTTTGGAACGTGATTAGATTATGAAGACAGAGTCCTCATGAATGGGCTTAGCACTTTTATAAAAGAGACTCTGGACAGCTCCTTTATTCTTTTCATGATGTAAAGACAGAAAGAAGACAGCCATGTAGGAACTGAGAAGCAGGTGTCACCAGACACCAACTCTGCTTATGCTGTGATCTTGGGCTGCCCGGCCTCTAAAACTATGAAAAATAAATTGTTGTTGTTTATAAGCCACCCAGTCAATGGTACTCTGTTACAGCAATGTAAATGGACTAAGACATTTCCTTACTATTTTCATTACTAAAACACAGTGCATGCCCCTTTTCTCACTCTCCTGCTGCTGCTGCTACTGCTAAGTCGCTTCAGTCGTGTCCGACTCTGTGCGACCCCATAGACTCTGTGCAGCCCACCAGGCTCCTCTGTCCCTGGGATTCTCCAGGCAAGAACACTGGAGTGGGGTGCCATTTCCTTTTCCAATGCATGAAAGTGAAAAGTGAAAGGGAAGTTGCTCAGTCGTGTCCGACTCTTAGCGACCCCATGGACTGCAGCCTACCAGGCTCCTCCATGCATGGGATTTTCCAGGCAAGAGTACTGGAGTGGGGTGCCATTGCCTTCTCTTCTCACTCTCCTAGGCTGCTGCAACTGTCTTCTAACTTAATTCTTTCCTCAACTCTCAGCATATACAGTCTATTCTTCTTTTAAAGGGAAAATGTGGATGATGTCACAACTCTATTTATAACGCCCTGGTGGAATTCCATTATATATAAAATAATATTCAGTCTCCTTACCACAATCTATGAGACCCTAACAATCTGATCGCAACACATCTCTCTGACCTGATCTCATACTAGCTTGTTTCTCCTTGGAAACACCCAAAATTCTTCCCTGTCTTGGAGCTCTTTCATTGGCTGCTCCTCATCATCACTCTTTGCCTGGAATGTTCTTCTCCTAATTTTCACTTGGATGCCTTCTTCTCACTATTCAGTCCTCAACTCAAATGTCATTTCTGTACACAGTCCTCTCTTGATTATCCACCTCATTCTCATCTCTCTCAATCTCAGCTGTTCTCAAGCTGTTAGATCTTGAGGCCCTTTTGCAATTTACTAATTATTAAGAACCCCAAAGAGTTTTGTTTATGCAGATTATATCTAATAATATGTAATTTAAAAATTAAAACAGATATTTTAAGTTACATGCTTATTGGGTTATTTTATAATAATAACTCATACAGGTCCAAATTAGTAGCACATTTTTTATTTAAAAACCTCAGTTTTCCAAAATCAAAAAAATACAATGAAAACAGTGGCATTGTTTTACATTTTATAAAATCTTTTTAATATCTGGCTTAATAAAAGAAGCTAGACTCTCATAATTGCTTCTGTATTCAGCTTGATATAAAATGTTAAGTTCAACTGTATTAATAAAATCCATTCTCACATAGATAAACAGTTAGAAAAAGAATATGCTAATAACTTTTTCAGATAATTATAGATATTTTTTGATACTACCTCAAACTCAAAAAGTGCAAATTTCTTAATGGTTAATTGCAGTAAGGAATCTGAACTGCTAACTGCTAAGTCACTTCAGTAGTGTCTGACTCTGTGCGACCCCACAAATGGCAGCCCACCAGGCTCCCCCATCCCTGGGATTCTCCAGGCAAGAACACTGGAGTGGGTTGCCATTTCCTTCTCTAATGCATGAAAGTGAAAAGTGGAAATGAAGTCGCTCAGTCATGTCCGACCCTCAGCGACCCCATGGACTGCAGCCTTCCAGGCTCCTCCATCCATGGGATTTTCCAGGCAAGAGTACTGGAGTGGGGTGCCATTGCCTTCTCCGAATCTGAAACCACATCAATAAACTTTTGTTACGTTAATTTATTTGCCTATATTTCACTTTGAATTTGGTATTGTAACAGGCGTTGGTCATTTTGAAAACAATGGCTCACTTCCTAATTTCAAACCATACTGCAAATCTATAGTAATAAAAACAGTGTGGTATTGGCATAAAAAGAGACACATAGATCAAGAAAACAAAATAGAGATCCCAGAAATAAACCCATGCATATATGGCCAATTACTTTACAACAAAGGAGCCAAGAATATACAATCGGGAAAGGATCAGTTCAGTTCAGTTCAGTCGCTCAGTCATGTCTGCCTCCCTGCAACCCCATGGACTGCAACACACCAGGCTTTCCTACCCATCACCAACTTCCACAGCTTGCTCCAACTCATGTCCATTGACTCAATGATGCCATCCTACCATCTTATCCTCTGTCATCTCCTTCTCCTCCTCCTGCCTTCAATCTTTCCCAGCATCAGGGTCTTTTCTAAGGACTTAGCCCTTCTCATCAGGTGGCACCAGTATTGGAGACTCAGCTTCAGCATCAGTCCTTCCAATGAATGTTCAAGGTTCATTTCCTTTAGGATTGACTGGTTGGATCTCCTTGCTGTCCAAGGTACTCTCAAGAGTCTTCTCCAAACCATAGTTCAAAAGCATCAATTCTTCAGTGCTCAGCTTTCTTTATAGTCCAACTCTCACATCTGTACATGACTACTGGAAAAACCATAGCTTTGACTAGATGGACCTTTGTTGGCAAAGTAATATCTATGCTTTTTAATATTCTGTCTAGGTTTGTCATGGCTTTTCTTCCAAGGAGTAAGCGTCTTTTAATTTCATGGCTGCAGTCACCATCTGCAATAATTTTGGAGCCCAAAAAAATAGTCTGATAGCCTCTTCAATAAACAATATTGGGAACACTGGACAGCCACATGCAAAATAATTAAAGTGGACCCTTATCTTTTACCGTAAATAAAAATCAACATGAAATGAGTTAAAGACTTGAACATAAAACCTGAAACCATAAAACTCATAGAAGAAAATATAGATGATAAGTTCTTTAACATTGGTCTTGATGACGATTTTTTGGATTTGACATCGAAAGCAAATATAAACAAATGGGACTACAACAAACTAAAAAGCTGCTGCACAGCAAAAGAAACTATCAACAAAATCAAAATGCAGACTACTGAATGGGAGAAAATATTTGCAAATTATATGACAAGGATTCAATATCCAAATATATTAAAACCCATACAACTCAACAGCAAAAAAAGAAAAAGAAAAAATCTAGCTAAAAATGGGCAGATCTGAATAGACATTTTTCCAAAGATTACATACAGATGGCCAGTAGATGAAGGAAAAGACACTCCACATCAGTAATCCTCAGGGAAATGGAAATCAAAACCACAGTGAGATATCATCGCACAACTGTTAGAATGGCTATTATCAAAAAGACAGGAAATAACAAGTGTTGATGAGGATGTAGAGAAAATGGAACCCTTGTGCACTGTTGGTGGGAAATTGGTGTAACCACTTTGAAAACAGTATGGAGGTCACTCAAAAACTTAAAAAATAGAACTGCCTTCTGATTCAGCAATTCCAATGTAGGGTATTTATCAGAAGAAAACAGAACACTGACTGAAAAAGATACCTGGGCCCTCATGCTCACTGCAGTATTATTTATAATAGCCAAGACATAAAATCAGTCTAAGTGTCCATCACAGATAAATGGATAAGGAAAATGTGATATATAGACACAATGGAATATTATTCAGCCATTGAAAGGAAGGAAATCCTGCCATTTTTGACAACATGGACAGATCTTGTGGGCATTATGCTAAGTGAAAAAGGTCAGACAAAGAAAGACAAACACCACATGATGTCAATTATAGGTATAAGTTTTTAAAAACCTACTAGAAAAGTGTGATTTGTGCTATGGTACAGCAGTTTCACCCACCACTATTTATGTACCACCATCACTGAAATTTTCAACAGAATGAAAAATCAAAATTACATCTGAGTGTAATAGTAAAAATAACTTTAGCCTCACAGACCTCCTAAAAGCTCTCAGAGAATCTCCAAGGGTCCACAGACTACACTTTTAGAATCACTATAGAAGACTATAAGAGACTGGAGACACAATTTGGGGTAGGAGATATTTTATAAAATAAAATCTTGAGACTATTAAGGAAATTTTCAATATAGTCAGCATATTATATCATTGACTTATTGTTAATTAGGTGTGATAATGATATATGGTTATGTAAGCAATTGCCCTTATTTTCAGGAGATATATGCTAAAGTATGCAGGCATATGGTATCATGATGTCCACAAGTTACTTTCTCATGGTGTAGGAAAAAAGTTTTCCGTATATGTCTGTTTGTGTGTGTGTGTGTGTATGTGTGTGAAGAGAAAGAGGCAGACAGAGGGAGAGAAAGAGAAAGAGAGGAACAAGGAAGGAATGAAGTAAAGGAGTTTAGGACATGCTACCCCAAAATATGTGGCTTTGCCATACTGATTGTTTTGAGCCAAAGGCACCTGAAAACAGCGGATGCAAAAGGGCATCTGATCTCCCTTTTATTCCTGAAAACAACAGATGAAACTCTCATGCGAAGGACACCCTCTTCACACCAGGGTGAAAGAAACATTCTTATCATTAGAGACAGGGACTTGAGACAAGGAGAAATGTATACAAATAGACTTTGCTAAAATAATTCTTATTTTCCTTTGTCTTCCATATATTTCAGTTAATATTCCAATACTGGCCCTCTGTTCAAGCTAATAAATAAGCACTTAGGTCTAACCATTTTTTTTATCCCCATTTTCCTGTGAGGATTCCCATGTACACATAATATTTTATTAAATAAAATCTGTATTATTTTTCTCCTGCTAACCTGTTTTATATCAGTTTAAATCCTTAAATCAGCCACAAAATTCTAGAAGGGTGAAAAAAAGTTTCTACCTCCCCTACAGGAGAAGAAAGGAAATGAGGGAGATAGGGAAGAAGGATAGATAGGAGAAAGGGAGGGAAGAAAAAAATGTACAGAAAATGCTATGATTGTTGGGGGTTTTACAGGTGTTCACTGTACTATTCTTTCAACTTTTCTGCATCTTTGACATTTTTGTAATAAAAAATTGGGGAAAACAAATTAATTTCTTGGTTAGGTTTTTAGCATTCATTAAACACTGAAAGGTATTATGTTCCTAAAAAAAAATATTGCTCCATGTAGTCTCTATCTTCTATAGAAAAATATAATATCTGCTTGATCATCATTAGTAATTATTATTACTTTTAATACGATACATTTCTACTCGATTCAATATGTGTGCTATCTATTTCAAATTTTAAATTTTTTAAATGTTTTAAGTAATATGTGTGGTTACATATAGAGATCACAAAGAGTGAATGAGTCCTTTAGGTTGGAATAAAATATCCGGCAACTCCTCTATACGTTGATTAACAGTGTTACAAATTAAACAACTTTGATCTTAAAAAAGTATCATAAGATGCATAGAGCTATGATCAATGCCTCAAAACAGGCCCCCAGAAATAGTGATGACACTGATATCAAAGTTGCCAGAGGAGTTTGAATAAAACAGTTTTATAAAATTAGGAAAAGGAACATTTTAAATTATTTCAAATTTATGTGTAATTAAATCAATATTTTTAAAACAGACTGTTGAATATTTCACCTGTATCCCTAAAACTTTATATACTCATACTCTTTCTGAGGTTGCCTATATATGTGTACATAAAGTAAGACTTTATTGGAGAACTCTTGGGATCCACCAATGTAATTGAGTTAGTGTGAGGCTCATGAAAAAGGGATAGTTTAATCAGAGTAAATATATATGATAGAATACTATGCACCCATTAGGAATTATGGATAAATTCATATTTATTGGTATAAACAGCCATACATTGATGAGTGGGGGAAAATGTAGTACCTCATACTTGTATGATAGGGTCTTATTTATGTAAATGTATTACACACATTAACATATAAATATAGAGATATTTGGGAGGATTCATAAATTTGTAAAAGTAGTTACTTCCTTTATGATATCAGTAGATTTTTACATTTCTTGTACTTTTCTGTATTACAATTTTTTCAACCCTGTATCATTTTACAAAACTGACAAAGATTTTTTAAAAAGAAAATCACATACCTTCAGACATCATACATATCCCTGTGCACCTATAACGTCTCAATGACAGCAGAGCAAGCTGTTGTTGTTCAGTCGCAAAGTCGTGTGCGATTCTCTGCAACCCCATGGACTGCAACACCCCACACTTTCCTGTCCTTGACTATCTTCCGGAGTTTGTTCAAATTCATGTCCGCTGAGTCGGTGATGCTATTTCATCACCCCATCCTCTGCCACCCTCTTCTCCTTCTGCCCTCAATCTTTCCCAGTGTCAGGGTCTTTTCCAATCTGTCAACTCTTTGCATCAGGTGGCCAAAGCATCAGAGCTTCAGCTTCAGTGTCAGTCCTTCCAATTAATATTCAGAGTTGATTTCCTTTAGGATTGACTAGTTTGATCTCCTTGAAGCCCAAGAGACTCTCAGGAGTTTTCTCCAGCACCATAGTTCAAAGCATCAACTCTTCAGTGCTCAGCCTTCTTTATGGTTCAACTCTCACACCCAGACTACTGGAAAAACCATAGCTTTGAATATAAAAACCTTGGTCAACAAAATGATGTTTCTGCTTTTTAATACACTGTCTCAGCAGCATTGTCATGGCAAACGGGTTTGTGTAACTCAGTGAAGCTATGAGCCGTGACATCCAGGGACACCCAAGACAGACGGGTCATAGTGGAGAATTCTGACAAAACGTGGTCCACTGGAGAAGGGAATGGAAAACTACTCCAGTATTTTTGCCATAGGAACCCCGAAAACATGAACAGTACGAGAAAGCAGAGCACGACATCACGACAACATGATATCATGCTCTAACCTTAATTTCAGCATCCTTTATATTTGTTTACAACATCAAGCAGAAAAGCTGCTGCTGCTGCTGCCAAGTCGTTTCAGTCGCATCCGACTCTGTGCGACCCCAGAGACAGCAGCCCACCAGGCTCCCCAGTCCCTGGGATTCTCCAGGCAAGAACACTGGAGTGGGTTGCCATTTCCTTCTCCAATGCATGAGAGTGAAAAGTGAAAGTGAAGTTGCTCAGTCGTGTCTGACTCTTAGTGACCCTGTGGACTGCAGCCCACCAGGCTCCTCCATCCATGGGATTTTCCAGGCAAGAGTACTGGAGTGGGGTGCCATTGCCTTCTCTGAAGGAGAAGAGAGAAAAAGTAAAATCTCTCAAGTCCGAACAATCTATTGAAGAATCTTTAAATGCATGAGATTTTGATCTAGTGGAGCTCCATGTGAATCCGCTTCTTTGTTTCAAACTACTATTAACAAAGCTATACTTCTGTGCTCATTCTCTGGTTTATTTGGCAAAATATTGATTTCAAAGTAGGATAGGAAAGTGTCTAATGAGGGAGTTTACAAAAGCTCCAAAGAGATCACTTCCAAACCCAGTGAGCAAAGGCATTGAAGTGGGTTATGTTGAGACAGACTGGGAAAGATCAGGAGAATTCTAGGATATGGGTACTCCTGATGGATATACAAAAAAATCCTTCCCAACAGACAAAGAATAAAAAGCCATCCACATATTCAAATGCATAAAATATTTTTATCTTCTACAATATTTTATTCCAAGTCCCCACACTACAGACTAACAGAAAACACTTAAAGTTAGTTTTACCATTTTCTAAAGTGAATTCCCAAGGCACTGAGGGTTGTGAGTATACATGATGGTTAACATGGAGCGGTCCAGTCCACACAAGTGGGTTGCCACTGTAACATCCATTATCTCTGATGACATAACTCCTTCAGTTTTTATGGCTCTCTGCTATTTCCATTCCACAATTTCAAGAGAAAAATTGTATGTAATGCTGTAGGATTCTCATCAGCCTAAATGCAACAGGAAGCCACTTCTTAAAATCTTGAGCCACTCTAGTGACACTGGCAGCCAGCAGGCCCCAGGTCATCTTTTTCCTGGGTTCCATAGACCTCTTCCTATCTTAAGGAAAGTTCTCTCTGGTCTGGGGTAGGTTATAGCCTTGTTCTCTTTCCAATTTCTGGTGAAGTGCTTGTTCTATTCCCATAAGTCCTCTTCCAAAAAATATTAAGGATTTTGAAACGCAAAGTTCAAATACATTAACAGCACATGACCATTTCTTGTACAGCTACATCCTTTGCCTCAGTAACCCGAGTAAGGAGAAAAGGGGAAAATATAGGAAATGTTTCAAATATTATGCAAGCTATCATATTTTAAAAGACTTTAAGCCAAGTAAAATTAAAGCTCAGCCATAAGTGGCTCAGATGGTAAAGAATCTGCCTGCAATGCAGGAGACCCAGGTTCAATCCCTTGGTCGGGAAGAGCCCCTGGAGAAAGGGATAATTACCCATTCTGGTATTCTTGCCTGGAGAATTCCATGGACAGAGGAGCCTGGCAGGCTACAGTCCATGGGATTGCAAATAGTCAGACATGACTGAGCAACTAATACTTCACTTTCATACCAGGAAAACCTTCACCTGAGAGTGTCTCTTCTTCTGTGGAGATACTATAGGCAAAGAAAGGATTTTCACAATACTCATCTTTTATCTGAAAGTATGCAAAAAGGCAACCTGTTCACATACTGATCTTGACTTAAAGTTACACTGCTATTCTTAGTTATAGGAAAAGTGACCTCAATAAATCATTGTCACATTCTCTAGGAAGACTCAATAAAAGTTATTTGCTCTAAGAATGTTGGCTATATCAGTATTAAATCATTTACTTGTGGTACAACCAGGAGGTCTTACAATTAGGATTTCCTTACTGAGGTCCCTGAGCAAATTCAGCAACAGGAAAAAACAAAGTGAAGTTTTATATAGTGAATGTATCATTAGTGCCACCTCGTGGTAGCACTGAATAAAATCTGAGGTTTGGGTTTCAGTCTAAGAAATCTGAGAGCAGTTTGGTGAAAAAAAAAAA
Organism: Budorcas taxicolor; assembly: GCF_023091745.1. Classification (NCBI taxonomy): domain Eukaryota; kingdom Metazoa; phylum Chordata; class Mammalia; order Artiodactyla; family Bovidae; genus Budorcas; species Budorcas taxicolor. Next base: position 37,008,108 of record NC_068919.1, on the reverse strand, counting down.
AAAAAACCTGCAGTTTGGCAATCTGGAAATAGTATTGAGTCTATGAACCTATTTCACCATAAGTTTCCTCTGGCATCTTTTAACTTTATAAAATTTACATTCAATTTCATTACATTCCTGAATTACTAAAATCACTCTGTGTTTTCTTCATTGCTTAAACTTACAATCAGAATCTTCACCAACACGAACAATATCACAGATAAAGAAGTTAACAGACTGGGTACATGTTCACAAGACTAGACCTCCGCAGCTAAGTTTCCATGAGGTCTTAACCATGCCCCCATCCTTTACCACAAGAACCTGAGGAAATACAGACAATCATCAAAGAATTTTATGGCTGGAAGGACACATCACTTTACTCATGAGGAAACTGAAACCCAAAGAAGGTTTATATGCCCACTTTGCCAGATTTGAAACTAGAAGCCAAGCTTTTTAAATTTCCCCTCCACTTTCCTCTCCATGTCATACCGCAGCTAACTTCCCTCAGGAACATTTTCAGCATAGAAGGCAGGCTGGCCTAGCAGAGCGAGAACAGGTTCAGAGAGAATAGTTGTGAGTCTTGGCCCAGGTCCCAAATTTTAGCTTCCAGAATGGGATGCCATTTAATTTGTAATCAACAAAGCTCACCTCCTAATGAAGTTTTTGTCATTAGGCAATGTTTCACACTGCTCTTCAGCCCTGCAGTTACTGGAGCACATACCACCGAAATCATATTTGTTATTGCTGTATTTGTTTTACATAGAGCTCAGCACCCAGACATGTTCCCACACATATTCTTCTTCCTATCCTGCTCCCAGCATCCTGGATCGGTATATTCTATTATGTTATTGTCAAGAGCTTATGATTGCCATCTTAGATGTATTTTTAATATTTATCCGAGCTTCTTGCTTTACAGAAAAAAATTATCCAAACGTAATTATTGATTTTAAGCTTGTAGAGAACATAATTACAAATTCTAAGTGGAGAAAGCATCAAAAGAAGAACAAAATTTTGCTAATATCTTTATACTGTGCACATGAGCTCAGGCCAAATCTCAGAAATATCTTAACGATATCTATTTCCTGACACTTATTGCTCATCCTACACTGACAGTCCTCACAGCAAAGGAAAATAATATTTTTATATATTTTTAAACCAACTTCCTATAAATGTAGTTGACTTTTTAATGTATGAGAACAAAATTGATTCTTGTCATTGGTTCGATTAAAAATCATAAATGAAATGTTTAAAATCCAGTTGTCACTCTGCTCTTTCTCTTAATTTATTTTCAGTTTCTAATTCTCTTTTTCTAAAGAGACGTAAAGTTCATCCAAACCTCTATTTATTTTCTGCGTCTAGTTACACATTCAGAAGAATAGACAAAGCTCATAATAAAAATACTAAGTCTAACATTCCAGTCACCTAAACTTTCTGGAAAATAAATGCTTTTCTATGTTCTCTTTAACCATGAGTACATGGCCTTTCACACCAGGATGAAGGGTGAAATTTTAAAAGTCACAATCTTGACAGCCCTAAAGCTAATGAGAGCAAGAGCATTCATGCTGATGTAAGCTAGTTAGCATGGAACTTTCCTATAGGAAAGAGCCAAGAGTCATTATTAAATCTCAAACGTTATAGCTTGAAACTTAATAGCCTCACCCCAAGCCATTTTTATTTCTTTGCCTAAATACAATTTGCTAGAATTCTCTCTACTGTGAAGAGAAATTGCTGATTATCCAAATGGGATTTAAACCTTCCTTCATTGGTCTAGTAAATATGGTTCCCAAGCTAAGTGCCACTCAACCCTTTAAGTGTCTCTGGGTACAATTTCTTTTCACCCAAGGACCCTCAGCATCACCTCTCTAAAGTCTTCACAGCAAAAAAATGACAATGATGATAGATTAAGCCATTAATTTGTAACTCTTCTACTACTGAGGTCACATTCAAGAAGGAGAAAATATTTGGCTAAGAAAAATAAACCAGCTCTCTACATGCCTCTTTTTTGCTCCTAGATTAAGCTAAATAAATGCTATTTTCATGAAGCTTCTCCACGGCCTAAAGTAGTTTTAAAAGTTTCCTAGGTACTCTGCGTAACCAAGATGGGTGGAATTGTGAGGAGGTCAGAGAAAGAGGTCAGAGAAGGAGGTGGAGAAGGAAATGGCAACCCACTCCAGTACTCTTGCCTGGAGAATCCCAGGGATGGAAGAGCCTGGTAGGCTGCCATCTCTGGGGTCGCACAGAGTCGGACACGACTGAAGTGACTTAGCAGCAGCAGCAGCAGAGAAAGAGGGGATATAGGTATGTATACATATACCTGATTCACTTTGTTGTACAGCAGAAACTAACACAGCATTGGAAAGCAACTATACCCTAATATTTTTAAAGTTACTTTAGCCTCCTTTGCCTCACCATCCTCCTGCTCCCACCAACAACAACAACCTTAAATTCTGAAAGATTCCAATTCGGGCCCTTATGAAAAATAATTTCGTATGATGAAATTTACTAAATTTCAACTCCTCTCCAGTTTCCACATGGACAAAAATAACTGCTAGAAGAACCACAAATTTAGAAGTCAATGGTTAGAAATTTCTTAGAAACAAAGGTAAATCATGAAAGGAACTGAAAATGTTTCCAGCATTTCCTATCTGTCTCCATAACAAAATGAATAGTTTCTGATTCAGCCATGAATGGGGAGGAAACTGGGCATGAAATTTCCTGTGCATTTGATTCACCCATGGAGTCAAAACATTGAAAATACCAGAAAACAAGAAACAAGACAAAGGACACATGTGGTGCTAAATTAAGAATGCTTTTTCTAGTTTCCATCATAAGGTAATTACGAGGAATATTTTGACAGAGAATCAGAACCCAGGTTGAATGCAAAGTAAAAATGTCAAAAGAAAGATGCTCTAGGCTATATCTAGGAAGTCTATGCTTCACAGGTAGCATATGTTTGTAGTTAATGTAATCTATCCAAGCAGGAGAGCCCTGTTTCATCAGACAAGTGTCTGTTCTGATGACCCAGGTACTGAGCTAGCAGAGAACATCTTTATTCAAGACAGAAGGAACAAGCTCAGAAAAGATATTCCCCTATGGATAGGAAGGAAAAGAACATGAGACGGAGAAAAGTTATTACTGAGCCAGTTGCCTCCAACTTGCTGTCTTGGCAGAGGTTTCTCCCCTATTTTCCTTTCTTTGTTTCTCACTTACCCTCTGGGTTTCCTCACTCTGCTGTCTCTTCAAACTTTTCATATGTCTCTGTAGTGATTTTCTTCTGAAAAAGGATCCTGTTGGGTAGCAAGTCACACATGTCAGTAAGGGACATTTTATCATGACAGCCAATGAGTAACACTGAAAGGTTAACCTACAGACAGACTCCTAATACCTTATCACAACTGAAGCATCACCACTTTTTCAGGGTACTCAGAAGATATAGCCAAGTAACAATTCTTCTAAACTTACAGGCTCATCTGTTTGTCAGCTAATCAGTTGCAGCTATAGATCAAATATTTATTGAGCTGGGCTTTGTACTAGGCTCAAGATAATGGAGAAGGCAATGGCACCCCACTCCAGTACTCTTGCCTGGAAAATCCCATGGACGGAGGAGCCTGGTAGGCTGCAGTCCATGGGGTCGCTAAGAGTCGGACACGACTGAGCAACTTCCCTTTCACTTTTCACTTTCATGCATTGGAAAAGGAAATGGCACCCCACTCCAGTGTTCTTGCCTGGAGAATCCCAGGGACGGGGGAGCCTGGTGGGCTGCCATCTATGGAGTCACACAGAGGCGGACACGACTGAAGTGACTTAGCAGCAAGATAAAACAGAGGAAAATGCAGGCGTGCACATTACACTTAGAACTGAAGAGTCTAGGGCAAGTACTTTCTGTAGCTACTATGAAGGACTCTCTTCACAGGTCTTCATTAAAGCATAGGCCACTCAGCTGGTACCTGGGTGAGGAGATGAGTAAGAGCTGAAATCCAGCTTGTACTCTGCTCTCCAAAATTCTGCCCTTCCCAGAGGGAGATACCTTTTAAAAAGTCACACAAAGGCAGCATCAGAAAGCCACAGCCCTGCATTAAAGCAGTTTCCCCTTCCACAGGAGTTACTGTACCTTTCCTTGCCTGAGAGTTTCCCAACATTTTAGAGATTACGTTCATTTGCTACACCTCGGCCATGGCCCTACAGGTTAGAGTCAACGTGAATTAATGCAGACAGGACTATTCCACTTACAGAACACAGAAATCTATACACTAGTGGCGCAATAACAGTGTGGGTGGTCTAGGTCTCTTAGAGGTTTTGATCTAGGCCATTGTTTCTTAGCTGTCCCTTTATTGTAAAGTCTCAGTGTGTCTTTCCTCTGCTTTCCAGCGTTCTATATACAGAGTTCATCCAAGAGCTTTTCTTCAACTGACTCACTACATCCCCAGACCCGTAATAAGTAAATATGAAAAGAAAAGTCACGAAAGAAACCAAGTTTGAGTGAATGATTTGTACATAAAGATAAAGAATTTCTTTCTACAGCTAACCTGCTGTTAGCTCTGAAGATTATAGGACATGAAAATCGCATTTTTGTCACGCATCTGCTGCTTCTGTTGCAAAGATAAAGCCTTAATTGGCAAGCCTTTAATATCCAATGGCATTTTATGTTAGGTTCTGATAGAAATAATCTGTCCAAGCTTATAACAAAGCTGTTTTGTAAATCCCAACTAATAATTGACAGAGACTTGACAGTGCATATGTTCTTATCTTGGTATTAAAACTTTACACTAGCTTTAGTCCAATCAAATTCTGATTCTGTCACTTGAAAATGTAATTCTTAGCTTTCCCTTGATTGGAAAACATTAGGGGTAAATCTTCTAAAAGGTATCTTTATGCATAGCTCTCTTATAGCTTACTTATAATGTGGTTCTTCCATGAATTGTTTCAGATCTGTTTAGCCCATAAAAATATTCTATCCAAAAAAACCCAGAGTATTTTGTATTTTAACCCAAGTTCTGGATTACTTCACATTATCCTGTGATTGAAACACAACTAGGAATTGTGTCTGAACCCAGTTTTTACCTACGATTTAATACCAGTTTCATACAGACAAGCAAGCAGCAGCTAACACAGGATTAAATGATGCCTAATAATCATTAATTTTTCTTTTTTCTTATTGTTTCATCAAATAAATACCTCTGTCATTCTTTAAAATCAATTTTCCCTAACTGCCACAACAGATTTTAAATTATATCATATGGAAATTGTTCTGTCTTTTAAGAAGCACACCAAAAAATGAATCCAAATTATTAGTCTCCCTTTTACAAGGGAGAGATTAGGTCACACTAAATGTATTCCTATTAAGCAGATCACTCCAGGATGAGACTCCTCCCCCATAAACCAAATAAAAACTCTCCTTATAACTGTTCTTCTGCCCCTACCCAAGTTCCTAGCAGCCATAAAGTAGAAAAAAGCCTGGATCCAAATTCCTGGAATACCTGCTTCCTTTTTCTCAGCAGACTAGGTCTCACTGCTCCTTTAAAATTTGCCCTGACACATCTTCCCCAAACTTTTATCTGATCCCAACTTCTCCCCCAACCTGGGTTACCAATGGCTCCAACTTGGCACTTACCACAGATTCATATACATCTGTGTGCTTGTCTTTCTCTCCACTAGAATGTGAGTTCCTTAAGATCAAAGACTGATTTGAGTTTCCATATTCCTAGTGCCAGCCATGCTGCCCGAAGCATAATACATGCTCAGTAAGTGTTTGTTGAATGTTTAAAAACCAAGAACATAAAAATAGAGCAGTACATTTCTTCCAATGAAAGATTAGCTCAGAACACTTGTTCTATCCACTAACTGCCTGAAAAACTAGATACATCACTACAAAACGTGGGCTTCCCTTCAAAGTTTCAATCATTTCACCAACTTCCATAGCTTGGCTATCTCAGTTTCAAGGATGATCACACGTGGTGAATTCCTTTAGTTCATTCAACAGTAATACTGATCTCATGCCTGCTGGGTCAGTCCAGTTGAAGACAAGGTAGAATTCTACCTACAGTTTTTCTTATGGAAGGAGCAAGCAATAGGAATATTACCAATTTACCATTTATCTGCAAATTTCTCAAATCCTCTAAATCATTTTCTTGTCATCTTGGCTTCTAAACTCAAAATCCTGAGAACTTTGTGTTTGTAATATGCAGGCAAAATTATTTTTGCTCCTTAGTCATTCTGTTAATTAAAAGAATATGTTTCACAGATATTGTGTCCTTACTATTTCCTCACATTTAAACACTTGTACCCCTCTTACTTCATTAAGTTCTTGAAACAGTTTGCAATTCAACCTCTGAGCATGAATCTATGTTCATGAAAATAGACACTCTTTATGCCCATGAAAATTGCATTCTGCTACTTCTTTAAAGAAACAGGATAAGCATATTGTCTTTGAATAAGCTGCCTTTGTATAGATTTAAGAAAAACTAGTAACTCTAAGAAGTTGAATCTCAGTGTGTCTGTCTTACAAACCCATGCAGTTCTTTGATCTCCAGCTTGAATCACTAAGGTAAGCTGCTCATGAGCTGAAACAGCGGGCATCATCTCTCCATCTGCTGCACAGCACCCCAGAGACACCACTGGCCCAAGAAAAGCAAAAGGCAGGAAGGAAAAGAACATTTTCTCTTTGTTTTTTTAACTTAAATGCCTGGAGCAAATCAAGCCCAAGAGTCTACCTGCTAAGGGAAAAGACAGAATCCATCAGCATTTCCAAGGGAAGAACTGGGTCAGTTGCCCAGACACAGGAAGATGCTGTGTGAGAAAGAGAAGGAAAATAAAATGGAGCACAGAGCAATTCAGTAGAGTGCTGAAAACTGAAAATTATAAGGCAATCATTAAGGAGACCTCTTTTTAAGGGCTTCTCTCTCCCTTGCTTTGCTGTAAAATCATTTTTCCTGAGAGTCTCTGCAAGTGGACCAAGAAAATATACCCCAAAATGGTGAGAAAACATTATATTCAATTTTATGTGATATGCACACACTGTTTAATATGTGGTTCTTCAACCAGGTCATCACAGCATGCAAAGCAAAAAGCGAAATCCTAGGTGTCATGTGTCCAAATTAAAAAGAAATCAGTCTGGTGACTCTTTAACAAAGGTTGACAAGCTCTGCAGACTGAAGGCTGTGACCATTAGAACTACAACTGTCCATTATTCCTTCTCTATGTTATTATTCTATTTCTAGCTGGCAGACTTACTCTATCAGCATGAAAGCATAAAACTTTGGATTGACCACAAGATCATTGATTAACATGGTCACAAGAGGAATTCTGTTAAAACTGCAGAATCTTCCTCGAAACTGCACAAGTACCCAGAGCCAAACTTGCTACTGGTAAGCAACATACATAGCCTGTTATTTTTAATTACATCCCCTCCATAGTTAGGTCTCTCCTCTGAAACAGTGAATTATTACTCAGCAAATTCTGAACTAGACAGGCATGCACACAGTCCAGCAGGGAGCCAAGAGAGTTCTTGATGCTTCCCTTGTTAGACTTGCTAATCAATTCTCTGTGTGAAATGAAAGCCAAGATATACAGTGGGTATTAGGATCTTAATTTTAGGCAAACAGCATTACACCTAACACATCACATCACAAATCCAAATGCATGAGAACTTTCATCTCAAAACCCATGGACTGTTAACACACTGTACAATTCAGAGTGAATTCTAAATGTTTTGACATGTTGTTGACTGACATCTGAAGGTGTTGATCAGCACCTCTAATCATTTGCTTGTTTGTTTTTAATGTTAGTTTTATGTAGACTCAGAGCAGTGGCTCTCAACAGAGGGTCAGTTTTATCTCCCAGGGGATAGTTGACAGTGTCCAGAGACTGTTTTGGTTGGGGTGAGGTGGAAAATGTGTTACTGGCAACTGGTGGGTAGAGACCAGGGATGTTGCTAAACATCCTGCAATGTATAAGACAGTCCCCACCACAAAGAATTATCTGGTCCAAAGTATTAATAGTGTCATGATTGAGAAAATCATGGAAAAGAGAAATAAGAGAAAAAAAGTATTTTTTTTAATAAATTTACCATTTAATACATATTTTTAGTTTTAGAAGCTAAATAGTACTAGCAAAACTTCTCATGAAATTTAGCAATCCTCTGCACTACTTCTTCTCCTTTTGAGTTTTCTACTCAAAATAGGAAATTATTATTCATTATCCATCTGGCTACCTTATATTTTTAAAAAATATACTTAAACCAACAGTTGTTTTCTAAGCAAGATTAAATAGTTACTGACATTTTATTTTGCAATAGAAGGATTTAGCACTCTCAACCCTCATTCTTTCGTACTTTATTCATTCTTCTCTAGTTTATTCTTTTTTCTGTTTTCCATTTCTTTTGGAAGGTTTTCCTATCTTTACTTGCAACTTTTTTATTAAACTTCAGTTTCAGCTATTCTACTTCAATTTTCTTGATCTCTTTTTAAATAGCAACCTGTTTTTGTTCCATAGATAAAATACCTCCTCATACTCCCCTAAGGTTATAACTATATATTTTTTTAATTTTCTTTTGCTTACTTCTTTGTTTGTGTTTCCTCTAAGATCAACTTTTTGCTTGTTATGGTCCTTCTTTTTAATACAGGAACATTTACTTAAATATTTGGTGATCTTTTGCTGTTTATATGTTTTAAAGTGAAACACTAAAAGACATACATGCATGGTAGGTCTTGTCCAGGCATGGAGCACAATCTGCTGACAGTTGGCCATATTGAGGAGAGTTCCAGTACTTGGTATCTGCATTAGTCAGGATTAGCTGTGTCTAAAAATACACCCCAAGTTTCCATGGCTCAACACGCTGGAGCCATGTGTCCACTGCAGGTCAGGTGGTCTCTAGGGCAGCGGTGCTCCTCGTGATAGCTCAGCCATCTAGGCTGCTTCCAGGTTGCTAGTCCTTAATGCCAATATACAATTTCCATGGTCACAACTGAAGAGTAATCCATACCACTTCCCTTCATAGCCCATAGGCCAAAAACAGTTATCTGACTCCATATAACTGCAAGGAGGTGGGAAGCACATAATTATTTCATGAGGGGTCATTCAGCTTCTCCACTGATCTGACTCACATGTGCATTACTTAAAAATTAGTAAAGCATACAGAAATGGGATTTTGAACATTACAAGTGTTTAGAACATTCAAAAGGAATATGTCTGTCTTCACTCCCACTTAATTCGACAATTCTTTGTTTCTTTAGGGTTGGAATTAATCAGGAGAGGGGAGAAAGGATATATTTATTTCTATATCTTTGTTTGTATCTCTATACATGGAATTGCCTTTAGAAATTCAAATCAATACAGAGATGTAATTAATGTGATTGTTATATCAAATGTATCATTAAGCAGAGGGAAAGAACATTTTTACATTTTAAAACATACATTTTTATGTTTCAATTACAACATTTATAAAACTCACTACATTTAGGATGGAAGAATAAACATCTACTACTGTTGTATATTTCTTAACAAATCATCCTAAATTTAGTGTCTGTGATGGTTAACTTAATGTGTAAACTTAAGAGGGCCATGAGGCACCCAGATATTTGGTTAAACATTATTCTGAGTATGTCTGTGAGAGTGTTTCTCAGTGAGATTAACATTTGAATCTGTAGACTAGATACAGCAGGTTGCCCTCCTTAATGTGGGTGGTTAGAATAGAGCAGAAAGGAGAGTAAAGAAAAATTTGCTCTCTCTGCCTGTCTTTGAATTTAGACATCTATCTTCTCCAGCCTTCAGAATCTGACTGGTTCCAAGAGCAAAGATTCTAAGAGAAGGAGACAGAAGTGTGCTATATTTTTATGACCTCATTTCATAGTCATCTAGCCTCACATCTACCATACTTTATTGGTCAAAGCCACCAAGGCCAACCCAGCTCCAAAGACATAAGCAAAGGGAAGGACATAGAGGACATAATCTCTATCTGTTGATAGGAGAGTGACAACATTCTAGGAAAGCATGTGTGATGAGAGATATTGTTGCCTAAGATAGACAAACAAGGGTTTACCATTATAGTTCTGCCTAACAATTCATACAAGAACTTTATTCATGAACAGACTTTAACATTTACATAGTCTCACCATATCCTGCTGAGTGGAATATTTGAAGGCCTAACCCCCCCAAAAAATTAAAATTCAGCACTTTAGGGGAAATACAAAGCCAAAACTCAGCCCAAAAAGTGAGCTATAGCATGTAATACACAAAAGATGGCAGTGTTATCTACCATCTCACTCTGGCGGTGTCCAACAGAGGAAGGAAAGAAGAGACAAATCTGTGTGTGTGCCAAGTAGAAATAATGATCCATTTCACCAAAGGAAGGTCTACTTTTTCATTTCCTCCAGTATCTGAAGGGCACCAGGAGAACAAGATGAGGAACAGGATTTCACAAACAGATCTTTGAGTGGAATTTATTTTTCCAAATTCATTCATTAACTTTTTAAAATCTAAGTTTCTACAACATAGCCAAAATTTAACAGAAATAAAAGACTTTTACTCTAGTAGTAAGTTAGCAATTCACTGTAGTAAGAACTATGCGGATAAGCATGGGGGATCCTCAGGACAGGTATTAATATTTAGCTGGCAGCTTGTAATCCTTATCTATTATGACTGGGCTGTTTTCTGTTTTGATTGTTTGGTGTCCATACCACAGCAAGTAATAAATATTTCCAATAGCATCCCTGGTACTTTTATTACAGATGAGAGGGGCACCTAATTGAGTGACCAGCCTGTTCAAGGAAATGCAAGTAATATATTAGAGCTGTAGCCTAGAATGCAAAGTGGAGAATGGTGATAAGGAGGATGGGGAAATAAACAATGATCAGTTCCTAGGAGTCTTTTATATTATATGGGGGTAAATAAGGAGCTATCCCACAGCTTTTAATCACGAGAACACAAGCCAATCAGATTGGCCTTTTAGAAATACTCTTCTGCCTGCCTGTGAAAAATGGAAGGGCAAATGGCAAGCAGATACTAGCAGGTAATTTTCAGAATCAAGGGAAAAGCAAAGTTAAACATGATGAGGATGAAGGAAACTAGACAAATTTCAGATATTAAGAAGTGGAATCTAAAGAATTTTGTGATTATTTGATGTGAAGGAGAGAGGAATGAGGAGGAGATAGTTTCAAGGATGACCTTTAGATTTCAGATTTGGGGACTAGCATAGCTGCTGCCAGAGGCATAACTGTGATTGGCCAATGGCCACCAGCCACTGTGAGGCAGAAAACCAGCAGTGGCAGCTCAGTTCCAGCTGAGACAGCAAAGAATATCGGGACATCAAGAGGATGGTGCTCACATCCAGCTCGGGTGGGAAACAGAAACCATGAAGCTTAGGCAGATGGGCAAGATACTATTCCCTCTCCCCCTCCATCTCCTCTGCCACATACACTTCCCAGAACCTGAAGATTCTGTTGTAAGAGGGCTGTGTTGGGTAAAAGACATGGAGGTTTCTTTAGGGGACTTGTGTAGATGAGAACAAAATGTGGAGAGATTGAGCCCAGCTGGAAATAGCACCAAACTCACCAGGAAGAAGAGAATGTAGTCTTGGGCACCATATCCTCCCCCAAGGAATACTTTGCTAGCCAAGAAAATTGTACTCGATGGAGCAAGATTTAAAGGGAGGCAATAGGCTAACATGTCCTGACCAGAAAATTACAATTTCTATAACTCCATTCCCTTCAGCAACTGAAATCTCCTCAAATTAAAAATTGTCAGGTGGGGTTAAGGAAATTCAACTGTAACAGTCTTCAGGAAAGAGCTCTCAGAAAAGTATCATTTCCAGTCTTAAGAGAAACATCAATATTGAGGCTCCTGCATGGCAGTTGTTTGTATAGGAATTGGTTGTTCTGGGTCATCTCTCAGTTTCTAGAGTCATTGAAAATGCACCAAGATCATCATGGAATAGCATCTGATATTCTCCCTAATTCTGAAAGTTTCCCTTAAAATTATCTGATTTGCAATTCTTTTTCTTAAATAAGTCTTGGTTATATTTCAGTTCCAAATCTCTTTATTTAATTTCTAAATGATCTTCCCATGAATTGCACCAGTTTTAGAAGAGGCCATTCTGAAGCATTGTTTCAAAGTCTCTCCAAAATTTCTGCATAATTATTCACCGGATAGTTTCTTCCAGTATCACTTTAAATAGCCTATAAAGATTGAGTTTAATGTCTTTTTCATAGCTTTTGGGCAAATACTATTACAACTGATCAAAATATCCCTCTTCAGAGACAACTGCAGAGTTTCATGTATCTTGATTAACTAAGATGTGTCTCAATTTTACACAAGAAAGTTTGATATTTCAACAGCAAGCCACTCTATCTAAGGTATAAATATAAAGTATATCTATGAACATGTCATTGTTTCATAGAATTGTAAAACCAGCAGTGTCTAGTACCCAACCATTTCTTCTCAACCTCTCCTCTGATTTCAGCTTTTTATGAGGGATTTCCATGAGTAGCTTGGACTTCACACTATGTACAGTACCTCAAATATGTGCTATACATTTTGGCTTTCTGGCCCCTGGAAATTCAATTCAAAAAGTTCATGTGTACAGCTCAGAAGTGCAGGGGAGGGGAGTTCCCTGGTGATCCAGCAGTTTGGACTCAATGTTTCCAATGCTGTGGCCAGGTTCAATCCCTGGTTGGCAAGCTGCACAGCATAGCCAAAAAACAAACCAACAAAAAAAAAAAGAAACAAAAAATCCCAAACTCCCAATCCACCCCTCCCCACTGCAAACTATTATATAGAGAATGGATAAACAACTAGATCCTAAGTTCTGCTGTATAGCACAGGGAACTATCTTCAATATCCTACAATTAAACAAAATGGGAAAGAATATGGAAAAAGTGTATATATATGAATAACTGAGTCCCTTTGCTATACAGCAGAAATTAACACAAAATTGTAAATCAAGTATACTTCAATATAATATTTTTTAAAAAGGAGGAAGGGGAAACAAAGAAATGCAGGAAAGGAAGCACTCCCAAGAGCAACCCGGCCCCAGTGGGAGATTAGACTGATGTGTAAATGCTCCCACCTCCCTTCTTTTGGCAGACAGTTCTTGAAGGGAATCCAAACTAAGACAGCTATCCTCTAGTGAAACCTATTCGTTTTACTGATGAGGAAACATCTTGTAAAAATTACAATATTTAGTTACAACAGAAACTAGATCTCAGATCTCCTGGATCTCAGAATGGGGCATTTTATTTTACTGCCTATGGCCTCATCAAATGTTGAATAGTATGAGACAGTGAATGCTACTTTATGGTAGAACAGATCTTCAGGGCAGCTGAAGGGACTGCCATCAGTGAACACTGGTGCAAGCAAGGAAGGCTTCATAGAACAGAGAAATTAAGTTGGGCCTTAAATAATTGCACAGGCATGTGTGGGATGGTTCAAGAAGAGGAAAAGATGAATGATAAAGTAATAAAGTCAAAATGTGTGCATTCTGAGGATCTTTTGTAGCTTTAGCCTCACAAATCACATTGAGGTGTAGAGGAAATGTTGAATAGGTAAGATTGTGCCAGATTATAAAACTCCACAAGGCAAGCAAAGGAATTTAAAGATCAGCTAATAGAATCCTTTAGTTTCACACATGAAATGTTAAGATATCTGCCCACTACACTTACCTAGGAATAGGTAAAGGTAGAGACTGATCCAGAACCCCTGTCTCTACACTTTGAATCCTGCAGCTCTTCCTTCACTCCATCAAAGTTAGCTTGACACATCCCAAAAGCTAAGGACACTTTTTGATTCCTTTATAATGTAAACTCATGGGATAATCCAAACCCCTAAGCCCAGTTTATTAGATTCTTTGTCAACTGGACACTGTTTATCCTTCTTGCCTTAGCAAACTCACTCAGCCCAAACCCGATATTCCCAAAGTAGTCCTCATGGTCACTTAACACACTCAGAAAAAGTTCCTTCCTCTCTTATGGTTGTGTCATTCTGTTCTGTAATCCTCCTTCTTGCTTGGATTTATTAAATAAACCTCAGCTTATTCACCCTCATTGACTGAGAACTATGACCAGGGCTCCTAGATTCTTTTTAGTTTCAGGCTTATTGAGATCTTAAACAACCTTAATACCCATGGAGAAAACTTTATAATGCCATGACCTCAGATCCTCATGGCCTCCTGGATTTCAACTATCTTCTACCCACTTCAACCCCAGCCTGGACCATGTCATCAACCAGAACTCCATAATTCTGAAATCTTAAAGGACAAACTCATATTCTTCCTTCTGTTTCAGTCTTCATGTACTCGTTTATTCATTCAACAACCTACATGCGCCAGGCATTGAGTGGGACACTGCAGAAACAATATTGTAATAACAGGAAGCTTAGCTTGTTGTTCTGTGATGATCTAGAGGGGTGGGATTGGGGGTGGGGTGAAAGAGAGGGTCAAGAGAGACAGGACACACACACACACACACACACACGGCTCATTTACAATATTGTACAGCAGAAACTAACACAACATTGTAAAGTAATTGTATTCCTACAAAAAATGTAAATAAGAATTGTGGAATTTAGGTTAGTGAGGGAAGGAAGCAAAGCCACACAGCAGCTATCTACTTTAAACATGGTAGTGTGTGTATGTCAATGCTACCTTCTCAATTTGTCTCCCCCTGCTTCTCTCCCTGTGTTCACAAGCCCACTCTCTACCTCTGCACCTCTATTCCTGCTCTACAAGTAGATTCACCAGTACCATCTTTCTAGATTCCATATATATGCATTAATAGACACAATTTTTCTCTCTCTGACTTACTTCACACAGTATGACAGGCTCTAGGTTCATCCACATCACTTCCTCTGACTCAATTTCATTCCTTTTTATGGCTGAACAATACCATCTTTTAACTACTCTCTTTCTGGAGCTTTCAATATACTAGTCCCCTAGTATATTTCTCCCATAGCCACTCTGCAAACTCTAGATTTCAGATAAACTCAAATATCCTCCTCTGATCCTATGATCAGAGGATCCAGAGGTCCTCTGATCTCTAGCCATCCTGAGAGGGCTAGAGAAAAGAAAGCAAAAGTGAAAGTCGCTTTGTTGCGTCTGACTCTTTGTGACCCCATAGACTAAACAGTCCATAGAACTCTCCAGGCCAGAACACTGGAGTGGGTAGCCGTTCCCTTCTCCAGGGGATATTCCCAACCCAGGGATCAAACCCAGGTCTCCCACACTGCAGACAGATTCTTTACCAGCTGAGCCACCAGGGAAGCCCTCTAGAGAAAAACCACATAAATATGCAGAATGATTACACTGCACTCTGCCTCTGATCTCTGCTGTGTTCCCATTCATATGACCTTTAAGCTACTCAGATCCTCTCTGGTTCAAAAAGTATTTTGGTAATTCACAGTTTGACTAATGCTGCCATGACATACAGGCCAAATCCTAACAACCCACTGCAAACTTTGTCTTCTACAACCTCTTTGGAGCGTTTAGACACTTGGGACTTCTTCCATCTTCCTTAAATTCTCTTTTAATTTTATTTCAATGATACCACTCTCTGATGGTTCTCTGACTATGTACTTCACCATTCCACCTTAATATTCTCTTGAGTCTTTACTCTGCTGCTGCTGCTGCTGCCAAGTAGCTTCAGTCGTGTCCGACTCTGTGCAACCCCATAGTCAGCAGCCCACCAGGCTCCTCTGTCCCTGGGATTCTCCAGGCAAGAATACTGAAGTGGGTTGCCATGTCCTACTCTTCTAGCCTTTCTTAAAATATTGGTATATTTCACAGTTACATCCTTGACCCTCTTTTCTGCTCCTCTGACATACCACCAGAGAGACTTCATCTACTATTATAGCTGAATGACTACAAATCAAGATCTTCAACCGAAGCATTGTCCTGAATTCTATTTCAACAGATACGTTATCTCTGCCTGACTCAACATGTGTGAAACTAAACTTAACTACCTTATTATTTCTCCTCAATCCAATATCAGCTATTTTCCCTCTCATATCCACTCTCTTTGGATCTGCAATCACCAGCTGCCTGACCAACAAAGACAAATATAAAAATCATTGTATATTTCTCTCTTTCCTTCACTCCCACATTTAATGATAAACCCTATTTATTTGTTGGGGAAATTAAATAAATAGTCTTGTTTAGGCTTCAGAGACAAAGCAGAACAGGCCTCTGACCTTGCTTTTAACCTGCCTGGGCACTGTCCTGACTGCGAGTGACTGTCAGTGACTGCCTGCTATGAGTGCCAGACTAAGATAGGGGAGAAATCTTGAGATTGTTGGGGCTCCTGGAGGGGGTCTGGCCAACCAAGCCCCAGGCTTAACTACATTCCAAGTTTTACACAACAAAATAAACAACATTAACATGAAACCAGAGCTGTAATTTGATCAGATTGATGATGACATCAGTTTGAAACAATCCTGGGATTATAAACAGAACCAGAGCTGCAATCTTTGAAGTCTCACCCACAGAGCTGACATGCTGCCTGGCACCCTTCCCCAATTGGGACTCCAGATGTGCTGTGACAGAGGACTTCCAAGCACTGATTAATTCTGGATGTTGGTCAAAACCTAATTTGGTGATGCATTCTCTGCTCTTTCTAGTTCTCTTTTCTTTTAATGTTAGTATGTTGAAAGTAAGCTAGATAATTCTCTAATAAACATCTATTATTCATTTATATATAATGAGTGGCTTATTTTGTTAAACCCTTTGAACCTGAGACGAAAGTTAAAACTTTTGGCAAAATATTATTCTACACCCAAAACATTTCTTCTTCTCCATTTCCTCAAAAATGATTATGCCACTCACGCCACATAGCACAACCAAATACACACACACACACACACACACACACACACACACACACACACACAAATACAAGCCAGGTTTCACCACTTCCCTCCAGAGAAGTTTGCAGCACCTCCTTGATACTCCTAGCAGGGTAGGGACTAAACTCACCCACTCCCAGTTCACCTCCCTCACCCCAGCCTGTTCTTCCTCATGCTTTCTGCCGTCAGCCAGGCATAGTAAAGTATCAGGTACCAGGCATCCTGTACCCCACCACTCAGCCCTCTGTTAAAAGATAATTCCAGAACTTCTCTGCCCTGGTTCTTAATCACTTTCTCAGGGAAGATCCCCTCCGGTTCAACATCTCTTCTGCTTATATTCTCTGATTTAAAAACAAAAAGCCTCTAAGTGATTGCAGCCATGAAATTAAAAGACGCTTACTCCTTGGAAGAAAAGTTATGACCAACCTAGATAGCATATTCAAAAGCAGAGACATTACTTTGCCAACAAAGGTCTGTCTAGTCAAGGCTATGGTTTTTCCAGTGGTCATGTATGGATGTGAGAGTTGGACTGTGAAGAAGGCTGAGCGCCAAAGAATTGCTGCTTTTGAACTGCGGTGTTGGAGAAGACTCTTGAGAGTCCCTTGCACTACAAGGAGATCCAACCAGTCCATTCTGAAGGAGATCAACCCTGGGATTTCTTTGGAAGGAATGATGCTAAAGCTGAAACTCCAGTACTTCGGCAACCTCATGCGAAGAGTTGACTCATTGGAAAAGACTCTGATGCTGGGAGGGATTGGGGGCAGGAGGAGAAGGGGACAACCGAGGATGAGATGGCTGGATGGCATCACTGACTCAATGGACGTGAGTCTGAGTAAACTCTGGGAGTTGGTGATGGACAGGGAGGCCTGGCATGCTGCAATTCATGGGTTCGCAAAGAGTCGGACACGACTGAGCGACTGAACTGAACTGAACTGAATACTAGTTATCTATACCAATATCTTTATCTTTGTTGGGCTTCCCAGGTGGCGCTAGTGGTAAAGAACCCACCTGCCAACACAGGAGATGTAAGAGATGCAGGTTTGATCCCTGAGTTAGAAGATCCCCTGGAGGAGGGCATGGAAACCCACTCCAATATTCTTGCCTGGAGAATCCTATGGACAGACAAGCCCAGCGAGCTACAATCCATAGAGTCTCAAAGAGTCAGACGTGACTGAAGAGACTTAGCAACACACCTTAGTCACACAGAATTATTGGATATTACCTCCAAATTCAGGCTATCTTATATCTCAATAGCTTTTCTCAGTTTGTTTTATTATCTGAAATGTCTATTCCTTCTTTTTTCTACACCCAGTTTTTTTCAGGACTCAAAGAGTGTAATCTCCTCAATTAATCTTCCCTGATAGCTCAGTTGGCAAAGAATCCACCTGCAATGCAGGAAACCCTGTGGATACCTGTGTCAGGAATATCCCTGGAAAAGGGATCGGCTACCCACACCAGTATTCTTGGGCTTCCCTCATGGCTCAGCTGTTAAAGAATTTGCCTTCAATGTGGGAGACCTGGGTTCCATCCCTGGATTGGGAAGATCCCCTGGAGAAGAGAAAGGCTACCCACTCCAGCATTCTGGCCTGGAGGATTCCATGGACTATATAGAATTCCATGGACTATATGGAGTCAGACATGACTGAGCAACTTTTACTTCACTTCAATCTTTCCTGAAGCATTCACTGACTAACCACACCACCAAAAACTTTATCCTTCTACTGAGTCCAATATATACCCTTAACAAAACACTTATAACCCTTATGCTACTGTTTACAATGCCATAGTAGACACTTTGCTTCAGGGGTGTCTGACTCTTGCAACCCCATGGACTGTAGCCTGCCAGGCTCCTCTGTCCATGGGATTCCCCAGGCAAGAATACTGGAGTGAGTGGCCATTTCCTACTCCAGGGGATTCTTCCCGATCCAGAAATTGAGTCCATGTCTCTTATATCTCCTGCATTGGCAGGCAGGTTCTTTACAACTAGCACCACCTGGAAAGCCCTACAATGCCTTAAGAAGCCCTACAACTATCCTAATAAACCAAAAGCGCCTCTGGAAAGAGACAGTTTCTGAATTTGCTTTGTGTCCCTAGGATCCACCACAACGCCTGACTCAATAAATGTTTGTTGAATGAATGAATGAGTTAATTAATTCAGAACAATGTACAGTTCCTGTAATAAATCATTTTTGCGCAGCAAAGTAGACATTGAGATCATGGGCTTTGTAGTCACACAAACATAGGATTAAGTCCTCAGTTTAAAAACATGTAAGTTGTTTGTTCTTGGCAAGTTAGCCTCTCAGAATTCAGTTCCTCATATATAAAACAGGGATAACACTGCTACTTCATCCAGTTCTTGTGATTAGATGGGAAAATGTATGAGAAGAATCCAGGAGTCAACTGACCTATAGCAAGGACTTAATACATGTTAGTCATTCTTCTTATTATCCTATTCTTTTGCCCATACCGTTCCCTCTACCTGATGACTCCCTTCCCCAGGATACCCTTCCTTTATTTTTTAACCTAGCTACCATTTTGTCTTGTTTTAAAAGTCTAGTAGGCTATTGTCTATGGTTTTTCCAGTGGTCATGTATGGATGTGAGAGTTGGACTATAAAGAAAGCTGAATGCCAAAGAATTGATGCTTTTGAACTGTGGTGTTGGAGAAGACTCTTGAGAGTCCCTTGGACTGCAGGAGACCCAACCAGTCCATCCAAAAGGAAATCAGTCCTGAATATTCATTGGTAGGACTGATGCTGAAGCTGAAACTCCAATAATTTGGGCACCTGATGCGAAGAGCTGACTCATTTGAAAAGACTCTGATGCTGGGAAAGCTTGAGGGCAGGAGGAGAAGGGGACGATAGAGGATGAGATGGTTGAATGGCATCACCTACTCAATGAACATGAGTTTGGGTGGACTCCGGGAGTTGATGATGGACAGGGAGGCCTGGCATGCTGCTGTTCATGGGGTCACAAAGAGTCAGACATGACTGAGTGACTCAACTGAACTGAACTGAGGCTATTGTCTCCTCTGGAAATCTTCCTTAAATTCTCCCACTCTTTGTGAATTAGGCAACATTCTTCTTTTTCTTCTTTCTCAAGTACCCAATTCTGTCTCTCCCACAATACATACTACACACAGCAAGTGTCTGTTTGCTTGCCCAACTCATGCATTAGACTATGGGATTGATAAGAACAGGAACTGTGCATCTTACCCCCAGAACCTAGTAGCATGCATAGAGATATACAGTACTTGGTACACAATAAATGATCACCACCAGAAGAAATGCTGTCTATTAAAAATACCATAAACATGGTGGCCACACAAATACTTCTTAATGATTTGATGGAGTCAAATGTGCCCTATTATGCTATTTGGAATGAAAAGTAGTGTTAATCACTCAGTCATGCCCGCCTCTTTGTGACCCCCATGGACTACAATCCACCAGGCTTCTCTGTCCATGGAATTCTCCAGGCAAGAATACTGGAGTGGGTTGCCATTTCCTTCTCCAGGGGATGTTCCCCACCCAAGGATCAAACCTGGGTCTCTCCCATTTCAGGCAGACTCCTTACCAACTGACCCATCAGGGAAGTTTATTTGGAATAGATTAAATCAATTCCAGATTAATTTAAATGATGCCATCTATTACAGAAAAAAATTGGATGGTCAGCTATATTTCATTTCAGTCTAAAAGGGGAAGTCATATGTAGCCCATGGTATCAAGACCTCTTATCAGCAAGCTCGTGTTTGGATATATTTTCAGCTCTACCCCATGGTTAAATTCAAAAAGTAACCAGAGAAGCCTAATTTACCATGAAGTAGAAAAAGTTTGATAGGAAACTCTTTCAATACCTAAAGATATTTCTTTTTTTCTAGGCTTTTCAAAATGTTTAAACACTTATTGCCTTATTCTCTATTCTTCTCAATGCAAGTGAATTAAGACTATGAGCGCTTGTCTTAATTTCCACACATGACCACAGTGAAAACTGCAGAAAACAGCAAATTTTAGTTCATGTAATTTAAGGTCTGATTTCTATTTGATGAAGAAGAATCCTTTCCTCAAAACAGCATGGAATCCTAAGATAATGGTTTAAAATATTTATTTATAATTGAGAAGCCAGACAGACTCTTAATCATGGCATGGCTTAATTATAGCAGCATAAGTATAATTAGCACTGTTGTAATATATTACTAATTTGTAAGATGAATTACCTTCCTTCAGTTTTCAAAATAGAATAAGTTATACATATTATCATATGAATACTTAGTTTAAATTGTTTTTCTTCTGTATCTTGTCTACTAAACATCAAAAACTTTACTCTTTATATATTAATTTAATATCTCAAAGTTGAGAGTAGAAAAGCCAAAAATACCAACCTATTATCCATTTTAATTTGCACTATTCATTGGGCATCAACTATTCAGCGATTTTTTTTATTTCAAATAGTTATTAATACTTGTTATCCTTGTCATTTATATATGAGCAGAAATCAGCATTACGGATTATGCCTAAGGTAAGGTGAGGTGTAATGGGAGGGGCAGAGAAATGCCTTGGAGATTATATTGGGTTCGCCAAAAAGTTAGTTCTAGTTTTTCCATAAGATGTTATGTTATGGAAAAACTCAATTGAACTTCTTAGCCATCCCAATAAGAGTTAATGACTGAAAAGGTAGTTCAGAGTTACTAATTCTTCAGAAGAAAGCATCATTTGGTATTACTATAACAATGCCTTGCTTTTATTTTTAGGCTTAATGTTTAAAATTTATTTTCAAAGTGGCATAATTTTCTATGCTTTAGAAAAGAGATCATGAAAGCAAAATATCACTATTTTTAATGTCACTTACTGCTATAGTTTTTCTCTTTATTACTTACTGCCATAGTTTTTCCTCTTTATTACTTTGCCTTCACTGTAGAATGCATTCCAATAATAAGCTCTAGGCCTGACATACATTGTTGGAGATAGAGAGCTATTTTAAATTCCTTTTTTAATATGATATTTAGCCACAAATCCTAAGCATTCTTTTCCTTTTAAAAAACAGAGCTTGGGGAAGAAGATTTGCCAATGTTATAACAGAGAATGGAAAGGCTTTACAAAACAAGGATTTATTTACAAATAAAGGTCAGGAAGCAACAGTTAGAACTGGACATGGAACAACACACTGGTTCCAAATAGGAAAAGGAGGACGTCAAGGCTGTATATTGTCACCCTGCTTATTTAATTTATATGCAGGGTACATCATGAGAAACGCTGGGCTGGAAGAAGCACAAGCTGGAATCAAGATTGCCGGGAGAAATATCAATATGCTCAGATATGCAGATGACAGCACCCTTATGGCAGAAAGTGAAGAGGAACTAAAAAGCCTCTTGATGAAAGTGAAAGTGGAGAGTGAAAAAGTTGGCTTAAAGCTCAACATTCAGAAAACGAAGATCATGGCATCTGGTCCCATCATTTCATGGGAAATAGATGGGGAAACAGTGGAAACAGTGTCAGACTTTATTTTGGGGGGCTCCAAAATCACTGCAGATGGTGACTGCAGCCATGAAATTCAAAGACGCTTACTCCTGGGAAGGAAAGTTATAACCAACCTAGACAGCATATTCAAAACCAGAGACATTACTTTGCCAACAAAGGTCTGTCTAGTCAAGGCTATGGTTTTTCCAGTGGTCATGTATGGATGTGAGAGTTGGACTATGAAGAAGGCTGAGCACCGAAGAATTGATGCTTTTGAACTGCGGTGTTGGAGAAGACTCTTGAGAGTCCCTTGGACTGCAAGGAGATCCAACCAATCCATTCTAAAGGAGATTAGTCCTGGGTGTTCTTTGGAAGGACTGATGCTGAAGCTGAAACTCCAATACTTTGGCCACCTCATGCGAAGAGTTGACTCATTGGAAAAGACTCTGATGGTGGGAGGGATTGGGGGCAGGAGGAGAAGGGGATGACCGAGGATGAGATGGCTAGGTGGCATCACCAACTCGATGGACAACAGTTTGAGTGAACTCCGGGAGTTGGTGACGGACAGGGAGGCCTGGCGTCCTGCAATTCATGGGGTCACAAAGAGTTGGACACGACTGAGCAACTGAACTGAACTGAAAACAATTTCAGGATTATCTATATTCAAGTATATCCAAGCAAAGTGGATCTAAGGAGCTTGAATTCGCCTGAAAGTTAACTCAGTCTTCCAACTTACTTTCAAATTGTAGAGATGAATCTATAATGGAAGAGTTTATATATTTGAACATTGAGAAATTAAGCATGTAAGTATGGGGCTATAAGTTTATTTTTTGAAAACAAAAATGTGATCACCTCATTCTGATGAAGTCTTCATTGCCAGTCTGCCTCACTTCAGAGCTCTGCTCATCAGCTTCAGATCAGCTCTGCAGATAAATCTGATGTACAGGCTCATCACAGATATCTCTCAGATCTGCATTAATGAGACATTTGCCTCTGCTAGGAATTCAAGAATCCAATCTCCATGACTCAGTGCAGAAATAATTTACTACATGTAGGGCCCTGGAGAATCAAAGGGGAAAAAAATGATTAAGAAATGCCATTTGAAATTAATTACAGAAATTATAAAATTAATAGAGATGAACCCAATTAGTTTCTTTGATTTTTTTCTAGAGTAATATACCATGATCTAGCCTAATTCTTCTGCATATTCTCCATGATACCCATTATTTATTGTAATAAAAAAAAGTCATTGCATCTTGAGGTACACATATCAGTTAAATATTTTCATTTGAAAATGAAATGTATATTACTGTTGGTCTTTTACTTATTCTCCTCCTAGACAATCTCAGGGCTTCTTGACAGTACCACTCTGAGCATCAGTTATAACAATGGAAGTTTAGCTTACAAGTGTAAGGGAGAACATCACTTAAAGCTGACATAGTCATATCACTGACCTTGAGCTGCTCCTAAAAAAAATGAATTGGCTTACTGAGGCAGTCATGTAGAAAGCAAAAATCATCATTTTCTAAAGGTTTTCTAGGTAGAAATCTTTAGGGACAATCTTTTGTCAGTGTGTAAGTCTTGAATAAATGTCTTAATTCATTATGATTAATGATTTTTAAAACTGGGGCACCAAGTTGCTTATACATTGTATTATATGAACCTTGTAAGTGGGGATGTTCTTTGAATGAACACCTTAATCTAGACACAAACCACATCAAAAACTGTAACAGATAATTATGCATTATGTCACTCTGTTAGTATGAATGACATTTCCAGGTGAGGGCCCTCATTCATTTAAATAGAGATGTCAATTTCTCACCCGAAATATATACCACATTACAAAGAGAACTTTCTTTGACAACAAATGACACTCCATTCTTCCTGTTTCCACAACTGAAGTGACTATGTCCCTCAGAAAGCCCACTAATGATTCATTTTTGTCAAACTCAGATTCAAATCATATCATTTAAAAACCTCTTTAATTCTTAACTGATAGTGACTAGAAAATATGAGGTTGAAGAAATGAATATGAATGCATATTGAATGTCAAATTCTGCATATTCTTAAAGGTAGTAAAGTTCAAGTTCCAACATCCAATGCAAATTATATACAATTTGATGGATTGCTATTACCTAAAGTGGATAGGACAAAGTCTTCTGTCTTTAATCAGAAGCAGGATTAATCACAAACTTTTGCCATGAAACTGAAAGAAAAGCTGTATTAAAATATCGTCTTTCTCTGTGGGATGAGGAGAATGAGAACCTAAAACTTTCTTCAGACCCACAGTCTTCAAAGAGATGCCAACGGTGACCACACTATGGTGGACAATTTGGTCTGTGACTTTAAGTCGCATTTACTCTCCAAGTCAACTTATTTTAGGTCCACAAGCACTGAGAAAAGCAGACATGCCTCATGCTTCCGGGTTCTCCTTAACTATGTCAGCAATATATGACTCAAACTCTAGGACTGACGTACTGTCCTATGTTTTAAGACAAAGTCATATCAAGCAACCAAAACTAGTCGGGCACCAAAGCATTACCCCACTGACACTACTGCCTTAATAAAGGATTTGTTCCAAAAGCATGCACTACCTTTATTTTTGTATTAATTTTTGTTGGAGTATAATTGCCTTCCAATGTTATCTTAGTTTCTGCTGTACAGCAAAGTGAATCAATTGTACAAATACATACATTCATTCTTTTTCAGACTTCCTGCCCATTTAGATCACCACAGAGCATCAAGTGGAGCTCCCTGCGCTATATAGTAGATCCTCATTGGTTACCTATTTTCTATTTAGTAGTGTGTATATGTCCGTCCCAATCTCCCAGTTCACCCCACTCTTCCCATCCCCCCTTGGTAACCATAAGTTTGTTTTCTACATCTGCAACTCTATTTCTGCTTTGCAAATAAGTTCATCTGTACTATTTTTCTAGATTCTACATATAAGCAATATTATACAATATTTATCTTTTTCTTTGACTTATTTCACTCTGTATGACAATCTCTAGGTACACCCACGTCATTAATGGCATAATTTCATTCCTTTTCATGGCTGAGTAATAGTCCATTGTATATATGCACCACATCTTCTTTATCTACTCCTCTGCTGATGGACATTTAGTTTGCTTCCATGTCCTGGCTATTGTAAACAGTGCTGCAATGAAGATTGGGGTACATGCATCTTTTCAAGTTATGGTTTTCTCAGATATATGACCAGGAGTGAGATTGCTGTGTCATTTGGTAGCTCTACTTTTAGTTTTTTTAAGGAACCTCCATATTGTTCTCCCGGAGAAGGCAATGGCACCCCACTCCAGTACTCTTGCCTGGAAAATCCCATGGACGGAGGAGCCTGGTAGGCTGCAGTCCATGGGGTCGCTGGAAGTCGGACATGACTGAGCGACTTCACTTTCACTTTTCACTTTCATGCATTGGAGAAGGAAATGGCAACCCACTCCAGTGTTCTTGCCTGGAGAATCCCAGGGACGGGGGAGCCTGGTGGGCTGCCGTCTATGGGGTCGCAAAGAGTCAGACACGACTGAAGCAACTTAGCAGCAGCAGTAGCAGCATATTGTTCTCCATAGTGGCTGTACCAATTTATATTCCCACCAAGCCTATAGGATGGTTTCCTTTTTTCCACATCCTCTCTAGCATTTATTGTTTATAGATTTTTTGATAATGACCATTCTAACTGGTGTGAGGTGATACTTTATTGTAGTTTTGTTTAGCATTTCTCTAATAATTAGTGATGTTGAGCATCTTTTCATATGTTATTTTTGGTCAACTGTATGTCTCTTTGGATAAATGTTTATTTAGGTCCTCTGCCCAGTTTCTGATTTATTGTTGTTATTGTTCAGTCGCTAATATATGTCCAACTCTTCATGATCCCACAGACTGCAACACACCAGGCTTCCCTGTCCTCCACTATCTCCCGGAGTTTGCTCAAACTCATGTCTATTGTTTCAGTAATGCCATCCAACCATCTCATCTTCTATTGCACCTTTCTCCTCAATCTTTCCCAGCATCAAGGTCTTTTCCAGTGAGCCAGCTCTTCACACCAGGTGGACAAAGGATTGGAACTTCAGCTTCAGCACCAGTCCTTCCAATGAATATCCAGGGTTGATTTCTTTTAGGATTGACCAATTTTATCTCCTTGCTGTCAAAGGGACTTTCAAGAGTCTTCTTCAGGACCACAGTTCAAAAGCATCAATTCTTCAGTGCTCAGCCTTCTTTATGGTCCAACTCTCATATCCATACATGACTACTGGAAAAACCATAGCTTTGACTAGACAAACTTTTGTCAGCGAAGTGATATCTCTGCTTTTTAATACACTGTCTGAGCTTGCAATAGCGTTTCTTCCAAGGAGCAAGCATCTTATAATTTCATGGCTACAAGAATTGTCCACAGTGATTTTGGAGCCCAGGAAAATAAAATCTGCCACTGTTTCCATTTTTTCCCCATATATTCACCATGAGGTGTGGGACCAGATACCATGATCTTAGTTTTCTGAATGTTAACTTTTAGGCCAACTATTTCATAGTCAACAAAAGAGTTCAAAATGCAGTACTTGGGTTCAATCTCAAAAACAACAGAATGATCTCTATTTGTTTCCAAGGCAAATCATTCAACATTACAGTAACCCAAGTCTCTGTCCCAACCACTAATGCCAAAGAAGCTGAAGTCAAATGGTTCTCTGAAGACCTACAAGCCCTTCTAGAACTAACATGAAAAAAAGATGTCCTTTTCATCACAGGGCATTGGAATGTGAAAGTAGGAAGTCAAGAGATACCTGGAGTAACAGGCAAGTTTGGCCTTGGAGTACAAAATGAAGAAGGGCAAAGGCTAACAGAGTTTTTCCAAGAGAATGCACTAGTCATATCAAACACCTTCTTCCAACAATGCAAGTGATGACTCTACACATGGAAATCACCAGGTGGTCAATACCAAAATCAAACTGATTATATTCCTTGCAACTGAAGATGGAGAAGCTCTATACAGTCAGCAAAAACAAGATTGGGAGCTGACTGGGCCTCAGATCATGAGTTCCTTACTGCAAAATTCAGACTTTAATTGAAGAAAGTAGGGATGACCATTAGGCTATTCAACTCAGTTCAGTTCAGTCGCTCAGTCGTGTCCAACTCTTTGCAACACCATGAATCACAGCATGCCAGGCCTCCCTGTCCATCACCATCTCCCGGAGTTCCCTCAGACTCATGTCCATCAAGTTGGTGATGCCATCCAGCCATCTCATCCTCTGTAGTCCCCTTCTCCTCCTGCCCCCAATCCCTCCCAGCATCAGAGTCTTTTCCAATGAGTCAGTTCTTCGCATGAGGTGGCCAAAGTATTGGACTTTCAGCTTCAGCATCAGTTCTTCCAAAGAACACCCAGGACTAATCTTTAGAATGGACTGGTTGGATCTCCTTGCAGTCCAAGGGACTCTCAAGAGTCTTCTCCAACACCACAGATCAAAAGCATCAATTCTTCAGTGCTCAGCTTTCTTCACAGTCCAACCCACATCCATACATGACCACTGGAAAAACCATAGCCTTGACTAGACGGACCTTTGTTGGCAAAGTAACGTCTCTGCTTTCAGGTATGGCCTAAATCAAATCCCTATAATTACATAGTAGAAGTTGAGAATAGATTCAAGGGATTAGATCTGATAAGAGTGCCTGGAGAACTATGGATGGAGGTTTGTAACACTGTACAGGAGAGAGTGACCAAAACCATCCCAAAGAAAAAGATGCAAAAAGGCAAAATGGTTATCTGAGGAGGCTTTACAAATAGGTTTTGTTTAGGGTTTTTTTTTAATATATTGAGCTGCATGAGCTATTTGTGTATTTTGGAGATTAATTCTTTGGCAGTTGCTTCATTTGCAAATATTTTCTCCCATTCTGGGGGTTGTCTTTTCATTTTGTTTATGGTTTCCTTTGCTTGCAAAAGCTTTTAAGTTTAATTAGGTCCCATTTATTTATTTTTGTTTTTATTTGCATTATTCTCAGTAGTGGAATGAAAAATATCTTGCAGTGGTTTATGTCAGAGTGTTCTGCCTATGTTTTCCTCTTAGAGCTTAATTGTATCTGGTCTTACATTTAGGCCTCTAACCTATCTTGAATTTATTTTTGTGCTTGGTGTTAGGGAGTATTCTAATTTCATTCTTTCACACGTAGCTGTTCAGTTTTCCCACCACCACTTCGTTGAAGAAACTGTCTCTTCTTCATTGCATAGTCTTGCCTCCTTTGTCATAGTTTAGGTGGTCACGGGTGTGTGGATTTTTTCTGCGCTTTCTATCCTGTTCCATTGATCAAATATATTTCTCTTTTTGTGCCAGTACCATACTCTTTTGATGACTGTAGCTTTGTAGTATAGTTTTAAGTCAGAGAGCCTGATTCCTCCAGCTCCATTTTTCTTTCTCAAGATTGTTTAGGCTATTTGGGGCCTTTTATGTTTTCATACAAATTTTGAAACTTTTTGTTTTAGCTCTGTGAAAAATGCCATTGGTAATTTGATAGGGATTGTACTGAATCTGTAGATTGCTTTGGTTAGTATAGTCATTTTGACAACACTGATTCTTCCTATCCAGGAGCATGGTATATCTCTCCATCTGTTTATTTCATCTTTGATTTCTTTCATCAGTATCATATAGTTTTCTGAGTACAGCAGGTCTTTTGCTTCCTTAGGTAGATTTATTCCCAGGTATTTTTTTCTTTTTGATGCAATGGTTAAATGGGATAGTTTCCTTAATCTCTCTTTCTGATCTTTTGTTGCTAGCAAAAGCATACAATAACTTTACAGAGAAAGGGTGTGTCCCACTTAGGTCAAAATTGGTATGATGCATATATCAGATGATCATGAAGCCTTCAAAAGTTACCAAAATTGAAAAATAGAAACAGGGGATGTTCTAAAGGGAATAAAACCCTCATTCCACCAATCTCCTTCCCTTAACAAACCTAAATAACTCTAGCTAGTGAAACAATAACACAATTTTGATGAGTCAAGTAATTTAAATAGGAATTATCTCTTCCCTGAAGTTTGTGTATTTCATTCTAGATACAAAATGCATCATTTCAATTATTTTTATTCTTCCAGAGTGAAATAATGAATGTAATTTTATCTGTTTACATGTTTAAGATAGCTTTTAAAATGCCACAAGAGGACTTCATTCATGGAAAATGAAATTGTTTCACAGAATACATTGGATGGTCATTAGTTTCTTTTTCCTATATTTTTTTCCATGTCAAGCTTACTTGATAATGTAATTCAGCTCTTGGTAATGCAAAATTTCTTTGCTGTCAATATACAAAAAAGAAATTAATTCACTGGGAAAAGAAGTGAATACATAGACATATGATCTTTAGGGTGTTGATCAGTCAGTTCAGTTCAGTTCAGTCGCTCAGTCGTGTCCAACTCTTTGCCATCCCATGAATTGCAGCACACCAGGCCTCCCTGTCCATCACCCACTCCTGGAGTTCACTCAGACTCACGCCCATCGAGTCAGTGACGCCATCCAGCTATCTCATCCTCTGTCATCCCCTTCTCCTCCTGCCCCCAATCCCTCCCAGCACCAGAGTCTTTTCCAAGGAGTCAACTCTTTGCATGAGGTGGCCAAAGTATTGGAGTTTCAGCTTTGGTATCATTCCCTCCAAAGAAATCTCAGGGCTAATCTCCTTCAGAATGGACTGGTTAGATCTCCTTGCAGTCCAAGGGACTCTCAGGAGTCTTCTCCAACACCACAGTTCAAAAGCATCAATTCTTCAGTGCTCAGCTTTCTTCACAGTCCAAATCTCACATCCATACATGACCACTGGAAAAACCATAGCCTTGACTAGACAGACATAGGTTGGCAAAGTAATGCCTCTGCTTTTCAATATGCTATCTAGGTTGGTCATAACTTTTCTTCCAAGGAGTAAACGTCTTTTAATTTCATGGCTGCAGTCACCATCTGCAGTGATTTTGGAGCCCCCCAAAATAAAGTCTGACAC
Organism: Budorcas taxicolor; assembly: GCF_023091745.1. NCBI lineage: Eukaryota > Metazoa > Chordata > Mammalia > Artiodactyla > Bovidae > Budorcas > Budorcas taxicolor. The sequence goes on along the minus strand of NC_068919.1, from coordinate 36,977,870 downwards.
TGTTTCCACTGTTTCCCCATCTATTTCCCATGAAGTGATGGGACCAGATGCCATGATCTTAGTTTTCCGAATGTTGAGCTTTAAGCCAACTTTTTCACTCTCCACTTTCATCAAGAGGCTTTTTAGTTCCTCTTCACTTTCTGCCATAAGGGTGGTGTCGTCTGCATATCCGAGGTTATTGACATTTCTCCCGGCAATCTTGATTCCAGCTTGTGCTTCTTCCAGCTCAGCGTTGATAGGTGGTCATAAATCATTCTAGAAGGTTAAAACAGTACAACTCCCAGTAAAAAATCTGCAACATTTCCTTCAGCACAAGGTCTGCGACAGATGAAAAATCCATCCTATTCCTGCTATTTTTAATGAAAGGAATGAACTATACCTTTGAAATCTTTATAGCTAAACTTCTAATGACTGATTTTCTGTGCTATACATAAAGAGAAAATGTATAGTGGAGCCTTAGGAATAGACAACCTTGAGAAGTTTATTCATTGGATTATCTCATTCTTTAAGAATATCATTTTGAAGAAAGTAAAGGTCCATGCTAAATAAATGTCTCTCGTTTTGTGTAAAAACCTGTATAGCAAAAATGTGCATGTTAACAAAATAATATAATCCACATACAATACAGATGTAAAGGACAGTTACTTTATATATTTTTCTAGCTGATAAAAGATACAAATGGAGGATTATCATTCTTGAATTTGTTAGCTATTGCTAGGTAAAAAAAAAAACAAACCTCAATGACTTATAACAGTAGTCATTTATTATTATAGTTCACATGTCTGTGAGTCTCCTAGAAGTCAGCTCAATTCAGCTGGGCTCACCTACACATCTGCTGTGCAACTGCAGGTTGTCTATGGATTCTGCTTTAGGTTGACACTGTTTAAGGCAAATTAATTAGGGCAACTCTGTTCCAATTGTCTCTCCTCCTCCAAGAACCAGTAAGTGAGTCTGGGCATATTCTTCTCATGGTGGTGGCAAAATTACTAGAGAACAACTGAAATTCTCAAGCACTTTTCCAATCCCTTGCTTATATCATGATTTCCAGTGTCCCACTGACCAAAGCAAGAAATATGTCCAAACACAGATTCAATGGAAAGGGAAATATATTGATATCTGTTGCTGGATGGAAGAAGTGATAAACTCAAGTGGCAAAGGGTATGGCTAAAAAGGAAAGATAAAGAATGAGAGTCATTAAGGCAACCTACCACATCATTGATAAAAGCCATGAACAATAAATAAGATTAATATGAAATATACAAAGCAAACTAAGAAACATTTAGAAAATTGTGGAAATAACACAAATTTCTTTTTTGCCTGATTATAAAAGCTACACCAAGACTTACAACCTCCAGAGTATATACTCCTCATTACACTATTTCAGACAGTAACCAACAACCCCTGGAATGTAAATTCTGATTAGGGCACCTCTGATGTTACCTAACAACCCCTTAGCTATAAAATAAAATTAACTTAAACACAGCATGTACCTCATACTGTTCATACAGAAATATTTTAAGGTCAATTACAGGCCACACAAGACATAAGGAACAATCTTTAAAATACAGTCTGGTAGAATAATTATATAATATTCAATAAATCCATCCTAATGCTGCTTTCTTTCATCTTTCAACACTCATATTCTCAGTTCTTAAGACTAGCTCTTATGCTCTTTCTATGATTATATTTATTTTGTTCATTTCACAAACCCTTTGAAATGCTGATTATAAGTGCCATTTTCATTTCTTCAGTGCCCCCTCAGTTTCTTAAAATCTTGCTTCTACAGTCTGAAACTGATACCTAAAATCCATTTTTAATTCTCAAACAGAAATCTCTCTGCAGCAATTAATATTGCTGATTGCCATTTCTTTTCCATCACTATCTCCTAACCTGTTCTAATGGTTCTTAAACTAGCTCCTCTATTTTTACCTTCCATTCACCTGTATACCTTGGCATCTTTGCATCTCTTTGAGTGAGAATTTTTCTCCAAATTCACTTCCACGGAGAGTTCATCTTTCTCCTCAAAGCTTCAGCTGTCACCACAATATTGACAACCACTAAATTTGTTTTCCCACACTGACTGCAATTAAACTTCAATGCCATGTCTCCAAAACATCTTCTTTTCTCTTGAATTCTTACCACCAAATTACCTACCATCCAGTGCTTTGTTGTCCTTTCCAACTGTGCCAATTCACATTGCTCTTTACTGTTTTAAGAGTTTTTCTCCTTCTCTGTCAATGAAGCCATTTGACAAATATTTGCTGAATACTCACTGCATGTCAAGTACTGCTCAAGAAGCTAGAGATACAGCAGTCACAATTAATAAGATCAATTAGATAGACAACTTCTCAGGTTTGAGATTGTCCAGTCTCTACATTTCTTTCAAAGTGACTTCTCATATGCAGAAAGCTACATTATTCTAATTCCACACCCTAGTGGTTTTTTAAACTCATTCCCATTTTTCTTTGTATATAATCTGTGCCTTTCATCTGGTCCTTGAGTTGCATGATTTTTATAGCTGAGGCACACATATATAGTCCATTTGTATATGTATACGTATTTAATGTATATATTATATAACATAAAATGTATAAAGGCATATGCAAAATTTTCCACCTATTTTGTAGCTCCTTAAGAGGTGATATATTTCTAGCTGATGTTCCTAGCACACAATAAGAACATTAAAATATTTAAGGAATGATTATTGAGAGGAAATATCCATTTGTGTATAAATGTAACAGAGGAAAAATGTCAACTTAATTCTCTATGAAAATAATAATAATAGACAATCCTTATTAAATACTTATATGTGCCAAGCATCACTGTAAGTGCTTTACATACACTTAATCCTCAAAAAAATAATCCTATGAGAGAGATACTATTATTATCCCCATGCTTAATATGATAAAACTGAGAAAGAGAAAAGTTAAACAACTCTTCAAGGCCAGTAAATGGTAAAGTCAGATTCAAATCCAAACCAATTTAATTCTGAATTCAGTACTTTCATCTACTCTGTTATACTGTCTTTCAAGATTTCTACCAAGAAGTCTTAAGATTTCTTGGTACCAAGAAGTACCAAGATTTCAAGAAGTCTACCAATTTAGATTTTTTGCATTATCAAATGCTTCTGTCCTGATAACCTGTGTGTGTGTGTGTGTGTTCAATCACTTCAGTTATGTCCGACTTTTTGCAACCCTATGGACTGTAGCCTGCCAGGCTCCTCTGTCCATAGGGATTCTCCAGGCAAGAATACTGAGGTGGATTGCCATGCCCTCCTCCAGGGGAGCTTCCCAATCCAGGGATCGAACCTAAGTCTCTTATGTCTCCTGCATTGGCAGGCAGGTTCCTTAGCACTAGCACCACCTGGGATAACCTTTGTAAGTGTCTGCATACTAATGTCAGAATGTAAGCTCTGTCAACAGAAGAGAAAATCCCTAATAAGTTCATGAATTTGATGTCTGTTCACCTATCAGATTTATATAAGGTGACTTTACAATTTTTCATCCAAACCAACTTTTGGGAGTAGAAGGGTATTATATTTATTATATACTGATATATAACAAATTATTTACAAATTTAGCAGCTTAAAACAACAAATACTAGTTATCTCACATACTTTCTCATGGTCATAAATCCAGGAGAGGCTTAGTTGGGTATTTGTGTCTCAGGATCTCTCAAGCAATTGCAGTCAAGATATAAACCCAGAACATAGTCACCTATAGGCTTGTCTTTACCAACAAAGGTCCATCTAGTCAAAGCTATGGTTTCTCCAGTAGTCATGTATGGATGTGAGAGTTGGACTGTGAAGAAAGCTGAGCACCAAAGAATTGATGCTTTTAAACTGTGGTGTTGGAGAAGACTCTTGAGAGTCTCTTGGACTGCAAAGAGATACAACCAGTCCATCTGAAAGGAACTCAGTCCTGAATATTCACTAGAAGGACTGATGCTCAAGCTGAAACTCCAATACTTTGGCCACCTGAAGCAAAGAACTGACTCATTGGAAAAGCCCCTGATGCTGGGAAAGATTGAAGGCAGGAGGAGAAGGGGACGACACAGGATGAGATGGTTGAATGGCCTCACTGACTCTAAGGACAAGAGTTTGAGTAAACTCCAGGAGTTGGTGATGGACAGGATGGCCTGGCATGCTGCAGTCCATGGGGTCTCAAAGAGTTGGACACACTGAGTGACTGAACTGAACTGACTGACGGCTTGTCTGGGAGGGAGGACAGGCTTCCAAAGCTCCAAATGGCTGTTGGCAGGAAGCTTCAGCTCCTCACATGAGCCTTTCCCTGAAGACTGTTCCTGAGAAGGCACCAGGCTCCCCCAAGGATGAACGATTAGAGAGATGAAGAAGGGAAGAGAGAGAGAGAATCTAACCTCAGAAGTAACATACAATCACTTTTGTCTAAATTCTACTGGTCAGACAGACCAGCTCTGGTGCAATGTAATAGGAGATTACTGAAAGTGTGAATACTTGGAGACAGGTATCATTGGGTACCGTCTTAGAGGATGCTTACTACTACAGGTGTTACTAATAATTAAGCCAGGCCAACAGGCATAAATGAGGATGTGCGTGCATGCTCAGTGGCGTCGTACTCCTTGCAACCTTGTGGACTGTGGCCCACCAGGCTCCTCTGTCCATGGGATTCACCAGGCAAGGATACTGGAGTGGGTTGCAGGGCCCTCCTCCAGGGGATCTTTCCCACCCAGGGAACAAATCCAGGTCTCCTGTGTCTTCTGCATCACAGATGGACTCTTTACTCCTGAGCCACTGAGGAAGCCCATAAATGAGAACAGTCCCTGACAAATCAAAGTTTATACTCACCTGAACTTTATGTCTTGATTTACATTAATCATATCAGGAAGAAATTTTCTATCTATAAAATTATTTAGTCATATTATTAAGTCCCTAAAAACCCATGATATGATAACTGCCACAACACTGTTCTCACTCCCACCAGATCTCTCTAATGATATTGCTGGAAGCCATCAGCAGTCAACAACCAATAGCTTCTCAACCAGCTCTCTTTTCTACTGAAATCTGGATTGTTGCTCCTCTGGGTCCCTCACAATTTCATCAGGCCCTTAAAGATCCATATATGTTCCTTCAACAATCTGATTGGTTCATAAATAGTAAAACATTAATAATAATGGATCCCCTCCAGAGGGCTTGCAAAACATTAATAATATTGAAAATAAAGAATTTATTAATTTAAATAGGTCTCAGTAAGACTAATCCTGAAATTACAACCATGATATTTTCTATGACAGATCAATCTACTGGGAAAGGAAAGCACTAAAATCAAAACAGAATTTGCTAATAATTATTGGTAATGCCTACCCTGAGCATTTTCCTTCAACAGTTATGTTGGTCATTGTGCTATCTTAATAACTTTCAGTGAACTTGGCCCTGGTGCTGAAGTCAATTCTAAGTCACCTTCCGAGTTTTTAAAACAAGAACTAAAGCAAAGGGAACATAAATATAATAGTAAGTTGCATTGTACTCTTATTCATTAGAACTAAGTTAAATAAACCAATCTGATCAGAAAAACAATCTTTTCCTTCCAATAGCCATCAGAATAAAGGCAACAAAAAATTGAATTTGTGTACATTAGGATTATTTGGGAGAAGCTCAAATTATTCTTTTTTACCCTGTGCATATTACCTAAGACTATCTGTTCAGAAGTGAGTTCATTAAAGCTGGAGAATGTGGTGGCTATCTCAAACATAGCAATAATTATCATATCAGTCACAGCAATAATCTGGGAGTCAAGCTTAAAACCAGAGATTTCCGTTCATGATTCAGTGCTGCTGATACACTGAAAGGATTGAAAGAGAGATCAAGCAGAGGATGTATCTCCTTCCTCCTAATTGTTTGTTCAACCTCATGACCAGGCAAGTCAGGAAATGATTCTGTGAAGAATGAAAACGACTATAAACTTCCCATGAAAGTCAAGCAAGAAACAATGAGCCAGGGGGAATGGAAATAAAGCATTTCAGGAATGTCTATCATGATTCATTACTTACTTTCAACCAATTTCCAGACCGTCTTGACAAGCCCTGTTAGTAAGGATAAAGGAAAGTAACTGCTTGACCAGGGTACATTAAATTGCTCTCCTTCTTCCTCCTCAGATGTGTTGGGGAAACAAGTGAGTTGCTATTTTCTGACTTTTTTCCCCTGTTGATAATATATCTCCCGTCATTTATAAGCTTAGGTCCTTTTTCTCATTTCAGTTTTAAAACAAAGCTCCTGCCAGCTAAAGCTGACTTCGCCTTGCTAGAGGCTGGGTAATTCCTCTAGGCAGTAGAGTATCTCATTAGTTACTTGAATGCTGTTTTCCCTAGTGGAGTCCTGTCAACAAACTTTTTTCTTGCTCATCTATTCCCCTCCAGTTCAGGGACCACTATTGATTTACCCTAAGTTAGGTCAATTTACTCTGAAATTTTTCTAGCTGTGATTTGGGCATATTCATTCAGGTGCACAGAACACTCATCATGAATCCCATCTACATGTCTTTAATCTTAAACCTTTTAGCATCGGCTAAGATTATTTCTGCTTCTCTCTTGTTTGCCACACACACACATTATTTAATACAAAAATAAGTTGCAGACCTTCTCTTTGTCTAGAAGTCGTCATAGATGAGACATTCCCATGCCAAGAACATGTTTTGTTTGTTTATAAACTGTATAAAGGAAAAGAGTATTCAATCCTATTTGAAAGAAACTGGAAACTAACCTTATTCCTTAGACTGTGTTTTCTAATTAAACTAAAAGTGTTACTTTTCTAGACTGTTCTAAATTGCCTAGTTTTTCTGTCAGATTTCTTGGACTTTATAATAATACAGCTTGTTCCTAGACTGAATTTCTGATTACAGGCACAAGTCTGATAAAATTAGCTGCTGCCCGCCAAACATAGTTCACATTGCTCCTCACCCCTGGCTATCACCCTTTATATAGAATTGAAACCTGGGCATATAACACAAAAAGGGTGCCTTGTGCCTTTGCATTTCCTTCCCACTTGTACATTACAACTATTAGATTCATATAATGAATACATAAGGAGTACCTGATATGTGCTATTCAATTAAAAAAGAGAGAGTCCTTTCTCACCAGGCAAATAAAATTTCAGGAATTTTCAGTTTATTTTCTTTTCAGTCTTTGTCCAGTGGTTTTCAAACTTTTTTAGTTTGATTACCATTTTTTTCAAAACTTATATTACTTAATACATGTTGTTGCTTAGTCACTAAGTCACATCTGACTCTTTCGTAACCTCATGATCTATAGCCTGCCAGGCTCCTCTATCCATGGGATTTTCCAGGCAGTAATACTGGAGTGGATTGCCATTTCTTCTCCAGAGGATCTTCCCAACCTAGGAATCGAGCCACCAGCTCCTGCATTGGCAGACAGATCCTTTACCACTAAGTCACCAGGGACACCTACTTAATATATAACACAGATAAAAACTGAAAAGCCGGTTTAGCAGCAGGCTTAGTGGAGGGCAGCCATCCAAAATCCCAACACTCAGCCTCCAAAGCAGACACTAAAGTACCTTTGAGAATCCTGGAGCCTCATAGAGCACCTTTAAATCCAGGGACATAGCCAATCACATATTTTAGGGGTTATAAAACGTGACTCAGAGGCACTGTATGACTCGCCCATCATCTGCCAACCAGAGGCACACCCAAAACTATCCGTGTCTCCTGATATGCTGGTTCCAGGTTCTTTCCAGGGAACCATAACCACTTCTTGCTCTTAGTAATATAGACAATTTGTCAGAAATATTTCTTCTAAGGCTTGATGAATTCTTAAGATAGGTTTGATTACATTCTAGAAGTAAAAAAGATAAAGCCTTCCAAATTGCTCATCTCTGATATTAGACCTTAAAAGTAGATTTTTTAAAGCCTTATCTCTTCCATAAAGCAAATGGATGAGAAGATATTTCAACAGCCTCTCACAAAGTCAGAGCACTAACTATAGCTCAGAGGAAAGAAAAGATTTATTCACCTTTGAATCACTGTAAGAAATTCCTGCTACTAATACCTCTCCTAGCAAGTAGCAATCCTGTATATCACCAGGAATATAAAAATGAAATGGTAAACACTGTTGCAAGCCCAAGGCTGCCAGCCATCTCAGCTTATTTCTCTTCCATTGTTTTGCCCTTTTGTACCATTGCCCCAGATGCTTCCTCACATCTTCTTTCAATATTTACAGTGAAGTTATGATGTCACAACCTTTGCCTCCATTTTCCCGTGTGATGTGTCCCACTGCTAATAATATATACTCATTATTAAGAATACAGTGGCTGCTACAGCACAGTGGTCAGAACGGGAAAAATGCCTCCTCCTACATCGCAGCTCATTATTGATCACTGCTCTGCATATATCTAAACCACTCTTGAAAACTAATTTGGGCTGGCTTCATTTCTAGCTCTTAATCACAATAAAACATTTTTTCTCACTTCACCAATTAGTATACATTCATAGCCAGGAGTCTAACACTTATAAAAAAAAAACAGTTAATTTCAATCCTTTATTTAAAATAAAAACATTAACTGTTCCCATGCTTTGCTGGTAAAACATTAAACCCAAGCTCCCAAGGTACATTGCTTTTATATTACAGATACTAATATGTGACCCTTACCATTATAGACCGATTAAAAGTGAAATTTTATGGTATCCCAGCCTGCAGTCCGCTTTTAAAGATTAAAAAAAAAATGAAGAGTGAAGAATAATGAATTATAAAGGCAGCTGAAACTATCAAAAAGTGCTTAATTTAAAAAGGCACGTCCCATAGTTGTGGTTCAGGTGTTGATGCTCATAGCTAAATTAGTTTACGACTCAACTGCATTAAATCCCCTAATTATTCATTTATTACCATGTGTACCGTTTAAAGAGGCCAAATACCCTAAGGACAATTGCTTTATTTTTGTTTTTAATATACACTAATTCCTTGAAACTGATGATCAAGTATACTGATAGATTTCTTCAGTAAAGAGCTTAGTTTTATGTTAGATAGCCAATATATTTTGGAAATTTTTCCAAGAATATTCAGAAGTCATGTACCGGTAACACCCTATGATTTATTATCCTCATTGCACAGTTATCTGATGTAAGGAATAGTGTGTTGGTTTATCATATTTACATAAAATAAGTAAAAACGTCATTTTATTACAAAAGTGTCTGCTATATTAATGACTTTGCTTTTTAACCATATATTTGATTTTTTATTATTTTGCTTCTCCAACTGGTTTAACCTCATATATGTACAAATTAGGTCTCTTTAAATGTTTTTGATGTAGAAAAAGAAGATATGCAATGTCTCACATGAACAATATTAAAATAGACCCAACCTGTGTTATTATTCTAAGTAGCCTTACAATAAAATAAAAAGGACAGAGAGTCATCCAAAGTTTTGAAAATACTGTAAGCCTTTTTCACACAAGGATATGTCCTGAGACCTTGATGAATCCCAAATTTGTGAATATACTAAAGCATATTATTCCCTCCATAAAATTCAATGAGGTACAATTGAAAAATTTAGGTGATTACTTCAGACTCTTAATGATTCCATAAATAAAAGGCTGGACTCATTTGTAAAACTATTAAAATGAGTTCTGCCTCTAAAATAAACTTACCATTACATTACATCATGTCATTACTGTAATAATGTGACACAAAATTAACTGAGTCTCTATAGTCGTATAGCTTAAATTGGGCTTTGCCCAGGCATGCATAGCCAAGTGCTTGTGTGGGAGCTGAAATCCACCTGCCAGGCTGAGAATCAGAGACACAGCTGCATCAGGCCTGCATCAGCTTAGTGGAAAGGGTTACTTTTTCAAGTTCTTGCAAAGGCTCTATAAATTTCATTGATGACTCTTCTTCTCCTAACTTTGGACAAGCCAAAGGTGAGTAATAAATCACACAGTTAGAAACTAGAGTGTTTTTCTCTAGTCTGCCTGTTAGCACTACTACTTAAAAGGAAACACCAAGTATCTGGGATCCTAGCCTGAGGGAAGATGTCTGGCTTACTCCTGTACAAGGATTCAGAACACCTGAGACAGAGAGATGCATAGATTGTTCATCCTTCATGCCCCAAGCGAGGATGGGTAAATGAGTCACTCTATATGGTACAAGGTAGCACAACTCACTGCCCTGCACTGAAGAGGATGGCAGAACTAGAACAGTGCCTGGTATATTCTCAGAGATGGAATTTCCCAAAAAGATAATGCTCAATATAGGCCATTTTATATTTGATCTCTTTAGGAAATCACCAGGAGTGAAGCAGTGGGGAGATAGGAGGTCTCAGGTCCCCGAGGGAACTTTGGGGGAGGTATCCAAATTATGAAACTAAAAGAGTTTTCCCCAGGATAGGAAAAGAAGAAAGATTCAGCATTCATGTGCCCAAAACACAAGGTTCTTCTGCAAGCTTTACCCATGGTAGTTGAAAAAAAGATAGAGACTTGGAAGGCAGAGAACCAAGAGTCTTTTGGCAAGGTTTGGTCATGGAAAGAGCCAGAAGAGCTAGAGAATAACAAGTGCAGAAAACCTGAAATGTAATGAAGCTGGGACAGACAAACCCTGTGCACTCCTGGCCCAAACCATTTTGACAGCAGGAATGAAAAGCAATGGCTAACCCCACTGAAGGCAGAACTGTGCCAAATCTCAAGGAGATCAGGGAGGACAAAATGAGAAGCTTCCCGCTTCCCCGCCTATTTCTGCTCATGGGAGAGGGTGACTGTTATCACTTTGGTTGTTAAATCACTATTCCAGGAAAAATGATGGCACTCATATTAGAAGGCTAGACAGAAACCTGAGGCAGATTATTTGAGGACTGATTCCTAGGTTCTGGGTCCAGTCCTTGATGAAAGAGGAATGGAAAAAGAGGGAGGCCAAGGATGGCAAGCAAATTTTTCTCATTTTTTCAAGTAACTGTGCCCTCATACAAATAGGAGAAATATCTGTTTGCTGTCAGAAATGCAGAGGCCCAAAGAAGCACTGAATAAATGCCAAAAGTTTCCAATGAAAGGAATATAATTAAAGCTAAGAAAAGCTGTATTTCACTGATGCTTTCTAAGCATAAATGAAGTTTCTAAGTAAATGTTTTTATAGTAAAATGCAGGCACCAAATCTTTTTCCCTGAGTCTCTGAGATTGCACTGAAAACCAATTGGTTTACATGTGTCCACAGGCTCTAAAACTTGCTTCAATAGGAATAAATGTTTCCCTTACTGAAATCAAAAACAAGTTTTTTGAAATTTCTGCTTGGAATAGACATATGTGGTATATATGGGGCCTGACCAGATGGACTGATTAGGTATTTGGTCTAGGTATATGGCACAGTGGAGATGTCTACATTCAATTATTTCCCGGATGATCCACTTTCCCGTATACACTGAACTACAATGGTCTTGAGCATATTAAACTAAATTGTTGGTAAAAACATGATTATTTTAAATTACTAACATTTCTATTCCAGGGATAGAGTGTTTTGACTTAGGCCTGAATTACACAGAAGAGAAAGAGATAAGAAAGGGTTTGACAGCAGTCTGCCCAGAACTAAAATTAGCAAAATGTTCTTCCGTAAACTAAGACACCTCCACAGTCCTACTTTAACAAAGAGTGATTTGTTAATCCCTCAGTATCCCTCAGTATCAGTGAGGGATTGGCTTACAGGCCCCCCTTGTGGACACCAAAATCTCTGGACACTCAAATCTCTTATATAAAATGATGTAGTACTTGCATATAACCTTCCTACAACCTGTACACTTTATACCATTTCTAGATTACTTATAGTACCTAATACAATGTAAATGCTATGTAAATAGTTGTAAATGTAATGTAAATGCTATATAAATAGTTGTCTACAAACTGGGAGGGGGATTGCAAATTCAAGTTTGGCTTTTTGAAACTTTCTGAAATTCTTTTTCTTTCCTGAATGTTTTTGATCTGTGGTTGGCTCAATCAAAGAGTCAACCAGGTTGGCAGAACTCAGAGATATAGAAGGCCAACTGTACAACTGCATACAAAAATTGTTTTCTACTTGGAACTCTTTAGTATGAAAATTTTTTTATATAAATTAAGGGTAAAATATGTAATAAAAGTAAAAAAGCAAAACTTTTTACTGCTGAGAATTTTTTACCCTGTGCTCCAAACTTAAAATGGAATAAAACAATAAACACTATAAATACTGTTTGCTTGACTCTTTCATCCTCTAAATATTATTTTCTTTCTTTCACTGAGTCACTATGCAATTATCACAGAATATAATGATGAAGATATGACAGTTTTAGTTAAAATTACATGCATATATGTATACTTTATATTCTGTACCATATGTTTTATAAAGAAAATAAAATAAGTAATGGAGTACAAATAGAAAAAAAGCTGGAAAAGATATTAAAGCAAAACTTGAAGGCCAGTGTTTATCTTATTTTATCTCTCGTTATTATCTTTTATTCAGTGTGCAGGGACTTTGTGAAACTAGGTGGTGAAAGACAATTCTCCATGGTCTCCTGCTTTTCTTGTGAGCAGTGATACTGACAGCTTTTGCTCTGGACTACCTTTTCAAGGATGCTTATATAGCAAACATGCTGTCCAATAAAATAGAGGTCTCCATTTAGGACAAAGTCTGGGCATGTTTGCTTATAGCTCCTTACAAAAGATTGGGTTTTCTAAACTCACACTCCTCAGCTCTGATACAAACCACTGTCTATGCAGCATCCATCTACACCCACCTCCATGTAACTCCTGTGTGATCTGGGAGGTAAGGGGAACTGAGGCAAACATGAAGTTCACGATGACAGCTGTGCTGTGACAATGTCCTTTGTATCTGACTCAGGAAACCTGTGCCTTTTGCTAGCTTTGCTAAAACTGTGCAGGCTAACCTGTGAGTTTGCAAACAAGGTAAAACCCTAAAGCCTTCACAGTTCTTGGACACACTGTACTATGGGGGTTCTCTTGTGCTCTCGTCTGGAAAGAAGTTGGCATTTTTTGTTATTATCATTATTTCAGAAAGCTTAGACTTAAATGATGATGACAAAATGCCCTTGGAACCATTTCCAGGATGCTGGAGCCAAAAGTGAAAAAAAAGAAAAGGAAATGGAGATTTCAGACCTTAAAGAGCAATACAGTAATTTAAACTTTTGAGTTGAAGACCCAAGTAGTAAAATACTATATATTAAAATTAGCTGACAGAGGAAAAGGCAGTAGTTCATAAGAGGAAAGAAATAAATAATAAGCTCTTAAACTTAGTAAGAGCTGAGATAAATCGGACTCATTTATCTTCAGTTATATATGTGATCGCTTCTCTTTGAACCTCACCCTTTGTCTCACTGGGCACTAGTTTCTCTCTTTGTGATCTGACATTCTTTCTAGGCTCACAGCCTCACCTCATCTCAGGACTTGGATTGTCAGCAAGAGATTTTAAGATGCCATGGGGTCAACAGACTTTCTTTGCCTATTTAGTTTATATGTATTTCATTTGTTTTGATATGACCTTGATTTCTGAATCAGCAAAGAAAACAACAGGATGTGATGGCTAAAAAGAGATACACAGAGAGACAGAGAAAGACAGAATTCATCAAGTCTACAACTCATTGTAAAGATAAGGAAAGCAAGAGCTAGAGAAATTATATTATCCAAGCTCATGCTGCTGTATTTGAAACTCATTATGACAATCCCTGAATTTATATCATAGGGCTCTCTGAAATCGGGGAGAGAAAGACATCACTTTGATGTCTTTATTTAACAACATCACTGAAATATTTTTGCAAATCTTTTTTCTTCTAATATAGTCTTTAGAGTGAAGTTGCTTACATTTGAGCTATGGAAATTCTATTTAAGATCTTTGAGATTTCCAATGTTTTTGAAAGAGTTTTTGTTTATGAAATTATTTCTTTTAATGATGAACACTGCAAAATGGTAAATTTCAAATATTAATAGTTCTTAAACTGTGCTAATTTTTAAAGATTGAGAAAATTGAGAAACTGTGAGGAATTTTTAAAGGTTGCCACTGAATTAAGAAGGAACAGTCCTATAAAACAATGCTCTATTATTGTTTGAATCAGCCCCACAATCACTCTCTTATCCCAATTTCACTGAACCTTGACAATTTTAGGTGTTTTCTAATTCTCTTCTGGTCTACAATTTTCGGTACATTGCAGCATCTACTAATGATCTTCAAGGTCAGTTTATTATCCCATTCACCATCCTACTTCCAATATCACAAAATAAACCTATCACACATGCAGTACCGATACCTTGCACCGACAACCATTAACACGACCAGGTCAAATGTCTTCCCTAGCCTCTCTTCCTTCCATTCTTTTCCTGCCAGTCTTTTCGTTTGATGCTTCTGACTACATCTACTAACCATCCAACCTTAGCTCAAAACCTATTCTACTTTTATTCTGCAATAATACCTCCACTTTAACTTGCCCAATCAGTCCTCCTGGCTCAAGAACTAGCGCTAGTGAACTAAGACATCAAGACACCAACAGTAATTTAGCTCTTAGTCCTCTTAAGGTCATTTTGGAGACTTAACTCACTTGAAAAGAAGCAGGCTTCCTCTTACAATATCTTAACTTTCTTAGGCCGTTAGATTCCTCCTTCAAATATTTGTTCTGTTCTTACCAGTTATAACGTTATTTTCCTCACAGAGAAGATAGAAGCAAAATTAGATTTGTTAATTCTTTCTCTTTTTCATCCATTGGCTTTTCAATCAATCCTTGGGAAAGACATGTCACTTCTTTGACTTTCTTATACCTTAAGTTTTTAAAAAGCTTTTTTAGCTTCACAAATGTTTTTACAAGACTCCACTTATTTGAAGATACAGTCCTTCAAATTCTATTCTTGAAGGTCTGAGACAGTTTCACATTTATCCTCAGTCATCTGATCTTCTATCTTTGGTTCATGGCTTTTAAAATCTGAGCTCATTACAGAATCCTCAGTATATCAATTCTGATGATCTCTTTGGGTCCTTCTTCCTCATTTGTAATCATGTGGTAAAAATTGCCTTCTTCATAATATTCTAAACCTTTATTTCATTTATTTTTCAGGGATTCATGCTGTGAAAGTATGCCAACTTTTTTCCTGTCAACTTTATAAAGTCTGACTTACTAAAATCTAGGCTGTTTATCATGCCCCAATCTTCCTCTCACTGGTTATCATGCCCCAATCTTCCTCTCACTAGTTACCATGCCCCAATCTTCCTCTCACTGGTTATCATTAACTCTGCAGTCATGTAGTCACAGACAATTGGCTTAGAGAGAGAAAGATCTAGATTATAATCTCATGTTTTATTCATATCATAACTTGACCATGGAGATTGGTTCTAGAGCTTCTCTGAGCCACAATTTTGTCATCTGTAAAGTAAAGCTAATATTCAAATATCTACCTCATAAAATTACTGGAAAACTTAGCAAAAAAAAAAAAAAAAAAATATATATATATATATATATATATATATATATATATATATATATATATATATATATATATATATATATCGGAGAAGGCAATGGCACTCCACTCCAGTACTTTTGCCTGGAAAATCCCATGGACAGAGGAGGCTGGTAGGCTACAGTCCATGGGGTCGCAAAGAGTCAGACACGACTGAGCGACTTCACTTTTACTTTTCACTTTCATGCACTGGAGAAGGAAATGGCAACCCACTCCAGTGTTCTTGCCTGGAGAATCCCAGGGACGGGGAAGCCTGGTGGGCTGCCGTCTCTGGGGTCACACAGAGTTGGACACGACTAAAGCGACTTAGCAGCAGCAGCAGCAGCAGCATATATATATAGTACATATGAAGTGACTACACTGTTGTTTGTTAAATATCCTCCATTACTCATCACCAGAAATTTTCTGTTGTTGGTCAGAATTAAGTTCTCATTAGTAGATCAATTAATTAGCTAGGTAAGTTATCAGTAAATGCAGTTAAGAACATGTCAGATATTCTTGGCTTATAAGAGGTTCAGAATATTTTTAAGAGCTGAGGATGCCCATCACTTCCATAGGTTGCCTTTATGGATGTTTTGTGATTTAATCATAGACACCATCTATCTGGCAATGTGATAGATCAATAGTAAAATCCTACTATAATACTACTTCTCTTCTCTTTTTTCCATGGATTTTGTCATGGGTGCATTTGTAATTGCTTGCAGTAATACTCTTCCCTCTCTTCCTAATATGCTTATTATTTTAACTACATATTCTGTTACCTGACCAAATATAAGTCCTGAGTTTCAGATCACCAGTGTTTATAATTTATATCAGGACTTCCATATACATTGCTCTTCTGTATCCCCAGTTCTCTGTGGATTCAATCAACCACAGATTGCATAGTACTGCAGTATTTATTATTGAAAAAAATCAGCTTATAAATGCACACACATAGTTCAAACCCATGTTTTTCAAGAGTCAACTATACTTTAATCCATAGGGCATATATACAATTCCTAGTCATAATACACATAGGCAGCTCTTTACCTCCTTGGTCATCTTTTCTCTTCCTATATATTAAGAATAAATATATAAATTAACAGCTAAACTCCTAATTCCTTGTTCTTCTATATAGTTATATATTTTACAATGGCCATATTTTACTTTCATGATCAGGAAAATGTACAGATGTATTTAAATTTTAACTCTAAGAACTTTAGAGAAGTAACCCCCTTAGAAAAGCAAAAAAGCTTTGCTAGAAATCAAAAACAAAACCCTGTCCAGTTGAAAGTTCATGATTTAATCTCTGTGCAACTACTCAAAATTCAGTAAAATATCAATGCCAGCAGAAACAGTTGCTGATTCTCTTTTTACATTAATAGACAAATGAATAATAAGAATGATCAGTGGTAATATATCTACTATGGATCTCATTATCTCCAATACTCTCTCAACCGTACACAGTTGACACCATTCCTCTCATTTTCAACTGAGGAAACTGAGATTGGGGGACATATAGTGTCTTATGTACTGTTGCTCAACTAGTTCTAGGCAGAGGTTGGATTTGAATGAAGTATGTCTAATTTATACTCTCTCCAGAATCTCACCATGCCTCTCTGTATTTTGAAATGGAATATAAGATCCTCTCTGACTACTATATACCCATCTTTTATGAGGCTTCCAAGAGAAGAAGTTTCATATTTTTAAAAAATCAAACATCAGAATAGTAGGTAGGAGGGGCAAAATCATGTTTAAAATCAAACCCCATACCCACCAGAGATGCTCAGAGGGCGCAAACTTTGTGCTCACCAAACTTTTTGCTCACCAGGACCCAGGGATCCCACAGAGACTGAGCCAGAACTGTGTTTGAGTGTCTCCTATGGAGGCAGGGGCAGGGGCTCTGGGTGCAGCAGACCTGGGTATGGCATAAGCCCTCTTGGAGGAGGTCGCCATTAACCCCACCATAGAGCCCCCAGAACTTACACAGGACTGGGGAATCAGACTCTTGGAGGACGCAAACAAAACTTTGTGTCACCAAGATGCCAGAGAAAGGAGCAGTGACCCCACAAAAGACTGACCCAGACTTGCCCATGAGTGTCAGGAGTCTTTGGTGGAGCCATGAGTCGGTAGTGGCCTGCTGCTGGCTTGGGGGCTCTGAGTGTGGCAGTGTGGGCATGGGACCTTTTGAAGGAGGTTGCCATTATCTTGCCTGGAGGATAGTTTGGTCTCAGGTCAAACAACAGGCAGGGAACACAGCCCCGCCCATTAACAGAAAATTGGATTAAAGATTTACCGAGCATGGTCCCCACCCATCAGAATAAGACCTAGTTGCCCACCCATTCAGTCTCTCCCATCTGGCAGTTTCCATAAGCCTCTCATCCTTCTCCATCACAAGGCAGACAGAATGAAAACCACAATCACAGAAAACTAACCAATCTGATCACAATGACCACAGCCTTGTCTAACTCAATGAAACTATGAGCCATGCCATGTAGGGCCACCCAAGAACGACAGGTCATGGTGGAGAGTTCTGACAAAACATGGTCCACTGGAGAAGGGAATGGCAAACCACTTCAGTATTCTTGCCTTGAAAATCCCATGAACAGTATGAAAAGGCAAAAAAATAGGACACTGAAAGATGAATTATCAGGTTGGTAGGTGCCCAATATGCTACTGGAGATCAGTGGAGAAATAACTCCAGAAAGAATGAAATGACAGAGTCAAAGGAAAACAACACCCGGTTGTAGATGTGACTGGTGATAGAAGGAAAGCCAAAGCTATAGAGAACAATATGGCATAGGAATCTGGAATGTTAGGTCCATGAATCAAGGCAAATTGGAAGTGGTCAAACAGGAGATAGCAAAAGTGAACATCAACATTTTAGGAATCAGTGAACTAAAATGGACTGGAATGGCTGAATTTAACTCAGACGACCATTATATCTACTACTGTGGACAAGAATCCCTTAGAAGAAATAGAGTAGCCATCTTAGTCAACAAGAGACCAAAATACAGTACTTGGATGCATCTCAAAAACAACAGAATGATCTCTGTTCATTACCATTCAATATCACAGTAATCCAAGCCTATGCCCCGACCAGTAATGCTGAAGAAGCTGAATGAGTCTATGAAGACCTATAAGACCTTCTAGAATGGACATCACCAGATGGTCAATACCAAAATCAAATTGATTATATTCTCTGCAGCCAAAGATGGAGAAGCTCTATACAGTCAGCAAAAAAAAGAGACTGGGAGCTGACTGTGGCTCAGATCATAAACTCCTTATTGGCAAATTCAGACTTAAATTGAAGAAAGTAGGGAAAACCACTAGACCATCAGGTATGACCTACATCAAATCTCTTATGATTATACAGTCATGAAGTGACAAATAGTTTCAAGGGATTAGATCTGATAGAGTGCCTGAAGAACTATGGATTAAAGTTCATGACACTATACAGGAGGCCAGTGATTAAGACATCCCCAAGGGGAAAAAAAATGCAAAAAGCAAAATGGTTGTCTGAGGAGGCCCTACAAATAGCTGAGAAAAGAAAAGACATGAAAAGCAAAGAAGAAAAGGAAAGATATATCAATTTGAATGCAGAATTCCAAAGAATAGCAAGGAGAGATAAGAAAGCCTTTCTCAGCGATCAATGCAAAGAAATAGAAGAAAACAACAGATTGGGAAAGACTAGAGATCTCTTCAAGAAAATCAGAGATAAGAAGGGAAAATTTCATGCAAAGATGGGCACATAAAAGGACAGAAATGGTATGGACCTAACAGAAGCAGAAGATATTAAGAAGAGGTGGCAAGAATACACAGAAGAACTATACAAAAAAGATTTTCATGTCCCAGATAATCACGATGGTGTGCTCACTCACCTATAGCCAGACATCCTGGAATGTGAAGTCAAGTGGGCCTTAGGAAGCATCATTATGAACAAAGCTAGAGGAGGTGATGGAATTCCAGTTGAGCTATTTCAAATCCTAAAAGATGATGCTGTGAAAGTGCTGCACTCAATGTGTCAGCAAATTTGGAAAACTTGGCAGTGGCCGCAGGACTGGAAAAGGTCAGTTTTCATTCCAATCCCAAAGAAAGGCAATGCCAAAGAATGCTCAAACTACCGCACAATTGCACTCATCTCACACTCTAGCAGGGTAATGCTCAGAATTCTCCAAGCCAAGTTTCAACAGTATGTGAACCGTGAACTTCCAGATGCTCAAGCTGGATTTTAAAAAGAGATCAAATTGCCAAATCTGTTGAATCATCAAAAAAGCAAAAGAGTTCCAGAAAAACATCTACTACTGCTTTATTGACTATGCCAAAGCCTTTGACTACGTGGATCACAACAAACTGTGGAAAATTCTTAAAGAGATGGGAATACCAGACCACCTGACCTGCCTCTTGAGAAATCTGTATGCAGGTCAGGAAGCAACAGTTAGAACTGGACATGGAACAACACACTGGTTCCAAATCAGGAAAGGAGGACGTCAAGGCTTTATATTGTCACCCTGCTTATTTATTTAACTTCTATGCAGAGTACATCATGAGAAATGCTAGACTGAATGAAGCACAAGCTAGAATCAAGATTGCCAGGAGAAATATCAATAACCTCAGATATGCAGATAACACCACCCTTATGGCAGAAAGTGAAGAACTAAAGAGCCTCTTGATGAAAGTGAAAGAGGAGAGTGAAAAAGTTGCCTTAAAACTCAACAGTCGGAAAACTAAGATAATGACATCCAGTCTTACCACTTCATGGCAAATAGATGGGGAAACAGTGGAAACAGTGACAGACTTTATTTGGGGTGGGGGGAGGGGCTCCAAAATCACTGCAGATGGTGACTGCAGCCATGAAATTAAAAGATGCATGCTCCTTGGAAGAAAAGTTATGACCAACCTAGACAGCATATTAAAAAACAGAGACATTACTTTGCCAACGAAGGTCCATCTAGTCAAAGCTATGATTTTTCCAGTAATCATGTATGGATGTGAGAGTTGGACTATAAAGAAAGCTGAGCGCCAAAGAATTGATGTTTTTGAACTGTGGTATTGGAGAAGAGTCTTGAGAGTCCCTTGGACTGCAAGGAGATCCAACCAGTCCATCCTAAAGGAAATCAGTCCTGAACATTCACTGGAAGGACTGATGCTGAAGCTGAAACTCCAATACTTTGGCCACCTGATGCAAAGAACTGACTTATTTGAAGACCTTGATACTGGGAAAGAGTGAAGGCAGGAGGAGAAGGGGACAACGGAGGATGTGATGGTTGAATGGCATCACTGACTCCATGGACATGAGTTTGAGTAAGCTCTGGGAGTTGGTGATGGACAGAGAAGCGTGATGTGCTACAGTCCATAGGGTCACAGTGAGTCAGACACAACAGAGCAACTGAACTGAACGGAACTGAAACATTCAGATTTGAAGATGGGGTACATTTTTATCCTTTTGTGTGCATCATTTTAAGAAGATGAAATAGCAGTGTGTTGGTTGGTCTCGTGGATCTCTCTCTTTCTTCAACAGTGTTTGGACAGAACAGACCCAAGAACAGCCCTTTGCTCCAGCCTTGGACCACCCTCCAACATTTTTTCTAGTTGCAACCTTCAGAATCAGCCACTCACATATCCTGGGTCAGGGGAACCAGCCAACGCCAATTTTTGAATTTAATTCCTTATAACAAATCAACCATGAGCTCCCAGATTAATCAGAATTATTCCACCAAATGGAGGCTGCTTGCTGTCAACATACATCTGCAGGCTTCCTACACTTACCTCTCTCCAGGCTTCTATTTCCACCTCAACGATGGGGCTCTGCAGTGAACCAAAGTGAAAGTCACTCAGTTGTGTCTGACTCTTTGCGACCTCCATGGACTCCTCTGTCCATGGAAGAACACTGGAGTAGGTAGCTGTTCCCTTCTCCAGGGGATCTTCCCAACCCAGGGCATGGGTCATTTTTCCAGCAAACTGGTCAAAGAAGAAGAAGAAGTGAAGTCGCTCAGTCATGTCTGACTCTTTGTGACCCCATGGACACCAGGCTCCCCCATCCATGGGATTTTCTAGGCAAGAGTACTGGAGTGGGTTGCCTTTTCCTTCTCCAGGGAACTTCCCAACCCAGGGATAGAACCTGGGTCTCCAGACACTTTACCGTCTGAGCCACCAGGGAAGTCGGCCAAGGAGAGGCCCAAAAGCAAGTAGTGTCTCTTAAAATGCAAAACCAGTGTGGAAGCCACACCCTCTTCTAGGATTTGCAGAAGCTGTTTCAAGAATAGTGGATTAAAACTCATATGGGAAAGCCACCCATCTCATGGAGAAGAACCTGCCCCAGGCCCTTTTGGATCTGGTGCCCTAGGTGCACAGACTTCCAGCTCTGACTTCCTGGAGAGTGGCTTCCTAGAGCAGCAGGTAAAATTCATCAGGAAGATATGTGACCACCTGACCAACCTCTGCAGGCTAGGCTGGGTGAATATCTTCTCAAAAGTCTCACTCTCAAGCACAACTAGGAGCTTCTGAAGTCCAGTGGCCTTTGAGGAGCCCCTCTGGTGTCAAGGCTTCTGCCTGGATCCTCTCTTTGCAGGCACTAGGGGGCTTCTCTTTTAACCACCCTGGAGCACTCTCCCAAGCCTTGGACCAAAAGGAAACAATAAAGCTTTCTGCCGGAAAAAAAAAAAGAAAGAGATGGAATACCTGATATGTTTGAACATATTTAGAGGGAATAAATTTATAAGCACAAAGAAAACAAAACAAAAAAAGACAATTATTTACCTCAAGGAAAACAAAAGTTTGTGAAATCATGTTTACTGCATGGCTCATCTTTCAATAGCATGTACAAAGTCATAACAATACCAATTTTTGAACTAATCATAATTACTATAGAGCTCTATGGAGATGATGAGGGAAAAGAAGTGCATGAAAGTATATGCACGCACTAGTGAGTGTCTGTGCTAAGGGTAGGGTATATTTTAAAAAGCTAAATCCTTCATTTAAATAGCTATCATCTTTCACAAGAGGGTGTAAATAGATGATGCCTAAAACTGAAAAATGAAGTAATAATGTAAGCTTATTCAGATAAAATGATCAAAATAAAATGGTTAAATTATTTTTTGCCTATGAAAGTGGTTGGGGAATAAGAAGATAGGGGAGTGTGCTCTTTTTTGATGCAAACCTTGATTCACTATTTGACTTTTTTTTTTTAATACTAGAGGGCTTTTCTTCAATTAATGTACTTGTTTTAATTGGAGAATAATTACTTTACAATATTGTGATGATTTTTACCATACAACAACATGAATCAGCCATGGGTATATGTGTGTCCCCTCATCCTGAACCCACCTCCTTCCCCACCTTACGCCTCTGGGTTGTCCCAGAGCATTGGCTTTGGGTTCCCTGCTTCATGTATCGAACTTGCCCTGGTCATCTATGACCATATGGTAATACACATATTTCAATGCTACGTCTGACTTTTAAACTGTGTGATTAAAGACAAAAAAGAAACTAATAGAAAGGGAAAAGAAAGGAAGAAAGAAGGAAAATCGAGAAAGGGAGAAAGAAAGAGAAAGAAAGAGGCAGTTGCTCTCAAGGTGTCCATGATTTAATGGAGGACATGAAATGGTAATTGAAATTGAGCAGTACTAGAGACTTGTACAAGATGTCTGGGGAGAATGTAAGTAGAGCTAATAATTCTTCTTGTGCAGAAAGAGGTGGTGAGAAGCTGCACATTTTAGATCTGCTTTGGTTAGAACCTTAAATGTTTTAATTAATCAGAGTAGGAGGGGAAAAGATATTCTAAACTAGCCAGGGAAAAATAGCATTAGCAAAGGCATTGAAACATGAAAGTATTTTCAATTCTCAGAAACTCTGTGTCATTACTATGACTAGGCTGTGCTGTAAACCAAACTAAAGTCTGTTTCTCTTCTTGACTATAAGTTCAAAGTACACAAGAATTATATCTACAAAAAATATTTATTTCATAAATTAATAAATAGCATGCTTACTTAAATCTACCAGAATTTTGTAAAGGCTTTAGAGAACAAAAAATAAACTTATCCTACACAACAACAATTTCAGAGGAACAAAAATAGCTTTCCAATGCCATGAATGCAAATTAAATGGACAAGTCATTCTGAAATAATGTCAATATAAGAACACAAGAAACTACACAAATAAACATAAGATATAATTGGAAGTGAGCTCTGAAATGGCACACTAAAGGTTCTATGCCATCTAAGAAATGCAGAGGAGTTTTACCACATTTTAGGTGACCTACCCTTAATGCTCTCTGATTCTTGTTTTTGTTTTTTAAATATCAGCACCATGCTGAGAACAGACGCTGAGGAGGTTGATAAAAACACAAAATTTATTCAATAAGTAGTTTCCTCTTCTGAGTAAAAAGAAGTGTCATCAACACAAAGCTGTCAGCAGGCTGAAATAATCCATTTTTTTGTTGTTTTTTGTTTTTTTTTATTAAACAGACTGCACATTGCTTCATTTGAATTGGACACTCTCTAATCTTTCTAAAGTTTTTCTATCCACAGAACAGCTTATCTATTAAAAGAAATTCATGAACGATGGATACCTCATTTTTCACTTTTTTACCAAAACTAGACATACTGACTTGCCAATATATTTACTTTCTTAACCCATAGTCAATCAAGAAAAACAATGAATAATGTTTTGATTTAACTAACTATGGATATTTAAGTGCTTTTTTTATTTGAGAAGCAAGAACAAAGTTACAAAGTTATCGGTAAATAGCAAAAATTCCTTTATTTTATTAACAATAAATCACTCCCATAACAGCTGCCATGCTCATAGAGGAATTAATTACCCTTGTTCATTCATTTGTTTGTTCAACAAAGGTATATATTAATGTCAAGCACTCTACTTAACAACCGAAAAAAAGATGAAATAACTTCCCTGCCTTCAAGGAGCTCAAAGTCCAAGGAGAAAGAAAATTATCACAGCTTGACAGGTGCCAGGGCAGATTTCAGTCATGTCAGGTGGAAAAAAAGAAAGAGCTGTCTTATCAAACGAGGAGATGAGGGCAATTTAGACTGAGGAAGATGCATGAATCTTTGAAAACTAAAAGGCGGTAGAAACTAAAAGATGAAAGAAAAGGCTGGAAAACTAGAAAAGATATACATATAAAACAAAAACCTTGTATATCATGCAAGAATTTGGATTTTACCCTAAACTTGAAGGATCATAAGAAAACTTGTGACATCAAATTTCTCATTTAGAACAAAAATATCTTTGCAGTGATATGGAAGATAAAATTGAAGGGAGACAAACTTTCCACACAGTCTAAAAACAGTAGCTCCTAAAACAGGAGAGAGTTTAATATTATCATTAAAGACAAAAAAGGGACTATTCCACATAAGTTCACTATCTACAGAGGTTCAAAATAATCTTCCTTGGAATACAAATAATTTGCCATATAAACTTAATAAGCCCAGCTCTCTAAAGATTGAAAACTTAGTCTGAAAATTATCAACAATTGAAATCTAACAAATTTCAATGTGACCAAGAAAACCCTAAACCTCCCTTTCAGTTCAGTCGCTCAGTCGTGTCTGACTCTTTGCGACCGCATGAATCGCAGCACGCCAGGCCTCCCTGTCCATCACCAACTCCCGGAGTTCACTCAGATTCATGTCCATCGAGTCAGTGACACCATCCAGCCATCTCATCCTCTGTTGTCCCCTCCTCCTCCTGCCCCCAATCTCTCCCAGCATCAGAGTCTTTTCCAATGAGTCAACTCTTCGCATGAGGTGGCCAAAGTACTAGAGTTTCAGCTTCAGCATCATTCCTTCCAAAGAAATCCCAGGGTTGATCTCCTTCAGAATGGACTGGTTGGATCTCCTTGCAGTCCAAGGGACTCTCAAGAGTCTTCTCCAACACCACAGTTCAAAAGCATCAATTCTTCAGTGCTCAGCTTTCTTCACAGTCCAACTCTCACATCCATACATGACTACTGGAAAAACCATAGCCTTGACTAGACGGACCTTAGTCGGCAAAGTAATGTCTCTGCTTTTGAATTTGCTATCTAGGTTGGTCATAACTTTTCTTCCAAGGAGTGAGCGTTTTTTAATTTCATGGCTGCAATCACCATCTGCAGTGATTTTGGAGCCCAAAAAAATAAAGTCTGACACTGTTTCCCCGTCTATTTCCCATGAAGTGATGGGACCAGATGCCATGATCTTCGTTTTCTGAATGTTGAGCTTTAAGCCAACTTTTTCACTCTCCTCTTTTGCTTTCATCAAGAGGCTTTTTAGTTCCTCTTCACTTTCTGCCATAAGGGTGGTGTCATCTGCATATCTGAGGTTATTGAGATTTCTCGCGGCAATCTTGATTCCAGCTTGTGTTTCTTCCAGTCCAGCGTTTCTCATGATGTACTCTGCACAGAAGTTAAATAAGCAGGATAACAGTATACAGCCTTGACATACTCCTTTTCCTATCTGGAACCAGTCTGTTGTTCCATGTCCAGTTCTAACTGTTGCTTCCTGACCTGCATACAGATTTCTCAAGAGGCAGGTCAGGTGGTCTGGTATTCCCATCTCTCTCAGAATTTTCCATAGTTTATTGTGATCCACACAGTCAAAGGCAGCTTGACTCAAAACTTAGATTCCTTCCTGAACTTAGGCCCCTGGCCAAGTTAAGTACTCTTAAGAGTACTGTAAGATACTTGAATTTTTTTTTTCTCTGCCCCTTTTTCTCCCAGCCTTTTGCCAGTTTTATAACCCAGGAATGTCTTTCCCAATGATCTGAGAACCACTTGAAATACAATCGTTGAGAAAGATAGTACATGCCTTCTCCGAGACTCTAAGGGAGGGTAGCCTAATTTCAAAAAGTGCCAGTTAGTAAACAAAAATGGCCTAATCATAATAATCAACTTCTACTCAGTTGTCCCCCAAGACTTTTCCACTAGTTCACCTTCAAAGCATAAAAAACTCTCCTGTTTTTTCTTTCAATGAAAATGACTCAGTATCTCTCCCAGATTGTTCTGCTGAGAACATTATTCATTTCTTTGTTTTGTTGTTCAGTCACTAAGTCATGTTTAACTCTGCAATCCCATGCACTATAGCAGGCCAGTCTCCGTCCTCCACTATCTCCTGTGCATATGTGCTTTGCATGCTAAGTCCCTTCCGTCATGTCTGACCCTTTGAAACCCCTCCAGGCTCCTCTGTCCATGGAATTTACCAGGCAACAATATTCGAGTGGGTTGCCATTTCCTTCTCCAGGGGATCTTCCTGACCCAGGGATTGAACCCACATCTCCTACATTGGCAGGCAGGTTCTTTACCACTAGTGCCGCCTGGGAAGCCCACTATCTCCCAGAGTTTGCTCAGATTCATGTCCACTGAGTCAGTGATGCTATACAGCCATCTCATCCTCTGTCACCCCCTTCTCCTTTTGACTTAGATCTTTCCCAGCATCAGGGTTTTTTCCCAATGAGTCAGCTTTTCACATGAGATAGCCAAAATATTGGAGCTTCAGCATCAGTCCTTCCAATGAATCATTCAGGGTTGATTTCCTTTAGGATTGGCTGGTTTGATCTCCTTGCAGTCCAAAGGACTCTCAAAAGCCTTCTTCAGCACTACAATTCAAAAGCATCAACTCTTCAGTATTCAGCTTTCTTTAGGGCCCAGCTTTCACCTCTGTACATGACTACTGGAAAAACCATAGCTTTGACTATATGGACCTTGGTTGGCAAAGTGATGTTTCTGCTCTTTAATATGCTGTCTAGTTTTGTCATAGTTTTTCTTTCAAGAAAAAGTATCTTTTAATCTCATGGCTGCAGTCACCATCCCCAGTAATTGTGGAGCCCCCAAAATAAAATCTGTCACTG
Organism: Budorcas taxicolor; assembly: GCF_023091745.1. Lineage (NCBI taxonomy): Eukaryota > Metazoa > Chordata > Mammalia > Artiodactyla > Bovidae > Budorcas > Budorcas taxicolor. The sequence continues at coordinate 36,950,596 of NC_068919.1, read as the reverse complement.
CTTCTACTTTTTTCCTTCTATTTGCTATGAAGTGATAGGACTGGATGCCATGATCTTAGTTTTTTGAATATTGAGTTTTAAGCCAAGTTTTTCACTTTGTTTACCTGCCCTAAGAACCATTTAAGGTATCTGTCCTGAAACCTGCTAATTTATGGTCTATCAGCCTTACATTACATGCAGATAGTAATTAACTGGGAATAAAAATGAGAAGTGTGACACAAAGTAGCAAAATGAATGCTTCACTAATGGCAACCCAGAATCGTCCCCTTGACCTGCATCTTATAGGGAGGCAGAGTTTTTTGCTGTTGTGTTTTAAAAGCTGGAACTGAATCATGCCATATTTCCCATCACTGCTGAAACCACTCATAGAAGACCTGCTGGCTAGATGCATTGTCACGTATCTTAATATCAGTCTTTGCTTTACATGACATAAAATAAGTTGGTGGTTTTGTTTTAGTGTGATAGAAATTTGGGGTTTATTTATTTTTTATTGAAAAATAATTGCTTTACAAAATTTTGCTGTTTTCTGTCCAACCTCGACATGAACCAGCCATATGTATACATATATCCCCACCCTTTTGAACCTCCCTCCCATCTCCCACCCCAAGTTTCCGTGTTACTCTTTCCACACTTCTCACCCTCTCGTCCCCTCTCCTCATGTGCATAAGTCTATTCTCTATGTCTGTTTCTTCACTGCTGCCCTGTAAATAAATTCTTCAGTACCATTTTTCTAGATTCTGTATATATGTGTTAGAATACAATATTTATCTTTCTCATTCTGACTCACTTCACTCTGTATAGTTCTAGGTTCATCCATCTCATCAGAACTGACTCAAATGCCTTCCTTTTTATGGCTGAATAATATTCCATTGTGTGTATGTACCACGACTTCTTTATCCATGCACCCATCAGTGGACATCTAGGTTGCTTCCATGTTGTAGCTATTGCAAATAATGCTGAAATGAACAATGGGATACATGTGTCTTTTTCAATTTTGGTTTCCTCAGGATATATGCCTAGGAGTGGGATTGCTGGGTCATATGGTGGTTTTATGCCTAGTTTTTTAAGGAATCGCCATACCATCTTCCAAAGTGGCTGAATTAATTTACATTCCCACCAACAGTGCAAGAGCGTTCCCTTTTCTCCACACCCTCTCCAGCATTTATTGTTTGTAGAATTTTTGATGATGGCCATTCTGACCAGTGTGTGGTGATATCTCATTGTTGGTTTGATTTGCATTTCTCTAATAATGAGCGATGTTGAGCATCTTTTCTTGTGCTTGTTAGCCATCTGTATGTCTTCTTTGGAGAAATGTCTTTTTAGGTTTTTTCCCTATTATTTGATTGGGTTGTTTTTCTTTTATTGAGTTGTATGAGCTGTTTGTATATTTTGGAAATTAATCCTTTGTCAGTTGTTTCATTTGCCATTATTTTCTCCCATTCTGAGGGTTGTCTTTTCACTTGGCTTATAGTTTCCTTTGCTGTGCAAATGCCTTTAAGTTTAATCAGGTCCCACTTGTTTATTTTTGTTTTCATTTCTGTTACTCTAAGAGGTGAGTCATAGAGGATCTTGCTTTCATTTGTGTCATCGAGTGTTCTGCCTATGTGTTCCTCTACGAGTTTTATAGTTTCTGGTCTTACATTTAGGTCTTTAATCCATTTTGAGTTTATCTTTGTGTGTGGTGTTAGGAAGTGTTCTAATTTCATTCTTTTACATGTAGCTGACCAGTTTTCCCAGCACCATTTATTGAAGAGCCTGTCTTTGCCCCATTGTATATTCTTGCCTTCTTTGTCAAAAATAAAGTACCCATAGGTGCATGGGTTTATTTCTGGGCTTTATGTCTTGTTCCATTGGTCTATATTTCTGTTTTTGTGCCAGTACCATACTGTCTTGATGTCTGTAGCTTTGTAGTATAATCTGAAGTTGGGAAGGTTGATTCTTCCAGCTCCATTCTTCTTTCTTAAAACTGCTTTGGCTATTTGGGGTCTTTTGTGTTTCCATATGAATTGTGAAAGTTTTTTGTAGTTCTGTGAAAATTTCCACTGGTAATTTGATAGGCATCACTTTGAATCTGTAGATTGCATTTGGTAGTACAGTCATTTTCACAGTATTGATTCTTCCTACCCAGGAACATGGAATATCTCTTTATGTCATCTTTGCTTTCTTTAATTAGTGTCTTATAATTTTCTATGTACAGTTCTTTTGTCTCCTTGGGTAAGTTTATTCCTAGATATTTAATTCTTTTTATTGCAATGGTGAATGTGATTGATTCCTTAATTTCTCTTTCTGATATTTTATTGTTAGTATATAGAAATGCAAGTGGTTTCTGTGTATTGATTTTGTATCCTGCAATTTTGCTAAATTCACGGATTAGCTCTAGTAATTTTCTGATACTATCTTTAGGATTTTCTATGTACAGTATCAGGTCATCAGCAAATAGTGAGAGCTTTGCTTCTTTTCTGATCTGGATTCCTTTTATTTCTTTTTCTTCTCTGATTGCTGTAGCTAGGACTTCTAGAACTATGTTGAATACTAGTGGTGAAAGTGGATACCCTTGTCTTGTTCCTGATCTTAGGGGGAATGCTTTCAGTATTTTACCATTGAGAATAATGTTTGCTGTAGGCTTATTATATATGGCCTTTACTATGTTGAGGTAGGTTCCTTATATGCCCATTTTTTGAAGATTTTTAATCATAAATGGGTACTGAATTTCGTCAAAGGCTTTTTCTGCATCTATCGAGATGATCATATGGTTTTCTTTTTTTAATATAAATTTATTTTATTTTGGGGGGCTTCTATATGTTTATTTTTTTAACATTTTTTTCTAATTTTTTTTTTTTTTACTTTACAATACTGTATTGGTTTTGCCATACATCAACATGAATCTGCCATGGGTGTACATAAGTTCCCACTCCTGAACCCCCCTCCCCCCTCCCTCCCCATATCATCCTTCTGGGTTATCCCAGTGCACCAGCCCCAAGCATCCTATATCCTGCATCAAACCTAGACTGGCGATTCATTTCTTATATGATATTATACATGTTTCAATACCATTCTCCCAAATCATCCCGCCCTCTCCCTCTCCCACAGAGTCAAAATCTGTTCTGTACATCTGCATCTCTTTTGCTGTTTCACATACAGGGTTATCATTACCATCTTTCTAAATTCCATATATATGTGTTAGTATACTCTATTGGTGTTTTTCTTTATAAATTTATTTTAGTTGGCAACTAATTACTTTACAATATTGTATTGGTTTTGCCATACATAAACATGAATCTGCCACAGGTATACACGTGTTCCCCATCCTGAACCCCTTTCCCTTCTCCCTCCCCATACCATCCCTCTGGGTCATCTCAGTGCACCAGCCCCAAGCATCCAGTATCATGCATTGAACCTGGACTGCCAATTTGTTTCATATATGATATTATACATGTTTCAATGCCATTCTCCCAAATCATCCCACCCTCTTCCTCTCCCACAGAGTCCAAAAGACTGTTCTACACATCTGTGTCTCTTTTGCTGTCTCACATACAGGGTTATCATTACCATCTTTCTAAATTCCAGTTAGTATACTGTATTGGTGTTTTCTTTCTGGCTTACTTCACTCTGTATAATAGGCTCCAGTTTCATCCACCTCATTAGAACTGATTCAAATGTATTCTTTTTAATGGCTGAGTAATATTCCATTGTGTATATGTACCACAGCTTTCTTATCCATTCATCTGCTGATGGACATCTAGGTTGCCTCCATGTCCTGGCTATTATAAACAGTGCTGCAATGAACATTGGGGTACACGTGTCTCTTTCAATTCTGGTTTTCTCGGTGTGTATGCCCAGCAGTGGGACTGCTGGGCCATAAGGCAGCACACAGAAATCCCTTGCATTCCTATATACTAATAATGAGAAAATAGAAAGAGAAATTAAGGAAACAATTCCATTCACCATTGCAACAAAAAGAATAAAATACTTAGGAATATATCTACCTAAAGAAACTAAAGGCCTATTTATAGAAAACTATAAAACACTGGTGATCATATGGTTTTCATCTTTCAATTTTGTTAATATGTTGTATCACATTGATTGATTTGTATATATTGAAGAATCCTTGCATTCCTGGAATAAACCCAACTTGATCATGGTGTATGAGCTTTGTGATGTGTTGCTGAATTCTGTTTGCTAAAATTTTGATCAGGATTTTTGCATCTATGTTCATCAGTGATATTGGCCTGTTGTTTTCTTTTTTTGAGTTGTCTTTGTCTGGTTTTGGTATCAAGGTGGTGGTGGCCTTGTAGAATGAGTTTGGAAGTGTTCCTTCCTCTGAAAAATTTTGAAAGAGTTTTAGAAGAATAGGCATTAGTTTTTCTCTAAATGTTTGATAGAAATCTCCTGTGAAGCCATCTATCTGGTCCTGGGCTTTTGTTTTTTGGGGAGCTTCAATTTCAGTGCTTATAATTGGGTTGTTCATAATTTCTAATTCTTCATGGTTCAGTCATAGAAGATGGAACTTTTCTAAGAATCTGTACAATTCCTCCAGGTTATCCACTTTATTGCCATACAGCTGTTCATAATAGACTCTTGTAATTCTTTGTATTGCTGTGTTGTCTGTTGTAATGTCTCCTTTTTCATTTCTAATTTTGTTGGTTTGAATCTTTTTTTCTTGATGAGTCTGGCTAAAGGCTCATCAATTTTGTTTATCTTCTCAAAGAACCAGCTTTTAGTTTTATTAATTTCTACTATTGTTTCTTTTATTTCTTTTTCATTTATTTCTGCTCCAATCTTTATGATTTCTTTCCTTCTAGTAATTTTAGGGGTTTTTTGTTGTTCTTCTTCTTCTTTTTCTTTTTTCAGTTGTCTTAGGTTTGTATTTTTGTCTTGTTTGTTGTTTAGATGAGGTGTCCTGCACAGGGTGCTACTGGTGGTTAGGTGATGCCAGGTCTTGTATTCAAGTGGTTTCCTTTGGATGAGTACTCACTATTTGATACTCCCTAGGGTTAGTTTGGACACGATTGAGCGACTTCACTTTCACTTTTCACTTTCATGCATTGGAGAAAGAAATGGCAACCCACTCCAGTGTTCTTGCCTGGAGAATCCCAGGGACAGGGGAGCCTGGTGGGCTGCCATCTCTGGGGTTGCACAGAGTCGGACATGACTGAAGTGACTTAGCAGCAGCAGCAGCAGGGTTAGCTCTCTGGTAGTCTAGGGTCTTAGAGTCAGTGCTCCCACTCCAAAGGCTCAGGGCTTGATCTCTGGTCAGGAATGAAGATTCCGCAAGTGGTTTGCTATGGCATTAAGTGAGATTACAACAAATATTCAAAAATGAGAAAACAAAGATGAATCCCAGATAAATGGCAGTTACAAAATCAGGCAAATAATAAGTAAAATAATGGAATATATACATATACACCCATGATCAAAGTGAAAACAGTCCAACAAAAATAAAGTACAGTAGAGTGATCCAGTGAACAAAGGAAATCAAAAATTATATTTACCAGTTAAGAACAAAACTAACTAAAGCACAAACTGGAAAATAAAACTAAAGCAAGGTGCCAAGTGAAGAATTAAGCAATGAAAACAAAACTAACAAATATGGAAAGGAAAGAAAGAAAAGAGAGAAAGAATAGATATGCAAAGTTAAGCAGAGGTAGATAAAGATTTATACATGTTAAATTATATACATTTAAATTTATATATATTAAATTATATTCCTTTAAATTATATACAATTAAATTCATATATAATAAATTTATACATACAAAACTACAAAAGGAAAAGAACAGTAGTAAAGGCAGACAAAGGAATAAATGTAGAAAAAAATAATAGGCATAAAAAATTAAAATTAAAAAAAGAGAAAAGAAAAAAAAAAGAAAACTCCACAGAACTGCAAAAGACCAACATAGAGGCAGAGGTTTATAACAACAATAAAAAATGTGACAGAAAAATAAAGCTCAAAAGATTAATTAGACTTCATAGTGCCAATAAAATCAACACTACAGCAGAGGGGTGACAAGGGCAGGGGGTGAAAAAAAATCCAAAAGAATCTACAGAACAAGTCAAAACATAAGAATAATAAATGTTTTTCTTGAGTCACTGCTATCAGAGTCCTTTCCCTCGCTGGAACTCACAGTCCACCTCACCTCCCTAGGATGCCCTCCAACGTTGTATTGATCTCTGGACCTGCTGTGTGGGCAGCTCAGATTCTAATCTGGTCCGACTCCTGCTTGATCTTGCCTTCAATGTCCACAACTATCAGAACTAGTGTGTTTTCTTTTGTGGGAGCTCTCAATGATCTTTTATATATTCCATAGACACAGAGTCTGCCTAGTTGATCATGTGGATTTAATCTGCAGTTTGTACAGCTGGTGGGAAGGTTTTGGGTCTTCTTGCTTAGCCATACTGCCCCTGGGTTTCAATTGTGGCTTTATTTCCACCTCTGCATGTTGGTCATCCACTGGAGTTTGCTCCTGAGGCTGCCCTGGAGGACTGAGGTTTGCCCCTGTGAGGGCCAGATGTGGAGGTGGTGCAGCTGCCTGGGTTGCAGGGATTCTGGCAGCACCAGGTACTCAGGGGAGTTGGCGGCTAGGACAGAAGGAACTGTAGTGCTCTAGAAGGGTATGGCAACCAGTATTGGTCAATATGCTCCAGCATTCTTGCCTGGAGTACCACCTCCCTGACAGAGAAGCATGGCAGGCCACAGTCTACAGGGTTACAAAGAGTCAGACACTACCGAAGCAAGCCTGTGCGCATAGATGCAAGACATTTTTTGCCTGTGGCAGCTCTGCCTCAGTGAGAGTTGACTGTGAAGGTGGTGCAGCTGCTTGGCTTGTGGGGACCCTGGTGGCACCAAGTGTGCAGGGACACAGACTGCCTCCGCCGCAGGAGTTATGGTCTTTTTTCAAGCCTCTTGTAGCTGGCGATCAGAAGGGCTCTTTGGCCAGTCTTTCTCCTTAGCTCCGCCTCTTCAGGCACATAGAGGGCCCCCCCCGGCTGGGGTCTTACTCTGTAGATTGGTGCATCAGGCACTTAAAGGAGCACCCTGGGTGGAGTCCTGCTCTGTAGTTCAGTGCCTCAGGTGTTTGATGAGCCAGGCTCTCTATTGTTCAGCTGCAAATGCTGGCATGTTGGGGGAAGAGAGAGGCTTTGGTGATGGCTCCACCCCCTACGTATGACTCAGAAGTATTGCCTTGCTTCCCTGGCTGCCCAGCTTTCCCGCACAGACATTTCCCACCACAATCTTCTCCCTCACCTCCCCTTGATTGGCCTCTCCATAGTCAATAGCAGCCCTCACCCTGGGGTTCCTCTGCAATCCCTAAACTTCAGTTCCCAGCCACTGTACCTTCCAGGAGACTTGAGTCCCTGTCTAGGGTATGTATGGCTGCAGCAAGGACTGTCTGATTCTCATTCCATTTGGGCTGCCACAGATCAACTGTTTCACTCTCAGCCTTAAATGTTTCTCCTTTAACTTAGAGGGTTACCCCGATGTGGAGATCGGACCCCTGCTTCGGTTTCCTCACTGGCTGAGGGCAGGCCCAGTCCTATTAACACTCCTGTTTTTACCCCTAGTTCTTTCATCCTACCAAGTTTTGCATGGCTCTATAAAGACCCTGATGCTGGGAGGGATTAGGGGCAGGAGGAGAAGGGGACGACAGAGGATGAGGTGGCTGGATGGCATCAATGACTCAATGGACATGAGTTTGGGTAAACTCTGGGAGTTGGTGATGGAGAGGGAGGCCTGGCGTGCTGTGATTCATGGGGTCACAAAGAGTAGGACACGACTGAATGACTGAACTGAACTGATACATTCTTTTCCTCTGGTCAGGTACTCCTGTCCACTCTCAGCTGATGTTCTTCATGCGCTCCTGTGTCTGGAGATGTATTCCTGATGTATCTGTGGAGAGTATCTACTCCACGTCCGTCTACTCCTCCACAATCTTGTTCTCGTTTTGGTTGTTTTTTAGTTTTGCTTTTACAGATGGTAAAAAGTCTGAGTGCAGTACGGGAGGTTTGGGTTCAATCCCTAGGTTGGGAAAATCCTCTAGAGAAGGAAATGGCAACCCACTCCAGTATTCTTGCCTGGAAAATCCTATGGACAGAGGAGCCTGGCAGTCTACAGTCCATGGGGTCGCAAAGAGTTAGACATGACTGAGCGACTTCACTTTACTTTTCACCTTCATCAGAGGCTCTTTAGTTTCCTTTCACTTTCTTCCATTAGAGCGGTATCATCTGCAGATCTGAGGTAGTTGATATTTCTTCTGGTAATCTTGATTCCAGCTTGTGATTCATCCAGACTAGCATTTCCCATGATGTAATCTGCATAGAAGTTAAACAAACAGGGTGACAATATACAGTCTTGTTGTATGACTTTCCCAGTTTTGAAACAGTCCATTGTTCCATGTTGGTTTTTAATTGATGTTTCTTGACTTGCATACAGCTTTCTCAGGAGACAGGTAAGGCAGTGTGGTATTCCCATCTCTTTAAGAATTTTTCACAGTTTGTTGTGATCCACACAGTTAAAGGCCTTAGTGTAGTGAATGAAACAAAAATAGATGTTTTTCTGAAATTATCTTGTTTGCTCCATGATCCAGTGAATGTTGGCAATTTGATCTCTGCTTCCTCTGTCTCTTTGAAACCCAGCTTGTACATCTGGAAGTTCTCAGTTCACATATTGCTGAAGCCTAGCTTGAAGGATTTTTGAGCATAACCTTGCTAGCATGTGAAACAAGTGCAATAATCTGATAGCCTGAACATTCTTTGGCATTGCCCTTCTTTGGGGTTGGGATAAAAACTGACCTTTTCCAGCATTGTGGCCACTGCTGAGATTTCCAAGTTTGCTGACATACTGAGTGAAGCACTTTAATAGGATTATCTTTTAGGATTTTAAATAGCAAATGCATTTCTTCTAAGAGATTCTTGCCCACTGTAATAGAAATAATGGTCATCTGAATTAAATTTGACCATTCCCATCCATTTTAGTTCACTGATTCCTAAGATGTCAATATTCAATCTTGCCATCTCCTTCTTGACTATGTCCAATTTACCTTGATTCATGGACCTAATATTCCAGATTCCTATGCAATATTGTTCTTTACAACATTGGACTTTACTTTCACCACCAGACACATCCAGCTGAGCATTGTTCATGCTTTGGCCCAGTCGCTTCATTCTTACTGGAGCTATTAGTAATTGCCCTCTGTTCTTCCCAGTAGCATACTGGGCACTTGACCTGGTGGGCTTATCTTCTGGTGTCATATCCTTTTGCCTTTTCATATGGTTCATAGGGTTCTCCAGGCAATAATACCAAAGTGGTTTGCCATTTACACATTTTGCTAGAACTCTTCACTATGACCCGTCCATCTTGGGTGGCCCTGCACACATGGCTCATAGCTTCATTGTGTTATGCAAGCCACTTCACCACAACAAGGCTGTGATCCATGAAGGGGCTTCTTTGTTTTACTAATTCTTAATCATCCTTCATATCTCAGCTTGAATGTCACATTCTCTAGGAAGTCTTCCATACTACCATCCCTCCAAGTCTATATCTGGTAGCTTCTTCCACTTTATCTTATATCTAGAGTATCTGTTTTGAGTTGAATACTTGAATACAGAATGCATGTGTTGAAATCTTATTCTGTAATATAATGATATTAGGTGAGGTCATAAGAGTAGAGCCCTCATGAAAAGGATTAGTGCTCTTAAAAGTTATGAGAGAGCCAGCCCCCTCTCTCTGCTCTCTGCCACATGAAGATATAATGAGAAGTCAGCATCCTGGAAGGGAACCCTCACCATAACTGCATTTCTCACACTTCATTGTGCTGGGCTTAGTTGCTCAGTCGTGTCCAACTCTTTGACACCCCGTCGACTGTAGCCTGCCAAGCTCCTCTATCCATGGGCATTCTCCAAGAATACTACAGTGGGTTGCCATGCCCTCACACTTCATTAATTGCCCATTTACTTGCTTCTAGCCCTTAATTTTCATCCCAATCTCAAAGAAGGGCTGTTTCAAAAAATATTAAACTACCAGACAGTTGTGCTCATTTCATGTGCTAGTAAGATTATGTTCAAAAATCCTTCAAGCTAGGCTTCAGCAATATGTGAACTGAGAACTTCCAGATGTACAAACTGGGTTTTGAAGAGGCAGAGGAAGGAGAGATCAAATTGCCAGCATTCGTTGGATCACAGTGAAAGTAAGGTAATTCCAGCAAAATATCTACGTCTGCTTTACTGACTACACTAAAACCTTTGACTGTGTGAATCACAAAAAACTGTGAAAAATTCTTAAAGAGATGGGACTGCCACACTGCCTTACCTGTCTCCTGAGAAAGCTGTATGCAGGTCAAGAAGCAACAGTTAAAAATCAACATGGAACAATGGACTGTTTCAAAATTGGGAAAGTCGTACGACAAGACTGTATATTGTCACCCTGTTTGTTTAACTTCTATGCAGATTACATCATGGGAAATGCTAGTCTGGATGAATCACAAGCTGGAATCAAGATTACCAGAAGAAATATCAATAACCTCAGATCTGCAGATGATACCGCTCTAATGGAAGAAAGTGAAAGGAAACTAAAGAGCCTCTGATGAAGGTGAAAGATGAGAGTGAAAAAGCTGGCTTGAAACTCAGTATTCAAAAAACTAAGATCATGGCATCCAGTCCCAACACTTAATGGCAAATAGAAGGGGGAAAAGTGGAAGCAGTGATAGATTTTCTTTTCTTGGGCTCCAAAATCACTGTGGATGGTGACTGCAATCATGAAATTAACAGATGCTTGCTCCTTGGAAGGAAAACTATGACAAACCTAGACAGCATATTAAAAAGCAGAAACATCACTTTGCCAACAAAGGTCCATATATAGTCAAAGCTATGGTTTTTTCAGTAGTCATGTATGAATGTGAGAGCTGGACCCCAAAGAAGTCTGAGTACCAAAGAATTGATGCTTTTGAATTGTGGTGCTGGAGAAGACTCTTGAGAGACCCCTGGACTGCAAGGACATCAAACCAGTCAATTCTAAAGGAAATCAACCCTGAATATTCTTTGGAAACACTGATGCTAAAGCTGAAGCTCCAATCCTTTGGCCATCTGATTGGAAGAGCTGATTCATGGAAAAGACCCTGATGCTGGGAAAAATTGAAGGCAAAAGTAGAAAGGGGCAACAATGAGATGGTTAGATAACATCATCAACTCAATGGACATGAATTTGAGCAAACTCAGAGAGATAGTAAAGGTCAAGGTTGCTGCAGTTCATGGGGTTACAAAAATTGGACACAACTTAGCGACTGAACGCAAGCCCCTACTAAATTAAAAACTCCTTGAGGATAAGGAGCATATACGTTGTGTTCTTTATACCATATGTAATGTTAATGAGTAAATATGTGTTGAATGAAGTAATGAATAATTATGAGAACAGTCCAGCCTTCCTTTCAACCCAGGGCACTGATGAGACTCCTGAACTCCCAAAACAGAATGTTAACTATGTCTGTCATCTTCTTATCTGTTTTCATGCTATGTGGTCCTGCCTTCAATCTTTAATAGAAAGCAAATTTAAGACAAAGAGCCCTAGGAGCAAGCAATCTACCTTTTCCTTTACATGCCCTAAACTATAAAAAATAGTCTAAGAGGAAAACAGTTTCATATTACTATAAAACTGAAAAGAGGACTCAAGTTGAACCTCCAAAAGTCTACATATGTGAACCATACTGTTTTAGTCCTTCAAGGATTTGCCTGAGGCCACTCATATCTGAAAACTCCAGGAGCACTAGGCACTTAGAATTCCACCGTGTGAAAGGCACACTCCCTCCCTGCACTCTCCTCCCACACACTTTATAGTTTATTTGAATAGCAACCTGTGGAGTTATATAAAGTGGTGTCCTAGAATCACTCCTATTGAGTTACTCTTTGTGTTAACCCTCTGGCTTTTATGAAAAAGCAGGAAACAAACACAAGAAATTCACTCCTGCATTTTCAGTAAACAGATTGTTAACACTATTGTCCTCTGCAATAAGCAGCATCCTCCACATGAAGTCCCACAAAGAAGTGTGTTTAATTTGGTGTATGCACAAATCCAAAGCTATCAATAGTTCATTCAAAGAAAAGTAGCAAACAGAAAATTGTAAATTCTAAAGTACTAATGAGTTCCCACTCACTATGTACCAAAGGAGGAAGAATCTTGCTCTGAATTGACTTTATATCAATAATCCAAAGTAATCTTTGGGTTATAGTAAGTACAGGTATCTTTGAGGAGTGTCTAACTTCCCTGATCCTGGGGACACGAAATAAAGCCCAAATATTTAACTTACTTAGGAAGAAGTACTCTCCCCACCTATACCTCATTGCCTTCTTTCCACTTAGAAATCCAAGTTGGAACTGCAGTAAGCCTGAGGGAAAAGGAGCATACTCTGATCTGCATATTAGAGGAAAAAGAAGTCCTCCAGAACTAAACTAATTCATCAGCACTAGGGACACCATTAGGGTTTTTTTTATTTTTTTAAGTTTTTTTCTTTCTCCTTTTGTAATTTATTTATTTTTATTTTTGACTATGCTGAGTCCTCATTGCTGTGAGGGCTTTCTCTAGTTGTGGCAAGTGGGGGATACTCTTCATTGCAGTGTACAGGCTTCTCATCGCAGCGGCTTCTCATTGTAGAGCACAGGCTCTAGGGCACTGGGGTTTCAGCAGTTGTGGTGCATGGGCTCAGTAGTTGCAGCTCAAGGGCTCTGCAGTTTGGTCTCAGGAGTTTAGGTGCATGGGCTTAGTTACATAGCACAGCAAAAAAAAAAATAGAATCATCATAATTTGCTAGTTGTAGAGATGATGGAGGTAAGAGAGAGGGAAAGGGGTGATAATGGTGCTGACCTTTCTAAATTCACCAACTGGTAGATAATAGTGCCATGCACAGTGATTAGAAACATAATGGGCTAGAAAGTTGGAAAGATGATCTTGAACTGTATAGTGGGACATCCCTGGTGACTCAGTGGTTTAAAAAAACCTGCCTGCCAATGCAGGAGATGTGAGTTCTATCCCTCTGTCAGGAAGCTCCCCTGGTGAAGGAAATGGTAACCCACTCCAGTATTCTTGCCTGGAGAATCCCATGGACAGAGGAGCACGGCAGGCTACAGTTCATAGGGTCACAGAAGAATGGGACACAACTTAGCAACTAAACAACAACTATAGAATAAACAAATAGAGATAATGTTGTTGTTGGGTTTGAGTTAAAAGAGCATTGTAGCCTGGAAATAAAGGTTTGAGAGTCAGCAACGTATAGGTAATTCTTAAAGCTATGACAGTGCTGAACAGCAACCCAGAGAATGTGTAGAATGAGAAAAGATGTATCACAGAACTTTGAGGATTATCTAAAAAAAAAATGATAACAATTGGTTAAAGGAGACAGAGAAGGAGCAAGACAGAGAAACTGGATAAAAAATGAGAGTGATGTATCAGAGCAATGGGGAAGAGAGATTTTTCAGAAAGGAGTGAGTGTGACAATGGATCAACAGTGTCAATTGTTACTGATAGGTCAAGTAAAAACAAAAAGAACTGAAAAGTGTCCATTGGATTCAGCAACAAGGAAGTCAGGACCTTGACAAGAGTAGTTTTATGAAATGAAATTATGCTATCTGGCAAGAGACTGAGAAGTGAATGAAAGTATGAGAAGTGAATTCAAGTGAAGGAATAGCAGCAGGAAATGTAGACAAGAGTTTTTCAAGAGTTTCAAATATAAAGAGGAAAAACAGGAGGAAAAAGGCAAGACCAGAAGAAGTTGTACATTACAGAGAGATTTTATTGGATATGATTGTTTGGTTAGTTTTTTGTTCTTTGTTTGTTTAAATTGGGAGAAAATTAAATGTGTTTGAGTGCTTATGGAAACGTATGATGGCCAACCACCAAGATGATCCAAATAATCCCCACCTCCTGATATTCATGTAATGTCTTACACACACACACTGAATAGTACAGACCTGTGCAAGTAATGGCTTCCTGAAGAGTGTGGAAATAATGGTGTGCAACTCCTATAACTAAATGAGAAAAAACATGGTGACTTTGCCTTGCTCTCTTGAATCTCTAGCTCTGGAGTTAGCCATATATCATGTTTTGAGGACTCTCAAGCAGCCCTTTGCAGAGGTCCATGTGGCAAGGAACACTCATCCTTCTTACAGCTAGCAAGGAACTGACACCTCCAGCCAATAGCCATGTATGTAAGCCATCTTAGAATAGATTTTCCAGTCCATTAAACTTTCAGATGAGGCCAACTGAGGCCAACATCTTGACTGCAATCACATGAGAGATTCTGAGCCAAAAGTCATAAAGTTTAGCCACTCCCAGATTCCTGACCCACAATAGCAATGTGATAATAACTATATGTTGTGGGATTTCCCTGGTAGTCCAGTGACTAAGACTCCACACTCCCAATGCAGGGGACCTGATCCTATATGCTGCAACTAAGAGTTCAGGCTGCAACTAAAAAGATCCTGCATGCTGCAATGAAGACCAGGTACAGCCAAATAAATAAATAAAAATAAATATTTTTTAAAAAGAAGCCATGTCCTGCTGTGTCTGCTGCACATGGTAATGAGTTGCTCTAGGATCTTGCTTCAGACATAGATCAAGCCCTGAGCCTTTGGAGTGGGAGCAGTGACTCCAAGACCCTGGACTACCAGAGAACTAACCCTAGGGAGTATCAAATAGTGAGAACTCACACAAAGGAAACCACTTGAATACAAGACCCAGTATCACCCAAACACTAGTAGCACCCTGTGCAGGACGTCTCATCTAAACAACAAACAAAACAAAAATACAAACCAAATCATCAGCAGACAGGATTACCACCTCACTCAGCCTTGACCATTAGAGGAAAAACAAACAAAGAAAAACACAGCACAAATCTCACTCTATAGGAAGCTCACACAAACCACTGGACCAACCTTAGGAAGGCAGAAACCATAAGGAAGAAAGAATTCAACCTGCTTCAAGGAAAAAATTCAACCTTTTTCAAGGAAAGGATTCAACTTTCTTTGAAGGCTGAGAAAAGGAGACCTCAAAAACAATAAGTTTTTAAAAAGTTATGAAAAGGCAGAGAAATACTGCACAAATAAAGGAACAAACTAGAAACACAAAAGTCAAAATAAATGAAGAGGAAATAGGCAAACTACCTGAAAAAGAATTCAGAATAATGATAGTAAAGATGATCAAAAACCTTGAAAACAAAATGGAGAAAATGCAAGAATCAATTAACAAAGACCTAGAAGAATTAAAAATAAATGTATATTACCAAAATTAAAAATACTCTAGAAGGAATCAATAGCAGAATATCCGAAGCAGAACAAGTCAGTGAGTTGGAAGAAAAAATGGTGGAAATAACTTCTGAAGAGCAGAATAAAGTAAAAAGAATCAAAAGAACTGAGGATAGTCTCAGAGACCTCTGGGACAATATCAAATGCACCAACATTTGAATTATAGCAGTCCCAGAAGAAGAAGAGAAAAAGAAAGGGAATGAGAAAATTTGTGAAGAGATTATAGTTGAAAATTTCCCCAACATGGAAAGGAAATAATCAAATCCAAGAGGCACAAAGAGTCCCATACAGGGTAAATCCAAGGAGAAACATGCCAAGACACATACTAATGAAACTAACAAAGACTAAATACAAAGAAAGAATATTAAAAGCAGCAAGGGAGAAGCAACAAGTAACATATAAGGGAAACCCCGTATACTTAACAGCTGATCTTTCAGCAGAAACTGTGCAGGCCAGAAGGGAATGGCAGGATATATTTAAAGTACTGAAAGGGAAAAAATCTACAACCAAGATTACTCTACCCAGCAAGGATCTCGTTCAAAACTGATGGAGAAATAAAAAGCTTCTCAGACAAGCAAAAGTTAAGAGAATTCAGTACCACCAAACCAGTTTTACAATAAATGTTAGAGGGACTTATATAGTCAAGAAATACAAGAGAAGAAAAAAGATCTACAAAATCAACCCCAAACAATTAAGAAAATGGCAATAGGAACATATATATTAATAATTACTTTAAATGTAAATGGATTAAATGCTCCAACCAAAAGATACCGACTGGCTGAATGGATACAAAAAATAAATATTAAAAAAATAAATAAAGTTCTTAAAAAATGTATGTTATTTTAAGCTGGTAAACTGTTACAACAATAGAAAACTAATATAGAACTAATACAGAAGGTTATAGTATTAAACAGGAGAGGCTTAAAATATAAAAGAGGAGAGTATTGATATGCAAGATGTCTGAAAAGGCAGAGGTATTTCCTATGGAAATGATCAGCTTCATATAGGAGAAAGGATGCCTCTTTCATGTCACAGGAAGGAAGTAAAAGGATGGCTATATAAGATCAAGCTGTTGGTCAGTGACAGGGAATGAGAAAGCATGCCTCTGATGTTCTCAGTTTTCTCTGATAAGAAGAAAATGAGGTTATCTGTCAAGAGTGATGAAGGTGGTAGAGAAGTCTAGAGTTTGAAAAGGATAAGGAAATTTTATGTAGCTGCTGTGGAGAAGAGGAATGAGGGGACTAGGGAAATATAGAAGGATTTCTCAATAGTATTGAGAGCCCAGTTGATGTCAAAGATCACAAATTATTTCATGTAAATAACCTGTGAATTTTCTCCAAGATAAGTTGAGCTGCAGAAGTACCTGTTGGCAAAGTCTCACAAAGCAACTTTGGATCACACTTCAGATTAAGATAACGTTGCCTGTACTATGGTCTAATCACAGCTTGATGATTAAAAATGGCAGGTGTGATTAAAGAGAAGCATGGTGCTTTACATCTGAAAGAGATGGGAAAACTGTGTGGCTAAGGAACTTCAGATGAATCCCCGAACCGTTACTGTACAGAGATATGGATATTTAAGTTGCTTTTTTAAAAGGTCAATCAATCTGATAGTAGAGAAATTATTAGAAATATCTTCTGAGCATTATTAATGATTTAATATTTCTTGCTCTTCCATATAAATACCTTTTCCTTCTCTCCCAGTCTTCTCTATTCTTTTAATATGCAATTATTAATAGAGTCTAAAGGATCTATCTAAAATATAAGCCAGAAAGCGGGACGTTCGGCTTGTGAGCGGGAACTTCTCGGTCGCGCACAGAAAAAGAACGATTTAAAAATGGGTGATGTTGAGAAAGGCAAGAAGATTTTTGTTCAGAAGTGTGCCCAGTGCCATACCGTGGAAAAGGGAGGGAAGCACAAGACTGGGCCAAACCTCCATGGTCTGTTTGGATGGAAGACAGGTCAGGCTGCTGGCTTCTCTTACACAGATGCCAACAAAAACAAAGGTATCACCTGGGGAGAGGAGACGCTGATGGAGTACTTGGAGAATCCCAAGAAGTACATCCCTGGAACCAAGATGATCTTTGCTGGCATTAAGAAGAAGGGAGAGAGGGAGGACTTGATAGCTTATCTCAAAAAGGCTACCACTGAGTAAAAAAAAAATATATATATATATATAAAAGCCAAAGTTACCTCTCTTCATGCATATATGTAATAAACTGTATTCTTCAGAACTGGCCCATCAGATACATTTTACTCCTTGAACACAAAATATATATATATAAACTTTATCTAACAAATAATTTGAGAAGTAATAGCTATGTAAATATTTGCTAAATAATTGCTATAATTACAAAGTAAACTTTTTTCCCTAAAATAAATACCCGTCACTGGAATTCAAATAGCAGAGTTGTGGTACACAAACCTACTACAATCTAACTAGTTTAGTTTGCCTCTTTATATACATTTTTAAATTCCAAGATAAACCAGGCTTAGAAAGATTTCTACAATCCCACCATGCATTAGCCAAACAATAAACAATGATATGCTAAATATGAATACAGCTCTGTATTAATCATATTCAATAAAGGATAAAATATTTCATACAATAAAAGTTTTTAGGCCCCAAAGTATGAAATGCAATATTTTTCAGCAATGACTATTTTTAAAGAGGCATATTTCTGAAAATCCCTTGGGCTTTATTTCAATAAACAATAACACACACTAATGCAAACAGATACACTGCCAAGTCATTATTCCCATACTTATTAAGGCAAATAGGCAGCACCACAGACTAACCTGAAGCACTATAAATAATGAGACTATTAAACTGAATCTAATGAATGATTCATGAAACCTAATTCCTCCAGTTTCTTTGGCAGTTCTCTCACAGCCAGCTGAAACAATGCAGAATGATTACAAAGATGTATCATCTATACTGTTGGAGTATATGCCTTATCTATTAAGCCAGCTCATTTATTTAAAAAACCATCATCATCTCATGGCTATTTTGCATTCTAAGTGCTTGTTTTTGTAGGATAATGTGATGCAAATGCAACTTCTGGAGTATAAAAATAAGATTATGTCCAGAGGATGTCTGCTTCACACTTGAGACCTGATTTAGGGGTGAAGTGGAGCACCCAGAGTAAAAATGGCACAGACTATGACTCTGAGGCATTATATTACACTCCTGGTCCAGCATTTTACCAACATGAAGGAATACAGTATCATCAAAGGGATCCTGGAGTTAAATGAGCTGAAACACTGGTTCTGTATCTGAATTTGCCATGACCTGACTTGACATTAGTCACATAACAAAACTTCAGATGTCTAGAGAGAATTGGACTATAAAGAAAGCTAAGCCCAGTAGAATCGATGCTTTTGAACTGTGGTGTTGGAGAAGCCTCTTGAGAGTCTCTTGGACTGCAAGGAGATCCAACCAGTCAATCCTCAAGGAAAACAGTCCTGAATATTCATTGGAAGGACTGATGCTGAAGCTGAACCTCCAATACTTTGGCCACCTGATGCAAAGAGCTGACTCATTTGAAAAGACCCTGATGCTGGGAAAGATTGAAGGCAGGATGAGGAGAAGGGGATGACAGAGGACGATATAGTTGGATGGCATCACCAGTTCGATGGACACAAGTTTGAGTAAGTTCCAGGACTTGGTGATGGACAGGGAAGTCTGGCATGCTGCAGTCCATGGGGTCGCAAAGAGTCAGACATGACTGAGTGACTGAACTGAACGGAATCTGGCAAAACCTGAGATTTTACTGGCAACATAGCATACTCCATAACATGGAGATCAAATAGTCTAACACAGACACAGAGAGAAGCTTTCATGAAGAACTTCTAACTCCTACATTAGAATAACTTTATAAAGTTTTTCCCTTATAAAGAGAAAATGACCCCTTCTTTCAATATAACACCAACATCCGTGTAACATGGAAAAGGAGGAGGAGGAGGAGGAGGAGAAGAGGGAGTTCTGTCAGGAAAGAAAGCTTATTGCCTTTTCTCCAAGACGTTTATAAACCTATCTGGCTCAATTGCTTTATCTTATTCTTTTATCTTCAAATGGGCTATGATGAGACCAATGAGACTCCTTGATCCCACAGGAAGTCTCAGAAATCTTAAATGTATAGATAAAGAAGGAAATCAGTCTTTGCCATTCTGACCTTTGTCTTGTTTTCAGTGGAAAACAACTGATCATAAGAAAATGAGCCCCAAGTTCTCAGCTCACCAGTTGTCAATTAATAAAGGTTTTTAAAACTGCTTTGCAACTATTGAGTGGATCATGAAAATCATTTTTTAAATTATGTTATAGAACTTCCCCAGGGGTCCAGTGATTTAGAGTCTGCCTGCCCATGCAGGCTGGTTCCCTCCATTTCCTGATTTGGGGAAGATTCCACATGCCATGGGAGAAGGCAATGGCAACCCACTCCAATACTCTTGCCTGGAAAATCTCATGGGTGGAGGAGCCTGGTAGGCTGCAGTCCATGGGATCGCTGGGAGTCGGACATGACTGAGCAACTTCACTTTCACTTTCCATTTTCATGCATTGGAGAAGAAATGGCAACCTACTCCAGTATTCTTGCCTATAGAATCCCAAGGACAGGGGAGCCTGGTGGGCTGCCGTCTATGGGGTCGCACAGAGTCGGACACAACTGAAGCGACTTAGCAGCAGCAGCCACATGCCATGGGGCAACTAAGTCCATGTGCCAACTAACCTGGTGTGCCAACTAAGCCTGTGCGCCTCAACTATTGAACCCCACACGCCCTAAAGCCCATGCCCTGCAACAAGAGAAGCCACCACAAATGAGAAGCCTGCACACTACGACTAGAAAGTAGTCCTTGCTCAATGCAACTAGGGAGAACTCATGTGCAGCAAGGAAACCTCAGTGCAGCAAAAAATAAATAAATAAAAATTTTTTAAATAAATAAAATTACATTATGTATTTGTATTTAGGCTTACATGTATTGGGTCATGATACAAAATTCTTTCTATGAATCACAAGTCAAACTATTTGAAAAATACTCTCAGTTAGTAAAGAATCCACCTGCAATGCAGGAGCCCCTGGTTCGATTCCTGGGTCAGGAAGATCCACTGGAGAAGGGATAGGATACCCACCCCAGTATTCTTGGGCTTCCCTTGTGACTCAGCTGGTAAAGAGTCCGCCTACAATGCAGGAGACCTGGGTTCAATTCCTGGGTTAGGAAGATCCCCTGGAGAAGGGAAAGGCTACCCGCTCCAGTATTCTGGCCTAGAAAATTCCATGGACTTTATAATCCATGGGGTCGCAAAGAGTCAGACACAATTGAGCAACTTTCACTTTCACTATCTAATCTACAACAGGGAATGGGATGAGCAAAGAAAGTCCACCATTTGACACCTAGCCATAGTGATAAAAATTTCAGCACACAAGTAGAGGAGATCATCTGATCTTCCACACCTCTTTATAATATCAGAACATAGTCAGTTATTAATATGACAGTTCAAATTGCTTTGTCTCATAGAAGGGTCTGGAGAGAACTCCAGAATTATATGTTGGGTCCACTCTCCCTCACCATTTCCTAATGTAATGGTTGTCATTTTCCCAGGTCTGTAAATAACGGTATATGTCTCTGAGTGTTGAAGACTTTATGTGTTTCTATGTACAAAATATGTAAACGTAGAAGTTATATATCTGTGTACAGAACTTGTTGTTGTTTAGTCACTAACTCCTGTCCAACTCTTTGCAACCCCCTGAATTGTAACCCACCAGGCTCCCCTGTCTGTGGGATTTCCCAGGTAAGAATACTGGAGTGGGTTGCCATTTCCTTCTCCACGGGCTTTTCCCGACACAGGGATCAAATCCATGTCCCCTACATTGGCAGGTGGATTGTTTACCACTGAGCCACCAGGGAAGCCCCTATGTACAGAATATGTAAGTATAAAATGGTATTTCTTGTTAATATGGGCAATTCTGGATCTGTCCATCATGAAGTTTGTTAAGGAGGTTTTATCTGGTGGAACACATGCAGCTTAGGGATGTGGGGGAAGATACCTTAAAGCAAAAAGCTGCAAATTATGATAAGCTGTCTGCAAGCACTAGATAAAAGGCTGGCAGTCACGTGCCCAGTAGGATAGCTGACAAGGAACACTGACCAATCAATGTATATGTGAAATGGCTTCCTTGTTCATTCCTGTTCTGCTGTTTCTTGCTCACACACCCTAAAAACGCCAACCCCCTGGTGCCAAACTGCCCTGAATATTAATCCAGGAACAGGTAGAGCAGATGCCTTCACTGCCATTTCTGCTCATTACTTTACCTTTTGTCTTTCTCTCCTCTTTTAGATGATGTATATTATATATGTTATATGCATACATGCTTAAACAACAAATTCATAAAATTGATCATTTGCTACATTTTCAGTCTGTATGTATAAAGTTATTCAAACAGCATCTTCATAAAAAAATTCATTTTCTCATCCACACATTTTTCATCTACACAAACTCTAAATCTGAAGGAAATGGAAACACTAAGGGAAGCATACAGAACTTCCCACAGAGAAGAATAAATCGATTTCATTTTAGTCTCACTTTTTTATCCCCAAATACGGTCATTACACTATCTAGAACTGACATAAATAGGAGAAAGAAATGCATGAGAGAGGAGAGGCTGGGTGGAAATACTATTAAATGTCATTTTCATAGCTCTTAGCAATTTTACAAAAGCACTCACATATACATCATAACATTTAATTCAGACTACATTCTGGTACTGTAGATAATATTATTCATCTTTATTTTTCAAATAAGAAATTGAGTCTCAGAAATGTAAAAACAAAGCCAAGACTCAATCACAGTCCATCTGATCTTTCCATCTATATGACTGCTTCTTTACTGCCTCAAGATATTTAGAGCTTGTTCAAAACAGATGAAGTCCTTAAAAAATAAAAATTAAAAAATATACATCCTCTTGATCCCTTTGACCTCACCTCTAATTCTACATAATATTACAAAGGCCTCATTAATATCCGCTCTGGTCACAGGTCTCTGCTAACCACTAGTTATCATCTTCCATAGCCATCCAAATCAGTGGTAATAACTGTCCAGGTCAGGGCCAATACTCTACTTTTGCCTGTTCTCCCATTGCAAATCTGATTTCCATATCTGAACCTAACAATTAGCTAGATATAATACTCAAAATTCAGGATCAAAATCAGGAAAACTTTTCATGTTTACTCTGTCTGTAAAATATAAATACAAGGTAACCAAAGAAACCAAATTAGGGTTGTCTTAAGACAATCCTCCTAGTTACATGAGTTTAGTTACTGGGAAAATCAGTGTAGACGTGAAAAGAAACAAGCTTCCCCAGCAACTCAATTTTGCCCAAACTCCTATACCCAAGAAGGTGATGGAAAGACATTAAGCTATTGAAAGATCACTTTGATGAATATTACATTTTACTTAAAAAGTTGTTGAACATCTCTAATGTGTGTGCAATCTGTGCCTGTCATACCACCACAAAAATATTGATAGTGGTAGAACATCAGAGATTCTCTTTTCTTGGCTCCTGGCAAATGGACAATAACTGTTCTTTGATATCTTGTCCTGATGCTCCCTTTTTTTTCTCACTCTCTTGCTTTCTTCCCCATAATAACAGACTGCATATCTGAAACAAAATTAAAGTTCCTATTTAGGACCATTCATATCCACACAGTATCACAAAAAAGAAAAACTGTGAATCATCCCTTACCCTGATTTAATAGGTAACATCTCCAAAGGGTTTTTAAATTATGTTCAGTTATCCCATTTGAGGGGCATGAGAGGTTTGTTTGTGTCTTTGTTGTTGTCGTTACTGTTATTATTTGATTTGATTTTGTTTGATTGGTTTTGTTATATTTAGTTTTTTTTTAATTAGAATTCTATACAAGAGTTTAGTAATAGAAACAAACTCCCAAGAATGATTTATGAGATTACTTATACACACACAAATATTGAAAGTTCAGATTCAAAATAATCAAGATCCAAAAGCAAAAAATATAAAAGCAACACCAGGGAATAAAATGTATTTGTCATTATAATTAACAAAGTCTTTATTTTTTCTTTCTTACTGTATTGATACTTTTTGTCATATAAGGGATTATGCACCCTGTAATGCTGTGTAGTCTTTAACAAACATAAACACTACTGTTTGAAAACAGTTTTTATTGTGCATTCCAAAAACATCTTCTATTTTAATCATTTTAAATGAATTAGGAACACAATACTTAATATACCTTGTGGTAAATATTTTTGTCAAGTTAATATTTGAAGCAATATGTAAAGTTGAAATTTTATATATCGGACTTCATGTTGATTGTGTTCATAACTGACTTGGGTCATTTTGAAGTTGCATGTTCACAACCAATTGCTACACTACATATAGGGTTGACTGTGTGTCCACAGACATTTCATGGTAAAATGGCTGAGAATACCACATAACTGTCTTGATCTATCTCATTATTGTTCATTCAAAATAGCCCAGTAATGTGAAGTAGCCCAGTAATGCATTACAGAAGCAACAAGGACTTCAACAACTCAATATCCGCTTCTTACCAATAGCATTCCTCACAAGAAAAGCATATATAACTCAGCCACTTTGCTATACACCAGAAACTATCATGACACTGTGAATCAACTATACTTCAATTTAAAAATAGGATAAAAAAATAATAAAATCCTACAAACAATGTAAAAAAACACAACCACGCTGAAACATTACCTCACTGGGCAGAGTCCCCAAACCCTCATGCCCAGGCTGGGGAAACCAGCTTCAGTAGAATGAATGTGTGCCTGGTTTCACCATGGATTATTCTGGAATTATTCCTGGAAGCCAGTGCTGAAGCTTGGGCTGAATCATAGTTCAGCTGCAGTTCATGCTTGGGGATCCAATCCTCCAGTCTCAAACCCAAGGCTTGAGGCTTAGAGGGCGGCATCCCAGCATGGGCTGCACAAGTCACTCCTGGTCCCCTGTGCCCTTGATGCTTCTGGAAGGGCCACTCGGTTTTGGGGGCTGGGATCCCCCCCCAACCAGGGAGACTCACACATACTCTTGTTCTCAGCCCTTTGACGGGGGCCCATCCCCTCAGTCAGGATTCCAGCTCTGGGCATGGCCAGGGTGGGTAGGGGACACTGACTCGCCGTGTCCAGGGCCCGAAGCAGACTGGGCGGCCTTGAGTTGCTGAGACAAGATGGCATTGGGACTGAGGTCTGGGCTGTGCTCTCGCAAGACTGGCCGGGCCAGCTGATGCCAGAGACCTTTTGGTGGCAGGCCTGAGCACCACCTCCACCCACCCCCCCACCCCACCCCCCCGCACCGGCCCGGTTCCACCTCAGATTTTGGAAGTTTAGCTGCCTCAAACATGCTCTTTTTTCTGCATTAAAGTGCCCACTGGGCACCAGGCCTTCCCTAGGAGGGCTTTCAGTGACACTAGGAGGTCTGCTGGAAACCCTGCCAGAATGCGAGCCCCCTGTCAGCCATGTGCTGGCCTGCTGGCTGGACTCCTGCAGCACTGCTAGGACCCGGGTGTCGGTCCATAGGAAATGACTTATGGGGAAGCTGAGGGGAACAGGCCGGCTTGGTTCCAGCCCTCAACCTTCTGCATTTGGATCCCCCAAATGCAGGTGCATCTAGGGATCGGCCTGGAGAGTCTCCACCATTTTCTAGCTGAAACTCCCTAGACCTCAGGATCCTCTTCTCCAAAATGAGGACGTCACAGCACCCCCCTCTGGGACTGCTGACCATGCCCGACAGCACCCCCTTCTGTCCTTCTCACAGGGTCTGACCCCAGAAACTGCCACTGAGAAAAGAGAAGGCCCACAGCCTGGAAATCAGGGAAGTGGGCTTCCTTCTGCTTTTGCTTCTGTTAAAACGGATTTTTCCCCTCCTTCTGGTGAAAGTCTCCCCACCCCGACCCCCACCAACATGGATGGCTGCTTTCGACTGTCCCCCCTCACGAAGACCCACCAGCCCCTATTACTCCTCTGTCCCTGTACCCAACGCCCTCAGACCTAGGGTCAATTCAGGGTTGCAAACACGCTATATCTGTCTGTCCTGTGCACATTTCAACTCTACGACGAGAAATTGACCAGTCAGCCACACATGAAAGAAACCCTATGACAACAATGGCTTAAACTCAGGGCGGTGGGGAGGGGGAGCCTGGAGGTGTCCACCTCGGCCCACCACCTGGTCAGCAAGAAGGAGGGTCTTGAGCCTCAGGGTCCCTGAGAGGCACCCAACCAGATCTGGGACCCTGATGCAGAGCAAAGCCCTGAAACAGCCAGAGGGGGACATGGAGCTGCCAGGATGGGGAGGAAATAAGCCTTTCTAATTTTAATAAAATGGCTTATCCATGACTATCTTCTTTAACTTAGAAGTTTTCTTTATCCCTCATCCTGAAAGAAAGCAGAGTGCAGTGTTCTGAGGCAGCCCTACACATGCAGGGATCACAAACCAGGAATCCTTTCCTCATGAGAGTGAACTTCTGTACAGTCAGAACCAGAAAAATAACAGTCCCATGGTTAAGACTCCAGGCTTCCACTGCAGGCGGCAAGGTTGGATCCCTGGTTAGGGAACTAAGATCCCACATGACCCCTGGCTCAGCAAAAAAAAAAAAAGCAGAAGAAGAAAGAAAAGAGAAACTGTTACCTCACACCTATTAGGATGGCTAATCCAGAAAACAGAAAATAGTATTGATGGGAATGTGGAGAAGTTAGAACACCTGCATTGTTGGAGGGATTGTAAAATGCAATCATTTCAGAAAACAGTCTGGTAGTCCACTAAAAAATTAAAATAGAACTACCATATGATCCAGCAATCCCACCTCTGGGTATATATCCAAAAGAATTAAAAGCAAGGTTTTGAAGGGATTTTTGCACACTTATGTTCATAGCACTATTTACAATAGCCAAGAGGTGGAGTGGACCTAAGTGTCTATACAGATGAATGAATAATCAAAATGGGGTACATACATACAATGGAATGCTACGCAGCCTTTAGAAAGGAAAGATTCTCTCACATACTGCAACATGGATGAAATTTGAGGGCATTATGCTATGTGAAATAAGCCAGTCATAAAAGGATGGATATAATATAACTTCGCTTATGTGAAGATAAAATATCTAAATTAGTCAAATTAATGATACAGAAAGTAGAGTGATTGTCACCAGAGGCTGAGGGAAGGGAGCAAAGAAGAGTTGGGCTTAATGGGTATAGAGTTTCAGTTTTGGAAGATGAAAATGTTCTGGGGAACTCTTTCACAACAAAGTAAATATACTAAATACTACTGAACTGTACATTTAAAAATGGTTAAGATGATAAATTTTATGATACATGTTTTCTATCACAATAAAAATTCTTTAAACCAATCTATGCTGCTCCATCATTTAAAACTTTATTAGATAAATAATGATAATAACAGCACCTAATACAATGTCAGCAGAAACAAAAATTTTCTTTGAATGAGAGCCTAAAAACAATCAAAATCAGGCTTCAGTCTTTGTAAAGTCTTTACCTTTACTCCTGGGGTACAGCTATTCAGGGTTCCCCACTGAAAACCTAGAGTGTTCACTGGGGTCCTTCATCCTTGATGGCCCTGGAACTCTAGTTTGTATCCTTCAGCCCTGTAAGACTGCCAGAGAGCTTAACAGATCCTCAGGCTGTCGTCTGCCAATTGTGCATCAGCACATATCCCAAAAGGAAAAGTGGTATTCTGTCAGGCTTACCTCTCTGCGCTTCTCTTCTCCCCAAGGTCCCTCAAATCTTTGCTGCCTTTGATACCTCACACAGAAATTTGAGATATTTTATTCATATTTCTAGTTATTTTCAACAGGGACAATGGTAGCAAGCTATTCTGCTATATTTAGAAGTTGAAATCCTTGAGAGTTTTTTTTTTTTAAGATTGAATACAGGGACCCTCCTTCTCGAGAAGTGGTTTGGATTGCAGACTAATATGAACTCACATGTATAGGATCTGAGATGGAAAACCCTAGTGAAATTCAATCTTTATCATAAACTGTGAGACCTTGGGAAAGCCTCAGATCCTGGGAGGCTTAGAGATGAAGTTCTAGTGTGTGGACAGGTAGGTTTGATGTGCATTTTTAGCCTCATCTTTGTTTTGTCTCCATCTCTAACCATCTTTCATCTTTTACACTGTTTTAATATGCTCTTCATGGGAAATAGATGGGGAAAGAGTGGAAACAGTATCAGACTTTATTTTTTGGGGCTCCAAAATCACTGCAGATGGTGACTGCAGCCATGAAATTAAAAGACGCTTACTCCTTGGAAAAAAAGTTATGACCAACCTAGATAGCATATTCAAAAGCAGAGACATTACTTTGCCAACTAAGTTCCATCTAGTCAAGGCTATGGTTTTTCCAGTAGTCATGTATGGATGTGAGAGTTGGACTGTGAAGAAGGCTGAGAGCCGAAGAATTGATGCTTTTGAACTGTGGTGTTGGAGAAGACTCTTGAGAGTCCCTTGGACTGCAAGGACATCCAACCCAGTCCATTCTAAAGGAGATCAGTTCTGGGTGTTCTTTGGAAGGAATGATGCTAAAGCTGAAACTCCAGTACTTTGGCTACCTCATGTGAAGAGTGGACTCATTGGAAAAGACTCTGATGCTGGGAGGGATTGGGGGCAGGAGGAGAAGGGGACGACAGAGGATGAGATGGCTGGATGGCATCACTGACTCGATGGACGTGAGTCTGAGTGAACTCCGGGAGTTGGTGATGGACAGGGAGGCCTGGCGTGCTACGATTCGTGGGGTCGCAAAGAGTCGGACACGACTGAGCGACTGAACTGAACTGAATATGCTCTTCTGAAACAAGATGTTAGCCGTCAAATTCTTTCCGAAAAAGGCAAATGGTAATCTATTTATCCATTACTTCATTCATAAAAATAAATATGTTTACTCCCTGAACCTGTTTTCTCACCAATAAAATTGGAATAATGATTCCCCTTACCAAGTTTTTAGACTTCCCTGGTGGCTCAGATGGTAAAGCGTCTGTCTACAATGTGGGAGACCTGGGTTCGATCCCTGGGTCAGGAAGATTCCCTGGAGAAGGAAATGGCAACCCACTCCAGTACTCTGGCCTAGAAAATTCCAAGGACTGAGGAGCCTGGTGCAGGCTACTGTCCATGGGGTTGCAAAGAGTTGGACATGACTGAGCGACTTCACTTTCTTTACTGAGTTTACAAGATTGAGGTTCAGATCATATGAGGTGATATCTGTGAAAGTGCTTTGTAAAGCAATGAACCGGTATAATTTATTTGAACCTGGTTCATGTTTAATATCTTTTCTTCTTTGCCTTCCATATCCTGTCTATTAGCATATCTTTCCAACTTAACCTCCTACACTTCTGTCAAATCTGTCCACCTCTATCCTCACCAATACTCCCCTGATCAGGCCACCATCACCTCTCCCTTGAATCATCACAGTTGTTCCTTATTGGTCCTCTCTCTTCCACCTTTGCCCACTCCCCCCACCCCCGCAAATAATTTATTCTCTCTATTGAGCCAATGTGGAATTTTTAAAATGCAAATCTGATTGTTATGCCATTCAGTAGCTCTCCAGTGATCTGAGGATAAAATTAAAAATCTTTAACTCAATTCTGCAAGAGGAGCCCTTCCCTTACTTTTTCCCATTATAATCTGTGCTCCAGTTTCATGGCATTCCTTTAATTGCTCACTGCCTTAGGGCCTTTGCACATGCTGTTCTCCCTCCTCCCACCCCTCCCCTTGTCCCATTGCCTAGCTCACTCCTATTTATCCTTCCAATTTTGGAACTTAAGTATCACTTTCTCAGGAAGCTTTCCCTGACCTCCAAATCCAGGTCCTAGAACTCAAAACTTCTCCTTTATAGCACTTGTCACAACAGCAAATAAATAATTAGTGGTGTATGCACTTAATACCGTCTGTTTGCCCCTGCTGGAATATAAGCTCCTTGGTGGCAAGAACACGCCCAGCTAATTTATTACTGTATTACCAGTGCCTAAGACAGTTCTGGAATCACAATAGTGCTCAATAAATAAATGTGTCACAAATGAATTAGTGAAACCTTCTTGGGTACACACCAATTGAAGGTTTGTTTTTCTGCCAGAAGATGGGGCGTTGAAAGGTGTGGGTGCAGGAGGAAGCAGGATGGACCTTTATGATCCCTCCTCCCTCCCTCCATCCTCACATTTCCCACTCTCCTTTTCCCAGTTCCACCAAAATACAACAGTATCCATCTCACCACAAGCTCCTCCAAAAGTGGCCCACCTCCACATGGTGGTCCAGTGGCTAAAACTCTGAGTTCCTAATGCCAGAGGCCTGGGTTTGATCCCTGGCCTGGGAACTAGATCCCACATGCCACAACTTTGAGAAAAAAAAAAAAATCCTACATGCTGCAAGGAAGATCAAAAATCCCACACGCCATGACTAAGACCCAGTGCAAATAAATTTTAAAAATATTTTTTAAGTGGCCCAACTGAAACACTGCCAGAGAGGGGTATTTGTGAAACTCCATGGGAATTGACTGATGAAAGAGAAGATTCTTTTTGCTAGTGTCAAAAGTAGAATCCCAAAAATGGAGCCCGCCCATGACTGTACTGTTGCCCTCCCAGGCAGTAGGCTCACAGTGGTGAAAGGTCTTCCCATCTGCTTGTCTTACTGTTGTAAGTTTTTGTGGTTTTTTTTTTTTTTTTGAATTATTAACATATAATATTTCTGTGGTACAAAGATACTAAAGAGTATAAAGAAAAACCCCTCCTTACTCCCAGGCATTGAATTTTCCTATAAAATCAATAACTTTATAGTTATTAGAAGCAATAACTTTTCAGAAATATTCTATGTAAATACAAGCAAAGTCATATCTATTTGCCACACACACACACACACACACACACACACCCTTTTCTAGAAAGGTAGCCTACTGTTCACAGTTCTATACCTTGCTTATTTCATTTAACAGTGTAGCTTGGAGATTGTTCCATATCAGTTTATACAGAGCTGCTTCATTCTTTTTCATGCTTGTATAGTATTCTATTAAGTTCGTATCCCATAATCTATCTATCCAGTGCCTTATCTGTAAACATTTAGGTAGTTTCCAAAATTTTGCTGTTGTAACTTCCAATGCAATGGATATACTTCTCCAAATTTCATTTTATACATTTGGTTATTTGCATGACAAAATATCTAGAAGTAGAATGGCTAACTCAAAAGTATAAGCTTGTAAAGTTTTGGTAGATACTACTTAATTGCCCTCTATAAAGATGCACCAATTTACACTCCTACCAGCACACTGAGAGAGCAACTATTTCCCCAAACTGTCACTAACTCAGAGAGTTGTGAAACTATTTTATCTTTGCCAATTTGATGGGTGAAAAAAATATATATCCCAGGGCAGTTTTATTTTGTATTTGTATTAAATGAGGCTGGACATCTTTTCACTTTTAAGAGACATTTGAACTTCCTTTTCTGTGAATTACCCATTATACCCTTCATCTATTTTTCTATTGATTTGTTGTCCTTTTATTGTTTAATTTGTGAAAACCTTTTACATCAAGGAAAGTAACCCTTTGTGATATGAGTTTCAAAGATTTTCCCCAACTTGTTGTATATCTTTTAACTTTGTTTATAAGTTTTCCCATGTAAAAATTGTTATGGAATCAAATTTATCAATCTTTTCTTTATGGCTTCTGGAGTTTGTGTAATATCTTTAAAGGCCCTCTCCATGCTGACTCAAAAATAAGTTTCTTAT
The DNA here is from genome assembly GCF_023091745.1 of Budorcas taxicolor. Lineage (NCBI taxonomy): Eukaryota > Metazoa > Chordata > Mammalia > Artiodactyla > Bovidae > Budorcas > Budorcas taxicolor. Next base: position 36,919,546 of record NC_068919.1, on the reverse strand, counting down.
CTTCTAGTAATTTTAGGATTTAATTTTTTACATTTAGAGTTTTGATCCATCTGGAATTTATTGAAGTGTATTGTGCAAAGTCACAAACAAACTTTATTTTGGGAAGCTAATTATCCCCAAACCATTTACTAATGAATTCTTATCTTTCCTACTTAATTGCCACATTTAGTACATATTTAATACATACATTTTGGTCTACCTACATTTTAAATTACAGTACTGTCATAATATATTTTAATATCTAGGAAGCCTGGCCATACTACATTTCTAATGAGAGATTTTTTTTAGATCATTCAACTTTAGATTTTTTTTAGATCATATTTTAGGTCTTTTAGAAATTTACTTTTGAATATTAGAATCAGCTTTTTCAGTTTCAGAGGAAAAATTTGCTAGTATTTTTACTGGGAATGCATTAAACTTAAGATAATCTCACTAAATCATCTTGTCTCCTATAATCATTTTTCAGTAGATTCACATTTTTCAGGTAAAAATTATATCATCTTCAAATAATAAGAAAAATTCCCTTTTCATTTCTCATGAAGAATCTTTTTTGGTAAGAGTGAGAAGCAATAGCTTCCTTTTTTGCATAACGAGATTCTTCATGGGTAATGGTTCAAAGTTTGAAAGGTATAAACCAGTAAACAGCAGAAAAATCACACTCCTATATCCATTTCTAAGCTCCCCTCCCAATAGGCAAACAACAGTCCTTGTAGTTTCTTCTATATCCTTCTATAGACATGCCATATATGTGCAGGCCAGTCCAGCTGTGTCTGAGAGAGCTTCTAGAGACACAGTCTCAGAAGCCCAGATAAAACCTGGGAGGCCAAAGAGAACCAAGTAGGAGATCCTCTCCTGTGTTGACAAAACAAGTAGTAATAGGAAAAACAACAGAGTGCCAAACCTTCTCTGATCGAGTGTGCCAGACCCAGCCGGCTTGAAAGAGCCACAATTCTTGCTTCGGCTCTTTGGACATTTATTTTTCACCAACAAATTCTACCCCCTAATTTCTTTCACACATATGAATCCCAGACACACATGCTCTCTCTCTTTATATTATCAGAAAGGTCCATGAACATCTAACAACTTAAAGTCCAAGACATGTTTAGGGCCTGAATCTGAAGTTGGATATGGACCTCCTTCCAGAGTCTTCCAGTGTCATCGAGGTAATATCTCTGAGGGTCTCTTGAGGCCCCGGAAGCTAGAGGCTTAAACATGTATCTGGGCTTCTCCAACTGGCAGATTCCCCCCGCAATTCACTTCCCACTCGAGCCTGCCAGATATACCCCTGTCTGGGCCTCCTGGTACAAGAGATAAACGAGAACAGGGAACTCCTGCAGCTGGTCCAAGAGATACCAGAGGGGAGGGAGCAGGAAAGACAAACATATGGGGAAGCACACAGGTGGAGTAGAAGGAAATGCCACTCTTTACAGATTCTTAAGCCAACAAAAGCGCCCATCATCATTTTCTGTCTGGAAGACAGATTCAGAGAGGGAGCTCAGAGCAACAGTTCAAGACAGCATTTCCAGTAGCCAAGTGGATAAGAGCAGCCTGCAGCCATGGGACAAGGTGAGCCAAGCCAGCTCTCCACAGGACTTACTGGGCTCTCAGTAGCTTCTCTATCATTATGCTTTCATTAAAGTAAGCAGGATGGTAGCAGAGGTGATGATGAGCAACGATGGTTGCAGGTGTTAGGGGATGCTAATAGTGGTGGACCTGGTGGTTGTAGGGCTATGTTGGGGGGAATAGTAAATGGATAGTGCTGATGATGGAGGAGCTAAAGTGTGCGAGCTGGTCGCTGGTGCTGGTGGTAGGGGAGGTAGTGTTTGTGTGACTCTGGTGGGAAAGGTAGTAGTTGGTGCTGGCAGCAGAGGAGATGATAGAGGTGGGTTATGGTGGGAAGTGGTGATGGGTGCAGTGGTGGTGTGGTGCTGGGGGTGTGGCTATGGAGTGACAATTGACTGGGTTGTTGGTGGTAAATTGGTCATAGTTGTGATGACAGTGGTAAGGTGGTGATGGTGGTTAAATAGATTTATACTCTTATCCCAGCATCATCCTAACATGACTATTTTTACTGGGTTGTGGTTCATCTGGTAGACAACCCGGGAAAGCATGAGGGTGTCATAGCCTCAAAGCTAAGTAGGAGAGAAGGGAGGCAGGAGTCAGGGAAACCAGGGTTTCCCTGGTAGCTCAGCTGATAAAGAATCCAACTACAATGCAGGAGACCCGGGTTCAATTCCTGGGTCAGAAGCTCCCCTGGAGAAGGGATAGACTACCCACTCCAGTATGCAAGGGCTTCCCTGGCGGCTCAGATGGTAAATAATCCACCTAAATGCCGGAGACCTGGGTTAGATCCCTGGGTTGGGAAGATCCCCTGGAGGAGAGCATACCAACCCACTATTTTATTCTTGCCTAGAGAATCCCCATGGACCCCAGTCCACAGGGTCACAAAGAGTCAGACATGACTGAGCGACTGAGTACAGCAGAGCACAGCACAGTCAGGGAATCCAACTAAAAGGGACACAGGCAGACACCAAGCAGGGAAACAGGCAGAAGCAGAGGATACAGAAGGCTTAGCCTCTGTTAGCATGTTTACAAATTCTTGTTATAAAGTGAGAATTGCCTGGGAGAATGTCTTAATACTCACAGGCCCCTTCCTTGTAGGGTTTTTCTGGGCTGCATGGTACTCTGGGTTTAATGAGCCTTTAGGTGAAAGCTACACGCAATCTCGAGTGAGCTGCTCTCTGCACCTCACTCTTCTCACTTGTAAAACAAAAGAATTTGACTCAATCAGTGACTTCAAAATTAGCTCTAAAAATGATCATTGTATTCTTAGACAAAAATGAGTAGGGGTGAGCAAAATTCTGGATTTTATTCATTGCTTTGGAATTGGGACCAGAAAAGGAGGTCAACAATGAGAACAAGCATTGTTCTTATTAATAGTAGCAACAGGGACTTATACTATGTGTCTGACATGGGGCTGAGAATATTATGTACGTTACCTCATTTGTTTTTCATAACCCTGCAAGGAGGGTGGTTATTCTGAGGAAGAGGGAACTGAGGATGAGTGGTTAAGCTACTTGCTTGAGACAGCACAGCTAGTAAGTTGAGCCAAGGATTTGAACCCTGCATCTCTGACTTCAGGGTCTCTGCTTTTACCGATGGTGTCGCATTTACCTAGTCTCCAGGATTTCTTTCTCTCCACAGCAGGCCTGGGGATCAAGAGCTGCGACTTCCAGGCAGCGAGAAACAATGCAGAGCACCACACCAATGACATCAGCTCCCAGCGGCTCATTGTGAGGCGGGGGCAGCCCTTCACCATCAGCTTGCACTTTCAGGCTCCAGTCCACACATTTCTGCGTGCCCTGAAGAAGGTAGCCTTCATTGCACAAACTGGTGAGTGGGACTGACCTCAACTCCATTGGCAGTAGGACTAGGGGGTTCTTTCTCCAGCCCCACCTCAGAGAACCAAGGGGCAACTGGCTCACACTGCACCTGGGCCTCAAGAAATCCTGTGAGGATGAGATAATATGCAAGGAAATGAAAGTGAAAGTCACTCATTCGTGTCCAACTCTCTGTGACCTATAGACTATAGCCTGCCAGGCTCCTCTGTCCATGGAATTCTCCAGGCCAGAATACTGGAGTGGCTAGCCTATCCCTTCTAGCCATTCCCTTCTCCAGGGCATCTTCCCAACCCAGGGATCAAAACCAGGTCTCCCATATTGCAAGTGGATTCTTACCATCTGAGCCACCCAAGAATACTGGAGGGGCTAGCCTATCCCTTCTCCAGTGGATCTTCTCGACCCAGGAATCAAATCGGAGTCTCCTGCATTGCAGGCAGATTCTTAACCAGCTGAGCTACCAGGGAAGCCTGATAATATTCATAGTAAGTAGCATTTATCATAATTCAGAAGTTGCTTGGCTGCATTATCACTAAGGAGTTTTTCTGTTACATATATAATATCAGTTTTGTAGAAAAGCCTGAATGGGATTTAATCTAGGCTAAATATAACATTTAATTTCTACTACTTGCTGAATCTGTACTACATGTCAGATTTTGAGCCAAGGGCTTTACTTGCAATATCTCATTAAGACCTCACATCGGTCCAGTGAAGGAGATATGACGAGGCCCATATTATACATTATGAACCTTTTCTAGATGTCCATGGGCGCTAAGGACCTGTGCTCTCCCCTCACCCTTTTCTGACCCCCATTCCTTGATGAGTGGCTTTCATTCTCCTCCAAATCTAATTTTCACTTACTTCAGTTTTGTGATACTTCCTTTTGTTACTCTGAGTTTTGGCCAAGGGGTCCAAATTACCAATTCATCTCTGTGTGACTGCAGGAAAGCAACCTTCCATGGCCAGTGGGACCCAAGTCACGTTCTCGGTTTCCAGTCTGGGGGACCGGAAGTGGTGGAGTGCAATGGTGGAGGAGAGAGATGACCAGTCCTGGACAATCTCTGTGACCACACCTGCAGATGCTATCATTGGCCACTACTCACTCCTGCTGCAGATTTCGGGCAGGACACAATGCCTAGGCCAGTTCACACTGCTCTTTAACCCCTGGAATCGAGGTGAGTTGGACCTGGGTCAGCCTGGGCTGCGCAAGACTCAAGGCCCTGGAGCCGGGGCCCCAGGGGACAGCTCCCTCCAGAACAGCACAGGTACTTAGCCACTGTGGAAACCACTCCCTGGATGAACGGCCTCTCAGACCCTGGGTCCTGACTTGGTGTCACCTGATGAAAGAAGCCCAGAGCTTCCCACTGAGAGCAGAGGCTAGTCTGGTCCTGGCTCAGGCTACTTAGTCACCGGAGCTGAGACTCACTGCGGTGACCCCAGAAGAACTCCCTCTGTGATAACAGAATAGGGGCCAAGAGCTGGAAAGCACTTCAGGATAAGAGGGGGCCTGCGGGACAGGTTTCTCTGATCCCTCCCTGGGCTCCCAACGTCTGTCTCCATGGTGAATCCAGGTTTTGCAGGACCTGAGTTTTTAATTAATTTGGGGGATCCTCTTTAAGAAAAAGAACATAGAATTTTGAATTGCTTAGGCCCCCCTGACTTGAAGGGGGGTTCTGTGCTGGTGAGGGACCCAAAGCTTCAGTTTTAGCTTCACAGTAAATCTTCCTTCTTGCTTCTTTCTATTTGTTAGTTCTGTCCTTACTCTAGACTCTCTCTCTCCACCATGACCCATCCAAATACTTGCCTAGAGCAGCGTATTAGCAACCAGTCTCCCTAGCTCAGCAGCCTCTGGATGGACTTTCCTGGGGTCAGGTGGCCTCCTGAGGCCCAGCCGGTGCCACCTCTGGCAAAGCTCAGCCCTAGCTGTCAGGACTATTTAATCTAGAAAAGTCATTAGACATGGTTGATGTGCCCCAGACGAAAGCCAAGAGAACGTCTCCTCTTCCTTCCCATTCTGAAGACTGAGTCTGTTTCCTTTGTGAATCCGCCACACCCCACCTTAATCCTTTGGGCTACCTGCACAGTTATTGAGAGGACTGGAAAACAGTTTCTTCCTGTTTGCCCATCCCTGCTATCCCCAGACTAGCCTTTTCCTTTCACAAGTTCACTGCCAGCCCAAAGAGGGCCTCCTTATGAGGCAGGGCTGGGAACAAGGGGAAGTAGAAGAAATCTACCCTGAAGCCCCTGGATCCCAGGGCTTGATGGCCTCCCTAATCAGCACCTGAGTCCCAGTAACTCCCTGTCTCCACTTCACTTGCCCAGCCTGGAGTCCTCGGGTGGCCCCCTCCTTCGGATAGCCCTGTCTGTCCTCAGTCCAGGCCCTTCATTCCTGTTCCAAGGGGGTTGGCAGGTGGAACAATGGAGGAGAACTAGTGTCCACTGAGGTGCCCTTGCCCCATGCAGGAGAGTATGGATTCAAGGCCCCTTCAGCTGAGCGAGGGCCCGTGGCTCTCCACATACTGCCCTCAAGCCATTTCCCTCCAAAACTGAGGCTTGACTGTACCTGCCTTGTTGACTGAGCGCACATCCAGAGCTAGGCCCTGACAACCTGAGCAAAGATGCCGAAATACAGATCTGGAACAGGCCTTGGTTCAGAGGGAGCTCACGGTCTTGACTCTACGCCAAGTTTCCTGCCTCCACAGCTGGCTTATTGGGACCGGTGAGGGAAGGCCTCTCTGTAGGGGTGAGGCGTCTGTCTAGCCAGAGGGGAAGTCCTGGCACTGCCCATCTGGGAGGTGAGTTAGAGATTTTCAGAAATTATCTGGGACTCAGTCTCATCTTACCATACTTGAAGATGGGGCTCTTCTGGATTCAAAAGGAAATTTTACACCCTATAGTGAAAGTCAAGGTCCTATTCATAAGCAGGGAGCTTTACAAAGAGGGGAGGGGATGCACCCAAGCTGAGAAGAAGGGTGATACCTGTGCTCTGATAATGTACTTCCCAAAGTCTGCAGAGCCTGGGGCCAAACTCCTCGCTTTGAAGCAATTTCCAAAGAGACGATGTCCAGCTGACCTCACAGATGGTACTCAGGATGGAGGGGCAAGGACCCGGGGCTCCTTGGGCACATGATTCTGTGATTTTCTGTCCAAGGTTTTTCAGGGCTTCCTGATATCTAATATCCCAGCATTCTGCTACCTTGAGTACCCTCATCCTAGTTGGATGCCTCGGAGGATGGTTTGGAAATCCTCTTCTCATTCTAATCTCCAGGAACCAGTCTAACCAGCCCTTAATTCACCCCTGGCAACAGGCAGAGAGAGACACTTGACAAGCATATTAGGTCCGCCAGCTGCTCCCAGCTTCCTAGAGTAGGCGATGGCCTCCTTAAAACCCCCACCCCCTTCATGACCCCCAGGCAACCGTTCAATGAAGATAGTAGGAGAGGCAGCAGGAAGAGGTTATAGGAGTCCTAGACCCCCTTAGACACGCCGGGTGGCTCCCACTGTTCCCTCACACACACAGCCCCATTCTCCCTCCAACCCTACTTGTCTTCCCTTCTGCTCACATCTGTCAACCTGTTTGCTTTTTCTGAAACACTTTTTTCTGGTTGAACTTGTGGGAGAGACATAGCAGCCCCCCTGGGAAGCCCCCTGGCCTATTGCCAAATGCTCTTGGTTCAGGAGCAGGTTTCTTTGTGAACCAGTAGGCCTTTTAAGATTGGCTTATTCCTGTCTGCTGGCTGGCCATGAAAGGCACTGTGGCTGACCCAGGGACTCTCATCCCCTTCCCCACTTTCACCAGAGAGGAAGCCTGGTCCCAGTATGGGATGAAAAGAGGGGTTTCCTTCACAGTCTCTACCAGGCCTGGAGCTGAAGGGAGGGCCTGCAGCAGAATCTCCCCTAACCAGGGAGGGCAAAGGCCTGGAGATGGACGGCACACCTAGTATCCCACAGTCCCTCATCCCTGCCTGCTTCTCTCCAGAGGATGCTGTGTTCCTGGGGAATGAAGCTCAGCGCAGGGAGTACTTGCTGAACCAGAATGGCCTCATCTTCCTGGGCACGGCTGACTGCATCCAGGCCGAGCCCTGGGACTTTGGCCAGGTACAGGGCCCTCCAGGGAAGGTGGGGAGACAGTGATCACCCCATAACTTTCAGTGCTCACGTCAAACAGATTGGGCCAGTCCAGAGCCTCTGGTCATGAGGCCATTTCTTCGTGCAAGTTCAGCCACGTGGTACCTCAATCCCCTCAGGGTCACACTAGACCATCCTCCTCAACCACCAGAGTTATCTTCCTAAAGACCATGCAGATAAAGCCTCTGTTAAATCCTCACCATCTACAGGATAGACACCAAATCCCCTGGCTTGACACACAAGACTCTTCACAGCCAGGCCACTGCTTCCCTCTCCCCAAGAGCAGCACGCCCCCACCAACTCCACGCTTCAGCTCCTGGTCATCCCTCGATTGTGCAGGCTGAATGTTCCCTCTGCCAGGAATACCTTCCCTCACTTGCCACCTGGGAAAGGCCTGCCCATCTTTTAAGGCCCTCTGAAAGTTTTCGCAGCCCCCAGAGGCAGAGGGACTCTCCACTGTGCTCCCTGGGTTGGCATCTCTCCTAGAGCCCCAGCCACATTGCTGAGATCTGTAGCCTAAGTGCCCAAGTGTCTCCCTCACTCCTCACTTCTGCTCCTCCAGAGAAGAAGCTGCCATTTTATCCACCCCCACACAGGGACAGCCCTGTTAGGAGCTGTGGGAGCAAATTACGTGAAAAACTGTAGAAATGAAAGGACTCGACAGAGCCCTGGTGCTCAAAAGCCCACACTATCAGCAGTCAGGCAACAGAAGAGGCAAAAGGCTGAGGTGCAGGGCCCTGGGGCAGAGGGAAGAACGAGAACTTCTTCAGGAATATGGCAGGAAGGAGTGGAGCCTGAGTCAAGAAGGACAAGGGGTGGGGTTGACTTGTAGGAGGAGTGGCTAACCTGCACACCCTCCATCATGGGTGGCCCTGTGTGGTCCTTACAGCTCGAGGAGGATGTGATCGACCTTGGCTTGTGCTTACTGACCGTGGACAAGCAGGTGGAGAAGTGGGGCAACCCCGTGCACGTGGCCCAAGTCTTGGGCTCCTTGGTGAGTGAGGACGGGGTAGGGAGGGGGAGGAGATGAGACAGCAGTCCTCTGCCAGAGCTGCCCCTGTCTAGGGCCCCAGAAGTTTTTTACTCACAAATGGTCCCCTCCTCCCAGAGTGCAGGGAACAGGCCCTGGAGAAGGGTCTGAGTGAGGAGGGGCAGACAGTAGCATCCAGCGGGGACAGAAATGACCGAAAGGTGTCCTCCTTCAGGTCACAAGCCAGCGAGGACTAAAACTGACCGGGATTTCCTTGAGACCTCCCTCTCCCTGCCTCCCCACTCCCAGCCCTGACAGGGAGCTTAGGACCCTGGGAAGAAGGGGGTCGGTTCCATCTTACCCGCGGGTTGGTGATAAAGCAGTCAAAGGAACTTGTTTTCATTTCAAAATTATTCCCATGAAGGTGGCTTGGTCCTTTTCTATTGTCCTTAAAAAGTTCTCTCATAGGAGTAATGTGCTCTCTATTTCCTTATGTGGCTCAGTCCTCTCCTCTGAGGAGGTGGTGAGGGTCAGGGCTAGCCTGCGAGGAGGAGGAAACGTGGGCCTCAAGGTCCCAGGTGCAAACACTCGAAGAATCAGGGCCAGGCAGACCAAGGAACGGTGAAAGCCTCCAGTGAGGGGCAGCCCTCCTGCTGCTCTCATGTCCTGAGTGTCGTTTGCCACTATGGGCTTCCCTGGTGGCTCACACAGTACAGAATCCACCTGCAATGCGGGAGACCTGGGTTCGATCCAGGTTTCAACCCCTGGGTCAGGAAGATCCCCTGGAGAAGGGAATGACAACCCACTCCAGTGTTCTTGCCTGGAGAATCCCATGGACAAAGGAGCCTGGTGGGCTACAGTCCATGCGGTCACAAGAATTGGATATGATGGAGCAACTAACACTTTCACTTTCATGGCTCATGAACCCCTGCTTCTGAAGGACTTGTTAAAAAGGAGGATTCCCAGACACCATCCCAGGGGGTGAGGGTGGAGCCCAGGAACACGCAGGTTTAACAAGTTCCAGGTGATTCCCATACAGGTGGTCTGTTCACACCTGGAGAGCTGTAATGAGCCCTTGCTATGGACATGCTAAGTCACTTCAGTTGTGTCTGGCTCTTTGTGACCCTATGGACTCTAGCCCACCAAGCTCCTCTGTCCGTGGGATTCTTCAGGCAAGAATACTGGAGTGGGTTTCCATGCCCTCCTCCAGGGGATCTTCCCCACCCAGGAATTGAACACATGTCTCTTTCATCTCCTGCACTGGCAGGCGGGATCTTTACCACTAGCGCCACCTGAGAAACCCAAGCCCTCCCTACCCACCCCCATAAACATCCACACATTTCCCCAAACAGCTGCAGATTCTTAAGGAGAAGCTTGTCCTGCCCACTGCGAAGATCCAGACCACGGAGGAAAGGGCCTTGCTGAACAAGCGCCGGGGCAGTGCGCCCATCCTGCGACAGTGGGTCACTGGTCATGGAAGGCCCGTGTACGAGGGTCAGGCCTGGGTGTTGGCAGCTGTTGCTTGCACAGGTAGAGAGCAGACCCTGCCACACTCAGACAAGTCACCTTGGCTACCGCACAGAGTGTCTGCCTTGCGTCTTGGGTTGCCCAGTACCCCCTGCCCCAAAGCAGCCACTGCCTCCACTCTGCAGCATTCCCCCACCTCCACCACACCTGTGATTGCTTCCCATGCACCATCTGGCTAAGATGGCTTTTCCCCAGCCACTCCTCCCAACCAGCTTCTGCTCCTTTTCCCAGATTCAGCAAAGTTGGGCCCATCTGGTGAGCTCTGCTCCCGAACTCCCCAAAGCTCCTCCCTGCCTCTGCCCCAGAAAAGCCAGTCCCAGCGCTCTGTGGAAGCCTCCCCCTGCTGTGTGCTCCACCCCTGCCTAACTTGTCTGTTTCTCATTACTTGGCCTTCATATAGCGTAGGTCGGGCGGGTGTCAGTTCCTGTGCCTCTTCTCCTTCCACAATGTCACCTGGCATTAAGACCATGAAACTGCCTAGTGTCCAGAGGAGACACTGAGAATGCTAGCCATAGGCCCCATCCCCACGTCCCAGGCCTCTCTGGTGCCCTGACCCTCTGCCCGCTTCCATGCAGTGCTGCGAGGCCTGGGAATCCCTGCCCGAGTTGTTACCGCGTTCACCTCTGCCCAGGGCACCGGCGGGGACCTGCTGGTAGACGAGTACTACAATGAGGAGGGGCTTCAGAATGGAGAAGGCAACAGAGGCAGAGCCTGGTGAGAAGCCCAAAGGGAATGGGTGATGTCCCAGACCTGAAAGGGCTCCAAACCCGCAGCCTGTCATCCGTGGGAACCCCCAGCCCAAGTAGCCCTGTTGTGAATACGCCTTCAGGACTCCGGAAGGCAGGATTCTGAAGGTCAGGGCGAATGTGAGACGCACACCCCTTCCTGGGAGTGTTGGAACCACTCTTACACAGCGTCCTCCCATCCACTTAGTCTCAGCTCTGTCGTCTCTGGGCTGCTTCAGGACTTTTCCCCCCACTTGTATTGTTCCCTTTGCTTCAGGATCTTCCAGACTTCCACGGAGTGCTGGATGGCCCGGCCTGCTCTGCCTGAGGGTTATGACGGATGGCAGATTCTATACCTAAGTGCTCTTAAAGGAGATGAAGGTAAAGCCTGGGGTGGGCCTAGGACCACCAGGTTACACAGAGCTGCAAGAGTGCAAGGAGTCCCTTGGAGAGGAAACAGGGGCAGCAGGTGGTCCATAGCAGGTCTGCAGCCCCTAAAACAGAAGTGGTGCCAGGACTGATAGTGAGCAGTGTGATGCTGGCCTAAGGTCCCCCAGGAACAGAACAGTCACAGAGCCAGGCACGTAGGAAGTGCTCAACAAAGGCAACCTCCTCCTGTCGTGTCTGTGGTCAAGCTGGCTTAGGAACTCCCATGTACTCTGTAACTCTGAGGTCTTGTCCAAGAGAGCGCCTGCCATAGATCCTGACCAAAAAGTTTTGTCACTAAAAGTGAGCTTCACCCCAGCTGTGCCCTCTCAGAAACCCTGCCTAGTGCCCACCTCTGACCTTGATTCCAGTGGAGGGGCAATAGGGCATTAGGATGGGGACAGAGGTTTTGCTGCTCTGACCAAAGCCAAGGTCTGGGTATGATTCCTCTCACTCATTGACATTTCTCTCCGTCAGTCCTGGAGGCCTGTGATCTGGTCCCAGTCAAAGCGGTCAAGGAGGGGACTGTGTGGCTGAGCCCTGCAGTATCAGACATTTTTGCCTCAATTAATGCCTCATGTGTGGTCTGGAGGTGCCGTGAGGACGGGACACTGGAGTTGACTGACTGCAACACTAAGTATTTTGGCAATAATATCAGCACCAAGAATGTGGACTGTGACCGCCGTGAGGACATCACACAGAACTACAAGTATCCTGAAGGTACCAGGCAGTGGGGGGCCTCCCAGGTGGCTCAGAGGTAGAGAATCTGCCCACCAATTCAGGAGATGCCAGTTCAATCCCTGGGTCAGGAAAATGCCCTGGAGTAGGAAATGGCAACCCATTTATTTTCTTGCCCAGAAAATCCCATGGACAGACTGAGTGCCTACAGTCTGTGGGGTTGCAAAGAGTTGCATACGACTAAAGCAACTTAGCATGCACGCACCAGGCAGAGGAGGGCCCCAAACAGGAACAGAGGGAAAGGAATGGGCCAGACACATGCAGGCCAGGGAGACATGCAGTCCGTTCCCCATCACATAAAACAGGACTTCTCAACCCTGTTTGACATTATTCACATTTTGGACCAGATACTTCTGCTATCTGGGAGGCTGTGCAACCTGCGACATTCAGAAGCCTTCCTGGTCTGTACCCTCTAGATGCCAGCCCCTCCTCCAACCACCACCACCAGTTGTGACAACCAGAAATGCCTCCTGACATTTCCAGATGTCCCCTGGGGGCAAAATTGTCCCCAGCTGAGAACCACTGCTGTAGAACAGAATACTTAATAATAAGCCCAGGTGGTTTCCCTGGTGGTCCAGTGGTTAAGACTCTGCACTTCTACTGCAGGGGGTTAATCCCTGGTTAGGAAGCTAAGATCCCACATGTCACGTGTGGCATGGCCAAAGACAAAACAAAAAATGAGCCCAGCTGCCAGGAAATATTCTCTCTCTCTTGCTGTCCTCCAACACTCCCCAGCCTCCCTGTGTATTCCCCTCCATATTAGTTACTAGAGCGCACTGCTGCGCTGTCCACCCATTTGTCCAAACAAGAAGGCCTGCACTTTTCTTGAGCCTCCCAATGGTACCCTCACACCCATCTCCTCATCTCCTTCCCGACTGCCTGCAGGTCACCCAGGGCCTCATCATCTTTTTTCTACAGTATTATAGTAGCCTCCTAATTGGACCTCTGCCTCCAGCCTCCCCATCATTATTCCATCTCTAACTTAGAGTTTCCAGAGTGAGCTTCCCAGGACACAAATATATTTATGTTACAGAATATTCCTGCTCCAGAATATTCCATGGCCTCCATTTCCCTTGGAATAAATCCAAACTCCTTCATTTAGGAAAATACAAGTTCCTGCAACTTGTACAAAAACTAGCTCTCCCACCATTCAAGGGGCAAATTCATAGTACTTAAAGAACTTGACCCCTGAGTGACTTGGAAGAGACACACTGTGTCTGTGGTGAGTGTGTCTAACACAAACCCTTTTTTCAGCTCCATGTGGCACAAGAGGTCTGCAAGGCTCTGGAGGCCTTGGCAGATTTGAGCAGTAGTGGGTCAATGAACCTTAATCCTGAGCTTTTATTAGAAGGGTCTATACCTGCTGGGAGAAGGAAATGGCAACCCAGTCCAGTGTTCTTGCCTGGAGAATCCCAGGGACGGGGGCGTTTGGTGGGCTGCCGTCTGTGGGGTGGCACAGAGTCGGACACAACTGAAGCGACTTAGCAGCAGCATACCTGTTGGGTAAGAGGCCTGCTTTGTTTATTCCATTCTTCAGGATCTTCTCAAGAAAAAAAGGTGCTGGAGAAAGTCCAGAAATACAGAATGGAACGCAAGAATGATGGCATCCATCCTCCTAGCTGTGAGACTGATGATCCTCTTCAACTCTTTTTGAAAGCGCCGAGTTCCCTAGCCCTGGGAAAGAATGTAGAGTTCTCTGTGAACTTGTTAAACCCCAGTGACCAGGAGAAGGAAGTGCAGCTGGCAGTTGGGCTACAGGCAGTGTACTACAATGGCGTCCTTGCGGCCAAGCTCTGGAGGAAGAAGTTTGTCCTTACTCTCAGTGCCAACTCAGGTAACTATCTGTGATCCCTTCCCAACACTCTACACACCCGGCTCCCACTCTGAGCAGGCAGCAGCCATACAGCAACCCCTGCAGATTTGACGACATGGTTTCTAGTTCCTGATGTGCTCGCGCGCCCTCTCTCTCTCTCATTCAATACGTATTTACTGAGCTTCACACAGGAAAAACAAAGCCCCCAATTCTGATTGTAGTCATTTGAGTAAACAGACTATGGAGCAGTGTTAAGAAGTGTTTGACGAGGTAAACGCAGTACAATGGTGGATTAGCATCTCTCCCAGGCAGGAGCAGGCTGGCCCCAGGTAAATCAGGCTGCCCTGGGTCTTGAAGGATGAGTAAGGCAGTGTCAGAGAAGTGAGTCATGAGCTTTCCAGGCAGAGGGGACATAGGCCCAGGTTCTTCCTCCTCCTTGAGATTCTTATGTAATTGATCTGGAGCCGGATCCAGGCACTGGAATTTTTTCAGAGCTCCCTGTGTTATTCTAGGGTTGAAATTCCCTGGACTAGAGCAGCTGTTCTCCAACTTTGCTGCATGTAAGAACCACCTGGGGGAAGTTTGATGCTCAGCCTGCACCCCAGACCAATTAAGTCAGAAACTCTACAGTTTGACCCAAACATCAAAAATATTGTTAAGTCCTTGGGTGACTCCAATGTGCAGGCAAGAGAATCAGTGGAATAGAGCTTGTTTACATGATTGCAGCAACCTCCTGACTGGTCCCCCTGCCTCCAGTCTTTCCACCCTGTTCCCTTTCCAAGAGTGGGAGGAGTGGAGAGGGGGAGTTGCGTGAAAGCCAGACTGGACCAGATCTTGAAGTGGCTTGTAGATGCTGCCCAAGAGTTTGGGTTTATTCTCTGGGCAATGGGGAGCTGGTAAAAGGTAAAACCAGAGGAGCCAATGGGATTAGAAATTCATTTTTGAAAAAGAACTTTTGGTAGAAAGGAATGGAAGGGGTCATATTAGAGTCATGTATCTCAACCTTGTCTGTATGTTGAATCATCTGGAGAACTTTAAATATACTGATTCCTAGGTCTCTCGGTCAGAGTCTGTTATAACTGACTTGGGGTGTGGCTTGGCATTGGGAATTTTTCAAGCTTCCCATATGATTCTAATGTGTATCTAATGTGTGTCCAACAACCACAGAGTAGAAGTTGGAAGGTTTTGAAAAAATTGAAGGACAAAGTAAACTAGCAGAACTTTTCAAATGAAGTCATATTATAGAAGTGGGCTAGATTGAACTTGTGTATGTGGCTAGAGGGTGCTTCCAGTTTGGGTGAGCCTCTAAAGTAGGGCCAATGGGAAAGAACAGGTTTGGGGAGAAAAATGATGCGTTCTGCTTGTTGCATGCTGGGTTTGAAATCCCAGAAGACATCTGAGCTGTGATGGCCAGTAGGCAGCTGGAAACCTAAACCTGGTATTCTAGATAAAGTCCTGGATGGGGGCAGGGGAGAGTGGGGAAGGACTGAAAGAAAATGAGAGGGCAAGGAGGAAACCCAGGCAGCACCAGCATGTAGGCACTAGACAGGGAGACAGTAGAGAGACGACGTCAAAGAGAAGCGGGAGCCCAGCATGGCCAGCGGACAGGCTGTGAGAGGCCAAGCCTGGAAAGCCTCTACTGACAGAGAGGTCTGATGGAGAAGCAATAGGTTCCTGGGGCTTAAACTGACTGAGAGCTGAGGAGGTGAGACAGGGTATGCAGTCCTTCCTGGAAGAATGGGTGGAAAAAGGAGAGGCTGGGTGGCAGACAGGGACACTCCCGAGAGGGAAGGTGTTCTTTCTTTTCTTTTAAGATGATAGAGAGCAGAACCTGTTTATATGCTGAAGAAGAAATAATAGAAAAAGACGAAGCCTCAGGAGAGATGGGTTATAATCGATGGTGCAACCTTTGAGGAAATGAGACACAGCTAGAATAATTATAGCTCACATTTATTGAGCACTTATTTTCGGCAAACATGATGTTAACTGTTCTGTATGCATTATCTCATTTATCCTCATAATGACCTTATGAGGCAGGAACCATTATCATCCCCACAAAAGATGAGGAGACCAAGACACAGAAAGTTAAATAAATTGCCCACAGTTACACAGCTAAGCAGCGATGGGGTTGGGATGGAGCACTGATTTAAAAAGCAGAGGACAGGATCTGGGCACAGAGGGGGCCTCACCCTGGAGGCAGTGGTGAGGAGGGAAGGGTGGCTTCATTTTCTCTGCAAACGGGAAAGCACAGAAGCAGAGAAGGGGAGGGGACCAAGCAAGCATATATTCAGCCATGACTGGGTGGCAGGTCTGAAGCCAACACCTAACAACTGTCTCATGAACCAGAAGCCGTCCCAGCTAGGTGTTGTTACTAGACGAGGAGATTGAGGCTCCGCTTGCAGTTCACAGGGCCCTTCCCAGAGCCCTGTGGAGGCGGTCTACCAAGTGCTGTGCTCACGATGGTGATGTTGGTCTCGGGTGGGTGGGTTGTTTGTTTTTTGCCGCCCCTGGTCTTAGTTGCAGCATTTGGGCGCTTGGTTGTGGAATGTGGGAACTGTTTTCCTGACTGGGGGTTGAACCTGCACCCGCTGCCTTGAGACCATGCAGTCCTAACCACTGGACCGCCAGAGAAGTCCCTTCGGGTGGGTTCTTGAGTGAGTTCATTCTGAAATTGCTCTGAGGGGTCTTTCTGGCTTCAGCGAGGCCCTGACTCTTGGGAGTCATGTGTGTCTCTGGAGCACATGCACTCACTCCTGCACACTGACTCCACCTGTTACATGTTTCAGCTGAGAAAATCTCTACCTCCCTGTTCAACTCCAGTTTTGAACAAAACCTGCCAGAGAATAGCTTCCTCAGACTCACTGCCATGGCAACGCACTCCAGCCTTCCCTGCTTCGCCCAGCAAGACATCGCCATTCGCAGACCACACCTTGCCATAGAGGTAGGCACCAGTCCTTCCCCAAATCACTGTATTTGCTGCTATTCGGTCACCGTTTCAGAAAGAACAGAGCCCCTCAAGCTTCAGAGCAGGTGACCGTGCTGAAGAAACTATCAGGAAATGCTGGGCTGAGAGCTCTTTCTCTTGAAAGAGATTTCTTATATATGATACCAAATCTTTACAGTTTAAGTAAAGGTTTCTAAAATTGGGAGTCTTCTCAGTGGCTGCCTCCAAACTCACAAAGATACGGTCATTTAGCACTTTATACAATACCAATGTATTTTCACGTTTTACTTCTTTTAATACAACAGCCCTGGGAGGTGAACTCTTCCCATTATTCAGATGAGGAAAGCATCATGCCTACAAATCATAAAAATGGGCTGTCTTAGAGGCTTAGGGCTCTTAGTCCAGTCCTCTTTCCACATGCATACCCAGACCAAAATGAATGTGACTTGGTCTCTGCCCTGGAGGGGGTTACAGCTGGGCAAGGGTGACATAACGTGTGGTCGTCTATGTAAGAGCTTTCAGAGGAACAAAGTCACTCTGGCACAAGTGAAGTAAAGAGGCCTATTTCCGGCTGGGGGTTTGGGAAAACTTCATGGAGGAGGTGGCATTTGTGTCAGGCTTTGAACAATAGGTAAGCTTTCAGTGCAGAGGAGGGAGAAGGCCATTGCAGATGGAAGACTGAGTAAAGAGGCCCAAAGGAAGGGAGCCTGAGGGATGTGCTGGGGCTGGGAAATTGCCCACAGAGGTTAGGGTGTAGTCAGGGGTAGAACAGATAAGTCTGGGATAGATTGGGGTTAGATTGTGAAGGGCTCTGAAGGCCAACCAAAGCTGAATTCCAAGACAATGGGAAACCTTCCAAGGTTTCCAAGTGAAGAAAAGGCACCATCAGTGTTGTCAGTGATGGATCAAGGGTGAGAGTAAATACAGAAGACCAAGTAGAGGGGTAGGGAAGTCAGCAGTTGAGTGTAGGTGAGGATGGTAGAGATAGGAGAATAACCAAGAAAGGGTTCAGGGAGGGCAGCCAGGAAGGGAAGCAGTGACTACAGCTCCATGCTCTTGGGATCCCCCACAGATGCCAGAGACAGCAGAGCAAAATCAGCCCCTGATGGCCTTGGTCAGCATCCATAACCCCCTCGATGTTCCCTTGGAAGACTGTGTGATCTCCATCTTTGGAAGGGGGCTCATTCACAGAGAGAAGAGCTACAGGTAAGGGACCACAAGCTCATCCCACAGAAGTATCTCAGCCTGTCAGAAAGGCAGGAACCTGGGCTTACCTGGTGGCTCAAATGGTAAAGAATGGCAGGAACCCAAGATGACACTCTGTTTGCTGTGTCCATGAAGACAGAGCAAATCCCTGCCAGAGTTGAACTAAAAGATCAGGGCCTCTCTCACCCTGGGGCCACCAGTGTTTACAGGGGTACAGGACAGGGAGGCTCTGTGCCCTTTGGGCACCTGATGCTGGTTGAGGCCCTGGCCATGCAGAGAGGGCCTGGGTATTACTAACACAGGTGAGGGGGTTAGGGAACATCACAGGCAAGAGCTGCATTCTACCAGCGACAACACAATACAGACTTTTATTTGCACATTCCCTTTTACTTCTATTTCCTACTCCCATTCCCACCACCACTGTTCATATCCTTGTCTTAATATGTGTAAAATGTGTACTGTTACTTCATGAGCCTGTATTTTTAAACTGTATAAATGTTATGTCTAATTCATTTCACTCAGAACTGTTTTTCACTCATCCACGTCAAGTCCATTGCTTCTGCTACAAATTACTCCATCATGTATACCCCTGCTTCCTACCACACCACTCCACAGTGCCTCCGACTTTTAGACACCGCAAATACACATACTCCCTTACATACCTGCTTGAAAATTCATGTGTGAGGGGTAAATGCACAGGAATAGAGTTGCTGAGACAGAGGATAAGACCTGGTTTGACCACATGCTATCAGATTGGTTTGTAGACTAGCTGCAGTTCCCTCCAGCTTCTATATTCCTACCATTCCTCTGCTCTTGGCAATACCCAGTTTTCTCTTTTAATCTGGTCTAATGGGAACAAAATAATATCTCACCATTGTTTTAATTTGCAACTCTTCATGTTTGTTAGCCTTTTCCATTTCCTCCTCTGTATAGTTCCTTAACTTTGCCCACTTTTTTTTTTTTTTTTTTTTTTTGCTTTTCCTTTTTTCCTTGTTGATCTGTGGGTATATATACACACACATATATTCATACACACAAATCCTGTATAATCTAGGTTATTAGCACCTTGTTGGCTTTAGATGTTGCAAGCATCTTTGTTAATCATCGCTCCTTCTCTCGTGAGCTCCACAGCATCCTCCACTAAACACACACACACAGTTTAGAGTTCACAATGCCCACCTACAAACCCGAGGTCCCTAACAGGTTGTGTGGTTGTTGAGCCACCACCTCAGCCTCACGAAACTCAGTCACTCTTGGCCATAAGTTGAGAGGAGGACTGCCAGCATTTAACCAGACTTCTGTGGTCGCCCAGATAAACTGTAAGGCAAAGCTTCTCAAAAGAAATCCGCACCAGTTGCTCAGTCACCATAAGAAAGTCCACAGGTAGACAAGAAAGCTGCTGATAGGGCTCCAAACACCTCCTGCTGGCATCCTGACATCTCAGTATGCCCACTACACCCACTGCAGTTAGCAATGAGGCTTCTAAAACCATAGTTTTCATAAGCCTACTATTACCAAGAATGGGACCAGACTGAAGTCACAGGTGATGAAACAACAGATGCAACCTGGAAGCCCTTAGAATAGGATGTTTCTCTTCTCAACCATACAGCTGCTCACCAGAGGCTCCTGCCTTCTACCCCCTTCAAACCTCCTCTGTTTTAACAGCTGGGTACTTACATGTTTATTTCTTCAGGGTCCACCTCTGTAAGCAGGTAAGGATCAGATTCACTGGGACCAGCAAAGGAATGGCCCTGAGACAGAACTACGACTTTTCTTCTATTTCAGAGTGAATTCAGTGCAGCCCAGAAACACTTTGCATACCCAACTCAAGTTCGTGCCAGTGAAGGTGGGGTGCCAGAGGCTCACTGTGGAAATGGACTGCAACATGTTCCAGAACCTAACCAACTTCAGAACTGTCACGGTGGTAGCCCCTGAACCTCCAGCTTAAACTTCCAGCTCCAGCATCACTTTCCCCAACCACCTCCTGAATCTACAATCTAAAACCAAGCATGCTGGGAAGAGAAACTTCGCTTATCAGACAAATGATTCTCTGCTCAGGTTGAGCAGGAGAGGACCAAGAACAAACCTAGATTCCGCCACCCCGCCCAAAAAAAAAAACTTATATTCTCAGAAATCAACAGAAAAAACACTCCTTTCTGTCACCCCAGTTCAAAGCATCTATGAAGACTAGTTGTCTTAGAATAGAAACTATTGGGCTCGAGGAATTTTTTTTAAAAAGCCTTTATAAAGGTATTCAGATAAGTAAATTAAGACTTCAGTTCAGGGTTTTTCATAACCATTTACTACTCATTAATACATAAATTTATGGATAAGGAAAATAACAGTATTTAAAGCACTCTTGTTATTTCTGATGAAATGGGACAATATTAACTAAAAATATGACTTTTAGACAATCCTAAGATTATATTGATCAATGCCATCCCTGACCATTATCCTTAAAGATCCAAAGATGACTAAAGAAAGTTATAAAATACACAGCGTAAGACCTGAGTGGAGAATGATCTTCAATATTCAGCTATGGATAAGTCCTTTTTAGAGTTGAATATTATGAAAGATTACATAGTCCACAAGTAAGTGTGATGTTAACAACATGAATTTGGTCCAGTAGAGAAATACACAATTATTAAGTATAAAGAAAATAGGACCTATAAAAAAAAAAACTGGACTCCTTTTGTACAAAGTTAAATTTTTTTTCATTGTTTCCATTTTGTTGCTTTGATACTCTCGGTTTTAGTTCCTTTTCTTTGTAATACTTGTTAACAAGTACAGAATGGCACTTTATGAAAGTAAATTAAAACTCCTGACTCAAAGAACTTCAGCCTCAAGTACATAGTATTCTCTCAAAAGAATGGATGCTGGACTTGCAGGCTACTACGCTAAGTGAAATAAGTTAGAGAAAGATAAACACTGTATGATATCACTTACATGTGGAATCTAAAAAATATAACAAATTAGTAAACATAACAAAAAAGAAGGGGTGGTGGGAATAAAAAGGACAGCTACTGTTGCTGATTGCACCTAAAGAGACCATGGGGATGTCAGATGGGCAGATGTGACGAAGTACATCTATACTAGCCAAAGGACGCCCAGTAGAAGTGTGGAGACCTGTAGGACATGCCTAAGGCCTAGTCAGGTATAGCACTGTATACCCTGCTTTCTAAGATGTTACTTTCCAGGTTTACCTTGCTTTCCAATACGTGATCTTAAAGACTGATGTAAAAATGTAATTAACTGGTGATGGTTTTGCAAAAGGATTAACTGAAGAGGCCCTTAATATTATATAAACTCTATAATCTCATACATTCAAATTTTTTTGATTTACAAAAATTTTGTACTTACATTTGGGGACAGGCAATACAAAACAGAAAACAATACAAATATGTATAAGGAAAATAAGTCTGTTCAATACAGTGAACAAACCTAACAACTGAGCTTGTTGACCTAAAAAATGAAACAGCCAGTTATTTTACCCGCAAAATGGGTTTATTCAGGAACAACAAACAACTGCAATTAGGGTCAAGCCAGCTATAGTAAAAGCCACAGCCAAGTCCCACAAACAAAGGAGGGAAAGGGAGGAAGTTGGGAGCAATTGTTTTGAACAAATTTTCATGGAGGAAAGCGAGAGTTCAGGGTGATAAGGGGTTTTCGTTAGCTTAGTAGCTAGGGTCAATTTCCAATTTCCTGTAGGAGATAAAATGTACACCATTCCTATCTATAATTGACAATCCTTCCAGTTATTTACCTAGAGTAATACTCTGTGAGAGCTCCTCCTCCTGGCTTCTTACTCCATTTTAAATAAGGTTTCACTTCATTAATTTTCTAGCTTCCCAGGTGGCACTAGCAGTAAAGAAACTGCCTACCAATGCAGGAGATATGAGACTCAGGTTTGATCTCTGGGTTGGGAAGATCCCCTGGAAAAGGAAATGGCAAACCACTCCAGTACTCTCGCCTAGAAAATCGCTAAGACAGAGGAGCCTGGCAGGCTACAGTCTATGGGGTCGCAAAGAGTCAGACGTGACTGAGCGACTAACACACTTAGTAATTTTCACAAGCTCTATACCAACAGACTCTCTTTTGTGTGCTCAGTTGCGAGGCTCCTCTGTCCATGGAACTTTTCAGGCATGAATACTGGAGTCGGTTGCCATTTCCTTCTCCAGTAGATCTTCCCAACCCAGGGAGTGAACCTCGTCTCCTGCATTGCAGGCAGATTCTTTACCGCTGAGCCACTGGGGAAGCCCTTCAATACCAATATAGTAATCGAACAAACTGGAACAACATTCAAGAGAACTTGCTGGTAAGAATAATTATATACAGTAACATGCTGAAATATATCTTTGACAATGACACATTTTATTGAACAGGGAATAAGGCAGCTTCCCCAGGGATCTCTGAGAGGCAACTCAAAAACAAAAACTCGTGTAATTGTCTTTTGTATCTAGCACAGAAAAATATATCATACTCATATGGTTTATAAATAATTGCCAGTTTGGCCTAATCACCAAACTTTGGTAATTGTGTCTCTTAGTAAGTATAGATAGGAACTCCCTTCCAATCCAGAAAGCATCCTAGCTCCATTCTAAAAGCAGACATCAGAGCTCGGCTGTGACAGTAAGAAAGAGAAGAGAGTTCAAATGAGCCTGAAAATTCATGATTCAACTTCATTCTGAGTGAGTTCTTTGATTCTGTTCATGCAATGATCAACAGCATTAATAAGTAAAGGAATCCAACTATCTTCTGGCTGTGGGGTCACATGACTTGCTCTGCAAATGCAATGGGAAAAACAGAAGTTAAATTTATTATACTGTCAAGGAAAAGACCTATCCTCAAAAGAGAGCACAGGGAAAACTATAGTAAAAGAGGGCAAGTTTCTCTGCAGAAACTCAGCTGCTCCATAAGCAAAGCTGAAAGAAAACACTACACTCACTTTCTACTCTTTGAAATGGGGGTTTGGGAGTTGAGAATGGCTGTACAGGCTTATTCTCAAAAAGCTATTTGGGGATAAGTCTTCATACTCACTTTGTTATTTCCAGTGCCTTCTTTAAAACGGATACAAGTTTTGCAGACTAGATAAAAAAAGAAACAAGAGAAGTTACTCACCCTGAGCCCTAACACAAAAAGCAAAGGAGAGGAGACTTCCCTGGAGGTCCAGTGGCTGGGACTCTGAGCTCCCAGTGCAGGGGTCCTGGGTTCAATCCCTGGTCAGGGAAGCAGACCCCACAGGCCACAACTAAAAGATCCTGCATGCCCCAACAAAGACCGAAGATACTTTGGGGCCCAGCTAAAACCCAGCACAGCTGAACAAATAAAACAAATATTTAGGGGAAAAAAAAGGAAAGGAGGAAAAAAATGGAAAAGAGGAAAAAAGGGGCGGGGGGAGAAGAGCTAAAATATTTTACTTGAATATTAAAATATTTAATACTTTAGCTCTCTTCCCCTACTTTTTTTTCACATTCACTTTTTAAAAACTGACTTAAGAAATAAACATCTCTAGCAATTCACCATGTCAGTTACCCTAGAAACAATTTTAAGGAATGCATGGTACACTGGTAGCATTCATACATCCTCATGTTATTTTGTCACTGGTATTCCTAAAATTCGTGAGTTAAAAAAAAAAAAAAACACAGTTGTTTCTGCTATACATATCCTGAACTATCAGCAGAGCTGGGATAAGAAGTCAATTTTTAAAAAGTGAAAGTGAGAAAAAAGGAAAGAGGAGCATTAAAATATTACAGTATTTTAATACTCAAGTAATAAGAAGTCATTAAAAAAACCTTGGAAGAAACAATCAAAAACAAAAATGTTGATTAGGTGGCAGGATCATGGACTCTTTTCTATTTAGCAAAATCTTATTAATACTGCTGCTATAGCATCTTTATAAGCTTGTTTACATTTAAATTTTTTTTAAAGAAAACAAGAAAAGGAAAAATATAACCTAAATTTGTCCTAATTGCTGACAGGATACATACAGCAGAAACAACTGGGTTTTTTTAAAAAAACTTAAAATTTTAAGAATACCAATAACAAGATAACATGAGGATGTATGTATCCTACCAATATACCATGCATTCCTTAAAACTGCTTTTAGGTAACTGACATGGCGTATTACTAAGGATGTTTATTTCTTCAGAAGTCAATTTTTTTTTAAGTGAATGTGAAAAAAAAGATAATGTCCAAAAGGATCCTAATTCTACTCCAAGGTGTTTCCACATTGTGAAGATACATTTGATGACTCTATTAATAATTTCCACTATCTAATTTACCAAATATTATTAGGACTGATACATCTGATGGTAAAATATAAGCTATCTGCAATTTTACTTCTCTTTCCATTAAAATGAGACATAATAACTTAAAGTTTATAAAAAATAAGAGAACACAACTCTAGCACCGGACCTAGGACTTCAAAGAAAATAATAAAATCAGATTTTTATAAAGAGCTTAACCCTTCATGACGACTCATGGTTAGATCACATGTTGATATTAGAACAGAGAACAGATATAGAATTAGGATATTAAATATATTCTAATATTTTGTATTATAGTATTCTCTATTAGAATAAATAGAGTATTCACCTATTTTGGCCTATACTGGAAATCAGAAACTTGTAACTTCATGTTGAAAGAATCCTAAAGCACTGTACTAATTAAGACTTTCTCTCAAGGCATGGTTTTCTAAGGTCTTTGGGTGTGTGCACGCTAAATCACTTCAGCTGTGTCTGACTCTGCACACCTACAGACGGTGGCCCACCAGGTTTCTCCATCCATGGGATTCTCCAACCAAGAATACTGGTGTGGGTTGCCATGCTCTCCTCCAGAGGATCTTCCTGACCCAGGGATCAGACCATGTCTCTTACGTCTCCCACCCTGGCAGGTGCATTCTTCACCATGAGCGCCACCAAGGAAGCCCCCTCTAAGGTCTTTGGGTTTTTCTAAACAATTACCCAAGTGGTTATGGAAGAGAGAGTACTATCAGAGTTCACTGCCATCAGAATTCAAATTCAACAAATATTTATCAAGCACAAATACATGGTGACATTACTATTGTACTTGCATCCAAGTGTTACAAATAAACATATTCCCCACAGTTTAAGGAAATACCAGTGATTACTGAAATCCTACCAATTAGGTCTGCAGCTATTCCCTCAAAGCCAGTACTTACATTGATTCGCACAGTCAAAGGGCACACAGGTGGGTAAATGCTCAGAGCCAAGTCATCCACACTAAAGGGAGAAAGAAAAAATAACCATTAACCAAGAAGAACAAAGCTCAACTAGGTGGTCTCCAGGACACGACTAAGGGTGCAACGAGTGAGGAAATAATTCCCAGAAATGCATCAGTTCCTTACACTGGGCAACCAATAAATAACCAATTCAACTGGTATTTATGGAACACATACCTACTCTGTTTTACTAAGAAGTTGAGGGTTGGGGGGACTCCCTTGGCCAGTAGGATGGAACATAATTAAGTTAAAAATGTTTGGATCTGAAACCGTAAGTTTAATAACTGATATAGGCACGGTTCATCCCTGAATGCCATTTAAGTAGGCACCACTTTAATCAAGCAATCAAGTTAGTGCTGTACCACCAAAAACACGACAAACTAATACCATGTGCCTCTCTGACATGATGCAATGAAAAGCATGAAATACTCAACTAAGCGATATTCTTGCCGAAAAGGTTTAACCTGAATATAATTATGAGAAAACAACCACATGAATCCAGATTGCTAGATATTTTACAATGTAACTGACTTGGATTCTTTAAAAATGTCAAGAAAATAAAAAAAAATTTTAAATGTCAATGACAAAAAAAGCCAAAAAAGGACAGGGACTGTTTTAGTTGCAAGATACCAAAGAGAAGACAACCAAATGCAGTATGACCGCTTGACAAAACCCTGAATTAAAAAACAAACAACAAAGCTATAGAAGACGTTTTAGAGACAATTTGGGAAATCTGAATATTAGATAATTATTATTATACTCAGTATAATCTTTATCATCAGGGAATGGCAAACCACTCCAGTATTCTTGCCTGGAGAATTCCATGGACAGAGGAACCTGGCAGGCTACAGTCCATGGGGTTGCAAAGAGTCAAACATGACTAACTGACTATCACAAACAAACACATATTCAATGTAAATTTCTTAAATGTAATACTAAGAGTAAAACTGTTTTTTCTTAGGAAATACATGCTGAAATATTCAGGGAAAAACGTCACTGATGTCTGCAACTTACTCACGAACGGTTCAGGGATGAAAATAGCACATCTATTTCAGTTTTTAAAAAGGTACATCTAATTACAGAGAAATAAACCAATACAGAAAAAAAAAAGTGAACAATAGGTGAACCTAGATGGAAGTACAGGTACTCACTACAATACTTTTTAACCCTTCCTGCAGGTTTGAAAACTTTCAAAACAAAAAGATGGGGAAAAACCTTCAGGTGACAGCACAAGTTGAGGTCAGAATGCTGCTGCTGGGATGTTTTGAGTGGAGGTCACACTTACCTAGGGCTGATCTCATCAGAAATGTCCACAATGTCATCCAGCTGGGCCACCTGATCCTTCTTCCCGTTCTCTGCCACTGAGAGCCGAATTTTCTTCAGGCAGGCTTTGGATGCTCTCGCCAGTGCAAGGCATGGGATTATGAGCTCCTGGTCTCCCTCTGACCAATATGAGTCCCGATTGTTTGGACATCCCAATATATCCTCCTCATCAACATGGTTGTCAGAGGTGTCTTCCTCAATGTCATTCAAGAGGCCACAGTAAGGGTCACATTCTTCCACAGCCTAAGATACAACAGGATATATGTGCATGCCAGAAAAAAAGAAAAGTATTAATACTTTTAGCATCATGTCGGAGTTGTCCCCAGACTTCAGCCAGCTATTTCTCTAAATGGCTACAGAGCTGAATCATGTCACACATGCTGTTCTAACTCTCCTAGTGCAGCAGTGGAACAGAGAGGAATGGTACAAATCACACCCCCACATGGGGCAGGGGGAGATGGGAGATGGAGGATGGGAGTGAGGGGGGACCCATGTGGTCCACGCTTGACACATCTCTCTTTATAACCAATCCTCATCTACTAGACACAGAGTGGCCTTCCAATGACCATCAAAGAAAGAGGTCCTCGCACCTGCTCCATCTCCTCATGTGCATCCTTCACAAGATCCACACTCTTTGTCAGCACTGAAAGGGCTGCAGCTTTGTTATCTATGAGTGAAGAACGAGAAGCACTGCAGTTAGTGGAGAATCCCAACAATTCTCGAGTCTGCAAAAAGCAACAGTGTTCTCATCTGAAGGGAGTGCCAAGGACAGTAAACAAGGGCAGCAGTTGAATGTAAAATTCTTCTCATATACATCCTCTGGGTGCCCAGACAGCGGGGCTAAAAAGCTTCCTGTCATTCACCATAGGAAGAAATATAATAGTCACATGATGTTTCTCAGCATGGCACCCTTGGATGACCACTGCTCTTGGCCTTGCAGGCTCTACCCCATAACTGCTTCAGTGTCTCCAAAATACTGCCCCTGGGGCAGGACCAGAAGAGAAAACCACATCTGTTCAACAAGAGACAGAGCCACAGCCAGAGGGTGTTTGAACTTAGAAGTTACGTGAACTAAAAAGACTGGCAAAAAGAATTAATACCTATCTTTTCATGTTGGTGATAAACTAGACCTATTTCACTAAGTTCTTTACGTAAGTAAAAATACATACTACTACAAAACTGGCAGCTAGATGTAAGGTCTGTCAGCTTTGGCCAGCAGAGTCAATGTCTACTTTCTACTCTCACTCACCTTTTGGGATCTGAGGTATATGTTGGCAAGCATCCCAGACACTGTTATAGGGAATCAGGTTCTCAGGGTTGCTGAAAGGAATCAAAGGATATATCAATAACCTGGGTTCCTGTTTCCTACAAAGGTCCTTCCTGCTGGTCATTAATCTCAGTTATCAGTAACTTTGCTGTTAAAATGACTTTTTCCCCCCTCCCAGAAACAAAGAACCCCATTACCCAATAACTCCAGCTGTGGCATCACTACCTCTGAGCTGGACTGTTGTAAAGTGCTTCCACAAGCTGAGCCATGTCATCCACGATGTCCAGAGTGGCGCTCCGCACCAGCTTTCGCAGGGTGATGCCTATAGCCAGACCCAAAGACTAATTAAGCAGCCTGTTTGTCTTTCCAGAAGTCTGGAAAGTCTTCCTGAGAATCTAAGCCCTACAGAATTTGAGGTACTGTGCACCCACATGCTTTAACCAGAGTGCCAACACAAAACCCAGTCTTATGTATATCCCCATGTCATTTGCTTGCTCCTCCCACCATTCCTTAGTGGTATTTTCCAAAAGAGATCTGAAACAAAATCGTTCCATGACAGCATGTATTCATTCATTAAAAAGTAGCTTCTTGGGACTTTCCTGGTGGTCCAGTGGCTAAGACTCTACGCTGCCAATGCAGGGGCCAGGGTTCAATCTCTGGTCAGGGAACCAGATCCTACATGCCACAACTCAGAGTTCACATGCTGCAACTAAAGACCCTGCATGCCATAACAAAGACTGAAGAGCACGCCTGCCGCAACCAAGACCTGGCTCAGCCAAATAAATAAAATAATACACACTTTTAAAAATAGTGATTTCCTGGCATTTGTGGATAAAACACTTCAAGTTTAAACCACATGAGTAACCCTGAAGATCCATGAGGCATGTATTCATTTATAATTGTAACCTGATAATAATCAAGACACGAAGATACAGGCAGAGCTGGAGGCCACTTAACCTATAAGGGAGCTCAGAAACAGCATGTGATGAGGAGAAGCCTGGGGATGGCACTGATAACCAAGCAGTATCTGTGGTGATTATAATGCATTAGAGACGGAGAAGCCAGTGAGAATTAAAAATGTTAAGAGTCAAGTAAGGCAGGGGACATGAGAACACAGTATCTGAACTTTAGCACAAAGGCTTACTTATGGAGGTCACTTATATAACTACCTTTGACTGCACTTAATGGGAGAAAGTTACATTACATGATCAAATTGAGGAAAAGGTAAAATTCTCAGGACATAAGCTGTCACATTAGCAAAGATCTACCCCATAAACTGAACACTTATGTGTATGGAGTGGCTTACCCTGATCCTTGGGAAACAAATAGTACACTGCAATAATTGCCTTGATGGCAGCACGCACTTGTTCACAGAACCTCTGCGTTTCCTAGGAGATGATAAGCCAATTTCAGAAAGAAAAAAAGAAATGGATTAGATCGATGTGGTCAAGCCATCTACAGGGGAAAAGAGCAGACATCTGTACAGCATCATCAAAGATTTTCTGAAGTCCTATTATGCATCAGGCTGTGCTATTCTCATCACATACCAGGGAGGAGTTAGCTGGATACCAGGTACTGAGCAGAAACTCAGTAAGACAAGAAGAAACTGTAGGAAAAACATCCCTGATACTCTATATCCCAAGATACCTGTGATCAGCTTTGAGGTATTCACCATATCTTAGACCAGGAGTTGGCAAACTAGAGCCCAAGGGCCCAATCAGGCTCACTGCCAGTTTTTGCAAATAAAATGTTTCTAGGACACAGCCACACTCATGCGTTTACAAATTGTCTATAATAGTATTCACACTACAGAGGCAGAGTGGAGTAGCTGGACTGCAAAGCCTAAAATGTTTACTATTTGGCCTTTTACAGAAAAGTTGTCAGCTCTATCTTAGACCATTAACCAATTGTCTATCTCTCTGCCTCTGTCTCTAACAGAATTTCAGTATACCTAAAGGAAATTAGCATGAACTCTACAATGCTCAATGCTGACTATTTTCCTTCTAGGCAGTCACTGGCTTTCCCTTATCTTCCTTGTCCTCACTGCTCTGCTAAATTCCAAGCCAGTGCTATGCAAAATGTGGTCTACAGATTGGTGCCAGTCCATAAATGATCTGTCACCAGTCTGAGATGGATAGGTACAAAGATTAAGAGTACTTAGAAACTTTTACACCAATGTGACATTGTTTCAACATTCAAACATATAATTTTGTAAAAATACCACGTTGTAAGGACTGAAATTAAAAAAAAAAAAAAACAACAACATTCTTTGGCAGAATTAATGTGCTGAGATCCTAAGAAAGCAACTGTGATTCAAATATATATAATTCATATAAAGCCATATTTTAATTTTTCATCTACGAATGAAAAAACCACTGTCCTGAGCATGTACAGGGTAATCAAACTGACAAAAATTAAAGACAAAGATAAAATATTAAAAGCAACAAGGGAAAAGTGACAAATAACATACAAGAGAACTCCCATAAGGTTACCAGCTGATTTCTCAACAGAAACTATTATCACTTGTGTAAAAAGAAGCAGCCATATGCACTTAAGTGTGAATATGCATAGCATATATATGGAATGATACAAAAGGAACCAAAGACAGGAGATATAAACTTTTTAGCACATTTAACTTTGATATCTTTTGAACCTTATACTGTCTACATTATTATATATAAATATATAATATATATAATAGTATAAAAATAATTCAGTACAAAAGAGTATTATGTAGTATAATAGAAAAGGTGGAGCTCAAACATCAGATAGAACCTAATTTAAGTCCTAGCTCCACTACTTATCTACCTTAAACTGAGCCTCTGAGCCTGCCTGTTCATCTGTCAGAAAAGGATCATGTATGTGAAAACACTTAGCAAATAGAAAGTACATTTTTAAATGTCAGAAAGGAAATAACCAGGATGAACCTCAGAATGAACCAATATTTAGAAGAGCCATCTACCCCATGACAACCACTGCATTTGACAATTTGATCTTCAGAACAATCCTGTGGTGTGAGAACCTTCACCTTACTCGACAGATGAGGAAATTAAATCCCCAGATTTGAGTGTAAAAGATGGAAAGAAACTGAGAGGCTTCCTAAGGAATACTGAGCAGCACAAGAATTCTAGAAAAGTGAAGCCCACCTGTGGAGACGGCAGTGGAAGTCGAGAGAAGGCTACGGTCAGAGTCGTGGCTTCCCTTGACACTGTCACAGCTGCCTCATCTGGGGGAGTGACAGAGCAGGTGGCAAGAGCCAATATGTTAGTGCCAAAAGGAAAAGGCTGCAACGGCTGCACGGACTTTGAAGATAATGCGTTCCCTCTCCACCCATGCCCGCTGAGACGTCTCAAAAACACCTCCAAAAATCAGTGTTTTGTATTTCAACCTCGGATGTACCAAGGATAGGTAAGGAAGAGTATCCCCGCAGAGAGGCTGGGGCGGGGGGGAAGCAGGAAGGAAAGGAGTAGGGAAGAAATGAGAGACAGCAGTCTCCAATAGGAGAGGCACTCACTGAGTCTTCTCCAAAAGGCCTCCCGATCAAACTCCTTGGTGGTTTCCTGGGCTTCGCCGACTAGTGGGTGCGGGGTGTGCGCCGGGCGGCGACAAACGAAAGAGCACAGGTAAGCGGAACGACCTCCAGGCCCCACCTCCTCCGCCCGGACCCGGCGCCGCGGCCGCCAAAGCCTGGCCCCTTCCCACCCAAGCCCGCCCCTGCGGTCACCCGGCCCCACTACGTCAGCTCACCCCGCACTCCAGGAAGCAACTGCCGCAGCTCCCCGGCTAGGTGCCGAAGCTGTTCCAGAGGCGGATCCAGGGTGGGGTCTGGGGCTGCAGATACAGCTGCGCTCTCCATCCCAGTACCGCGTTTGGAGCCAGCGGACCAAGCCCCACAACAGCTTCCGGAGCCGCACTGCTGCCGCAGCTCCTCTTCCAGGCCACGGTTTCGCTTCCGGCAACAACCTGCCCCGCCTCGGAAGCCCAGCCACACCCCTTCCGCTCTCAAAAGCCCCGCCTCACTCGCGCTCTTAGCGACACAGGCAAGACCCATACCGAGTTGTTTCTTATTCATTATTCATTTATTGGTATTTGAGTAGTTGAAAACACCCCCGACTGAGGAAGGAGAGAGCCCATAATCCTGTCGAAAAAAGGACTAGGAACTAAACAAGGGTAGTCAGGGTCAGGTCCAAGTTTGCACGTTCCCTGTCCCTAAAGTGGCCTCCTTACAGGCTGCCAAGTTCCAGACACTGTGCTAGGTACTTTACATGAGGTATCTAAAAAACACACTGAGTGGGCCTCAGATACTCCCATATCCACCAGCCCCTGCCCTGTGGATCTCCTAGATAAAAGCTTTCTCTTCACAAAAGTAAATCAACCCTTTACCTTCTTGAGGAAGGGAGGAATCACGGCATTATATAGTTTTCTGCAGTCCATTCTGCAAGAATCAGTAGTAGGTAATTCCCCCCAACTCCCAGGTGTCCAAGGAACAGCAGCTCCCTGACTTTGCCCATCAATACTGGCCTTTCACCTGCTGCTGAGGCAGAGGCCTGGGCTACAGAGGTGGATGAGGAGATACAGACTTCAGGAGCTCAAGTGGCTTTTTAACTGCACTATGAAGGTTCCAAGCTTAGCAGAGTTCACTGTCCAAACACAACGAATGAGAACAGGTGTCGCCAGTGTCAACCAGGTCCGTAAAGGGGAGAATAATAAAGCTAGAGTGCCATATGTCACATGAAGAAAGTAGCAGGAATAAATATGCCAGATGTACAGCAGTAACATAAGTAGGTGAACAGGTATAATTTTCAAGTATTTTCCTTGACGGAGATGAGACCTGAAGCTGTGACCAAAGCACCGCTGCAGCAAAATCCAACACAGGTAACCCATCAAGGGGATGTTAAAAAACACCAGCTGGAAAGAACAGAACAGAACCATTAGCTTATTAAGCCCTGGTGGGGTCAGGTCTCACTAACATATTATTGGTGGCTCCTAAAAATATGTTGCTTTCTCTCTTGGGGGTTAACTGATACTTTATGCTTTAATCACACTTGTGTCCTTAGTTGTTTATTTGCCTGCATCCTTTTGTTCATCTTAAAGGCAAGTGTCATTTCATTTCTGTTGAAGCTCTCAAATGTTTAAGGTAGAAATGAATATATATGTCTATGTACAAACACACACACACATACATATATATACAGTACTTTTTTTTTGGGCAGAGTGAGGGGGGAACTTGGATATCAATATTTTTTCTTTACTTTGCATTTGTAATTGAAGTAACATAATGAATACTGGAATACAAACTAGAAGATTTAAGATTTATAATTCAACCATAACTACAATATGAATTTTCATTCACCAAATAATTATTGAGCACTCATTATGTGACAGGCACTGTGCAAGGCTGTAGGCAAGGGACACACTGATGAACAAGTCAGAAAAGATGCTTCAGACAGCTTACATTCTAGTACAGAAAAGAGGAAACCCACTCCCCAAAAAAGAGGAGGGGGAAGATAATTACAGATGGTGATAAATTCAATGAAGAAAATAACTGGTTACAGGGCAACGGGAGATGGGCTCTCTGAGGTCTGAAGGACAGAAATAAGACAGTGGAAGAGCATTCCAGGCAGAAGAACAAATGAAAAGCCCAGAGATGGGCCCATCTCCTGTTACTCTCCTGTTGGCCTGGAACATGATAAGGTAGGTGGAATTTGGGGCAGTCAGCAGGACCCAGATCATGTCACTGATCTGCTTTAAGAGTTTTAAGCTGACAATAGGGAGACAAGAGCAACAACAGGAAACCAGTTAGGGGGTTACTGCAGTAGCCCAGGCAAGAAATAATTATTGGGGACTTCCCTGGTTCATTGCAAGAATCCAGCATGCAATGCAGGGGATGTGGGTTTGATCCCCAGTTGGGGAAATAAGATCCCATATGCCATGGAGCAACTAAGCCCATGCTCTGCAACTACTGAGTGCATATGCTCCAGAGCCCAGGCACCACAACCAGAGAGCCCAAGTACTGCAAGGAAAGATCCCTCATGATGCAACAAAGATCCTGCATGCTGCAATTAAGACCTGACACAGCCAAATAATTTTTTTTAATAAAGAAATATGATTAGGTAAGAATGGTGGTAACAGTGACAGAGAAAAGACATGTACATTGCTACTCGCTGATGAACTAGATAAAAAGTGTGAGGGAAGGGGAAGAACTTAAGATGCATCCTAGATAATTTATTGAAACTGCGAAGAACTTGGGAGAAACAGGTTTGGGGATACAAATGAAAGGTCCTGTTAGAGACATATAAGATTCCTGTGAGATATCTAAGGAAGATGCGAAATACTAGTTGTATATACAGGCACCTGAGGTGCAGAGAAGAAGTCTAGGTCAGAAATATAATAGATTTATGAGCTATGGACCTAGATGATACATAAAATCAATTCTTGGTATACTATTTATTAAAATATGACTGTAAACCCACCTTTTGGTAAAGCTCAGATCTTATTTGGAATAAGGATGCTCCTGTCAAAGCTATGGTTTTTCCAGTAGTCATGTATATGTATGTTAGAGTTGGACCATAAAGAAAGCTGAGCACCAAAGAATTGATGCTTGTGAACTGTGGTGTTGGAGAAGACTCTTGAGAGAGTCCCTTGGACTGCAAGGAGATCAAACCAGTCAATCCTAAAAGAAATCAGTCCTGAATATTCATTGGAAGGACTGATGTGAAAGCTGAAGCTCCAACACTTTGGCCACCTGATGGCGAAGAACTGACTCACTGGAAAAGACCCTGATGCTGGGAAACACTGAAGGCAGGAGGAGAAAGGGACAATAGAGGATGAGATGGTTGGATGGCATCACCAACTCGACGTACATGACTTTGAGCAAGCTCCAGGGATTGGCGATGGACAGGGAACCCTGGAGTGCTGCAGTCCATGGGGTTGCAAAGAGTCAGACATGACTGAGGGACTGAACTGAACTGAAGGATGCTCCTGAGAGACAGCCTCCATCTATATAATAGAAAACTGAACTAGACCTGGATCTCGACACATATGAAATGCTGCTAAACAGAATATTCTGGCTTGTGGTCAGTGTTCACTAGGCAGAGATCTTCCCTACTTGTCTGTCTCTAACCCTGCAGATCATGCTTTACTGCCCTCTTATGAGGCTGTGAACTCATTTTGAACAATGTTTTTGGATCTCTTTTAAAAACTTCAGATCATCACCTCAGATTTTGATCCATTAGCCCCAATAGGTAAGAACAATAAATAAATTGTTAGGTAAACAGTTTTCAAACCTGTTTACAGAGATTTGCTACAGGTCTGGGATTTTTGTTTGTGTTTGTTCTAAAGAAATCTCAATCCAAATGTAAACCTGATATATCAGTGTTTTCAAAAACAAGTGAACTGCTAAGACAGCTAGAAAGCTTCCAAAAGTGGGTAACTGATCCACTTTTCTTGTGTGTCTATTTTTCCTTTCCTCCCTCTGAAATAGTTTCCTTCTTCATTATCATAACCAATTTGGTTTACCCTGAAGTCTATCATTTATTCTACCATAAGTCTCTTCTTTCACTGTTTGTAGATGAAAAAGCACAGTGAAACAAGCAAACAACAAAAACCTCTCTCACCTCTTATAAACCCTCCTGCCAAAAATATATTTTAGATGCTTACAAGACTGGTGGAAGAAGGAGCTTGGAAAGCATTATAAAAACAAATAAAACACCAAATACTAAAGACTGCCCTGCCGGTACGTTAGGACACATGATCTGTGGTATTTAATTTGGGATTCTGGATATAATTCATAATTGTTATGCAATTAGTCCAGCAAAACCAAGATGTTCTTTAATTGTATTTCTGAATTCTTACCTGGAGAATTCCAACTATAAACGTTACACTGCCTTGTAGGAAATGTCCATCAACAAAGATCCCAAAGGAAAAGCAGCAGCCCAATTTGCCTTTAGTGATTTCACCAACAAACCATGGGCCTGAAAGAGGCAATGGATAGGAAAGGAATTTATATAACTATGACGCTGATTACACACATCACAGGATACATTTTAGGACTAATGAAGAAATATGAAACTAGTCATCTATAAGCATTTATTTGCAAGGCTTTTCTTCTCTGTTAATCTCTGTGTTGTACCCAATATCCCAGCCAACCAATTATTTGCTCTTTTGCTCCCTATTTCTCTAGATTATAAAACTGCCTAAGTGCTATATCTGGCATAGATTCCAGAAACAGACTGGAGTACATTCACAAATTTTAGAAGATTCTATTGCAGTAATGCATTAACTTTCCTTTAAGAAGCAAAAAGGTACTCCATAGACACCATACTTAATCTTCCAGATAACTGAAATTTACTCCTTTAAGCAATAAGACTTTAATCATTCTAAAATGTACTTCTTATCTTTCTTATTAATATTAGTAAATATATTTTATCCTTTTCTTGCTGACCCACAATCCTTACTTTGTACATCAACTACATACTCAAGGTTAACATGTTCATAGCTTAACTCACTTCTTTATTTTTTCATCTGCAGTGCCAGAATGACTTTTCTCTACTCCCTGCTATTATTTACTGCTCCTTCTCAATGTGCAGGCTTCTGGAACTACTATATTGTCAAGAGTGATTAAGGGACAGTCGGATTTCCCTTCTCAAAATGCAATAATATCATTTGCTGGTAAGAGTAGAGTTCAACTTTTAAAAGTCACAGGTAATTTTCTCAGATATGTATTATATATAATCTATTAGATACATCTTAGTTTAAGTTTTAACCTTTAAAAATGGAACAACTTCTCCTCTTCTAATGTTTCCCTTTACAGTCAGGAAGCAAATCACTTGCTTTGGTCCTAGTGGAAAACAAGTGTCTGAAACAGCCTCAACCCATCTTCTAACAAGGAAACCAACCTCCAAAGGGGAATCTGCCATAGCTTGTTACACAAAATTGTAAAGAGTCATATTTTTATTTAACTACTTTCTGTTCTCTGGTGGGAGTAACTAATGAGGAAATAAAAGTCCAAAGATGGACTGAAAGTATAAAATATAGACTAAGGATATATTAACTCCTAAATGACTCTTAGTAAGGGACAGTCATAAATTCTGACAAAGTAATGAAAGAATTAAATGTGGTGAAATAGAGGACAAAGCTTTAACGTGATCAAAGGCTGCTCTGAGGAGATGACATTTAAGCTGAACTTCTATCTTCTATTAAGTTTCTACACAAATACTAATTGTCATGGTCCTCTCAGCACCCTTAAGTTAGCCAGGTGTTGATTAAATGTCCTTTAAGTTAGGAAAGGACTGTATTCCCCAAGATCATGCCCCAGGAAAAGAAGCTAATGTTAAATGGCTAATGTTAAAATTCTCAATACATTCTTTGGCAGAATTCTCCACAATCTCAGGTTTCCTAATGACTTACCCAGCACTGTATACAGGGTCAGCAGCAACACAGAATAGTAGGAGATATTTAGTTTGCTCAAGACATGAAGGGAAAATGATGTCAAATTTGTAAATCCTGGTGGTCCTAAACAGAATAAATTTGAAAACTCCAGTAAACACATTCAAAGTTCAGGTTCTTTAAAATATTTTCTAGAAGACTTCCAATGGCCATCTACTACATCTTCAGCAAATCATTTGTAATATGGATGACATTAGTTTAAATCAGCAGTTGGCAGGAATTCGGGGAAGCTATTTCACTTAGAATTACAGAGGGTAGGAAGTTCAAAGCAATGGTGTAGATGCAACACACACACACACACACACACACACACACACAAATATTCTATGGTCAAAAAATGATCAAGTCTTTGTTTTCCATGAGACTTAGTATCCGAATGTACAAACTTCCAAAAGTTGTATCAAAGTATGTCACAGGTCACCCAGTGTTCTGGGTGCACTGCAGCACTATTTACAATAGCTAAGACATGGAAGCAACCTAAATGTGTGCATGAGTGCATGCTCAGCCATGTCTGACTCTTTGCAACCCCACAGACTATAGCCCACCAGGCTCTTCCATCCATGGAATTTTCAAGGCAAGAATACCAGACTGGGTTGCCATTTCCTATTCCAACATACTATGTTTAAGACAAATAATCAACAAGGATGTACTGTATAGAAGTTTTGGTTTCAAATTGAGAAAACAGTACATCAAGGCTATCTACTGTCACCCTACTTATCTAACTTCTATGCAAAGTACATCATGCAAAATGCCAAGCTGGAAGAAGCACAAGTTAGAATCAAGATTGCAGGGAGAAATATCAGTAATCTCAGATATGCAGATGATACCACACTTATGGCAGAAAGCAAAGAAGAACTAAAGAGCCTCTTAATGAAGGTTAAAGAGGAGAGTGAAAAAGTTAGCTTAAAACAACTAAGATCATGGCCCCTGATTACATCACTTCATGGCAAATAGATGGGGAAACAATGGAAACAGTGACAAGACTTTATTTTATTAGTCTCCAAAATCACTGTGAATGGTGACCGCAGCCATGAAATTAAAAGACGCTTGCTCCCTGGAAGAAAAGCTATGATCAACCCAGACAGCACATTAAAAAACAGAGACATTACTTTGCCAACCAATGTCTGTAGTCAAAGCTATAGTTTTTCCAGTAGTCATGTACGGATGTGAGAGCTGGACGATAAAAAACACTGAGTGCCGAAGAACTGATGCCTTCAAACTGTGGTCCTGGAGAAGACTCTTGAGAGTCCCTTGGCCAGCAAGCAGATCAAACTAGTCAATCCTGAAGAAACAGTCCTGAATATTCATCAGAAGGACTAATGCTGAAGATGAAGCCCCAGTACTGGAAACCTGATGTGAAGAGCCGACTCACTGGAAAAGACCCTGATACTGGGAAATGTTGAAGGCAGGAGGAGAAGGGGACAACAGAGGATGAGACGGTTGGATGGCCTCACCGACTCAATGGACCTGACTTTGAGCAAGCTCCAGGAGTTGGTGATGGAGAGGGAAGCCTGGCGTGCTACAATCCATAGTGTCACAAAGAGTCGGACATGAGTGAGTGACTGAACAACTGTATAGCACAAGGAACTCTACTCAATCTTCTGTGATAACCTACATGAGCAAAGAATCTGAGGAAGAATGGATACATGCATATGTATAACTGAATCACTTTGCTGTATACCTGAAATACAACATTATAAATCAAATACACTCCAATAAATTTTTTTAAACTATATATATATGTATATCTCAAAGGCAAATATCAAAATTTAATCTTAAGTATGAATATCTAAAGTTAACATGAATTCTGGAAATAAAAGCAAAAATAAACAAATGGGATCTAATTATAATTAAAAGCTTCTGCACAACAAAGGAAAATATAAGCAAGGTGAAAAGACAGCCTTCAGAATGGGAGAAAATAATAGCAAATGAAGCAACTGACAAACAACTAATCTCAAAAATATACAAGCAACTTATGCAGCTCAATTCCAGAAAAATAAACGACCCAATCAAAAAATGGGCCAAAGAACTAAATAGACATTTCTCCAAAGAAGACATACGGATGGCTAACAAACACATGAAAAGATGCTCAACATCACTCATTATTAGAGAAATGCAAATCAAAACCACAATGAGGTACCACTTCACACCAGTCAGAATGTCTGCGATCCAAAAGTCTGCAAGCAATAAATGCTGGAGAGGGTGTGGAGAAAAGGGAACCCTCCTACACTGTTGGTGGGAATGCAAACTAGTACAGCCACTATGGAGAACAGTGTGGAGATTCCTTAAAAAATTGCAAATAGAACTGCCTTATGACCCAGCAATCCCACTGCTGGGCATACACACCGAGGAAACCAGAATTGAAAGAGACACATGTACCCCAATGTTCATCGCAGCACTGTTTATAATAGCCAGGACATGGAAACAACCTAGATGTCCATCAGCAGATGAATGGATAAGAAAGCTGTGGCACATATACACAATGGAGTATTACTCAGCCATTAAAAGAATACATTTGAATCAGTTCTAATGAGATGGATGAAAATGGAGCCGATTATACAGAGTGAAGTAAGCCAGAAAGAAAAACACCAATACAGTATACTAACACATATATATGGAATTTAGAAAGATGGCAGTGATGACCCTATATGCAAGACAGCAAAAGAGACACAGATGTGTAGAACAGACTTTTGGACTCAGAGGGAGAGGGAGAGGGTGGGATGATTTAGAAGAATGGCATTGAAACATGTATACTGTCATGTAAGAAATGAATCGCCAGACTATGTCCGATGCAGGATACAGGATGCTTGGGGCTGGGGCACGGGGATGACCCAGAGAGATGTTATGGGGAGGGAGGTGGGAGGGGGTTCATGTTTGGGAACACATGTACACCCGTGGTGGATTCATGTCAATGTATGGCAAAACCAGTACAGTATTGTAAAGTAAAATAAAGTAAAAATAAAAATTTAAAAAAATAAATAAATAAAGTTAACATGAGTATCTGTCCAAATATTCCCTTCCCATATGTGATGCAGCTCTTAACTCAGTTATCCTCTTACTTCAACTGAAAGGGATCCCTAAAAGATTTCCAAATTGACACCTGTTAAAATACAGTGCCAGAAAGCCAAAGCACCAGGGCTTTATTCTGCAGCCACAGACTAGAGCATCACAGATCCTCACCCCAGCCAGCCATTTCACTCGTCTGCAGCTGATCATATACCAGTTATCAGAAGACTATGATGGGAAGGTCAGTACACACTGAGCAACACCTGAGGGGAAACAGTCCTACTTAAAGGACTGGCCTCAGTGAAAGACAGCCTGATATAAGTTAAATGGTAGGTCTTCCCTAGTAGACCAGCATCTTCATTTTATACTCTTAACACTGTTCAACCGAACAGATAATTACAAACAAAGCCTGACAATGCGTGACCTTTCTCACTTTGTGTGTTGCATACTTACTACTCATTCATCTCTCATTCTAGTCTGGTACTTCTCAAAGTACTGATCTATGTATCCATTCATTATCATTATTTATTTATTTTAAACATATCATTCTTTAGCCTTAGAGGCAGCTATGCTATAAATTGTAAGCAATGACTCTCTAGTTTGCCCGTACATTAGAATAACCTGGGGGAACTTTTAGAAAATACTCATGCCCAAGTCTCACCCTCCAGAGATTATGATTTAGTTGGCCTGGGAAACAGGGGAGTTGAGGCAGCAACCCAGGGGATTCTAGGCAGCAGGACTGAAAAATACTGCTTTGGACAGAGCCGTGCTTCTCAGCCCTACCACACACTGGAATCATCTGAGGAACTTTAAAAAATACTTATGCTTAGGTCCTACCCACAGACATTCTGTGTTAGCACTGAAAGTACTGTGTAGACACTGCGATTTTTAAAGTTCCCAGGGCATTCTAAGGTGTAGTCAGATTGAGAAGTGTTGTTTACAGAAAAAAACTGACCTGGAGTCAGACTCTTATTAGCTATAAGATACTAGATAACCTACATTAACTCTGAGGTCCTCAGTTTTCTAGTCTTTAAATGGGAAACAATAATACCTACCTCACAGGATTGTTGTAAGATTAAGATAATGTAAGTAAAAATACATTGTGAATTTTAAATAACTCTACAAAAATACTGGTAGTCCCACATGAGGCTGAGGCCTCCCTCAAATATTTATTTATTTACATTTTATGCAATAATGCTTTTTGAACTTTTTAACAGAATTTAAAAAATATATATAAGCAGGAAAACATTCAGTAGGATATGTATACTACCTATGCAGTTAACCATCTTATAGTTTAATCTTTACTACAGTCCTCCCCTTCCCCACAATTAGTTCCTGGGATTTCATCCAAGCCAGGAAGGAATAAGGAACACTTACTTTAACAAGTGTCAATATTTATTGTTTGTAATACACAAACTCAGTGCTGGGTGCTGTAGAAAACAGAAGTACTAAACAAGAGCTCCTGTATTGAGGAACTTGAGTCTGACTGAGGAGAAAATATATGCATTTGAAGTTGTGATGTAAACAAGGTGATTGGCTGGTTAAGTACAGAATTAATCCTTAGGAAGGACTCTTGGGATTCAGAGACAGAAAAGTTCATTATGACCTGGAAAGGTTGGAGAAAATGGTACGGAAAAGGGGGTTTGAAGTAAGCAAGATAGTTTGAAGGATGCATCTCACAGAGTTCAGGCAAAGTCTGCACTGATTTTTATTTAGTCAGGAGATTATGGGATACACAAATGTAAGGTCTTCTAAGAATAAAAGGAACCCACGGTGACTAACCTTTATGCTCTGGATATGCTTGATACCGAAAAATAATGAGAATGATGAGCTGGATCAGCACAATCATCACAAATATGACCCGGGCCTACAGACAAAGAAATTAACATGAAACAGACATACGGATACATCTTCAGTTTTTATAAACAGCCCCATTAACACAAATGGAAATGACATCATTAGGAGAAATGACTATATAAGAAAAATATACAATCAAAGAGAATTGAAAATCTGATGCAGCAAAGAAGATAATTATAAGTTGCCTCAGCATTTGTCTTTTAAGATTTGGATACCTGGACCAACGTTGAAACTAAATAATTTCATACAGTTACATAAAATCAAATTAAAACAGTCCACTTTCAGTGTACAAGGTTAAGTATAATTTGTACTGTTTTATTTAAAGTCTTATAAGAGTGTTACAAACTTACAGTTATAGGGGGAGGGCAGAAGGGGGGAAGGGATAGTTAGGTAGTTGGGATGGACATGTACATACTGCTATATTTAAAGTGGATAATCAACAAAGACCTACTGTATAGCACAGGGAACTCTGCTCAATATTATGTAACAACCTAAATGGAAAAAGAATTTGAAAAAGGATACATGTAAATGTATAACTGAATCACTTGCTATACACCTGAAACTATCACAACACTGTTAATCAACTATACTCCAATATAAAATAAAAAGGGTTTTTTTTAAGTATAAAAGTGGGGAAAAAAAAAAAAAACAGTATGCAATACACTACAAACTGAATAAACAGAGACTGCATTTCTTTACGCTTTCTCCACCAGGAAATCATTCACTTGAAGATTAATTCATAGTAAAGAGACATGTAATCTAGGTTCTTGTTCTCCAAGTATGGGCCCCAGGTCATCTCCGGAATCACCTTGAGCCTCTTAGAAATACAGAATCTCAGGCCCCATTTCAGCTCTACTAATCAGAATCAGCCTCTTATTCACATTTCCAAGTGATTCATAAGTACACCAAAGTTTTCAAAGCCTGATCTAGGTGACTATTAAAAATCCCCAAAAGAAAAATAAATGATTTGTAAAAATGAGATGCAAATAACCATTAGGCATATTTTTTTAACATTCAATCACACAAGTGATAAAATTAAATTAAAATAATAAGGAATGCACATTAAGTCTGTGAGGATATAAGAGGAGACTAAGCTATCTTTGGGAGGTGAAGTGAAGGGGGTTTAAATTTCCTTTTCAACATTTCCCTGGTGGCTCAGACGGTAAAGCGTCTGTCTACAATGCGAGAGACCTGGGTTCGCTCCCTGGGTCAGGAAGATCCCCTGGAGAAGGAAATGGCAATCCACTCTAGCACTATTGCCTGGAAAATCCCATGGACAGAGGAGCCTGGTAGGCTACAGTCCATGGGGTCACAAAGAGTCGGACACGACTGAGCAACTTCACTTTCACTTTTCACTTTCTCAACATTGTAGTGCATTTTATGTTAATATCCAGGAGAGGGAGATCTGAGGAAACTAGACTGTAAATTGCCAAAGATTCTCTGAAAGACAGTTTGACAGTGTATATTAAAAACTAAAAAAAATTTATTCATTCAAGAAATCCTTATTTGAGGGTCTACTTGTGTTAGGCATACCAAAAAGACATTCTTGTCCTCATGGGACTTATCTTTTCATAAGGGAGAACAGACCAAAAACAATGAATGTAATAAATAATTTTAAAATCTGTGTAATTATATAAATTATATAATAAATAAATGAAGCATATAGAATAATGTGTCCATTCTTTGATCCAACAATTCATTTCCAGAAATTTCCAAAAAACTAATAAATGCTAAAACAAGCAATATTTTTACAGTAGAGGGAAAAATTGGAAACAAATGCTCAACAATAGGGAAATGGTCAAATAAACTGAGGTATATCTATGACAATATAATGCAGCCAATAAGCATCATTTATAAAACAAATCTGATGTAAGAAAACCATCAAAACAAATTCCTCAGTAGAAAAAATCAAATGGAAAAAGGGAATGAAAAGTATATTACCATGTTATAGTAAAAACTTATATCCAAATGTAAATAAGAGAAAAATAAATAGCATTATAACAAGAAATACAATTGTTATAATGGTTAGTGTGATAAAGGAATGATGTGGGGTTCATTATACTTTATTTCTAAATTTTCCAATTTTTCTATATTAAGCATGTATTATTTATATGGGAAGAAATATTATTTTTGAAATATCCTAACTTAGCACAGTTCCTATAATTCCCTTAGTAATCCTTGTTTTATGTCATTACTTAGAACCAGGTTCCAAAATAGGTACTACATGTCCGTGTCTCCTTTCTTTTAATTCAAATCAATTTAAAGTCATTGTATTCTTCTAGACAAACAACTAAACTTTTAATTTGGTAAGTTGCTGCTTTCTCATCCCATGAGTATATTATTTATGACATTAGACCTACCAAATCTAGTAAAAACATATATAATAGTAAGTTGAATTTACTCACCACAGTACAATGGTCAGTAAGAAGAATAAATGATGCCAGGGGATCAAATCTGAGCTGAATATCCTCTCGAGCTGAAAATATGTGGTGAACACTCTTACTTCTTCCAGCAGAATCCTAGGAATAAGCACAGTAGGGAAGCAACCCTCATGTACAAATATGTACAATGTTCCAAGATTAAGTTTCCAATAATTTTTGTCAGTTATCTCAGAATAAGTGACACCTTTTTTCATTTATTTTTGAGTCTTCCTATGAGAACTTGATTTTTTTTTCAGAGTATCTTTGTACTTAATTTTTTTAAACTTTAAACTTTTTCTTTAGTACTGGGGTATAGTTGATTAACA
Source organism: Budorcas taxicolor (assembly GCF_023091745.1). NCBI lineage: Eukaryota > Metazoa > Chordata > Mammalia > Artiodactyla > Bovidae > Budorcas > Budorcas taxicolor. The sequence continues at coordinate 36,874,785 of NC_068919.1, read as the reverse complement.
GTGTTGTGGTAGTTTCAGGTGAACATATGAGCACTTTAAATAAAACTTCTTTTAAACTTTGTAATTCTAGATTTGAATTGGAAATATCAGTGTGTATCACAAAGTAGTCTTTTAAAAAAAAATCCGTATTTCCCTTTGTTTATTGAAAAGACCTAAAAACAGTAATGAGCTAGCTGGGCTAGTGCCCAGATTTTGGTCTCAAAATAAAATTCCCCACTACAAGAAGCCAATGCTCTTTAGAGAAATAGCCGATTCCAATTCTTGAGTAAGAGATGCACAAGGGCTTGGAACATCTTTGTACCAGAAAGCAAGAAAACTTAACAAGGACTATTAGGATTGTATCAGAGGACTTAGTGGCCAACTTAGAGAGGCTCCCACTAGCCAAAGATGGGACAATTGAGTATCAGGAAGAATAAATGCAATGGAGTGAAACATACCAACCACGTTTTTTTAAACTATGAATTCATAATGATACTAAAAGGCTCATTTGGTTACGTTTGGCAGATGGTAGAGAACTCATTATTCTGAAAACAGGTTTAGAAAAGGGAAGGGGGAGGATGAATGAAGACTTTATCCAGCCTTTCCTGTATGAACTCTGTATCTGGGTATCAAATAGGTGAGGCAAATTTCTTCTTTATGGGACTCTTCTAATTAATACTCATATAATTAAGAGTGGCAATTTTAATATCACCATTTTATAACTCCAATGAAATAATGTATCTAGTTTCAGACTATCAGTAGGTGCTAGAATTCCCACAGTGAATGGAGGATAAGGCAGCATTGTGCTGGCACTGGCTTGTCTGACAAGGGCCAATTGCTACATGTTCAGGAACTTTGCACTCCAGTGTTCTTGCCTGGAGAATCCCAGGGATGGGGGAGCCTGGTGGAATGCCGTCTGTGGGGTTGCACAGAGTCGGACACGACTGAAGCGACTTAGCAGCAGCAGCAGCAGTAGCAGGAACTTTGCAGACCAGCTAATGTATTGGTAGCTTAAAACCAGCTACAGGAGGAATATTTATACTATGGAAATTGGTATAAATCAACTTCCTCCCTTCAAACATGCCCCAAGTTAGTGGTTAAACATTTACCAGCACACCACTGTATAGGGTCAACAATATCTACAGACAGTGATCAATTTTAATATTCTTAAAAGAGAGACAACCAGATATTATAAGCTTCTGATAAAAGCATAAAACACCGAAGGAAGTATTCTTGCCAAAAAACAGAGACTCAAATATGATCAAACCTTAAAATCTAACTACCAGTTATAGAAACTATAGGGGGTAGAAAATCATACTACGTAATACCACATGGATACAAACAGCAAAAATCCAGAATACAGAAACACTACAGGATAAAAGGTCCAGTTTCCAAAGCAAACAAATTGCAAGGAGGAAAAAAGGAGGATGGAAAGGAAACCTATAGATTAAGAAACTGTAAAGACAAATCAGCTAAATGCAATATTTGAGCCTTGTCTGAATTCTGATTTGGAATTCTGAATTCCAAATGCAATATAAATGACAAAATGGGAAAACTGGAACATTAGCTGGATAGTTTGAAATTAAGGTATAAGTGTTAATTTTTCAGGTGTGATGTGGTATTATCATTACTTTTTTAAAATAGTTATCTTTTAGTGATACATACTGTCATATTAATATTTACACAGATGAAATAACACTGTGGTACAGGGAGAAGTGGATGGGGTATAGATGAAACAAGACTGTTCATAAGTTGATAATCTTTAAAGTTGGGTGATTCGTTAAAGTTGGGAATTCATTATAGTATTATCTCTTTCATTTATTTTAAAAATTCCCTATCATGAAAAGCTTTAAAATAGCAAACAGAACTTGCACGGGTGTTTATCAAACTTTTATTTCTCAAATGTTCTTACTCTGAATTACATATTCTTGGGGTTTTTTTAAAGTTCTTATTTTAATGCAGCGATTCTCTTTGAGAGAGAGCGATTTCTAGAGTTTACTCTTTAAATTGGCAAAGCAGGCACAATAATCTTACATTCTGGTTCTCAAACTTTAGTGCACATCAGAATCACCTGGAGGGATTGTCAATACATAGGGTTAGCTTCCATCTCCAGAGTTTCTGATTCATAGGTTTGGGATGGGACTTCTAATGAGTTTCCAGGTGATGTTGATGCTACTACTTCAGGAACCACACTGAGAACTGATTGAAAGGTCTAGTTGGTACTAGGTTGCCTGGAAATGTACAGATATTCAATAAATACATGCATAGGTAAAATAAAATAAATCAGTGTCTTCTCCCATGAAGTTTTCTCTTAGACTAATCTATATGTAAACTATATTTAAAAGGACAGAATTTTCTCATTGATGAATAAGGGGACTAGGTTCCCTATTTTAGTATTCAGTAGACTAATTTCTTAGAATTATATTCATATAGACAGAAAACAGATCAGTGGTTGCCTGAAATGGGGGTGGAAGGAAAGCAGCTGCAAAAGGGCATAAGAAGACTTTTGAGGGAGACAGATGGTATTGATTGTAGTAATGATTTCAAAGATATGTAAGAAAGTCAAAACTCACCAAACTGTACTCTTAAATATATGGGGTTTTAAATATAAATTACATCTCAAAAATGTTAGAAATATGAAACATATAAAAATATATGTTATTTCACATTTTTACTAAGGATTCAACTAAGCAGGCAGAAATGTTTTGAGGAATGTGAACTATGGTTTCTTCCTTATAAAACAAGCAATCCAAAGATTCGGGAGTTCCACCTTCCTACAAGGAGCAGGTCTCCTATGGTCGCTCTCACTTCTTCCCCATGACTGTAAAGACAGGGAACAATTTATTCTACGTGTACTTATACCTTCAAGTCGTTTTAAAATAAGCCAACTTCTAATATGAAAGACATTAAGGAGAGCATCCCCTCCTTCCACATCCTACCCATGAGTTTCTTCTTCCTTCTAAGCAGATGAGTGGCACTGCAAAGTGCCTTCTCCTGTTTCCTCATCTATGAGATAAAACTTATATCGTGGAAGATTGTTACATGAATTTAGTAAAAAAAAGAAAACTAAGTGTCTTAGAAGACGCTCAGTAAATATCTCCTTCTTTGTGACACACATATAAAAAAGATGAGAATAATTACATGTGTTTTCTGAAGGATTACTTGGCAGTCTTCAAACTAAGACTTAACATTAAAAGATTAGCTTAAAACTGTCATCAAACCATAGTGTGGTAGAGACTGACAGGCCTTTTTCTCAAGAAACTAATTTTTTAGCACAGTCTATCACCTCACATGTTTCAGCGTATTGATAAAACTGCTCTATTTGGGTAATGATGATCACTTTCTACTCTGGCAGGTCTGCTGAATTAAATGCTCCACAAGCTGAATCAGAAAAGGGATAGACAGGCAGTCACTGCATACACTATCAATGCCCACTCCCCAGACCAAAAAAAATCTCTCTGATGCTTTGAAAATTCTCTCTCCTAGGCTGTCAAAATAGTAAACACAATTTTCCTATACTTGGAGACAGCAAGCAAAGGTGTGGACACATAAATACATGTCTTCTGACTTATTCTATTATCTTTAGGTATATTGGGGAAATTCTGGCCAAAGTTGGAAGAAAGCAAAAGAACGCTTCCCTGGGATTAAAAAAGAGGGAACTGCAGTCAATAGTTGCACACTCGTGTTCTCTGCCCACTTTTCAGTCTAACAGCAGAATTGCTCCTGAGTGTCTATGTTCAGAACATATTAAATCCAGTGTATTCAAAATTTTTTACTTAGTTTCATCTATAATCAACTGACTAAAAAAAAAAAATCAAAGTTCAATGTGGTTACTAATCATTTACACACCAAGTTGAAAATTACTAACTTACCTGAACGATTACTTCTATGTTATGTGTCTTATTACTGTAGTTTCTTGGGTTCCACTTTAGTATGAAAATAGGACCAGACAAATGACTAGCTTGCCCTAAATGAACTCCATCAATCTTAACTGCAACTGAAGTAATGGAGGATAAGGAAAAGGCCAGGACTCTAAAATGAAAGCATAAATGCATGGTTTTAGGTATTTGCCATTGTTTCTATAAAGAAGAATAACCCTGTTATAACCTGAAAAGATGTAAGTACAGTAAACCTTCCATTGGTTGATCTTCAGGTTCCTGAGATGTGGAACCTGTGGATTCAACCAACCATGGATTGAAAATATTCAGAAAAGAAAAATTTGACAAAACTTGCATTTGCCTTGCACCAGCAACTATTTACACAGAAGTTAAATTGTATTAGGTATTATTAAGTAATCTGTTGTTCAGTCACTAAGTTGTATCCAACTCTTTTGCAACCCCATGGAATATAGCCTGCCAGATCCTCTGCCCATGGGATTTTCCAGGCAAGAATACTAGAGTGGGTTGCCATTTCCTTCTCCAGGGGATCTTCCCGACCCAGGGATCAAACACGCATCTCCAGCATTGCATGTGGATTCTTTACCACTGAGCCACTAGAAAAGCCCATAGGTAATCTAGGTAAGATTTGAAGTATAGGCTATAGGCAAATACTATACCACATTAAATAAGGGACTTGAGCATCTGAAGACTCTGGTATTCGCAGGGGGTCCTGGAACCAATATCCCAGAGACACCAAAGGGCAACTGTAAAATAGACCATTACACTCTGCAACTGTTCATACGACACTATTTATATGATCTGATTTCTTTGTAAAGGGTGGCTTCTGGAGTTGTATAACTCAGCAAACCTGAAAAGGTGAGAAATTAGAAACTATCCTAAATCGAAATCTGATATCCAGCTCCTATCAGGAAACATAACTGAGAGATATATGTTCCACTTACCTAGTAATCAAAAGAAATAAAACAGCTTGGTACCCTTTTTTTCCAGAATAATGAGTAAATATTTTTAAAAGTACAGTATCCAATAATGATAAGAGTTCTGTGAAATTCGCACTCCTATTTCTTGGTAACATTATAAATTAGTACCTGTTTTAAAAAATAATCAGGTTCCTTGTACACTGCTGGTGAGAATCTGAAATGACACAGCCACTATGGAAAACAGTATGGCAGTTTCTCAAAAAATTAAACATAGAATTACTATATGATCCAGCAGTTCCACTTCTGAATATATACCCAAAAGAACTGAAAGCAGTGACTGGAACACATATATTTATACACATATTCATAGCATTATTCACAACAGTGAAACGTTGGAAGCAAAAGTGTCTATCAACAGATAAATAGGCTGGTAGGTTTAGTCACTCAGTCGTGTCCAACTCTTTTGCAACCCCATGGACTATAGCCTACCAGGCTCCTCTGTCCTTGGGATTCTCCATGCAAGAATACTAGAGTGGGCTGCTATTTCCTTCTCCAGGGAATCTTCCTGATCCAGGGATCAAACCTGGGTCTCCTGCATTGCTGGCAGGCTCTTTGCCAACTAAGCCACCTCAACAGATGAATGGATAAACAAAATATGGTATATACATGCAGTGAAACAATATTCAACCTTAAAAAGGAAGAAGATTCTGAAACTTGCTTCAGAACTGGTGAAGACAGAATTCCTTGGTGGTGCAGTGGATAAGAATCTGCCTCCCAATACAGGGGACATGGGTTCGATCCCTGGTCTGGGAACATTCCTCATGCCTCAGAGCAACTAAGCCTATATACAACTACTAAGCCTGTGCTCTAGACCTTGCAAGCCATAACTACTGAAGCCTGTGCACCTAGAGCTTGTGCTCCTCAACAAAAGAAGCCACTGTAATGAGAAACCTGCACATCACCAACCAGAGAGGAGTCCCAGCTCACTGCAACTAGAGAAACCCCGGGAGCAAAAATACAACCAGAAATAAACAAATAAATCTTTTTTTTTAATGGGTGAAGACATTACACTAAATGAAAGAAGCCAGTCACCAAAGGACAGATATATGATTCTCCTATATGAGGTACCTAAAATAGTCAAGTCCATAGAGACGGAAAGTAGAATAATGGTTGCTGGGGGCTGGGGGCAGGGAGAACAGGGAGTTAAGTGTTGAATGGGTACAGAGTTACAGTTTTGGAAGATAAAATAAATGGTGGTGATGGTTGTACAACAATATGAAAGTACTGTACATTAAAAATGGTTAACATGGTAAATTTTATGCATATTTTACCAAAAATTTTTTTAAAAGAGTAATGATTTTAGTTGCAAAAAAATGAAGTTGTTAGAAAACCTTTATCAACAGTCACAAAGGAATTCAAACTATTTCAGCTAGAATCCCATTTCTAGAACTCTATCTAAAGCAATTATTCAAATGAAGGAAGAATCTATATGCATCAGATGTTCATCCTCAAGATACGAAAATAGTTACATATACTATGATCCATTCCCTCTGTTGACAGAAAGAAGGTAGGAATTAGAATACACTGTACTCTATGATTATGACTATGTAAATACATGCCTGAAGCAGAATGCCTGAGAAAGAAAACTCATGTTAACAATAGTTCTATTAGGGGGTGGGGGATGGGACAGGAATACACATATAATCCCATTACCCTATTTCCCAAAAGTTATGTCATGCTACTTTTCAAAATAAAATTTTAAAAAGTATATTAAAACAAGTGCCCTTATGTTTGCAAAAGGTTATAAGTCTCTTTCCAAAAGGAGTAATGTTTCATTAAGATTCTATTTAATACTACTCAGCCATAAAAAAGAACAAAATAATGCCCTTTTCAGGAACATGGATGCAACTAGAGATTATCATAGTAAGTGAAGCAAGTCAGAAAGAGAAAGACAAATAGACTATGATATCACTTATATGGGAATCTAAAACATGACACAAATGAATCTATCTATGAAATAGAATCAGGGACATAGGGACAGAATGCCAAGGGGGAGGGGACTGGGAGAGGGTTGGACTGGTATATATAGAATAGAGAACCAATAAGGTCCTACTGTATAGCACAGGAAACTAAACTCAATCTCTTGTGATAAACCATAATGGAAAAGAAAATGAAAAAGAATGTATATAAATGTATAACTGAATCACTTTCCTGTACAGGAGTAATTGACACAACATTATAATTCAACTATACTTCAGTAAAAAATAAGTTGGGACGTCCCTGGACGTCCAGTGGTTAAGACTCCATGCTTTCACTGTAAGGGACATAGGTTCAATCTCTGGTTGGGGAACCAGGATCCCCCATGCTACACAGCAGAGCCAGAAAAAATTAAAAAAGAAAAAATATTCCATTGACATATACTGTCAAATTCATATGCCAAATGAATTTTCAATTCTATAAGGTTTATATAGTTTTTGCTTTTTTGAAAGGTTATGCAGCAAAATTTTAAAATATATATTTCTGATATATGATATAAATTTGTTAAAGTAGGATACAAATGAATAGATACATTATGATTATGGCAGTGTAAAAACATGCATATACAGAAGCTGAAATGAAAGATAGAAACAATAATGATAGGATTGTGGGTTTCTAAAATTTTTTTAAATTTCAGCAGCTTAAAAACTATATATTTCTTAACTGAATGGGAATGAAATAGTAGGCAATGTATATAATGTTTAGATTGTTGATAAAACTAAAGTGGGGCATCTCACAGCTTTCCCATGAGAATGCAATCACAATGACTTATTCTCTAACAATAACAAACTAAAAGTAAGTTCTGAAAAATTGCTACATACCTGATGTGTGTTGAGTGAAGGAGTCTTTCTAGTGGTTCATGTTTAGCAGAACTATAGAGAAGTGACTTAGGATTAGTGATAAGAACCACAGGCCACTCTCCAAAGATCAAATCTGCAAAGCTAAAGAGGTCATGATCAAAAGCAAAGATCCGGTACCTAGAGACCAGAGAACAGTGAGGTAATTTAGTCATTTCATATTTTAAGAGGGGCTGAAGGATAAAAACAGAACAAAGGTGAAAATATAAAATCATACTTTCTGAGATCACTTGTTGGAATGCAGAGTAAATAACATTGTCCCTCTTTCCTTCCTGCGCCTTTCACTTTCACATTTTCTCATGCGCGACATCTGTCACAACTGTAATCTGACTGAAACAATGAGTTTCCACTGTGTCCTCAAATAATGCCTGGTAAATAGCACATACTCTTAATTTTTAAATAAATGTTTATTGAATTAAATCATTTGATTTCTATGCTCTAAGGCTATTTTGAACCTAAAATACTCATCATAAGCCTAACATCTAACATTCTTCATCCTATCAACAATGCTACATAAAATATTAAAAATGAGCACAATTTGAAACCTTTAATTCTTCTTTAAAACATTTATTTCTATAATTTCAAAGAAAATAGCAAAAGTTAAGTGGTTTTGATTTTCTAAATGCACATTGAAAGGTATAACTATTCATTAAAGAATAAGCAAAGTTCTGTATTTTCTAACTTTTAAAACTGAGGAGAAAAATGATTAGCTATGGCAGAAACAATCAGTTCAGTTCAGTTCGGTTCAGTCGCTCAGTCGTGTCTGACTCTTTGCGACCCCATGAATCACAGCACGCCAGGTCTCCCTGTCCATCACCAACTCCCGGAGTTCACTCAGACTTACGTCCATCGAGTCAGTGATGCCATCCAGCCATCTCATCCTCTGTCGTCCCCTTCTCCTCCTGCCCCCAATCCCTCCCAGCATCAGAGTCTTTTCCAATGAGTCACCAAATATTCTATGTGCTCCCCTGCATTTCCCAGTCTCCCTGGTATTAGGTTGGGACCATGTGACTAGTTCTGGCCAATGGGCTGTAAACAGAAGTGACATGTATCACACTTCTGGTCCAAAGTACTTAAGGGTGGGTATGAGTTCACGTTCTCTTCCCTGCCCTGGAATCGAGGTGTTGAAATAGTCACGTTGTAAGATGGAGGAAGTCTGAATCCCAGAGTTTCCCTGTGGCTGCAAATTTCCCTGGCTCATACTATGAGTCATACTCCCAGTATGAGTTTACAAAACTGAAAAAAAAAAAAACTAAACATCTGTTGGGTTAAGCCACTGATATTTCTAGATTTATTTGCATACCCAACAAAGCCTAGTCTAACATACTAACTGTTTTTAAAAACTCTTCTAGGGAATCTCCTAGCAGTCCAATAGCTAGGACTCTACACTTTCTTTTGCTGAGGGCATAGGTTCAGTCCCTGGTTGGGAAACTAAGATCCCACAAGCAGCACAGTGAAGCCAGGAAAAAAAAAAAAAAAACAACTCTTCTATTGTACTAATACATAATATTAGGGCAAGACGGTTGGATGGCATCACTGACTCAATGGACATGAATTTGAGCAAGTTCAAGGAGATGGTGAAAGACAAGGAAGCCTGGCATGCTGCAGTCTATGGGGTCACAAAGAGTCAGATACGACTGAGTGACTGAACAATATATAATAAAACTTAAATATTTATAAGGGCAGATAAAAGTTAGTTTCTTTCAGTAAGACAAACTCTAGATAAAACCCTAGAGTGGAACACAGGAGAGCAGGTGGGAAGAGAAAGAAAGGAAATGGTTTCATAATTAACATGACTTAACTTGTAACTGTAGCATATATAAGAAATCAAGAAGTTGAACAAGGTTTAGGAAGGCTACCTGGTAAAAAGCAATTCTAGTCCAGCCCACAGCCTCACCATCATGAACAGGCAGGTCTTAGTTCAAAGTAATTACAGTTGCCAAATAATTACAGGCTTCAAGCTTAGCTCTTACACAGTTTCTAGAAAAGCCAACTGAAATGAGTAAGTACTTTCCAAGATATAAAACTGCTTTTTAATTAATGGAGGTACAGTTGACCCTTGAGTGTTGGGGCACCAACACTCAAGCAGTCGAGAATCTGAGTATGACTTCCCAGTCAGACCTCCATAATCTCAGTTCTGCATCCATGGATTCAACTAAACACCGATTGTGAGGTACTGTAGTAGGTACTTCGTGAAAAAAATCTGCGTATACGTGGACCTGCACAGTTCAGACTGTGTTGTTCAAAGGTCAACTGTAGTTAAAAATAGCAAGATAACATTCAGCTTAACAAATATTTACTGAGTATCTAACATCTTCATAGCACTGGGTTTAACAAAGTTAAATAGCAATTGATATAAAACAATGAGATGGTAGTTATCTATACTTATACTTGCACTTAAATAGTTATTCTCAAATACGTACTGCATTCTTCTCAATAAATATATATTCAACTATACTGTATGCTTTTGATAAATAAGTTATGTTTTCTCTTCAAAACACTTTAACCCTAGAACTACCACATGATCCAGCACTTCCACTCCTTGGTATATATCCAATTTGAAAAGATACATGCACCCCAAAGTTCATAGCAGAATTATTTACAACTGTCAAGATATGGAAGCAACCTAAGTGTCCATCAACATAAAAATGGATAAGGATAGGATATATATACAATGGAAAAATACTCAGACATAAAAAAGAATGGAATTTTGCCATTTGTAACAATGATGGACTTGGAGGGTAGTATGCTAAGTGAATAAATCAGACAGAAAAAGACAAATACTGTACAAGATCACTTATATGTGTAACCTAAAAACTACAACAAACTAGGGAATATAATGAAAAAGAAACAGACTTACAGATAAAGAGAATAAACTAGTAGTTACCATTGGGGAGAGGGAAGAAAGGAGGAGCAAGATAGAAGCAAGAGGTTAAGAGGTACAAACTATTATATATAAAGTAAGCTACCGGGATATTGTGCCACACAGGGAATATGGCCAATAATTTATAATAATAATTGAAAATGACTTTTAAAAACTGTGAATCACAATATTGTATACCTGTAACTTATACAATATTGTACATCAACTATACTACGATTTAAAAAATGCTTAATAATAATAATTTTTAAAAGACTTTAACCTTAATAAAGACCAACTGTAATCTATTTGAAGAATGTAAATCACTAATATATTGCAGCAGTAACTAGAAAGGCAAATACAAAATTTAGGGAAAGATATGACATATTTCTAGCCCTAATGTTTCTCAAGATAATCACAATGGTGTGATCACTCACCTAGAGCCAGACATCCTGGAATGTGAACTCAAGTGGGCCTTAGAAAGCATCACTACGAACAAAGCTAGAGGAGGTGATGGAATTCCAGTTGAGCTGTTTCAAATCCTGGAAGGTGATGCTGTGAAAGTGCTGTACTCAATATGCCAGCAAATTTGGAAAACTCAGCAGTGGCCACAGGACTGGAAAAGGTCAGTTTTCATTCTGATCCCAAAGAAAGGCAATGCCAAAGAATGCTCAAACTACCACACAATTGCACTCATCTCACACACTAGCAAAGGAATGCTCAAAATTCTCCAAGCCAGGCTTCAGCAAAACGTGAACCATGAACTTCCTGATGTTCAAGCTGGTTTTAGAAAAGGCAGAGGAACCAGAGATCAAATTGCCAACATCCGCTGGATCACTGAAAAAGCAAGACAGTTCCAGAAAAACATCTATTTCTGTTTTATTGACTATGCCAAAGCCTTTGACTGTGTGGATCACAATAAACTGTGGAAAATTCTGAAAGAGATGGGAATACCAGACCACCTGACCTGCCTCTTGAGAAATCTGTATGCAGGTCAGGAAGCAACAGTTAGAACTGGACATGGAACAACAGACTGGTTCCAAATAGGAAAAGGAGTACGTCAAGGCTGTATATTGTCACCCTGCTTATTTAACTTATATGCAGAGTACATCATGAGAAATGCTGGGCTGGAAGAAGCACTAGATGGAATCAAGATTGCTGGGGAAATATCAATAACCTCAGATATGCAGATCACACCACCCTTATGGCAGAAAGTGAAGAGGAACTAAAAAGCCTCTTGATGAAAGTGAAAGTGGAGAGTGAAAAAGTTGGCTTAAAGCTCAACATTCAGAAAACGAAGATCACGGCATCTGGTCCCATCACTTCATGGGAAATAGATAGGGAAACAGTGTAAACAGTGTCAGACTTTATTTTTGGGGGCTCCAAAATCACTGCAGATGGTGACTGCAGCCATGAAATTAAAAGACGCTTGCTCTTTGGAAGAAAAGTTATGACCAACCTAGATAGCATATTCAAAAGCAGAGACATTACTTTGCCAACAAAGGTCTGTCTAGTCAAGGCTATGGTTTTTCCAGTGGTCATATATGGATGTGAAAGTTGGACTGTGAAGAAGGCTGAGCACTGAAGAATTGATGCTTTTGAACTGTGGTGTTGGAGAAGCCTGTTGAGAGTCCCTTGCACTGCAAGGAGATCCAACCAGTCCATTCTGAAGGAGATCAACCCTGGGATTTCTTTGGAAGGAATGCAGCTAAAGCTGAAACTCCAATACCTTGGCCACCTCATGCGAAGAGTTGACTCATTGGAAAAGACTCTGATGCTGGGAGGGATTGGGGGCAGGAGGAGAAGGGGACGACAGAGGATGAGATGGCTGGATGGCATCACTGACTCAATGGACGTGAATCTGAGTGAACTCCGGGAGTTGTTGATGGACAGGGAGGCCTGGCATGCTGCGATTCATGGGGTCGCAAAGAGTCAGACACGACTGAGCGACTGAACTGAACTGAATATTTCTCAAAGTAAAGTCTCTTGAGCACCTGGTAGACTTTTTAAAAAAGTAGTTTCTTGTGTCCTAACCCAGACCAACACAACCAAAATCTCTAGAGTGAGGGCCTGGTAATCTTTATTTTTCATAAGCTCCTCTAAGAGCTTATGTACACTGCAGTTTGAAAACTATTTCCTACAGGATGCATTTGAAACTCCAATGTAACATAGCAATGGCAAACATAACTGCTGCAACAAGGTTTCTGCATAAGGATAAAGACTGTCAGATATATATTTCGCTTCAAAAACAGAGAGATATCACAAGTTTTTCCTTAACTGGGATCATTCATGGTAGTGATCAGAAAACTATTATTGCTTTAGCAAAACTTACACATATAAGTTGTATTTTGTGGGGTAGTTCCCTTACCTTCTGTTATTTTTCCAGTCTCCTAGCTCAAGTTCCAAAGGGCCCTGGAAGTGACGAGTGTGCAAAACAGGCATAAGTCCACCAAGGGTATGAAGATGCCCACACAAATAAGCTGTAGCCGAACTAATCAATAAGAAGCAAATGAAATAAATGAACAAAGATAGCTTGTAATGCCAAGTTAATGAAAATACCTCTTTAGAAAAGCAAAATAGGGAGAAAACAGAAAAGACCTAAAAACAATCTTGATTTTGGAAGCCTGTCTCACCTCATTATTGACCGAAGTCCTGGTGATGGAGAAAGGACAGTGGATGTTGTAAAGTGTCCAAACCAAATACTGTGGTTGCTCCAACTACTTTCCTTGGCCAGTAACGAAAGCTCCTCCATCTGTTTCTGAAATCAGAGAAAAATAGGAGGAGCTTTAATTAGGGCTCAGGCTAAAATCTAATGTCAACGGATTATACAACTCTCTTGAGGTTTTATAATAAGTATATTATGTCTAAGGCTTAAACTTTACTAATCAATGACCTGTATGGGCCTCTGTAAGTTTCAAACTGTTTAAACATACATTATAATTCGTTTGATCCTAAAAATAAGTCTGCACTAACTAGGACAGGGATTATTCCCACTTGACAGATAAGGAAACAGAGATAATCTTTAAATTATATACATTTCTTTCTTTACTTCTAAATTTCTTCGTGGAAATAAAGAAGGACCACTAATCTTCTCAGCCCTGTATACCACAGTGTAATAAATAAAGAGGATATCAAAACTAAGCTTATAAAATAAGATGTACATATATCCAAAGGAAGCTTTGTACCAGAATGTTCACAATATTCTACTCATAATAGACAAAAACTAGAAACCATCAGAAAATTGCAGTATATCCATATGTGTACAACGGAATACTACTCAGCAGTAAAAAAGCACACACACAGTAACATGGATGAATCTTAGAGATATATTAAGCAAAAGAAGCCAGACACAAGAGTTCATACTGTATGATTTCATTTACATAAAATTCTAGAACAAACGGCACTAATCTATACTGACAGAAAACCAATCAGTGGTTCCCCAGAACTGCAGGTGAAGATCAACAATACAACAGAGTTTTCTATAGTAATGGAATGTTCTCTCTTGATTGTAGTGAGTTACATCAGTACATACACTTGTCAAAATCCTTCAAATACTCTAAATGAGTGCATTTATTCTATGTAAATCATCACTCATAAAGATAACTTCTGAAATAACTTGTACATATATAAATATACATTAATATTACCTGTAAAGTACTCATAGCAATGAATTCCTGGGTCCTACCTTCAGGTTTTCTAATTTCGTAAGTCTTGGACAAAGTATGAGAATCTGCATTTTACAAAATAGCTGTTTTTCATGCAGATTATCAAATTATACCTTAAAAAACACTATTCTACAGGGTAGGCTTTAAAATAATAAGCTAATCAACCCTAGACTGTCTAAAGACACTCGGTAGATAGTCAACAAATACACTTTCCTTTAATAAAATGGCTAATAAACACAATGCATTTAACAATATTTTGTTCAAGTTCCTTTAAACCCTCATACCACTTTGAATCTTCCGGCATTTAACAATTCTGCGTTTCATTATAGTTAATTCTACACAGGTCTTAAGCCCCAACAGTAGATTAAATATTCTAAGAGGCCAAGGACTTGATCTTATCACTCTTGCATATGGGCACATATGTCTTACATACATGCACATAATCACTGACATTTGCTGTGCCAAGACATAATTAGAGGTTCTCAGATGTGACTTTCCATACAGTTTCAACCCAGCAACAATTTTCACCAAGCTTACAAAAGATACTTTAAAAGAAACTTATTTACTTCAACGGTTGCCCTTCTCTTACCAAAAAAGAAAAAAAAAAATAGACCATTTGTTAGAAATGGCAACTGTGGGGATATAGGAATATGCCATATTGTAAACAAAGCTGTATGTTCTGCACCTTGCAAATTGCATGCTCTACTTAGTACCTATTCAATAAATGTTCACTGTTGTTGTTCAGTCATTAAGTCATGTCCAGCTCTTTGCAGCCTCATGGACTGCAGCTTGCCAGGCTCCTCTACCGTCCACTGTCTCCTAGAGTTTGCTCAAATTCATGTCTATCAAGACACTGATGCTATGTAACCATCTTAACCTCTACTGCCCCCTTCTCCTCTTGCCTTCAATCATCTTGTCTTCAATCTTTCTCAGCATCGGCATCGTTTCCAGTGAGGTGGCTGTTCACATCAGGTAGCCAAAACACTGAAGTTTCAACTTCTGCATCAGTCCTTCCAATGAATAATCAGGGTTGATTTCCTTCAGGATTGACTGGTTTTATCTCCTACAATCCAAAGGACTCTCAAGAGTCATCTCCAGCACCACAATTCAAAAGCATCAATTCTTCTGTGCTCAGCCTTCTTTATGATCCAACTCTTACATTTGTACATGACATGACTACTGGAAAAACCATAGCTTTGACTAGATGGACCTTTGTTGGCAAAGAGATGTCTTTGCTTTTTAATATGCTGTCTAGGTTTGTCATAGTTTTCCTTCCAAGAAGCAAGCACCTTTTAATTTCATGATATAAAATGTGAGTTATTCCTTTCCCAGGTTTTGGGACAAGAATAGGGATAGCAATAATAGGGTTGAAGGGGTCAATAATTTCTTCTAGCCATACCCAAAACCACAGTAGAATTTTTCTCAAGCATTTCTAGATAAGAATTTGTTTACCTAGGATAACTTTTAAGTGAGCCACATGTATCTGAAAAAAATAAAATAGGTTACCTGCAAAGGGAAGTGGGATTTTTACTGTACCTGATCTAAAATTCCAAAGAAATTAAAAGGTCTCTTAGGCCCTGGATTAAGGCTGGCATCCAAAGAGATGAAAGAATAGTTGCCAAAGGGAGTACTGTGGACATAACGAAAAGAGCCATCCCTCCGTACGGCAGAATACTTCCTAAAAAATAACAAGACAAGAAAGCTTTAGTGCAATCATAGGAAGACAAAATGAGTTTAAACTCCTGCCCTACTATCACACTATATTTTGACTCCCTTTGTAAAGGAAATTTCCATGATCTGACAGAGAAATACATAAAACTAGATACCAGACCCACAATGGATAAATCAATTAAAGTTTTTTTTTTCCTATTGTCTCCAAAGATGCAAGCAAACATATTCATCAGTAACCAAGCGCAAGGTCACCAAGCAAAGCATAAGAGTAGGTGGCTAACTTAAGCAGTCCACTAAACATTTTAAAAGAGATAAATCAGAATACAAGGAAATGGTACTTATCAATCATTAAAAATTGTAGTGCATGTGTGCTAAGTGACTTCAGTTGTGTCTAACTCTTTGAGACCCAAAAGACTTGTAGCCTGCCATGCTCCTCTCTCCATGGGATTCTCCAGCCAAAGATCCTGGAGTGGGTTGCCATTCCCTTCTCCAGGGGATCTTCCCAACCCAGGGATCGAACCCTCATTTCTTACATCTCCTGCATTGGCAAGTGAGTTCTTTACCACTAGCACCATCTGGTAAGCCAAAAAATATTACAGTGAGGGCCTCCTAAGTACCTAGCAGAATTCTTGGTGTAGTGAGATACAAAAGTGTTGAGTTCTTAAAACAGGAGTGAAAAGGCTTAAGTCACAATAAAGCCTTGCAAAGAAGAAGTTACTGAGCCAGGAGGAAAATGTTCAGTCAGAACCAGTAAATCTTTTTTTCAGTTTCTAAAAATATATTGAAAACATACACAGGGTCCACATCCAGTAATGAAAGTCCTCATCACCTTAAGTATCAACAGTATTCAGGTGTCCAGTAAGTTAGAGAGTGAAGAGCAAGGAGAAAGGATGGGTAACAGAGTGTACAGGCTTGGCACTCATTGAGTATTTGTTGAATAAATGTGAAAGAAAGTAGAGATTATATTTGAAGCTGCTGCTGCTGCTGCTAAGTTGCTTCAGTAGTGCCCGACTCTGTGCAACCCCATAGACAGCAGCCTACCAGGCTCTTCTGTCCCTGAGGTTCTCCAGGCAAGAATACTGGAGTGGGTTGCCATTTCCTTCTCCAATGCATGCATGCATGCTAAGTCACTTCAGTCATGTCCGATTCTTTGAGACCCTGTGGACAGCAGCCCACCAGGCTCCTCTGGCCACGGGATTCTCTAGGCAAGAATATTGGAGTGGGTTGCCATTTCCTTCTCCAATATTTGGAGCATACCTTATTCAAATGTCAGAACATTATAAGAAAATATCCGAGTGTCTTATATGGTATTTTACCTAACAGTACATGTGAAAGAAATACAAATAAACTTCTGAAATTTAATGTGCCATCAGGGAGCTATTTTTAAGCAACAACAACTATCAAATATATCATAAATTTACTGTCATAGATATTATGATTAATAGTCAATTGGTTCTATTACCTCTCTTCCTGATATTTTAAAAATTCCTATTTCAGGGTTTTTTCCTCATTAAAATTTGTATTGATATTTTTCCTGCTTTTTTTTTTTCACAGTTATTCTTCAAGATCTTATAATCTCATATATATTATTTCCTTTCCTACATTTTTGACATATTAAAATCTAACTATCTAAAATAAAATTCAGGTACTTGAAAGCAGAGGTTAAAATATATACTAGTCTTTGAATTCTAGATTTTGGCATCTCTGAGGCATTCTAGAGATCATGATTTAACCTCAAGATTTTTTTCCTTCCTTTCATATGATACTTCCTAATGCCTGTATCTCTAGCTAAAAGTCATTTATTAAATCCAGATAAAGTTTAATGGTTAGAAACAAAAATATAAAGGCAAGAAACTTTAAAGTGATTAATAATTTGACTTTTCCCAATTACTAATCAGACCCTAAATCCTGTTAATTCTTTGAAAATGTCTCTTAAGCCCATTCCCATAATCACCATCAAAGATACAAATAGCTAATAAGAAGTGGGCGATTTTCATCTCTGTCCTTCTCTTTTCTCACTTTAACAAAAGAGGACAACCCCCTCTTCCATGTTATGGTGACTCTATCTGTTAACCAGTTATCATCCTCAAATTCATGTCACCATCCCCATATCCACGATGCTCATTCAGACAGGTCTTCTACTCATTTCCAGCCTTGTCCTTATGATGGTTAAACTACTGTAGGATTTTCCTACTTGGTCTATACAACTCCAGTCTCTCCCTTTTCCTTTTTATTATCCCTATCTCTATTTTGTTATGTATCTGCCCTTTATAAAATACTATTTTCCTATGTTGCTAATCTCCTTAGGAACCTATACTGGATTATAAACTATTATTACCCATCACATCTAAATTTCTATGCTTGTCACTTGACATCACCATGAACTGGCTCTACACTCTCTATCCAATGTTGTATCAATCCTCAAAATGAACCTTTATTCTGATTATAACAATTTCCTTACTGCACTCAAAACCTCATTCTAGTTTTTAAAGCTCTGTTTATACTCATCCTTTTGCCTAAAATATACCCCTCAAAATTTCTTACTCCTCCAAAGGCTACCCATCTTTTAAGACTGGACACAATTTTCACTACTTTTACAAAGTCTTTTCTAACTTGCAACTAGTAGATAAATAGATCTAATGCACAGTGTAGCAATTATAATTTTAAAATACTGTATTATAAACTTGAAAGTTGTTAACAGACCAGATCTTAATTGTTTACTCCACAAAAAAGAAACAATAACTATGTGAAGTGATAGAGATATTAGCTAATCTTATGTGATAATCACATTGCAATATATAAATGAATCACACTAACACACTGCACACCTTAAGCTTACATAATGTTATATGTCAGTTATATCTCAATGAAAAACAAAAATGAAAAATAAAGTCTGCTATATGTCTACCCCATGCTGACGTGTGCCTTTTCTGATTTCTCATAGTGATAATTAAGTGTAACAAATAATCTAGCATTTCATCAGCCATTCCTTCGTGTTCTTTTCTAACCATTTCCTAAACAAATTTCATCTACCTTAGCTAGACTCACTTGAAGATAGAGGGCATATTTGTTTCTCTCATACTATCCAACTAATGATAGACTCTTGATACTTGCTACATGACTAATTGACAATGTAGAACAAAGCTACTGAAACAATGGAGAACAAAGCTACAGGAACAAAAAGTGAAATTACAGCCAAAAGAAGAATTCCAATACACTGAAACCAGACAATTGGTTTTCTGATTCAAAGATCCTTTCATATTCATTGCCTTTTTCATATTTATGCACATAAATCTGGAGAAGGCAATGGCACCCCACTCTAGTACTCTTGCCTGGGAACTCCCATGGGTGGAGGAACCTGGTAGGCTGCAGTCCATGGGGTCATGAAGAGTCGGACATGACTGAGCGACTTCACTTTCACTTTTCACTTTCAGGCATTGGAGAAGGAAATGGCAACCCACTCCAGCATTCTTGCCTGGAGAAACCCAGGGACGGAGGAGCCTGGTAGGCTGCTGTCTATGGGGTCGCACAGAGTCAGACACGACTGAAGTGACTTAGCAGCAGCAGCACATAAATTTAAAAAAATATTTGTATGACATATTGGACAAAGCGCCCAGAAGTGACCAACTGGGCTCTTCAGCCACCCCAGAGGCTAACAGAATCAGTAGGTTAGTATTCTTAAAGTCCACAGTACTCTGATTGACAAGCTCTGATCTAAATGACTTTTGCTGTATATCAACAGCAAAAAAACAAAAAGTCTGTATAAAATATTAAAAGTACCATTAGCCAACAAAAAGCATTAAATTATATGAAATGAAAAGAACAAAGGGCTGTCTAACCAAACAAACAAAAATGAATCACCAAAATAATAATGATAAACAACTAAAAGGCTCCATTTTTTAATAACCAGAGGTTCTTTTCTCCGTTAAAAAATGTTATCACCCATTAAGTGAATTGACTGTACCCTCTTTGTAACACAAACTACATTGTTGTCTATCTTCTGTTCATTACAGTACCTGTAATAATTCTCAACACTCTCCCGACTTGGAATGTTGAATGCATCTAATTAAAAAAAAAAGAGCAAACATCATCTATATTAAAAAGAAAAATGCAAACATGTTAATGACTGAAGAAAAATGACAATTCTTTCAATAATACTTTAGATGACAGATGCCAATTAATTAGACTAGCATTTAATTTTAATTTTTAAAACTTAGTAACTTAATAGAATTCAGATTATCTGGAAACTTATCTAAGGCATCTATTATATTGAAGAAGAATAAGTACTTTGAATTATGCATTAGTCAGAATAAATCAATTTGATGTTTTAAGACTGGATGACTGCTGCTACTATTTTAATCATGTGACTCTGGGAGTCAAGAAGGACTGGATTCATGGCTGATATACAGATCCATGTCAAGGACTTCTATATAGTACATGACTTTGATAATAGGGCCAAAGCCCCTCTCTTCTTAAATCTTAAAAAAGACTCAGTAATAAAGAAGTTATATAATGGTAAGGAAAAAGGTTAAGGACATCATAGAATACTTATCTGGAAATAGAATTTCATAGAGCTTGATTGCTTGATTGCAATAGCTAAAATTGTCTATCAGTTTTGACTTCCAAAAATCCACTACATTTCTAATAAACTTAAGAGAATAAGCTGTAAATTCAATTTAGGCCAAAAGAAACATTATCACATACATAATCCTCTTGCTTAAGAGAACAACTCTGTTATAGTTAATTTTTTTTTTTTTTTTTTTTTTTTGCCACATGGCATGGCCTACAGGATCTGTTTCCAGACCAGGGATTGAACTCAGTTCACAGAAGTGAAAGCACTGAGTCATAACCATGAGACCACCAAGGAACTCCCTGTTACAGTTAAATGTTAATAAAGATTCATGTATGTATATATACACAGGTGTGTGTATACATGCATACACATACATATATATACCATTAGCATTTATGCCTATACAAATCAAATGATTATGAACTCCAAAAGACCATCCAAATTATTTAATCACAAAACTCCATTTGATACCTGTTACTTAAAACACGTCAGTAGTTTGGCTTGGAAAACTTTTAATATACACAGATTTGCTTTTTATTGAAAAAGAATTTGACCAGTACCCCTAATTAAGGTCAGGGGAAAAAAAGGGAATGTAAACATACCAGAGAAAGTTGTAAGCCAGAACCCTACCTTTAATTATAATTTCTAGGTGATTTATAAGAACTATAGTTGACACTTGAACAACACAGATCTGAACTATGTAAAGCCACTTCCATGTGAATTTTGTTCTATAAATATATATTACAGTACTACAGATCCTTAGTTGGTTGAATCTGCAGATGCAGAGGGCCAACTGCAAAATTATACCCAAATTTTCAACTGCCTGGTAGTTGGTCCCCTTAACTTCCACATTGTTCAAGGGTTAACGGTTTTGTTTCTTTTTAATATTTATTTGTTCATTATTTTTGGCTGTACTGGGTCTTCTTTGTTGTGTACATGGGCTTTCTCTAGTTGCAGTGAGCAAAGGAGCAACTGTTTTTTATAGAGAGCATTTTCTGATCTAACTAATAGCTGTGTATTTCACCAGATAGAATTTATAAATATACCTTTTGAAAAAATATATAAATAGGTATTCATCAGCAATGAATAATAAAATGAGGCAGGCAAAATGAAATACTTAAATAACCAAAAAGAAAGTCAACTTTTATGAAACAAACAAATTTACCATCAGGACCCTTGGAAAATAGTTCATTTTCTTATTAACGTAAAAATCACAATCTAAAAAATTGGGAAGGGGTTATCCATTTCTCTCTACACATATGTGGATATACTTGTCACTTAAATTTTTAAATATATATAGCAAAATTCAATCTTTGTGATGTACAGTTCTAAAGATATCGACAAGCACATAGTCATGTATCTACCAGCACACTCAAGACACAGAACAGTATCTTCACCACCCCAAAATTATCTCACGATGGCTCTTTGTAGTCAGCCTCTTTATCTCCAACCCTTGGCAACCACAATCTGTTCTCTGTCTATAGTTTTGCCTTTTCTTGAATATCATATAAATGAAATTATACAGTATATAGACTTATGGATTTGCTTCTTTCACTTAGCAAAAGTATAAGTTTTTAAAGATCCTCCTCCATAGATTTTGCCATATGCTTTTCTTCCATGTAAAGAAGAAAGAAATCATACCAACTTCCCCCTCAAGGCCTAATAGTGACATCTGAAGTTTTAAAATCACATATTGCAGTTGTATTTCTTAGTTGTGGTCTTCAGTGTATGTAAACTTATGCTACAATGTCCCATTTTATAATTTTACAATTTAAATTGGAGAATCTGGGCTCCTATAAAGATCTAGTCTTAATTACAGGCGGGACTTCACTCTTACCATGATTTCCTTTGATATCGAGCCACTTGGTTTTTTCCATGACTTTTGTCTTCTTTAGAATACTATGGTAAGTTTGCCATTCTACCTCTTGCTGCATGGATCCCAAATTTTCCTTTGTTTTGGCATCTGTCAGGTCTCCTGTAGGTATATAAAGAAAGTAAAGAAGGTAATCACAATGCAAAGTAAAGCTGGACTGGGTTTCAACTTTTTTTTTAATGCACACTGAAGAACAAAGATATTCAAAGTACTCAACATGTTTAAGGATAACCACTGTGAATCCACCTGCATCCAAAGCAAGTCATCTAAATTAAGATTCTCAGAAAAAATAATAATAAGATTCTTGGGACTTCCCTGGCAGTTCAGTGGTTAAGACTCCGCACTCCCAACGGAGGGGGCACAGGTTCCATCCCTGGTTGGAGACCTAAGATCTCATATGCCACATAGTGCAGCCTAAAAAAAATAAAACAAGATTCTCAGCATGGATTTTTTGTTTCTTATAGGTCAACAAGTGCCTTTATAACCCCCTGTTACATGAGAAATGGGTTGTGAAAACTATACCTTTAAAGAGAGCCGTAAAAATGCATCTTGAAACTCTTGACAAATTGAAAACTCTTTAATAATAAATTCCAACACTTTGGGCAGTTGCCTAGTATCTATGGCAACCTAATTTTCCAAACCCCAAATCAGGAAATGTGATCTAACAAAGTATTAATTTTACAGCAAGAAAATCTGGAAGGTGTAGCTTGGAAAATGAAATAGAAAATTTCTAGGAAATTAAGCATTTGAAACTGAGATCATCCATAAAATGAGGACTTCATCCTATCAGCAGAGATGTTTCTGTAAGGTAGGTGGAAGATGAATTTCCCAAGAGCCAGGATAGACGCTCCTTTAGCTTCTTCTTCAACACAGTTGGGAGCAAAGGGTTTGGGGTTTGAACATTCCAGGGAACCAAGCCACAGAAGTAGGAAGGGATGAAAAACAACAGTCCGTCAAACAACTGACAGTATAAGAACGATTAATACTGCAAAGAAAATGGAAAAGTTTAATTAAAAAAATAAAAACAAGAGTATAAGGAGAAGGATGAGAACTTTTCATTCCTGGTTAAAGGTCTTTCCTTAATTCTCTCTCAAATCTAGAAGTACAACAACAAAACAGACACAGATACAGCAGACAGGACACTAACATGAGAATCACGTGCCTTGCTTCTACCGCTAGGACGAAACCTTGCTATGGCAAGTCATTTAGACCGGATCTTGACTCAGTTATCCACAGGCAAAGAAAATTGCAATATCCCATCTCCTCTACAGGAGGAGGGCTCACCTGAGGCTGCAGCTAAAGTTTTCCTAACGTCCCTTAGTTAAAAGGTTGCAGCACTGGTTGTATTCTACCACTGGGACCACAGGACCACAGGACAGCACGGCAATCGTCCCTACCTGTTGCTAGGACGAGAGCTGGTTGAATGATGTCAACAGTTTCAGAACAGAACTTCTCTAAGTCTACAGCTCTGCCTGGATCGCGAAACCTGCTCAGGTGAATGTCGGATATCTGCCGAAAGCGAGTATTGAACAGAGATCCGAGTCAGGAAGAGGCGGCACAGACCGAGACGACCCAGGGGCTCTCTCCGGCGGAAGAAAAAGGCAAAGACTCAGAGCATTCACGATCCCCCAGGGGGGACCAAGCACGAGCAGCAGCAGCAGCAGCACCACCACCACCATCACCACCACCCCGCCCCCAGCGCAGAGATTGGGCCGGAACAGGAGCGGGTCGCGCCCCAGTGGAAACTGCTGGCGTCTCATACCGCTTGGTGCCCGCTCTGAAACCCCATGAGCCCCACCACCACCACCACCTCCCCAGCCTGGGCGCCCGCTGCGTCACCTGCAGACCCCAGAAGACGTTGCTGGCTCCGGGACCCGGCGCAGGGTGCGGGCTCCGGGGAGTGCGGGGCTGAGGCAGTGGTGAAGACCAGCCGGCCAGGCCGTAGTGTTCCAAGAACACTGCAGCCAAGGCCGCGGCCACCAGTCCCGCGACCACCCTGACGGCCAGCCCTGCAGCCATTCAGCCCGCCGAAGCGCGGCCCTTGTGTGCGTGGCCGGAGCTAGGACCAAGCGGCGCCCGCAGGGAACTGCTGTGGCTGCACTTCCGGACTCTATGGTCGCGCGGCCTAGGGCGCCGGGCTGGTCGGCCGCCACCTGCACCTGCACCTGGCCCTGCACCTGGCCGTGCACCTGCCGGCGGGCCGCGCCTTTAGGATCGGTTTGCAAATGTGATACAGGGGAAGAAAAGGAATCCGAGTCCCCCAGCGCCACTCGCGGCTGCCTAGGCGCGGCAGGGAAGGATCCTAGGTCAGGGAGGCGGAAGCAAGCGTCCCGGCTCCGCCTTAGTCAATCACGCTTGACCTAGGTGGTCGGTTTCCTCGTAAACCGGAGTTAATAATACCCCCAGAGCGTACTTTGCAGGGTTGTTGTGAAAATCAAAGTTTGTATGAGGACGCTTTTTAAATCGCTGTACAAATGTGGCAGGTGGCTTCCTCTGGTCCCTTCTGATTATCAACAACGTCGCTGTAAATTTTCTATAGATTTCATCCATATACTTTGTGAGAGAATTTTTTTATTAAACCTGATTTCACGTGCACTTTACATAATGCTCTAAAACAGTGGTGTGCCATTCGTTTAATACATTTAAAAATACTTCGTATGGGCTAGGTATTGTTGCTTAGGCGCCAAGTGTCTGACTTGTTTACAACCCCATGGACTGTAGCCCACCAGGATCCTCTGTCTGTGGGATTTCCTAAGCAGGAATACTGGAGTGGGTTGCCATTTCCTTCTCCAGGGGAACTTCCAAACCCTGGGACTGAACCATCTCCGACAGTGGAGGTGGATTCTTTTCTACTGAACCAACAGGGAAACTCCACACGTAGGAGGAACCGGAGGTAAACCAAATATGGACTCAAACCCAGATAAAGCAAGATGATTGGCCAGAGGAAACTGGGAAGAAATGCCCCATATAAGTGATTCAAACTACCAGGAGGGCATGATTCTCTCTTTGAGACCACTCGTGTGTGTCTATCCACATGTAATTTTTCCTCTCTAAACACTTTACTTGCTTCACTACTTTCCAACTCTTTGCGGAAATTCATTTCTACAAAGCCAACTGGCCAAGGCTTTGTTACTGGCCACTGGTTCTGCTGGTCTGGTGGGAGAGGATTCAGGGCTCTCGCTGCCAGACCTGACTTTAATTTCTGGCTAAGGAACCAAAGTCCTGCTTCAAGCCACTGTGGACTGCGGCCACCCAAGTTTAAGGACACAGCAAGAAGACAGCAGTCTGCAACCTGGAACACTGTCTTCACCAGAACATGACCAAGCTGGCACCCTGATCTTAAATTTCCAGCCTACAGAACAGTGAGAAATAAATTTGTTCATTAAAAACGACTCAGTCTGTGATACTGTTATAGCAGCCTGAATGGACAAAGATAACAGTGGTGTGTGTGTGTGTGCGTACGCGCAAAGTCATGTCCAACTCTTTTTCAACTCCATGGACTGTAGCTAGCCAGGCTCCTCTGTCCATTGGATTTTCCAGGCAAGAATACTGGAATGAGTTACCATTTCCTCCTCCCGAAGATCTTCCCACCCAGAGATGGAACCTGTGTCTCCTGCATTGCAGGCAAATTCTTTACTGCTGAGTCACTAGAGAAGGGACCAAGACATTGAGGTAGTGGGTAATTACAAAGCCCTGACATAGAAAGAGTGGGACATTGAGATTAGAAAAGAACTATTGTAAAGATAGAAACTACAGGATTTGACTGATTGTGAAACAAGGAAGTGGATAGGAACAACCTTTACAAGTATTGACGTAGCCCCAAGACATGACATAAACTGATTGGAAACAACTAGATCCAAGGAGATACTAAAAGATGCTGTTAAAAGGCTGCACTCAATATGCCAGCAAATGTGGAAAACTCAGCAGTGGCCACAGGACTGGAAAAGTTCATTTTCATTCCAATCCCAAAGAAAGGCAATGCCAAAGAATGCTCAAACTACTGCACAATTGCACTCATCTCATATGTCAGCAAAGTAATGCTCAAAATTCTCCAAGCCAAGCTTCAATAGTACTTGAACCATGAACTTCCAAATGCTCAAACTGGATTTTCAAAAGGCAGAGGAACTAGAGATAAAATTGCCAACATCCATTGGATCATTGGAAAAGCAAAGAGTTACAGAAAAACATCCATTTCTGCTTTATTGATTACGCCAAAGCCTTTGACTGTGGATCACAACAAACTGTGGGAAATTCTTAAAGAGATGGGAATACCAAACCACCTGACCTGCCTCCTGAGAAATCTGTATGCAGGACAAGAAGCAACTGTTACAACTGGACATGGAACAATAGGCTAGTTCCAAATTGGGAAAAGAGTACATCAAAGCTGTATATTGTCACCCTGCTTATTTAATGCAGAGTACATCATGAGTAATGACGCAGAGTACATCATGAGAAATGCTGGACTGAATGAACCACAAGCTGGACTCAAGATGGCCGGGAGAAATAACAATAACTTCAGATATGCAAATGACACCACCTTTATGGCAGAAAGTGAAGAACTAAAGAGCCTCTTGATGAAAGTGAAAGAGAAGAGTGAAAAAGTTGGCTTAAAGCTCAACGTTCAGAAAACTAAGATCATGGCATCTGGTCCCATCAGTTCATGGGAAATAGATGGGGAAATAGTGGAAACAGTGACAGACTTTATTTTGGGGGGCTCCAAAATCACTGCAGATGGTGACTGCAGCCATGAAATTAAAAGACGCTTGCTCCTTGGAAGAAAAGTTATGACCAACCTAGACAGCATATTAAAAAGCAGAGACATTACTTTGCCAACAAAGGTCCATCTAGTCAAAGCTATGGTTTTTCCAGTAGGCATGTATGCATGTGAGCGTTCAGTTCAGTCCAGTTCAGTCACTCAGTCGTGTCCAGCTCTTTGCGACACCATGGACCGCAGCACGCCAGGCCTCCCTATCCATCACCAACTCCCGGAGTTCACTCAGACTCATGTCCATCGAGTCAGTGACGCCATCCAACCATCTCCTCCCATCTTCAATCTCTCCCAGCATCAGGGTCTTTTCATGAGAATTGGACTATAAATAAAGCTGAGCACTGAAGAATTGATGCTTTTGAACTGTGGTGTTGGAGAAGACTCTTGAGAATCCCTTGGACTGCAAGGAGATCCAACCAGTCTATCCTGAAGGAAATTAGTCCTGAATATTCATTGGAAAGACTGATGCTGAAGCTGAAACTCGAATACTTTGGCCACCTGATGTGAAGAACTGACTCAATGGAAAAGACCCTAATGCTAGGAAAGATTGAAGGCATGAGGAGAAGGGGACGATAGAGGACGATATGATTGGATGGCATCACCGACTCAACGGACATGAGTTTGAGTAAACTCTGGGAGTTGGTAATGGACAGGGAGGCCTGGCCTCCCAGATTAATATCCTTACCAGTATTAATCTGTACATTTTTGGTTGGCTCTTTTTTGTGCTTAAAATACATCAATTTTAACCAATCAGTTTAAAGGTCAAAATGTTTAGCTTAACATCTTTATGGCTTCTCCTGCTCCTCGTATTAAGTTGCCTCTCTTTTTCATGCCCCCTAGCCATTTTACGGGCTTCCCTGATAACTCAATTGGTAAAGAATCCGCCTGCAATGCAGGAGACCCCCGGTTTGATTCCTGGGTTAGGAAGATCTGCTGGAGAAAGGATAGGCTGCCCACTCCAATATTCTTGGACTTCTCTTGTAACTCAGCTGGTAAAGAATCCACCTGCAATGCAGGAGACCTGGGTTTGATCCCTGGGTCGGAAAGATCCCTTGGAGAAGGGAAAGGCTACCCACTCCAGTATTCTGGCCCGGAGAATTCCATGAACTACATACTCGGTGCGGTTGCAAAGAGTCAGACATGACTGAGTGACTTTCACTTTCACTTTCACTTTCAGCCACTTTACAATGGACCAGATGTATGGGCTAAACATTAATGATCACTAGTTGTTTTTCCCTCCGGTATATGGGAAGTTAATTCAGTTCAGTTCAGTCGCTCAGTCGTGTCCGACTCTTTGCGACCCCATGAATTGCAACATGCCAGGCCTCCCTGTTCATCACCATCTCCCGGAGTTCACTCAGACTCATGTCCATCGAGTCCGTGATGCCATCCAGCCATCTCATCCTCGGTTGTCCCTTTCTCCTCCTGCCCCCAATCCCTCCCAGCATCAGAGTCTTTTCCAATGAGTCAACTCTTCACATGAGGTAGCCAAAGTACTGGAGTTTCAGCTTTAGCATCATTCCTTCCAAAGAAATCCCAGGGCTGATCTCCTTCAGAATGGACTGGTTGGATCTCCTTGCAGTCCAAGGGACTCTCAACAGGCTTCTCCAACACCACAGTTTAAAAGCATCAATTCTTCAGCGCTCAGCCTTCTTCACAGTCCAACTCTCACATCCATACGTGACCACAGGAAAAACCATAGCCTTGACTAGACGGACCTTAGTCAGCAAAGTAATGTCCCTGCTTTTGAATATGCTATCTAGGCTGGTCATAACTTTTCTTCCAAGGAGTAAGCGTCTTTTAATTTCATGGCTGAAGTCACCATCTGTGGTGATTTTGGAGCCCAGATAAATAAAGTCTGACACTGTTTCCACTGTTTCCCCATCTATTTCCCATGAAGTGATGGGACCAGATGCCATGATCTTCGTTTTCTGAATGTTGAGCTTTAAGCCAACTTTTTCACTCTCCTCTTTCACTTTCATCAAGAGGCTTTTTAGCTCCTCTTCACTTTCTGCCATAAGGGTGGTGTCATCTGCATATCTGAGGTTATTGATATTTCTCCCAGCAATCTTGATTCCAGCTTGTGTTTCTTCCAGTCCGGTGTTTCTCATGATGTACTCTGCATATAAGTTAAATAAGCAGGGTGACAATATACAGCCTTGACGTACACCTTTTCCTATTACTGCCCTTCCCTGGATCTGAGTGCTGATAATTTAGCAGACCAAGGACACATTCCAGGAATTCAGGACATAGGGTATAGCTTTAGGTTAATGGACCAAGATGTTTATTAAAAACAAGAATGAGGTCTCAGAGTCCTACAATGACTGCCTAGCAATTTCTACCTATTCCTGTGTCTCTCACTGAATTATTTCTGCCATGAGACATCAAGAAGCCTGAGCTTCATTAAGTCCTAAGACCAGGTGTGTGATCTCAGTCATAAGAACGTGGGTTCAAGTCCCAATCTGAGTTACACAGTTTCAGTTGGACATTTGAAGGAAGAACACAGCTAAAGAAGACAGTTAAAAGTTAGTTCTAAAATTTGGAACTTTAGTGATGAAAAAAAACTAGGGCTATACTGTATGTATAGAGACATATATGAATAAAATTTTTGTTTTGTCTAACACTGCACTCAGTGGTAAAGAATCAACCTGCAATGCAGGAGACAGAGGAGATGCAGGTTTAATCCCTGTGTCAGGAAGATCCCCTGGAGAAGGAAACAGTAATCCACTCCATTATTCTCGCTTGGAGAATCCCACTGACAGAGAAGCCTAGCAGGCTACAGTCCATGGGGTCTCAAAGAGTCGAACACAGCTGAGCACACACATACACAACATGAACGTCTTAGTCCATTCAAGCTGCTATAACAGATATCATAGACTGTGCGACTTTTAACAGAATTTAGGGGATTCCCAAGTGGTGCAGTGGTAAAAATCTGCCTGCCAATGCAGGAGACAGGAGACATGGGTTTGATCCCTAGGTAGGGAATATCTCCTGGAGTAGGAAATGGCAACCCACTTCAATATTCTTTGCCTGGAAAACCTCATGCACAGAGGAGCCTGGTGGGGTACAGTTCATGGGGTTGCAAAGAGTCAGACGTGACTGAGCATCCACACACTCAACACTGCTCTACTGAAAAACATCTAGATGGGCATCTTTAAAGCAAATTTGGAAAACATGATTCAGATAATCTGGTTTAAAATACAGGCAATGTAGCATATTAAAAAATGCATTTGGAGAGGTTTTACAGTTCATAGGGTTGCAACAACAACCAGACCTCAAAGATATGAAAATCATTTTCGAGAAATGGAATACAACAAGTTATATGATCGATAAGAACAGACATTTTGGACAGAGAAACATGGTTTAAAGTTACAAAGGCCAGCAGTTTGAATTTCAGGTACTGAATTACACTGAGTGAAGCTGCTTCACTCAAGGTGTTTAAAGTGAAACAGAGCAGGACCTTATGGGGCTCTCTGGGGTACAAAAGCATTCTGTGTGTTTCTTGTTTTAGGAAACAGACTCCATTCGCCCTCCTTGAGTTCCAAGGTCGTGGTTCCTCATGAAGAAATATATACATAACAATACCTTTGAGTTCCTCTGCAGGAACTAAGGCTCCCACCCAGGTGGAGGATGGTAAATTCAGATGGGAGCTCAAGATTCCTGGAATATTGCCCTGTTACTTCACCACCAACCAATCAGAAGAAACCCACACATCCTACAGCCCTCATCCCAAATTTTGCCTATAAGAACTCTTCCCCCCAAACCAACAGGGAGTTCAGGGGTTTTGAGCATGAGTCACCCATTCTCCTTGCTTGACCCTGCAATAATCCTTTCTCTGCTCCGAGTCCTAACATTTCGATTAACTTGGGCTCACTGTGCATCAGGGAATATGAAATTTGTTCAGTAACAAAAGTGAACAGAGTTAGGAGATGGTGGAGCAGAAGGATGTGCACTCATATCCTCCTGCAAGGGCATCAAAATCACAAACTGTTGAACTACCATCAAGAGGAGGACACTGGAACCTACCTAAAAAAGCTACCCCATCTAGAAAGACAAAGAAGCTGAAACAAGATGTTAGGAGGGGCACAACAACAATAAAATCAAATCCCATACCCACCAAGTGGGTGACCTACAAACTGGATAACAATAATACCAGAGAAGTTCTCCCACTGTTATGAAGGTTTTGAAACCAATGTCAGGCTTCCCAGCCTGGGATCCAACAAAGGGACTAGGAATCCCCAAGGAAATGGACCTTGAAGGCCAGTGGGATTTGATTACAAGACTTCCACAGGACTGGGGGAAAGAGAGAATCCAATCTTGGAGGGCACAAACAAAACCTTATACCCACTAAAACTCAGGAAAGGAGCAGTGACTCCACAGGAGACTGAACCAAAACTACCTGCTAGTGTTAGAGGGTCTCCTGTGGAGGTGTTGGTCAGCAGCGGTTCACCTCAGGGACAAGGGCACTGGCAGCAGCATTCTGGGAAGGCTCCCCCTTGGCATAAACCCTCTTGGAGGTCGCCATTAACTCAACCATGGTGACCATGGGAGCTGGGTCACCTCAGGCCAAAAAAACTACCAGGGAAGGAGTGCAGTGCAACCTCTGGATTAAATAAATCCAGAGATAATCGGATTAAAGCTTTACTGAGCCAGGCCCTGCCAACCAGAGCAGTTCAGTTCAGTTCAGTCACTCAGTCGTGTCCAACTCTTTGCGACCCCATGAATCGCAGCATGCCAGGCCTCCCTGCCCATCACCAACTCCCGGAGTTCACTCAGATTCACGTCCATCGAGTCAGTGATGCCATCCAGCCGTCTCATCCTCTGTCACCCCCTTCTCCTGCCCCCGATCCCTCCCAGCATCAGAGTCTTTTCCAATGAGTCAACTCTTTGCATGAGGTGGCCAAAGTACTGGAGTTTCAGCTTTAGCATCATTCCTTCCAAAGAAATCCCAGGGCTGATCTCCATCAGAAGACTTGCCTAATTCTTTGTAGGTTGGAAGTGGTGAAAGTGAAAAGTGAAAGTGTTAGTCATTCAGTCGAGTCTGACTCGTGACCCTATAGACCATAGCCCACCAGGCTCCTCTGTCCATGGAATTCTCTAGGCAAGAATACTGGAATGGGTTGCCATTTCCTTCTCCAGGGGATCTCTCTGACCCAGGGACTGAACCTGGGTCTCCTGAATTGCAGGCAGATTCTTTGCCAACTGAGCCCCCAGGGAAGTGGTGAACTCAGGATTCAACCCCAAGCATTGGAGTTCCCACAGTCTCCATGTGTCACAGTTTCCCAAGGCCATAGGCTAAACTGAAGAAGGTAAGATTTGCCTTTGGGCATTTTCAGCTGTCTTTTATCAGTGCTTTCTCACCATTCCTGTGTTGGCAACCATGATGTGCCACCCAGATCCCCCTTCAAGAACAAAGGACTTACTTCCCTCACTGCTAGCAGTGCTGCTGGCTGCAGTGCCTCAGCAGGAAGAGAATAATTGCCTCTGCTGAAGAGGCCTGCCCTACTCAAGGCAACTCCTCTTGCCAGGGCTGCCCACATCTAATGACTGATCAATGTGAAGATATAAAGGCCTACTCACCCTGGTCCTGACTCTGAAGAATGAGTTCAGCTTCAGAAATCACCAGCGAGTTGGCTGAGGCCTGCATTCAGATTGCACTGCAGGTCAGCTTCTCCCTCAGACTAATCATGTTTCTTTCCCATTCTTTCGCCTTCCTACAGGTGTTGATCTCCCTAATAAACCTTTATACTAATCTCTGCTTCAGAGTCAGTGTTTTTTGAAACCCAACCTCTAACACCATGTACAATTCATAGACCTGAATTTCAGGCATCTGTTAAACTGAGCCCTACCAAAAGGTAAACTGATAGGAAATCATCTTTCTCAAAGATAACTTGCATTTTAAGAAGGTCTCAGGCTGAAAACTCTAAGATTCCTAGAAAGAAGCCTTTAATGATTAAATAAATATAGTAAGTGCTAGTTTCTAAGCTGGATTTGGAAATTATTGTGGACCACTGCATGTTTTATGAGTTGATTTTTTAATTGAAGGATAATTGCTTTACAGAATTTTGTTTTTTTCTGTCAAACCTCAACATGAATCAGCCATAGGTATACATATAGCCCCTCCCTTTTGAACCTCCCTCCCACCCCTCTAGGTTGATACAGAGGCCCTGTTTGAGTTTCCTGAGACATACAGCAAATTCCCATTGGCTATCTATTTTACATATGGTAATGTAAGTTTCCATGTTACCCTCTCCATACATCTCACCCTCTCCTCCCCTCTCCCCATGTCTGTAAGTCTATTCTCTGTTTCTCCACTGCTGCCCTGCAAATAAATTCTTAAGTACCATTTTTCTAGATTCCATATATATGCATTAGTAAACGATATTTATCTTTCTCTTTCTGACTTACTTCACTCTGTATAATAGGCTTTAAGTTCATCAATCTAATCAGAACTGACTTAAATGCATTCCTTTTCATGGCTGAGTAATATCCCATTGTGTATATGTACCACAACTTCTTTATCCATTCATCTGTCAATGGATATGGGTTGATTTTTAAGACTATATTTTAAGAACAATTTATAAATCATAGTAATTTGCATCATGTAGTATTTTCATCTTTTCTGAGATTTTTCCATAAGTTTTGACCATCCACGATATGGCAGGCAGCCACTGTGTGCTAATGAATACAAAGCTGAGACAGAATTCCTGTTCTCAAGAACCTCACAGTCTAGCAGGGTCAACTGGCATCTAAATAACTGTCACACGGTAAGTGCTACAGCAGAGCCATTTAAAGTGCAATGAAAACACAGAGGGAGAATTATGCCTGCTGGAGAATGACTGAATCAGAAAACGTCTCAGATGGAGTCTTATATAAGCTGATCCCTAAAGAATTAACCAAAATCTCTTTATAGCAAGAATCGTGGTGAAGGAGGTGGGCACTCTAGGCCAAGGAACTAACCTCTGCAAAACCACAGAAAGCATGAGACTGGATAGTGTGTGGGAAACACAGTGCAGATAGTTTAAGATGAGTGGTGCCAGGGAAGCAAGACTAGCAAAAGTCATTTCAAGCCAGTTTGAGAAGGGCTTTGAATGTCATGCTTAAGTGTTAGACTTTAGCCTACAGAGCAGTTGCCTAATACATTGAGGTAAGTCACATGATCAGATTTATATTTAAGAATATAAATTTGAGCAAAGAGGAAGTAAGGAGACCAACTAGGAAGGCTGCTCTTCCCTAATCTCACTGAGGAATAGCAAAGGTTTGTACTGGCAGGAAGAATTACGCAGGTGCTACTATCATTCTATATAAGAAATGAGAGAATGAGGTCATTAAAACAGAATCACCCTGCATTGCTGGAGGATTCTTAACCCCTGAGCTAGAAGGGAACAGAAGAATGGGTAAAGAAGATGTGGTACATATAAACAATGGAATATTATTCAGCCATTAAAAAGAATGAAATAATGCCATTTGCAGCCACATGGATGGATCTGCTGCTGCTGCTGCTGCTAAGTCGCTTCAGTAGTGTCTGACTCTGTGCAACCCCATAGACGGCAGCCCACCAGGTTCCCCCGTCCCTGGGATTCTCCAGGCAAAAATACTGGAGTGGGTTGCCATTTCCTTCTCCAATGCAGGAAAGTGAAAAGTGAAAGTGAAGTCACTCAGTGGTGTCCGACTCTTCGAGACCCCATGGACTGCAGCCCACCAGGCTCCTCCATCCATGGGGTTTTCCAGGCAAGAGTACTGGAGTGGGGTGCCATCACCTTCTCCAATGGATGGACCTAGAGAGTGTCATAATGAATGAAGTAAGTCATACAGAGAAGGAGAAATATCATATGACATCCCTTGTAACTGGAATCTAAAAAAAAAAGAATGATACAAATGAACTTACTCACAAAATAGACTCACAGACTCATAAAATGAACTTATGGGGAAAGGGATAGTTAGGGACTTTGGGAAGGTCACGTATACACTGCTATATTTTAAATGGATAACCAACTTATTGTATAGCACATGGAACTCTGCTCAATGTTGTGCCAGCCTGGATGGGAGGGGGGGTTTGGGAGAGAATGGATACGTGTGTATACATGGCTGAGTCCTTTTATTATTCACCTGAAACAACTACCACAGCATTGTTAATCGACTATACCCCAATACGAAATGTTAAAGTTTAAAAAATGCATACATATATAATGGAATCACCTAAGGGTTCCTGATTGCTCCTTAAGATCACTTGGGAGAGGTTTTAAAAAATGAACACTCCAGTCTCACCCCTAATTAAATCAAAATCACTAGAATGAAGCCTGGCATTAGGAAGATCCTAATGTGTAACCAATTCTGACTTACTGGAAAAGACTCTGATGCTGGGCAAGATTGAAGGCAGGAGGACAAGGGGACAATAGAGGATGAGATGGTTGGATGGCATCACTGACTCAATGGACATGAGTTTGAGTACGTTCCAGGAGTCCATGGGGTTGCAAAGAGTAGGACAAGACTGAGTGACTGAACTGAACTGAATGTGTAACCAGGGTTGAAAACCTCTAGTACAACCGATAAATGAGAAGTCTAAGGAAAACCACTCTGAGCATGGCTGTCCCAACTAACTATGTCATCCTGGAGAATCCAGAAAGTATCCGTTGTTGCTAACACTTCAAACAGTAAAATGGGACCTGAAAAATGATTGTGTAGCTTATTTATTCACAACAGTTACTGTGAACTGGCATTAATTTAAAAAAGAAGTACGTCTCTATGTAAGAATCAAATAAATTCATAATCCTATTCAGAACTAGGCCAAACCACACCTTTGTCTAGATCAGAAAAAGCAATGATAAATCTAAGTTTATATAACTTGTGATTTGTTATGCCCTGTAAAATGTCTAATATAAATGCACTAGGATGTTAAATGTGTGCCAGATACCTAACGAAGACATTTCTAACATAGAAAGTGGTAAAAGAGACTTAAATTTCTTTGTTCTGCCCTCTTTCTGTCTTTCCTTCTTCTTGTCTCTTTCTTAAATAGGAGGTAGGAGACTGACATGCTCAAAGGCACAATTTTTGAAGCCAGTCAGATCTAGGTTTTGGCTCGTTGTTTTCTTTTTTGGCTGTGCTGGATCTTCATTGCTTTTTGAGGGCTTTCTCTAGTTGTGGAGAGCAGGGCTACTCTTCATTGCAGTACGCGGGCTTCTCTTTGCAGTGGCTTCTCATTGTGGAGCACAGGCTCTAGGTGTACAGGCTTCAGATGTGGCTCATGAGCTTAGCTGCTTCTCAGTATGTGAAATCTTCCTGGACCAGGGATTGAACCTGTGTCCCCTGCATTGGCAGGCAGAGTCTTACCCACTGTACCACCAGGGAAGCCCCCAGACCTAGGTTTTGAATCTACATTTTGTTACTTACTAATTTCAGGTTTGAACAAGTAACCTCCCTTGTTCAAGCTGTAATTTCTTTGACTGTATAATGGTGATAACAGGAACAACATCATAGGATTCTTTTGAGAGTTTGTATATAATTTTCAAATATTTATTTATGTATTTATTTGGCTGCACTGGGTCTTAGTTGTGGCATACAGGATCCTTAGTTGCGGTATGCAAACTTATTTGTGGCGTGTGGGATCTAGTTCCCTGACCAGGGACCGAACCCTGGCCCTTGGCATTGGGAGCACAAAGTCTTAGCCACTGGACCACCAAGGACGTCCTGAGAGTTAAACTTTAACATGCATCAAAATCTTTAACATAGCAGTTGACATTTCTATGTATATGGCTTGGTTCCTGCACTTAAGGAACTAACAAATTAGAGCTGTAGAGCTACTAGTTCCTCCAAGAGGAGGCAAAGACCCCAACACAATGGGCTAGATCAGGAAAGACATTAGCAAGGGAGATTTGTGATCTGGATAGATTGGGTGTCTGTATCTACTATCTAGTTAGCTAGCTGGGTATTCAGTAATTTTTCTAACTTAAAAAAAAAGGTATATTTAAATTTTAAACAAATAATAAATATTTATTGTAAGAAAAATAAGAAAATACACAAAGTAGAAAAATAAAATTTCCACAATTTTCAACTCAGGGTAACTGAGATTAATACTTTGGTGATTAGTATTCATTAAATATCTAGGTGCCTTTGTCTTACCAAGATAGAATCATACTGTTTTAGCAACTTGGTTTTTCCACACAACAATATGTTGGGCCAATATCATCCCAAGTCAATAAGAATGCCTCTCTGACAGTGGCTCTCAAATTGTGGACTCAAGATCTTTTTATACTCTTAAAATTTAGGTAACTCAAAAATTTTCTATTTATGTTGATTTGTTGACATCTACTGTATTAGAAACTAAAACTGAGTAAAATTTACAAATAACAATTTGTTTAAAATAAACTGCCAATCTATGTTAAAATAAATAACATTTGTAAATGAAAAACAGGTTTTCCAAAACAAAAAGTGTGGCCATGTTTTACATTTTTGCAAATCTTTTTAATAGAAGACAACTGGGTTCTCATATCTGTTTCTTCAATCTACTGTAATATGTTGTTTTAGTTCAAAGATATGAAGACACTCTGGCCTCAAACAAATACATAGTTGGAAAAAGGAGTGTGTTTTCAAATAACTGTGGATATTACTCTTTGAAGCTATACCAGAACTGGTCCAACAGCAAAATCTTAAAGATTAATTTAATGTGGAATCTGAAATTTTTATACTCCAAAACATTGAATTCTACTAGTCTCTTTAGCAATTTGAACAGATCTTTTACCCATGCTGGATTTCATAACATCCTGTATTTGTCATTTAGAAAATATTGGTTCATTGACTTATATGGATCTTCCAAATGTCAATACTTTTCATTATACAGTACTACACAATATTGTTTTAATATCCCACCAAATTCACTAAGACTTTGTCAAATTCACAGCAGCAGACACAAGTTCTCCACAAAACATTCACTTGAAAGCTAGAATTTTATTGCAGACAAAAAATATCTTCCTTGAAGAGAAAGGCTTATTTTTCATATCTGAGAAAATGCCTGCCAAATACCTAAGTCTGAATAACTGTAGATTATCTGTCAGCTGTTTTAAATAAATATAGTGTTCCATGATAAAGGTGGCTGGTTCAGCTAGCAACTCTATCACAGAAGTGCTTTTCTTCAAGTCAATCACAACACTTTGGATATAGCAGAAAAGCTTTAGGTATACTTCCCTGTTCATTATACAGAATATTAGAAGACTATCAGATTGAGATTTAATGAAATTAGTAATTTTTACTGTTGCATCAAGAACATTGTTAAGGAAAACAGGCTCCTCACCCTCCCCACCCCCATCCTTTTTAAGCAAGAGAAAGAAAGGTGATGAGGAAATAACTAGTGACTTCGGTGACTAGTTGCTGTTGGTGTCACAGCCTTTATTTTGTGCTGTGGCCAACAGTTTCACCCACCATTGCTTCTGCAACAGTAATTACAAATACAAACATGTTTTTCTAAAAAAAAGCACATAACTTCTTCACCATTACCACAAAAAGTTTTTACCTCACAAACTTTCCCAGTCTTAGGAACCCTCATGGGGTCTGTGGACCACACTTTAAGAACCAACATTCTATAGTACTTTTAAACACTGCAGTGTATTACATTGTATGTGTGACCATAGTTTAGCCAGTGTCCTTTATTGAGGGCATCCAAGTTATTTGTAATTTTTCTCCATTGCCAATAATGACTGGAGAAGGCACTGGCATCCCACTCCAATACTGTTGCCTGGAAAATCCCATGGATAGAGGAGACTGGTAGGCTGCAGTCCATGGGGCCTTGAAGAGTCAGACACGACTGAGAGACTTCACTTTCACTTTTTACTTTCATGCTTTGGAGCAGGAAATGGCAACCCACTCCAGTGTTTTTGCCTGGAGAATCCCAGGGATGGGGGAGCCTGATGGGCTGCCATCTATGGGGTTGCAGAGTCAGACACGACTGAAACGACTTAGCAGCAGCAGCAACTTACTAGTTAGGTTTTTCCATATATTTATAAAAATTGATGAGTATTTATGTATGTTGTCCAATTTCAAAATTGGAAGCCTTCTTGGGATTGTATCCTTTGGTCTGAGTGTGTAGGAATTTCTACCCCCCTTTTTTTTTTTCACTTTTAAAATTTGTTTATTTTTATGTGTAAATTTTTAATTTTGATGAAATTGCCTATCTTTTTTGAAATTACCCACCCAGTCTTTTTGGAGAAGGAAATGGCATTCTTGCCTGGGAAACCCCATGGACAGAAGGCCCTAGTGGGCTATGGTCCATGGGGTTCCAAAGACTTAGACGTGACAGCGATTAAATCGGAGAGGGAAATGGCAACCCACTCCAGTATTCTTGCCTAGAGAATCCTGTGGACAGAGGAGCCTGGTGGGCTGCTGTCCATGGGGTCGCACAGAGTAGGACACAACTGAAGCCACTTAGCATGCATGCATGCACCCAGTCTTTTTATATTATTTGTCTCTATTTTCTGCCTTGTAATATTTTCTATATTGTATATTTTCTGGCTTTTCTGTCATGCTTTAAAAAGCCTTCTCCATCCCAATATTATAAAATGTATTTACTTCTTACTTTCTTAAAGCAGTTAACACCTCAATTCTTTACTTTTATATACTATTTGAGATAAAGATCTAATTTAATCTTTTCCCAAATAGTTAACTACTATTCATTCATTCCAGAGCGTTAGGAGCTTTATTTTTTCCTTTTGTTAAAAAATACATTTTAAAATTACTTAATTTGTCAACAATTTAGTACACTACAGAAGACTCTCCTGTTTCTCAGAATCGTTGATAGTTTGCTCTGTTCCCTTTCAACACTGTTTCTTTCGCATTTAAAATATAGCTATTTAGAAAGCAATGGCAACCCACTCCAGTACTCTTGCCTGGAAAATCCCATCGACTGAGGAGCCTAGTAGGCTCCAGTCCATGGGGTCGCTACGGGTCAGGACACGACTGAGCGACTTCACTTTCACTTTTCACTTTCACTCATTGGAGAAGGAAGTGGCAGCCCATTCCAGTGCTCTTGCCTGGAGAATCCCGGGGACGGGGGAGCCTAGTGGGCTGCCGTCTATGGGGTCGCACAGAGTCAGACACGACTGAAGCGACTTAGCAGCAGCAGCAGCAGCAACAAAATGTAGCTAAGCGCCAAAACATGGTTTGCGGCAACTTGATTGCTTTCCCCTCCCATTTATCTTTACTGTATCACATAGAGCTACTCTGTTCTTTTCAAGAGCTACGGGATGTTCCATAATGCGGACATACCACGTTTATTTCATCTTTCCTCTACCGATGAATGACTACGTTTCCAAGTTTTATTTCTTCCATCTCTCCCAAGAACTGCTGGGGTACAAGCTTTCTTGCGCGCATGTGGAAGTGCCCACAGGTTACATTCCTAAAGAGAGCTTAACTTTTTAGCTTTTTTTTTTTTTTTTTTCATTTTTGTGGGCTCTGGAGAACCAGTGCAGGTACTTCGGGAAGCAAAACACACCCACAACAAACCGACTAGAAAGAGACCCATGGCGGGTTCTCACTTAGCTTCTAGTGTTTTGGTTTTTTTTTTTTTTCCTTTCATAATGGACGTTGAATCTGCTTTTTACCTCGTAGGTGCAACAGTTCCCACCATCGAAACCAGCAGTACACTCATTCACTCAGCCAACAAGCCCAGTAACTAAGAAAACAGGGGAAGCCTCCAGCCGCACAAGCCGTGACGCCGGCTTCCGGGAAGCGGACCGGAAGTCGCTCTTTGATTCTGCGTCAAACCCAACTTCAGGGGCCGTCGTAAAAGTGTCGCCCCTTGTTTCTGAGACCGGCCACAGGTTTCCGCTCGCCTTTGGCTAGGGGTCTGGAACTGCGGGCGTCAGTTTCCCTCAAGATGGCGGACGAGGAGGCTGGGGACACAGAGAGGATGGAAGTCAGCACGGAGTTGCCGCAGACCCCTCAGCAACTGGCGTCTGTAAGTCCCTGAAGGCCAGTTCCTTTTGTAACCTCCCCCCACCCCCGCCCCAGTCCCTTCCTACCGCGCTCACGCGGATGTGGGGCTTCACCCGTTATGGTAGCTACGGGAATGGGGAGTCGTATGGATTGATCTGGATGGAAGCCACAGAATAAAAAGTTAGTCATCACTCACCTTCCTGCCGGCCAGGTCTCTGGAATATAATGACTTTGTAATTTGTTAGCCTTGACAAGTTCAAGCATGTCTCTCCTGACGTGGAAAGAAATAGTAATGTTATTAGATGATCCGGTATGGGGGTTTTGGAGGACGAGCCATTTTCCGATAGACGCAGTGTTAACCCCTCCAGACGATAGGAGTCCAGGACGCTGCACCTAGTGTTGTATTGCATAGCTGCCTGGGTGGGGCCTGATAGTGGCAGGGAATGCTGCCACTGTCAACTCATGTCAAGATACGGTGGGTAGCACATCGTTGTAGTATCTTTAGAACCCAGGCCCAGTCCTCAGTGGAGAAACCCGTCTTCTGCCGTTGTTTTTTAAGGTGAAAAAGAGATGTTCAGACATTTCAGGTCAGAGCGATACCATTAATTAATATCGGCATCTACACTTTTCCCTTATATTTGGGGGTGGGGAGGATGAGAAGGCAGAGATAGTAAATTTGAGTCAGTAGTCTGACTACCGGGAGAAAGCTTACTAAGGAGGATAAGAGGTAGGGGGCAACACTTGGGAATGTTCTGGATGTCCCCAGGCACCTAGTGGGGAAATAACATAGAAAATACTCAAATATTGGTCACCGCTTGATGTTGTTTTATTGATTGGCCTTTATTAGTGCATGTAGAAAAGTGGGATGTGCTCTTCTTTCTGATGTTTCTTTGGTTTGCAGTTTTAATAAAAGCACTTTTTAAAGTATTTTACCCCTGCAGACACTTGAGTTTTGTTTTATGAGAGAACAGAGTGAGCTCCAGAAATAAGAGTCCACTTCAGGGACTGAAGAGACTGGCTGGAAGGTAAAAATCAGGTGGGGAAGAAGTTGGAATAAGGGTTTGGCCATCAGCTAGGGCAGTGCTTGCAACCATCCTCTAACCTAAGTAGCAGTTCAACCTCATTTCACCCTATTAAAGGAGGAAGCATATGTTTGGGGTGATAAGAAGTAAGAAGATAGGGAAACTTTAGAAGCAGCTGAAACATCTGATCATAATGTAAACCTGTGCATTTTACATCTTCGAAGGAGCGGAGAACCTGTGCTGTGGTCAGAAGTGTTCCTGTAGTTTTGTGTTGCTAAAGATGACAAGCGTTTATTTAAAGCTTTGAGATGTTAATTCCTTGCAGGTGATGCATTAAACCTCATCAGTCTAGACTGGATTTACTTAGAACAGTAGATAATGGTACAGGAGTCCAGCTGGAATTATGTTGCAAACTCTTCAAGATACATTAGATTTCTTTGGGCAAGACTTTAAGTTTTGTAAGATAGTAGGTAGATGACCGGAAAAGGCAGTGGCACCCCACTCCAGTACTCTTGCCTGGAAAATCCCATGGATGGGGGAGCCTGGTGAGCTGCAGTTCATGGGGTCGCTAAGAGTCAGACACGACTGAGCGATTTCACTTTCACTTTTCACTTTCATGCATTGGAGAAGGAAATGGCAACCCACTCCAGTGTTCTTGCCTAGAGAATCCCAGGGATGGGGGAGCCTGGTGGGCTGCCGTCTATGGGGTCACACAGAGTTGGACACGACTGAAGCGACTTAACAGCAGCAGAGACACTAGTAAGTGCTCAAATTTTAGTACAAGAGACAGTGAATGAAGACCTGTGACTGGTAAGCTTCTGGATTACTTTTTTGGCTTGAATCTGTCTACCTACTTTAGGATGCCAGACATCTTCCTACTTTCCTGTTCTTTTTAAAAATTCCATCTTCAATTTTATCCTGACTGTGGAGTAAGATACAAGCTCTCCAGTTTACTTATTCTTTTTCATTAAGCAAAGCAGGCACAGAGATTCTTTAACATTTAAATAATTTGAATTTAAATCGCCATTGGGAGGCAGGGGAAAACAAAAATAGTAAATATGTGACAGTTACAAAGGTTTAAGAAATCGTATCAATTCCATTAGAGTCTTGTCCCTGTGTATTATTATGTCTATTTTTCTTATATCAAACTTCCTTCTTAGAAAGTTTTTTTTTGTCATATTGCTATCAACAGGCATGAAGTTTCTCAAATTTCTGATGTCACATAACATGCAATTAGAATGTTCAGTTCAGTTCAATCGCTCAGTCATATCCAACTCTCCAACCCCATGGACTGTAGCCCGCCAGGCCTCCCTGTCCATCACCAACTCCCGGAGTTTACCCAAACTCATGTCCATTGAGTCGGTGATGCCATCCAACCATCTCATCCTCTGTCATCCCCTTCTCCTCCTGCCCTCAATCTTTCCCAGCATCAGGGTCTTTTCAAATGAGTCA
Source organism: Budorcas taxicolor (assembly GCF_023091745.1). NCBI lineage: Eukaryota > Metazoa > Chordata > Mammalia > Artiodactyla > Bovidae > Budorcas > Budorcas taxicolor. The sequence goes on along the minus strand of NC_068919.1, from coordinate 36,831,289 downwards.
GCTCTTCACATTAGGTGACCGAAGTATTGGAGTTTGAGCTTCAACATCAGTCCTTGCAGTGAACACCCAAGACTGATCTCCTTTAGGATAGGCTGGTTGGATCTCCTTGCAATGCAAGGGACTCTCAAGAGTCTTCTCCAACACCACAGTTGAAAAGCATCAATTCTTCAGCACTCAGCTTTCTTTACAGTCCAATTCTCATACCCATACATGACTACTGGAAAAACCATAGGCTTGATTAGATGGACCTTTGTGGGCAAAGTAATGTCTTTGTTTTTTAATATACTGTCTAGGTTGGTCATAACTTTCCTTCCAAGGAATAAGCGTCTTTTAATTTCATGGCTGCAGTCACCATCTGCAGTGATTTTGGAGCCCAAAAAAATAAAGTCAGCTACTGTTTCTCCATCTATTTGCTATGAAGTGATGGGACCAGATGCCGTGATCTTACTTTTCTGAGTGTTGAGCTTTAAGCCTACTTTTTCACTCTCCTCTTTCACTTTCATCAAGAGGGTCTTTATTTCCTCTTCACTCTCTGCCATAACGGTGGTGTCATCTGCATATCTGAGGCTATTGATATTTCTCCCAGCAATCTTGATTCCAGCTAGTGCTTCCTCCAGCCCAGCGTTTCTCATGATATACTCTACATATAAGTTAAATAAGCAGGGTGACAACATACAGCCTTGATGTACTCCTTTCCCAATTTGGGACCAGTCTGCTGTTCCATGTCCAGTTCTAACTGCTGCTTCCTGGCCTGCATACAGATTTCTCAAGAGGCAGGTCAGGTGATCTGGTATTCCCATCTCTTTCAGAATTTTCCACAGTTTATTGTGATTCACACAGACAAAGGCTTTGGCATAATCAATAAAGCAGAAATAGATGTTTTTCTGGAACTCTCTTGCTTTTTCAACGATCCAGTGGATGTTGGCAATTTGATCTCTGGTTCCTCTGCCTTTTCTAAAACCAGCTTGAACATCAGGAAGTTCACGGTTCACGTATTGCTGAAGCCTGGCTTGGAGAATTTTGAGCATTACTTTGCTGGCATGTGAGATGAGTGCAATTGTGCAGTAGTTTGAGCATTCTTTGGCATTGCCTTTCTTTGGGATCGGAATGAAAACTGACCTTTTCCAGTCCTGTGGCCACTGCTGAGTTTTCCAAATTTGCTGGCATATTGAGTGCAGCACTTTTCACAGCATCATGTTTTAGGATTTGAAACAGCTCAACTGGAATTCCATCACCTCCACTAGATTTGTTTGTAGTGATGCTTCCTGAGGCCCACTTGACTTCCCATTCCAGGATGTCTGGCTCTAGGTGAGTGAGCACTCCATCGTGATTATCTGGATCGTGAAGATCTTTTTTGTACAGTTCTTCTGTGTATTCTTGCCACCTCTTCTTAATATCTTCTGCTTCTGTTAGGTCCATACCATTTCTGTCCTTTATTGAGCCTATCTTTGCATGAAATGTTCCCTTGGTATCTCTGGTTTTCTTGAAGAGATCTCTAGTCTTTCCCATTCTATTATTTTCCTTTATTTCTTTGCATTGATTGTTGAGGGAGGCTTTCTTATCTCTCCTTGCTATTCTTTGGAACTCTGCATTCAAATGGGTATATCTTTCGTTTTCTCCTTTGCTTTTCGCTTCTCTTCTTACCACAGCTATTTGTAAGGCCTCAATGTTAGAATATTAGAAATAATGGCTATGAATTATTGGATGTTTATTAGGTTAGCCATTGCTTAAGAATCATTAGGGGGCTTGATTCTGTAGGTCTGGGCTGGGGTCTGAGAATTTTCATTTTCCCAAGCATGCCCTTTGAATGTAGTCCTGGTCTGTGGGCCACACTTAAAGTTAAGGCTTAGCCAGAAAAATTTGGAAATTCTCAGTGTGGAGTTGACAGTTGAGGTTGTGGGGATGGATAAGATCTTTGAGAAGGAGGGTGTGTGTGTGTGTGTGTGTATAGATACACAGAGAGAGACAGTTGAAGAGAGAGGGAGGAAGCGAGGGAGAAGAGGAGGGAGACAGGAATGATTAAATTTCAGGGATAGGCAGTGGAGAAGGACCTAGAAAGGAAGCAGCCAAGCAGGTAGGAGATGAGAGTAGTGCAGTGTCATAGGCAGTAGTTTCTGAGAGAAGGTGCTTTACTGGGTCTAGGAAGTGAAGACTGACAGCGGTTGGGAATGTGTAGTATGTGGAGTGGTCTGACAGAACATCTGCCTTCTGTCTTCATTAACTGGATTTTTTTTTATTAAGTCCATCTCAAAAGATGCCTCCTGATACAGTACTAAACTCTGTTCTTTTCCCTGTGTTCATCCTCTGTCCATGTGATTTCATTCAGTTCTGTGGCTTTAAATACCATCTGTATTCATTCAGTTCCCAAATTTATATCTCTGGGTCATCTCACTTCTGAGCAGCACAATCACAGACCCAGCTGCCTTCCTGATATATCCACTTGGATGTCTGAAAAGTGTTTCAAATGGAGGAGCAATTAGGAAGCAACTACAGTAACCAAGCCATAGCTGATGGTGGCTTGTGCTAGAGCAGTGTCACTGGAGATGAAGAGAAGTGGGTGGATTGGAGAGAGATTTTGGAAGTATGGTAGAAGTAGAAAGATTTGTTTATGGATTAGGCAAGACAGAGAAGGGAAGAAACATGACATCTGGATCCCCAGTTTTTGACTTAAGCATTCATGGCCATGTCTTTGTCATATACTGTGAGGAAAGACCAAGTTTGGGGAGGGCAACGAGGGGAGGCAGATTAAGTTTTGTTATCCCTGTCTCAGTTAGGTGACACTTCCCTGATAGCTCATGAAGGCAGACCATTCTTTCCCCACTCCACCTGTCTAGTCCTAGCCACCATCTGTTGCCTGGGCAACTGCAGTGGTCTCTTAGCTTCTGTTTTTGCCCTCTTCCAGTCCATCCTCCACAGAGCAATCAGAGTAATCTTTTAAAGACTAAATCAGATCATGTCAATCTCCTGCCTAAATCCTTGGTTTCCTGTCTACTTGGAATAAAATCTAAACTCATTACAAGTTCTTCCGGATCCTGCCTGATCCAGTCCGTTCATCTCCCCTCATCTCTGTTACTTTCTTCATCCACTTTTAGCTATCCTAGTTTCTAAAATAAGTCCAATCTCTGTCTTACTTCAAGGGCTGTACCTTTGCTTGCTGTTCTTTGTAGTATTTTTCCTCTGCCTTTTCTTGATACTTGTCTAAAGATGGGTTCCTCTTACAATTCTCTGTCAAAGCACTCTGTTTATTTCCTTCACTGTACTTATTATGATCTGTAATTATTGTATTGTCTTTATTGTCTAAATGTCTATTTCTGAAAAAAAAAAACAACAAAAAAAAAACAAAAAAGTCTGTTTCTTGTACCAGGATGTCTGATTTGTTCACTGATCTGTTCTGGTATATGCTTGATAAAGCAGACATTTATATACTCATAATGAATAAAGCGACTTCACTTTCACTTTTCACTTTCATGCATTGGAGAAGGAAATGGCAACCCACTCCAGTGTTCTTGCCTGGAGAATCCCAGGGACAGGGGAGCCTGGTGGGCTGCTGTCTATGGGGTCTCACAGAGTCGGACACGACTGAAGCGACTTAGCAGCAGCAGCGATGAATAAAAGAGAATCCACATAAGTGATTTGTTTAGCAAGATTGTAGTGGTTGGGGAGGGAGATTACGGGTGGAGGATGAGAGGTGAATGAGGGACATATTAGGATAGTGGCTAACCTTGGAGTCTGGGATGAATGGGAGGTAAGGAAAGCCAAAACAGGAGTTCTGGGGGAATTGGTAAGATTCGAGGTGGTAAAGGTTATGGAATTGACATAAGTGGAAGGACTGCAGATGATGGTCATAAAGGGGAATTTGGGAGTTTGAGAAACATTTGGAGGCACACCAGGTTTTTTGTAGTGGGAGAGCCAGGTTGGATGCACCACTGTGCATTCCTTGCATACTCCTTTTGTATGTAGCGTGTCTTGGGCTATACGCAACATTCCTGTTGATTGTCTGTCTGTCTTTCTAGACAGTAAACTCCTTAAGAACATGAAGTGTTTCTTGTTCACGTCTGTATCTCCGATACCTAGCACAGTGCTTCAAATTTTTTATTGAGTGTGTGAATTTTAATGAATGAATGAGTGAAAGAGTTAAAAGACATAAGTGGAAGAAAAGGTAATAGGAGTTGAAGGGGTTAAGAGATAATGAAGCTTAAAAGTTTAAAATTGAGGAAGGATTTAAAAACTATCAACATTATGGAGGTATGATTTATGTACATAAAATGCATCCATTTTAGGTCTTTTTTGTTTGGCCTTAGTTCCCCAACCAGAGATTGAACCCAGGCGGTTGGCAGTGAAAGCATGAAGTCCTAACCACTGGACCACCAGGGAATTCTCCATTTGAAGTGTTTGATTGATGAGTTTTGACAAATGTATATACCTGTGTAACTACCACCACGTTAGAATGAAGGACATTTCTATTGCTGCTGAAGTTATTTTGTGCCCAAATGGGGAGATTTGGGTTTGTTTGATTTTTTTTTTCTCCAAGTTTATTATTGTTATGTTTGTGCAGTAATCATTATGAAAAATCAAAGAAAAGTTATCTGCACTCTCATGTGTGTAGGGGATCTTTAAAAGATAACATAGTCTTTTGTTGATAGTTGACTCTAAAATGTTGAGAGGAGGAGTGAGAAGTTATATACCATTTTCAGTGTGGAGACATTTTTCCTTAGACATTTGTATATATTGTTTTAGGCCAGAGCACAGCTTTCTGTAGTAAGAGCAAACTTAGAGTAAGAAGACAAAGATGAAAACGAAAGTCTATTGAGTCCCCTTTCCCACCAGATCATAGCAGGGCCTAGAGCCTGTTGGTTTTTTTCCATAAGCATCTCCTAATTTCTCTTGTAGACAGCTAGGGAAAATTCTGATTTTCAGTACCAAATTCTGTAGAGTCATAAACGAAATTCTAAAACTACAAGTCAAGAGTGACAGCTTCAGTCCTTCTAGTAACTTACTATAGATGAACTGGTGCTTGAGAGTAACTGCTTATGTTTAATAACAGACATTGTCCTACAAATAAAGAGGTTTTTATTCTCAGCAGTGCATAGAGAGTCTGTCTGGCTAGATGTGTATATAAATCAGTGACACAGAATAAACCAATGTAGTATCTGCCCGTCCTTTATGTGTGCTGGCTTTGAGGGTTACCTTAGATTTCTTTGAAAGCGTTAATCATATGTTGGGCTCTGTGAAACAATTTTCTCTAAGCTTTTAACTCAGATGGCTTAAAACAGACTGTTAAGGCCTCTTTAGTCCCAAATGATTCCTATGATCTCCTTCCTACGTGTTCTTCCAAGATAATGTGATTAACATACCTCCTATTGAAGAACCAATAGTTATTTGGTGAGTCTGTTATTTAAAAGCATTTGGTACAGTCCTTTTTTTTTTTTTTTTTTTTTAAATTGTTGTTACACTCTGTAGTAAGCTCAGTGCTTATGGAAATACAGTGTACTGAATAAATGCTACTGAAAGACCTCAGAAGAGTTATTGTGCTTCTCTAAGTGCCTACTTGCTGTTCAGGAATGACAGACCCTGTCCAGAATGGAGTCTGCTGTTCATCACTTAAATATAATTCTCCTGCACATAATTTACTGAATCTGTTCTTCAGAATGAAGTCTGACTTGTTTGGAGGAGTAGAGCTATAAACACTTACTGTGTCTTTATGAACTGCCTTTTACAAATCCTTTGAACTTTTGGTATGGTTGGATAAGAAATGACTTTAGACACAGGAGGAAAAATCTGTTAATTTATCCATGTATGTTTTTATATACACATACTCTGAGAAAGAATTTTAGTTTATTTAAAAATATTAATTCAACACAGTAGAAAGAGAATATGAGATCTGTACCCCATAGTGTAGAAAACCAGATTTCACTCATCCAGAGACTTTAAGGAGAGTTTTGAAAATTGGAGCATGAACCTATGGTCAGAGAAAAAAGGGAAGAGAATGGCTTAGGAGGGATGGAATGCTTTCAAAGACTGAATTCTGACAGCATGCATATATGTAAATTATTTCAACAGGGAAGAAGAGAGAGGGGCCTTATTTATCATACTTACTGTACATTTGATTCTGGCTAATGGCTTAGTGGTAAAGAATCCTCCTGCCAATGCAGGAGACCTGGGTTTGATCCCTGGATCAGGAAGATCCTCTGGAAAAGGAAATGGCAACCCACTCCAGTATTCTTGTCTGGGAAATCCCATGGACAGAGAAGCCTGGTGGGCTACAGTCCATGGGCTCACAAAAGAATTGAACATGACTTAGCAACTAAACAACAACAACAAAACAACACTTTTATCCATGCCTTGAAGACATAGTAGACATACCATATGTACAAACAATATAAGGCTTAACAGATATGATAATATTATAGGACACACACGCATACACAATCTCCTTAGGCTAGATTTTGCATTAAAACTAACAAGGTGAGATTTAATTGCCATGAAAATAAAGCCTTATGTCTAGGACTGGGTATTTGTGTGTAGGACTAAATCTCTTGTATGTGACTGGTTTGAGGGTTTTAGTTTTTTTGCAGACTCACTAAGTCATAACATGATATGACTGAGAAAACAAAGCAAGCAAAAAAAAACAAACAAACAAAAAGCCTCTTTAAGCAGCTTAGTGTCCAGGATAAGGGAAATACAGAAGCATATTTTACATGTTCTGTGAAAGAGTAATCAACATGGAGTGTGGTCTGGATACCATGTCTTTATGGATGGCTAAATTTCATTTCTAGGAATGAGCAAGTTTTCTTTAGTTTCTACATTCCTGTTTTTAGCCCTGGAATAAAGAGATTAATGGGAGTTTATTATCTTCGTTTATTTGATAGGTTGTTGGGTGAAAGAGCAGAGTAATTTGTATTGGATTATTTCAGGCAGCATAACTTAAAAGTTAAAGGAAGGTAAATTTTTGTTTAATTTGGGCTGTAAGAGAGTGGAAGCTGGCTGAGAGGAAGTCTTCAGACAGGCTTAGGGAGCTGATTATCAGATATAGACAATTTCCCTATGGGATAAGTGAGTGAACTAGGGTTTTTGTTGTTTGCTTGTTTTTAAACTTCACAAATCTTTCAGATAGTATTACAAAAAATTTTAGTGTAACCAAAAATTTTCTTGGTTCCTAGAGGTGTTCCAGTTACAAATCCAGTACTTGCTATGAACAATTCTGCAAGCTCCAGATTTTGTTATGCCTTTAAATCAAGGGAATTAGAATTACAGGCCTTCTGAAGACTGTTGATGTCCATCAGTTATCTCAGGAAGCGTAAGTTGTGATTTGAACCAAAGGGAACTAGTATACTTATAGTAAGTTCCGTTTTCAGACTGATGTTCCCAAATAGGCATCTCAGTCCCTGGGTCAGAGTTGAAAGAATATCTTTAATCTCCATGGGGACAAGGAAAATATTTGGAATGTTTGAGAATTTAAGCATGTGGGAACTTGTTTTCACAGAACAGTCGATTAGGAAAGTCTTCCCTTATCTAAATATTGAAAAAAACGTTTTTCCCCTGAATATGAAAATGTAAAATTCTTAATCATGTCTCAAATTGGAGAAAATGCTAAAAGCAACCAACCAAAGAACAAAATCAAACCTACTCCAGTCACCAGTAATTCCTGAACATGTCACTCAGGAAAGTACATCCTGAATAGTTCTTCTTATTGAGGAAAAAAAAGAAAGAAACCTTATCTGAAAAAAGATTTTCATAGTCGTGGCAGTCATCTAGGAGAGAATTTTTTGTGAAACAGTATAATTGTACTTTGTCTTCTTTAAGAATTTTGTAAACAGTTTTGGAAGGTTTAATGTTATTTGCTTTGTTCTCTCTAGCAAGAAGTCCGTAACTTTCAGCAATGACTGAGAACTTGTACTTGAGATAGGCTTGTGGGGATACAAGGATTTGGAAGGAAAGTACCTTCCCTCAAAGAGCTAACAGTCTGGTTGAAGGGGCTTGATGTCCACATTTAAAGGTAACTACCCACTCCAGTATTCTTGCCTGGAGAATCCCAGGGACAGGGGAGCCTGGTGGGCTGCCGTCTATGGGGTCACACAGAGTCAGACACGACTGAAGCGACTTAGTAGCAGCAGGAGCAGCAATGTTATCTAGCCGGAGAAGGCAATGGCAACCCACTCCAGTACTCTTGCCTGGAAAATCCCATGGACGGAGGAGCCTGGTAGGCTGCAGTCCACGGAGTCACTGAGTCGGACACGACTGAGCGACTTCACTTTCGCTTTTCACTTTCATGCATTGAAGAGGGAAATGGCAACCCACTCCAGTGTTCTTGCCTGGAGAATCCCAGGGACGGGGGAGCTTGGTGGGCTGCCATCTATGGGGTCGCACAGAGTTGGACACGACTGACATGACTTAGCAAACAAAAACAAAAAAAAAATGTTATCTAGCAAAGATGTAGATTCTGAATGTGTACCTCCTTTAGTATTGGACTTATGGGAGAGAGAAATTTCCTTAGGTTGGTTAGTGAAGTATTCATGGAGGTGAGTTTAGAGCTAAATGGACTTTAAGGAAGAGGTGAGGTAGAAGGATAGAGAGCTAGTGGTAAAGTCAGTGGAGAAGGTGTTGAAGGCATCAGCACCTAGAGATTCTATCCAAATCAAATCCAAAATTCTATACAGATAGCATTTTACAATGTTAGTTCCTCAGACTGAGATGTGTAATGACAGAGATAAAATTTAAGAACATTTAGTGGCATCCATGAATATTAGGCATTTGTTAGCTAAAGAGGCTTTATTTAGAGGGAGATTTAAAAAAGAAGGCAAGGCTTTTTTTTTGTTTTACTATTAAAGTGAAATTGATCAAGTCTTATGGGTGAACTTAAATGAGTTATGTATTTATATTTGATTAAGTAGAATGAGCACTGAACTCTGAGAGTCAGGATACCTAAGTTCTGCTCCTGACCCTGATAATTAGTATTCAGTCTTGGACAAGCCAGTTTACTTTTTCCTTATAACTTGGTTTTAAATGAAGGAATTGAACCAGAATAGATCCCTGAGGTTTTGGGTGATTCTCAAGTTTCTCGTGTTCTTAAAAACATTCTTGGAAACTAGATTAGAAACTAGTTCTGTGCCTTCCATAATTAGATAGGACAGAAAAGGGGTTTTGGTGTATAGTACTGAATATATAGAGAATTTTTTTTTTAATGCTCTTTGAAGAAAAGAATTTCAGATACAACATAGAATGTTAAATCTTCTAGTTATAGTTATTGTCAGGTATGCAAACATGAGTTGTTTGTGAGTACCCTATAAAAAGTGAAGTTAGAATATTGGAAGGTATGGTTGGTTTTTTTTTAAAAGGTTTTAGTAAAATATTTTAAATTTTATAATTAAAAAATTGCTCCCAAAATATGGAATCGCTATAAAGATATTATTGTTATTAGGTAAGCAAACTTACAAATTCCATGAAAATAGGCTAAAATCCCACTACTCAACTACTGTTAACATTTTGGTATATATTCCTACTAAATTTTCCCCATGTTAATATATATAGTATATAACCAAATGAGATTTTATACATGCTTCTTTGTAACCTACTTTAATACTGTATATCTTTACTGCCTTTCCACTAGGTAGAAATAGACATCTTCAATATCATCTCTCTTTTTCAAACTTACTTTGAACTCATTTTAGACTTTTAAGAAAACTAACAAAAATAGCACAGGCAGTTCCATTATATCCCTAACCCCTGCATCCCCTAATGTTAGCATCTCACATATAGTACAGTTATTAGGGTTAGGAAGTTAATATTTCTACGAACTAAACAACAGTCCTTATTCAAATTTTACCAGTTTTCCTACTAATGTCCTTCTTCTGTTTCAGGAGCCTGTCAAGGTTCCCATCTTACCTCCCACCTGTTTGTTTCATCCAGTATGTAACGGTGTCTTAGTTTCTCCATAGTCTCCTTTCAGTTTTTAACAGTGTCTTGATTTTTCCTTATTTTTAATGACCTCAGCAAGACTGCTCAAGAATATTGAGCAGTTACTTTGCACAATGTTCCCAGTTTGGGTAGGACATTCTCTTACATTTGGAAGGAGGGTATATGTTTTTGGCAAGAATAACAAAAATGGTACCATATCCTTCTCAGTATATCATATTAAGGGATTTTTGATATCAGTATTTCTTATTACTAGTGATATTTATCTTAATCACTTGGTTAAGTTGGTATCTGCAAGGTTTCTCTATAGTTACTACCTTTTCCCTTTGTTCTTAATAAGCATCTTAAAGGGAGACACTTTGAGACTTTTTGGCATCATTTTAATGGATGTATCCCCTGTGGTTTTTTTAGAGTTTTTTTTTCCCCCTCTTGATTGCATTATTGACACTTATCAAACAAGGTCAAACAGTGTAACATTATTTACAGTAAAAAGTGAAAATTCTGAGACCTTTCCCTCAGTTCTTTTTCTCATATAACCACTGTTAACAATTTGATGTTTCTCTTGCTAGACATTGTGTGTTTAGGAAACATAATGATACATGTATCTATACAGATATATACGTATATCTCTACATTGATGTACATGTTGAATTAGGAAACTCAAATGTGTAGAAATGTATAAATATCATCTAGAGGTTTGTTTCTGCTTTTACAAAAATGAAGTTATATTATTTTAAACTTGCTTTTTTCAGTCTACAGTATTTTATGACCTTCTGACTGCATATAATACTGTGGATGTACCCTTTAATGATAAACATTTAGGTGGACTTTGTTTTTTCACAGTTACAAGTGATATAGTGGACACAATGGAATATATATATATATATTTACAGTTAAGTAGGTCTGATTAAATGATAAATTCCACCATTTCTTTAAACTATTCCCTTATTGATGGACATTCAGATTTTTTTTTCCTGTTATGAATAACTTTGTACATGAAATGTATAGATTGAAAAAACTTTAAAATGATTTTTGATAGATAATACATGGTAAAAAAAAATGAAATAGTAAAAATGTTTATACAGTGAAAAATAGAGGCCTATTTCTGCTGTTAACAATGTATTTTGAACCCTTTCAAAGATTGTCTACTCTTCTGTAAGCATATACTGATATATCTCCTCTTATATGTCAGTATTCTCCTTCTCTGATATATCAGTATTCACTGTTTTGTACTGTTTGCTTTTTATTTAACCATATAGCTTGAAGAATGTCTTGTATTAGTACATTTAAACCTGTGCCCCCTCTCTTTTATATAACGGCTGCATTGAATTTATGTGCCATGATTTATTCAGCTTTTGTTATGGGACATTTAAGTTGTTTCTAGCCTTTTATTATTATAATAATCCTGCAAATAAAATACTTGTATATATTTCTTTTTACATATTTGAGTTTATCTCTGAGGAACAGATTCCTCGAAGTGGGAGTTTCTCAGTCAAAGTTTATATAAATTAAAAATTTTAATAATTATTAAAATTGTCCTTCTGAGAGGACAGGCTAATTTAATTTCTACAATAATACCTAATTTTAATATAATATGTTTTATATAAAGTTTTATAGAGTTGAACTTACGGAGGCATATTGAGCTTCAGGAGAGCAAACTCAGCCTTATATATAATCAAATATCTGTAACTTAGTTACTTATGATGGAACTTTATGTAAATTCTTAAAAAAAATTTTTTTTATTGGAGTCTAGTTGATTTATAATGCGTTAGTTTCAGGTGTACACAAAGTGAATCAGTTTTATGTGTATATACACACACACACACACACACACACACACAAGCACATATGTCCACTCTTTCTTTAGATTCTTTTCCCATATAGGCTATTACAGAGTATTGAGTAGAGTTCCTTGTGCTATTACAGGAGGTTCTTATTTGTTACCTATTTTATGTATATAGTACTGTGCATATGTCAGTTGCAGTCTCTCGATTTATGCCTTTCCCCTGTTAATGATTAATTCTAATTATATGTCAGCTTATAAAACTCCTTAGACAAGTTTTATGAGTTTATCATAGTTGAATAGATTTCTGATTCCTTTTCTTTGTCCTGAAAATTGTTTTTTAACACTTCAAAGGGGCACCTATTATTTATTCTTAAGATACAGTGAAGAAGTATGTGTTCACCTTGTCAGAACTCTTAATGATTTTATAAATGTTATCTAGCCTTTGTTTTTAAAGACTGAAGAGTCCTAGTTTTCCACCCCTATTATTTTTTCTAGGATTCTTTCATTTCCCTTGATGGTTTTTGCTTCAGGCAGAAAGTGAAGAGGAACTAAAAAGCCTCTTGATGAAAGTGAAAGTGGAGAGTGAAAAAGTTGGCTTAAAGCTCAACATTCAGAAAACGAAGATTATGGCATCCGGTCCTATCACTTCATGGGAAATAGATGAGGAAACAGTGGAAACAGTGTCAGAGTTTATTTTTTGGGGCTCCAAAATCACTGCAGATGGTGATTGCAGCCATGAAATTAAAAGACGCTTACTCCTTGGAAGAAAAGTTATGACCAACCTAGATAGCATATTGAAAAGCAGAGACATTACTTTGCCGACTGAGGTCCATCTAGTCAAGGCTATGATTTTTCCTGTGGTCATGTATGGATGTGAGAGTTGGACTGTGAAGAAGGCTGAGTGCCGAAGAATTGATGCTTTTGAACTGTGGTGTTGGAGAAGACTCTTGAGAGTCCCTTGGACTGCAAGGAGATGCAACCAATCCATTCTGAAGGAGATCAACCCTGGGATTTCTTTGGAAGGAATGATGCTAAAGCTGAAACTCCAGTACTTTGGCCACCTCATGCAAAGAGTTGACTCATTGGAAAAGACTCTGATGCTGGGAGGGATTGGGGGCAGGAGGAGAAGGGGAAGACAGAGTATGAGATGGCTGGATGACATCACTGACTTGATGGACATGAGTCTGAGTGAACTCTGGGAGTTGGCGATGGACAGGGAGGCCTGGCGTGCTGCGATTCATGGGGTCGCAAAGAGTCGGACACGTCTGAGTGACTGAACTGAACTGAACACTGCCCAATGGCCTGAACAGCCAGTCTTACTTCTTGGGATCAGGGTATTCCTGTGCTAAAAGGGCCAGGACTTTAGCTGTGTAGATAGCTGTGGGTAGGTGCTCTATCCTCTGTTGGCAAATTGGGTTAGTATATGATAAATATACCTCATAGTTGCCTCCTATTTCTGTGTAATTTCATAGAAGCAATAGCTCAATTTAAGAAGTAGGGCCATGTTCATTTTAATATATATCTGTTCTAAAATTTATCTTTCACAGTTTGATTGTATGAAAATTTGAAAAATGCACAGTGAGTAGCAGAACTGGATACCAGTTACTCATGTTTATTTTGAGGAACAGAAAGTTTTAATTTTGATTAATTCTGTTTTATCCATTTTTTTTCATGGTTAGCGTTTTTTGTGCCCTGTTCAAGAAATCTTTGCCCTCCCAGAGGATGTCAAAGTGTTTTCTTCTATGTGTTTGTCAAGTAATTTTCGTTTTAGTTATTACATTTAAATCTGTGATCCATTTCAAATTAATTTTTGTGTATGGTATGAAGTATCGGTTGAAGTTAATTTTTTTCCATTAGGATATCTAATTTCTCCTGCACCAATTTTTGAAAATTGCTGTCTTTTTTGAACTACGTTGTTTCCTTTTTTAAAAAATGAATTGACGCTGCACTCCAGTATTCTTTGGCTTCCCTTGTGGCTCAGCTGATAAAGAATCTGCCTGCAACGTGGGAGACCTGGGTTTGATCCCTGGGTTGGGAATATCCCCTGGAGAAGGGAAAGGCTACCCACTCTAGTATTCTGGCCTGGAGAATTCCATGGACTATGGGGTTGCAAAGAGTCAGACACGACTGAGCAACTTTTGCCTTCACTTTACATACATATGTGGATTCATTTTTAAACTTAGCTCCATTGATAAACATATATATACACCAGTGCTAATTCCATACTATTAGTATACCTTTATAGTAGGTCCTAAAATCAGGTACTGTTAAGTCTCCAAGTCCTTTACATTTCCTCTTTTTTTTGGCTACCATGCACAGCTTGTAGGATTTTAGTTCCTCAACAAGGGATTGAACCTGGATCATGATAGTGAAAGTGCCAAGTTCTAACCACTGGACTGCGAGGGAATTCCCTCCATATTTGTTTTAGAATTAGCTTGTTAATTTTTACAAGAAAGCTTGCTTGGATTGTGTAGAATTTGTAGCTCAGTTAGGATGTATAAACCTTTTAAAAATATTGAATCCTGTAAACAATGAACATAATGCAACTCTTCATTTTTTAAGATATTTTATAAATTTCTCTCAATAATGTTTTGTAGTGTTCAATGTGAACTAATTGCCAAGTATTTTTTTGATGCTACTGTAAATGCTATTTTTTAAAATTTCATTTTCCAGTTACTTGTTGCTAGTATATAGAAATATAGTTGATTTTTATGTATTGATCTTACATCTAATGAGCTTGCTTAGTTCACTTAGTATTCCTACTTGGTTTTTTTTTTTTTTTTTTTTTTTTTTTGGTACACTGGGTCTTTGTTGCTGTGCACAGGCTCTCTCTAGTTGCGGCCACGGGGGCTACTCTCTTTGCAGTTTGTGGGCTTCTCATTGTGGTGGCTTCTCTTGTTGTGGAGCATGGGCTCAGTATTTGGGTGCACAGGCTTAGTTGCCCCACAGCATGTGGAATCTTCCCTCGAACCTGTGTCCCCTCCACTGGCAGGTAGATTCTTAATCTCTGTATCACCATGGAAGTCTGTGTGTGTGTCTGTTTTAATAGTTTATATATTATTTTGTTTTTGGCTGTGCTGGGTATTTGTTGCCACACGGGCTTTTCTCTAGTTGTGGGGAGAGGGTGCTACCCTCTAGTTGTGGTGTGCCAGTGTCTCATTGTGGTGGCTTCTTCTGTGGTTCCTCGGCTCTAGGGCATGGGCTCAGTTGCTCCGCGCCACGTGGGATCTTCCCAGATTGAGGATCAAACCCATGTCTCCTGCACTGGCAGGCAGATTCTTTACCACTGAGCCACCAGGGAAACTTGTGTGTGATTTTTAATTGATTTCTCAGCATTTTTTTGTGAAGAGTAATCATATTGTATGTGACTAGAGACAGTTTTATTTCTTGCTTTCCAGTCACCATGCCTTTTATTTATTTTTCTTGTTTTATTTCACTAGCTATGACCTCTAGTACTATAGTGAATAGAAGAGAACAGATATCTTTGCCTCATCCTTGATCTTTGGGAGAGAATTATTTAGTGTGTTATTGCAGATATTTGTCTCGATCTGTGGTTCTCCTTTTCATCTTTCAAACCATATTATTTTTTATTCACTATGAAAATTTCCATAAATAACTTTTTATCGTACAGTTCTGTGAGTTTTGAGAGTTGCCAACAGTTGTGTAATCATCACCATAATACAGATGCTACAGAACTGTTCCACTGCCCTCAAAATTTATGTTGCTGCTACTTTGTTGTCAGCCTCTTGCAACCACTGTGCTATCCTCTATCTCTAGTAGTTTTGCCTTTTCTGGAATGTTACATAAATGGAATTATATAGTACATAGCCTTAAAAAAATTTTTTTTTTATTTAGAATATTGTTGTTGTTTAGTCTTTCTAAGTCATGTCCAGTTCTTGGCAACCCCTTTGACTGCAGCACTCCAGGCCTCCCTGTCCCTTACTGTCTCCCAAAGTTTGTCCAAGGTCATGTCCATTGAATCAGTGATGCTATCCAGCCATATCATTCTCTGCCACCCTCTTCTCCTTTTGCCTTCAATCTTTCCCAGCATCAGAGTCTTTTCCAGTGAGCCGGCTCTTCACCAAAGTGTTGGTGCTTCACCTTCAACATCAGTCCTTTCAATAACTATTCAGGGTTGATTTCCTTTAAGATTGACTGGTTTGATCTTGCTGTCCAAGGGACTCTTCAAGAGTCTTCTCCAACACCACAGTTTGCAAGCATCATTTCTTTGGTACCCATCCTTCCTTATGGTCCAGCTCTTACATTCATACAAGACTACTGGAAAAACCACAGCTTTGACTATACGGACCTTTATCAGCAAATATGAAGCTAGTATAAATGCCTTATATGGTTCTTATGTAAATATAAAACAAACATGAAATACTAATAAAACCAGAAAGCCAACCCATTTCAAATGAACAGAATTAATTTAATTCAGTTCAGTTCAGTCACTCAGTTGTGTCCAACTCTTTGCCACTCCATGGACTGCAGCACACCAGGGCTCCCTGTCCATCACCAACTCCTGGAGTCTATTCAGACTCAGGTCCATTGAGTCAGTGATGCCATCCAACCATCTCATCGTCTGTCGTTCCTTTCTCCTCCCACCTTCAGTCTTTCCCAGCATAAGGGTCTTATTCAAATGTGTCAGTTCTTCGCATCAGGTGGCCAAAGTATTGGAGTTTCAGCTTCAGCATCAGTCCTTCCAGTGAATATTCAGGATTGATTTCCTTTAGCATGGACTGGTTGGATCTTGCTATCCAAGAGACTCTCAAGAGTCTTCTCCAACATCACAGTTCAAAAGCATCAATTCTTCAGTGCTCAGCTTTCTTTATAGTTCAACTCTCACATCCATACATGACTACTGGAAAAACCATAGCTTTGACTAGACGGACCTTTGTTGGTAAAGTAATGTCTCTGCTTTTTAATATACTGCCTAGGTTGGTCATAACTTTCCTTCCAAGGAGCAAGCATCTTTTAATTTCATGGCTGTAGTCACCATCGGCAGTGATTTTGGAGCCCAAAAAAATAGTCTGCCATTGTGTCGTGTCCACTGTTTCCCCATCTATTTGCCATGAAGTGATGGGACCAGATGCCATGATCTTAGTTTTCTGAATGTTGGGTTTTAAGCCAACTTTTTCACTCTCTTTCACCTTCATCAAGAGGCTCTTTAGTTCCTCCTCACTTTCTGCCATAAGGGTGGTGTCATCTGCATATCTGAGGTTATTGATATTTCTCCCTTTATTCCAGCTTGTGCTTCATCTAGTCTAGCATTTCTCATGATGTACTCTGCATATAAGTTAAATAAGCAGGGTCACAATATACAGCCTTGACGTACCCTGTTCCCAATTTGGAACCAGTCTGTTGTTCCATGTCCAGTTCTAACTGTTGATTCTTGACCTGCATACAGATTTCTCAGGAGGCAGGTCAGGTGGTCTGGTATTCCCATCTCTTTCAGAATTTTCCACAGTTTGTTGTGATTTACACAGTCAAAGGCTTTGGCATAGTCAGTAAAGCAGAAGTAGATGTTTTTCTGGACCTCTCTTGCTTTTTCGATGAACCAGTGGATGTTCGCAAATTGATCTCTGGTTCCTCTGCCTTTTCTAAATCCAGCTTGAACATCTGGACGTTCACGGTTCACTTACTGTTGAAGCCTGGCTTGGAGAATTTTCAGCATTACTTGCTGACATGTGTGATGAGTACAGTTGTGCAGTAGTTTGAGCATTCTTTGGCATTGCCTTTCTTTAGGATTGGAATGAAAAAACTGACCTTTTCCAGTCCTGTGGCCAGTGCTGAGTTTTCCAAATTTGCTGGTATATTAAGTGCAGCACTTTCACAGCATCATCTTTTAGGATTTGAAATAGGTCAGCTGGAATTCCATCACTTCCACTAGCTTTTTTCATAGTGGCCCACTTGACTTCACATTCCCGGATGTCTGGCTCTAGATGAGTGATTATCTGGGTCGTGAAGATCTTTTTTGTACAGTTCTCCTATGTATTTTTGCCACCTCTTCTTCTGCTTCTGTTAGATCCATACCATTTCTGTCCTTTATTGTGCCCATCTTTGCACGAAATGTTCCCTTGGTATCTCTAATTTTCTTGAGGAGGTCTGTAGTCTTTCCCATTCTTTTGTTTTCCTCTATTTCTTTGCATTGATCACTGAGGAAGGCTTTCTTATCTCTCCTTGCTATTCTTTGAAACTATGCATTCAAATGGGTTTATCTTTTCCATTTCTCCTTTGCCTTTTGCTTCTCTTCTTTTCATAGCTATTTGTAAGGCCTCGTCAGACAACCATTTTGCTTTTTGCATTTCTTTTTCTTGGGGATGGTCTTGATCACTGCCTCCTGTACAGTGTCACGAACCTCCATCCATATTTCTTCAGGTACTCTGTCTATCATATCTAATCCCTCGAATCTGTTTGTCACTCCACTGTATAATCATAAGGGATTTGATTTAGGTCATACCTGAATGGTCTAGTGGTTTTCCCTGCTTTCTTCAATTTAATTCTGAATTTGGGAATAAGGAGTTCATGATCTGAGCCACAGTCAGCTCCCGGTCTTGTTTTTGCTGACTTTATAGAGGTTCTCCATCTTTGGCTGCAAAGAATATAATCAGTTTGATTTTGGTGTTGACCATTTGGTCATGTCCATTAACTGCGACTCAGTTGCCAATGTTGGTTTGAGAGTAGAGAGTTCTATCTTTCCTGCCTCTATTTAAAGACTGCTGTTACTTAATGGCATTAAAAATGTTGGGCTGGCTGGGTGTTTTGAGGTAATTGCCTCACATTTAAGGCCAAATTGCCAATGAGTAATCCATGAATGTCTTTTAACAGGGCGTTTCTGGGTACTTAGAAAGCTCTCTTGCTTGATTGAAGACAAAGGTGGCGTTATTGGAATCTACATATAGTATCTGTTAAAACCACTTATAATCGGAGTCAGGAATTTGGCCCAGAGATGTGCTTTGCTCAGTTCACATATATGCTGTCAATATGAACAAGGTCCCAACTACTAAGAGGCAGTAGTACATAATCTTTTTGAGTTTGACTTCTTTTGATGTTGCATGTGTTGATAATTCAGTCCTTTTATTGCTGAGCAATAAAGGAGTATGCTGAATATTCTGTGGTTTGGATGTACAAACTGTTCATAATTCACCAGTTGAAGGACAAATGAGTCATTTCTAGTTTGGGGCAATTATGAATAAAGCTGCTCTAATTTTCAAGTATAAGTGTTTTGTGAACATAAGTTTTTATTTCTTGGTTAGATAACTAGGAGTTTGATTGCTGGGTCATATGGTAAGTATATATTTAACTGTGTGAGAAACTGCTGAACTCTTTTGTAAAGTGTGTATAACATTTTGAGTTCCTTTCCTTTCCAAGTTTTCTACATTTGTGTTGATACTTGGTATTGCCAAACTTTTATTTTATTTTTTTACCTACACTCTGATAGGTTTTACAGGGATATCTCACTGCCATTTTAATTTGCATTTCTCTAATGATTTAATGATGTTGAGCATGTTTTCCTGTGCAAATAAGCATGGCAAAAAGCCACCTGTAACTTTCTTTTGAAGAGCAGAACGTTGTTTGTTTGTTTGTTTGTTTTTGCTGGTGTTCATTTATCTTTTCTTTTTGTTTTATGGTGAGTGCTTTTTGTGTTCTAAAACTCTAGCACTCATTCATTTTCATCTCATTAAATGCTATGGTTCCTTTAAATAATTAAATTATTAGTAAATCCTAAGAGTTCTCATCACAAGGAAAAAATCATTTTTTCCCCGTTCATTTAATTTTATATCTGTGTGAGATGATGGATATTCACTAAAACTCTTGTGGTAATCATTTCATGATGTATGTAAGTCAGATAATTATGTTGTACACCTTAAACTCATTAAGTGCTGTATGTCAATTATATCTCAATAAAACTGGAAGAAAAAATAAAATAATTAAACTACTGGTATGAGGAATACTTTATCACTGCAGCCTCTGACTGATAATGGAATCATCACCTTAACACACCAGGAGTTGGCCACTTCAGCTGGGAAGAGTAATTCTCATCTGCTATAGTTGCACTTCTTTTTTCTATATGTGAACGACCACTTATTTCCAAGTCCTTCTTTAAAAAAAAAAAATCACCTACTTTCCTTTTGTATTTGCTACTGTTCAGTTGCTCAGTCCTGTCCATCTCTTTGCAACCCCATGGACTGCAGCATGCCAGGCTTCCCTGTCCCTCACTGTCTTCTGGAGTTTGCTCAGTCTTATGTCCATTGAATCGATGATGCCATCCAACCATTTCATCCTCTGTAGCCCCCTTCTTATTCTGCCATCAATCTTTCCCAGCATCAGGGTCTTTTCCAATGAGTCGGCTCTTCACATCAGGTGACCAGAGTATCAAAGCCTCAGCATCAGTCTTTCTAATGAATATTCAGGGTTGATTTCCTTTAGGATTGACTGGTTTGATCTCCTTGCTGTCCAGGGGACTCTCAAGAGTCTTTTCCAGCACTAAAGCTCCTTTTGTATTGGGCTTCCCTCGTGGCTCAGAGGTTAAAGCGTCTGCCTTCAATGCAGGAGACCCAGGTTTGATCCCTGGGTCAGGAAGATCCTCTGGAGAAGGAAATGGCAATCCACTCCAGTATTCTTGCCTTTTGTATTTGTGAAGGGTAAAATAAGAATTTACTGTAAATCACTTTCTCTGAAACTACAGAATTATGCCATTATCTGTGCCATTACTTGTGCTCCTAGATCTTTAAGAAGGAACTTGTAAGAAAGTTTAATTTTTGTTTTGTTTTGTTTTTCAGTGGTGGGATCAGCAGATTGATTTTTATACTACTTTCTTGAACTATTTGGCACAAGTGGTGCCTGAAATTTATTTTGCTGAAATGGACCCAGATTTGGAAAAGCAGGAGGAGAGCATACAGAGGTCAATATTCACTCCACTGGAATGGTACTTATTTGGAGAAGATCCAGATATTTGCTTAGAGAAACTGAAGCACAGTGGAGCATTTCAACTTTGTGGGAAGGTTTTCAAAAGTGGAGAGACAACATATTCTTGTAGGTAAGATTTAGAAATGTATAGGATTGGTTGTAATTACACCTTGATATTCTGTGCCTATTTTATGATATACCTTTCTTGGTATATTGCTAGTTGTATTTAATTCTTCTTAATTAACTTCCTATTATTATGCATTTATTTATAAGTTTGTTTTTGCTAGTACAGCTTATTTTTGAATATATGACTTACACAATTCTCTCATTTTTCTTCTTGTTCTCTGAAAGTATATAAGTGATTGATTTTTGCCTTGTTTGTAATGTAGTCCATACACCCTTATCTGAAACTCTTGGTGCCACATGTATTTCAGAATTCTGAATACTTCCCCAGTAGAGTTAGGGCAGGATCCTACAATCAAACAGCATTTCTATAAGAAACCTGTGACTGTTCACAGCAAGTGATATAAATAAAGTCTATAGTCCCTTGTCATTTCAAGTTGTTTTTTTGCCACCAAGTGACATTTGGTATCAAAGAACCTGTTGAAGCATTTGTAACTTAATTGGATAGAAGAGGTCAGTGGTAGGGAAACTGGAAATGGCTTTAGGTTTTTTGCCTTTTGGGAAAGGACTTAAGCAGCATGGTAACACAGAGAACTTTTTTATTCTCTACTCTTGTCTGAAACTTTTTAACTTTTAGATCTTAATTGCACTTTTAGGGGTTGTTTTTTTTTTTCTTTTATTAGAAGTTATTTAGGTTAGGAATGTGAATCTTTAGATTTTATAAATACAGAGAATTACTTTTTGCTTCACTGTAATTCTAGATTTGACTGATTTGTGTTCAGCTGGTAGAGAATCACCTGCAATGTGGGAGACCTGGGGTCGATCCCTGGGTTGGGAAGATCCCCTGGAATATGGCATGACAACCCCCTCCAGTATTCTTGCCTGGAGAATCCCCATGGACAGGGAGCCTAGCAGTCCATGGGGTCACAAAGAGTCAGACACAACTGAGTGACTAAGCACACACAGCAGTTGTTTAGAACATACTACATTTCTTTATTCTCTTATTTTCTTGGGGAAAATTCAACTTTTGTATTTTGTATACCATTTTGCTATATAGCAGTTTCATTTATCTTGTGAAGTACTTTTAGTGGAATCCCGGTCAGTTTCAACTAAAGCATAGTAGAAGACATTTGTAGACCTCATTTCTCCAAAAGGGTCCCAGAGGCATTTTTAATTGTCACAACTAGGAGAATAGTACTAACATCTAGTGGATAGAGGCCGGGTTGCTGCTTAACCATCCTGTGGTACACAGGACAGTCTCCTGTATCACCAGCAAATAATTATTCAGTTTAAAATGTCAGTACTGCTGAGATTTGGAAATCCTGCTGTGAGTAGGTTAGTAGAACATATATATTTTAGAAACTGCTATTAGTCAGTCTTTATTAACATTTAAAAGTTCAGTTTTAACATTGTGCAATTCCATCGCTTCAAATTTTCTAAATAAATATTTTAAAAATTAATTTTGCACTTTGTACTTGTTTATATTATTGTCAATGTTTCCCTGAAAGTATTAAATAAAATTTTACATTTTAAAAGTTTTTATTAAGGAAGATATTAAGAATTTAATTTAAATTTAAATTTAATTTAATTTATTCAGTAAATATTCATTGAATATTTATCATGTGCCAGGCACTGCTCTACATGCTTGGGACATATTATACAAAATAAATTAAAATCCTTTCCGTTATGTTGCTTACATTCTAAGGAATTTTGTCTTTAACCAAGCCTCATTTACCAGTGAACTATCAGTGCCTGTAAAATACATTTGTAACTGTAATAGGATAAGATGATGCAGAGAGTGAAGAAAAACTGATCAATTTTTCAGAAAACTAATTTTGGCATATGTGCTGCCAAATCATGCACCAGAAAACTAATTTTGAAGTGGAATTTAATAGTTTGAAACCAGGTGAAAGCTCAAAGTAATGAGGATAATTTAGGAAACAAAACCAAACATCCAACCATATACATTCAAATATGGCCAGAAAGAGGCCAACATTATTTGGAATTCAATTTTTAAAGTATTTTCATAAACAGTTTGTGTATCATATAGGAAATTGATTCACATTGTATCATTGTTATACTTTGAGTATCAATGGGAATCATCTAAATTTTGGCACCTGATTTTTAATCTTTTTCAGGGACTGTGCAATTGATCCAACATGTGTACTGTGTATGGACTGCTTCCAGAATAGTGTTCATAAAAATCATCGTTATAAGGTATGGAAATAAATGCGTAAAGTTTCTTGATTGGCAGGAGACTGATGGCCAGCTAGTCCAAATTCCTGATGAGTACTTGAGTTTCTGCTGTAACACATCTGATATGTGAACCTTTAGCTCTGGTTAAACATATGTGATGGAGCATCTGCTACCTCAAGAGACAGCCCCTTACAATTTTTTTTTTAAGTACATCACTTTTATACAAAAGATTGTAGAAAGCATATTAACAGCTTAAAGAATAACTATAAAGTGTTCACCTTTCTAACCACCCCTTAGATCAAGAAATGAGACATTGCCAGCTCTCAGGGGCCTCCTGGATCACCATCCTTCTCTCCCACTTTATGATATAACCTCTCTTCTGTGTTTTGTGATAACAGTTTCCTTCATTTTCCTTTTAGCTTATCACTCGAATCATATTGAATAGTTCCCATCTGTTTTTGAATTCTGTATAGATGGAGTCATTCTGTACGTTTCTCTTGTTGAGTAGCTTTCACTCAGCATTATGTGTATGTATATGTGTGTGTGTGTGTGTGTGCATATTTATATATGTATATGTTTTATCCATTTACCTTGTAGTGTTTGATAACCCGCATTGTTTTTATTCATTGTACTGTATATGGATATTTAAATTGTTTCCAATTTTGGACTATTACTGTATAAAACAATTTTTCTGTGAACATTCTTATTTGTGTATTTTGGTACCCATGTACAGGAGTTTGTCCAGGGTATATATCTGGAATAAAATTGCTGAGTTCTAGAGTATATCTTAAGTCATAGTAGATAATGTCAGACTGTTTTCCAAAGTGGTTATACCAGTTTGTAAGTTCTTCAGCAGTATATGGGAGTCCCTATGGCTCCACATTCTTGCAAGATTTGATGTTGCCAACATTTTAAGTTTTAGCCCATATGGTAGGTATAGAATAGTATTATATTGTGGTCGTAGTGAGGTTGCCAAGCTTTGGGATTCTGTGGGCCAGTACAATTTCAGAAGACTTTGGGTAAGACACAGGGTTTTCAAATTTTTATTTGGCTAAGTAAGTTCAATTTTAACTTTAAAAAGAGCACATGAACAGCAACCAAAAAATTCTTACCATCTCCTATAGTTTTATGAAGAAAAGGAAAATTTAATTCCAAGGAAGTAGGATAATCTCAGGCTAAAAAGCAGGTCTTTAAATTGCATACATGTACCTCTGTAGAAGAGCTCATCACATTCCTTCCTTTTCTGATTTTTTCTGTTGACTGGTAAAACTTGTCTATTAAATTTAGGAACCTCTTCACTAAGCTATCTTTCAGTATTGAAAGCTTACAGTCCACATTGCACCACGAAGCACTCTTTTGTGAAGCATCCTTAAGTTTATCATCTTTAGGTATTTGCAAAGCTCTTCTTATAGAAGATGCATGTACAGCTTACTCAGGAATCTTTGTGTTACTAGGAGGATGGACTATTGTGTAACTAATAAAAAATATTTATAAGCTTTAAAATATACTATCCTTCAAAAGTGTGTGTAAAGAACAGAAGACTTTTGGTCGGGGAATAAGTGATAGAATCTGAAATACCTGTTAGATGTGGTGAAATTTTTAAAGAAAAGCAGGGGAATGACTAATAAATGCAATTCAGGTAACAATAACCTCTATGTCAAATGGAGGATCGCACAGGGAACTTGGCAACAGTATTAATATTTTCCTGGGTTAAATGCTGAATCAGTGGTATTCACTTCATTATTCTGCTTTGTAACTCACCTATATATTGTGTATATTCTTTTTAAATAAAGCACAATAAAAGAAAAAAATGAAGCCATTAAAAAAAAAGATTAGAAGAAATAAGAAGGAATATGTTTTGCTGCAGAGAAGGGGAAGAAAAGGATAATGATGGGGATGCAGACCCAAGATCTGATACTGTGTGAAGAAAGCACCAAGAAAAACCTTTAGGCACAGAATAGTGCAGAACAACTTTTGCTGTCCCCAGTACTGTGGAGGGAGTGGGGCTGTTTCACAGAGATGGTTTGGGGTCTCTGTCCAGACCTGCTCGGCCATGTTGAAGATTCATTTCAAATCACGCTAATGGCTTCCTTATGGAGTACTCAGTGTTCCCCAAAGTACATCTTTCATAGCAGTCTTAAAGTTCACAGCAGAAGAATTTAAAGTTCCTGTAGAGATCTATGCAGTATTACGTGTGATGGAGTAGGAATAAATCCTGCACTGCTGCTAATTTTTTTCTGAAGTATGGTTCAGAACTGTGAATTAGGAAGTTCCTTGGTGGTCTACTGGTTAGGATTCAGCCCTTTCACTGCCATGGCCTGGGTTCCATCACTGGTTGGGGACCTGAGATCCTACAAACCATGAAATGCACCCCATACCTCCCCCTGCCCCCACAAAAAAGAACTGCAAATTATTCCTAGAGAACGTGTTGGAAGTTCTGCTACTTGGAACATGTGATTACCTTTCAGAATAAATATTGGTATTGTTGTAAAATTGAAATCAGGCATTTAAAATACTGTGAAAACACCAGTAGTTGATGAAATAATGAAAGGTGACTCTCCATCCCTTATTCACGCTCTTCACATACTGTGAAGAGGGAAGGCTTCTGCATTGAGAGTGTTATCACCATAGAAGATCATAGTCTTTCATTGCTACCTCACAACATGCATAGGTAATTCATTTGGGGTAAATAGATTATCCAGCTGTGTTTTATAACTCTTTCTGAGAAAATCTGGAAAGTTAAAATTTACTGAATTTTCCTATTTGTCTTTGGGTTAAAAATTTTAAAGTATTGTGGATCAGACATGGCAGTTTGCTTGATAGTATCTAACCTGCAGGCACAAGAATAGTTGAAAAAAAAGAAAGTGAAGTTGCTCAGTCATGTCCGACTCTTGGCAACCCCATGGACTATAGCTTGCCAGGCTCCTCCATCCGTGAGATTTTCCAGGCAAGAATACTGGAGTGGGTTGCCATTTCCTTCTCTAGGGGATCTTCCCAACCCCGAGATCGAACCCTGGTCTCCAGCACTGCAGACAGACTCTTTACTATCTGAGCTACCAGGGAAGCCCCCCAAAAATGTGTTCATGTATTCATATATTTTTTAATTTAAAATCAAAGAACCCCATATTGAGTTTTTGATCTATCTCTTTTGTGTAAAATTGCTATCCCACACCAAAGACTTTTTGCTATGATCTTGCAGAATCTAAGATGAGAATTGAAAATAAAGTAGAAGCGTAAAAACAAACACAAACTTTTTGAGAACAGAGATAAAAATTTGAGCTTGATCTACTGTGTGTAATGTGTGCCTTCTTTGTGATATCCAGCTTTTCAGTAGTTTATCCCTTAAAAATAAAAACTACAGTAAAGGGACTTCCCTGGTGGTACAGTAGATAAGAATCTGGCTGCCAACACAGGTAATGTGGTTTTGATCCCTGGTCCAGGAAGATTCCATATGCTGTGGTGCAAATAAACCTCCACACTGCAGCTACTGAGCCCACATGCTGCAACTACTGAGCCCGTGCACTTAGAGCTTGTGCTCCGCAGCAACAAGCAGCCGCAATGAGAAAGCCCATGCCGTGCAACTGGAGAGCTGCTGCTGCTGAGTCACTACAGTCGGGTCTGACTCTGTGCGACTCCATAGACGGCAGCCCACCAGGCTCTACTGTCCCTGGGGTTCCCCAGGCAAGAACACTGGAGTGGGTCGCCATTTCCTTCTCCAATGCATGAAAGTGAAAAGTGAAAGTGAAGTCGCTCAGTCGTGGCCAACTCTGTGCAACCCCATGGACTGCAGCCCACCAGGCTCCTCCATCCATGGGATTTTCCAGGCAAGAGTACTGGAGTGGGGTGCCATTGCCTTCTCCAACTGGAGAGTAGTCCCCGCTTATTACAACATAGAAAGCCTAAGTGCAGCAACAAAGACCCAGCATAACTAAAAATAAATTAATTTAAAAAACACAGTAAGATAAATAAGGTCTGAGAATCTAAGGCATTTAACATGATGATTGTAGTTGATAACACTATTATTCTATAATTGGAATTTGTTTAGAGAGTAGCATGTAAACATTCTTAGATACGTACAAAAAGGTAAATATGAAAAACAATATACTGAAGCACATTCTTTAAAAAAATTTTTCAGTAAACTTTGCGTTTTTATCCTCAAAATAAAAACACCCACTATTAAAGATTATTACTATTTTTTTTCTTTTTTGGCCACTCCATGCAGCATGTGGGATCTTAGTTGTCTGACCAGGGAGCAAACCTGTACCCCCTGCACTAGAAGCTCAGAGTCTTGACCACTGGACCACCATGGAAGTCCTTCAACATACATTTGTTGAAATCAAGTGTTAGGATCAAAAGGGCAGATCATAGGAAGTATTAGGATCATAGGCAGGCCTGATATCTAAGATTTAATTATAGAAGTAACAATCAGGGTCAATCTTAAGATCAGTTTTACGTAATGAGAATTTATATATTGTCTTCGAAATGCAACAGCATTAAAAAAATTATTTACTTAGGCAATGCAATAAAACTTATTTTTTCAAAATTCAAATAATACAGAAGAATACAAATATTATTGTTGCCTTTCTGTCCCATCATACTTTCTTTGTTAAACTAAACACGATTTAGTACACATCCCTACAGATCTTTATTTAAGTATTTATAAACATATATATGTTTAGGAGGTGTGTGTGTGTGTGTGTGTGTGTGTGTGTGTGTGTGTGTGTGTGTGTGTAAATGGGATCCTACTATGTACTCTGTTTTGCAACTTTTTTTTTTGGCCACACTGTGCAGCTTGCAGGATCTCAGTTCCGTGATCAAGGATTGAACCCAGGCCATGGCAGTGAAAGCCCAGAATCCTAACCAGTAGGCCAACAGGGAATTCCCTGCAACTTGTTTTTAATTTAATGTATCATGGAGATAGTTCTGTGTTGTTACATATAATAACTCTTTTTTTTTTTTTAGAGATAATCCACATCTTTATTAAGAGACAGTTCACATTTAAAAAGTATAATTCACATTTAAAAAGTATAATTCACATTTAAAAAGTACAATTCAGTGTTTTTTAGTATATTCACAGAGTAGCACAATCATCACTATAATAAATTTTGGAACATTTTTATCACCCACAAAAGAAACCTCGTAACCCTTTTTACAAACCCAACTCTTCCTGCAGCCTGAGACAACCATTAATCTACTTTCTGTCACTACAGATTTGCCTTTTCTGGAAAATTCATGTAAATGGTGTCACACAACATGTGGTCCTATGTAATTGGCTTAGCATGATGTTTCACTTTCACTTAGCATGATGTTTCAGTGATTATCCAGGTTGTAGCATGTATCTGTGTTTATTCCTTTTTATTATCAAATAATATGCCACTGTATGGCTATACCACATTTTATCTATGCATGCATCAGCTGATGGACATTTGGGTTGTTTCTGTTTTGGGGTGATTATGAATAGTGCTATGATGAACATTGTAGCCCCCAAACAATCACTGATCTGGTTCCTGTCACTGTAGTTTGGTATTCCCTTTTCTAGAACTTTATGTAATGAAATCATATAGTACATATGCTTTTGTGTCTGGCTTTTTTCACTGAGTGTATTGTTTTTATGATTCACTCATATTACTGTGAAGTGAAGTTGCTCAGTTGTGTCTGACTCTTTGCGACCCGTGGACTGTAGCCCACCAAGCTCCTCTGTCCATGGAATTCTCCAGGCAAGAATACTAGAGTGGGTTGCCATTACCTGTTATTTAATTGCTAGTAGCTCACACACTTTTTTGCTGAATAGCATTCCATTGTGTAGATACATTCCCCAAATTTTAATTCTCATGAAATCTAATTTACCAATTTTTCACCAAGTTTATACTTTAAAAAAAAAAAAAACTGGAGCCTATTATACAGAGTGAAGTAAGCCAGAAAGAAAAACACCAATACAGTATACTAATGCATATATATGGAATTTAGAAAGATGGTAACGATAACCCTGTATAAGAGACATCAAAAGAGACCCAGATGTGTAGAACAGTCTTTTGGACTCTGTGGGAGAAGGCGAGGGTGGGATGATTTGGGAGAATAACATTGAAACATGTATAATATCATATGTGAAACAAATCACCAGTCTAGGTTCGATGCATGATACAGAATGCTCGGGGATGGTACACTGGGATGACCCAGAGGGATGGTATGGGGAGGGATGTGGGAGGGGGGTTCAGAATGGGGAACACGTGTATACCCATGGTGGATTCATGTTGATGTATGGCAAAACCAATACAATATTGTAAAGTAATTAGCCTCCAATTAAAATAAATAAATTTATATTTTTTAAAAAAAGAAAGCTTGACAATTTGATCTGTATTTAGAACTGGGCATTCTAATACCTGGACAGAGACTGTCATGACCATGAGAACTTTTATTATCTAAGGGTCATGTGTATGCCCAAGATTTCTTGGAACAGAGAGGAAAGATTCCCCAGTGAATAAAATTTAAAGGCACATTGTGAATCAGATCCATACAATAACTCTTGCCTTGCTTAACTGCTACATGTATTCCTTTGTGGGAGTATGTCATTATATACTTAAACCATCCTTTTTTTCCTAGATAATTACATTGCTTCCAGTTTTACAGGGATCAACCAATAATGCAACATATACATATACCTTTGTTATACACCAATGTATATATTCAAGAGTGCTTGAGACTAGTTTCTTAGAAGTATGTTTTCTGGCTTTTGTGTGCATAAATTTTGATAGATTTTTCCAGATTTTTTTCTGAATTGCTGTGTCAGTTTACAGTCACGTTAAAAAGCTATGAGAATGGTCTTTCTCTATATCTGTCCCCAAGTTTATTTAATCAGTCTTTTTACTTTTTGCCAATCCGTTAGTAGTCAAATTATCTGATTATTTTAATTTGCACTTCTATTACTAGTATTACAAACATCTTTTCATCTTTTAATTGTATGTTTAATTTCTTCTGTGTAATGCCTATTTCTGTCCTTATTTTTCTGTTGCTTTTTTCTTACTGCTGTGTTATATACTTAACAAATATTATCTTAATATGATTGTCTTTAATAATTTTTCATTTTAAGTTAGATTTTTAAAGATATATTTGATATACAATAAAATCTACCTTTCTAAGTGTACAGTTCCATGAGTTTTCATAGATACATACAGTTCGGTAACCACCACAGTGTGAAAGTGTTAGTTGCTCCGTTGTGTCCGACTCTTTGTGACCCCATGGATTGTAGCCTGCCAGGCTCCTCTGTCCATGAAATTCTCCAGGAAAGAATACTGGAGTGGGTAGCCATTTCCTTCTCCAGAGGATCTTCCCAATCCAGGGATCGAAACCAGGTCTCCTGCATCACAGGCAGATTCTTTACCATCTGAGCAACCAGGAAAGCCTACAGTGCTATTAAAGTTCAGCACTCAGTATGTCAGCAAATTTGGAAAACTCAGCAGTGGCCACAGGACTAGAAAAGGTCAGTTTTCATCACAATCCCAAAGAAGGCCAATGCCAAAGAATGTTCAAACTACTGCATAATTGCACTCATTTCACATGCTAGCAAGGTAATGCTCAAAATCCTTCAATCTAGGCTTCAACAGTACGTGAACCTATAATTTACAGATGTACAATCTGGATTTAGAAAAGGCAGTGGACAGACAGATCAAATTGCCAACGTCTGTTGGATCACAGAAAAAGCAAGGGAATAACAGAAAAACATCTGCTTCATTGACTACGCTAAAACCTTTGACTGCGTAGATTACAACAAACTGGAAAATTCTTAAAGAGATGGGAATACCAGACTACCTTACCTGCCTCCTGAGAAACCTGTATAGAGCTCAAGAAGCAACAGTTAGAACCGGACATGGAACAATTGATTGGTTCAGAATTGGGAAAGGAGTATGTCAAGGCTGTATATTGTCACCCAGCTTATTTAATATATGTAGAGTATGTCATGCAAAATGCAGGGCTGGATAAATCACAAACTGGAATCAAGATTGCAGGGAGAAATATCAGTAACCTCAGATGTGCAGATGATACCACTCTAAATGGCAGAAAGTGAAAAGGAACTAAAGAGCCTCTTGATGAGGGTGAAAGAGAAGAGTGAAAAAACTGGCTTAAAGCTTAGCATTCAAAAAACTAAGAATCATGGCATCTGGTCCCATCACTTCATGGCAAATAGATGGGAAAAAAGTAGAAACAGTGTCAGATTTTATGTTCTTGGGCTCCAAAGTCACTGTGGACTGTGACTGCAGCCATGAAATTAAAAGACACTTGGCTCCTTGGAAGAAAAGCTATGACAAACCTAGACAGTGTATTAAAAAGCAGAGACATCACTTTGCTGACAAAGGTCCAGTCCGTATAGTGAAAGCTGTGGTTTTTCCAGTAGTCATGTATGGATGTGAGAGTTGGACTGTGAAGAAGGCTGAGCGCTGATGAATTGATGCTTTTGAACTGTGGTGCTGGGGAAGACTCTTGAGAGTCCCTTGGACAGCAGGAAGGTCAAACCAGCCAATCCTAAAAGAATCCAACCCTGAATATTTGTTGGAAGGAGTGATGCTGAAGCTCCAATACTTTGGCCACTTGATGCAAAGAACTGACCCATTAGAAAAGACCCTGATGCTGGGAAAAACTGAGGGCAGGAGAAGAAGGGGGCAACAGAGGCTGAGATGGTTGGAGCGCATCACTGATTCAACGGACATCAACTTGGGTGAACTCTGGGAGATAGTGAAAGACAGGGAAGTCTGGCATGCTCACGCAGTCCATGGAGTTGCAGAGTTGGACACGACTTAGTGACTGAACAACAACAAACCCCCACAATAATCAAGATATATCATTTCCAAAAGTTCTCTAGTGCCGTTTTGCAGGCAGTCCTCTTGCTCACATACCCCTAGGTCCTGGCATTCACTGATCTGTTTTCTGTCCCTATAGTTTTGGCCTTTCAGAATGTCATATAAGTGAAATCGTATTCTGTGTAGTGTTTGCTGTCTGTTTATTTTCACTTAGTATAATGCCTTTGAGCGCCTCTCATGTATCAGCAATTTCTTCCTTTTTATTGCCTGGTAGTATGCCATTGTGTGGAAATGCCACAATATAGTACCTGTTCATCATTTGATGAATACTTGACTTATTTCTAGCTTTTAAATAAAGCTACCATGAACATTCAAATACAAGTCTATGTATGGGCATTTGTTTTCATTTCTCTTGGTAACCTCAGAATGATATTGCTGGATCATAAATTAAGTGTATGAAATCTATATTCTGTCTTTTAAACTTGATTTATGCTGTCATTTGCCTTAATGACATTTTAATTTATATGTAGTTATATTTGCCAGAATTCTTTTTAATGCTTCTGTAGTTTATGTCTTGCTTCCATGGCATTCCCTATACTAAAGTTTATACATTTACTTTGATTTGAAACTACATTTTTAGTAATTATGAGTTTAGCATTCCTCAGTGTATAAAATTGATTTGTATATTCTAATTTCTTTTGTTACCTTTGTTCTAGTAGCAACATTTGTAGTAATAATTTTTATAGTGCCTTTAGTTCCTTTTTACTCCCTTACTTAACTTTTTATTGTCTAGTTTGTCAGTTTTAATGGTGTCTTTGCTGTCTTCCTATTACCTACTTAGTAGCTGATAATCTAATGCTTTCTGTTTCCCTTTTCCCATTGTTTTAGTTGTCTTTCTGATTGTGAGGTTGTATAAAGTTTACATTCTTCTATCCATGTATCTTTCAACACCTTTGGTTTGTCCTTTTTCAAAAAATTTATTTATTTATAATTGAAAGATAATTGCTAAACAGTATTGTGTTGATTTCTCCCAAACATCAACATGATTGATTCGTTCTTAGTTGTTTTTCAGTCGCTAAGTCATGTCCAGCTCTTTTTCAACCCCATGGACTGTAGCCTTCCAGGTTCCTCTGTCCATGGGATTTTCCAGGCAAGAATACTGGAGTGAGTTGCCATTCCCTTCTCCAGGGGATCTTCCTGACCCAGGGATTGAACCCATGTCTCATGCATTGCAGGAGGATTCTTTCCCACTTAGGCAATGGGGAGGCCCTTTGATTTATTCTTACCACCACATACAATTACATACATAAAATATTTACCAACTATCCTTTCTCTGAAGTTTCCCCAGTCACTGCTTGGTCAGATGAGGCTCATCCTCTAGGGTTCAGCAAATTACAGTTTGTGGGTCCAGTGCAGTTCACCATCTATTTTTGTATATGGCCTGCAAGCTAAGTTGGGTTTTTATTCTTTTTTTTTTTCTTTTGGCCACACCACAAGCCATGTGGGATCTCAGTTCCCCAACCAAGGATCCATCCATGCCCCCTGAAGTGGAAGTGCAGAGTCTTAACTCTGGACTGCCAAGGAAGCCCCTAAGCTGGTTTTTATATTGTGAAAAAGAATAAGAATAATCAGTTCTCAGTTCAGTCGCTCAGTTGTGTCCGACTCTTTGCGACCCCATAGACTGCGGCACGCCAGGCTTCCCTTTCCGTCACCGACTCCTGGAGCTTTCTCAAGCTCATGTCCATGAAGTTGGTGATGCCATCCAACTGTCTCATCCTCTGTCGTCCCCTTCTCCTGCCTTTAATCTTTCCCAGCGTCAGGGTCTTTTCCAATGAGTCGGTTCTTCACATCAGGTGGCCAAAGTATTGGAGTTTCAGCTTTAGCATCAGTCCTTCCAATGAGTATTCAGGACTGATTTCCTTTAGGATTGACTGGTTTGCTCTCCTTGCAGTCTAAGGGACTCTCAATAATATTTCATGATAAATGAAAATTATATGAAATTTAAAATTTTAGTGCCTATGAATTCTCATTGGAACATAGCTATGTTTATTCATTTATTTATTGTCTGTGGCTGCTGCTTCACTGCAAAAGTAGAACTGAGTAATTCAAAAGAGATTCCATGGCCTGCAAAGCCTAAAATATTTACTGTCTATTCCTTTATACAGAAAGTTTGCTGATCACTGCTCAGACATGAGCAGTGTCATATGGATATGGTGACCTCTGGAAGGTCATGTGTATACAGTGTTCCTTTAGTTCTGACATGTTTAAAATTGTATTTTTATAGCTTAGCTGTTGAGAATATCCTTGGTTTACTGTTTCTTTCCTTGAAATGCTGCTCTGCTGTTGTCTTGTTTCATGTATTGTTATTGAGAAATCTGGTGCCAGTCTAATTTTCTTGTGATTATGTTATTTCTTCTTTTTGCCCCAGACCTCAGGACTTTTATCTTTAAAGTCTAATAGTTTTAGGAGGTTATGTTTTGGAGTTGATCATACTTTTTTCTCAGTCACTCATGGCCCTTTCGCTGAGTAGATTAAGGCCTTTTGTTTTCAGGAAGTTTTCTTAGATTGTTATCCGTGTTCCATTGTTTCGATTTTTCTTTGGTGACTCCAGTTAAGCTCATCTACCTTTCTTAGGCCTATCTTCTATTTCAACCATTTTTCCTCTGACCCTGTATTTCTTTGCTTCATCTTACTTTCATTCTCTTATTTCCCTGCTTTGTTTCAATGCTATTTACTTCTGATATATCATTTTCTTCTGTTTTTTCCCCTGAGTTCATTCAGGTCTCATTTATTTCTTCTTTTTTGTCCATTTCTGTTTTTAATTTTTGTGTTTGTGGTTAAATGTGTCTTAATCTGATTAAGGGTTTTTAATGCTTGTTTGAGGATGGGTAATTCAGTTTAGAGCATTATATTTTCTTCCAGCTTCATAATTGAGTTTTGGCTCTTATTTACATTTTGGGGCTTTTTTTTTTTTTTTTTTTTGCAACAGTGTCATATGGATATGGTGTACTTTTTTCTATTTCATTTCATGAATAGTGTCACAAGTGCTCTCTTCTGTCAGTTTTACCCTCTTTGTAATTTCTTTTATAGATGATATTGATGATGGTGGTGAAGTGAGGGGAGGGTTTGGCATGTCTTGTTCCTCTCTTGTTTCTATAGGATTCTTAAGCTTGCTTTCTTCTTTCTTTCATTTACTGTCACATTCTATAAGGGGTTACCCCCTTTTTAAATGTATTTGATTTTCCTCCAAAAGGAATGCTTCTCGGGGGTGGCCACTCTGGTCCTGCTACTTTCAGTCTCTTTCCCTGTGAACCACCAAGCCCCAATCTGTGTTCGGTATTTGTTCCTTAACATTGAGCTTTCTCTTCTGGGATGTGATTTTGTCTGTGCTTGATTTAAGTCCTTTATACCCCTCTGTTCTCTTTAATGGAGTCTCTTTAGCTTCCTTCTCCTATTGTCTGTATCCACATGCTTGAAGTGATAGGCAACAGAAACTCTGATAAAAGAAGTCATTTGAAGGTTGTGGTATTTATTTTTTTGACTCCCAGTAATCCTGCAGACATGGGTCATATGTGGCTTTATTTGTTCTCCTTGTTAGTTGTATGACTTGGACGGGGGAGATTTGGGGAAGATTCAAATTCAGGTCATTGTCATCCTTCTCTATCTAAGCTACTATGTTTTAGATAATTTTTTTTTACAGGAACCCTCAAAGAAAAAAATGTTGTAATAAGTTTTAGTTGCTGTAGGATATTAATATAGATGAAAATATACATTTCTTAAGTACTTATGCTAGTATCATTGTAATGATTTAAAAGTCTGTTTAAATCATAAAATCTACTCAAGCATTCTGGGTGTCATATAGATTTTTTTCTTTTTCTTTTTTTTTACACATGACACAATCTGTTTTAAAAACTGTTTAAAAACTGAGTATGTTTCAAAAATGTATCAATTTTGAAGGTCCATTTTTGTTGTGATTAAGTATTGAGAATTTTTCTGTTATCAAAATATTTTTTGATATTTATCTATAACATTTAAGGCAATCAAGGTTGAAATAGCAGGAAACAGGTATTATTTGAGTTCTCTTTATCATTCTTCTTTGCTTTGTAAATGTTTTCAAATTAAGACACACATTTTTCATTTGTCAGATGCATACTTCTACTGGAGGAGGATTTTGTGACTGTGGGGACACAGAAGCATGGAAAACTGGTCCTTTTTGTATAAGTCATGAACCTGGAAGAGCAGGTACCACAAAGGAGGTAAGAATATTACTATTTTTTAATTGCTATTTTAAGCTTGATGAAATTAAATAGAAATAAATGTTATTTGTATGGGTTAAGCTGAAGTCCATCGAGAATCCTGATTTTATGTTCTAATATTTAAATGTAAGGAGTTGTATTTGATTCTAGAGGATTTAAAGATTTGATAAATTGATAAAAGTTTGATTCCATATTTCTCTAAAGAAATGAATTTACACTGAAAAGATGAACTCAGAATACTTGTTTGTTAAGCAGTCAATTTGATAAGTAAGAATAAACAATATATTATCCTAAAAGAGTGAATGGAAGTAGTTATTATGAAATAGGAGGATATAATGAATTAGAAAACAGTAGAACTGACACATAGATTCTGTAATTGCTATTCTTAAAGGAAAAAAAATCAACTAACATATTATCCACTATGCCTCCTAATCAAGAAAAAAACTATGAGTAAGCCCAGATAGCGACAATTAAAAAGAAGAATGGGAAAATGACCATAGAACCACAGACACAGGAGGATTATAAAAGTGACTCTGTGCAAAGACATTTGAAAATAGATTCTTTTATCCAACAGTATAGTCATAATTTATTCAAAAACAGAAAAAAACTTTAACAGTTAATAACCATTGAAGAAATTTTAAAAGTTGTCACAAGAAAGTACTTCCTAAAAAATACCATGCTCAAATGGTTTCACGGAAGAATCCTTTTTAAAACCTAAGGAATAAATAGTTTTTGTATTCTTTAAACTGTTCCTGATAACTCTATAACACTGAATATTCCTAGGGTCTATATTTTGATCTCTTAAGTACCATTTTCCACTAAAAGAAACCAGGGCTTGTTGTAAAAATACCTGATTCCAGATATGAGTTAGGGAATAGGTGAAGTAGGCTGGTGAGGATGGATTTGTGTCAAAAGAACCTAAAACTCAATTTTAGGATACTTTTGGATACTTTCCCCCTAAGATGGGGAGTAAGGCATATTCTGCTTTGCCACAGTGAGTATCCATTTATTAGTGTAATGGACATTCCAGCTGTGGCAGTTAGACAAAAAAAAAAAAAGAAAAAGCACCCCCAAAAAATAAATAAATAAATAAATAAAAATAAAAAGCACCCAATTTGGAAAGGAAGAAGTAAAACTCTGTTTGCAGATGATGTGATTGTCTGTATAGAAAATCTGAAGGAATCCATTAAAACATTGTTAGAACTAACAAACAGGTTCAGCACAGTTGCAGGATATGAGATACAAAAATTACTTGTATTTTATACATTAGTAATGAACAATCCAAAGATAAAATTAAGAAAAAAGAAGTACAAAGTTTATTTAATTTGAAAAGATACATGCACCCTTATGTTTATGCAGCATTATTTACAGTAGCCAAGATACTGAAGCAACCTAAGTGCTCATCAAGTTTACAAAACTAGGCTCCTTCTTCCTACCTCATGGGGTTCCAGTCTGTTTGTGGTTTTCCCGAGCCATATGGCCTCAGAACACTGAATTGAGTCCTGAACTAACCTGGTCTTCTTGGATTTCTTTGGATTTATAATTAGATTCAAAAAGAAATAGATCATTCAGGCTTGTTATGTCAGCAAATCTGTATACTCAGGAACAGATTCATGATCTGAATGTGAGAGCATACTTAGAGCTAGCATATAACTAGTCATTTGCCCCCCAAGAGTCCTCTGTGTTTCACCTTTGTTTTGTCTCTGCCTTGGTGAATGTGAAATCTGTACTCTGCCAGGTGTGTGGCATTGTGCCAGCCATAATAGGGATTTACCAAGGGTAATTAGACCTGGTCAATACCAATCAGCCTATAGTCCAGCATTTGGCAATATCTCTAAAAGTATGTTTAAGGGAAATTTCTTTCTAGTTCTGTAGTACATTTCTGGGTTTATTATTAAGGTTTTTTAAAAATCAATTTTGATTATCACTCTGTTGTTCCCTCTAATGGATCTTCTTATTTTCTAAGCTATAAATGATTTATTTAAAAGTTTCTTCTCTACTTACCAGAACTCTTCTGAAGAACTTAGCTTCTGATATAGTATGGAAGTAATAAGTAGATTCTTCTAACTTTTCATTTCAGACTACTTTGATTAAGAATTGAAAGGAAATATTTCTAAAACTAAAGAAGATAAGAAATAGGAACATAGTGGATTAATGTTGCTCTTAGTACCTTTGGCACTCTTTTTCTCTCTTTCTAGCAAAAGCTTCTGAGTAAAATCTCCAGAGAAAAGGTGACATATTGAAGAGATGGTAGAAATGAAAATAATAAAGCATTGGGGAGTGAGGAAGAATAGGTGCAGAAGAGTAAATGTGTAGATTAATGTTTTGGTCACCACAGAATAAAATACAGTTCATTAGTATGGTGTATAGCAGGTAGGTTAAAAAATTGAATATTAAAGCCTTCTACTGAATTTCTATTGGATTTTTATGTGTGTGTGTATGTGTGTGTCTTATTAAAGAGCTACTATATTTGTTTTCCTGCTTACTGCTTTGTTTAAACAACGTAATGAGTTGTAATTTGCATACTATGTTAAAAAACTCACCCATTTAAAGAGTATACTTTAGTACTTTTTTAGCATGTAGTTTACTTTTTTGGCCAAATAATATTCCTTTGTATGGATAATGCATCATTTTATTTATCCATTCATCAGTCTATGGAAATCTAGGTTGTTTCCACTTTTTGGCTATTATGAGTAATGCTGCTATGAGCATTTGTGTACAAGTTTTTTGTGTGGATATATGTTTTCATTTTTCTTGGGTAGATATCTCAGAGTGGAACTGGTGGATCATAAGGTCACTATACTTAACATTTTGAGCTTCTCTCAGACTTTTCCAAATTGTACCATCTTACATTTCCATCAGCAGTGTATAGGATTCAGGTTTCTCCACATTCTGGCCAACCCTTGTTATCTGCCTTTTTGATAATAGTCACCTTAGCAGGTATGAAGAGGCATCTCACTATGGTTTTGACTTGCATTTCACTAATGGTTTATGATGCAGGGCAGGTAAATGCTTTTTTTTTTTTTAAGCTAATTGGTTTGAACAAACCTATTAAGGAAGTGGTATTCTTTAATGAAATGAACATTTTTTTTCCATGAAAGTCAAAAGACTCGGATGTTAGTATTGCTTTTTATATCTGTTTAGATGCTCTTTGACGTTGAATGGGGTCTTTTTAAAAATACATATTTTTAAAATATTTATTTATATTTGACTGTGCTGGGTCTTTGTCGCTACAAGCAGATGTTCTCTAGTTGTGGCAAGCAGGGACAACTCTCTAGCTGCAGTGCACAGGATTCTCATGGTGGCTTCTCTTGTTGCTGTGTGTGGGCTCTAGAGGACATGGGGTTCCATAGTTGTGGCACATGGGTTTAGTTGCCTCAAGACATGTGGAATCTTCCCATACTAGGGATCAAACCCATGTCCCCTGTGTTGGCAGGCAGATCCTTAACCATTGGACTACCCAGGAAGTCCTTAGATGGAATCTTTATCTCTTAAATGCCATAAATTTTCTGCCTTAACAGAGTGGATGTAAGGATTGGTTGGAATAAATTAAATGAGAAATGTTTTTGTAAACTGTAGGGAAAAACCAAACCCTATAACTCGTTGTTCTCTGATATGATTAGTTTACTCAGGCAGAGAACATTCATAAGGAAGAGCGTCATAAGGGAGGCTTCCATGATTTTACCTCCTTTCCTTTCTGTCATCTGTAGCACCAACTTGGCCACAAGGAATTCAGCTAAACAATGTGATCAGCAACCTCTTGGGCTGAAGTTAAATTCATTCTGGGGGATGGTGTATATGAACTCATTAATATTGTTCTTATAAATTAATAACATCATTCTCATCCACTTACTTATATACAACATTGAGAATATGTTTTTCTATACTTTCTTGCAGAACTTACGCTGTCCGTTGAATGAAGAGGTAATTGCCCAAGCCAGGAAAATATTCCCTTCAGTGATAAAGTACATTGTAGAAATGACTATATGGGAAGAAGAAAAAGAACTGCCTCCTGAACTCCAGAAAAGGTGGGGGATTTTTTTTTAAGGGGGAAGTTTTCATGATGGTTATTTATATTGCAGAATGAGTATTTGAAAAATGTCTTCTGTTTTCATCTACTGCTTTAACTTATAACTATCATTGTGAAAATTTTATATAGAGAATTTTTCCAAAATGTCCATTTATATGAGATGCTCTGCTAAGACATCATACAGAAGTTAAGGCAAAAGAGGGGCTTAATCAGGAGCTTCTGATTTTTAAGAAAAAACATTTTTGGGGTATTGTTATAAATGATTTACAAGGACTTAGCAGCCATTCATCCCAGCAAGGAAGTAAATTGCCCAGTTTGATCCTGGCCTGGGCCCAGATTCCCTGAGAGGTTCATGAACTAAGGTGGGGACTTCAGAACAGTGTTTCCCTTTAGTCCAGATCTTTAGCACTTTTCTTGATCAAAAATTTTGATGGTCAGAATAAGGAGATAACCCTTTGTCCTGTGCGTTGGGATCTAGGATTATTTCACGTGCAGGAATTTAAGAGGTTTTTTTGTTTTTGTTTTTAGCTAAAACCCAGCAGTTTCTAACAACCATAAGTCTTTTAGTGACAGCAATATTGGTTCTTAATTTACAAAAGGCGAAAGAGAATTCAAGACCTGATATGTAATACAGTTTGAGCCTTGTGGGAATTTTTCTACCTGTGTAATATTAGGAGTTTCACAAATCTAAATATAGTTTTTTGAGTCTACTAAGTTTATTTGTATTATTTTAGGAGAAAGGCTTAAGAATTTCAATTTTTAAAGACTTTAAATGATAGAACTGCCTTATGACCCAGCAATCCCACTGCTGGGCATATACACCAAGGGAACCAGAATTGAAAGAGACACATGTACTGCAATGTTCATCGCAGCACTGTTTATAATAGCCAGGACATGGAAACAACCTAGATGTCCATCAGCAGATGAATGGAGAAGAAAGCTGTGGTATATCTACACAATGGAGTATTACTCAGCCATTAAAAAGAATACATTTGAATCAGCTCTTATGAGGTGGATGAAACTGGAGCCTATTATACAGAGTGAAGTAAGCCAGAAAGAAAAACACCAATACAGTATACTAACACATGTATATGGAATTTAGAAAGATGGTAATGATAACCCTATATGCGAGACAGCAAAAAAGACAGATGTATAGAACAGTCTTTTAGACTCTGTGGGAGAGGGAGAGGGTGGGATGATTTGGGAGAATGGCATTGAAACTGTATAATATCATATAAGAAACGAATCACCAGTCCAGGTTTGATGCAGGATACAGGATGCTTGGGGCTGGTGCACTGGGATGACCCAGAGGGATGGTATGGGGAGGGAAGTGGGAGGGGGGTTCAGGATTGGGAACATGTGTACACCCGTGGTGGATTCATGTTGATGTATGGCAAAACCAATACAATATTGTAAAGTAATTAGCCTCCAATTAAAA
The DNA here is from genome assembly GCF_023091745.1 of Budorcas taxicolor. Classification (NCBI taxonomy): domain Eukaryota; kingdom Metazoa; phylum Chordata; class Mammalia; order Artiodactyla; family Bovidae; genus Budorcas; species Budorcas taxicolor. The sequence goes on along the minus strand of NC_068919.1, from coordinate 36,789,846 downwards.
TTAATAAATTTTTTAAAAAAGACATTAAACATATCATTTTGACTTTTACGGGACCATAAAGTGCTTGGAAAAATAAGGGTCATCAGAATTATGTCCAAAAAAGTTTTAATGTCAAATACATTGATAGCATCAGTTAAATGCTTTAAGAAATTTTGTGTTGGTAAGCATAATTCAAGTGGTCTGCCTGTCTAAAAAGGGTGGGTTGCTTGAATGTGGTTATGTATGTAGATAGCACTGTATTTCAGATTCACAGATCTGATTTCTAATTCTCATTGTTTCTTAGCTTTGGGACAAAAGAGAAGTCTTTTTGAGTCTCTTATTTCCTAAGCTACAAGAGGCTTGAGAAAAGCTTCCTCTTAGAGTTATGAGGATCAATTGACTGTTTAGTGGAAGATTATTATAAACTGTTTAAAACTGGTAGTAATTTCTGACATTTGTGTAACTGTAGCCCACAACCATTTTCATGTATTTTATAAGGTCCTCACACTCAAATGGAGATATTATACATCTCTTCTTAGAGATGTAAAAGATACCATCATCTCAGCAAGATTAAATGCTTAAGTGATTTGTCTGAGGTTTCACAGTCAAATGGTAGTGCTGGCACTTAAAATCTATACACCTTAAAAAAAAACCGTAAATGTACTATAAAACCAGTATTACTTAAATAGAAGGTAGAAACAAAAATAAATAAAAACTAAATGTTAGTGAAATCTTGACTATTTGTCATTCCCTGCCTGAAAGTTCTGAGCCTGAGGCTTGTCTCCCTTTGTTAGAGTGGGAGATTAGCAAGAGTTATGAATAGTATTAAAGACATACTGCCCTTTAATAACATTTACTTCTGGAAGTAAGAAAAATTCGGGGATAAACGTGAAAAAATTGATACTTTTATCAGAGTTTTAAAGTTTTATGGCACTGTACCACTTAAAATTGTCTCCTATACTAGTATTAGAGTGGTACTTTGGAGAAGGAAATAGCAGCCCACTCTAGTATTCTTGCCTGGAAAATCCCATGGACGGAGGAGCCTCTTAGACTGCAATCCATGGGGTCGCAAAGAGTCCAACATGACTTCACTTTCACTTTTCTCATACATAGGAAACTACATGGTGCTACTCATCACAGGGCATTTTTTATTTTAGCCTGGTTTTCATGTTTTCCTTTGCTTATTTGTTACAGTATCTGAATTTATATCTTTTTGTTTTAAACAGGGAGAAAAATGATAGATACTACTGTGTCCTTTTCAATGATGAACACCATTCATATGACCATGTTATATACAGTCTACAAAGAGCTCTTGACTGTGAGCTTGCAGAGGCCCAGTTGCACACCACTGCCATAGACAAAGAGGTTCGTGAGTTTCATTTGAATTATTATACTGTCTTCATCAGCTTCCTAGAAATTGGGTGTTGCCAAGTAGCTCTGTAGCCCTTGCCAAGTGCTTTAGTAGTGTGTTAGGTACAACCATGCTCTTCATTTATTCCTTATAGCCCAAGTAAATTGGTTGAAACTTGGTTTTTCTGTGTGTGTATATTACAGTTTTAGATGACTATTATTTTCCTTTTTTAGTCTAAACAGAAAGTTACTGAATATATTTGGCAAAGAGCAGTTAAGAATGTCAGCTCAACCTTAGTTCTGTTTCTGTAAATTATTGAATAAATGACTAAATACATGAATCCTGAAAAGTTGGTTAGCTTAACAGTATTTATTAAAACTATTTATAGAATAATGTTGATAACATGGCTCAGCTTTTATTTAACACCCATCCAAAGCAAAATGTGTTCTTCAGATAGGCAGAAGAAATATTAACCTAATCCCTACCCTCAAGAGGAGTGTAAGACAGTGGAAGAAGCATCACGACACTAGTTACTGGTGCTGTGATTCTAGGACTTGAGAATTAGTATCCGTTAGGCCACACCTCTAACCCACTAGTGGACTGCATGTGTGCTATGTAACACATGTTAAAGAATTTCAGTTTCACTCATGAAAAGTATCTAAGGCATGTATTAATAATAGTAGTTTATTAAACCTAATTTATTGTTATCTAATAGAGTACACTACAATAAGTAAATAATGACATTCTTGAGAAGCAAGAAATCTGAGACTCTAAAGTATAGAAATTCTCTACTAGTGGCATTCAAAGTTCTGAAGCTGCATGAAGGTAGCTAATGCTAAACATTTCTGTTTATCTTATAGGTGTTATCAATCTTAGGATTTTTAGGTGGTCAAAAATGGCTAATAATTAAGAGCTTGTTGGTTCTTTGGGTTTTATATTACTTATTGATTGGGATTGTCAATCTACTACTTAATTTCTTGTTTGTCTATAATTAGGGTCGTCGGGCTGTTAAAGCAGGTGCTTTTGCTGCTTGCCAGGAAGCAAAGGAAGATATAAAGGTAATTTTCTGAATTAGTGTCAAAAGGAAAATGTTAAGAGGAATGTACAAGAGCCCAAGTAAAACAGTTACATTGTTGAAGTGGTTTGACATCCTAAGTAAACATAAGTTTGGAGCATTTAGACCCAGAGATTTGAAAATGTAACAGTTATATGATTTGTTTTTTTGAGGAATAGATAATTTTTAAAACAAAAATTTAAAAACTAGTTTGTTTCTAATATTCCTTTCATTTGTAGAGTCATTCAGAAAATGTCTCTCAACATCCACTTCATGTAGAAGTATTACACTCTGAGGTTATGGCTCATCAGAAATTTGCTTTGCGTCTGGGGTCCTGGATGAATAAAATTATGAGCTACTCAAGTAAGCATATAGCCTGTTTTTCTTATTTTTCATAAAACATTGTCTTTTTAAACAGCCACAGATTTTAAAATGTTGTTGAGTATAAAGTAAAATGATTGTTGTTTGTTTTAAATGCTATGAATAATGTTTTGTTGGCTCTTGATTCTTTGATGTTGACAGAATTATTCTTGACATCAAGTATGAGAGGATTTACTGTTAGTTTTTTCATACGTTCTTATAGGAAATGTATTTTTGGGAGAAATACTTTAAGAATAAAAACTACATAACTTCTTTTGTTTGCAGGTGACTTTAGACAGATCTTTTGCCAAGCTTGCCTTAGAGAAGAACCTGGCTCTGAGAATCCCTGTCTCATAAGCAGGTTAATGCTTTGGGATGCAAAGCTTTATAAAGGTAGGTAGATCTTTACTTACACTTCTTGCTTTGAAGCAAAGGAATATTATAGCTGTAGTGGAATTGTGATCTCTTTTATTTATTAAATAAGTTAACTTGATAAGATATTATATTTTCAGGGTGAGATTAACCAGTCAATATGTATTCGTCTGTATTAAAACCCAGGGAGATTGCCTTTTAATTGTAGTGCCTTTTCATTTAGTCAGAACCAGTAAAAAAGAGTATGTATGTATTCATGTAGTAATGCCATTATAAAAGCCATGTTAATTTTCATTTTTAAAATCTAAACAAAGACCCAAAAGTAAAAAGTTAGAGAAAGGCTAAAGGGGATGGATAAGGGAAGGAACGTAGGGTAGTTTTTAATGAGACAGAAAGAAAAGAAATGGAGAAAGGTTGGGCGAAGTAGGATGAAGTAAGGTACAACAGTGAGGGGGTACAGAAAATAAGGGAAAAGGCATTATATGTATGTATTTTAAATTCTAGCTCTTAAATATTAGCGTAATAAGTGCCACTGATATTTGAGTCCTTGAAGTCTTCTTAGCATGTGAAATATTTTTATAGTGTTCTGCCACTACTAATAGCTAAAATGTTTTCTTTGCCTTGGCAATGCTCCTCCCACTTCTCCCCAAAATGATTTATAGGTGCCCGTAAGATCCTTCACGAGTTGATCTTCAGCAGTTTTTTTATGGAGATGGAGTACAAAAAATTCTTTGCTATGGAATTTGTGAAGGTAATTGCTCTTTATAAATAGATGTCAACAAATGAAAATAGAAAACCATTTTGTAAGTGAAATAATGGAAACAAAGGGGATAATTACAGAGCAGGAATTTAATTTTACAGCTTATTTGTTTTTCAAAAAGTTCATCATTTAACTTCACATTTGGTAGTATGAAAACAGTAGTCTAAGAGGAGATAGATAGTTGGAAAATGACCTGGAATTTGCTTGGACAAAGCAATAGGAAGATGTCACAATTATGAGTACATTTATCTTTTCTAATCATTTGTTTGTTAGTTAAAATTGTAACAAGAGCAGTGACTAGTTGAAAGAAGAGCAGGGAAAAGGAACAGATATATATACATGCTAAAAGGAGGCAGAAATTTGATGGGTAAGAGTTATACTTAACTATCTGAGGCTAGAATATACAAATTTATAGCTTTTTAAAAAATTTTCTTTTAATTGGAGGATTTGCTTTACAATATTATAGTGGTTTTTGCCATACATTGACATGAATCAGTCACAGGTGTACATGTGTCCTCTATCCCGAAGCCCCCTCCCACTTCCCTCCTCATCCCATCCCTCTGGGTTGTCCCAGTGCACCGGCTTTGAGTGCCCTGTTTCATGCATCGAACTTAGACTGGTCATCTGTTTCATGTATGGTTAACATACATGTTTCAGTGCTATTCTCTCATATCATCCCACACTCGCCTTCTCCCACAGAGTCCAAAAGTCTGTGCTTTACATCTCTATATCTTTTGTTGTCTCGCGTATAGGGTCATCATTACTGTCTTTCTAAATTCCATATATATGTGTTAAAATATGCATTGGTCTTTTTCTTTCTGACTTCACTCTGGATAATAGACTCCAGTTTCATCCATATCATTAGAACTGATTCAAATGTGTTCTTTTTAATAGCTGAGTAATATTCCATTGTGTATATGTACCACAACTTTCTTATCCATTCATCTGCCAATGGACATCTAGGTTGCCTCCATGTCCTAGCTATTGTTAACAGTGCTGCGGTGAACATTGGAGTACACGTGTCTCTTTCAATTCTGGTTTCCTCAGTGTGTATGCCCAGCAGTGGGATTGCTGGGTCGTAAGGCAGTTCTACTTCCAGTTTTTTAAGGAATCTCCACAATGTTCTCCATAGTGGCTGTACTAGTTTGCATTCCTACCAATAGTGTAAGAGTGTTCCCTTTTCTCCACACCCTCTCCAGCATTTATTGTTTGTAGACTTTTTTGATAGCAGCCATTCTGATCAGCGAGAGATGGTACCTCATTGTGATTTTTATTTGCATTTCTATGATCATGAGTGATGTTGAGCATCTTTTCATGTGTTTGTTAGCCATCTGTATGTCTTCTTTGGAGAAATGTCTGTTTAGTTCTTTGGCCCATTTTTTGATAGGGTCGTTTATTTTTCTGGAATTGAGCTGCTTGTATATTTTTGAGATAATTTTTTATTAGTTGCTTCGTTTCTATTATTTTCTCCCATTCAGAAGGCTGTCTTTTCACCTTTATAGTTTCCTTTGTTGTGCAAAGAAGCATTTAATTTTAATTAGGTCCCATTTGTTTGTTTTTGCTTTTGTTTCCATTTCTCTGGGAGGTGAGTCATAGAGGATTTTGCTGTGATTTATATCAGATAGTGTTTTTCCTATGTTTTCCTCTATGAGTTTTATAGTTTCTGGTCTTACATTTAGATCTTTAATCCATTTTGAGTTTATTTTTGTGTATGGTGTTATAAAGTGTTCTAGTTTCATTCTTTCACAGGTGGTTGAGCAGTTTTTCCAGCACCACTTGTTAAAGAGATTGTCTTTTCTCCATTGTATATTTTTGCCTCCTTTGTCAAAGATAAGGTGTCCACAGGTGCGTGGATTTATCTCTGGGCTTTCTATTTTGTTCCAATGATCTGTATTTCTGTCTTTGTGCCAATACCAATACTGTCTTCTTGATGACTATAGCTTTGTAGTATAGTCTCAAGTCAGGCAGGTTGATTCCTCCACTTCTATTCTTCTTTCTCAAGATTGCTTTGGTATTCAAGGCTTTTTGTATTTCCATACAAATTGTGAAATTATTTGTTTTAGTTCTCTGAAAAATACTGTTGGTAGCTTGATCGGGATTGCATTGAATCTGTAGATTGCTCTAGGTAGTATACTCATTTTCACTATATTGATTCTTCCGATCCATGAACATGGTATATTTCTCCATCTATTTGTGTCATCTTTGATTTCTTTCATCAGTGTTTTATAGTTTTCTATATATAGGTCTTTTGTTTCTTTAGGTAGATTTATTCCTAAGTATTATATTCTTTTTTTTTGCTATGTTGAATGGGATTGTTTTCTTAATTTCTCTTTCTCTTTTCTCATTGTTAGTATATAGGAATGCAAGGGATTTCTGTGTATTAATTTTATATCCTGCAACTTTACTATATTCATTGATTAGCTCTAGTAATTTTCTGGTAGAGTCTTTAGAGTTTTCTATGTAGAGGATCATGCCATCTACAAACAGTGAGAGTTTTACTTCTTCTTTTCCAATTTGGGTTCCTTTTATTTCTTTGTCTTCTCTGATTGCTATGGCTAAAACTTCCAAAACTATATTGAATAGTAGAGGTGAGAGTGGGCACCCTTGTCTTGTTCCTGATTTTAGGGGAAATGCTTTCAGTTTTTCACCATCAAGGGTAATGTTTGCTGTGGGTTTATCATATATGGCTTTTATTATGTTGAGGTATATTCCTTCTATGCCTGCTTTCTGGAGAGTTTTTATCATAAATGGGTGTTTGATTTTGTCAAAGGCTTTCTCTGCATCTGTTGAGATAATCATATGGTTTATATCTTTCAATTTGTTCATGTGTTATATGACATTGATTGATTCGCAGATATTGAAGAATCCTTGCATCCTTGGGATAAAGCCCACTTGGTCATGATGTATGATCTTTTTAATAGGTTGTTGGATTCTGTTTGCTAGAATTTTGTTGAGAATTTTTGCATCTATGTTTATCATGAGATTGGCATATAGTTTTCTTTTTTTGTGGCATTAGGGTGATGGTGGCCTCATAGAATGAGTTTGGAAATTTACCTTTCTGCTGCAATTTTCTGAAAGAGTTTGAGTAGGATAGGTGTTAGCTCTTCTCTAAATTTTTGGTAGAATTCAGCTGTGAAGCCATCTGGTCCTGGACTTTTGTTTGTTGGAAGATTTTTTATTACAGTTTCGATTTCAATGCTTGTGGTAGATCTGTTAAGATTTTCTGTTTCTTCCTGGTTCAGTTTTGGAAGGTTATACTTTTCTAAGAATTCATCTGTTTCTTCCAAGTTGTCCATTTTATTGGCATATAGTTGCTGATAGTAGTCTCTTATGATCCTTTGTATTTCTGGGTTGTCTGTTGTGATTTCTTCATTTTCATTTCTAATTTTGTTGATTTGATTCGTCTCCCTTTTTTTTCTTGAGTCTGGGTAATGGTTTGTCTATTTTATTTTATTTATCTTCTCAAAGAACCAGCTTTTAGTTTTGTTTTTTTACTGTAGTCTCTATTGTTTCTTTTTCATTTATTTCTGCTCTAATTTTTATGATTTCTTTCCTTCTACTAACCCTGGGGTTCTTCGTTTCTTCTTTTCCTAGTTGCTTTAGGTGTAAAGTTACATAATTTATTTATTTTTTCTCCTGTTTTCTGGAGGTTAGCTTGTGTTGCTATGAACCTTCCACTTAGCACTGCTTTTACTGAATCTCATAGGTTTTAGGTTGTTGTGTTTTCATTTTCATTCATTTCTATGCATATTTTGATTTCCTTTTTCTTCCGTGATTTGTTGATTATTCAGAAGCATGTTGTTTAGCCTCCATATGTTGTATTTTAATAGCTTTTTCCCTGTAGTTGAAATCGAATCTTACTGCATTGTGATTAGAAAAGATACTTGAAATGATTTCAATTTTCTTGAATTTACCAAGGCTAGATTTATGGCCCAGGATGTGTTCTGTCCTGCAAAATGTTCCATGTGCACTTGAGAAACTGGTGAAAGTCATTGTTTTGGGGTAAATGTCCTATAGATAGCAATTAGGTCTAACCAGTCCATTGTATCATTAAAAGTTTGTGTTTCCTCACTAATTTTCTGTTTGGTTGAGCTATCCATAGGTGTGAGTAGGGTATTAAAGTCTCTCACTATTACTGTGTGACTTAATTTCCCCTTTCATACTTGTTAGCATTTGCCTTATGTATTGAAGTGCTCCTATGTTGGGTGCATTTATATTTATAATTATTATATCTTCTTCTTGGATTGATCCTTTGATCATTACGTAATGTCCTTCTTTGTCCCTTTTCACAGTCTTTATTTCAAAGTCTATTTTATTTGATATGAGTATTGTTATTCCTGCTTTCTTTTGGTCTACATTTGCATGAAATATCTTTTGCCAGCTCTTCACTTTCAGTCTGTATGTGTCCCTTGGCTTGACGTGGGTCTCTTGTAGACTGCATTTATAGGGGTCTTATTTTTGTATCCATCCAGCCAGTCTGTCTTTTGGTTGGGGCATTCAACCCATTTACATTTAAGGTAATTATTGATAGGTATGATCCCGTTGCCATTTACTTTGTTGTTTTGGGTTTGAGTTTATAAACCTTTTCTGTGTTTCCTTTCTAGAGAAGATCCTTTAGCATTTGTTGATGAGCTGGTTTGGTGGTGCTAAATTCTCCCAGCTTTTGCTTGTCTGTAAAGCTTTTGATTTCTCCTTCATATTTGAATGAGATCCTTGCTGGTTATAGTAATCTGGCTTGTAGGTTTTTCTCTTTCAGCACTGGAAGTATGTCCTGCCTTTCCCTTCTGGCCTGAAGAGTTTCTGTTGAAGAATCAGCTGTTATCCTTATGGGGATCCCTTTGTGTGTTATTTATTGCTTTTGCCTTGCTGCTTTTGATATTTTCTCTTCATTAGTTTGATTAATATGTGTCTTGGGGTGTTTTTCCTTGGGTTTATCCTGTTTGCAACTCTCTTGGTTTCTTGGACTTGGGTGTCTATTTCCTTCCCCATTTTAGGGAAGTTTTCAACTGTTATCTCCTCAGGTATTTTCTCATGCCCTGTCTTTTTGTCTTGTTCTTCTGGGACACCTGTTATTCGAATGTTGGGGTGTTTAACATTGTCCCAGAGGTCTCTGAGGTTGTCCCCATTTCTTTCTATTCTTTTTTCTTTTTTCCTCTCTGCTTCATTTATTTCCACCATTCTGTCTTCCACCTTACTTATCCTATCTTCTGCCTCAGTTATTCTACTGTTGGTTCCCTCCAGAGTGTTTTTGATCTCATTTATTGCATTATTCATTATTGACTGACTCTTTATTTCTTCTAGGTCCTTGTTAAACATTTCCTGCATCTTCTCAATCCTTGTCTCTAGTCTATTTATCTGTAACTCCATTTTGTTTTCAAGATTTTGAATCACCTGTATTATCATTATTCTGAATTCTTTTTCAGGTAGACTCCATATCTCCTCCTCTTTTGTTTGGTTTAGTGAGCATTTATCGTGTTCCCCTACCTGCTGAATATTTCTCTGTCTTTTCATTTTGTTTCTATTGCTGTGTTTGGGGTGCCCTTTCTGTAGGCTGAAAGTTTGTTTCCTCTTTATTGTGGAGCCTGCTTCCTGTGGGTGGGGTTGGACTAGTGGCTTGTCAAGGTTTCCTGGTTAAGGGAGCTTGCATCTGTGTTCTGGTGGATGGAGCTGTATCTCTTCTCTCTGGAGTGCAGTGAAGTGTCCAGTAGTGAGTTTGGGGGTGTGTATGAGTTTGACATGGCTTTGGACAGCTTGTCTTTTAATGTTCAGGGTTGTGCTCCTGCTTTGCTGGAGAATTAGCATAGTATGTCTTGCCCTGGAACTTGTCCCTTGGGTGGAGCTTGGTTTCAGTGTAGGTATGGAGGCTTTTGAGTGAGCTCTTGTCTATTAATGTTCCCTGGAATCAGGAGTTCTCTGATGTTCTCAAGTTTTAGAACTAAGCCACCTGCCTCTGGCTTTCTGTCCTTCTCTTACAGTAGCCTCAAGACTTCTCCATCCATACAGCACAAATGAGAAAATACCTAGGTTAATGGTGAAGCAATTCTCCACAGCAGGGGACACCCAGAGAGATTCACAGAGTTACATAGAGACGAGAAGAGGGAGGAGGGAGATAGAGGTGACCAGGAGGAGAAGAGGGGCAGTCAAAAGGGGAGAGACCAGTCTAGCCAGTAATCAGTTCCCTAAGTGTTCTCCACAGCCCAGAACACCCCGAGAGATTCACAGAGTTAAGTCAAGAAGAGAAGGGGGAGGGAGGAGATAGAGATGACCTGGGGGAAGAAAGGGAGATTCAAAAGGGGAGAGAGCAATCAAGCCAGTAATCACACCCCTGAGTGAAAATGGATACTGAAGATTAGATTCTTAAAGGTACAAAATTGATAACAAATACCAAAAAGCAGAGATTAAAAATCTAGAGTAGAGGTTAGACTTTCAAAAAAAACAATATTGAAAATACAAAACAAAATCAATCACAAAAATTATAAAATATATATATATGAAATTTGCTTTAAAAATAGGGTCTTTTTTTCTGCAACATAATAATAGGTTATAAAAATGAAAATTAAAGGAGTAATAAAGAGGTTAAAGTTTAAAAAAGTGATAATAGTAAAAATATATCTAGGAATTTCTCTGAAGCTGTTGTGGGCAGTGTGGGGTCAGTTTAGTTTCAGATAGTTCCTTGTTCCAGCTTGTACTTGTTCTCAAGGTCTATAGGCCCCTCCAGTGCTTAGTCAATGTTAACTATAGGGGTTTAATCTGTTGCGCCTGTCACTTCCAGAGCTGTTCCCTCTTCTTTATTTTGGCTTCCTCTGTTTGCAAGTCTCTTCAGTGTCTAATTTCTGCCCTGACACAAGGGGCCGAACGTGGTCACTTATTTAGGCCTACTTGTTCAGTTGTGTTGTGGGGAGGGAGGGACACTGCAAGCAAATATTGCTGGCGTGTGAGGGGAGTGCTCGCAGTGTATGGACCACACTGAGTTTGCCCCAGCTCACGGCAGCATGTGCTTCCTGAGTCCACACTGCTCAGGCTCCAGGGTGCTCTGCAGGGGCACTGTCCAAAGCAGGCCCTGCAGTTTGTGCACTTCCCAGGTCTCAGCTGCTCAGGTTCTCAGGTACTCCGCAAGGGCACAGACTCGGCTGGGCACGCATTTTGTACCCTTCCCAGTTCCGAGCAGCTCAGGCCACCAGGTGTTTGGCAGATGCACTGTCCCAGGTGGGTCATGCATCTTAATCACCTCCCCAGTCCCAGCCACGTGGTTTCCCAGGTACCCTGCATGTCTCTTCTGGTGAGCTGATCTCAGGCTGCAACCCTCCTGGCAGATGTCAACCATCCAGGATCCCAGGAAGACATGGTTAGCAACTAGAAGCCTGCTTACAGTTTAGTGGAGGATGCCCATCTCTGGGACCAAGATTGGAGCAGCCACTTGCCTTCCAACTCTGGCTGTCACTCACCTGCTTCTCTGCCTCCAACAGAGGGGAGAGAGCAGAGGGCTGTACACAGCCGGCTAGCTTTCCTTTGGTATTGTCTCAGTCCTTTGTTCTGTGAGCAACACAGGCTGTGCTTTAAAGCCTTTTGCGGGAAAGTTCTCTTTTTCTTTTTTCCCCCTCTCTGGCTATCCCACACTTTGGGTTGCTGTCTCACGTTAGCTCCCTCAGATTGTCCTCAGGGCATTCAGGCCCAGTCCTTACCCTAAGCACCGATTATGCAGCCTACCCCTCCCTGTCCAGCCCCTGCTGGCTGGTGGCAAACGCAAGCGTTTGGGCTACTTTTCCACTGGCAGTTGTGTTTAGGTGAGTATTCTGTGGGTTTTGTGGGGTTTTTTTTTTCTCCTGGTTATGTTGCCCACTGAAATTGCGAAACTCCCCACAGACCCACCTGAGAGAGGGTTTCCTACTGTTTGGAAACTTTTCCTCCATCACAGCTCCCTCCCCAGGACCAGTCTCTGTCCCTAACTCTTTTGTGTCTCTCTTTGTCTTTCATGTTTTGTCCTACCTTCTTTCAAGGAGAATGGGCTGCCTTTCTGGGTACTTGGTGTCTTCCGCCAGGGTTCAGAATTTGTTTTGTGGAAGCTGCCCAGCATTCAAATAATCTTTTGATGAATTTGTGGGAGGAAAAGTGTCCTAGTTCTCCTATTCCTCCGCCTTCTTAGGACTGCTTCTATAGCTTTTTAATATTGTTTTGTTGATCTATTGTATATCCCTTACATTGTTGTATTTTCTTGTGTGTCTCTCAAGTTAAATTAGTTAGAACATGTACTTCTTTAAATCTTCTACTTTGTCTTATACAGAGGTATGCAAGAAATTCTTGTTAGTTTATTCTGATTTTGAGTTGCACAAAATTCTGCAAAACTTAAGTCAGAGGTAGAATCAGAATGGAATTGGAAACAGAATGTGAAATAATGGTTATCACAGGTAAATGATACTGTGGGATAAGATACTTGCACTTCCTGGATTTTATAATTAGATTGATAAAAGCAGCTAAGATATTTGGTTTCTTGAAAGGTGATGACAACTCAAATTATCAACTCTATTCTTCAAAAACTCTTTAGAGGTAGAATAAAGGACCATGTATGTGATCTGAAATGAATTTTTTCTTTATACAACAGCAGTTTACCCTCCTTAGGATTACCTGTTAAACTTCATGTGAATTCTAATGGATGGAATTAAATACGTAGGTCAAGGATCTAATACTGTGCTTACATATAATAGCTGCTTGAGGCATGACTGGATGTATTATTGTTTTTGTTCTCGAAAGATATCAGGGTTGATTTTCATCTGGTATGCATTAGTATGGATAAGAAGTTATGCATAGCCAGCATCCATTCTGTTTCAGGCTGGATTGAATCTGATGATTGATTTTCTGGGTCATATCAGTTTTTAAATACATTTAATATAGTCCCTGCTGTATTTCATTGGGAAGAAAATCTGCTAAAGATTGCCCCAGATTCTGTTTGGAGAAAGGATACATTGCACCTTTGCAGTGCTCTGTGATTTTTACCTCTGTGTGTATGTATGTGTGTTTCGTTTTTTAAAAATCATTATTTCTTACTATACTAGATTGGATAGCTGAATTCTTTTTCAATCTTTTGTTACTTGCTGTTTTAGTAAATTTTTGTTGACTGTACTATCTCCCTTTAATAAATAGGTATTACAATACTTGCCATCTTATACATAGAAACAAATATAGCAGCTGTTAAAATTGGGATTTTAAAAGTTTTCAGTAGTCATTTATAATTGCTTCTCTACTTATTGTTGTATCTTTCAGTATTACAAGCAGCTCCAAAAAGACTATATCAGTGATGATCATGACAGAAGTATCTCTATAACTGCACTCTCAGTTCAGATGTTTACTGTTCCTACTTTGGTATGTATTAATTAGTCTTGACAATCTTTATAAGTTACATTTGTTTTGTTTTTGAAGAATTTTATTTAATGTTGAATTAAAACCATTTCTGAGTCACTATGTTCTATTCCACTTGGAAAATTGAGTAATTCTTCAGTGGTATCAGCATGTGAATACTTTAATGGTTCCCAAGGTCTAGGTAACCCATGGAGTGGGAGTGGTGGCTCTGAGTTGGTTTGAAAGTCCTCATCTCTGCAGGGGAACACCAGAGCTGGTTTCTTGGTGTCTAGAGTAACTTAGGAGCAGTGCCTTATTAATACCTTTACTCTTATTGTTGTTGGGGGTGAGAGGAGAGCCTAAGATACAGCAAAACTGGGGGAGAGTATGACTGTCAGGCATTTGCAGGAGATGGTGCTGCAAGGCTTGGGAGGAGAGTGAAGGATTCTGCTTCCTTTTTGTACTACTACCATTGCTGTTTCTTATGGACAGTTTGGTTTCTACTTTCTCTTTTCAAAGCCCAGAGAAAAGGATATGAAAGAGAAATTGAATTGTGAGTGAGGGGGAAATGTCAGAATACATAATGTATATGATAGAAGCCTGAAGTATATCTGTTTGTTCTGCTTCGCTCACTGTATAATTAATAGTGGTAAACATTCATGTCAGTAACATGTGTAATGGGCTTGGGGTGTTCAGACAGGTTTTTTCCAGTTCCTGAGAGGTAGGGAACTTTTAGAAAATAATTTCTCAGAAATTGCTATTCTGTGAGAATAAGGACTGTGTTTGATGCTCAGCAAACATTTATTCAAAATGACTTACCAACCAAATGAATAGATAAAATCCATACTATAATAAGTTAATACTAATGACAATATTCTTGACATATTCTACAGGCTCGACATCTTATTGAAGAGCAGAATGTTATCTCTGTCATTACTGAAACTCTCCTGGAAGTTTTGCCTGAGTATTTGGATAGGAACAATAAATTCAACTTCCAGGGTTATAGCCAAGACAAATTGGGAAGAGTATATGCAGTAATTTGTGATCTAAAGTAAGTTGTTCAAGTCAAAAGGTGAGGGTACCTATTAAACACAGTTGGATTTATTCTATCCTATAAATAAACATCTGATCTTTTTGGTTATCTAGTGATAACGAGTACAAAGAACTGTGACTTTCATGTCAGTAAATCTCTTAAGTAAAGGCTTCTTATAGAGTTAAAATCAGGTCAATAAAGAAGGTACTGAGGAAGGGCCCCTCATAGGATCTAGGGTCTTTGGAGATCATTAAATGAATCTCCATTGTAATCACCATGTCTTCCACTCACTTCCACTCATGCGTTTTGCTTCTGCCCCTCTTGCATAGTCTCTTTGTGGTTAGTTTCAAAGGATCTTATTGATGTGAATATTTTTAATTCCCTTTTTCCTAGATATGATCAAGTTATATATATTCATCCAAGGTTTCTTAAGACATTCTCTCTGAAGAGAATAGAGTTTCCTTTTAAACTGAAGTTGAAATCACATGATAGATCATATTTGGGATCATTGAACCTAGAAGGAAATAAATTTCTATTTTTCTTTAAATAGATGGTGACTACTGTAAGGATTATGCTATATAAAGGATTCAATAAATCATAAACTTCAAAAAATTATTTTAAGAATATATTGACAAAATATGTTTCATTTACTTTGCTGTTTAAAAAAGAGCTCTGAGATATATATGATTATTTATTCTTGTCCCTTGGGGAATAAAATCACTCTAATTTTTTCCATTTCCTCTAGTGACCATGTAAGGTATAAAGGGATACAAACAAGTTTCCAAACCAACCTAGAAATAGTTTAATTAGAAAAATACATTTGACAAAATTTCTGAAACTATTCATTGGATCCCTGGTAATACTGAGAAAAATGCTTCCAGACCTTTTCCAATTCCTCAGTTTCTAAACATGATTATAACATGTAATTCATTCTTTAAAGTTCCTTAAATTATTATGTTATCATATCTTCAGTACAAGTTGAGATGGCAATGAGTTCAGTAGTGACTTACGATTTAGCTAGTGTGATTTGCAAATTATGCATAATTTATATCACACAAAACAAAAAATATACAAAAACTCCAGATAGCAGTACTTAATGCTTAGTGTTAAATTACTCTATTTGTCATTCCTCTGGTCTGCTGTGTAGGAAAAATCTCTTTACTGTAGTTCTCATTGCTCTGAAGTATTCTTATAACGGAGTTATTTTTCTATCCAGAGAAGTAGTGCATAATCACTCATTATTTTACCATATTTTATTTTATTTTGTGGATCTCTGACTATAATTATTCTCTGCAGTAAATAATTTAGAGTTACTTCAACTCTTTGCGACCCCATAGACTATAGCCTGCCAGACTTCCCTGTCCATGGAGTTCTCCAGGCTAGAATACTGGAGTGGGTTGCCATTTCCTCCTCCAGGCTGCATCTCCTTGTCTCCTGCATTAGCAGGTGGGATTCTTTCACCGTTGTACCACCTGGGAGGCCTACCCCTGTGGTAAACCTTTAGGGTCCTTGGTTGGGAAGGTAATTTTAAAGTTTTCCCACTCTTCTAATGCTCACAACTTCTTTTCTACATCCTTATATAAATAGACATATCTCTAATGACAAGGAGAAGGGAAAATTAATGTCTTTTGAGGACTTATTTAATTCACTCTCACAAGGGTCCTGTGTTATTTATTAGTAACCATTGTGTGTTAAGGAGCTTTGCTTATTTTACTTCATTTTATTCTTGCAATGTTCTCATAAGGCAGGTGATATAATCTTTATTTGTAGATTATATTTATTTGCATAAGGTCATAAAGCTAAGTAAGTGGCAGGATTTGACCCTACCACTATTTGTCTGTAATGCTCATGTTCCTTTCACTACATCAAGTAGCCTCACAGACTACATAAACAGCAGTAAAGCCTTCTCTGAAACCTGGCCTAAAACACCAATCAGATATGCCCTTCATTTTACAAGTAATTATTGATCCCCATTTCTCAATCTCTCATTGTAGAAATTTTGTAGTCATTCTTATTATTTCCCCATAGACTTATTCATTCACTACTTCTTCTTGAAACCCTTTTAAATCAGAAATAGCCACAAATACTTTTAATGCCTTTTAGTTGTTTCTTTTCTTCTTTACTCTTTCTTTTCTTCCTGTCTCTTGCATCTTCTTTACTTCTTAGGTCTCCTACAGGAGTCAGGCATAAACTATGTGAAGTCACTAGAAACATAAATTCTTCTCTAGATCAGTGCTTCTCAAATATTAATATGACTGCAGATCATTGTGGGAGCTTGTTAAAACACAGACTGAGTAGATCTGACTAGAAACCAAGATTCTGCATTTCTAAAGATTTACTTGATGCTGATACTTCTGGTGTGTGAACCAACCTTTTGAGTAGCACTGTATATCACGATGGTGTGATCACTCACCTAGAGCCAGACATCCTGGAATGGGAAGTCAGGTGGACCTTAGAAAGCATCACTACGAACAAAGCTAGTGGAGGGGATGGAATTCCAGTTGAGCTATTTCAAATCCTGAAAGATGATGCTGTGAAAGTGCTGCACTCAATATGCCAGCACATTTGGAAAACTCAGCAGTGGCCACAGGACTGGAAAAGGTCAGTTTTCATTCCAATCCCAAAGAAAGGCAATGCCAAAGAATGCTCAAACTACCACACAATTGCACTCATTTCACATGCTAGTAAAGGAATGCTCAAAATTCTCCAAGCCAGGCTTCAGCAATACGTGAAACCGTGAACTTGCAGATGTTCAAGCTGGTTTTAGAAAACGCAGAAGAACCAGAGAGATGATTCGCTGGATCATGGAAAAAGCAAGAGAGTTCCAGAAAAACATCTATTTCCGCTTTATTGCCTATGCCAAAGCCTTTGACTGTGTGGATCACAATAAACTGTGGAAAATTCTGAAAGAGATGGGAATACCAGACCACCTGACCTGCCTCTTGAGAAACCTATATGCAGGTCAGGAAGCAATAGTTAGAACTGGACATGGAACAACAGACTGGTACTAAACGGGAAAAGGACTTTATCAAAGCTGTATATTGTCACCCTGCTTATTTAACTTATATGCAGAGTACATCATGAAAAATGCTGGGCTGGAAGAAGCACAAGTTAGAATCAAGATTGCCAGGAGAAATATCAAGAACCTCAGGTATGCAGATGACACCACCCTTATGGCAGAAAGTGAAGAGGAACTAAAAAGCCTCTTGATGAAAGTGAAAGTGGAGAGTGAAAAAGTTGGCTTAAAGCTCAACATTCAGAAAACGAAGATCATGACATCTGGTCCCATTACTTCATGGGAAATAGATGGGGAAACAGTGGAAACAGTGTCAGACTTTACTTTTTGGAGCTCCAAAATCACTGCAGATGGTGACTGCAGCCATGAAATTAAAAGACGCTTAGTCCTTGGAAGAAAAGTTATGACCAACCTAGATAGCATATTGAAAATCAGAGACATTACTTTGCCAACCAAGGTCCATCTAGTCAAGGCTATGGTTTTTCCAGTGGTCACGTATGGATGTGAGAGTTGGACTGTGAAGAAGGCTGAGTGCTGAAGAATTGATGCTTTTGAACTGTGGTGTTGGAGAAGACTCTTGAGAGTCCCTTGGACTGCAAAGAGATCCAGCCAGTCCATTCTGAAGGAGATCAGCCCTGGGATTTCTTCGGAGGGAATGATGCTAAAGCTGAAACTCCAGTACTTTGGCCACCTCATGCGAAGAGTTGACTCATTGGAAAAGACTCTGATGCTGGGAGGGATTGGGGGCAGGAGGAGAAGGGGTCGACAGAGGATGAGATGGCTGGATGGCATCACTGACTCGATGGATGTGAGTCTGAGTGAACTCCGGGAGTTTGTAATGGACAGGGAGGCCTGGCATGCTGCGATTCATGGGGTCGCAGAGAGTTGGACACGACTGAGCAACTGAACTGAACTGTGCTCTAGAAAAGAGCCAATCTTTGATGCCATTTATTCATTGTGATAGAATTTAAACTTTAGTCTTTTTTACTTTTACTTTAAAGGAAAAGTTTAGAATGTACTTAGCATACTTTAAAGTTATTTCTTTAGTAAAGTCCAAGATGATTGTATTTTAACTTTGAACATATTAATGGATATTTAAAGAAAGGGAAAAACTAAGCTATAATCCTTATTGTCTTTACAAATAAAACTTAATTTTTCCTCCATCTTTTTGCCTTGTCTTTTATGTTCTGCGTTACTTCCTTTGTGTCCTTTTTTGGGGAGCTTAAATTTCGATTACAGTGTCCAGGATACATATCTGTTTTTTCCCTCTACACTGTGAACCTCAAGGGTTGGGTATCTTATCTGTGTTTCTGTTCCTGATACCTGTTGTGTAATAGGAATTGATTTGGGTTGACTGAGTGCAAAATCATTTTATCAATTATTAATTATTCCTTCCTGAGAAGTTATTTCATGGTAAACCTTGTTCCCATTGGACGTGAAACCAGTCATTTTCTTTGCAGTCTAAAGAATTATTGTTCTTATAAATTGTAGGCTACATTGGGTCTGTTTATCCTTTCAAACAAATATATTCCGTTATGTAAGCCAGGATGACATAGGTGTTTATATCCTTCTTCTGGATCAGGGCAAAGAATGCCTGGAGGTAGGAAGTCTTTTACAAATTTCCTGACTCACCAGCAGTAGTTTATCTATGGTACTGAAATCAGATAACAGGACTGAATGGCTCTGGTAACCAGTGCCAGGTATTCACACCAAGTTACAAATCTATAGTCATACTGAGCAGCAGCAATAAAAGTATTGAATCCTCAGGCCAAACTACTATATGCATTGCAATTTTTCTGTAATTCTTACGACTACATGCTTTAGGGGTAAAAGCGTGTCATTTTAATGAATAAGATTAGTTTTTAACTTACAGAATATACTGAAACAGTTTGCACAGACAACAGACATCCTGCACAGGTAGTTTTAACATGTATTTTGAGACTGAGGGGATTTCATCTGGTCCTTCGGGTAAAGTATATGAATGCTTTTAGAAAGTTTGTATTGTGATTGTCCGTCTGTCACCAGCTAGTTTCCTTCTAGGTTCACTTAATCAGCCTAATTTTTGAGTGGAGAACTCAGGCTTTAGCCTTGACATCTGCCTCTGGTAGAGCATTCACAGTTTGCTGGCATAATTCTAGTGCTGCCTAGAATTGTAAGAAATTAGAATACATAATTTTGATGAATCAACATTGTGTATAGCCCTGAGAACCTTAAAATTATGTCAAAATAGGAAAGTGAAATGTTTCTTTGTCTCTTGAAATATTAGATATATCCTGATCAGCAAGCCCACAGTATGGACAGAAAGATTAAGAATGCAGTTCCTTGAAGGCTTTCGATCTTTTTTGAAGATTCTTACCTGTATGCAGGTATGATGGTTCTTCTGTACATCAGTAAGATAAATTTATTTTAAAAATTTAATCCCAATTTTTCATGTTTTGTTTTGAGCAGATTACGGTTTTGAGAAAGAATAATTGTAGCAAAGTAAAAGTGAAATTTCAACACTGCCTCACTGATCCTGCTTTCATAGACCTTAGTTAACTGCTACTGTTACTATTTATGTTTATTAATGTATAGTATGTGATAACTGTTGTAAATATCTTCACACATTATTTCTTTTGAGCCTCATAGCAATCTTATGAGATAGTTACTATTATTATCCCCATTTTACATACAAGGGAATCATAGCTTAGAAATAATTTGACCAGGATCATACAGCTAGAGAGTGACAAGAGTAAGAGTTTGAATCCATGCATTCTGACTTAGATAGCCATGTTTTAAAAAAAATACTTAAGCATACATGAGTATGAACCTTGATAATTTTATATTTTGCCAATGGAGGAGCAAAGAAAGAGGGCCTATGTATGTATGTTAATTACTCTTTTCTTGTAGGGAATGGAAGAAATCAGAAGGCAAGTTGGGCAACACATAGAAGTAGATCCTGACTGGGAGGCTGCCATTGCTATACAGATGCAGTTGAAGAATATTTTACTAATGTTCCAAGAATGGTGTGCTTGTGATGTAAGTAAAGTTTGTTAAGAGGATCAGTGCCTTTTTAAGTGTTCTAATGGTTAATATTAATAGCACAGTTTTATGTTGCAACTTCCTTGATGTAAAGTTTTATTACTTCTGATATTTTCTTATATATTTGAATCATCTTATTAAATTTGTAGTTTTTTACACTTAGAAAATGTGCTCCATGGCATTCCATTTACTGTTAGGAAGAGTGGAATTTAAAAATTACAACACACACTAATCAATTAATAAATTAATTAAATTTATTTCCTTGGACATGAATATTAATAATATGAAAATTAGGATTAGACTTTTAAATAATCCAACAGTGGAAGTGGGTGGCTATTTATTCAATCAAGAGTCTTATTGTGTGCATTAAACCACCAAAAATATTACTTTTAAAATATAGAACTAATGTTTTTCCTTAAGCAATAATTTAGACCATAACCCTCTTTATTTTATTTTATTTTTTCCCTCATGCTGGAAACTTTTTTTTTTTATGCTATCATACTGTGTTGTTTTTTTTTTAACTTTACAATACTGTATTGGTTTTGCCACACATCAACATGAATCCACCACGGGTGTACACGTGTTCCCAATCCTGAACCCCCTCCCACCTCCCTCCCCATACCATCTCTCTGGTAGACCATAACCCTCTTTAAACACATAATCCTAATCAGATTCCCTTTTGAGAAGATGACCTCATTTATTTCTGCTCTAAGAAAATTAACATTATCTCAAATTTTTTCATCTTCTCCAGTTTTTCTGTACCACTCACTATAGTCTATTCACTGAGTTTCTGCATATATCTTCACTTTTGGTCTCTTTCTTTTTACCTCTTTCTTTCTTGAAGTGTTTTCTCTACCTAGGCTCTTGGTCTCAATCTATGTTACTTCTTCCTGGAGTTTCCTTCCTCTGGTATTTCCCACTCTTTCATTCATCTGCCTCAAACACCAGGACTGTCCTTAAAAACAATGAGAATAAAAGACCCCTTGTCACTGCTACTTCATAAACTGTTTTCGGTCTTCCTTTTTTCCTTTTCTGTTGCACCACCAGCAGTTGGTCACTGGTTCAGAGTGGCAGCTACACTCACAGACACAATAGACTTCAATCTAACGCAGTAGCTGTATAGAACAGTAAGGACAGGAAATATTGTCCAGTTGTCTGTCACAGCACATGTTTTTTGGCTCTCCTCACCTTTGTGAAGGGCATGGTTAATCGTTGGAGATGAGGTCAGTGTGTGGTGTTCATCTTTTCACCTGAAGATGTCTACATTTACTATCATCTGAAGTCATCTATATATGCTGTTACCACTCTTTAGCTTCTAAAACTGCTTTAGAGCCAGGCTTCTGTCCTTAGGAATTAATAGGAACTGTGTCTTGAAAAAATTTCAAAGCATCTATTTAGTAACCAAATTCAGGTCTTTTCCCTCTTCTTTAAATACCTGTAGCATTGTGTTCTTTTGAGAATCTTAATCATTTTGAAATTCTCTTTCCCTCTGATTTTCACAAGCCTTCTTATCCTGATATTTCTATTATTGATTACCCATTTCAATCAGTGATTGCCTTTTCCCCCTCAGTTCTTTCTGCCTAGTAAACGAGACATTCCCAAATATTTTCTTCTCTTTCTTACAGATCTTTTATTTCTCCCACCTCAGTTAAAACTTCATAAGATAACTTTCCCAAGCTATAGTATCACTTGTGTTTGTGTGTTGCACATGACTGCTTAGATCCTACATTTCTATTTCAAACTCAATATTAGTAAATTGATTTGTCATCATTTCATTCTATTTCCAGCTTGCATTTTCTCTTCTTGACTTTCTTGTTCTGTTCATGACACCATGATTCATGCATTCATCCATACAGGAAATCTGAGAGCTACTGTGTTCTGTGTATTAGATGTTAACAGACCTTTGAGGGAAAAAAATGTTTTGTGTTCAGGGAAGATTGAAAAATGTTAGGGTGAACAAAATCAAACATTTTTTTAAACCACTGAACTTCTCAAACCTTTTGATAAATCAATGGGTTAATCAATCATTTCTAAGAGGAATAGTCCCAAAATTTAACTATAGAATTCTTTTGTAAAAATAAAATCCATGTGAGAAATGCTCTTAAAAAGTGACCTTTGACTCATCTCCTTCCCATACTCACCCAGATTTGAGTCTTCCTCCTTCTAAATTTGTTTTATAATCCTAACGTATTTCCTGTAGGTTTATTCTTTTTTGCCATGACTGGCCGCACCCTTGTTGAGTCCCTTATCACCTTACACTTAACTTAGTAATGAAACTTTCTGTTGGTTTCCTTGTCTCCTAACATTGCCCCCTCCAATCCATCATCTTCAGTGACACCCACTAATTCTTCTTGAAACAATACATTGACTACATTATTACACATCAGATACTCTTCAAGTCTATTCAGATTCACATGGCTGTGCCAAGGCATGTTTCCAGTTTACTGGCTCATTAATTCTATCCATAAGCCTCTGATTTATCCAGATTTTATTCTTTTCCACTCCCTGAACAAGAGTTGTACTTCCCCTTATTTCTGTTTATTTTTTCTGTATCTCTGCTTACATTGCTACCATCTCTCCATCTTCCCCCCATGCTTAAGCTGCGTATTCTTTCAGACCCCACTCAAAAGCTATGTTTACAAATGTGTGTTCCCAATTATTTGTGATTTTTTTTCTTTTTTTGCCCTATTAGAGTTATTAGTTTATACCACTTACATGGCTTACAATTTTTTACTTTGATTGTGTATCTGTATCTGTCTGACTGTCTTAATGTTTCCTACAGGTTTGCAGATCCTGTTGAGGTAGCTCTAATAACACATAGAACAATTTTGTGCTTGTATTTATTTAATAGTAAATATTTATTGAATGATATATTAATAATAAAGTAGGTAACTTATCAGTTTATTTGCATTCTTACTTTCCTTTTAGGAAGAACTCTTACTAGTGGCTTATAAAGAATGTCACAAAGCTGTGATGAGGTGCAGTACAGGTTTCAAATCTAGTGGCAAAACAGTAATACAATTGTGTGGTCATACTTTGGAAACTAAGTCCTACAAAGTATCTGAAGATCTTGTAAGCATACATCTGCCACTGTCTAGGACTCTTGCTGGTGAGTGTTTATTTGGTTCTTGCGTGTTTGTATTAGCTTTGTCTTCTGTAGATAGTCATATTAGAATCAGTACTGCTTTTGTGAGCACATACGTAGATCAGATACTGCAGTTAAGAACTGTCACTGTCCTTCAAAGAGCTGTGACCAGACATGTCAGGGTGTTTGTTTACCTGGATCTTTTGTTATCTGGGTCAACTCATGGATCCTCATAGTATATACTTTAGGACCAACTTGGTAACTTATTGCCTATCCAAGCATATGGGAAAATCTTGTTGCAGTTTTTTCACCCTCTTCTCTGTCTGATTGCACCAGTGTGTTGACTCTGTCACTATTCCTTTCACCACTGAAAGAAAGAAATCATAGATTTTCTTCAATCATCCTTTGATTTGCTTTTCCATGTAAATTGGCCCTGTCAGTTTTTTTTTCTTTTAACAACTTTGTAGATGTGTTTGTATTTATATTTCTGTGGTAAAGTATACATAAAATTTACCATTTTAATCATGCTTAAGTATATAGTTCAGTGGTGTTAAGTATATTCACATTGTTGCACAACCATCACCACTATCCACATCCAAAATTTTTTCATCTTCCCAATCTGAAATTTTGTACCCATTCAACATAGCTTCTCATTCCTTGTTCACTACAGAGATTTTCTGTCTCTATGACTTGACTATAGGTATCTCATATAAGTGAAATCATACTTGTATCCTTTTATAATTGGCTTATTTCACTTAGCATAATGTTCTCAAAGTTCATCCATGTTGTGATGTGTGTAAGATTTCCTTCACCTTTAAGGCTGGATAATATTCCATAGTGGGCTTCCCTGGTAGCTCAACTGGTAAAGAATCCACTTGCAATGCAGGAGACCCCAGTTCCTGGGTCAGGAAGCTCCCCTGGAGAAGGGATAAGCTACCCACTCCAGTATTCTTGGGCTTCCCTGTGGCTCAACTGGTAAAGAATGCGCCTGCAATGCAGGAGACCTGGGTTCAATCCCTGGGTCAGGAAGATCCCCTGGAAGAGGGCATGGCAACCCACTCCAGTATTCTTGCCAGGAGAATCCACATGGGCAGAGGAGCCTGGCGGGCTACAGTCCATGGCATTGCAAAGAGTCGAACATGACTGAGCAACTAAGCACAGCACAATATTCTATAGTATGCATACCACATTCTGTTTATCTATTCATCCTCCAGTAGATGCTTAGGTTGCTTACAACTTTTGGCTGTTGTTGAATAGTGTTGCCATGAACACAAGTCTCCAAATATCCATTTGAATCCTTGTTTTCAGTTCTGGAGTTATACACCCATAGAGTGGTATTGCCGGATCATAACATAATTCTAGTTTTTAATTTTTTGAGGAGCCACCATACTGTTTTCGATGGCAGCTGCGCCATTTTACATTCCCAACAACAGTGCACAAGGATTCTAGTTTCTTTACATCCTCATCAACATTTGTTATTTTTTCTTTTAAATAACCATCCTAATAAGTGTGAACTGGTATCTCCTGTGGTTTTGATTTGCATTTTCTTAAAGATTAGTGATATTGAGCATTGTTTCCTGTGCTTACTGGCCATATGTATTTCTTCTTTGGAGAAATGTCTGATCAAGTCCATTGTCTATTTTTTAATCAGATTTTATTGTTGAGTTATTGGAATTCTTTGTATATTCTGGATATTAACTACTTATGAGGTATATGATTTCCTGATATTTTCTTCCATTCTGCGGGTTGCCTTTTCACTCTGTTGTTCGTGTCCTTTGATGCACAAAAGTTTTTAATTTGGTATAGTCTAATTTATTTTTCCTTTGATTAGCTATGTTTTTGATGTCATATCCAAGAAATTACTATCAAATCCAATGTTGCAAAGTCTTTTTCCTATGTTATTTTTTAAGAGTTTTATAGATTTAGGATCTGTGTTCAGATTGCTGATATCATTTTTAGGTAATTTTTGTTTGTGGTATAATTGACATGTGATTTTATGTCACTTCTATTTTTACAAAAAGAAATACCTAGATTAGTTATTATTTCTTTTTGTTTTATGGAGGTATAGTTGATTTACAATGCTGTGTTTAATTTCTGTTGGACAATAAAATGACTAAGTTATATATATATATATATATATATACACACGCATATTCTTTTTTCATAATGGTTTATCACAGGATATTTAATACAGTTCCCTGTGCTATACAGTTTTTATTTCTCCTGGTACTTGGTTTGTGAGGAAAATCATTTCTTAGGAAGAAGCATAGTATTTATATATATAAAAATAATACAGTGTAGGATCTTAAATATGTTAGTAATACTGTGTTTCAAAATTAGAAATCAAAACTTTGCATTCTGAGGCGTCATATCTAAGCTCAGTTAATGTATATTTAAATTTCACAAGTTTTCAAACTTGATGAATTAACTGGGAAACAAATCAACTGGGTTTATTGCTTTCTCATCTTTTTCATTTTTTAACTTTTAGGTCTTCATGTGCGTTTGAGCAGGCTGGGTGCTGTTTCAAGACTGCATGAATTTGTGCCTTTTGTAAGTGACTATTAAATTCTGACTTGCTTATATTCTATTTCTAAATACCTCTTGGTTGAGTGGGAAGAAAAAGATATTTTGAAACCTACCTGAATAATTCCCAGTTAATAATTTTATGTCTGTGTCATAGAACATTGAAACCTGAATCATGGTGACTTGGAGTCCTCTAGTTCAAGCCCTTCCATTTTACAGATGAGAAAATGGAGCGATGTATAGTGCCATAGCATCCAAACCTCTGAGAAATATTGAAATTGATCTCACTCTGTTTCAGGAGGATTTTCAAGTAGAGGTACTGGTTGAATATCCTTTGCGTTGTCTGGTATTGGTTGCCCAAGTTGTTGCTGAGATGTGGCGAAGAAATGGGCTCTCTCTCATTAGCCAGGTATGGCAAGGTGTAGTATTCATATTGTGTGTTCATTTTCTGCTTGCTTTTTCCTTTATTAATAAATATTTTACTTTGTATCCCTGGATTCTGCTCAGTATTTTTGTTTTCTAGCTCTTTTGTAAACTCAAGGAAGTTCTAGTGACCATGTGGACATTTTCCTTAATCCTGTTAAGCGGATAGGTCAGGTGAAAGCCGGTAGTACCACCAGAATCTTTCCCACTAATATATATCTTTTCTGAAGATTACCTTACTTGGGAACTGTAAACTTCCTACCACCAGTCTTAATTGAATGGCATCTTACAATTTTTCCCTCTGTTTTAGAGCAAATAAGGAGAAGTGCTTCCTGAAAGATGGGGAAACGAATTGTAAAGATACTACTTGGGAGAAAAATGGCATTGATTGATTGTAGGAATTTGGTTTACTTTTATTGAAGTGGGTGTTTTAAACTTAGTATGCTTTTCTCTGCTCAGTCATGTCCGACTCTGTGACTCCATGGGCTATAGCCCGCCAGACTCTGTCCATGGAATTTCCCAGGCAAGAATGCTGGAGTGGGTTGCCATTTCCTCCTCCAGGGGATCTTCCCAACCCAGGGATCGAACCTGGGTCTCCTGCATTGCAAGCAGATTCTTTACTGTTCAGCTACAGGGGAAATTCTTGCAATTGAACTTGGTGAGGGAGTCAATTATTTTGTTACACATGTTGAGAATAATAACTAGTATAGAGCATTTTAAACTCTGAAGTATTTTCATGCCATATTTTCTCACATCATCCTCCCAAATCCCTTAAAATGATTCATAAATTTACAGCTTCTTTTTTCTCTGCTACAAAGTAGTTCTTGGGGTTTCTAGTTTAGTAAAAATTCAAAGAATAGTTTTTGCTGAGAATTTTGAAATAAAATGATTCTTTTAGCTTCTGTTCTACCTTCTATTTTATAGGTGTTTTATTACCAAGATGTTAAATGCAGAGAAGAAATGTATGATAAAGATATCATTATGCTTCAGGTACCTATTTAAATTTGTTCTGATATGTTTCATAACCTTCCTTCCTATATTCCTTGTAGTAGGAGAAGATATTATAACATAATAACCTTTTTATAACTTATTATTGTATTATACTTTTATTTACTTAGGTGTTTCTCACTGTTGAGGTGAATATAGAATCATAGAAGCAGAAGGGACTGCTACAGTATCTTCTGCAGATTTACCGTATTCTCATAGCCCTACTACTAGAGACAAAATATTTCTCCATTTAATACATAGAACTATGGGACTTGATTTCTTTCACAGATTGGTGCATCTCTAATGGATCCCAACAAGTTCTTATTACTGGTACTTCACAGGTATGAACTTGCTGATGCTTTTAACAAGACCATATCCATAAAAGACCAGGTAAGTGATAGAAACTGATATGTAAATTAATCCAAAGAAAATTTTATTGTTAACTATTTTAATCATATATAAGATTATTTATTTATATATGTATATCTCCAAACACCACACACATACGTAAAACATACATCTACTTCTGCATGTACACACATATACTCTTTTCAATCTATAAAAATTAGAATGTACATGGATACAGAATCCCAACCTACTAGTCAGTATATATAAGGGACTTAAACATCTGTGAATTTTGGTATCTGCAAGGGTCCTGGAGTAATCCCCTGAGGATACTGAGTGATGACTGTATATAGATTAACAAAAAGGAGAAGAAAATCACATGAAACTCTGCCTCTTAGGAATGATCACTTTTAAAGTTTTGGTGTCGTTTTTTTTTAAAGGAAAAATTGAGTCTTTCATATGTGCTATTTTGCAATTTGCTTCCTGTGCTTGGTGAAATATTGTGATAGGTTTTTTTTTCTTGGCATTAAAGAAGTATATAACTGCATCATCTTTTTAACATAATTTTTAATGGCTGTGTAATATTGCACTCTATGATTGCATTATACTTTAGTCTCCTATTGCTGAAGGGGTTTTTTGATTTTTTTTGCTCTTATAAACATCTCTGCACCTCAAGGTTTAAATACTTGCCTACTTATTTTGTTAAAATAATTTCTTAGGAGTAGATTTGCTGGAGAATGCAGCATACCCTTTCTTATGTTTCTTGAATAGATACTGTCAAACTGACTCTCTCTAGCAGTATATACATCTGTAATGGCACTGGTATTTTGTTGATCTAATATATGAAAGATGGTGTTTAATTTTCATTTGCAGTTTTTTAGTTATCAGTGAGGTTGACTTTGTTTTCATGATTATTGACTTTATTTTTTTCCCTTTTTGGTAGTGAATTATCTGTTTCTGTCCTTCACCTTTTTCCTGTTTCTATAAAAGTTCCTTATTTAGTAAAGATATTCTTTATTTGTGTTTATTGCCTTTTTACAGTTTATAGTTTGTCTTTGGAGTTTTATCACCTCTTCATTGTTTTAATATTTCCTACCAGTTTATAAAGTAGGCTTTGTAATTTATGAATTGCATTATTTTATTCTTCAAATTAGAAGTCACTTACAAAGGCCCAAAGAATAGGATAGAAAATACAAAGCTAATTTTTAGTCATGTTTTTATACTCAGTGAAAATGAGTATCTAATTTACTATAGTATTTAAGTAACAGGTGTTTTAAGGTGGGGTGCACTCACCATAGCTGTTGGTTACATATTTGTAGCCACTGTCTCACCAACCCTGATAAGAAGGAAGCCATAGTACAGGGAAAGTTAAAGGTTAGAATTCTTTTTCTGACTGAAGGCTTGATGGGTAATAAGGATAATAAAAACAGTAATAATATTTAGCAATTGTTATTGAGTTTTTCGGAGAAGGCAATGGCACACCACTTCAGTACTCTTGCCTGGAAAATCCCATGGATGGAGGAGCCTGGTAGGCCGTACGTAGTCCATGGGGTCGCTAAGAGTCGGACTCGACTGAGTGACTTCACTTTCACTTTTTCACTTCCATGCATTGGAGAAGGCAGTGGCAGCCCACTCCAGTGTTCTTGCCTGGAGAATCCCAGGGATGGGGGAGCCTGGTGGGCTGCTGTCTGTGGGGTCCCACAGATTTCGACACAACTGAAGCAGCATAGCAGCAGCAGCAGCAGCATTGAGTTCTTATTAGATGCCGAGTATTGTGACCTTGTAGAACTTGAAGTCAACAAAAGGGAATTATTCATCTCATAATTCTCTGTTGAAAATACTGAAAGAAAATACTGGATTGGCTGGACTGTCAGTCTGATCCTGAAAAAAATTTGTTTTATGGCAGCTTTTGGTTCTTACGTAACTAATTTTTTCTTTTATAATTCTACAGGATTTGGTTAAGCAGTATAATACCTTAATAGAAGAAATGCTTCAAGTCCTCATCTATATCGTGGGTAAGAGTAAAAGATGTTTTG
Organism: Budorcas taxicolor; assembly: GCF_023091745.1. Classification (NCBI taxonomy): domain Eukaryota; kingdom Metazoa; phylum Chordata; class Mammalia; order Artiodactyla; family Bovidae; genus Budorcas; species Budorcas taxicolor. The sequence goes on along the minus strand of NC_068919.1, from coordinate 36,760,168 downwards.
AAACAGAGCATGAGTTACTTTATAGAGAGAACATTAGTAAGAACTCTAACTTACTTTGTTCTTCTCCAAATATAGCAGAGAATATTAGAGATTGATGTGACTAATGTGATTGATATGTTTAGAAATTCACCTTTAGAAAAGCACAGCTATTACATCTTCACTTTCCAATACCTGATTTGTTAATTGTTTGGACTTGTTTGTAGAGGTCTGGAAAATAATTATCCTAGTTAGAAACATAGATGTAAAATAAGTATATGCTAGGTGCTAAAAATTTTATATATAAATGTAAAATTTCAATGTAACATGCATCTAAGTAAGATGTATTTTCATCCAGTTCTGTGAAGTTACTTTGTGCCCATATTGGCCTTACTTCTGCTTTTATATGTTATATATTATAGTCTCTTGATTTTACCAGCTGTGTAAAAGTTCTTAACTTCTTATCTGGCTCTTGTTTCTTACTTTACTGTAGGAGACACTGCTTTGTATTAATAGTTCCTGGTAAGGATTCTAGCCATTAGCCATATCTGAAAACATGGGTATATTTTACTTGCTGTTTTAGCCAAATCTGAAAACATGGGTATATTTTACTTGCTGTTTGTCAGGAGCTAGTTGCTAGACTAGCTGCTTGTCTCAGCAGAAAGTGTGGTAAACCTTCATTGCCATGTGAGATGTAAATCTTCCAGGCACCAACTCTTCTGAAATAATTCCAGAGTATTCTGTAGGAAATTTCTGGAAAAAATGGACAAGTTAAAAATGTGCGAAATATTTTTAAGTTGATGATATACTTTATTAGATTACAAAACTTGGAAATTCTTGTGTTTGTTCTTGGAATAACAAGAAGAATTTCTGCTACTGCATATTAATACCATATATTAGAATTGTCAATAGGTTTTGGTATTTTATATTTTCACTATTTTACTATTGCTATTATATTGCTGTTATTTTGTTTACCTAAATTCATTGGATATTTCCTTCTATGTCATTTTATTTTTAGTTAATACTTGCTACATTTCTAAGTTTATTACTTTTAAGAGCTATCATTTTTTTAAAAATGTATGTATGTGTAAAATCTCTGATAATATTACAGAGAAAACATCAATAAGTGTAAAAGATTTGGATTAGGAATCATAAGATCTAGTCTTGACCTTGCTATAAACTAACAAGAGCTAGTCTTGACCTTGCTATAAACTATCAAGAGCATGCCATTTACATTTTCAGGGGCGCAAAGTCTTGATTTGTAAAGTGTAAAAGTAATCTGTGTGATCTCTAAGATTCTTTCTAGCATGAAACTTACAGAGGGAACTGTTATGGTGAAAAAATGAAAATTACAATGTATTTAAATAGTAATAAATCTGTTGCAAGTGAATTAAATTAACAGAATGTCATTGTTTTGCTGATTTGTAGAATTCAGATCTCTTAGACAAAAAAAAAAAAGAATTCCTGTCCTTGTACTCTAATTACCCTCTTATAGCTATCACAAGACTTTGTACACATGTAGTATTGAAAATCAATATTGATTTTCAGTAAGTATTATTCAATACTGTGACATAAGATCAAATATATCAAGCCTTCTTGAGGCATTGGGAATTAGATGGTGTTGACACCAGTAACATTCCCATAGTTAAAATTAGCTATTTTCTCTCTCCATCTGGCAGTTTATTGAGATAAAAAATAGAAATCTGATCATGTGGGCCTGCTGGCAATAGCATCCATTCCTGACACACATTACTGTTTTGTCATTTAGCCTATAGAGACATTTTTAAGTATTTTGTCTTTTAGTTTTCACTTTGTTCTTTCATAAATAATAAGTAGAGACAGACTTGAGGAAGATCTTGAAAGAGAAGCTGTTGTTTCAGGATCCTTTGTTGCTGTTGTTCAGTCGCTTAGTTGTGTCTGACTCTTTGTGACCTCATGGGCTGCAGCAAGCCAGACTTCGCTGTCCGTCACCATCTCTTGGAGCTTGCTCAAACTCATGTCCATTGAGTCGGTGATGCCATCCAACCATCTTGTCCTCTGTCATCCCCTTCTCCTCCTGCCTTCAATACTTACCAGCATTAGAGTCTTTTCCAATGAGTGAGTTCTTTGCATCAGGTGGCCAAAGTATTGGAGCTTCAGCTTCAGCCTCAGGCCTTCCAATGAATATTCAAGGTTGAATTCCTTTAGGATTGACTGGATTTCCTTGCTGTCCTAGGGACTCTCAAGAGTCTTCTCCAACACCGCAGTTAGAAAGCATCAATTCTTCAGTGCTCAGCCTTCTTTATGGTCCATCTCTCACATCCATAGCTTTGACTATACAGATCTTTGTTGGCAAATTGATATCTTTGCTTTTTAATATGCTGTCTGGGTTTGTTATAGCTTTTCTTCCAAGGAGTAAGCATCTTTTAATTTCATGTTGTCCCATGATGGCCACTGCCCTCTTTTTTGTTTTTTTTGATTAATAATACATGCTTATTTAATTGAGGGGCTTTGTTTATAATATTTGAGTGTGTGTATTTAAGTTAAGATATGCCCTGTGTTACTTAGATCTCTGTATTTTTCTTCCTCTTTCAGCATATAGAGTGTTGTTCAGGTTTAGAAACATGTTCAAATAACTTTTGGTCACTCTCTCATAGATTTGATTTAATGCAGTGTTCTTGATTTACATGGAAAGCAATTAACTCTTACTTTTTCTTTTCATTTTTGTATTAGGAGAGCGTTACGTACCTGGAGTGGGAAATGTGACCAAAGAAGAGGTCACAATGAGAGAAATTATTCACTTGCTTTGTATTGAACCCATGCCACACAGTGCCATTGCCAAAAATTTACCTGAGAATGTAAGTCCAGTTTTGTTTTTTTAACTCCATTCACATCAAAATGGGATAGTTTTTCTTTTTCTCTAATTGGAAGCTCTTGAAGTTTTAGGAAAATCTATTTTGATTATCAGATATAAAACTCTCACCATTAATTTTTTGGCGGTATAAACCTTAATTCTGGGCTTTGGGGCTTTAGGAAACATTTTAAAGATAGTCTGGCTATTTAGAAAACACCATAGAGCAATAAACTCTTTAATTTTTTTACTTTAACATAAATTTTCTCCAGAGGAAAAGAGAACTTTGTGAAATACTGAAACTATTTGGGTGGTGTGTTACTCTGGGTCTTCTGAGAAGCAGATGTCAAGACAAAACATTTAAGGTTTTAGTAGAAATAGTGACTGTGAGAGGATTGATGAGGGAGCTGGGAAAGGCTGGGGGAGCCATCAAACTGTAGTGCAAGTCTGATCCCAGATGAAGAAAGAAGGAAAGAAGGTAGGAGTGTCCTGGACTGCTGGGTAGTCTAATCAAGGTTTGGTGCCTTCCCATGCCTCCCTGAGTGAGCCTGCATTAGTGTCTCTGTTCCTCTAACTAGAGGTCTGCAGGGTGCATTCTCATAGCCGTCCCAGGCGATATTTACATTCAGTATTGTTGACATTTAAGCAGTAATCCTAAAGATTATAAGTCATATTTTTTAACACATATTTTTAAATTATGCATTAGAACAAATATTCTTATAAGAGGTTAAACTTACCTTTACTATCAAGGCTTCCAGAGAAGTAGAATAGAAATAAGCCTTGACTCTTGGTCATTTTTCTTGTTAAATATCCATAGTGCTTTTCTAGTTTCATAACTGATTCTCGGACTTTAACCATGTCACCTTCATAATTTCTGCACATCTGTCTACCAATTTTAGAAATTACTAATACATTTTAAAATTAACTTACATTTTTCCTTAGCATCTTTCTAAGCAACAATACAATGAAATAGTAGGTTTGACATTCTAGATTAATTTTTTCTTAATACATTTAAGATAAATGAATAACTGTGCAAAACTTTAAGGATATATAACTGTGCCACCTAAAAACAATTTCACATACCATCAGTTCAGTCACTCAGTCGTGTCCAACTCTTTGGGACCCCATGGACTGCAGCATGCCAGGCCTCCCTGTCCATCACCAACTCCCGGAGCTTACCCAAACTCATGTTCATTGAGTTAGTGATGCCATCCAACCATCTCATCCTCTGTCGTCCCCTTCTCCCGCCTTCAGTCTTTCCCAGCATCAGGGTCTTTTCCAGTGAGTCAACTCTTTGCATCAGGTAGCCAAAGTATTGGAGTTTCAACTTCAACATCAGTCCTTCCAATGAATATCCAGGACTGATTTCCTTTAGGATGGACTGGTTGGATCTCCTTGCAGTCCAAGGGACTCTCAAGAGTCTTCTCCAATACCACAGTTCAAAAGCATCAGTTCTTCAGTGCTCAGCTTTCTTTATAGTCCAATTCTCACATCCATACATGACTGCTGGAAAAACCATAGCTTTTACTAGATGGACCCTTGTTGGCAAAGTAATGTCTCTGCTTTTGAATATGCTATCTAGGTTGGTCATACCTTTTCTTCCAAGGAACAAGCGTCTTTTAATTTCATGGCTGCAGTCACCATGTGCAGTGATTTGGGATCCAAAAAAAAAAAACATATCATATTTAAATAAATACATACAAAAAATAAATAAATAAATACCAAAAAAATACATACCATATTTTTCAAAAAAATAGCAAGCTTTAATGTATACCCTTACTTTTCACTGCTTTCAAGTACTTTTTAAAAGGAGGCTAAATTTCTTAATTTTTGCAGGACTATAGGAACCTATGAGCTTGCTTTAGTATATTGACTAAGTCCTTATCCTGATTTTAAATGACTTCATTTAAAGAAAAAAAAAGAAGATTCCTTGTTGGGACTTCCTGGTAGTCCAATGTTTAGGACTCTGCCTTTCCACTGGAGGGGACGTGGGTTCAATTCCTGGTTGAGGAACTAAGATCCCACGTGGGATGTAGCTTGACCAAAAAGAAAAAGAAAAATTTTTTGTTAAAGGAAAAATTCAAGCCAATTTAAAAAAAAAAATTATAATTGCAAAAGCAAGAATATATTTGGACATCTATATATGTGTTTTACAATAGATCCTATTTATTTTGTTACCTTGGTTTTAAGGATTAGTTCAACATGGACGTTTGCTTAAATGATGTGGGTGAATAACATACTAGATTTAAAAAATAACAGTTTCTTCGAATTATTTGTTGTATGTGTATACATATATGAGGACAAATTTAGATTAAATTTCTTCTTTAAGCAGTATATACAGGCGTCTTACCTCTGCTAAGAAATCCATCCCTCAACACTAATAGGTTTTAGACCTAATTTTTAAATATTGGAAATTGATCTTATTTTGAATTATTTTTAAAATACTCAGAAATGCTTTGAAAGGGTATTTCGGTTCACAGTAAAAGAAAACAAAGTCATTATGTGAAGGTAAAAATGACAAAAATATTGTTTCTACAGGAAAATAATGAAACTGGCTTAGAGAGTGTCATAAACAAAGTGGCTACATTTAAGTAAGTACTTAATATTTATGCTTATTCTGAAAGGTACGTCAATCTTTGTCTTATAATTTGAATTATTGTAGAAGTTCTGAAGTTCTTTCCTGAACTCCTAAAAACAAAACTCAAGTATAGACAGAAAGGGTGAGATCTAGGGGTACACTATAGGCACTTAGTACCTGTATGCTGAAGAAGTGAGTATTTTTTGGCAAATCAATGAGAAATATCCACTTTTTATGTTAGGTGACTTAATAACTAAACAAACCTTTCTGATAGTCTCCCATCAATTTTAAGCCATGACTTCATTTATTCTATTAAATTTTCATTTTGTATACTAATTTAAAATTTTTCTCTGCTAGGATTAAAATATTTTGCAATCGTTTGATTCTTTGAGATGTGTAAAATGGAAATAAGATTTTAAAAGGTTAATTCTTGAAATTAAAATAATTGATACTAGTAGTGAATTTCTACTTGTTATTGTCATGAATTCATAGATAAATTGCTAGTGTCAAATACCTTTAAAAATAGAATATAGCTTTTTTATGCTCTAATATATTCAGTAAGATATTTCACTTACTTTGATAGAGAGCAAAAGCTGTTTAATGTGCAATATACACCTTTTGGCTTTACTATTTTTCCTTATAGTTCTCTATAGTGTAGTCACTATTTTATTTGCATTTACAATTTCCTAAGGACATGATATCTTAACTACTATTTTAGATTTTGGCTTAGACAATGTAGGCTTTAGTTGAATAGGCAATGTTAGGTTTCAGAGGCTAAAAACAAAGTCTTAGGAATTTAAGTAGGGCACGGGATCAGATCAAACTTTTTCATATTTGTTTAAATTTCATAATTATGAGACACAACTATTACCAGGACTTTGAGCTTATAGTGTTAAATTTGTTAGTTTATTTTCATGAAATGAAATTTGTCAGTCAGTTTAAGCAAGCTGAATGAGATATGATTGTTTTCTTTCTCTTGATTTTAAGATTAATTTTTAGATTCTTACTTTATGTTACTCTATACTTCAAGGGCAGTGCAGTTCACCTCTGTATTTTCTGTCTTTTTAGGAAACCAGGTGTATCAGGCCATGGAGTTTATGAACTGAAGGATGAATCACTGAAAGACTTTAATATGTACTTTTATCATTACTCCAAAACACAGCATAGCAAGGTATGAAAAGTTACCCTTTTCAGTAAATAAACCGAAAGGCTTTCCAGCTCCATAGACAATTCCCTGGTTTTTCTGTAGTTTCATACTGGTTTTCATTACTAGAGGGCATTATCTTACCCAATAAATTAAAATTGAATCAATAATATTATCTAGTATGTAGTCACTGTTCAAATTTTTCTGATTATACCAGAAATATTCTTTATAATTATGTTGGGGTAAGAGGATTCAATCAAAGATCATGCACTTCATTTGCTGTCATGTTTCTATAATCTCCTTTAATTGGGAATACTCTTTTTGCCTTTTTTTGTTTTTCATAACATTCACATTTCTGTTAATGTCAACTAGTATAGGCTAGTAGTCTTTTAGAATATCCAATATTCTGAAGTGAAGTGAAGTTGCTCAGTCGTGTCCGACTCTTTGCGACCCCATGGACTGTAGCCTACCAGGCTCCTCTGTGCATGGAATTTTCCAGGCAATAGTACTGGAGTGGATTGCCATTTCCTTCTCCAGCAGATCTTCCCGACCCAGGGATCAAACCCAGGTCTCCCGCACTGTAGACAGATGCTTTACCGTCTGAGCCACTCTGGATATGTCTTAATTTTATTCCCATGAGTAGATTCAAATTAAGCATTTTGGAGCAAGAATACTACATAGGTGACATATTGTATCTCATCAGTAGACGCATAATGTCTGTTTGTCCTATTAAGGATGGTGTTAAGTTAGATCACTTAGTTAAGGTGATGAGTGATGTTAAGTTAGATCATTCAGTTAAGTTTGATGTCTGGCTTTGTTGTTATAAAATGAATAAGTTCCAGTTTTTAGTACAATGCCCTGTATATAATAGACACTAGGTAAATATTGTTGACTGAAAGAAATGGGGAACTAAATTAATGATGAGGATTATTACCATCTATTTTGCAGTGACCTTCCCTAGGACAATGATTTTGTTTCTGGAATAAGGTAGCATTTGAATACATATTTCAGTATGTAAAGTATTTTGGTAGGTTTCCTGCCTCCTTCAGAGTACTCCATTTGTTTCATGCTTGTCAGGTGTTATATTTTAAGATAGGCCTTTTTTTTTTTTTTTTTTTAATATATTTAGGCTGAACATATGCAGAAGAAAAGGAGAAAACAGGAAAACAAAGATGAAGGTAAAAAGTGAGATTCTAAGTTGACTGACTTTGTATTCTGATTTTGTAGCAGCAAAGCATATAGTGTTTTGCTTTTGTTGTTTTTTTAAGTGAGCAACTAATGGAATGCAAAGAACCCTTTGTTTCTTGTTGACACATTAAGACATAGCGTACATCAGTGGTGATAGAATTTTAAATTTTAACAAATGGAGTTTATTTTGGGTGACTTACATAGTGACTCATATTTCCCATAGTATTGATGTTTTCAGTGCTTTAAAGATAACAAAGATCCTATGCTGTTTTGCATGTAGTATATGATACTGATATTTGAAATTTAACATGTCTGATAACCCAAATAAAATAGTAACTGTTTATCTCTTCTGACATTGATCTCCTACCCACCTTAGCATTACCACCACCACCACCTCCTGAATTCTGCCCTGCTTTCAGCAAAGCAGTTAACCTTCTCAATTGTGATATCATGATGTACATTCTCAGGACCATATTTGAGCGGGCAGTAGATCCAGATTCTAACTTGTGGACTGAAGGAATGCTCCAGATGGTATGTATATTGAAAATATTTTTTCTCTTTCAGATACTTTCTCTACTTCATAGAGGTCTTGAGGGCCTGGAGAAGATCCCTCGTCTACCTTTCTGACCTTCAGTTAGAACCACAGCTAGAGCACCTGAGACCTAAAAGCCATTGAGAACAGCTCAGATGTGGAGATTTCCTTGTGACACAGTCTCAGGCTTTTAGGATCCTTACTCTTGGGAATAATTTACATTAAAAAAAATAAAAGCAGAGGAGAAATGGAAAAGGCCTATTCCTGCTAATAATAAATTAGCATGTCATTATCATATCACAGTTAGTTTCCTATATTTTTTATTTCACATGTACTGTTTCATAGAGTTGTTTGAGACTTAGCTCATTAAATGGAAGCAACTGTTTTTTTCTCCATACTGTTATAGATAAGTTACTTAATAATATCACCTTTGGTAGCTGTTATTGGATATTTATTTAGCACCTGCCTGACTGAATTTCCTTGACTGTTTCTGATCTAGAGGCTATAAATGATGTCATACTCTATGTGTGTCTCACATATTTTCAATAACAGTGGTAAATAAATGCAGTAAAACTTTGAACCCATAGAGACATATTTGAAATCAAAAATTAAAATTTTTCTGTCTGCCTCCTAGCGCCCTATCTGAAAGGTTTGTGTCTTTTGGAAGTCATTCCACATTAGTGCATATAGGCCTAACACATGCTCAGTAGCTGCATATTCCATTATGGACATCTATGATGCATTTAACTATCTCCTGTTAATAGGCTTTTAGGTTGTTTTTAGGTCTTTGTATAACAAAGAACTGGAGAAGGAAATGGCAGCCCACTCTAGTGTTCTTGCCTGGAGAATCCCATGGACAGAGGAGTCTGGCGGGCTACAGTCCATGGGTCACAAGAGTCAGACATGATTTAGTGACTAAACCACCACCAAGCATAACAAAGAACACTTCCCAGGTGGCTCAGTGGTAAAGAATCTGCCTGCCAGTGCAGGAGATGTGGCTTTAGTCCCTGGAGGAGGAAATGGCAACCCACTCTAGTATTCTTGCTGAGAAGATTCCATTGACAGAAGAGCCTGGCAGGCTACAGTCCATGGGGTTTCCAAAGAGCTGGAGATGACTTAGCGACTAAACAACAGAATCCTACTCATGAGGGCACACACACACACATAATAAAGAACACTAAAATGAATGTTGTATAAATACCTTTGTATACTTAAATAAGTGAATCTATCACACTGATTCCTAGTTCTGGGTCTATACATTTACATTACTGATAGATACTGTCTAATTGGCTTCCAAAAACATACTGGTTTACTTTCCCATTATCAGCGTGATGAGAAATGCCTGCTTTCTAACACTTTTGTCACTCCTGTATTATAATAAGCTCTAAAATTTGCCATTTTAATAGGTGAAAAATAGATGATCTTGTTTGTTTCACTTACGTTTCTTTAAGTGAGGTTGAACGTTTTTTTTTGTTTTTTTTTTACTGTGCCATGCAGCTTGCAGGAACTTCCCTGACCAGGGATTTAACCCAGGCCAAAGCATTGGAAGCCTAGAATCTTAACCACTAGGCCACCAGGGAACTCCCAAGGTTGAACATTTTTCATATGTGTGTATATCATTTCTTTCTCTGTGAACTGCTTGTTCATAAACTTTGCACATTTTTTACCTATCAGATTGCTTACTTTTATACCTCTATTTAAAATACACTTACCTGAAGAAGCACAATTTTAAAGATCTTGTCCTATTTTCCTCTTTTCAGGCATTTCACATTCTAGCATTGGGCTTACTAGAAGAAAAGCAACAGCTTCAAAAATCTCCTGAAGAAGAAGTGATGTTTGACTTTTACCATAAGGCCTCAAGTATGTTTTAGTATCATTTTCAGCAGTTTCAGCTAATTGCCAATTTGTAATAGAAAGTTGAATTCTGATGGAGTTCTTTTCCCTCTTATTTATTTTTTTAATCTATTTTTTAATTGGAGGAAAATTGCTTTACAATGTTGTGTTGGTTTCTGCCCTACAGCAATGCAAATTAGCCATAATTATACATAAATCACCTCCCTCTTTAGTTTCTCTACCCTCCTCCCATCGCTCTGCTCTAGATCATCACAGAGTGCTGGTTGGGCAGCTTCTCACCAGCTATCTATTTTACACATGGTGGTGTACATATGTCTGTGCTACTTTCTTCATTTGCCTCACTCTCTCCTTTCCCCACTGTGGCCACAAGTCTGTTCTCTGTGTGCATCTCCATTCCTTCCCTGAAAATAGACTCATCAATACCATTTTTGTAGATTCCATATATATATATTAATATATGGTCTTTGTTTTTCTCTTTCTGACTTACTTCATTCTATATAATAGGCTCTAGGTTCATCCACCTCACTAGAACTGACTCAGATGTGTTCTTTTTTGTGGCTGAGTAATATTCCATTTTATATATGCACCACATCTTCCTTATCCATTCATCTGTCAATGAACATCTGTTGCTTACGTGTCCCACTGTAAATAGTGCTACTGTGAACATTAGGATACATGTGTCCTTTTCAGTTATGATTTTCTCAGGGTATATGCCCAGTGGTGGGGTTATTGGATCATATGATAGTTTTATTCCTAGTTTTCACTGTTCTCCGTAGTGGCTCTATCAATTTACATTCCCACCAACAGTGCAAGAGGGTTTCTGATAAAGTTTAGTTAGTCCTTAAGACAAAAAACTCTGAAATTGCTTTAATCTTTTCCTAGCATCTTTAGTCTTTAAAATTTTCAATAGTGCAAATCATGTTTTTTAATCCTCACAACAATCCTTTTACTGCACAATCTCATCCCCCTTTTGTGGGGGCTGCATACATTGAAGGTTTCTTACTTTCATTCCTTGTCACAGTATTATCAAATATATGCTGCTATATCAACCATAATATTCACAGTACCCATCTGTGAACGTTTTGATGTTTCTGAATTTAAAATGATTGCACAAGTCTGAGTGAATGATAATGTGTTTTGCATCGTTTTCAACCTGGAAGAACAGGATAGGTTTAGATTAGATTTTTATTAAATGCTACGTCATTAAGACAGTTTTTTCAGAGCACATTCTAGGAACATTTGATTTATAAAATCAATAAGAGAAAAGCATCTCATTTTCTATTTAAACACTTTTTTTTTTTTAGATTCTTGCATACAGCCTAAACCTATTCAGTTTATGGGTATGACAGCTCTCACTTCCATATTTTTGGGAGCTTTGGTTCTTAGTAAGTATTTTTACCAGACAGTGAGCAAAGTAGAGGAAAGGCAAGAGACAGATCACTAAGGGTAGTTTTCACTTTGCAGACCCAGTAGAAAATGTACAAGAGAGACCTAAAGTAATTCCACTTTTTCAAGTTATTTAATTTAGTATTTGGTACTTCCTGTGATTGCAGATTCTTCCATCGAAAAATTAATGTAGTTAAGGGATTGAGTCCAAACTTTATCAATTTGAATAACATTAACTATAAATTAAAATTTGTGTGTAATTATGAAGTACATGTTTATGATGTAGAATTTTTGTGTTTTAAAAAAGGATTGGGAAGTTCAGCCATGAATGCTCAGAATATACAAATGCTTTTGGAAAAACTCAAGGGGATTCCACAGTTAGAAGGCCAGAAGGACATGATTATGTGGATACTCCAGGTAAACCTAAAACTAAATGAATCATATCTTGGTTTAAATATTTAAGAATCCTCTGCATGCCTCTAAGATTAAATCATAGTATTTGCTAATTGTAAAATTATTTATTACTGATCTTCATGGTCACCTGTAATTTTTCATGTTAGTAATAATAATTTCCCTATGTTTTAGTGGAGGGGTCTTTTTAATAAATTAAAATTTATTTTATTAGTCAGTAAACATGTATTGTAAACCTGCTATGTGCCATGCTCATTTCTAGGCTCTGAAAAAGACAGATAAGGTGCTTGTTATCATGGAGTATACATTGAGGTACAGACAATAAGCAAGAAATATCAGGATAATTCAGTAGATGAGTAGGGGTAACTATACGGGTAATCAGAAAGGCTGGCTTTAGGTAGTAACTTGGCACTGAAGGACAGGGAGCCAGTCTTAGAGTAATCTGGGAAGGTACTCCAGATTGAGGAGAAAGCAATGCAGAAGCCCTGAGGTGGCCAGAGAGAAGGCTACGGTGACTAGGAACATAATGGAGGAGGTAGAGAAAGGTAAGCAGCAAAGTTAGAGGTGTTGCCAGGGGCCAGGTCATATAGGATCTTAGAGGTCAAGGGTAAATGGATTGTAGGGACAGGAATAAAAACAGGAACACCTTTAAAAGATGACTGCAGTAAACCTGGTGAGAAATGAGCCATGACATAGTCTAGGGGGCAGATGGCAAGAAGCTGGACTGATTCAGGTATAATGTGACAGAAGGAGCTATAGAACTTGCTGATAGATTTGATAGAAGGAATGAGAGAAATCAAAGATGACTTAATTTGGAGCTTGAACTGTTGAGTGGATGGCAGTACCTTTGGGGAGAAGTTGATGAGGCGTAGAGAGGTCAGAAATGTTACTTTAATGGAAAACCCTCCAAATGGAAACATGAAACCAAGGTTATGAAGTTTCTTCTCACTGTATTTATTAAAATATTTTTATGTTATCAGCTGGATATTATTTTGATAATTAGAATATAGAGTGGTTTTTGCCACATTTATATCAATTGGAGATCTTTGACTGCTTTGTAATTCAAGCAGTCTGTCCTTTTGATTACTTAATCAGAAATACTTCTTAAATAAGTGTGATGTAATTTGATACGTAACTCAAAGATAATGTTATTACCAAGATTTTTCTTGAAGTAGATTTCATGATAATTTAGTATTTTTCTTAAACTTACCAATATGATCATTTTAAAATATAAAACAAAAACAAAAGAAGTGAAATAGATAACTATTTTATAGATTTCATTCATATGTAGAATATTAAATTTGATGAAATTAAATAAATAAACGAATAGATCAAACCGAAACCAATCACATATGTACAGAGAACACAGTAGTGATTACCAGAAGGAAGGGAGTAAGGGGAGAGTGAAATGGGCAAAGGGAGTCAAACTGTATCATAATGGATGGAAACTAAGCTTTTGATGTGAGCATGCTGTAGTGTACAGAGATGTAGAAATACAACATTATGCACATGAAACTTATAAGCCAATGATAACCTCAATTAAAAGTGAACTGAACTATCATTAGTCCAATATTTATATCCTATGTAAATGGTATTATAAATTAGAGATCTGGCCCTGAAAGTTTATTTTTCTATTAATTTTTTCTATTTTTTCTATTAATTTTTCTATTACATACAAAGTTCATTGTCAAACTATATGAAAAGCACAAATGTCTGACCTTATAAACATTGGCTATTTTATTCAAATGGTTAATATAAAGTTTTGTTGTAAGTTTCTTGTGGGAGGTTTTCCCACATGAAACTGAGGCTCTTTCAAAATATAAATACTGTAAGTTTTATGGACGTGCTGTCTTATCTCTGAAATCTTAATATTTATTAATAAAAAGAATGAGATATCTCTTCCTGGGCACTGACTGTGGAGGTAGCCATCTCCTACTTGGCCTCATGGCCACTCTCATAAAGCCCAAGATTGTCAGAAAGAGGACCTGAGGACCAAGAAGTTCATCTGGCACCAGTCAGGCCAATATGTCAAAATTAAATGTAACTGGAGAAAACCAGAGGCACTGACAGTGGAATGCCAGAAGACTCAAGGGCCAGATAATGTTGGGAGCAACAGGGAAACAAAGCACATGCTACCCAGTGGCTTCTGAAAGTTCCTGGTCCATAACGTTGAGGAGCTTGAGGTGCCGCTGGTACGCAACAAATCTTACTGTACACCAAATCTAATTGTACAAACAAATCTGTCTCCTCCAAGAAGTGCAAAGCAGTTGTGGAGAGAACAGCCCAGCCGGCCACCTGAGACACCAATCCCTGTGCCAGGCTGTGCAGTGAAGACAACAAGTGCACAACACATGTGCATGTCGTGTCAATAAAACCGTACAACTCAGACGTGAAAAGAGCAAGATAGATCTGTATAAGCTACTTGCAAACACCCCTAAAGATAAATGAGTCAGTGAAAATGGAAAGTAGGAAACAACATATAATAGTAGGATCAGTTTTTATGAGACTATATATAAAGAAATATATATTCTAATTTTTTTTCTGCAAAGAAATGCTAATTATCTTTAAATTTAGTTGATCTGGGCGAGAGGGACTGGCATCAAGAAGAAAAGATTTCACTTTCCGTATTATATCTTTGTCTTTATGTCTTTGCACTAGCAATGTTATTTGAAATTAAAAAAAAAAAATTCCCCTAGAAAATAGAGGTATGCTTATCCTGCAGACTGATTCTGCTGATTTTTGCTATCTTCAGACTTCTTAGCTGAATTGCTACTTATTATGTATTTATATGTATGTGTGTATGCGTGTGTGTGAGTGTGTGCATAAACAGCTTAAGTCAAAGACATTTGGAAATGTGACAAAATCAGATGAGTGAATTTTTCTGTTCTGCTCAGTTTAACCAAACTTTAACCAAACTTTTTTTTTTAACATTTCATCTGTTTTTTACAGATGTTTGACACTGTGAAGCGATTAAGAGAAAAATCTTGTTTAATTGTAGCAACTACATCAGGATCAGATTCTATTAAGAATGATGAGGTAATAATATTATAATGACAGAAATATTCATCTCTGTATTTGAACCTCACTGGCATGAGGGAGCTGCTTCTGTTAGTTACAAGGAACCTATTTATTGAAAGGTATATAGGAAAAGCAGAGGAAATTGCTTTTCAGTGGAGCTCTGTTGAAAACTACCATATTTTATTAATTTTTGAAGTATTTTAATATCAGAAGTTGGAATGTCTTACAATCCATGCCTTCCTATTATTTAATCAGCAGCATTTGTAGTGGAACACAGGATTATGGTGTGTCTTAGATTCAATAAAATACAGCAATATTTAGGTTATGAATTTTTCCATAGTATAATGAATCAGGTTTTGAGGATTCCAGTCTTAAAATTGTTGAAATGTTTTTACTTGTGGTTATTAACTATCTTTTCTAAAAGAAAAACACTGCTCTTAAGTTAAAATAAGTAAAAAGATGCCAGTATATCTCAGTAATGTTGTTAAAATTCTCATTCTTAGCAGTGGGTCTAGGAGTAACACTTAGACATCACCAAGTTGATTTTAAATTGATTAAATGTCAGTTGTTAAATGGTTGACAGGTGATTCAGAATTACTATTTAACTTTGTTTTTTAATATACCTGCATTGACTATGAAAGGCAGTTTGTTAGATATTTAAGGTACTTGGCCTTTTAAGTTAAATTTTTTTTTAATGAGTTAAATTATTGAAGTAAACAAAAGAGCAGTTAGTTGTAGGATGTGATGAAGCCTGTGTGTTGATTTTAAGACATCAGATTGGATCTAGGTTTACTATAGGATATTTTTCCTAAGTGAACAGTATATGTAAATTTTAACAATGGATTTTACCTAATTTTTGTGATCTCTTAATACTCAGATTACTCATGATAAAGAAAAAGCAGAACGAAAAAGAAAAGCTGAAGCTGCTAGGCTGCATCGCCAGAAGATCATGGCTCAGATGTCTGCCTTACAGAAAAACTTCATTGAAACTCACAAACTCATGTATGACAGTACATCAGAGATGTCTGGGAAAGAAGACTCCATTATGGAAGAAGAGAGGTAAAACAAAGCAAAACCAAAAATTAGCAATTCACTTTTTCTTGGAGGAAAAATTACATATTCACTTTTAAATAATGTCTTTTCAAAATATATTTTAAAGTAAGCGCAATTACACTACTTTTAAGCTAGCAAAGGCACAGTGAAACCTCTTAATGGATGTAATTTTATGTTGATACACAGTTAAAGTATTCAGTAAAGTTTGTCAGGAACCTTTACACACAAAAAGATATGAAGATGGAAACAGCAAAGATCGGCTCCTGTTATCTCGTATATGAAGGCTTTGTTAGGTGCATTTTTTAGTTCATATATTCCACCTTATTTTTATATGAGTTCCAGTAAAAATGACTGCTATTACTATAGAATGGGAAAAAACAAAAACAGCTCTTCACCATGTTAATTTTTCTTTTTTTCTAAAAAAGAAGACCGTGCTTAGAGTTATAGTCATGGAGAGCACATTGGAATATGTGTGCATGTGTGTGTGCTCAGTTGCATCTAACTCTTTACAACCCCATGGACTGTAGCCTGCCAGGCTCCTCTGTCCATGGGATTCTCCAGGCAAGAATACTGGACTGGGTTGCCATTTCCTCCTCCAGTGGATCTTCCCGACCAAGGAATGGAACCCACGTCTCTTGTATCTTCTGCATTGACAGGCGGACTCCTTACCATTGCACCACCTGGAAAGCACATTGGAATGAGAATTAGTAAACCTCGTTTTCTGACTATATGACAATGGTGTGCTCTTAGGGAAATGAATTAACTTTCTGAGAGCAGTGCTTTTTGGGCTGTTACTTAGATACAGTAAGAAAAGGGAGGAGGCAAAATAATGGTACTTTGAAAGCATTCTAATTTAAAATATTGAAAATACCTTCTATGCTTATTTTTAAAAACAAACTTTCAATGCTCTTTAAAATGATGTAAGTTGTGGATACTTTTAGGAAATTGTGCTTTTACAATAATAGTAGGAACATTATGCTATACATAATACATCTGTAATCCTGAAGCTGAGCACCCTGGCAAAGTATCACAAAGATTATTGACTCAATATTTTAAAGATTAAAATATGTAAATATGATGGTAAACTATCCTGGGATGACAACAGTAGTAAAACTAAAAACTAATACAAAATTTAAAGCAAGTAAAAGTCCAAGCCCCCTCAATATTACATATTAACAATATAATATTTATAAAGTAATGAACAAGAGACTTGTATATTTATTTAAATGAGAGGTTTAAGCAGAAATGTACTCAGAATTAATTAGTGGCCCTAATGCTTTCAGAATATTTTTATTGCCTGATTGATTGTACACATAATATATGTGTTCTCATTGAGAACAATTCACAGTAACACAGTAAGTTCCCTTTAACCATCCTCTACATTCCTGGTCCTTCACCTATAGCCATTGTTATAAATAACTGTTGTTCTAGGTGTCTTTCTACACATTAGTAAACACGTGTATGTGAATAATAATGAATCTTGTTTTGTGTGTTTTAGTGGCTTTTTAAAATTTTATCATACTTTGTCTGCAGCTTGCTTTTTCACTCTGTCTTTTAAATCTTTTTATGTCAATACTGATAGATCTAGAGTGTAATTCTGCATCATTCTTCACAACTGCTGCATAGTATTCCATATTATAGATATCCAGTATTTATCAGATTTTGGACACAAGGTGTTTTTCCTCTTATTTCCCAATTTTCCCATATTACAATGTGTCCGAACATTTTTATCTGTCCCCTGTTGCAATTCTACAAGTTCTTCTCTAGGGTGGAATATATTAAATGAAAGGACTGGGTTATAAGTATTTAAAATTTTAATAGATACTACCATATTGCCCTCCAAAGTAGTTTCACCAGTTGTCTACTCCCAGCAGTGTATGAAGAGTTCCTTTTTCTTTCATTCTCACCAATACTTAAAATTATCAGCACTTGAAAATATTTGATATAATCAAGATTATAAATTTGTGCTATTCTGAAATTCCCTGCTTAGTTAGTACTAGGTTGAGCATCTTTTCTTATGATTATTCACTAGCCTGTTACATTTTGTCTTCCAAGTATCCTTTGCCCATCTGTTTTGGGTACTTTACTTTTGTCTTACTGATTTCTAGAAGTCCTTTAAAATTATAGATATTAAAATTTGTTCCATGTTTCCCATATTTTTCCCTGTTTATTTAAAATTAATTATGAAATTTTAGCTATAGCAAATTTTCAGTGTTAATAGAGAGAGATTTGTTGGTTTTTTAGAGTTTTAACTGTTTATATCTTGTTTAAGCAGGGTTTTCCTATCCCAGGATAACAAATATATTTTCTTGAGTACTGAATGAAATCCTGCACTCCTTTCTGCCCTCCTTCAGAGATACTCTGGTTATCTTATAAGAATTTTCACTGTGCTGTTACATACAAATATATGTAGCCATGGAATGTGTCATTCAGCCTTTTGTTTTATTTGCATAAATGGCATTATGTACATATCATTCTTCAGTTTCCCATTTTCATTTAATATTATGTCTTGGAAATCTGTATATGTATGTTCTCACATATAAAACGAGCTCAGTGGCATTTGGGCAGCAGTTCTTTTCATGATAAATTGCAGGACGTTTAGCATCTCTGGCCCTTCATCCTTTAAAGTCCAGTAGTGTCCCCTAGGCCTTCAGTAACCAAAAGGTTAACTTTACCCACATGTTGCTGGATGCCTCCTAGAATGTAGGACCACACCTAGATGAAACCCACTTTTTTAAAACTGCATAGTATTCTGTATTATGTAATTTCACTTACATTGATGATGACCATTTCATTTATTTCCAGTTTGTTCGATGATACATAATATTTCAGGGAGCTTCTTGTGCAGATAGATAGGCAGTATTATGCAGCATGGCCTGTGAAATCAGATCATCTAGGTTAAATCCTAGCCCAGTTACTTCCTAGATGAATCATTAAGTAAGTCTCATGCCATCTCTAGGCTTCAGTTTCTTCATCTGAAAAACAAAGATAATAATAGTACCTACCATATAGAATTGTTGGAAGGATTCAATGAAGTAGCATAACTTTTAAAGTATTTGAAACAATGCCTCATATTATAATTCGTGCTTTGTAAATATTTGCTCTTACTTATTTTATTATTATTATTGTACACACTGAGTGCATCTTATGAATTGCTAAATCATTAAGATGTATGTTTTTAATTTTAATAGCTACCAAAATAGAATAGAAACTTAAACGCCTAATAAGTGGGAAAGGATAAAACTGTTATGGCACATAGAGTGAGGGTGCTGTACAGCCATTTAAAAATAATGTTTCTGAAGCAATTTTTATGATATAAAAAAACAACTAAGATATAAGTAAATAAAGCAGGACACAGACTCTATATAATATGATCTTAATTATGTAAAAAATAGTGTAACTGGAAAGCAGACTGGAAGGAAATATACAAGTGGTTATTTCTAGGTTGTGAGAGTATAATGCTTTTTGTTTTCTTCTTTATACTTTTCTAGACTTTCCAAAATTTCTTAATAAGCATGCATTACTTTTTTAATATCAGTTAAGTATAATATATGTTCTACTGTGTGATCTGCATTTTTTTTTTTTTCGCACTTTGCAACACAGAATGTATTTTCTAGTAAGCAAATTAACTGATGAAAGTCAGAAAAATGGGGGAGGGGGTGGATTTTAAGCTAATATTTCTAAGTATAATTTTTATTTTATTATTTTTGTTCTTAAAGTTCTTGCCCTACAGTTACTTAAAATCTACCAGAATATAAAGACAGGTGACCAAAACATGTGTCCTCATTTCTGGTCATTTCTCTTGGTAGCACCCCAGCAGTCAATGACTACTCTAGAATTGCTTTGGGTCCTAAACGGGGTCCATCAGTTACTGAAAAGGAGGTGCTGACATGCATCCTCTGCCAAGAAGAACAAGAGGTGAAAATAGAAAATAATGCCATGGTATTATCGGCCTGTGTCCAGAAATCCACCGCCTTAACCCAGCACAGGGGAAAACCCATAGAACTCTCAGGGGGTATGTATTTATTAAAATGTCTTTTTGACTGTTTCTTTTCTTTCCTGTGTAATTCGAAAATTACTATCTGAAAGAAGTTTTGGAGTGAGGTTGTATTTAGCCTTATTTGGTCAGATCACAATTTACCCATTTGTAAAATTCTTAAGTTTTTACATACCAAGTTGGCTCCTTTGTCTATTTTTAAATTTTTGGTTAGCATAGGGCCACATTGCTCATTCTGTCTGTCTATCTAATCCTTCCATCTCTATTTGGTTTTGCTGAACCATTGAAAGTAGGAATTCATGGCACTTCATCCCTAAATGTTTCCATATGCATTTTCTAAAACTAATCTATCCAATGTTTTTTGTCTACCATACTGGGTATAACATTTAAGAAAATTCATAATTTGGGAATATCTTTTAATATAAAATCCATATTCAAATTTCCCCCAACTGTCCTCAGAAATTCTTTTGTATGTATAGCTAGACTTTTTTTTTCATTTAGGATTCAGGCATGTTTCATATGTTGCTTTTGTTATGTCTGTTTTAATCTAGAATAGTCACTTGCCTTTCCTTTTTTTTTTTTGGTGATAATAAGTTTTTTGAAGAATGCAAACTACTTAGTTGTCCTGTACAGTGTTTTACATTGAGGATTTGTCTGATTGTTGCCATGTGATTAGGATCTTGTTAAAGATTTTCTTGGCTGGAGTGCTAATTAGGTAATGTGCTGTATTAAATAATTCTTACATCACATTAGGAGTTATCTGCTTTAATTTTTAAATACCTTTGAAATAATAAAAATGATAAGGCTAATGTTTTCTTTAAATTAAAAGGATCTTTTATTATTATGAAGCCATTGGAAAATACAAGGAAGCAAACATTTTACTGTATTACCATATTTATACCACAGTTGTGAAAAAAGGCTAACATTTAATGAATACTCACTGTGTGCCACTGATTAATACTCACTGATTAAGTGCTTTCTGTGTATTCACTCACTTACTCCTCACAACAGCACTGTGATCTAGGTATCAATATTTGCTTCTTTTACAGATGAAGAAATTGTACTTGAATCATAGAATATCACTTCAACAACCAAGATAATGCAACTTGAAACCTAATGAAACCAAAATACTGCAACTTGAAACTTATTGTTAAGATAAAAATATACATTATGAATAGTAGTTGTCATTAATCCACACTAATCATACCTGAAGTCTAGCTTTATGTTTTCCTCTTTTTACTTAACTATTATGAATATATATCCTCCTACCCTGATATTCTCGAACATTCTTAAGAAAGTTTATGATTAGAATGTTAGAAGTGATAACCTCTTTTTTGTTTGGTTTCTTTTTATCATTGTGGAACAGATGAATATATACCTTATATTTTGTCTTTTTGTATCAGAAACCATGGACCCACTTTTCATGGATGCAGACTTGGCATATGGAACTTACACAGGGAGCTGTGGTCACGTAATGCATGCAGTGTGCTGGCAGAAGTAAGTTGTCCTTCTGACATTTTCTTGAAAGAAGCTAGGAATATTGAAGTTCTCTAAAGGCCACAAAAAGGCATGTTTTCTCATGTCTTCTTTTCTTCTTATTTGAATAATTGAAGCAGTTTTAATTATTAATTTTGTTTGCATGATACTCATTATAGTATCACCCTTTGAAATTGGTGTATAAAATTATCAACTTAAATTTTTCACTGTACTTTCTTTCCCAAAGGAATTAGTCTTTCTTTACCATTATTTGGATAAAAAGTAGTTATCTTTATAAAAATCTGATTCCCCTCAAAACATACAGTGAAAAATATCTCTGAGATAGAATAGGACATGAAATTCTAGTTATATGTCTGGAAGAGATAAAAATGCAGAAATATTTTTCTTGGGAAATATTTTATATCAGGTTTACCTTTTTGGCATCAGATTAAAATACATAATTTTCCTATAATTGCACTTACTACTTCGCTTGGTGATTGGAAACAGAGGGACATAGTGTCTGTATTGTATATCTCCATGCTGTTGAGGCAAGAGACAGGTTTATCAATATAATTCAGTAAAACTATTTTAAATTTGTTTCTGCCCTGATGTGTCCTCCAGTTTACTCCCAAAAGAATGGGCATGCTATTTCTTCTGTAATTTGTATTTTTGCATGTAGATTCTAAAGATGTTTATTTGGGCAAAAATTTCACATTTTTTCACTTGGATTAGAGCAAAGATACATGTGTAGTTTCAAATGGACCTGTGTCTTGGAATTTTGCAGGTATTTTGAAGCTGTACAGCTGAGCTCTCAGCAGCGCATACATGTTGATCTTTTCGACTTGGAGAGTGGAGAGTATCTTTGCCCTCTATGCAAGTCTCTATGCAATACTGTGATCCCCATTATTCCTTTGCAACATCAAAAGATAAGCAGGTATATTTAAATTAATGTTTTGGTTAATTTTCTTTGAAGTTGTCTTTAATCTTTTTCATTGTAACTGTTTTGATTAGATTATGAGTTTTTCTTTCTTTTTTCTTTGCAATTTAAAGTAACATACTAATCAATTTTATTACTTGGATTCAACTTTAAAAATATGATAAAAGCCCCAATTTTTGATTTCTAAAAGAACTGGAATGTTTATTTACTTGCATCTTTCTTCTAAGAGCCATTAAAGCAATAGAACTTTGCTTCTCTATCTTAGCTGTCACAGAAGGAAAAAAGTTGCAAAGAATATCTATTCCTTTCTTAGAGTACTTTGCCAGCATTAGAGTTGCTATTTGGGGTTTGGTTACTCTTCAGATCTTTGTATTATTATTTTTATTCTATTTTCTAAAGACCCAAATGCTGTAGTTGTAGAGATATGGACAAAATGTTGACTATAAATGTAAAGGAAAACAATATGTTCATCTATGAATAGTTTTTTAGTGTTCAGAATAAGTTTTTAAACTTTTATATTCTGACCATCTGTGAATGGAATTTAACAGCAAATATCTATTAGTTTTTTATGACAGGTAGAACACTTGTTTATTTCAATATTCTCATGATTCTACATGATGATAACAGTACTATTAATATTTATTATTGTTGCTATTAGTTTTTTTTAACTCAGTGAATTTGTAGTGATAGATATTAGTTTTTCTCAAGAAAATTATTTTATTGATAAAACACTTAACGTGGTTTCCCCAACAAAAGGGGGTAGGATTGGAAGTCAGGGCCAGTAAGTAGTTGCTCTGTCTCTACTATTCCATGTCATTAGAAAACATAATTTTGAATTGTCTTCTACTTAGTGTACTAGGACATAGAATGTCATCTTTTAGGAAGAAGGTGTCATCAGAAAGATTTATCTTTTATTTGTTGACTAACATATTGTAAGCATTCTATGCTATATGTTTTTTTTATTCTTAATATAGTCTAATGAAGTAGGTATTGTTATTCCCATTTAAAAATGAGGAATTGGAGACTGTGAGTGGTTTTTACTTGTCCCAAGACAGACCAAAGATTTGAACCTAGACCTGACTCTAAAGCCTCACCTAACTACACACAGGTTGGCTAGTGGTAAAGAACTCACCTGTCAATGCAGGAGACCTGGGTCCAATCCCTGGGTCAGAAACATCTCCTGGAGAAGGAAATGGCAACCCACTCCAGTATTCTTGCCTACAGAGTCCCATGGACAAAGGAGTCTGGTGGGCTACAGTCCATGGGGAGTTGGACATGACTTAGTGACTAAACAGCAGCAATAACCGCAACCATAAACAAAAATAAATCATAGTAAAATAAAGTCACAACTTCTTGTTAGTCTGTGCAAGCCTATTTTACACAGTGGTTTCCCAAGTAAGAATTATTAATATGTAAATTATTCTCTAAAGAATATTCAGCACTTTCTTTCCTTGATATCTTTAAGAATAGGATGTCTCAGGGCAGTCCTTTCTAAAGTTAGACTGATCCTTACAGGTAGGTCTCTTCAAGCCCTGGGACACTTGTAGTAACAATTTAAATCTGTAGTAACAATTTTGTTACTTAGGATCTGAAAAAAAAATAATTATACATAACATTTTTATTAGGCATTTGAACTTACCTGTATAGTAGGAATATATTTGCCTCTTTTGTTAGAAAGTCCTTGTGAGTATAACCTGAATCCCATGGACAGAGGAGCCTGGCAGGCTATAGTCCATGGGATCGCAAGAGTTGGACATGACTTAGCAACTAAACCACCACCAAGATACTGAAGTTAAGGGCATATAAAAAACTTTATCAAAGCTAATAATAAGCTAGCATTTTTAAAGAAAATTGATTATAACAAATCAGAGTATACTTTCATTTCTGAAAACTGAAAAAATTCTTAGGTCAAATTTGTGCCCAGAGATAAGAATTTTGACACAGTTCATTGTATATTTTGACTTCACTTAAAACTATCCTGTAAGTAAACAAATTTTTACTTTATAGTTCTTTTTAATAACTCCATTTCTGGTCTGCCTTTGTTGTTAGTTTGGATCAAGCTCCTGTGCAATGGAATTTGTATTACAGAGAAGAGAGACCAACGATAAACATATAAATATGGAGTATTGAGTACTGAGAAATAGTGTGAAAGACTAAACTAGAATCATAAAGAGCCAGAGGACAGACCAGTGCATGAGGTTCTTTATAGACCGAGTCAGCTGGGAGCTCCTCTCTGAGATAGTAACACTTGTTCTATGTCACTGGTTCTATTCTCTGAGAGAGACACCAGTTCTGTTCTCTGAAAGAAGAGAATTCTAAGCACAGGCAACACTGAGAGCAAAGACCCTGAAGTAGGAACATATCAGCATGATGGAGACATAGCAAGAAGGCAGCAAGTTCAAGGCACAGTAAGAAGGCAGTATGCTTGGGATGCAGCAAGCAAAGAACCAGATCCTAAAAGGTCTTATGAGCCAAGATTGGAAATTAGAACTGTGTTTTATGTGTAATGGAAAACCATTGGAATGTTTTGGATAGGGAAGTGATATGATATGATTTACATTTTTAAAATTGTCCTGGCTGTTGTTTGATGAATACATAGATAATAAAGAAACACCATCGTGGAAGCAGGAAGAACAGCCTACTGAAGCAGTCCAGGTGAGGAATAACGTAACTTGGATTAGGGTAATCATGAAGGAGATAGAAAGAAGTGATCAATTTGGGATATATTTAGCAAGTAAAACCCAAGACTAGCTGATAGATTAGAATGTGGGGTTTGAGGGAATCATATATATCAGTGATGACACCTAGTTTTTGACTTGAGCAGCTGAAAGGGTGATTTGACTTACTGACATTTATCTGTTGCTTCCAGGAAATGGGTATAAGGGTGTTATCTTATTCTTTGTACTTTAAAATTTCTTCTCCCTCCCAAAACTGCATTTTTAGACACGTGTGTTTCTATGACCTAGGAAGCTAATCTGGAGGAGTTTTACTTTTTCATACAATTATTTATCCACAGAAAGACCCTACAAATTCAGCTTTTCAGTTTTACCTGTGCCAATGGCTTTAATAACTTTCAAATATCAATTTTCAGTGAGAATACAGAACCTCTTGCTCAACTTTTGACCCTGGAACGATGGATACAGACTGTTCTGGCCAGAATAACAGGTTATAATATGAAACATGCTAAAGGTTTGCTTAAAATTATTTTATATTTAGCTGCGTGAGATTTAAGTGTCAGAATCTTTATTTTTTAAAGTACTTTTTGCTCTAAAATATGGTTTGCAAATACAGATTCATTAAATATTAGAAAATAGAGATTTCCTTAGGCCAAGGGGAGGAAGTACAAATCTGAGGACTGTTTAGTATAAGCAGTGAGTTTCCTGGGGGTTTTTGTTCCTCCTTTATTCCCCAGTTTTGACCCCGGCATAGCCTGAGACACAGAACTATGCAGTAGACATGAACAGTAGAAAACCCAGATGAGATGCCAACTTTCTAGCCAGAGAACTTGAGAAAAAGCTCCTCAGAAGCTGGAGAGTGTACAGGGAATTCCTGTTGCATGTGTTTTTGTTTTGTTTTTTTCTGTTTTGGCTCTTTCCCAAGGCCATCTCCAGTCATGGAACTGCACTGCCGTGGTGGCCACATAGACATCTAAAATCCCAACAGAAAATCAGTCTTAATTGCCAAAAGAACTGGGAGAAATGGGACCACTGTGTTCCAAAAACTGCAGGGTGAATCCTCTTTTCTTCTTTTAATTCCCAGTTAGGTGTTTTTGTTTCATTTTATTTTAATTTATTTTTTTGGCCATACTACTCAGCATGTGGGATCCTAGTTTCTTGACCAGAGATCAAACCTGTGCACCCTGCATTGGAAGTGTGGAGTCTTAGCCATTTCTTTGCCTCACAGCTCCATCCCAAGGTTAACTCTAGTCATGTGAATCTGCATGACAGCACAGGGGACTATAAAGCTGAAAGAAATTGATCATTTTGACTAAAGGAAATGGGAAACAGGGCCCCTTGCAGCTAGAGAGAATAGGGGGAAATCCCAGAGAGGAGAGCACTATGAAAAGGAATCTCCTACTTTTGAGACCAACACAGGTCCAGAGCTCACCTCCAGCCTACATAGGTGCAGAACAGGCCCAAAGAAGGGTAAAAACAGCTTTGAGACTGAAACTACATTAAACCACCACTCAAGTCCCAATCTAAGTTCTGAGCAGTACATGTACTGGCAGACCCAAACAGCTTAACAAAGGCTCTGAAAACTAACATTGGAACCACCACTCACAGAGTGAAACAAAACTTATGGAACCTAATTGGGTTGGTTGCCTACTAGAACAACAACAAAAAAGGTACATTTTTCCAGAGAATTTTAATGCAAGCCTTTTTTTTTAATGGATATTCAAAATATCCAAGACCCTGATGCTGGGAAAGATTGAAGGCAGAAGAAGAAGGGGACAGCAGAGGATGAGATGGTTGGATGGCATCACCACCTTGATGGACATGAGTTTGAGCAGACTCCTGGAGCTGGTGATGGACAGGGAGACCTGGCATGCTCCATTCCGTGGGGTCGCAAAGAGTTGGACACGACTGAGTGACTGAACTGAACTGAACTGAACTGAATCCAAAATTACTCAAGGTACAGAGAACCAGGAGGATCTGACCAACTCTCAAGGAAGAAACCAAGTTCCAATCCTGAGATGTTTAAATGTTGAACTTTTCAGACAAAAAGTTTAAAGCAGGTTTATAATGATGAAACATGAATTAAAGATGAACACTCATGGAAGTGAATGGAAAGACAGAAGTTCTTGGCAGAGGGGAAAAAAACATATATATGTAGAAAAAGAACCAAACGGAGATAACAGAATTGAAAGAATACTATATGAAAAAAAACTTTTAACTGAATGGGCTCAGTAGTAGAATGGGAGGTGGTGAGATAAGAATCAGTGAATTTGAAATTAGATAAGGGAAATTATGCAATGAAGAATTGAAAGCAAAGTGACGGAGAAAAACACGTAGCCTTAGGGACATATGGAGCCTTCTTTTGTTCCCTTTAACTCAACGTTTTGTGTCATTGAAGTCCTGAAAAGAAAAATGATGATACTGAAAAAATATTTAAAGGAATTATAGCTGGAAACTTTACAAATTGGTGAAAGACTTAGATTTATAAATTTAAGCTCAGTGAACCTCCAACAGATAAACTTAAAAGCATACCTAGATAGGTCATACCCAAACTTCTGGAAACCAAAGATGAAGAATCTTAAGAACCACCAGAAGAAAACTAACTCATTGCACTTGTGGGAATGACAGTCTTCATTTTGTTTAGGTTTAGTATTCACCCAAGGTCTTAGTAATAGTCACTAGCAGAGCTAGGATTCAAACCCAGGCAACTTGTCTCCTGATGCTGTGCTCTTATTCACTCAAGTATGCTGCCTTACTAACAGTACTATGCATTCACTAAAAATAGAAATAAAGAGGGATAGTCACTGATGTGGAAGATATATATGATCTTTTAATGAAAAATCAAGATACACAATGGTGCTAGAGTTATTATCCTTTTAAGAAAAAAAAAATCTACATGTGTAACATTTATATGGAGAATAGACAAATATCACCCTCATGCTGTCTGATTATCTGGGTGGAAATATTTTGAATGATTATTTATTGCTTATTAGCATTATCCAAATTTTCTAAAGTAATTGTATGTAATTTACAAAAGCTTTAAAAAGTATGTGTCACACTAAACTCCCATGATTTTTTTTCTTTTTCCTTTTAATTTGTAAGGAGAAAACCCAACAATTCCAGTCCTGTTTGATCAAGGAATGGGTGATTCTACTCTTGAGTTCCATTCAATTTTGAGTTATGGAGTTCAGTCTTCGTAAGTATCTAAACAAGAGAAGTTTGTAAATGGTTGTGAAAATAATAGTGAAGAACAATTCTTCCTTCCTTCCTTCTTGCTTTATTTATTTGTTTTGTTTATCCCATTTTTATCTTGTTGCCATCTCCCTAGAGTTTTATTTGTGCTGATATTAAGTGATTTGGGATAGAGTAATATGTATTTAATATGTGTTAAGACAAACCATGCCTATAATTAACTATTTTTAACCAACAAAAATGCTATTTTTATATATTTCCACCTATAGGAAGAGCAGAATTTAAGAGACTTAAGTTAAAGTCGCATCTGACTTGCCCTGTGACTTCTAAAAAGTTTCAGGTCACTCCACCCCCACTGCAATTCCTTTTCTTGTTTGTAAGATTGAGACAGTGGTCTCCTAATTTACCTCATACAGTTACTGAGAAGATATTGATGTGAAGACACTTTGAAAAATATAATGTATCCAAACCAGATACTATTATTTAATGAATAATATCTCAGGTTCATTTTTCTAGTTGTGATCCTTGTTTACGTTGTATATCCCATCACTACTGAAAATACTTGTTACTTGTTACAAATAGAAGTTCACGAAATCAGGAATTATCATTGCTAATACATGAATTATTATTATACACACAGACACACATACACCCCTATCAGCACAAAAGTACTTAAATTTATGTCAGATATGTTTCCTCTGATTTTTAATCCTGTCTCTAACCTGTTCTTAATTTGGACCTCGACCTTTTCTGCTGTGATCATTTACCGCATCTTTTACAAGAAATTATCTAGGTCATTACCATTTTGTCAGATACATTTTTCTACCCATAGGAGCTACAGTTCTGCTTTCACCATTTTTTTCTTAATGAATAAACCTTCAAAAGAAGTTAAATTCTTGCTTCAGTATCTAAGTGGACCTCTCAGTAGGTAGCCCCTTTACTAAATCCTTATTTAAATTTTTCTTGTTTTATTTTTAGGTTAAATTATTCTAATAGCATCAAGGAAATGGTCCTTCTCTTTGCCACAACAATTTATAGAATTGGATTGAAAGTGCCTCCTGATGAAACAGATCCTCGAATCCCCATGATGACCTGGAGCACATGTGCTTTTACTATCCAGGCAATTGGTAAAGCCTATAAGAAAACTGGTTTGGAGCTTTTATAGAAACAGAATTAACATTGGCTGATCAAAAGTTGTTCCTTTTTTCCTACCCTAATGGCCTGGAATACTTTGATTTGTTTAAGGACTTTTGGTATATCGGTAGATTAGGTGGCATGATGCCATTTAGTTTGAGGATATTTTGTTTTGATCTCTTTTAACTACAAAAATGGGCATACGTAACAGAAAACTAAATATACTTGAACAGCGTGAAGCAAGCTGTATTTAAAAGGTGGCAATATAACAATGAAAGATATGAGAAAAAGCAAAGGAAGGAGAATCAGCCCAGAAATATCCAGTAATTTTTATTTCTTTTACACTTTGAGAGGAAAAAGAAAGGTAAACCAAACCACCTAAAAAATTACCAGGAGAGAGAAAGGAAGACTGAGGTGGTCAGGAGAAAGATTAACAGCAAGAAACCTCCCAAATCTGAAGGGAAGCCTACTGTTAGATTCTCTGCCATGGTGAAAGCTTCTTAGAGAAAAGTGTATCAAATCAACAGGTTATACACCTTACATTTACATGGTCTTACCTCTCATTAAAGCTAGGGGAAATGAAGCAGTGAAGAATCACTCAGATTTTTAAAATAATATATTTGCTTATGACAGTCAGAAGATAAGAGTACTACATGAAAAACATTTAAGAATTGTAATTCTTTCATATTATCTTTAAGCCAGTTTCAGACTCGTTTTCCAGTATTTTTGGAAGTTGTTTTTAATGGTTCTACCACATTTTCCTCATTTAAGTAAAGTTTTGTAAAATGACACTGTCTCATGATTTGAATTAAGTAGCACAAAGCTACTTCTTTCACAGACCCTTTCTGCATGCCAGCATTAGTCTCTGTGAACAGATTTTAGGAGTCATTTCCAAACCTGTCAGACTTCAATTGTGGGTAAAAAATAAATACACAAGTTTATATTTACTGTTATTAAATAAAAGGAGAAAAGGGGAAAATGAGGTTTAAATAGAATCTGAACAATTTGATATGAAATGTTAAGCATTCTTTTGGAGTCATGATCTATTAATTATCTGCAGATTGCCAGTAAAGGTACCTTTACACTTGACTATTTGGGAATACAAGCATTAGGAATTGGAGATTTTTACTTAGGCCTTGAACATTTTCAGAAGTGACAGTTTTGTCATAGAATGGATGAGGAGTTCATTGGAGAATAGGATTGATTCTTCATATGTGTTTCTGTAACAAAGTAATTGGAAATTATTTGATTAATACAGTGTTATATTGCTTTTGCTATAGGGCTTTTTCCATCCAGTGGATATAAGGCTGTGCTTTATTCCTAGCACATAAACGGCTAACTTATCTCACTCCCTATGGGTGTGGAGAGACATATGCAGGATGTGTTGGCATAGTTAAGAAAAATAGTTGAGGAATCAAAACAGAGGGTCTTTTATTACTGTCCATTCAAAAATGGAAAAGGAAAATAGGAAATAAGCTTTCCAGCCTCATAGATGTGTTTGCTGCCAAAGATGAGTGAAAATAAGTGATTCAGTAATATACCCTAGCCAACAAGGCAAAATATATTTCTGAGCTCATGGGTTTTTTGTATTTTCAACTTCACCTTGTTCTATCCCAAAAATCTAATTCTTTTTTAATAGTACTTAACAATAAAGCTACTTACATTTGTTTTATGTATTTTTTTAACAAAATAGGTTGCAGCTATACTTTTAAAATTAGGGGGTTTTTTGCAGAGAAAGACAAATACTGTATGTTTTCATTATATGTGCTATCTAAAATATGAAACAAATGAACCAATATAGTGAAACAGACTCACAAAGGACAAACTAGTGGTTACCAGAGGGGAGAGCGGTAAAGGTAGGAGCAAAATAGGTGAAGGAGATTATGAGGTAAAGACTAC
The DNA here is from genome assembly GCF_023091745.1 of Budorcas taxicolor. NCBI lineage: Eukaryota > Metazoa > Chordata > Mammalia > Artiodactyla > Bovidae > Budorcas > Budorcas taxicolor. The sequence continues at coordinate 36,728,888 of NC_068919.1, read as the reverse complement.
TAGGTATAACATTATTATAAGGAAGTAATATAATACTTATAAGGAAGTATATTTAAAGTTACAAGGAAGTAATATAAAGCATAGGAATATAGTCAATATTTTATAATAACTTTGTATGGAGTATAATCTGTAAAAGCATCCAATTACTATAAACCTGAAACTAATATTGTAAGTCAACTATACTTCAATTGAAATTGTTTTTTGTTTTTGCATAGAAGAGATGTTAAAAGGAGGCTAAGTGAAGCAGAATGCTTTGTTTTTCCCAAGTGTTATTTATAGATTGCTCCACGGGTTTTATTATTTATAAAAGCAATTTGTCCATGATCTACATTGCCTCTGTAGTATCCTCTCACTCAAAAATGTGGAAATCTTGGCATAGACTTAAACATGAAATTTTGAAGGGGAAAAGTGCAAAGCACTTTTCTATTTGGTCAAAAATAGAATTAATGAACATCTGATAGCTAGAAACCAAGTATACAGTTGTAGCAGTATTCAAATTTATTACTTTTCTTTTTCTTGCTCTTTGAGAAAACCTGTTGGGAGATGAAGGAAAACCTTTGTTTGGAGCACTTCAAAATAGACAGGTATGTAGTCCAACAGGGTATACATGGTGTATTTTTTTAGGGAGTCCTCAGTACATTTACCATTTTAAAAAATCTTTATTCACTTCTTTTTCTGTAAAAGCAGAATTCTGTTTTGTTTTTTTTTTAACTACTTCAAACTCAGGAGATGGAAAGGCCAACATTATGCACTTTGGAGAGTTTATTCAGTCTTGGTGGTTAAATGTAATTCACAGATTTCTGGTGATACTTGGTTACTTTTTATCCCCCTCTCCATTTATTTCCAAATCAGAACCCTAATGTCTCCTGTATTTTCCTTCTCACTAATTTTGCATCGTCATGTAACATTAAGTATTAATGCTGGCTTAACTCCAAATAAATCTTCATACTGAACTCCAGAATAAAACTAAGCCATAACTCCTTCATGGGCAAATTCTGATTCTATATAACTATACTCCTGCCTCAGGCCTAAGCCTTATAACTTTGCTGCTACTGCTGCTAAGTCGCTTCAGTCGTGTCCGACTCTGTGCGACCCCATAGACGGCAGCCCACCAGGCTCCCCCATCCCTGGGATTTTCCAGGCAAGAACACTGGAGTGGGTTGCCATTTCCTTCTCCAATGCATGAAAGTGAAAGTGAAGTCGCTCAGTCATGTCTGACTCTTAGCGACCCCATGGGCTGCAGCCTACCAGGCTCCTGCATCCATGGAATTTTCCAGGCAAGAGTACTGGAGTAGAGTGCCATTGAACTCTGGGGACCCTGCAAACAATACTTAAAAAGTATGCTCAGTAGCCTACTTTGAAAACAAACTGGGCAACTGAGGATTCCCTAGACCACTCACCTAGCCATTTTCCTCTTATTTTCTGACAGCTGGCCCAGGGGACTTGGAGTCCACAACGTGCTTCCCTAGAGTTCCCATCCTTCCATCTGGGAAGCAGATTTGTTCCCTGAATTCAGTGATTTTCTGCCATCATTTTAGAATTTCTACAAAGACATGTATTTGCACAGGCCTGAATAGAATGATGTAGGCCAGACATTTAAGAGAATGACTCTGGGGGAAATGAGTCCTTAAATGGGATTGAGATGATTGTATCTTTAATACTTCTTTGTCATGGGAAGATCTATTACAGAATTCAGTGAGGTTATAAAACTTTTTAGAAGTATTAAAAATATTGTAACTAAATTTGCAGTAATGTAAAGTATATAGTAAGTCTACACTAGTTCTTACAGAGTAGGATTGGTTTATACAGTGAATGTCTTAGGTCTTTCATCTTCACTTATCTTTTTATCTTCCCTTCTCTTACAATCTAGCATAATGGTCTGAAAGCATTAATGCAGTTTGCCATTGCACAAAGGATTACCTGTTCTCAGGTCCTGATACAGAAACATCTGATTCGTCTTCTATCAGGTAGAGTCTTTTCTGAATTACGTTATTTGCATGTCTTTTCCCATTGCATTTCTGGCAGTGTATTAGGAAACAACAACACACTACACTAATGTCAGACACTCATTACCACAACCTTACAAAAGAAAAAAACAAAATACATGGTTTCCCTCTAATACCTACAATCTTATTTTTAAAACCAAGTGTTTTCCAAATGTTGTCAACTTGTATCCCTTATACCCACCCAAGGGCTCTTCACACCAACATCCACAATCACTAATATCCTTAGTATTAATTACTAGTCTTTTGAGAAATCTGCATGCAGGTCAGGAAGCAACAGTTAGAACTGGACATGGAACAACAGACTGGTTCCAAATAGGAAAAGGAGTACATCAAGGCTGTATATTGTCACCCTGCTTATTTAACTTATATGCAGAGTACATCATGAGAAACGCTGGACTGGCAGAAACACAAGCTGGAATCAAGATTGTCGGGAGAAATCTCAATAACCTCAGATATGCAGATGACACCACCCTTATGGCAGAAAGTGAAGAGAAACTAAAAAGCCTCTTGATGAAATTGAAAAAGGAGAGTGAAAAAGTTGGCTTAAAGCTCAACATTCAGAAAATGAAGATCATGGCATCCGGTCCCATCACTTCATGGGAAATAGACGGGGAAACAGTGTCAGACTTTACTTTTGGGGGCTCCAAAATCACTGCAGATGGTGACTGCAGCCATGAAATTAAAAGACGCTTACTCCTTGGAAGGAAAGTTATGACCAACCTAGATAGCATATTCAAAAGCAGAGACATTACTTTGCCAACAAAGGTCCATCTAGTCAAGGCCATGGTTTTTCCAGTAGTCATGTATGGATGTGAGAGTTGGACTGTGAAGAAAGCTGAGTGCCGAAGAATTGATGCTTTTGAACTGTGGTGTTGGAGAAGACTCTTGAGAGTCCCTTGGACTGCAAGGAGATCCAACCAGTCCATCCTAAAGATCAGTCCTAGGTGTTCATTGGAGGGAATGATGCTAAAGCTGAAACTCCAGTACTTCGGCTACCTCATGCAAAGAGCTGACTCATTGGAAAAGACTCTGATGCTGGGAGGGATTGGGGGCAGGAGGAGAAGAGGACGACAGAGGATGAGATGGCTGGATGGCATCACCAACTCAATGGACATTAATCTGCGTGAACTCCGGGAAATGGTGATGGAGAGGGAGTCCTGGCGTGCTGCAATTCATGGGGTCACAAAGAGTTGGACACGACTGAGCGACTGAACTGAACTGAACTGATCTCAGTCTGGCTAGAAAAGGGAGCAGTAATGTGGATAGATCATTTTAAAATGTCATTTTTCTGGTGTGTATCAAAGTCATGTAAAAATGATAGAAGTGTTAATTATGGTAATCCTAGACTGTGGGTTCATGCATGCCTTTTTCTTTGAGAGACAGGCTATAACAGCTGAGTTGGGTTTTTTTTTTTTCTTTTTAGATTCTGATAAGCTAGAAATTAGCTAAGCTCATGTGATGGCCTCACTGTGAAAAGAAAAAGAAAAATTAGAGGTTATGCATAGTAGAATGATTTGACTTTCATTTTGATTATCTGCATTTCCATTTAGGTATTTGCACCACAGCAGCTCCTTTGCATTTAAAATAGGTCAAGCTTTAAAAACCCTCTTTATGTCTTTTGTTCATAAATTAAATATGTCACAGGTAAAGAGGTTTAAGCTTACAATTCAATTCCTCAGTATGTTTCTACCAAAGAGAGCCATTCTCTCTTTTTAAGGTTTAAAAGAATGCATAGTTTTTTCTAGCTAGAAAACAGGCTTTGTTTCCCCAAATTGACCAACTATTTTACCCTGAAAGTCTGTTGAAACAGGTCACCTTCCTCCTTGTTGAGTCTCACAAACTTCTTAGGGAACTTTTCCTGGGCAGCTTTCAGTCATTCTAATGACATGGGGGTTCCATGGCTCCATTCAAAGCTGTCACCTAAGTTTCATTAGAACTTCCACTGTGCTAACCTTTTATATTTTCAAGTTAATTTCCAGCTATCTCCTGAATTAACCTCATGCTAGTAGTAATCTAACATTAATGCTGTTCCCTAACTACACACTTAATTTTTTTTTCCTTTTTTCATTTACTTTTTTTTCTTACTGATCAGTTGCAGAGGCCCAGAATTTTGCACATATTACACATGCTTCTAGTTCTTAGGACCTTTTTCTGTTGTTAACAGTTTATTCTATTTGTATAGTAGTATTTTGGTTTTGCTTTTTAAAAATTTTTGTTATCTCTTTTCATTTCAGTTATAATTTGGAAACCTTGTTTTACTGACACTTCCAAATAGTCTTCTTGCTTTTACGTTCATCACAGATTATGGGATTTGTAATTGTTGATTGTTGTTCAGTCACTAAATCATGTCCAACAATTTGCGACCCCATGGACTGCAACATGCCAGGTTTCCACATGCCTTCACTGTCTCCCAGAGGATGCTCAAATTCATGTCTGTTGAGTTGGGGAATGCTATCTAACCATCTCAATGTTTTAAACACCTCAAAATAAATACCAAGCAAGGAGACTAACATCATCACAGATGGCAGAAACTGAAATAATATTGCATAATGTCTAATTGACAGTAACTAATAAACTTGATGTTCTTTTGCTCTGTAATATATCTTTGTGCCTTTATGTAAAAGTTTGTCATGTGAAAATTTATTAGTGAGGACATCTTTATTTGCAAGGTGTTAGGGCTGTAAACTCTGTGTAGAGGTACAAGATATGGTCCCTGCCATTGTAATACTCATGATTGAATTAAAGAAGCAGAACCTCTGTGAAAACTCACACTATAAAATAGACAAATGGTAGATGTATTGTACAAGTATGTGCTTTATGAATTGAGACAGAAAGAGACCACTCTGGTGGCTCTGCTGTTTTTTGCTCTAACAGGGTATATAAAGATACATTGAGAGAAACAGAGATAGCATTCCAAGCCAGGAGCACAATTTTAACAGAGATTGAGGATGTAGGAAACCATGTGGTATGTTCAAATAGACAGGTTTGATAGGAATAGTGGCACCTATAGATAGAGAAGCATGACGTTGTTTTAATAAATAGGTCTTAAATGCCCCAGTGAGAAGTTTGAACTTTAGGTTATTGGGAATTTTTGAAACATTTTGAACAATATTATTCTAAGGCTAGATATTGTATAGATTGGGTTGGGAAATGGAAAAATTAGAAGTAACATATGTATCTGTATATAGTAGCATACTGGAGGAGGGCATGGCAACCCACTCCAGTATTCTTCCCTTGAGAATCCCAGGGACAGAGGAAACTGGCAGGCTACAGTCCAAAGGGTCGCAAAGAGTCAGGCACAACTGAAGCGACTTAACACACACACATAGTAGCATAAATTAGGGAGGCAATTGGGATGGGTAAAAACAAGGTTTGGAATTAAAAGAAATAACTAGACTGTGGAAAGAAATAGGGAAGTCCACAGTAGAGACTGTTTTATGTGAAAGATGATGAATATAGTTTTAACATGTTGATTCTCCAGTAATAATAGGACATACAGTGTTCATTGCCACGTATGTGCCAAGCATTGTATAATGATGCCTGAACATTGTACAAGGATCTTTTTATATAATCATGTCTTCTAACCACCATTCTTCAACGAAATTATCATTTCCCCAATTTAGAGATGAAGAAGCTGAGGCACAGAGAACTTCTGTGACTTGACCAAGGTCATAAAACCAGTAAACTATATCACTTAAGTTTCCCTGAGATATTTAATTTAGCATAAATGAACGATTTTACCAATGGAGGAAAATATGCATGTCAAAAATGAACTTGACTTCAGAGGATTTTTAAAATAGATATAGTAAGCATCTGGGAATAAAAAAGTTTCACAACTGCCTGTGAGCAAAATTTGATGACAGAGTATTCTATTGACTGAAAAGTTAATAAAATCAGGGCAAGGAATTAGGAGTTATTAAAATGTCCTGGAAGCAAAATACTTTAACACTGAGAAAAAAATAAGGTAGGTAGTGTTGGTTGTGCCATGAACATGTTAACTAACGTATTGAAAATATTACTGAAAAAGAACACATAGCTAGTTAATGGCAGAGCCCTGTTTTCACTTTAGTTTATTTTACAAAGCCAGTATTAATAGTGTTTATAGTGGTTACTGTATGCAGCACTCAGGTTAAGTACTTTGAATGCACAGGTTAACAAACCTTCCAACAATCCTGTATACACTGGAGGCTTAGAGAAGTCAAATACCTTACCTGTGACAGATAGTCATAGGAAGTACTGGACCCCATTTCTGTCTGACTCCAAAGCCCATGCTCTTAACTTTTATGCTTTTTGTTTAGAATCTTGGATTTGGGGTTAAGAAATTGACCTAGTCTGAAAAGAATCTTCTCTCCTTCATTTTAACCAAATGATAGCTTTATTTAAATATAATTCTTGTGGTTATGTATATATAAACACGTATTGTTTTGAATTCTTGATTTCACTTCCTTGTCACTCTTTGCTGACTTCTGAATTTAGAGACGGACCAAAATCAGAAACGCAAAGTTTTTGAACTATCTGCATTTCCTTCTACTCATCAGTTGTCTAGTTTTGTTCAGGGGGATTGTCTCCATCCTCTTCACTTACACCGATTTGCATGCTCTCCCTGCTCCCCAACCCCAAGCTTGTTCATGTATTTCGTGTATCACAGAACATTTAGAAATGTGTAGTTGGAGGTAGGAAGTGGTAGAGAACATTGTTTAAAAGTAATTCTTTTTCATTCAGCAAGTGTAATACTTATCGAACAATTTCTTATTTCAGTCATCCTAGCTTATTTACCCTTTCCTCCTATATCTTATCTTTCAACCATTAAATTGCATCCAGAGCTTTCTAGAGCCTTTTCTCAGTTTATGTATCTTTAATTATGGTTCCCGTATCTTAAAGGTGTGATGGACCAGTTTATCAGTCTCTGTATTATAACCCTGTTAAATTTTTGTTTTAGATGCTAGTATGTTGTATTACACTTAACTGCATTGCTGTATTACTGGCTGAATTACATTAAGGTTTTTTGTTTGTTTTTTAGTTTTTCTTCCTAACCTGCAATCAGAAGCTACACCTTGCCTTCTATCCATAGATCTATTTCATGTTTTGGTAAGTGTTCAGTAAATTTTCTTTTTAAGTCACTCAAGTTTATAAGTGTTTTCCTCATTCAAATTTATGCTCTTTGTTCGAGATTATAAGTACTGACATTGAAAGTTTAGTCTCTTTTTTCCATTCCCTTTACAAATAGATATAGATTTGATTGAGAGCATCAAAATCACTTTAAAAATGAAACCACATTTACCCTTTACATTGTAATAGATTGTAGTCTAGTTGATTAAATTTAGTTAGTGTCTATACAGGCAGACTTTTTCTAATAATATGTTTTCCCCCTTCCCCTTTTTCTCAACTTGTTTACATTATAAGCAGTGAATAATGGTGTGAGCTGTCTTAAAATTGTTAATTATTCGTGATATGGACCAGGCCATGGGCGCATCTAGGTGTTCCCCCAAACACCTATGGTTAGTGACAACTGTTTTGTGAATTTCTTGTACAGTTTTTCCATCTCTGTGACGATTTCATTCCTTCAAGACAAGTTTTCTAGAGAGCCATGGTAAGGTTAGGATCATAGACTTTGTGGATGCAAGGTTAGCCAGTATCCTCTACCCTGTGGTTGTCACCCCTGTCTTTTGAAATCTCTCATGGGAATCTTGAATGCTGGTAACTGGACCTTACCCCTGATATTATGATTTGGTTGGACTAGGGTGGGGCCTATGTATCAATGTTATTTTAAGAGCTCCCCAAATGGTTGTAATGTTGAATCCCCTAAAACCACAGGGTTGAGACCATTACCTAGAACTAGAATAAGTAGACTCAGCAAAGGGATAAATCTGTTTGATGATGGCTTTTAGCCTCTATTTATGGTATATGATATTCTAAAATATCCTGTTGAATAATTAGGAAAAATATCGTGGTTATTTAAAAACACACATGGTACAGGATCCTATATTCTTTACATTTAGTTATGAGAGTAACTTGTGTTGGTCCTTTTGCTACCCATGTTGATGTCGATTTTCTCTCATAGGTGGGTACTGTGTTAGCATTCCCGTCCTTGTACTGGGATGATGCTGTTGATCTGCAGCCTTCACCAGTTAGCTCTTCCTATAACCACCTTTATCTCTTCCATTTGATCACCATGGCACACATGCTTCAGATACTTCTTACCATAGACACAGGTAAAGCTCCCATCAGTTCTTAAATGGAAATAACATTTGCCTGTGATTTACTGGGAAAATTAATTGTGCTTGTGGTTAACCATTCTGTATTATGTCTCTTATTGAGTGATCGTTCATTTGTTTCTTTACAAATGCTGTTTAAAGGGAAAGGTAGAACTGTGACAGGAATAATTAGCTAAACCACTTGATTCTCTCCATTGCAGCTATTCTCTAGGTACACAGGGAAGCCATTTGGATCTGCTTTTCCCCACTCTCTCTTTTTTTTAATTTCAATTCCTCAAGGTCAAGGTTGGAGATTAGTCTCTCCAATGTTTGTCCCTGCCTAAATACTCTGAGCCTTTTGATAAGCCTGTCTATAAAACATTGTCGATTCCTCCAGCTGGAATGATAGTACTTGGTTCATTTTATAGCATTTATCACTTGGTGTCTTGTTTTATAGTTATATCTTACTGCTCTTCCACTCCTTTCCCTGCTTCTCCTTGCTCCTGCATCCCTACTGTAAGCTTCTTAAATAGGGAACATTCAAATTTCAGAATCTTCCTTCATAAACTTCAAATGTTTAGCAACTTTTGTTACACCCAATAAGAACTCAATGAATATTTTTTGGATGAAAAGATATATATATATCCTTGTTTGAAGATACATGGGTAATACAACATCATGGAATTGTGGTATAGTTGTCCTTTTAGATTCTGCTCTTAATAGAAAGCAGAATTGAGTTTTGAGTATCAGTGGTCAATAATAACTAATGAAAGTTCAAATAATTTAGAGGACAGATAATTAAAGTGATCTTAGAATAGTATCTAGGAAAATTAAATACACATCTACCTTTTGACCCACCAGTCCCACTTCTAAGAATCTACCCCAAAGCTCTACTGGCAGAAATATGAAAGAATATAAGCATAAGATTATTCATTGTAGCATTATTTGGAATAACAAAAAACTGGGTGATTGGTTGAATAACCTACAGTGTACCCTTATATTAGAATGATGTGCAGCTATAAAATGGAATGAATAAAAGAAGTGACCTCTAGAATATTAAGTGAAAAAAAGTAGGGTACAGAGCAGAAGTTATAGTATAATACCTTTGTGTAAGATATTTTATGTATATTTATGCATATATATGTTTATATATATTCATATTTGCTCTTTTTAAATAAATGAAATGACAGAAGTATAAATGGAAAACAAAAAACAGTTACCTCTGGTACAAAGTAAAGAGTACAAGAATTTATGCAAAGACTCTTGTGAATTTTTTTTTAATGTAGTTGATGTTAGAACTCTAATTATACTTAACAAAAACAAATCTAAATGGCAAAAATAATTTTTTGACAGTTGAAAACAACAAATGAATGAGAAAATAATTGCTTAGTGACTTTAAAAAATAGTATTTGAACTGTACTTTCCTAGTAGGATATATTCTGATAATGGAGGAACTTAAAAAAAAATCTTAATTTGAACTCAATTAGTAGTATCAGTGGTACTAATATTATTGTTTTGAAATTATCTTAGGTAATTTTTAAATCAAGTAAGTAATTGTGTTAATGCCATCGGGAACTGAATTTTCAGTATGAGAAGGAAGACACACAAAAGTAAATTCGGAAAAATTAAATATAAACCAAATAATCTCCCAGTCAGAATCCCTGCCAGTTGTTCTTTGATTATCAGCAAACTAATTATAAGTTTATTTGGCGAGGCAGAAGACTCAGAATAGCCAAGTCAGTATTGAAGGAGAAGAACAAAGACAGAGGACTGATACTACCTGACTTTAAGATTTGATAGAAAGCTATAGGAATGAAGACAGTGTAGTATTACTGAAAGAACAGATAAATGAATCAGTGGAACAAAACAGAGCCCAAAATACACCTACATAAATATAATCAACTGATCTTTGACAAAGGAATGAAGACAAATGGAGGAAAGACAGTCTTTTCAACAAATGGTGCTAGAACAACCAAATACCCACATGTAAGACACAGATCTTACACATTTCCCAAAAATTAACTAAAAATTTATTTTAGACCTACATGTAAAATACAAAACTATAAAACTCTTAGGAGATAACATAGGAGAAAATCTAGGTGATTTTGAGGATACAATGACTTTTTAGGTACAACATCAAAGGTATAATCCATGAAAGAAATAATTGACAAGCTGGACTTCTTACAATTCAGAACTTTTGCTTTGCAAAAGATTATTATCAAGAGAATTAGGAAATAAGCCACAAACTGCTTAAACATATTTGCAAAAGATGCATGTGGTAAAGAACTGTTATCCAGAATATACGAAGGACTAAGATTCAGTGGTAAGAAAACAAACAGCCTCATTGAAAATGGAAAAAAAACCTGAGCAGACACCTTGCCAGTGAAGATATCCCAATGGCAAATATATGGAAAGATGTTCAGTATCAGGTGTCGTTCAGTTCAGTTCCAGGTGTCGTTCAGTTCAGTTCAGTTCAGTCGCTCAGTCGTGTCCAACTCTGTGACCCCATGAATCACAGCATGCCAGACCTCCCTGTCCATCACCAGCTCCCGGAGTTCACTCAGACTCACTTCCATCAAGTCAGAGATGCCATCCAGCCGTCTCATCCTCTGTCATCCCCTTCTCCTTCTGCCCCCAAACCCTCCCAGCATCAGAGTCTTTTCCAATGAGTCAACTCTTCGCATGAGGTGGCCCAAGTACTGCAGTTTCAGCTTTAGCATCATTCCTTCCAAAGAACACCCAGGACTGATCTTCAGAATAGACTGGCTGGATCTCCTTGCAGTCCAAGGGACTCTCAAGAGTCTTCTCCAACACCATAGTTCAAAAGCATCAATTCTTCAGTGCTCAGCCTTCTTCACAGTCCAACTCTCACATCCATACATGACCACTGGAAAAACCATAGCCTTGACTAGATGGACCTTAGTCGGCAAAGTAATGTCTCTGCTTTTGAATATGCTGTCTAGCGTGGTCATAACTTCTCTTCCAAGGATTAAGCGTCTTTTAATTTCATGGCTGCAGTCACCATCTGCAGTGATTTTGGAGCCCAAAAAATTAAGTCTGACACTGTTTCCACTGTTTCCCCTGTTTCCCCATCTATTTCCCATGAAGTGATGGGACCAAATGCCATGATCTTCATTTTCTGTGTCATGAGAGAATTACAAATTAAAACAACAGTGAGATACCAGTATACATTCATTAGAATGGGAAAAATCCACAATACTGACAGCGTTTTCATATTAGCAAGGATGTGGAACAACAGGAACGCTCATTCTTTGCTGGCAGGAATAAAATCAGTGCCACTTTGAGATACCATTTGGCAGTTTCTTACAAAACTGTCATACTCCTACCATGCAGTCCAGCAGTCACACTCCTTGATACCTACCCAAATGAACTGAAAACTTACATCCATACTAAACCTGCACACAGGTGTGTATAGAAGCTTTATTCATAATTGCCAAAACTTGGAAGCAACCCATATGTCCTTGTGAATGGATAAATAAACTGTGGTACATCCAAACAATGGAATATTCTTCAGTCCTAAAAAGAAATGAGCTATTAAGCAATGAAAGGACATGGAGGAATCTTCAGTTCGGTTCAGTTCAGTTGCTCAGTCATGTCCGACTCTTTGGCACCCCATGAATTGCAGCACTCCAGTCCTCCCTGTCCATCACTAACTCCCGGAGTTCACTCAAACTCATGTCCATCAAGTCGGCGATGCCATCCAGCCATCTCATCCTCCGTCATCCCCTTCTCCTCCTGCCCCCAATCCCTCCCAGCATCAGGGTCTTTTCCAATGAGTCAACTCTGCACGAGGTGGCCAAAGTATTGGAGTTTCAGCTTTACCATCAGTCCTTCCAATGAACACCCAGGACTGACCTCCTTTAGGATGGACTGGTTGGAACTCCTTGCAGTCCAAGGGACTCAAGAGTCTTCTACAACACCACAGTTCAAAAGCATCAATTCTTCAGCGCTCAGCTTTCTTCACAGTCCAGCTCTCACATCCGTACATGACTACTGGAAAAACCATAGCCTTGACTAGACAGACCTTTGTTGGCAAAGTAATATCTCTGCTTTTCAATATGCTGTCTAGGTTGGTCCTAACTTTCCTTCCAAGGAGTAAGAGTCTTTTAATTTCATGGCTGCAATCACCATCTGCAGTGATTTTGGAGCCCAGAAAAATAAAGTCTGACACTATTTCCACTGTTTCCCCATCTATTTCCCATGAAGTGATGGAACCAGCTGCCATGATCTTAGTTTTCTGAATGTTGAGCTTTAAGCCAACTTTTTCACTCTCCTCTTTTACTTTGATCAAGAGGCTTTTTAGTTCTTCTTCACTTTCTGCCGTAAGGGTGGTGTCATCTGCATATCTGAGGTTATTGAGATTTCTCCCAGCAATCTTGATGCCAGCTTGTGTTTCTTCCAGCCCAGCGTTTCTCATGATGTACTCTGCATAGAAGTTAAATAAGCAGGGTGACAATATACAGCCTTGACATACTCCTTTTCCTATTTGGAACCAGTCTTTTGTTCCATGTCCAGTTCTAACTGTTGCTTCCTGACCTGCATACAGGTTTCTCAAGAGGCAGGTCAGATGGTCTGGTATTCCCATCTCTTTCAGAATTTTCCACAGTTTATTGTGGTCCACACAGTCAAAGGCTTTGGCATAGTCAATAAAGCAGAAATAAATGTTTTTCTGGAACTCTGTTGCTTTTCTGATGATCCAGCGGATGTTGGCAATTTGATCTCTGGTTCCTCTGCCTTTTCTAAAACCAGCTTGAATATCTGGAAGTTCATGGTTCACTTACTGCTGAAGCCTGGCTTGCAGAATTTTCAGCACTCCTTTACTAGCGTGTAAGATGAGTACAGTTGTGCAGTAGTTTGAGCATTCTTTGGCATTGCCTTTCTTTAGGATTGGAATGAAAACTGACCTTTTCCAGTCCTATGGCTGGAATCTTAAGTGTATACAACTTAAGGACTCTTAAGTGTATACAACTAAGTGAAAGAAGCATATTTGAAAAGGCTACATATTGTATGATTCCAACTATATGACATTATGGAAAATGCAAAACTATGAGATAGTAAAACGACAAGTGGGGATTGGCAAGGGTTAGGGGAGAGAAAGGTGAATAGGTTGTGTGCAGAAGGCTTTCAGGGTAATGAAACTATTCTGCTGGATACAATAATAGTGGGTATAACTTATTATACATTTGTCAAAACCCATAGAATGAACAGGGATTCTCTCGTAGCTCAGTCGTTAAAGAATCTGCCTGCAATGGGAGACTGGGGTTCGATTCCTGGGTGGCAAAAATCCTCTGGAAATGGAAATGGCAATCCACTCCAGTATTCTTGCCTGGAGAATCCCTTGGACGCAGGAGCCCGGAGGGTTACAGTCCACGGGGGTCGCAAGAGTCGGACACGACTTAGAGACTAAACCACCACCATAGAATGTACAATAGCAAGAGTTATCTCTAATGTAAGCTAGGGACTTTGAGTGATAATGATGTATCATTGTAGGCTGTAACAAATATACCAGTGGTGCTAATAATTGGGGAGACTGTAGGTGTTTGGGAACAGTAGGTAGATGGGAAATCTGTGCTTTCCACTCAGTTTTACTGTGAACCTAAAACTGCTTTTAAAAAATAGTTTATTAATTTTAAAAGATATTGTTAACATGGGTGTGTGCGTTTGTCAAACTTCATCAAATGGTGCATTTAATATTTATATATATTTTATTGCATTATAAAATTTACCTCAAATCGAAAAATCATATACAAATACTGAACTCCTTATTTATTTATTTTTATTTATTTTGGACTGCGCTAGGTCTTCATTGCTGTGCACAAACTTTCTCTAATTGCAGCGAGTGGAGGGCTACTCTCTAGTTGTGGTGCATGGGCTTCTCATTGCGGTGACTTCTCTTCTTGTGGATCATGACCTCTAGGTCCTTGGGCTTCAGTAGTTGTGGTGCACGGGCCTAGTTGCCCCACGGCATTTGGGATCTTCCTGCACCAGGGATCGAACCCGTGTCCCTTGCATGGGTAGATGGAGTTTTAACCACTGGACCACCAGGGAATTCTGAAATTGAGATTTCGCTAATAAATTGAATAGTAAATTCATAGATTTATCTTTCAGAATTTCTTTTTCAGGCCTCCCCCTTGCACAGATACAGGAAGAGAGTGAAGAGGCTCGTTCTGCATCTTCTTTCTTGGCAGAAATTTCTCAGTATACAAGTGGGTGAGTAACAGCCCATTAGTCCAGTCTATTTCAGTATTGTTTTTATAATTCCACATCTTTGTTCAGTTGTTTGACAGTATCTCTTGAACCTTTTTAATTCCAGTTTTTAAAAATCAGTTAAAGGCTTTTGGAATAACAACAAATAAAAATTACCCGTTCATTTGTTTCCGAGACTGAAAACAAGTTTTGACACATCTTTATTCTTATAAACTGTTACAGGAATATAGGCAAAAGATGATAGAATTTTAACAAGATACAGCAGTTAAACTTTAAATAAAAGTAAAAAGTTGAAAATAAGTTGTCCTTTTAAAGCAGTTCATACAGTTAATACACTTACCTACTGAGAAGTTTTTTTAAGGCTGTTGTGAGTAATATGTGAAATATATTGATAACACAGAGGTTAAAACCAAAAGTGCAATAGAGTGCTCTGCTGAGCATCATCTGCTGCCAAGTTTCCCTCTTTGTTTTCGTCTTCATCAGTCAACTTTTTTTCAGTGCAAGTACTGAATATATGTGCATTTTGGAGAAGGTGATGGCACGCCACTCCAGTACTCTTGCCTGGAAAATCCCATGGACGCAGGAGCCTGGTAGGCTGCAGTCCATGGGGGCGCTGGGAGTCAGACACAACTGAGCAACTTCACTTTCACGCATTGGAGAAGGAAATGGCAACCCACTCCAGTGTTCTTGCCTGGAAAATCCCAGGGACGGGGGAGCCTGGTGGGCTGCTGTCTATGGGGTCGCACAGAGTCGGACACGACTGAAGTGACTTAGCAGCAGCAGCAGCATATGTGTATTCATTGTTATGTTAATAGACTTTATTTTTTAGAGCTGTTTTAGGTTTAGAGAATGCAAAGTAACCAAGAGTTTCCATTTCCTCCCTCCCACCACCAGTTTCTCCATTACATCTTTCATTTGTGTGGTATATTTGTTAAGGTGATGAACCAGAATTGATACATTGTTACTAACTATGTAGTCCATAGTCTACATTAAGGTTTGCTTTGTGTTATAAGATTAAAGTATCATATAGATTATTAGTTTCACTGCCCTGAAAATCACCAGTTTTAATATAGAAGTCAGGAAAATATTAAATTTTTTAAGCTAATTTAGCTGCTTTGCTTAGTTACTGATAAATGCATTTGCACCACATTTCATTACAAGGGTTAGGAAAAAGAAAAAAGTTGTTCTTTGCCTTAAGAATCTACCTCATAAAATATGCAAGATTTGTGGTTTGCTTTAAGAAACTATTAGGAGATTTAAAGACTGAAGCTATAGCTAGTTAAATATTTTGTTTTAATGTTTAAATGTTAATGCATAAAAAATTATTTAATGCTGAGATGTGTTTTTGAAAGGGGATGTATTTACAGTCTGGGTGTTCATCTGATTTGTATTCTGTTCCATTTGGAATTGTTGCCTCTCAGCTGCATTGGGTGTGGTATTCCTGGCTGGTATTTATGGGTCTCCTTGAAGAATGGCATCATCCCGTATCTTCGCTGTGCTGCATTGTTTTTCCACTATTTGCTTGGAGTAACTCCTCCTGAAGAACTGTTTACCAGTAAGTAGGAAAATGAAATCACAGATTGGTAAATAAGAGACTTTTTTGTTACCTTCAACCTCAAGTGTGAGAACAGGCAAAACGACTTCTTTATTCCTCACGCTTTCATCAATGTTCATTCCAAACATGTGTGCCCCTGCCCTGGTGTGGGTAAAAGGTGAGATCAGAAACCAGATTAGCCTCATAATCTACAAAACCTATTCATGGCTCCTATCTATGTACAACTTTTGTATTTGAGCTTATAAAATGCCTTCATGCAGTATAGGACAGACAAGAAATTACAAAGATTGATTGGCTTTAAAGAAAGAGAACTGTTTGGCTTTATAATATACTCTGTTTCTTGAAGTTTGAACACTTGACTGTAACTACTATGAAATAAATAAAATGCTCCTGGGAAAGGCCTGTTGTGTTAACTGAGGCCCTGGGTATTTGAGTAACAGAATAATTTCCTTTCTTCTTTACTTGCCTTACATCTATACCAAGGTAGAGAAGGTTTCCTTGTGGCTTTGTTTGGGTAAAAATCAGAAGGTTTGTATGATTTTGGAAGAGTCATCAAATTTCCTCCGAGATGCTTTCTTTTGTTCTTTTCTCAGGTCAGCCTTAACAGGGTTCTTTATCTTGAACTCTATTCAGTAGGGCTCATTAGATGTAGGTTTGTTTATTCTGATTCTGTACAAATAGGATACTGCTTTCTTTCCAAGTGGTTGTCAGCACAGATCTGTGTTTTCATTCTTTAAAAAATAATTTGTTATCTTGTTGGTACTGTCATATGGCAATGGATAAGATAAAGTCCTTTCTTTTGTTGAGAGGAGATGGAATATAAGCCAACAGATAAATACATATAGTATAATGTCAAATGGTGGTAAGTGCTACAAAGAGAAATATAGCAGGTCATGAGAATAGAGAATGCTGGGGCAGAGTCATGGAAGACTTCTTTGTGAGGAGACTGAGCAGAGAGATGAGAAAAGGACATGGTGTTGAATTGGATGGAGAGTTGAAGGAAGAGTATTGTAAGCAGAAGGAACAGTAAATGCAAAGCATTTGCTTGATGTCATCAAACAATAGTAGAGATGAGTGACTGAAGCCTAATGAACAGGGGGAGGCAGGTAACAGATGAAGTCAGATCAGGTAGGGCCTTTTGCCACGATAAGCAATTTTGTATTTTGTATTTTGGAGGTGGTTTGACATTGGAGAAGTTTGATCAGGACACTGACTCAAATCAGATTTAAAAGGATCACTGTGTCCTATTTGTCACCCACAGTTTTACAGAGTACAAAGTATACTCTGTATAGGCAGAGTATAGAAATGAGCATAAATAATGAAGAAGCTCTAGACACAGGATGACCAGGTAAGAATAATGTACTTATTAAATATATTTTTGTTTTCTTGTAGATGCTGCAGAAGGAGAGTACAATGCACTCTGTAGCTATTTATCTTTACCCACAAATTTGTTCCTGCTTTTCCAGAAATACTGGGATACTGTGAGGCCCCTCCTCCAGAGGTACTGTGGGGATAAAATATCATTATTGGATTATTATACAGTTTGGAAATTTTAAATTTAAAGTACTTGCTAAGCTTTTAGATTGATTACCGTTGATTGAAGGTGGTGGCAAAAATACATAAGATTCATAATTCACACACCCACTCCAGTACCCTTGCCTGGAAAATCTCATGGACAAAGGAGCCTGGTAGGCTACAGTCCATGGGGTCACAGAGTTGGACACGACTGAGTGACTTCACTAATGGGCCACCAGGATTTCTACTTGTTCCACCATGACTGCCAATCGTTGTGCTTAAGTTCCCCACAGCTGCTGTCTCATCCCAGTTTAAATGGGCTGGACGTGGTGATGAAGTGAGAATAAGTCATGCTGTCAGCAGCCATACAGTCACAGTCAAGCATCAGAAGAACCCAGAGTGGGGCAACAGTAGCAGTGTATCTCATATGGCAGCACGTATCTTAGAAGGGTGACTGAGGAGGAAATAAAAGTCACAGTGTAATATTACTCAGCCCTAAAAAGGAACACCTTTGAGTCAGTTCTAATGAGGTGGATGAACCTAGAACCTATTAAACAGAGTGAAGTAAGTCAGAAAGAGAAAAATAAATATCATATTCTAACACATATATACAGAATCTAGAAAAATAGTACTGAAGAATCTATTTACAGGGCAGCAGTGGAGAAATAGAGACAGAGAGAATAGACTTATGGACATGGGGAGAGGGGAGGAGAGGGTGAGATGTATGGAAAGAGTAATGTGGAAACTTACATTACCATGTGTAAAATAGATAGCCAGTGGGAATTTGCTGTATGTCTCAGGAAACTGAAACAGGGACTCTATCAACCTAGAGGGGTGGGTTGGGGAGGGAGATGGGAGGGAGGTTCAAAAGGGAGGGGATATATGTATACCTATGGCTGGTTCATGTTGAGGTTTGACAGAAAACAACAAAATTCTGTAAAGCAATTATCCTTCAATTAAAAAAAAATTAATTTTTTAAAAAGTCATTTGGTAACTCAAAAATGTATCCATTTAAATTTCCCATGGGGAAGTGTGCTTTTCTTTTATTAAAGATTTCTTTCTACCCCCACACTTAATTGACCCTTCTGCTTGCTTACTCTCTACCCTTCAAATTTCTAGTTTCCTAACCCTATCTTTGCTACCACCATTTTCCATCTTTTTTTTTTTGAGATATAATTAACATATACCATGGTTTTAATAGTCAGTTCTCATCGTGTTACTCTATTTCCCCCATTAAAGATCCTGACATCTATTTCTGACACTTGGGGAGGGTGTTTTTCCCACACATCCAACAAGTAATTCTGCATTAGCTGGGTGTCCTACAATTCAGCTCAGTATCTACCTGGAGATAGTGTCAGATCCCACAGGCTGAGTGCTCAGTCCTGAAAACATGACAACATCACATACTTCAGAAAGAACCAGGCTGTCACAAATCCAGGCTGTCTCCTGTGCTGGCCAAAAGGTTATATAGCGTGATTAATTTGTAGAGCAGCTCAGAGAACTCAGAGAAACGTTTTCCCTACTAGGGCATCAGTTTTTTATAAAAGGATATAACTCAGGGCCAGCCAGATAGAAGAGATACACAGGGTAAGGTATGGGGAAAAGGGAGCAGAACTTCCACACTCTCTGAGCACACCACTGTCCCCAAATTGACACGTGTTCACCAACCTGGAAACTCTCCAAATGTGGTGAGTTCTCCTAGCTACCAGCCCTCATACTTGTGTTCAGTCTTGGTTTGATAGACATAGATTTAGCCCAAGTAATTCCATTTGTGGCTTCTCATCTCTTTTTTTAACATTATCAGTCACAGTATCACACTGATGATTTCCTTTAGTCTTTTCAGTTTTCTCCCCTTTTCTTTTCTCCTTTTTCTTTAATTGATGTCTTGTTCCCTGATGCTCAAGTCAGGATTTGTGTGAATGTCTGCCCATCTCTGGCCACCTTTCTGTGTGTTCTCATCTCTTCTTTTGGGTGCTTTTCCGTGTTTCCTCATTTCTCATGAGGTATTCTGATTTCCAGTGTGATAAAAATGAATCAGATGGATCCAAAAAAATCAGTACCGTGCTTTGTGTCGAGTACAATCACAGTAGGTTATACTAATTTTATTTTTATATTGTTGGAGTTTTAGCTTGCCATTCTAGTTTAATGTTAAAAATTCAAAGTTTGAAATGCAGTCTGTACCATTCCTGGCTCTGCTTGCCTCAAAGCCTTTCCTCATCATCTGCTCTGAAAGGTGATGAACTGACCTCTCTAGGCCATATTTCCCAGTCTCCTTTGTCAGTTGGCTTCAGCCCATGGGAGGCACTGGCAGGATATTGGAAGCCAGGAGGAAGGGAGAAAGGTACCTGTGTTTAGGTCACCTCTCTTTGCCTTTTGGGGCATCCCTGACAGTGGCTATAGCTCTTCTCTGGCTCTAGTTCCCACCAGACAAGTCTACTGTAGTTCCAGCATCCACCTGCTGCAGGAAAGGGGGACCCCATCCAGGGCCCAAGAGTGGGCTCTTGTCTAATACTCAGAAGTGAATTGTCCGAGGAGACACATGTGCTGCCAGAGCAAGAGACTTCATTGGGATGGGGCGCCCAGGTGGAGAGCAGCAGGGTAAGAGAACTCAGGAGAACTGCTCTGCCATGTCTCAGGTTTTATGGTAATTGAGTTAGTTTACGGGGTGTCTCTGGCCTATCACTCTGACTCAGGGTCCTTCCTGGTGACACCTCCATCGCTCAGCCAAGATGGATTCCAGCAAGAAGGATTCTGGTAGGTTGGTAGGATGTATGGACTGGCATCTCCTTTTGATTTTCCTGAATTCTGTTTGGTGGTAGCTTGTTCGTTCTGCATTCCTTACCAGGACCTCCTATTATAGGATAACTCATACAGGTGGATACTATAGTGCATAGCCAGTGCAGGTGGTTTTGGTCCTGGTTCATCTGATACACCACTGACCCTTAGCTCCAACAATACCATTCCAAAAATACTGTTTTGTTCCTCCAGCCTGGCAAGGGTAGTAGCTTCCTGTTATTGGCTGATCTTCTTGTTGCCTTGCTTTTTTGTCTCCTGGTTGGCTTCTCAGCCTTTCTGTCACCTTTATTTCCAATTTCTGGTATTATGTTTTTCTAGTAATAGATAAACCCCTTTTTAAAAAGAAAGTAATAGAAGATTTGGAGGAGGATAAATAGGAAGACATTTAAAAAGGGGAGAAAAGAAAAGGAGAAGAAAGAAGAGGCAAGATGCAAGGTAAAAGAAGTCTAGCAGACAGCACATGGAAAGAAGGGGCCGAGAGGTCTAGTGAGGGTGGCTCGATGAATACTGCACTAAGGTTGTGATGACCCATTTGCTTTTCTCTCTGCTTCCCATACAGGTGGTGTACAGATCCTGCCTTACTATACTGTTTGAAGCAAAAAAGCACTGTAGTCAGGTTGGTTTTACTTCTCAGTCCTTCCCTACAAGTTGTGTTTCCAAAAGTAGTTAGCTGATGAGTATGCTTTCTAGTCTGTTTCCATTCTCACTCAGCATACTATTTCTTACATTTCTGTTATGTCTTGCTGAAAATTCGATTCTTCCTACAATTGATTTTTTTCTTGGAGTGACTGTCCTTTCCCCCTTAAATTGTTTTGCACCACCAACTCCTATTTCTTAAGCTAATGCATACCTGTTAAAGGGCAAAGGAAGAGATGGTTTCTTGGAGCTACTACTTATTAAAATGAGAGGGTAGTGACAGTATTCATGTAAATCACTTTTTTTTTCCTTTTGAGAATGAAAATATAAGTAAAACTATTCCCTCTTCCCCATCTCCTCCTTTCTATATGCTTGGAGACTACTCAACAAAAGTTTTCTTCAGCCCCCCTATCTCCTTTAAGTCTTGGCTTAATCAAAATCCATCTCTCCCTCAAGGACCAATTTAAATATTACCCTCTCCCTGAAACCTATGCTAACATATCCTCTCATATGTATAACCCAATTTTAGCGATTTAGAGATTATAGCTCCACTTCCTGTGCTCAGAGGCAGTAGTATTCACATCACCAAGAAGGGTTTAAAAGATGAGTACATATTTTAGAACTGCTAGTCTCACAGAAGTCATTATGCGTCTGTTAGACATCTGCTGTTTCCCCAGCATGGTACTAAATTAACATTACTCCTGGAGAGTTAAAAGATATATAACACATACAGGTTTTGGTCATAGGTAGTTTATAGTCTTAGTTATATTCATAAATTCAAGAGATAAGATAAAGTGTAATAATATATGGAATATGCTGTTAATGCTAATAGAAAGTTAAAGAGTAAATATTCTTAATGATAAAAGTTTAGCTTTAGAGGAGATAATTTTTGCTGCACATAGAAGGAATTACAGAATTTGAATTGATTGAGGTCTAAGGAGAGAATTTCATATTCGTATTATTTCAGATGACCTTTATATGAAATAATAATTTCATATTATTCAAATGACCTTTCCCAGGGCATACATGCAAGGCTTTTGTTGTGTTAGTATGCTGAGAATGAAAAATAATACTTGCAAACATGAATTAGGTACTAAGTATATTATGTTATGCTTCAATATCTAATTGAGTTCTCAACAGCCCTTTGAGGTTCCTTGATACTGTTATTCATATTTAACATTTTTTCAATCAGCATGAGTATTTAATGTTTCTCTCCTCACCCTACCCCCTAACAAAATGTGTTACTAAATTGATAGTCTACCTTATGACTGAGGGAGCATAATATATTTATTCTCAGTTTACAGACCAGCAAATACAGGATTAGGTTCAATGGCTTGTTGAGTGTCAGAATCTAGGATTTGTAACTGGGCCTGTTTGATTTCAAAGATTGTGTTCTTAACTGCTACTTTATATTACTTCCTAGACAGTATAGAAATAATAGAACAATTTAGTCTTAGGAAATTGTAGGAGTTGGATTTGGAAAGTAAACCTGCTGATGAAAGATCTGGAATTCAAGACCGAAAAGTTTGGATAAATCTAGTCAACAGTGGAAATTACTACAGATTGCAAAAATTAATCCCTAAGTTTTTTGTTTTGTTTTTAGCTGTGCCATGTGGCAGGATCTTAGTGCCCTAACCAGGTATTGAACCTGTGCCTCCTGCAGTGGAAGCAGGACCACCAGGGAATTTTTCTCTCATTATTTTTAAAACATTCATCCTTCTATTACTTGGTCTGTTTTTGACCTAGGCTTATTTCCTCACTGCCATTTACATTATATTTCTAGGTACCCTAGAAAAAGAAATAGTTTGATAGAGCTTCCTGATGACTATAGCTGCCTCCTAAATCAAGCTTCTCATTTCAGGTAAGAAGAAATTTTTGTTTTTCCTTGAGCTTACATTTGGTAAATACCACCACTAGCAAATTTTAATTGATGAAGAAGTCACATAACATACAATTTTGTATACTTCATTGGCATTTCAGTTCAGTCGCTCAGTTATGTCCGACTCTTTGCGATCCCATGAATTGCAGCATGCCAGGCCTCCCTGTCCATCACCAACTCCCGGAGTTCACTCAGACTCACGTCCATCGAGTCGGTGATGCCATCCAGCCATCTCATCCTCTGTTGTCCCCTTCTCCTCCTGCCCCCAGTCCCTCCCAGCATCAGAGTCTTTTCCAATGAGTCAGTTCTTTGCATGAGGTGGCTAAAGTACTGTAGTTTCAGCTTTAGCATCTGTCCTTCCAAAGAACACCCAGGACTGATCTCCTTTAGAATGGACTGGTTGGATCTCCTTGCAGTCCAAGGGACTCTCAAGAGTCTTCTCCAACACCATAGTTCAAAAGCATCAATTCTTCGGTGCTCAGCTTTCTTCACAGTCTAACTCTCACATCCATACATGACCACTGGAAAAACCATAGCCTTAACTAGACGGACCTTGGTTGGCAAAGTAATGTCTCTGCTTTTGAATATGCTATCTAGGTTGGTCATAACTTTTCTTCCAAGGAGTAAGCGTCTTTTAATTTCATGGCTGCAGTCACCATCTACAGTGCTTTTGGAGCCCCTCAAAATAAAGTCTAACACTGTTTCCACTGTTTCTCCATCTTTCCCATGAAGTGATGGCACCAGATGCCATGATCTTAGTTTTCTGAATGTTGAGCTTTAAGCCAACTTTTTCACTCTCCACTTTCACTTTGATCAAGAGGCTTTTTAGTTCTTCTTCACTTTCTGCCATAAGGGTGGTGTCACCTGCATATCTGAGGTTATTGATATTTCTCCCAGCAGTCTTGATTCCAGCTTGTGCTTCTTCCAGTCCAGCGTTTCTCATAATGTATTCTGCATAGAAGTTAAATAAGCAGAGTAACAATATACAGCCTTGACATACTCCTTTTCCTATTTGGAACCAGTCTATTGTCCATGTCCAGTTCTAACTGTTGCTTCCTGACCTGCATACAGATTTCTCAAGAGGCAGGTCAGGTGGTCTGGTATTCCCATCTCTTTCAGAATTTTCCACAGTTGATTGTGATCCACACAGTCAAAGGCTTTGGTATATTCAATAAAGCAGAAATAGATGTTTTTCTGGAACTCTCTTGCTTTTTTGATAATCCAGCAGATGTTGGCAATTTGATCTCTGGTTCCTCTGCCTTTTCTAAAACCAGCCTGAACCTCTGGAAGTTCATGGTTCACGTATTGCTGAAGCCCTGCTTGGAGAATTTTGAGCATTCCTTTACTAGCATGTGAGATGAGTGCAATTGTGCGGTAGTTTGAACATTCTTAGGCATTGCCTTTCTTTGAGATTGGGATGAAAACTGACCTTTTCCACTCCTGTAGCCACTGCTGAGTTTCCAAATTTGCTGCCATACTGAGTGCAGCACTTTCACAGCATCATCTTTTAGAATTTGAAATAGCTCAACTGGAATTCCATCCCCTCCACTAGTTTTGTTTGTAGTAATGCTTTCTAAGGCCCACTTGACTTTCCATTCCAGGATGTCTGGCTCTAGGTGAGTGATCACATCATTGTGATTATCTGGGTTGTGAACATCTTTTTTGTACAGTTCTTCTGTGTATTCTTGCCACCTCTTCTTAATATCTTCTGCTTCTGTTAGGTCCATACCATTTCTGTCGTTTATCGAGCCCATTTTTGCATGAAATGTTCCCTTGGGATCTCTAATTTTCTTGAAGAGATCTCTAGTCTTTCCCATTCTGTTGTTTTCCTCTATTTCTTTGCATTGATTGCTGAAGAAGGCTTTCTTATCTCTCCTTTCTATTCTTTGGAACTCTGCATTCAGATGCTTATATCTTTCCTTTTCTCCTTTGCTTTTCATGTCTCTTCTTTTCACAGCTATTTGTAAGGCCTCCGCAGACAGCCATTTTGCTTTTCTGCATTTCTTTTCCATGGGGATGGTCTTTGATCCCTGTCTCCTGTACAATGCCATGAACCTCCATACATAGTTCATCAGGCACTCTGTCTATCAGATCTCATCCCTTAAATCTATTTCTCACTTCCACTATATAATCATAAAGGATTTGATTTAGGTCATACCTGAATGGTCTAGTGGTTTTCCCCACTTTCTTCAATTTAAGTCTGAATTTGGCAATAAGGAGTTCATGATCTGAGCCACAGTCAGTTCCCAGTATTGTTTTTGCTGACTGTGTAGAGCTTCTCCATCTTTGGCTGCAAAGAATATAATCAATCTGATTTCAGTGTTGGCCATCTGGTGATGTCCATGTGTAGCATCTTCTCTTGTGTTGTTGGAAGAGGGTGTTTGCTATGACCAGTGCGTTCTCCTGGCAAAACTCTATTAGTCTTTGCCCTGCTTCATTCCGTATTCCAAGGCCAAATTTGCCTGTTACCCAAGGTGTTTCTTGACTTCCTACTTTTGCATTCCAGTCCCCTATAATGAAAAGGACATCTTTTTTGGGTGTTAGTTCTAAAAGGTCTTCGTAGAACCGTTTCAACTTCACCTTCTTCAGCGTTACTGGTTGGGGCATAGACTTGGATTACTGTGATATTGAATAGTTTGCCTTGGAAACAGAGATCATTCTGTCATTTTTTAGACTGCATCCAAGTACTGCATTTTGGACTCTTTTGTTAACCATGATGGTTACTCCATTTCTTCTAAGGGATTCCTGCCCACAGTAGTAGATAAAATGGTCATCTGAGTTAAATTCACCCATTCCAGTCCATTTTAGTTCGCTGATTCCTAGAATGTTGACATTCATTCTTGCCATCTCTTATTTGACCACTTCCAATTTGCCTTGATTCATGGACCTAACATTCCAGGTTCCTATGCAATATTGCTCTTTACAGCATTGGACCTTGCTTCTGTCACCAGTCACATGCATAACTGGGTACTGTTTTTGCTTTGGCTCCATCTCTTCATTCTTTCTGGAGTTATTTCTCCACTGATCTCCAGTAGCATATTGAGCACCTACCGACCTGGGAAGTTCCTCTTTCAGTATCCTATCATTTCGCCTTTTCATACTGTTCATGGGGTTCTCAAGGCAAGAATACTGAAGTGGTTTGCCATTCCGTTCTCCAGTCAGACCACATTCTGTCAGACCTCTCTACCATGACCCGCCCATCTTGGGTGTCCCCTCAAGGCATGGCTTAGTTTCATTGAGTTAGACAAGGCTGTGGTCCATGTGATTAGATTGACTAGTTTTCTGTGAGTATGGTTTCAGTGTGTCTGCCCTCTGATGCCCTCTTGCAACACCTACTGTGTTACTTGGGTTTCTCTTACCTTGGGTGTGGAGTATCTCCTCACGGCTGCTCCAGCAAAGCGCAGCCACTGCTCCTTACCTTGACCGCCGCCCCTCCTCACCTTGATCATGGAGTAGCTCCTCTCGGCCCTCCTGCACCTGTGCATTTAGTGTATTACTAATACTGTGCAGTTACTATTTCTCTGTAGTTTCCAAACATTTTTAGCACACCAGAGAAAAACCTTGCATCCACTAAGTAATCATTCCCCATCCCATTCTTTCCCAGTTCCCTAATAACTGATAATCTGCTTTCTATCTCCATGGATTTGCCTATTCTGGATACATTATATAAGAGGAATCATGCAATCTGTGACCTTTTGTGTCTGGTCTGGACTTTTTCAATTAACATCCCTTTAAGGTTCATCCAAGTTGTAGGATGTATCAGTATTTCATTTCTTTCTTGGCTAAATAATCCATTGTATGTGTATACCAAAATTTATTAATCCATCCATTGATGAGCATTTAGGTTTTTTCCCTCTTTAGACTGTTATGAACAATGCTACTGTAAACATTCATGTGCAAGTTTCTGATCGGACATATATTTTAATTTTTCTAGGGTATAGAAAAATCTCTTTCTTCCTGATAATTTCTCCCCTCTTCATATTGTTGAAGTCACAGACTTAACATTCTTATACACTGTGTGCCTGTTAACATAGATTTCTAATGATTGTTTTATGTATTTGCCTTTTAAATCATACAGGCAACAAAAAGAAGTTTTATATCAAAAATTACAATAATGTTAGCTTTTATGATAGCTTTTTTTACCTTTACCAGTTATCTGTTTTTTACCTTCAAGTTCCCTTTTGTGTTCTTTTGCTTCACCATGAAGAACTCTCTCTAGAATTTCTTGTAGGACAGACCTGCTAACAGTGAACTAGTGTGGAAATGTCTTAATTTCTTCCTTATTTTTATTTTTTAATATAAACATTTATTTTAATTGGAGGCTAATTACTTTACAATATTGTATTGGTTTTGCCATACATTGACATGAATCCGCCACGAATGTACATGTGTTCCCATTCTGAACCCCCATCCCACCTCCCTCCCCATCCCATCCCTCTGGGTCATCTCAGTGCACCAGCCCTGAGCATCCTGTATCATGCATCGAACCTGGACTGGCAATTTGTTTCACATATGATAATATACATTTCAATGCCATTTTCCCAAATCACCCACCCTCGCCCTCTCCCACAGAGTCGAAAAGACTATTCTATACATCTGTGTCTCTTTTGCTGTCTTACATACAGGGTTATCGTTACCATCTTTCTAAATTCCATATATATGTTAGTATACTGTATTGGTGTTTTTCTTTCTGGCTTACTTACTTTCTGGCTCACTCTGTATAATAGGCTGCAGTTTCATCCACCTCATTAGAACTGATTCAAATGTATTCTTTTTAATGGCTGAGTAATACTCCATTGTGTATATGTACCACAGCTTTCTTATCCACTCATCTGCTGATGGGCATCTAGGTTGCTTCCATGTCCTGGTTATTATAAACAGTGCTGCGATGAACTTTGGAGTACATGTGTCTCTTTCAGTTCTGGTTTCCTCGGTGTGTGCCCAGCAGTAGGACTGCTGGGTCGTATGGCAGTTCTATTTCCAGTTTTTTAAGGAATCTCCACACTGTTCTCCATAGTGGCTGTACTAGTTTGCTTTCCCACCAGCAGTGTAAGAGTGTTCCCTTTTCTCCACACTCTCTCCAGCATTTATTGCTTGTAGACTTTTGGATAACAGCCATTCTGACTGGTTTGAAATGGTAGCTCAATGTGGTTTTGATTTGCATTTTTCTGATAATGAGTGATGTTGAGCATCTTTTCATGTGTTTGTTAGCCATCTGTATGTCTTCTTTGGAGAAATGTCTGTTTAGTTCTTCGGCCCATTTTTTGATTGGGTCGTTTATTTTTCTGAAATTGAGCTGTAGGAGTTGCTTGTATATTTTTGATATTAGTTGTTTGTTGCTTAGTTGATATTAGTTGCTTCATTTGCTATTATTTTCTCCCCTTCTGAAGGCTGTCTTTTCACCTTGCTTATAGTTTCCTTTGTTGTGCAGAAGCTTTGAATTTTAATTAGGTCCCATTTGTTTATTTTTGCTTTTATTTCCAATATTCTGGGAGGTGGGTCATAGAGGATCCTGCTGTGATATATGTTGGAGAGTGTTTTGCCTATGTTCCCCTCTAGAAGTTTTATAGTTTCTGGTCTTACATTTAGATCTTTAATCCATTTTGAGTTTATTTTTGTGTCTGGTGTTAGAAAGTGTTCTAGTTTCATTCTTTTACAAGTGGTTGACCAGTTTTCCCAGCACCACTTGTTAAAGAGATTGTCTTTTCTCCATTGTATATTCTTGCCTCCTTTGTCAAAGATAAGATGTCCACAGGTGCGTGGTTTATCTCTGGCTTTCTATTTTGTTCCATTGATCTATATTTCTGTCTTTGTGCCAGTACCGTACTGTCTTGATGACTATGGCTTTGTAGTGTAGCCTGAAGTCAGACAGGTTGATTCCTCCAGCTCCATTCTTCTTTCTCAAGACTACTTTGGCTATTCAGGGTTTTTTGTATTTCCACACAAATTGTGAAATTATTTGTTCAAGCTCTGTGAAAAATACCGTTGGTAGCTTGATAGGGATTGCACTGAATCTATAGATTGCTTTGGGTAGCATACTCATTTTCACTATATTGATTCTTGCAATTCACGAACATGGTATATTTCTCCATCTGTTAGTGTCCTCTTTGATTTCTTTCACCAGTGTTTTATAGTTTTCTGTATATAGGTCTTTTGTTTCTTTAGGTAGATATATTCCCAAGTATTTTATGCTTTTCATTGCAATGGTGAATGGAATTGTTTCTTAATTTCTCCTTCTCTTTTCTCATTATTAGTGTATAGGAATGCGAGGGATTTCTGTGTGTTGATTTTATATCCTGCAACTTTACTATATTCATTGATTAGCTCTAGTAATTTTCTGGTAGAGTCTTTAGGGTTTTCCATGTAGAGGATCATGTCATCTGCAAACAGTGAGTTTTACCTCTTCTTTTCCAATTTGGATTCCTTTTATTTCTTTTTCTGCTCTGATTGCTGTGGCCAAAACTTCCAAAACTATGTTGAATAGTAGTGGTGAGAGTGGGCACCCTTGTCTTGTTCCTGACTTTAAGGGAAATGCCTTCAAATTTTCACCATTGAGGATAATACTTGCTGTGGGTTTGTCATATATAGCTTTTATTATTTTGAGGTATGTTCCTTCTATTCCTGCTTTCTGGAGGGTTTTTATCACAAATGGATGTTGAATTTTGTCAAAGGCTTTCTCTGCATCTGTTGATATAATCATATGGCTTTTATTTTTCAATTTGTTAATGTGGTGTATAACGTTAATTGATTTGCAGATATTGAAGAATCCTTGCATCCCTGGGATAAAGCCCACTTGGTCAAGATGTATGATCTTTTTGATGTGTTGTTAGATTCTGATTGCTAGAATTTTGTTAAGGATTTTGGCATCTATGTTCATCAGTGATATTGGCCTGTAGTTTTCTTTTTTGTGTGGCATCTTTGTCAGGTTTTGGTATTACGGTGATGGTGGCCTCATAGAATGAGTTTGGAAGTTTACTTTCCTCTGCAATTTTCTGGAAGAGTTTGAGTTGGATAGGTGTTAGCTCTTCTCTAAATTTTTGGTAGAATTCAGCTGTGAAGCCATCTGGTCCTGAGCTTTTGTTTGCTGGAAGATGTCTGATTACAGTTTCAATTTCCATGCTTGTGATGGGTCTGTTAAGATTTTCTATTTCTTCCTGGTTCAGTTTTGGAAAGTTCTTCTTTTCTAAGAATTTGTCCATTTCTTCCAAGTTGTCCATTTTATTGGCATATAATTGCTGATAGTAGTCCCTTATGATCCTTTGTATTTCTTTGTTGTCTGTTGTGATCTCTCCATTTTCATTTCTAATTTTATTGATTTGATTTTTCTCCCTTTGTTTCTTGATGAGTCTGGCTAATGGTTTTGTCAATTTTATTTATCCTCTCAAAGAACCAGCTTTTGGCTTTGTTGATTTTTGCTATGGTTTGTTTCTTTTGCATTTATTTCTGCCCTAATTTTTAAGATTTCTTTCCTTCTACTAACCTTGCAAGGAGATCCAACCAGTCCATTCTGAAGGAGATCAACCCTGGGATTTCTTTGGAAGGAATGATGCTAAAGCTGAAACTCCTGTACTTTGGCCACCTCATGCGAAGTTGACTCATTGGAAAAGACTCTGATGCTGGGAGGGATTGGGGGCAGGAGGAGAAGGGGACAACAGAGGATGAGATGTCTGGATGGCATCACTGACTCTATGGACGTTCACTCTAAGTGAACTCTGGGAGTTGGTGATGGACAGGGAGGCCTGGCGTGCTGTGATTCATAGGGTTGCAAAGAGTCAGACACGACTGAGCAACTGAACTGAACTGAACTAACCCTGGGGTTCTTCATTTCTTCCTTTTCTAGTTGCTTTAGGTGTAGAGTTAGGTTATTTATTTGACTTTTTTCTTGTTTCTTGAGGTTTGCCTGTATTGCTATGAACCTTCCTCTTAGCACTGCTTTTACAGTGTCCCACAGGTTTTGGGTGGTTGTGTTTTCATTTTCATTTGTTTCTATGCATATTTTGATTTATTTTTTGATTTCTTCTGTGATTTGTTGGTTATTCAGCAGCATGTTGTTCAGCCTCCATATATTGGAATTTTTAATAGTTTTTTAATTGAGATCTAATCTTACTGCATTGTGGTCAGAGAAGATGCTTGGCTTGATTTCAATCTTTTTGAATTTACCAAGGCTAGATTTATGTCCTAGGATGTGATCTATCCTGGTGAAGGTTCCGTGTGTGCTTGAGAAAAAGGTGAAATTCATTGTTTTGGAGTGAAATGTCCTATAGATATCAATTAGGTCTAACTAGTCTATTGTATCATTTAAAGTTTGTGTTTCCTTGTTAATTTTCTGTTTAGTTGATCTATCCATAGGTATGAGTGGGGTATTAAAGTCTCCCACTATTATTGTGTTATTGTTAATTTCCCCTTTCATACTTGTTAGCATTTGTCTTACATTTTGCAGTGCTCCTATGTTGGGTGCATATATATTTATAATTGTTATATCTTCTTCTTGGATTGATCCTTTGATCATTATGTAGTGTCCTTCTTTGTCTCTTTTCACAGCCTTTGTTTTAAAGTCTATTTTATCTGATATGAGTATTGCTACTCCTGCTTTCTTTTGGTCTCTATTTGCATGGAATATCTTTTTCCAGCCCTTCACTTTCAGTCTGTATATGTCCCTTGTTTCTAGGTGGGTCTCTTGTAGACAGCATATATAGGGGTCTTGTTTTTTTATCCATTCAGCCAATCTTTGTCTTTTGGTTGGCGCATTCAAATCATTTACATTTAAGGTAATTATTGATAAGTATGATCCTGTTGCCATTTACTTTATTGTTTTGGGTTCGAGTTTATACACCCTTTCTGTGTTTCCTGTCTAGAGAAGATCCTTTAGCATTTGTTGGAGAGCTGGTTTGGTGGTGCTGAATTCTCTCAGCTTTTGCTTGTCTGTAAAGCTTTTGATTTCTCCTTCATATTTGAATGAGATCCTTGCTGGTTATAGTAATCTGGGCTGTAGGTTATTTTCTTTCATCACTTTAAGTATGTCCTACCATCCCCTCCTGGCCTAGAGTTTGGAGTTTCTATTGAAAGATCAGCTGTTATCCTTATGGGAATCCCCTTGTGTGTTATTTGTTGTTTTTCCCTTGCTGCTTTTAATATTTGTTCTTTGTGTTTGATCGTTGTTAATTTGATTAATATGTGTCTTGGAGTGTTTCACCTTGGGTTTATCCTGTTTGGGACTCTGGGTTTCTTGGACTTGGGTGATTATTTCCTTCCCCATTTTAGGGAAGTTTTCAACTGTTATCTCCTCAAGTATTTTCTCATGGTCTTTCTTTCTGTCATCTTCTTCTGGGACTCCTATGATTCGAATGTTGGGACGTTTAACATTGTCCCAGGGGGTCTCTGAGATTGTCCTCATTTCTTTTAATTCGTTTTTCTTTTTTCCTCTCCGCTTCATTTATTTCTACCATTCTATTTTCTACCTCACTTATCGTATCTTCTGCCTCTGTTATTCTACTGTTAGTTCCCTCCAGAGTGTTTTTGATCTCATTTATTGCATTATTCATTGTATATTGACTTTTTTATTTCTTCTAGTTCCTTGTTAAACCTTTCTTGCATCTTCTCAATCCTTGTCTCCAGGCTATTTATCTGTAACTCCATTTTGTTTTCAAGATTTTAGATCATTTTCACTATCATTATTCAGAATTCTTTATCAGGTAGATTCCCTATCTCTTCCTCTTTTGTTTGGTTTGGTGGGCATTTATCCTGTTCCTTTACCTGCTGGGTATTTCTCTGCCTCTTCGTCTTGTTTATATTGCTGTGTTTGGGGTGGCCTTTCTGTATTCTGGCAGTTTGTGGAGTTCTGTTTATTGTGGAGTTTCCTCGCTGTGGGTGGGGTTGGACAGGTGGCTTGTCAAGGTTTCCTGGTTAGGGAAGCTTGTGTTAGTGTTCTGGTGGATGGAGCTGGATTTCTTCTCTCTGGAGTGCAATGAAGTGTCCAGTAATGAGTTATGAGATGTCAGTGGGTTTTGTGTGACTTTGGGCAGCCTGTATATTGAAGCTTAGGGCTATATTCCTGTGTTTCTGGAGTATTTGCATGGTATATCTTGCTCTGGAACTTGTTGGCCCTTGGGTGGTGCTTGGTTTCAGTGTAGGTATGGAGGTGTTTGATGAGCTCCTGTCGATTAATGTTCCTGGAATCAGGAGTTCTCTGGTGTTCTCAGGATTCAGACTTAAGCCTCCTGCCTCTGATTTTCAGTCTTATTCTTACAGTAGCCTCAAGACTTCTCCATCTATACAGCACCAATGATAAAACATCTAGGTTAAAGATGAAAAGTTTCTCCACAGTGAGGGACACCCAGAGAGGTTCACAGAGTTACATGGAGAAGAAAAGAGGGAGGAGGGAGATAGAGGTGACCAGGAGGAGAAGAGGGGGCATCAAAGAGGAGAGAGCAAGCTAGCCAGTAATCACTTCCTTCTGTGCTCGCTATGTGCTCCTTATGTGCTCTGAGTCTGGACCACTCAGAGATGTTCACGGAGTTATACAGAGAAGAGAAGAGGGAGGAAGGAGACAGGGGATGAAGTGGGGAATCAAAAAGAGAGAGACAGATCCAGCCAGTAATCAGTTCCCTAAGTATTCTCCACCGTCCGAAACACACAAAGAGATTCACAGAGTTGGGTAGAGAAGAGAAGAGGGAGGGAGGAGATAGAGGCAACCTGGTGGAGAAAAAGGAGAGTCCAAAGGGGGAGAGAGCAGTCAAGCCAGTGATCTCGCTCCCAAGTAAAAATGGGTGCTGAAGATTAGGTTCTTAAAGGTACAAAATTGATAACAAATACCAGAAAGCAAAGATTAAAAATCTAGAGTAGAGGTTGGATTCTCAAAAATATTAAAGAAAAAAACAAAGTCACAAAAATTATAAAATATATATATATGAAGTTTGCTTTTAAAAATAGGGTCTTTTTTTTTTTTTGCAAAGTAATAGTAGGTTATAATGGAGAAAGCAATGGCATCCCACTCCTGTACTCTTGCCTGGAAAATCCCAGGGACAGGGGAGCCTGGTGGGCTGCCATCTATGGGGTCACACAGAGTCGGACAGGACTGAAGTGTCTTAGCAGCAGCAGCAGCAATAGGTGATAAAAATGAAAATTAAAGAAGTAATAGGGGACTTAAAATTTTTTTAAGTTTTTTTTTTTAATTTAAAGAATGATAATGGTAAAAATATATCTAGGACTTTGGTGTTGTTGTGGACAGTATGGGGTTAGTTCATTTACAGATAGTTCCTTGATCCAGCTTATAATTCTCAAGATCTATAGGCCCCTTCCTATGTAGTTAGTGCTAACTACAGGGTTTTAATCTATTGCACCTGTTACTTCCAAGGCAGTTCCCTGTTTGTTTTAGCTGCTTCTGTTTGCTGGTCTCGTCAGTGTCTAATTTCCGCCCTGACACAAGGGGGCGGTGGTGGACGCTTTTTTAGGCTCACTTGTTCAGTCGTGCTGTGGGGAGGGAGGAACACTGCTAACAAATAACACTGGCGTGTGCTCTGGTGTGTGCTCACAGTATCTCGGCCACACTGGGTTTGCCCCTGCTCATGGTGTGTGTGCTTTCCCTGTCTACACTGCTTAGGTTGCTCTGCTGGGAACTGAGGCCGGCCCTGGGTTGTATGCACTTCCCAGGTCTAAACCGCTCAGGTTCAGATACTCGGGTGCTCCACAAGGTGCAGACTCTGTTGGGCCTGCGTTTTGTGCCCTTCCCAGGTCCGAGCAGTTCAGGTGACCAGGTACTTGGCGAGCGTGGTCACTGTGACTTATCTCCTCCCCCGTCCCTGCTGCTCGGTTTTCTGGGTGTACAACCGGTGCACCTTCTCAGGTGTGCTCTGTGTCTTTTCTGGGAGCTGATCTCTGGCTGCGACCCTCCCAGTGGATGTTGACTGTCCAGAATCCCAAGAAGTCTTGGTTAGCAACAAAGCCTGCTTGCAGTTTGGTAGATGATGCCTTTTTATAGCCACGATTACCCCTTTCCCCCTCTGGCTGCCCTCGCTTGCCTGTCTCCGGTGGGGGATGGACGGGTCCACAGCCAGCTAGCTCTGCTCAGTCCTTTGTTCTGTGAGCAGGCCTGGCCGTGTCTTAGGTTAGGGCTTTTCATGGGATAGCTATCCCACAGTCTGGTTTTCTATCTCAATTTAGTTCCCTCAGATTGCCCTCAGGGCATTCATGCTCCCCCTCCCCCCGCCGTGCTTACTCTAAGCAATGCAGCCGGCGCCTCCCTTCCCAGCCCCCGCTTGCTAGTGGCGGATGCGGGCATCTGCACTGCTTCTCTACTGGTAGTTACCTGTGGGCACATAATCTGTGGGGTTTAATTATTTATTTATTTTTCCTCCCAGTTATGTTGCCCTCTGAGGTTCCAAGGCTCGCCACAGACTCACCAGTGAGAGTGTTTCCTGGTGTTTGGAAACTTCTTTTTTAAGACTGCCTTACCCGGATGGATCTCTGTCCCTACCTCTTTGTCTTTCTTTTTATCTTTTATATTTTTTCCTACCTCCTTTTGAAGACAGTGGGCTGCTTTTCTGGGTGCCTGATGTCCTCTGCCAGCGCTCAGAAGTTGTTTTGTGGAATTTACGCAGCGTTCAAATGTTCTTTTGATGAATTTGTGGGGGAGAAAGTGGTCTCCCCATCCTATTCCTCCACCATCTTAGGACCACCTCTCTTCCTTATTTTTGAAACATTGTTTTTGCCCAATATCAGATTCTTGGTTGATAGTTTTTTTAGTTTGAGCACATTAAATGTATCATCATACTATTTTCTAGCCTCCATGGTTTCTGATGAGAAACCAGCAGTTTATTTTATTGAGGATCCCTTGTATGGGATAAGTTGCTTCTCTTTAGCTGCTTTCAAACTTCTCTCTTTGTCCTGGCTTTTAACAGTTTGGTTATAACGTGCCTAAGTGTGGATCCCTGAATTTATCCTGCTTATAATTCAGTTTGATTTTTGGATGTGTAGACTCATATATTTCAACCAGTTTGGGAAGTTGTTAGCCATTATTAGTATTTCTTCAAATTTTCTTTCGTGTCTATTTATCTTGGACTTCTGTAATGCATGTGTATATTGGTATGCTTGATGGTGTTCCATTAATGCCTTAGGCTCTGTTCCTTTTTCTTCATCCTTTTTTATTGGTCTGCTCCTCTGACTCCATAATTTCAATTGCCCTGCCTTAAAATTCACTAGGAACCTACAGAGGAACCTGGAATTGGATAGGAACATGGAATGTTAGGGCCATGAATCAAGGCAAATTGGAGGTAGTCAAACAGGAGATGGCAAGAGTCAACATTGACATTTGAAGAATCAGTGAAATAAAATGGACTGGAATGGGTGAATTTAACTCAGATAACCATTATATCTACTGCTGTGGGCAAGAATCCCTTAGAAAAAAATGGAGTAGCCATCATAGTCAACAAAAGAGTCCAAAACATAGTACTTGGATGCAATCTCAAGAATGACAGAATCATCTCTGTTTGTTTCCAAGGCAAACCATTCAGTATCACAGTAATCCAAGTCTATGCCCCGACCAGTAGTGCTGAAGAAGCTGAAGTTGAAACGGTTCTATGAAGACCTACAAGACCTTCTAGAACTAACACCCCAAAAAGAAGTCCTTTCATGATAGGGGACTAGAATGCAAAAGTAGGAAGTCAAGAAACACCTGGAGTAACGGGCAAGTTTGGCCTTGGAGTACAGAATGAAGCAGGGCAGAGGCTAATAGAGTTTTGCCAGGAGAACGCACTGGTCATAGCAAACACCCTCTTCCAACAACACAAGAGAAGACTGTACACATGGACATCACCTGATGGTCAATACTGAAATCAGATTGATTATATTCATTGCAGCCAAAGATGGAGAAGCTCTATACAGTCAACAAAAACAAGACCAGGAGCTGACTGTGGCTCAGATCATGAACTCTTTATTATCAAATTCAGACTTAAATTGAAGAGAGTTTGGAAAGCCACTAGACCATTCAGGTATGACCTAAATCAAATCCCTTACAGTTATACAGTGGAAGTGACAGATAGATTCAAGGGATTAGATCTGATAGACAGAGTGCCTGATGAACTATGTATGGAGGTTCGTGACATGTACAGGAGGCAGGGATCAAGACCATCCCCAAGCAACAGAAATGCAAAAAGGCAAAATGGTTGTCTGAGGAGGCCTTACAAATACCTGTGTAAAAAAGAGAAGTGAAAGGCAAAGGAGAAAAGGAAATATATTCCCATTTGAATGCAGAGTTCCAAAGAATAGCAAGGAGAGAAAGCCTTCCTCAGCAATCAATGCAAAGAAATAGAGGAAAACAATAGAATGGGAAAGACTAGAGATCTCCTCAAGAAAATCAGAGATAACAAAGGGAATATTTCATGCAAAGATGGGCACAATAAAGGCCAGAATGGTATGGACCTAACAGAAGCAGCAGATGTTAAGAAGTGGCAACAATACACAGAAGAAGTGTACAAAAAAGATCTTCACGACCAAGATAATCACGATGGTGTGATCACCAGCCTACAGCCAGACATCCTGGAATGGGAAGTCAAGTGGGCCTTAGAAAGAATCACTACAAACAAAGCTAGTGGAGGTGATGAAATTCCAGTTGAGCTATTTCAAATCCTAAAAGATGAGCTGTGAAAGTGCTGCATTCAATATGCCAGCAAATTTGGAAAACTCAGCAGTGGCCACAGGACTGGAAAAGGTCAGTTTTCATCCCAATCCCAAAGAAAGGCAATGCCTAAGAATGCTCAAACTACTACACAATTGCACTCATGTCACACGTTAGTAAAGGAATGCTCAAAATTCTCCAAGCCAGGCTTCAGCAATACATGAACTGTAAACTTCCAGGTGTTCAAGCTGGTTTTAGAAAAGGCAGAGGAACCAGAGATCAAGTTGCCAACATCTGCTGGATCATGGAAAAAGGAAGAGAGTTCCAGAAAAACATCTATTTCTGCTCTATTGACTATGCCAAAGCCTTTGACTGTGTGGATCACAATCAACTGTGGAAAATTCTGAAAGAGATGGGAATACCAGACCACCTGACCTGCCTCTTGAGAAATCTGTATGCAGGTCAGGAAGCAACAGTTAGAACTGGACATGGAACAACCGACTGGTACTAAACGGGAAAAGGACTCTATCAAAGCTATATTGTCAACCTGCTTATTTAACTTATGTGCAGAGTACATCATGTGAAATGCTGGACTGGATGAAGCATAAGCTGGAATCAAGATTGCCAGGAGAAATACCAATAACCTCAGATATGCAGATGACACCACCCTTTTGGCAGAAAGTGAAGAACTAAAGAGCCTCTTGATAAAAGTGAAAGAGGAGAGTGAAAAAGTTGGCTTAAAACTCAACATTCAGAAAACTAAGATCATGGCATCTGGTCCCATTACTTCATGGCAAATAGATGGGTAAACAGTGGAAACAGTGACAGACTTTATTTTGGGGGACTGCAAAATCTGCAGGTGGTGACTGCAGCCATGAAATTAAAAGACGCTTGCTCCTTGGAAGTAAAGTTATGAACAACCTAGACAGCATATTCGAAAGCAGAGACATTACTTTGCCAACAAAGGTCCATCTAGTCGAAGCTATGGTTTTTCCAGTGGTCATGTATGGATGTGAGAGTTGAACTATAAAGAAAGCTGAGTACCGAAGAATTGATGCTTTTGAACTGTGGTGTTGGAGAAGACTCTTGAAAGTCACTTGGACTGCAAGGAGATCCAACTAGTCCATCCTAAAGGAAATCAGTCCTGAATATTCATTGGAAGGACTGATGTTGAAGCTGAAACTCCAGTACTTTGGCCACCTGATGCAAAGAACTGACTCATTGGAAAAGTCCCTGATGTTGGGAAAG
Source organism: Budorcas taxicolor (assembly GCF_023091745.1). Classification (NCBI taxonomy): domain Eukaryota; kingdom Metazoa; phylum Chordata; class Mammalia; order Artiodactyla; family Bovidae; genus Budorcas; species Budorcas taxicolor. The sequence continues at coordinate 36,690,220 of NC_068919.1, read as the reverse complement.
ATTGAAGGTGGGAGGAGAAGGGGACAACAGAGGATGAGGTTGTTGGATGGCATCGCCAGCTCAATGGACATGAGTTTGAGTAAATTCCGCGAGTTGGCGATGGACAGGGAGGCCTGGCATGTTGCACTTCATGGGGTCGCAAAGAGTTAGACATGACTGAGTGACTGAACTGAACTGAAAATTTACTCTTTCTTCTGCATGCTTCTATATGCTATTCAACCTCTTTGGAAGCTTTTAATTTCTGCTATTGTACTTTTCCATTTGTTTCCTTTCTATAATTTCTTTTTACTGATATTCCCTATTCTTTCATATATTTTCCTAATTTCCTTAGTTTTTTCTTTTTTTTAATCAATGGTTTCTTTCAAAGAGCATACTTAAGAGAGTTAAAATCTTTGTTTTTAGTGTGTTGGGCTTCCTTAGAGATAATTTCTGTCAGTCTCTTTTTTTTCCTATGAGTGGTCCATACTTTTTCATTTCTCTGTAAGTTTTGTTGAGAATGGGACATTTTGAGTATTGTGATGTAATAACTCTGGAAATCAGAGACCCCCACCCATCCTAGGAACTGCCATTGTTGCTTGATAAAGGCTATAGTTATATTTGTTTTAGTCTTTTCCAAGCCTTTTTTGCAAAGACTCTACTCATTGTTGTGTGTTCTGGAACTGGAATCTCTGTTCCATTATCTCTGTGGTCAGCCAGTAACTGACAGAGATTTCCTTAAATGCCTGGATCCAGTAAGGAAAAAAAAAGAGAATGAAAAATATAGACTGTTTTGCCTCTTTAAATCCTCTCTACTATCATCATCACCAAGAAAGCTGCTTCAGCCCATGGGAGTTGAAACAATGGCCAGTCCCTGTGCCAGCCCCTCAGTGAACTGCCAGGCAAAATTAAGCTTACAACCCTAATTTTTTTAGGACAAGGTCCTTCTTGTCCACCTTGGCAGCAACACACTGCACCATAATTGAGGGCAGCCACCCCCATAGCTACCTGCTGTGGACCTTGGGAATAAGGATGGTAATCTCTATCTAAAATGCCAAAATTCACTGAAAGTTACCAGCCTCTTTTCTGTCAGGCACTCCTTTGGACACTGCAAGTGTTTGTCCAAACTCAGTTCCCAAAATAATTGCTTCAGGCAGTTCTTAAACCAGTGTGGTAGAGGAACCACACTGTTCTCAGCTTTGCAAGCAAGTAACACTCTTGGAAATATCTTTTATACATGTGTTTTTAGACACTGTTTTCCATGTAATACACTGTGGTGACCATACTCATGCACTGAAATAATACTGAAGAACTTTTTTTTTTCCAAACACAATCTTATATGGAAGCTCAGTATTATATAGCAGTAATTATAACAGTAAAACAGATAACCCTGTGATTCAGATTTAACCCTGGGTACTGGGAAGAGGAGTATACTCCTTTCTTGGCACCATGTTCCTCGTACCTCAATCAGATTAAACACTATTCTAAAGCGGTGTTTCTCAAACTTTTTTTTATCTTCTTCCCTTTCACTGATCACTTCAAAATCAAAAAATACTGTTTGATAAAGACTAGTGAGAAGCAGTATAAACAAGTTACATTATAGTCATTGCTAATACCATATGTGAATTACCTGTTACTTCTGTAAGAGAACAACATGAGCTTAAACCCATATTTCTATATGATAAAAGTATGTTCTATAAAGTTAACAGTAATTTTCATTTTGCAATTACCATCTTTAATATGATGCAAGTTGTTTGACTAGCATAAGATGAAGAACAGCACACCACCAGTGAAATGTCACTGAATGGAGAAATCAAATTCATATCTACTTTAGCCATTGGTATCTGAATATTTCATAATGCAATCATGGTGTACATCCTGAAAATAATGAGCCAAAGTTACTATTGTTGCAGTTATGTATGCTTGATGCTCCAGTGGCATTACACACAACACCCATAGCAAATCAAACATGAAACTAGCAGTACCTTATAATTAAAAGGCAAGAATCTCAGTAGCCTGAAAATCAAAGCCTGTTCAAGACTCAGTTGATAATGTACCATTAACAAAGCATCCTTTCCCCAAATTGCAGAAATTCCAGAGCTCAGTTGGGTGTTTTGTAATATTCCCAAGCATTGTCCAACAACTAAACTTCTTAGTAAACCTAGTTAGGTCTCTCACTAAACATAAATAACTCTCAAATTTAAGGATACCAATTAGTAATTCCAGGTAACTGCCTCTATCTGTAAGGGACTTATTAGTAGTCTTTACTTATATGTTAAGTAACTTGCTGTCACTTGAAGGAACCAAAGGGAGAGGTTGCATTTTAAGGTCATCTTAAGGGCTTGAAGAGCCATTCTTTGGCCTGCTCTGAGAATCACAGCCCTACAGGATGACTAATGAAATTGTCTTACTTAGTTATAACCATTGCTTTGAGCCACACAGCCAGGGGATATAACTGGCCCAGCAGGAGCTTGGGCAGCCCATTGCTCAGCCTCTGTTCCCAGTTAGAATTTACTTCAATATCAGCTTCCTTGCTGCTTGTCTCATGCAGATTAAAGTCAGCCAACTAAAGAAGTGGTTGTATCACTGACCTCTCAGCCCTTGAAAAATTAGCTGGATGATTTCAAAGATTGCACCCAGATCTAAATTCAGTGATTGTCCTAATCTTAGGGCTGCATTGGTACCACAGAGGTCCAGTGAATAAATGTTGGCTTCATTCAAGAGTGTCATGCAGTTGGCTCTTAGGCAGATCTGAGAAGAATGTTAATCATTAATCCAAGTGAAGATTCTCCTGGGTGATATTAGATATTGTTGGTTTCAAGTAAAAATGAAAATAAATACTATGCTCTCTTCCAGTTTTATTTTTACTACCAGTTTTCATTAAAACTGAATCATTTCTAGGTAGAAGTGTGGCTGCTCAGTGACTGTTTTAGGCATCATCCCCATTTTCCTCTATAGGATGGAGTTCAGCCATTCTGTGCTAAATGTGAAAGAAAATTCTGGCTTTATCCAAAAAGAGCAACATACTGGAAGTGAAACTAATCCCCACATCTGTAGGAGACAGGAATGGGATACCTGTGCACAGAGTCCCGCTGCTCCTGTGTAGACAATGGTGGTTTTCGTATCTTGCCTAAGACAGTGGACTTCAGAGAATAAATTGTTAATACCCTAATAAAAATTTGTGTTGGTGCTCTTTATTCTAACCCAACTGTGGGCATTACTAGATCTCTCCTGGGGTTGCATTTATTTCTTGCTGTGCAAATTGATGTTTGCTTTATATCCATTATATAGCAGATAGGAATATAAAACTCTCCCTTTCAGAGATAGCAATTATCACTTTAATATAGAGTGATAGACCCCTTAGGGGTCATTTATAGCAAACATCTGGCATATCACTGTGTTAAATGGCCAAATCTCATAGTACTACTTACTTAGTTCAAGCAAGTCAACTTTGTTACTTTTTCCTTCCAAAGACTTGACTGTGTTTCTGGGTTGGAAGGTGCCTCAACTCAAAGACTGGGTCTCCCCTTTTCAAGCCTAAAGATCTTAATACTCCAAAGAAGTGGAGGAAATGTGTTCAAACCCTTACTAAAAATTGTGGTTAAAACAACTGCCACAACATTAGGGACACAAACTTGACACAATCCAGAGGGGGGAAATTGGCTATAAATCAGTCATGTCAAATGAAGACTCAATTCTCTAAATGCATCTCAATCTCAAGGCATATTTAATTGCCAGACTCTATGGGAAATCACCAGAACCCTGCATATTCAAAAGTAAAAATTTCTTACTATGGATTAATCAGAAGACTTTTTGTTGTCTTAAGGAGAAATATTAAAGAAGAATCATCTAATTAAATGTTTCCTTGTCTTTTAGAGCTTGCTTCACTGCAAAGCTGCGAGTGCTGAAAACACTGCTAATACATCTGAAACACTGCTAAATATTATATATCCGTTGCTAACTGATTATCTTGCTTTTATTGTTTCTCCATCATATTAAATGCTTTCTTCCCTTTTGAGGTGCCCACGGTCTGCAGATGACGAGCGAAAGCACCCTGTCCTCTGTCTTTTCTGCGGAGCCATACTGTGTTCTCAGAACATTTGCTGCCAAGAAGTCGTGAATGGGGAAGAGGTGGGAGCTTGCATTTTTCATGCACTTCACTGTGGTGCTGGAGTCTGCATTTTCCTAAAGTAAGTAGGATGCTTCATAATGAACTTAGGGAATTTGAGTCCAGTCTAGAGGCCATTATGGCAGGACAGTATGTTGATAGGATATGATCTGTCAGAAGTTAGAGCACAGACTTGTTATTCACATGCAATTGAAATAGTTTTAAAAATTAGTAGTTAAAAAATAGGAATCTATTCACATTTTTATTATTTGTGGAAAACCTTAAATATGAAACTTTATATTGATTATTCTGCTGTTGTGTAAAACTCAGGTAGAATGAAAGAGTTCAGAGTCTTAAAACTTAAATTTTCAAAGGACATGTAAATTGTTACTTTATATTGTTCTTTGAACGTTTTAATTTTCTTCACTTTCTTCTGTCAATCAACCATTTCCCCTGGTGTATTAGCAAATGACTGAGAACAGACGAGTAATCTCTCATATCTATGAAAGAAGAGTGCAAGTTCCTGAGAGAGAGAGAGAATTCAAAGTCTATGGCATGTGCTTTTTCTCTCCATTCTCTCCATGTAATATAGTTTCTGTTTACATAAACCCAAACATCTCGCCCACTGGGGAATATATAATCACTGCTTCTCAGCATCTGTTGGAACAAGGGGAATAAGTGCATGGAAGCCAAGTTCAAACATCTATTTTCTTTTAGGAAATCTACAGCAAGTCACCTACTACCTATTCCAACCGTTTATTTTATCATTTCTCTCTAGAGAACTTCAGTTCAGTTCAGTCACTCAGTCGTGTCCGACTCTTTGTAACCCCATGAATCGCAGCACGCCAGGCCTCCCTGTCCATCACCAACTCCCGGAGTTCACTCAGACTCGCGTCCCATCGAGGCAGTGATGCCATCCAGCCATCTCATCCTCTGTCGTCCCCTTCTTCTCCTGCCCCCAATCCCTACCAGCATCAAAGTCTTTTCCAATGAGTCAACTCTTCACATGAGGTGGCCAAAGTACTGGAGTTTCAGCTTTAGCATCATTCCTTCCAAAGAAATCCCAGGGTTGATCTCCTTCAGAATGGACTGGTTGGATCTCCTTGCAGTCCAAGGGACTCTCAAGAGTCTTCTCCAACACCACAGTTCAAAAGCATCAATTCTTTGGCACTCAGCCTTCATTATAGTCCAACTCTCACATCCATACATGACTGCTGGAAAAACCATAGCCTTGACTAGATGGATCTTAGTTGGCAAAGTAATGTCTCTGCTTTTGAATATGCTATCTAGGTTGGTCATAACTTTTCTTCCAAGGAGTAAGTGTCTTTTAATTTCATGGCTGCAGTCACCATCTGCAGTGATTTTGGAGCCCAAAAAAATAAAGTCTGACACTTTCCACTGTTTCCCCATCTATTTCCCATGAAGTGATGGGACCAGATGTCATGATCTTCGTTTTCTGAATGTTGAGCTTTAGGCCAACTTTTTTACTCTCCTCTTTCACTTTCATCAAGAGGCTTTTTAGTTCTTCTTCACTTTCTGCCATAAGGGTGGTGTCATTTGCATGTCTGAGGTTCTTGATATTTCTCCCGGCAGTCTGGATTCCAGCTTGTGTTTCTTCCAGTCCAGTGTTTCTCATGATGTGTTCTGCATAGAAGTTAAATAAGCAGGGTAACAATATACAGCCTTGACGTACTCCTTTTCCTATTTGGAACCAGTCTGTTGTTCCATGTCCAGTTCTAACTGCTGCTTCCTGACCTGCATACAGATTTCTCAAGAGGCAGGTCAGGTGGTCTGGTATTCCCATCTCTTTCAGAATTTTCCACAGTTGATTGTGATCCACACAGTCAAAGGCTTTGGTATAGTCAATAAAGCAGAAATAGATGTTTTTCTGGACCTCTCTTGCTTTTTCGATGAACCAGTGGATGTTGACAATTTGAACTCTGGTTCCTCTGCCTTTTCTAAAACCAGCTTGAACATCAGGAAGTTCACGGTTCAAGTATTGCTGAAGCCAGGCTTGGAGAATTTTGAGCATTCCTTTACTAGCGTGTGAGATGAGTGCAATTGTGCGGTAGTTTGAGCATTCTTTGGCATTCCCCTACACAAACATTATTTTTATTTTTCCATTTCTCTGCTCTAAGAGTCCCAGGTATCTTCAAGATTGCAGTGGTTGTTTATAATGTGTACTCTTAGAGGCTGGCTCTAACCAGAAAAGACATGACACTTCCATAGATGACCTTCTTTCTGGCCCAGGGTTATCAGACTAGGAGATGTGGTTCTGTTGTTTGGTTAAGTTCCCTCTCCCACCTCCAGGTCATAGATCAGGAAAGAGGGCAGAAACAACCCTAAGCCACTATTTTCCAGGGTACCTATGGTTCAAACAGGATACCCTGCTTCCTCTCTTCAGTATATTTAGTCAGTACTACTGGCTGACCCCATTTCCCTAAATCCATGGATCCTTTCCCACAGCATCAACAAAAATAGCAGTGTTCATTTTCTTTTATTTAGACAAACACAATTTAGTCTACTTGTCTATGCTTATATTATCTTTATACTGAATTCCTAACAAGACACCTGTGGCCATTTCTTTTCTCTAGATTAACTGATGCAATGCCTGTTATTTGCATACATGCACTTCCTAATATTCCTGTCATTTGTTTTGTCCTTCAGAATCAGAGAGTGTAGAGTGGTCCTGGTTGAAGGTAAAGCCAGAGGCTGTGCCTATCCAGCCCCTTATTTAGATGAATATGGAGAAACAGATCCTGGCCTGAAGTAAGTTTTTTTTTTTAATTTTACTCACGTTATTGTACGTGGATGGTAGCAGGTCTTTAAACACAAAAGCTAGTGTTACATATTGAGAGAGATTTTAAATAGCAATAAGTTGAAAATGTTAAATATCATGCTATCCTAAATGTAACAAATAATTTTCAACAACTTTGTGCTTCTCCAAAATTTGAGGGTAGGGTCTTCCCTGGTGGTCCAGTGGCTAAGACTCCCCACTTCCACTACAGGGGACACAGGTTTGATCTCTGCTCAGGGAACTAAGATCCTTGTATGCCACGTGGAGGCCCAAAAAAAACACAGAAAACAAATTGAGGGTAATAACTTCTCCAGAATTTTTAGACCCAAGTCATCCTAAAATTTGAATTCTCTATTATTTTTAATCAGCCTTTCTTTAGAATTACCTAAAAGGTTTAATTGATGTTGATATATAAAAGAAAAAAAATCCATGGTGTCCAGTGAAGGAGCTTGGTTTAAAATGGATATTCATAGTTCAATACTTGAAACTTTTTATTAGCCAGCTATGTCAGCCTCCTTTGTTCCCAAGCATTAGCAAAAATACTTAGAATCCTGAAATTTTCTATATCCTTCACTGATGTTAACAACTGGAGTACCACCCATGGGTATGAGAAAAAAAAAGTAGATAAAGGTTAGATCCCCTTACCATAAACTGTCTCTCTTTGTTTAACTGGAAGTTTGTTCTTTTGAAGTGTATTACTCAATATAAATTGGCTTTTTAAATGAGGTTTGGAATTTCTTTGTTCATACAGGAAATTGTTTTTATTGTAACAGCTTTTAACCTGTATAGAGAAGGTCTTTGGATTCAGAAAGAAAAATGCTGGGTGGTGAAAGTAGTTAATGATTGAAGATAGGTCTGAGTTGTTCCAGGAAGGTGTGAAGAAGCAGAATTTTTAAATTAGTTAGGTGATATGAAACTGCTCAACCAGATGAGACATGTGAGTACCTCACGGCTGAGAATCTCACAGTTTTCCTTCATTGGCAATAGCCAAACTTCAGTCATTTTGGATTAGTTGTTATACAGTGTTACAAACTGTGTGAATGAGGCCAAAAAGCCATTAAAGACCCACTTAGGCTAGCAACTCAGAATTGAATAGAACTGCGTCAAGTTATAAACCTTTCTGGTGACTTAAATGAGGTCCCATAATGCCCACGGTATGTGAAAGTGTTAGTCACTCAGTAGTGTCCAACTCTTTGTGACCCAGTGAACTGTAGCCCGCCAGGCTCCTCTGTCCCTGGAATTTTCTAGGCATGAATACTGGAGCAGGTAGCCATTCCCTTCTCCAGGGAATATCCCCAACCCAGGGACCCAACCCAGGTCTTCTGCATTGCAGGCAGATTCTTTACCATATAAGCCACCAGGTAAACCCAAATGTATTTGGTCTTTCCTAGCATAGCACAATGCATACATGCTCAGTCATGTCCAACTGTTTGTGACCCCATGGACTGTAGCCCACCAGGCTCTTCTGTCCATGGGATTCTCCAGGCAAGAATACTGGACTGGGTTTCCATTTTCTCTTCCAGGGGATCTTCCTGACCCAGGGATCAAACCTGAGTGTCCTGCATCTCCTGCATTGCAGGCAGATTCTTTACCACTGAGTCACCTGGTATATTTGACCTATTTTTCTGAATCAAGGAGTAGGTGTCTGCTTCATTAGCCAAGTGACTGATCCAGGTCATAGTGATCAGTGTTGAAGGGAAAATATACTTTTTAAAACCTTGTCCTGGTGATTCCACCCAGTTCCAAGAGTATCTCAAACATTCAGTAGAATTTAAACAATAAAGATATGACATTGCTTGATTCAAACTTACATGTTTTGTTATTTTCTCCTTAAGGAGGGGCAACCCCCTTCATTTATCTCATGAGCGGTATCGGAAGCTCCATTTGGTGTGGCAACAGCACTGCATCATAGAAGAGATTGCCAGGAGCCAGGAAACTAATCAGATGTTATTTGGATTCAACTGGCAGTTACTGTGAGCGCCAGCTCCACCTGGGAACAATCACGAATGAAGACTGATTCAAAATTATGGAGACCTTGCTGAAGGCTGGGGAAGGGTTGGAGGGTCTTTTGCTCCATGTCCAGATTCACATACATCAATAAAATATTCCTTAATGGAGTATTTCTTTCAATTAGCAAACATATGCTTAAAAGGGGAAAAAAAAAACCCATAGATTAATCTGTTTTATGTTCCAGAACACTAAAGAATTGCTTCTTTACCCCAAGTGTCTGATTCTGCTAATAGTTCCAGAAAACTCATTTTCCTGCATCATCTGTCCCATTTCACTCCATCCATCTGAAAAGTGAAGTCACATCAAGCAGTTGGCGAGCATTCTTATATATTGTTTAACTCTTCTACAATTTGGTGTCCCCCCCCCCCCCACCAAATTTGGTTTAGCTAATGGATCACTGACAAGATTTTAATGATCTGTGATAGTCTTCCTTGCAGCTAAAGAGGAATTCAGAAACCATGTGGTATACTTCAGTTGAGAAAATTTTCTTAAAAGTAAACATTTTATTAATATGTCTCTCTTAAGGAAAAGCCCCTCATGTTGCACTTACTGTTTCAGCCAGAAATTAGATTTCTGTATGGAGTTTCCGTTTCTACGGCAAATTTCTGCTGGTATGGAAAAGCTTTTTTTCCTTGAGGTCAAATTTCTGTAGACCTCAAGAAGAGTTAGGATAATGTATTCATTATTTATCCCTGATGTGACAAAGCCTGCAGTCCTCACCTCTGATGGTGAAGATTAGCTTTCTTGGGTTTTGAAATTATACTTTCCATTTTACAAAGGCAAGTTTCTAAAATGAATTCGCTTATCTCTTGATTGTGGCACCACTGTATTTAATTCAGAAACCTGTTGCAGTTCTGTTTAAACTATCTATAGAATGAGGGTAAAAAAATTCCCCCAATGAGTGGAGCATTGGATGTAAATTAGAACAATCAGATTTAAGCCTGTTCTGTAACCTTCTAATGTCTTTGTAAGACAGATCCTTCATTTGTTATCTTTGTGCAAACTTCTCATAAGCTCTGGGTAGATGATGCATACAACCAACCAAAAAAGCCATGTGATCAGTGGTCTGTGTCCTGTTATATATAACATGCTGTGGTTGAGCCATCTTGTTTATAAATAACAGAGCTCTCCTGAATCTGTGCATAGACTTCTTGGCTTTAACTTTTTATATCAAGAACTTGGAATATAAAACAGAAGGCAGAAGAGAAATTGAGATCTTATATTTTAACTTCTGTTGTCTCTGGGATAAAGTTAGAAGTTGGAAAAATGCATTCAGAGACTGTCTTATTTTGCCTTTGGTGACCACGGTCATATGTGTTTAAATGTTTTCCTACCTTCTTTTTGCTCAGCAAAAGCAAGCAAATAAAAATATATTTGCAAATTGATGATACACATTTGGGGTTAGGTTTTTTGGTATCTTTATGTAACATAAGAAAGTGAATTTTTCAATAAGGGATTGGCATGAACAAGTATCAGAATCACAATCATGATTTTCTACTTGAATAATTATCATTCAGAAAATATCAGGAAATATTAATAGATACAACTCTAGTGAACAGTCTATAACTAGTGATGGGTGAGGGTTAGAAATTTCAGTATTCAGTTTGTCAAATTTACCAGTATGACGAAATGATTACATTTCCCTTTATTTCTTATATAATTTGTTGGATGGATTGTCTGGAAAGGTTTGAGCCATTTGCCTGGGAAACAGAAGATTCTTCCCTAATCAGTTGGCCCCAGTTTAGCAAAGATAAACTGCTTTTTCATTTCTAGCCTTTTCCTATCCACTTCATAAATCCTAGAGTTAGGCTCTCAAGCTGCCAGAGGGACTATCTTGCAGTGGCCAGTCAGATCTTTACTGCCAAAGAACCCATTTCCTGTTGAGTTCCCTTTCCTGAGGTTGACTCAGATTTCTGCACTGCCGATGAACTTACGTTCTCAGTGCTGCCCCCAGCCCACAGGATTTCTAATTATGTTCAAATATCCTCGTTGTTTGCCTTCATCATTGTAAACAATTTAAAAGTTTATGAAGTTTGCTCTAAAAATGAGCAAAAAGTCACTTTATTTTCTATAGTGTATTATGTGGAGGAACTGGTTCAACAGATTGGCTCCAAGACTGTGTTTTCCTAATGTTTGGTGAGGGGCTGGAAGGAATTTTAATGATGCAGTGAAGAAGAACATATATCTGTATAATTAATTTATTATGTTGGTATATGGGCTGTGAGTTCACCCTTTAGTGGTCATTTGTCATTTCGTAACAACTATGCATTTGGTTCACTGTGATGATCATCTATATTTAGTGACTGCAACATGTTTATACCACTGATTCAAATTCCATCCATGATGAAGTTATACAAATAATGCATATATTGATATCTTTTATTGAAAAATGTAAATTTAAAACTTGTATAATGTTCTGTGCTTTTTGAAATAAAATATCTTATATGTGTATATTTAAAAAGAAAGAAAGGGACTTCTCATGTTTGGGCATTTGGGTTTGAAGTATAAAAAACTATACCTAGAATGGAGCTCTAGCTAAAAGTTAATATTTGTCAGCCCCGACAAACTCTTAAAAACACATGGGCATTTTGTGTAATTGTCTCCAAACTTTTTGACCATATACTCTATCAGTAAATTATTTTACCTTCTTTGTTTAGGGGCTTTCTCAGCACATACTGGCAGATATCATCTTCTTTAGAGAGACTGAAAAGCTTGCAGATTCCACTAGCTTCTTTGGCCCCAGGCAGTGAGGCACAGTAACATCAGTGAGTCCGGGAATATCCTCGTCCTTTTTTTCACGATGACCAGATTGAGAACACTCAGACTGGCTTCCACAATGCAACTTCCTACAGATTTGTTCTGGCTTTCTCTAGTCCTCCTTGGTCTGTAATAGGAGTGTCCCTAACCCAGTAGCAGGTGGACCCAGCCATGGGTCAAGACACCCTGCTTCATGGAGAAACCCTGTTGTCATTCCCACCACTGATTCAGCCCATGTATAACCCTTCCATTCTTCACCCAGAGTGTCAGCAGCAACTTCTGTGGCGACATGCTTCTCATAAGAGGTATGAAGTTTTCATTCATCATCCATTTCAATGAGTTTCTGGCAGCCAGTGGCAGGGAAAGAGATGTTCAGCTTCATTCTGAAGCAGCTGACTGCCTCCGAGTCACTAACACAAAGCTCACCTATTTTTTAAAAAATTGGATGAGCTAACAGAGTCAGATGAACATTAAAGAGATGAACCTAATTTTAAAATGGGCAAGAGATTTGAATAGATTTTTCTCCCCAAAGAAGATGTAAATTGCCAATAAGTTCATGAAAAAAGGTGCATTAGTCATTCAGTTCAGTCACTCAGTTGTGTCCAACTCTTTGTGACCCCATGAACCGCAGCATGCCAAGCCTCCCTGTCCATCACCAAGTCATTCAGCTCAGTCGCTCAGTCGTGTCCGACTCTTTGCAACCCCATGAATCTCAGCACGCCAGGCCTCCCTGTCCATCACCAACTCCCGGAGTTCACTCAGACTCACGTCCATCGAGTCAGTGATGCCATCCAGCCATCTCGTCCTCGGTCGTCCCCTTCTCCTCCTGCCCCCAATCCCTCCCAGCATCAGTCTTTTCCAATGAGTCAACTCTTCACATGAGGTGGCCAAAGTACTGGAGTTTCAGCTTTGGCATCATTCCTTCCAAAGAAATCCCAGGGCTGATCTTCAGAATGGACTGGTTGGATCTCCTTGCAGTCCAAGGGACTCTCAAGAGTCTTCGCCAACACCACAGTTGAAAAGCATCAATTCTTCGGCGCTCAGCCTTCTTCATAGTCCAACTCTCACATCCATACATGACCACAGCAAAAATCATAGCCTTGACTAGACAGACCTTAGTCGGCAAAGTAATGTCTCTGCTTTTGAATATGCAATCTAGGTTGGTCATAACTTTCCTTCCAAGGAGTAAGTGTCTTTTAATTTCATGGCTGCAGTCACCATCTGCAGTGATTTTGGAGCCCAAAAAAATAAAGTCTGACACTGTTTCCACTGTTGCCCCATCTATTTCCCATGAAGTGATGGGACCAGATGCCATGATCTTCGTTTTCTGAATGTTGAGCTTTAGGCCAACTTTTTCACTCTCCTCTTTCACTTTCATCAAGAGGCTTTTTAGTTCTTCTTCACTTTCTGCCATAAGGGTGGTGTCACCTGCATATTTGAGCTTATTGATATTTCTCCCGGCAGTCTGGATTCCAGCTTGTGTTTCTTCCAGTCCAGCGTTTCTCATGATGTACTTCTGCATAGAAGTTAAATAAGCAGGGTGACAATATACAGCCTTGACGTACTCCTTTTCCTATTTGGAACCAGTCTGTTGTTCCATGTCCAGTTCTAACTGCTGCTTCCTGACCTGCATACAGATTTCTCAAGAGGCAGGTCAGGTGGTCTGGTATTCCCATCTCTTTCAGAATTTTCCACAGTTGATTGTGATCCACACAGTCAAAGGCTTTGGTATAGTCAATAAAGCAGAAATAGATGTTTTTCTGGACCTCTCTTGCTTTTTCGATGAACCAGTGGATGTTGGCAATTTGATCTCTGGTTCCTCTGCCTTTTCTAAAACCAGCTTGAACATCAGGAAGTTCACGGTTCACATATTGCTGAAGCCTGGCTTGGAGACTTTTGAGCATTCCTTTACTAGCATGTGAGATGAGTGCAATTGTGCAGTAGTTTGAGCATTCTTTGGCATTGCCTTTCTTTGGGATTGGAATGAAAACTGACCTTTTCCAGTCCTGTGGCTACTGCTGAGTTTTCCAAATTTGTTGGCATATTCAGTGCAGCACTTTGACAGCATCATCTTTCAGGATTTGAAATAGCTCAACTAGAATTCCATCACCTCCACTAGCTTTGTTCGTAGCGATGCTTTCCAAGGCCCACTTGACTTCACATTCCAGGATATCTGGCTCTAGATTAGTGATCACATCATCATGATTATCTGGGTCGTGGAGATCTGTTTTGTACAGTTCTTCTGTGTATTCTTGCCACCTCTTCTTAATATCTTCTGCTTCTGTTAGGTCCATACCATTTCTGTCCTTTATCGAGCCCATCTTTGCATGAAATGTTCCCTTGGGATCTCTAATTTTCTTGAAGAGATCTCTAGTCTTTCCCATTCTGTTGTTTTCCTCTATTTCTTTGCATTGATCTCTGAAGAAGGCTTTCTTATCTCTTCTGGCTATTCTCTGGAACTCTGCATTCAGATGCTTATATCTTTCCTTTTCTCCTTTGTTTTTCACCTCTCTTCTTTTCACAGCTATTTGTAAGGCCTCCTCAGACAGCCATTTTGCATTTTTTTTCCATGGGAATGGTCTTAATCCCTGTCTCCTGTACAGTGTCACGAACCTCATTCCATAGCTCATCAGGCACTCTATCTATCAGATCTAGGCCCTTAAATCTATTTCTCACTTCCACTGTATAATCATAAGGGATTTGATTTAAGTCACACCTGAATGGTCTAGCGGTTTTCCCTACTTTCTTCGATTTGAGTCTGAATTTGGTAATAAGGAGTTCATGATCTGAGCCACAGTCAGCTCCTGGTCTTGTTTTTGTTGACTGTATAGAGCTTCTCCATCTTGGTACAATGTCACGAACCTCATTCCATAGTTAATCAGGCACTCTATCTATCAGATCTAGGTTTGTGACATTCCACCAAGTCATTAGGGAAACGCAAATCAAAATCACACTGAAGTATTGCTACATACCCACAAGAATGGCTATCTTTTAAAGACAGATAATGTGTTGGTGAGGATGTGGAGAATTGGGACCAAATACAGGCAGTCCTCACTTTGTACAGTAATGAATTACTGCATATATGGTCATGTAAGCTGAAACCATAGAAAGCAATCTTAGTAATCAATGGGAAAGATACAATTGTTCTATGGCCTTAAAAATTTTTGGTCAAAATAAACTCTTACTGTCAGTTGTAAAAGAATTGGGAAATGAAAATAGTAAAAATATTATTTATGTAGTACAATATAATTTATAACATTAGAAACATTGAAAATTAAAGTGTTTTTTTCTAAAAGTTACAAGAAAATAACAAGCATGCCTGCCTTCTCTTTGTATAACTTATGATGATACAAAGTGAGCATCTTTTCTAGGCATTGGCAAATTGTCACATTTCTAAGTTTGGATCAGCTTCCAGAGTTTTACCCTTTTGTGTTCCAAAACCGTGAAATACTTCCAAGAGTTCCTTTAGTGTGAAGATTGTTGGTGTTCCTTCCAGAACATTCATCATAACCATATATATATATAAAATATGTATATTTTGAAGTTTGCCTTCACTAGCTTCTGACACCGAGTCTCTCAAATAGCAGTAGTCTCTCAAATTCCATAGTTAATTACTATTCCTATAACTCCAGTATAACTTATAAAACATCTAGATTTGACTCGAATTTCGCTTCCAGCATTATCACTTGAGTCTCTTTGCTGCATTTTTATCTTTGTTGGCCATTCCCTGTTTTGGTTGTCCATTTTTGTAAAATGTCACATAGATTTATTGCTGGGAGACAAGGAGACAACACAACTATATGCTTTGCCCTCCATCACTGAGCTGAACAACAGATTTGTAATGTTCACCAGCAACTCTGAAAGAAGTTACAGAATTGGTCACTGATCATGACACACATCTGTTATTTAATGATTTGTGGATTGAAGAGGTAGCCATGTAATTTGCACTTTATGAAATTACTCAGTTATATACCATCATAAGTGAAATTTGAACCTTTTTGTTGACTAATTTTAATAAATTAAAACATGGTAACTGGAAAATCTTGCATGTAGGAACTGTGCAGGCTGAGGATATCTTGTAGTAGAGCAGCAACTTTCCTAAAGCAAATCTACAGGATATAAAAGGATGAGTAGACACATTGATAAAGGAGACTTTAACAAACATCTCACGATCCTAGATAAAGTGGACAAAGAATTAAGAAGAATATAGTAGGCCTAAACAACATAATCAGTGTGTTGGTTGGGTCCTACAGTAAGCAGATACTGAGACAGATTTGGGAGCAAAAAAGGTTTAAGTTGTTGCACTAACCCATTCATTCAGTCACAACTGGGCAAGGGAGTACCCAGAAGTGTCCAAGTAGATCATCTAAATTCCGCACATGTTCCATCCTTAATCCAAGAGCTGCCCTACCCTCTGCTCATCCAGGTCAAATTGCCCCTGCCAAAATGGCAACTCCTTTACTCGCTTGCTAGTTGCATGCAGTCCAAAAGACCACAAGCCATAGTTTATAGTTTAGAAGGACCCTTGCTGTGTCCCCTGGCAAGAGTGAACCACTGTTGGGGACCAAGACATCTACCTGTGAAGAGCCCAGAATTGCAAGAACAGAAAGCACAGAATTCTCTAGGGAGTCATTTAAGATGTGAGTTGGAGTGACTGCTTGATTCCTGAATTCTAAGTATTCTTCCTGTTAGAAACACAGTTTCTGATATTCAGTGTGTTCCATGTGTTTTATAAATAAGTTAATTTGTATCATTTTTAATATCATAAATTTTAATATTTTCCTTTAGATGTATTTGATATTTACTGGTAATAAACATATTTTTTCTTTTCTCTTCCAGTATTTATACCTTATTTCTTCCTTTACTAAATGGATGGGAGAATAGAGTGTGGTTACTTAATACCAAGAGTGAAAATTGATCATAAAAAAGCTTTGTAAGTGATACTCAGGGCAATGAGGAAATCACGAATATTGTTTTCATAGATGAAGAATAATGTGATCAGATTTGCAGTTAGAAAGAGCTCTCTGGCTACCCTGTGGAAGAAACAAAAGACACTGCGAGACTGGAAAGAAGACCAGCTAGAAGCCTCAGCTGAAGTAATGAGATAAGAAGTGATGGCCTAAGAAGGAGAGTGGCAATTGGAATGGAGAGGAATTGGTTTTTAAAAGATAAAATATGTCTATCTCCATTTAGCACAATCAACTGTGATTTTAATAAGCTAATCAACACATATTTCCAGTCATTTTGAGGACAGACATTTCCTTTAGGGGAAATTCATCTCCAGAAGACACTAAAAAGAATTTTAAAACAAATGTTATCACACTGTTAACAAAAATGACTTGAAACAAATGAACATATCAGGCTCAGTGTAAAATATGAAAATAATGCAATTCAATGAATGAAAAATCAGTTACTGGAATTTATTTTCCTATGAACAAGCCTCAGTCAGGGGAGGTCACAAGTTGTCTGTGGCAGCTTCTGGAACTAGTTAGCTAAATTGTAATCGTTGATGTGGTCCTTGATAAACAATATAGATGAACTGAAAAAAGTAAATTATCTCTTGTTGTCATTGTTCAATCACTATGTCGTGTCTGACTCTTTGTGACCCTGTGGACTATAACATGCCAGGCTCCCCTGTCCTTCACTCATCTCCCAGAGTTCGCTCAAATTCATGTCTGTCGAGTTGGTGATGCTATCCAGCAATCTCACCTTCTGCTGCCCCCTTCTCCTTTTGCCTTCGATCTTTCCCAGAATCAGGGTCTCTTCCACAAGTCAGCTCTTCCCATCAGGTGGCCAAAGTGTCGGAGCTTCAGCTTCAGCATCAATCCTTCCAATGAATATTCAGGACTGATTTCCTTAGGATTAACCCATTTGATCTTGCACTTAAACAGACTCTCAGGCTTCTTCACCACAATTCAAAAGCATCAATTCCTCAGTGCTCAGCCTTCTCTATGATCCAACTCTCACATCCATACATGACTACTAGAAAAATTACAGCTTTGACTAGATGGACCTTTGTCAACAAAGTGTTGACTCTGTGTTTTAATATGCTGTCTGAATTTGTCATACCTTTGCTTCCAAGGAGCAAGTGTCTTTTAATTTCATGGCTGCAGTCACCATATGCAGTGATTTTGGAACGCAGGAAAGTAAAATCTGTGTCTGCTTCCACTTTTTCCCCTTCTATTTGCCATGAAGTGATGGGACCAGATGCCATGACCTTAGTTTTTTAATGTTGTGTTTTAAGTCAGCTTTTACCTTGATGTACTACCTACTAAATTTCTGGAAATTTCACTTGTCATCTGCAGATTTATTTTGTAGAACATTCAATATCCAAGTAACACCACCAGAAAGATATTTTTAAAGATCATATTTATCATCATCATCATCTGATTTCTAAAAATTATATAAATCCCTATCCACTGGATAGTCAGCTTTGATTAATACGACAAAATAGAAGAGCCTGTTCTATTTCAATACAGCTGGCAATGGAATACTATGGCCACTAGGGTGCGCTATTAGCATTGCCAGTCAGTTATTCTACTTTAAAATCACAGAAAGCCATTCAGCTTTTGGAGCTGCTAATCACTGAACGAGATTGAAAATCACTCATTTTTCCAGACTGTTGCAGACACAGATCAGGAATCACATCACCTCACCATCTTCTCATCTGAAAATTGTGAGTATCCAGTAAAAAGCCTCTTGATGAAAGTGAAACAGGAGAGTGAAAAGTTGGCTTAAAGCTCAACATTCAGAAAACAAAGATCATGGCATCTGGTCCCATCACTTCATGGGAAATAGATGGGGAAACAGTGGAAACAGTGTCAGGCTTTATTTTGGGGGGCTGCAAAATCACTGCAGATGATGACTGCAGCCATGAAATTAAAAAACGCTTACTCCTTGGAAGGAAAGTTATGACCAACCTAGATAGTATAGTAAAAAGCACAGACATTACTTTGCCAACAAAGGCCCATCTAGTCAAGGCTATGGTTTTTCCTGTGGTCATGTATGGATGTGAGAGTTGGACTGTGAAGAAAGCTGAGTGCCGAAGAATTGATGCTTTTGAACTGTGGTGTTGGAAGACTCTTGATAGTCCCTTGGACTGCAAGGAGATCCAACCAGTCCTGGGTGTTCATTGGAAGGAATGATGCTAAATCTGAAACTCCAATACTTTGGCCACCTCATGCAAAGAGTTGACTCATTGGAAAAGACTCTGATGCTGGGAGGGATTAGGGGCAGGAGGAGAAGGGGATGACAGAGGATGAGATGGCTGGATGGCATCACCGACCTGATGGACATGAGTTTGAGTGAACCCCGGGAGTTCAGAGAGGCCTGGTGTGCTGCGATTCATGGTGTCGCAAAGAGTTGGACACGACTGAGCAACTGAACTGAATGATGCTTTGTTAATTGATGACCTTGAAACAAAGAGAAATCCTAAAAGACTGAGCAAATATGTAGAGAATTTACTGTTCTAGTAGAACACAATTTGTAAAAAGTTAGGTTTTAACATTTAGTGCTTTGTTGTATTCCATAAAAGTTAGGCATAAATAGGAAGCCGATCAAGAAATAACTATGATTAGAATTACTTCTGTAATTGCAAATTAACTTTTAATTTCTTTTCTAACTTTACTAATTTCAATCAATGAGTGTCAGTCTTCCCTAATATTATGGTCTATTTTAATGATCACCGAACACCAAACACCAACAGGTTAAAAGACAGTAGACTAATATATCCAAAACTGAGATTACTTTGCCTACCTGTCCTCCCTCCCCTGCCATTTTTTTCTTACTGGTTCCTTTTTCTTTGAAATTTCTTTAATTAGAAATAACCCCTCACAGCAAAATAAAGGATGAAGTTTTCAAAAATGCAAACACTTCAAGAAGTGTATTTAATGTGAATGCATTTCTGTCAAAATGAGCATGCTGCTGAAATTGGCTTAAAGAGGTCAAGCTCTCAGAGGACCCTCCCAAATTTGGCCTGCTGCCTATAATTTACTGACCCTTATTCTAGAGCATCTTTGTAGCCTACATAAAATACCTCTAATAGTTATTATGGTGCATTGTAATAGGATTTGCATATTTGCTAATGCACTTTGAAACTCTTAAGGACAAAGACTGTTCATTCATATGTGTTTTTCCAGTGCATAGCAGAGCAGTTGGCATTGATTGGCTTTAAAATTTTTTATTTAGTGGATTAAGTAACATTCAGATAGTAACTGGTTAGATTGACGACAAATTTAGAAAACAGGATTGTTTGCTGGTTTGTGGAAATGCTTGAGCACCAGTCCACTACTAGCTTCACATTTCAAAAGACCGTGGAGAGTTTTTAAAAACAGCTTTATTGAGATCCACTGTCAGTGCCTTGGGCTTCTATATCCTTGGGTGCTGCATATATGGATTCAACCAACCATGGATTGAAAATTTCAGAAAGTTCCAAAAGCAAAATTTGAATTTTCTGCATGCCATACAACTGTTCAAATAGTATTTATATTGTTAGGTATTATAAGTAATCTAGAGATGGTTTAAAGTATATGGGAGGGTGTGCATAAGTTATATGCAAGTACTACGCTGTTTGCTTTTCTTCTTCCAGTTTTATTGAAATATAATTGACACACAACACTTTACAAGTTTAAGGTGCACAGCATAATGATTTGGCTTATTTATACCATGAAAGGATTATCACAAGTTTAATGAACACCCATCATCTCATAAAGATATAAAATAGAAAAAAATTATTTTCTTTGTGATGGGAACTCTTAGGATTTACCCCCTTAACGACTTTCATATATAATGCACAGCCTAAAAGACAAGAAAGCAAAAAAAGCATTTTTAAAAAGCAATGTGAATTTTATTTATCATGTGTACATTGCATCTCTAGAACTTATTTAACTTATAAATGGAAGTTTGTATTTTTCGACTGCCTTCATTTTCCCCTCCCCACCGTCTTGCTTCTGGTAACCACAAATTGATCTCTATGATTTTGTTTGAAGTATAATTTATCTACAATACTGTTAATTCCTACTGTTAGTTCCTACTATGCCATTTTATATAAAGGACTTGAGTATCTGTCCTTGGATTTGGGTATCTGTAAGGAGGATCTACAGGAGGGATCCCCTACAGGAGGGGTGGTGGTCTGGAACCAATTCTCCAGGAATCCCAAGAGATGATTGTAATTCACATGCCATACAATCTACTCATTTAAAGTATACAATTCCGAGATTTAAAAAAATTGAGACATAATTCATATATTATTAGTTTCAGGTATACAACATGAGGGGCTTCCCTGATGGCTCAGACATAAAGAATCCGCTTGCAATGCAGGAGACCAGGGCTCGATCCCTGGGTCAGGAAGATCCCTTGGAGAAGAGAATGGCAACCCACTCTGTATTCTTGCCTGAAGAATACCATGGACAGAGGAGCCTAGTGTACCTCTGTCCACGGGGTTACAAAGAGTGGGACACAATTAAGTGACTAAGCATGCATGCATGCATACAATATGAGATTTGTTTTAGAAGAGAGTGGGAAAGCAAAAGGTATGTGGTCTCTTTTCCTTGAATTGCACACTGGTTCACTGTGGTATTGTACAATGTAAATAACTAGACTTATTTCCTGTTTAGATTTAGAGGAAGCTTAAAAAGTAGTAAATCAGTGGATATTTAAATATGGGTAGAGGAAGCCGCAAATGAAGGGAAAGAATAAAGTATTTATTTATTCTGTTCAGGAGAAAAGAAGCTGTGTTGAAAGAGGTTTTATGTTCTGCGGGGAACTCAGTATAAATCTGAACTTTGCTCATTATCCTAGAATGCATTCTAAGGCTGATCCTAGAATCAGAGTCTCATTGTTTCAGGCTCAGTTATCCAGAGCACACATCTCTAGATTTGAGTCGTTCTTCTCTGCCATATCTTTGTCAGTCTTACTATATTAGTTGGGCTTCCCAGGTGGCATTCGTGGTAAAGAACACACCTGCATGATGAATTGCCCCCAAAACTTAGTGCTTAAAACAACAGCAAACATTTATTGTATCACATCCTTTCTGTGGGTCTGGATTTTGGGTGTGGCTTAGTTGAGTGGTTCTGGCTGAAGCATCTCACAGGGTGGTAATCAAAATGCCAGCTAAGCCTGCCGTCATCTGAAGGCTTGGCTGGGTCTGGAGGATCTGTTTCCAAGAACAGTTCACTAAGACGGTTGGCAAATTGGTGCTGATTATTGGTGTAATGCCTGAGTTCCTTGCCAGATAGCGAGCTGCTCCAAGTGGCTGCTTTAGAGTCCTCATATTATAGCACTGGCTTTCCTCTTAAGTGAATGATCCAAGAGAGCATAAAGTGGAAGCTGCAAAGACAGTCAGAAAGAGAAATATAAATACCATATACTGATGCATATATATGGAATCTAGAAAGATGGCACTGATGAATTTATCTTCAGGGCAGTAATGGGAAAACAGACAAAGAGCACAGACATATGGACCCCAGGGGAGAGGAGGGAAGGAGAGGGTGAGATGCATGGAGAGGGTAACAAGGAAACTTACAATACCATGTGTAAAATAGATAGCCAGTGGGAACTTGCCATATGCCTCAGGGCTTTGTGACAATCTAGAAGAGTGGGATGGGGCAGAAGGAAGGGAAGTTCAGGTGAGAGGGGACATGGGTATACCTATGGCTAATTCTTATTGATGTATGACAGAAACCATAAAATTCTGTAAAGCAAAAATCCTTCAATAAAAAAAATAAAGTGGCAAAAAAAAAAAGTGGAAGCTGCAAAGTATTTTATGACCTACACCTGGAATTTACACAATTTCTGAAAAACCCTATTGGTTACATGAGGCAGCCCAGTTCAGTATGGGAGAGACAATACAAAGGTAAAGATACCAGGAGGCAGTGATCACTGGGGGCCATCTTAGAGGCTGGCTACATTTATTTACTTTGTAGTATATATATGAGATATCTGTATCTCAAAAGGAGATTCTTGAGTTCTTGTACCAGCTCTTGAATAATATATTACCTTGCCATTTATCGTAACTGAACAAATATCTCTTGGAATATACCAATAATTCTCAAATGGAAAAGACCAGAGGGGGAATAAAAAAGAGGCCTGGGAAGCCGTTTTCCTTGGGAATTCCTATACCTGTGGCATTAACTCTCACTATAATATATACTCTCAGTATAATAATATTCATTGTTATACTTCCTAGTCTGCTATATGGTGTTGGTGCTCAGTTGAGTCTGGCTCCTTGCAACACCTTGGACTGTAGCCCGCCAGGCTCCTCGGTCCATGGAATTCTCCAAGCAAGAATACTGGAGCAGGTTGCCATTCCTACTCCAGGGGATCTTCCAGACCCAGAGATTGAACCCACATCTCTTGTGTCTCCTGCATTGGCAGGTTGATTCTTTACCACTGCAACACCTGGGAAGCTCCACTCTGAAATATACTGTTGTCTTATTCTCAAGAAATTTATCATATAGCAGTTCCCTTTGCACTGCACTTTTTTTTTTTTTCCTCTTCAACTCTTTAGATACAGCTGCTGGACTGCTTTCTCACAGACTTTTCTATTTCTCTTATCCTTCATGGATTTGCAAATGAGAGTTGGTCATAAGATAACAATCAGAAGAATAATAATCATTCCAGCATTTGGAGAACCCAGCTGTATCTACTAACTCGTTCAAAATAAACAATAGTTCTAAGAATAAATTCACTAAAACCCTTATCTATGATAGCAGAGATTATATCTGGGTAGCTTGAAGAGGGCACACTATATTTGCTAAGTGAGTGAAAAATATTCTCTTCAAATGGAGAATAGCTATTTGAAATCCTGCTATCCATAATTTCAATGAATCTGGACTTTGTTTTCCCCTACAAACATCTTTAAAATTAAAGAAAATCATTTACAGAAACACTGATCCTTTCCAATTCAAATTACTTGCCCTGACAATACCCTGAAGTGAACTATATTCTGTGAGACAAAGTAATGGAAAAAGCAACTTGTAGTTTCAATCAGTGGAAAGAAAACAATTTGGCAACTTCTTAAAGTTTGAATAGAAGAGAGCTGCATCATCAATTGCCTTTAATGTACATTTTGTCCTGCTTTTTATCCAAGGATCTAGACATGACAGAAGTGCCTGCTGTTTTTCAAAGAATGTCAAGAGGCTGTGGCATTTCCTGAACAAGAAACAGATTCAATAATAGTTATGAGACTGAATATAGGATTCATATTTAATCATTATATATTCTTAATCAACTTTAATCATAAGGTCACTTGAGGAAATAAAAAGATTTAAAGTAAAATGAAGCTAAGAATTCATCACAATCTTTTCAATCCATGGGATTTCAGACTCCTGGGAATCACTGTGATTATTACAGCACCGGACACGGGAGTTTACGAGACTGGAGTTTGGTTCTTCCACTAATTAGTTTTGTAGCTCTAGGAAAGCTGTTAATCTCTTTGAGCTTTTTCTTCTGTAAGTTGGTGGGTAAGGATGGCAGAGGGGTTTTATCATAAGGTTTCCTCTTTACCAAAGAGCTTGATACACCAAAGACAAATTAGCCCACACAGCCTCGTTGCTCCGCCCTTCTCGCTTTTCTTTTAAAGTCTTAGTGGGACTCCCGCAGTGTCGCCCAGAAGCCCATACTGGACACCTCACGGGGGCTGCTCATTGAACCCTTCACTGGGGGTGTTTCCCAAAAAGGGCGTGAAATCTTGTTCTTGAAAACCGTAAGGATACGCCGGGCTCCAGGCTGACTCCTTTCTGGCGGTCTTGGTCTCCTTTCTTCCTTACACTTTCAGGCCTGTTCCCAGTACACACCGGTGAATAGCTTCATGTTAGGCTGTTTTGGGGACAGAGCCAATTTGCCAGATCCTGGCAGCGAGGGTTCTGAGGAGGTGGCAAGGCAGGGCCTCAAGATTTGGGGCCCTTCGCGACCGAACACTTCGGTGTGTGTAAATTCGTATCGTGACAAAGCATTTCCGATCTTCCTCCGAAAAGACCAATCCTGGCGTCATAACTGTGTCTCTATAACCAAGATAACTGCTGAGCTAGGACGACGCCACTATGCGCCAAACACCAGTCTCAGAAGCCCTACTTCGCTGCTCGGGACGAGAGGGCAGTTGCGGCTGCGGCTGGAACTACAAGGACCAGAATTCCCGCGCGCACGCGCGCTGCCATTGTGATGCTCCTTTCCCGGTAACTCGCCCTCTCAGGCAAACCTGAAGATAGCGGCAATTCTCCGGTGGGGGGCGGAGACGCTCTTTGCCTGACTCTCCGCCCCTTTCGTGATAGGCAATGGGACCAGCCAACCGACTTGGCGGGCTTGGGACGCGCTCTCCAATCAGCACCTGTGGCGGAGAGGTGGGCGTGCGCACTGGCAGGGCAGGTGGGCTAGGCTGTGCTGGGTTGCGAAGGGGGAGAATAACGTCGGGTCGGGTCAGCGGGCGCTGCAGTAGTCGCCGCAGCGGCGATGGGAGCGGTGGGGACCAGGCGGCGGCGGCGGGGGCAGGAGGAGGAGCAGAGGCTGGCACAAGCACAGCGGCTGGGGGCGTCCAGCAGCCGCAGTAACAGCAGCAGCCGCCGCCGCCGCCAGTAAACGCGGACGGTACCCGAGGGGACTACCCAGCCGGCCGGCCCTCGAAGCCGCGCTCCGGTCCCGCCGCACTTGGCGGTGGGGGATGGGCAGGCGGCGGCCGTCCCGTCTGCTGAGGGTTGACCGCTGCCGGTCCCGGCCCTGAGCTGGACCCGAGCCCTCCTTTCGAAATCCCTGAGACCGCCACGGCCCAGGTAGGACACACCCCCCGCGACCCCCGCCGGACGCCGCTGGGGGAGCCCCGCCCCCCGCCCTCTCTCGGTCCTGACCCCTTCCTCCGGCCGCACCCCTCGCCCAGTGACGGACCCTGGTGTAGAGGGGAGGGGTACCGGAGACTCCTCGGTCGCTACCCACGCCCTGGGCTTGTGCCAGACTCAATCACTCCAACTCGGAGACCGTCTGCTTCTCCCCGGTTTCCCCGGAGGGTTGTGCCCCGTATCCCCAGAGGCTTTTGGTGTCTTCACTGAACTTGGGAGGGTCACAAAGCTTCGTTCTGTCTCTCTCTCTGTGGGTGACCCACATACCACTTGTATTCATGCTGCTTCGGGTACCAGGACTGAACACAGAGGATTCTCAGGATATACTAAACACTTCTTTCCCACCTCGCTTTCCCAGATCTAATAGAAGAGGGCACGGGACTGTAGAATCTGTTTGTTGTGTAGTAACGACCGTGGAAACCGTGACTTTGTGATACTTAGGGTGCGAGGTAGACCTGAGGGATTTGCTCCTCATTTCCTTTGACTAAGATGGTGTTGACACCCTGGAATGTTGCGGGAGGGACAAAAAACTCCACACATACTTACTATCAAATCAGAAGTAAATAACCCAGTGGGATGCCAGGATACTTTATCCACAGTGAACTTAATTTTATTTCAGTCGTGGCTGCCTTAGAGGTATAAATGACATTGAGTTGTACTTTGCTTTGAATTAAAGTTGATAGGTGGCAGCAATCCGGTATTACTCTTCTCATCCTGCACTTTGGAAATTGTTCTTTTTTTGAACATTAAAGAAGGCAATTTTATAATAATCCATGTATTATGTAAAGATGCTTTGGTATTAAATAAAAATTGAGTTTTTAACACATATGTGAGGATCATGATATTATGAATGTGCACCTGCACACACACGGAGGATCCACTCAATGTATTTTGTTACAGTGTTTGGTTCTGATCCATTAATAACAGTTGCATTGATTTCTAAATACTGATTTGCTAAGCTAGACTACAAAGATGTATTTGCTGTTTTCTTTCGGCTGAATGGAATAGAGTAACGTTCATTTGTCAGGGAAAGGATGATGGGCAATTTATTTTAAAGCTGAATGCTGTGTTTTTTTTTAATAAAGCAGTAATCATGACAAATATTACTTATATGACTAATCTTGAAAAATTCATCTCAACTCAAATTTTTTCAGATAACAAGTGTGTGGACTTGGATGATGTTTTGTGCTCTTTTGAAGTTGAAAACATACTGCAAGGAGGGTCTAATTTAGAAGCTTATGTTTTCCAGGTGATACATTTTGTCTGTACTATAAGGGATGTTTGAAGCATGGTTATAAAAGAAAGTTTTTGTAGTAACTTTTCCTTTATGTTACAAAATGATTTTTCTTTTTTTTGTTTTAGAAACATAAAAGAAATTGAAGTCCCTAGCATCATTAATTTGTAATATTAAGTTGAAATAAATCTGATCTTCAGTAGGAGAAGGAAATGGCAACCCACTCCAGTGTTCTTGCCTGGAGAATTCCAGGGACGAGGGAGCCTGGTGGACTGCCATCTGTGGGGTTGCACAGAGTCGCACAGTCGGATACGACTGAAGCTACTTAGCAGCAGCAGCAGGAGGCTAAGAATAGTGTATCTTATACTATAGTTGATACATAAATAGGAAATTCTTTATTGTACTTTATATGACTTCAGATTTTTGTGTCTTTTTTTGACTTCCTTTTAAATACTTATTATTTTAATGCCTCAGGAAATCTTCATGAGATTAAGGCTCATTTGCTTTAGTGAAGCGAGTATAATACAAAAAACTTTTGAGGGTATTTTACATTTAAAAAAATGTGACAGTGCTAGATTGTGGTTTTCATAGCATACTCAGCTACAGAGCTGAGTATGCTATGACATGGAATTTAACTTTGGTGGTGATGGGGGGAGCAGGCAATTCTTTATATAAGTTTTGTATCCTAAAGTAATGATGATTTGCTTGCAATTCAGGACATACTGTGAGCTGGAACCACCCAACTGAGATACTCTCAGATTCCTAATCCTCATGGTAAATGTTTGTTGTCTGAGAAAACAAAAAATAGTATAAAACAAGAGAAAATGTTTGAGCATTACTGAACTAGTGACAGATGAATTGATTAGCAAATGAAAAAGCATTTGAGAACTAATGGACAGTATAGCTTGCTTCCTTTCCCATTAAAAAAAAAATCTCTAATAGAAAAATTCTTTTATAGATATGTGGCATCTTTACAGTTTGAGTGCATGTTACTCAAAATTACTAGAGTCATGTGTTTCTTTGCTATTTTTGAGGTTTTTGAGAAACATTCAAAATATAGCTGGAACTATATCAGTTTATTTGGTTAGTATTTAATATGGCAGGACATTTTTAATATTTATAGGTTTTAAAATGTGAAATTAAACGTTTATACTGTTTTACTTCATTGTCATTTTGTTGTTGTTGTTATTATTCAGTATATTGTAAATAATAGTTCTGATGGTGGTAGATTTTCCCCCACAGGCTTCAGTGAATAGAATCTTTGGGTTGAAAATACTTTTTTTTTTCTCTTATAGCTTTGGTGCTGTAAATACTCAGCACTTTTAGGTTAAATATCATATTTCCATATTTGATAAAAGAGCTTTCAGGAAAAAAGTTTGGGATTTTAGAGCTGAATTTTGAGCATATTTACAACACATATAACCACTCACAAGTTTCCTCAATATCTTGTGATCCTTGGTTATAAGTTTAAAATATAGATTGAAATTATAGTTTTTTACATAATATCAATGTCAGTTTTTTCAGAAAATTTCTTTTAAACAAGTGATTCTTAAGCAGACTTCTTGGTATATTTTCATTTATGGTATATGACTAAGTTAAGCATAATGAGTCTTGTCTGTGTGGTTAATATTTTATGTGTTCTTAGTATTAATTGAGTCATAATACTTGTCAAGTTTTGTTAGCATTTGGATTTTTTCTGTGATTTTTTTTTTCTTTAACATTTGTATATAAGATCCTTGGTGTTTCGAATGTTGGTAGCTGCTTTTTATCGTATTAAGCTATTGAATTTCACTTCAGTTAGAGTAGATCTTCCCAAGGTAAAAAATTAAGTGTTCTTTGAAAAGAACCTCAATAGTCTGTAATTTCCTACATGGGAAAAGATTCTAAAAAGTGGATATATGTATAATTGAGTCACTTTGCTGTACACCTGAAACTAGCGCAACATTGCAGATCAGCTATGTTGTTGTTTAGTCGCTCAGTTGTGTCCGACTCTTCGCAACTGCAAGGACTATAGCTTGCCAGGCTTCTTCGTTCATGGAATTTCCCAGGCAAGAATACTGGAGTGGGTTGCCATTTCCTTCTCCCGGGGCTCTTCCCGATCCCAGGATGGAATCTAACTATACGCCAGTAAAAATTAAAAAAGAAAAAAAAAGTACTGGGTTGTTGTAGTGTCTTCTATTTTTGTTGTTGTTGTTGTTGTTGTTGTTGTGTCTTCTGACAAATGGGAGGTAATAGCTTTGTAGCTCCCTTTGTTAAGCCGTCAAGATTTAACCTAACCATGTTTAAGAATCATTATTATATATTATACATATATACATGTATGTGTTAGATATTTATTTTAGAGAATTTGTATCTATTGAAAATAAAAATCAGTATTTTTTAATGTTTGTGTTAGAAAACTTACTTGCCATTATGTCTATTTTTACTGAAATGCTTTTATCATCATTTTTATGCTTTAATTTTTTTTATCTTTCTGAAGTTCCATGTAATTGCCTTTTTTAAAAAATGATTTTGCATTGTTTCTCTGATCTTGTTTGAGCCATGTGATCATCTAAATACTGTATTTTGCTAATATTGGTCTAATATTTAGTTTTCCATGTGTGTTGTGTGTTATGGATTAATTTTGGAAAGCCCTGCCTGCAACTTTTTTCCTTGATCTGCTAGGTACCTCATTTTCTAAAATTTCTCAGAAAAAGTTTTATCAATATTTTTCAATGGATAATGCAGAGATGAGGGGAGGAAAATAGAGGGGGAAGTGAATAACTAAAGAGAAAAATATGAGCCTTGCTTCTCATGAAATTTGATTTGAGAACATCATCTGGAAGCTAAATTGTATGGTAAATAGTAAGCTAGATTAGGACTTCATTTCTGCTGGACTTGTGTAGTACTTAAAATATTCAACCTGTCCAAGACCGAAGTCAGCCCTGTTTTAACTTCTTTAATTATATAGATGAAGGTGGCACTATTTATTCAATCACCCAGTTTCAAAAATCTCATTAATTTTTTTCTTTTTTCCCCCTGATTCAACCTGCACAAACCCTCTCCCTTTCATTTCTACTGCTACCACCTTAATTTAGCCTCTCTGATCTTCAGTATCTCTCCAGTTCAGTTCAGTCACTCACTTGTGTCCAACTCTTTGCACCACCACCATGGACTGCAGCATGCCAGGCTTTCCTGTCCATTACCAGCTCCAGGAGCTCACTCAAACTCATGTCCATCGAGTCGGTGATGCCATCCAACCATCTCGCCCTCTGTTGTCCCCTTCTCCTCCCACCTTCAATCTTTCCCAGCATCAGAGTCTTTTCCAATGAGTCAGTTCTTTGCAAAGTATTGGAGTTTCAGCTTCAGCATCAGTCCTTCCAGTGAATATTCAGTACTGATTTCCTTTAGGATGAACTGATTGGATCTCCTTGCAGTCCAAGGGACTCTCAAGAGTCTTCTCCAACACCACAGTCTCAAAAGCATCAATTCTTTGGTGCTCAGCTTTCTTTATGGTCCAACTCTCACATCCATACATGACTACTGGAAAAATCATAGCTTTGACTAGATGGACCTTTGTCAGCAAAGTCATGTCTCTGCTTTTTAATACGCTGTCTAGGTTTGTCATAGGTTTTCTTCCAAGAAGCAAGTGTCTTTTAATTTCATGGTTGCAATCACTACCTGCAGTGATTTTGGAGCCCAAGAAAATTAAGTCTTTCACTGTTTCCATTGTTTCCCCATCTATTTGCCATGAAATGATGGGACTGGATGCCATGATCTTAGTTTTCTGAATGTTGAGTTTTAAGCCAGCTTTTTCACTCTCCTCTTTCTCTTTCATCAAGAGGCTCTTTACTGCTTCTTCACTTTCTGCCATTAGGGCAGTGTCATCTGCATATCTGAGATTATTGATATTTCTCTCAGCAATATTTAAATACTTGTTAAATAGCTCCTATGTTTCTGTGGTAGGGGTTAGAGATTCAGCTCGGAACAAGACAGAAATTATCTCACTTTTAGAATTTGCAGTACAGTTGGAAGAGACAGTCGTAGAACAAGGAATTACAAGTGTTCCAAGAATTGTGAAGGGAAAATGCAGACTGCCACATAAACGTATTAACTGACAGACCTACAGTCTGGGAAGTAGCTCAGGAAAGTCTTCTGTTTTATCAACCACAGTTTATTCTGCATAGTCTACCAGTTGCAGAGGTTAGTGGATATTTTATACCTATGAGCAGTTAAATGATTTAAAATAAATGTGTTAAAAATGAAGATATTTAATACAAATTAAATGTTCATACAACTTCTGAAACAGCTTTGGACCAATCCTTTCCGGATACCAGAACACTTTGAAAACTTTTGCCCTGAAGAGGCCACCCTCTCCCTCCAGTGTGGGTTTCAACTTTTGGTTTTCCCAGGTCTCAATTGCTTAAGTACTGACAGAATTCCTATGTTATGTTTCACACTCTTTGAACATCAGAAGTTAGGAGTAGGCACTTTTCAGTAGGAGAGTGTGTATGGTTACAAGAAAGAGGTCTTACAGGTAGATAGAGTCTCTCTGTAACCAGAGTCAAGAAGCTTATAGGTGAGTTATTAAATGTACAAGTAACTAGGATATAGTTTGAATATCTTTGTAAGTTTTAAAATATATAAATTCATTTGTAAATCAGAAAAAATATCCCTTATCATATGCTGGCTCCTAATTTTTGGTTTATAAAATAAGGTTAGTATAGCCACAAACTTCAGTGCTTACTAAACAAATGAAACTGTTAATTTTGCATCAAGATGAGATCTGAATGCTTTCTCATCTCTGTGAGAACATGTCATAGGACCTTAGATTAACCTCTCTGCCTCAGTACACACACACATACACACATATATATACATATATAGTTTTGCTATTTTTAAAAAGTTAATATACTTTAATTATAATGAAGATCACTACAGAAAAGGTTATTGTTTTTTTTTGCTATTTTTAAAAAGAAGTTAATATACTTTAAATTTAATTGTAATGAAGATCACTACAGAAAAGGTTCTTTATTGATTTTTTTTCTTTCCTAGTGGGAGGATCATAGACAATGCATTGTTTGGTTGGTCTGGTTACAGTAGATTTTACCCAAGGAATGGTCTTGTTGAGTGTTTTCCTTACAATCTGGTTATGTAAGTTACACTCTACTTTCTATAAGGGAAGAATTTGTTCATGTGTTGTTAGTATCAGTAGCCAGGGAGAAGAGAACTAGGTTGTTGACACTTTTATTCTGTTGTAGGTAATTGTAACCATAACTGACTTGTAAAGTTTCTCTTTACTTTTAATAGATATTTTGCTTTCTTGAATGTATGAGCCCAGGGAGAGTCCATATTGCTGGAAGTATAATTTATCTCTTGTGGAAGTTTAGAAGGAACAATTCAAGTGTGAGTGGTGACCAAATTTTCTTTCTCTTTTGCTATCAGCAAATAGGGTTATTCATCTTCATTTCTATTTACCAACCCTTTAGAGAGGCTTTTACTAAAACCTACAGCGTTAAAAAAAATCTCATGGGGTTTATCCTATTCTTGAAGTTAACTTCTGTTGTTTATGTTAGTATTATTAGATATTTTGAAAAGCTTAGCTCGTGTGTAGTCTTTGTATATTTGTGTCTACACTTTAGTTTTATCTTGAAAGCGTTCGATTTTTAACTGTAATAATAAGATTTGTTTAGTGTGTTGATAGTTTCCCTCAAATTTGGAAAAATTTCAGACATATTTTTCTTCAGATTTTTTTTTTTTTTTTTAAGCTTATAATCTCTTTGGGCCAAATAAATGTATCCAGAAATTAAAATATTTACTGAAAGTGGAGAGAAACTTTATATACGATAACATGGTTACATTGCTGCTGCTGCTGCTAAGTCGCATCAGTCGTGTCTGACTCTGTGCGACCCCATAGATAGCAGCCCAACAGGCTCCTCTGTCCCTGGGATTCTCCAGGCAAGAATACTGGAGTGGGTTGCCATTTCCTTCTCCAAAGCATGAAAGTGAAAAGTGAAAGTGAAGTCTCTCAGTGGTGTCCGACTCTTCGCGACCCCATGAACTATAGCCTACGAGGCTCCTCCATCCATGGGATTCTCTACAATAACTGACACCAAAATAAAAGTATAAACAACCTCACTATTCTCTCTTTTTAAGGGATTCCAGTTATATGTATGTTAGGCTTTTTAATGTTATCCTTTTGTGCATTGATGCCCTGTTTAGTTTCTGTCTTTTTCTATGTATATTTAATTTTGGATGTTTCATTTTTCTTTATCTTCAGCTTCACTAATCCTTTCTTTCACAGTGGTTAAACTGGTATTAATCCTATCCACCAGTATATTTTTTAAAAATCTCAGATGTATACGTCTCATGTCTATAAGTTCACTTAAAAAAAAACTCCCCATTTCTCTCCTCATGCTTAATGCTTTTCTCTATTTTCTTGAATATATTTGTATTAGATGTTTTAAAGTTCTTGTCCACCATTTTATCATCTGCACCATTTCTGAGTCTGTTTTTATTGATTGTTATTTCTCCTTGTTTGTATCCCTGGTAATTTCTCTTTGGATGCCAGACATTATGATTTTACACTGTTGTGTGCTGAATTTATTTTTTAATTTTCGTAAATGTATGGGAATTTGTTCTGGGATACAGTTATTTGAAAATAGTTAGATGCATTCATGGCCCTGGATGTTTTTAAAGATTAGAAAAAAATTTTTTTTCCACTCTGTGACTATACAGACTATTCACAGGCCTGTGTGATCATTAGGGATTGTTCTGCCTGCGCCTTTCTAGTTGTTCTTTGCTTTGTTATACATATGCATTCATAAGTACTCAGCCAAAGTTTCAAGAGGAACTGCCTCTAGATATCAAGAGGCATATCTTTGTGCAGCTCTCTTCAGTGTTCTGCCTTGCCTTGGCCTTCTCAAAACTCTTAATTCTGTCTCTTCAACTCAGTGAGACTGCTTAGTTCCGTTTGGGTTCCTCATTCCTATGCTGCAGCCTGAAAACTCTCTCAGGCAATAAGCTAGGGGCAATCTTAAGGATGACCTCACTTAT
The DNA here is from genome assembly GCF_023091745.1 of Budorcas taxicolor. Classification (NCBI taxonomy): domain Eukaryota; kingdom Metazoa; phylum Chordata; class Mammalia; order Artiodactyla; family Bovidae; genus Budorcas; species Budorcas taxicolor. The sequence continues at coordinate 36,656,477 of NC_068919.1, read as the reverse complement.
TTTCTTTTGTGGATCCTTATTCTGTGCTGCCTATTGTCTAGTGTCTAAAATCCTTTGTTTCCTTTATTTTGTCTATTTTTCCCATTTAAGATGGGAGGCTAAATCTGGTCCCTGTTAACTGTGGTGGTCAGAAGCTAAAGTGGTCTGGTGGGTATATGAAATCTCAAACAAAGAGGAATCATATTTCAAAGTTATGCTGTCATTAGAAATCTATATTATCGTTATGCCCAAACATAGTTTCAGAAATATTTTCCTTACTCTTTAGACACGTCATAAGCTCTTCTGATGATTAATTCTAGGACTGTTCTCATTGAAATTAAAATTGTAGGTAAAAATAATTTTCCTGTTTTTCTATTAAAGAACAGAATCTTATATAAGCTGTATATGGCAGTTATGGAACCATGCTGTTATCTGTTTAGCTTCCTGCAAATGTAGGAGAATTTTTTGCTCAGGCTGTCTAGGTAATAGTAGTTGAAACTGGACATCCTTTGCTCTTGCGTTATATCCTCCGCTGCTCTGAAGTCCTCAATGGCTCTTGCTTCTCTGTTTAAGTTGAATGAAGTCCGATCTCTTCCTAGGCTGAGTTTTACGATCTGAACTCAGTTTACTTTCAGGTTTATGTGTTCTCTCACTGTGATCAGAGCTCTTTTCCATTTAGGCTCATGTATGCATTCATTTTCTCCTGTACTTGTATGCTTTGCTCCTTTTCTTTTCTGCTCCTTTGCTTACACCTCAGTTAGTTTTTGTCATTAAACAAACCACCCCAAAGCTCAGGGGCCAAAATAATAATTCATAAACTATCCTGTGGGTTGCCAGTTTGACTGGGTTCAGCTGAATGGTTCTTTTGGTCTTGTTTGGGCTCATTTGCTCTCGTCTGTGTGAAGCAACCACCTAGCTTGGGTTTCTTCATTATCTTGGTCCCAAAACCAGACAAAGAGGGGAGGTCTAGTGCATAAGTGCTTTTCAACCTTCTGGGTCGTATTTGTTGATGTCCCATTGACCAAAGCAAGTCATAGGGCCAACCCTAGTTCCCAGAATGGTGAAGAAACTCTACCTTTCAATGGCAGATGGAGCAAGGTCACATTGTTAAGGCATGTGTATACAGTAATGGGAGAATTTGGGGCTATTTTGCAATCACCAACCCACTATAAATTCTATCTAGCTCCTCTAAGAAACCTAGTATGATTATCTTAGCCCATGTCAATCTCCCTAGTTCCAGCTTATCATATGTGTCGGCCCTTGCAGTTTGATTTTGATTAACTTATATATTTTGCCTTTTTAATCCAGAAAATTATTAATACTATTAATTTCTGGTTTTATATTATGTGTTCTACTTCAAAAAATAATTTGGAAACAATTGTTTAACTTCTTCCTTTGATTGTAATCTCATTGAGGGCAAAACTATGCATTTATACTTCTTTTGTACTCTTCTATGTGTTTGTAAGAATTATTGAATGACAGTATGTTAAATTGGGCTTCCCAGGTGACGCTAGTGGTAAAGAATCCACCTGCTAATGCAGGAGACATAAGAGATGCAGGTTCAGTTCCTGGGTCAGGAGGATTCCTTGGAGGAGGGAATGGCAGCCCCCACCAGTGTTCTTGCCAGTATACCCATGGACAGAGGAGCCTGGCAGGTTACAGCCCATGGAGTCACACAGAGTTGGACACGACTGAAGCAACTTGGCACATACGTTAAACTTAAAAGTCCGCTCTCACTTACTTACTTGAGGACTACTTCTTTTCATTCAACTGTCTAGGTGGTAAAAGACATTTCATTCATTCTTCCATTCATTATTTATTCAATGATTATTCTGTGGTAGGTATTATACTAGGTACTGAGAATACAAAGATGAGACGAATTCTGCTCTTGACCTCAAGAAATTTATAGTTTTGTAGGAAGACTTTGTAAAGTGTCTTAGAAGACATGTGATTTTGCAGTTGCTTGTAAGCCTGTTCTTTACTCTGAACCTGGATTTCGGTCTCATGCCCAACTCACAGGTTACCTGACTTGTCACCAGTATACAGATGGGGCAGTCTCTTGCTGTCCCACTGCTAGATGATCGTTGCCTAATCTAGATTGTGTCTGGCTCTCCCTTCTCTGGGGTTTATATTACTGTTATTTGTTACTATTCTTTTTAAGAGTCATTAGTTACTCAGTCGTGTCCGACTATTTGCGACCTCATGGACTGTAGCCCGCCAGGCTCCTCCTTCTATAGAATTTTCCAGGCAAGAATACCAGAGTGGTTGCCATTTCCTTCTGCAGGGAATGTCCGGACCCAGGGATTGAACCCAGGTCTCCAGCATTGCAGGCAGACTCTTTACTGTTTGAGCCCCCGGGGAAGCCCTAATCATAGGGTATGTAAAACGTGTGTACAGTTTAAAGAGGAAAGCCAAGTGGGCAAGAAATAGAACATTGCCAGTATATTAGAAGCCCTTTCTTTATCTCATCCCCCTTTTCTTGTGGTGGTTTAGTCACTGTCGTGTCCAACTCTTGATCTCATGGACTATAGCCTGCCAGGCTCCTCTGTCCATGGGATTTTCCAGGCAAGAATACTGGAGTGGTTTGCTATTTCCTTCTCTAGTGAATCTTCCCGATCCAGGGATCAAACATGGGTCTCCTGCACTGCAGGCAGATTCTTTACCGACTGAGCTACCAGGGAAGCCCTTTTCTCACTCCAAAGGAATTCATTCTTACACTTTTTATGAAAAATCATTTTCTTGTTTTATTCTTTATAGACTTACTACCTATATTTGCACCCCTACTTATCATAGTTTAGTTTTGCTTATTTTTGAACTTTATGTGGGAGAACTTACATTGTATGTATACTTTTGTATTGCTTGATTTTTTCAGTATCTATTGTCTTACCTAGTGGCTCAGGGTAGAGAATCTGCCTGCCAGTGTAGAAGACATCGGTTTGATCCCTGGGTCAGAAAGATCCCCTGGAGAAGGAAATGGCAACCCACTCCAGTGTTCTTGCCTGGAGAATCCCATGGACAGAGGATTCTGGTGGACTACAGTCCACAGGGTCGCAAAAGAGTCTGTTACACCTTAGCAACTAAACAACAAACAACACTTGAGTTTTTTCATGTAGTTTAGAGTAGCAGTAGTTTCTTCATTTTAGTATATTTTCCCAATAATGGTATTATTTGAAAGATATTCACTTCCTAATCCCTGAAACTTCTGAATATGTTACCGTATAGGTGGAATGAACTTTATAGGTATCATTAAATTAAAGCTCTGAGATGGGAAGATTATTCTTCATTATCCACTTGGGCTTAGTGTACTCACAAGGGGCCTACAAAAAGGCATATATATTTTGTCAGAGGGAAATAAAGAGATGTGATGATGGAAGCACAGGTCAGAGAGTTTTGAAGATGCTGACTAAACCACTCTAGTTTTGAAGATGGTGGATGAGGCCATGAACCTAAGAATGAAGGCAACTTCTTGAGGTTGGAAAGGGCAAAGAAAAGGATTCTCCTCTAGACACTCTAGAAGAAGCATAGCCTTGCTGACCCCTTGATTTTAGCCCCAAGGGAAGTCTGGACTTCTGATCTCCAGAACTGTAAGACTGTAAATTTGTGTTGTTTTGCTGCTGAGTTTATGGTGATTTGTTATGTCAGCAGTAGGAAGCTACTACATTTTTTTACTGTATGAGTATAATTTATCCATTCTTCTCTTGCTAGACATTTGGGTTGTTTCCAGGTTTTGGTATTTATGGACAATGTGATTGAAAATTCTTGTACACAGTTCCTGGTACATGTGAGAAAAGAGTGTTTTTAGGATGTATACATAGGAAAAGTATTGCTGGGTCATAGTTTGTGCATATTTCCAGCTTTACTTTGTAATAAAGAACCATTTTCCAAAGTACATTTCTACTAGCAGTGTATGAGTCTTTACTTTTTATATTTAAGTAAGTTCTTTTTTTATATTCACTATGACAATGCTTTCTTTTTTTAAGTAGGTGCATACTCAAAATTTGCTTCAAGTCAAAACACATTTGGGAATGAATATATACTTTTTCCATCCTAGAAATAGTTTTATTTCCTTTTTAGTCAACCAATTTTTGTTAACTCTAAGAGCAAAATTATAACAAATCAAATGCTATAATTTAATTTGAATCATAGTTGTAGAGTAATAATTTCTCTTGCTGACAAAAACATTTTCATATCAATTTGATAAGTAGTAGTTGCATACTAGGTTTAAATTCTAGTCTTCCATGATTATTTCCTTTCATCAACATTCAAGCAATTCAGGGACTGTTTTGGACAGCATTATGTTTGTGATTGTGATTATTTCTTCTTCTGTTGGTTAAGAAGCATGCAAAATGATATATAATAATAAGTAATGTTACCATTTATTGGGTATAGTCAGTGTAGCAGGCACTGGGATGAATAAGCACTTTTACATATACCATATATTATGACTTTTAATCCTTGGACAAAGGAGCCTAGCAGGCTGCAGTCCATAGGGGCACAAAGAGTTGGACAGGATTGAAGCGATTTAGCACTCACTGAAGCTAAAAGACAATAACTGCAGTGTTATGTTAATTTCTCAGATAATACTCTTGTAGGGACTTCTGGTCATTAAGTGTGGTTTGATCTGGTTTATGGTTTTGGAATTCTTGTACACTTTTCATCCACCTGCCTATGTGTCCTATCCTTCTGATTTCCATTCTCCTTTTAGTTCTCATTTTTCCTCTCATCTGTTATAACTCTATATGTAAGCCTGTGTGACTTTTTAACTTACATGCAGTTTAATGTCTCTTTTTCAGCTGGTTAACTAAATTACTTTACCAAATATCTATTGATTAACTGCAAACTTCATAATCTTTGATTATGGCAGAGGATTTAGTGACTATAATATGATCTTCATCATCACAGAGTTTGTAATCTAGGGGATTGTCAATATTTACTTATTAATTTGTTGGCTATTTTTCTTCTTAATCTTCTTCTACCAAGCAAATGTTTCAAATAATTTTTCACCACATGGTCTTTTACAAGTTGCATCTCCATTTAGTATGTTCTGTTCATATTTTGATCATCTTTGGTTCTGTTTTGGCAACACCTCCAGATTTAGCATCATTGTCTGAATTCATTAGCATGCTATTTACTTGTTATTTTAAGTCTTTGAGGGTATTGCCAAGAAGGAATTATTTCATTTCTCTCTTGCAGTATCTCATTTTCCCTCACCCAGATTATTTTAAGTCTATTAGTGTTAGTTAAAAAATGAATCACAATTATTTGACAGCATCGATGCTGCAGCCAAATTACATTAATTTTCTCAGATATAATCTGTGATATGGAATCAAAAAGAACCTATGGTTTGTGTACAACTTTGAGAAACTGTTGTCTTATAACATTGATATACATTGATATACATATACATTGATATACATAGATAGCATTAGTCATCTATGGCTGCATAACAAATTACCTCAAACTTAGTGTTTTAAAACAGCAACATTTATTATTTCAGAATGTCTGTGGGTAAGGGTTTTGTGTGTTACTCAGCTGAGTATTCTGTTTCAAGATCAACCACAGGCTACTACTATTAAGGTAGGCTTTAGTCATCTCAAGGCTCAACTGCTGCTGCCGCTGCTAAGTTGCTTCAGTCGTGTCCAACTCTGTGCGACCCCATAGACGGCAGCCCACTAGGCTCCCCTGTCCCTGGGATTCTCCAGGCAAGAATACTGGAGTGGGTTGCCATTTCCTTCTCCAATACATGAAAGTGAAAAGTGAAAGTGAAGTCGCTTAGTCCTGTCCGACTCTTCGCGACCCCATGGACTGCAGCCTACCAGGCTCCTCCATCCATGGGATTTTCCAGGCAAGAGTACTGGAGTGAGACTGGGGAAGGTTCTATTTCCAAGCTTACTCCAGTAGTTGGCATGATTCCATTCCTTGTGGGTGGTTGGACTGAGGGCTTGCAAGTACCCTTCATAAATGGAATCATATGTTAGCAGAGGTTGTCCTAGTATATGGGTCTTTCCTTGAGGCACCATGACAGCTTTCCTCATCAGAGCAAGTAGGAAGAGCTATAGAGAGGTAATAAGCAAGGTAGATGTCACTTGGTGACATCTAGATGGGAAGAGCACCCTGTCATTTGTGCTGCATTCTGTTCATTAGAGGCAGGTCACTGGATTCATCTACACTCAAGGGGAAGGGGCAATAGTATGAGATAGGGATTATTATGAGCCATTTTAGAAGCAATACTATACTGCTTCTAAAGTATACCAAGGTATACTATATACCTTGATAGCTTATAGGATTCTGGGCTTTTCCCTTAGGGTTCAATTTCTAGTTGGAACAGGTGTATTTTTTAGCTTTATACCAGTGTCTTGAAGGACTCCACCCAGGATACTGGGGGCTTCCCAGGTGGCACAATGGTGAAGAATCTACCTGCCAATGCAGGAGACGTCAGAGATGAGGGTTTAATTCCTGGGTTAGGAAGATCCCTTCAAGTAGGAAATGACAACCCGCTCCATTATTCTTGCCTTGAGAATTCCATGGACAGAGGAGCCTGGAGGGCTACAGTCCATAGGTCACAGCTCCCTTCCCATCCAGGCTGCCACATAACATTGAGCAGAGTTCCATGTACTATACAGTAGGTCCTTGCTGGTTTTATGCATTTTAAATGTAGCAGTGTGTACATGTCCATCCCAAACACCTTAACTATGCCTTCCCCCAGCAACCATAAATTAATTCTCTAAGTTTGTGAGTCTGTTTCTGTTCTGCAAGTAACTTCGTGTCATTTTTTAGATGGCCACATATAAGGGATGTCATATGATATTTATCCTTCTCTCTGACTTCACTCAGTATGACAGTCTTTAAGTCTATCCATGTTGCAGCAAAGGCATTATTTCATTCTTTTTAATGGCTGAGTAATATTCCACTCATAATATTCCATTATAATCATACCTTCATCCTACCTCTAACTCTTGGCAACCACTGATCTGTTCTTTGTCACTCTACTTTTATTTTTTTGAAATTGTCATATAAATATAATCATACAGTATGTAACTTTTGGAGACTGGCCAGTGATGTCAAACATCTTTTCATGTATTTATTTCCAGTCAATATAACCTCTTTGGTGAAGTGTCTATTTTTTGCCTCATTTTAAATTGGGTCATTTGTTTTCTTACAGTTGAATTTTAAGTGTTCTGTATGTGTTTGGATACAAGCCCGTGGTTGGATATTATGATTTGCACACATTTTCTTCCAGTATGTAGCTTGTCTTTTCATTTTCTTAACAATGTCTTTCACAGAGTATAAGTTTTCAATTTTAGTAAAGTTCAATTTATCAGGTTTTTTTTCTTTTATGAAATGTGATTTAGATATCATGTCCAAAACCTTTTGCACAAAGTTTATTTTTAAATGTTTTGTATTTTACATTTAGATCTGTGATACATTTTGAGTTAAGTTTTGTATATAAGGTTTGAGGTTTCAGATTGAGGTTGTTTTTTCCGTACAGCTTACAACTGTTCCAACACTTTGTTGGAAATTCTGTCTTATCTGTGTCGAGTGGCCTTTCCGTCTTTGTCAAATATCACTTGGCTTAGAATAGGCAAAGCTATAGAGACAGAAGATAGATTAGTGGTTGCCAGGGACCAGGGAAAGGAATGAATAGAGTGACAGCTAATAAGTATGAAGTTTCTTTTTGGGTTGGTGAAAATGTTCTGGAATTGGATAGTGGTGGTGAATACACAACTTTGTGAATATACTACAAACCACTGAATTGTATGCTTTAAAATACAGTATGTGGATTATACTTGCATTTTTAAAAAGCTGAAAATTTAATTGAACTATTTGTGTACATCTGTTTATGCACTCTATTGTATTTCATTTATTTGTAATATGACTATCCCTTTGCTGATAGCACACTGGCTTGATTATTGTAACTATATAGTATTAAGTCTTAAATTCATGTATTGTGATTCCTCCAACTTTATTACTGTTTTTCAAAACTATTTTAGATATTGTAGTTCCTTTCAGTTCAGTTCAGTTGCTCAGTCGTGTCCGACTCTTTGCGACCCCATGAATTGCAGCACACCAGGCCTCCCTGTCCATCACCAACTCCCGGAGTTCACCCAAACCCATGTCCATCGAGTCAGTGATGCCATCCAGCCATCTCATCCTCTGTTGCCCCCTTCTCCTCCTGCCCCCAATCCCTCCCAGGATCAGAGTCTTTTCCAGTGAGTCAACTCTTCGCATGAGGTGGCCAAAGTATTGGAGTTTCAGCTTTAGCATCATTCCTTCCAAAGAACACCCAGGACTGATCTACCTTTCCACATAAATTTTAGAATCAGCATGTCTATGTAATGGCTTTTCCTTGAATTTCAGTTGGAATATTGTTAAATATATTGATCAGTTTGAGCAGCTTTTTTTTTAATGTCCTTTTTCAGGTTGAGAAAATTCCATTCTACTCCTAGTTTACTAAGAGTTTATATCATGTATGACTTGAATTTTGTCAAATGCTTCTCCTGCATTAAATAATAATTATGTTGTTTTCTGTTTTAGACTGTTAATCTGATTAATTTTATGAATTGATTTTTGAATATTAAACAAATCTTACTTCCCCAGAGTAAACCATGTCGCTGAAGTGTAATGCTTATTATGTATTTCTGGATTTAATTTACTAATATTTTATTGAGAATTTTTGTGTCTATGTATATGGACAGGGAGGCCTGGCATGCTGTGGTTCATGGGGTCGCAAAGAGTCGAACATGAGTAACTGAACTGAACTGATAGATGTTCATGGGGAAGATTGGTTTTTCTTGCATTGTCTTTTATTGTTTTTTTTTTTAAATCATTTTTATAGTTTCCACACTAGGCATTACTATTTTCTTCTCCAGCTTTATGACTGTTTTCATATCAGGCTAATGCTGTCTTCATAAAATGAATTGGGATATATTTCTTACCCTTCTATTTCTGGAAGAGATTGTATAGATCTTTTTTTTTTTTAACATTTGATAGAATTTGGCAGTGGAAAAATCTCTGTAATTCTTTTGTGGGAAGGTTTTGAATTATGGGTTCAGTTTTTTTAACAGGACAATTCAGACTTTTCCTTTCATCTTGGGTGAATTGTTAGGTTTGCAGTTTTTGAGAAATTGATCCATTGTTGTCCAGGTTATGTGTGCAGTATTGATCTTTTATACTTTTTAATGTTTGTAGAGTCTATAATGATAAGTCCTGTTATACAAGTTTTTAATGTTTTAATTTTCCCTCCAATCAGGGCTTTAGCTACATCCCACCAAATTTTGTTGTGTTTAAATTTTTATTCAAGTAAAATATATTCTAATTTACCTAAAGACTTTTTCTTTAATCTGTGGATTATTTAGAATAGTCTTTGTCAAACTTTTTTTTAAAAAGTCCAAGTAGTAAATATGATAAGACCTGAGTCTATACTCAGTTGTAGTTACTTAAATCTGCTCTAGTAGTACAAAAACAGCCGTAGGCAACACATAAATGAATGGGCATGGCATTATTCCTATAAAATTTTACTTACCACAAACAATCACCCAGCTTTGGTATTTTTGTTTAATTTCCAAATGTTTGTAAGAGTTTTCTATTATCTTGCTGCCATTGATTTTTAGCTTAATTTCATTAATATTCTGTATGTGATTTTATTTAACTTTGTTAAGGTTTATTTTGTGACCTAGGATATGACACGTCTGTCTTGGTTCCATGTGCACTTGGAAAGAATGTGTATTCTGATTTTGTTGGAGTGTTATATAAATGTACATTAGTTTCAGTTGGTTGATGGTTACTTTCTGATTCAGTTCTCTTTCATCAAATGAATGTCTTAAAATGCAATTCAATTCTGACGCTAACTGCTTGGAGTTAATGACATCATACAGGCTAAGGGGCTCAGTTCCACAAGACTGCCCCCCCATTCAGACTCTAGCTTGAAGTATATCTTCTAGTCCTGAGTATCCTCAAGCCATTCATACTTTGCCTGGCTGGCAGTGAATTTGGTGTATCTTACAAGTTCAGTAATTTGCTAGAACAACTCACAGAACTCATAAAAGTTCTATACTTAGGATTGTGCCATGTGCTCAGTCGTGTCCAACTCTTTGTGACCCCATGGACTGTAGCCCGCCAGGCAGAATATTGGAATAGGTTGCCATCCTCTAGAGGGTCTTACCGACCCAGGGATCAAACCCAAGTCCCCTGTGTCTCCTGCATTACAGGCAGATTCTTTACCTGCTGGAGCTGTCGGGGAAGCCCCTATACTTAGTATTACCATTATATTATAAAGAATAAAAATGAACAACCAGATGAACAGGTACATAGGGCCAGTTTGTAAGGATTCTAAGCACAAGAACGTCTATCCTTGTGGAATCAGGGTACACCACCCTCTCGGTACATCAATATGTTCACCAACCAGGAATCTCCCTGAGGCTTGTTTCTCAGTGTTTTTAATATCAAGATTTCATTAGATAGACATGAGAAATGAAATCATTGTCCATGTAATTGAGTTCACATCTCCAGGCCCACTCTCCCTAGAGGTTGGAGATTAGAGATTGGGCCAAACGTTTAAACCCTCTAATCACGTGTTTGGTCTACCTGATGACCAACCCTAATCTGAATTGATCTAAGAGTCCCTTCAGAAGTCCCCTCATTAGCGTAACAGGCATTCTTGTCATTTAGTAAATGCCAAGCTCTGTGAAGGAGCTGGAAATAAAGGTTTATAGACCAAATATAAAGACCCAATATGTTTTTATTATACCATAGTAGTGTTGTTCAGTTCTCTTCACATATCTTGCTGGTATTTTTATCTGTTTTATTTCTTTTGAGGCAGGAGTGATGAAGTCTCTAATTATGAGTTTGTCTGTTTCTTCACCTTGTTCATGTGATTCATGTATTTTGATGCTGTTTTTAGATGCATGCACATTTATAGTTTCTTTGTAAACTGGCCTTCTGTGATTATGTGATGTCCCTCTTTATCTCTGGGGATTTTCTTTGCTCTGAAGTCTACATTGTCTGATAGTAATATAAACAGTTCTGACTTAATGGTTCAATTTGCAATTTTTCAACTTTACACTGGTATGAAAGTGATATGGATTGAGTAGAAACCAATCATGATGAACACATTTACAGCCATTCTGTTCTTATAGAGCCATTCTGTTTTTCACTTCCAATAATGCATTCAGCAAATTACATGAGATATTCAACATTTCATTACGAAATAGACTTGTTAGATTATTTTGCTTGATTGTAGGCTAATTAAAGTGTACTAAGTACTTTTAAGGTAGGTTCGGCTAAGCTTCAATGTTTGGTACATTAGGTGTTTTAAATGCATTTTGACTTACAGTATTTTCAACTTAATGATGGGATACCCCATCTATCATAAATCAAGGAAGATTTGTATAGGTTCTCCAGCTTTATGTGTGGTATATCTTTCCCCATTCTTTTGCCTTTTAAATTCATAAATAAGTTTATAATGATACTTATATAATAAAAGCAAAACTCATGAAACTCAAAAGTTCTCAAATTGAAATATAATAATAATTTAAAAACCAATATAGACTGACAGAGAAGAATTTTAAAGATGTAGTAAACAGTTGAATATCAAATAGACAGCCTTACTTCTAAATTCTGTTTTGTTACATTAAATTATATTTGAACAGGAGGTCCCATACTGGAAATTCTGGAAACTGGTACATTACATTTTTATGTCATTAAAGTTAGTGATGTATTACCATGTTGTAGCTACTGCTGCCTTAATATGAAGTCATGTTCAATATATTTTGAAGTGAAATAGCTGTAAGTTAATCTATTCTGCCAGGCTACAAAAATGTCACCAAAATTTTGCTGATGCATGCTAATGTGTCAAGACTGAACTGTTTAGAGGGTAAAGAGAACTGGAGCAAAAATGAGCATAGGTTTGTTTTTAGCCTAAGTTTTCTGTTATTTTTGAAGTGAGTTTCTTGTAGAAATCATACTCATCTTCATAATCTCTGTCTTTTCAGTTGTGTGTTTAGGCCATTTCTATTTAAGGTAATTACAGGTATATTTGAGTTTAGCCCTAAGCATTTTATTATTTTTGTCTTATGTTTGTGGTCTCTGTTTTTGTTCTCCTGTTTCTCCTTTCTTAGCTTTTTTTGAATTATCCTAACATGTTTTGGTTTTCCACTGTATATTTCATCTCTTTTACTTTTTGTTAAATCTTTTTTATATAGTTTTTTTTTAATGGTTCTTCTAGGGTTTCAATATACCTACTTAATTTCCACAATCTACTAGAATTATTATATCACCACTTCAAGTAGAGTACAGAAGCCTAATCACTGTCATATAAGTCTCTTTACCATTCTGTCTTTTCATTGTGATTGTCTCGTTCAGTTCAGTTCAGTCGCTCAGTCATGTCCGACTCTTTGTGAGCCTATGGACCACAGCACGCCACGCCTCCCTGTCCATCACCAACTCCCGGAGCCTACCCAATCTCATGTCCATTGAGTCGGTGATGCCATCTAATGATTCATCCTCTGTCATCCCCTTCTTCTCCTGCCTTCAATCTTTCCCAACATCAGGGTCTTCTCAAATGAGTCAGCTCTTCGCATCAGGTGGCCAAAGTATTGGAGTTTCAGCTTCAACATCAGTCCTTCCAATGAACACCCAGGATTGATCTCCTTTAGGATGGACTGGTTGGATCTCCTTGCAGTCCAAGGGACTCTCAAGAGTCTTCTCCAACACCACAGTTCAAAAGCATCAATTCTTCGGCACTCAGCTTTCTTTATAGTCCCAACTCTCACATGCATACATGACTACTGGAAAAACCATAGCCTTGACTAGACGGACCTTTGTTGGCAAAGTAATGTTTCTGCTTTTTAATATGCTCTCTAGGTTGGTCATAACTTTCTTTCAAAAGAGTAAGCACTTTTAATTTCTTGGCTGCAGTCACCATCTGCAGTGATTTTGGAGGCCCCCCCCAAAATAAAGTCAGCCACTGTTTCCACTGTTTCCCCATATATTTGCCATGAAATGATGGGACCAGATGCGATGATCTTAGTTTTCTGAATCTTGAGCTTAAGCCACTTTTTCACTCTCCTCTTTCACTTTCATCATGAGTCTGTTTAGTTCTTATTCACTTGCTGCCACAAGGGTGGTGGCATCTGCATATCTGAGGTTATTGAGATTTCTCCCAGCAATCTTGATGCCAGCTTGTGCTTCATCCAGCCCAAGCACATCATGTACTCTGCATATGTTACATAAGCAGGGTGACAGTGTACAGCCTTGACGTACTCTTTTTCCTATTTGGAACCAGTCTGTTGTTCCATGTCCAGTTCTAACTGTTGCTTCCTGACCTGCATACAGATTTCTCAAGAGGCAGGTCAGGTGGTCTTGTATTCCCATCTCTTTCAGAATTTTCCACAGTTTATTGTGATCCACACAGTCAAAGGCTTTGGCATAGTCAATCAAGCAGAAATAGATGTTTTTCTGGAACTCTCTTGCTTTTTTGATGATCCAGCGGATGTTGACAATTTGATCTCTGGTTCCTCTGCCTTTTCTAAAACCAGCTTGAATATCTGGAAGTTCATGGTTCACATGTTGTTGAAGCCTGGCTTGGAGAATTTTGAGTATTACCTTACTAGTGTGTGAGATGAGTGCAATTGTGCAGTAGTTTGAGCATTTTGGGGGATTACCTTTCTTTGGGATCGGAGTGAAAACTGACCTTTTCCAGTCCTATGGCCACTGCTGAGTTTTCCAAATTTGCTGGCATATTGAGTGCAGCACTTTCACAGCATCATCTTTTAGGATTTGAAATAGCTCAACTGGAATTCCATCACCTCCACTAGCATTATCTTGTTAGTGTTATCTGTATACATTGAAAATTGTTTTAGATAGTGTTAGAATTTTAGCTCTTGGTTTTCAAGCATCGTTTTTTAAATTAAGAGGAGATTAGTCTATTGTATTTACCTAGATTTCTGTTTTTCTTCATTCATTCCTATTAGTCCAAGTTCCCCTCTGTCATATATTTTTTTTCTCTGAAGAAATTTCTTTGGTGATCCTTTCACAGCAGCTCTGCTGACAATACATAACCTTAATTTTCATTTATCTAAGAGTGTCCTTATCCCTGAAGGATATTTTCTCTGGGCATAGAATTCTCGTTGACAGTGCTTTTTTACTTTAAGTACTTTAAAAATGTTTTTCTGTTTCTTGTTGACCTCCATGTTTTGTTATGAGAAAGTCACAGTCAATTGAATTACTGTTCCCAGTAAGTAATATGTCATTTTTCTCTGGCTGTTTTTAAAAAACTGTTTGTTTATGGCAACGTGGAGTCTTACTTGCCAGTCAGAATCTTTTGCTGCAGCACACAGATTCTGTGGCTGTGGCCCATGGCCTCAGTAGTTGCAGTTGCACGGCCTTAGTTGAGTTGCACAGGCTCAGTAGTTGTGGTGTGCAGGCTTAGTTGCCCTGTGGTATGTGGAATATTAGTTCCCCACCCAGGGATCAAATCCAGGTTCTCTGTACTGGAAGATGGATTCTTAACCACTGGATCATTAGGGAAATAGTTTTTCTTTGTGTTTAATTTTCAGCAGTTTGGTTTTGATGTGTTTGGAAATGGATTATTTTGTGCCTATCCTGTTTAATTAAAGTTCTTCAGTCTATTGTTTTATGTCTTTCATGAAACCTTTGAGAGGTTATTTTAGCCATTGTTGTAGATTTTTGTTTTCTGCCTTGCAATATACCTATGAAAAGTGAAAGTCACACAGTTGCATCTGACCCTGTGATCCCATGGACTGTGGCCTGCCAGGCTCCTCTGTCCATGGAATTCTCCAGGCAGGAGTACTTGAGTGGGCTGCCATTTCTTTCTCCAGGGGATCTTCCTGACCCAGGGATCAAGCCTGGGTCTCCTGCATTGCAGGCAGATTCTTTACCAACTAAGCTACTAGGGAAGCTCTATAATAGGTTTTAAATAACAGAATTGATATAATTTCTAACAGCAGAACTACTAAATGTAGTTTTAAGATTTCTTTATAATTCTTTTTTTTACTTAAGATATATCTGATTAGGAATTATGCAATCAAAATAAAGCCCCTTGAATTTTCTGTGTGATAATGCCACATACTTGATATGCAGAGGGTTCTTGGTTTATTTTTAATTTTTAGAGATTGTACTCCTTTCATTTTTAGTATTTTTTTCTCTTGATTTACCATCTTTTGTCTTGAACAAAGAAGTCACCACTCAGTGTCTGAACAAAATGCTATATTTATTGCTCTCATTCAGAGGAGATCTGTGAAACTTAGAGTTCAGGGATTGGTGAAGTGGGACTGTTTAGGAAGTGGTTGAACTTTTGATAAATGTGGTTATGAAATGTGGTAAGTTGGTTGACCTTCTGAAGTGTGGTTACTAGTTTGAAGCTGTCATTGATAAGACTGGGATGAGTTTAAACCAGGTTCTGATGATTACTTTTTGCTCCTGTTCAGTTGCTAAGTCGAGTCCGACTCTTTACAACCCCATGGACTGCAGCACTCCAGGCTTCCCTGTCCTTCACTATCTCCTGGAATTTACTCAGACTCATGTCCGTTGGGTCAGTAATGCTAGCCAACCATTTCATCCTCTGATGCCCTCTTCTCCTCCAGCCCTCAGTCTTTCCCAGCATCAGGGTCTTTTCACTGAGTTGGCTCTTTGTATCAAGTGGCCAGAGTACTTGTTGCTATGGTACTTTGTTGAATTTGGAGTATAGGAATTTTTTTCTCGCATGTAAAACAACGATTTTCATTCCAGAATCTAAACTGTATCACAAAGTACATTCTTAGAAGTCTTAACTTCTATCTGTATCCTCTCCATCATATTTTCTCCTTCTGGGAAAGGTTGGCAAACAGTGACCTGCAGGCCACATTTAACCACCTGTCTCTTTTTGTAAATGAATTTTTGTTGGAACACATAGTGTTTTGTTTATGTATTGTCTATGTCTTCTTTTGTGCTAAAACGGCCAAGCTGAGTAGCTATGACAGAGATTATATGGCTTGTAAAACTGAAATATTTATTATTTGTCCCTTTACTGAAAAAAATTTACTGATCTCTGCTATCATTTGTATCACTTTTTGGCTTTTCCTTCCTTTTAAAAAAAATGAAAGCAAATATGTTAATATACTTAACATTTACCCTTCTTATACATAAAAGGTAGTATACGGTAAACACATCACTGCATCTTATTTTTTTTTCACTTAACAATTTATCCTGAAAGTCACTCTGTGTCAGTATATCTGTTATTCCTGGGCTAGTACTCCATTACCTGAGTGAACCATTTTATATTCAACCAATATGGACTGTTAGTTTTCCCCTGGGGCTTTTGTAATTGCAAATAATGTTATAGTGAAAAGGCTTATGAAGAATTCATTTCACATATTTTCACCATTGGACCTTGAAAATAGGTTCCCTGAAGTGGAATTGCTGGAGTGCATGCTAAATCGCTTCAGTCGTGTGCGATTCTTTGCTACTCCATGGACTGTAGCCCACTAGGCTCCCCTGTCCATGGGATTCTCCAGGCAAGAATACTGGAGTGGGTTGCCATGCTCTCCTCCAGGGGATCTTCCCGACCCAGGGATCAAACCTGCATCACTTATGTCTCCTGCATTGGTAGGTGGGTTCTTTACCACTAGCACCACCTGGGAAGCCCTGCTAGATTGGAGTTTAAATGTAAATTATCTTATTATGCTGAATATTACCGGATTCTCATCTAGGGGGCCCATAGTTTTGTGTGTGTGTGTGTGTGGTTTTTTTTTTTTTTTTTTACTGTGATAAGGAACACACAACAAAATTTACCATCCTCATCATTTTTAAGTATGAACTCGGTTGTGTTAAGTGTATTTATTAGTGTTTCAAAATAGATTTCTAAAAGTTCTTTATCTTGCAAAGCTAAAATTCTATACCTATTTAACAACAGTACCCTTTTCCCCCCTCTCTCCACTTGCCCCTAGTAACCACCATTCTTCTATTTTCATGAGTTTGACTACTCTGGATATCTCATATAAATGGAATTATAAACGTATTTGTCGTTTGGTGACTGGCTTTATCACTCAGCCATGTTGCAGTATGTGATAGGATTTCTTTTTTTAAGACTTAATAGTATTACATTGTATGTATCAGTTCAGTTCAGTTCAGTCGCTCAGTCGTGTCCGACTCTTTGCGACCCCATGAATCGCAGTGCGCCAGGCCTCCCTGTCCATCACCAACTCCTGGAGTTCACTCAGACTCACGTCCATCGGGTCAGTGATGCCATCCAGCCATCTCATCCTCTGTTGTCCCCTTCTCCTGCCCCCAGTCCCTCCCAGCATCAGAGTCTTTTCCAATGAGTCAACTCTTCGCATGAGGTGGCCAAAGTACTGGAGTTTCAGCTTTAGCATCATTCCTTCCAAAGAAATCCTAGGGCTGATCCCCTTCAGATTGTATCTATACTACACATATTCTTTATCCATACATCTGTAGATGTATGTGTGGGCTGCTTCCACCTTATGGCTATTGTGAATAATGCTGCTATGGGCTTGAGTGCACAAATATATTTGTCTGAGTCCTTGCTTTCAATTTTGGGGGTATATACCCTGAAGTGGAATTGCTAAATCATATGGGAATTGACTGCTTAATTTTTTAACGACTCCCAAACTATTTTTCATAGTGGCTGCATCATTTTATTTCCTCACTCACAGTGTGCAGGTGTTCCAGTTTCTCCACATCCTTGTCACCACTTGACATTTTCCTTTAATGGTAGCCATTGTAGTGGGTATGAGGCAATTTTTCATGTGGTTTTGATTTGTAGTTTTGTAATGATTATAGAGATTTTGAGCAATTTTTTTCATGTGCTTTTTGGCTATTTGTATATATTTTTGGAGAAATATTTATTCAGGCCTTTTGCCTGGTTTTAAATTGAATTATTGACTTTCATTTTGTTGAATTATTCTTTATACATTCTGGGTACTAGCCACATATTAGATATATAGTTTGCAGTTATTTCCCACAATTTCGTAGGTTGCCTTTTGGCATATAAAATTTAAAAAATTTTGATGGATTCCAATTTATCTATTTTCTTCAGTTTGTTGTGCTTTAGTTGTCATATCTAAGAAATCATTGCTTAATCCAAGGCCAGTGAAGACTTCTGCCAGTGTTTTCTTCCAAGAGTTTTATAGTTTTAGCATCTATATTTAGGTCTTTGATCCATTTTGAGTTAACTTTTATGTATAATGTTAGGTAGGGGTACAAATTCATTCTTCTTGCATGTGAGTATGTACTTGTCTCAGCTCCATTTGTTAAAATGAATTCTAGATCTTTTTAATCTGTGCATCTTCTGTTTTTTACTTTTAATATATAATATGGCAGATATACTGAGAAATAGTATAATGGATTTACATGTACCCATCACACAAAGTTTATGAAAATGCTGTTATTTTTATGTCATTTGATCCTCTGTCCCCTGTACAACTCCTTTCCCCTTAGAGTGTTTTAAGGCAAATCTAAGAGCTTTTATCACTTTGTTTCCCTCGTGGCTCAGATGGTAAAGAATCTGCATGCCATGCAGGAGACTCAGGTTTGATCCCTGGCTTGAGAAGATCCCCTGGAGAAGGGAAATGGGTACCCACTCAAGTATTCTTGCCGGGAGAATTCCATGGACACAGAGGAGCCTATTGGACTACAGTCCACGGGGTCTCAGAGTCGGACTTTTTCACTTTCAGGACCTTTTATCACTTTTTGCACTGGTAGTTTATGTATCTCTTACAGAGAAAGACTTTATAAACATAACTACACTACTATTATTACACCCTACAAAATTACCAATTGTTGCTTACTCAGTACATGCTTCGGTTCAGTTCAGTTAAGTCGCTCAGTCATGTCCGACTGTTTGCGACCCCATGAATCACAGCACGCCAGGCCTCCCTGTCCATCACCAACTCCTGGAGTTCACTCAGACTCATGTCCATCGAGTCAGTGATGCCATCCAGCCATCTCATCCTCTGTCGTCCCCTTCTCCTCCTGCCCCCAATCCCCCCCAGCATCAAGGTCTTTTCCAATGAGCCAACTCTTCGCATGAGGTGGTCAAATTGCTAGCTGCTGCTTTAGGTTGATATATATATCTTATTTCTTATAGTGTGCAGTGTAAAGCTTTATTATTTTCCATGCCATTTGTTTTGGGTCATTATGTCATTTATATGGGCCATTTTGTTCTTTAGGATCTCCGTCATCATGGATTTAGCTCATTGTATCTTCATGTTGTCATTTAACATGTACCTCAATCACCCTTATTTTTGTAAACTTATCATCAAATCTAAATGTTTGACTAGATTTAAGGGTTTTTTGTTGTTTGTTTGTTTGTTTCAAGGCAAGAGACTTCATAGGTGATACTGAGAAAATTTTGTTGCATCTGTCAGGAAGCACTTCTTGTTTCATTGTCGTGGCTTTTAATGATGTTAAGGTAGACCAGTGAGTTCAACTTGATCCTTCCATATTAAAGTTCTCCATCCACTTTTTACATTATGGCTTTAGCAGCCATTGATGGTCATTGTCTACATTCATTATGTAACCAGGGATTGGAAAATGGTTATTTTCTAAATCTATAAGTTCTCTTGCATTTATTAGCTGTGACTGTTCTCTAAGGAAAAGTCACCCTCATCATCTTTTTGCCTCCCCAAAATACTGTTCATACTAGAAAGGCAGGATAAATGTTTTATTCTGTTTATTTGCCAATTATTAGAATAACGAGTTGTGCCCACACAATCTTGAAAATCGACCTCTAATATTCTTTTTTCTTTTTTGAGTGTCATTGTGAACTCATGGGTGTATGTATATATATATTTATATTTATATTTTTGATGTTTTTCAATCATTGTATTCTTGTATATGCTCAAATTGTTTCATCTTTGACAAATGAGAATTCCTTCCCTTGTCTCTGTTTTCCTTTTGATTTGCTAATACTGGTGGTGTTAACATTTTTGCTTTCTTATTTCATGAGATGCACCAGGTTGATTGTGCATAATTTCCTGTGCCAGACCTAGAATAAGCCATTTTTCCAAGGAGCCCTGATTTCTTTCAGTGGGATATGATGTTTAGAATTCACAATCTGAAGGCAGGGGTTCTTATTGCTACTGAGTTATCATTGATTTTAGGTCTTCTCAGGTCAATGCTTATGTCAAATCTTCTACCGTAATCTGTCTGATACTTGTTATGTAGTTGATTCCTAGCGGCATTTCTTAGGAACAATATTATTTTGGTTCTGTGTGTTCATAACTGCTTCCCTTAGCCTTGAAGTTTACTTTCGCAGGGTAGACCATGCTTGGCTCACATTTCCTTGGATACTTAAGTATGTAATAAGCTGTTTGTGCTGATGTCTGTTCTCAGCCTGATTTTTCCCCCTTATGTGTAATTTGGACTTTCTGCACCTGTGTCCAGTGAATTTTTTTTCCCAATTGAAATTCAGTAGTTTTACTAGACTGTATTTTGACATTGGGTTTAATAAACAGCCCTTTTCTGTGGCTCATGTTTATTTCCTATGCATTTTAAGTGCATTATTAATATTAAAATTTTATGAGCTCTGGTGATGTTAAGATCTATCTTGCAACTTATTAAACTGTAAGCTGTTGTAAATTAGGTATTTTTTTCTTAGTAAAAGGTTGGACTAAGGGTAGCAGTCTGAGTCAACTGCCATTAACACCATGCTTGCCCTATAGTTTAGCAATCTCAGTTATTGTAAGTTATATTTGTGTAGTAATATTCAGTTCAGTCACTCAGTCATGTCTGACTCTATGCAACCCCATGGGCTGCAGCACTCCAGGCTTCCCTATCCATTACCAACTCCCAGGGCTTACTCAAACTCATGTCCATCAAGTCAGTGATGCCATCCAACCATCTCACCTTTGTCATCCGCTTCTTCTCCCACCCTCAATCTTTCCCAGCATCAGGGTCTTTTCCAGTGAGTCAGCTCTTCACATCAGATGGCCAGAGTATTGGAGCTTCAGCTTCAACATCAGTCCTTGCAATGAATATTCAGGATTAATTTCCTGTAGGATTGGCTGATTGGATCTCCTTGCTGTCTAAGGGACTCTCAACAGTATTAGCATGGTGCAAAAGTAGTTGCGGTTTTGCATTGTTGATCTTTGTTGTTTGATTTTGAGATACCTTCTTAAATGTAATTATGCTATACCTCATTTTAATGTGCATTTCTTACATTATGTTTTTGCTAATGATTTATTCAGTTCAGTTCAGTAGTTCAGTCCTGTCCGACTCTTAGTGCCTCCATGAGCTGCAGCATGCCAGCCCTCCCTGTCCAATACCAAATCCCAGAGCCCACCCAAACTCATGTCCATTGAGTTGGTGATGCCATCCAACCATCTCATCCTCTGTCATCCCCTTCTCCTCCTGCCCTCAATCTTTCCCAGCATCAAGGTCTTTTCAAATGAATCAGCTCTTCGCATCATGTGGCCAAAGTACTGGAGTTTCAGCTTCAACATCAGACCTTCGAGTAAACACCCAGGACTGATCTCTTTTAGGATGGACTGGTTGGATCTCCTTGCAGTCCAAGGGACTCTCAAGAATCTTCTCCAACACCACAGTTCAAAAGCATCAATTTTTCGGCACTCAGCTTTCTTTATAGTCCCAACTCTCACAGCCATACATGACCACTGGAAAAACCATAGCCTTGACTAGACGGACCTTTGTTGGCAAAGTAATGTCTCTGCTTTTGAATATGCTATCTAGGTTGGTCATAACTTTTCTTCCAAGGAGTAAGTGTCTTTTAATTTCATGGCTGCAGTCACCATCTGCAGTGATTTTGGAGCCCAGAAAAATAAAAGTCAGCCACTGTTTCCCCATCTATTTCCCATGAAGTTATGGGACTGGATGCCAGGATCTTAGTTTTCTGAATCTTGAGCTTAAGCCAACTTTTTCACTCTCCTCTTTCACTTTCATCAAGAGACTCTTTAGTTCCTCTTCACTTTCTGCCATAAGGGTGGTGTCATCTGCATATCTGAGGTTATTGATATTTCTCCCGGCAGTCTTGATGCCAGCTTGTGCTTCATCCAGCCCAGCGTTTCTCATGATATACTCTGCATATAAGTTAGATAAGCAGGGTGACAATATACAGCCTTGACGTACTCCTTTTCCTATTTGGAACAAGTCTGTTGCACCATGTCCAGTTCTAACTGTTGCTTCCTGACCTGCATACAGATTTTTCAAGAGGCAGGTCAGGTGGTCTGGTATTCCCATCTCTTTCAGAATTTTCCACAGTTTATTGTGATCCACACAGTCAAAGGCTTTGGCACAGTCAATAAAGCAGAAATAGATGTTTTTCTGGAACTCTGTTGCGTTTTCCATCATCCAGCAGATGTTGGCAATTTGATCTCTGGTTCCTTTGCCTTTTCTAAAACCAGCTTGAACATCTGGAAGTTCATGGTTCACATATTGCTGCAGCCTGGCTTGGAGAATTTTGAGCATTACTTTACTACAAGCGTAAGATGAGTGCAATTGTGCGGTAATTTGAGCATTCTTTGGCATTACATTTCTTTGAGATTGGAATGAAAACTGACCTTTTCCAGTCCTGTGGCCACTGCTGAGTTTTCCAAATTTGCTGGCATATTGAGTGCAGCACTTTCACAGCATCATCTTTTAGAATTTGAAATAGCTCAACTGGGATTCCATCCCCTCCATTAGCTTTGTTCGTAGTGATGCTTCCTAAGGCCCACTTGACTTCACATTCCAGGATGTCTGGCTCTAGATGAGTGATCACACCATCGTGATTATCTGGGTCGTGAAGATGTTTTTTGTACAGTTCTTATGTGTATTCTTGTCACCTCTTCTTACTATCTTCTGCTTCTGTTAGGTCCATACCATTTCTCTCCTTTATTGTGCCTGTCTTTGCATGAAATGTTCCCTTGGTATCTCTAATTTTCTTGAAGAGATCTCTAGTCTTTCCCATTCTGTTCTTTTCCTCTATTTCTTTGCATTGATGGCTGAGAAAGGCTTTCTTATCTCTCCTTGCTATTCTTTGAAACTCTTCATTCAAATGGGAATATCTTTCCTTTTCTCCTTTGCTTTTCACTTCTCTTCTTTCCACAGCTATTTGTAAGGCCTCCTCAGACAGCCATTTTGCTTTTTTGCATTTCTTTTTCCTGGGGATGGTCTTGATCCCTGTCTCCTGTACAATGTCATGAACCTCTGTCCATAGTTCATCAGGCACTCTGTCAATCGGATCTAGTCCCTTAAATCTATTTCTCACTTCCACTGTATAATCATAAGGGATTTGATTTAGGTCATTCCTGAATGGTTTAGTGGTTCTCCCCACTTTCTTCAATTTAAGAGAGTTAAATGATTTATTATTTGGTGTTTATTTTGTATTTATTTTAGACTCTTTAAATGATGTTAGACAAAATGTAAATTTGAGCTGTTTTTTAATTTGTGTTCAAAATGAGTCATAGAGCAGGGTAGACAGCTCACAACATCAACAACACATTTGACCTAGCAACTGCTAATGAATGTACAGTGGTGGTTCAAGAAATTTTGCAAAGGAGACGAGAGCCTTGAAGATGAGGACGTAGTGGCTGGCCATCGGAAGTTGACGTCAATAAATTGAGAGCCATCATCAGAACTGATCCTCTTAAAATTAAGCAAGAAGTTGCTGAAGTACTCAGCATTGACCATTCTATGGTCATTTGGCATTTGAAGCAAATTATAATGGTGAAAAAGCTCAATGAGTGGGTGTCTCACGTTCATGAGCTGACTGCAAATCAAAAAAATTGTCATTTTACAGTGTCTCTGTTCTTTTATTCTACACAACAACATGAACTATTTTTCAATTGAATTGTGACGTGTGATGAATAGTGGATTTTATACTACAGCCAGCTTGGTGGTTGGTCCAAGAAACTCCAAAGCACTTCCCAAAGCCAAACTTGCACCACAGAAAGGTCATGGTCATTGTTTGGTGTCTGCTGCTTGTTTCTGATCCACTACAGCTTTCTGAATTCCAGCGAAGCCATTACATCTGAGAAGTATGTTCAACAAACTGAGGAGATGCACCGAAAACTGCAACACCTACAGCCAGTATTGGTCAACAGAATGGGCCCCGTTCTTCTCCACGATGATGCCTGACTGCACGTTGCACAATCAATGCTTCAAAAGTTGAACAAATTGGGCTACAAAGGTTTGCCTTATCTGCCATCTTCACCTGACCTCTCACCAGTGGCAACGGACTTCAGCTTCTTCAAAGTTCTCGACAACTTTTTACAGGGAAAATGCTTCCACAGCCAGTAGGAGGCAGAAAATGCTTTCCAACTGTTTGTTGATTCCTGAAGCACAGATTTTTACACTACAGGAATAAACCAACTTATTTCCCATTGACAAAAATGTGTTGATTGTAATGGATCCTATTTTGATTAAGAAAAATGTGTTTGAACCTAGATATAATGATTTAAAATTCATGATCTGAAATTAGAATTACTTTTGTACCAACAAAGAGTCCGACAGGACTGAGTGACTTCACTTTCAATATAATGCCTCTTTAATGTTTGGTTATTTCACTGGGCTCTGTAATGGAGAGGTAAGCACTTTTTTATATGCACTAAACAGATTTTAGAAGCGAGATTTGGGATTTCCCCCTTTCTAGCCAAGCCACCGAATTAATGTATAGAATTAGTAGTACTTCTGGGTGCTGGAATGTTTGTGTTAGTTAGTTAGTCCTGATATGCTGCTCCTGTTTCTTTTGTTTCAGGTTAAATGGAAACCACCCTTGGGAGCCGGATGCCTGTGTAGCCATTCTACCACATCAGTGAGTTGCAATGAGTGGAGGAGGAGAGCAGCCGGATATCCTCAGTGTTGGAATCCTGGTCAAAGAAAGATGGAAAGTAGTAAGTATACATCAGGAAAAGAGATGGGTGGGGTAGGGGGAAGGAGGAGGCTTTGGTATCTTGATAAAAGTAACATTTCATTAGGAAATAATACATATATTGCTTATATGCCTAAAGCAGTTACTTTTATTTCTTTTCCTATGATTAGGTTTTGTTTATACCCTAATTGTTCTTCTTGCTCCTTCAGTTCAGTTCAGTTCAGTCGCTCAGTCGTGTCCAACTCTTTGCGACCCCATGAATCACAGCATGCCAGGCCTCCCTGTCCATCACCAACTCCTGGAGTTCACTCAGATTCATGTCCATCGAGTCAGTGATGCCATCCAGCCATCTCATCCTCTGTTGTCCCCTTCTCCTCCCGCCCCCAATCCCTCCCAGCATCTTGCTCCTTATAGTAATAAATTTTCCTAACCTCTAATAGCTACTATTGAGTAAGGTAAATAGAAGTATACTTAGGGAAAGAACAATTGAAAAAACTTCAGTGTAATGCCCTTTTTATTTTTTAACATTTTATTAAGGAAAATTGTTAAGTGTATGTTAAAATAGCATGACTGTTATAAAGAACCTCCAGGTACCCATGCCTCAGCTTAAACAGTTATAGATTGATAGTCAGTTTTGCTTCATCTCTTTAACCTCTCTCCTAAAATATTTTTAAATTGTTCTTTCTTATTTTTTTAATTATGAAAATATGATAACACATTTACAGGAGACATGGAAAATACAGAGCAAAGTTACATATGGTCCCAGTATATATTACAGTCATTTGTTTTAAGTAGATAAATTAAGATTCTTAGTTGGAGTTTCAATATCAAACTCTCAGAAATTAATAGGATGACTGTACAGAGAAGTAGAATATAGTATACCTTAAAAACACTATAAACCAATTCGACACAATTAAGATTTATACAGTTTTCACACAACAGTAGGATACAAATTCTGTTGAAGTTCCCATTGACTATAAACACTGGAACATAGCCAGAGACATAAGATCAGGTGCAGAAATTTCATGGTCTTAAAGGTATAGAAATCATACAGAATCTGTTCTCTTATTTCTGTGGATTTATTTTTGATAGTGATCACTATCAAGAGAGATTTGAAAATAACCCACATATTTTCAAGTACAGTGTGACATTTACCAAGAGAGCACTTTAACTTAGCCTTTGAAAGCCTCAATAAAGTTAGAAGACTGAAAAACATAGAAGGTGATTGCAGAGAAGAAAGCATTTAAATGAGAAATTAATATCAAAGATACTTTTAAAAATCCCATGTATTTGGAAATTAAATATCCACTTTTAAATGAGGGGTATATCTAAGAAGCCATAACATGGAAAATTAGAAATATTTGTAATAGAATAAAAATGAAATAACAATTTACCAGAATCTGTTGCATGCAGCTGAAGCTGCTAAATGCAGTTAAATATAATGTTAAATAAGGTATGAAAACAAATAATGGACACGAGCATAAAATTTTGTGAAGATTTGAACAAAATCTGTACTTTAGTTAATAATACTGTATCACTTGTTAACTTCCTGTGTTTTTTTAACAGCATAATATTTCTTAATATTCTCAGAATTAGATTAGAAGTTTCAAGCCTCATTCACATTTTTTTAACACTAAGATAATAAACTTTCTAGACTTATAGCAGTAATACTAGATGCCAAAATATATGGAACTATATCAAAATTTTGAGTGAATATAAATTAGAAATCTAGCATTCTATCATACTGAGTCAGACAAGTGGAATCAAAATGTCATGAATTTTTTAGCTAGGCAAAAATTCATAAGTCTTCTAAAATATATGTATTATACATACTCTATATAGATTTATATATGTATATACAAAAGCTTTTCTACTATACTTTGCTTGAGAAAGAACATCAAAAAAAACAGGGAGTGATGGAGAAATGGGAAAACATACCAAATGAAATGGGAGCACTGAATATGAAATAGAAAAACTGAAACAAACTAGATAAAAGTAAAAGATCATCATAGAGTCCAGTTTTTGTTTTTGTTTTTTAAATATTTTTAATGACTGGGACAGACCTAAAACCGCAGCTTCTGGAAGAACCATTTGTTCTTGCCAGTGTTGTTTGTGTCTCTCCTCAAACTTGACCTTTGCCTCTCATGGAGCCCTGCATTTGAGAGCGGATCTCTGAAGACATCCTTGTTGACAACAGTTTTGTCCAAGGGGATATTCGAAGAGTACCTTGTCGTAATGAGGTGACTATAATTAGAAACTTTCACAAAAGACTTGATCTTTGACCTCTTGGTGATTTTCTTCTTGCACATGGAAGCTCTCACTTTGCAGGGATAGCGATCAATTCCAGCCACCAGAGCATGACTGTAGGGTCAGTCTGAGGTGCCATCATCAATATTCTTCACGACGACCGCTTTGCGTCCAGAGTAGCGAAAGGCCAGGACCAGCACCACCTTCCCAGGTTTCATGAACTTGCCCATTTAGGCAGCTACCACTTGGGACTACAGCAGAAAGCAAGAAAGGGCACTTCTGCTAACCTTTCACCCCAGGAAGCATGATCTCACTTCCCAGTTGTTTTTAAACATTAAAAACAGATCTCTCCCAAAATATTTTGAAGGAAATCTTTTACCTTACTTTTCTCTATGCACATAAAATGTAATCATCACATTCAGGAAAGCAGTGTCATTAATATCATTAGATATCCTTCCAACTTTCACATTTTCCTAATTGTTTTGTAAAGTTTTTTTAACAGTTGAATCACATCCAGGTGAAGTCTGGATATTTCAGTTGTTTGACATACTTAAGTTTCCTTTAATTTCTAAGTTCCTTTTTATCTTTCTTTTTTTCTTGCAGTTTATTTTTTGAAGAAACTAGGTTATTTGCCTGTAGAATTTTCCGTAGTTTGGATTTTTTCTATTGTTTCCACATGGTGTTAATATGATTCTCTGTCTTGTGTATTTTATGTAAACTGTTGGTTATATAGACAGACTTGATTAGATCTGACTTCAGGTTTGTTTATTGAGGTAGGGGCTTCCCCCCGCCCCCCATAAAGGGTACTGTTAACTTTGGATGGGAGGCACATAATGTCTTATTGCCCATCATTTTGTTAACACTATTGATCATCATTGTCTAGGTCTGTTAATTCAAAGGGATGGCAGATTGGTGATATTCTGTCATTCCTTTATTCATTAGTTGAAGTACATCTATGAAGAGAAATTTTGCATCATTAACTATTTGATTACCCTGAGATATAGTTTGACTCGGAATACAGGATAAATGCTTGATTCTTTTTTAAATTTACCACTTTTCAAAGTAATAAATTGGTTCCATAGCATCTTCTGATGCTAATGAGAATCAAACCCCATACCCACCAGAGATGCTTAGAGGGCGCAAACATACCTTGTGTGCACCAGGACCCAGAGGCCCCACAGAGACTGAGGCATAACTGTGTTTGGATGTCTCCTGAGGAGGTCACAGAAAACTAACCAGTCTGATCACATCGACCACAGCCTTGTCTAATTCAGTGAAACTATGAGCCATACCATGTAGGGCCACCCATATGGACGGGTCATGGTGGAGAGTTCTGACAAAACACGGTTCACTGGAGAAGGGAATGGCAAACCACTTCAGTATTCTTTCTTTGAGAACCCCAAGAACAGTATGAAAAGGCAAAAAGATAGGACACTGAAAGATGAATTCCCTAGGTTGGTAGGTGCCCAATATGCTACCGGAGATCAGTGGAGAAATAAGTCCAGAAAGAATGAAGAGACAGAGCCAAAGCAAAAACAACACTCAGTTGTGGTTGTGACTGGTGATGGAAGTAAACTCCGATGCTGTAAAGAGTAATATTGTATAGGAACCTGGAATGTTAGGTCCATGAATCAAGGCAAATTGGAAGTGGTCAAACAGGAGATGGCAACAGTGAACATCGACATTTTAGCAATCAGTGAACTAAAATGGACTGGAATGGGTGAATTTAACTCAGATGACCATTATATCTACTACTGGGGGAAGAACGGAGTAGCCATCATAGTTAGCAAAAGAGTCCAGTCTTTTGGATGCAATCTCAAAAACAACAGAATGATCTCTGTTCATTTCCAAGGAAAACCATTCAGTGTCACAGTAATCCAAGTCTATGCCCTGACCAGTAATGCTGAGGAAGCTGAATTTGAACAGTTCTATGAAGACCTACAAGACCTCCTAAAAGTAACACCCGAAAAGGATGTCCTTTTCATTATAGGGGCCTGGAGTGCAACAGTAGGAAGTCAAGAAGTACCTGAAGTAATGGGCAAATTTGGCCTTGGAGTACAGAATGAAGCAGGGCAAAAGCTAACAGAGTTTTGCCAAGAGAATGCACTGGTCATAGCAAACACCGTCTTCCAACAACACAAGAGAAGACTCTATACATGGACATCATCAGATGGTCAACATTGAAAACAGATTGATTATATTCTTTGCAGCCAAAGAGAGAGAAGCTCTATATAGTCAGCAAAAAGAAGACTGGGAGCTGACTGTGGCTCAGATCATGACTCCTTATTGCCAAATTCAGACTTAAATTGAAGAAAATAAGGAAAACCGCCAAACCATTTAGGTATGACCTAAATCAAATCCCTTATGACACTTGAAGTGACAAGTTGATTAAAGGGATTAGATCTGATAGATAGAGTGCTTGAAGAACTATGGATGGAGGTTGGTGATATTGTACAGGAGGCACTGATCAAGACCATCACCAAGGAAAAGAAATGCAAAAAGGCAAAATGGTTGTCTGAGGAGGCCTTGCAAACAGCTATGAAAAGAAAAGTGAAAGGCATGGGAGAAAAGGAAAGATACACCTATTTGAATGCAGAGTTCCAAAGAATAGCAAGGAGAGATAAGAAGCCTTTCTCAGCCATCAATGCAAAGAAATAGAGGAAAACAATAGAATGGGAAAGACTAGAGATCTCTTCAAGAAAATTATAGATACCAAGGGAATATTTCATGCAAAGATGGGCTCAGTAAAGGACAGAAATAGTATAGACCTAACATAAGCAGAAGATATTAAGAAGAGGTGGCAAGAATACACATAAGAACTATACAAAAAAGATCTTCACGACCCAGATAATCACGATGGTGTGATCACCAGCCTACAGCCAGACATCCTGGAATGGGAAGTCAAGTGGGCCTTAGGAAGCATCACTACGAACAAAGCTAGTGGAGGGGATGGAATTCCAGTTGAGCTATTTCAAATCCTAAAGGATGATGCTGTGAAAGTGCTGCACTCAATATGCCAGCAAATTTGGAAGACTCAGCAGTAGCCACAGGACTGGAAAAGGTCAGCTTTCATTCTAATCCCAAAGAAAGGCAATGCCAAAGAATGCTCAAACTACTGCACAATTGCACTTATCTCACATGCTAGTAAAATAATGCTCAAAGTTCTCCAAGCCAGGCTGCAGCAGTATGTGAACCATGAACTTCCAGATGGTCAAGCTGGATTTAGAAAAGGTGGAGGAACCAGAGATCAAATTGCCAACATCCATCAGATCATGAAAAAAACAAGAGAGTTTCAGAAAAACATCTACTGCTTTATTGACTATGCCAGAGCCTTTGACTGTGTGGATCACAACAAACTGGAAAATTCTGAAAGAGATGGGAATACCAGATGACCTGACCTGCCTCCTGAGAAATCTGTATGCAGGTCAAGAAGCAACAGTTAGAACTGGACATGGAACAACAGACTGGTTCCAAATAGGAAAAGGAGTATGTCAAGGCTGTGTATTGTCACCCTGCTTATTTAACTTACATGCATAGTACATCATGAGAAATGCTGAGCTGGAAGAAGCAAAGTTAGAATCATGATTGCCGGGAGAAATATCAATAACTTCAGATATGCAGATGACACTACCCTTATGGCAGATAGCGAAGAGCCTCTTGATGAAAGTGAAAGTGGAGAGTGAAAAAGTTGGCTTAAAACTCAACATTCAGAAAACTAAGATCATGGCATCTGGTCCCATCACTTCATGGCAAATAGATGGGGAAACAATGGAAAAAGTGAAAGACTTTATTTTTCTGGACTCCAAAATTACTGCAGATGGTGACTTCATACATGAAATTAAAAGACGTTTGCTCCTTGGAAAAAAACCTATGACAAACCTAGACAATGTATTGAAAAGCAGAGACATGACTTTGCTGACAAAGGTCCGTCTAGTCAAAGCTATGGTTTTTCCAGTAGTCTTGTATGGATGTGAGAGTTGAACTATAAAGAAAGCTGAGTGCCAAAGAACTGATGCTTTTGAATTGTGGTGTTGGAGAAAACTCTTGAGAGTCCCTTGGACTGTAAGGAGATCCAACCAGTCCATCCGAAAGGAAATCAGTCCTGAATATTCATTGGAAGGACTGATGCTGAACCTGAAACTCCAATACTTTGGGCACCTGATGTGAAGAACTGACTCATTTGATAAGACCCTGATGCTGGGAAGGATTGAGGGCAGGAGGAGACAGGGACGACAGAGGAAAAGATGGTTGGATGTCATCACCGACTCGATGGACGTGAGTTTGAGTAAACTCTGGGAGTTGGTGATGGACAAGGAGGCCTGGCGTGTTCACACGACTGAGTGACTGAACTGAACTGAAAGTGAAAGTGAAGTTGCTGTCTTGTCCGACTCTTTGCGACCCCATGGACTGTAGCCCACCAGGCTCCTCCATCCATGGAATTCTCCAGGCAAGAATACTGGAGTTGGTTGCCATTTCCTTCTCCAGGGGATCTTCCCGATCCAGGGATCGAACCCAGGTCTCCCGCATTGCAGGCAGATGCTCTAACCTCTGAGCCACAAGGGAAACCCTGAAGAGAGCATCTTCTCAAAGTGACTAATGGAATTTAAAAAATTATAATT
Source organism: Budorcas taxicolor (assembly GCF_023091745.1). Lineage (NCBI taxonomy): Eukaryota > Metazoa > Chordata > Mammalia > Artiodactyla > Bovidae > Budorcas > Budorcas taxicolor. The sequence continues at coordinate 36,624,809 of NC_068919.1, read as the reverse complement.
AAGAATTCATGGATTTAAGCATATTTCATGTGTTTCAGTCTGTTGTAGTTATCATTGCTATTGATGTTCAAATTGTCTCATTTGACTAAAGGGATTTCCTTCAAGTTGTCTCCTGAGTCTTTTTAACATGATTCTTATAGTCTTTTGATGGCTTCCTTGCCCTGGACTTGGAATCTGCTCTCTTTCTTCCAGTAAAGAAGCTATTTTTCTTTTAGATATATTTAAATATGTTTTATTGCTACCTGGTCTTCTGTTAACCAAAGCTTTGTTCCACTGGCAAGTTTAGCCAAGCTATTCAATTGTTTCCATAGTCTGTCAACAGATTGCAAAACGAAGATTATTCTTCTAGAAATAAAAATTTTGTTTTTATGGTACGGTGTTTTACTTATTAGGCAAAGCAGTAGACTTTGAAATTTTTCTTGAGTAAACAGGAAAGAACCTTGTCATCATCGTGGCTGGTGCAGGGAGATTCCAGCAGTTGGTAATCTTTAAGTCAGGCATGTGTGTGCTTTGGTGAGAGCTTTGTGTTAAGTGCTGTGGTAAAGGTCGGCCGTTCTCCATTAGACATATCAAAAGGTGATAAATGCAGCTATGCCTGGCATAGTTGCTCTGTCCTGACAACGAGAGCCAATATACATGTGGGGCATGTCTGCCAAATTTGAGTGACATAGTGGCCTCTTAGTAAAAAAAAAAAAATTACAGGCTCATTGTTGAGGATGGTGTTTTGGTTATCTGTTATTCATTGAGTTGGCCAGAAGATTCATTTGGATTTTTCTGTTACAGCTTATGGAAAAACCCAAGTGAAGTTTTTGACCAATCTAGTAACAAACTGCATCAAAATTTAGAGGCTCAAAACAATCATTTATTTTTATCACAGTCTTATGGATTAGGAGTTAACTAGATGGTTTTTATTTCTTACCCATGTGGCAACTAGCAAGCTTGAGCATTCAAGGGGCCACCTCCAAATGACTTCTTTAATGCCTTGGGGTCCCTAGTTCCCTTAACCCCAAGCTGCTGGCCCATTTTCTAGGACCTCTCTTCAGGGCTGTGTTCTGTGTAGCTATTCAGTGCCTCTGAGAGGAGGGTAAATGGTGCTGAGAGAACTGGGCTCTGGTGGCCTGTCCCTCCTCCAGCCTCCTCGCAGACACATCTCAGTCTGGTTCCAGAGGAGATTTCAGTTGGTAAAAAATGTTAAGGATTTAAAACATCTTCAAATGATTGCCTTAGAATTAGAACAGATCTGGTCATTGAGAGTTATATGTGGGAAGTGAAGCTTCAGATAACTGTGTCTTTTATGATGTTTCTGATGCTGGCTGTAGACCTAATTTTAAAATTGTTTGTGGCTGAAATAAATTCAGTACTTCTTGTGGACAAAGCTGTGGGAAAAAATTTTGACATTATTTCTAAGTATTCATTCTTGGCATATACTCAGTTAACAATATTGAGATCTTTTAGCATAAAATAGGGATAGTCAATTATATATTATTTTGTAAATATCAGAGATGAATCAACTTCTAATTAGAATCTTCTATTAATTGTGTGTGTGTGTGTGTTCCTATTTTATTTCCCATGCAGTTGAGGAAGATTGGGGGTGGGGGCTTTGGAGAAATTTACGATGCCTTGGACATGCTCACCAGGGAAAATGTTGCACTGAAGGTGGAATCAGCTCAACAACCAAAGCAAGTTCTGAAAATGGAGGTTGCTGTATTGAAAAAACTACAAGGTAAGCTGCTTTGTATGATATACCAAACAATTTATTATTATCTTTGAACATCAAGTTACATTCTTTATCAGTTGAATAGTCTGGTGTCAACTAAGTGTAACCATGCTGAACATTTTTCTCTTGGACATTTTATTGCTAGCTAGTAATTGTAGATATACTGATTGCTTAGAATAGTTAGATTTTGGGAATTTCTTTTCATGGTGAGTAAGGATAAGAGGGAGTGAATTACCTGAAACATTCTGCATTAGTGTTTGCATAATGTTTGTTATGGTAAAATTTACCTTTTTAAAAAATAAACATAAACACCTCTGAGTTGTTTCTTCTTGTGTTTTTGGATGTTAAACATGATTTAATCACATTAAGAAAGCTGCCTTCAAATCACACTGAAGGGTGAATAAAAAATAATAATATTTGTTGCATGTTGATTTCATTAGCTTCAATTTCATCAAATAACTCCTTTCTGGCCCTGGCCATCATTTTTGAGGTCCATGTTACTGCTTGAGTCTCTATTATTTTACCACAAGGATAAGTAACTTTTTTTCTGACATCATTCTAGTGATGTAAAACCCTTAATACGTGGCCAGTTTGATTCATCTTTGTATTTTCAGTTTATGACATAATCTGATATTACGGATATTTAAATATTTTTTCTGGATCAAAATTAAATAGAGGTGTGATTAGCACACTGAATGATCTTATTAAACTAGAGGGTTGATATTGCTATGGGACATTCATTAGTGTCTAAAGGAATTCAGTATTAACATACGGAGCAAAGGAAGTTGCTGTAATTGCTAGAAATAACTAGTTGGTAGAAATAACAAGGACAAAATGCTATGTAGCTTAGGACCCTCAGATTCACAGCTGTGTATTCTCTAGGGTGAATATGCTATCTTTGTGAATCACTGATGTTTGGAATTTTAGTAAATTAGTTTCTGTCAAGTTAATGAAATGTGTATTATGTATTCTGGCAGCATCTATTGTTTTAATCACTGCCCTTTGCCTTAAGCTTTCTCATTGCCCCAAGTTTCTCTACTAATTGACTCATTTTTTTTTTAGAGTATGATGCTAATACAGTTATAAATCTGTTTAATAGTTGTTTTTAGGCCAAACTTAGCTTTCCCAAAACATGGGAAGTCAGGAAGACAGTGGATAGATCAGCACCCATTGTAACTACTTGAAAAAATAGATGATTAGAGAAGGAAGAATAGAGAAAAGGATGGTGCTCTCTTTTCCTCACCTTTTCTGCTCTTCCATGTTTATTTTGAGCTGTTTGCATCTCAGTGATACGAACAAACAGGTGCAGCTAGAGCTATCTCTTCCTGGCTTGCACAGATCCCAAGTTATCTGTTTTACTCTCAGCCAAGTCCATATTATGTTAATATCAGCAAGTATGTTAGTATCAGCTTGGCTTGGACAGTGCTGCTTCACCTGTCTTTCTCCTACTTGGTCCCAAGGAAATGCTTCCAGATGAGGCAGAATACAGCTTTATAGCCCTTTCAGTAAGTTCTCCTGCCTATTTTGGCCATGGTTTAGTCAGGATTCTATGCAATAAAGCTTAAAGAACAGTTTAGTACCTTTTAATGGGTGAATTGGAGATCCTTGGATGCTGAGTCTCTCCTTTCCTTCTTATTTCATCTTTCATACTATTACCTAAAATGTTTTTCTTACCTGTTTTTAGTTCCTCGGAACTTTTCTCTTTCCAAAATAAAATAGTTTTTTTTTTATCTTTTGGTTTGTATTTCAATGAACAGCCCTTCGCTTTCTTTTCTTGGCTTTCTAACCATGCCTTCTGGATACTTAAGCCTCATAACTTCTTTTTGTTGAAGGTGCTTCGGAATCTAGACCCTTTGAGAACCTTTTAATGAAGCTGAACTTCTTGTTCCTGCCTGTCTGTTGTCATAATGATTTTCTTACTCAGTGACCCCAATAAAAAGGAGGCTATATGTGTAAGGAAAAGGTATATAACCAGAGGTTAGCCCTTTATAGGACTGGTTGGTTTAAAATTGTTGTTCAGTTTTTGATAACTGGTATAGGATTTATTTCTTTTTAACATAAAATGATACTTTGTGATGAATTTAGCCTGAACCCTAAGTTTTGTTCCTTTTAATAAATCAGTCCCCCTTTTCAAAATTCTCATTATTTCTTTTCCTGAATTCCTTCCATTCTCCTTTTTCTCTGTCTTTTCCTGTACTTCACAATTCTAGATTTCCTCAGCTCATGCATAATTCTCATTACTAGCATATTCCTTTCTCATTGGCCCTAAAGTGTGAAGGCCTTAACATTTTGCTGGAAATAATAAAAATTTGCCAGACACTGCTTTGTAAGAACTTTGTTGATGATTAATGGTTTTGTGAGTGCATTAATTTATATTTATTGGAACATAGAAAGTCTTGGTCACTTATTCCCTACCAAAAAAAAAAAAAGAATGATATGAGAATATATTAGAGGTAGTTTATGTTAAACATTAGGAAAATTTGGGAGAATCTATATTATTGAAAAAGTGAAATAATAACACTGTGGAAACTCTGCAGGTGACCAGTTTTAAGAATGGATTGGAGAAGAAGCTCATGTTCCAGTTTTTCTTTTTTTTTCTTTAATTAGTAGACTTTACTTTTTTAGAACTGCTTCAGGTTTATAGGAAAAACTGAGTGGAAGTTCAGAATCCCCATCTACAGTTTCCTCTGTTATTAACATCTTGCATTAGTGTAGTATGTTTATTACAGTTGGTGAAACAGTATTGATACATTATTGTTAACTGAAGTCCATAATTTACATTAGGGAATTCCTTTATTAATAACATAAACACTGTAGTCTTAAACACCTGAGAAAATTATTTCTCAATACCATATAAAATCTAGCAGCCAGTATTTAATTTCCCCTATTGTCTTAAAAATACTCTTTACATTGAGCTATTCAAATAAAGATTCACGTGCATGGTAAGCACTTTGCATTTAGTTGACATCTCTCTTAAGTATCTCTTAATTTACATTCCCCCCTCCTCTTTTTTTTTTTTTTAATTTTGGCATTGCTGTTTGCTGAGAACTGAAGTTCTTAATTTGCTAGAGCAGTCCACATCTGGATTTGGCTGATTGCATCCTTGTAGTGTTAACATGTTCCTCTATCCTCCACGTTTCCTGTGAACTTGTAGTTAGACCTAGTGGCTCGAAGAAATCCATATTGTTATTGTTGCTGATGGAGTACATTGTCTTCATCCATTGTTTCCATAGTGGTTGCAAAATATTTCTGATTCTTTTATTCCTTCCAAATTTCTGAATTGGAATTATTCTACAGAGTAGAATTTTATTTCATCAGCCATTTGTTTCTCCTGAAATGATAGTTACTACAAGAAGGGCAGGATAAAGACCTGATTTTTTTTCCTGTTTACTTACCAATTTTCAAAATAACAAGTGCCCTTATGTGAGTAGTGAGCTGTTTTTCTGTTTTGAGTATCACTATGAGATCATGGATTTTTCTATGTTTTCTTTCAATCCATTGCAGTTATTATTCTTTTTACGCTAAAATTTCCACTTCTTTTGACTGGTGGAAGCCCTTTTAAATTGGCTGCTTGTCCTCCTGATGTTACTTTAGTGTTCTTTTATATCATTAGCTTACTGGCACAGTACATGTCCCAGGCTTTCCTTGAACTTTCCCTGCACCAGAGTTGGAATCAGGAACCCTTTTTCTCCAAGAAACCTTTATATTGGGGAAAACATTGAGATCATAGTGTGGGGACTAGGACACCAATTGCTATTGGACCAACACACTTCTTTCAGTGGGTTTTAATATTACTAGATATTGCCTAGTTTATTCTTATATGCACTTTTCAATTTGTTTACATTGTTTATTTTAGGCAAAATGTATTTTGTACATTTAAACTTGACATACTGTGCTTAGTAGCAGAATGATAGTAGAAAGTAGCTTTGTATTTTGTGATACTATACATTTGTAAATGGAGTTGTGGGAGAATAGGATAGCATTAACTCTTCTATTTCTGGTTATCATTTTAATAAATTATTTTTTTGGTAAGAAAAAGAATTATTAAGATTCTGGAATAATTTGTTAAAGAGTGTTATAAATACTAGTTGGTAAAGTCATCTTTGGGTGACTAAGGTTTAGATTCTCAAAACCATGTTATATAGATGTTTAGTTCTTCATTGTTACAAGAGACAGTCACTTGGATCTTCCAGAAAATGGTTTATATTTGGTTTTGAAGTTTTTGGTTTTTTTTTTAATTTTTGCATATAGGTGGTGTGATATGGAAATTCAGAATATTATAAAATGACTAAAATTTATCCTCAGATCTTTTCATCAAAGGAAGTCTTCCTAGGATCTTGAGAAGTTTATATTTTGTTTACTTGCTTCCAGTTGAAACAAGTCATCTCTGACTCTTGTGACCCCATGGACTGTAGCCTGCTGGGCTTCTTTGTCCATGGGATTTCCCAAGCAAGAATATTGGAGTGGATTGCCATTTCCTTCTACACACACACACACACACACACACACACACACACCAGTAATCCTTGTGTCTTCCCTCCATGATGTGTTTAATAAAGTTTGTTTTACTTCCATTTCCTTCTATAGACACACACACCCCACTGATCCTTACATATCTTCCCTCTATGATGTATTCAATCTAATGAAGTTTGTTGTACTTCCATTTCCTTCTACACACACACACGCACACACACATCACTAATCCTTATGTGTCTTACCACTATGATGTGTTCAATCTAATGAAGTTTGTTGAACTTAAAACTAGAAATTTGCTCAGCCTTTCTATCCCATTTTAGCTCTTCATGCTGTAAATGATCAATATCATCTTATCTCTTGTGCCTTTTCAAAGCACTAAATTAAGTAAAACTGAGGTTTTTCTCTTTATATATTACCTTGGATGAGAAAGTAGTTAATTTAAAGCCTCTTTAAATGTTTAAACATTTTTCTCCTCTAGATCCTCTAAAAGCAAGTAAAGATCCTATTGATATCAAGTAAAGTAAATACCACTGTTATAACCAAGTAATTTTTTTTCTCAGTTGAACTAGGAATTTTTCTTGCCCCATATAAATGCAGGGAAAAACTGTTTTTTCTTACAGCCCAAAAAGAGATTGTGATTTTTGTTTTGACTTGTAGGAACTTTTTTTTAAACCCTGGAATATTGGTCCTGGATTTTATTTTTGCTTTGGAGACTGCAGAGCACAAGCTGGAAGTTGAGATGAAAGGTTACTACTACAGAAGATCAGCTCTGCCTCTTCTGCCTTCCCTGCTTGAAGTCTGTAGCTACTGCTGTAAAATGTGACTCCTTTCTTCCCCCAGTATAAGAATATAAGAAATACGTGATTTCTGGATTAGACCCCCTGATCTGTTCAGTATAGAATGTCTGTGAAAGTTATTCCAAATTTGCTTGCCCTACTGAGTTTCTGTTCCATCAGTTCAGTTCAGTTCAGTCACTCAGTCGTGTCTGCCTCTTTGCAACACCATGAACTGTAGCATGCCAGGCTTCCCTGTCTATCATCAACTCCCGGAGTCCACCCAAACCCATGTCCGTTGAGTTGGTGATGCCATCCAACCATCTCATCCTCTGTTGTCCCCTTCTCCTCCTGCCCTCAATCTTTCCCAACATCAGGGTCTTTTCCAGTGAGTCAGCTCTTTGCATGAAGTGGCAAAAGTATTGGAGTTTCAGCTTCAACATCAGTCCTTCCAATGAACACCCAGGATTTATCTCCTAGGGATGGACTGGTTGGATCTCCTTGCAGTCCAAGGGACTCTCAAGAGTCTTCTCCAACACCACAGTTCAAATGCATCAATTCTTCGGCGCTAAGCTTTCTTTATAGTCCAACTCTCACATCCGTACATGACTACTGGAAAAACCATAGCCTTGACTAGACGGACCTTTGTTGGCAAAGTAACGTCTCTGCTTTTGAATATGCTGTCTAGGTTGGTCATAACTTTCCTTCCAAGTGTAAGTGTCTTTTAATTTCATGGCTGCTATCACCATCTGCAGTGATTTTGGAGCCCAGAGAAATAAAGTCAGCCACTGTTTCCCCATCTATCTGCCATGAAGTGATAGGACCAGATGCCATGATCTTAGTTTTCTGAATGTTGAGCTTTAAGCCAGCTTTTTCACTCGCCTATTTCACTTTCATCAAGAGGCTGTTTAGTTCTTCACTTTCTGCCATAAGGGTGGTGTCATCTGCATATCTGAGGTTATTGAGATTTCTCCCGGCAATCTTGATGCCAGCTTGTGCTTCATCCAGCCCAGTGTTTCTCATGATGTACTCTGCATGTAAGTTAAATAAGCAGGGTGACAATGTACAGCTTTGACATACTCCTTTTCCTCTTTGGAACCAGTCTATTGTTCCGTGTCCAGTTCTAACTGTTGCTTCCTGACCTGCATACAGATTTCTCAAGAGGCAGGTCAGGTGATCTGGTATTCCCATCTCTTTCAGAATTTTCCACAGTTTATTGTGATCCACACAGTCAAAGGCTTTGGCATAGTCAATAAAGCAGAAATAGAATGTTTTTCTGGAACTCTCTTGCTTTTTCTATGATCCAGTGGATGTTGGCAATTTGATCTCTGGTTCCTCTGCCTTTTCTAAAACCAGCTTGAACATCTGGAAGTTCACGGTTCATGTATTGCTGTAGCCTGGCTTGGAGAATTTTGAGCATTCCTTTACTAGCGTGTGAGATGAGTGCAATTGTGCAGTAGTTTGAGCATTCTTTGGCATTGCCTTTCTTTGGGATTGGAATGAAAACTGACCTTTTTCGGTCCTGTGGCCACTGCCAAGTTTTCCAAATTTGCTGACATATTGAGTGCAGCACTTTCACAGCATCATCTTTTAGGATTTGAAATAGCTCAACTGGAATTCCATCCCCTCCACTAGTTTTGCTTGTAGTGATACTTCCTAAGGCCCACTTGACTTTCCATTCCAGGATGTCTGGCTCTAGGTGAGTGATCACACCATCGTGATTATCTGGGTCGTGAAGGTCTTTTTTGTACAGTTCTTGTGCGTATTCTTGCCACCTCTTCTTAATATCTTCTGCTTCTGTAGGTCCCTACCATTTCTGTCCTTTATTGAGCCCATCTTTGCATAAAATATTCCCTTGGTATTTCTAGTTTTCTTGACAAGATCTCTAGTCTTTCCCATTCTGTTGTTTTCCTCTATTTCTTTGCATTGATGGCTGAGGAAGGCTTTCTTATCTCTCCTTGCTGTTCTTTGGAACTCTGCAGTCAAATGGGCTTTTTGCTTCCCTTCTTCTGTGCCATCAGATATGGGTATGTTAGAAGATCTCAAATAACTTCTTTTGTGAGAGAGCATAGTAGTCAGACTCTGGGACCTAAAGATTAGAGATCACAAGTTACCCCTCATTACATCTTTTAATCTCTTAAAAACCTTTCATCTGCCATTTTGTTCATTTTACCTAGTAATTTTTTCCCCTTAAAGTAACTTTTGTTTGCCCTAGTTAAGGTTTATCTTTCCTAACGAGGGGTGTTAGGAGGTCAGTGAGAACTTCAGCTGTTCAACCTGTCCATTTAAGTATATCCCAACTTGGAAGATTTAGCTTCGTCTGGCATTTTAAGGATTTGTTTATTCATTTACTCTATTTGGGTTTAAGAAGTAGAGTAGGTCTAGATTATTTAAAGGAGCAGAGATTAATTTCCTTGAAAGATAATATAATATATAGAAATATACATCTTTATATGTGCTTTATATGCACAAAGAAAGTCTGCAGTTGTATAGAACTCAAGAAGCCATTGAGCCATTGGGAATGGCTATGTTTGTGTATTGGAATTAGAGGGACCAGGAAAGGAGAGACTCTTTTCCCTTGATACCCTTCAGTGCTTAAGAAATTGAGAAAAATATGCAAACGTTTCTTTTTATAGCAAAAGTATAATTAAATGATAATAAAAAATATCTTTAAAATCCATTCTTTATCTTTTCTCAAATTTCTAAATGCTTGAAAATACCTGGTAAATTTGTGCAGTATAGTGTAGTGTAATTAAAATCAGCTGTTTTCTGTTGTGACCCTTCTTTATAAATGATTAATAACATTATTTGTAAGAAGATCTGTAACTGTGTTTGAGTGCTTACTATATGCTAGGAACAGTGCTACTGAATGCTAGGCTCATACATATCTTATTTTAATGTCTTATATCTATATCATAACTTTTGCATATGTTCTCCTATTTTTTTTTACAACCCTTTTTAAAAGTGTAAATGATCATGGTAAAAGAATTTAAAATCAAACAGAAGAATACTGTAAAAAGTAAAAGTTTTTTTCCCTTAGCCCTTTCACTCTCCTCTCTAACCACTATTACTGGTTTCTTGTTTTTTTTCCAGAAACATTCAATACATATTTAATCTATCCATTTGTCTACATACATGAATATATACATATATATTATATAGAATCATAATAAGATATAAATTAATATCATCATATGATTTGGCTTCCCTGGTGGCTCAGAGGTTAAAGCATCTGCCTGCAATTCAGGAGACCTGGGTTTGATCCCTGGGTCGGGAAGATCCCCTGGAGAAGGAAATGGCAACCCACTCCAGTATTCTTGCCTGGAGAATCCCATGGACGGAGGAGCCTGGTGGGCTACAGTCCACAGGGTCGCAAAGAGTCGGACACGACTGAGCGACTTCACTTACACTTTCACTTTCAATCATATGATTTAAGGATATATATGATATATAATTTATATATATAATCATTTGATTATATATGACACGTAATCGTAACATTGTATGTGTGCGTGCATGTCTATATGTGCATGTGTGTGTATAAAATCTCCCTCCCTACTCATAACCCCCAACCACATGTGGAATCATACTGTATATACTGTTCTCCAACTTGATGAGACCCCCCCCTTAGAGTCAGACAATAAGATTCATTTTCTATGCACTTTTATGTTCTTCAGAGGAGTCATCCTTCAAGAAAATCATGTCACTCCCTAGCCATTGCTAAAACACTTAAGGGCCTTCCTTTACTTTCTTTATACCCACTTTAACATGGCATACAAAACTTTGAATTGATATCTGCCTGCTTTTCTATACTGTTTTCTTGAAACTGTTGGGCTTACACTTAGTGTTGGTCATCCTGAACTATTTTTCAATTTCTTTAACACTTTATAGCTTCTTAAGTGCACTTGGCTTCCTCTGAGTCATACTTTCAATAAATCTTTTTTTTTCCTTCTTTTAAAAATGTTATAACAGTCCTAGTAATCACAAAAATCCACAGGTAAAATAAGATTTAGAGAAGTAAAGCAAAGTATAATTAAGAACTTCACTTTTTTCCTAATAATTGAATAGCCAAAAGTATATATGCTTAAAATAATGTGATCCTGTTAAGTTGCTTGTTCCCTTTTCCTCAGTAAGATTATTACAGGATTTATTTATTTTAAAATTTTAATTTCTTATGATCAAATTTAACAAGTAGTTGAGTCAATCAGTTCTACAAAGTTTGTTATGAGAAGCAGTAGTCCAGGTTCTGGTTCCAGATAAGATGGAGTAAGCACACTTCACCCTGTCTTTCCCACTGAATGCAGCTGTAAGACCTGGACAGAATGCTTGGAGTGGCTATTTGAGGACTCTGAAAATAAATAGTAGGAGGCAGATTGGGGAAGAAGACCAGAATTCAAAGTACTACTGAACCGTCGGTGAGTTTACCATTTTTTTTCTTCCAGTATGCCCCAGCCTGAACTTAATGTATCCTGAAACTTGGACGTGAGCATTATTAACATGGACAGAAAAAGCACCAGGAGAATCCCATTAGTTTTGACCCAAGGAAGAGGAAAGACGTCTCCTAATACTCAGAATGTGGCAATCCCACATTCTTCTCTTTTTTCTTTTTTTCCCCCCTTTTTCTTCATTCTCTTGCACCCCAGGCCTCAAGCAACCCTGGGCAGTGGCATCAGTGGGGCAGGCAGGAGCCTGAATCTCAGAAGGATAGGAACCTGCCTCTCAGATTGGAGGAGCTGTGGTCTCAAGAGAGTGGGGCAAGTCCCACTGCTTTCGTTTCCCTTTGCTCTTCTGTTGCTTGGCCCTGATGTGGGCATGGTTATGGGAAGTATATGGAAGAATGGGGCTAATGAAGCCCCAGCTTTCTGCAGGAAGGCTGGAAAAGGGAAGCCCCAGGAATCCAGAGAATTACAGGTGAATGAGAAGCTTGGGAAAGTGACCACTTAAAATTGCTCACAGACTCCTGAGCTGACTTCCAAGCTGTGCGTGCTTGAGTGTGATCCTGAACAGCACATTGAGGACCAAATTATGGGATAGACCACTCCCAAGCCCCAAACTGGACACTGCGTGGGACAGTTATGGAACACACTCAGTATGACTTCAAAGGCTTTGCACACTAAACTGATATTGGAAATGCAGGCTACAGAAGGATGGTCAGAACTTGAAGTGTGAACCCAGCTGGGTCAATTACTGGCTAAAATACAAACACCAGCACTCTTGGTGGGACTTAAATAGGAGCCAGATTCTCATAAGATTATATTCAAAATGTCCAGAATACAATCTTGGATTACTCAGCTTAAAAAGAACCTGTGAAATCTGCACTCACTTGGGAAAAGGCAGAAAAGAGATACCAGTGCCAGGATCACAGATGTTAAAATTATCTCAAAAAAACTTAAAATCAGATATTATGACCATATTCTAGGAATGAGTGGGAAGATAGAAAGTCTCAGCAAAGAAATAGAAGATGTAAAGAAGAACTAAATGGAAATTTTAGAACTGAGAAATATAATAATGGAAATGAAAAGCTCACTGAACGGGCTGACTAGCAGAGAGGACATGACATAATAAGTCAGTGAAGTTAAATAAATAGAAATGATCCAATTTGAAGAACAGAGAAAAAAATAAATAAGCACCTCAGAAACCTTGAAACTCTTATAAGGTCTAACATTTGTGTTGTCAGAGACCCAGAATGTGCAGATAATGGTTCTGGTATGGCAAAAATATTTGAAGAAATAATGACATACTGATTAGAAAGGAGGAAATAAAACTCTCTCTATTTATGCAGATAGCATGATTATATATTTATAAAATCCCAAGGAATCCAGAAAAAATTAACTGGAATACATGAGTTTAATAAGTGGTTCAAGGTCACCTCACACACAAAAAATCATATTTCTGTGTACTAGCAATAAATAATTTAAAATGGAATATTAAAAAATCCATTTATAGTAGCTCTCCCAAAATGAAATACTTAGGTATCAATATAGCAAAATATGTATGAGAGCTTTATGGTGAAAATGTAAAATCCTTATTTTTAAAACTTCTTTAATTTTTATTTATTTAAAAAATTTATTTATTTTTAATTGAGAATAATTGCTTTATAGTATTGTGTTGGTTTCTGCCAAACATTAACATGAATCAGCTATAGGTATACATATGTCCCCTCCTAATTTATTTTTTAAAAAGAGAATTTAAATAAATAGAAAGACATGTTGTATTCATGAATTGGAGAATTCACTATACTTAAGACATCAATTTTCCTCAAGTTGATTTATAGATTTGAAGCAATAACAATAACAACAACACTGGTTGTCATGATAGAGAAACCGATTTTAGAATTTTTATAGAAAGGCAGAGGACCTAGAATATCTAAAACAATTAAAAAAAAGAAAAATGTTGGAAAAATCAAGCTACATGATTTTAAAATTTAGTACAAAGTTACCACAGTCAAAACTGTAGTGAAGGAATAGACATACAGATCACAGAACTAGAATAGATTCCAGCAGTAGACTCATATAAATGTGGCCAATAATGTTTAACAAAGTTGCAAAGTGGAAAAATAATAGCACTTTTGATAAATGGTGTTAGAACAGTGGGACATCCAAATACCAAAATAGTGAACCTTGACCTAAACTACACACATTACACATAAATGAACTTGAAAAGCACCACACATCCAAATGTGAACTATAAACCTATACAGTTTTTAGAAGCAAACACAGAAAATCTTTGTGAGCTGGCTATAGGCAAGAAGTTCTTTCACATGACACCAAAATCATGATTGAAAAGAAGAAGCTGATGAATTGGACTGAATCAAATTAAGTAATTTGCTTGTGAAGACACTATTAAGAGAATGAAAAGACAGATTATAGACCAGGAGAAAATACTTACAAATCACATATCTGCAAAGGACTTATATTCTGAATATTTAAAAACTTCAAAACTCAACAATAAGAAAATAATCCAATTAAAAATCTTTAATAGGCTTTGGGAGAGGATATAGAGTGGAAAATCAGCTCAGCAAAAGATGCTTAGAATCATTAGCCATTTTGTTTTTCTTCAGTTGCAAAGTCATGTCTGACTCTTTGTGACCCCGTGGACTGCAGCATGCCAGGCTTCCCTGTCCTTCACTATCTCCCTGAGTTTGCTCAAACTCATGTCCATTGAGTTGGTTATGCTATTTAAACATCTCATCCTCTGCCACCCTTTTCTCCTTTTGCCTTCAGTCTTTCCCAGCATCAGGATCTTTTCCCATGAGTGGGCTCTTCTCATGAGGTGACCAAAGTATTAGAGCTTCATCATCAATCCTTCCAGTGAATGTTCAGGGTTGATTTCCTTTAGGATTAACTGGTTTGATCTCCTTGCTGTCCAAGGAACTCTTAAGATCTTCTCCAGCACCACAGTTCAAAAGTATGAAGTCTTTGATGCTCAGCCTTCTTTATGGTCCAACTCTCACATCCATACATGACTACTGGAAAAACCATAGTTTTGACTATATAGACCTTAATTGGCAAAGTGATGTCTCTGCTTTTTAATATGTTGTCAAGGTTTGTCATAACTTTCCTTCCAAGGAGCAAGCGTCTTTTGCTGATAGCTCAGTTGGTAAAGAATCTGCCTGCAATGCAGGAGACCCTTTTTCAGTTCCTGGGTCAGGAAGATCTGCTGGAGAAGGGATAGGCTACCAACTCTGATATTCTTGGGCTTCCCTGTGGCTCAACTGGTAAAGAATCTGCCTGTAATGCAGGAGACCTGGGATCAATCCCTGGGTTGGGAAGATCCCCTGGAGAAGGGAAAAGCTACCCACTCCAGTATTCTGGCCTAGAGAATTCCATGGACCACTCCACGGGATGGTAAACAGTTGGACACGACTGAGCGACTTTCACTTTCACACTTTCTTTCCAAGGAGCAAGTATCTTGTAGTGACTGTCTGCAGGGATTTTGGAGCCCCCAAAAATGAAATCTGTCTCTGCTTCCACTTCTTCCCCATCTATTTGCCATTAAGTGATGGCAGTTGATGCCATGATCTTAGTTTTCTGAATGTTGAGTTTTAAGCCAGCTTTTTCACTCTCCTCTTTAACCCTTAAGAGGCTCTTTAATTCCTGTTCACTTTCTGTAGTTAGAATGGTATCATCTGCATAATCGAGGTTGATGATATTTCTCCCAGCAGTCTTGATTCCAGCTTGTGATTCATCCAGCCCAGCATTTTGCATGATGTACTCTGCATATAAGTTAAATAAACAGGGTGACAATATACAGTTTTGTCCTATTCCTTTCCAGTTTTGAAGCAGTCTGTTCCATGTTCGGTTCTAACTGTTGCTTCTTGGCCTGTATATGGCTTTCTCAGGAGACAGGTATGGTGGTCTGGTATTCCCATCTTTTTAAGAATTTTCCACAATTTGTTGTGATCTACACAGTAAAAGGCTTTCAAGTAGTCAATGAAGTAGATGTTTTTTCTGGAATTCCCTTCCTTTCTCTATGATCCAGCGATTGTTGGCAATTTGATCTCTGGTTCTTCTGCCTTTTCTAAGCCCAGCTTGTACATCTGAAAGTTCTCGGTTCACATACTTTTGAAGCCTAGCTTGAAGGATTTTAAGCATAGTCTCTTACTAGCATGAGAAATGAGTGCAATTATCCATTAATTTGAACATTCTTTGGCACTACCCTTCTTTGGGATTGGAATGAAAACTGACCTTTTCCTATCCTGTGGCCACTGTTGAGTTTTTCATATTTGCTGACATAGTGAGTGCAGCACTTTAACAGCATCATCTTTTAAGATTTGAAATAGCTCAGCTGGAATTCTATCACCTCCACTAGCTTGTAGTAATGCTTCCTAAGGCCCGCTTGACTTCACACTCCGGGATGTCTGACTCTAGGTAAGTGACCACATCATCATGGTTATCCAAGTCATTAAGACCTTTTTTGTATAGTTCTTCTGTGTATTCTTGGCATGTCCTCTTAATCTCTTCTGCCTCTGTTAGGTCCTTACCATTTCTGTCCTTTATCATGTCCATCCTTGCATGAAATGTTCCCTTGATAACTCTAGTTTTCTTGAAGAGATCTATTGTCTTTCCCATTCTATTGTTTTCCTCTATTTCTTCACACTGTTCAGAAGTCCCTCTTATTTCTCCTTGCTCTTCTCAGTAACTCTGCATTCAATTGTATATCTTCCTTGCTTTTTGCTTCTCTTCTTTCCTCAGCTATTTGCAAAGTCTCCTCTGACAACCCACTTTGCCTTCTTGAATTTCTTTTTCTTTGAGATGGTTTTGGTCACTGCCTCCTGTATAGTGTTATGAACCTCTGTCCATAGTTCTTCAGATACTTTGTCTAACAGATCTGATCCCTTGAATCTATTTATCACCTCCACTGTATAATCATAAGGGATTTGATTCAGGTCATACTGAATGGCTTATTGGTTTTCCTACTTTCTTCAATTTAAGCCTGGATTTTGCAATAAGGAGTTCATGATCTAAGCCATAGTCAGCTCCAGGTCTTGTTTTTGCTGACTCTGTAGAGCTGCTCCATTTTCGGCTGCAAAGAATAGAATCAATCTGATTTGGATATTGACCATCTGTGACGTCCATGTGTAGAGTCATCTCTTGTGCCGTTGGAAAAGATTTTTTGCTATGACCGATGTGTTCTCTTGACAAAACCATTTTTGCCCTGCATCATTTTGTCCTCCAAGGCCAACTGCTGCATTTCAGACTCTTTGTTGGCTATGAGGCCTACTCCATTTCTTCTAAGGGATTCTTACCCACAGTAGATGTAATGGTTATCTGAATTAAATTCACCCATTCCTGTCCATCTTAGTTCACTGATTCCCAAGATGTCGATGTTCATTCTTGCCATCTCCTGCTTGACTACATCCAGTTTTCCTTGATTCATGGACCTAACATTAAAGGTTCCTATGCAGTGTTGCTCTTTACAGCATTGGACTTTAGTTTCACCACTAGACATGTCCACAACTGAGTGTCATTTCTGCTTTGGCCCAGCTGCTTCATTCTTTTAGAAGCTGTTAGTAATTGCTCTGTGCTCCTCTCCAGTAGCATATCAGACACCTTCCAAGCTGGGTGGCCCATCTTCTGGTATCATATCTTTTTGCAGTTTCATACTGTTTATGGGGTTCTCGTGGCAAGAATACTGGAATGAGTTGCTCTTTCCTTCTCCTAGGCATCTTTCCAACCCAGGGGTTGAACCCACATCTCCTGCACTGGCAGGTGGATTCTTTACCACTGAGCCACCTGGGGTAGTGGTTTCCTAATTCTTTATCTTTTCTCTCCTTTTTAAAACATATGTTTGTTTATATATTTTTCTTTTACTTTAGTACATTTAAAAAATAGGATGAGGAAATCATGCTCATTTTTTTTTTCCATTAGAATCATAAAAGCCTGCTAGTTTTAAGTTGGCCATTGTGGTAGGATAATCTTGTTTAAATGATGAAATTCCCTGTGACGACTATCTGGACTGAAGAGTCTAGAAACTTCTTTTGCCTTTGGCTCCTGATGAGCTACTGAGAACCTAAGGGTTATTAGATGGGCATCCTCATGAACGCTGGTAGGAGCTTTATTCCTTAGACTTCTTGTCTCAGTTATTTTTCTGTGGGACCTGGCTTAGAAGACACCCTCCTGTCTTTTTGTATCACTGTCAAGTTAACTCAGCCAAGCTTCATGCTCTGTGATGCATTCTCATCTAATTTCTTGCTTTCTCTGTAATGCTTATTCTTTGTTTTTATAAGCTATAATTTGATCTTGTACTGCCCATATTGGTCTTACATTTATTGCTTTCAATAAGATTGTAAATTCTTTGAGGATAGGACCTATACCATGTATTTTCCTATCTCCCATTGGTGTGGATATTTCATGAGTTATTATTAGGGTTGATTTGGTTTGTTTTTGGTGAGGAGTGGGTAAATATGAGGAGTAAATGATAGATGGATAAGGAAGGTAATTTTGTTGTACTCTTAGGAGTCTAATTGTCCAGCGTTGCAGAATCCCCTTATTTGCTAATTTGTAACTGACCTGGAATTTGTTCTGTGAATTCCAGAGCATCCCCATTTAGTTTTTAGCTCAGCTTTTCACTTTATTACTAAATGGTTTTTTTATTTAAAAAGAAGAATGATTGATGCCCCTTTTGATAGATTTACTTTCCTGTAGTAGCAAGTCATTTAAAATTACTTACTTTTTGCATGATATTAATATTTAACACTAGGATTCACAGGGAGCCCAGCCTGGTACTCTGTGATGACCTAGAGGGCTGGGATGGGGGGAAGGAAGGGACACTCAAAAGTGAGATGATATATGTATAATTATAACTGATTCGTGTTGTTGTACAGTAGAAACCAACACAGCATTGTAAAGCAATTTTTCTCCAATTAAAAAATTAAAAAAAAAATTTTATTGAGAAGTAGGGAGAAAAGTACAATCTGATGTAGTGAACTGGATGCCATCTACCCTTTAAGATTTCAGATTATTTTTATTGTTAATCCACTGCACCATTTGTGATCTGTTCAGTTTTTAAATTTCTAAAATACGTTAGGACTCCAAAGAAATCTAGTAACTCAAAAAAAAAAAAAAATTAACATTAAGGTGTAGACCACCACACCACCACCTGCTGAAGTTTTAAGCTCTTGAATTGAAACCAAAAGTAGTAGATGAAATCGTAAGAACAAAAATATTCTTTAGGTTATGTGCATTTCATTAAGCATATAGCATATCTCTTCCTTTAAGAACAAAAAGTATATAGGTAAGTTACTACTTCCCTTAGATAAATAGAAATCCTTTCTATATCACAGTTAAAATTTGTGTTTAACTAGTGAGGTCCTACCTTGCCTATAATATCTTTAGATATTACGTGTCTAAATTAAGTTTACTTATGGTCTTTTTTGGCTGGAGATATCACTGATTGTTTCTCTTTTGCACAGAGCTTAGTGACAGACCACAAGCATTCCCTGTAGGGTTAGAGTAGTCAAGAGCGAGATTAAGAGAAAGCCTTAGTGGTGATGTTTTCAGTGGCTAGTAAAGATCTGGCTTCTATGTTCAGACTTCCTTTTGTGTTTTAGCAGAGGAGACACATAAGCAGAAAGTTAAAATTGGTTTGTTAATGTATTTCCATCCTGTATTTTCTTGTGGTCAACACCCTATGGTTCCTAGTGATCAGTGCTGACTTGCTGACTTCTCTTCTTCCTCTAGTTCCATCTGTGCACCAGACTCTACTCTATGTGTTTATCTCTAGGGCACTCTTATTTTAGTTTTCTTGTTTATTTTTTTCCCCCTCAGTGCCTGGCTAGGTGACTGACTTTCTAAATATCTGAAAATCTGATCCTGAGTTATTAATTTGCTGATATTACCTCCTATAGGGATATTTAGATTTTAAGAGTTGCATTTAATTTGAGGAGATGAGGTTGAGAGAAATAATGTGAACAAAAAATAAGGTAGAACATTTGTGAGGGAGAATAAAAAAAGAAACAAACTTCATCAGAGTGTATAATGTATGTTAAACTGAAGGAAATGAGGTTTGGTAAGTAACATAGAATGAATCTTGAAATCCAGGCTCACCATTTTAGTCTAATCTCTTCAGGCATTATTGTTTATGGTTTCTTGAGTAGGCAGATGATAAAAACAGTTATTTTAGGGAGATTATCTAATGACTAGTGTATGGGCAGTGACATTAGAGGACATGTTTGGCCTGGTCCACTGAAGTACAGTCAGATATGACAGAATAGATGGTATCAGAGAGAGGCACATGCTAGGTGAGCCTGGTCAGTAGAGCCAAGATTTGAGTTTATATATATCTCCTTCCAAAATTAGTGGTCAAAGTTACTAAGCTTTAGTGATAGTAATAGGGAGCATATATTGAGTATTTATTCTGTACCAGGCAGTATATTAAGTATTAGAAATACCTTATTTAGCTGATTCCACTTGTGCAATAACTCTTTGACATAAGTGCTGTTGTTACTCTTCATGTGGCTTGTAGAGATTAAATAACTACCTGGCAGGTGAAAAAGTTAATATTTAATCAAGCAGTCTTGAGCACATGCAGTTTTCTTCCATGCCAAGCTGAAAGATTCAGAGGTGATATATGATGTAGTTATATTTTAGTGGTTTCCTTTGCTGTGCAGAAACATTTTGATTTAATGTAATCCCACTTGTTTATTTTTGCATTTGCCATCTTTGCCCTTGTTGTCAAGTCCAAAAAAGTCATCTCCAAGGCTGATGTCAAGCAACTTACCCCTTGTGATCTGTTCTATGAGTTTTGTGGTTTCAAGTCTTACGGTCAAGTATTTAATCCATTTTGATGGATTGTTGATTTTTGATAGTTGATTTTTGTATATGGTATAAGATTGAGTCTGCTTTTCATTCCTTTGCACATGACTGTCCATCTGACACTCTTTTTCCCTGCAGTTTTCTCTTCCATATTGTGAACTTTATCCTCATGTTGGTTTCTTTCACAGTTGAGAGACGATTGCCCATAGCAACTGGAAGGGGCCTATATTCAAATATAATATCTCTTCTTGTAATTATATGAGGGTATTGAGTTTTGCTCTGATTATAACATCCCGGAAATAATTATACTTATTAGAGTAATATCATGCATTGATTGTCTTCAGTCTTGAATATCTAGTTTTCTTTCCATCATCAAGTGAAGTGAAAGTGCAAGTTGCTCAGTCATGTCCGACTCTTTGTGACCCCATGGACTACACAGTGCATGGAATTCTCCAGGCTAGAATACTGAAATGGGAGCCGTTCCCTTCTCCAGAGGATCTTCCCAACCCAGGGATTGAACCTAGGTCTCCCACATTGCAGGTGGATTCTTTACCAGCTGAACTTGATCTCAATTTCTAGATTATTCTGTTTGGCTTAGAGCAATTAATGTCCCACCTTGCCTGAGTAAATCAAATCCATTGAGACAGAGGAAGATCATTTCCAAAGGGAAATTTGGGTGCTGTTAGCAGGGAGGAATGAACACTGAATAGTTAATCAAGAAAATGCTTTATAAATATATTATCTCATTTAACTTTTTTCAGTAGCTGTGTTGAGGAAACCAAGATTTGATCAAAGTCCCATAATTATTAAGTGGCAGAGTTGAAATTTGACTTAATGCTTTTTTTCTTTCCAGCAGTATTGTGTCTCCTTCAAAGAAAAATAATAGGTTGTCCTGCATAATATATGGCATTAATGACCCTACCTTCTGAGATTCAAAACTGGTTCTACCAATTGCTTAGTTAAAACTTCACCATCACAAGATACCTAAAGTTATGAGGTACATCTTGAATAGTACTTAGAAAGAAATTTATAGCAGTGAACACTTACATCATGAAACTAGAAAGATTTTCAGTAAACAGCCTAACCTTCTACCTTATGACACTAGAAAAAGAAGAGCAAATTAAACCTTAAGCAAGCAGAAGGAAGGAAATAAGAAAGATTACAGTGGAATTTAATAAAAGAGAGACTAGAAAAACAATGGGGGAGATTCCACAAAGTCAGAAATTAGTTCTTTTATTTAAAAAATGAACAAATTGACAAGCCTTTGCTAGACAGACAAAGGGAGGAAAAAAAGCAAAAACACTGAAATTACTAAAATCAGGAGTGGAAGAGGGGACATTTCTACAGACCTTACAGGAATTTTAAAAGAAATATAATAAGGGAATACTATGGACTACATGACAACAAATTATTTACATGAAATGGACAAATCCCTAGAAAAGCCTGCACTGTTGAAACTGACTCATGAAGAAATGGAAAATCTGAACAGATTTCCTTCTCAGCCTTCTCCACTAGTTCCTTCTTCTTTCCCTGACGTGCTGTTGTCCCTCTCTCAAACTGTCCATCTTCTCTGGGCAGTCAACTCCTGCCTCACTGACAACACATAGGTCTATTACTTTGCATAGATGTGTGTCTGTGCTCAGTTGTGTCTGACTCTTTGCAACCCTATGGACTGCAGCCCACCTGGTGCCTCTGTCCATGGGATTCTCCAGGCAAGAATACTGGAATGGGTAGCCATTTCTTTCTCCAGGGAACCTTCCCAACCCAGAGATCAAACCTGTGTCTGCTTGCATTGGCAGGCAGATTCTTTACCACTGAGCCACTGGGAGGCCTTACATGGCTGACCTCTGTTAAACTCTACCCCTAAATTTCTAACACAACTTCCATGTTCTATAGATAAATCAGCGCAAAATCCCCAACCAGAAATCATTATCCTCTCTCATACTTTTGTCTTGGTTTATATTAATACAGTTTACTTTGTCCACTTAACTTAAAAGGCTTCATTCACTTTCTTCTCTTGTATAATCTGTCTCTTCTGTTTCTTAAAGCTTAATTGGAAATCCTTCCTCTTTAAATTCTCACTCTCAGTGCTTTAATTTGAACCTACCTTATCTTTTACCTCATCTGTTGTGTTAACTTCCTAATTGATCTCTCTGCCTTCAGCTCTTCCATAAATCAGCATCTAATGATGAATAGCATTACTTTTCCAAAACACAGGCCAAATTATGTAGCTCTCATGCTTGAAAACATTTGAACTACCTCTCCCCACCCCCAACTGCCACCCATTATGTGTCAGATCTAAATTCCTTTATGTGGCATACAAGACTTTAGTGTGCTTTTCTTATCTCAGCATGCCCCCCACCTCAGCCTCTTATCTAGCCCTCTAGTCTGTTAACTTTATTAATTATTTAAAATCTAATGATTTAGTTCTAGAATAGCCTCATAAAATTTTCACATCTTCTGTGTATCCACAGCAATTTGTCTATAATGCAGAGCTCATCATACTAACTAATACATATTGTAATTTTTTGTTTATATATCCAGGCTGTGAATTCCTTGAGGGCATGGATCGTATTTAATTTATCTTGTATTCCTTGGGCTTGCTTTAGTACTTGGCACATAGTGGATCTCCTTGTCTGTATTTTATCGTGGTGGTGGTTTAGTCGCTAGGTCGGTCTGACTCATGCGACCCCATGGACTGTAGCCCGCCAGGCTACTTTGTCCATGGGATTTTCCAGGCAAGAATTCTGGAGTGAATTGCCATTTCCTTCTCCAGGGGATCTTCCCAACCCAGGAATCAAACCCAGATCTCCTGCTTTGCAGACAGATTCTTTACTGACTGAGCTATGAGGGAAACCCATATTTTGTCACAATCTTTATTTACTGCTTAGTTTTAATATTTTTTACCAGGTGTTACTTGACCTTAAAATCTGTTTCAGTTATTCCTGGCATAATGGATAAGAACAAAAACTCTGGGACCAAACTGCTTCATCGTCTTCCAGCTGTGGGGTCTTAGACACAGTAGTTAACCTCACCAAGCCTCCATTTTCAAATTGGAAAAATAGAGAAAATAATAATACTTATGCCTTTTAAGTTGTGAGGATTAGGTACATATAAAACACTTAATATAATGCCTAGCACAGTATACTTCATATTATGCATGCTTTATTATTATTAATATTATTGTCATTATAGTTATTATTTCCATTAGTTTGTTCATTGACAAATATCAGGTGTTTCACTCTTTGCCAGGTACTGTGGGGTACTAACAGAACAACATAGATAGGGCCCCTGTAGTCATGGAATGATACTTCAGTTTGTACTAGTTATAATGTTATTTGAAGAACTGCTATAAGTGGTGGTGAAGAGTTACTGTTTCAATTAAATTCTAGTTTCTCCATGCTTCCAAAAATTGGTACATATTTAATGAACTAACTTTAATAAGTAGTTTCATTGATTGCATATATCTAAAATATAAGAGCAGTGGGTACACTATGTTATAAAGTATGAGATAAGAATTCATTATGCTCTTACCTAATGCAGTGAAGATGTACTGGGGAATCCTAGAAAATTTGCTACTGACTTTGTATTTTGGTTACCCAATAAAGGTCTAGTTTATTTGATTTTTATCTTTTTAAAAGTAGGGTGGTTTTAATATCAAGAGATAAATAGTATTTTGTATTACTTATTTTAGAAAGAGCATTCCAAGAGGAGTTAAATTTAGTATGACCTTTTGTTATTAGATGACTTAAATGCCTTTGTAATAGAGATACTGCATTTAATTGTTATCTTAATAAGAAGTTGGAGTCTTGAGGAGTGAATAATAAGAAATACTTTAAAACGATTCTTTGTTTCTTTGAAGCTAGAAAAGAGTAAGTTGCCAGCTGATAGTCATTTTATCCTTTCACTCTTACTACAGTTTATTAGATGACTTAGTTTTGCAAACATATGTAAAGTGATATACATACATTGTACACATTGTGAATTATTGTTCCAATTGTACTTTTTCTTGCTAGTTATGACCCCTTTCAACAGAAGCACAGAGAATGAGAGAACAATGTGATAACCCAGATGCAAAAGAGAAGTGTGGACTCATTAACTAAATTAAACCTGGATTGTGTTTATATTTTAAATTAGTGGACTAATTCTTTTTGAATGTTGGGATATATTTCTCATCTGTCTATTAAAGTCTGTCCTTCTGGCTCTTGGTCTGTGACTTCCTCACTTTTTGGGATGCTTCTTCAAAGATTGCCCTCATTGTCTCATGTTCCATTTATTCCTTAACCCATTATGGACTGGCTTCTGCCCCTTCCACTCACCAGTAACTTCCTAATTGTTTATATTACTGAGCACTTCTCAGCCTCTGGCCACTTCTACCTTTGAATTCTATGACCTTTATCTCTCATAGTTTTCTCCTACAATTCAGGCTATTACTCTGTTTCCTTCACGGGCTGTTTTATTTCTATTCATGCTTTTCAGATGGTTCATTTTCTAGAATTCTGTTCTTAGGTTTCTTGTCTTCTCATTCTTTATTCTTTCAACTTGGAAATCTTCCATTTATGTTTGTAGTTCCATCTGCCTTCTATGAACCAGTCATTCCCCAGTAAATTTCTGGAGCTCAGTTTTTTGTCTCAGGCTTGAAATTACAGTTGTCTGCTGAATTCACCTGGTTGTCCTCAAACTCAACATTTTGATATCCCTTAAAATCTATACAGCTTACTCTATTCTCTTGTTTCAGTACAAAACAAGAGAATTGTGCCCATTTAATTGTGCCCACTTCTAGTCAGTAACTATATCTTTAGCATCTCTCAGATTTATCCTGTTTCTTTTTTCTATATCTACTGTAATACATTAGATTAAAAAAAGGTTCAAGCCCTGTTCTCTCTTGGGCTATTGTAACTGTCCCCAGAATGACCATTCTGCCTCCATAATTAACCTCTCTATAGTCTGTCTTCCTCATTGCTACCATGGCGATGTTCTAAAATGGAATGTTTTAAGTGTTTTTCTTTATGTTAAAATCTTTTAGATGCTTCTAACACTACTCAGCAGTAGTTTTCACATACATGGGTGTTTCAAAAACGTCCATGGCCTGTCTGCTTTTGGGTCAGAGAACTTTTGAAAGCTCATATCCTGTATCTTTCCCCCATAGATTCTGATTCAGTAAAAAAATAGTTTAGGAATTTTCAAAAAGTTCCCCAGATAATTCTAATAAGCAGCTAGGGTTAGAAAACACTGACCTATATGTGGTTCACATTCCTTATTATGGAGTCCAGGATCCTCCGGGATGTGGTACCTGCCTATTTCTCCAGTATTATCTCATTCTGTTATCCCATCCCTCCCTTCATTCACTGTTCTCCAGCCAGATTCCCTCTTCTGGTCCTGGAAGCCACCAGACCTGATCCTCTCTTAGGACCCTTGTTTGCTATTGCTGAATCAGATGCAGAAGCCTAGTCTCTCTCTGCTCCACCTCTGCTTTGCTCTGGACCCCAGCCACTAGCACCTCCTTGGATTTCACATGTGAAACTCGGGTTGAAAACCGCTAAGCAAATCCATATCAATGGGGCCCAGAAAGATGAAGTGATTCACTGAGTCTATAATGGTGAATGGCAGGCCATATCTAAAATCCAGGATATATATTCCTAACATAGTTCTTGTTTATAGCTCTTCTTTCTTTATATGTATCATGTATGAGCAAGTTGATTTGAAATGACCTCTTAATTGTTTCCTTCCTAAATAAATTATCATTCACTAGTCCCCTCATTCGTTTATTCATTTAGTAAACACTTACTTTACTATATAAAGAGCAGTGTAGGATATGAAGAGAGGTGGGTAGAAATTTTGCATAATACTAATTTCCTATCGTTAAGATTCTTAAGAGGTTTTTATATTCAATCATTAAAATACTATACAGAAAAATAAATTATTAATTTTTAAGAAGAGAAACTATAGTATAACCTTTTCTACTGTCTTGTATCTTTCTTTCTTTCTTTTTATCCAGGGAAAGACCATGTTTGTAGATTTATTGGTTGTGGGAGGAATGATCGATTCAACTACGTGGTCATGCAGTTGCAGGTAGGTTACTTTGAAAATGTGTCTTAAAATTGACCAGTTTTGATCAAAGTACCTAATTACAGTAGATGTGAATAAAATTAACAACATTCTTGGTATCATTGCAAAATGTTTTATACTCTATGGATGGTATATATTTAAACAGACCTGGTGATAATGGATTTTTCCAAAGATGGAAGGGTTGTCTTTATCAACTATTTTCTCTGATGCACATCTTCGTTGATTGTCATCATTGCCAAATTTTTTATCCCCACATGGATTACCGGATAGAAAGAGTGTTCCTGTCCCTTCCTTCTCCACCATTTATTATGTTAAGGACTTTAGGTTCCCATTTTCACAAATATCAACCTTGAGTGTTCGAAAATTTTAAAATGAGATGGAGAGAAATGCTGTTGTTCTTTCTCTTTACTATTAACATAGCTGTGTTCTGTCCTTGAGATGGAGAGTGGAGTTGGGTTGGGTAGCAGATGACAGAAATTCAGAAAGGGAGCATTGAAGTAATGATTGCAGCAAAGAGAGGGAAATCAGCGCATTCTCTCTGACACTGACACTGCCTCTGCCCCTGCCCCTGAATGAACACATGCGCGTGCACACGCATACACACACGCACACACACACAGAACTCTGAACCTGTACTCACCATCAAAGTTTAAAAGCCATGGTTCACTTTGCTGCCTAACTTAAGAGAACTTAAGAGTTCTCAGGGTTTCCCTTCATCTTTAGCAAAGTTTGTTTTAGGCATTTGGTTCTTTTGTTTGTTTATTTTTTCAACTTAACTACTTAGTAGTGATTTCAGAGACATAGATCCTCACCTAAATTCTTCCTCTTCTTGTTAGGGCTTCTCTTGTTTCCCTCAGCTATCCTTCAACACGTGATTTACATCTATAGACATTAATTTCCTGCAGACTATTGTCTTGATGTCTCAAGTCATGTGATTCACTACTCGAGCCAGCATAGTTTTTTAACTTGAAGCAGAATCCCTGTATCTTTTTAGGTCATTAATATGGACCTTGCTGTCTCTCATTTTGGCCTGTAATAATAATATAACTTTTGTATGCTATTTTATAGGTTTTTTTTCTTCTGGATTTATTATGCATCTTACTTGATCCTTGTCATTTCCCCTGAAGAGGATAGGGCAGGTTTTACCCCCATTTTGCAAATGAAGAGACTTTAGCTCAAGGTGGCTTGAGGTTTTCCTGGGACTGACTAACTTGATGGGTGTTAGGACTTATTCGATGGAGGCCTTGGGCCAGTATTCTTGGCACAATAAGAGAAAACTCTTTATTTTTGTGTATAGGTTACTACTGACTGGAGGATGTGGAGATGCTTTTTAAGTCTGCAGAGTCTCTCTCAGTCCTAGCATATAGTCTTTTTTATTTGATTTACATTCACCTTAATCTCACTTCTGGAAATGAGAAAGCTGCATGTATGGAAAACTAAGGAGGATGGTGTATATCAAGCAGTGATGGCTCCTTTGACCTTTGGCAAGCTTCTGTGGACTCATCTAAGAATGCTTTGTTTTGACTTGCATGCTGTTTTGGGGTTTTTTTCCCCATCATTAAAAACCCCACCATTAACCTTCCACCTCTACATGTTTGACTTGATTTGACATAAGACTAAAGCTGGTATAACTGTTTGAGGGTTCTTTCTCTTGTTTGACATATTAAAGTTGACTGCTAGGGTTTCCCCATATATTTTGTTAAAATTTATATGCTCAGACCCAGTTTCTCACGGACATTTCTGATTTCCTCTAAAAACCCTCATTGTTCTTAAGCTCACTTTAGTCTTTTGCCTCCTGGTGATTCAGGTAAATAGTATCTGCCTTTAAATTTTTAAGGAATAATCCTATTTCTCCTATAGAAATTCTAGCTATTTACCATGAAAATGGGTCTGAAATCTAATAGGGTTCAAGCAATCATACACGTTTATTTTCTCATATCTACTAGGAAGACTGTGGCCAGGTCTCATTTGCTATCCTGTCACCATTGAGGCTTTATGTGATCATCCTTAGTATAGCCAAAGGATGGTATTTTGTGATAAGCATATCACCTGCTGCTGCTGCTAAGTCGCTTCAGTCATGTCCAACTCTGTGCGACCCCATAGACAGCAGCCCACCAGGCTCCCCTGTCCCTGGGATTCTCCAGGCAAGAACACTGGAGTGGGTTGCCATTTCCTTCTCCAGTGCATGAAAGTGAAAAGTGAAAGTGAAGTTGCTCAGTCGTGTCCAACTCTTAGCGACCCCATGGACTGCAGCCTACCAGGCTCCTCCGTCCATGGGATTTTCCAGGCAAGAGTACTGGAGTGGGGTGCCACTGCCTTCTCCCAAGCATATCACCTAGGAAAGGGCAAAAAATGTTTTGAATCCTGTAACCAGAATAGATATAGATCTAGATTGCCTAACATCAGGGCTGCCATATATTTTTAAGCTTTTTATTATTGTGGAAAAAATTAAATATAAATGAAACTAGAGTTGTATTCTACCTTTCTTCTCCTTCCTCAGATGATTTCAAAGCAAATTGAAGTCATATTTTATCATAAATATATCAATATATAGTCAAGAATTCTTTTTTTTCCACTACTATCCATAATACACAATAATATCTTTTCAAGTCAGTCTTCACATTTTCTTGGTTGTGTCTCTCACTTATTTTTATATTTGTTTTACTTGAACCTGGTTCCAGACAGGGTTTACACATTGTATTTGGTGGATATGTACATCTTAAGCCTCTTATTTTTTTAAACAAAAATTTTAAAAGATTTATATATGTATGTATTTATTTATTTTTGGCTATGCTGGGTCTTTGTTACTGCAGGCAGGGTTTTTCTAATTGCAGCAAGCCAGGGCTACTCTTCCTTGCTGTGCACAGGCTTCTCCTGGCAATAGCTTCTCTTGTTGCTGAGCATGGGCTCTAGGAGTGTGAGCTCCGGTAGTTGCAGCATGTGGGCTCAGTAGTTGTGGCACACTGGCTTAGTTGCTCTGCAGCATGTGGAATTTTCCCAGACCAGGGATCAAACCTGTGTCCCCTGAAATTGCAGGTGGATTCTTAACCACGAGACCACCAGGCAAGCCCCTATTTTTATTTTTTTAAATATTTATTTATTTGGCTGTGCCAGGTCTTAGTTGTGGATGCTTTGATCATCATTGTGGCATGAGGAATTTTTATGCAGGATCTTAGTTGTGGCATGCAGGATCTTAGTTGTGGCACGTGCAATCTAGTTCCCTAACCAGGAATAGTAGGGATTGAACCTGGGCACCCTGCTTTGGGAGCTTGGAGTCTTAGCCACTGGACTACCAGGAAAGTCCCTCTTAAGCCTCTTTTTAAAAGTTCCCTCTCATTTTTTTTCTTAAGTTTTTTTTTGTTGTTGTTTGTATTGTCATTGATTTAAAAAATTGTTATGCAGAAGTTTCCATGCTCTGGATTTTGCTAATTGTCTCCATGTGGTAATACTTAACATATCCTTCTGTCCCCTGTATTGTCTATAAATTTGTGATTAGATCAGATTCCAGTTTTATTTTGCTAGAATACTTCAGAGATGGATTGTGTGCTTCCTATTTATATTATATCAGCAGACAGTGTGTCTGCTTGTCTCTTTTAGTTGTGTTAAGATGGAATCAGTGAGATTCTGAAGCTATCAGCCTCTCCATCCATTTTAAAGTTCCCATAATTTTTCTCCTGTGTGTGCTGAGTCACTCAGTCATGTCCAACTCTTTGTGACCCCATGGACTATAGCCCCCCAGGCTCCTCAGTCCATAGGAATTCTCCAGGCAAGAATACTGGAGTGGGTTGCCATGCTGGAGTGGATTGTCATGCCCTCTTCCAGGGGATCATTCCAACTCAGGGATCTAACCCAGGTCTGCCACATTGCAGGCAGATTCTTTACCGTCTGAGCCACTGATTTTTCTCTTAGGCTTTATCAACCTGTTAGTAATCACTGCCAAAATTCTTTACTTCAGTGGGGTTGCAAATGTACAGTTATAATTTTACAATTCCTCTTTATTACTGGAATTCTTTTAAAAGCATTCCATCAATTATTAGGTTATCCTTAGGTACATTTCACACAGAAAGGCAGGACTAATATTTGATTCTTTAATTTCAAGTTTTCAGAAAAATGAATTGGCTCCCAGTAGGGAGCTTTGATAACATCCTTACTTTCTGACCCTGGAGAAGGAAATGGCAACCCACTCCACTATCATTGCCTGGAAAATTTCACTGGCAAAGGAGCCTGGCAGGCTACAGTCCATGGGGTCTCACAGAGTCGGACACAACTGAGCAACTTTACAGTTTACTTTCTGATTCCTCCTAATGAGAAATGGTATTTAGAGACCAGAATCTAGATGCTGTGGGTCCCTGCAATTGGGTTGGTCATTGTTTCAAATTCTTTTCAAGTGGATAGGTTCAGGGTATATAAATTTTTTTAAAAGAAAAAATATATCATGGCTCATATTGATATTTTCAGTTTCAAATTTTTTGTGATAGAACTGGCATATAATTTCTTTGATTTTATTATATATTTTCATTTCTTTGCCTAATATATGTAGATGAAATTATGGTTAAAATTTGCATGAGAGTTATCCAGTATATGTGTGTAGGAAAGGAGACATTGTATGCTACATATGGGGAGAGGAGGGGTGGATAACAGATGAAAAAAGATTGGCCAGTAATTGATAATTATTAATTCTGAGTGATGGATAGGTATGTGAGAGTTCATTATATTACTTTCTTTCCTTTTGAGTATGTTTAAAACTTTTAATAATAAAATCCTCTTATATAGTTACTGGATCATGTTAAATTTACAGCATTATTTAGGGAGAAATGAGTTTCCTTTTTTATTTAATAATACTAATTCCATATTACTATGAATATAAATTCTTCATATAAATGCTACAGGTGGAACTGCAGCATCATAGCCTGCTCTCAATCAGAATGCTAATTTGTTACCTACTCAATAAGGAGTCTTCTGGGTAGATCAGTACTGTAAAATGGAAAAAGAACACTTTCCAGTTAAACAGACTTAGATTTGAAGAACAACTTTATCTTAACAGGTTGACATTATTTAAACTCTCTGAGCCTTAGTATCCTCATCTGAAAAATTGGTGTAACAACTTCTGTTTAGGGTGCTAAGGACTAAATACCGTCATGAATGTAATATATCTGGCACAGACTAGATAAATTCCTTGCTTTTATCTACTGCTGTGATTGAGTGTTTCATACCTTTTTATTTATACTAGTAATTAGCACTTATTGAGTACCTACTGTGTGCCAGACACTACATGGATCTTGTTTAAGCCTTATAAAACAGTATAAGGTAAGTATTATTGTCCCCATTTTATAAGGAAGCTGTGACATAGAAAAGTTCAGTAGTTTGTATAGGAATATATGTTAGACAGTAATGAGGAATTACTGCCCTGTGTATGTATATCTTTTATATGTAATCAAGACTACATTTTGTTATGACATCAGTGACAAAGGGAAACATGATGACTCAGGAATATAATATGTTATAGACACAGAAAAGATAAAGACAAATACTATATGATATAACTTTTATGTGAAACCTAAAAATTATAACAAACTAGTGAGTAAAACAAAAAAGAAGCAGGTTCACAGTGGGGAGAGGGAAGCAGGAGATGGGGCAATATAGGGATAGGAGATTTTTGAAGTGTTTTTATGGCATTATATGAAATCATGTGTGTGAAACTTGCAAACTGTGAAGTACTATTGAATTTAAAGAGTCCTTCATTTTAAAAAAAATTTTTTTTAAAAGAAACAACTTTAAAAACTTTGGTTATTCTTAAATTTGTCTGAAATGTTCATACATTATCTTAAGAGAATTCTTCTCAAGTGAGAGGATCATGATTCAGATAAAATCCTTGCTATTTCAGTCAAAACATCTTTTAATGGTAAACGAATAATTCTCTGCTCTTCTCCCATGCTTTCAGTAGCACACTTGAAAGCGTTTATTTGGTTTCCACAGGGTCGGAATCTGGCGGATCTACGCCGTAGCCAGTCCCGGGGCACGTTCACCATTAGCACTACTCTTCGCTTGGGTAGACAGATTCTGGAGTCTATTGAGAGCATCCATTCTGTGGGATTCTTGCACCGAGACATCAAACCGGTAGGGGGCCTTTTCCTGCCAGAGCTCGGAATGAGTTTGCTTGGTGCTCTTGGTCTTACCATGTGTGTGTGTGCTCACTCACTCAATAGTGTCAGACTCTTTGCAACTCTATGGATTGTAGCCTACCAGACTCCTCTGTCCATGAAATCTTCCAGGAAAGAATATTGGAGCAGGTTGCCATTTCCTATTCCAGAGGATCTTCCCAACCCAGGGATCAAACACACATCTCTTGTGTCTCCTGCAGGCAGGTTCTTTACCACTGCACCACCTGGGAAGCCCAGTCTTATGATGGGACACATTAAATTACAAATGTAGGTTTCTATGTTAAATACAAGATAATATTTCAGTTTCTGTGGCAGAGATGTAAACTTGAAATGTATTGTAACTTGCCTTTTAATTTTTAAAAAATGATAATTATATACTATAACTTATAATCAAGAGCTTTTCTCATACAATGAAAGTTGCTCAGCAGCCAAATTAAAAATTACTAATGTTTGACTTATGTGTTAACACTGATACTTACTTAGCCTTACACCTAAATTGATAGTCATTCTTCGGATTTCTTTTTTCTGATATTGGTTAAAAATACAGATTCATGTTGTTTTTAGACGTTGGCATTGTGTTCTTTGAACTATTTCTCAAGTGACAAATTATACTTGAAAGAAACCATCAATTATAAAAGAGCTTGCTTTTTCTCCTGAGTGCTACCGTGCCAATATAGTATTTTTTTCTATTCTGTTTTCCTAGAAATTGCAATTTCTGTAACTGTTAAATATGCTTTTATTTTCTCCTTGGTTTTTGTGTTACTCACAGGGGAAATGACCCATTTCTGATATGCTGTATTTACTATAAATTTACTGTGTTGCTTGTTGCAGTTGAAAATTATACCCATCTGTTGCTACATGATTTCAAAAATTAAACAGTTTACATGAAGATGACAGCTAAAATTAACATAGTTGAGTCAGACTTAATGTAATGTAGATTTTTCCTGCTTTTATTTCCATGTCAAGTTAAATGTCATTATTTGAGAAGCATAGTAATTGAAGAGTTTCCAATATGATTAGAAAGCTCCCTAAGTAGAACAGTATTTTAAAATAAAAGCTAACAATTCTATAACAATTAGACTTTTGCTTTTATAAATTCTTCTACTTAATATACCCATTTTTGCAAACCTGTGGTCAGTTAATGCTACATTTATCTTTGTTAAGGGAAGCATGGAAAATATATTGTCCTTAAGTCTGTTATGTTTCCTTGTATTGTATTTTCATTTTTGCACTTAGTGAAATTCAGCTTCATGATGCTTATAGGAAATTCATTTCAATTTCTGGACTATATATTCTATTTTGTTCACTCCTAGTTCTTCCCATTTAAAAAAATAAGGGTTGGGTGTTTGTTTAAGTAGTAACTTAGACTAGAATTTCAAGAAACTTATTAGAGTACTGACTCCAATTAAATCAGTGTTGTATTTTATGTAACTTTATAATAGTCAAATAAATTTTTTCTCAAGTTCACCTGATCTTAGGCATTAATAGAACCTGCAGCAAAATAATGTGTTAATATCCAATAAACATTGACCAGAGCAGTATATGTGGGATGTGTATTATATAGAGTTTAAATAGAAGAATTAAAATACAGGAAGGATAAGATATAAGGACTAAGTATAATAATAATAGGTATGTTTTCATTCTTTATTTTCTAGTCAAACTTTGCCATGGGTCGCTTTCCTAGTACGTGTCGGAAATGTTATATGCTTGATTTTGGCCTGGCTCGACAGTTTACCAATTCCTGTGGTGACGTCAGACCAGTAAGCTTTTTCATACTATTATTAAATATTTGAGAATTAACTTATTATAGTATCACTCTTTTTAAAGAAATGCCAATTGTGTATCAGAATGGATATCATCCAAGAAGTATCATATAGAGTTTATGATTACGTTACAGATAGTATTCATTAATTTTATTATTGAGTGTTACAGCTTTTAAAAACATGCACAGAGTTAGAGTGTATCTTGTAAGAAAACACATTACCCCTTTAGGATCAAGGGTCTTTTTTGTAGTCTGAGCTTCTTTCTACATCATATACTACTTTTGTTTCAGTTACTGTGTTTGTCATACCCAGAATTTACATTTAGTTCTGTTTTAAAATCTCTTTATTAAAATTTCTGTTTGATATGGCATTGCCGTTATACTTTCCTTTCTTTAATCAAGCTCTCCTTTAGTTCTGTGAACATATTTATAATACCCACTTTGAAATCTTTTTATGTCCAGCATCTAGTCATTCTCATAAGTGGTTTTTGTTGCCCACTTTTTTTTTTTACATATATGGGTCACACATTCTTGTTTCTTTACATGTCTTGTAATTTTTTGTTGTTGTTGGAAACTGGGCATTTTAAGATAATGCTTGCATGCTGCTTCTGCTTAGTTGCTTCAGTTGTGTCTGACTCTTTGCGACCCTACGTACCATAGCCTGCCAGGCTCCTCTGTTCTTAATGTTTAGTTCCTTTACATTTAGTTCCTTAACATATTCTTTCTGAAGTTCATTATGTGTGTACAATAAGTACAAATGTGTACTCTTATTTTTTCCTTTTGATTCAAAAGGTAGCATAATGTACACTTCCCTTTTTCTTTCACTTTACAGTGTGTCAGGAGATCTTTCCGTGTCAGAATATAGAGCAGCTGCAAAGTGTCTATCTGTAAGACAAATCTCCAGAAGTGTAATTGCTGGGTCAAAGAGAACGTATGCATTTGCAGCTTTGATGGTTAATAGTGAAAGTCACTCAGTCGTGTCCCACTCTTTGCAATCTCATGGACGGTAGCCTGCCAGGCTCCTCTGTCCACGGGATTCTCCAGGCAAGAATACTGGAGTGGGTTGCCATTTCCTTCTCCAGGGGATCTTCCTGACCTGGGCTTGAACCCAGGTCTCCTGCATTGCAGGCAGATCTTTACCGTCTGAAATAGCTATTGCCAAATTGCCATCAATTGAGGCAGTTTCTGAAGATCATCTATTTCAAGGCTCAGTTATGTGTTGCCTTATTCTTAAGACATCCTTCCTCCACAGGACTTCTCCTTTCTTCTCACCAAGTAAAACTAATTCTTACCACTCCTAGACTTTCATAGCTCATTGTACTTTGCTAATGGTGTTTATTATAATCTACTTTCAATTACAGTTACCTGCATTTATAGCTGCTTTCCCCAGTTAGGTTGAATTGTTTTTTCTGCATCATTTAAGGTGGCTGAATTTCTTTGACCTGGTATTACTTCTTGGAGGGATCACATCAAAATCTCCCTAGGCAGCTGATCTCTTTACCTCTGTCTCAACCTTTCCATGGCAAAAGTAAGGTCAGAGCCAGAACGAAGGACTCTTAATTGTTTTCCTTCTAGAAGGAGAAATCTCCAACCTCAGAGTTACATCAACAAAATTGAGAATATTAGATATTCCTGTTAGTCATGATGTCTTAGGAAAATATTGAGATCTGTTGACTGTGATTGTCAGTGAATGGCAGCTAAGGGAAAAAAGGGAGCTTAAATAGATTGCAGAAATTTTTGATTCCTGAGACTTGACATTAAATACAAAGAACATTTTAAAAATAGTTAAATCTTGAAACTAAAAAGGAATAACTGAAGGAGAAAAGATAAGTTGATGAAAGAAGAAATAAGTAGATAATTAATATGAACAGATTAAACACAGGTTGCAGAAATGAACAAATGGAGGAAGAACACATAGAATGTTTATCTGTGTAGCATATGGCTGAGACGACTCTGATAACTGAAGACTCTTAAAATAACATTCATTGTAATCTCTTCAGACTACCACATTAGTACTTGTTAATTGAGGATAATTTGACATTACTGAGAAAGAGAGCAAAAAATTCTACTAATGAAAATTATTGGCCATGATCATTTTAAAGTATGGCAGTTTTCCTGTTGAGCTATAGCATCATCCATGAATCTTAAAGGCACTGACTTGATATTTGTGAAACAGTAAAGTAGAAACATAGAGAACGAAATGGCAGCCCACTCCAGCATTCTTGCCTGGAGAATCCCATGGGCAGAGGAGCCTGGTGGGCTACAGTCCATGGGGTTGCACAGAGCTGGACACGACTGAAGTGGTTTAGCATGAAATAGAGTGTATGATTTCAAGTCAGAAGACCTTGGTTGATGCCTGGTTTTATCACCTACTAATTCTGTGTCCTCAAATAAGTTTACTTTTTGGAACTTGTTTCTGTGTCTGTAAAGTGGGCAAAACAAAGACTTTGCCATCACAGGGTTTATATTCCATTGAAAGAAGCAGGGAAAAACCAAATAAGTAAAAATATGAATAAAATCAATTTTAGGTAGCAAAAGATGTTTTGTGAAAAAAAATAAAGCAGAGTAAAAGAACAGAGTGGCATTGCAAGGGCAGATATTATTTTAAATTATGATGATTAAAGAATATTTCTCTGAGGAGGTGACATTCAAGCAGAGGGCTGAATTTGGGATAGAAGAGCCTGCCATTGGAGGTGTGTAGAGAGATGGTGTTCCAGCTAGAGAGAATAACAAGTACAAAGTCTTGCGCTAGAAACAAACTTGATTGGAGGGGAAACCTCAAGTAAATCCATTTTGGCATGAGGCAAGTGCCAGAATCATGGAAGATGTTATAGGCCAAATAACTAGAATTTAGACTTTATTCCAAGTTGAGCTCTCTGGGACTGGGATTCACATATTATGTAGAGTTTATTCCCAGTACCTGGCACGTAATAAGTGCACAATAACTTCAGTTTATGAATATGTGAATTACACGTACAGGGAGAGGTTCAAGTTGCCACCGTCTCTGAATTGAGTTTGAGTGATATAGCCAAGACAAAGAGGTTGGTATCTTAGATTGCTTAGACCTCATGTTTTTAATGTACTTATTTGTAACCAGAGTCTGAATATTAATGTATATACTATGATGCTTGGCATGATTCTGGGTACATGAAAGCATTTATGTTTTCTCATGGATAGAGTTTATTTATCATAAATCCTACTTTATTTTAAAATGTAGGTATAAAAAATGAGATTCATTGATAATTAAAATAGGACTCATTAATAGCTATTATATTTTAAACGTATGATTTAGAGATATTCTCCTCTAATTATTATAATTTCAGTTATTAGAAAAAGTTAGAAATTTAAGTCATGTTTTCTTGACTATAATACATGTTTCTCCCTTCTACTTCATGAGCTCACCTGTGCTGAATCTTATGCTATTTAAAGCTCATTTATTACTCTTTGCTTGGTTTTGTAGCCTCGAGCTGTGGCAGGCTTTCGAGGGACAGTTCGTTATGCATCAATCAATGCTCATCGGAACAGGGTAGGTGTCTGAACTCGAGTCATAGCTGTATGAGCATGCTGATGCTCGAATCAGATTGACTTCTTTACGTTAGAGTGCAGAGGTGTTAGTAATACTAATGCATGGTAAGGTGTATAGTGGATATATAATAGATGTGTACAGCTACAGAGAAAATAAAATTGAATTTGGCAGAAAATCTAATAGCTAATTATATACACATCTATGGGGACTCTTGTGTCCTTAATTAGATATAAGTAAGTATTAATACATTTATTAAAGAATTTTGCATAAATAAGACATCTGTGTTCTATTTCAAGAATTTATTTGGGAATTCATATTATCAATACATAATGAAATGTAGGTCATCATTTTATCCGTAAGATACACCTAATCTATTATATCCTCTCTCCAGCAAACATTTGTTTTTATGAAGATCTAAAATATAGAAGCTTAAATTTTTCTTTCATCTTTAGTGAATTGTTCATCTCTTTTTGGGTTAAATTTTAAAAACCTCTTTTTTTTTTCTTACTTTTATCCTTTTGTTTTGCTCTAATACTTTTTTTCCTCACCCTGAACTTTAGTTGTGAGTAGGAAAGGTAAGTACTTTATGGATTCTCAATCCTTGAACTTGTTTGGACAGAGTTGGGAAATTTAACATGTGATTCCTTGATAAAGATAAATTTCTTGATTTTTGTTACCTTATTCTTGTGCAGCCAAAACTGCTTTAATTAAAACTTGACTGATGCTAAATGTAATAGGACGAGAATGCTGTGGTTTTACACGCAGTGCTTCAGTTAACTTGGTTTCTTAGGATGTGATTATAAATTGAAAATAGTTAAAGTATTTTTTTATCTGTGTGAATACTCTGCTAAGCATTTGTAACTCATTTGATTTGATTCAGTGTGCTTTATTTTGTGGTATTTAGTTAATTATTCTGTCTTGAAAAGAAAGTATTCATTCTCCAGATAGATTCTTGCAAAATTTTAGGAGTACTATGCTTTCTAATTAATTCTGTAAAAGAATATGTTCACATTGGAATCTTTGAAATATGACATTCATTTTGAGATAAGCATAAACATGTTCATGGATCATAATATAAGCA
Organism: Budorcas taxicolor; assembly: GCF_023091745.1. NCBI lineage: Eukaryota > Metazoa > Chordata > Mammalia > Artiodactyla > Bovidae > Budorcas > Budorcas taxicolor. The sequence goes on along the minus strand of NC_068919.1, from coordinate 36,585,988 downwards.
TTTCCAAAATAACTACTAGAAAGAGATTATGTGTTGTTGTTTTTTTTTAATTTGAAGAGTACAGATTTCTTCTAAAAGCCTTTCCAGCATAGAGTGATCTATCAGCTGTTCTGTTAACCTGCTTATTAATGTTGATAGGGAAATTTGATCACATATTGCAGTGGTTCTTACCCTTCTTTTCTGGTCCCAACACATCTGAGGAATAGAATGCTTTATACGTTAGCACAGCTTCACAATACTGATCGTCAATGTATATGGTGACACAGGAATACAACTAGCAGAACCTTGAGAGATTGTTGTCTAGTTTAAAAATAATTCCCAGGTAATTCTAATATACTTCTTTCTTCCATGCTCTGTGACCTTGATTTGATAATTTTTAAACTTAATGCACTGCATTTCTATTTTGGGGGTACCTAAATCTTAACCATTTTTGTTTGTTTTTTGTTTTCTTTTAAGTGAAAGCAGGTTTATTTAGAGAATCTGAAACTTTTAACATGAATAATTTCCAAACAATACAAGGACTTTTCAAAATACTTGAATACTGTTTACTTCACCTCATTGTTTTCCTGCCTTTTAATCCTTTGTTAATACTTGTTTTATCACAATGTGTGTGCGCTCCGTCACTCAATCATGGCCGACTCTTTCCAACCCCATGGATTGTAGCCCACTAGGTTCCTCTATACATGGAATTTTCTAGGCACTATTACTGAAGTGGGTTGTCATTTCCTACTCCAGGGGATCTTCCTGACACAGGGATCAAACCCATGTCTCCTGCTTTGGCAGGAGGATTCTTTACCACTGCACCACCTGGGAAGCCCATTTATCACAATACTTGGAAGAAATTATTTTACTTCTGGTTCTGTGGTTCTTACTGAGATCTTTGTCCATTCTTGCTGAAAGTGAAAAGTGAAAGTGAAATCACTCAGTTGTGTCCAACTCTTTGGGACCCCATGGACTGTAGCCTGTGAGGCTCCTCCATCCATGGAATTTTCCAGGCAAGAGTACTGGAGTGGGTTGCCATTTCCTTCTCCAGGAGATCTTCCCCACCCAGGGATAGAACCCGGGTCTTCCACATTTTAAGCAGATGCTTTTACCATCTGAGCCACCAGGGAAACTTGCATTTAATCGTCTTTTTTTTGTTGACTACTTTTGGTATCTTCTCTTTGTCTTCGGTGTCCTGTAGAAATTTTCAAATCTGCTGTGGTGTGGATTTCTTTATATTTATTCTCTTTGAGATTTGTAATGCTTCCTAAGGGCTTCCCTGGTCGCTCAGTGGTAAAGAATTTGCCTACCAATGCAGGAGATGTGGGTTTGATCCCTGAGTCAGAAAGATCCCCTGGAGAATAAAATGGCAACCCACTCCAGTATTCTTGCCTGGAGAATCCTGTGGACAGAGGAACCTGGGCTATTTTAAATAATGATCTGGTGGGGTTTTATCTATAAGACTTCAAAGAGGCCTAAATTTAAGGGTGCTTTTTTACCTTGAGAGGATTTTCATTTGCATCTATCATTACTGCAGAATAGGATCACCCAGAAAACACCATTTCTGGACTTGGTTTCCTGGACCACATAGACAATATAAATCTGAGACAATATAAATTTAAACCCCAAATCTGAGTGAGTGGTAGGCCCATGGTAACAGATTCTCAGGATGTTGTTTTTTGTTTGTTTGTTTTTGTTTTAAAATAACACTATCTCTTTGATAGTGGTCAAATTTTACCAAGAATAAAATTATTGTAGTAATAATGTACATACCAAATATTGCATTAAAGATAGCCCTTTGAGGGTCCTAGGTATATGGTGGGGGTAGAGGTGGGGCAGTGTCTCAGTTACAACTGCTGTCTTGTGTAGGCTTAATGTTTTTACACCTGTCCCCTACATGACTGATAAAACCCTGGTTGATAAACCTATGACAGATGCCTCCAAACAGCCAAAACCAAAGCTTCAGTCTTAGGTTGCCTTTCATGTTTCCAGCTTTCTTTTCATTTTGGTTCTCAAGATTTTCTTTGCTGCTACTTCATCTTTTTTATATATTGTGGTAAAGAACACATAACATTCAATTTGCCGCCTTAAACATTTTGATATATACAATTAAGTAGTGTTAAGTATATCCACATTATTTTGTACCAGATTTCTACAACTTTTTCATTTTGCAACATTGAAACTCTGTACCCACTTAGCACTGACTCCCCTTTTCCCCTCCTCTGAATTCCTTGGCAGCCACCTTCCTTTACTAATTAATTAACTCATTTATTAATTAATGGGTTCTTAAATACATTATTTCCAGTATTTCTGGGTTTTTGGGTGTTCTTTATATCGAAAGTTTTTCAGTAAATCTGTTCTACCATGTAGATTGCTTTATAACTATACGGATACATAGATATACCTGCCAGATAGTTTTATGGGAAAATGAAAACACAATGATTAGGCCTTAAACAATGTAATGTACTCACAGGAGCAGTAATGTAATGTGACTGAATTCTCTTTTGCTTATGAAGGAAATGGGAAGACATGATGACCTTTGGTCCTTGTTCTACATGTTGGTGGAATTTGTGGTTGGTCAGCTCCCTTGGAGAAAAATAAAGGACAAGGTAATTTTCAAAATAGAAGCGTCAGTTTTGGTAGGGGAAGGAGTAAAAATTTCTCCTGGGTAGGTATTTTTTGTTGAAAGTATACTTATGTATAAGAGTTAACATTTTCCAACCCTTTCACTATATCCTAATATGTATATTTTTCTTTCTGTGAGCTGATATTGTAACTTTTTCTATGAAAATGCTAATTTAAGTACAGCTGTCATTTCTGATTAGATTTCAAGCTATCTTAGCTTTATTTTCACTAGTTCTCTTTTTTAAAGTCAATTAGGTCTTTTAAGTGAAGTAAGTTAGAAAAAGACACATAACCATGTGATATCGCTTACAGTGTAGAATCTAAAATATGACACAAATGAATATCTACAAAACAGAGAAAACACTGATGGTTGCCAAGAAAAGAAATGTCAGTTAGGCTTTTAATTTTTAATTGTCACATTATATTGTTCAATTTTACATACCCTTGAGACTGTTACTGAGAAGCTCTTAATATGTAGCTTCCAAGAGAAACTGACTTTGGTTCCTTTTCTCTTTACTTCCCAGGAACAAGTGGGCTCTATTAAGGAAAGGTATGACCACAGGCTTATGTTAAAACATCTCCCTCCAGAATTTAGCATCTTTCTGGAGCACATTTCCTCTTTGGATTATTTTACAAAACCAGACTACCAGGTAATCATCTTTGTGAGTTCTGTAGATTAATTCTTCTCTCTCTTTTAGTATTTATTCTTACCAAGCATTGTACCATTGAGGGTGTTGTAAATGAGTATAAGTGGTTCCTAGAATAATACTTTAAAAAAAAAAAATACTGTTTTAATACATCATGAGAAATGTCGTTAAATTAACTGATGATGACATTATTCATGTCCGCACATGTGTGTGTTTTCTCCCTTCTGGATGAACATATGTCATTAAGAGTTTTAGATTTGTTTATCATGTAGCATTCTAACTGCTCCTGCTGTGATTCTTTTGGTAGTTTTGAATTGCTGATAGTTCAGATTATGGAAATCCAGTATCTAATTTGTTGACCAGAAGGAAATGTCCAGCTCAGGAATGTATCTGTTAAGGGCTTGAGGGTTACATGTCATGTGTTAACATGCTATGGGACAGTAGTCAGTAAAAATTACTGGCTCCATTTTGTCTGTGGTCGGTGAAACATTTCCTAAGAGCCTCAGTTAGTGAGGCCTATTAAGGGTGACTAGGCTTACCATAAATTGCATATCAAACCCCAACCAGCTAAATTTCAGAAGATTCTGTTGCTCTCAAGGGAAACTTGGTCAGAGCTTAATGCAAGATAATCACTACTACTGAAAACATAAATTCAAGGCACACATTGATTAATAATAATAATGTCAGTGTATAAGTTTTATCTACAAAGGACAACACTTGGGCTTTACTGCCTGTTAATGAAAGTTTTAAAAAATCATTTATTTTTGGCTGTGTTGAGTCTTTGTTGCTGCATGGGCTTTCTCTTATTGTGGTGAGCAGGGGCTACTCTCTAGGTGCTGTGCCCAGGCTTCTCGATGCAGTGGTTTCTCTTGTTCCAGAGCACTGGCTCTAGGGCTCACGAGCTTCAGTAGTTGCAGCACGTGGGCTCAAAAGTTGAAGTTCACAGGCTCTAGATCACAGGCTTAATAGTTGTGGTGTATGGGCTTTGTTGCACGGCAGCATGTTGTATCTTCCCCAACCAGGGATTGAACCCATGTCTCCTGCGTCGACAGGTGGATTCTTAACCGCTGAGATACCAGGGAAGCCCTAGTGGAGGGTGCATATTCTAAAGTGTTGTCAGTGTTGAAGACTAAAAGACTGTCTACTACACAGTGAACTTATTTGCATATAATAAATATTTCTTTGTGAAAAATGGAGTTTTGGTATAATACATAAATAGAACATAAAGCAGAGAAGCAACATACAGCCTTGAGTCCTTAGAGATCTTAAGTAGGTGAGCCTGTGTTGTTCTTTTCTATGTGGCTATTTGGGTTATAACATATAGGCTAACAAATGGCAAAATTACATTGTATATGAGTCGCTTTGGAATATGTTCTCATATTTATATTTTATATATGGATTTTTTAAAATGTGTAGAGTTCACATTACTTGCAATGAAATAATGAAGTTTTACTTGTAAGACTAGAATCAGGAGGAGCTAGGAATTGTTCCAACTTTCTCATCTTGGGTGGTAATAATTTTTTTATTGACAAAGTTTGATGTATTAATTACACAGCAAAAAAAGTTTTTAATTACATTCTCTGCTTAGTTATGCCTACATTCCAAAGAAGACTATAATGTTCACCAGCTAAAGTTTGAAACTTGGACCTACAATTTAAATTAACAAAATATTGTTCTCTGGTTTTGCATTTGGACATTCTTTTAGAGGCTTCTCTGTTATTCTGTCACCTGATAACAACAGAAAGTATAGTAATTTCCCTATCTTAGAAGAGAGAGAGCAGGCATAACATTTTCATAACATTTCCTGATTCTTCTTTGCTCTTTGATCTTCCGTAAGCAGTGAGTAGGAGCAGAGGGCAGTAGATGGGAGAAGGATAATTGGGAAAAAGATGTTGGTGACTAAAAGATGCTCTGATGACTAGTATCAGTGTGATATCAGGTTCCAGAAAGATCTGACCTTTGCAGTTTCTGTATCCTGCTTTCCTCACAATACCCTGCTACAGTCTTCATTTTCATAAAAATTGCTCTACTTTGAATCCGAATGTTCTTGTGAATTAATGCTGTCTAATGGTTAATTTTATAATTTGGAATTCATTCCTGAATTCGAGTTTAATTACTGTTCTTTCAAAATTTTGAATTCCTTACTGAACAACCAGTATAATTAAAAACAGCAACAAACCTTCTCCAGCAGCAATCCAAAACCATACCAGTACTTAGTGTGACTGCTTCCCTAGCTGTATCAGAGGTCAGATAAACAGTATGTCTCCAACTTTATATGTTCTGACATAGGACCAAAGGGAATATATTTCATAATCAAGGTGTTAAATGATGTTGTTTTCCAAAGCCACTTTTACTGTGAATGTCTGTGGTTTGTGAATTCTTAAAAAATCATAGTTTCTTGCCAGAGAACATTATTATCTTAACAAGCTGCATATTGTCAGCACCCTACCAGTAACCTGCTAGTGCTTGCCCTTGTAGCATGGGCAGACCGAGAGAGTTGATGCTGTCTACTGGGAATCTTATGCACGTCTCAGTTTGAATAAAGGCTGACGTTCACTTTTAGAAAGCACTGTGGTGTTTGGGGAAATTGCATCCAAATTTATATTTAGTATGTCCCTACTGGCTTTTATATCCTGGAGGTACAGCCGTGTCTTACTTTGTTTTTATTATCCCACACTGTCCTGACACTGTGCCTGGCACCTAAATTTTCAACAAATGTTAAGAAAATTGAATCGTACTTTGCCTAATAATCTCCTGCTCAAGAAATGTAAGAAAAATCAGCTCTCATGAGTACATAAATCTTGTTTTCTGTCTGTTAAACTGAAGGTGAAGATGTTTAAATTGTAGTCAAATTAAAGCAAATGTATCTTATTATGAGTATGGTCAACCCTTGATATCTGCAGGGGATTGGTTCCAGGCCCCTGGGGATTACTGGTCCTCAACTCCCTCATATGAAACAGCATAATACTTGTGTATAACTTTCGCACATCCTGACATATACTTTAACTCATCTCTAGATTGCTTGCAAAACCTCAGTTCAGTTCAGTCGCTCAGTCGTGTCCGACTCTTTGTGACCCCATGAATCGCAGCACGCCAGGGCTCCCTGTCCATCATCAACTCCCGGGGTTCACTCAGACTCACATCCATCAAGTCAGTGATGCCATCCAGCCATCTCATCCTTGGTCGTCCCCTTCTCCTCCTGCCCCCAATCCCTCCCAGCATCAGAGTCTTTTCCACTGAGTCAACTCTTCGCATGAGGTGGCCAAAGTACTGGAGTTTCAGCTTTAGCATCATTCCTTCCAAAGAAATCCCAGGGCTGATCTCCTTCAGAATGGATTGGTTGGGTCTCCTTGCAGTCCAAGGGACTGTCAAGAGTCTTCTCCAACACCACAGTTCAAGAGCATCAATTCTTCGGCACTCAGCCTTCTTCACAGTCCAACTCTCACATCCATACATGACTACTGGAAAAACCATAGTCTTGACTAGACGGACCTTAGTCGGCAAAGTAATGTCTCTGCTTTTGAATATGCTGTCTAGGTTGGTCATAACTTTTCTTCCAAGCAGTAAGCATCTTTTAATTTCATGACTGCAATCACCATCTGCAGTGATTTTGGAGCCCCCAAAAATAAAGTCTGCCACTGTTTCCACTGTTTCCCCATCTATTTCCCATGAAGTGATGGGACCGGATGCCATGATCTTCATTTTCTGAATGTTGAGCTTTAAGCCAACTTTTTCATTCTCCTCTTTCACTTTCATCAAGAGGCTTTTTAGTTCCTCTTCACTTTCTGCCATAAGGGTGGTGTCATCTGCGTATCTGAGGTTATTGCTATTTCTCCCAGCAATCTTGATTCCAGCTTGTGCTTCTTCCAGCCCAGCTTTTCTCATGATGTACTCTGCACATAAGTTAAATAAGCAGGTGACAATATATAGCCTTGACGTACTCCTTTTCCTATTTGGAACCAGTCTGTTTTTCCATCTCCAGTTCTAACTGTTGCTTCCTGACCTGCATATAGGTTTCTCAAGAGGCAGGTCAGGTGGTCTGGTATTCCCATCTCTTTCAGAATTTTCCACAGTTGATTGTGATCCACACAGTCAAAGGCTTTGGCATAGTCCATAAAGCAGAAATAGATGTTTTTCTGGAACTCTCTTGCTTTTTTGATGATCCAGTGGATGTTGGCAATTTGATCTCTGGTTCCTCTGCCTTTTCTAAAACCAGCTTGAACATCTGAAAGTTCACGGTTCATGTATTGCAGAGCCCTGGCTTGGAGAATTTTGAGCATTCCCTTACTAGCGTGTGAGATGAGTGCAATTGTGCGGTAGTTTGAGCATTCTTTGGCATTGCCTTTCTTTGGGATTGGGATGAAAACTGACCTTTTCCAGTCCCGTGGCCGCTGCTGAGTTTTCCAAATTTGCTGGCATATTGAGTGCAGCACTTTCACAGCATCATCTTTCAGGATTTGAAATAGCTCAACTGGAATTCCATCACTTCCACTAGCTTTGTTCGTAGTGATGCTTTCTAAGGCCCACTTGACTTTCCATTCCAGGATGTCTGGCTCTAGGTGAGTGATCACACTGTCGTGGTTATCTGCGTCATGAAGATCTTTTTTGTACAGTTCTTCTGTGTATTCTTGTCACCTCTTCTTAATATCTTCTGCTTCTGTTAGGTCCATACCATTTCTGTCCTTTATCGAGCCCACCTTTTCATGAAATGTTCCCTTGTAATTTTCTTGAAGAGATCTCTAGTCTTTCCCATTCTGTTGTTTTCCTCTATTTCTTTGCATTGATCGTTGAAGAAGGCTTTCTTATCTCTCCTTGCTATTCTTTGGAACTCTGCATTCAGATGCTTATATCTTTCCTTTTCTCCTTTGCTTTTCGCTTCGCTTCTTTTCACAACTATTTATAAGGCCTCCCCAGACAGCCATTTTGCTTTTTTGTGTTTCTTTTCCATGGGGATCCCTGTCTCCTGTGCAATGTCAGGAACCTCCATCCATAGTTCATCAAGCACTCTATCTATCAGATCTAGTCCCTTAAATCTATTTCTCACTTCTACTGTATAATCATAAGGGATTTGATTTAGGTCATACCTGAATGGTCTAGTGGTTTCCTTACTTTCTTCAATTTAAGTCTGAATTTGGCAATAAGGAGTTCATGATCTGAGCCACAGTCAGCTCCTGGTCTTGTTTTTGCTGACAGTATAGAGCTTCTCCATCTTTGGCTGGAAAGAATATAATCAATCTGATTTCGGTGTTGACCATCTGGTGATGTCCATGTGTAGAGTCTTCTCTTGTGCTGTTGGAAGAGGGTGTTGGCTATGACCAGTGCATTCTCTTGGCAAAACTCTATTAGCCTTGCCCTGCTACATTCCGCATTCCAAGGCCAAGTTTGCCTGTTGCCCCAGGTGTTTTCTTGACTTCCTACTTTTGCATTACAGTCCCCTATAATGAAAAGGACATCTTTTTTGTGTGTTAGTTCTAAAAGGTCTTGTAGGTCTTCATAGAACCGTTCAACTTCAGTTTCTTCAGCGTTACTGGTTGGGGCATAGACTTGGATTACTGTGATATTGAACAGTTTGCCTTGGAAACGAACAGAGATCATTCTGTCATTTTTGAGACTGCATCCAAGTACTCCATTTCACACTCTTTTGTTGACCATGATGGCTACTCCATTTCTTCTAAGGGATTCTTGCCCACAGTAGTAGATATAATGGTCATCTGAGTTAAATTCACCCATTCCAGTGCAATATAAATGCTTGAAACTAGTTGCTGGTAAATTTACGTTTTGCTTCTGGGAACTTTCTGGATTTTTTAATATTTTTAATTTGGTTGGTTAAATCCTGAGATACAGAACCTGTGGATTGTTTTTATTAGCTTTCGAAAGTATAGCAACTATAAGAGACAAATGCTAGGCCCAGAATCTCCTCTGCTGATAAAATTGTATAGAACCGTAAAATCACACAGTTTAGTTCAGTTCAGTCGCTCAGTTGTGTCTAACTCTCCGACCCCATGAACCACAGCATGCCGTGCCTCCCTGTCTATCACCAACTCCCGGAGTTCACCCAAACCCATGTCCATTGAGTGGGTGATGCCATTTAACCGTCTCATCCTCTGTCATCCCCTTCTCCTCCTGCCCTCAATCTTTCCCATCATGAGGGTCTTTTCAGATGAGTCAGCTCTTCACACAAGTACACCTAAAACTGGTGAAATTTGATAAACTCTCTGGATTATAACAATGTTATTCTCCTGTTTTAGACATTGTACTCCAGTTATTTAAGATATTACCATTATGGCAAACTGGGTAAAGGGTACTTCTTTGTACTGTTTTTATGATTTCCTATGAATTTATATTTCAAATTTTAAGTTTTTTTTTAAAAAGTGCTAGGTGAACTTTTTCAGAAATGTAGATAGTGATAAAAATATTCAATCTTGCTGTTGCCATCTTATGATTTAAATAAATCCTTTTAAAGTGTTTTGAGAAAGAGAGCTATTTCTGAGGGTTGCCTGGGGCAGTTTTATCTATCTTGAATTCCTCCACATCAATGAGCAAATTGAGAAGACTAATGAAACCCATAAATATACACATCATTGGTGAGCCTGAAACTAAAATGTGTAGATGAGCCATTTCATACACTGCCAGAGTATTGCTAACATCAAAAGACATGAGAGAGGAAGCTATCCAAGTGTCCTAATCTTAATATACTTTCCAGGTTTAGAAACAGGGCTATTTATACAGTGCTTCCATCAAAGTTTAGCAGGCTTGCCTTTTGCTTTGAGGGACTTAGAGGTGTTTTAAGCTCCCCTGACTCTCATAACAACAGTTAAATTTTTCAGAAGGTACAGATGGGCTGCTTTTGAAGCAAACAGGAGGCTGATCTAGAAAGTAACAAGGGGGAACGTCCCATAAAATAAGGTGTTGGAGGGTTTCTCTCGTTCTCTCTTAAGCTGCCCACGTAAGCTGAGCCCTAAAAAATGGGACTATAATGGCCACATGGAGAACAAAAACAGGAGGAAGAAGGTTATAAGCAAGAAGAAGAACATGTGCATATAGAATGTGGTAAATGAGGGGAGAGAGTAGTTTGAGATGAGATTGCAAAGGAGGGCAGAAGCCAGGTGATACAGGGCCTTGCCAGTCTTGTTAGGCATTTCAGTTTATTCTGGTGCAACAGGAAGCCCTGGAAGTCTAATAAACAGGAACATGGTGATCCAGTTTGTGTTTGAAGAGGATTGCTTTTGTAGTTGTGTGCGTTCAAATGAGGCAGAGAATTAGAGACTACTTAGGAAGGTATCGAGAGAGACTGAGCTGTACCTTGGAAAGAAATATTTTAAAAATCAGTGTTTTAACACCACAGGTTTTTTTTTTTCTTTGCTCACGAAACAGTGTAGTTAGTTGGGCCTCTCTCTTGGGCAACTCTAGTGGTACCTTGAACAGCCAGGCTCCACCCATATTTTAACTCTGCTATCTTTAATCCATGGCCTTTACAGTCATCAGGAAAGGGAAGAGCAAGTATAGATAACGGTTTGGGGATTTAAGAACAGACCTGGAAGTGATGTGAACACTTTGGCTGGTACCCTGTTACCAGAACTACATCACATTGGCTCAGATCTAATTGTAAGAGAGGCTGGGAGGTAGCGCCTTCCTGGGCAGGAGGCAAGGGAACCATGATGGTCTTGACCTGGGTGTAAGCAGTGGAGATAAAGAGAAGTGGATGAATTCTTGCTTTCCCTCTTCTAATTATCTCCTTCATTCTTAGTTGTACTTAATGTGTATCAGCTGTATTGGACCCCTCAGTGCAGTCAGATGGGACTCCTAGCTCTTCTTCCAGCTTGTCCTGCCTGGAATGCCTGTGTTTTTTAATGCTGCTTGCTTGTCTTATGAAGTTGAAGGCCCGACTCAGATGCAGCAGACATTCCTTTCAGACAGGAATGGTTTCTTACGCTAAACTCTGAGAACAGTACTTTGTTGTGTCACCTTTCTAAATAAACTCCATTAGAGCCAGGACCTTGCACATTTAGCTCAGTTTTCTCAAGAAATTAGTACAGTGACAGTCATTTAATGAAAGTTTGCCAAATTGAACAAACTCTGCTTAATCTGATTATTGCTTCTGTTAAATGCAGACACTCTGGAGACAAGACTGCTTTGTTCATTCTTGCATTCCTAGCACCCAGCATCTCAGGCATTCAGTGTCTGTCTGAGCCAATGAATGGGTATTTGCTATAACTATAGAGTACAGTAGAGTCACAGAATACCCATGTTTACTAGACTCGCGTAACTTCAGCTGCGCACTCAGGAGATGGAGCAGTTTCATGGTGTCCGTGATTCTCCTGTGCTTTGGCTCAGCCAGCCATGCTCTGTGGTGACGGTGAGGGCGCAGTGCCCTTGTGAATTTGCTCTTGCTTCACTGTCAGCTCATTAACAGCAATCAGGCTGTACTGAGTGTGATTCTTATGTTTAAAAGTATAGTAGTTTGGGGGTACAGTATAGCCCCTAAATGTAGGTAGCTTCATTCACATTCATCTGAAGAAATAGAAGTCTCTCCCAATGCTGAGGGGAAAACGAGCTATTTTGCATTGAGTACGACTACTGTCCTGTACTTTGTGGGCATCTTAAGAAGCTTTCAAGGATAATTGCAATTTTATACTGTTTTTGCCTTGCCTGTTGTATGGTCACACCACTTAACATGGCTCTTCACTTGCTCTCTGCACATCCCCTGTTCAACCAGTTCCTGCTTCCCACCTATACCCTTCTCACAGGAACATCCTTGCCCCCTGCCCCAGCTAGTGATTGTTCTAGTCCTTAGCCAAGAATGATTCTGCCTCCTTGTTTATGAAAGAGAAGCATCAGCCCTTGTGATGGTTGTAAATCTGAGGGCTCTGAGGGATTTGCCCCAGTTGCTGGTTTCCCTGGTAACTGCTGAACCAATCTGATGTCAATTTCCCCTGCAAGTGGTAGCCTCCTTCATCCCCTAGGGGTGACAATTGCTGCTGTGGTCTGCCTGCTGTCTGCCAGGCACTGCGAAGTGTTGCTCCAGGACCATTTTGCTGCGGATGTGTAAGATATCCTATCCAGTAAACCAGTGATGTCTCTGTCACTGTCTCTTGGATCCTTCTTCAGTCTTGAAGTATGGCAGCTACAGGGTTTGCAGGTTTGCACGGTACAGCCCAACACCTGCTGACCGGCTATAACTCTTACATGGTGGAAATGACACTGAGTTTATAAGATCTGTTTCAGTTGGAGCTTTGCTACACACCATCTGTATGGCTTTTCTAAGCCTGTTTTCTTTTTCACCTGTGAAATGGTGAAAATACCTATCCCACAGTGTCGTTAGGATATAAATGAGATAATTGTGAGACTGTTTTATGAATTGTAAAGCATCATGTTAACCTGAAGAGGTTTTACATGTCCCTCAGGGACACTGCATTTACTTACAATTATCTTACTTTTCATTCTTATATTCTACTCAGCATTACTTCTGTGTTATTAATATTAATAAGAGAACTTCTGTTTCTTTTATGCTGCTTTGTCCTGTTAAGGCAAAAAGGAAATGTTGCTTATCTTTTTCACTGGGCTTTTTAGGAGACACCTTAAAGCTTAGACATTGCCAGTTTACCTCGTGGGCTGATGAGCACCTGAAAAATGACCTTGGTAACAGGCAGCACAGTGGCTGAGGCTGCTTCATGCTGCCTCAGCTGCCCTGGGGCAGCCAACCAGGGGTTACTCCTGAGTTGTTCTAGTATCTTATAAGTGGTGAAAACAGCCTAAAACTCTGCAGCTTCTTCAACTCATTCTCTTTATTTGATCTCTCTTCTTTTTTTGGTTCTTTTCTCCAAAAGTTGCAGTTTTTTTTTTCCCCCTCTACCAGTGCTGCTAAAAAATTCCTGAAAGAGAGAAATGTAGAACCTTTCTTTTCCTCTATTGCATCTACTTATCACTGAAGTAAGGCAGTTTCTTTTGCTGTAAATAATCTATCTTTGAAACAGCCAAGACGGCATTGCCATTGTGCTCTACTGGTTAAGTGCTTTATCGGTCCATTAATTTACCATTTATTAACTGAGAATTCAGGAATCAGACTTCTCAGTCCCCAATATCACATTGCAAATAGTTCTTGTTTTTACAATAATTGGACTTTATCTGCATTTTCTTTGAAAGGGCAAACTAGGGTTTCATGTGGAGGTAAATATGATAAAGCTGTTGATTGCATTTGTGCTAAGGATAAGAAGAGGGGACGTAATGCTTCCCTCAGGCACTGTGTCTTTGTCAGATGACTGATTACCGTGAAGAATAAGGATATTCCATGTGACAGCTTTACCATGCATTTTTGTGGACTACACCTGCTTATATATACAATTAACTTATTTTAGATAATGCAATTCTGTTAATTTTTTTCTTGTTATTGAAAGCAATACATGTCATAAAAGAAGTTTGGAAATTACAGAAAAGTAGAAAATCAAAATTATTCAGAATCTAATTGCCCAAAGTACTTTATTTTTATGTACTTTGTGTCTTGAATAATTTGCTTTAGAAAAAACATTTTATTGTATATCCCATTAGAATTAGGATTAAGAAAAACAACTACCTCTTATTTGTAAGTGCAGCTGGATAGACAGTTGACACAAATAATCAACAACGGTAACCACATAAAAAGTAACTCTGCACTGTTGTCTGTCTAGACCTTGCTCAGGCCCTCCCTCTTCTTTTCTCCACATCCCCCACCCCAGTCTCCTTCCCCCAACCTCCCTCCTGTCCCTACTTCCATTCAAGGAAGAGTCACCTTCCTAATGATGTTAATACTTCTAGAGTTTCTCACACTATTTCACCAATTTCTCCTATTGCAGCAAAGTATGAGCATGTTCTCAAGAGGTCTGGGACCAGTCTTAAAATGTCAGCCATGAGTCCACAACTTCTCTGCATTCTCTTGATTTATCCTAAAGATTCCTATGAATTTTGCTTTCTAACTTCCTTGTGTTCATTGTATTATAAAATGTATTAAGTGTCTTACCTCTGAGTAAAATTCTCTAGGAAACTGTGCCACAGTTATCAAATGACTTTTAAACTCTCTGGTATGTGGTTGCATCCCCTGAGGGTACACATTACCCTAATTTGAGAAACCAGGACTCTATAGATGTTTGTATTTTCTAAGAATATATTATTAAATAAAAGAAGTAAAGGAGTCAGATGTATACTAGATTCCAGTAATTCTCAATGGAGAGATACAGATCATGCCTTCCTAGAGGGAAGTGTCAGAATCATCTGGAAGGTTTCTTCAGATTTTGCTTGGCTTCCTTTTCAGTTTGAGAAAAAGGAAACAGGAGAAAGAAACAGGAGCACAATGAGCTCCTGTTCTGATTGGAAAAAGTCCTTGACCTGTCCTGTTTATCCCATCCCAATCTGTTGAAGTTTAGGATTTGGAGCAACCACAGTCCTGAATTAGAAAAGTATTCTGCTGCATTTGAAATGTTTTGCTCTTTAAGGTGTCTGCAGAGCTCTAATCATCTGACCATTTGTTCTCAGTAGGGTGCCTTCAGTGCTTCAGCGCTTATTAGCTCTCCTTCTGTTTCCTTTGTTCTATCCTTCCTGCAGGTTTCCAGTATCATCATCATAGTAACGAGCTCTTTCTTATTTGAGGCCCAGTGGTGTAAATGCTACATTTCTAAAACATTCAATACTATGATAAATGTCAGGAATTCCATGATAAAAGGACATCTGGCAATAAAAACTGTTTAGGGCCGTCCCTGTCACCACCCAATACCAGCACAACACTGAGCAGTAGCAGGCTGAGTACTCACGCAGAAAGGCAGATGCTGACCCTGCGACCAGGGACTCCGCTTTTCAGGAAAGAAGCGTCTCACTCTATGGGACCTATGAGAATATCAGGTTCCAGAGTCAGGAAAGGGGTCCAAAGTCTGCCTCTTCAGTTCTTATATGTGTAGGGTTTCAGTCCATTTCCCTTTCATCCTTTGTTTTCTGAAGCCTCTACCTCTGACAATTTGCGAAAAGTCTGCGCTGTAACAGATAGTTCATGCCAAGAAAAACAGGGCCAAAGTAAAAGTTCCCAGGTTTTATAAGTAGGCCTTTCCCAAGTCATTTTAGCTTTTAGTTTTCTTTTCTGCATTTATTATTTTTTTCTTTGAGACTTAGACAAAAAGATCATGTGAATCTTATAGTAAATATTATTATAAATAAATGCTTATTCTTCAACAGTTTTTAGATACTATTTAAGGGATCTTCACTCACAATTCCAACATGGTTTTTATCCTCCATACCACCAAGCAATTCTCTGACACCAGCTGAATTCCTAAAATTCAACTCAGTTCTGACACCATCTACCCAGAGAAAAGGAGTATCAGTTTCCACAGGTTAATGACTTGTTTCCAGGAGACTCCCCTCCACTTCAGAGACTAATTGCAAGTCCTAGCTGTCACATGTATTTCTGACTTGAATGGCTGTAAGTTATGAGGGTCCCATGACTCCCTCCTTGAGTTTGATTAACTTGCTGGAGTGGCTCACAGGTTGTGAGAAACCAGTTTTCCACTAGATTACCATTTCATTACAAAGGATATAACTTAAGCAGCCAGATAGAAGAGCTGCATATAACAAGGTATGAGAAAAGGGTGTGGAGCTTTCCTGCCCTCTCTAAGGGCACCATTCTCTCAGCACCTCCACATATTAACCAACCCAGAAGGTCTCTGAACCCCATACTTTGGGTTTTTATGGAGGCTTCATTACAAAGGTATGATTGATTAAATCATTGACCACTGGTCATTTTTTAAAGTTTTTTGTTTTTGTCTTTTAACTTTTTAGTTTATTTTGGAGTATAGTTTGATCAACAGTGTGTTGTACAGCAGCGATTCAGTAATACATGTACTTGTGTCTATTCTTTTTGAAATGATTTCTCCCGTTAGATTGTTATATACTATTGAGCAGAGTTCCCTGACCCTTGGTAATTTATTCAACCTCCAGCCCTTCCTTCCCCTGGAGGACACAAGTGTGGGACAAAAAGTTCCAACCCTTTAATCATATGGTTGATTCCTCTGATGAGCAGCCTCTATCTTTTGGTGCTTTCCAAAAGTCACCTTAGTAACATAAACCCAGTTGTGGTAGAAAGGAGCTTGCTATGAATAAGAAGACACCCATTTCCCCTTTATGGCTCTAAAGTGATTTCAGGAACTGAGGACAGAGATCAAATACTATAACAAAAAGTACTCCCATTGCTCTTATCTCTAAAAAAATTTCAAGAGTTTGGGGAGCTGTTTGTCAGGAACTGTGGACAAAGACCAAATATATATGAGAAATATATTTTTGGTCTTCTAAATGACCAGATATATACTTCATACAAATCACAATATGACACTCTTTGATAGAAGGCATTGTGTTCGATACAGCAATGAACAAGATGAGCCATGTACCAGCCTCTTGGAGCCTACAGTCTGGGTGAAATCAATTAAATAAGCAGAAATAACTGTTAAGTTTATAATTGATAGCATTTGACTGTCTCCTTGTTGAGGTGGTGTCTTCACTTGGTCAGCACCACATACCCATTTCTTGCCTCACTGGCTACTCCTTGGTTTCATTTGCTGAGTCCACCTTATCTTTCCATCTAAGTGTTGCAATGCCCTTGGCCTTAGCCCTTGCAGCCTGCTCTACTTAGATCGTATCATCTAGTCTACGGTTTTAAGTAATACCTAGAAGGCAATGGCACCCCACTCCAGTACTCTTGCCTGGAAAATCCTATGGACAGAGGAGCCTGGTGGGCTGCAGTCCATGGGGTCGCTAAGAGTCGGACACGACTGAGCGACTTCACTTTCATCTTTCACTTTCATGCACTGGAGAAGGAAATGGCAACCCACTCCAGTGTTCTTGCCTGGAGAATCCCAGGGACCAGGGAGCCTGGTGGGCTGCCGTCTCTGGGGTCGCACAGAGTTGGACACAACTGAAGTGACTTAGCAGCAGCAGCAGTAGTAATATCAATACACTGATGACTCTCAAATTTGTATCTGTATTCCCTATTCCTCCCTAAACTCCATAAAACTTTAAACATCCCAATCCTCAGATTCACTACTTTCCATCTCATTAAATGGTACCACCATTTATCCAGTAGCTCAGGTCAGAAATATAAAATTTTCTTTATGCTTTCTTTACTTTCACAGCTTTCATCTACTCTAGCAGTAAGTTCTGTTGGCTCTACAGACTAGGTCCTAATCCTACCACTTCTTATCACCTCCACTGTTCCCACTCAGGTTCAGTTGACAGTAGCCTCCTAACTGGTCATCTGATCCTGGCACCCTCATCCCCTTCCTTATTTATGGCATCTGTTCTCCACTTCTTAGTCAGAGCAATATTTTTGAAGCCTGAAACAGACCTTTGTAAAAATCCCCCAGTGAAGAAGTACTGATTTCAGGTCTGGGGCAGGCAATGTGCAAGGTGAATCTATGACGGTAGGATACTAACAGTAAGAGAAATGATGAGAGCTTAATCCAGTTTTAACTATAAAATTGAAAGTGTTGCATACTGTCAAACAGTAAAGGCAGATCTTTATGAAATTTTTCTCAATATTACACCAGACCTTTGGAATTTAAAGACAAAAAGTAAAAGAATGTACAATATAAAGTAATAGCAGATTTTCTTTTTGATAGTTTGTGTGCACATACACATAGTTTAAGAATTTTTCAAACCAGCAAAAACATTCTAAGAAAGCACAGTGAAGTTTTATATACCTCTTAACCTAGATATACCAACTGTTAACCTTGGTCACTTAAGTTGAAGCATATAAAAATGTTCTCCCCCCCAAAAAAATTGATCACTTAGATGATTGAAACTGAATGCACACATACGCATATAATACATATTTCCCTTTGCCAAATCATCACAAAGTAGTATGATGCTTCATTGTTTATCTTCCTACATAAAATACATTATCCTTCATAACTAAAAATCAGTATCTCAACTGAGAAAAATCAATGCTAATTGAACATCATCATCCTTATGTAGTCCTTATTCAAATTCCCCTATTTGTATCATCAGGCTTTTTAAAAAAGTGATACTACCAAACTAATTTAAGAGTCTGGGGTACTTTCTCTTATAGAATAAAGTGACTGTGTTTACTGTTGGCTTACTCCAGTTTTTTCCTTTTGTGATTTAGCTTCTTACATCCGTGTTTGACAACAGCATCAAGGCCTTTGGAGTAATTGAAAGTGACCCTTTTGACTGGGAGAAGACTGGAACTGATGGCTCCCTCACCACAACCACTACTTCCGCGACTCCTCAGCTGCACACCCGGTTGACCCCTGCGGCAATTGGGTATGTCCCAAACAGGTGGTTCAGCAGTGTCTTTCCTAGATGCATTCTGTTAGCAGAAATGTCTTTTATTTCATCCAGGTTGCCTCAGATAACCAAATGGGAAGATATAGGGATGCCTTTGGGTTTCCTGGAATTAACATTGCTCTTATACATGACTTTGTTCACATTTACTTTTCTTAGAAAGTACTTAGAGGTTATACCGTGAAATGGCAGCTTAGAGCTTGTGTTGCTTGTTAATGTACAGAAGCTTTTCTTCAAAATGCAAAGGGGCATTTGTTGCATTTACTACTAAAGAATATATGAGATCTTGGAAACAACAGCCACAATTATTTCTAACTATCTTCTGCTTAAGTTTAGTGGGAACAAAACATGTAGCTATTCCTCTTATGAAAGTGATTAATTTTCAGAGTGTATTAGAAAGAGGTTAGTATTTTTTTTGTTATTTAATGTCTTTTTCTCTACATATGCATTCATATAATTGCTTTTGTTATTTTTTATTTGGGGGAAGTTGTCTCTTTTTCTGATCTCCCCTTTTTTTTTAAAACCTGTTCTCTAATTGCTTTAAACTGATTTAAAAGAAAAAGCAAATAGGGAAAAACCATACAGTGACCTAATTGGGATTCTCTATCACTAATCCATTGCTTTCCTTTTATATTGAGATGAGATACTAGAGCTTATTGACTCAGAAAAGCTTACATGGACCCATAGAACTCAAGATGATATCCCTTATTAGTCTGTGTGTTAGTTGCTCAATTGTGTCCAACTCTTTGTGACCCCTTGTACTGTAGCTGCCAGGCTCTTCTGTTCATGGAAATTCTCCAGGCAAGAATACTAGAGTGGGTTGCCATGCCCTCCTCCAGGGGATCTTCCTGACCCAGGAATTGAACCCAGTCTCCTACATTGCAGGCAAATTCTTTACCGTCTGAGCCACCAGGGAAGCCCAGATAGTTAGTCTAAGAGTTCTTAAATGTGAGACCCTGACTAGCTACAATAGAACCACTGTAGATGTTTGTTTAAAATACGTATTTGTAGGACTCAGAGTAGACCAACTAAATCAGAATGTCTAGGCGTGTGGAACAGTTCATACACATCAGATGTTTCTCATGCTTATCTGGTTTTGGAATCCATCACTCTGTTGCAGCCACTTTACTTTACAAGTAAGAAACAAAATAGCAAAAGATTAAACAAGAAAATGGGACTAAGAGCATTTAAAAGGTAAATGTCCAAAGGTGACCATTAAAACAAAAACGTAAACCTTCTAAAATATATATTTTTTAAAGTTTTAAAGTACAAAGAGTGCCTATCTTATAGAGAATATAGCAAAATACACATAATTATAAAATACTATAACAGGATTAAAACCAAACTTAGCAGTCATCTAGATAAATATGCATGGGCACATCTATTAAAAGAAAAAGATTTTTAGTTCCGTTTACATTGCTATATACAAGAGATACACTAAGAAAAACACGTTTCAGAAAGGGATCAGTTCAGTTCAGTTCAGTCGTTCAGTCGTGTCGACTCTTTGCGACCCCATGAATCGCAGCACTCCAGGCCTCCCTGTCCATCACCATCTGCTGGAGTTCACTCAGTCTCACGTCCATCGAGTCTGTGATGCCATCCAGCCATCTCATCCTCGGTCGTCCCCTTCTTCTCCTGCCCCCAATCCCTCCCAGTATCAGAGTCGTTTCCAATGAGTCAACTCTTCGCATGAGGTGGCCAAAGTACTGCAGTTTCAGCTTTAGCATCATTCCTTCCAAAGAAACCCCAGGGTTGATCTCCTTGAGAATGGACTGGTTGGATCTCCTTACAGTCCAAGGGACTGTCAAGAGTCTTCTCCAACACCACAGTTCAAACGCATCAATTCTTCGGCGCTCAGCCTTCTTCACAGTCCAACTGTCACATCCATACATGACCACAGGAAAAACCTAGCCTTGACCAGAAAGGGATAGACAAAAATAAATCAGGAAAATGGAAATAGAAAATAGCAATCCTGATATCAAACAATGCAGCATTCAAGTAAAAAACCACACAAAACATTAAAAGTTACAGAGATGGAGGGGTACTTTTAAGGCTAAGTGTCACAAGTCACAAATGGGACATAGTATTTATTAATATTTAGTCGCCAGAATCATAGCAGTAATCTTTCGAAAGCCACAAATAGATTTTCAAAGATACAAAGAAACACATTAGTAACTGGAGATTGTAATACAGTTCAGTCTGTGTTCACAATTGAGTTCAAGGTTGAATTCAGCTGAATGAAGAATAAGAACTAGAAGACAACAACACAGGTAGACTTTAGGCATATTTTTCAACTCCTACACCCTGATAATAGAGATAGTGCCATCCACTCAGGTGCCCCTGGTATATTCATAAAAATTGATCAGTTATCAGGTCACCAAACAGAGGTAGTTCCACAAAGTAGAAGTGTTACCTTATCTGATCACACTGTAACAGAAACAAATATTATTTACTAACAAAATAGTGTCAAAGGCCCTTCTACCTGGAAACGTAAAAACCTTCTAGCAAACTACTCTAGGGTAAAAGGGGAAATGGAAACTGAAATTATAGGAAAAATATTGATAACTAAAACAGTATGTATCAGAATCTGTGGGATACACTTAAAGCCAAGATAAGGGGAAACTTGATAGCATTGAATAAGGAGGTATGTAATGTCAAGATGTCTTATTACTGATAATATTAATGTTGGTAATCTGGTTAAGGTGGTGTTAAGTTTTTTTACCATAAAGTCGCTGTTTTTCCCTTTGTGTTTTACTACTCAGGATACTTTGAGGCTATTTGAATATACTTACTTTTCATTGTCTACTCATTTTAGTATCCATCTTGCCTGCAAAGTATTAGACCCGTACGCCTACTGTTTACTATCTGGCTCTTTGAAAAAAAGTTCACTCACCTCTGAGTTTTCTCTCTTTGCAAATGATATGGTCGAATACCTGAAAAACCCTAGAGAATCATTGTTAAAGAGGAAAAACGGTAATTTATGTCC
The DNA here is from genome assembly GCF_023091745.1 of Budorcas taxicolor. NCBI lineage: Eukaryota > Metazoa > Chordata > Mammalia > Artiodactyla > Bovidae > Budorcas > Budorcas taxicolor. The sequence continues at coordinate 36,564,436 of NC_068919.1, read as the reverse complement.
CACAACTCTTAGCTGTTCGTAGAGGGAGAAAGTGTAGAAGGTAGAAGTGAAGTGAAGTGAAGTGAAGTTGCTCAGTCGTGTCCGACTCTTTGCGGCCCCATGGGCTGTAGCCTACCAGGCTCCTCTGTCCATGGGATTTTCCAGGCAATAGTACTGGAGTGGATTGCCATTTCCTTCTCCAGGAGATCTTCCGGACCCAGGGATCGAACCTGGGTCTCCCGCATTGTAGACAGACGCTTTACCGTCTGAGCCACCAGGGAAGCTAAGAGGATGCTTTAGATCAGGAGTCATCAAGCCTTACCTGTTAACTAAGGGCCAGATGAATATCTGTGGGCTCTGCTGTCTGCCACCACCACCACTGCCTCTGTAGTGCTAAAGTAGTATAGCCAGTATGTAAACAAATGAGCAGGCCTGTGTGCCACACATAGTATTACACAAACAGATGAACAGATTTGGCTCATAGGCCCTAATTTGCTGACTCCTACCTTATATTATGGGAAAGGGCATGAAAAGGATGTTCAGTCTCATTACTTGTCTTGACATCTATCCAGTTCTTCCAAATATCTTCTTAATGTTTACCCCTAATCTGCTTCTATAATTTATACCTTGCCTGCAAACACAGGCCATGTGCTCCTGTCACATGTATCTTTCTTATTCTCACAGCATGACATATTTATAACACCTGGGCCTTTAGAGTGGTTCACTGAGAAGATATCTATTTTCCCACTCATAATAATTGTGTGTGTCAGTATAATCTGCTGAAGGCATTTTTTTTCTACTTTTAGACATTGCACATCCCTCTAAGAAAAGGTTTTGCTCTGTGCTAAATGTTATGTTCAGTCAGCAATATTAAAAAAAAAAAAGAAAACTATAGTCTATAAAGTAGAACATACTAGTTATAGAACAGGAGACCCAGCAGGGGCCTGATCACTTAGTGAGTTATAACAGAACTAGAAAAGCCCTTCATGGGCCAGAAGTCTTGGGGAGTGATGACCAATTATGTAAATAGGACATGAAATTACTTTGAAAGAACATCTGGACAAACGCCAGTTAATTTTTTCTATTTTGTTCCTGGCCAGTTTATACAGAGCCATATGAACTGTATAGTTAGAAAATTTCTTGTTTCCCCTTGAAGGCAAGATTCATAACATAATATTTTTCTGTTTATAGTTTTTGTTATTCTCTAAGAAAAATAGGTTAAGAATAGAATATATTAAAATTCACAGAGTCAATAGAAAGTAAATGCTTTTAAAGTGATTGCTAACTTAGAGAGTTATTGTGTAAAAATTTGTGTTTTTAAATCAGCTTGAAAGTTCCGTTGATCAAAATGCCGTTTATTTTATAGAATTGGCATGCCCTAAGTTTCTGAGGTTTTTGTTTTGTTCTACTTTCTTTATTATGTATAGACTTCATCATTTAAATCTAGAAACAAAATGTAGGATAGTCCCATAGTAATTTTTGATTCTGGTGTTTTTAACCTTCTGCCATTTTTTCTTTCTTTTTTTCATTTATCACTTTCAGAATTGCCAACGCCACTCCCATCCCAGGAGACATGCTTCGAGAAAATACAGATGAAGTGTTTCCAGATGAACAGCTTAGTGATGGAGAAAATGGCATCCCTGTTGGTGTGTCACCAGATAAATTGCCTGGGTCTCTGGGACACCCTCGTCCCCAGGAGAAGGATGTCTGGGAAGAGATGGATACCAACAGGAATAAGATAAAGCTTGGGATTTGTAAGGTGTGTATTTCTTGCATAGGAAATGATATCTATCTCTGTCTTATTTTTCTCCTATTGGTTTAGCAGAATATCATGATTCTCAATTTTGAATAAGTAGAACACTCTGTTGCTAATTATTTATATATTAATGATTACAGTATTTTTTTTGTTAGTTTTGCCCTATATAGCATTCAGGTGTTGACATTAAAAAATCTTCATCTTATATTTTGTGGAAGATGAAGGTAGTTTTAAAAAAATTACCAGAGGCAGAGTCTAAAAGAAGATACATCTGTAGAACAGAATTTAATGGTCTTTCCAAATAAAACGGCAAGACTCTGGCCCTCTTCCATAGTGGAGACCAATGGATGTCTAAGTGTTCATTCTGAAAACTGTCTCAAATGGAGGAGAGGAAATGAGGATTAGAAGTGGAGAGCATCAAGTTGGTAATGAACTGACAAAGTGCATTTTGAATAAGTAACATGATTTTTTCTTCATTAGAGCTGGAAGCAGGTGAACTTCCCTGGTAGCTCAGACAGTAAAGCATCTGCCTACAATGTGGGAGACCCGGGTTCGATCCCTGGGTCAGGAAGATCCACTGGAGAAGGAAATGGCAACCCACTCCAGTATTCATGCCTGGAAAACCCTCTGAACTGAGGAGCCTGGTAGGCTACAGTCCATGGGGTTGCAAAGAGTCAGACACGACGGAGCTACTTCACTTTCACTTTTTCACTTTCCACTTGTAAGTATGGGGAGAGATACAGATATCTGCATTAAATGATTTTTAGTATACTATCTTGGGGTAGATTGTCTTTAAATTTCTCTTCAATTTTACTGTTTCCGGTCATTTCTATTTTCATGGACAGTAAAATGAAGATTAATGGGATGGAGGGACAGTGAATTACAAATAAGTAAGTTTTTGGTACGTCCTCTTTTTATGATTTAGTTGGAAAGGAGGTTAACATTTACAGGTGTAAAATAAGACTCCTGGCTGATATCTGTTAACAAGATTGATAGAAAGTTGGCTAGTTATTCTTTGTGAATGGGAAATATATCCTAAAAAGAATCTTAGTGATCACTGCTAAGGAGCTTGGCCTATCTTTGGACAATACATACTATATTTTCAAACTGCTGCTGCTAGGTCGTTTCAGTTGTGTCTGACTCTTTGCGACCCTATGGACTGCAGCCTACCAGGCTCGTCCGTCCATGGGGTTTTCCAGGCAAGAGTACTGGAGTGGGGTGCCATTGCCTTCTCTGGTATTTTTAAAACTATATAATTTTTTAAAATTAACAGAATATGAGAGTTATTTGCAGAAATGTTCTCTGCGTTGATGTGATGTGCTCCCTGTGTGTCTGGCTGTTGGTAAGAACTTTCTGGACTAGTGAAAGTGAAAGTTAAGTCGCTCAGTCGTGTCCGACTCTTTGCGACCCTGTGGACTGTAGCCCATCAGGCTCCTCCATCCATGGGATTTTCCAGGCAAGAATACTGCAGTGGGTTGCCATTTCCTTCTCCATTCTGGACTAGTAGTAATCAGGAATAAGTAGTGAAAAGTAGTCAGGAAGTTGGTGTCAGATTTTTGTAGTGTCACCTCTGTCTGTCTTTATAGTACCAGAAGCAAACTGCTCTTTTTCTTTTTGTCTGTGTGGCTTGCGGAAATTTTAGTTGCCCAATCTTGGATTGAACCTTGACCCAAGGCAGTGAAAGCTCTGAGTCCTAGCCATAGGACCACCAGGAAATTCCTGGGAACAAACTGTTCTTTTTTTTTTCTTTTTTTAACTCATGGTTTTTTTTTTAACTTTTTAAAAATTGAAGTGTAATTGATTTATACTGTTGTGTTAATTTCTGCTCTACAGCAAAGTGATTCAGTTATGAATGCATATATATATATATATGTATTATTTTTAAAACATCCCTTGCCATTGTGGTTTATCATAGGATACTGAATATAGTTCTCTGTGCCATGCGGTAGGGCCTTGTTGTTTATCCATTCCATACACAATAGTTTGCATCCACTAACCTCAGCTTACCACTCCACCCGTTCCCCCACCCCTTCCCCCTGGCAACCATGAGTCTGTTTTCCATGTGAGTCTTTCTGTTTCATAGATAAGTTTATGTGCATCATATTTTAGATTTCACATAAAAGTGTTATCATACAGCATCTGTCTTCTCTATCTAACTTGCTTCACTTAGTATAATAATCTTTAGGTCCATCCACGTTGCTACAAATGACATTATTTCACCAAAATATAAAACACTAAAGTACTGAATCTGAGAATAAGTTTAGAAAACTTATTTAATAAAGGGTTAATAGTCTAATAATAATGAATTAAACTAGCCAAATCTTCTAAACTACCCTAATCTTCTGAAAAATACATCTCAAACACTTGCTTCTATTGATTCTATTGAAAGACTTCAATGATTCCTACCATGTATAGTGACTAGCGTGTTTTTCATGGTTTTCCTTAATGTTTTGCCTAGGCTGCTACTGAAGAGGAAAACAGCCATGGTCAAGCAAATGGTATTCTGAATGCTCCAAGCCTTGGTTCCCCAATTCGTGTCCGCTCAGAGATTACTCAGCCAGACAGAGATGTTCCATTGGTGCGAAAGTTACGTTCTATCCACAGCTTTGAGCTGGAGAAACGCCTGGCATTGGAACCAAAGCCAGATACTGACAAGTTTCTTGAGACCTGGTATAAAATAGTTTTTCTTTTTTCAAAGCAGCTAAAATACTATTGTTATTATTAATTTCTATTATGTAAAATTTTTCAAATAAGGAGTTCTTGCATTTTTGTAATGCTGATTTTGTAAAGGTGCCATCGTCATCCATGTTTTTTAGTTAACATTCTCATTCTTAATGTGACTTTCTTTCTAATATTGTTCCCAGTCCTGTAACGTAGAGCCTTTGGCCATGGGAGCTGGTAACTTCCTAAGACTAGGTAGGAATTAAATGAACATTTTGAAGTGGCTTTGTTTGGAAGGTGATCTCTCTTATTGGAATGGAGGAGTATAAGTTAGAGAGGGCCTAGGAAAGATGGCAATAGGCAAGAAGGTGGAAGAGTACATGAAACAAGGGAAAAAGTAATATATATACAAGTGATAGGCAGTTCAAGTCAATGAAAGCCTTCTATGAATAAATGCTATAGGAAAAAGAGATGTGATTGTTTATCGTTCTACCTAGACAAAAGGAAAGATGGAACTTCAGAGAGGTATGTACATAGGTAACCACTGTTTGTAGTTCATGGTTATAAGGCCCATTATCTCCCTTTGTGATTAAAAAAAAAACTGAAACAAAACTTTGAAAAGAACTTCAGATATATTTTTGAATTATAGAAGGCTTTAGCAATATTAAGACTTCAGTGGCTTTAGTAATACTAACATCCTTCAATATATATCACTGGTGACTACTATCAGTAATGAAATATGAGGTTAGAAGTGCCATGTATTTGACTGACTAAGTAGTTATGGTGTCTGAAGACAGTTCAACCACTCCTGGACTAGTCCAGTCTAGCTTCCATTTAAGCGCTACTTCATAGCTGTGTATTCTGCACATGGTACTCATTCATTCTCACAGCTATGTGATGTAAGTGTGTGTACAGTGATGCGATCAAAAGGATGTGCTGAGGCAGTGTTTAAACATTTTCAGTTGTGCATGAGATTGAGAATAAAAAATAAAAGTGTGATAGGGATAAAAGCTTAGTTTGGGAAAGAATTAGTCTGACAAAAGAATGGAACTAAAAGAGGGTCCATGCTGAGGGAAGAGCTGAGAGACAAGACAGAGTTGAGAACAGAAGTACTCTGAGAAAATGAACTCAGGGCAAAACCTGGAATGAGTTGGGAACAGTGGAAGGAAGTGAAGCACCTGATTACAAAGGAGAGGAACAGGGTGTTGCTTCAACTGCTTCCCTGCAGGTGAGAGTGGTTCTCAGAAGCCAGTGCAACCAAATACCACCCGTCTCATTATTGCCTAGCCCTGTCTTTGGAGGAGTTTATTTGAACTAATGTACATTTATATACCTCTCTGAAGACAAAACAAGTTCAGAAAATATTTGCCTGATGTATATTGGCGTCCTCATTTCCTTTTTGTAGGGCCTCTGCTGAGGCAAAAGCCCCTGCTAAGTTTTCGCTCAGTCTCTCAGAGCAGAGAGAAGAGGGCAGTGTGATTGCCTTGGCAAAGCAAAGATGACATGGATCACACGAGTCACCCTAGTTAACCTGGTTAAGATTTTCTCCTGCCTGGCAACAGGAGAGTCATCTTCCTCCCATGGGCTCTGTCTTTCAAAACAGGATTATGACAGGTGGGGAAGAGCAATATTAACTTGTGAAATGTTCCTAATGCTTTATCCATATTGTTTTCTCTCATCTCTTGGTAAATATTAGTTCTGTATAGAGCATATAGGTTATATAGTAAATATTTTCTCTAGGACAAGTAAGTAACTTGTACTCATTTTCTTAAGCTTGGAGAAAATGCAGAAAGATCCCAGTGCAGCAAAAGAATCGACTCTCCCTGCTCTGCTTCATAAGCCTTGTGTTCCAGCTGTGTCCCGTGCAGACCACATCTGGCACTATGATGAAGAATATCTTCCGGATGCTTCCAAGCCTGCCTCTGCCAACACTCCTGAGCAGGCAGACGGTGGTGGCAGCAATGGATTTGTAGCCGTTAACCTGAGCTCCTGCAAGCAGGAGGTTGATTCCAAAGAATGGGTGATTGTGGACAAGGAACAGGACCTTCAAGACTTTAGGACAAACGAGGCTTTAGGCCCTAAAACAACTGGAAGCCCTTCTGATGAGGAGCCCGAAGTCCTCCAAGTCTTAGAGGAGTCACCTCAAGATGACAAGTTCCAGTTGGGTCCTTGGGCAGAAAATGATCGTTTAAAGAAGGAAACCTCAGGTGTGGTGTTTGTGCTTTCTGGGGAGTGCCCTGCCACTGCTGCTTCAGAGCAATATATAGACAGGCTAGAACTCCAGGCTGGAGCTGCTAGTCAGTTTATTACAGTGACACCCACAAGTCCAATGGAGGCGCAAGCAGAAGGACCCCTTACAGCGGTAAGTTGTTTGCTCCTGTCATTTCTCTGTCATCCACTCAAGGTGCTATTAATAAAGGATTTATCAACTAAGATTTCTCAGTGGAGGCCTAAGTTTGGCACATGGGTGTAAGGGAATGGGGCTTCCATGATAGCTAGCTCAGTTGGTAAAGAATCTGCCTGCAATGCAGGAGACCCCAGTTCAATTCCTGAGTCAGGAAGATCCGCTGGAGAAGGGATAGGCTACCCACTCCAGTATTATTGGGCTTCCAACTTGTGGCTTCCATATTTGTGGCTCAGCTGGTAAAGAATCTGCCTGCAATGCGGGAGACCTGGGTTCGATCCCTGGGTTGGGAAGACCGCCACCCGCCCCCCCCCCGCCCGGAGAAGGGAAAGGCTAACCACGCTAGTATTCTGGCCTAGAGAATTCCATGAACTGTATAGTCCATGGGGTCTCAAAGTGTGGGACACAACTGAGCAGCTTTCACTTTCACTGTAAGGGAATGATGTCTGGGCTAAGTTGTGTAGTTAATCTCTCAATGTGAAATTTCTCAAGTGTTTTCTGACAGGATAAGCAACCTAATATGTGAAATGTCATTATAACCTAATTTCAGAATAACAAAATTAGACCCCTAGAAGTGTCTATGTGTGTATATATAATAATGATTTTTTAAAATTTGTAATTCTATAAATTTTTATATTTTATATGAAGGTGGCATATGTTTAACCATTCCTGGTTTATACTTTATACCGTACACTGTTACTAGGTATCATCTTTTGTTTCTTCTACATAACATTCACCCAGAAATTCTTCGTATTTTACACTCCTTTTAAACAGTCGTTTTCCAACATTTAATTTTTATTTTGATAGTAGTTCTCCACCTTTAATGTCCATTGTTCACAAAATAGAGTCCCAGCCTCACTTCCATAGCTTCTGCTTCAGGAGGTCTGGGAGAGTGAGAACCCAGGAATCTGCATTTTAACAAGCAGTTGAAGATAATTCTGATACAGGCCTTCAAAGGAACATTTTGAGGAAACTCGACTCTCTGCACTAAGTCTGGGCATTTAGACGGGGATACGTGTTACCCTGTTCTTATCAGTAAGCATTGGTGCCCTCTGACTACGTGAGACCCACAAAAGCTAGATCCAGAGGCAGTAAGGAACTGTATGCAAATCTCAGGCCAGAGCAGGTGTATCTGCTTAGATGGGTGGAGTACCAGGTTTCCTTAAATGCCACAATCATCTAGCAACCATCTCTTCTAGCTCACCTGTAACAGCATTGTTCCCCAAGCTGAAATGTTTTTGGTTAGAACAGAACTACACATGCAGGTGTAAGATACTAAGAAAAGGCAACAAAATTTGATTTTGTGTACAGCTCTGTAGGAATTTACCTGCGCTTCAAAATAGAGAAATAAATGCGTGTCTCTTTCTTCATCAGAGTTAGTCAGTCTTTCCTTCTTTACAAGTCATTAACTGCATAAAATGGCCTAGCCAAGGGAACAGGTTGGGCTGAAATCTGGCCCAAACTTTTCAGGCTGAACTGTGCATCTTTGTTTAGGGCTGTTTCCTCTTTGAGGGGCATCCTTTTCCAATTGTACAAAGGTACCTGTTGGCTAGAGGTGGATACTCTCTTCTCTGAATTTCTTTTTCCACAGCCCTCCCTGCTGCCTCTTTCCATTCATTCCCTCTTTCCACCTTGTCAGGTTCAGTGTCTTCTTTTCTTTGACCCTTTTAGCTATATACTCACTTGGTCAAGTGTTTTTCCGACAGCATTCTGCTGCGCTTCCCTTCATACAGGCTTGCCTCGGTGCCCTTCCACCTGGTGTTTTTTACTCTCTCCCATCAATCCTGTTCTGTCCATTAAAATTGTTCTCATGATTCTCTTAACACTATCTGCAATGTTTTCTCTATCAAGCTTTTGAAAGACTTGTATATTATATTTGATAGTATGCATTTGATCTCATTTACAGATACCTTTAAATAAAAATCTTTTTCTTAACTGAAGGTCTCTTAAATACAAGCTGCATCAATTATACACTTATATCTAAGGTGCTGAACTTATCATTTCCTTCATTTTTGGGAGCTTGGGATAAAAATATATTTTGGTTCTTTTCTTGCGGCCTACATTCAGAGTTTACTTTTGCAAGCAGATAGTATTACTTCCCTAACTTAACTGCAGACGTATTAAATAGGGAGTACTACCAGTTAGTCTCTCTAGATCTTTTGTAGCTTTGTTTATATGCTCTAGCTTAGAAAGTATGATAAAACACACTTTACCATTCTATCTGAATATTTTAAATTATGACATATCCTGATGGGAAACAGTTTATATCTTTTTCATTCAAGCCTGCTTGTTTGTTATGATAATGTGAAAGGAAAATGTCCTGGTATCTTAAAATATGTAAGAACTATGAAAATAGGCAGGGCACAGTTTATCTGTATTTTAAATATAGCTAGCATATTAAATTAACTGATGACAACTTCAGCTCTCTTTAATTCTGTTTCTTAGCACAGATTTATGAACTTTGTTGAGGGCTTTCCTTATCCATACACATGAAACCACTAGTCATCACATAGCATGTATAAAATTTTTAGATAATATGTTTTGAAAGATGGATAAATTTGCTAGATTGAAAAGAAATTGGTTTGGGGTTGTTTTTGGAAATTAGATTTTTTTCCCCATCAGGGTAAATGATTGTGAAGTTGAACACACTACTAATCATTTCTAAAAAGATGCTGAACAACCTAGATTTACAGGGAGCAAAATAAGACTTAGCTTTGGTTTATAGGAAAGATATTATGTTTTGATTAGCAAATGGAGAGGCAAAATTAAGCTGGCATGAATGACAAGTGTAGAGAAGGAGACTGAAATAACTGCTCTGAAAAAGGTCTGACTACTGGGCCCGAATGGCAGTGATTATAGGAAAGAAGGTGACCAGTTTCACGCGGTTTTGGGTAATCACTGTTGGTAGGGAGAAGTTGGACTTGGGTCTTAATATTGAAATGGAAGAGTTATTCCTTACAGAATATCATGGCGGATTGCACCACATGATCTCTTGGTTCTAGACAGTCCTTTAGAAAGACAGTGCTTCATTTTACTTTGCAAACAGTATAAATGTGACTGGAGAATAATAACACCACCTATATGTTACCTATTTCTATGTAACAAAGTACCCCAAATTTAGCTCAGTGTGTCTGACCCTTTGCAGCCCCATGGACTGTAGCACTCCAGGTTCTTCTGTCTTTGGGATTTTCCAGGCAGGAATACTGTTTAAACAATAGTTGTTATTTCACACCTTTTCTGAGGGTTGGGAGTACAGGAGTGGCTTAGGCTGTTAGGCCTGGCTCAGGGTTTCTCATGAGGTTGCTACCAAGCTCTTAGCCAGGAAAACCATCATATGGTTTGACTGGGCTGGGCAGATCCACTTCCAAGGCCATCCACATAGTTGTTCGCAGGCCTCAGTTCCTCACTGAGTGTTGGCCAGAGGCTTCAGTTCTTCACCACTCAGGCTTTCCATACTTAACATGGCAGCTGGCTTTTCCAGTGAGTGAGGAGAGAAAGAAACAGGGATGGGGGAGGCTTGGTGGTAGAGAGAACACCCTCCACCAAGGTAGAAGCCACACTGTCTTTTATAAGGGTGATCATCATTTCTGCCATATTCTATTAGTCACACAGACCAACCTTTCCTCATATCAGGGGACTGTAATATACTGAAGAACTTTACTCACTGACTTTTTTCTCAGACGTTGAGAAGAAGAAAGCAGGGGTTGGGGGTATAAAATAATGCACAAGAAGGGAGCAGGACAAGAAGAGTCACATAATTTTTTTGTAATCTGTCTGTCAGCATCTACTAAGAGGATTACTCTGACTGTGTTAAAGGAATTACTAATTCCAGTACTAGGAGATTCAGGTCAGCAGTTGATTACATTGCCTTAATTCTGTTCTTTTCAGTCCTTCAATTTATTAAGTGTCTGCTAAGTTCCAGATTTTATGCTATACCTTAGGGATAAACAATTGGTACCACCCTGTTAGGTTGACAGTGAAGACCTGAATCTTAACAGTTACCTAAAACCACATGAGATGATTGTGGTGGAGCTGTGTACACAAATGAGCATATAAATAAATCTGCCTAGGACAGGAGCATGCAGTGTTGGGTGTTTTTAATTATGTCTTATTTTCTGATTTTATTTACCATTGTTGTTTAGTCACTACGTCACGTCTGACTGTTTGCGACCCTATGGACTGCAGCACACCAGGCTTCCCTGAGTGTTTCCCAGAGTTTGTTCAAACTCTTGTCCACTGAGTCAGTGATACCATCCAAGCATCTCATCCTCTGTTTCCCAGTTCTCCTCTTGCCCTCAGTCTTTCCCAGCATCAGGGTCTTTACCATGGTGAAGATACATTACTTTCAAAAACAAGAGAGCTTTGAAGGATACATTTGCTGGAAGGAGATGCAGGGGTGTCAAGCAAAGACTGCAGAGTGTACAAAGGCACAGAGGCTTGAAACACCAAAATTCAGAGTATTTAAATAAGCCAGAATGGTAAGGCAAAGGAAGGAAGCTGAAGATGAGCTGCACAAGTAAGGTGATAAAGGACGTTGGCCTGCCCTGCTGAGGTATATGGGCTGCAGGACAAGAAACTGCCAGGTTTGAGGGAGGGGAGTAACATGGTCTTTGCGAGCCATGTAGAGAGAATGGCTGGGGCAGCAGCCAGTGAGGAGGCTTTGCAATTAGTTCAGTCAAATATGAGCGCTTGCATTGTGAATTGTGAAAATCTCAATGAAGATGTGAGAGACAGTTCGGTCGTGCAGCTTACCTGAAATAGTAGCTTCATGTGACTTTTCCAGTGTCCACTGAATATTTGGAGCCCTTGTACACCTAGAGTGACTATATTAAAGCTCACAGAGTTACTCAAAGTTTCCACTGAAAAGTGAATGAGCCATGTAATATGTTGACAGATGTAGACTTTAATAGTATTGAAAGGTAAAAACTTTTTGGATTGATTGCCACCTGGTTGATTGCTTACCAGGTGGCTCTAGTGGTAAAGAACCTGCCTGCCAATGCAGGAGAAATAAGAGATGCAGGTTCAGTCCCTGGGTCGAGAAGATCCCCTGGAGGAGGACATGGCAACCCACTCGAGTATTCTTACCTGGAGAATCCCATGGACAGAGGAGCCTGGTGGGCTACAGTCCATGGGGCTGCAGAGTCAGACACGACTTGAAATGGAGTTTGTGGGAGTTGAATGCATGTGCATTAACTAGGGAGTAATGTCCTCTGTCTGACCATGGATTTCTATTTTTGATCTGGAAATGTGGGTCATTATAAGTATAGAAAAGTTTTGTTTCTATGAGTTTACATCTCTAGAATTATTTATACACACACATATATATATACACACGTGATACATTATGTGTATTATATGTATATAACTATATTATATGTGTATATATATATACCCATATATATATATATATATATGATAGTGTAATTTAATCTACAAACAGTCAGAAAAGACTAAAGACTGGGTGGACCAATTTGGGGAGTAAAAAAAGCCCATTTGTGAATTGTTCAAATGAAAGATTGGACTGTCACTTAGGAGAGGCTTCATGGAAGGAACCCAGGCATCCAGTGTTGATCGACTCATATGTTAACCTTCACTGAGCATCTGCTATGTGTCTGGTACAGCGCTCGGGATCAAGAATCCAGAGCCCAGTGAGTCTTCTCACTATTTAAGTATGATAGACGCCACGATAGAAACCTATAGGGCGTGAAAGTTGGGGAGGGTTGGGCTCTATCCTGAAAGATATAGATACTGTATGAAGGGGCTTGAAAACTATTAAATCCTGTAGCCATGTGTGCGATACATAATTATAGGCCAGCCAAGAAATACTTATTTCAATGTGTCTTTTCTGGGACTTCTAAAAAAACTTTTACTCATAGTTTTTGGCACTTGTGTAAAGTATTATATATAAAGATGCTTTAAACAAAAGAAGTCTACAGTGAAATTTGAATAGCCCAAAGAAATTTGAATGGTTAAAATTTAATTTCTTTAATAGACCTGGACTTTGTTATTCTACAGTTATTCTTCCTGTAGTAGGAACCCATAAATTATGACCTCTGTCTCTTCTAAATTATTTGTTAGGGAAACAAAATGAAATATAGATATTTCGTATATACCACATTGCTTTCATTTGGAAGAGAGACAGTTTGGTATGGATGTTGAATTTACCACAGTTTTTATTATTTTAATAGCATTACTATCCTTGAATGAGAGGAAAGGAAAAGGATAATTTGTAAGTTCAAGTGCAAATAGTTGATTTGCAGTTTGTCTCTTGCTGTGTGGCCAGTTCTAAACATGGGGTAACTGTAAAATAATGAGGCTACTTTATCTGAACTAAAAAGTAGTGAGACTGATATTAGTCACACTCAGGACTAGGCATTAATAAAAATAAGAAAATATGAAATAAATGGAAAAGACTGAGGTCATTTTCTAGTTTTGTAGAAAGGTGTACTGATATGATTAGAGAACAGAAGAAAGGAAATGTTTGAATTCGTGCCTTAATGAAATGTTTGTGAATTAGAGAATTAAACCTTTAAAAGATACATATGGCTTACTGGCAGATCATTAATTTAGCCTATTTGTGGAATGTCCTGAGTATAGGAATTGCCTTTGTCTCTTTATAGTCTAATGTTAAGGAAGCTGTTTTCATCTATACTTAGAATTAGCTTTCTTTATTTCTGCCTGCAGCTATTGATCTTTGGTTTTGCTCATCTTAATGTTTTGTGGATTTTTTTTTTATTTTTCAGACTCAGTTTCCAAGACTTCATTTAAGAGTGTGTAGTACAAGTCAGTAGGCTTTCCCTTTGAAAGAAGGACTTTCAAAATCCTAGAATCCTGTCCCTGCCTTTTTTTTTTTACTGTATTTTTCTTCATTTGTGAAATTTGTGTTAGTAGAAGTACTCAATTAAAATACCAAGCAGGTATGAAATGGAATCAGTAAAAATGATTTTAGGAGTATTTTATAAATTAAAGTGCAATATAAATATTATATGACAGTAATTTATGCAGTTTATCATAATTGCTCAGAATCTTTTCAAGAAAATTAATTCTTCTGTCTGGTGGTTCATATATCTTTTCTGTATACAAGATTATCACCTCTTTTGTCACACCATACATATATATACATATGTATCCTGAATTCAGATGAATTAAGCTCAAAAGTACATTGATTTCCTAACTTGAATCCTAGAAGACCAATGGAGAGTTACTTTTGTAAATAATACTGATTTCATTTTGGCTAATGTACTTGAAATTACATATAATAATGAAAAGACTTGGTTTATTTTGAATGTAAACATAGTCATCTCCCTAGTTATTTGGTATTTAGTACCATTTCATATCTGCTTTTCTTATCACCATCACTCTCAGGTCTTAAAAAGTAATTTTTAAGAGGTCAGTTCAGTTCAGTCGCTCAATCGTGTCGACTCTTTGCAACCCCATGAATCGCAGCACGCCAGACCTCGCTGTCCATCACCAACTCCCGGAGTTCACTCAGACTCAAGTCCATCGAGTCAGTGATGCCATCCAGCCATCTCATCCTCTGTCGTCCCCTTCTCCTCCTGCCCCCAATCCCTCCCAGCATCAGAGTCTTTTCCACTGAGTCAACTCTTCGCATGAGGTGGCCAAAGTACTGGAGTTTCAGCGTTAGCATCATTCCTTTCGAAGAAATCCCAGGGCTGATCTCCTTCAGAATGGATTGGTTGGATCTCCTTGCAGTCCAGGGGACTCTCAAGAGTCTTCTCCAACACCACAGTTCAAAAGCATCAATTCTTCGGCACTCAGCCTTCTTCACAGTCCAACTCTCACATCCATACATGACCACAGGAAAAACCATATCCTTGACTAGATGGACCTTAGTCAGCCAAGTAATATCTCTGCTTTTGAATATGCTATCTAGGTTGGTCATAACTTTTCTTCCAAGGAGTAAGCATCTTTTAATTTCATGGCTGTAGTCACCATCTGCAGTAATTTTGGAGCCCCCCAAAATAAAGTCTGACACTGTTTCCACTGTTTCCCCATCTATTTCCCATGAAGTGATGGGACCAGATGCCATGATCTTTGTTTTCTGAATGTTGAGCTTTAAGCCAACTTTTTCACAGTCCTCTTTCACTTTCATCAAGAGGCTTTTTAGTTCCTCTTCACTTTCTGCCATAAGGGTGGTGTCATCTGCATATCTGAGGTCATCGATAATTTCTCCCGGCAATCTTGATTCCAGCTTGTGTTTCTTCCAGTCCAGTGTTTCTCATGATGTACTCTGCATGTAAGTTAAATAAGCAGGGTGACAATATACAGCCTTGACGTACTCCGTTTCCTATTTGGAACCAGTCTGTTGTTTCATGTCCAGTTCTAACTGTTGCTTCCTGACCTGCATACAGATTTCTCAAGAGGCAGATCAGGTGGTCTGGTATTCCCATCTCTTTCAGAATTTTCCACAGTTTATTGTGATCCACACAGTCAAAGGCTTTGGCATAGTCAATAAAGCAGAAATAGATGTTTTTCTGGACCTCTCTTGCTTTTTTGATGATCCAGTGGATGTTGGCAATTTGATCTCTGGTTCCTCTGCCTTTTCTAAAACCAGCTTGAACATCAGGAAGTTCACAGTTCACGTAGTGCTGAAGCCTGGCTTGGAGAATTTTGAGAATTTTTAAGAGTAAATAACTATAAATTTTAGTTTCAAAATCATTTTTAAAAGTATTAGAAATTTGCCATCTGCCTTTAGTATAATGAAAGAAAGGTGCAGGTGTAAGGTGACCTCCTGAAGGGCGACAGCAGCAATAGCACTTGCTGCCTCTTTCCCAATCTCATTGCAGGTGTGGGCTTATCGGGAGGTCATGTCTGAACTCAGCCTGTCTTGAATTAACCTGACAGAGCCTAGCAGGACACTGTTTCCATTTAGGAGCTACTCCAGGACATTAGTAAGGTGTTTTCTCCCTGGGCTGGGCTTAGGGCAAGCTTTGCACGTTCTTAAACCTGACAGTATTCCTGACACACAGAGAAACAGAAATGAACAACTTATCTGACTCCAGCCAAATGGATTTCTTAAGTGTCACTGGACTAGAGGTGGGGTCTAAGTGAAATCTCCCGTTCAGTCAGCTCCAAATTCGTTTCACTTTGATTTCAGACCAATTTCCATAGTATTATTAGAGCTTAATGGGCTTCATTAAATGATCTGAATTACTTTCTCAAAAAGGCTTTTTTCTTACCAGTTTATGTAGTTGACATTTTCTGCCTCCTTACACATTTTAATAAATGTAAAGATGTAGGTGTCCTTAAGAAAGGACATTCTTACTAAATATTGAAACTTATTCATATAGAATTGAAATGACCTCTGTAGAAGGATGGTAGAATTTCATTTTATCATAAACTTGACCTTAAGAAAAATTAAATAAGATACAAAACATTGGTAACATCTTCATGTTTGCTTATAGGAAAATATCAATAATATTGATTGGCAGAATTTATGGGTACAATAAATGCATGTGAATTTGGAGTTTTTCAACTTAAAATAATTTCCCAATAATTTTTCCTTAGGATCCTGTATCTGGATTCTGGCAGGAAATAGCTGGGACACTCAAAGGGACTTGGAGAAAATTTAATGAAAGGACCTTTTTACAGATGTGTGGGTAGAGTTTGAGAGAGCCAACGGGAACAGAAATAGAGGGAGCCATTCAATTTTCTGAGTCCTGAAAGAGAAGGAAGAGGGCAGTTAGCAGAACCTGGAAAGAGTCATATCTATAGGAGAGGGTCCCCCGTAAAAGAAGCTGTGGCCAGGAGTGTTGGAATGTACCAGCAAAGCTGCAGTCCCTCAGGAGGAAGCCAGGAGAAGTAACATCCAGATCTTTCTCGCCTCCAATTCTCTGATCCTCTGTTGGTGCTGCCCATTGGGCAAACACAACCAGAAATCAGAAGACAAGGGAGCCTGGACAGTGCAGGCAATAGAAGTCACTCTTCAGAGCACGGAGCAGGCTGAAGAAAGGGCAGAGATGAGCTTAGAGGAAGGCTACCCTGTACAGTTTCCGAGCAAGGGAACATGAGTACCATGCATTTGTATTCAGAATTATTCACTTGAAGCATGAGTTGGGCAAATCCAGTTGGGATCTGTGTTCCTCTTAGAAAAAATTAGAATTTGAGCTGTCAGGTCTCAACTCATGGATCATTTATAATTCCACATGATTGCATTTAACTTTTTTTCTCCTCTCTCTCCAGATTACAATTCCAAGACCTTCTGTGGCATCTACACAGTCGACTTCAGGAAGTTTTCATTATGGTCAGCAGCCAGAAAAGAAAGACCCTCATACCATTGAGCCTACTGTGGAACTTTACTCTCCAAGGGAGAACTTCTCTGGCTTGGTCGTGATAGAGGGCGAACCTCCTAGTGGAGGAAGCAGAACAGACTTGGGGCTTCAGATAGATCATATTGGTCATGACATGTTACCCAATATTAGAGAGTATGACAGATCCCAAGACCTGGGACCAAAAGACCTTCCTGACCATAACAGACTGGCTATGAGAGAATTTGAGGACCTCCCTAGGGAATTGGAAGAGAAAAGCATTGTTGTAGGGTCAGATAATGAAGAGGAGAAATTAAGTAAA
The DNA here is from genome assembly GCF_023091745.1 of Budorcas taxicolor. NCBI lineage: Eukaryota > Metazoa > Chordata > Mammalia > Artiodactyla > Bovidae > Budorcas > Budorcas taxicolor. The sequence goes on along the minus strand of NC_068919.1, from coordinate 36,547,046 downwards.
AGGCAGCATTATATTGAGATCTCCCCTCTCCCAGGAGACTTGATAACAATGGAAAGGGATCACTCAGCTACTACTGAACCTCTTGATGTGACAAAGACACAGACTTTTAGTGTGGTGCCAAATCAAGACAGAAATCAGGAGATAATGACACTTCTGGCAGTTGGACCTTCAGAAGTATCTCCACGAGTTATTGACCCATATGTTGAAGAGCAGATAGGCCAGGTGGCAGCAATGCAAAAAAGTAAGATATCTAAGGAGGATGACATCAAGGGTGAAGACTTGCCCAGTCATTCTGGAGACCTCTCTACTTTTTTGCACCAAGAGGGTAAGAGAGAGAAAATAGCCCCTAGAAATGGAGAGCTATTTAATCCTGTTTCAGAGAATGAACACTGTCCCCCATCCCGGAAGGATGTGGTTAGGTCATCCTTTGTAACTAGACACAGCCGAATCCCTGTTCTAGCACAAGAGACAGACTCAACTTTTGACTCATCCTCTCCAGTCTCTGCAAAAGAAAAGCTCCTCCAAAAGAAAGCTTGCCAGCCAGACCTCGTCAAGCTCCTGGTGGAGAAAAGGCAACTCAGGTCTCTCCTTGGGGACCTCTCAAGTGCCTCTGATAAACTGCTAGAGGAGAGATTAACCGCTGTTCCTGCTCCCTTTTCCGAGGAGGAAGTCTTCGCCCCCTTTTCAAGACTGGCTGCAGACTCACACCTGAGCAGGTCAGCTGAAGACAGCTTTCTGGCACCCATCATCTCCCAGTCCAAAAAGAGCAAAATTCCAAGACCAGTTTCATGGGTCAACACAGATCAAGTCAATAGCTCAGCTCCATCTCAGTTCTTGCCTCGGCCACCACCCGGAAAACCACCTGTGAGGCCTGGAGTAGAAGCCAGGTAATGCTGTGTCCTCGCCTTTGTTAAGTGTGCAGCATGATTTCCGTGTCTGCTTGATTATGTCAGAGGTTTCATTTCTTCATTGCCTGCTTCTGATCATCTACTTCCTTCCCTGTCTTTCCCAAGCCGTACAGCACAGTGTAGCTGAAGTGTTCAATTTGATCCCAGTTAATTCTTAGCTCTCCCACTTTCTAGTAGTATGAACCCAAATTTCCTTATCTGAAAGATGGGTAAAACATTTGCTTAATTGTTTGGGGAGGAGGAAATCTGGTAGCATATGTCAAGAACTTTGTTTAGTGCTTATAGCATGCGACAAAGGTTCTCTTCCCCAGTCCATTTTAATGAGATAGTTGGTAATTTTCTAGTTTTGTCTAATCAGAATCCCGTTATAACAGATGTCATTATGATGTCAAGTTCTAGGGAAGAATACTTCTCTATAATTTGACGAATGGATCCTGGTAACAGTTATATTTATCTGATATATTTATCTGATGATAATGAATTAAATTTAAAAAATCCTATAGGGAGTTTCCCTACATCTGATGATATATACAACCATACATAATGAAGATATTGCCTTAATGTTTACTGTATGGTATGCTTGTTTATTGAAATATTCTTATTTGTAGTTGACCAGGGAGTGATTTTATTTTGAAGAGGGGAAAATAATTGGGAAGTAATAAACCAATTAAGAGTGCTTTCCTTGGAGCCATTACTCACTTTTCACAAAGTAGAATGGTCTAAACCCTTGGAGAAGAAAGTGAAAGGATAGTCTTTTAACAAAAGCAAAGTGAACATCAAAATAAATTTACATGAAAATTATAGCCTGTTTTAGATAACACAATAGGCCTCCATCTGTTACAAAGATTTCTGAAGTATATTAAAGTGAGGTTCTATCTGTATCATTACTCAGCAGAAGTTGTTATCCTTACTAAAGTTCAGTTTTGACTTGCCTTAGGGTTTCTTTCAGGTTCGAAGGTAAACATTGGACTTGAAATGACCATGGGACTAAACTTCAACAGGAAAAACGGGGATGAATAAGCAGCAGTCATTTAGCTGAGACATTTTAAAAAGATGATTCCATGAACAGTATTCACACATCGCCCGCTTCTCTTTTGCTTGGCATCTGTGCTTAATAGAGATAGAATATCTATGGCTTGAGCTGCTTTGGACTGCAGCTCAAGTCCAAATCTTAATTATCATCTGCTATTTAGAACTTTGCATGTCCCTCAGAAGAACGAACTTGGTAACTTGATAACAAAGCCAAAGATGTGGCATTGTGTCAGATACTACACAGCTGACCAGCCTGAAACTCGGGGAATTCAGTGGGAACTCAGCTTTCCCATACAGGTCCTGGCACAGAGGCATTGTCTTACTCCATTCTTCTAGTTTTACTATAAGATCCATGAAGTTAGGCTTAACCAGAATGAATTCCTGTCATTTGTCAGTATAGGTAGATGATGGGGAAGAAAGAGGAGAGAAAATTTAGAGGAAAAAAAAAAACGGTAACTTGTTCTGACCCATGATGGTGATGTGGCTATATATGTCCCCTGCATCCTGAGGTGCCTATACAGCTTAGAAGTTTTTCTTCTGGTTCCTTCTGTAAGGAGTGGCATGTCAGCAGTTTGAGGTTTAAATTCTTAGACTGAATGGATTTTAGATAGGCCAAGACAGAAAGACATTTAGGGCAGAGGAGACATGCTATTCATATGAATATTTTCTATATTTGGAATTTTGGGCCCAAGCTTGGTTGCCAGTAAGAGAGGCAATCAGTCCCCAAACCCAGCTCTCCTGAATCACAGGCTGTTGTGAGGGGCAGAAACTGAGCTATTGTGAGGGGCAGAAACTGAGGCCCAGAGAAACCAGTGACTGTTCTTTTCTTTTGGAAATTATTAAAGAAGTTGAAATATATTTTTATCTGCAGTTCCTGGTATTGGTGAGTATAGTTGGTGTTGAAGACATATTGTAGAGTTTAATGTTTGCATAAGTGCATGTAGAATTCCTGTCCTAGAAGCCTTAAACAAAATAGTTTACTCTCTCTAATGTGCTAACATGCTAGAGACATTTCATTAAGTAAATCCTGAAATGGGAAGAGCTAATGTGCTCTAAGAGGAAGGGGACCAACAACATGTAGTGTTTCTGGATGGCAGACATCCAGTTAAGTACTTTACAGCACTTGACTGCTCAGTAACCCTGTGAGATAATATTCACATTCAAAGCTGGGAGAGGTTAAGTAACTTGTCCAGGGTTTATACAACTGATACATGGAAGAGTAACTCTGCATCCTCTGTTTCCTGATTTGGACTCACATCATACATATTACATATTGGAGAAGGAAATGGCAACCCACTCCAGTATTCTTGCCTGGAGAATCCCATGGACAAAGGAGCCTGGTGGGCTACAGTCCATGGGGTCACAGAGTCGGACATGACTGAGCGACTAACACACACACACATACATATTATGACTGGGAGCACTGTGACTTTCTAGTCTCAACTGAAGTGAATTAAAATGAAACTAATTATTCTCTGTTCTTTTAAGGCTCCGCAGATACAAAGTCCTAGGGAGTAGCAATTCTGACTCAGACCTTTTCTCCCGCCTGGCCCAAATTCTTCAAAATGGATCTCAGAAACCCCGGAGCACTACGCAGTGCAAGAGTCCAGGAACCCCTCACAATCCAAAAACACCACCCAAGAGTCCAGTTGTCCCTCGCAGGAGCCCCAGTGCCTCTCCTCGAAGCTCTTCCTTGCCTCGCACATCCAGTTCCTCACCATCTCGGGCTGGACGGCCCCACCATGACCAGAGGAGTTCATCCCCACATCTGGGGAGAAGCAAGTCACCTCCCAGCCACTCGGGATCTTCCTCCTCCAGGAGGTCCTGCCAACAGGAGCATTGCAAACCCAGCAAGAATGGCCTGAAAGGATCCGGCAGCTTCCACCACCACTCAGCCAGCGCTAAAGCCCCGCCAGGGAAGAGTAAGTCAGCCAGTAAACTCAGCAGATAGGAGCTGGGCCGCGTCTCTCTGAAAGGTGTGCGATCTTCCTCCTAAATCTGATGCATGTGTGTCCCTGTACTGTCTGTTTAAAAAAGAAAAAAATCAGTGTTGATCTTTTCTCACAAAAGAAAGTAACATGATAAATTATTTATAAGAAGATATAAATATATGATAAGAAATTACCTAAGGCAAGCAGCAAGCAGATCAGGAATCAGTGTCTTTGCATAGGAAGGGGCCATCCAGCGAAATTGAAGGAGGTGAAACTGGTTAAATGAGCTCTCAGTTTTTAGATTCCTTCCAAACAAAAATGTTGAAGGTAGGTGGTAGACTGGGATTTTAAGGGGTATGGCCTGCTTTTTTTTAAGGCTCTACTCAAAGATTATATAGCAAAAGTGAAACTTCTAGTATTTGCTTTCCAAGCTTCCCAACCTTGGAGAGTCAAATTTTAAGTCCAATATTAAGAGTATGTGGGAAGTGTGTGCTGGGGAGCCAGTGCTTGGGTACGTTGGGCTGGTGTGTTTATCTAATGTATTGAGAGTTCACACCTTTACTTTGAGTCATTCCTAGTACCCTCCTTGGATTTCACATTTTTTAAAGTTAGTGTTTGCACCTGATCCAGTCTCTCTTATTTTAACACATTCTAATATGCTTTTAGCAGCACATGCTAAGAATGTAAAATCCAATTATTTTTAATCTCCTAATATTTATCTTTGGAGCAACAGTTCTTAGTATATTTTTATTGTGAAAAATAACTGGTGAAACTTAGGTAAAGGAAGGAAAAGTCTAAATAGAACTACTTTGCAGGCTTTAGTGCTTTAGGGAGAGGGACAGAGTGTAGAGTAATACTCTTCTAGATAGAAGAACCCTCTTCCCTCTGTTGTTTCTTCCTTGTGGAAGGAACACTGACCAGAGTAGCAGACCTTGCTTCCTTACACATTCTAGGTACCAGCTCTTTCTGTCAGCCTCCAAGACAGTACCAGGAAAGGACATCACTGTGGAATGTGACTTTATGCTTTGAGAGCTTTAGAAAGAAACATAGGAAGAAATTAGGTACTATGAGGCTTAAAATTATCAAACTTTGTATTTTATATGTTTAGCCAATAAGGAATGAGTACCTGAGGAAATAAATTTAGGGTCAGTATTTAGCTTTTAAGGTTTTATTACCTGCTTCTCCTGTGTTTTAGTTTGAATATTTGGGCTTCTTGACCTGATTTACACTTAATTTATAAAGCCGTAAGGAGGATCATATTTGTTCAGATCTCACTCTTTGCTAAGAGGAATCAATCAAAGTTACGTTAGACTAGATTTTTTAAATGAGCTCTTTTATACTTTGTAGTTTTTGTGTTGTAAAGACCTCATTAAGGTCAGGTAAATTGGTCTGCTTGCTGTTGAAATCTGCCTTCTAGCAAACATCTGTGTTTTCGCTTTGACCTTGTGTTTGCTGCCAAACCTAATATGGTTGAATTGGAAAACAGAAAAAGAAAGATATTTCCTCACCAAGTGAACATATTCTAATGCTGCATCAAAGCTGCCCTGAAGCTGCACTGACTGAACTTTTCTTGTTCTCTTTATCTGTGTCGAGCTTTTTGAAAAAAACAAACAAAAAACTCAAAACACTATTGAGGCATATATGGTCTCCCATAAGAAATGTAGCATAATGTGGAATCTTAATTTCCCTCCAGTTTCAAGACTACAGAGGAATGCAGTAGATAAGACATATTTGCTGTTTAACTAAAGCAACTGTAACATTGGAAGACCAGTCCTTCTGTATTATATTGTATAATAGTTGCTAAAACACTACTTGCATGTCTTCATGGTAAATTATATAAATATTTATAAATATATAGAGAAACTTATGCTTATATAAACTCCTTCTTTCTCATTCTCCATTTGTAATTTCAAGGTCACAGATGGTGAGATTGCTTTTTACTGTGTGCCTCGTGTACACTTGGGCCTTGCCTGTCTTCATCTCTGAAAATCTGTTCTTGGCATGTGACACTTCAGATTCTTTTTGCCTTCCTTGTATATAGTGCAAAGGTTGGCAGTCTTTAACAGGCCAAGATAGGTTATTTAATTTTCATTTTAAAAAAATTTTAATAGGGGAAAAAGTACTAGGACAGCTTGTAATACTGATTGAGAGGTTTGTCATGTTAATCACATAATTCTCTCCTATGGTTAGAGTGGATAAACTGGGTTGATAATCATGGGTCTGCTATAAATAGATTTTTTTTTTAATCTCTTAAAAAATTACCATTCTGCTTTCCTCTTTTCATCTCACTTTGTCAGGGGCGGGGTGGAGGTAAGAAGTAATCTGTAATTAAGAAATTATCTTGTTTTTCCTGTTGTATTAGCAAAATTGTGCTAAAAGTAGCCAGCTTTAAATCCCGACCCCTCTAATCAGAAATGTGCTTGTGGTAACTATTCGAAAAACTGATGAGGCTGCAAACTGTATGAAGTGTGCTCTTTTATTTCTTACGGGCACTTCTCTGCTAGAAGTTAAACCTGATAGTAATGACAACATGGCAGCTGAATGTTTTCTCTCTTTCTTGAGTCCTTCCGTTTTTCTCCCAACTTTTCCACTGTGTTGCCCCTTTTCCTAAATGGCACTGACAAACTCAAGATCCAGAGAGAGAAAACTTTGCTATGTAAGAATGTTTTATTTTGCACATAGAAAGAGAGTTAACCAAAGATATTTCTGCTCAGACACTTTCAAAAAAGACTAATTATATCTCATGTATCAATATATCCACTTAAAAGGACTGTCTTGTATAGTGATTTACTCTGCCTTTTTTTAAAAAAAAAAAAAAAACCTCTATGGTTTTAGATGTCTTGGGCTAAAAAGAGAAGTTGGCAGCCCTGAGCAAAGCACTTTTGGCACAAGGGTTTTGGTTTTTGTTTTTATTTCTGTATGATACAGAAAATGAATTGGGTTTTGTTGTTATTGTTCTTGTTAAATTTATTATTTGTTTTAGTGGTGGCATATTTCGCATTTCAGTGACATAGGTCACCCAAGTAATTCTGAACCAGTTTGGTTATTCTAAAATGAGGGACTTGGCTATCCTTTAAAGTCAAGCCAAACTATATTAATAGTAGTATGCGGAAGAAGTTAAAATTACCTTTTGAAAACCAAGTGCCTCCTAGATCCTCCTGTCACAACAAAATGGTTAGTTACCTTGTCACACTTGCCCTTACCCTCCCTTGTCCAGTCTCTGGAATTACTTGGGTGGAGCAGAAGATGAAATTAGCCATAGCTCAGTCTATTTAGGTAGCTTACTCCTAAATTATGCTGCCAAATCTCCAGGGTGTATAGATTGTTTGAAATATTAAAATTCCACACAGCAGTCTTTTGCACAGCTTAAAGGCATTTAACTTTAACGTATAGTGAACAAAGAATGAAAATTGGGTCATATCAAATTTAACTGTAAAGCACAGATTATAAACATGCTTGAATGGTGAGTCTTAAATAGACACTGTTGCTCTCAACTGTGGTGTGCAGGCTGGCCTTGCTGACAGCAGCATAGTTACATTCTGTTTTTAAGTTGCATGTTATGAAGTGAAACTTTTTTTTTAAGGTGCAAGTTAATCAAGTCCTAAATAACTAGCAAAATGGTAATTGAGACCCACTGTTGCCATTATCCACTCTGTATTGTTTGCTTTGAAACACTAAACAAATCTCAGCTGCTTACTAATCCAGTGGACTAGGGTGCAGTATCTCTCTCTGTATCACTCTTAGCCACTACAGGAACTTGAGGTTCTTCTGTAACCATCAGAGATTCCTTCCAGGCCACAGATTTTTATGTGAATGGTTCTATGGTTATATTTAATTGACAAGGAAAAATGTTGGTGCATGTTTTATAAACCTAGACACAGAGAGTTAAAACCATAACTAGTTTTTATCCAATAGCTTTGAATTAAAAACAGATGCTTCTTCCCTCAAGAGCAGAGGATTCTTTGTTCTAGGAACTACATTCTTAATCTAACATTAGAATTGGTGATAGGAGAAAAAGGATCCAGAATTCAGAATTTAGTGACTTAAGGGAAAAATGCATCTTACTTTGGCTACTTGAAAACACATTTATTGTAGATAAGTCTAGATTTAGCCTTGAAGGTCAGAATTTTCACATTTTAAAACTTTTTCATTCCTTGATATCAAAGCGTGACATATGTTAGGGAACTATTTCTTTTGTCATCTTTATATGTTTTGGAATTAAGTTATATGCATTCACTGTTTTAAAATCTGCCCATTTCTGTTTATGTGTATTTGCCACACATGTGTTGGGACTTTGCCTAAAGGAGAGATATTTCAGCACCTGTATCACTGAGGAGATAGAATGGTTGATGACAACTGTGTTTAATTTTCTTGAGTTTGGTACTATAGACAGTTGTTTGCAGAACATCATCTGTGTTCTAACAAAGTATTCAGGATTAAGGCATGTAACCACTGTGGTAGTCCTCACATGTCAGTATTTACCCAAGTTCAGAAATCACAGGTGCATATTTAGACCTTAACTTAGAGATGGGAACAAGAGGCAGTTCTAATCCACAGACCATACAGAAAGAGTAGTTCATGGGAAACCCCAGGTGGTTGTTAGGACGTCCCACTTCATCCAGTAGAACTCTGGTATAGAATTCAAAGATGTGGGAGCAGTGTGGAAACGTATCATTGGATATTCTCCAGAGTTTGGCTGTCTCTCTGGAATCATGAGAAATTTAAGCCAGTTAGACTCAGGAGACTGCAGAATCTGTTGCCAGCACTGCTAGGGAGAACTGCAGGCAATAAATGGGGAATTCCTATAGTTCTTAGATAACTCCAGCAAATGGGACAAGGATCCCCCTATTGATTTAAAGGGAAATCTGGATGCTACACACCTCAAATTCTTGAAATGATTATATTATATTCTTGACCCATCAGTATATTTTCTAGTTCAGTTGTGGTTATCTGTTCCAAATTTTAAAACTAACATAATCTTGATGTTTAATTACTTCCCTTAGCAGATCCGAAAATCAGAGTATGTGACAAGATCAAAGTCACCTTGACCTGATACACAATCTTAAAACACTAAAGAGCCAAGTAAAAACCTTTACTCAGTAATGATTTGATGATTATTTCCATAGATTTTGCTGGATTCTTGGTCTTAAGGAGACATGTAAAGGAAGTAAGGTATTTTTCTTCATTGCCCTGTGAAACTTTAACAGGATTTGCCTCTTTAATTGAAGTGATAGTATGGGCACAGTGTATATCTCAGATGCTCTGGGCCAGGGATTCTGGTTTCCTTGACCAAGAGAATAGGATTCCATGAGGCAGACCTTTGAGCCCATGTGACTATAGAACTTGCCGACATAATTTTACACACTAATGATAGGAAATTTTCTGTTTCTTTTCAGTAGTTTGTTTCATGTTGTGTACATAAGTGTTCACTCACGAAGTTAAAAACACTGGGTAAACCTAATTTTTATATAGACTACCCCTGCCATATATTCCTCCCCCCACCCCTTAAAATATACAGTTCAAATCCTTAAAAGTTCCTGTACGGCACTTCACCATCCTTGGGTGTTCTTCTCATCCACAAGGGATAAACAAACCTACCAGAGTATATTTTAGGGATCAACACAGGGAAGGGAAAACCCTTGGGATTTTTTTCTTGCTAAACTATTCACCAGTTAGATAAATTAGTTCACTAATTCAGAAATACAAATAGAGGAAGCTAAAGGAAATATAACATGTACCACTGGGGCTCTGAAATTGGATTGTGTGAACTTGTGAACTGAGTAAAGAAAAGAACGGATGACAAAGGCTCGCGCTTCCTCACTTCTCATGCACAGTACCTGGTTCCCCTCCTGACTCCTTTCCTAAAATAACCAAGTGCTGATGTCATTAGGTCATTTACTTACAAGTTTACAGCTTTTAGGAAAAAAGAGTTGAGAAGCACCTAATTTTGAATTAGATGTAAATCTTGAAAGTTTCTAACTATTGGCATCTTTTAAATCAGATGGAACCACAAACCAGAAGAATTCACTCATCGAGCAAGACAAGTTAGAGTAATTTAACAGTTCCATAGTTTTCTCCCTTTCTTCTCTTCATGAAATCAGTGATGAGAAACTGCTCTTTGAAATACCTCCAAAGGTATTGTATTGTATCTCTTTCCCCTCCAAGCAGCCCTCTTTATGCATTTTTGCTCAGGCAACCAAGGACATAAGAGTATTGGCAGAAACATGAGTGCTTTTGTATAGGCCATCTGTACATAAAAGTGTAATTATTTATTTAATTTTCCCATTTGTATCATATTAAAGCTTTGTACAGTGTTTTAAGTTCTGTTTTAAAATTATTTTGTATTTTATTTTTATAATCTAGTAATAAAATATTCATTCCGCATGCAAACTCTAGTTCTATTTGTGTGATGGTTTGGATTTCAGAAGTGGGAAATATTTTTCTAATTTAATGGTTATTGAATGCACCGGAGGTCACAAGATCAACAGGGAGCAGAAAGTGTTCTATAAATGCAGTGCCACATCCAGAAGTGACCTAGAAAAAGCAGCGCTGGAAGAGAAACTAGGTATTCATTTTCCTCTGCAGACAACAACCACAGTTCACAGATGTGAGGAGAGGGTTCCCCATGTAATAAAATTGAAAGTGTTAAAAGCTCTGTTTCAACCCATCATTGTATCGCTGGTTGGAGGTATTTTTCCCTTCTCTGCAGGAAACGTCCCTGTATCACTGGAGTGATTTCTGCTTTCCAGCATCCCCTCTTTTTCGTTGTCCTTTGAACCAAGGGACCTCTCAGGAGGCTTTCACGCGGGCACTGCTTCACCCTTCCTGATTTGGTTTGGCCTGGAATGTTAGTGCCGTTTGTTTTTCTCAGCCCGGTGTCCCTTTCTTGAGTTCCCAGTGAGCAGCAACATCCAAAGAGGTGATTCTCGTATTTTTTGAAATAAGAAAAATTAAGAAATAACAAGCTATCAGAAACTAATCATGTGTATGCCTATTAACTGCAAAGTAGCTGAACTATTAACCTTGTGTAACGTATAAGGGGTAATAAAGACGGCGATTGTGTGTGCAGGGTGGCCTGGGGCACTTTTAAGGGTTGTGGGCTGAGGACCCTAAAAAGCCCCTCCGTCTTAAAGTCTTAAATGATCGATCAGTTGTTGGTGAGTGCTGGAAAACGAGTGGGCAGGGGACTGAAAACTCAGCTTTTGAGAAAGGCAAGGTCAAAATGAAGTTTAGCAAACTTTATCGTAACTTCTTTAGGGTAGTGACGATTGAATCTAGAAAACTTCAAAGAAAAGAATGTGCTTATCGTAGAAGACCTAGGCATCTTCTCCGAAGAATAGTTCACCTTTACGGTCCGGCCGCTCTCCCGGACCCTTGGTCTTCCCCGCCGCGTCCCCGAGTCCCGGCAGGTCACCCTCGGGCCAGGGCAGCCGGGGCCCGGCTTCACCGACAGCACAGCAGTACGCTGCTCTTGGCGGGCCACCGGGCCTCTTGTCAGGAGCCACGGACCCAGCCAAGGCCTTGAGCCAAGGCCCAAGTCGAGCCTCAGTGCGGGGAAGCCCCGCCGTCGGCGGCGGCGGCCCCGGTCCCGCCCCTGGCCCTGCCCCTCCGCCCCGCGGCCCAACGGTCGCCCAGCGGCGCCGGCCCCGCCCTTCCCACGGCGCCCGTGGCGCGCCGGCGCCTGCGCAGTCGCCTCAGAGCGCCCTGACCGGGATGGCGGCCGTTTTGGAGTCGCTGCTGCGAGAGGAGCTGTCGGTCGCAGCCGCTGTGCGGTGGATCGCGCGCAGCGCCCAGAGTTCGGAGGTAACAGCGCCGACACGCCCCCAGCCTGGCCTGAAGCTGCTTCCCGCGGGAGATACCGCTCCTCCCGTCCCATACCTCTAGAGTGCCTGGCTGTCAGCCGGGGCCGAGTGCGCTCCAACTAGGGGCCGCTGCCCCGGCCGCCCGCCACCCTCAGCACGCCCTGCGGCCTCGGCTGCTCGCGGCCCCGGGCTGGCAGCTGACTGACTCTCTCTCCCCTCGCCACTTCTCCCTCAGGATGACCCCAGGGAGGCGGCCGCGCTGAGCTCACTTCTGCCACTGCGGAAGGAATTCGTGCCATTCCTGCTGAACTTCCTGAGGGAACAGAGCAGCCGCGTCCTCCCGCAGGGCCCCCCAACCCCCGCCAAGGCCCCG